>NC_044032.1:321580259-323980259 GCF_901765095.1 Microcaecilia unicolor | reverse complement strand
TACCAATATCTTTCTCACATTTTTAGTAATAGTCCTGCCCTGTAGAAATCCCACCTGTGAATCTTCGATAACATCAGGCAGTATTCGAGATAAACGGTTTGCTAATACTTTAGCAAACAGTTTGGCTTCATAATTAAGTAACAATATTGGCCTATAAGATTCAGGTTTCTGTACATCCCGCCCTGGTTTAGGGAGCACTATAATCCGCGCTGTTCGTAAAGAAATGGGCATTTGCTTCTCCTGCACTATGACATTAAACATTGAAGTCAGGGGTACCACTACTTCATCCCTCAGTATTTTGTAAAATTCGCCTCTATAGCCATCTGGGCCCGGGGCCTTCCCCAATGGTCCTTGCTGTATAGCCCATGATACCTCAATCTGCTGTTATGGGAGCATTTAGCATATTTAGGCTTTTTGTGTCTATTTGCGGAAGCTCTTGTCCAGCCAAATATATCTCACTCACTGTCCATCGGGGGTGGATCTGGGATAGCATATAACTTCTGATAATATTCTTGCATGATTCTATTAATAAGGACATCTTTATTTTCTAAGGTTCCATTTAAGGAATACAGGGTGTTTATTTTATAATTGCCCTGCCTAGGATTTGCCAACCTAGCCATCATCCTTCCGCTTTTATTGGCGTATCTGTACAATTGATATCTATAGTACACATAATTCCACTGGGCCTTATGGTGAAGTCTCTCATTTATGGTTTGCTGCAATTCTAGGAGCTTGGCTTTTAGTTTAACGTTATGTTGGCGCCCGTACTCACGCCGCGTCCTTGTTATTTCCTTTTCTAATCTGAGCATGTCCCTCTCCCGCGTCTTTTTCTGGTGACTTGTGTAAGCGATAATTTCACCCCGAAGTACAGCCTTAGCCATATCCCAATAGAGTATTGGAGTTGCCATGTGCGCCTGGTTTGTATCTTGAAACTGCTTATATTTATTTAGTATGTATTCCCGGAATTCCTGATCTCTATAAAGCCAAGTAGGAAACTTCCATTGGAATTGACCCGGACTACCCTCTGAAGGTTCCCATGAAGCCATCACCATTGCATGATCTGAGATTTTGATGGGACCTACAGTGGGGGAAATAAGTATTTGATCCCTTGCTGATTTTGTAAGTTTGCCCACTGACAAAGACATGAGCAGCCCATAATTGAAGGGTAGGTTATTGGTAACAGTGAGAGATAGCACATCACAAATTAAATCCGGAAAATCACATTGTGGAAAGTATATGAATTTATTTGCATTCTGCAGAGGGAAATAAGTATTTGATCCCCCACCAACCAGTAAGAGATCTGGCCCCTACAGACCAGGTAGATGCTCCAAATCAACTCGTTACCTGCATGACAGACAGCTGTCGGCAATGGTCACCTGTATGAAAGACACCTGTCCACAGACTCAGTGAATCAGTCAGACTCTAACCTCTACAAAATGGCCAAGAGCAAGGAGCTGTCTAAGGATGTCAGGGACAAGATCATACACCTGCACAAGGCTGGAATGGGCTACAAAACCATCAGTAAGACGCTGGGCGAGAAGGAGACAACTGTTGGTGCCATAGTAAGAAAATGGAAGAAGTACAAAATGACTGTCAATCGACAAAGATCTGGGGCTCCACGCAAAATCTCACCTCGTGGGGTATCCTTGATCATGAGGAAGGTTAGAAATCAGCCTACAACTACAAGGGGGGAACTTGTCAATGATCTCAAGGCAGCTGGGACCACTGTCACCACGAAAACCATTGGTAACACATTACGACATAACGGATTGCAATCCTGCAGTGCCCGCAAGGTCCCCCTGCTCCGGAAGGCACATGTGACGGCCCGTCTGAAGTTTGCCAGTGAACACCTGGATGATGCCGAGAGTGATTGGGAGAAGGTGCTGTGGTCAGATGAGACAAAAATTGAGCTCTTTGGCATGAACTCAACTCGCCGTGTTTGGAGGAAGAGAAATGCTGCCTATGACCCAAAGAACACCGTCCCCACTGTCAAGCATGGAGGTGGAAATGTTATGTTTTGGGGGTGTTTCTCTGCTAAGGGCACAGGACTACTTCACCGCATCAATGGGAGAATGGATGGGGCCATGTACCGTACAATTCTGAGTGACAACCTCCTTCCCTCCGCCAGGGCCTTAAAAATGGGTCGTGGCTGGGTCTTCCAGCACGACAATGACCCAAAACATACAGCCAAGGCAACAAAGGAGTGGCTCAGGAAGAAGCACATTAGGGTCATGGAGTGGCCTAGCCAGTCACCAGACCTTAATCCCATTGAAAACTTATGGAGGGAGCTGAAGCTGCGAGTTGCCAAGCGACAGCCCAGAACTCTTAATGATTTAGAGATGATCTGCAAAGAGGAGTGGACCAAAATTCCTCCTGACATGTGTGCAAACCTCATCATCAACTACAGAAGACGTCTGACCGCTGTGCTTGCCAACAAGGGTTTTGCCACCAAGTATTAGGTCTTGTTTGCCAGAGGGATCAAATACTTATTTCCCTCTGCAGAATGCAAATAAATTCATATACTTTCCACAATGTGATTTTCCGGATTTAATTTGTGATGTGCTATCTCTCACTGTTACCAATAACCTACCCTTCAATTATGGGCTGCTCATGTCTTTGTCAGTGGGCAAACTTACAAAATCAGCAAGGGATCAAATACTTATTTCCCCCACTGTATTTCTGCTGCACTAATTTTTGTAAATAAGAAACGAGAGATAAAAATGTAATCAATCCGCGACATGGTGGCATGCGCACGAGACAAATGAGTGTAATCACGCTCTAATGGATGCAAAGTGCGCCACACGTCCACCAGGTCCAAAACTTCACTCAACATACCTATTCCTCTGGATTCCGCACCCGATCCTTTTTTGCCCCCCTGAGATCTGTCCAGTTTAGGGTCTCCTACTTCACTGAAATCCCCTCCTATCAGCAGGGCAGTTCCTTCAAAGCTTGTTAAATGATATAAAAGTTTTTTGTAAAATGCCTTATTATACGTGTTGGGAGCATATACATTACATATAACTACTGGTTGGCACTCTATTGTTAAGTGTGCCAATACATATCTTCCCTCCTTATCCGCAATAGTCTTATGTGTGATGACTTGAACCCCTTTCTTAATTAAAATTATAACCCCTGCACTGGCGATTCATAATATGAACCCACCCACCATCGACATAGTTTCTCATGCTCTTTGGCTGTTAGATGTGTTTCTTGAAGTAATGCAATTGATGTCTGTTGCTTATGAAGTGCTTGAAGTATTTTCTGCCATTTAATAGGCGAAGAAATGCCCCCCACATTCCATGCTACCACCCTAAGGGCCATCACGTATTGTCAGGCACCACAAAAAATGTGACCTTGATGCCTTCACTGAGTGGGTAGGGGGCATCCCAGCCTATACCCCCACCGCCCATAGTTAAACCCAATTCCACAGAAATATGCTCCTCGTGTTGTTCCTAATGTGTTGTCTGTGTTCCCCTTCTCCACTGTAACCATGACATACCTGCTCTCCCATGTACCCCCTCCCCCCTCTCTCCCTCCCCCACCCATCTCCTGTCTGCCCATCCTCCCCATCTCTTAGCGGCACCTAGGGTGCACTACTTCCGTGACTCCGATCCGGGATCCCACCCACATTGACACTATATGATTCTCTCTTCTCCCACCCCTTCAACCATACAACCACCATAAACAGCAGTAACAATTTCAAAAGTGGAGGAGTGACCTAGTGGTTAGGGTGGTGGACTTTGGTCCTGGGGAACTGAGGAACTGAGTTTGATTCCCGGCACAGGCAGCTCCTTATGACTCTGGCCAAGTCACTTAACCCTCCATTGCCTAACGCATTGAGCCTGCCATGAGTGGGAAAGTGCGGGGTACAAATGTAACAAAAAAAAATGTTAAACTCAACCACTTATATTTTCAAGCCTTCAGGCTTCTTTCGATCCACTTCCATCAATGGCATCAATCTCACAGTTGTCCTTCCAGGGGATTGTTCATGTATTTCTTGATGCTCTCGGCCTGTCCTCCTCTAATCGATCCACCAGTGCTTGAGTGGCTTCTACAGTGTCGCAAAATCTTACTGTACCATTGTGCTGGATTCTGAGTTTAGCCGGGTACAATAAACTGAATCTTATCTGCATTTTGTGTAATCGCCCACATACTTGCGAAAATTGTTTACGCTGGAGGGAGACTTTAGTAGAATAGTCTTGAAAACACAGTATCTTGTGTCCATCCATCTCCAGCGTTTCCCCCTTCCGAAGAGCCGCTAACACATCCATCTTTTGTTGGTAGTTGAGCAGTCGCAAAATAACCACTCTAGGGTGACTGTTGGTCTCCTTTCTTGGGCCTAGGCGATGTGCTCTTTCTATCTTCAGCGGCCCCGTCGTATTCTGATTGGGTAAGATCTTAGCAAGCCAGGGCTCCAAAAAGCCTCTCAGTTCTGCTTCCTGTATTGATTCTGGTATTCCTACCAGCCGCAGGTTATTTCTGCGAGAACGATTCTCCAAATCATCCACTTTATCTTCTAAAGTTGAAACTGTTTTTTGGAGATGCTCTATGGATTTTGAGGCCTCTTGTGAGAAGTTTTCCACGTCCCCCAGTCGCTGCTGGACCGCCTGGAGCTCATTAGTAAAAGTGGTAAATTTTTGATCCATGCCATCAAGCTTATCAATAATTTGCTGTAACTTGTGGCTCATGGTGTCCTCCACCGCCATTTTTACCTCTGCCACAATTTCTGAGGCCCAGACAGAGCTTTTTTCCCCGCCATTTTTAGTCCCCCGCTCTTATTTTTATCCAGCTCTTTCTTGGAGCTTCTGGTCGCCATACAAGAGT
This sequence comes from Microcaecilia unicolor, assembly GCF_901765095.1. NCBI lineage: Eukaryota > Metazoa > Chordata > Amphibia > Gymnophiona > Siphonopidae > Microcaecilia > Microcaecilia unicolor. The sequence continues at coordinate 323,975,435 of NC_044032.1, read as the reverse complement.
TCTGGGGGCGAGTATAATTTTGTCTGCCGATTAAAAGTATTGGTCTCTGCCCCTACTGCGATCAATCTGCTTCGGTGGATCAGACAGTGTTTGTCTTTAGATTGTGTTGAGTGCTGTTTGAATGCTGTTTAAATCTGCTTCTGAGTAACTGCCAAAGCTCAGACCTCCTTCCGCATGTTGTCAAAGGCTCTGCATTTTTTTTAGGCCCCTTCACGGACTCATATTGCTTCACTCCGCACTAGAGAGTTCGTCTTCTTTTGTGAAGCGTTCCGATGGACTTAATAAATGCGGTGATTAAAGCCGTGTCCACTCTCAGTCTCTCAGGCTATACTTATACGCTGCGTTGCTCCCTGCTCTTTGTGTCCCGTTCTCTCTCCCGCCTTCCGCCACACCCTCCGTCTGCCCGGATTGCCGGTTCAAGTCACCCGCTCTAGGTCCCACCAATTCAATTTCCAACCTGTGTTCCGGTCCCTCGCCAACTATGGGCCTGTGGCTGATATCCTTCTTAGGGTGCTCTCCGGCTCTTGCTGGTCGTGGTTTTGCACGGGTGTGGACGCGCGCTAATTCGCTGATTTACACCATGCCGTCTTCACGGATCAGAATTCGCGGTGCTCGTTTGGGATTGGGAGTCCTTCCGAGACAAGGGACAACAAATTCGCTGTGTTTTGGGGGCGAAAACACGCGTTCTGGTGGGATCCCTGATCTTCGCCCGCAGGAGCTTACTGTGCGGCGGCCATCTTGACCGGCAGCTCCACCGGAAGTCCCCTTTTAGGTCTTAATAACTCTGCCATTAAGTGTTCTACAGCTGTGAAGTTTGCACTATTTATTCAGAACTTTATAGATTTAGAAACTGCAACCCAATTTGAGCTGGGATCCGTGGCTTCTGCGATATTAATTGTCAAAAATCTGATTTTATTCAATCTTGCATAACAAAATGCCACTTTCAGTAAACCGCTGTGTCAAACATATTGAATGAAAAGCTTTCATATTTTACCTGTTAGTAGCTCTGCTTAAAATGAGAACTATGTATCAGTGCTTTGCATTTGACTTGACATTCCTTATGCTGTTTCCTATTATTTTCAGTTGGTTCCTTCTTCCATTTTCTGAAGGATTTTCTATTAGCTCTAATAGCTTCCTACACCTCACTTTTTAACCATGCCGGCTGTCGTTTGGTCTTCCTCCCTCCTTTTTTAATACACGGAATATATTTGGCCTGGGATTCCAGGATGGTACTTTTGAACAACATCCACACCTGATGTAAATTCTGGACCCCTGCAGCTGCTCCTCCGAGTTTTTTTTCACCGTTCTTCTCATTTTATTGTAGTCTCCTTTTTGAAATTTAAACACTAATGTATTGAATTTCCTGTGTATACTTACTCCAAAGCTAATATTAAATCTGATCATATTATGATCACTGCTATCAAGCGGCCCTGGCACCATTTCCTCCCGCACCACATCATGCGCTCCACTAAGGACTAGGTCTAGAATTTTTCCATCTCTTGTTGGCTCCTGTACCAGCTGCTCCATAAAGCAGTCCTTGATTTCATCAATGAATTTTACCTCCCTAGCATGCCCTGATGTTACTTTTACCCAGTCAATATCGGGGTAATTGAAATCACCCATTATTATTGTGTTGCCCGTTTGTTAGCCTCCCTAATTTCCAATAACATTTCAACATCTGTCTGCTCATCCTGGCCAGGCGGATGGTAGTACACTCCTATCACTATCCTTTTCCTCTTTACACATGAAATTTCAATCCATAGGGATTCCAAGATGTGTTGTTTCCTGCAGAATTTTCAATCTATTTGATTCAAGGCCCTCCTTAACATACAATGCTACTCCTCCACCAATTCGATCCACCCTATCACTATGATATAATATGTACCCTGGTATGAAAGTGTCCCACTGGTTATCTCACCAGGTCTCAGAGATGCCTATTATATCTAATTTTTCTTAGTGCAATATATTCTAACTCTCCCATCATATTTCTTAGGCTACTGGCATTCAAATATAGACATTTCAATCTATATTTGTTGTTCTTATTTACATCATGCTCAGTACTTGACAGTATTAATTTGCAATCTTTTGTCTGATTTTTATTTTTATCTAAGGACACCTGCCTGCTTATAATCGAAAGAGAAAAACGCCTATATTGCGACCCAAATCGGGAGATGGGCATCTTTCTCCCATGGGCGCCCAAATCGGTGCCTTGCCTCACCCTATGCCTGGAACAATCTTCCTTTACCCATACGCCATGCCCCCTCCCTACCCATCTTCAAATCTCTGCTTAAAACTCACCTCTTCAATGCTGCCTTTGCCGCCTAACCGCTTGAGAAATATAGAATGCCCCAATCTATCCACCCTATCAGATTAACTGTTAACTCGTCCTCTAGATTGTACACTTGTCTTTAGATTGTTCTCTTGTCTTTTAGATTGTAAGCTCTTTGAGCAGGGACTGTCCTTCTATGTTTAAATTGTACAGCGCTGCGTAACCCTAGTAGCGCTTTAGAAATGTTAGTAGTAGTAGTGGTATAATCGAAAGCCGATTTGGGCGTTTCCAACTGCAATCCGTCGCGGAAACGGGTAAAGACGGGGGCGTGTCGGAGGCATGGTGAAGGCAGAACTGGGGCGTGGTTATCGGCTGAGGAGAGATGGGCGTCTTTAGCTGATAATCGAAAAAAAAAAAAAGCGTTTTTACCGCGATTTTGGGTCACTTTATTTGGACCATTTTTTTTCACGAACAAGTCCCAAAAAAGTGCACCAACTGCCCAGATGACCACTGGAGGGAATCGGGGATGACCTCCCCGGACTCCCCCAGTGGTCACTAACCCCTCCCACCAAAAAAAACCCACTTTAAAAACTTTTTTTCTAGCCTCTATGCCAGCCTCAAATGCCGTACCCACCTCCATGACAGCAGAATGTGTTCTATCCTGTGACAGCCTTTCTCCCTGGTTCTGATGTGGCTCTCGGGTGAGTGTGACACCTTTTCTGATATGCGCACTGCAGAGTCACATCAGCAATGCATTGTGGTGGGTGTAGGGTATTGGGCTCCGTGATTCCACTAGCTTGTGGCAAATGCTCACGATGTTGGTAGGCTCTACTCCCATGGTGCTTTTCCCCCTGCTTAATGGGTTAGAGTGTGCCCTGTTTTCTTTCCAGTAGTCCATGAGGTAGTGGCCATTTTTGTAAGCCAGTTTTAGATCCCTTTCACGTGTTAGCCACGTTACAGAACTTACAGTAGTTCTTACCTTGAATGTGGCTGAAAGAGGGCATTGTACACCATTGTACCAGCTCTGACCTACTGCTCATCTCAGTACCAGGGAGACTCGTTGCCGGTGGGGCACAACCTCTGATCTGCAGTTAACTGTGAGTAAGCGTGCTTATTCCAATAAAGGACGTTTTCGGAGAGATTAGTCTTCAGGTGTCAACTGGTGTGCCAATGTTATATAGCAGCAACAAGTCCTAGAGGCCTGCTTGTATGCAGGTCCCTGGAGCACTTTTAGTGGGTACCGCAGTGCACTTCAGCCAGGTGGACCCAGGCCCATCCCCCCTACCTGTAACACTTGTGCTGGTAAATGGGAGGTCTCCAAAACCCACTCTACCCACATGTAGGTGCCCCCTTCACCCCTAAGAATTATGGTAGTGTTGTACATTTGTGGGTTTTGGGGGAGGGGGGTTGGGTGCTCAGCACCCAAGGTAAGGGAGCTATGCATGTGGGAGCTGTTTCTGAAGTCCACTGCACTGACCTCTAGGGTGCCCAGTTGGTGTCCTGGCATATCAGGGGGGCCAGTGTACTACGAATCCTGGCCCCTCCCATGACCAAATGGCTCGGATTAGGACGTTTTTGAGCTGGGCATTTTTAGTTTCCATTATCGCTAAAAAAACAAACGCCCAGCTGAAAAACGTCCATTTTTTTGAAAATACGGTCTGTCCCGCCTCTTCACGTACCCGTTTTCGGACATAGACGCCCAAGGAGATAGGCGTTTGCATTCGATTATGCCCCTCTTGATCTACTATGGTCTCTTGTGCAACCTCACTATCGGAATACCCTATCTTCCCTGTTTTGGTGGTATCTTTAAAAAACAGTGCAGAGAGGGTTCAAACTACAAAAAAAGTCCAAAATCAAACAGAAGCACCAGGAGCCTTCGGAAATGGGACACGATTCTTTATTAATGACTGTCAATATTCTAAATAGACCCGACACGGGCCATGTTTCGGTGCTCAGCGCCTGCGTCAGAGGTCTATATTGAACATACATAAACATATCAATCAGAATGACAATATTAAAATACAAACAAAACATGAAATAAAAACATGTAGATTTAAATTATTAAAAACAATAAATAAAAATGTTTAATATAAACCATATCGCCGAAAATCGGAGACAACCATCTCTTGGGACGACCATCGCTAAGGTCGACCTAAATGTTGAGATTTGGGTGTCCCCGACCATATTATCGAAACGAAAGATGGCCACCCATCTTGTTTCGATAATACGGATTTCCCCTCCCATTCACCGGGACGTCCTGCGAGGAAGCCCTCAGGAAAACTTGGGCGCCCCGTTCGATTATGCCCCTCTTATTCTATATTGTCATAGGATTTAGCAAGTATGCGTTTTTTAACTTGTGTTGCCTTGTACTGTACCTGCAATTAACTTTTTGGTTATTGTACAATTTTATGCTGACACAGAGGGGCATAACTGAAAGGGGGGCCCAAGTTTTCCTGGGGCCGTCCTCACAGGATGGCTCCACGAAGGGGCGGGGAAACCCGTATTATCGAAACAAGATGGGCGTCCATCTTTCGTTTCGATAATACGGTCGGGGACGACCAAATCTAAGGTCATCCTTAGACATGGTCGTCCCTGGTTTTCGGCCATAATGGAATCCGAGGACGCCCATCTCAGAAACGATCAAATCCAAGCCATTTGGTCGTGGGAGGAGCCAGCATTCGTAGTGCACTGGTCCCCCTCACATGCCAGGACACCAACTGGGCACCCTAGGGGGCACTGCAGTGGACTTTAGAAATTGCTCCCAGGTGCATAGCTTCCTTACCTTGTGTGCTGAGCCCCCCAAAACCCACTCCCCACAACTGTGCACCACTACCATAGCCCTAAGGGGTGAAGGGGGGCACCTACATGTGGGTACAGTGGGTTTCTGGTGGGTTATGAAGGGTTCACATTTACCACCACAAGTGTAACAAGTAGGGGTGGATGGGCCTGGGTCCGTCTGCCTGAAGTGCACTGCACCCACTAAAACTGCTCCAGGGACCTGCATACTGCTGTCATGGAGCTGGGTATGACATTTGAGGCTGGCATACAGGCTGGCAAAAAATGTTTTTTAAGTTTTTTTTGGGTGGGAGAGGGTTGGTGACCACTGGGGGAGTAAGGGGAGGTCATCCCCGATTCCCTTCGGTGGTCATCTGGTCAGTTCAGGCTTGGTCGCAAGAAAAAATGGACCAAGTAAAGTCGCCCAAGTGCTCGTCAGGGACGCCCTTCTTTTTTCCATTATCGGCCGAGGACGCCCATCTCTTAAGCATGCCCCCGTCCCACCTTCGCTATGCTGCCAACACGCCCCCGTGAACTTTGGTCATCCCCGCGACGGAAAGCAGTTGATGGCGCCCTAAAACGGTTTTCAATTATGCCTATTTGGGTGACCCTGAGAGAAGGACGCCCATCTGCCGATTTGTGTTGGAAGATGGGCACCCTTCTCTTTCAAAAATAAGCCTGACAGTGTCTGTGTAAACTACATAAATGAATTCTGATGATGTTTTAACAACTGCTGTCACTTATGGATGCAACATTTGCACTGTTGTTTTAAGATATCATTTTTTATTATTTTTTTAATATATATTTTTTTAGTTTACAAGATTTTTATCATAATATCTTATTATAGTTAGAAACATTTCTAGATATCATCATCACTGTTTCTAATGCTGTGGTCTAATGATAATTATTCATTGAAAAAAATATTTATTTTTTTTTGTTTCAGAAACATATCGTTAAACCTAGACACTGCCAGAGATACTGTAATAAATGCGTAATTTACAATCACTGTTTTTAGGCACTGTAAACGACATTATTATATTTTTTGGCTTAAGAAAACCAATATTGTTAAACCCAGACATCGCCAGATACACTCCCGATATACCCCTCATAAATACAAGGGAATTTATGTTTGAAATAATACGGGTTCATGCTCATTTCTCACCTTCACCTATTTACATGCAAAAGAAATAGGATAAGACATCACTCGTGACGTTGACCAATACGTCACTCTAACAAATTTAAACTGCATGATTTGATGGTACCTCTGTTTGATCTCTGAACAAGATACGAAGGGACTTTACATTCCTGACATATCGAGTACAACTTTCTTTGATTCCTAAAGGTAAGCTCAAGCTGGCTGGTTTCCAGCACATTTAACATTCGTTTTTGAGAATTACGTTTTTTAAACTAAAAATATATTTTACGGTTTCTAAACACAATCAAGTGTAAAATATAGATATGCTTGTGGGATATTTATGATACTGACCACGCATTTATGAATATTGTATTTTGGAAACTTTTAATTTCAGCTTATTTTGCAATATTATTTTTTAATTTACGATGTTCTTCTGTTTTCCCGCACTTTTCAGTTGTTGGTAATGTCCGAATTAAAAAGATAAATTTGTAAGTCCTATTCATATTGTTTTGAGCAAAGGGATTAATCTATCATTTGCAAAAACCATTTAGACTACCTCACACTCCATGAACATAGTTTTTCTCACTTTTAACACCCAGTTGGCGACGCCAAGAAATGACCTGCACCTTAACCAAGCATTTGTAAATGTCAGTGTTTATTATTTATATATTTTGTACCTGTGATCTATTAATCAGTAGACTCGACTTATACTTTGTTGTTGCATAAATAGCTATACCACAGCCTATACAACGCACATTTAGAATAAGTATCCAAATCGTTACTTTTCTAGATCGCTATCCTACTGTATAGTAAAGAAACTTTGGTCTTCAACACCCCAGGTGAGCAGTTCCATTTCATAAGGTTTCTACTGCAACTAATGTTGACGCTGTTACAATTTATATGGTTGTATTGTTACAATGTTTATATCCTTTTGAAAACTATATTCGCTATGATAGAAATTGTGTTTTGTTTTTATTGTCCACCTTTGCTGCGTAGTAAATTATTATTATTATTATTATTTTTAAAAGTTTTTTTAAAGGATTTCTAAAGACATAGCCCTTATGTTGACGCTGTTACAATTTATATGGTTGTATTATTACAATGTTTATATCCTTTTGAAAACTATATTCGCTATGATAGAAATTGTGTTTTGTTTTTATGGTCCACCTTTGCTGTGTAGTAAATGATTATTATTATTATTTTTAAAAGTTTTTTTTACAAAGGATTTCTAAAGATTATAGCCCATATGTATAGTTACATAATATCATCTTTTTACGCTTTTATCAACATATCATTAAGTGCAATATACAGAACTAATGATTCTATAATGTCAATATAAGTGACCACATAATATTTTCGTGTGTAATTTTAACATGTAATTCATATTTTTGAGATGCTTTCATAAAAGAATGGCTAATATGGTTTATATTTAAAAAAAAATTATTTATTGTTTTTAATAATTTAAATCTACATGTTTTTATTTCATGTTTTGTTTGTATTTTAGTATTGTCATTCTGATTATGTTTATGTATGTTCAATACAGACCTCTGACGCAGGCGCTGAGCGCCGAAACACGGCCCGTGACGGGTCTATTTAGAATATTGACAGTCATTAATAAAGAATCGTGCCCCATTTCTGAAGGCTCCTGGTGCTTCTGTTTGATTTTCGTGGTATCTTTGTAAGATACCTTATTCCAAACCATGCGCTCTTGAGCAACTGTCGACCTTTCCTCAGTTTCTAGTTTAAAAGCTGCTCTATCTCCTTTTTAAATGCTGATGCCAGCAGCCTGGTCCCACCCTGGTTAAGATGGAGCCAATCCTTTCGGAACAGGCTCCCCCTTCCCCAGAATGTTACTCATGAATGATGAGTGGTTTTATTCACACAAAAAAATGGTCACTCTGTCCTTTCTTTGTTTAAAGCCTTCCTGTTTGTGTACATCATCTTTTGGGTAACATTTTTAAACACAGTCCTGTTTTATCGCAATTGTACACTTGATCTTTAGTGTGCCCTCCTTCTTCCGGCAGTTTTTAAAGTTCTCTTGGTAAGAATGTGATGCATCCTTGTAAGCCAATTGGATCTCCCCTGAGACAAGGACTTGACAGATGGCATGCCTCTTCTTAAATCTGTCAAGCCATCCATTACTGGCTTTGAACATAGACTCTTGGCCATTTAGCTGTCAGTCAAATTTTTCCGCTTGCACTGTCATGATGGGGCCAGAAATAGGGATTCCTTGTGACTGAGCTTAGACGAACCATTGATATAGCGCTGAATCCAAATTTTCATCACTAGCCACTTTAATTTTGTTTCTCTGTAATCCTGCTCCTCTTCTAAAATACTGGGCACTGGTAACAGCCTTCAGCCATGTAGAAAGAGCTCACCCAATTTTGTTTTCACACCAGCACTGGGTGCGGCCTTCAGCCACGTAGAAAGAGCTCACCTGATCTTGTTTTCACACCAGCACTGGGAGTGGCGTAAGCCGCATATACAGAGTCCATCTGAGGCTTTTTCACACCGGTACTGGGAACAGCCTAAACTGCGTATGCAGAGTCCACCCAAGGTTTTTTCATACCGGCACTGGAAGCAGCCTTCAGCCACATAGAAAGAGCTCACCCAAGTTTTTGTCATACTGGCACAGGTACAGACAGAGCTCATCCAGGGGTGGGCCCAGGCCCACCAAGGCATAGCTAGACATTGGCTGGAACAGTTTTCATGTAGGGAAGGGGTGGTAGACGTTGGCTGGAGTGGCTTTCATAATTTAATTTATACATTTATTTATTTATTCTTTCTATTTAAGTTACACAAGCATTAAACTTGTTATATGCAACAATAGGGAAAATACAACATATTCTCTTATACAAAGTAAATAAAAGAAAAAATTTTTGGAAACAATATAACAACACAACAAAACGTTGTGAAAAACACAACGAAAAAAATGTTCCACTCCATGTGGAAACTCAAAAGAGTAAAACCCTTTTTCCCTAGATCCATCTTCCGGATCCTGATACAGTCAATGGTATTAAGTCACCTGGACTATTGCAACGCACTCTAAGCTGGCTGCAAAGAAGAAACCATCAAGAAACTCCAAACAGCCCAGAATACCGCCGCCAGACTCATATTTGGAAAACCAAAATTTGACAGTGCAAAATCATTAAGAGAAAAACTTCACTGGCTCCCACTTAAAAAACGGACCACATTCAAGATCTGCACGATCGTACACAAAATCATCCACGGAGATGCCCCGACCTACATGCTAAACCTTGTGGACTTACCTCCCAGAAATGCCAAAAGATCAGCTCAAAAACTTTTGAATCTACACTTCCCCAACTGTAAAGAACTAAAATACAAGTTTATAGATGTGACTTCCTTCTACTACAGGAGTACGCTGCTATGGAACGCATTACCAGCTGACCTGAAAACAATCGAAGAACTACCTAACTTTCGAAAATCCTTGAAAACGTATCTCTTCAACAAAGCCTACAAAGAGGACCCATAGCTTAACTCTACAACCACACCAATCCTCACTAGTCTGAAACTCATCTCTCAATATCTATTTTCTTAGAACTTTTTCCCTTTCTCAACCTCTTTCTCAATCTACATCACCAATTGTATCTGACTCCCTGGAATGGCAATGTCATTACAGATCTCTGTAAGCCACATTGAGCCTGCAAATAGGTGGGAAAATGTGGGATACAAATGCAATAAATAAATAACGTATTTATCCCTTCCTTAGACCACCAATGATGGGAGAGTGGCAAATAAGATGAGAAAATCAAATCAGTATAAGCTTAACAGGTAAAGCCCAAGACCAATCCACAGCTATATTACATATACAGCCTGTTAAACAAATGTTACTTCCCAGTCACCCTCTTCAGGTCAATAAAAGCTCTAAGCTGGTCTGGTACAAAGAAAACATATTTTACTCCCAAATATCTCACTATACATTTTCATTACTTAAAATCTTTCCTGAGTTCCCAAATTTCAATCTGATTACAAATTATTATCTGCTTACTTAAGTAATTACTTTCTACCAATATATATCATATCAAACTTCTTTATTAAACATATACATCAATATGCACATGATTTGTACCATGTAAATATTCATAACAATTCTAATACCCTAACCTCATCTCATTTATCCAATCCACACACTCTTTGCTACCAACTACGTAGTACTCGGTTGTCTCCCTGAATGCTCTCTTTTTTTATATCTACCTTAAGGATCCTATTAATACTGATTATACCATCATCATCAATATCTAGTAATGTTATAACATACCAACTCTTAACAATATCATTACAGTTCTGTTCTTCCTTCTAAATATAATGGTCCTTAAATTCCATCAATGCCAAAAATATTGCAGTTTTATTTATCCTTTGTTATTGCAATTGGCTATTGACAATCGCTGTAATGCCTCAGTTCTCATATATAAAAATGAGCATTCATTCCGAGTCACAACTTTTCCTCTTCCTTCAAAAAATCACTTGTACATATGTCTTATCTGTTCTTCCATTTATCTTTCAGTTACACTCCTCAAGATACCTCTCCTTCACTTTTACTTCTCTCCTCCGCTTGAGGTATAAATCCAAACTCCTGCCACACCCTACACAAATGTGTTTCGCCGTAGTGCGTCTTCGGGGGTAGTGACTTTAACTTGCTTTTTTCTGTGTTCTAATTATACATGCTGACCAACCCTGGAAAAGCCCTTGCTGGGAATGGGGAAGAAAATGGTGACCAGGCATCAACTGATGGCAGGGTTCAACAATCCCTTCCTTTCCAGAGTCGTAAGTACCGCATTGAACGCTCCGAGGAAAAGCCATTACCACTGTCCCCAATCTGGGCGACTTCCACGAGGTTGAGGCCTGTCTTCTCCTCCCGCGTCACAGCGGGGCATGGTGGTGTTTCGGCTTCCGGAGGTGAGAACGTTGTCTCATGCTCCTGGAGCATCAAGGTTCCTCCCTCAGTGCTCAAAGCAGAACCCCCTCCGGTATTAATCTGTGGGTGCCGAAGTGTGAAGCTGTTTAGGGTTTGCTGTATCAGGGAGGAAGTAAGGGCGGGTAGTGGTAAAGCCCTTACTATTCCCTTTCTCTTAGTATGAGGCATAGCAGGAAAAGCAGGAAAAACCAAGGAAACTTCAGCAACCCATACCAGGCAGTCTCGCTCCTCTCAGCATGTCGGCGGCATCTTGGCCACTGCCCCGCACCTTCCAGGAGCCACAAGTGGTTTTCATGTAGGGAAAGGAGTGGGCTCTACCTCAGCATAGCTAGACATTGGCTGATGTGGTTTTCATGCAGACAAGGAGGTAGGGCCCCACTCCAGTGTAGGTAAATATTGCCGAGAGAGGAACTTTATATTAAAGACATGATCGCATTATAAGTGGATTTGCGTTATTGCAGGGTGTGCTATAACAGGGTTCCACTATATCTTTGGATTTGGTTTGGTCAAGTCAATAAAGTTTCTAGCCAATGAGAGCTTGACAAATATGAAATTCTGACCAATGAGAAGCCTGACACAGATTTATCTGACCAATGAGAATAAGTGGGCACAGGTCACATGATTACATTTCAGACTCCATATTGACTCTGTTCAACAGTGATGTTATACAATATTTTAGAAATCAGTGCACTAAAGTTGCTTGACTGTGATCTCTGGACAATTTCTTAACAAATGTAATGTGATTTTTAAACTCTTTGGATCTTTAGTGACAATATGGCTGAGAAATTAGGGTCTTGCTCTGTTGGAATTCATTGTCACTAGAAAACTTACTACAGGAAGGCTGGTCTGTTGAATCTGTCATTTTTAACTGAGAATGAGCATGATCTACTATTTGCAAGAATCAGTGGATTAGAAGGCAAAGTTTCATCTCCAGATGCTACATTATGCTACTATCATATAAAAGTTTACTTGGACAAGTATGAATTCAGGTAGAAGTCACATGCTGATCCATTTTCAATTCATGCTACTGCAGTAAATGGTACTCCGAGAGCAGTATCCATGGATCTTGCTAGGAAATTTTCTTACAGCAGTAGATGTCAACAAGAAATTAAAACCTGGACAGAAACCTTGTCCCAAGTGTTTAACATCAGTTTCTGCGGCAAGTACCACACTCCTCTGCAGCAAGTAACAAATGGGCATAGGTTGGTGGTGAGGAGAGTTACTTGTGGCTGGAGGGCAGGGTGAGCTGGGAGTGGTGTGAGCCTGTAGGGCAGAAACTGTGAGGTGGGAGAATAAGTGAGGATACAGGAGCTGCAGATCTCCTTTTTTGGTTTGAGGGGCCAAACAAACCAATCTCTAGCCCTAACCTCAAGCTCTCTAGTTGCTGATGCTGTGTTTTTTTTATTAGGTTTCAACTTTATTTAGGACTTTCTATACCGCCCAACAGAACAAGCCATCTGGGCAGAGTACAATCTAAAAAAAAAAAAAAAAAGAAGAGAATGAAAAGGGAGCAAAAAGGAACTGGAGTAAAACTACAATATTGACAGGAAAAAGGGGGAAGAAGGAAAAAACAGTATGGCGAGACTGTCTATAAGGCAAAAGTTGTTTCTTCACATGGAACCTAAGTATAGGCATCTTGAAAGAGAAATGTCTTGAGCTCAGTTTTGAAGAGGGATAGTGAACTGATTTGCCAGAAGTGAGAAGTTAAGGAATTCTATATCTTTGGCCTTGAAAAGAAAACATGGAGTGTCTGCTATGTTCATGGAAAATTTCTCAGTGGGTAGGAATCAACAGGAGATTAAGTTGTGACGACTTCAGGACTTGGGTTTGAGTGTAGGGCAGGGCCGGTCTTAGGGCGAGGTGACCGAGGAGACCGCATAGGGCCTCGCGCTCAAGGGGGCCCTGCGAGGCGCGCCTGAACTTGCCTCGCCCCGACTGCCCGAGCTCCAGTTCCCCCTCCCTCTGAATTTTAAAAGTTACCTCGTCGACGTCGGGTTACAGCAGCCGGCAGGTAGCAGCAGCAATGAAAAGCGTGCAAGCTGCTCGGCGCTTCGGGAGCCTTCCTTTCCCTCTATCAACTCTGGTCCCGCCCTCGTGGAAACAGGAAATGAGGGCGGTACCAGAGCTGAGAGAGGGAAAGGCTCCCGAAGCGCCGAGCAGCTCGCACGCTTTTCACTGCTGCTGCTACCTGCAGCTGTAACCAGACGTCGACGAGGTAACTTTTAAAATTCAGGGGGGGGGGGGGGCCTTGGAGCTGGGTGGGAAGCAGGGAGGCCTTGGAGCTGGGAGGGAGGGAGGCCTTGGAACTGGCAGGGAGGGAGGGAGGGGGGCCTTGGAGCTGGGTGGGAAGCAGGGAGGCCTTGGAGCTGGGAGGGAGGCAGGGAGGCCTTGGAGCTGGGAGGGAGAAGGGGGGAGCCCTGGAACTGGGGGGCCCTGGGGGGGAGGGGGGAGGGGGGGGATGGCTGCCCTGGAGCTCGGAGGGAGGGCTGGCTGGCCCTGAAACTAGGGTGGGGGCGGGGCTAGGATGGGGCCCCATCAAATTAGTCTGCATAGGGCACGCAACTTGCTAAGACCGGCCCTGGTGTAGGGGATAAAGTATCTCAAAAAGTAAAGAGGTTCAGAAACAGTGAGGGTTTTAAAAATTAACAGAAGAATTGTATAAAGTTACTGGACAGGAAATTGGGAGCCAATGAGAGGATTTAAGATAAGGAGTAATATAATCAACTTTTTTAAGATGGAAGAGAATTCTTATGGTGGTGTTTTGAATTAATATTAGGCCATGACCCCAGTGGCAAGGAGCTGACAGTGTAAATGGGGGATATTATTGAGTGTGGATGTGAGATGAGGGATGAAGAGTGAAGGCAAGGCAGGAGATAGTTTGAAGGACCTGGAAATCTAGGAATGGGCAAAGAGGATATACATGTGGAGCTCAGGAGCTGTAGAACTGGAGTAGACACAGCAGAAAGAACTTACTCTACTCCTCATTCTTTATTATTACCCACCACAGATAGACATGATGGACTTTTGCCTTAAAACAACAGAGGAAGGGCTACAACAGACAAAACAACACAGGAGTAAAGAGAGAGAGAAAAAGGCATCAGGAATTAATTTGGAAGATAGGGAAAAGAGGGATTAAACTAGAAGAAGGAGGTGCACCCCTCGGAAGGGACACCACCTTGTAGTGGTGGAGGGGCTTCTGTGTTTCAATTACTCAGAGGGCTATGCTGAAGGGTTACCCATATCAGACAAGCCTCTGAGGAGAAACCAGACAAAGAGTGTCCCAAACTGGGACAAAGCGAATGCTACATACCTGTAGAAGGTATTCTCCGAGGACAGCAGGCTGATTGTTCTCACTGATGGGTGACGTCCACGGCAGCCCCTCCAATCGGAAACATCACTAGCAAAGGCCTTTGCTAGTCCTCGCGCGCCCATGCGCACCGCGCATGCGCAGCCGTCTTCCTGCCCGAACCGGCTCGTGTTCATCAGTCCCGTAAGTAGCAAGACAAAGACAAGGGAAGACACAACTCCAAAGGGGAGGCGGGCGGGTTTGTGAGAACAATCAGCCTGCTGTCCTCGGAGAATACCTTCTACAGGTATGTAGCATTCGCTTTCTCCGAGGACAAGCAGGCTGCTTGTTCTCACTGATGGGGTATCCCTAGCCCCCAGGCTCACTCAAAACAACAAACATGGTCAATTGGGCCTCGCAACGGCGAGGACATAACTGAGATTGACCTAACAATTTATCCAACTAACAGAGTGTAGCCTGGAACAGAATAAAACATGGGCCTAGGGGGGTGGAGTTGGATTCTAAATCCCGAACAGATTCTGAAGTACTGACTGCCCGAACCGACTGTCGCGTCGGGTATCCTGCTGCAGGCAGTAATGAGATGTGAATGTGTGGACAGATGACCACGTCGCAGCTTTGCAAATCTCTTCAATAGTGGCTGACTTCAAGTGGGCTACCGACGCTGCCATGGCTCTAACATTATGAGCCGTGACATGACCCTAAAGAGCCAGCCCAGCCTGGGCGTAAGTGAAGGAAATGCAATCTGCTAGCCAATTGGATATGGTGCTTTTCCCCACAGCCACTCCCCTCCTGTTGGGATCAAAACAAACAAACAATTGGGCTGACTGTCTGTTGGGCTGTGTCCGCTCCAGATAGAAGGCTAATGCTCTCTTGCAGTCCAATGTGTGCAGCTGACGTTCAGCAGGGCAGGAATGAGGACGGGGAAAGAATGTTGGCAAGACAATTGACTGGTTCAGATGGAACTCCGACACAACCTTTGGCAAGAACTTAGGGTGAGTGCGGAGGACTACTCTGTTATGATGAAATTTCGTGTAAGGGGCCTGGGCTACCAGGGCCTGAAGCTCACTGACTGTACGAGCTGAAGTAACTGCCACCAAGAAAATGACCTTCCAGGTCAAGTACTTCAGATGGCAGGAGTTCAGTGGCTCAAAGGGAGGTTTCATCAGCTGGGTGAGAACGACATTGAGATCCCATGACACTGTAGGAGATTTGACAGGGGGCTTTGACAAAAGCAAACCTCTCATGAAGCGAACAACTAAAGGCTGTCCTGAGATCGGCTTACCTTCCACACGGTAATGGTATGCACTGATTGCACTAAGGTGAACCCTTACAGAGTTGGTCTTGAGACCAGACTCAGACAAGTGCAGAAGGTATTCAAGCAGGGTCTGTGTAGGACAAGAGCGAGGATCTAGGGCCTTGCTGTCACACCAGATGGCAAACCTCCTCCATAGAAAGAAGTAACTCCTCTTAGTGGAATCTTTCCTGGAAGCAAGCCAGATGCGGGACACCCTCCGACAGACCCAAAGAGGCAAAGTCTACGCTCTCAACATCCAGGCTGTGAGAGCCAGAGACTGGAGGTTGGGATGCAGAAGCGCCCCTTCGTCCTGTGTGATGAGGGTCGGAAAACACTTCAATCTCCACGGTTCTTCGGAGGATAACTCTAGAAGAAGAGGGAACCAGATCTGACGCGGCCAAAAAGGAGCGATCAGAATCATGGTGCCTCGATCTTGCTTGAGTTTCAACAAAGTCTTCCCAACCAGAGGTATGGGAGGATAAGCATACAGCAGACCTTCCTCCCCAGTCCAGAAGGAAGGCATCCGATGCCAGTCTGCCGTGGGCCTGAAGCCTGGAACAGAACTGAGGGACTTTGTGGTTGGCTCGAGATGCAAGGAGATCTACCAAGGGGGTGCCCCACACCTGGAAGATCTGTCGCACTACACGGGAATTGAGCGACCACTCGTGAGGTTGCATAATCCTGCTCAGTCTGTCGGCCAGACTGTTGTTTACGCCTGCCAGATATGTGGCTTGGAGCACCATGCCGTGACGGCGAGCCCAGAGCCACATGCTGATGGCTTCCTGACACAGGGGGCGAGATCCGGTGCCCCCCTGCTTGTTGATGTAATACATGGCAACCTGGTTGTCTGTCTGAATTTGGATAATTTGATGGGACAGCCGATCTCTGAAAGCCTTCAGAGCGTTCCAGACCGCTCGTAACTCCAGGAGATTGATCTGCAGATCGCATTCCTGGAGGGACCAGCTTCCTTGGGTGTGAAGTCCATCGACATGAGCTCCCCACCCCAGGAGAGACGCATCCGTAGTCAGCACCTTTTGTGGCTGAGGAATTTGGAAGGGGCGTCCCAGAGTCAAATTGGTCCAAACCGTCCACCAATACAGGGATTTGAGAAAACTCGTGGACAGGTGGATCACGTCCTCTAGACCCCCAGCAGCTTGAAACCACTGGGAAGCTAGGGTCTATTGAGCAGATCGCATGTGAATACGGGCCATGGGAATCACATGGACTGTGGAGGCCATGTGGCCAAGCAATCTCAACATCTGCCGAGCTGTGATCTGCTGGGACGCTCGTACCCGGGAGACGAGGGACAGCAGATTGTTGGCCCTCGTCTCCGGGAGATAGGCACGAGCCGTCCGAGAATCCAGCAGAGCTCCTATGAATTCGAGTCTCTGTACTGGGAGAAGGTGGGACTTTGGGTAATTTATCACAAACCCTAGTAGCTCCAGGAGTCGAATAGTCATCTGCATGGACTGTAGAGCTCCTGCCTCGGAAGTGTTCTTCACCAGCCAATCGTCGAGATAAGGGAACACGTGCACTCCGAGCCTGCGAAGCGCTGCTGCTACCACAGCTAGGCACTTCGTGATCACTCTGGGCGCAGAGGCGAGCCCAAAGAGTAGCACACAGTACTGGAAGTGACGTGATCCCAGATGAAATCGAAGATACTGTCTGTGAGCTGGCAGTATCGGGATGTGTGTATAAGCATCCTTTAAGTCCAGGGAGCATAGCCAATCGTTTTTCTGAATCATGGGAAGAAGGGTGCCCAGGGAAAGCATCCTGAACTTTTCCTTGACCAGATATTTGTTCAGGGCCCTTAGGTCTAGGATGGGACGCATCCCCCCTGTTTTCTTTTCCACAATGAAGTACCTGGAATAGAATCCCAGCCCTTCTTGCCCGGATGGCACGGGCTCGACCGCATTGGTGCTGAGAAGGGCGGAGAGTTCCTCTGCAAGTACCTGCTTGTGCTGGAAGCTGAAGGATTGAGCTCCCGGTGGGCAATTTGGAGGTTTCGAGGCCAAATTGAGGGTGTATCCTTGCCGGACTATTTGGAGGACCCACTGGTCGGAGGTTATGAGAGGCCACCTTTGGTGAAAAACTTTCAACCTCCCCCCGACCGGCAGATCGCCCGGCACAGAAACTTTGACATCGGCTATGCTCCGCTGGAGCCAGTCAAAAGCTCGCCCCCTGCTTTTGCTGGGGAGCTGTGGGGCCTTGCTGAGGCGCTCGCTGCTGACAAGAGCGAGCGCACTGGGGCTTAGCCTGGGCCGCAGGCTGTCGAGAGGGAGGATTGTACCTACGCTTACCAGAAGAGTAGGGAACAGTCCTCCTTCCCCCATAAAACGTCTACCTGAAGAGGCAGATGCTGAAGGCTGCCGGCGGGAGAATTTGTTGAAAGCGTTATCCCGCTGGTGGAGCTGCTCTACCACCTGTTCGACTTTTTCTCCAAAAATGTTGTCCGCTCGGCAAGGGGAGTCCGCAATCCGCTGCTGGATTCTATTCTCCAGGTCGGAGGCACGCAGCCATTAGAGTCTGCACATCACCACACCTTGAGCAGCGGCCCTGGACGCAACATCAAAGGTATCATATACCCCTCTGGCCAGGAATTTTCTGCATGCCTTCAGCTGCCTGACCACCTCCTGAAACGGCTTGGCTTGCTCAGAAGGGAGCTTGTCCACCAAGCCCGCCAACTGCCGCACATTGTTCCGCATGTGAATGCTCGTGTAGAGCTGGTAGGACTGAATCTTGGCCACGAGCATAGAAGAATGGTAGGCCTTCCCCCCAAAGGAGTCTAAGGTTCTAGAGTCCTTGCCCGGGGGCGCCGAAGCATGCTCCCTAGAACTCTTAGCCTTCTTTAGGGCCAGATCCACCACACCAGAGTCGTGAGGCAACTGAGTGCGCATCAGCTCTGGGTCCTCATGGATCCGGTACTGGGACTCGATCTTCTTGGGAATGTGGGGATTAGTTAGAGGCTTGGTCCATTTCGCCAGCAATGTGTTTTTTAGGACATGATGCATGGGTACTGTGGACGCTTCCTTAGGTAGAGAAGGATAGTCCAAGAGCTCAAACATCTCAGCCCTGGGCTCATCCTCCACAACCACCAGGAAGGGGATGGCCGTAGACATCTCCCGGACAAAGGCCGCGAAAGACAGACTCTCGGGAGGAGAAAGCTGCCTTTCAGGGGAGGATCAGAAGGAAGGTCATCAGACTCCTCGTCAGAGAAATATCTGATGTCCTCCTCCTCCTCCCACGAGGCCTCACCATCGGTATCAGACACAAGTTCATGAACCTGTGTCTGAAGCCGTGCCCGACTCGACTCCATGGAAACACGGCCACGGTGGGAGCGCCGAGAGATAGACTCCCTCACCAGCACCGGCGAAGCTCCCTCCACCGACGTCGTCGGGGAGTCTTCCTGGGAGGCGGCGGCAGCCGGTACCGCAAGCAGTACCGATGTCGGAGACCTCACCCCGGGCAAAGGGCTAGCCGGCGCCTCACTCGACGGTACCGGTGGCGCAGGCACCCCCGGTACCGGAAGGGAAGGGCACAACAGCTCCCCCAGGATCTCTGGGAGAACGGCCCGGAGACTCTCGTGCAGAGCGGCTGTGGAGAAAGACATGGAAGCCGATGCAGGCGTCGAGGTCAGAGTCTGTTCCGGGCGTGGAGGCGGTTCCGGGCTGTCCAAGGTGGAGCGCATCGACACCTCCTGAACAGAGGGTGAGCGATCCTCCCGGTGCCGATGCCTACTGGGTGCCGACTCCCTCGGCGACCCAGAGCTCTCGGTACCGATGCGGGAAGGAGACCGGTGTCGATGCTTCTTTGATTTCTTCAAGCGAAGCATGTCACCGGAGCTTCCCGGTACCGACGAGGAGGACGTAGAATCCAACCGTCGCTTCCTCGGGGCCGAGGCCGAAGAAGGTCGGTCTCGGGGGGGCTGTACCGCAGGAGCCCTCAGGGCAGGAGGAGACCCACCCGAAGGCTCACCGCCACCAGCAGGGGAATGGACAGCCCTCACCTGCACTCCAGTCGAAGTACCACCATCCGACGACATCAGCAACAGTGGAGGTCCCGGTACCACCGACGCCGACGCAGCCTTCCGATATCTCGGTACCGACGATGCAAAGGGTCGAAACCTCGATGCCGTCGATGCAGTCGATGCCGAGGTCAAAAGACTTCGATGCTGTCGACGTCGATGCACTCGATGCCTCCGGTGCTGTTGTCGACGAAGAGCCCGAGAACAACACGTTCCACTGGGCCAATCTCGCTACCTGAGTCCTCTTCTGTAAAAGAGCCAAAGACTACAGGCCTGCGGGCGGTGCCCAGCCCCCAGACACTGAAGACACGAAGCGTGCCTATCAGTGAGCAAGATTACCCGGGCGCCCTGGGTACACTTCTTGAAGCCGCTGGGAGACTTCGATGACATGGGCGGAAAAATCACGCCAGCGAAATCAAAATTCGCGATGGTGACGAAGGGCACCAAAAATAAGGGAGAGAGAAAAAACCCGTACCGAGGCCACAAAAAAGGCCTACCCCGAAAGCGAAAGGAAACTTACGCCGGGGAAACAAACTGGACACACGGGAAGGGAAAAAGACCAAGGTCTCTTCTTTTTTTTTTTTTTTTAGCGAAAATCGCGAAGACACGCGAGGGTCGACTTGAGGGGCACGAGACGGCGGCAAAACACGACCGTCCCAAGCGCGGACAAAAGAAGACTGACGAACACGAGCCGGTTCGGGCGGGAAGAGGGCCGCGCATGCGCAGTGCGCATGGGCGCGCGAGGACTAGCAAAGGCCTTTGCTAGTGAAGTTTCTGATTGGAGGGGCTGCCGTGGACGTCACCCATCAGTGAGAACAAGCAGCCTGCTTGTCCTCGGAGAATAGTAAGATGGCAACCTGAAGTTCGTATGCCCAACGGCCCAGCTGCCCTCTGAAGTTTCGTCTTCTTTACGTAAATTTCCTCTCTGCAATTGCAGTTACCTTGAGAGGAAGGGGACAACCGGCGGTCAGCCGCCGATGGCCAGCGTTTTGTCCCCTAAGCCACATTGAGCCTGCAAATAGGTGGGAAAATGTGGGATACAAATGCAATAAATAAAATAAGTGCGGGACTGCTGCGCGACGAACTGCCCACAGATGAAAGGGTTGGCGAGTCCTTTGATTAGCGACGGCAAAGAAGCGTCAATGCTCTTGGACCTGGAAAAAACCAACTCCATCGCTCCCAAATTATTCAACCAACATGTCCAAAGGAGTGGAGGAGTGAGTTAGAGGCATATGCTGAAACAGAGGGCGTTTACAGCAGAACCCGAATCGGCGGAACCACTCCTAAGAGAAATCAACTTGGAGTTTTTGGCTCCCGTGGAGGTTACACTGAATACCATCTGGAAGGCGCTTCGGGACATAATAGTGGCAGTAAATAATTTTGTTTCAGATATAATTTTATTAGTTTCATGGACAATTTAACTGAACCCTTTGAGAGTGAAAAATTGATATAACAAATGATTCTACACGAGCAAGAAGTGGTTATGATTTTGAAAATGGTAACAGACCAGAAACTTTGAATAATAAAATTAATATTATTATAGATGATTAATATCGAGATTATTGTTTTTCCCAGAGTTCCGGGTATGACTCCTAAAGTTTTCCTCAGAAATATTTCCTCAATTATTACTTTAAAAGGAGTGAAGCCTATGAAAAATGGGATTACTTTAATCAGTGGGATTTGAATTAGAGACTTAAGTTATTGTTAAATAACTTCTGGTTTTTAAAAGAGAAAGAATGTAATCAGATGTATTATTTCTAACTAATATTGGACAATAAGTATGTTTTCAATGAAATGATTTGACTATACACCGTATTGGCCTTGAAGAAGCCAACCAGATGATCAATGTGGAATAATGAATTAGACGAGTAATATCTGGGGATAATCAGGTTAATACCACAGGGGTTTTTTTTTATGTTTACTGTTTAATTGCTCTCCTTGTCTTGTTTCACTCTCCCTATTTAGTGGTCTAAGGAAGAGAATAGAATTATCTGACTGAAATAATTCCTATATATTACTTTCTCTGTATTTCCAGCAAGTTGTTTTATCGCTTGTAAAAATTTAAATGGTTATAAATAATAAAAAAAAAATTTTTTAAAGAGGATGGAGGTGCACAAAAGCACTGGTGATAAAGCAGATAGGAGAAGAGAGGAGGGGCAGATAAATTACCTACAGGAGAAAGGTGGAAAGCAGAGAAAGAGTATCTGAATAAATGGAGAAAATGCAGTAGCAGAATGCAGGAGAAAAGACAGAGCTGAAGAATGAAAAGAAGACACATGGTTTTACTAAAGTTAAATCTTTTCAAATGGATTTGATCAATTTTAAAGTATGGGTCTTAAACTACTACTTATTGACTGGGTTGGAGACAAGATGAGTGGCATGCAGCAGGGGGTTGTGATGTATAGAGTTCATTTTGAGGAGATGGGTCATTGTCAGTGGTGTGCTGCAAGTATTGTTTCTTGGCCCTGTTCTTTTTGACATTTTTGTAGGCGATGTTGCAGAATGGCTGTCTGGTGAGGTTTGCCTCTTTATGGATGATGTCAGGATCTGAAGTGGTAAATTCAAAAACCAAAACCAAAATAGAGGAACATGCAAACATATAACAAGTAGAAAATATCCCACAAACAAAATAAGCATGGAAGTAAAACTAATGAAACTATAAATAAAATGAGGAAAATGGTGGCTCTCAGTTATCTAAGCTATGACGCATCCAGCGTCTAAAGCTTGCTAAGGCAACAAGAACTCTGAGCACACTTATTTATGCTCTATCATTTGATGCCCAGATACATTATGCTAGTATATAATCAATGAAAAAAAATCCCAACCATAAAGAAAGTGCCCCCAAAAGTCTTTCAGTAATTATTAGATCAAAATCACTTATCTGAAAATAAAACTATACAAAACTATTCAAGGTTGTTAAATCACGTGCAGACTGTGAAATATTGCAGGAAGACCTTCGAAAATTAGAAGACCTGGGCATCCAAATGGCAGATGAAATTTAATGAGGACAAATGCAAGGTGATGCACATTAGAAAGAATAATCCGAATCATAGTACCTGATGCTAGGGTGACCCTTGGGGGTCAGCGCTCAAGAAAAAGATCTGGGTGTCGTTGTAGATAATACGCTGAAATCATCGGCTCAGTGTGCGATGGCGGCGGCCAAAAAAGCAAACAAGATGCTAGGAATTATTAGGAAAGGGATAGTGAATAAGACCGAAAATACTATAATGCCTTTGTATCGCTCCATGGTGCGTCCGCATCTTGAGTATTGCGTTCAGTTCTGGTCGCCGTTTCTCAAAAGAGATATAGCGGAATTAGAAAAGATTCAAAGAAGAGAGACCAAAATAATAAAGGGGATGGAACTCCTCTCGTATGAGGAAAGGCTAAAGAGGTTAGGGTTCTTCAGCTTGGAAAAGAGATGGATGAGGGGAGATTATGATTGAGGTCTACAAAATCCTGAGTGGTGTAGAACGAGTAGAAGTACATCGATTTTCTACTCGTTCCAAAAGTACAAAGACTAGGGGACACTTGAGGAAGTTACATAGAAATACTTTTAAAACAAATAGAAGAAAATATTTTTTCACTCAACAAATAGTTAAGCTCTGGAACTCTTTGCCGGAGGATGTGATAACAGCGGTTAACATATCTGGGTTTAAAAAAGGTTTGGACAAATTCCTGAAGGAAAAGTCCATAGTTTGCTATTGAGACAGACATGGGAAGCAACTGTATGCCCTGGGATTTGTAGTATGGTGTGTTGCCACAATTTGGGTTTCTGCCACGTACTTGTGACCTGGCTTGGCCACTGTTTGGAAAACAGGATAGTGGCCTATACGGACCACTGGTCTGACCCAGTATGACTACTCTTATATTCAAATGAGCCTAAGGTCCTAGCCTCTCTACCTGAGGGTACCGAGGCATGAGACTTGGAATTCTTAGGCCATTTGAGAGCAGATTTGACCACCGTAGAGTGGTGTGGCAGCTGGGTCCACCCAAATCCGAGAACTTTCTGGACATATTACTGCGCATCCACCTTCTTTGGTGCAACTTGCACCATGAGGGGAGATTCCCAGTTCTTCAACAATGCATCTTTAAGGATAGGGTGCAATGGTACAAGTGACCCCTTCCTTAGGAGACTTACAACATCTACGCCCTCCGTCTCCAACTTAAATGTGGCAGAAGCCATCTCTTTAACAAAGCATGTGAAAGAGTCCCTCCTCTGAGATGTAGAGCAGATTCTCCTCTGACTCCCATGAGTGGTCCCAGTCAGACTCCTCAGGATAGTCAGACAGTAGACCTAACTGGTGGAGTATGCTCCAGCCTCGACATAGTAAAACTGTGTCCACGTCCTGAAGAGCCACAAAGTGAAGCCCTACTCTCAGACTCCAGGGAAGCTTCCTCCCCAGATGTTGACAGCAGTATTGTATGCATCAATGTTCACATCAACACCTTTCTAGGTGCCAGCATTGAGAATCTCTGTACCGTCATCAATGGAGCCTCAGAAAGGAGCAGGGGCTGTTCCGCTGCAAACGCAAGTGCCCTTGATGCCTAAATGGAGTGCCTGTGAAATAACTGTGCCAGCTGCTCTCTGATCATGGTCCGGAACTGCTCATTGAAGGTGGGTATCGAGAAGGAATGGGAGCCAGATGATGGTGTTGAACCGGTAGCTGGGACCTGGCTGCTCAGTAACTCTACCAAAGAGGGAGAGCATGCTGCCTGGTGCCAGCACTTCTTGGGTACTGGAGAATCCAATGCTCTGGCACTCTGGACTGTGTGTCGAGGACAGGGCCGTGCCAACACGGTAAGCGAGGTAAGCACAGCAGGAGGGCGCCGCACCATGCTTACCTCACCCTCTCCCATTTCCCAACTGCCCGCCCTCTTCTTCCCCCCACCCCCCAAGATCCCTTTTAAATTTACCTCCGTCCGGCAGCGAAAGCACAGCATCAGTAAAGGAGGCAGTGCTCCCGACGTCTCTACTAGTCTTCCCTTCGTTCAGTGCTCCGCCTTCCCGTCAGAAGAAGGCGGGACATTGAGCGAAGGGAAGACTAGTAGAGACGTCGGGAGCGCCGCCTCCTTCACTGACGCTGCGCCTTCGCTGCCGGACGGAGGTTAATTTAAAAGGGATCTTGGGCGGGGTGGAGAAGAGGGCGGGCAGTTGGGACATGGGCGCAGGAGGGCAGGGGAGAGAGGAGCGTGGATGGGTGGGCAGCGATCACCTTCACGGGGAGAGGGGGCGCACGTGCGCAACTGTTCGTCTGTGGGGGGGCGCCAACTGATCCTCTGCAGGGGGGCGCCACAGACCCTTGGCACGGCCCTGGTCGAGGAGGACCGGTGCTTATGCTTCTTGAGTTTCCCCCCAATGCATACGGTTCCAGTCCCTCAGCGCCGACAAGGACAACGTTATGCCCTTACATGCCCTCGGTGTCGAGTCTGATACTGGTTGTCCTGGGGCCTGAGTTCTCACCAGCACTTGCAAATAGAGAGAACAAGCAAAGGGGTCATGGTTAGGTCCCAGGCACCCTATTTACCAAAAGTGCGAGTCCATGACAGAAATCACCTAATTACATTGGGCACAGCTCTTGAAGCCACTGAGGGGGGGGGGGGGGGGGAATCTTCTGAGACATCGAAAAAAGAATTGTGGCTAAATTAAACTCCTTAATCTTGAACAACAACAAAGGGGAAGAGTTCAAATTAAGGTCAGGGCTAAGGCCTAACCATGAAGCCACACCTGAAAAAAAAAAAGGAAACTTGTAAAAGCCGAAAAATACTACGAAAATTAAAAAGAGGTTTGAGGAAAAGGCGATGGAAGAATAAATGATGCAACTGAGCACAAAAAACATGCACAGGAAGGCATGAAGAAAAATTTAGGCACAGCATGAGGATGAGAGAACACAAACACGCTCTCTCAGCTTCACAGAAAAAGTAAGACTAGGGTACCAGTGAGTTAGTGGTGGGATGCTGCTAGAAACTTCTATAATACTCGCTAGTCAGCATCTGCACTGGCCTCTATAGGGATGAAGTCACCCAGATATGAGAATATGAAGGTCTGCTTGTCCTCGGAGAAACTATAGTATTTTATAATTTAGGTGTATACATTTACCCTCTACCTATGCTCCGCCCAAACTTCACTCATGAGAGTGGACACAAAATCAGAAGTGTCATAAGCACCCCTGCTTCCTTCCATCTGCTTATTGGTCACCTGGCAAAGCTCTTCAGCCTGCTTCTGAGGGAGAGTACCTGCAAGTTTTGGTGTACTGTTTACCAAAGACTCACATACCAATAAAAGTACGTGTCATTTAAACAAGGCGCATACTTTTAGGCTGGTATTTTATACAGTGCTTTTTTTGTAGAAAAAAAGGTGCCAGTACCCGTTGTGGGCGGGGTCACCAATGACCCCCACCCCTATTATAGCCACACCCACATTAGCCACACCCCTTATACCAGCCATGGCACATATAAACAGACATTATTATTATTATACTAGTATAGGAAAAAATATTATACTAGTATAGGAAAAAAAATAACGTGATTTTTTTCATTATAAATAATTTCTGTAAGCTGCTACAGCTCCAGTATACCCAGTGCAAAATAAGACAGCAGACGTAAATTCTCAAATGGGATATATTCCAGACACTAAAATGAAAATAAAATGATTTTTTCTACCTTTGTTGTCTGGTGACTTTGTTTTTCTGATCATGCTGGCCCAGTATCTGATTCTGCTGCTATCTGTCCTCTTAACTCCATTTCCAGGGCTTCCTTTCCATTTACTTCTTTACTTTCTGCCTTTCTTCTTCATTTCTTGCCCTACATCCGTAAGTAAAAGCTGCGTCCTCTACAGACTTGACTGTCCAGTGCATCCAGCTTCTGCCTATTTTCTTCATCCATGTGCTGTTTTTCTCCTCTCTTCCTTTGCCCTCATCTCATCTCCTTCCTCCTCTTCCCTCCCCTCCATCCATGTCCAGCATTTCTTCTCTCTCCATTCCCTCTCCTCCATCCACCCATGTCCAGCAGCCCTCCTATCCCCTGCCCTCTCCTCCATCCACCCATGTCCAGCAACTCTCCTCTCCCCCTGCCCTCCCCTCCATCCACCCATGTCCAGCAACCCTCCCCTCCCCCGCCCTACTCTCCCCCTGCCCTCCCCTCCATCCACCCATGTCCAGCAACTCTCCTCTCCCCTGCCCCCCTCCAGCCACCCATGTTCAGCGACTCTCCTCTCTCTCCAGCCACCCATACCCAGTGATTCTCCTCTCCCCTTCCCCCCTCCAGCCCCCCCTACCTAGCGATTCTCCTCGCTCCCCAGTCCCCCCTACCCAGCGATTCTCCTCACTCCCCTGTCCCCCCTCTTCCAGCCACCCAGGTTGTCCAGTGGATTCTTCGCGGCAGGCAGGAAAGATCCCCAGTCTTTCCTGCCCACTGCCGGCGCTGACTCTCCCACGGCGCTACTGCATCGCTCTTCAAAATGGCCGCCGAGACTTACAAGGGCGGCCTCCAAGACTTCAGCACAAAAAAAGCACTGTAAGTGTTTATAATACAGCCACTTACACGCATTAGGCACCTCCTTATAAAAGTAGCCCCCATAACATTGACAGTTTGCAGTATAGTTTCAGGCAATGCATTTATCTACTTAGCTGTATGCAGAGGCCTTCCCTTGTATAGCCATCTGAAAGAAATTTTTTCATAAATATATGTCTTCGCACCCCACACCTGTGCTTTTTCCTTCTGCTTGTGCATTTCCATCCTCCTCCTTCTTCTCCATGCTCTCATGAAATTCATCATGAAAAGCGCTCCTCATATTTGCTTGTCCTAGCCGGCTGGCACAGAGGTTACGCACTGTATTTCTGAAAATACAAAACCACAATGAGTCACACTCACAGCTATTCAGATAAGCCTTAGACCAGTCTGAGACAGACAGGAAAGCAGTCAGCAATAATTAACTGGACACTTAGGGCTTGGCAATGCATGATTAAACAGCACATGACTTCCAAACAAAATTAAGCTGCATGTCTTGAAATTCTGCCTGTGTTCAGTAGATTCATAGCCAGGCAATTTGTTATAGCCAGATTCCTGGTCTCCCATATTTCTGTATCCATGGGAAGGACTGCAAAATTTGACTCCGCCTGCAGAATTCCCAATGGGGTCAGGTCAGGGTCTTGAAGGAGTTGGCTATTCTGCTGTGGCACGGTACTTGAACTCCACCTTTCCCCCATCCCTTCAACTACCCACAGCCTCTTTTTTACACTTCGTTCCATCCCAAACATCCACTATCCCCCATCTAAGCCGCTTGATTCCAAATTCTTCCTCCAGTCCTCTTCCTGGTTTTCCTCTCAATTTTTTTATTTATTTTATTTTATTGCATTTGTATCCCACATTTTCCCACCTATTTGCGGGCTCAGTGTGGCTTACAATACATTGTAAATAATGGAAATACGATTTGTTACAAATCAGTTATGGATTACATTGTGAGAAGTTAGGCGAAGACAAAGTCAAAGTATCGTTAGGGAATAAAACAAGGAAAAGATCAATGGGACAGTGGAAAGAGACAACGGGAAATTGATTGGGTAATAGAACATTAGCAAAAGAACATTCGGTATAACATTTTCCGTAAGTTAAGGTATAAATGTGATAAATTCCATCTCCTTCTCCCACTCCAGTTCCTGGTTTCCTCCATCCCAACTATCTCTTCTCAGTCTCCTTCCTAGCTCTTCACCACCTCCTCCACTGCCTCTTATACCAGGCGCCTATGCCCTCCTTCCTACTTTTATACAACCCAAGTGTAGGCATATTTGGGGCAAGAGTATGGGCAGAGTTTGCGTAGGCAGAGTTGTGAAATATACATGTATTTTATAAAATATGCAGGTGGAGGGGCATAATCGAACGGGGACAACCATCTCTAAGGGCGTCCATCTCTAAGGATGTTCAGGCGAAGGGGCGGGGCAACCCGTATTTTCGAAACAAGATGGACGTCCATCTTTCGTTTCGATAATACAGTCGGAGACGCCCAAATCTCAACATTTAAGTCGACCTTAGAGATGGTCGACCAAAATGTTGAGATTGTCGACCTTAGAGATGGTCGTCCCCGGTTTTCAGCCATAATGAAAACCGAGGACGCCCATCTCAAAAATGACTAAATCCAAGCCATTTGGTTGTGGGAGGAGCCAGCATTCGTAGTGCACTGGTCCCCCTCACATGCCAAGACACCAACCGGGCACCCTAGGGGGCACTGAAGTGGACTTCACAAATTGCTCCCAGGTGCATAGCTCCCTTACCATGGGTGCTGAGCCCCCCCAGAACCCTCCAAAACCCACTCCCCACAACTGTACACCAGTACCATAGACTTTAGGGATGAAGGGGGGCACCTACATGTGGGTACAGTGGGTTTCGGGTGGGTTTTGGAGGGCTCATATTTACCACCACAAGTGTAACAGGTAGGGGGGGGGGGTGGGCCTGGGTCTGCCTGCCTGAAGTGCACTGCATCCACTAAAACTGCTCCAGGGACCTGCATACATTTGAGGCTGGCATAGAGGCTGGAAAAAATGTTTTTTAATATTGGGGGTTTTTTTCGGTGGGAGGGGGTTAGTGACCACTGGGGGAATAAGGGGAGGTCATCCCCGATTCCCTCCAGTGGTCATCTGGTCAGTTTGGGCACCTTTTCAAGGCTTGGTTGTGAAAAAGAAGGGAGCATGCTCATGAGGGACGCCTGTCACGATTGTGACTACGCTCCCGGTTGGACTTGCTTTGGGGTTCCTCCAGCCACGCCAAGTCTATGTGTAAATCCTGAAGCCTGGGGGAAAATCCTGAAATCTGGTCCAGTCCAGGCTAATCTGTTCCTGGATCCTGTTCTTGCCAAGCCATGCTCTGCTGTTCCTGCAATCAAGCCTCACCCTTATTCGTGACCTCAGCTGGGATTGCCTTTATCAAGCACCCGGGAACTTTCTGGTTTGCCTTTGCAACAGAGGTCATCTGATGAGCTTCTCATCGGTGAGTGTTGTTGCAGTGCTACCTTGTTACTTCTTATCCTGCCTTTGACCCTGCCTGTTTGCTGGCGTATTCTACTGTTTGCTGCCTGCCTTTGGCCCTGCTTGGTTCTTGGGAGTATTCTACTGCTTGCTGCCTGCCTTTGACCCTACCTGTTTGCTGGAGTATTCTACTGTTTGTTGCCTGCCTTTGACCCTGCTTGTTTCCTGGAGTATTCTACTATTTGCTGCCTGACCCCGCTTGGTTCCTGGAGCATTCTACTATTTGCTGCCTGCCTCTGACCCCGCTTGGTTCCTGGAGTATTCTACTGTTACTGCCTGCCTCTGTTCCTGCTTGTTTCCTGGGCTACTTGTCTGTTTGCTGGCCACCTGCTGGAACCTGCAGTTCTGGGTTTTCCCTTCTGTCTCATAGTCCTGCCAGCTGCCTGCACCCGGGGGCTCAACCTCTGGGGAACAGCGGTCAAGCGCGGGTGAAGCCTTGCCTGTTCCAGTCTGCTCTACTTCAGCTGCAGCTCCAGTCAGGCGGTTTCAGTCCTGTTCCTACCAGCTCGTCTGAGTTCTGCCTGGTCTCCTGTTTGGGGTGGTTTTCCTGCCGCTGCTGCTCCTCAGCAGTGGCCCAAGGGCTCACAAATCCAGGTTGCCCTAGAAAGTCTGACAGTCTGCAAAAGCCATGAGCTTGGAAGAATCACCCATTCTTAGGGAGCTACAGAGACAGATTGCTCATTGCTGTAAACTTTTTAATGAACTGAGCCCACACATAGAAGGACTCGCCAAAGAAATGTCCCTCCAGATGGATCGATTACAGAGATATGTGCAAGACAATTGCCCGGGACCGGAAGCGCCTCAAGTTTCGGCGCTGTCACTTGCAGATTCGGTACCGGCTATGGTTCCTGTCACGTCAGGTATCCTTCTTAAGTCACCACCGAGATATGACGGTAATCCCAGAGACTGTAGAGGGTTTCTCAACCAGTGTGAAATAATCTTTGAGCTTCAGTCTTTCCTTCTGATAGAACCCGGATAGCTTACATTATGTCGTTACTGTCCGGGCGAGCATTATCCTGGGCATCCCCTCTCTGGGAAAAGAATGATCCAGTGCTTCATGTTCTCCATAGTTTCCTGGATCAGTTTAAACGGGTTTTTGAGGAGCCCGGGAAAGTTACTTCTGCAACGTCTGCACTCCTGAGACTAAAACAGGGAACCCAGACCCTGGGTGACTATGCTATTAGGTTCTGCACTCTGGCTTCTGAATTGGCCTGGAATACTGAGAGTCTGTTCGTGACCTTCTGGCAGGGGTTGGCACCCCAAATTAAGGATGAGTTTGCTGGACGTGAACTTCCGACCAGGTTAGACAACCTGATTGGACTTTGTAACATGATAGACATTCGTTTTCAGGAGCGTAAGTGGGAACGGCGCTCTACAGAAAAGATAGGCTTAAAGAGACTGAGTGTTTGGGATACCCCACAGGATCCTAGTCCCAGAAGGACTTCACCTTTAGAGCCGTCAGAGCCTATGCAGTTGGGTCATACTCCTCTCTCGATGCAAGAGAAGCAGAGACGGCGGACCCTTAATCTATGTCTGTATTGCTGTACTACGGGGCATTATGCGGACTGGTGCCCAAATAAACCTGGACCCTCAGATCAGAGTCTGACCGCAGGTACCACAGTGGGCTTATCTTTTGGCTTAGCTTGTAATCAAGTGTTATTATCAGCAGTGCTTAATTTAGACCAAGGAAAGGAGTATACTGAGGTCTTTGTAGATTCCGGGGCAGGGGGAAATTTTATAAATGAATCCCTGGTCCGTCAATTTAACATTCCTACACAAAAGTTATCGAAGACCATTCCGATTCTCTCAGTCTATGGAAACACGCAAGGATACATAAGCACACAAACGGCTCTGGTGCTCCTATGTATTGGGGACCACAAGGAAGAGATCTCCCTGTATGTCTTCCAGACAGCCGTACAACCCATCGTGCTGGGGTTACCTTGGCTACAGAGACACAAACCGATTTTTAACTGGGGAAGTGCGGAGATCACGGACTGGAGCAAGTCTTGCAGAGAATATTGTCTCGTTCCTCTGACTTGTAAGGCGGATGACGAGCCGCAGGACTTAGATGCGGATGCCACGCGCAGGGCCCAAGAGACAGGCAGAGCTCCAGAGTCTCAATGCGTGGATGAGACGATGGTGCAGGGAGGAGGGCTTTAGATTTGTTAGGAACTGGGCAACATTCTGGGGAAGGGGGAGCCTATTCCGAAAGGATGGGCTCCATCTTAACCAGAGTGGGACCAGGCTGCTGGCATCGGCGTTTAAGAAGGAGATAGAGCAGCTTTTAAACTAGAAATGGGGGGAAGGCCGACAGTCGCTCAAAAGAGCATGGTTCGGGATAAGGTATCTTTCAAAGATATCACCATAACAGGGAAGATAGAGTATCCTGATAGTGAGGTTGCAAAAGAGATTGTAGTAGATCGGGTATCTTTAAATAACAATAAAAATCAGACAAAAGATTGCCAATTAATACTGTCAAGTACTAAGCATGATGTACTTAGGAACAACAAACATAGTTTGAAATGTCTATATGCGAATGCCAGGAGCCTAAGAAATAAGATGGGGGAGTTGGAATATATTGTACTAAATGAAAAATTAGATATAATAGGCATCTCTGAGACCTGGTGGAAGGAGGATAACCAGTGGGACACTGTCATACCGGGGTACAAATTATATCGTAGTGATAGGGTGAATCGGATTGGTGGAGGGGTAGCATTGTATATTAACGAAAGCCTTGAATCAAATAGATTGAAAATTCTGCAGGAAACAAAACACTCCTTGGAATCACTGTGGATTGAAATTCCATGTGCAAAGGGGAAAAGGATAGTGATAGGAGTGTACTACCGTCCGCCTGGCCAGGACGAACAGACGGATGCGGAAATGTTAAAGGAAATCAGGGACGCAAACAAACTGGGCAACACAATAATAATGGGGGATTTCAATTACCCGCATATAGACTGGGTTAATGTAACATCTGTACACGCAAGGGACATAAGATTTCTTGATGAAATCAAGGACAGCTTCATGGAACAGCTAGTTCAGGAGCCGACAAGAGAAGGAAAAATACTAGACTTAGTCCTTAGTGGTGCTCATGATCTAGTGCAGGGGGTAACGATACGAGGGCCGCTTGATAACAGTGATCATAATATGATCGGTTTTGATATTGGCATTGAAGGAAGTGAAACTAGGAAATCAAGTACGCTAGCGTTTAACTATAGAAAAGGTGATTACGACAAAATGAGAAAAATGGTGAAAAAAAGACTGAAAGGAGCAGCTCGCAGAGTAAAAAACTTGCATCAGGCGTGGATGCTGTTTAAAAACACCATCCTGGAGGTTCAGGACAAATATATTCCACGTATTAGAAAAAAGGGAAAAAAGACTAAACGTCAGCCGGCGTGGCTAAACAGTAAGATAAAGGAAATCATTAGAGCCAAAAAACAATCCTTCAGAAAGTGGAGAAGAGAACCAACTGAAAGTAACAGGATAGATCATAAGGAATGCCAAGCCAAATGCAAAGCGGAGATAAGGAGGGCAAAAAAGGACTTTGAGAAGAAATTAGCGTTGGAAGCAAAAATACATAGTAAAAATTTTTTTAGATACATTAAAAGCAGGAAACCGGCCAAAGAGTCGGTTGGGCCGCTGGACGAAAATGGTGTTAAAGGGGCGATCAAGGAGGACAAAGCCGTAGCGGAGAAATTAAATGAATTCTTTGCTTCGGTCTTCACCGAGGAGGATTTGGGGGGGACACCGGTGCCGGAAAGAATATTTGAAGCGGGGGAGTCGGAGAAACTAAACAAATTCTCTGTAACCTTGGAGGATGTAATGGGTCAGTTCAGCAAGCTGAAGAGTAGTAAATCACCGGGACCTGATGGTATTCATCCCAGAGTATTAATAGAACTAAAAAATGAACTTGCGGAGCTACTGTTAGAAATATGCAATCTGTCCCTAAAATCGAGTGTAGTACCGGAAGACTGGAGGGTAGCCAATGTTACTCCGATTTTTAAGAAGGGTTCCAGAGGAGATCCGGGAAATTATAGACCGGTGAGTCTGACGTCGGTGCCGGGCAAGATGGTGGAGGCTATTATTAAGAATAAAATTGCAGAGCATATACAAAAACATGGACTGATGAGACAAAGTCAGCACGGATTTAGTGAAGGGAAGTCTTGCCTCACCAATCTAATGCATTTTTTTGAGGGGGTAAGCAAACATGTGGACAATGGGGAGCCGGTTGATATTGTATATCTGGATTTTCAGAAGGCGTTTGACAAAGTGCCGCACGAAAGACTCCTGAAGAAATTGCAGAGTCATGGAATCGGAGGTAGGGTATTATTATGGATTAAGAACTGGTTGAAAGATAGGAAGCAGAGAGTAGGATTGCGTGGCCAGTATTCTCAGTGGAGGAGGGTAGTTAGTGGGGTCCCGCAGGGGTCTGTGCTGGGTCCGTTGCTTTTTAATGTATTTATAAATGACCTAGAGATGGGAATAACTAGTGAGGTAATTAAATTCGCCGATGACACAAAATTATTCAGGGTCGTCAAGTCGCAGGAGGAATGTGAACGATTACAGGAGGACCTTGCGAGACTGGGAGAATGGGCGTGCAAGTGGCAGATGAAGTTCAATGTTGACAAGTGCAAAGTGATGCATGTGGGTAAGAGGAACCCGAATTATAGCTACGTCTTGCAAGGTTCCGCGTTAGGAGTTACGGATCAAGAAAGGGATCTGGGTGTCGTCGTCGATGATACGCTGAAACCTTCTGCTCAGTGTGCTGCTGCAGCTAGGAAAGCGAATAGAATGTTGGGTGTTATTAGGAAGGGTATGGAGTCCAGGTGTGCGGATGTTATAATGCCGTTGTATCGCTCCATGGTGCGACCGCACCTGGAGTATTGTGTTCAGTACTGGTCTCCGTATCTCAAAAAAGATATAGTAGAATTGGAAAAGGTACAGCGAAGGGCGACGAAAATGATAGTGGGGATGGGACGACTTTCCTATGAAGAGAGGCTGAGAAGGCTAGGGCTTTTCAGCTTGGAGAAGAGACGGCTGAGGGGAGATATGATAGAAGTGTATAAAATAATGAGTGGAATGGATCGGGTGGATGTGAAGCGACTGTTCACGCTATCCAAAAATACTAGGACTAGAGGGCATGAGTTGAAGCTACAGTGTGGTAAATTTAAAACAAATCGGAGAAAATTTTTCTTCACCCAACGTGTAATTAGACTCTGGAATTCGTTGCCGGAGAACGTGGTACGGGCGGTTAGCTTGACGGAGTTTAAAAAGGGGTTAGATAGATTCCTAAAGGACAAGTCCATAGACCGCTATTAAATGGACTTGGAAAAATTCCGCATTTTTAGGTATAACTTGTCTGGAATGTTTTTACGTTTGGGGAGCGTGCCAGGTGCCCTTGACCTGGATTGGCCACTGTCGGTGACAGGATGCTGGGCTAGATGGACCTTTGGTCTTTCCCAGTATGGCACTACTTATGTAGTTATGTACTTA
Source organism: Microcaecilia unicolor (assembly GCF_901765095.1). Lineage (NCBI taxonomy): Eukaryota > Metazoa > Chordata > Amphibia > Gymnophiona > Siphonopidae > Microcaecilia > Microcaecilia unicolor. The sequence continues at coordinate 323,940,189 of NC_044032.1, read as the reverse complement.
TGTACTTATGTACTTATGCATGGACTATTAGTGACTCACAGTCTCTGGACTAATGCTTCGTCGCTCGTCGCAGCCACCGCTTGTATATTACCCCAGAATCAACACTTTCAGGTTGAAGCCTGCACTACTTCCAAGCCTACGTTCACCTCCAGAGGAGGTTCTAGGACAGTGATGGGCAACCTTTTGAGCTTGGTGTGTCAAAATTCGCCAAAATACCGAGCATAACTCGGGTGGTGTGTCACTTGGAGAAAAAAAACATAATTTCGCGATATTTATAGTTTAAATAACAAAAATGTATAATTGTAATATATAACTGTATTTAATAAACCAAAAACTAATTATTTAACTTACCTGCTTAGTGACTTCTTTGTTCATCTGTCAGTCAGTTTCTTTTGTTGGTCTTGATATTATTTAACTTGTGTGGGGTGCCGTGAACTAAGATAAGTGAGGGGGAGGGGGAATTCTTTAACTAACATGCCTATTAGTGACTTTTTTGTTGCATATCGTGAAATAAAACTGGTGCACATCTTAGGAGAGTTTCTTTAATAAATTCTCCCTCACTGAGTGCTTTTCCATGCTGAGCTATGGAGTGAGCAATGCTCAAACTTGCAGATGTTAAATTTGTAGAACCTTTTACAAATTTAAGGATGGAATTAGATTGGCTTTTATAAAAATGTAGCTGCCTGGAAACGTATTCCTTCCTTTCATGCTCACTTTTTTTCAAGAGCTGTTATCAATAGAAATCAAACAAAATAAAACATGGAAAAGAAAATAAGATGATACCTTTTTTATTGGACATAACTTAATACATTTCTTGATTAGCTTTCGAAGGTTGCCCTTCATCTTTACTTTCAAGAGCTGGGAATGATTAGTTTCAAAATGTCTATTTATATTCCACGTTCTGCTTACTACTGTTTCAGTACATAGAACGCAAAATGATCTGCCGTTTTTTTCTATAATGCCATACATCTCGGTCCATGTCTCTTGAAAGGGTCGGCTACTGCTACTACCATTTCCTTTACTTAACACTGTTTTTTTATTTTTTGGGTTCTCCATCAGGGGGGCAGTGACAGAAGATAGAATTATAGATAGCCTGTTAGCCCTGCAGGCAATTAGGGATTAACTAGCCTAACTCTCACCGACCATAGTCAACCTAATGATGACACCCTTGGCCAAATTACTATCGAATCAGAACCTAAACCCATATATATACGCTGACGATGTAACGATCTTCATCCCATTCCATCAAGATTTAAGGGAAATCTCCAATGAAATCAAGCAAAGCCTACATATTATGAATTCCTGGGCAGATGCATTTCAGCTGAAACTCAATGCTGAGAAAACCCAGTGCCTGGTACTCACCTCGCAATACAATAAGAATAAATTTACCACCATCAACACACCTAAACTAAATCTACCAGTTTCGGACACCCTGAAAATCCTTGGAGTCACCATTGATCAACATCTAACACTTGAGAACCATGCAAATAACATAACCAAAAAGATGCTTCATTCAATATGGAAACTAAAAAGAGTTAGACCATTTTTTCCAAGGATTGTCTTCCACAATCTGGTACAATCACTGGTACTCAGTCATCTGGACTATTGTAACTCACTCTACGCTGGCTGTAAAGAGCAAATACTCAAAAAAATCCAGACAGCTCAGAATACGGCAGCCAGACTAACATTCGGCACACCAAAATACGAAAGTGCGAAACCCTTACGAGAAAAACTACACTGGCTCCCACTAAAAGAATGCATCACGTTCAAACTTTGCACTTTAGTCCATAAAATCATCCATGGTAACGCCCCAGCCTACATGTCAGATCTAATAGAACTACCACCCAGGAACGCAAAAAAATCTTCCCGCACACCCCTCATTCTTCATCCTCCCATGTGTAAGGGTTTGAAATACAAATCAATGCATGCATCTACCTTTTCCTATACGAGCACGCAGCTCTGGAATGCGCTGCCACGTAACTTGAAAACGGTCTATGAACTGACCAATTTCTGCAAATTATTAAAAACCTATCTCTTCGACAAGATATATCACAAAGATCAACATGTGTAACTGTATAATCTTTTGAACTTCTAGTACTGTCTTATAATGTCTTTTGCTTTAACACCATCATGTAATTCACCACCATGTAACACAAACCCTCTGTAAACCTAATGTATATTCACTTCTATTTCCAGTACCCATGATGTATTGTAAGCCACATTGAGCCTGCAAAGAGATGGGATAATGTGGGATACAAATGCAATAAAATAAATAAATAAATAAATAACTGACCACCTTATGTAAATTAAGATGGCTGCCGCTATTTCTAATGGGCCCCCAGAGATGCGTCCCCCACGGCATTCCGCTGCTCTCTGCTCCGCCGGCCGGAAGTGAGATCAAAGATCCCCTAACGGCCGTGCAGGAGCCGGGGCAGAGGGAGCAGCAGGGAGGGAACGAGCAGAGGACACGGAGGGAGCCAATAGGAGCGCACACGGCACCCCCCCAGCAGGTAAACATGCACCCGGGGGGGGGGGTGATTTCGCCGGGGGGGGGGAGGTTGTGCTGCACCCGGGAGGGGGGGGGGCATCGGCGATCCGCCCCGGGTGTCAGCAAGCCTGGGAATGCCGCTGGTTCTCTGTATGCGGCCGCATGCCATAAAAAATGGCTACGCGTGTCACTGCTGACACGTGTGTCATAGGTTCGCTTTCAAGGTTCTAGGAAGTCCGCAAAGTTTCCATTCTCCTACTATGCCCGTAACACAGAACCAAGGTATGGCTTGTAGTTCTGCTCCAGTGCGAAATGCTAGACCTAGCCCTAGGCACAAGGTTTTCCTGCCGCTGCTGCTCCTCAGCAGTGGCCCAAGGGCTCACAAATCCAGGTTGCACTAGAAAGTCTGACAACGCCCTTCTTTTTTCCATTATCACTCGAGGATGCCCATATCTTAACCACACCCCCATCCCGCCTTCGGTACACTGACACGCCCCCGTGCACTTTGGTCGTCCCCACGACGGAAAGCAGTTGAGGACACCCAAAACTGACTTTCGATCATGCCGATTTGGGCGACCCTGAGAGAAGGACGGAAGATGGGCGTCCTTCTCTTTTGAAAATAAGCTAGATAGTGTACAGCAATCCCCTAGCAGGTGTAAGTGTACATGAGTGCATTTCACCCACAATTGTTGCATGTTTTTTTTAGGCTATTTTGTAAACATATATGAAGCCTATGTTGTGTTTATAAACCAGCCCCAAAATAGGCACCGGCTTCAATTTTCTTCCTATGCCTCAGGCAGTAGACCTTCGATTCTGTGGTGGACATGGAATAGAACATCCCGACCAGTCCTTAACTGGGTGGTGCCTGCAGCACTGAAGAAAGGTGTGCAGATGACCGTGAATGCACACGGTCCAATGTAAAGAGACAGAGACACTGAGGGGTGCTGGCTGATGATCCATATCTAAGGTGATTGAGAGAGTGGATTTGTAAATATATGCCTTCGGAGACATCCAGTGGTAAGTTATATATGTATATATTTTTTTCTGGTGTATTGTAGGTGTAGAAATTTTAGTTGTGTGTGTGTGTGAGTGTGTAACTTCATAGTACTGTTTAGGTGCTAATATGTCTACCCCGTTAGAACAAGTTTGTTTGCAGTATCCCCTATATAAAGATGACTTAGTCAAATATTCAGAGAAATGGGTTAAGTTGACTAGGAAAGATTCACAGTTCCAGTGGCCTAAAGAAGGTACTCTGGAGACATGTTCATTGCTTACTCTTTTGAACATCTTAGAGCAGGAGAAAAAGGGGAAGTCTTTAATTGATCATTTAAAATTATGGGACCTCTGCAATAAGACAACTGATAGGGGTAGTTCCCCATCGGCTCCACTGCCTCCTCCATATAATCAAAATGAGACAGGCTTATTTCCATGTGTAAACAAAACAATTCCATTAACGGAATCCCCTGAAGTAGCAGCGGGATATAAGGCCCCTCCATTAGATGAGGATTTCATGTCTGAAACCTCCTCTACACTTTATAGTGTCCATGCCACGGTTAACACCTCAGAAAAATTAGTTCCTAAAGAATCAAGGGCTTTGCTATCTTCTACTTCTATACGTTCTTCATTAGATAATAATACAACAACTGATATGCAGTGGAGTTATATTTCAGGGGCAGTACAAACAATTCCTTTAATGGATCCTGTAGGGTTTGTGTAAACTTTAGCTGGAATGGGTGAGCAGGAGGAAACAGGGCAGGTAGATGAACGAATTAGGCGTTTGGAAGAGGAAATCAGCATCATCACTAATTTCTCTGTCCAGACTAAAGGGGAGATGCACTAAAAAATCGTTAGAGCCCTTCCCTTACCGATTCCCTTAGCGAATCGGTAAGGAACGGGCATGCATCAAGGAAAAGGAATGCAAATGAACTGCTCGTTGTAACTCACTTGCATTCTCTATTCCATCGTTAAACAGTCGGCCGGTCAAGTATGCGCAGAGCAGCCAAGCATTATGCTGGCTGCTCTGTTAATACCAAGGAGGTCCTTTATGGATGTCCTTCACTTAAAAAATAAAAGGACGTCTCCGACGAGCATCTGCTACACAGAGGAGGTGGAGGAGGCCCCCGAGCCTAGCTGGAGGCAGGAGCCTGGGCGCGTGCGTCCGAGATGGAGAGCTGCCACTCCGGATTCCACTTGGAGCAGAAATGTGAATGATGACAGGAGCACATGTGGCCTTGAACCCAGCCCTGGCTCTCCAGGCAGAATAATGAATGGGGGGAGGGGGGAAGAGATGTGCGTGTGTAAATGATCACAAGCCCCCTTCGCTCTACCTCCAGCAGCAAGTTGTAGGGGACCGAGAAGGACATCTCTGCCGAGGCACACCTTCTCTCCCGCATCTGCAAGCCGGGGATCGGGGAAATGATCTCTCTCCTGTTCACAGCACGTCCGATGCCCCTCCTCCAGGTCTCTCTCAGCCAATCACAGCGCGTTTAGCTGTCACTGCTTGCTCGTTAATGGCTCGTTAAGTTTAGTGCATCTGGCCCTAAAACCCCTAAGAAAACAGCAGCTCATGCTGAAAACTCAAACTATTTTGTGGACCTCTGGATTGCTAACTTAGCGGGATGGACGGAAAACCTAAGCTCTCAAATAGTACCATATCCCAGGGAGGGCTCCTTTAGCCCTACACATATGAATACTGCCTAGTTATGCATTAGGGGAGCATTAGGAGACCCTTCATAGGATTTTAAGTATATGCGGGCTGGATTACAGGTATGGGAAAAGTATAAAGTTCAGGATAAAATAAAACAGGGTCAGTACCCTATGCTATATGGAAAAAGGACTGGGAACCAACCTGTGCCTAAAAAATATGTTCCCTGGACTTTTACAGATTTCAATACTTTAATTGCATCTTTACCACTCCTAGAGCAGGGTGCCAATGCCTGTACAGCAACATTTGAGAGAACTACTGCAGGGACTTGTTTGTGCTTAGGAGATATTAAGGCTTTACTGGCTTTACTGTCATACCGGGGTACAAATTATATCGTAGTGATAGGGTGGACCGGAACGGGGGAGAAGTAGCATTGTACCTTAACGAGAGGCTTGAATCAAATAGATTGAAAATTCTGCAGGAAACAAAAGACCTCTTGGAATCACTGTGGATCGAAATTCCATGTGTAAAGGGGAAAAGGACGGTGATAGGGGTGTACTACCGTCCGCCCGACCAAGATGAGCAGACGGACGCAGTCATGTTAAAGGAATTTAGGGAGGCAAATAAATTAGGCAACACAATAATAATGGGTGATTTTAATTACCCCCATATAGACTGGGTTAATGTACCATCAGGGCACGCTAGGGAGCTAAACTTCCTCGAAGAAAAAAAGGACAGCTTTATGGAGCAGCTGGTACAGGAGCCGATGACAGAAGGAAGAAGAATGATCATTTGTGGAGCGCATGATCTGGTACGGGAGGTAGTGGTCCGGGGGCCGCTTGGCAATAGTGATCATAACATGATCGCTTTTGAAATTTGCTTTCAAAAAGGTAAACATAGGAAGTCAAATATGTTAGCGTTTAACTTTAAAAAAGGAAGCTATGATAAAATGAGAAGAACGGTAAAAAAAAGAGGAGTGACTGAGAGGGTAAAAAACCTACAACAGGCGTGGATGCTGTTCAAAAACACCATCCTGGAGGGCCCAGGCCGAACATATTCCACGTATCAGAAAAGAAGGACGGAAAACCAAACGGCAGCTGGCGTGGTTAAAAAGTGAGGTAAAGGAGGCTATTGGAGCTAAAAAGGAATCCTTCAGAAAATGGAAGAAGGAACCAAATGAGGAAAATAAGAAGCAGCATAAGGAATGTCAAGTCAGATGCAAAGCACTGATAAGAAAGGCAAAGAGGGATTTTGAAAGAAAGATAGCGACAGAGGCGAAAACTGATAGTAAAATTTTTTTTAGATACATTAAAAGCAGGAAACCGGCAAAAGAATCAGTTGGCCCGCTGGATGACCGGGGTGTAAAAGGGGCGATCAAAGAAACAGCAGAAAAACTAAATGAGTTCTTTGCTTCGGTCTTCACCGAGGAAGATTTGGGTGGGATACCGGTGCCGGACAGGGTATTCGAAGCGGAAGAGTCGGAAAAACGTACTGAAATATCTGTAAATCTGGAAGACGTAATGGAGCAATTTTGCAAACTGAAGAGTAGCAAATCTCCTGGACTGGATGGTATTCATCCTAGGGTACTGATAGAACTAAAAAATGAGCTGGCGGAGCTACTGTTATTGATTAGATTGGAAGGTTCCGTCTGCAAAATCAGAAAGAAGTAGAGAGATTGTGGATGCTTTCCAAAGTGCTCTGCTCAGACAAATGGTGAACGAACCCACGAGGGACGGAGCCACGTCAGATCTGGTGCTCACGAATGGGGATCTTGTGTCAAATGTCCGAGTGGCTGCACACCTGGGAAACAGTGACCATCAAACGGTTTGTTTTGATGTAACGGCTCATGTGGATGGCGGCCACTCTAAACTCAAAGTCCTGGATTTCAAGCGAGCTGACTTTAACAAAATGGAAGAATACCTGAGGAAGGAGCTGATGGGCTGGGAGGACGTACGAGAAGTGGAAGGACAGTGGTCCAGGCTAAAAGAAGTAATAAACAGGGCCACAGACCTTTATGTAAGGAGAGTAAATAAAAGCAAGAGAAAAAGGAAACCGATATGGTTCTCAAAGCAAGTGGCTGAGAAAATAAAGATTAAAGAGTTAGCGTTCCAGAAATATAGAAAATCTCAAGAGGAAGAACACGGGGAGGAATACCGGATGAAACTGAAAGAAGCCAAGAGAGAGGTACGTCTGGCGAAGGCGCAAGCGGAAGAACATATGGCTAGAAATGTAAGGAGGGGAGACAAAAACTTCTTCAGGTATATTAGTGAAAGGAGAAAGACTATAAAGGAAATTGTGAGACTAAAAGATACAACAAAACACTATGTAGAAAATGATGAAGAAAAAGCCAATTTGCTAAATAGATACTTTTGTTCTGTTTTCACTGAAGAAAACCCTGGGGAAGGACCGAGAGGGACTGGCAAAAGTACACCTGAGAATGAGGTGGATAGAGCGCCGTTCACGGAAGAGAGTGTGTATCAACAACTTGGAAAGCTAAAGGTGGACAAAGCCATGGGGCCGGACGGGATCCACCCCAGAATACTGAGAGCTCAGAGAGGTTCTGGCGGGTCCTCTTAAAGACTTGTTTAATAAATCCTTGGAGACGGGAGAGGTTCCGAGGGATTGGAGAACGGTGGAGGTGGTCCCTCTTCACAAAAGTGGGGATAGGGAAGAAGCTGGAAACTACAGGCCGGTAAGCCTCACTTCGGTTATTGGAAAAGTAATGGAAGCCATGCTGAAGGAAAGGATAGTGAATTTCCTGGAAGCCAATAAGTTGCAAGATCCGAGACAACATGGTTTCACCAAAGGGAAATCGTGCCAAACGAATCTCATTGAATTCTTTGACTGGGTGACGGGAGAATTAAATCAAGGACGTGCTATGGACGTCATCTACTTAGATTTCAGCAAGGCTTTTGACACGGTTCCCCACAGGAGGCTCTTAAATAAACTAGACAGCCTGAAGATAGGACCCGAAGTGGTGAACTGGATTAGGAACTGGTTGACGGACAGATGCCAGAGGGTGGTGGTGAATGGTGTTCGCTCGGAGGAAGGAAAGGTGAGTAGTGGAGTGCCTCAGGGATCGGTGCTGGGGCCGGTTCTGTTCAATATATTTGTGAGTGACATAGCCGAAGGGTTACAAGGTAAAGTTTGCCTTTTTGCGGATGACACCAAGATTTCCAACAGAGTGGACACCCCAGAGGGAGTGGAAAACATGAAAAAAGATCTGAAGAAGCTAGAAGAATGGTCTAACGTTTGGCAATTAAAATTCAATGCGAAGAAATGCAAAGTGATGCACTTAGGGAGTAGAAATCCAAGGGAGACGTATGTGTTAGGCGGGGAGAGTCTGATAGGCACGGACGGGGAGAGGGATCTTGGGGTGATAGTATCTGAGGACCTGAAGGCGACGAGACAGTGCGACAAGGCGGTGGCCGTAGCTAGAAGGTTGCTAGGCTGTATAGAGAGAGGAGTGACCAGCAGAAGAAAGGAGGTTTTAATGCCCCTGTATAAGACGTTGGTGAGGCCCCACCTGGAGTATTGTGTTCAGTTTTGGAGGCCGTATCTTGCGAAGGATGTTAAAAAAATGGAAGCGGTGCAAAGAAAAGCTACGAGGATGGTATGGGATTTACGTTCCAAGACGTATGAAGAGAGGCTTGCTGACCTGAACATGTACACCCTGGAGGAAAGGAGGAACAGGGGTGATATGATACAGACGTTCAAATATTTGAAAGGTATTAATCCGCAAATGAATCTTTTCCGGAGATGGGAAGGCGGTAGAACGAGAGGACATGAAATGAGATTGAAGGGGGGCAGACTCAGGAAAGATGTCAGGAAGTATTTTTTCACAGAGAGGATGGTGAACGCTTGGAATGCCCTCCCGCGGGAGGTGGTGGAGATGAAAACAGTAACGGAGTTCAAACATGCGTGGGATATGCATAGAGGAATCCTGTGCAGAAGGAATGGATCCTCAGAAGCTTAGCTGAAATTGGGTGGCGGAGCAGGTGGGGGAAAGAGGGGGTGGTGGTTGGGAAGCGAGGATAGGGGAGGGCAGACTTATACGGTCTGTACCAGAGCCGGTGCTGGGAGGCGGGACTGGTGGTTGGGAGGCGGGAAATACTGCTGGTCTGTGCCCTGAAAAGGACAGGTACAAATTCAATTCAAGGTAAGGTATACACATTTGAGTTTGTCTTGGGCAGACTGGATGGACCATGCAGGTCTTTTTCTGACGTCATCTACTATGTTATGTTACTATGATTTGTAATTTATCCTTAAAATCGAGCTTGGTAACGGAAGATTGGAGGGTGGCCAATGTAACGCCGATATTTTAAAAAGATTCCAGAGGAGACCCGGGAAATTATAGGCCAGTGAGTCTGGCGTTGGTGCTGGGCAAAATGGTAGAGACTATAATCAAGAACAAAATTACAGAGCACGTTCAAAAGCATGGACTAATGGGACAAAGTCAACATAGATTTAGTGAAGGGAAGTCTTGCCTCACCAATCTGCTGCATTTCTTTGAAGGGGTAAACAAACATGTGGACTAAGGTGAGCCGGTTGATATTGTGTATCTAGATTTTCAGAAGGCATTTGATAAGGTCCCTCATGAAAGACTACAGAGGAAATTAGAGGGACATGGGATCGGAGGTAGTGTCTTACTGTGGATTAAAAACTGGTTGAAAGATAGGAAACAGAGAGTAGGATTAAAAGGTCAATATTCGCAATGGAGAAGGGTAGTTAGCGGGGTCCCTCAGGGATCGGTACTAGGACCTCTGCTTTTTAACATATTCATAAATGACCTAGAGATGGGGGTAACTAGTGAGGTAATCAAATTTGCCGATGACACAAAGAGGCATATTTTCAAAGCACTTTGGGAGGCTAAGTTCCATAGGTTTCTATGGAACTTTGGGAGGCTAAGTGCTTTGAAAATAAGCCTCAAAGTTATTCAAAGTAGTCAAATCACGGGAAGATTGTGAAAAACTACAAGAGGACTGTACGAGACTGGGAGACTAGGCATCTAAATGGCAGATGACGTTTAATGTGGACAAGTGCAAAGTGATGCATGTGGGAAAGAGGAACCTGAACTATAACTACGTCATGCAGGGTTCAGCGTTGGGAGTCTCGGACTGAGAAAGGGATCTAGGTGTCATTGTTGATGATACGTTGAAGGATAGAGAGGGCCGAAGAGGTGGAGGTGTGGCTCTGTATGTGAGAGAGAATATCAGAGCGGCTGAAATGTGGGGAACCTGGGGAAAAGAAGCAGCTTTATGGATCGTCCTGGAAAGAGAAGATGGAACCTGTATCCAACACGGCAGTTATCTACAGACCTCCTGTGCACATGGAGAAGTTAGACAAGGATCTGATAGAAGATATTCAAAAGATTGGTATGAAAGGGGAGGTGCTACTGTTAGGAGATTTCAATTTGTCTGACGTGGATTGGAACGTCCCGTCTGCTGAATTGGAAAGAAGTAGGGAGATTGTGGATGCCTGTCAAAGTGCCTTGCTCAGACAAATGGTGACAGAACCCAGGAGGGAAGGGTCGATGCTGGATCTAGTGCTCACTAATGGAGGTAGTGTTTCCGATATCCGGGTATGTGCCCACCTCTGTAATAGTGATCATCACACGGTATGCTTTGATGTAAGGGCGAAGGCGGCGTGCAGGCGCACAAAACTCAAAGTACGGGATTTCAGACGTATTGATTTTGATAAAATGAGGGAATACCTGAAGAAGGAGCTGTTGGCGTTGGGAAGGTGTAGGAGAAGTGGAAAAACAGTGGTCCAAGCTAAAGGCTGCTATAAATATGGCAACTGATCTTTTTGTGAGGAAAGTAAACAAAAACAAGAGAAGCAAAAAGCCTGTATGGTTCTCCAAACAAGTAGCTGAAAAAATAAGAGCAAAAGAGACTTTGTTCAAGAAATTTATTTATTTATTTACTTACTGCATTTGTACCCCACATTTTCCCACCTCTTTGCAGGCTCAATGTGGCTTACATTATGCCGTAATGGCGATCGCCATTTCCGGAAGGAGAAATACAGAATATTATTGCATTTAAAGTACAGAAAATATAAAATAAATTAGAAGTAAATAGATATACAAATCATTTCAGGTATAAGAGGACAAGAATAATGTGTAACATTAAAAAATGACATTATGATTACAGTAAACAAATAGAAAGAGATCAATGGTAACTTGTTCTGGTAAATGTTTTGCTCAGTTCATTTAAGAGGATCTTTATGATAAGTTTCTTTGAACAGTTTAGTCTTTAATAATTTCCAAAAGGTTGCCAAGTCGTGCATTGTTTTTATGGTGTTTGGTAATGCATTCCATATTTGCGTGCAGGTGTAGGAGAAGCTAGATGCATATATTGATTTGTATTTGAGACCTTTGCAATTGGGGTAATGGAGGTTCAGGAATGAGCATGATGATCTTTTTGTGTTCCTTGCTGGTAGGTCTATGTGGTCTGACATATATATCGGGGCCTCGCCATGAATAATTTTATGAACTAGGGTACAGGTTTTGAATGTAATTCGATCTTTTAGAGGGAGCCAATGCAATTTTTCTCTGAGGGGTTTGGCGCTTTCGTATTTCACTTTTCCAAATATGAGTCTGGCTGAAGTGTTTTGGGCTGTCTGGAGTTTCTTAATAATTTGTGCTTTGCAACCGGCATAGATGAAATTGCAGTAGTCCAGATGGCTTAACACCATTGACTGCAATTTCATCTATGCCGGTTGCAAAGCACAAATTATTAAGAAACTCCAGACAGCCCAAAACACTTCAGCCAGACTCATATTTGGAAAAGTGAAATACGAAAGCGCCAAACCCCTCAGAGAAAAATTGCATTGGCTCCCTCTAAAAGATCGAATTACATTCAAAACCTGTACCCTAGATTGCGGAATATCTCCCTTGGAAAGAAATACAAAAGAACGCAACGAGAGGATCACAGAAAAGATAATTGGATTAAACTGAAAGCTAAGCGAAGAGGGAAATACGAATAGTGAAAGTGCAAGCGGAAGAAAAAATGGCTAAAGATGTAAAGAGAGGTGACAAGACTTTTTTCAGATATATTGGAGAAAGGAGAAGAGACAGGAATGGAATTGCGAGACTGAAAGACAATGAGAATGGCTATGTGAAGAGTGATGAAGATAAAGCAAACATGCTAAACAATTATTTCTCTTCGGTGTTCACGGAGGAAAATCCTGGAGAAGGACCGCGGTTGGCTGCCGAGGGAATGTCTGGGAATGGAGTGGCTACTGCGCCGTTTACGGAAGAAAGAGTTTATAAACAGCTGGAGAACCTGAAGGTGAACAAAGCTATGGGGCTGGATAGGATACATTCCAGGATACTGAACGAGCTCAGAGAGGTCCTGGAGGGACCTCTTAAAGATTTATTTAATAGATCTTTAGAGACGGGAGAGGTTCCGTGAGATTGGAGACGAGTGGATGTGGTCCCTCTTCACAAAAGTGCAGGCAGGGAAGAAGTGGGAAACTACAGACTGGTAAGTCTCACATCGGTGGTAGGAAAAATAATGGAGTCGCTGCTGAAAGAAAGGATAGTTAACTTTCTAGAAACCAACGAGTTACAGGACCCGAGTGTTATGATTATGGTCATGACCCCTCTCAAACTTATCTTATTTCTGGTGGTCAGCTTCTTAGCTGGCTTCTGTCTGTCCTTCCTGAGTTAGCGCTGTCTCTGCATGCTGGCTGCTCCCAGCATGGTTCTAATTGCTTCACTATACTGCACCTGTGCGTGTTGCCTGAGTTAGCTCTGCCTCTGTCTCTGTGTGCTGGCTGCTTCCAGCGTGGCTCTAATTACTCCACTATATTGCACCTGTGTGTGTTGAGCCTCTCTGTGCTTCAGTATGCTTTCTGCCTGAGTCCTGTAGCTGTGACATCATCAGTCAGGCCCTTGATAAGGAAGTGGTGTTCTTCCATTCAGGGCCTTTGCAAACGCCAAAGGTCCAGGTTAGTGTTTGGTGCTGTTAGCACTTCTGCCTTGCTCTAGTCTGGGTACCTGGTGGCACTTCTGAATCCTGTGCTTTTAGCTTCATTTCCCTCCTGTCTGAGTACCCTGAACCCCTGTCTGCCTTGCTTTTGTCTAGGTGCCTGTGGGCACTTCTGAATCATGATTCCTGGTGTTCCAGCCTGCTAGTTCCAGTACCGGTTTTCCTTCAAGCCCTGCCGACTGCCTGCACCCGGGGCCTCAACCCTCAGGGAACGGCGGCTAAGTGTAGGTGAAGCCTAGGATTGGTCCCGTGTGTTCCTCTCCAGTGTGTTCCAGTTTAGTGCGTACCAGTCCGGTGTGTTCCTGTCCAGTGTGTTCCAGTTCAGTGCGTACCAGTCCAGTGTGTTCCAGTCCGGTGCGTACCAGTCCAGTGTGTTCTAGCCCAGAGTTGGTTGGTGGGTTTTGCCTGCTGCTGCCTCTCCTCGTCAGCAGCCCAAGGGCTCACGATTACTCCAGAGTCCATGCCTGCGTGTTTTGAACCTGAGAACCTAACACCGAGGCAACATGGCTTTACCAAAGGAAAATCCTGCCAAATGAATCTTTTTGACTTTTTTGACTAGGTGACCAAAGAACTGGATGAGGGACATGCGCTAGATGTAATCTACTTGGACTTCAGCAAAGCCTTTGATACGGTCTCCCACAGAAGACTCATGAATAAGCTGAAAGGGTTGAACTTAGGACCGAAAGTGGTGAACTGGATAAGAAACTGGTTGACCGACAGGTGGCAGAGGGTGGTGGTAAATGGAATCTGCTCGGAGGAAAGGAAAGTAAGCAGTGGAGTTCATCAGGGGTCGGTGCTGGGGCCTATTCTGTTTAATATATTTGTGGGAGATATTGTTGAAGGGTTGGAAGGAAAGGTGTGCCTTTTTGCGGATGACACGAAAATAGCCAATAGAGTGGATACCCTGGAGGGAGCAGAAACGATGAGAAGGGATCTCCGAATGTTAGAAGAATCATCGAGGGTCTGGCAGTTAAAATTTAATCAAAAACTAGAAACCTTGCAATTTAGTCATATAAACTTTACTTCTATGTGAAATGATGTATGGTGATATACATTCGTGTATGAAATATATAATAGTGCTCAGATATTAGTGCTTGAATTTTAAGCCATAGGACAGCTTATATCATCAAAACACCCTTACCACCATCATTGCACTATTGGTCCCTCCCTACTTCCTTGCAGATATCTTATATAAAAAAAATTTTAAAACAAATATATCATTAGGAATAATGTTATCTCCTCAGCAGCAAAAGTATTTGATGTATTGCTTCCAAGTGCTAGGTGTGTCAACGGGAAAAAAACCCACTGCCCATGCGTTGCTCTTATAACGGCTTTCTTTTTTTCTTTTTTTGTAAATATGCTGGTGTTACTGCAAGATGAATATTAGTGCTCAGCCCTTAGTGAATAGCATCACGCTCTCAACATGCATTGCATGTTTCACCTTCAGGCGTCATCAGGAGAACAAGATCTAAATAAAAATAACTCGATGAAGAAACAATGCGACAAGGCGACGGCCTTGGCCAGAAGCATGCTAGGCTACGTAGAGAGGGGCATAACCAGCAGAAGAAAGGAGGTGTTGATGCCCCTCTATAAGTCGTTGGTGAGGCCCCACTTGTAGTATTGTGTTCAGTTTTGGAGGCCGTATCTTGCTAAAGATGTAAAAAGACTGGAAGCGGTGCAAAGAAAAGCTATGAAAATGGTATGGGGTTTGCATTGCAAACCATACGAGAGACTTGCTGACCTGAACATGTATACCTTGGAGGAAAGGAGTAACAAAGGTGATATGATACAGACGTTCAAATATTTGAAAGGTATTAATCCGCAAACAAAACTTTTCCGGAGACGGGAAGGCGGTAGAACTAGAGGACATGAATTGAGGTTGAAGGGAGGCAGAGTCAGGACTAATGTCAGGAAGTATTTTTTCAAGGAGAGGGTGGTGGAGATGAAAACGGTAATGGAATTCAAACATGCATGGGATAAACACAAAGGAATCCTGTTTAGAAGGAATGGTTCCGTGGAATCATAGCGGAGATTGGGTGGCGACGCCGGTAATTGGAAATAAAATGTGAGCTGGGCAGACTTCTACGGTCTACGTCCTGATCGTGACTGAATAGATAGGGATGGGCTGGAGTGTAAATTTTAAGGGGCTTTGATGTTAGCTTCAGAACTTAGTACAAAAACAGTATTGGGCAGACTTCTACGGCCTGTGCCCTGAGAAAGGCAAGGACAAATCAAACTCGGGTATACATATAAAGTATCACATACCATGTAAAATGAGTTTATCTTGTTGGGCAGACTGGATGGACCGTACAGGTCTTTATCTGCCATCATTTACTATGTTACTATGCTGAGACTGAGAAAGAATGTTTGAAATACACTCATGAATTGCTTAATTTGTTGCAAGAAAAGGGATATAAAGTTAATCCACTGAAGGCTCAGATTTGTAAGCAGCAAGTAAATTTCTTAGGATATACATTGGGCTTTAAAGGAAAGACTTTGACTTGTGATTTACAAAGACGCTTTCTGATTTGAGTGTACTGTAGGGGTATTTCCCTGTGATCTCACCTGAGCTAGTCTTGGTTCATACAAGCCTAATGCAGCCGGTTACAAACAAGATGGCTGCTACAACCTCTGACCTGAACCTTTCTGTGTCAGTGAGATCCAGCTTTTCAGCTTGTGGAAAATTACTAGCAGGCAGACCACAGCCAAGGACACTCTGTGTTACAACCACTCTGTTATCACCCTGAGAAGCTGAGAAGGGAGTGAGACCTATGGCTCCAGAAATCCTGGTTAGAACCAGAGATGCAGACCAGAAAGTTACCATTTTCAAGGACATAAAACAAAGGACTCTTCTTGCCCATGTCGTGAGCTGGACAAGATCATGATTGGTCCCTGCTGTCACCTGACCAGGGGGTAGTAAGAAAGTGGGAACAGAAGAAAGACAGTTAGTCAGAATTGGCAGAGACCATCGGAGAGTTTGGACTGACAAGAAAAGGAAGAAGAACTGAAATGCCTGTGAACTGCATATCTGGTGAGAATACCTTTGGGTTCAGCTATTCCAGGTCTGAAATACGGCACAGAGTGACTGACACCTGCTATCTGCAGAGAGACCCTACACTACATCTAAGACTGACTCGCTGGGGAGACAGCTCGAGTCTAAGAAGGAACCTGCATCTACTGCATCGTGAGGCTGCCAGACAGCGCGGTGAGATACAGTGATTTACTTTCTATAGTCTGGGATTTGTGATTGGTGTTTATCTAGGAAAGACTGGTTACGTCATAGCTCCTGGTCAGGAGATTGCTGCTAACCTTTGTATTTGGCATAAGAACCGTAGTTTAGGTTACAAATCAGGCTTGTGCAATTATCTTGTAGTCCAGAAAGAATCATTGTGTATAGTATTCAGTAGCAATCTAGTTCTGTTTTATTATTATCAGCAAGTTCTATATTTTTGTATTTTGCTAAGCCTTGCTATAGAGTGATTCTATATTTGTACATTCTTATCTAATAAATCTAATATATATCAGCTTTGGCTTTGGTTCCACTTCTCAGTAACGGCAAGTTTGGCTAGGTGCCAAAAGCAAGGTCCTAAGTTCCCCTAACAAGAGTCCAGAATATTTGCTTATGCAGAGTTCTGCATCATAGGACCTTGGCATAAATAATAATCTGTTGGGAGTTATTTTCCTATAGGAATTATTTATGGTTATTCTACCTACAGTACCTAAAACTATTAAACAGCTTACAGAATTATTACGGTTGTTGAATTTTTGTCGACTGTGGATTCCAGCTTTTAGTACTGAAACTATCCCTTTAAGAAGGTTTCTTAAAGGCAATCCTGCTAGTGATACATACATACAATTGTCTGAATCTGATGTGCAACTGATTGAGAATTTGGTGGCAATTGTGCTAGAATGTTACTGTAAGCCCTGCCTCATCTCAGGCAGTTTGAATCAGATGAATCAGAGTACTCTGTATTAGTAGTCGTGTCAGTAACTCTGAATCCTCTGCTGGAGCAGGGCAAGGGATACAAAAAGAACTAAAGAAATGGAGCTGATTTTAAGTTTTTTTTTATTATTTAGGACAGCGAATGATACATACCTATAGCAGGTGTTCTCCGAGGACAGCAGGCTGATTGTTCTCACGACTGGGTTGACGTCCATGGGAGCCCCCACCAACCGGAAGAACACTTCGCGGGCGGTCCCGCACGCAGGGCACGCCCACTGCGCATGCGCGGCCATCTTCCCGCCCGTGCGCGACCGTTCCGCTCAGTTGAATGACAAGCAAAGGAATGAGTAAAACGCAACTCCAAAGGGGAGGAGGGAGGGTAGGTGAGAACAATCAGCCTGCTGTTCTCGGAAAACACCTGCTACAGGTATGTATCATTCGCTTTTTCCGAGGAAAAGCAGGCTGCTTGTTCTCACGACTGGGGTATCCCTAGCTCTCAGGCTCACTCAAAACAAGAAACCAGGTCAATTGAACCTCGCAACGGCGAGGGCATAACACAAATTGACCTAGAAGAACAACTAACTGAGAGTGCAGCCTGAACAGAATAAAATCGGGTCCTGGAGGGTGGAGTTGGATTCAAACCCCAAACAGATTCTGCAGCACCGACTGCCCGAACCGACTGTCGCGTAGGGTATCCTGCTGGAGGCAGTAATGTGATGTGAATGTGTGGACAGATGACCACGTCGCAGCCTTGCAAATCTCTTCAATAGTGGCTGACTTCAAGTAGGCCACTGACGCTGCCATGGCTCTAACACTATGAGCCGTGACATGACCCTCAAGAGCCAGCCCAGCCTGGGCATAAGTGAAGGAAATGCAATCTGCTAGCCAATTGGAGATGGTGCGTTTCTCGACAGCGACCCCCTTCCTATTGGGGTCAAAAGAAACAAATAATTGGGCGGACTGTCTGTGGGGCTGTGTCCGCTACAGACAGAAGGCCAACGCTCGCTTGCAGTCAAATGTGTGCAACTGACGTTCAGCAGGGCGGGTATGCGGTCTGGGAAAGAATTTTGGCAAGACAACTGACTGGTTAAGATGGAATTCTGACACCACCTTTGGCAGGAACTTAGGGTGAGTGCGGAGGACTACACTGTTATGATGAAATTTTGTATACGGAGCATGGGCTACCAGGGCTTGAAGCTCACTGACTCTACGAGCTGAATTAACTGCCACCAAGAAAATGACCTTCCAGGTCAAGTACTTCAGGTGGCATCAATTCAGTGGCTCAAAAGGAGGTTTCATCAGCTGGGTGAGGACGACGTTGAGATCCCATGACACTGCAGGAGGCTTGACAGGGGGCTTTGACAAAAGCAAGCCTCTCATGAATCGAATGCCTAAAGGCTCTCCAGAGATGGCTTTACCCTCTACATGATAATTGTAAGCACTAATCGCACTAAGGTGGTTCCTTACTGAGTTGGTCTTGAGACCAGACTCTGATAAGTGCAGAAGGTACTCAAGCAGGTTCTGTGCAGGACAAGAACGAGGTTCTAGGGCCTTGTTCTCACACCAGACGACAAACCTCCTCCACTTGAAAAAGTAACTCTTCTTAGTGGAATCTTTCCTGGAGGCAAGCAAGACGCGGGAGACACCCTCAGACACACCCAACGAAGCAAAATCTACGCCCTCAACATCCAGGCCGTGAGAGCCAGAGATTGAAGGTTGGGGTGCAGAAGCGCTCCGTCGTTCTGCGAAATGAGAGTCGGAAAACACTCCAATCTCCACGGTTCTTCGGAGGACAACTCCAGAAGTAGAGGGAACCAGATTTGACGGGGCCAAAAAGGCGCTATCAGAATCATGGTGCCGTGGTCTTGCTTGAGCTTCAGCAAGGTCTTCCCCACCAAAGGTATGGGAGGATATGCATAAAGGAGGCCGTTCCCCCAATGGAGGAGAAAGGCATCCGACGCCAGTCTGCCGTGGGCCTGTAGTCTGGAACAGAACTGAGGCAGCTTGTGATTGGTCTGAGAGGCGAAAAGGTCCACCGAGGGGGTGCCCCACTCTCGGAAGATCTTGCGTACCACTCTGGAATGGAGCGACCACTCGTGCGGTTGCATGACTCTGCTCAGCCTGTCGGCCAGGCTGTTGTTTACGCCTGCCAGGTATGTGGCCTGGAGAAGCATGCCAAACTGACAGGCCCAACGCCACATCCTGACGGCTTCCTGACACAGGGGGCGAGATCCGGTGCCCCCCTGCTTGTTGATGTAAAACATTGCAACCTGATTGTCTGTCCGAATTTGGATGATTTGGTAGGACAGCCAATCCCTGAAGGCCTTCAGTGCGTTCCAGACCGCTCGGAGCTCTAGGAGGTTGATGTGGAGATCTTGTTCCTGGAGGGAACACACCCCCTGGGAGTGGAGCCCATCGACATGAGCTCCCCACCCCAGGCGAGATGCATCCGTCGTCAGCACCTTCGTGGGCTGCGGAATTTGGAATGGACGTCCCAGGGTCAAATTGGTCCGAATTGTCCACCAGTGCAGCGAATTGCGGCAACTGACGGACAGGCGGATGACATCTTCTAGATTCCCGGTGGCTTGGCACCACTGGGAAGCTAGGGTCCATTGAGCAGATCTCATGTGAAGACGAGCCATGGGAGTCACATGGACAGTAGAGGCCAGGAGTCTCAACATCTGCCGAGCTGTGACCTGCTGAGACGCTCTGGTCTGGGAAGCGAGGGAAAGGAGATTCTGCGCCCTCGCCTAGGGAAGAAAGGCCTGAGCCGTCTGAGAATTCAGCAGAGCTCCTATGAATTCCAGAGATTGGACTGGCTGGAGATGGGACTTCGGGTAATTTATCACAAACCCTAGCAGCTCCAGAAGGTGAATAGTGCACTGCATGGACCGAAGAGCTCCTGCCTCTGAGGTGCTCTTGACCAGCCAATCGTCGAGATACAGGAACACGTGCACCCCCAGCTTGCGTAGATACGCCGCAACCACCACGAGACACTTCGTGAACACCTGTGGTGCAGAAGCAAGCCCAAAGGGCAGCACACAATACTGGAAGTGCCGTGTCCCCAGACGGAATCGGAGATACTGTCTGTGAGCTGGTAGTATCGGGATGTGAGTGTAAGTGTCCTTTAAATCCAGGGAACATAGCCAATCGTCTTCCTGAATCATGGGTAGAAGGGTGCCCAAGGAAAGCATGCTGAACTTTTCTCGGACCAGGTATTTGTTCAGGCCTCTCAGGTCTAGGATGGGGCGCATTCCCCCTGTTTTCTTTTCCACAAGGAAGTACCTGGAATAGAATCCCTGCCCTTCCTGCCCGGGTGGCACGGGCTTGACTGCATTGGAGATGAGAAGGGCGGAGAGTTCCTCTGCAAGTACCTGCTTGTGATGGGAGCTGAAGGATTGGGCT
Organism: Microcaecilia unicolor; assembly: GCF_901765095.1. Lineage (NCBI taxonomy): Eukaryota > Metazoa > Chordata > Amphibia > Gymnophiona > Siphonopidae > Microcaecilia > Microcaecilia unicolor. Next base: position 323,919,715 of record NC_044032.1, on the reverse strand, counting down.
CCCGGTGGACAATTTGGTGGAGGGGAGACCAAATTCAGGGTGTATCCGCACCGCACTATTTGGAGAACCCACTGGTCGGAGGTTACGAGAGGCCACCTTTGGTGAAAAAGTTTCAACCTCCCCCCGACCGGCAGGCCATCCGGCACGGATACTTTGATGGCAGCTATGTTCCCATGGATCCAGTCAAAAGCCCGTCCCCTGCTTTTGCTGTGGAGACGCAGGGGGCTGCTTAGGCGCATGCTGTTGATGGGAACGAGCGCGCTGGGACTGTCCCTGTGCCTGAGGAGGCCTTTGGGCTGGCTGGGTGTACCTACGTTTGCTGTAAGCGTAGGGGTGCAGCCTGCCGGGCCCGGGAAAAACGTCCACCTGCAGAGGTGGACGCTGAAGGCGCCTGGTGGGAGAGCTTGTCGAGAGCAGTTTCCCGCTGGTGTAGTTGGTCCACCAACTGCTCGACCTTCTTGCCGAAAATGTTATACCCCGGCAAGGGACATCCGCCAGCCGCTGCTGGGTGCGGTTGTCCAGGTCAGAGGCACGCAGCCATGAGAGTCTGCGCATCACTATACCTTGGGCCGCAGCTCGAGATGCCACATCACAGGTGTCATAGATACCCCTGGACAGGAACTTTCTGCACGCCTTCAGCTGCCTGACCACCTCCTGAAAAGGCCTGGACTGCTCCGGAGAGAGCTTGTCGACCAGGTCCGCCAGTTGCTGCACATTATTCCGCATGTGGATGCTCGTGTAGAGCTGGTATGATTGGATGCGGGTCACGAGCATGGAAGATTGGTAGGCCTTCCTCCCAAACGAGTCCAGAGTGCGAGACTCCTGCCCAGGGGGTGCCGAGGCGGTATCCCTCGAACTCCGTGCCCTCTTGAGAGCAGAGTCCACGACCGTCGAGTCATGAGGCAATTGAGGCCTCATCAACTCTGGGTCTGAGTGGATCCTGTATTGGGACTCCGCTTTCTTGGGGATGGTGGATTAGATAGTGGCTTCAACCAGTTCCGAAGCAGTGTCTCCTTGAGGACATTGTGCAACGGCACCGTGGAAGACTCTCTAGGTGGTGATGGATAGTCGAGGACTTCCAGCATCTCCGCCCTCGGCTCATCCACAGAGACCACGGGAAAGGGAATGCTGATGGACATATCCCTGACAAAAGAGGCAAAGGAGAGGCTCTCAGGGGGCGAGAACTTCCTCTCCAGTGAAGGAGTGGGGTTGGAGGGAAGGCCCACAGACTCCTCTGAGGAGAAATATCTGGGGTCCTCCTCCTCCCCCCACGAGGCCTCCTCCTCGTTGTCGGACATGAGCTCTCTCAGCTCAGACCTCAACCGGGCCCGTCTCGACTGCGAGGAACCACGTCCTCGATGATGGCGTCGAGCGGTGAACTACTGCGCCGGCGGGGACGAAGCTTCCTCCATCAACGTCAACGGGGACTCCACCTGCGTGGCGGTCGACACCGGCGCCGCAAGCGGCGTCGGAGGCCTCAGCATCGGGCCAGAGCCCACCGGCGCCTCCATCAACGGCACTGGGGGCGCAAGCACCCCCGGTGCCGGCAGAGCCTGGCGCTTCAGCCCTTCCAGGATCCCGGGAAGGATGGCTCGGAGGCACTCGTCAAGGCCCGCTGTCGGGAAAGGCAGAGGGGCCGGTGTGGGTGCCAGTGCCGGAAGCTGCTCGGGTCCAGGAGACGGCACCGAGGTACCCGCGGACTGACGCAGCGACACCTCTTCGACCGAGGGGGAACGCTCTTCCCGGCACTGCCGCTTCCTGGGAGTCGAGTCGTCCCTCGATGTACCGGAGCTGGCAGTCCCGTGCGCCGTGGGCGACCGATGACGGTGCTTCTTGGCTTTCTTGCGATGCCTGTCATCGGCGGCAGAGACAAGGAGAAGGTGGGAACCCCCCCCCCTGGCCTCGAGGTATCGGATCCGACAGGTTCGGTCCCGATGGCCCTGAGCAGAGGGAGTGGCCGGGCCAGACTGCCCACGCGGCCGCTCACCACCGCCGTCACCAGCAGGCCGGCGGGCCAAAGGTATTTGTACTCCTGGGGTCGATGTCAGAGTCGGCGCCGACTTCGTCGACATCGGTACTGGTACCGAAGACCCGGCAGTCGACACCAATGCCGTGGAGGTCGACGTCGAAGGGCCGGCGTAAGTTCCAAAAAGACGGTCCCGCAGAACTTGCCTCGCCACCTGCGTCCGCTTTCTTAAGCCGAGACACAAGGTGCACATATTGGAATTATGCTCCGGGCCGAGGCACTGGAGACACCAAGCGTGAGTATCGGTCTGCGAGATCTGCCGGCCGCACCGACCACACTTTTTGAATCCGCTTGGGACCTTCGAGGACATCAACGGAAAAATCGTGTCGGCAAAGTCAAAATCGTCAATGGTGGCGTTGAAAAGCACACCCGAAAAAGAAGAAACGACCACGCAGCCACAAGGCCGCAACGACGAGCCCTCGCGGTTAAAAACGACGAGGAAAACTCTTTTTCGCTGTTTTTTTTTTTTTAAAGAAAATAACACGTAAACGCGTACTTGAAAAGAGAAAATGGCTAGGCCGCAATCTGGTTTCTGGGGCTGACTAAGAGAGAGACGGGAACACGTCTCTCTCCAGCGCAGAATGGAAAAAAACTGAGCGGGAACAGTCACGCACAGGCGGGAAGACAGCCGCGCATGGGCGGTGGGCGTGCCCTGTGTGCGGGACCGCCCGCGAAGTTTTCTTCCGGTTGGTGGAGGCTGCCGTGGACGTCAACCCAGTCGTGAGCACAAGCAGCCTGCTTGTCCTCGGAGAAAATTATTAACCCAACATTTCAATCATTTTTAACATATACACTAAATGGTATTTCACTGCTTGTTCTCTATGCTTAAAATTGTAAAAGTCACTTAAGCTTCTATGTTTCCATTTTTCAATGCAATTCTGTTTTTATTAACAACTCTTAACCTTTTCAAGAATAAACACTGTGACTATTAACATTTGCTTCTTTGTTTCTACACAGGATCACCTTACCAGCTGAAGGATACAACTAGCATCAGATACGTGTTTTTGTTTCTCTTATGCAACCTCTCAACTTTGCAAACCCCTTCTGTCAGTACATTCTGCAATTGTTCTTTTCTTTGTAACTGCACCAAGAATTTGATTCTTTGTCAATAAATTTTGTTTTACACAACCAAACTCTTTGGGCAACAGGAATTTGTTCCCCAACCAGAATACCAGGTAAGTATTTCTTCCTTTCTCTTCCTTTTTAGTAATGAGGCAGATGTCACTTAGCTGTGAAGAACTTAGTCTCTTTGTTGGCGTAGGGAAGCCTTTCTTGCGTGGGGGCCCAGAACCTCTTCAACCACCAGCTCCTTAGGATTCTTGTCTTCTCCCTACACCTTCCCTTAAGAAAATAAATGGGAGGCAATACCCTTTCTCCTTATCTTAAAATAGTGTTTCCCTGCATGTGACATCACATTTAGTTGATCAACACTGGGGCCTCTAGCTAATCAAAAGAAAAGTAAAGTACCCTTGCTTGTAAACCCTAATCTCACTTTGTTACCCTATTCTTGCAGAAGCAGGTCTGAAGCACATTCACACTTTCTCTGCTGCAGCATTCACCCTCTACATTCCTGCTCCCATAACATTCTATTACATCCCTCTCCCTTACACAAGCACTTTAACACTGATTTAACCTTTAAGTACACTGGATACCAGATTAATTCCCCACTAAATCACATCCACTCCCTCCTACTATCCCTATCCTGTTACCCCTCATACATTCAGAACCCAATACTCCGAATTTTCAACTCTAAACCAGAAAATAACCTCAAGCCCTTAAGAAACTGGAATTCAGGCTCTCACTCCAACTCCTTTCCGTCACTCCAAACTCCACTTACTGTCAATTAGTGACTATGATGCTCTGCCAGTCCCAGTGATACTGCAGCACACAAACCTCTTCCTCCTCTGCTTCAACTGCTTCTTCTCCGCCCAACTTTTAACTGAACAGCAAGCTGATGCCAAGACAACCAGGACTCAGCTTGCTCAGCTGTTGTCCCATAGTGATGTCACTTTAGAACCCTTATTTTTTTCCTCTGGAGGAGCCCAGGTAAGATTATTTTAACCCCTTAGGGTTACATTACCTTTTGCAGATTTACAGGATGTCATTCATTTGTATTGAGGCAGCTTGGGCAAAAGAAATCAGATTAATTTGGTGTTTAACTCTTCAGTCCTGCAAGTGATGGAAGAACGCCATCTGGTTTTAATTTGCTCAAGAAGTCTAGGTTTTGCTAGACTAAGAGGTTAGAAAGGTCAGAGAGAAGTAATTATTTACCACATCTGGAGGCCATTCAATCTCGAGGGGATCAGCGAGCCAGGCATACTGTAGTTTTAAAAGGATTAGATTGAATGCTGGTTAGAAGGAGATAGAGTAGATATAGATATTCTTGATGAGTTAGATTTTGTCTTATAAGGAATTCTGATTTCTGCTTATTTTAGAATATGTTTTATTCTGTGTAATTAGTAAGTTCTATTTCTATGTAGAATATCTTTTCAATCCAGTGTTACATTTTTGACTGACTTTTCAAGTGGAGCTTTGTCTGCAGTTTTAAGAGGTCATCATCTGGTTTGAATTATCCACAGTCCTAGCGAGTTCTGTGTAGGAAGCTAATAGGTGAAAGAGGTCAGGGAAAGTCTTGATTAATTATAGCTAAGTGAAGGACTGGTTTTCTGAAAGTAATAATAAATGTATGTGTACCATTAAGTAAGATTGGCCCTTGACCCCTTAATGAATGCCAGAACCCAGTTAGTATGAAGTTAGCTGGGAACCTGAGAATTTGATCATAATAAAATGCAAGAGATAGGTGCCCCATTGTCTAGCATGAGAGGCCCCAGGTCATAGGTCAGTTTAGGAAATATCAAACCTATGTAACTGATATTTTTAAGTAATGTGTAAGTAATAATTAGTTCAAGGCAGGGTAATCAATCTATTCTTTACCATCTGGTGAGAAAGGGGGGCTAGAGAGGTGTAAGACCCTATATAACTGAAAGCAGAAGCAGCTTACGTTAGAAGAGAGACAACAGAAGAAGAGAAGGAGCTGAGACAGGAGAAGCAGGGTCCAGAGAGCTGAGAAAGAGAAGAAGAGACCTAGTGCTGATGTCCTACTTTGTTTGCTGGCAAATAAAGAAGACTTCTCTCTCATTCTGGTGTGTGGTGTTTGACTCTTGAAGTACCACAGATTCTGCTAACAATAGTGGTAATTCCTGCAACAGTATGTGTATCATGGAGTATCAGGCTGGGCTGCGGCTGCTGCTCAGAATGGAAAAGAGATCCCACTAGCATATTTTTCAGGAACATTTACACCCGTAGAAGCAGGATTTACTTCAGGTGAACAAGGATTGGCAGCTGCTGCAGAAGCAGTTGGTAAATTATAAGCACATCTGCCAGGTTGTAGAATAACTCTACATACTTCACATGATGTAAAAATGTTGCTTACCCACCCTCGACTTACTTTTACTAGTACAAGATTGGGGAAGTGTGTGGCCTTATTGTTAAATATAGCTGTGAAATTAGAACCTTTACAGAAAAACAACCCTTTTAAATTCTTACAGGATTTATTAGATTTTTCTTCACAAATTGATCATCTGAGAGGTATTCATGAACTACCTCTGCCTGGGTATGTTAATCTTGGTAAGACTATATTGTTTGACCACCCTGTATGGTTTATCGACGGCTCTGTCAATGGGCTAGCTGCAGTGGTGTGCTGGTAAATGTTTAACAACAGGCTCTCTCCTGTCCCCCTCTGCCCCCCCCCCCCCGTCCCCCTCTGCGCCCCCTCCCCCCAAATTGCAGAGCTGGCTATATCCGGGAAGAGAGCCTGGGTGGGTGGCAATGCATTACTCCAAGAAAAAAAATTTAAATGATCCCAGGTTTCAATCTAATTCATGTTTAATGTGCAATAAAATGCCATAAATAAGTAAATAAATATAAACTTTTAATGTTGAGCACCTGATTCTCAAAGTGAACATATTCCAAACACTATAATGAAAATAAAATGATTTTTTTTCTACCTTTGTTGTCTGGTGACTGTTTTTCTGATCATGCTGGCCAAGTATCCGATTCTGCTGCTATCTGTCCTCTTAACTCCATTTCCAGGGCTTCCTTTCCATTTATTTCTTTCCTTTCCTCCTTTCTTCTTCATTTCTGGTCCTCAGCTTCTGCCTATTTTCTTCATCCATGTGCGGGTTTTCTCTTCCTTTTCCCTCATCTCATCTCCTTCCTCCCTTCCATCCATGTCCAGCATTTCTTCTCTCTCCCCTCCTCTCCCCTGCCCTCCATCCACCCATGTCCAGTGACCCTTCTCTCCCCCTGCCCTGCATGCACCCAGCGACCCTCCTCTCCCCTGCCCTGCATGCACCCATACCCAGTGACCCTCCTCTCCCCTGCCCTCCATCCACCCATGTCCAGTGACCCTCCTCTCCTCTGCCCTGCATGCACCCATGCCCAGCAACCCTCCTCTCCCCTGCCCTCCATCCACCCATGTCCAGCAGTGACCCTCCTCTCCCCTGCCCTGCATGCACCCATACCCAGCGACCCTTCTCTCCCCTCCATCCACAAATGCCCAGCGACTCCCTTCTCTCCCCTGCCACCCCCTCCCGAGTTGTACGGCGAACTCTCCTCCCTCCCTCCCTCTCACGAGGCCGCCTCTGGAAGTCTCGGCGGCCATTTTTAAAGCGAGAACAGCAGTGTCAGCAGGGGAGAGTCAGTGCTGGCAGTGGGCAGGCAAGACTGCCTGCCCCGAAGAATTCAAAGAGTCAGGTCGGTGACGTGAGGGACTGGATCCGGAGGGAGGGAGGGAGGGAGGGAGGGAGGGGAGCCGGCTCACGCATTTCAACAACCGGCTCCAGCACACCACTGGCTAGCTGTGGCTTTTGCTATTGTCAGATATACTCCTGACGATGAGATTTTGAACTGTCAGACCTTTAGCCTCCCAGATTTCTATAATGTTCAGCAGGTGGAATTAGCAGGTATTTATTTATTTGTTACATTCGTACCCCACATTTTCCCACATATTTGCAGGCTCAATGTGGCTTACGTAGTACCGTCAAAGGCGTTCGCCAAGTCGGTTGATAAATACAAGGTTATGTGGAGGGGCATAATCGAATGTCACCAACGAAATAGTTCACCGGTGATGTATTTTGGCGGCAGCGCAACAGCTGGCCGGAACCGTATTATCGAAAAAGATGGCCGGCCATCTTTTTTCGATAATACGGTTTAGCCTGGCCAAATGCCAGAGTTCGCCGGGTTTCAGATCGCCGGTTTTGTTTTTCAGCGATAATGGAAAAAATGCCGGCCATCTCAAACCCGGCGAAATCCAAGGCATTTGGTCATGGGAGGAGCCAGCATTTGTAGTGCACTGGTCCCCTTGACATGTCAGGACACCAACTGGGCACCCTAGGGGGCACTTCTAAACATGTTTAAAAATACACAAATAGATCCCAGGTGCATAGCTCCCTTACCTTGAGCCCCCCAAATCCCCCCCAAACCCACTCCCCTTTACCATAGCCCTTATGGGTGAAGGGGGCACCTAGATGTGGGTACAGTGGGTTTTGGGTGGGTTTGGAGGGCTCAACACTTAGCACCACAAGTGTAACAGGTAGGGGGGGATGGACCTGGGTCTGCCTGCCTGAAGTGCACTGCACCCATTAAAAACTGTTCCAGGGACTTGCATACTGCTGTCAGGGAGCTGGGTATGACATTTAAGGCTGGCATACAGGCTGGCAAAAAATGTTTTTATTTTTATTTTTTTAGTGTGGGAGGGGGTTGGTGACCACTGGGGGAGTAGAGGGAGGTCATCCCCCATTCCCTCCGGTGGTCATCTGGTCAGTTGGGGCACCTTTTTGAGGCTTGGTCATGAAAATAAAAGGACCAAGTAAACCCGGCGAAATACTGCTTAACGCCGCTTTTTTTTTTTCCATTATCCGTGAAAGCTGGCCATCTGGTAGCCACGCCCATGCCCGCTCAGGTCCCGCCTTCACTTCACCGCCGACATGCCCCCTTGAACTTTCACCAGCGCGGCGACGGGAAAGCGGCGAAGGTGTCAAAAAAGCAGATTTCGATTATACCGATTTCACCGCTTTTGAGAGATCGCCGGCCATCTCCTGATTTATGTCAGAAGATCACCGGCAATCACTTTCGAAAATAAGCCTGATAGTGATCGAATGAGGTGGTTGTGAAGGGTCAGGAGGAATGAAGATTGTATATTGCCCAGTACAATCATTGGTCTTGTTGTGTTGCTGGATGAACGGGTTTACGTAGGATCATTGGGGTAGGCCTTTTTGAAGAGGCTGGTTTTTAGTGATTTCCTGAAGTTCAGGTGGTCATGGACTGTTTTCACAGCTTTCGGGAGTCCATTCCATAGTTGTGCGCTTATGTAGGAGAAGCCGGATGCGTAAGTTGTTTTGTATTTAAGTCCTTTACAATTTGGGTACTGTAGGTTTAGGTATGATCGTGATGAATCTGTTCTGTTTCTTATTGGTAGATCTATAAGGTCTATCATGTATCCTGGGACTACACCATATATAATTTTGTGGACCAAAGTGCAGATTTTGAAGATGATCCTTTCTTTGACTGGGAGCCAATGCAGTTTTTCTCGAAGGGGTTTGGCATTTTCGGGGTTTGGCATTTTCGCAGCATGTTTTGCTATGTATCAGTCTGGCTGCTGTATTTTGGGCAGTTTGGAGTTTTTTTTGTGAGTTGTTCTTTGCATCCCGCATAGGTTCCGTTGCAATAATCTGCATGGCTTAGGACCACTGATTGTATTAGGGTTCGAAAAGTTTCCCTTGGGAAGAAAGGTTTTACTCATTTGAGTTTCCACATTGAATAGAACATTTTCTTTTTTACAGAGTTTACTTGGCTCTCGAGAGTGAGGTTGCGGTCGAGTGTGGTATCATTGTAGTACTACAGCAGACGTTACCCACAGAGCCAGTAACTTGTGTGACAGACTCTCACTATCTGGTTAATTCTTTGCATGATCATATAAGGAAATGGAATAAAAGAGGATTTATTTCTGCAAATGGTGAACCATTAAAAGCTATGATATTATGGCAACATTTGTTATCATTATTAGCAGAACGGGCGGATAACAAGACGCTTACTTCTATAGTTTGGCATCCTGCCCATAAAACTACTGATACTTGGGTAGCTAGAGGAAATGCAATTGCAGATGCTGCAGCTCATGACGCTGCTCTCTCACTAACAGTTATTCCAGAGGAATATTTTGTTGAACGCACCAGGGGAGGCTCCTGTATGGCTAAATTCATTTCCTACTGTACAAGCAATGCAAGTCACTGCTACTGCAGATGAACAGAATAGGTGGAATCAATTGGGTGCCACACACAGTCAACAGGGATGGTTTGGGAAGAATGGTTTGCCTTGTTGTCCTAAAGATACTTTACATTTACTATTACATGAGCTCCATAACAATGGTCAGTATTTAACTTCTGCAGGGCTATATGATAAATTGTCACAATTAATTTGGGTTCCGGTTTAAAACAGGTTTGTGATGATTATGTGAAGCACTGTTTGATTTGCAATTCTAATGTTGTGAAAAGGGGTCCTGTCATACCTATTGGCAGTTTATCCAAACCCTCAGGACCCTATCTAGAATGGCACTGTGATTTTACTGATATGATTCAACCATGTGAGCGAAAGCGTTATATTTTATTGTGTGTATGTGGATTTAGTCAGTGGATCAAGGTTGAACCATGTATTCATGAATCTGCTCAGAAAGTGGCTACTTTTCTGTTTGTGCCTCATTTTGGAGTCCCTCAACACATTATCACTGATAATGGGACACATTTTAAAAATACTTTAATGACAGCCTTAAGAGCAGACTTGTCTTTTGACTGGTGATATGTTTCTGTTTATTCTCCGAGTTCTAATGGATTGGTGGAAAGGTGTAATGGTTTGCTGAAACAGAAGCTACGGCTGATCATGGCACAAGAGCCTCATCTTTAAGGTTTCTAAGGTTACTCCTTTTGAATTGTGCAGTGGGCGATTAATGCCTTTGCCTATTTTGTCACACCCACCAAATGTAATTTTATCACCTGATAAATTGTCTGTTTTGTTCGCAACTTGCAGATTGCAAGACAACAGTTGACGGTGTTATGTGAATTCACTTTTGCCACAGGTGATCCTGTTTACAAATATCAGCCTGGTCAGCTGGTATATAAGAAGAATTTCACCCATAAAACGTGGCAAGATCCAATCTATACAGGACCGTATAGTATCCAAACAGTGACACCTACAGCTGCATTGCTGGAAGGAGACTTTAGTTGGACTCATTTGTGTGATTTAAGACCTGCTCCATTTACTGGATGAACTGTTAAACTCTAATCCAGCATTTAAACTTGATCTGTTTTGAAGGAATACCGGTATTACTCTTTTTGTATAATCTTTAATTAAGTTACATTTTGAGTTATGATGATTTCTTTCTTTGTTTCTCTCCTTCTAACCCTAAGTACTTTCTGCTTACTAGGTGTAAATTCATATATTAATTCCTTTATTCAATTAGCACAATCAGCTTTAAATTATTCTGATTTCTGTGTTCATAGTACTTTTACTGCTAGTGAAACCTTAGCCACATGCTTTACTGGAGTTGCTTCTAATTTTACTGGAATGAAAAATGTCCCCCGGTTTAGAATTTACCCTGATGCTATCACTAATCAGTTTAATTTCGCATCTACCCTGTATACTCTAGGTGCTGTAAAAGCACCCACATTATATACCCAAATTCTTCTAGTGAATATACAGTATATGCCCCTAACATAGACTCTCCTGACTTTTAGTGAAACTGAGCATGCTCAATTTCACTAAAAGAAGCGTGCCGGATGTGAGGGGAAGAGAGAGCAGGGCAGGCAATGTGGCAGCACTGGAGACCAGCGCTAGACGAAGTCTTCAGCTAGCGGGGGTTGGGGACCCCTGCCAGCCAAACCAGGGACCCAGAGCAAATTTGGAAGGGCCCAGGCTCCCATGGCCCCACATAACTAAGCCACTGGTATAAAAGCACAAAATGCTCTTTTAAAATAAGGCTTAATAGCACACTTCCTTCAGGGCAGTGCATTTCCACCACAGATAAGAAATAGAGAATCTGCCATGCTGTTGAAAACTACTAGCTTTATTCAATACTGCTGGGGTAAAAGGTCATAAAATAAATAAATAGCCAGCAGTCAATGACATATGTAGCTGTCAACAGCCACTAGTGACACATGGTTTAGAAAGAGAGTGTGAGGGTTTCATTCATAAGCTAAAGGAGTGCAGAAACCAAAAAAGTTTAGAGCCCTTGATTTAAACAACTACTGTGATAGACGGACAAAACGTCCATGTGAAAATAAATGGAAGAAGCACTAACCATCTAGTTACATATACAAAGACTAATATCAGCTGCATATATTGTAGCAAGACTTGCTTATCTACTTCTGCACTTGCTAAAATCATTTTTCGCACTTTTTTTTCATGTGCAATCTTATCAGTCTATATGTTCCACTTTTGCTTACACCCTATGCTATTTAAGATGTTTTAATGTATATTGTGTTGACATGTAAGTAGCCATAATGTGTATTTTTCTGAATATGTTTACTGCTGTAATGTTTGGCTTATTCTTGCTTACACCACCTTGGGTAATTTTCTTCAAAAAGATAGGGCCCTGTTTACTAAGGCGCGATAGCATTTTTAATGTGCCTACAATGTGTAGGTGCCTATAAGGATTTTGTAGGCGCGTACACTGTTAACGCACGTACATGGTTAACGCACGTTAATAATGCTAATGCGCTTATAACACAGCTTAGTAAACAGGGCCCATAGTAAATAAATCCTAATAATATATACCACTATTCAGCTGTGAGCTGTGTAAATGAATCTTGCCAGGAAATCATTTTAATCATACTTAGAAACTACCACCTAACCATGCGGCTGCGCAAGATAGTGAAAAAATGAGAGGCGACAGTGTTTCCCAATATGTGTTGTAAATCATTTTATGGCATCAAGAAATTGAACTGAACATGTAGAGAGTGATACTAGCAGTATGTTATCACACCAATATTTGCAAAATGGCTCATGTGTGACTTCATAGGTGGTTGGTGGCCCAACTTGTTGGGGAGGCTAAAGGGGGCAGAGTTAGGGGTGGGGTCAGGGGTGGGGCTTACATCCATAACTGTCTGACAACACACAGATAAAAAAGTAAAAATAAAATAATCACAATTAATACCTTTTATTAAATTTAGATATTAGATATGCATCATATGTCAAAGAATAAAGTGGTTGCTCAAAGCATATACTAACCACAATCGTTCAACTGCAAAACACTATGCAAACTTTGTGCAAAAACACACTCAGAATCTTACTGTACCACAAATATTACACTGGGCAGACCTAATACACCAATATACCACCATATGGAAAATGCAGACCGTCAACAATATGAAAAAAGGGATCATAATATCACAATTCTCATGTACAGCCACAAAACACCCTTTTAGGGTGGATAGTGTTCACAATGAGCTCCTTTTATTAAGGACCATATGTAGATCCTTCAAGAGGTAGTGTGTCATGATTTAGGCTCTACACCCTTTCTGATGTTTTGGTGCCACCTCAGTAAGGCCAACACACAATCTCTCCACTGCAAAACGCTATACACAAACTTGTGCAAAAACGCACTCATAACCTTACCAAACCATAACAGCACTAATTCCAAGGACAGGACGAGCTACAACCTTATGCGTGGAAAGGCAGCACTATAATTACACCTGGCTCTAAAACACCAGTACACAACCTAGTGAAACAAAAAAAAACAAAACAAAAAGGGCTGCAAATACTACACGCTAACAGAATACTGCATCTTGATCACACATGAAAAACACATGACAACAGATATGAAGGCAAAATACTGAACTGGAAAGTTACCTCAAGAAGTCAGACTCAGCATGCAGCAATATCCCATTGAAACTTGCATGCAAAATATCCCAGATGCACATTTCCAAAAGCGGACATATTCCCATTAATAAAATCTGAATTTAAAAAAATGTTTTCTACCTTTGCTGTCTGAGCATTTAGTTTTTCTATTAGCTTTGGTCCCAGTGTCTTCTGTTTTATGCAGTGTCTTCTTTCCATTTGATATTTTTTCTCTCACCATGTCCACCATTCTTCTGTCCCCTTATGCGTCCTGTCTACCATCTGTAGCCCTGTCCATATCCTTTCTCCAGTTTCAACATCTGCCCTCAAAGTGTTCCAATCCAGTCCTTAAATTCAGCAATTTTCCCTCCATCCATATCCAGCATTTCTCCTCACTCCACTTCCCTCCATCCATGTGCATGTACTTCCCCTGTCTTCCCTTCCCTCCATCCATATCCAGCATTTCTCCTCTCTCCTTTCCACTCCATCCGTGTGCATCTTTCCTTTGTCTTTCCTTCCCTCCATCCATGTCCAGCAATTCTCCTCTCTCCCCTGCCCTCCCCTCCATCCACGTCCAGGAACTCTCCATTCTCCCCTGCCCTCTCCTCTATCCACCCATATCCAGCAAATTTCCTCTCTCCCCTATCCCCATTCATTCATCCATCCATGTCCAGCAATTCTCCTCTCTTCCCTGCCCTCCCCTCCATCCATCCATCTCCAGCAACTCTCCATTCTCCCCTGCCCTCTCCTCCATCCATCTCCAGCAATTCTCCTCTCTCCTCTGCCCTCACCTCCATCTACTCATGTCCAGCAATTCTCCCTTGTTTCTCCCCCCCATTGCAGTATCTATCCCTCTCCCTCTTTCCCTACAGAATGCAGTGTATATCCCTCTCCCTCGTCCCCCCCCCCCCGAATGCAGCATTTATCCCTCTTGTTCCCTCCCTGCAGTCCCTCTAATTTGATCAGATCGCCGCTGGTAGCACGGATTAACTTTGGGGCTTCATACTGACAGGCTCTCTCTCATCCCCCCACCTCCCAATGCAGCGTCTATACCTCTCACTCCCTCCCTGTGGTCCCTCTAATTTGATTTAGATAGCTCATCGCTGCCGGTAGCGGCACGCCAACATTGTACTACAGCTTGCTTCGGGGCTTCAGCCTGACGGCATTCCTTGTGACGTGTCCCGCCTCTTCTGACCAGCCTTCCTTATGATGCGTCCAGCCCTCGCGGAAGCAGGAAGTTTCATCAGAGGAAGCGGGGCACGTCACAAGGAATGCCGTCAGGCCGAAGCCCCGAAGCTGTAGTACGATGTTGGCGTGCCGCTACCGTCAGCGATGGGCGATCTAAATCAAATTAGAGGGACCACAGGGAGTGAGAGTGATAGACGCTGCATCGGGGGTGTGGGGATGAGAGAGAGAGAGAGAGACGCTTGGGGCTTGCGGCTCTCCCAAGCCTCTTATACCGGGCACCTATGTGTGACTTATTATAAAATTAATTTGTGCTACAAGGATTCTTACTGTATTTCCGTCAAGGGATGTTTCAGGGAGATGTTCTGCATGGCAGATGACTGCTGAGGATCCAGCAAGGAGGCTGTCATCCCTATCACTTCTGTTGGGGTTTTCACTGGAGGCAAAAAATCCACTCTTTCTGGGGATAAAAACACAGATGATTACAATCATAACTCTGAATAAAATATCATGTCTATTCATTGCTGTTAACTTAACATTTTAAAGGTAAGATCTTGCTGTATATGTGTGTGGGGGTGGGGGTGGGGGGGGGGAGGTTAAAGACCCTTTTTTTTTTTTTCATTTAGCTTTTCCACATATCACTAATATCTAAGGAAATGCTTTCCAGTAAAAAAGACAGCCATGTTCTGATCTTGCAGATATTGACACCACTTTTCCATTCCCCATCTTTCTCCCTTTGAATGAATGTTTGCTGTCCTGTTATTAATAGCGCTCTTTTTTCACTCTTTTATTATTATTATTATTTTATGTTGTAAACCACTTTTACCAACTTGTTGTATAAGCAGTATATCAAGTTTTTAATAAACTATTATGAAGAAGGGAAAATATCCCTTCAGGTAATTTGATGCCAGATCTCAGCCTGGTTCTGTTTGGAGAGAAGATGAGCAACTGGTAAGTATTTAAAAAAAAGAAAGAAAAAAAGAAAGAAAAAGCAGCACAGCTGGGGCTGGCAGAATTTTAGGTGTACCAGAAAGGAATTGTGCTTGGGTTCTTGTATAAAAAAGGAGGTAACAGCTAGTATCCAAGTCTATTGGAATAGCCATTGGTGGGGCCGGATCCACCCACTCTGAGTTCAGGCCCACCCAGCAGTGGTGCACCCTTGCTGTAGCTGGCAGGAGGCCCCAAGCCTTGCCAAATGAAAACCTCCTCCAAAAGGTACCTAGAACTCCCTGCTGCCCACTTGGCAGTTGGTGGCAAAATGACACAGGGGCTGGTGGTACCTTATGGATTATCCAATTTTTGGGGAAATAAGGTCTCAAGGTCAACACTCTATGCAGCCAGATGCATGAAGTACAGTTCAAGAGGTGGATCAATATGCACACTACTCTGCATTTCTCAACCGCCTTGGGTGACTCTCTTCATAAAGGCAGTTAACAAATCCCAATCCTATATAATAAAAGGCACCTCCAACGTTCTGAAGCTGAGAAAGTGAAAACTTGAAGCATTCGTGCTCCTGCTGTATCCATCTCCTGAAATGACGTCACGTTCTTCCGTGTTCGTAAAGACCAATCACTGGAAGGGAACGCTGCAGAGTTGCCAGGCAACGGAACGCGACGTCACACGCATGAGGGTGTCGTCGTCCCTCCCTTCATCCCTCCCTCCCATCCAGTTCCAGGCCCTTTACCTCCAAATTTTAAAAGTCAACTTCACTTCTGAAGTCGGGTTTACGGCGGCTGGCAGCAGTGTAACAGGTGTGCAGGCTTGACCCTTCTCTCTCTCTCAGCTCTGGTCCCGCCCTTGCGAAAACAGGAAATGAGGGTGGGACCAGAGCTAAGAGAGAGAGAGAGAAGGGCCAAGCCTGCACGCCTGTTACCGCTGCTGCCAGCCGCCGTAAACCCGACTTCGTAAGTGAAGATGACTTTTAAAATTTGGAGGTAGGGGGAGACGATGACACCCTCATGCATGTGATATTGCGTTCCGAGGGGGGGGATCCTGGAACTGGGAGGGAGGAAGGGAGGGAGGGAGGGGACGACCCTGGAACTTGGAGGGAGGTAGGGAGGGGGGGGGACGACCCTGGAACTTGGATGGAGAGAGGGAGGGGGGGACGACCCTGGAACTCAGAGGGAGGGAGGGGGGACAACCCTGGAACTCAGAGAGAGGGAGAGGGAGGACGACCCTGGAACTCGAAGGGAGGGAGGGGGAGGACGACCCTGGAACTCGGAGGGAGGGAGGGAGAGGACGACCCTGGAACTCGGAGGGAGGGGGACAACCCTGGAACTCGGAGGGACAATGACCCTGGAACTCGGAGGGAGGGAAGGGGGGACAACCCTGAAACTCGGAGCGAGAGAGGGAGGGGACGACCCTGGAGTTCGGAGGGAGGGAGGGGGACGACGACACTGGAACGGAGGGAGGGGATGACCCTGGAACTCGGAGAGAGGGAGGGGGACACTGGAACTGGGAGGAAGGGAGGGAGGGGGGAACCAATGGCACACACTCTCATTCTCACACACACTCTCTCTCTCACAGACACACTCGCACTCAGTCTCACTCTCTCTCTGTCACACACACACACTCGCACATTCACTCTCTCTCTCTCACACAGTCACTCTCACACTCTCGAAAACATACACACTCCGAGGAAAACCTTGCTAGCGCCCGTTTCATTGGTTTCAGAAATGGGCCTTTTTTCCTAGTAAATAAATAAAATGTCAGAGAAGACTCCACCATCATGTATATTAAGTGACCTTAGCACTTCAATAAGAGGATCATTTACTAACAGGCATTACATGAGTAAAAGCCATTATAAAATTATCCCCAGTGAAGGTAATTTTCAGAGAGATCTGACCTGCATTAACAGGCTATCTGAAAACTGCCATTCCTCAATGCAGTGAAAAATACCCTTAGGCAAAGGCACCGACTCCGTGGGTGCTGTCGGTGCTCGAGCACCCCCAATATTTTGACCGGAAGTCGGAAGTTCTCTTCCCAGCCAGCCTGACCTGCCCGGTGCCCGCCCTCTTCTCCCTCAACAGTCTTCCGCCTTCGCCTTCTACCGCCCAGAATTCATCTTACCTCGTGGTCCCGGCGGCAGCAGTGAAAGGCGAGCAGGCTCGGCGTTTAAGACTTCCCTTCTCTCTCAGCTCTGGTCCAGCCCTTGCGGAAACAGAAAATAAGGACGGGACCAGAGCTGAGAGAGAAGGAAGGGCTGAAGCGCCGAGCCTGCTCGCCTTTCACTGCTACTGATGGGACCCCGTGGTAAGATGAATTCTGGGCGGCACGCAGGAAAGTGAGGGCGGAGGACTGTTGTGGGAGAAAAGGTCGGGCTGGGGTTGGGACTGGCACTCGAGTCGGAGAGGGAGGCCTGGAACTCGGAGAGGGAGGGAGGGGGCCTGGTACTCAGAGAGGGAGGGAGGCCTGGAACTCGGAGGAGAGGGGGGATGAAAAGGGGCAGGTGGTGTTTGGGACGAGTTACTGGACATGGACGGGAGGGAGAAGAAATCGTTGGACATGGAAGGGAGGGCAGGGGAGAGATGAGACTTGTTGGACATGGATGGAGGAGAGGGCAGGGGAGAGAGGAGAATTGCTGGACAAGAATGGAGGGGGGGAGAGGAGGGGAAGGTGGGAATGCACCACCTGTTAAAAAAAAACAAAAAATAAATTTTCAGCACCCCCAATCATTTTGAAAAGTTGGCTCCTATGCCCTTAGGGAGTAATTCTCAACCGTTCAACTAAAGTTAAGCACCGGGATAATGTGCACTAAGCGCATAACTCCCAATGAAAGAATACTGATATGCTTAAGAAGCTAGTTTCAGAAAGAAAAAGACCATACAGGTCTTTCTCTGCAGTCATCTACTATGTTACTATGAGGGGCATAATCGAAAGGTCATCCAAGTATGAATTTGCGTATCCTTGCGAAGTTGTCCAAAATCAGGTAGGTATAATCGAAAAATAGTATGGACATACTTAGACATTCCATTATCACAGTGCGAAACGCCCAAATCAGGGACGCCCAAAGTATAGTAAAAAGGATGCCCATCTTCCAGAACCGCGAAAGGACGTCCCTAAAACATTCACTGTATTTGCCCAATTTGTCATATCAACGACCTTCGCCGGTTCTATGAGAAAGAAGTCCTTATTACTTTTATTATACTTTGGACTTCTCTGACGTACTTGGTTGATCCACATGTAGTTGCGGACATCCAGGTACAGGAAATATAAGGAACAGTCATAAGTGCAACGTACAGTAAGGACGTTTCTTGCAGAATTGCCAACGGACGTCTGTCTTACTAGGCCTGCTGAAGGACGGCAGGCCTGTAAGAGGGACGTTCTTCGATAGTTCTGTGAGAAATGTTATTATGAATTTTTTTTATATTTCCCGTACCTGGATGTCCGCAATTACATGCACTGTACTTGCAGAACATGGAGCTATGGGAAATATAAGGAACATACATATTTTATTGTGTATATATGAAGAAGTTCGCACACTTGATAATGATCCATATAAGGAAAGTTCCACACTTGTGAAAACGTACTCATCCAGATAAGACCCCGCACGCGTGACGACGGTCCATTCACGTCATGGACATCCATGCGTGATGGTCGTCCACGTGCGGACCCATTATATGTGCCAGGACGTCCACATGCTGACCCGTCCATATACGGGATGGTCACCCATATATGGAACTGTGCATGTAAGGACGTCCATCATGCACAGGCGCCCATATAAGGCGATGCACGTTCCCCAACGGTTATTCACTGAGAAACATGTCTGTGTGCCGGGAGCCTCATTTCAGCCTCATGGAAAATCTTCGCTTGATTGAGCTATGCCTAAGACATCGACGGGTACTATTTATGCACCACCACAACCACCTGCCCCCCAGGACTGTCTCTTGTCAGCAGGCCTCCTCCTTCAGGTCTCCCAGCAGGTAGGTACTCGGCTGACCCTGAAAGGGCCCTCCCCTGGACACCGCACTCCAAGAAGACAATTCCAAAAGATATGCTTAAAATCGCTTTTATTCCATCAGTAAGGACAAGACATTTCCTCTTCCAGACACAGTCCTTGGTCATACTACATGCCAGCCCTCATTCCCCTGTGGGCCACAGTTCCCAGGTACAGTTTAAGTCACTCACTGCCTTCCCAGCCTGGCAGAGTTTCTAGACACAGTTGAAATCCCTCACTGCTTCCCCAGCACGGCAGAGTTTCTGGATATACTTTAAATCACTCTCTGGAAGAGGTCACGTGGTGTGATGCAGGAGTGAAGATGCGTCCGAGCGGAGCTCCTGCCAGTCCCCCTCATCAAACGCTTTAATCGACCCAAAAAGGGAAACGAGGGTGTTCTCTGTGCAAGCAGAAAGCAGTGCAGAGATCGAGCCTGCAGTTGACAGAATGTCCGAGGACAGAGAGGTCAGAATGGCTGCAAAAGTGCCATGGAAGGAGCGTGAAAAACCTAAAGCAGCAGAGCCCAAGATGGCGGCCGGGCAACAATCTCCAAACTCGAGCGCATGCTCGACGTGGACAGCGGAAATAATTGCGGAGGTCACCGTGGCGGTGGAGGCAGCCCTCGAGAAAAAATTGCAGGCAATTTTCGACCGCACTGAGTCAGCACACGAACGCCTGGGTGGTTTCCACCTTGATCTTGACAATCTGCAGCAGAGGCTCAGTGACTTAGAGGACCGCGTGGTAGAATCTGATCGACTGGCGGAGGCCCTGCAGAAACGTGTGGTGGAGTTAGAAAACAAATTAGACAACATGGAGAACAGATCCAGGTGCAATAATCTGCGTCTGATAGGCCTGCCAGAACATCTGAAAGAAGCGGAGCTGGGAGGTCTCTTGGAGAACTGGCTCCCGAAAACAATGAAACTTAACAATTTATCAGGGCCGCTGAGGACTGAAAGAGCCCACAGGCTGGGGCTGAAAAGATCCGGAGCCACGCGGCCACGTGCAGTGATCATAAAAATACTACACTATGGACATAAACAGGCGATCCTACAAGCAATAAGAGCCGGAGGTGAGCTTCGTTATGAAGAGCAGCGAGTGCTCTGCTTTCAAGACTACTTGGCGCGTGTGGCTGCTGCACGGAAGGCATTCGCGGCAGTGTGTGCGACGCTACATCAGAAAAAGCTCCGGTTCGCCTTGATGTACCCTGCAAAGCTGCGGATCTATCATGACGGAGTAGAAAAGTACTTTGATACAGTGGAGGCAGCTAAGGATTTTGTGCAAGAACTGACTCAAGAACCGAACACCTGAATCACTCTCCTGCAGAGCTAGTAAATGCAGGGTATGACGGACCTTGGGTGAAGGACTGGAAAAGAAATGAAATGTGGGTCTGAAACTGTAAGGTCAATCTTGAAGGCTGAATGGGGGAGTATAATTGTGAGTACGAGGAGTGGATGTTGAGGTAGAATGAATGTAGGGAAGGGCAGTCTGATACATTGAATGTGTGTAACGGGCGAATACATATTGGAGAGAGGGGGGAGACAACTACTGTTTGTAACTGATTAATCTCTACAACTGGGTTGAGGGAAAAGTCTTTTGGTGGGGACTGGGGACACCAATACGTGATGAGTTCTTCTAGAGAACTCGAAAGGGGGGTAGGCATAGAGGGGGATAAAAGGAGGGGGAATGGGGGGGAGAAGGAGGGGACACCCCTATATGCAGCAAACAGGAAGGAGAGGGAGAAGGGAGAGCAGTTCTAACTTTGTGGAAGATAGACGGGAGGGGTGTAGGCTAGGACACTACTCCCGATACCTCAAAACTGATCGATCATTTAAACCACTGCCTGCAGGATATGGTTAAATTAGTGTCTTGGAATGTGGGGAGGATTTCCTCCTCAATAAAACGGAATAAGATAGGCAAAAAGCACATATTGCTATACTGCAGAAGACACACTTTACGGCGGCAGAGCATAAGAAGCTATGTAGATGGTGGGTGGGGGATTACGTGGAGAGTCCTGCACCCAATAAAAAGGCGGGGGTCATTATCTTATTTCATAAGGGGCTCCATATAGTTAAAAAACGGATGATCACAGACCCACTGGGTAGATATGTCCTCCTGGAGGTACTTGTGGATAAACACCCTTTATTACTAGTTAATGTTTACGTGCCGAACCAATATGATAAGCGGTTCTTCCAAACCATAGTGAGCCTGGTGCATTCTTCTGAAAAGATCCCAATAATTATGGGGGGAGGGGTTTAATGAAGTTTACGACCCGTTATGGGACAGTATGGGCGCCTCTAGAGTGGGCCCAGTGAATTTGCAGCGGGGTGTACCGCGAATATGTGCACTGTTGGATCTGGTGGATACATGGCGGCTGTTTCACCCAGGGGAGAGAGATTACACTCACCTCTCTAGGGCCCACGACACTTTATCCCACATTGACTACATACCGGCATTGGCGAATAGTGTGGCCACACTCGCACAGGCAGAGATTGGCCCGACTCAGGTGTCGGACCATGCGTTGATATTGGTGACTCTATCCTGGGGGAGAGATGGGGGTCAGGGAACACGGTGGAGATCCCCCAGGGAATTGTATTATGATGCAAAATTTGCTCACTACATACAGTCTCAATGGAGGGATTACACAGAGTTTAATGAAGCAAGCTACCAAGAAGATCCGGTGCTGTTTTGGGAAGCGGCGAAGGCGGTATTGCGAGGCACGGGAAGCGGAGTTGCTTCGGTTAGGGAAGTTAGTAGAGAAGACACGCCAGAGGTTTGGGTATAAGCCAACGGCCTTGAACGCCCCTGGCATTTAATTAGGATGCTTATGTACTTTTTCTCTTTCATAGAAGTCTAAATGAAGGTGTCCAAATAGTGGTTTAAATTTATGCTTAAATGTATGGAGTGAAGTTATAAGGGAGCTGGGGAGACTTGGGAGTAAACCCCTATCCTTGGAGAAATCTGTGTTGAAGGAATTTTGCTAGAAATTAAAGAAGGTTGTTTGAGAGAATAGTATTGGTAACAAGAAATGTGATTTATTGCAATTTATTAGTTGCCATTCAGAGAGTCGTGATAACAGCATAATAGCAAATTGTCATAGCAAAGATAGGATGGATGTCAGCACAAACATGAATGATACTATGTTAGGCAAAATGTTTAGAAAAGAATAAAATTGCAGATTGATAAGAAGATATGAGTAGTGGAATACTTATGATAGCGCATAAAATGAGATGGCAAATATAAATTATGATATGCACCTTTTAGAATGTTATTTCAGGTTACGTGACGCTATGCACAGGAGCGGACGCTAGTTACCTCGCTCATGCCAACTCCTCGAGAACCTTGCGGATAAACAGCAGAAATTCGTGCGACCTCTGACCCATTCCACCAGAATAACCTGGAGGGAAACTTTAAGACCAACCAGTCCCGGCGGCGAGACTCAATGGCGGCGAAATCGCTTAGAAAAGACAAAGAGAAAAACCGGCCGACAGACGACAAGATGGCGGCCCCGGCTAGTCCGTCTTCCTCCCAGGTCAGCTCGATGTGGACGGCAGAAATAGTTGGGGAGGTTACTAATGCGCTGGAAACAATATTAGAGAACAAGCTGGGTTCGCTGGAGTCGAAGCTGGAATCGCTGAACAATAATGTCACGCAAATTAAGGAAGACATGGCGTCCTACCAACAGCGGACAAGCGATATAGAAGATCGTGTCGCTAAAATGGAGGCTAGCCATAGCGAAATGGAAAAACAACTATCCCAATATGTTGACAAAATCGAAGATCTCGAGAACAGGTCGAGACGCAACAATCTTCGATTGGTGGGAGTAGCAGAAGATTGCGGAGACCGGGATTTGAGAAGTTATTTGGAAAGTTGGCTCACCAGGGAATTGGACCTCCCGCAGGAGTTAGGCCCTTTAAGAATCGAGAGGGCACATCGGCTGGGACCAAAACAAACTAATGCAACAAGACCCAGGGTAATTATTTGTCGTGTTCTCAACTTTGCACATAAAACGGCTATTCTGCAGGCGCTGAGAGGCGGGAGAGAGCTGCACGTTGTAAACCAGAAAATACTTTGTTTTCAAGATTACTCCGCCGGAGTCGCGGCCAGGAGAAAGCAGTTCTCACCTGTGTGCTCTGAACTAGTGCAGCGCAAAATTCCGTTTGCTTTATTATATCCAGCGAAGCTGCGTATAGTGCACAAGTCGGAGACAAGGTTTTACAATACAGCAGAAGAAGCCCGTGCCTTTATAAAAGATTTGGAATCGCCTAGAGCAAGCTGAAAAGAGATGTTATGATTAAATGGATGCCTATAATTGGAGGTCAAACTTTTGGCGAAGTGGCAGCGGAACAATGCAGATTTGTATAGGTTGCAACTTAGTGGATTGGTGAATTCATCTACAGCAACATTGTGAGAGGGTTTGCTGCTGCAGGAAAAGATCAATGACTGGGGAAACAACCAGAGCTCCGGGAAAGAGAGAGACATTTTCTCTGCAGCTTTATGGCCCTCAGCTGAAACGGCTCATCAAATCAGGGTCATTTGTTATCAGGTGACTGGTTGCTTATAAGCTCTAATGCAGCAAAAAGTGAAGTCAATTTCGTTTGAAATATGATGTGTTTCTATTTGTTATGCTCACTGTTTAGAGTGAATAATGTTGTTTGCAATGTTTTTGGTTCCCAGAATGGGGTGAAATGGGAAATAAGGGAGTGAAAATAGAGGTTGGTAGAGGCTGCCTCGGTTTTCTGGGTAATAATGGCAGGGAGGTCAGTGGATGATGAGCGGTGGATGGGAGGTGGTTGCACGGGGGGGACAATAATTGATTAGTGGATTATCAGGTTGTAGAGGAGGGGCGTTTGAAGTGACCTGTATCCCATAGGGATCGGAGGGGGAAAAGGGGGGATTCGGGGGGGGATTTGGGTGGGGGGATGGGTATGGGAGGGTGGGAGTGTAAAAGCAGGTATAATAAGGAAGTTAGTTTCGGGGCAAGAATGGAAAGAAGTAGGAGTAGACTGGGGTTTCGACTGTAAAGATGAGGTAAGGACAATTTTGATCTATCACTGGAAGTTAAGGAGTGACAAGAGACATGAGGGACATACCAATGGGATGTGGAAGAGGGGCCAGAGGCTGGGCTGGCTCCTCATGTTAGATAAAAGATTCATCTGGCTGGGTACTTTTGAATACTGTGAGAGGGATGCTTAAGATTGTTACCTGGAACGTGGGGGGTATACATTCCCCAATAAAAAGGTCAAAAATTTTACAGTACTTACAGCGGATTAGAGCGGACATAGTATTCCTCCAAGAAACACATCTGTCTGGACAAGAACATGCTAAGCTTGCGAGGTGGTGGGTGGGAGAATGTGTGGCTTCAGCAGCTAAGGGTCGAAAAGGTGGTGTGGCAATACTTATTCGAAAGGGGGTGGCTACACAGCTTACCAACATAGTACAGGATCCCGAGGGACGCTTTGTCTTTGGAACAGCTACAGTGGCAAGGCAACAAGTGAGGCTTGGTAGCATTTATGCCCCAAATCAGCTCGACCTCCAATTTTATAAGAAATTGAGGACGACTCTACTGAATGTGGCACCCACCCCCTTGGTGCTAGGGGGGGATTTTAACACGGCTTGGGACCCCTCATTAGATAAATCTAGTCCTCCGACTGGGCCAGGGTCTAGAAAACATGCGAAGGGATTGCCTGATTTTTGTTCATTGTTAGACCTTATTGATGTATGGAGGACTTTGCACCCTCTTGATAGAGAATATACACATCAGTCCAGAGCACATAACACCTTTTCTAGGATTGACTATCTGTTGACCTCTAGAGAGGCCTTTTCAGATATAGGAGAAGTTGAGATTGGTCCCTGTGTGATCTCTGATCATGCCGCAGTTTGGATGACATGGAATGTGGGGGGCCAGGGGGAAGCAAAAGGGGGGTGGTCTTTCCCTAGCTACCTTTATAAGGATGTGCATTTTCGGGAATATTTGTTAACTAAATGGGGTGAGTACTCACATTTTTTTATTTATTTATTTATTTATTTATTTATTCATTTATATAATTAACACAAGCTTAAATCTTGTTACATGTAATTCAGACAACAAAGAAATATATATACCTAGTATACCAACATCATAGTATATCTCCATGACAAAAAAAGGAAAAATTGTTATTAATTTCTTTGTCCCTTTCTTAGACCACAAATCTTTAAGAGGGGGTGTAGAGGTAAAGATCAGGAAAATCTAAATTTAAAAAAAGAAAAAGGTACAAGAATAAGACATGGCTGCCTCTCCACCAAAGTATATTTAAAATTTACCCTTCAGATATTATGTCTTTACTACTTTTTTCAGGTCTATGAAAGATTTCAATTGCTCTGGCATGAAAAAAACATATTTAAATCCTAGATATTTAACAACACATTTACATGGATAAGCTAATAAAAATGTAGCACCCAATAACCGTGTCTCCTCTCTTAAATCCAAAAATTTTTCCCTTCTATCCTGTGTAACTTTAGTGACATCCGGAAATATCCATATCTTCTGACCACAAAATGTTTGATGCATATTTTTAAAGTAAAGTTTCATTACCATATTTAAATCCTGTTCAAACACATATGAGACCAAAAGTGTAGCCCTATTTGTTACTTCGGATAGAGAGTCCTCCAAAATTAAAGAAATGTCTTTCAATTCGTCAGGGTTTCCATGATCCAGAGCCGCATGGTTCTCTTCCTGGTATTTTTTTGGCAGATAATATATTTTATTCACAGGGGGAAAATTTTGAGGTAAAATTTTCAAATTTTCAGTCAAATATTTTTTAAAGAGTTCCAAAGGAAGGATTCCAGTTGGTCTAGGAAAATTTAATATTCTCATATTCAGTCTCCTATTATAATTTTCTATTTGTTCGATCTTTTGTCTAATATTCAAATTGTCTTTAACTATCACAGACATATTTTCTTGCATTTTTAATATATCTTTTTGAGAAGTCCGTACCTGATCGTTGAATTCTTGTTTTAAATTATCTATTGATTTAGAGAGTTGGTCCACAGTTACAATTAAATTTGCTGTTTGTTGAGTAGATTTAGTTACAATTTCTTTCAAGCCTTCCATAGCCTGCCAAAGAGCCTCAAGAGTAACCACCGTGGGAGGCATCGGGATTTCCACCCTACCTCCTGTCCCTCCTGCCTTTGATTCTGGGAGGAAACCTCCTCCGCTGGCACCAAGTTCTCCGCCTTCCGGGTCTTGAATAACAGCTTTACCTTCCCGTACTAAGGCAGGGCACGGTGGATTGTCGGGCGCTGGAGGAGAGAGTGTTATATTATTTTCCTGAGGTGTCGGGTTTCCTGCCCCGACATCTAGCAGAAATTCAACTCCAGTCTGTTTTGGTGGCTGCCTCAGAGCGAAGCTGTCGATTGTAAGTTGCTTCGGGGAAGATGTCAAGGTGGTGGAGGGTTTTTCCCTAACATTCCCCTTTCTTTTTGTATGCGGCATACTGTAGCTGGTAAAAAGGAAAAAATTTTCAACAAACGCTCGATCAGTCTCAGCGTCTTCAGCACAGCGGCGCCATCTTGTCTAGTACTCACATTTTAATGCAACACCAAATGTTGATGCCACACTCTTCTGGGAAGCGGCAAAGGCCGTTCTAAGGGGGGACATAATAAACTATGTTAGTCACCACAAGAGAGCTAGAGATAGGGAAATTCTTCGATTGGAAAAACAATTGCTGGGTTTGAAGAAACAATTTAGTGTGCACCCGATATCAAGGGTTCGACAAGATATAGTGGCGGCCCAATGCGCTTTGAATTCATTAATACATGAACGCGCAGTTAAATCCCAAACGTATTATAAATTTCACCTTTATAAATTTGGTAGCAAGGGAGGCAAGATGTTGGCTCGTTTAATTGCTCCTAGGCACACTTCTAAACAAATTTTAACCATTAGAAATGATAAGGGGCAACTGCTTCATACTGATAGAGAGATACGTGATGTCTTCAAAAAATTTTTCAAGCAACTCTACAAGTCAGAGGCGGAGAGGGTTCTTGGAGGGGAGCTATACTTAGAAAACATTGACCTTCCTGGCATTACGCAAGCAGATCGTAAAATGTTAAATGCCCCTATAACTGATGACGAGGTGAGGTGGGCAATCGGACATAGTAAGTTGGGTAAAGCCCCAGGCCCAGATGGTCTCAAATTAGAATTTTATAGGATGCTGGGGGAACCGATAGCTCCGTCAATAGCGAAAGCATTTAATAGGTGGGTGGAAGTTGGCCGGCTACCAGATCATCTCAATCTAGCTCAGATTATAGTGCTACCTAAACAACAGAGAGACCCTACTCAGGTGACTTCATATAGGCCGATCTCTCTCCTAAATCAAGAGGTAAAACTATTCGCCAAAATTTTAGCTAACAGGCTGAGTAGAGTGTTACCGAGAATCATTCAAGAAGCACAGGTAGGGTTTGTTCAGGGGCGCTCAGTGGCGCTTAATTTGAGAAGCATATTGGCTTCACTAGAGAGATTGGAAACCACTCAAGAGTCGGCTATCATGATTAGTTTTGATGCCGAAAAGGCATTTGATCGTGTAGAGTGGCCTTACTTATTTGCAACTTTAGCCAAATATGGGTTTCAGGGCTGGTTTCAGACGGCGATCTCAGCACTGTACACGTCGCACCGAGCTAGGATGTGGGTGAATGGGCTGTACTCAGGAGTTTGAGATTTTTCGAGGGACCCGACAGGGATGCCCACTGTCACCTTTACTTTATGCTCTATATTTGGATCCCCTGATCCGAGACATATGCACATGCCCGGCAATTAAAGGAGTTAAATTTGAGCACCAGGAATTTAAAGTGGCGGCATTTGCCGACGACCTGTTAATCATACTCACGAAGCCATGGGAGACGCTGACATATCTTTTAGAGATATTTAAAGAATTCGGGTCCTATTCTGGTCTTAAATTAAATTATGACAAGTCTGAAGCACTGGCTCTTACTGCTGAAACTCGTAGTGCATGGCCGGGTCATTTCCAACTAAGATGGGTGGAGGAATCATTCCGTTATTTAGGTATTCTTCTACCAGCCCGGACAAGGGGGATTTACAATATAAATATTAAGCGGCTGTTGGATAAGACCAAACAGCAATTGGAGACCTGGAGAACTATGACATTATCACTATCGGGGCGACTGTGCTTAATTCGCATGGTTATTTTGCCAAGGTGGCTTTATGTGATGCAAACGCTGCCATTGCAATTATTGAAGAAGGATGTTAGAGTGTTCTATAGCATGGTAACGAAGTTTTGCTGGGCATATAAGAAAGCAAAAATTCGCCAGCAGTTGCTAATGGGAGGGTGGAGTCAAGGGGGGTTGGGCCTACCTAATATTAAATATTATAATCTCGCTTGTTTGTTGCGACATGTGAGGGACTGGGTATTCTCATCAAATTATCACACACCTATAGAGTTGGAGAAATCGCTTTTTAGTCCTTATCAATTGATTTCATTATTGCAGGGAAATAGATCTTCATTGCCACAAAAAATGAGAGGTTCGATACTATTAGGCCCTTTACAGGGAGCCTGGAGATTTATGGGGAAATTATTAGGTGGAGACCCATATACGACAGAATTGCTAACTATACAGGGGAATCCGCAATTTTTACCTGGCAATGAGAATTCAGTATTCCAACATTGGGAGAGACGGGGACTTTATAACTTGGGGGTCGTGGTAGATCAGACTGGAGTGATTAAACCACTGGAGCAATTGATCCCTAATGAGTCATTAAGCTGGGGAGACACTTTTGCCTACTGTCAGTTGAAGCACTATGTACAATCCTTAGACAGGACGTCCCTGAGTTACAAACTGGGGGAGAAGATTCAGACACTGTTTGAGGAGGCTGCTGAGGAAGCTCCTTCAATCTCGGGCCTCCAGAAGAAAATATGGTTCTTGGCACCAGCCAGGGATTTAACACAGCTCAGACGGAGATGGGAACTAGATGTGGGATGTGATCTCGCCTCCTGGGATATTATAGCACACCTCAAAGGTATTCCGCAGATAATCAGTGGGGCGGGGTACAGAGAATGTGCATATCGAATCATCCACAGGGCATATTTCTCACAAGTACAATTATTTAGAGCGGGAGGAATTGGCTCGCCAACCTGTATGAAATGTAATCTAGCTGATAATACATTATACCATGGTTTATGGGAATGCGGGATTGTAAGATGTTTTTGGAAACGGGTGGTGGCCTTTCTTTCCTTGATGATGTCGAGAAGGGTGCAGGGCACGCCTCAACAGTTGTTGTTGGATTGTCCTGGCTCTTTTGGGGGACTAAGGGCGGAAGAAGTCCTGCTGTGTAGAAAGCTTTGTTTACTAGCACGTAAATGTATCTTGCAAAACTGGACTGTTTCGGATAGACCTGAATTTTGGCACTGGCGCAATCAGGTACACCAACTGATGACTTGGGAGGCGCAAGAGGCCAGGGGTTCATTTAAGCGGAAATCACGTTTTTTAAAGACGTGGAGTCCCTTTATGGATGAACTCACACAAAGAGGAAGAAGCCTCATCCTTAACAAATTATGAGACTCCATTGTTGCCTTTAGGCAGATTATAGGGAGGGTTACCGGGAGGGAGGATGAGGGGATTGGGGGGTGGGGGGGAAGGGGAGGGATGAAAAGACTATGTAAAGTTTGCTGTTACTTTAACAAAGGATGTGCTATTGACTTTAGAGCTCACATTTTGGTGATTGTAATTGATGCTTAAATGTTGTGGTTGTGACATCAATAAAAAAAAGGTAAATTAGAAGGGTGGGGGGGGGAGAAGGGAAGAAAATGTTGTAAAAATTGATGATGCAGCTAAGATGTACATAAATGCATATGATGTGTCATTATGATTACAGACTGTTTGCTTTTCATAAAGCTGTTTCAAATGTTGATCATCAATAAAAACCGTTTAAACATAGAATGTTATTTCAGTTAGCACAGGAAGAGTTGGACACTTCTTGAAGGTAACATAGTAACATACAGGCTCATTTTCGAAAGAGAAGGGCATCCAAAAAGCGACACAAAAGGCACATGGGCGACCCTTGAAAGAAGGTCGCCCAAATCCAATAATCAAAACAGGGCCGTGAGGACGCCCATCTATGGTCGTCCCCAAATGGGGTGTGTTATGGGCGGCGTTACGAGATGGGCGCCCCCAGCATATAACGGCTAGCGAAATGGTTTTGCATGGGTGGGAACATGGGCATCCTTAGTTAGACCTGAAATAAAAGCGACCAGGGTAAGGGGGAAGTCGTCTTTAGACTTATTAGTGATTTTGTGGAGTTGGAGAGTGGCAAGAGCATTGTTGGAAGAGAAAGCTGAATCATTGTTTGCAGAGAAAGCTGAGAGTTTGTTCAGTACTTGTTACCTTTGTCTGTGTGCTGTAGTCGGAACGTTTTCACCCTCACCTGCCTCATTTGTGTTTTACCTTTTCAGCTTTCCCTACCCCTTCTAGCCACCAAACCCAGACACCACTACTCCTTCCTTTATCCCCCCCATCCCCTCCCCCTATCCCTCTCCATTCACTGTCCTCAAGTTCATATTTCATTCCCTTACCTGTTTGTATTCTCTGTTTGTCTCTTTGTCCTGTTGGCTCTGCTGTGTGTGACCGCATTGTTTGTCGGTGGTGGGATAGTGAGTGTCAGCTTCAGTTTGTTGCTGCTGTGTTTCACCAAGTTGGTAGGGAGAGGTGTGCACTGCATTGCACCTGTAGTGTGGGGAAATGGAGGCACTAAATGCACAGGTGGCTTACATGTTGGAGGAAGAGGGGAGGCACCGCAGGAGGTACTCATGCCCCACAGTTTTCAGGCTCCGTAGCAGTTTCCTAGACCTCACTGACCTGCAGTGTCTCACTAGGTACCGGTTTGATAGGGCTGCCATTCAGCACCTTTGTGACTAGCTCCAACCCCTCCTGCAGCCCAGGACCCATAGGAACAACCCCATTCCTGTGCACCTAAAAATCACTGCTTCTCTATCTTTCCTGGCCACTGGGACTTTCCAGTCTGTCCTATCTGTGAATACGAGTCTCACCTAGGCTTCCATTTCTAACTGCCTCACCCAGTTCCTTGATGCCTTCCTTACCCACACAACTGAGTACATCACCTTCCCCACCACCCCCCAGGCCCTGCAGAACAACATGGCTGACTTCTACGCTGTAGCTCGCTTCCCCTCGGTCATAGGCGCCATTGACTGCACACATGTCGCACTCAGACCCCCCCCCCCCCAAGGCACGAGAGGCCACTTATAGGAACAGGAAAGCATTCCACTCACTCAATATGCAAGTTGTGTGTGACGCCCAGGGGGAGATTCAAAGACGTGTGTGCCCGATACCCAGGTTCCACCCATGACGCCTATATATTGCAGCACTCGGGAATCTTCCGCAGGTTTGACCGAGGGGAGACCACCGGTGGATGGCTCCTAGGTAACTGCAGCATGGATCTGCCCAAACTATACCTCCTCCACCGGGCAACCCTCCACAACCCACTATTTCCCCCCCCCCCCCCCACCTCCACAAGGAACCCACTCCAAACAATACACACTCATCTTTCTCATCCTTTTTCTCCCCAAAGGTGGCAGAGGCTACCCACAGTGGAGTTGGCTCATGACCCCCATAGTGCACCCACAAACAGGATCAGAGGAGAACTACAACAGTAGACATCGGACCACCTGTGGCATCATCGAGCGCACCTTCGAACAATTAAGAACAGGTTCCGATGTCTGGACCGTTCTGGAGGGGAGCTCCTGTTCAGCCCCCAAAAGGTGGCAAAGATATTCCTGGCCTGCTGCATTCTACATAATTTGGCAATGCGCAGAGGACAGGACCTCCCAGAAGAGCCACAGCCATCACAGCAGCGGCCCCAGATGAACAGGATGAGGAGCTCCCTCCACCTCCCGCCCACAGAGCAGAGCAGTGCACACCAGCTGGGGGTCAGAGCCAGGCAAAGACTGATTGAGACAAGTTTTGTGTTGAGAGTAAGTTCACATTTATTTCTATGACATAGTATTTACACACCACCACCACCCCCCTCCCACCACCATCACCCGCTCTGTGCATATTTCCCTCCCTCCAACCCTCAACCCCCACCCCCCTAGCATGTCCCATCACTTTCCCCGCCCCCTCCCCTGGCCCCATCCCCATCCCCTCCTACTCCTCCCACCGTGTTCCTTTGCAGCTAGTGCTGCAGGGGAACTCTGTTGAGAGTCCTCTGATGAGCTCCCACTCTCCTCCTCTGTGTCCACAAGGCAGCCTGCTGCCTCGGCTGCCCTGTGGAAGTCCGGCCACCTTGCGGTCTGTGGCTTGTCCTGCAACCTGGGCACAGGACCCAGAAGGGGAGCTGGTGTGGAGGCTGCTGGACCAGTGGCTGGGGAGGCTGAGGATCTCAAGCTCCTCTTCTTAGTGGGTGGTTGCTGTGCAGTGGTGGAAGTAGACGCTGTGCTCCAGCCGTTGGAGCTGCTGTACCACTTCACGTTGGGCCTGTACCGCTTCCCGTTGCACTTGGAGCGCTTCCCTTTGCAGCTCCAATTTCTGGCGCCGGTAATCTTCCATGTGAACATTCTGGCCCAGCAATTGTGTGAGAGGCGCAGTAGCTGCCTCCTCTGGCTGGATGGTCTGTGCTGAGGAGGGGCCCCCTTCTGCTTCTTCTTCTTCTTCAGTGCCACCATCGGCAAAGGCTGCAGGTGGTGGAGGGAGAGCCTCTGCTGCGGGTGGTGGAGGGAGAGCCGGCGCTACTGCTGCTGGGTCTTGTGGTTCCACCCCATGGTCCTGTGTGCTTTCTTGTGCAGGCCCACTGGTTTACTGCTCTGTGTGCTGGGGCTGGTGGCCACTAGGGCCAGCAAAAGGGGAGGAAGTGTGTTGGTCAAAATAACCCACTTTTGTTTTTCAGCATTCATATACATAGCCCCACACGCAAAGACCCAGCAAAGAGATGGTGAGGAATGGGATTGGCAGGAAAGCCACAGATGTCATTGTACATGGTACAGAGCTGGAGACGAGGAGCGCAGTGTACTACAGAGACTGATGTGGAAGAGAGCCACACAGGCAGGTGGGTAGACATAGAACTGTGGAAGGAGTGCAGAGGACATAGTGGCCACAGCACAGAGGTGTGAGAAGGAGATATGCAGAGTTTGGTGATGGGAAAAGAGGAGGGAGTGGGGAAGGCCCCCAAAGCTGTGAAACAGTGGTAACCTACACACACATTGCTGGAAATCCTCTCGCCTCCCCCCCCGGATACTCCCTGTGTCATGGTCTGTAATGAATAGTGATTTGTATTGCATGTGGTGTTCTCACCGCTTCCCCTACTGAGGAGCACCACACTGTCCCCCACTTGTGTAAAACAGAGTGTAGTGCAGCACAACAGATACCCCAGCTTCCTAATGGTCGAGCCCTCAGGCTGTGCTGATGTGTCAAGGGACCCAATGCTGTGGATCCCCTCCTGGGGCAAGAGCCCATGAATGATGTGCTCAATGGGGGTCAAGTTAGTGGTGTCATCTACTGGGGGGTTGGTACCAGCCTTCCTCCTGACATCACGCCTCAGCCGGCGCCACTTCCGTTTGCAGTAGCTGCCTCTTCTGGCTGGATGGTCTGTGCTGAGGAGGGGCCCCCTTCTGCTTCTTCTTCTTCTTCTTCAGTGCCACCATCGGCAAAGGCTGCAGGTGGTGGAGGGAGAGCCTCTGCTGCGGGTGGTGGAGGGAGAGCCTCTGCTGCAGGTGGTGGAGAGAGAGCCGGCGCTACTGCTGCTGGGTCTTGTGGTTCCACCTCATGGTCCTGTGTGCTTTCTTGTGCAGGCCCACTGGTTTACTGCTCTGAGTGCTGGGGCTGGTGGCCACTAGGGCCAGCTTCTTCCTTTGACTGGCTGCCATCACCTGCATAGCAAAAGGGGAGGAAGTGTGTTGGTCAAAATAACCCACCATCCGACTATTCCACCCATTACCACTCAGAGTTGCCGTCATCTACCGCCCCCCTGATAAGCCCCTCTCTTCATTCCTTACTGACTTCGACGCCTGGCTCACCGTCTTTCTTGATCCCGCATCTCCATCCCTCATTCTTGGTGATTTTAACATTCACGTTGACAACCCATCCAACTCCTACGCTTCTAAATTCCTCATTCTGATATCCTCCTTTAACCTCCGACTATCCTCTACCGCCCCTACTCACCGTGATGGCCATTGTCTCGACCTCGTTCTCTTCTCTTCCTGCTCACCTTCTAATTTCTGCACCTCAGTCCTTCCTATCTCAGATCATCACCTAATCACCCTCACACTTCATCACCCTCCCCCTCAACCTCGCCCAACTATAACCACTACCTTCAGGAATCTCCAAGCTGTCGACCCCCCTACCCTATCCTCTCACATCTCCAATCTCTTCCCGTCCATCTTGTCTTCTGAATCTGTCGACACAGCTGTCTCTACCTACAATGAAATTCTCTCCACTGCTCTGGATACCCTAGCACCATCTGTCTCTCGCCCCACTAAGCGCATTAATCCTCAGCCCTGGTTAACCCCATGCATCCGTTACCTTCGCTCCTGCACCTGATCTGCTGAACGACTCTGGAGGAAATCTCGCACCCTGTCAGAATTCACACATTACAAATTCATGCTATCCTCCTTCCAGTCCTCCCTATTCCTTGCCAAACAGGAATATTATTCTCAATTAACCAATTCTCTTGGCTCCAACCCTCGTCGCCTCTTCACAACCCTCAACTCCCTACTTAAAGTGCCCTCCGCTCCCACCCCCCCCCCTCACTCTCTCCTCAAACATTAGCTGACTACTTCCGCGATAAAGTGCAGAAGATAAACCTTGAATTCACCTCCAAGCCTTCTCCTCCCTGTGACTTCTTAACCCACTGCCTCAACCAACCTAACCTGTCCTCCCTCTCCTCCTTCCCTGAGATCACCGAAGAGGAAACTGCTCGCCTTCTTTCTTCCTCTAAATGCACCACCTGTTCCTCTGACCCCATTCCCACCAATCTGCTTACCAACATCTCTCCTACAGTTAACCCCTCAATCTGTCACATCCTCAACCTCTCTCTCCACTGCTACTGTCCCTGACACCTTCAAGCATGCTGTAGTCACTCCACTTCTTAAAAAACCATCACTTGACCCCACCTGTCCCTCCAATTACCGCCCCATCTCCCTTCTACCCTTCCTCTCCAAATTAGTTGAACGAGCTGTCTACAGCCGCTGCCTTGATTTCCTCTCCTCTCGGGCCATCCTTGATCCGCTTCAATCCGGCTTTCGCCCACTACACTCAACAGAAACAGCTCTCTCCAAAGTCTGCAATGACCTATTCCTTGCCAAATCCAAAGGTCACTACTCCATCCTTATCCTCCTCGACTTATCTGCCGCCTTCGACACCGTCAATCATAATTTACTTCTTGACACACTGTCCTCATTTGGATTCCAGGGCCCCGTCCTCTCCTGGTTCTCCTCGTATCTTTCCCAACGCACCTTCAGAGTATCTTGTAATGGCTCTTCTTCCACCCCCGTCCCACTCTCTGTTGGAGTTCCCCAAGGATCTGTCCTTGGACCGCTTCTTTTCTCAATATACACCTCTTCCCTGGGCTCACTGATCTCATCACATGGTTTCCAGTACCATCCCTATGCCGATGACACCCAGCTCTACCCTCTCCACTCCCAACATCACAGTCGAAACCCAGGCCAAAGTCTCGGCCTGCCTCTCAGATATCGCCGCCTGGATGTCCAACCGTCACCTGAAACTGAACATGGCAAAGACTGAGCTCCTTGTCTTCCCACCCAAACCCTCCTCTCCTCTTCCCCCACTCTCTGTCTCTGTTGACAACGCCCTCATCCTCCCCGTCTCGTCAGCCCGCAATCTCTGAGTCATTTTCAACTCCTCCCTCTCCTTCTCTGCTCATATCCAGCAGACAGCTAAGACCTGTCGCTTCTTCCTCTATAATATTAGCAAAATCCGCCCATTCCTCTCTGAACAGACCACCCGAACCCTCGTCCACTCACTCGTTACCTCTCGTCTTGACTATTGCAACCTTCTCCTTGCTGGTCTCCCACTTAGCCACCTATCCCCCCCTTCAATCCGTCCAAAATTCCGCTGCACATCTTATCTACCGCGTGAACCGATACTCTCATATCACCCCTCTCCTCGTCGCTTCACTGGCTCCCGATTCACTACCGTATTCAGTTCAAGCTTCTCCTAATGACCTTCAAATGCACTCAATCTGCAGCCCCCCATTACCTCTCTACCCTCCTCTCCCCCTATGTCCCCACCCTTAACCTCCGCTCTCAGGACAAATCACTCCTATCTGTACCCTTCTCCACCACCGCTAACTCCAGACTCCGTCCCTTCTGCCTCGCATCACCTTATGCCTGGAACAGACTCCCCGAGCCCATACGCCATGCGCCCTCCCTGCCCATCTTTAAGTCCTTACTCAAAACCCATCTCTTCTCCCTTGCTTTTGGCGCCTAACCACCTTCCCCATTCATGATACACTGACTACACTGACTACATAGTTTGTTACCTTTAGATTGTAAGCTCTCTTGAGCAGGGACTGTCCTTCCCCATGTTTTAACTTGTACAGCGCTGCGTAACCCTAGTAGCGCTATAGAAATGCTAAGTAGTAGTAGTAGTAGCAGTCTTCCACTTCCCTGCCACAGTGGAAGACCAAGTTGACCCAGTCCCTTACTGCTTCCCATTCTCTCTACTTCATTGTAGCAGCCAGCCTCTGGCCCATGGGAGCAAAGAGATGCATGTGCCTCCTCTGTATTTCCTGAAGCAGCAGTTCAATTTCAGGGTCACTGAAATTACCGTTGCGGGTGGGTGGTTGCTTTGGTGCCATTGTACCAATGCGATGCAAAGAATCAAAAATACAGAGAAGGGCAATAAATATTATCCCAGGGACGCCCATGTAAGAACGCGATGGATGTCCCTGAGATGGGCGTCCTAATTTCGATTATTGACAAAATCCCTAAACATCCCCAGCTGCTCTGGGATTTGGACGTCCTCATTTCGATTATGTGTAGGGAACTATGGACGTCCCCAGCTGCTCTTGTTTTGGGCATCCTCAATTCGATTATGGGTGATAATGATAAACATCCCCAGCTGCTCTTCCCATTTGGAAGTTTGCATTCCCTTTATTGGCGCCTCTTTAAAACGTTTTTTTCTTTAGTTTATGGGGTGGTATTTCAAAGCGTTTTAGTTTCAGTTATAGTAAACCTTGTTTTTGCCACTGTATGCTTTTGTATACCTGTTTGGTTGTTTTTTTTTTTTGGGGGGGGGGGGCGGGGAGCACTTTTTGGCCAATTCTTGAACGATAACTGGTGTGTTGGTTTTCTTTCAGACTGGGTGTTAGCTGGTAGCTTAGCATATAGTCTGCATTTTCTACATGTGACCAACTCTCCATTCTCTACCCTCCAGCAGCTCCTTCCTGTGTGTGATATGCTCCCTCACTGCCCCCCATTCTCTCTCCTTTGTTGAAGCAGGCAGCCTCTGGTCCCTTGGAGCCAACAGATTCTTGCACCACAAGTTCAAGGTAAGCTCATACCTCTCAGCCACCTGTTCCCTTTCTGCTATGTAGGTGCTAAACAAACACTTCTTGCATCTTGCAGGACAGCTGGTCAAGAGGATTGCAAGAGACAGCAGTGGATTGTAATACACTGGACTCTGAGAGCTATGATTTTTTTCTACCCAATTCATTGTACTGAGGCAGCCATGGCATAATTATATATATAAGAAATGATATTAAAAGCTTGAAGTTTGAATTCTAGCTTTTTACCTGGCAACTAAAGTGAAGGAATGTCATCTGGTTTAGGTTATTTACGTTTGCCGGGCTGGGTTAGAAAGGTCAGAGACAGGAATTTCTTTCACCCTTGTGATTGATGGATTGCTAAGCAAACACATATGTATTCTATTATGAGCCGGCATATTGCAGGCAGTTTGTTTGGGATTGAATTGAACACTGCTTGGAAGGAAATAGTTAGAGTCTAAATAATTTTAGATATAAATGAGTTAGATTTTAGAAGTTCTTGCTTATAAGGAATACTGATTCTGTGTATTTTAGAATATGTTCTATTCTCTGTAATTTCTATGTAGAATACCTTTTTAAATCTAATGTTACTCTCTGCTGTATTTTCTAAGCAAAGACTGCAGTGAAGAGGTCAAACATGTGTTTTGACTTATCTGCAGTTCTGGCTGGTTCAATGTATAAGCTGATAGGTGAAAAAGGTCAGGAAAAGTCTTGATTAATTATAGCTAAGTGTAGGACTGGCCTCCTGAAAGTAATAACAGACCATAGCCGTATGCTATTAAGTAAGACTGACTTTTGACCTCTTTAATGAATGCCAGAGTTTAGTTAGCAGTTAGTATGAACCAGACTAGGAATATGAGAATAACCAATCTCACTAGGGCCTCTTGGTCTCTAAGGGAACCCAGTTTAAGCTATAGATGAGACATTAATCATAAGGAAAATATAAGAGTTCTGGAGACCAAATGTCTGGCATAAGGGGCCCCAGGTTAGAGGTCAGTTTGAGGAATACCAAACCTATGTAACTGATATTTCAAAAGTAATGATTGGTTGAGGCAAAGTGACCAATCTATTCCTTAACCAATTGGAGAGTAAGGGGGGGCTAGGCTAGGAGGGGGATAGAACAGTATTTAAGTAGGAGCAGAAGCAGTTTACGTCAGAAGGAGCTCAGAAGAAAGAGAAAGACAGAAGGAACAGACAGAAGAAGGAGAAGACAGCATAAGAAGAGAGCTGAGACAAAGACACAGAGAGCTGAGACAGAAGAGAAGAGAGCTAGAACTGATGTCCTGCTTTGTTTGCTGGCAAATAAAGAAGATTACTCTCTCATTCTGGTGTGTGCTGTCTGACTCCTGAAGTATCATAAATTCATGCATCCATTCCTGCAACAGTACAGATGTCTTGTTCTCTATTGGGCACACTCAGTTGTGGCTGCCTGTGGGGTGGGGTGGGGTAGGGGGAGGCGAAGAGGCCCTGAGAATGGATGTGTGCATCGCTCATGGCCAAGGGCTCCCCATTCTCTGTATGTTCCCCGCATTCAAATCTTACCTCTTTTTTTCACTAGGTTAATGGGTATCCACAGCTGGTAGTTTTTCTTCCGCTTTCCACCTCATGTGTCTCCCTGCTAGGTTCTATCCTTCTTTATGTGGTGAACCCCAGCCCCTTTTATGAAGTGGCCACCCATTCTCAAGGTTGCTGGGGGTGGAAGCATATATGCACTGAATGTCCTTTCCACATTATTCAACACAGTTCTACAATCCTCCATAGTTATGGAACAACAACATTTCTAAATTCTATCCTGCAAACCATTTTCAAGGTCGCCACAGGTGCGTGCCTACCACGGCCTTGAGCCCTTAAGTCATGGTGAGGGAGAGGGGTTCTGGTTACAGTTCCTATTCTAAATTACCTGCCTGGTGCCTATATAATTCCCCTAGCCTGTGCCCTTCTGTACCTGATGTATTATATTGCAATTGTGATGAAGTAAACATCCCTCTAATGCTTTTACCGTTGTTTTCCATTTTCTCCTCAGCACTATA
Source organism: Microcaecilia unicolor (assembly GCF_901765095.1). Taxonomy (NCBI): domain Eukaryota; kingdom Metazoa; phylum Chordata; class Amphibia; order Gymnophiona; family Siphonopidae; genus Microcaecilia; species Microcaecilia unicolor. The sequence continues at coordinate 323,880,149 of NC_044032.1, read as the reverse complement.
TACCATTGCTGATACATTCAATGTGAAAAGATGACCCAGCTGTTTGTAGCTCCTTCCTGGCCCTCACCAATGTGGTTTGGTTATGGGTAAGGGTGTCTGGTGATCAGAGAGCAAACATCGTCTATGCGCTACCTATGGTTATCTGCAAGTTTTATACTTGGCAGATCACTCGTGCTAGACAACATACCTATTATTTACACAACTCTGTGCTGTGGGGCTCTATGGTAAGGGGGGGGGGGTGGAGAGGCTGGATGGTATTTCTGTTCCTCAACACAAATGCCCTCCCAGCCTCCCCCACCTTACCATACAGCCATGCAGTTTGGAAGGAACCGGTGACCTTCTGTATGGCCACATTTATGACACATATGTACCAAAGTTTCTCTATCACAGTTGACCTGTCCTGCAACCCAGATTGCTGCCTCCTCTCACATCAACCCCAGCATTTTATAATATGTAGTGCACAAAGTAGAGACACACACCCTGTTATATGTTTAAGTGAACCCCCCAAAAATAAAACTATGTACAATTTCCCTCCCCCCCCCCAAAGTCTTTCAAGGGAGGCCACGTCCTACTCCCTGCATTGCCTTCTGCAGCAGGCTAATGAGCAGCACCAGGAGCAGCCTCTGTGCCCTGAAGTGCTGCTCGTTAGCCTGCCACATCGCTGACACTTCCTGCAGCAACTGGTTTTGGCTATTCACCAGTTGCTGCAGGAGGCGCAGGACTGGTGATGGGGATGGGGATGGTGTGGAGAGGGCGGGTGGTGGTGGGCCCTCATCCCCTTCAAGGGGAGTCATGTCATGCTAGGGTCTGGCCCTTCTGTTGTTGCCGCCTCCTCCTCATCCTCCTCCTCTTCCACCACTGGTGCCTCCTGTTCCACCACTGGTACTGCCTCAACCTCCTCCTCCTCCTCCTCCTGCTGCCGGCGCCCTGTGTATGTAAAAAGATTGTCCTTGAGATCAGCACATTCAACATGGCTTGCATAGTGCAGGAGCTGGCTGGCTGGCATAAGGCAGGAATGGGGAAAGGTGGGGGTCTGTGGTAAGCCCTGGCTTAGACACATGGGGTGCGAGATGCATGAGTTGACATGACAGGGAATCCTGGAAGCTGGTCTGAAAAAGGAGTACTGTGAAGAAGGGGATAAGTGAACAGAGAGGTGGGGGAGGTACCGGCAGAGGAGAAGATAAGGCCCAGAGGAGGGGACAACTCCGATTCTTAGCTCAAGGAGTTCCACATGTCAAGAGGAGGCATAGATCATTTTCCCCAGAGGGCTGTGGGCAGGGTAAAAACTACGATTCCCAGCAGCCCTTGAGGAGGTCTTACAACAGAATCAAAGACTTCCTATCCCAGCATCACCCAGTGGAGCCCAAGGGAAAGTCAGGTAAAGGTGAAACCCAAGACACAGTCGGGAGGCCAGGAATGGAGGGGGAGCCTCTAAGCAGAACTAATCAGGGGGAGGAGGATCAGCTGGAGAATGGGTGGGGCGAGGGATTGTAGCTCTGGCAAGATCCAAAGGTAAAAGGTAGCAGGTAACCACTGCAGCAGGTAACCACTGTAAGGAACCACTGTAAGGAATGAAGAGAGGGGCTTATCAGGGGGGCGGTAGATGACGGCAACTCTGAGTGGTAATGGGTGGAATAGTCGGATGGTGGGTTATTTTGACCAACACACTTCCTCCCCTTTTGCTATGCAGGTGATGACAGCCAGTCAAAGGAAGAAGCTGGCCCTAGTGGCCACCAGCCCCAGCACACAGAGCAGTAAACCAGTGGGCCTGCACAAGAAAGCACACAGGACCATGGGGTGGAACCACAAGACCCAGCAGCAGTAGCGCCGGCTCTCCCTCCACCACCTGCAGCAGAGGCTCTCCCTCCACCATCCGCAGCAGAGGCTCTCCCTCCATCACCTGCAGCCTTTGCCGATGGTGGCACTGAAGAAGAAGAAGCAGAAGGGGGCTCCTCCTCAGCACAGACCATCCAGCCAGAGGAGGCAGCTACTGCAAACGGAAGTGGCGCCGGCTGAGGCGTGATGTCAGGAGGAAGGCTGGTACCAACCCCCCAGTAGATGACACCACTAACTTGACCCCCATTGAGCACATCATTCATGGGCTCTTGCCCCAGGAGGGGATCCACAGCATTGGGTCCCTTGACACATCAGCACAGCCTGAGGGCTCGACCATTAGGAAGCTGGGGTATCTGTTGTGCTGCACTACACTCTGTTTTACACAAGTGGGGGACAGTGTGGTGCTCCTCAGTAGGGGAAGCGGTGAGAACACCACATGCAATACAAATCACTATTCATTACAGATCATGACACAGGGAGTAACCGGGGGGGAGGCGAGAGGATTTCCAGCAATGTGTGTGTAGGTTACCACTGTTTCACAGCTTTGGGGGCCTTCCCCACTCCCTCCTCTTTTCCCATCACCAAACTCTGCATATCTCCTTCTCACACCTCTGTGCTGTGGCCACTATGTCCTCTGCACTCCTTCCACAGTTCTATGTCTACCCACCTGCCTGTGTGGCTCTCTTCCACATCAGTCTCTGTAGTACACTGCGCTCCTCGTCTCCAGCTCTGTACCATGTACAATGACATCTGTGGCTTTCCTGCCAATCCCATTCCTCACCATCTCTTTGCTGGGTCTTTGCGTGTGGGGCTATGTATATGAATGCTGAAAAACAAAAGTGGGTTATTTTGACCAACACACTTCCTCCCCTTTTGCTGGCCCTAGTGGCCACCAGCCCCAGCACACAGAGCAGTAAACCAGTGGGCCTGCACAAGAAAGCACACAGGACCATGGGGTGGAACCACAAGACCCAGCAGCAGTAGCGCCGGCTCTCCCTCCACCACCTGCAGCAGAGGCTCTCCCTCCACCACCCACAGCAGAGGCTCTCCCTCCACCACCTGCAGCCTTTGCCGATGGTGGCACTGAAGAAGAAGAAGAAGCAGAAGGGGGCCCCTCCTCAGCACAGACCATCCAGCCAGAGGAGGCAGCTACTGCGCCTCTCACACAATTGCTGGGCCAGAATGTTCACATGGAAGATTACCGGCGCCAGAAATTGGAGCTGCAAAGGGAAGCGCTCCAAGTGCAACGGGAAGCGGTACAGGCCCAACGTGAAGTGGTACAGCAGCTCCAACGGCTGGAGCACAGCATCTACTTCCACCACTGCACAGCAACCACCCACTAAGAAGAGGAGCTTGAGATCCTCAGCCTCCCCAGCCACTGGTCCGGCAGCCTCCACACCAGCTCCCCTTCTGGGTCCTGTGCCCAGGTTGCAGGACAAGCCACAGACCGCAAGGTGGCCGGACTTCCACAGGGCAGCCGAGGCAGCAGAGGAGGAGAGTGGGAGCTCATCAGAGGACTCTCAACAGAGTTCCCCTGCAGCACTAGCTGCAAAGGAACACGGTGGGAGGAGTAGGAGGGGATGGGGATGGGGCCAGGGGAGGGGGCGGGGAAAGTGATGGGACATGCTAGGGGGGTGGGGGTTGAGGGTTGGAGGGAGGGAAATATGCACAGAGCGGGTGATGGTGGTGGGAGGGGGGTGGTGGTGGTGTGTAAATACTATGTCATAGAAATAAATGTGAACTTACTCTCAACACAAAACTTGTCTCAATCAGTCTTTGCCTGGCTCTGACCCCCAGCTGGTGTGCACTCTGCTCTGCTCTGTGGGCGGGAGGTGGAGGGAGCTCCTCATCCTGTTCATCTGGGGCCGCTGCTGTGATGGTTGTGGCTCTTCTGGGAGGGCCTGTCCTCTGCGCATTGCCAAATTATGTAGAATGCAGCAGGCCAGGAATATCTTTGCCACCTTTTGGGGGCTGAACAGGAGCTCCCTTCCAGAACGGTCCAGACATCGGAACCTGTTCTTAATTGTTCGAAGGTGCGCTCGATGATGCCACAGGTGGTCCGATGTCTACTGTTGTAGTTCTCCTCTGATCCTGTTTGTGGGTGCACTATGGGGGTCATGAGCCAACTCCACTGTGGGTAGCCTCTGCCACCTTTGGGGAGAAAAAGGATGAGAAAGATGAGTGTGTATTGTTTGGAGTGGGTTCCTTGTGGAGGTGGGGGGGGGTGGGAAATAGTGGGTTGTGGAGGGTTGCCCGGTGGAGGAGGTATAGTTTGGGCAGATCCATGCTGCAGTTACCTAGGAGCCATCCACCGGTGGTCTCCCCTCGGTCAAACCTGCGGAAGATTCCCGAGTGCTGCAATATATAGGCGTCATGGGTGGAACCTGGGTATCGGGCACACACGTCTTTGAATCTCCCCCTGGGCGTCACACACAACTTGCATATTGAGTGAGTGGAATGCTTTCCTGTTCCTATAAGTGGCCTCTCGTGCCTTGGGGGGGGGGGGGGGGTCTGAGTGCGACATGTGTGCAAGTCAATGGCGCCTATGACCGAGGGGAAGCGAGCAACAGCGTAGAAGTCAGCCATGTTGTTCTGCAGGGCCTGGGGGGTGGTGGGGAAGGTGATGTACTCAGGTGTGTGGGTAAGGAAGGCATCAAGGAACTGGGTGAGGCAGTTAGAAATGGAAGCCTGGGTGAGACTCGTATTCACAGATAGGACAGACTGGAAAGTCCCAGTGGCCAGGAAAGATAGAGAAGCAGTGATTTTTAGGTGCACAGGAATGGGGTTGTTCCTATGGGTCCTGGGCTGCAGGAGGGGTTGGAGCTAGTCACAAAGGTGCTGAATGGCAGCCCTATCAAACCGGTACCTAGTGAGACACTGCAGGTCAGTGAGGTCTAGGAAACTGCTACGGAGCCTGAAAACTCTGGGGCATGAGTACCTCCTGCGGTGCCTCCCCTCTTCCTCCAACATGTAAGCCACCTGTGCATTTAGTGCCTCCATTTCCCCACACTACAGGTGCAATGCAGTGCACACCTCTCCCTACCAACTTGGTGAAACACAGCAGCAACAAACTGAAGCTGACACTCACTATCCCACCACCGACAAACAATGCGGTCACACACAGCAGAGCCAACAGGACAAAGAGACAGAGAATACAAACAGGTAAGGGAATGAAATATGAACTTGAGGACAGTGAATGGAGAGGGATAGGGGGAGGGGATGGGGGGATAAAGGAAGGAGTAGTGGTGTCTGGGTTTGGTGGCTAGAAGGGGTAGGGAAAGCTGAAAAGGTAAAACACAAATGAGGCAGGTGAGGGTGAAAACGTTCCGACTACAGCACACAGACAAAGGTAACAAGTACTGAACAAACTCTCAGCTTTCTCTGCAAACAATGATTCAGCTTTCTCTTCCAACAATGCTCTTGCCACTCTCCAACTCCACAAAATCGCTAATAAGTCTAAAGACGACTTCCCCCTTACCCTGGTCGCTTTTATTTCAGGTCTAACTAAGGATGCCCATGTTCCCACCCATGCAAAACCATTTCGCTAGCCGTTATATGCTGGGGGCGCCCATCTCGTAACGCCGCCCATAACACACCCCATTTGGGGACGACGATAGATGGGCGTCCTCACGGCCCTGTTTTGATTATTGGATTTGGGCGACCTTCTTTCAAGGGTCGCCCATGTGCCTTTTGTGTCGCTTTTTGGATGCCCTTCTCTTTCGAAAATGAGCCTGTATGTTACTATGTTACCTTCAAGAAGTGTCCAACTCTTCCTGTGCTAACTGAAATAACATTCTAAAAGGTGCATATCATAATTTATATTTGCCATCTCATTTTATGCGCTATCATAAGTATTCCACTATTCATATCTTCTTATCAATCTGCAATTTTATTCTTTTCTAAACATTTTGCCTAACATAGTATCATTCATGTTTGTGCTGACATCCATCCTATCTTTGCTATGACAATTTGCTATTATGCTGTTATCACGACTCTCTGAATGGCAACTAATAAATTGCAATAAATCACATTTCTTGTTACCAATACTATTCTCTCAAACAACCTTCTTTAATTTCTAGCAAAATTCCTTCAACACAGATTTCTCCAAGGATAGGGGTTTACTCCCAAGTCTCCCCAGCTCCCTTATAACTTCACTCCATACATTTAAGCATAAATTTAAACCACTATTTGGACACCTTCATTTAGACTTCTATGAAAGAGAAAAAGTAATAAGCATCCTAATTTAACGCCAGGGGCGTAGCCAGACACCCGATTTTGGGTGGGCAGAACTCCGCCCTGTCCCACAAGTGATTTGGTCTCTCCCTCTCTCACCTGCATACTATATGGCCTCTCAAACATTCCCCCTCCCCCACATACCTTTTAAATAGCAGATTTTCACCACCAGCGAGCAGCAACTAATACACACTGCTCATGCTGGCCCCACAGCCTTTCTTCTGATGCAACTTCCTGTTTCCCCATAGCCATCAGAGGGAAGGCTGTGGGGCCGGTGCGAACAGTATGTATCAGTCGCTGCAGGCAAAGATCTCCTATTTATAAGGTATGCAGGAGGGACAGTTGTTGGGAGTTTTCAGCTGGTGGGGCTTGGGATCCCTGTCAGCCACATCATAGGTGTGCTGTTACTAGGTGGACCTTAGCCCAAAAGTGGGTGGGCCTGGGTCCACCCTTAGCTACGCCACTGAATAACACAGAACACTTAATTCTTGATGATTTTTACGTAAGTTCAAAAATTATTTTAACACCTTACATAATCCTCTAATTTCCTTAAATTTAGCTCTTGTTAATTCTTAGACAGCAACTTGGTGCATATTTGCTGTACTTTGTGGAAAGGCAAAACAGTCAGAAATGTGAACACAGTTAGATGCAGACAATTTTAAGAATATTTTAGAAAGGCACTGAAAAATAGGATCAAAATATAGCTTATAATTGAACATCTATGCTGGAACAACACTTAAATCTTTAAATAAACAATAAACAATACATTTTTTTCCCAACACATTTCATAGTGTTACACTCCTTCCAGTCACTAGAAACAGGATGTAGGCATTAAACCATTGTAACTTCGAACTTAAAAGCTGGAACAAAAATTTCATGTCTAGAACAGCAACACTGCAAACAACTTTTGATACTGCTCATCGCTTATAAAGAAAACATCACTTAAAACCAATAGTATGAATTATCAGAGCAAATTAAGACTGACATCCGGTACTTGTCATTACATATTTTAAACAAAACACATTTATTTATGGCATTTATACCCTGCATTATTCCAAACACGTTCTGGTTCAATGTGGCTTACATCAAACTTTTAAAGCAAATTACAATAAGAGAACTATAATGAAAATACAAAACAATAATAGGTAAAAACATCCAAACAATAAGATGACTCATTTTGAAATAACAAATTAACTAAAAGAATAACAATCACCAACAGTGGTGAGGAATTCACTAAATAGGAATGCTTTCAACAATTTACAAAGTTTCAAGTAGTCAGTAACATATCTGATTGACTTTGGTAGGGAATTCCATTTCCTACCCTGTTTCCCCGAAAGTAAGACATCCCCCGAAAATAAGACCTAGTAGAGGTTTTCCTGAATTGGTAGATATAAGGCCTCCCCCGAAAGTAAGACCTAGCAAATTTTTGTTTGAAAGCAGGGCCGCCGAGAACCGGACAAGGCCGCCCCTGGGCCGCCGCCCCCCCCACCCAAGGTCGCCGGGCCCCCCCTCCACCCACCCTCCGTTGCTCCTGGAACTAACCTTAAACGCCTCCTTTCACCTTCGCAGCAAGCAGCAGCAGGGCAGACCTCTCCTTCCTTTTCGTGCCCCGCCCTCGCGGACGTTACGTCAGGCGAGGGCGGGACACGGAAGGAAGGAGTGGCCTGCCCTGCTGATGCTTGCTGCGAAGGTGAAAGGAGACGTTTAAGATTAGTTCCGGGAGCGATGGAGGGCGGGCGGGCCAACCTCGATCCAACCCCGATGTTTCCCCGAAAAATAAGACAGCCCCTGAAAATAAAACCTAGCGCATTTTGGGAGGCAAAAATTAATATAAGACAGTGTCTTATTTTCGGGTAAACACAGTAGTAGCTTGATATGAGAAGCTTGCATCATGATTAGATCTGTAATGATTACATGGGCGTAGCCAGACTTGACATTTTTGAGGGGCCCAGAGTTGACATTGGGGGGGCACTAGGCATACAGGTGTGGTGTTTAGGTGTTTACCAAATAATGCCTTAGAGTGAACTTTATGATGGATTTATAAGTAAACAATCTGTTCTGCATCAATATAAACCACATTCACACTTATGGAAACTTTGCTGTAGCTGGTCTGAGAGCTGTCTGTGCCCCTCTTCAATGTATTTTTGTGTGTCCATAATTACCACTGCGCCTCCTGCTTTATCACTCTCCTCTCAACTACCCACACCCATCCTGTTAGACTATCAATGAAATGAAATGCTTTGATGTACCCATGCATACATCCTACCCACCCCTACCTTGCTAGACTGTCATTGAAATGCTTTGAAGCTTCACTTATATATATACTATCAACTAACGTATTTGCTTATTTCCGATCTGACAAAGAAGGGCAACCTTCGAAAGCTAATCAAGAAATGTATTAAGTTATGTCCAATAAAAAAGGTATCATCTTATTTTCTTTTCCATGTTTTATTTTGTTTGATTTCTATGGAAACTTTGGAAACACTGACATTTTTAAATCTCTTACTTCATCACTCACAGAACATTGCCCCAGGTAAGCCGCATTGAGCCTGCCATGAGTAGGAAAGCGCAGGGTACAAATGTAACAAAAAAAAAAAACCACAGACCAATCTTCACCAATTATAGAATAAAGGACCAAAAATTAGAAAAGGAAACAACACTAAGAAATCACGTTCTCTATAAGCAGTACATACAGCACAGGAAAAATAAAAATGCATTATATCTACTGTAGGAAGCAAAACGCAAGATCACTTTCTACCCCAAAATAAACTCACAAATAAATTAACTGGATACCCATGAAACGTAAAAAAAAAACTTGTGGGACACAGTGGGCCCAATATTCAGACTGCAGGAGGCAGCCCGTATAAGTGCCTCGATCAGCACTGACCCTGGATATTTAATGCCAGGCTGCAGTGACTGGCATTGAACATCCAATAGGACCCAAAGCAATGCAAAACATGTAAAGTCATAAACAACACAGTTTATATCAAATTTTTTTAACCACCCTTAGGTTTTGCCTTTGAGCTTAACAAGCAATACCATCTGCATGTAAGGTCTAGATAAATGAATTTAAACAATCTATATTGAAGGCATATGCCCTAAATATGTAATACTTGGTAGTAATAATGAAACAGTGATGGAATACTCACACAGCAGGCAGCCAACAAATTTAATTTCCACTGAAAATAATTAACTTTGTATGAACATAAATGTCATTCAGCTCCAACTGTTCCACTGCTGCTTTCCCTTAGCCATCATTATTCCAGGAACTCATCTATACACAAAGATTAACACCCTCCCCCCAACACACACACACACATACACACACACACACACACACACACACACAAATGCCTTTTACAACCAAACAGGCTGGAAGAAGAAATAAATATATACCACAGAACTGGAAAATATTGGCACATTTAGACTGACTCTGGACTTCTGCATGAAGATAGCTCTGTTCTATCTCTCTCTCTCTTATAAATAGTAATAAATAATATCAAGCGCATTTTTATAATATATCACTACATTCCACAAAACAAAAGGAGCAAGTTCCCATAAACCATCTTTCTCTTTTGATCTAGGCACAGGAAAAAAAAGATTTTAAATTCTCCCAGGTTTCAACCTAATTCATGTTTAATGTGGGATATAAATATCATAAATAAGTAAAATGAATAAATAGATAGAAACTCTGAATGTTGAGCACCTGAATCTTATAACATGATGTCTGTTTTAGTGTCCGTTTACCAGGAGAATCTCTTCATGAATACAACGCATGCTAGGGTGTCCTTAAAACCAGCCCCTCCAAATGATACACTGATTACAATTTATATCAAATTACTACTCTACCTATGAAAAGTTAATCTGTTATTGTACGTCCTCTGTGTACATTCATAAGCTGCACAAGTCGGCGTGTTTATTTTTATTTATAACTAGTAAAAAAGGCCTGTTTCTGACACAAATGAAACGGGCGCTAGCAAGGTTTTCCTCGGATTGTGTATGTTTGAGTGTGTGTGAGAGTGACTCTATGAGAGAGACAGAGTGAATGTGTGAGTGTGTGTGTGTGACAGACAGTGAGACTGGGTGCGAGTGTGTCTGTGAGAGACAGAGTGTGTGTGTGTGAGAATGAGAGTGTGTGCCAGGGGCCCCCCCTCCCAGACCCAGGGTCCCCCCTCCCTCCCAGTTCCAGGATCGTCATCCCTCCCTTCTTCTCCTCGTACGTGCTCCCACTGTGTGCTGGTGGGTTGTGTGCTCTGGTTAGCAGGAAAGGCCGGCGTGCGGAATCTCAACCTGTCCCGGATGGAAACGGAAAGAAGAGAGCTTGGAAGTCGTTAAAGCCCGGAGCCTAGCCACCTTCGGCTGTTTGTTAAGAAAGTAAAAATGGCTGTGGCGGGGCACCGCTGCGGCAGCTGAGCCCATGCGCGTGCTGTGTTCCAGCGCCATGGAGTGCCCGCATCTCGGCTCCAGCATCTCCATTGCGCCCGACTCTGCCACGTTCCCCAGCGGCTCACCTTGCTCCTGGTGCTGCAGTGGTGAGTGTGCCCCTTCCTCACCAGCTCCTGGCAGGCTGCGTGAGGCTCAGGGAAGTCACCGGCCGCGGAGGGCCTTGCTGGGTCTCCCGACAACCACTTCCTTCTCTCACAAATACTTTACGCTGAGAAAGAGCAGAGAGACAGTTCTGTAGCCAGGGAGTCAGTTTTCTTTGTGGGACCGAGGAAATAGGCACTGGTAGACGCAGAACCTCCGTACTCCATATTCTCGCGGCTGCGGCTCCTGATCGCCACGGCCTGGCTGCTGCCGCCCGCCCTGCTCTTTCCCATCGCCATCCCCGGCGGCGCCGTGATCCACATCTACTTCTCCCTAATCGCTGCTGCTGATGGCGCTCATCTTCTTCCCTTGCTCGTCCACAGTCACCGTGACCAATGGGCGCCTTTTTTCACAGTGACGTCAGTCCCTTGCTTGTCCATCATCACCGTGACCAATGGGCGCCTTTTTTCGCGGTGACGTCAGCCTGTGTTATGGAGCCTAGCAGACCAACTCCGAAGAAGTCACGAACACAGGCAGCAAGACCAACAGAACATTGGAGGTGAGAATTATTATATAGGATGACATTCGTAACCCACATTATCCCAGAGTTCAGGTTCAATGTGGCTTACAATCCAATCTAGTATAAACATATTATAGTTACTCAACATTTTTCCTTTATCAGAAGATTTATAAATCTTTTATATTCAGACATATAAAAAACTTTACAAAAAATAGTTTATGAATTATTTTACAAGGTTGTATTGTGTAACAAACACAAAATTATACGCAACTAGTAAAAAAGGCCCGTTCAGTTACAGCTTGGCCTCCAGCCTCCCTCCCTGTCATGCACCCGTCTTTGGAGTTCCAGGCTCCCTCCCTCTCTCTCTCTCTGTGGCAGTCTGACCTGCGTTGGCTGCTCCCCCCTCCCCTGCAATTTCCATGCCCCCCTGTGTTTGGAGTTCCAAACTCCCGTGCCTGTCTCCCTCCCTCTCTTTCTCTCAGTGGCAGCCCGACCTGCGTTGGCTCTGCCTCTGGTCCCGTCCTCATTTCCTGTTTGCGGAGTGGGACCAGAGGCAGAGCTGAAACAGAAGTGAAGGCAGTGTGAAGCGCCGTGCCGTGCCTGCTTGACTTCACTGTTGCCGGCAGACTAGGAGGTAAAAAGTTTTAAATAACAGCCGGCACTTACAAAGGGGAGGGGCAGCCGCACACATCCTGCTTCCACTCGGAGGGCACAGAGAGAGAGGGAGGGAGGCGCAGGGCGGTGGAACTTGGAGGAGAGGGGGGTATGGAGAGGTAAAACGTTTTAAATAACAGCCGGCACTTACGAAGGGAGGAGGCAGCCGCACACGTCCTGCTTCCACTCGGAGGGCACAGAGAGAGAGGGAGGGAGGCGCGGGGCGATGGAACTCGGAGGAGAGGGGGGGGCTTGAAACTCGGACGGGAGTGGAAGGAGGGAGGTAGGGGGGCATGGAACTCGGAGGGGAGGAGGCTGGAACTGGGGGGGGGGGGGTGATTCTGTACTGACCTCCAGTGGCTGGTGCTGGCTTCCCTTCCCTCTCACTTCCCATTGGTCCGCCCTGTGACATTATCCCCAAGGCGGACCAATGGGAAGTATGTTATGAACCCAGGCATCCAGACGGAGGTGCAAATTATTATATAGGATTATACAGGATAAAGTTTGAAACAGCATTTTACATAAAAGTAGTAATTCCTGTCTTCCATTATCTTGTTGCAGGAACTATCTTAAAACCAGCCCTGGGTTGAGCTGAACAGTTATTACCTAAGTTTCTTTATTCAAAGATTTTGCAAAATACAAAAGAGAAACAAGAAACTGCAATGTAAAACATAAACTACTCCTAATCATCTACTGTCTCTACCTAATTCACCACGCACTAACAACTCCTCTCGCAGACAATAATCTACCCACAGCACACAAACCATGCACACAACCCAAATATAACACACCTAACCAAAAGATTAAAAAATGGAATGGACAACCGATCACCTACGGAAACAAACAACAGAAAGGAAAGAAGGGACACAACAAACTCAAAGACCAAGACAGACAGACAACTAATAAAAATCATCACATCCCCGAACACAATTGAACCCCACCGAATATTTATGGGTTATATAAATGCCAGATCTGTAGTTAACAAAACCACAACAATAACCGACTGGATTACAACAGATAATCTCGATTTTCTACTTATAAGTGAAACCTGGATTCATGACCTCAAAGACCCCATAATTTTAGAACTATGCCCGCCAGGGTACAAGATCACCCATTGGACAAGGAACGGAAAAAGAGGAGGAGGCATAGCTATAATCTACAGGTCCCAATTCACCGTCACAACAACAGCCGAATCCATACTTCCCCAACTTGAAATTGCCTCAGTCAGAATCAACCACCCAACCCTACAAGACCACTTAAACCTTATCCTGTTCTACAGACCACCAGGCAATTGGCAAGACTGCCAAACACACTTTATGGATTTCATATAGAACACTTGTGTTTCTTCCCAAAACCTCCTTATAGCAGGTGACATCAACCTCCACCTGGAGGATACTAACTTAACAAATGTGTGTGAATGCAAAGACTTCCTTCAATTATGGGAACTCCAATGGCCAAACATAAACCCCACCCATACTAAAGGACACACACTAGACATAATTACATACAAATTCTCACAGGAACTAAATATCACAATAAAAGATACAAAATGGACATCCATACCATGGTCCGATCACCACAAAGCGAACAGCGAATGCTACATACCTGTAGAAGGTATTCTCCGAGGACAGCAGGCTGATTGTTCTCACTGATGAGGGTGACGTCCGCGGCAACCCCTCCAATCGGAATCTTCACTAGCAAAGGCCTTTGCTAGCCCTCGCGCGCCGATGCGCACCGCGCATGCGCGGCCGTCTTCCCGCCCGAAACCGGCTTGTGCCGGCCAGTCTTATGTGTAGCAAGACAAAGACAAGGGAAGACACAACTCCAAAGGGGAGGCGGGCGGGTTTGTGAGAACAATCAGCCTGCTGTCCTCGGAGAATACCTTCTACAGGTATGTAGCATTCGCTTTCTCCGAGGACAAGCAGGCTGCTTGTTCTCACTGATGGGGTATCCCTAGCCCCCAGGCTCACTCAAAACAACAACCATGGTCAATTGGGCCTCGCAACGGCGAGGACATAACTGAGATTGACCTAAAAAAAATTTACCAACTAACTGAGAGTGCAGCCTGGAACAGAACAAACAGGGCCCTCGGGGGGTGGAGTTGGATCCTAAAGCCCAAACAGGTTCTGAAGAACTGACTGCCCGAACCGACTGTCGCGTCGGGTATCCTGCTGCAGGCAGTAATGAGATGTGAATGTGTGGACAGATGACCACGTCGCAGCTTTGCAAATTTCTTCAATAGAGGCTGACTTCAAGTGGGCTACCGACGCAGCCATGACTCTAACATTATGAGCCGTGACATGACCCTCAAGAGCCAGCCCCGCCTGGGCGTAAGTGAAGGAAATGCAATCTGCACGGGGAAAGAATGTTGGCAAGACAATTGACTGGTTCAGATGGAACTCCGACACGACCTTTGGCAAGAACTTAGGGTGAGTGCGGAGGACTACTCTGTTATGATGAAATTTGGTGTAAGGGGCCTGGGCTACCAGGGCCTGAAGCTCACTGACTCTACGAGCTGAAGTAACTGCCACCAAGAAAATTACCTTCCAGGTCAAGTACTTCAGATGGCAGGAATTCAGTGGCTCAAAAGGAGGTTTCATCAGCTGGGTGAGAACGACATTGAGATCCCATGACACTGTAGGAGGTTTGACGGGGGGCTTTGACAAAAGCAAACCTCTCATGAAGCGAACAACTAAAGGCTGTCCTGAGATCGGCTTACCTTCCACACGGTAATGGTATGCACTGATTGCACTAAGGTGAACCCTTACAGAGTTGGTCTTGAGACCAGACTCAGACAAGTGCAGAAGGTATTCAAGCAGGGTCTGTGTAGGACAAGAGCTAGGATCTAGGGCCTTGCTGTCACACCAGACGGCAAACCTCCTCCACAGAAAGAAGTAACTCCTCTTAGTGGAATCTTTCCTGGAAGCAAGCAAGATACGGGAGACACCCTCTGACAGACCCAAAGAGGCAAAGTCTACGCTCTCAACATCCAGGCCGTGAGAGCCAGGGACCGGAGGTTGGGATGCAGAAGCGCCCCTTCGTCCTGCGTGATGAGGGTCGGAAAACACTCCAATCTCCACGGTTCTTCGGAGGACAACTCCAGAAGAAGAGGGAACCAGATCTGACGCGGCCAAAAAGGAGCAATCAGAATCATGGTGCCTCAGTCTTGCTTGAGTTTCAACAAAGTCTTCCCCACCAGAGGTATGGGAGGATAAGCATACAGCAGACCCTCCCCCCAATCCAGGAGGAAGGCATCCGATGCCAGCCTGCCGTGGGCCTGAAGCCTGGAACAGAACTGAGGGACTTTGTGGTTGGCTCGAGATGCGAAGAGGTCTACCAAGGGGGTGCCCCACACCTGGAAGATCTGTCGCACTACACGGGAATTGAGCGACCACTCGTGAGGTTGCATAATCCTGCTCAACCTGTCGGCCAGACTGTTGTTTACGCCTGCCAGATATGTGGCTTGGAGCACCATGCCGTGACGGCGAGCCCAGAGCCACATGCTGACGGCTTCCTGACACAGGGGGCGAGATCCGGTGCCCCCCTGCTTGTTGACGTAGTACATGGCAACCTGGTTGTCTGTCTGAATTTGGATAATTTGGTGGGACAGCCGATCTCTGAAAGCCTTCAGAGCGTTCCAGATCGCTCGTAACTCCAGAAGATTGATCTGTAGATCGCGTTCCTGGAGGGACCAGCTTCCTTGGGTGTGAAGCCCATCGACATGAGCTCCCCACCCCAGGAGAGACGCATCCGTGGTCAGCACTTTTTGTGGCTGAGGAATTTGGAAAGGACGTCCCAGAGTCAGATTGGACCAAATCGTCCACCAATACAGGGATTCGAGAAAACTCGTGGACAGGTGGATCACGTCTTCTAGATCCCCAGCAGCCTGAAACCACTGGGAAGCTAGGGTCCATTGAGCAGATCTCATGTGAAGGCGGGCCATGGGAGTCACATGAACTGTGGAGGCCATGTGGCCCAGCAATCTCAACATCTGCCGAGCTGTGATCTGCTGGGACGCTCGCACCCGCGAGACGAGGGACAACAAGTTGTTGGCTCTCGCCTCTGGGAGATAGGCGCGAGCCGTCCGAGAATCCAGCAGAGCTCCTATGAATTCGAGTCTCTGCGCCGGGAGAAGATGGGACTTTGGGTAATTTATCACAAACCCCAGTAGCTCCAGGAGGCGAATAGTCATCTGCATGGACTGCAGGGCTCATGCCTCGGACGTGTTCTTCACCAGCCAATCGTCGAGATATGGGAACACGTGCACCCCCAGCCTGCGAAGTGCTGCTGCTACTACAGCCAAGCACTTTGTGAACACCCTGGGCGCAGAGGCGAGCCCAAGGGTAGCACACAGTACTGGAAGTGACGTGTGCCCAGCTGAAATCGCAGATACTGTCTGTGAGCTGGCAGTATCGGGATGTGTGTGTAGGCATCCTTCAAGTCCAGAGAGCATAGCCAATCGTTTTCCTGAATCATGGGAAGTAGGGTGCCCAGGGAAAGCATCCTGAACTTTTCTTTGACCAGATATTTGTTCAGGGCCCTTAGGTCTAGGATGGGACGCATCCCCCCTGTTTTCTTTTCCACAAGGAAGTACCTGGAATAGAATCCCAGCCCTTCTTGCCCGGATGGCACGGGCTCGACCGCATTGGCGCTGAGAAGGGCGGAGAGTTCCTCTGCAAGTACCTGCTTGTGCTGGAAGCTGTAAGACTGAGCTCCCGGTGGACAATTTGGAGGTTTTGAGGCCAAATTGAGGGTGTATCCTTGCCGGACTATTTGGAGAACCCACCGATCGGAGGTTATGAGAGGCCACCTTTGGTGAAAAGCTTTCAACCTCCCTCCGACTGGCAGGTCGCCCGGCACTGACACTTGGATGTCAGCTATGCTCTGCTGGAGCCAGTCAAAAGCTCGTCCCTTGCTTTTGCTGGGGAGCCGAGGGGCCTTGCTGAGGCGCACGCTGCTGACGAGAGCGAGCGCGCTGGGGCTTAGCCTGGGCCGCAGGCTGTCGAGAAGGAGGATTGTACCTACGCTTGCCAGAAGAGTAGGGAACAGTCTTCCTTCCCCCAAAAAATCTTCTACCTGTAGAGGTAGAGGCTGAAGGCTGCCGGCGGGAGAACTTGTCGAATGCGGTGTCCCGCTGGTGGAGCTGCTCTACCACCTGTTCGACTTTCTCTCCAAAAATGTTATCCGCACGGCAAGGCGAGTCCGCAATCCGCTGCTGGATTCTATTCTCCAGGTCGGAGGCACGCAGCCATGAGAGCATGCGCATCACCACACCTTGAGCAGCGGCCCTGGACGCAACATCAAAGGTGTCATACACCCCTCTGGCCAGGAATTTTCTGCACGCCTTCAGCTGCCTGACCACCTCCTGAAATGGCTTGGCTTGCTCAGGGGGGAGCGCATCAACCAAGCCCGCCAACTGCCGCACATTGTTCCGCATGTGTATGCTCGTGTAGAGCTGGTAAGACTGAATTTTGGCCACGAGCATAGAAGAATGGTAGGCCTTCCTCCCAAAAGAGTCTAAGGTTCTAGAGTCCTTGCCCGGGGGCGCCGAAGCATGCTCCCTAGAACTCTTAGCCTTCTTTAGGGCCAGATCCACAACTCTAGAATCATGAGGCAACTGAGTGCGCATCAGATCTGGGTCCCCATGGATCCGGTACTGGGACTCGATCTTCTTGGGGATGTGGGGATTAGTTAAAGGCTTGGTCCAGTTCGCAAGCAATGTCTTTTTTAGGACATGGTGCAAGGGAACAGTGGACGCTTCCTTAGGTAGAGAAGGATAGTCCAGGAGCTCAAACATTTCAGCCCTGGGCTCGTCCTCCACAACCACCGGGAAGGGGATGGCCGTAGACATCTCCCGGACAAAGGAAGCAAAAGACAGACTCTCAGGGGAAAGCTGTCTTTCAGGAGAGGGAGTGGGATCGGAAGGAAGACCCTCAGACTCCTCGTCAGAGAAATATCTGGGGTCTTCTTCCTCTTCCCACGAGGCCTCACCCTCGGTGTCAGACACAAGTTCACGGACCTGTGTCTGCAACCGTGCCCGACTCGACTCCGTGGAGCCACGTCCACGATGGGGGCGTCGAGAGGTAGACTCCCTCGCCCGCATCGGCGAAGCTCCCTCCGCCGACGTAGTCGGGGAGCCCTCCTGGGAGGCGACGGCAGCCGGTACCGCATGCGGCACCGACGCCGGAGACCTCACCTTGGGCGATGGGCCAGCCGGCGCCACGCTCGACGGTACCGGTGGCGCAAGCACCGCCGGTACCGGAGGGGTAGGGCGCAGCAGCTCTCCCAGAATCTCTGGGAGAACGGCCCGGAGGTTCTCGTTCAGAGCGGCTGCAGAGAAAGGCATGGAGGTCGATGCAGGCGTTGACGTCAGAACCTGTTCCGGGCGTGGAGGCTGTTCCGGGCTGTCCATAGTGGAGCGCATCGACACCTCCTGAACAGAGGGTGAGCGGTCCTCTCGGCGCCGATGCCTGCTGGGTGCCGACTCCTTCGGCGACCCAGAGCTCTCGGTACCGACATGGGAAGGGGACCGGTGACGATGCTTCTTCGACTTCTTGGGACGAAGCATGTCACCGAAGCTTCCCAGTACCGACGAGGAGGACGTAGAATCCAGCCGTCGCTTCCTCGGGGCCGAGACCAAAGAAGGTCGGTCTCGGGGAGGCTGTACCGCAGGAGCCCTCAGGGTAGGGGGAGACCCACCCGTAGGCTCACCACCACCAGCAGGGGAATGGACAGCCCTCACCTGCACTCCAGACGAAGCACCACCGTCTGACGACATCAGCAGATGAGGTCCCGGTACCACCGACGTCGATGCAGCTGTCTGATGTCTCGGCGCCGATGCAGAGGGCCGATGCCTCGATGCACTCGATGTACTGGCCGCCGAGGTTGAAGGTCTGGACGCTGAAGACGCCGATGCACTCGATACCCCCGGTGCCGATGCCGACGAAGAGCCCGAGAACAAAATGTTCCACTGGGCTAACATCGCTACCTGAGTCCACCTTTGCAAAAGGGAACACAGACTACAGGCCTGAGGGCGGTGCCCAGCCCCCAGACACTGAAGACACGACGCGTGCCTGTCAGTGAGCGAGATTACCCGGGCGCACTGGGTGCACTTCTTGAAGCCGCTGGAAGGCTTCGATGTCATGGGCGGAAAAATCACGCCGGCGAAATCGAAAGACGAAATGGCGAAATTTGGCACAGAAAAAAGGGAAATTTCGACCGGGGCCTAAGTAAGGCCTACCCCGACGACGAAAGAAAACTTAACGGGGCGAAAAAAACTCGAAGAAGAGGAAGGAAAAACCAAACGTGGTTAATCCAAATAATTTCTGGAATTTCTCACAGAAAGTAGTCGAAAACGACGCGCGAGGTCGACTTTTCGGGGCACGAACGGTAAAACACAACCGTACCGAGCGCGGAGAAAAGAAGACTGGCCGGCACAAGCCGGTTTCGGGCGGGAAGACGGCCGCGCATGCGCGGTGCGCATCGGCGCGCGAGGGCTAGCAAAGGCCTTTGCTAGTGAAGATTCCGATTGGAGGGGCTGCCGCGGACGTCACCCTCATCAGTGAGAACAAGCAGCCTGCTTGTCCTCGGAGAACTCTTTCTTCACTGGCGAACAAAACATTCACAACACAAACAAGAACAATCAACTTATACCACGAGAGGCAAAATAGACCCACTAATATTTTGGCAACAATTCTATGATAACGAATGGACAACACCAACAGACTCACCCCAATTTCTCCATGATTGGGACAACAGATGCAGAATCATATTAGACAACATAGCACCACTCCAAACCAGAACCTCACATAGAAAAAAACTCAATACCATGGTTTAATAAAGAACTAAAAGAACTAAAAACACAAGTCAGAAGACTTGAACGTGCATGGAATAAGAAAAAAGACGACTCTACACTCAACGACTGGAATGAACTACAAAGAAAATACAAATACACTATCAGACAGACCAAAAGATTATATTATAAAACTAAAATCGGTCCAGGCTACAAGGATACACATACTCTTCCAACTCGTAATCTACTAAATACCACACCGGTTACTTCTAATAACATAGATACCCCATCAGCAAACAACCTTGCTAATTACTTCAAAGAGAAAATCATAAAGCTACGAACTATGATACCCAGCAACACAATTGATTATACAAACCTCCTTGAGTGTCTAGACCCAACACATGGGGAATATCCAGCAGACCAATCATGGACCAAATTTGACTCGCTATCGATCGAAAATATCTCCCAATCACTCAAAAGATACGCCACATCGCAATGCAAATTAGACACCTGTCCTAGTAATCTGATAAGAAATGCTCCTCAACAATTCATAACAGACCTCACAAGACACCTGAATTACATGCTACAAAATGGTCTCTTCCCAAAGGATAAAGGAAATATTCAGTGGTGTGCTCGTAGATGTTTAACAACAGGCTCTCTCCCCTGTCCCCCTCTGTGCCCCCCCCCCCCAAATTGCAGAGCTGGCTATAGCCGGGGAGAGAGCCTGGGGGGGTGGCAATGCATTACTCCAGGAAAAAAAATTAAATGATCCCAGGTTCCAATCTAATTCATGCTTAATGTGCGATAAAATGCCATAAATAAGTAAATAAATATAAACTTTTAATGTTGAGCACCTGATTCTCAAAGTGAACATATTCCAAACACTATAATGAAAATAAAATGATTTTTTTCTACCTTTGCTGTCTGGTGACTGTTTTTCTGATCATGCTGGCCAAGTATCCGATTCTGCTGTTATCTGTTCTCTTAACTCCGTTTCCAGGGCTTCCTTTCCATTTATTTCTTTCCTTTCCTCCCTTCTTCTTCATTTCTGGTCCTCAGATTCTGCCTATTTTCTTCATCCATGTGCAGTTTTTCTCCTCTCTTCCATTTCCCTCATCTCATCTCCTTCCTCACTCTTCCCTCCCCTCCATCCATGTCCAGCATTTATTCTCTCTCCCCTCCTCTCCCCTGCCCTCCATCCACCCATGTCCAGCGACACTTCTCTCCCCCTGCCCTGTATGCACCCATACCCAGTGACCCTCCTTTCCCCTGCCCTCCATCCACCCATGTCCAGCAGTGACCCTCCTTCTCCCCTGCATGCACCCATACCTAGTGACCCTCCTTTCCCCTGCCCTCCATCCACCCATGTCCACCCTCCTCTACCCTGCCCTCCATCCACCCATACCCAGTGACCCTTCTCTCCCCTGCCCTGCACACACCCATACCCGGTGACCCTCCTTTCCCCTGCCCTCCATCCACCCATGTCCAGCAGTGACCCTCCTCTCCCCTGCCCTGCATGCACCCATACCCAGCGACCCTTCTCTCCCCTCCATCCACAAATGCCCAGCGACTCCCTTCTCTCCCCTGCCACCCCCTCCCGAGTTGTTCGGCAAATTCTCCTCCCTCCCTCCGGATCCGGAACCCTCACGTCACCGACCTGACCCTTCTAATTCTTCAGGGCAGGCAGTCTTGCCTGACCACTGCCAGTGCTGATTCTCCCTCGCTGGCGCTGCCGGTTCGCGCTTCAAAATGGCCGCCGAGACTTACAAGAGCGGCCGCCAAGACTTCAGCAGAAGTCTTGTGAGGCCGCCTCTGGAAGTCTCGGATAGTTTGTGTTAACCAATGCTTGACAAAACACATCTATAGCTCCAAAGTCTACATTATTTTTTTTTATAACAAGAACACCATACTTGAAAAAATTTCAACTATTAATAGCTGTAAGGTATTTTAACTAAAACTAGGGTACCATAAACATCTAATGTACATCATCTCCCACGCCCAAAGAGAGCTACTAGCCCTAACCCGACTACATCTCTTGATCATGAACAGCAGAGGACGCGGGAACACAGCGAGCGCTTCTCTCCAAGCTCCAGCAGGACCAGTAAAAGACGCAGGAAGTGGAAACCCCCCATATAGCAAGGCACATGCATTTCACCAACCTCAAGAGCTCACTCGTCGAGCACCCCTCTTGTCCAGGGTCCCCCCCCCCCCTTTGCCCCATGGTCAGTCTGGTATATTTCCCTCTCGCTCATCCACTGTCCCCGGTTCAGCATGCCTACCTCTCTCCTCCCCATCAGTGGTCTGGTATCTCTCTCCATTCCCCTAACCCGCGCAGTCCGACAGTCCGGTATTTCCCCTTCAATCTCAAACTGAAAAATATAAGTGGGATGAAATAAAAATGGTAAGAACAAGATCAAATAAAGATGGTACCAACAAGAACGAGAATGTGGATGCAGTGGCTCATAGGTTTGTTTGCTCTGTTTTGAGGGTACGGGGAATCAATATGACGGCTGCATGGGGGAGCAGAAAGAGAGATTAACCTCCGTGGCTTCACCTTTTTGATGTCTTGCTCCTGTTCTCAATCAAACCTCCTTGAGCAGTGAGCCGCACGGGTAATGCTGAAGACAGCTGCTTCTCGCTGCCCTGGTCCATTTCACTGCTTCTTACCACTCACAAGAAGTTGAAAAGGCGGGATGAAGCAGCAAACTGACCGAGCAGCCGGAAGCAGCTGCCTTCAGCTCTGCCCGTGCCGCGGCTCACTGCTGGAAACAGGGAGGAGAGATGTAGCCGGCCGAACCCAAAGTAAGGGAGGGAGCACTCAGCTGCCTGACACAGGGACAGGGAGAAGGGAGCCTGAGGAAGCAAAAAAAAAAAAAAAAACGCTTGGTTGGCCACCATTGTTGGGGGGGGGGGGGGCTGAGACAGAAATGGGGGACCTGGGCCCCTAGGCTCCGTGTAGCTATGCCACTGGTAACGAAGATTTGTACAACACAGAAAATAGAGGAGAAGATAGTCTCTCGACATTGGATGAGCATTACGTAACGGTAATTCTAATAGCTATTGCATATAGTCAGGTAAAAGACCAAATTAAACTTGATAAACAAGTACACATAGTTAAAAGGTAACTCTTGCATTTATTGGAAGCCAATGCAGTTTGATTAAAAGAGTTGCTGACTTGGTGAATCGAGGTGCTTTACATACAAGTCGAGCTGTATTATTCTGAGCTGTTTGAAGTTTTTTGATAAGAGAGACTTTTAGGCCTGAGTAAACAGCATTACAGTAATCAAATTTGGATAGCACAAAAGTTTGAACAAAAGAGTGAAAAAGCGAGTTAGAAAAGAAAGGCCCAGTCTTTTCAATTTCCACAGAGAATTAAGACACTAGACCTGAGGTTCAAATGATAGGTATTGGTTGATAGTTATTCCCAAGATTTTTATGGTGGTAGAAAAAGGGTAGGACACATTGAAAAATAGTGAAGTTTTTATTAGTCATTGGGTGAGCAGAATTGATTAGAATTAGGAACTTGCTTTTATCCTTATTCAGTTTTAATTTAAAATTGGCAGCCCAAAATTTCATCAGATCCAAGCTGGACTTAATTCTAGGCAAGATTTCATCTAAGTTTTCTTTAAATGGTATGTAAATAGTGACATCATTAACGTAAGGGAACGTCAAGACAAGATTATAACAGATATTAAATTAATTCTACAACATTCAATCGCAGTTACTATTACCTAAATCCAAAATGTCCCTATTTATTTATACATTACATTATGGGGCAAGTAAACTCGCTCTGTTTCTTTGATAACCCAAATAAATAAGGAAAAAGACTTCAGAAACTCCGCGCCAGCTGGTCCTAATAATAACCGGACCACTGACGACACCTCTCAGCGTGGCTCAATACTGAGCTTACGCTGGCGAGAATCCTCATTAGTCTACTTCCTCTAACACACTAGCAGTGATCATTTTACATATTTTCAATTTATTTGTACATGCTGTGTGATATGAGTACTAAAAAAGTACTTAGCTGTGGCTGTGCTTGAATAATAACGAATGTCCATGCCGAACAGCAAGCTCCTGTTTCGCTCTACGCTTCTTAAGGAGCCGGACCTTACATCTTTTCACAGCACCTTCCAAAGAGCCACCAGCTGCTAACAGCAAGCTCCTGTTTCGCTCTACGCTTCTTAAGGAGCCGGACCTTACATCTTTTCACAGCACCTGCAATAATGAAAACATTTTCTTACTAATGGTTATCCCTCCAGAGAGGGGAGCCCTCACCTATCCCTACCTACATGGAACCGGTACCTTCCAAAGAGCCACCAGCTGCTCCAATCATCACTATTAAAACTTAGCAAGGACAATTTAAACTATTTCCGGATGGTTATCCACCAATCCTGACTAAAGATTTGATTACTTTAAATGTGTAGCGATCGATCATATCCCACCCATATTCGTGATGGGGATCGCGATCGCTGTTTAACACAAAAAGAACAGTGTTGGATTTACAGATTACAGTCTTTCACACCTCAAGGTCTTAATAGTAAAATTGAATGGAAGATATTTCTTTAATTAGTAGGTGGTTAAAAGGTATGCTGGCCCTGGAAACTCCTCCTCGACAAATAAGGGCAAGAAAATAGGTTGGTTTAGGTGAAACGCTGAAACCACCTTAGGCAAGAAGGAAGGCATGGTCCGAACCGTGACCCCGGACTCTGAAAACTGCAGAAAAGGGTCTCTACAGGACAGCGCCTGGAGCTCTGACACCCGTCTCGCCGAAGTAATGGCCACTAACAAGATGGCCTTCAGTGTCAAATCCTTCTCTGAAGCACGCCGAAGTGGTTCAAAGGGAGCACCCTGAAGGGCCTTCAGCACTAGCCCAAGGTTCCAAGCTGGACAAGATGCACGCACGGGAGGACGGAGCCGAAGCACCCCTCTAACAAACCGTGCCACATCTGGATGAGCAGCTAAAGACATGCCTTCAACCTTGCCACGCAGGGAGGCCAATGCTGCCACTTGCACCCGCAGGGAATTATAGGCCAAGCCTTTTTGTACACCATCCTGCAAAAAGTCCAGGAGCCCGCAGGGGTGTGATCTCTTTAGAAGCACACCAGATTTCAAACTGGCGCCAAATCCTGGCATAAGCCACGAAAGTGGAACGCTTGCAGGCTTGCAGGAGAGTGGTAATTACTTTATTGGAATAGCCTCTGCCTCTCAATTGCGCCCTCTCAATCGCCAGGCCACAAGACCAAATCGGCTGGCGTCCTCCATGGTCACCAGACCCTGTGACAACAGGTTGGGAACCAGAGGTAACTGAAGGGGATCCTCCACGAGCATCTGTCGGAGGTCCGCATACCAAGTCCTCCTGGGCCAATCCGGGGCGACGAGAACCACTTCTCCTGGATGCAGCCGAATCTGCAGGAGCACTCGCCCTATCAAGGGCCACGAAGGGAACACATACAGTAGGCCCGGAGGTCAGGGTTGCGCCAAGGCATCCAAACCCGCTGCGCGAGGATCTCTCCATCTGCTGAAGAAGCACGGGACTTTGGCATTGGAGCTTGTCGCCATTAGATCCATCACGGGCTTGCCCCACTTGGCACATATCTGCAGGAACACTTCGTCTGCAAGTTCCCACTCCGCTGGATCGATCTGATGCCTGCTTAGATAATCGGCTTGCACGTTGCTCTGACCTGCAATGTGAGCTGCCGACAGAAACTGTAGATGCAGCTCGGCCCAGTGGCAAATTTGTTTGCTGTCGTGTTGAAAGGCCAGAAGCGCCTGAAACACCGCTTTCAACTCTAGGCGGTTGATGGACCACTCAGACTCCTCGGGTGTCCATAGACCCTGGGCATGCTTCCCCTTGCAATGTGCGCCCCAGCCTTTCAGACTGGCATCTGTCACCACTAGGCACCAATCGGGGAGCGCCAGCGGCATTCCTCGCCGCAGCATGCTGTCTGAGAGCCACCACTCCATGCTGAGTCGGGCCGCAGGGAGCCAAGAGAGTCTGCATTGGTAATCCTGAGATACTGGAGACCATCTTTGGAGTAGAGCATACTGTAGAGGTCTCAGGTACGCTCTCGCCCAGGGCACCCGTTCCATGGTGGCCGTCATTGATCCAAGCAGCTGGACAATGTCCCAAGCTCGCGGGCGGGGCATCCTCAGGAGCAGACGGACCTGATTCTGAAGCTTGCACCGCCTTTGCTCGGGTAGGTACACATACCCCGAGGCTGTGTCGAACCTGGCCCCCAAATATTCTAGAGACTGCGAGGGGGTCAGGTGACTTTTGGCCAAATTGACGACCCAGCCCAGAGATTAAAGTACTGAGACCACTCTGGCTGTTACATGCTGACTCTCTGCAGCAGAGTTTGCTCGAATGAGCCAGTCGTCCAGGTACGGGTGAACCCGAATACCCTCTCGCCTTAGAAAGGCAGCTACTACCACCATAACCTTTGAAAAGGTGCAGGGAGCTGTGGCGAGGCTAAAAGGCAAGGCCCGGAACTGGAAATGCTTTCCCATCACCGCAAACCTCAGAAACTTCTGGTGCGGGGGCCAAATTGGAATGTGCAAGTAAGCTTCTTTCAGGTCCAGAGACGTGAGAAACTCTCCTGGCTGTACCGCCGCAATGACGGAGCGCAGGGTTTCCATGTGAAAATGCCGCACTCTCAGGGACTTGTTTAATTCTTTTAAGTCCAGAATAGGGTGAAAAGACCCTCCTTTTCGGCGGGAGGTACCGGGGACACGGCCCCTATCTGAATCAGACCTTGTAAAGTCTTCTCTACCGCCGCCCGTTTGGCAGCAGAACCGCATCGGGACTCCACAAACACGTCTCTTACAGGGGCGTCAAATTCTATTCTGTAACCGTCTCTGATCAGATCCAAGACCCACTGATCTGAGGAAATGTTGGCCCACTCCTCGGCAAAGAGGGAAAGACGTCCTCCGATGACAGGACTCCAGGAGAGGGCCGGCGCACCATCATTGAGAGGGTCGCCCCTGAAGTCCAGGCCTTGAGAACGTTTGTCCGCACGAAAGGAGTTCCTCTGCTGAAAATGGGCACGAGAAGTGAACCCAGCAGAACGCCCCGGGCGGTACCTTCGAGCTTCACGGAAGCGAGGTCTGAGGAGTGGACCGCCGCACCCTTAGAGGAAGGCCGAGGCCTATGTTCGGGCAAGCGCTGGGGTTTAGCCTCACCCAGGCCCTTCACAATTTTCTCCAACTCCTCACCAAACAGGAGAAGGCCTTGAAAGGGCAACTTCACCAACCTTTGCTTAGAGGCCATGTCCGCCGCCCAATGCCGAAGCCAAAGAAGACGGCGAGCCGCCACTGCTACTGCCATGTGTTTAGCCGAAGCTCTGACAATATCATAAAGGGTGTCAGCAAGAAAGGACAAGGCCGACTCCATCCGCGGAGCCACATCTGAAAAGGGCTCCACTCCATCACCGGGCTGTTCCACTGCCTGTTGCAACCAAGCCAGGCAGGCTCTAGCAGCATAACAACTGCATGCAGACGCCCGAATAGTGAGACCTGCAATTTCAAATGACCGTTTAAGTGCTGATTCCAGTCTACGGTCTTGAATATCCTTCAGGGAAACACCTCCTTCAACCGGGAGAGTAGTTCTCTTCGCCACAGCTGTGACTAGGGCATCCACTTTAGACATAGCAAAGCGAGCCATATGCTCCTCACTCAGAGGGTATAATTGCCCCATAGCCCTGGAAACTTTCAATGGTCCCTCGGGGTCAGCCCATTGAGGCAAAATAAGCTCTTGGATGGAGTCATGCAAAGGAAAGGCTCGAGCAGGCTTTTTGGTACTAGCCATCCTAGGATTCACAGAGGAGGCTGTGCCACTGGCAGGGTCCTCAATAGAGAGCGCCTGCAGGGCATCAGAAATAAGCGCTGGCAGCTCATTACGGTGGAAAATCCTCACCGCGGAGGGATCGTCCAGATCCTGAGTCACTTCTGCACTAGACTCTGGCTCCTCGGACCATGAAGGCCTGCCAGAGTCCTCCGAATCCTCGCAGCCCGACCACGGGGGGGGGGGGGGGGGGGAAGGAGGTGCAGCACTCTCTGAAGGGGAATGAGCCCTTCTGCGCTTCATATTCTGCCAATTATCAGGGAATAACGCCTCAGAGGGCATACCCAGGCTAGAATCCACCGGGGGGGGGGGCATTAGAAGAGGCCCGTGCCGGGCTTTGTGGGAGAGCTCTTTTAAGCATGTATGCTTTATGCATTAATAAGACAAAATCAGGGGAGAAAAACTCACCCTGGGCACCCGGATCTCTGCCGGGGCTAGTAGCTCCCATATCAACCTCACTCCGAGGCCTCCCCCCGGGCTCAGGACTCTCCGTCTCAGCAGAAGTCGCACCATGTGGTAAAGTCAAAATGGCGCCCACTGCCAGCTCAGAGCGCGAAGAATCATCACTTGCCATGCTCGGGCCAGCTCTAACGTCTGTACAGCACGATTTACAGAGCCCCACTGCTGATCTGCGCTTGCCACACTTGGAACAGCGCTTTACTGTCTCCGCAGCCACTGCCGAAAACAGCGGTAAAATTCAAAATGGCGGTTCGCGCCAAAATCGCCCGATCGCGGGCCCACCCCGGAGGAGTCAGAAAACACTCTTACCTCACTGGACCGAGTATCACAGCTCCGGTCCCACAGAAAAAGGCAAGGAAAAACCTCTGTTCCAGCTTCTAAGCGCCAAAGCGCGACGCAACTTTTTTTTTTTCTTAACACTGTGAGGAAAGCAGAGGTAAATAGAACTCCGGAGGCTCAGGTGAGTGGGAAAGGCAGGGAAAGGGCGAACCTATGTGCCTGCATCCACTGTTGGTGGGGAAGGACAGGGAAAGCTAAGCAATGTGTCCACATCCACGGAGGTATGGGTAAGGCAGGGAAAGGGCGAACCTATGTGCCTTTAAAGTGAAGCTGCTATAGCCTCCAACACCCCTGCTAACAACTGGCAAAAGCACAGGAGCAACCTCCAGGCAGATTTTAGATGGAGCTAGAAGAAGCTGCAGCCACTCTGCTAGAGATAGAGAATACTGAAGAGAGGCAGTGGAGCAAGCTGGTATGAGGCACTGAAAAAAGTGTGCTCTCTATCTCCCTCGTCTGGTTGATGGACACAACCCATCTGTAATGGCTGCATCTGCTTGATGACAAGGAAATTTATGTTTATTGTAACTTGTTATACCGTTCTAGCTGCCTAGACAGAGCAGAGCAGTTTACATATAACGAGAAAGAGAAGAAAAAGGAATACCATAAAATAATAAGAAAGATATTCATTCATAGCACAAAGAAGGATAGCAAAGCCAAAAGAGTATTATATTTTTTAAAAAATCCCTTGCTGGTTGGTCTATCACCCCATGTCACCGAAAGCCTGCTGAAAAAGGAAGGTCTTCAAATTTACTTTAAAAGATTTCATAGAAGAGTCACTGCATAGGAAGAGAGTTTCAGATAGCCAGAGACAGAAAGTAAATGCAGAATTTATGGTAGATTCATAGCGTGCATTTTTAGGGCTGGGTAGAAAGTCGTGATTATTGATGGAACGGAGAAGCCTTGCTGGGGAATATGGGATAGTCATACTTGCTAGATAACCTGCATATAACCTATAGCGCTGTGTATGCCTTGTAGCGCTATAGAAATGCTAAATAGTAGTAGTAGTAGTAACCTGGGAGGCCAATTCTGAGAGCTTTGAAGGTCAAGAGTGCTATCTTATAGGTATACACTTGTCAACAGATAGCCAGTGGTATTGTTTGAGTAGAGGAGTTAAATGGTCTGAATGGTAAGCACAGCAGAGTAATTTGATTGCAACATTCTGAAGGGATTATAATTTTTTCATGGAAGAGTGAGGTAGACCAGCATGGAGGAGTGGCCTAGTGGTTAGGGTGGTGGACTTTGGTCCTGGAGAACTGTGGAACTGAGTTCAATTCCCACTTCAGGCACAGGCAGCTCCTTGTGACTCTGGGCAAATCACTTAACCCTCCATTGCCCCATGTAAGCCGCATTGAGCCTGCCATGAGTGGGAAAGTGCGGGGTACAAATATAACAAAAATCAAAAATAAATAAATAAATATACCACATTACAATAATTGAGTCTAGATGTGAAAAGTGAGAGAAGAAGGGCATGAAAGTGGTTAGTATCAAAAAGATGACAAACAGTGCGTAATTGGCGAAAAGTGGAAAAACTCTTGGCTAGTTGAGAGATTTGGGGAAGAAATGAAAGAGTGGAATCCCAAATGATTCTCAGGTAACGGAAGCTGGGGACTGGGGTAATATTTGATCCAAAGAGTGAAACAGGAACAACAGGAGGGGTGTGGGAGCCCGAGAACCAACAAGCTACTGTTTTGCCAGTATTACTAGTCGGTGTATATTATTCTCTGTTCCATGTCCTTTCCCTTATTTATAAGATAGGCTAGACAACTTCCGGCATCTGGACAGGACATTCATTAATAAACAGGATTATACCTGTCAGTTCAGCAAATAAAAAGCATTTATTAGAAGCCAATACAGCTTGATTAAAAGAGGAGCTGACTTGGTGAATTGAGGGGCTTTACATATGAGATGAGCTGCATTATTCTGAGCTTTTTATCTTATTTTCCTCTTTCAAACACTTAACTCCTATATTCCCTTCTGAACCAGGAGCACCATTATTTTCATATATGTTCTCAATATCATTACTACAATAGAAACAAGCTTCCAACAGATCTTCTACTGTACTCAAAATGATGTCCAGACCCAATGTCCAACAGGTGTACCCCATCTGGGTGATAAAGCCCTGGACAATCCGTAGTTAACAAATCATAACTCAGCAACATCTCCCCTAAAGCAGTAACAAATCTGGACACATTCACATTCATCCTCATTCTAAGTCTCAACTGCCTCAACCTTTCTAACATCCCTCCAAACCAATCTGGGTATAATACTGGACCACACTAATTGCGTGAAAGGAACATAGAATGCAGCTAAGAAATAATCCCTCTTCATTTCACAAATGGGAAGCACACCTTTACCCAACACAAATCATTACCCCTCAAATGTACGAATAAGTTCAGAAGATGAGAAATATTAGGTCTGCAGAACTGCTGGAAGGCACTGGTCCCACCCACATGCCATAAGACCAAACCAACAGATCCTGACACTGCTCTGCCAGTCCAAGGTTTGCTCCCCAGCAAGACTCTGCTGTATTCTTCCTGGACCAAAAGATATGAGTGTCCACACAGTCAAACACAGATGTCTGGAACAGAAACTACCACAGAAGAAATGAAATAATTATAATGCAGCAGAGCCCCAGGGTGCACATATCCTCGATTTTTACTGAAATACCAGCATCTCAGCCTGCGAATAAATAGTGAAAACTAACAACATTCTTTGAATTTTTTAAAACTAAGGTTTCAAAGAATTAATCTTTAAAACTCACAGGCATATACATTAAGTTAAAACATGTTTGCATTAACATAAAAGTCTATGTAAAAGACTCCATATATGGACAGATCATGAGGTACCATCATGCAGCGAAGAGGTTAATTAGTTCAGATCCTGTACCCCACACATTTCATCCCTTATTATTTGTTACAAAGTGCGGCGATTTAATCCCAATGTGTTTGCAGAATCTTGAATCTCCGAGTGGAGTCTCTCTCTTTGATAACATGCTGATGGCCTATAAGATACAAGGCAGGAGACAAGAAACACTCCCGAGCAGGTGATCCTAAAAAGGTGGCTGCATTGATTCCTCCTAAACACTTCGATCAGCTCCGCATCATCAGGTGAGATTGTGACAGAGGTCACATTGGCTTTCCAGGCAATACTGGCGTAGAAATTACAGCATATTATCGATCGGGTTGATGCAGTTCATGAACAATTCAATAGTCTGGGGGCTTGAACTGGATGAATAAAAGCATATATTATTAATTCTATTTGGGCAATGAACTTGCTCTTAGAAATATTCCAATCTATAATACATCAAGTTATTTTCAATCATCAAAGCCTTATTATATTTCGAAGGAAAAGACTTCAGATGCTTAGCTTTTCTGTTCCTTATAAATACTTTGGGGCATGTTTACTAAGGTGTGCTAGTGTATTTAATGCCTGGCTTAACGTGCGTTTTGCGCATTAGGTGCTGAAGCGTTGAAGTCTGCACTTGTGCATGTTGACTCATGTGGTAATGCCTAACATGGTCCTGGTAGGAGAAAGAGGTATTTTGTAGGCGTGGTGAAGGTATGTCTACGAGAGAGTGGTATTGCAGGTGTGCGTAGTTGCATAACGCACGTGTTAGCACGAGGCCCTCGTGCCATGAAAAAAGGTGTAGTTAAGGAATTTTTGCCATTAACGCGTCAGATTTCATAACACGTGGAACAGCACCAGAAATGGAAATTGCATGACGACTCAATGCCTCCACCTACATACACCATCAGCCTACACACAGCCATCAATCATTTCATTCACAATGGCACTCCTTTTAGCTGCAGCCTCAGCCTCAGCAGTGTTGTGGGTGTTTTGGAGCCTCAGGCCCCAGGCTAGCTTCCAGCTCAGATTGCAGCACAGGCACAGGGGATTCCAGCACAAGGACAGCAGCAGCAGCCAGTAAAGAGGCAGCGCCGGTGCCATAGGCAGGAAAAACACTCTCCAGTGCCCACGTATTTGCTGAGCCTGCACATTGCAGCGAGGGATGCATGAGGACAATGTGGTTGCCCTGTACCAGCTGAGCTTGGCAGCTATAATGGAGTTATCTGAACTCCTAAGGGCTAATCTCGATCCCATTACAAACAGGTCCCACCCGATACTACTACTACTACTACTATTTAACATTTCTAGAGCGCTACAAAGTGTACGCAGCGGTCTGACTAAGCTGTTGAGATTCTTACATTGTGTGGCCTCCGGCAGTATACACCAGGTACTACATGTCATGATGCGCTGGCTTAGGGAATACATTCATTTCCCTAATACTAGGCAACAGTGGGAGGCCCTGGGTGACCAGTTTCTGAACATCGCAGGGCTACCACACTTGATGAGAGCAATCGATTGCACACACGCGTCCCTCGTACCACCCAGTGAAAGGGAAGGTATATATCGGAACTGTAAGTGCTTTATGCAGGTGGTGTGTGATGCAAATATGCAAATCCTGAAGATGGTAGCCAGGTTCCAAGGGTCCACCCATGATTCCACCCATGATTCCTATATCCTGCATCACTTGGACCTGGGCAGGTATAGCCACGGTTGGCTAATAGGTAAGTGGAATGATGCTCTTTTTAAAACACGTAGTCCTGCTATGATATATATACTCAGTATGTCATGCCTGTCATTTATTCAGCAATTATCATAGTGTTAGTGAAAGTGGGGGAACTCTCCTCAGTGTATGCCTACGCTTGGAATGCTGAACTGATAAATTGCCAATTCCTCTATCTTATAAAATTGTAATTCTTCGAGACACTGGCTTATCTACCTCAACTGAAGATCATAAGACCAAACTACTATGTGTTTTACTACATATTGCTATCAAGATGGTATGTCACTGCTGAAAGGACTTGTCCAAACTCCATTATAAATTATGGTGGAATAATGTGTGTTTAGTTGACAAATAGGAAAGAGTAGCAGCTGAAAAAAAACCAGGGGGCCAATATTCAGACCACATGAGTTTATCGTTTATTTATTTACTATACTGTCTCTTATTGCATAGCAAATCAGAACGGTTTCCATATCAAAAAATACACAAATAACATATGACATAATTTAAGCTATGAACTCCATTTTACGATAGGACAGCAAAGACACAACTTCCATACCGAAGAAGACATAGAGGGGCATAATTGAACGGGGCGGAATGGGGGCGTAAAGCCATAAAGCGGCGTCCCGACCGTATTATTGAAACAAGATGGTCGGCCATCTTTCGTTTCGATAATAAGGCTGGAGCCGGCCAAATCTCAACATTTGGGCCGGATTTAGAGATAGCCGGCTTTGGTTTTCAACGATAATGGAAACTAATGGCGGCCATCTCAAACCCGGCCAAATCCAAGCCCTTTGGTTGTGGGAGGAGCCCGCATTTGTAGTGCACTGGTCCCCCTGATATGCCAGGACACCAACTGGGCACCCTAGGGGGCACTGCAATGGACTTCAAAAATAGCTCCCAGGTGCATACCTCCCTTACCTTGTGTGCTGAGCCCCCCAAATCCCCCCCAAAAAACCCACTCCCCACAACTGTACACCACTACCATAGCCCTTAGAGGTGAAGGGGGGCACCTACATGTGGGTACAGTGGGTTTTGGGGGGGGTTGGAGGGCTCCCATTTACCACTACAAGTGTAACAGGTAGGGAGGGGGCCTGGGTCCACCTGCCTGAAGTGCACTGCACCCACTAAAAACTGCTAGAGGGACCTGCATACTGATGATGGAGCTGGGTATGACATTTGAGGCTGGCATGGAGGCTGGCAAAAAATGAATTTTAATTTTTTTGGGGGGTGGGAGGGGGTTGGTGACCACTGGGGGAGTAAGGGGAGGTCATCCCCGATGGCCATTCTCCGGTGGTCATCTGGTCATTTGGGGCACTTTTTGGAGGCTTGGTCCTAAAACTAAATGGACCAAGTAAAGCCGGCCAAGTGCTCGTCAGAGCCAGCCTTCTTTTTTCCATTATCGGCCGAAGCCGGCCATCTCGTAACCACGCCCCCGTCCCGCCTTCCGTACCTTTAACTTTGGCCGGCCCTGCAACGATTTGTGTCGGACGATGGCTGGCCACCTCCTTCGAAAATAAGCAGGATAGACATTCAGTACAACAGTCATACATCTCACATTAATCATACTTTATGTCCAATAATTCATATCTTCCAAATAATATAGAGACCTTATTTCTAACTTGGCTAACTCCCGCAGTCACCGCTAAACCCGGATATTAAATGCCGGGATTTTTCCAGTGACTGGCATTGAATATCTGGTTTGTTTTTGGCCATTTAGAAGATAACCGTCTATGTTGATATTCAGACTTAGCCCGTTATCTTGTAACTGGTCAAAGATATCACACATATTCACTTGGCCAAATACAGCCGTTAAATTAGGGATGAAAATTGGCAGATAGCCAGTTATGTCAGCCAATATAACCGGCTATCTTCTAGCCGCTAATCGGCAATATTCAGCAGGAGATAGCCAGCTATCACCTGTTGAATATCACCGGATAGCCAGTTATGGGGCATTTAACCGGCCAAGTGTCGACAGTGGCCGGTTAAATGCTTTTGAATATCCACCTTTCGTAAAGTTTGGGCACCTTTACTTGCCTATTCTAAACTTAAGTAACTTGGATCCTTTGTACTCTTTATCATGGAAGTGACTTTCACTGCTCAGTGTTAGTGTATGTATTATTAATCTGTAAACAGGTAATGTTTTCTTAATTATTAACATATTTTTTCTTCAAATGTTCTTATTGTAATGGTATACTTATATACTGAAAATCTTAAATAAAAGTTTTGACCAACCCCCCCCCCCCCCCCCCCCCCCCCATGGTTTCTAGCTCAATGACAATGTAATCTACATAAAAAGAAACCAACAGATAACAAGCTAATTCTATATTAACAAAACTCTCAGACTCCTTTATTCTACTATAAAATACCCTTTACATAGTACACAAACACCAATACCATCATCAGATACATACGTTGAATGTGCACATCAGGCAAGGCAGAGGAAATTTTGCTTCCAAAACGAACTGCAGACTGGCTGTTGCAGAACTCCCAACGCTTCATTTGCAGCTGCTGCAGCCAGTACATCATTGCATGATTGTTAACCGCCTGCACAGTATTCAGCAAAGGTTAGAATTAATGTATGGCCTAAGTTAACAGTCAGTAAACCACTAAACAGGTTTTGATAGAGCCAGTAGTCAATCTTCCACAAGCTTCCAAGCAAGCACTGTGAAGCTCAGACATGGGCTCCACTGCACTATGAGACACAGTCTGAACTGTAAACTTCAGCTCTGACCCCCCCCCCCCCCCAAAAAAAAAAAAAAGTGCACAAGCATCATGTCTAACCTTCCTTGGTCACATATGAAAATTGCCCACTAGTGGTTATAGACAAAACAGCAGATCACACTTGAAAAGATGGATGCATATTTATGGAAGGATCTCACATAAAAATTACCTGAGGGAAAGGAGGGGGCACCAACAATCCCAATGATTAAGCAGAAGGGGGACAAAACGGCCTTTACATATAGACATTAGGGCCAGTGCCGTAGCGAGGGTGCCTGACACCCGGGCCGGGTCGCCGCTGCGCACCCCTCCCCCGGGTGCAGGGCACGGCGCCCCCCCCCCCGAAACGCACCCTACCTTGCAGCGGGGGGCAGGCGGGAGGGCCGATCCGCCCCCAGTGCACGTCACTGGGAGCTGCGTTAGCTCTGCTGCTTCCCTGCTTTCTCTGCCCCGGAACAGGAAGTAACCTGTTCCGGGGCAGAAAGAGCAGGGAACCAGCGAGCCGACACCCCCCCACCCAGTGCGTGCACCCGGGGCGGACTGCCCCCCGCCCCCCCCCCCTTCATACGCCACTGATTAGGGCTCAACTGTTGACAAAGGAGGGGAAAAATTTAACAGTATGTAGGTCATAGACCCATCTCCCTCTTAAATACTGATGTGAAATTAAACCACAAAAGCCAAAGTGCTTTCCCATCAAGACCAATCTGGGTTCGTCCCTGAAAGCCAAGTAGTGGATAATATAAAATGCATTTTGCAGATTAAAAGGTCCTTTTACTAAGCCGTGCTAAAAAGTGGCCTGCGGCAGTTTTAGCGCGTGGCTTTCCTGCGTGCTGAGGCCACTTTTAGCATGGCAGTAAAATAGCCACATTTTTACTTTTTGCCTTAAATGGCCATGCACTAATTTCCCAATTAACGCTTGGCCATTAGCACAGGAGCCCTTACAGCCATCTCTTTTGTAGGTGTTAGGGGCTCCCACACTAACCTACTAGAGCAGGACATGCCTACTCTCTGCCCATAAACATGCCTCCATGCTAAAAAATAAAATCTATTTTTTTGGAGTAGGATTGGAGCGTGGCGATCAGTGAACTACTACAGGATGCCTCAGTGTATCCCACAACAGGGCTTTTTGGCACTCAGTAAGCATGACTAGTGCCTACTGCCACTTAGTAAAAGGGCCCCTATGTGGGCAATGCAGCAGGAGCAGGAACAGGTCTTAGTCCTTGCAGTAGACCTGGAGATAGCTTTTAATAGGGTCAGTTGGAATTTTCTGTTTAAAGTTCTGCAGAAGGTAAGATTGGGAATAATTTTTGCCATTGGGTTAGGAAATTGTGGGGCCCTTTTACTAAGTTGCATAAGGCTCTATGCGCACCAAAATGGAGTTACCACCCAGCTACCGCATGGCTGTTACGGTAATTTCATTTTTCGTGCATAGCCCGAAAAATAATTTTTATTTTCAGATGCGTATATCGGATGTGCGCCAAGTGGCATTTGGTGTGCATAGGTCATTACCGCCCGGTTACCACATGAGACTTTACTGCTAGATTAATGGCTAGTGGTAAGGTTACAGACCCAAAATGGACGCACAGCAATTTTGATTTTGACGCATGTCCATTTTCGGCAAAAAAAATTTTTAATTTTTATTTTTGCAGTTTTACAATATATTTCAAGAATAATCTCTTGATTATGAAAGTGTTAACAAAGATCAAATTCAGGAAATTATAATAAACATAATTTTAACACTCAAGTCCACTATTAAATGGATCCATGGTTTCAAAATACAGCAAAATTAAAGGAAATTAAAAAAACAAAACACATTAGGTTTTACTAAGGTTATTCAGCACCTAGAAAGGACAGAAATAATGCTTAATTTAAACTCTTTCAGTTCTTAGAGAGGTTATGAGTGATGTCAATTGTGAAGGTTCCGTGAATATATATTTAATTGATTTAAGTTGAATTATGCATTTACAGGGAAACTGTAAACAGAATATTCCCCCAAGTTGTAGAATGGCAGGTTTCAACAACAAAAATTGTTTGCGCCTTTTCTGGGTTTCTTTTGAAATATCAGGAAACATATTTATTCTTAGACCTAGGAACAATTTCTCCCGGTTCCTAAAGAATAATCGAAGAAGCAACTGCTTGTCAGGAATTAAAGCAACAGAGAGGCATATTTTCAAAGCACTTAGCCTTCCAAAGTTCCATAGAAACCTATGGAACTTTGGAAGGCTAAGTGCTTTGAAAATATGTATGAGAGCCTACCAAAGTAGCAGCTTGAGCTTGATCTATTTCAGAAGTTTCCAGAAATGCAGTCAACTCTAATGATTCTTTCCTCTGAGATAATTCCTTCTGTGGAATATAATACCCCTGATTAAAAGGTGGTAAACTTGTTTCAGGTATTTCTAAAACTTCACGAAGATACCTCTTTAACATATCATATGGTTTAACCATTTTAATCTTGGGGAAATTTATAAGTCTTAAATTATTATTCCTCATAATTATCATAAGTTTCTGTTTTTCTTCTCAAGTTAGCAATGTCTTTTAGCATCATTGCTTGTAATTGTCCTGATTCTATAACAGTTTTCTCGATATTTCCTTGTTTCTCGCTAAAAGATTTTATATCCGTTTCAGTTTTAATCATCCTTTGTTCGATTTCAATGATATTCTCAGATATAGCATCAGTTTTTTGAGTAGAGTTTAACATAAACTGGGAAATTAAATCCCATAGAGAGTCAAGAGTTTCCTCTGCTGGTTTCTGCAATATTCTTAGAGGAACATTACCAAATTGTTCCGGAGTCTTCAACAAATTCATACCTTGTGTCCCCACAGTCATATCAGCAGGACTGCTCACCTCAGGCGACCTTATTTGTCCCTCAAGTTGCCCTTCGAGTTGAAATTGACTTTGGCTGAGGTCCCACCGATGCATTGAAGAGAGAGCTGGTCATCTGCGGCTGCGGGGGTGGAGTTCGTTGATCGGGGCTTAGAGTAACATCTTGCCCCGAGGATGCCGATACTTCCTGCCTTATGCCGGCGCCCTCCAGGGGTCCACTCACACTCGAATGATTTTGTCCCGAGGTTCTCACAAATCAGTCCATAGGGCCTGGGGAAGGTAAGGAAGGGGGTTGCGAAGCTCGGGCTGCCGCCTTCCCACGTCTTTTCAGCATTTTCAATCAGGAAAAATTTAGCTCCTCTCACTGCCTAGGTGCTGGCAGCCATCTTGGATCCCCTCAGCAAAATTTTTTAAAAGGCATTTTTTACAGGTGTGCTGAAAAATTATTCTGCATGCGCCCAAAAAACATGTCTACACTACTGCAGGCCATTTTTCAGCACACCTTTGTAAAAGGGCCCCTGTATAAGGAACCAAAAGTTAGGGTGAAAGTTAACGGGTGGGGGTACTATTCCTTCAATATAGAAAGAGGCACCAGGCAGGGTTGCTCTCTATCGCCCATGTTATTTGCATTAACAGTACAGCTTTTGGAAGTGAAAATCTGCGCC
Source organism: Microcaecilia unicolor (assembly GCF_901765095.1). Lineage (NCBI taxonomy): Eukaryota > Metazoa > Chordata > Amphibia > Gymnophiona > Siphonopidae > Microcaecilia > Microcaecilia unicolor. The sequence goes on along the minus strand of NC_044032.1, from coordinate 323,841,175 downwards.
AATGTTGACATCAACGGAGTAACACTGGGGGAGTTCTACAATAAAATACTTCTCCATTAGCAGTGCCACTTTTTATTAAAATAATTCACACAATATGGGAAGATATCTGTTTTCAAAATTACTATGGACAAATTTTTATTTATTAAGGTAAATCTCCACCCATTTGACGTGGCCTAGTGGGATTATATTATCTGTATTCAGATTTGTTTATTCTTGTATTATGTTTTCTTAAATTCCCTTTGCCTTTTTCTATGTGAATGGAAATGTACTTGAAAACTTCTCAATTAAAAAAAATTACTATGAACAAAGCAGAGGCTCTGGGAGTTACTTTGGTGGATAGGGACATAGATTTGTTGAAAGGGTCCTTTCCCTTTCGATGGGCTAAAATGATAATTTGATATTTAAGTGTTCAGATTAGCACTGATTTATACCAATTATTCGACCACAACTGCGGGAAAATTATTCAGTGAGTGGAGTGGGACTTAAGTAAATGCTAAATAGTAGTAGTAGTAGTAAATGGAGAAGGGGATATATATCTTGGTAGGGCCATATAGCAGTATTAAAAATGAATATTCTTCCCAGACTCCTGTTTTTATTTCAAACTCTACACTCATAGGCGCCCGGTATAAGAGACTTGGACAGGCTAAGCCTCCCCTGCTGTGCTCTGAGAGGAATTGTTGATTTACCTCCATCCTCACAGCAGGAGCTGCAGTGAAAGCCCTCTAGCCTTGTGTAACCAATTGTAGAAATTGGTTTGTGGTTTGTTTACCTTACTGCTGGGAGAGCAGGGGGGGGGGGGGGGTTGGCTGGGTTGCCAGGGAGATATTTAACGAGGATGACTTCCTGACCTGCACTGAGAACAGATAGCAGCAGAATCGGACAACCAGACAACAAAGGTAGAAAAGATCATTTTATTTTCATTATAGTGTTTGGAATATGTCCACTTTGAGAATCAGGTGCTCAGCATTAAAAGTTTATATTTATTTACTTATTATGGCATTTTATCCCACATTAAACATGAATTAGGGTGTTTTGTGGCTCTACATGACAATTGTGATGATATGATCCCGTTTCATATTGTTGACGGTCTGCATTTTCCGTATGGGTGGTATATTGGTGTATTAGGTTCTGCCCAGTGTAATATTTATGGTACAGTAAGGTTCTGAGTGTGTTTTTGCACAAAGTTGTGCATAGTGGCTTGCAGTTGAGCGATTGTGCTTAGAATATGCTTTGAGCAACCACTTTATTCTTTGACATATGATACATATCTAATATCTAAATTTAATAAAAGGTATTAATTGTGACTTTTATTTTTATTTATTTTTTTCTGTGTGTTATCAGACAATTATGGATTTAAGCTCCACCCCTGGCCCCGCCCCCTTTAGCCTCCCCAAACAGTTGGGCCACCGACCGCCTATGTCTACACTACAGCATATTTTTAAAAAGTTAGAGTGGCTGTTATTCCAACATATATGGGGTGATAAAAACCCAAGAATGGCTAGGAGGGTGCTGTGGCAACAGAGCAAATATGGCGGCAAAGCGGTACCAAACTATTACTTGTACTATTTAGTGGCTCAACTCAACATAGTAAATGATGGCAGATAAAGACCTGAACAGTCCATCCAGTCTGCCCAACAGTCACACTCTTTATCAAGTCATAATTAAACCAACAATGAATATAATATAAAATATTTGATCACTGTCTCTTTTGGTATTTCTGGGACATAGACCATAGAAGTCCACCCGGCCCTGTCCTTAGGTTCTACTACTACTACTCATCATTTCTAAAGCGCTACTAGACATACGCAGCGCTGTACACTTGAACATGAAGAGACAGTCCCTGCTCGACAGAGCTTACAATCTAATTAGGACAGACAGAACAAACAAGAGATAAGGGAATATTGAAGTGAGGATGATAAAATAAGGGTTCTGAACAAGTGAATAAGGGTTAGGAGTTAAAAGCAGCATCAAAAAGGTGGGCTTTTAGCTTAGATTTGAAGACGACCAGAGATGGAGCTTGACGTACTGGCTCAGGAAGTCTATTCCAGGCATATGGTGCAGCAAGATAAAAGGAACGGAGTCTGGCGTTAGAAGTGGGGGAGAAGGGTGCAGATAAGAGAGATTTATCCAGTGAGCGGAGTTCCTGGGGAGGAATGTAGGGAGAGATGAGAGTGGAGAGGTACTGAGGAGCTGCAGAGTGAATGCACTTATAGGTCAATAAGAGGAGTTTGAACTGTATGCGGAAACGGATAGGAAGCCAGTGAAGTGACTTGAGGAGAGGGGTAATATGAGCATAACGACACTGGCGGAATATTAGTCGTGCAGCAGAATTTTGAACAGATTGAAGAGGAGAGAGATGGCTAAGTGGGAGACCTGTAAGAAGCAAGTTGCAATAGTCTAAGCAAGAGGTGATAAGAGCGTGCATGAGGGTTCTGGTAGTGTGCTCAGAAAGGAAAGGGCGAATTTTGCTGATATTATAGAGAAAGAAACGACAGGTTTGAGCAGTCTGCTGAATATGTGCAGAGAAGGAGAGGGAGGAGTCGAAGATGACCCCAAGGTTACGAGCTGATGAGACAGGAAGGATGGGAGTGTTATCCACAGAAACAGAGAATGGGGGAGGAGGAGAGGTTGGTTTAGGGGGAAAGATAAGAAGCTCAGTCTTGGTCATGTTCAATTTCAGATGGCGCTGAGACATCCAGGCAGCAATGTCAAGACAGGCAGGCTGATACTCTGGCCTGGATTTTGGCTGAGATTTCTGGTGTGGAGAGGTAGATCTGGGAGTCATCAGCGTAAAGATGATACTGAAAACCATGGGATGAGATCAGAGTACCAAGGGAAGAAGTATAGATGGAGAAAAGAAGAGGTCCCAGGACAGAATCCTGAGGTACACCAACTGACAGTGGGATAGAAGTAGAGGAGGATCCACTAGAGTATACACTAAAGGTACGCTGGGAGATATAAGAAGAAAACCAGGAAAGAACAGAGCCCTGAAATCCAAGTGAGAACAGAGTATCAAGGAGTAGGCTGTGATCAACAGTGTCAAAAGCAGCAGATAGATCGAGAAGGATGAGGATAGAATAGAGACCTTTGGATCTGGCCAGGAACAGATCATTGGAGACTTTAGCAAGCGCTGTTTCAGTTGAATGAAGGGAGCGAAAGAAGTGGATCAAGAATAGCCTCCAAATACTAAAGCTGCTGTCAAAGTCCATCCAGCCTATCCAAATCTGTCTTGTCATTTCCGGGAAACAGACCATAAAATTCTGCCCGGCATTGTCCTCACAATCCAAGTTACTGGAGTTTCCGTTGGAGCCCTCTCCAACTATCCTAAACCAGATTGCCATGTATTGGACTCGGACCATATAAACTTGCCCAGCTCCGGACTTAGTTCTTCACTACTACTACTTAACATTTCTAGAGCACTACTAGGGTTACGCAGCGCTGTACAGATTAACAAAAAAAAGGACAGTCCCTGCTCCAAGGAGCTTACAATCTAATGGGCAAAATGTCATTCATATTCTGTACAATTTTAACATAGTACAAAGCAAAATAAAATGAACCTAGAATGCCCGATTGCTTTTACATATGCCAGCTGATATTCAGCCGGCAGCGTTTAGCAATTTTATATCCGCCACTGAATCTATTCCCAGATATTCAATGCTGGGCCATGTCTGGGCACCGGCACTGAATATCTGGTTTTAGGCTGGACACTAAAGCTTATACGGTTAAGTGCAATATTCAGCCCTTGACCGCATAAACAGAATCGCTTAAAGACAGAACTGCTATTTATGCATCCCAATTTAAATGGTTATCCTATGCAGTCAAGGGCTGAATATCTGCACTTAATTGAATAACTGCCAACTTCGCTCCCGGAACACCTACAAGTTAACTGGCTTCGGCACCGGCTCTAACTGCGAACATTCAGCAACACTAACTGGTTAAGTGCCACTGAATATCAGCTGTTAACCACAGACAAGCAATTTAAGCAGGCAGAAAAGGCTTTAAACATTTTGAATATCACCTGGAATGTATTCTGCGATGTTCATTGTAAAAGTTTGCACAAACTATATAGGAGCCCAAAACCACGAACACATATCTGGTGAAAAGGAGGAAAAAAGCCACAAGAAGCTCCCAGGTTTTCTTTTTTTTAATAAATAACCTTAAAGGAGCAGGACTTCCTCATCATGGGCAAAAACCTCCATTATGTAGTGTGTTAACTGGAAACTTAATTAACATAATAAACAGCTCGATTAATGAACTGCTCAAAACTCTGGAAAAAAAACCACAAAAAAAAACCTGGGAGCTTCAAGGCCCCCCTCCTCCCCTTCACCAGAAGTGCGCTCACAACCTTGAGCTCCTACATAGTTTGTGCATATTGGCAAATCAAGGAACTCCTTTTTTTCCCCGTACAGTTCACAGCCGAAGTCGCCAACTAAGTGCCACTTGACATACAAACACACATGCAGCCATTTATGTTTTGCTGTTTATACCATTCACTTTCTAATTCATGTGCAATTTTCTTTAAATTAATCACCTTATTTTCTAACTCATCTTACTCTCTTACCTATTTATATGTTCCATCTATGCTCATACCCTACACTGTCTAATAAAATTTCTATTACATATTGTGTTGACATTGTAAGTAGTATACTATGCTATACTTTGTATTGTTTGAATTATTTTTACTGCTGTAATTATTGCTTATGTTTGATATATTCTTACTGTACACCGCCTTGAGTGAATTCTTTCAAAAAGGCGGTAAATAAATCCTAATAAAAAATAAATGAAATAATTACAGATCCCCTGTGTTCATCCCACACCTTTTGGAATTCTGTCTCCATTTTCTTCTCCACGACCACACTTCGGAGGGCATTCTAGGCATCAACCACCCTCTCCATGAAAAAAAGAATTTCCTGACATTACTCCTAAGTCTACCACCCCACAACCTCAAATCATGTCCTCTAGTTTTACCATTTTCCCATCTCTGGAAAATATTTGTTTCTGTATGTCACGATTGTGGTCGTGATCCCTCTCAGACTCACCTTATTTCTGGTGGTCAGCTTCTGAGCTGGCTTCTGTCTGTTCTTCCTGAGTTAGTTCTGTATCTGTGTGCTGGCTGCTTCCAGCATGGCTCTGATTACTCCACTATACTGCACCTGTGTGTGTTAAGCCTCTCTGTGCTTCAGTATGCTTTCTGCCTGTGTTTTGGCTTGTTTTCCTCTTGCCCTCTGGTGGACAGAACCGGTGGCTGCCATAGACTTTCTAGACTTTCTTTCTGGTCCGGTCCGGTCCAGATATTCCAGCCCTCCAGACTTGGTTTGAAGTTTGGCAGCTAGCCTCACCCGTAGCTGCCTCATGATTCCTGCAGCTGAGTTCAGCTGCTGATGGGTTTATTACCACCTGGAAACCTTCTGAGTTTGCCTTTGCATCGTCTTCAGTCCCTGGTTTGTTGGTGCTTTGTTGCACTTCTGCCTAGTCTGGTTTCTTGTTTAGTTCCTTGTCTGTTTCTAGTTATCTGTGTGTAGTTTAGCTTAGGTTTATTGCTTACTTCCCTAGTCTTGTTTCTGGTCTGTATTCCTTGTCTAGTTTCTGTTTGTCTGTGTCTCTTGCTTAGTGGCTGTTCTGCAGCTTTCAGTCCTGTCTCTTGTCTGTAAGTATTTGTACCCTGTTTTATTGGCTGTTCTGCAGCTTTCAGTCTTGTCTCTTGTCTGTCAGTATTTGTACCCTGTTTTAGTGGCTGCTCTGCAGCTTTCAGTCTTGTCTCTTATCTGTCAGTATTTGTACCCTGTTTCAGTGACTGCGTGGCAGCTTTCAGTTCCTGTCCTTTAGCTTGTCCATTTCCTGCTTTGTGTAGTATTGTCTGTCTGTGAGTCCCAGCCCAGTTTCCTGCCTTGCTGCTCATGTATATTCCTTTCCCCTCTGACCCTCAGTCCCTGTTCAGCCTAGTTGGTATCCAGTGCCTGCCCTTCCAGTAAGTCCTGTCGGCCGCCTGCATCCAGGGGCTCAACTCCTGGGGAAGGGCGGTCAAGTGCAGGTGAAGTCTAGCTGTTTCTGTCAGAGTTCTGTCTTGTCTCTGGTGTGGGGTGGTTTTGCCTGCCACTGCTGCTCCACGGCAGTGGCCCAAGGGCTCACGAACCTAGTTCCTGCCTTGAAAGCCTGACACTATATTAATATCTTTCCAGTATTTAAACATCTTATGATATCTCCCCTGTCCATCCTCTCCTCTAGGTTATACATATTCAGGTATTCCAGTCTCTTCTCATAAGTCTTTTGGTGAAAGCCCCATAAAAATTTTGTTGCCTTCCTCTGGACTGCTTAAAGTCTTTTTACATCCTTAATACAGCAGTGGCGTAGCCAGACCTGACATTTTGGGTGGGCCCAGAGCTAATATGGGTGGGCACTGTGTATATATAGGTGTGAGTAGTTATTTTTGGGATCCTAAATGATTTTTAATAAACGGTCTGCCCAACAGCAACATAAACCATATACATATTCGGAACCTATGTTGCAAACCTTAAAACCACCATACCGAGAATACAAAACATTCAGGACCTATAGAGCAATTCTACCATACCATAAGCATCATTTCTACGAGTCACACAAGGAAATGGAAAGCATCACAGTGAGCACTAGAACATCAATTCACCTACTGTAAAATGAAACCAGACAGAATACAGATCATCGATCCTGCACAGTCAATGCCAACTGAAAGCCATGTCTTTTTCACAAACACCCTAATGGACTATAAAATAAGTAATCATAAACTTTCTATTTAGACAAAAATTAAACTGAACCCCCAAGATGCCAGACTCTGCATACAATGCAACACCAAAGAAACAGAAAATGTCCCATAGTACTGTGCAAAATATAAAGACAGCAGATGTAAATTTGAAAAAATAACAAATACCAATCACCACTTTACAAATTAACAAATAGTAATAAAACAAATATAGAAAATAAAATACCATTTTATTAGATTAATACATTTAGTTGTCAGAGGCCAAAACCTTCTTCCTCAGGTCAATACAGTATAGAACCTCAGGTCAATACAGTATAGTGCTGTTACAGTATCCTATCCTGACCTGAGGAAGGGGGCTTTGTTCTCCGAAAGTTTGTCAAAATGTATTAAAATTAGTCCAATAAAAAGATTACCTTATACTACTTTATCCTAAAGCAAAACAATTAAAATATATATTTTATTTACAGTTTGTGGTCTCTGGTTTCTGCTTTCCTCATCTTCTTTTCACTATCTTCCTTCCATCCAGCATCTGTCTTTGTTCTTTCTCTGCCATCCAGTGTCTGCTCTCTCTGCTGTCCTCTCCATCCAATGTCTGCCCTCTCTCCTTGCCCCTTCCATGCACATCTGCCCTCTATCTCTGCCCCTTCCATCCACCATCTGCCCCTGCCCTCTCTCTCTCCTCCTTCCATCCACTGTCTGCCCTTTCTCTCTGCCCCTTCAATCCACTATTTGCCCTCCTCTCCCATCCATCCAGGGTCTGCCCCCCCTCTCACTCCCCCTTCCATCCAGGATGTGTCCCCCCTCTCTGCCCCTTTTTTTCAGCCCCCAGTTCCAGCCCCCTTATCCCACCTGCCCCTAGTTCTAGCCCCAGCCCACATCTCCCACCTGCTCCCCCTTTTCAGCTCCACTACCCCACCAGCCCCCAGTTTCAGCCCCAGCCCTTTTCTCCTACCAGTCCCGAGATTCAGCCCCGAGCCACTTCTCCCTGTCCCCTTTTCAGCCCCAGTCTCAACCCCAGCCCTTTTCTCTCACCAGTCCCGAGCTTCAGCCCCCGCCACTTCTCCCTGTCCCCTTTTCAGCCCCCAGTCTCCACAGTTTCAGCCCCTGCCCCTTTTCAGCCCCCAGTTCCAGTGCTAGCCCCCTTATCCCACCTACCCTCCTTTTCAACCCCCAGTTCCAGCCCCCTTCATCCACATGCCTTGCATTAGGGCCCCCCCCTTTTCAGCCTCAGACCCATTCTCCCACCTGCCCCAGGCATGCCCCATTTTCCCACCAGCCCCAGGCATGGCCCCTATTTTCCCTACTGGCCCCTTCTCAGATCCCAGTTCCAGCCCCCTTCTTCCATCTTAGACCCCCTCCCCTTCTCCCATCTGAGACCCTCCTCCCCTCCCCTTCCCTCCCATCCCCTTCTCCCATCTGAGACCCGACCCCCTCCCCTCCCCCTCTGAGATCCCCCTCCCCACCCCTTCTCCCATCTGAGACCCCCCCAACCTGACCCAACTACCAGCTCCATCGACAGCCCTCTTGGTTCTCCTGCCACCACCCTGCCTTAAAAAAAAATCTGTGAAGCCGTTTCGCAGGCAGCACTTCGCGTCTGCCCTGCATGCATTGCAAAAGAAGGAAATCGCCTCGTCGTCTTCGGGCCTTCCCTCACTGTGTCCCGCCCTCCGAGGTTTAGCATCCCCCAGGTCTTTAACAATCTTTTCCAACTCCTCTCCAAATAACAGAAGGCCCCAAAAGGGCAACTTCACCAGCCTTTGCTTAGAGGCCATGTCAGCCGCCCAATGCCGTAGCTATAGAAGGCGGCCGGCGAACACCGCCACAGGCATCTGTTTAGCCAAAGCTCTGACCAGATCATAGAGGGTGTCAGCTAAAAATGACAAGGCCAACTCCATTCGCGGTGCAACCTCAGCGAGGGACTCCGCACCATCCACGGGCTGTTCCACTGCCTGTTCCACTGCCTGTTGTAACCAAAGAGAGGCAGGCTCCAGCAGCATAAGAACTGCAAACAGACGCCCTTAAGGCTAGGCCCGAAATCTCAAAGGACCGTTTTAGTGCTGATTCCAGCCGCCAGTCCTGAATGTCCTTCAGGGTGACCGCTCCCTCTACTGGGAGGGTGGTCTTTTTTGTCACTGCCGTGACTAAGGCATCCACTTTAGGCATCCCAAAATGGGCCAAGTGCTCCTCACTCAGAGGGTAAAGATGCCTCATCGCCCTGGCCACTTTCAAGGGCCCCTCAGGGTCAGCCCATTGAGCAGAAATAAACTCTTGGATTGAGTCATGCAAAGGAAAGGCTCGAGAAGGCTTCTTAGTACTCGCCATCCTCAGATTACCAGAGGAGGCCTCGCCTTTAACAGGATCATCAATAGAGAGGGCCTGTAAGGTATCAGAGATAAGTGCTGGCAGCTCATCGCAGTGGAAAATCTGAACCGCAGTGAGATCATCCAGATCCAGTGGCAAACCGGCACCTTCCTTTGGCTCCTCAGACCATGAAGGCCTGCCAGATCCCTCAGAGTCCCCACAGCCCGACCACGGGGGGAGGGGGGGTGCGCCACTCTCCGACGGGGAATTTACCCTTCTATGCTTAGCGTGCATCCAACGCTCAGGAGAATCCACATCTGACATCAGCCCCGGGCCATCATCAGTCGGAGGGGGACCAGGTAGCAACGCAGTGTCAGACACCTGTGGCAGAGCTCTTTTCAGCATGAAGGCTTTATGTAAAATAAGCACAAACTCGGGGGAGAAAAACTCACCCTGACCTCCCGTTTCCGAATTAGGAGCCACAGGGAACGGAGCTCCTCTGCAGGGCCGTGCCTAGGGTCTCTGGCGCCCCCCTGCAGACTATCAGTTGCCCCCCCCCCCCCCCCCGCAGACTATCAGGCTGCGGCGGCGCCCCCCCGTGAAAATGATTGCTCACCACTTGGCACACTGACAGGAATTGTCAGCAATATTCTTAGAAACAAACTGCTATACATTGCAAAATAAGATAGCAGATGTAAATTCTCAAAGTGGACATATTCCAAACACTAAAATGAAAATAAAATAATTTTTTTCTACCTTTGTTGTCTGGTGACTTTCTTTTTCTGATCATGCCGGCCCAGTATCTGATTCTGCTGCTATCTGTCCTCTTAACTCCGTTTCCAGGGCTTCCTTTCCATTTATTTCTTTCCTTTCCTCCTTTCTTCTTCATTTCTGATCCTCAGCTTCTGCCTATTTTCTTTATCCATGTGCAGTTTATCTCCTCTCTTCCTTTTCCCTCATTTCATCTCCTTCATCTCTCTTCCCTCCCCTCTATGTCCAGCAATTTCTCCTCTCTCCCTGAGCCCTGCCTTCCATGCTCCTCTGTCCCCTGCCCCCTCCATTCATCCCTATCCAGCAATTCCCCTCTCTCCCTGAGCCCTGCCCTCCCAATCCATGCCCATCCATGCTCCTCTGTCCCCTGCCCCCTCCATTACTACTACTACTATTTAGCATTTCTATAGCGCTACAAGGCATACGCAGCGCTGCACAAACATAGAAGAAAGACAGTCCCTGCTCAAAGAGCTTACAATCTAATAGACAAAAAATAAATAAAGTAAGCAAATCAAATCAATTAATGTGAACGGGAAGGAAGAGAGGAGGGTAGGTGGAGGCAAGTGGTTACAAGTGGTTACGAGTCAAAAGCAATGTTAAAGAGGTGGGCTTTCAGTCTAGATTTAAAGGTGGCCAAGGATGGGGCAAGACGTAGGGGCTCAGGAAGTTTATTCCAGGCGTAGGGTGCAGCGAGACAGAAGGCGCAAAGTCTGGAGTTGGCAGTAGTGGAGAAGGGAACAGATAAGAAGGATTTATCCATGGAGCGGAGTGCACAGGATGGGGTGTAGGGAAGGACGAGTGTGGAGAGATATTGGGGAGCAGCAGAGTGAATACATTTATAGGTTAGTAGAAGAAGTTTGAACAGGATGCGAAAACGGATAGGGAGCCAGTGAAGGGTCTTGAGGAGAGGGGTAGTATGAGTAAAGCGACCCTGGCGGAAGATGAGACGGGCAGCAGAGTTTTGAACCGACTGGAGAGGGGAGAGGTGACTAAGTGGGAGGCCAGCAAGAAGCAGATTGCAGTAGTCTAAACGAGAGGTGACAAGGGTGTGGATGAGGGTTTTGGTAGAGTGCTCGGAAAGAAAGGGGCGGATTTTACGGATGTTGTAAAGAAAGAAACGACAGGTTTTGGCGGTCTGCTGGATATGAGCAGAGAAGGAGAGAGAAGAGTCAAAGATGACCCCAAGGTTTCGAGCTGAGGAGACAGGGAGAATGAGAGAGCCATCAACAGAAATAGAAAACGGGGGGAGCGGGGAGGTGGGTTTGGGGGGGGGGAAATGAGAAGCTCGGTTTTGGTCATATTTAATTTCAGGTGGCGTTGAGACATCCAGGCAGCAATGTCAGACAAGCACGCTGAAACTGGTTTGGATGCAAGGTGAGATATCAGGGGTAGAAAGGTAGATTTGGGAGTCATCAGCATAGAGATGGTAGGAAAAGCCATGGGATGAGATTAATGAACCAAGGGAAGAAGTGTAGATAGAAAAGAGGAGGGGACCAAGAACAGAACCCTGAGGTACGCCGACAGGCAGAGGGATAGAAGTAGAAGAGGATCCACCAGAGTGAACACTAAAGGTGCGGAGGGAGAGGTAGGAAGAGAACCAGGAAAGGACAGAGCCCTGGAATCCAAGTGAGGACAGGGTATCGAGAAGTATGCTGTGATCGACAGTGTCAAAAGCAGCGGAAAGATCAAGAAGAATGAGGATGGAATATTGACCTCTGGATTTAGCCAGTAATAGGTCATTGGAGACTTTAGGAAGCGCAGTTTCGGTTGAGTGGAGAGGGCGAAAACCAGATTGTAATGGGTCAAGAATAGCATGTGAGGAGAGAAAATCAAGGTGAAGAGCACGCTCAAGTAATTTGGAGAGAAAAGGAAGGAGGGAGATGGGTCGGTAATTAGAGGGACAAGTAGGGTCAAGTGAAGGCTTCTTAAGGAGAGGTGTGACCACAGCATGTTTAAAGGCAGCAGGGACAGTCGCAGTGGAAAGTGAGAGGTTGAGAATGTGACAGATAAAAGGAATAAGAGTAGGAGAGATGGCATTAAGAAGGTGGGTGGGAATGGGATCAGAGGAACAGGTGGTACATTTTGAGGAAGAAAGGAGAAGTGTAGTTTCCTCAATAGTAACTTCAGGAAAGGAGGAAAGGGAATGAGGGGAAGGAGAGAGAGGGGAACGGACTAGTGGAGGGAGAGCTGGTGAGGTAGAGAAAGCAAGGTTTATCCAGCAATTCCCCTCTCTCCCTGAGCCCTGCCCTCCCAATCCATGCCCATCCATGCTCCTCTGACCCCTGCCCCCTCCATTCATCCCTATCCAGCAATTCCCCTCTCTCCCTGAGCCCTGCCCTCCCAATCCATGCCCATCCATGCTCCTCTGTCCCCTGCCCCCTCCATTCATCCTTTTCCAGCAATTCCTCTCTCTCCCTTCCATGACCCCCCCCCTCGCATCCATGCTCCTCTCTCTCCTCTCGCTCCTATGTCCCAGTTGGCCTGGCCTGGCCCGTCCTCTTCTCCCCTCCCCCTTCGCATCCATGCTCTCGTCTCTCCCCTGCCCTCCCGCTCCCATTGTTCAACTGCCCGCCCTCTTCTCTCCCCCCAACATCCCTTTTCTTTTTTTTTCTTTTTAAATTTACCTCCGTGGCGGTTCCGGCAGCGCAGCGTCAGTGAAGGAGGCGGCGCTGCGCTCCCGACGTCTCTAGCCTTCCCTTCGCTGTGTTCCGCCTTCTTCTGACGTCATTTCCTTGACGTCAGAAGAAGGCGGAACACAGCGAAGGGAAGGCTAGAGACGTCGGGAGCAAGCGCCGCCTCCTTCACTGACGCTGCGCTGCTGGAACCGCCACGGAGGTAAATTTAAAAAGGAAAAAAAAAAGAAAAGGGATGTTGGGAGGGGGGAGAAGAGGGCGGGAAGTCGAACAATGGGAGCAGGAGGGCGAGCGAGGTGAGCATGTTGCGGCGGCGCCCCCCAGAGGGGAGCGCCCCCCTGCCATGCTTACCTCGCTTACCGTGTTGGCACGGCCTGCTCCTCTGGTAGCCTTGGCCCGAGGCGCCCCTCTGCTCTCAGACTCCTCCGCAACCGCGGGGGTCGAGCCATGCGGCACTTCCAAGATGGTGCCCGCTGCCAGCTCCATCGAGCGGGAAGAATCATCGCTCGCCATGCTCGTACTGGCTCTACCGTCTAAACAGCACGTTTTACAGAGCCCCGCTGCTGATCTGCGCTTGCCACAACAGGAACAGCACTTAACTCCCTCAGCAGCCATAGCTGAAACACGGCGGAATAAAATTCAAAATGGCAGCTTCGCACCAAAATCACCCCGATCGGAACTCCGTCCGCGGGCCCTCCCCAGAGGAGCTGAGTACCGCTCTTACCTCAAAGCACCGAGTCCACGAGCTCCAGTCACGCTGCACAGTCAGGAAAAGCCTCAGAAATAGCAGCGCTATCAAAGCGCGATTTTTTTTTAACGCTGTGAGGAAAGTTGGAGGCAAACAGCTATAGAGGTACTCCGGAGGCAGAAGAGGGTGGGAAAGGCAGGGAAAGGGTAAAGCTATATGCCTGCATCCACACAGGGGGAAGGGGAAGGCAGGGAAAGGGCGAACCTATGTGCCTTTAAAGTGGGCTCTACTTAGCCACAACACCCCTGCTACAACTGGCAAAAGCACAGGAGCCACCCCAGGCAGAATCTTCAAGGAGCTGAACAAGCTGCGTCCAACCCTGCTGGGAGATAGAGAAATACTGAGAGGCAGATGGAGCTAGCCGTCCTAGAGGCACTATGGTTTTCAGTGTTCTCTATCTCCCCCTGCTGGTAGGTGGACACAACCCATTTGTAATGGATTCATCTGCTGCTGATGACAAGGAAATGGCGGATCACTCGTGCACCTTTGAATTCTGAAGAACATGAGATTTATCCTTTGGACATTACTAAGTTAACATATGCCTGGACATTTCAAGTTACGATGTTTGTGTAATAAAGAATGGATGAATGGACTGAGTTGATGATAACAGGCTCAGTATGATATAATCATTGGATGCTGGCATTGTTGAAATATTCTATGGTGTATGGAAGGTCAAGCGTGTGAGTGATGTTTTAGTGAAGAAGTGTACTATAACAAAAATTTCTCACATATAATTTGATTTTAAGAGATTGTTTGCATATAATAAAAGGTACTGAAAGTTAAACACAGTTGTGGATATATTGTACAATGAATATAAGATCTATTTGCATGCAGTGCCTCCACTGTATGCAAATTGATCGCATGCATATTTATTGGGGAAATCCTGAAAACCCAACCTGGCATGGGCCGAGGTTGGACACTCCTGTCCTAGAACATATGGCTCCCTTGGCTTTCTACTCCCAAGTGCATCACTCTGCATTTCTTTGCGTTGAATTTTAATTGCCAAACATTAGGCCATTCTTCTAACTTTTGCAGATCCTTTTTTATGGTTTCCAAACTCTCTGGGGTGTCCACAATGTTACAAATCTTGGTATCATTTTGCAAAAAGGCAAACCTTACCTTCTAAGCCTTTGGCAATGTCGCTCACAAATATATTGAACGGAATCTGCCCCAGCATCGATACTTGAGGTACTCCATTTGCCCTCTGTCACAGGTGCCCGAACGAAACATGGGTTCCTGTACTTCAGGGGCAGGGGGAGAAAAAATTTTTAGGCAGGATGGAGGATGGGTTACTAGATAGGGAATTTTACTTAAGAATTGTTTTGGAGCTGTTTGTTCTGAATTCACAATACTGGAATTTTGTACTGTTATTTTAGTTTGCACTGTTCTGTCAATTCATAAATGTTTAAAAAATTTCAAAAGAAAAAAAAATTGCCTGGCATGGCTATGTTTCACCCAAAATTGGGCTACATCAAGGCTTACTAACACTGGATGCTGCTACCTGTGTGACATTTTGACCTACATTTTTGCCTCATTTAAAGGAAGGGTGGATTAGGAAGGAAATTCATATGAAATAAATGAAGGATGTATTAGGAAGGGAATTTATATGCAACACAATCTCCTATTAATAACCCCAGACACCAGCCCAAAAAATGGACACCGGGCAATTTTTGTGTGAGATCCTTTAATTTCCTTCAATAAGTAAGCACCTTTTATCCATCTTTTCATGTGTGATCTGCTGTTTTGTCTACACCTTCTGTTATTTGCAGATCTTATAGGCCTCTCAATTTTTCAACACGAGTAGTTATATGGACTCATACTCGGGGAATTTATTAGTGTTGACTCAATCACCATACAACCAAGTAATAAATGCAAGCAGAAAACGTATTTGTAAGAAAAAAGTTAAGTAAAATTTCAAGTTCAACCCGAAATGTTTAGATCACACAATAAATATAATAATAAAAATAAATCATAATAAGTAATATATCAATAAAATACATAATAATAATACAACACTAAAAAATTGAAAGATGTGATGGAAACATGTTCTGGGAATGGTCTGAATAGGCCTTCAAGGTATATGTTTATTCCACATTTTATAATGGTAGTACATGTTTATCCTTGAAAATTTCCCTATTGGCATTTACACCTGCTTAGTTGTTTTACTTTATCTTTTATTAAAGACTTTGAATTCCATTCTATACAAGTCCATTATAAAACACACATAAAAGCAAATAAAACAATACACAAAGAGGACTATCCCAATATCAACCATAACAACTGTCTGCTGTAATTGTCTATTGCTTATGTTTGATTTATTCTTACTGTACACCACCTTGAGTGAATTCCTACACAAAGGCGGGAAATAAATCCAAATAATAAATAAATAAATAAATAAGTACATGTATGGAAACCCTAGTCTTCAGCTCATTGTGAGCCCGCTAGTGGTTCTACTGAATGATTGACTCTGCTTTCATCTTTACTTTCTAGAAAAGAGGAGCTCCCCCTTGTCCAGTATTATAATCAAGGGAGGAAATTATTTTTGGAAGGAACTTGCCAGGGGTATAAAATGCAGAGCATAGTTCAAATTCTTTTCTTTAGCTCCTGCTTCCCCATCCACTGACCTACATGTGGGGCCAGCCCATCCATTCCAAAGGTCCTACTCAACTAGACACAGCATAAATACAGAATAGAGTTCTGGCTACTCAAGTCAGACCATCTAATTAAGATGACCCTAAAATTTAGTAGGGTAAGAAGCTGCTTAAGATCTGTACAGTGACAGGAATGGGGAACCCACTGTACCTACTCCTGAAGTAAAGGAGAAGCTGGGCACCCAAGATCCTTATCTGTATAGGACCCTGGAACAGCTGCAGAGGCTGATGATATCAGAACCACTTACAGCCACAGGTATCCTAGGGACCATTTATTTGTCATTATTTCATATGCCACCATTCCCATGGGCATCACAGCTTTTTCCCGGAGCTGATCAGCAGATATAGAACAGTGATTCAACAAAGCACACTACTCGAACAGACAAGGCGATGTTGAAAGAGAACTTTGAAATCGCTGAAGTATGTCCTCAGCAAAACATATAATACTAATTCATCTGAATACCTCAGCGACCCAACATAAATGCCTGAACCCTACGATACTACAACAATTTAGTTCATAATGATCTTCAAACAATCTCTTCTCCTCTTGTCTTTCCGTTATGCGGAGATTGGATGGCAGAGGCGGGGCTGGTGGTTGGGAGGCAGGGTTAGTGCTGGGCAGACTTATATGGTCTATGCCCTGAAAAAGACAGATACAAATCAAGGGGCTGGTGGTTGGGAGGCGGGGCTAGTGCTGGGCAGACTTATATGGTCTGTGCCCTGAAAATGACAGATACAAATCAAGGTAAGGTATACACAAAAAGTAGCACATATGAGTTATCTTGTTGGGCAGACTGGATGGACCGTGCAGGTCTTTTTCTGCTGTCATCTATTATGTTACTATGAGGGGAATAATCGAACAGCGCCGGCGATCTATTTTGGCGGTGGCGCAACAGCTGGCCGGAACCGTATTATCAAAAAGATGGCCGGCCATCTTTTTTTTCAATAATAAAGTTTAGACCAGCCAAATGCCTTGGATGTCGCTGGGTTTGAGATGGCCGGTTTTGGTTTTCAGCGATAATGGAAAAAAATGTCAGCCATCTCCAACCCGGCAACATCCAAGGCATTTGGTCGTGCGAGGAGCCAGCATTTGTAGTGCACTTACATGCCAGGACACCAACTGGGCACCCTAGGGGTCAGTGTGGTGGACTTCAGAAACAGCTCCCACATGCATAGCTCCCTTACTGTGGGTGCTGAGCCCCCCCCCCCCCAAACCCCCTACTCACAAATGTGCACCCACTAAAAGTGCTCCAGGGACCTGCACACACACTCAGGTCTCTAGGACTTGTTGCTGCTGTATAACCTTGGCACAGCAGTTGACACCTGAAGACTAATGTCTTTGAAAAAGTGCTTTATTTGAATAAGCACCTTTACTCACAGTTAACTGCAGATCAGAGGTTGTGCCCCACTGGCAAAGAGTCTCCCTGATACTGAGATTAGCAGTAGGTCCGAGCTGGTAGAATGCTGTACAATGCCCTCGTTCAGCAACATTCAAGGTAAGAACGTTTTCTAACATGGGTAACACATGAAAGGGATCTAAAACTGGCTTACAAAAATGGCCACTACCTCATGGACTACCGGAAACAAAACAGGGCACACTCTGACCCAGTTAGCAGGGGGGAAAAGCACCATGGGAGTATAGCCCAGTACCCTACACCCACCACAATGCATTGCTGATGTGACTCTGCAGGGCACCTAACAGAAAAGGTGTCACACTCACCCGAGAGCCACATCGCAACCACAGAGGTGGGTACGGGATTTGAGGCTAGCATACAGGCTGGCAAAAAAGGTTTTCATTTGAACTTTTGTAGTATGGGAGGGGGTTGGTGACCACTGGGGGAGTAAGGGGAGATCATCCCCCATTCCGTCCGGTGGTCATCTGGTCAGTTGGGGCACCTTTTTGAGACTTAGTCGTGAAAATAAAAGGACCAAGTAAACCCGGCCAAATACCGCTTAACGCCGCTTTTTTTTTTTTCCATTATCGCTGAAAGCCTGCCATCTGGTAGCCACGCCCATGCCCCGCCTTCGCTTCACCGGTGACACGCCCCCCTTGAACTTTCGCTGGCGAGGCGACAGGAAAGCGGCGATACTGTTAAAAAGCCAGCTTTCGATTATACGCTTTTAGCCGCTTTTGCAAAATCGCCGGCGATCTCCCAATTTGTGTCGGAAGATCGCCGGCGAAAAGTTTTGATTATAAGCTGGTATGTTACCCATGACGCTTCATGCGGTTCCACCACAAGAACCTTATCCTATCATAACATAGCCTTGTATTTGTTTACTCCGGAGTCTAATAACACCTCTCCGGCACCATGTAAGCCACATTGAGCCTGCAAATAGGTGGGAAAATATGGGGTACAAATGTAATAAATAAGTAAATGAGGACAAGGGGATTGCAAAGAGTAAGAAGAGATCGCAATTGAAGATTATTTCAAATTTCCACAGGAGAGGAAGCAGGTACATTATTTCACAAACAACATCCCAATGCCTATCCGGTTAGCTACATGAAACGTGTGGGGGGGGGGGGGGGGGGGGAGGGTTACGTCTCCAATTAAGCGTTCAAAAATTCTCACCGCACTTAGAAGGCATAAGGTTGATATAGCCTGCTTACAGGAGACTAGACTCACAGATACAGAATATTTAAAGCTGCAGCGAAGCATGAGTGGGAGAGGTCCTAACAGCTTCCCCACAGGGTAGGAAAGGGGGTGTGGCTGCCTTATTCCATAAAGGTATCCCTCACAAAGTGTCCTTGGTAGAAAAAGGGACTAAAGGCAACCTTTTGCTTCGTGTGTGGTTGCAGGGCATAGAGCTTCTTCTCCTAGTCTTATATGGACCTAATTTGCAAGACCCTAGCTTTTTCCAGCACTTGACAAGCTACTAGACAATCAAAACCTCAATCCATATATATATGCAGATGATGTCACGATCTACATCCCGTTTAAACATGATCTAAAGGAAATTACCAACGAGATCAACCAAAGCTTCCAAATCATGCACGCCTGGGCGGATGCATTTCAACTAAAGCTCAACGCAGAAAAAACACAATGCCTTATACTTACATCACAATATAATACAAATAATTTCCCCACCATATCTACCCCAAACGTTTCCCTCCCCGTCTCTAACACTCTGCAAATTCTTGGAGTTACCATAGATCGACATCGCACACTTGAAAACCACATGAAGAATACAACTAAGAAAATGTTCCACTCCATGTGGAAACTCAAAAGAGTAAAACCTTTCTTCCCAAGGGCCATTTTCCGAAATCTGGTACAATCGATGGTACTAAGTCACCTAGACTACTGCAATGCACTTTACGCTGGATGTAAAGGAGATTGAAGGGGGGCAGACTCAAAAAAGATGTCAGGAAGTATTTTTTTACGGAGAGGGTGGTGGATGCTTGGAATGCCCTCCCGCGGGAGGTGGTGATGAAAACGGTAACGGAATTCAAACATGCGTGGGATATGCATAAAGGAATCCTGTGCAGTAGGAATGGATCCTCAGAAGCTTAGCCAAAATTGGGTGGCGGAGCAGGTGGGGGAAGAGAGGTTGGTGGTTGGGAGGCGAGGATAGTGGAGGGCAGACTTATACGGTCTGTGCCAGAGCCGGTGATGGGAGGCGGGACTGGTGGTTGGGAGGCGGGAAATACTGCTGGGCAGACTTGTACGGTCTGTGCCCTGAAAAAGGCAGGTACAAATCAAGGTAAGGTATACACATATGAGTTTATCTTGTTGGGCAGACTGGATGGACCGTGCAGGTCTTTTTCTGCCGTCATCTACTATGTTACTATGATTATCAAGAAACTTCAAACCTCCCAAAACACCGCAGCCAGACTCATATTTGGAAAAACAAAATATGAAAGTGCAAAACCCCTAAGACAGAAGTTACATGGGCTCCCTCTTAAAGAACGTATCACGTTCAAGATTTGCACGATAGTTCATAAAATCATTTACGGAGACGCCCCGTCGTACATGCACGACCTAGTGGACCTCCCTCCCAGGAATGCCAAAAGATCTGCCCGTACTTTTCTTCAGTTACACTTCCCCAGTTGCAAGGGATTAAAATACAAACTAATACATGCGTCCAGCTTTTCTTACATGAGCTCGCAGTTGTGGAATACACTACCAAAATACTTAAAAACAATTAATGAAATAACCAACTTTCGCAAATCGTTAAAAACCTCTCTCTTCACTAAAGCTTACCACGAGAATCCATAACTAACCACAACATACCACCACGACTCCTTGACTATGACTGTCTCCTTTCTATAACTGTTTGATTATATTGACATGTGAACCTTGTTATTCTTATTATCTTTGTAACACCAATTGTATTTTGTACCCTGAAACGGCAATGCCATTACTGGTATTTGTAAGCCACATTGAGCCTCCAAACAGGTGGGAAAATGTGGGATACAAGTGCAATAAATAATAAATAATAATGTAACTCACTGGCCCTTCTCAAAAGCTGCGAGAATTTACAGCACCCACCTCCTCATCGGTGTTAAAGACCATAATGAGCTAAGCTTGCGCTAGTGGCGATTTAGGGGATGGTCCTTGAGACAGCCCTATGGACAAAACATGATCATGTTGGACATAGGGTCCCCTATCTGACAGAAGCCATATATCTTTTAAAGATAAGTATTGGCTAAGAACATTAAGATATAGTGAAGAATTCGTATTGCCAATATAAATCATTATAAACCAAACAATGAATATAGCATAAAACTGAAAATAGCCAGTTTAAGATTTAGACTGTAACACTGATGAGGAAGAGGGTGCTGTAAATTTTCACAGCCTTTGAGAATGTCCAGTGAGTTGCACCGCTGAGGTGTTCAGATTAATTAGTATTATATGTTTTGCTGAGGACATAATTTGGAAATTTCAGAGCTGTGATATTGTCCTACAGTAAAGAACAAAGCCTTGGTATATGCTGAAAGAGATACAGGTGAAAGGAGGTGAAATAGCACAACACTGTTATTTAACCTTGTATGTATTAAATAACTGAGAGTACAGTAGGTGTAGATAGGATAGGGAGGGCTGACCCTACCGTGGAAAGAAGAGGAAGTAAGGGAATAATATAGATGGAAAGTAGCCAAGCAAGATCTTGCTGAAAAACCACGTTTCAAAAGACCTTTAAAATTTCTTCGTGTGGGTTGTGTACAAAGAGTAGGAGGTAACTGATTCCAGAGGGAGGAGGCTAGACATGGAAAGGCCAGTGAGCAAGATGAGGCCAATCGTGTCATGGATATAGACAGGATAAACAGAAAGTTAGTACATAAGTACATAAGTAATGCCATACTGGGAAAAGACCAAGGGTCCATCGAGCCCAGCATCTTGTCCACGACAGCGGCCAATACAGGCCAAGGGCACCTGGCAAGCTTCCCAAACGTACAAACATTCTATACATGTTATTCCTGGGATTTTGGATTTTTCCAAGTCCGTTTAGTAGCGGTTTATGGACTTGTCCTTCAGGAAACCGTCCAACCCCTTTTTAAACTCTGCTAAGCTAACCGCCTTCACCACATTTTCCGGCAATGAATTCCAGAGTTTAATTACACGTTGGGTGAAGAAAGATTTTCTACGATTTGTTTTAAATTTACTACACTGTAGTTTAATCTCATGCCCCCTAGTCCTAGTATTTTTGGAAAGCGTGAACAGACGCTTCACATCCACCTGTTCCACTCCACTCATTATTTTATATACCTCTATCATGTCTCCCCTCAGCCGTCTCTTCTCCAAGCTGAATAGCCCTAGCCTCCTTAGTCTTTCTTCATAGGGAAGTCGTCCCATCCCCGCTATCATTTTAGTCGCCCTTCGCTGCACCTTTTCCAATTCTACTATATCTTTCTTGAGATGCGGCGACCAGAATTGAACACAATACACAATACCATGGAGCGATACAACGGCATTATAACATCCTCACACCTGTTTTCCATACCTTTCCTAATAATACCCAACATTCTATTCGCTTTCCTAGCCGCAGCAGCACACTGAGCAGAAGGTTTCAGCGTGTTATCGACGACGACACCCAGATCCCTTTCTTGGTCCGTAACTCCTAACATGGAACCTTGCATGACGTAGCTATAATTCGGGTTCTTTTTTCCCACATGCATCACCTTGCACTTGCTCACATTAAACGTCATCTGCCATTTAGCCGCCCAGTCTCCCAGTCTCGTAAGGTCCTCTTGTAATTTTTCACAATCCTGTCGCGAGTTAACGACTTTGAATAACTTTGTGTCATCAGCAAATTTAAATACCTCGCTAGTTACTCCCATCTCTAAATCATTTATAAATATATTAAAAAGCAGCGGTCCTAGCACAGACCCCTGAGGAACCCCACTAACTACCCTTCTCCATTGTGAATACTGCCCATTTAACCCCACTCTCTGTTTCCTATCCTTCAACCAGTTTTTAACCCACAATAGGACATTTCCTCCTATCCCATGACCCTCCAATTTCCTCTGTAGCCTTTCATGAGGTACCTTGTCAAAACGCCTTTTGAAAATCCAGATACACAATATCAACCGGCTCCCCTTTGTACACATGTTTGTTTACTCCTTCAAAGAATTGAAGTAAATTGGTCAGGCAAGATTTCCCCACACAAAAGCCGTGCTGACTCGGTCTCAGTAATCCATGTCCTCGGATGTGCTCTGTAATTTTGTTTTTAATAATAGCCTCTACCATTTTCTCCGGCACCGACTTCAGACTCACCGGTCTATAATTTCACGGATCTCCCCTGGAGCCTTTTTTTAAAATGGGCGTTACATTGGCCACCCTCCAATCTTCCGGTACCACTCTCGATTTTAAGGATAAGTTGCATATCACTAGCAGTAGCTCCGCATAGTACTGCATAAATAGAGAAAGTGAGAGGGAGCATTGGGAATAAGCATCGAAGACAGATAACAAGATATACCAATAAAAGTGCACCTTGTGTGTAAGAAGAAAATTTTTAAATTGAATTCTACAGTTAAATTGGAAACCAATGCTGTACGTGCGGGGGGGGGGGGGGGGGGGAGTCATGTGATCTTATTCTTGAGTCCTATAAATCAACTTTATGGCTGCATTTTATACTAGTTTTAATGAATGGATTGAGTAAAGGGAGTAATCAGCCAACACTGAATTGCAATAATCTAAACGATTCAGTATAAGAACATGAAGTAGTATCCTCAATGTTTTGTTATCTAAAAAAGGTTTCAAAGATCATATTTGCCTGAAAGCAGCAAAGAATTTTCAATAATCTGAGAGATGTGTAATTTAAAAGATAGTGAAATGTCTATGAGTACCACAAGTAAACAGACAGTTTCCTTAAAAGCTATGGAATCTGAGTTTATCACAGGATAAAAAGGGGGAGGAGGATGACTTGGAAACCAGATAACTTCAGACTGTGACAGATTTAAGACCAGCCTGTGCTGAAGAAGCCAAGAAAAAACCTGGGAAAGACTTTAACAAAGGTTGTCTAGAAATCAGAGTCCCAGGTGTCATGACAATTAAAGCTGAATTATCCCCAAGATCTTGAATAAGAGTTGCCAGAGGGACCATGAAAATTATTGAAAACAGTGGCAGCCATGGGGACCTCACATGAAAGAGTGGTGGGAGATGAGAGATTGTTACAATGTTACTACTTGATAGGTGCGGAAATATATGAACGGAACCAATTAAAAGCCACCCCTTTAAGACCTGCTTCCTGAAGATGAACAACAACAGGTCTAGCTGAATAAAAAGTATGTCTTTTCCTGGGTCTAGATGTCAGTGCTGTTCCTGTACTATTACCTTCCCTAAAGCCTGACTGTTTAGGATGAAATGTATTATTAGTGTTCCAGAAATTAGGGGCCCTTTTATTAAGGGGCACCGAAAAATGGCCTGTGCTGGTGTAGGCGCATGTTTTGGACGCACAAAAGTCAATTTTCAGCACGCCTACAAAAAAGTCCTTTTTTTGTGGCCAAAAATGGACGTGCGGGAGAGAGGAGCATCGATGGACAAGAATGGACATGGATGGGAGGGCAGGGCCCAGGGAGAGAGGAGAAATTGCTGGACATGGAGGGGAGGGGAGGGAGGAGAATTGCTGGATATGGATGGATGGAGGGGGCAGGGGAGAGAGGAGCATCGATGGACATGGATGGGAGGGGCAGGGCCCAGGGAGAGAGGAGAAATTGCTGGACATGGAGGGGAGGTAGGAGAATTGCTGTATATGGATGGATGGCGGAGGGGAGGGAAGACAGAGGAAGGAGATGCACATGGATGGAGGGGGAGGGATAGAGAAGAAATGCTGGACATGGATGGAGGGGAGGGAAGAGAGAGGAAGGAGATGAGATGAGGGAAAAGGAAGAGAGGAGAAAAACTGCACATGGATGGAGAAAATAGGCAGAAGCTGGATCCACTGGAAAAGTCAAGTCTGCGGAGGGCCCAGCTTTTATTTATGGATATAGAGCAAGAAATGAAGAAGAAAGTAAAGAAACAATTGGAAAGGAAGCCCTGGAAACGGAGTTAAGAGGACAGATAGCAGCAGAATCAGATACTGGGCCAGCATGATCAGAAAAACAAAGTCACCAAACAACAAGGGTAGAAAAAAATCATTTTATTTTCATTTTAGTGTTTGGAATATGTCCACTTTGAGAATTTACATCTGCTACATCTTCTATCTTATTTTGCAATGTATAGCAATGTGCTTCTTTCTGTTTTTCTGGTATTGTGCTGCATGCAGAGTCTAACTTCTTAGCATTTCAGGTTAATTTTTGAAGAATTTGAAGAGGGGCTATCTCTGTTCTGGATGGGTAGGGGTGCCGACTAATAGGCTACAGGAGGGCGCCAGAAACCCTAGGACCGGCCCTGCTTTTGTGATCCTAGATCAGAAGAGTACCATAGAAAATGGGTCTCAAGGTGAATGGGGGCATCCCATGAAGCGGCTTAGTTGATCGAGGGAGTATGCCTATTCTTATGTTCTAATGTATTTACCATGAATTAAACTGCCTAAGGCGGAGTTAATGTGGAACCACTTAAAGTCTCTTGTCTCTCTAGGCTCAGCTAGCAAGTCAGCAGCAGCAGCAGCAGCAGCAGCTGGGCCTCAGTTTCATTTCTTCATTCCAGCCTCAGCCTACAAGTCAGCACTGCAGCAGAAGCAGGGCCTCAGTCTCTTGTCTCTGCACATGCAGAACCACACCATAGCCTCATCAGAGGCTTTCTTCACTGACTGTAGAAATTAACAAAGCAGGCATCTCTGCACAGTGCCCAGGTATAAAAATTATTTTATGCCAGGTTTTGGAGTAGGGAATGCAGGTTGGAAAGGGTACAAGGAAGGGATGGGGGATGTGAGGGAAGAAGCTAGACCTCTGGAAAGGGGTAGAGAATGAGGAGGTGAGTGTGAGGTTATAGGGCAGGGCAACAGGACAATTTCTGTATCTTTCTGCCACTTTTCTTGCTCTCTTACTGCATTAATGTGCACCTGCTCAGGAGAGGGCTCCAGTCCAAAAAGAACACCACTTCTTGAGTGATGTACTGCTGTGCTGTCTGTCACTCTTCAAACCACTGCACCACGTGAGGTGAACCCCCACACCAGGACACGACAGAGTGTGCTGCAAAAATTCAAGGAGCTGGTAGTACTCTGGTGCTGCCTTGAAGTTGGCACAGCTGTCTAATGACCAACCCCTGTCCTATGCCATTGGGAATTCCGGGGCCTCAATCTCTTGTCTCTCCCACCTCAGACAGCAATTCAGCAGCAGCAGCAGCATACCGTGTGCGCACACTACACACTTATCCAACTGGGGCCACACTCTGCAGTCTACTGAAGAACCTTGCCAAGTGCACAGCACATTAACCATAGCTCTTGTTTAATTTATTTAATTTTGTTATAGCAATGGAAAAGAAAGACAAAATTCATAAGAACATAAGAATAGCCATACTGGGTCAGACCAAGGGTCCATCCAGCCCAGTATCCTACTTCCAGCAGTGGCCAATCCAAGTCACAAGTACCTGGCAGAAACACTATTAGTAACAACATTCAATGCTACCATTCCCAGGGCAAGCAGTGGCTTTCCCCATGTCCATCTCAATAACAAACTATGGACTTTTCCTCCGGGAACTTGTCCAAACCTTTTAAACTCAGATATACTAACCATCGCTACCCACATCCTCCAGCAACAAGTTCCACAGCTTAACTATTCTTTGAGTGAAAAAATATTTCCTCCTATTTGTTTTAAAAGTATTTCCATATAATTTCATTGAGTGTCCCCTGTCTTTGTACTTTTTGAAAGAGTAAAAAAATCGATTCACTCTTACACCACTCAGGATTTTATAGACCTCAATCACAGTGGCGTACCAAGGGGGGGCAGTGGGGGCGGTCCGCCCCGGGTGCACGCCGCTGGGGGGGGGGTGCCGCGCGCCTGTCGGCTCTTCATTTTCATGCTCCCTTTGCCCCGGAACAGATTACTTCCTGTTCCGGGGCAGAGGGAGCATGAAAATGAAGAGCCGGCAGGCGCGCGGCACCCCCCTCCCCCCCCCCAGCGGCGTGCACCCAGGAGGGGGGTTCCTTCGTTGGGGGATCGGGGGTTCTTTCGCCGTGGGGGGGCGTCGCGCTGTTCCGGGGGGGTGCTGCACCCGGGGGGCGGGGCGCATCGGCGATCCGCCCCGGGTGTCAGCCCCCCTAGGAACGCCACTGCTCAATCATATCCCCCCTCAGCCGTCTCTTTTCCAAGTTGAAGAGCCCTAACCTCTTTAGACCTTCCTCATATCGGAGAAGTTCCATCCCTCTATCATTTTGGTCGTTCTTCTTTGAATCTTTTCTAATGCCACTATATCTTTTTGAGATACAGCAACCAGAGTGCTTGCTACAGAGGCATTATAATATTTTTGGTCTTATTTTCTAATCCCTCTCCTCATAATTCCTAGCATCCTGTTTGCTTTTTTGGCTGCCACCGCACACTGGGCAGAAGATTTCAGCATATTGTCTTGTCAGGTTCTCAGGTTCAAAGCCCGCGGGGCTGGGCTCTGGAGCAAACGTGAGCCCTTGGGCTGCTGACGAGGAGCGACAGCAGCAGGCAAAACCCACCAACCAACACTGGGTAAGCACAACGGCAGGGACTGCAGGCACTGCCCAGCGAACCGGAACACATGGACTGGAATCCCCCGGACTGGAGGACACAGGACTGGAACACTGGACTGCAATCCCCCGGACTGGAACACACACCGGACCGGAACACACTGGACTGGAGCGCACCAGACTGGAACACACACCGGACCGGAACACACTGGACTGGAGCACCCTGACTGGAACACACACCGGACCGGAACACACTGGACTGGAGCACCCTGGACTGGTCCCCCGGACTGGAGGACACAGGACTGGAACACTGAACTGGTCCACACAGCTTCACCTGCACTTAGCTACTAAGCCCCCCAGGAGTTGAGCTCATGGGTTCGAGTAGCCGGCAGGACTTACTGGACGACACAGGGACCAGGACTAGAACAAGCTGAACTGAAGTGCACCTAACTCCTAAAGTGACCAAAAGTGTTCCTAAGCCCAGCACCAACAGAAAAGCTCCTAAGCCCTCCACTAACAGCAGTGCTCCTAACAGAAACTAACAGGGATGCCCCTACGCCCTACACTAACAGAAGTGCAGGGAAGCCACAAGGGGAAAGGAAGGGAAGACAAATGCCAGACCTAACACTGGTACTTCCTAAGCACCAAGCTGCAGCAGCTAAACATGGGTTCTCACCCTGGTGCTTCCAAAGCACCCAGCTACAGCAGCTAACCACAGGTCATGAGGAAAAGCGGGGCAAGCACAAGGAAACAAGCAGGAAAGCCAAATACCCCAACAACAAAAGGTGCTTCCTAAACACTTACTCACAAGGGAGCTCCCAGCACCAAACTCCAGCACTGCACTTACAGCAGTGCTACACACCGTAACAAAAAGGGAAAAACAGGGAAGTCAAACACACAAGTCACAAGTGCATACTGCACTAAACTAACCTGGACCTAAAGCAAGTAGCCAGAAGCAAACGTTGCGAAGGCCCTGAAGGAAAGAACCCACTTCCTTATCAAGGCCCTCCCAGATGATGTCACTCTCCCTAGAGCCAGGCAGAACACATTCAAACCCCGAGAGGCCCAACCCACATCAATGCAACACCGTGAAACACTTGAAGCCAGTACACCCAAAGAGAGTCAGAGCAACTCAGACTACACCCACAGCTGCAGTGAAGAGACAATTAACCCCATGCTGCTGGAAGCTGCCAGCACAGAGAGACAGAGCCAGCTCAGAAAGGAAAGAGAAAAGAAACAGAAGCCAGCTAAGAAGCTGACTCCCAGGAAAGAGGTAAGTTTGAGAGGGGCTCAGACCCCAATCATAACATGTCTACAATGTCATCTAGGCCTTTTTCTTGAATGATGACTTCTAAAGTGGACCCTAGCATCAAATAACTATGATTTGGATTATTCTTCCCAACGTGCATCACTTTGCATTTGTCTACATTACATTTTCATCTGCCATTTGGATGCCCAGTCTTCCAGTTTCCTAAAGTCTTCCTGCAATTTTTCACAATCTGCATGCATTTTGACAACTTTGAATAGTTTCGTGTCATCTGCAAATTAAATCACCTCAATCGTCATTCCAATTTCCACATAATTTGTAAATATGTTAAACGGTACTGGTCCCAGTACAGATCCCTGTGGCACGCCACTATTCACCTTCATTCATTGAGAAAAATAGCCATTTAACCCTATTCTCTGTTTTCTGTCCAATAACCAATTTTTAATCCACAGAAGTACATTGCCTCCTATCCCGAAACTCCTTTCAAATAGCGACTGTAAAACAAGGGTAAGAATGAAGTATGGACTTTTTAAAAGTAATAATGGTCGATGCCAAAGAGTTGTCCTTTGTGCTTTGCTCGAAATGCAAGACAATTCTCTCTTGGAGATCACATGATGGAACCAATGGCTTGTGGGCTCACAAGAACTATTGTGCAACGTATGCCAGCAACAAAGATTACAGCTATAACAGGTTTTTCTCCGAGTAATACCAACCAAGTACCTACAAACATCAAATCTGAAGAGGCAGACAATGTGGTCACATTTGTACAACAGATGTCAGGCTCTCTTCTACTGAAGGGGACGGATTCAGGAATTTAACATCAAAGCTCATCTCTGTTGGTGCTAAATAAGGGAATGTTGACCTATATCACGTCATGCCCTGTGGGTCAACTGTCTCAAGTCATCTTGATGGTGTTGTGGAGAAAGAGATCGCACTCATCAACAAGCTAGTTTTAGTACTGCAGTTCAGAGTGACAACTGGCCTGTGGATACAGAACCTAAGCAACCACAGCTACATATCTGTGACTGTACAGTAGATTGATAACTGGCAAACAGAATCATATATTTTGGCTACTCGATTACTAGATGAAAATCATACCTCTGAAAATATAAAACTCACAGTGAAGTCGATTCTGGACGAGTTTAGTGTGCAACATCAAAACAATATGTACACTACAGACAATGCCAGTAATATGAAGGCTGCTTTTCAAGAATTCTCATGGATTGGATGTTCATGTCATAATCTGAATCTTGTTTTGTTGCACATCCTGCAGCAGGCAAATATGGATGGCACTGGTTTGCCACTTGAGTTAGCCAAACTTACTGACACCTCAAAAGAACTAGTGACATTGGCAAAATAAATAAAAATTATCAGTTGGTAGGAACACTTAAGCAGTGTGTAGTAACACAATGGAACAGGGTACTGTTAATGCTGAAATCAGTGGCAACACATTTTTCAGGTCTCCATACACTGAGCCAGGTTTTAATAGGGATTTTTTTCATCTGCTGGCTGATATCAATGAAGACTTGTTGGCTGATGTCATTCAAGTTTTGGAACCAGTTGATGTAACCACAAAATGCCTCTCTACTGATAAAAGCCTTTCATTGAATCTGGTGTTACCTACAAAACTGCAAAAGCTCAGAAAGTAGCATCAATTTACAACTGACAACACATCTGCTTAAAATGCAGAATAAATACTTCACAGTTCATCAGTGGCATTGTACTGCAGCTTTGTTGGAGCCATAGTTTGTTAACAACTTTGGAACACTAGCGCCAACTGAATATGCACAGTAAGATGATGAATCTAGAGAAAATTTTCTTGGGAGACTTTAGTAAAATGGGGGAATACCTGAGGAAGGAGATGATGGGCTGGGAGGAAATACGAGAAGTGGAAGGACAGTGATCCAGACTGAAAGAAGCTATAAATAGGGCCACGAACCTTTATGTAAGGAAAGTAAATAAAAGCAAGAGAAAAAGGAAACCAATATGGTTCTCCAAGCAAGTGGCTGAGAAAATAAAGGCTAAAGAGTTGGCATTCCAGAAATACACAAAAACTCAAGAAAAGGAACACGAGGAGGAATACAGGATGAAACTGAAAGAAGCCAAGAGAGAGATACGTCTGGTGAAAGCACAAGCGGAAGAACAACTGACTAGAAATGTAAGGAGGGGTGACAAAAATTTCTTCAGGTATATAAGTGAAAGGAGAATGACTAAAAAGGGAATTGTGAGACTAAAAGATACTGCGAACTGCTATGTGGATAATGATGAAGAAAAAGCAAATTTGCTAAATAGATACATTTGTTCTGTTTTCACATAAGAAAACCCTGAAGAAGGACCACGATGGACTGCAAAAAGTACAAATGAGATTGAAGTGGATACCCCACCATTCACGGAAGAAAGTGTGTATGAACAGCTTGAAAAGCTAAAGGTGGGCAAAGCCATGGGACCGGATGGGATCCATCCCAGGATATTGAGGGAGCTCAGATAGGTTCTGGCGGGTCCACTTAAAGATTTGTTTAATATATCCTTGCAAACGGGAGAGGTTCCGAGGGATTGGAGAACGGCGGAGGTGGTCCCTCTTCACAAGAGTGGTGATAGGGAAAAAGCTGGAAACTACAGGCCGGTAAGCCTCACTTCAGTTATTGGAAAAGTAATGGAAGCGATGCTGAAGGGAAGGATAGTAAATTTCCTGGAAGCCAATAAGTTGCAAGATCCGAGACAACATGGTTTTACCAAAGGGAAATCGTGCCAAACGAATCTCATTGAATTCTCTGATTGGGTGACAGGAGAATTGAATCAGGGACCAGCTATAGACGTAATCTACTTAGATTTCAGCAAAGCTTTAGACACGGTTCCCCACAGGAGGCTCTTAAATAAACTGGATGGGCTGAAGATAGGACCCGAAGTGGTGAACTGGATTAGGAACTGGTTGACGGACAGACGCCAGAGGGTGGTGGTGAATGGAATTCGCTCGGAGGAGGGAAAGGTGAGTAGTGGTGTGCCTCAAGGATCGGTGCTGGGACCGATTCTGTTCAATATATTTGTGAGTGACATTGCCGAAGGGTTAGAAGGTAAAGTTTGCCTATTTGCGGATGATACTAAGATCTGTAACAGAGTGGACACCCGGGAGGGAGTGAAAAACATGAAAAAGGATCTGAGGAAACTAGAAAAATGGTCTAAGGTTTGGCAATTAAATTTCAATGCAAAGAAATGCAAAGTGATGCACTTAGGGAATAGAAATCCTCGGGAGACGTATGTGTTAGGCAGGGAGAAGGATCTTGGGGTGATAGTATCTAAGGGTCTGAAGGCGACGAAACAGTGTGACAAGGCGGTGGCCGTAGCTAGAAGGTTGTTAGGCTGTATAGAGAGAGGTGTGACCAGCAGAAGAAAGGGGGTGTTGATGCCCCTGTATAAGTCGTTGGTGAGGCCCCACCTAGAGTATTGTGTTCAGTTTTGGAGGCCGTACCTTGCGAAGGATGTAAAAAGAATTGAAGCGGTGCAAAGAAAAGCTACGAGAATGGTAAGGGATTTGCGTTACAAGACATATAAGGAGAGACTTGATGACCTGAACATGTTTACTCTGGAAGAAAGGAGAAACAGGGGTGATATGATACAGACGTTCAAATATTTGAAAAGTATAAATCCGCAAATGAACCTTTTCCGGAGGTGCGAAGGCGGTAGAATGAGAGGACATGAAATGAGATTGAAGGGGGGCAGACTCAAGAAAAATGTCAGAAAGTATTTTTTCACGGAGAGAGTAGTGGATGCTTGGAATGCCCTCCCGCGGGAGGTGGTGGAAATGAAAACGGTAACAGAATTCAAACACGCGTGGGATAAACATAAAGGAATCCTGTTCAGAAGGAATGGATCCTAAGGAGCTTAGCCGAGATTGGGTGGCAGAGCCGGTGGCGGGAGG
The DNA here is from genome assembly GCF_901765095.1 of Microcaecilia unicolor. Classification (NCBI taxonomy): domain Eukaryota; kingdom Metazoa; phylum Chordata; class Amphibia; order Gymnophiona; family Siphonopidae; genus Microcaecilia; species Microcaecilia unicolor. Next base: position 323,809,121 of record NC_044032.1, on the reverse strand, counting down.
CGGGGATAGTGCTGGGCAGACTTATACGGTCTGTGCCAGAGCCGGTAGTGGGAGGCGGGGACAGTGCTGGGCAGACTTACACGGTCTGTGCCCTGAAAAGGACAGGTACAAATCAAGGTAAGGTATATACACAAAAAGTAGCACATATGAGTTTATCTTGTTGGGCAGACTGGATGGACCGTGCAGGTCTTTTTCTGCCGTCATTTACTATGTTACTTCTATTGTTGTAATTCATTTTCTTCAAATAAATTTGAGATATATATCCTCTTTCATGGAAACAGGAAATGATGTCAGAAGACGGCGGGACACTGACTGGAAACGAAGGGAAGGCTAGAGACAGACGGCCTTTCGCTGCCGCTGCTGCAACGGAGGCAGGGGAGCGAGGAGAATCGCTGGGTGGGTATGGATGCCTGGGGGGGGCAGGGGAGCGAAGGGAATCGCTGGGGGGTATGGATGCCTGGGGGGGGCAGGGGAGCGAAGGGAATCGCTGGGGGGTATGGATGCCTGGAGGGGGGGGCAAGGGAGCGAAGGGACTCGCTGGGTGGGTATGGATGCCTGGAGGGGGGCAGGGGAGCGAAGAGAATCGCTGGGTGGGTATGGATGGCTGGAGGGGGGGCAGGGGAGAGAAGGGAATCACTGGGTGGGTATGGATGGCTGGAGGGGGGGCAGGGGAGCGAAGGGAATCGTTGGGTGGGTAAGGATGGCTGTAGGGGGGCAGGGGAGCACAGGGAATCGCTGGGTGGGTATGGATGGCTGGAGGGGGAGCAGTGGAGAGAAGGGAATCGCTGGGTGGGTATGGATGGCTGGAGGGGGGGCAGGGGAGCCAATGGAATCGCTGGGTGGGTATGGATGCCTGGAGGGGGGCAGGGGAGAGAAGGGAATCGCTGGGTGGGTATGGATGGCTGGAGGGGGGGCAGGGGAGCGAAGGGAATCGTTGGGTGGGTATGGATGGCTGGAGGGGGGGCAGGGGAGCACAGGGAATCGCTGGGTGGGTATGGATGGCTGGAGGGGGAGCAGGGGAGAGAAGGGAATCGCTGGGTGGGTATGGATGGCTGGAGGGGGGGCAGGGGAGCCAAGGGAATCGCTGGGTGGGTATGGATGGCTGGAGGGGGGCAGGGGAGCCAAGGGAATCACTAGGTGGGTATGGATGGCTAGAGGGGGGGCAGGGGAGAGAAGAGAGTTGCAGGACATGGATGGCTGGAGGGAAGAGTGAGGGATGTGATAAGATGAGGAAAAAGGAAGAGAGGAGAAAACCTGCACATGGATGAAGAAAATAGGCAGAAGCTGGATCCACTGGACAGTCAAGTCTGCGGAGGACCCAGCTTTTACTTACGGATGTAGGACAAGAAATGAAGAAAGGCAGAAAGTAAAGATATAAATGGAAAGGAAGCCCTGGAAACCGAGTTAAGGGAACAGATAGAGAGCAGCAGAATCAGAGACTGCGACCAATATGGAAAGAAAAACAAAGTCACCAGACAACAAAGGTAGAAAAAAATCATTTTATTTTCATTTTAGTGTTTGAAATATGTCCAATTTGAGAACTTACATCTGCTGTCTTATTTTGCACTGGGTATACTGGAGCTGTAACAGCTTACAGAAATTATTTATAATGAAAAAAAATCACGTTAATTTGTTATCCTATACTAGTATAATATTTTCATAATATTTTCAATGATGTCTGTTTATATGCGCCATAGCTGGTATAAGGAGTGTGGCTAATGTAGGTGTGGCTGTCATAGGGGTGGAGCCATATGTGGTGACCGCACCCATAATGAGTACCAGCACCTTTTTTTCTACAAAAAAAGCACTGAGCAGCACTAAAGAAATGATTATTAGTAGTAGCATAATACCATTTTCTTTTACTCAAGTGGATGCATACTTGACTACTACTGATGAAATCACAGATGATATCTGGTATTACTGGAAGGCAAAATCAACAAAGTGGAAAAATCTTTCTGCCAGCATATCATCCGAACGGTCTTTTTCATAGGATGGACATGTTCTTGAGGTTAGACGATCACAGTTAGGACCACATGATGGACTTCTGTTTCTGCACAGACTTGAGAAATAACTACCCTCTCAATTTCATTGTAAAATTGCTAGCCAGTTTTTTAGCAAGATCACACTCAAACCTTCCCCAGAATACTGGAAACCAATTCAAGATGGCCTCAACGTTACAGATAGTGGAGAAAAAAGGACCTCACTGTCAATCAGTAATGCTATTCAAACATGAGTCTAACATAAAAACACTTATTAGTAGTTTAAAAAACCCCTCCATTTTTACAAATGTAAACTAAAACAAAATCAAGGTCACTTATTCATAACATCCATAAACTTCTTTCTGAAGGAAAGAAGGCTTTGCTGCTACAGTTTGACCTATCTAGTGCTTTCGATTTAGTAGATCACGATAAACATCTTCAAATATTGGGAGATCTCGGTGTGAATGAAAAGATTTACAATTGGTCCCCTGGATTCGAGTTTATAGGGTAAAGCTGGACAGTAAATTATCAGCAAGATGGAATAATTCTACTGGTGTCCCACAGGGCTCATCTTTTCTCCACTACTTTTTAATGTTTATATGCATTCATTGGTTTATGCTTTAGAGAAGTTGGGTATCTACTTTTATAGTTATGCTGATGATATAACAGTGTTACTCCAATTATCTCTCGAGTTTCATTCCATTCAGCTTTACTGCACAATATTAACACCTTGGATGAATGGATGAAAATGAATAAGCTTAAACTGAATTCCTTTTGAACCAGCCACTCTGCAGGTTAAGAGGAAAACAGTATGAGGATTAATCAGATTACATATCAATTTTTATCCTCTATACAAGTCTTGGGGAGATCGAACTGGATGCTAGGTTATCTTTAGAATCATAGGTTAATTTGCTTACTCAAAAGGTATTTTTTCTCCTGCACAATCTTTGGAGGGTGTGCAAATACTTTGAGCAGGACTACTTTCATCTTATAGTTCAATAGTCTGTTGGACTATTGTAAAATCATTTATTTGGGATCTTCTAAACAGTTAGTAAAAAGGTTGCAGTCCATTCAAAATACTGTGCTCCATCTGATATACTCACTGAAGAGGTATGATAGCGTTTCACTATGTTTCAGAAAAAGTCACTGGCTTCCAGTGTACACTAGAGTTATGTTAAAATTGTTCTCCCTAGACTAGCTCCACAATATCTGACTGATCATTTTATCTTTTTACAAAAATCTAGGAGTACTAGAACTGCGGCTTTATTTACTTTTCCCTCTTTGAAGATTTTGAAAAGATTGAAGTTATTAGATTATTTTTTTAATGTCAAACTGCTTGTTTTGCGTTGAGCAGATGGGTGTCAGATATCCTCCTCATCCGGGGGAATTTATTGTTTCAGCCGGGTTTGGATAAAGAGGTTTTCCGGATTTGGGCACGGCAGGGCATCACCAGGTTAGAGCATATGTTACCTCTACAGGGTACAATACTGAATCTGGGAACCCTTGGATTGGGTTTTGACATGAGGGGTATCTGTGTCTATACTCAGCTAAAGCACTATGTTGATTCATTAGATAAGGTGGCATTGGGGTCAAGGCATTGTCATTTTTTGAGACAGTTTTTTCATTCGGTAATAGGAGAGCGCCTTTCTATTTCGGGTCTGCATAAGGCGCTGGGTAAGTATTGGGGCAAAAAAGATCGAGATCTAATTCTTCAACGGTGGGCAGGAGACCTCTCGAGGCCACATCTTTCCTTGGATTTTGATATCTTGACATCCAGAATACCTAGACTTACAGGTAATGCGGGGTTAAGGAAATGTCAATATCGGATCCTGCATAGGGCCTATCTCACAAAGGCTCAGGTCTTCAAATTGGGAGGAGTATCTACGCCCTTGTGTGGGAAATGTGGGAGGGTCCCGGGATCTTTCTTCCATTGTCTGTAGGGGTGTTATAAGGTGAAAAACTTCTGGAATTCCATTGTTCAATATCTAGAATCACTTCTTGGAACGAGAGTCATGTGCTCCCCGATGGGAATTTTGCTAGATAAGCATGAGTTGTTTATTTTACAGAGTGGAAAGGCACATCAGCTGATCAGGAAAGCTTGTTTGATAGGCAAAAGGCTCATAATGAGTCAATGGATGGTGGATTCCCCCCCGGACTTTTGGCACTGGAGAAACAAATTACATGAGCTCATGTCATTTGAAAGGAGGGGTGTGGGCGGTTCCCCTAGGCGGCGGAGGCAGTTTCTGGACATTTGGGGGCCATATATTCATAGCTTGTCTGCCAAAGGGAGGAGTTTGGTGGTCAATTCCCTTTAGGGTCGCAGTACCGAGTATGCCAGTTCGGTTGCGAATTGTTGTGGGGCTGGACATCTCCTTAGGGGTGGGAGAATGGATGAGGAGAGGGGGGAGGTTTTCTGTCATGTTAGTAGTGGTTTTGGGAACCAGCATGGTTACTTGTAATTCTGGAGTTTGGGGGTTGGGGAGAGGGAGGGGAAGAGGTTGGGGGAGGGGAGGTTTATAAAAATTTGTAAAAACTTTAGATGCTAAGATAATTGCTTTGCTGTTCATCAGGTGCTCACATCTCCTTTTAGTCGACTGGGTAAATTTGAGAAACCTATCTTAGTTTGCAAAGTATTGGCACTGATTTGTCTATCACAAAACTGCTGGAATGGCGCATTAAGGGTGTCAATACAAAAGATATTTTATTCTGCCCAATTGAAGCAAAGCAGCTCACGGTAGAGGCAATAAGTTTTTTAGTATGGGATTATCAGAAACAAGGTCCCCTTTGTAGGTTCAGGTTGCAGTTGTGCATGTTGCCTCATGTATACCTGATTTCATTTGTTTCGCTGCAAGTTCTTGATGTTTATCTGGATTGTTAATAATAGATTTAAATATGAAATTTCATCAGGGCTATATGGCAGAGAGAGGGGTGGGAGGGGGGAAATAACATGATAAAAGCTTGATGACTATAAGTAGTAAACTGTTTTATCCATGTATTTTTATAGGATTGTGTTGGTAACATTTAGAATGTGGATTTTGTTTTGACGTGTCATCAATAAAAAATTGTTGAATACTAAAAAAAATTTCAAACTGTTTGTCTTGATAAAGTTGTTCAAAAATTTTCTGCTCTCAGCTACCAGTTACTTTTCTTTTCGAAAACAAGCCAAAACTTACCTATTTGGGAAATACATTCTGAAATCTATTGATTAATGGATCTATTGATTAATGGATCAGGCAACCCTCAGGGGGAGGAATGCTGGCTTCAGCCTAACCCCTGGTAAGCCTTTCCTCAGCTGAGAGGTGCCCAGCTCTACCACCAGCTGCCTTTCAGGTGCTGTGGAGGACTTGCATTTTTCTCTTTACATTTAATTTTCTCCCAGTTACTACTTATGACTCCAGTATACTTTTTCTTCTTGGTACTGTCCCTTCCTAATTTGTTTCTCCATCTTAAACCACTGTACACTGCAGGAACACATTGTCCACCCTCTGTATTCATTATCTCACCATCTCTTTTTTCCTCTTCCTTTTTCTCAGCTCTCAACCTTCAACATTTCCTTCCTTCCTTCCTTCCTTCCATTCATCCATCTCCTTTCTATCTGAGTACATCTCGCCTTCGTAGCTGTCGTCATACCTCTCCTACTCTTCTCCATACTCTCTCGCGCCTTCTTCTGCTCTCCGCTGGGGACATTAATCCCAATCCTGGTCCTCCACATCAGCTCTCATCCTATTTGTGCAGGTCACACCATGATATCTCCAATCTAATTTCTGTTCCTCTCCTCCCCCCTTCTTCCCTGCCTTTCTCTTCCGCTCTGTGGAATGCCCGCTCTGTCTGTAACAAACTTTCCTACATCCATGACCTCTTTATCTCTCAAACTCTCCATCTGCTTGCCCTAACTGAAACTTGGCTTTACCCTGAAGACTCTGTTTCAGTCGCGGCCCTATGCCATGGAGGTTATCTTTTCTCCCATACTCCTCGCCTGGTTGGCTGCAGAGGTGGTGTCGGGCTACTACTTTCACCCTCTTGTAGATTTCAACCTCTTCTTCCACCTCAGTCTCACTGTTTTTCTTCCTTCGAAGTCCACTCCATCCGTCTATTTGCTCCTCTGCCTCTCCGAGTAGCAATCATTTATCGACCCCCTGATGTCCCTTTCTCACTGACTTTGATGCTTGGCTTTCCTTCTTTCTTGAACCTTTATCTCCTTCCCTCATTCTTGGGGATTTTAACATTCATGCTAATGATCCCTCTGACTCTTATGCTTCGTAGTTTCTTGCTTTAACATCCTCTTTCACTCTTCAACTGTGCTCCACTGTCCCCACTCACCAGAATGGCCACTGTCTTGATCTTATCCTCTTCTCAAACTGCTCACTCTCCAGTTTCTGTGCCTCAACTCTTCCCCTCTCTGACCATCATCTGATAACTTTCATACTTAAACAACCTCCTCCCCAGTCCCGTCCAATCTTAACCAATACATTTAGGAATCGTCAGGCTATTGACCCTTCTACTCTGTCCTCCAGTGTTTCAAAACTCTTCTGTACCACTATGTTATCCAAATCTGTCAATGAGGCTGTCTCTTCCTATAGTTATGGAATGCATTACCAGCAGACTTGAAAGCAATCAACGAAACAACTACCTTTCGAAAATCTCTGAAGACATTCTTCTTCAACAAGGCCTATAATGAAAACCTATAGCCCACTAAGTCACCTCACCAAACCACTCAACTCTGAACGCTTACCCTATAATTTCCCTAAACACTCTCTTCCTTCCCCCTTTTTTTTCTTTTCCCTTCCTAATCACTACACATTACTAACTGAACCTGATCTGACACCCTGTAATGACAATATTAACAAATTTATGTAAGCCACATTGACCCTGCAAATAGGTGGGGGAACGTGGGGTACAAATGCAATAAATAATAATAATAATAATACTATTCTCTCCTCTGCTCTGGATACTCTCGTTCCTCCCATTCCCCGTTCTGTAAAACGTACCAAACCCCAGCCTTGGCTGACCTCTAGAATCCGCTACCTACTTTCCTGTGCCCGCTCTGCTGAACGCCTTTGGCTGAAATCCCGTGCCCATGCTGACTTCATACATTTCAAATTCTTGCTGACCTCCTTCCAGTCTGCTCTTTTACTTGCCAAACAGGACTAAGTATTACATCCAGTTGACAAATTCTCTTGGCTCAAACCCTCGATGTCTCTTTGCCACACTGAACTCTCTCCTCAAAGTGACTTCACCTCCAACTCCCCCTTCACTTTCCGCCCAGACTCTGGCTGGGATAAGGTTCACAAGATTAAACTTGAATTCTCAACCAGGTCACCTCCACCTCTCCTTCCCTTAGTCTATTCTCTCAACCTTCCAACCCCTGTCTCCTTTTCTTCCTTTTCTGAAATCACTGAAGAGGAAACTACACATCTGCTTTCCTCCTTGAAACTAACTACCTGTTCCTCTGATCCTATTTCCACCCATCTACTTAACACTATCTCTCCTACTGTCATCCCTTTTATCTGTCATATTCTCAGTCTTTCAATGGCCACTGCGACTGTTCCTGATGCCTTCAAACACGCCGTAGTCACACCACTCCTTAAAAAACCTTCATTGGACCCTACCTGTCCTTCCAACTATCGCCCCATCTCCCTCCTCCCTTTCCTATCCAAGATACTTGAACGTGCTGTTCACCGCCGTTGCCTTGACTTTCTTTCATCTCAAGCTATTCTTGATCCACTTCAATCTGGCTTTCGCCCCCCTTCATTCAACTGAAACAGCGCTTGCTAAAGACTCTAATGATCTGTTCCTGGCCAGATCCAAAGGTCTCTAGTCTATCCTCATCCTTCTCGATCTATCTGCTGTTTTTGACAGTGTTGATCACAGCCTACTCCTTGATACGCTGTCCTCACTTGGATTTCAGGGCTCTGTTCTTTCCTGGTTTTCTTCTTATATCTCCCAGCGTACCTTTAGTGTATACTCTAGTGGATCCTCCTCTACTTCTATCCCACTGTCAGTTGGTGTACCTCAGGGATCTGTCCTGGGACCTCTTCTTTTCTCCATCTATACTTTTTCCCTTGGTACTCTGATCTCATCCCATGGTTTTCAGTATCATCTTTACGCTGATGACTCCCAGATCTACCTCTCCACACCAGAAATCTCAGCCAAAATCCAGGCCAAAGCATCAGCCTGCCTGTCTGAAACTGCTGGCTGGATGTCTCAGCGCCATCTGAAACTAAACATGACCAAGACTGAACTTCCCATCTTTCCCCCTAAACCAACCTCTCCTCCTCCACCATTCTCGATATCTGTGGATAACACTCTCATCCTTCCTGTCTCATCAGCTCGTAACCTTGGGGTCATCTTCGACTCCTCCCTCCCCTTCTCTGCACATATTCAACAGACTGCTCAAACCTGTCGTTTCTTTCTCTATAATATCAGCAAAATTCACCCTTTCCTTTCTGAGCACACTACCAGAACCCTCATCCACACTCTTATCACCTCTCGCTTAGACTATTGCAACTTGCTTCTCACAGGTCTCCCACTTAGCCATCTCTCTCCTCTTCAATCTGTTCAAAATTCTGCTGAAAGACTTATATTCCGCCAGTGTCGTTATGCTCATATTACCTCTCTCCTCAAGTCACTTCACTGGCTTCCTATCCATTTCTGCATACAGTTCAAACTCCTCTTACTGACCTATAAGTGCATTCACTCTGCAGCTCCTCAGTACCTCTCCACTCTCATCTCTCCCTACATTCCTCCCCGGGAACTCCGTTCACTGGGTAAATCTCTCGTATCTGAACCCTTCTCCTCCACTTCTAACTCCAGACTCCGTTCCTTTTATCTTGTTGCACCATATGCCTGGAATACACTTCCTGAGCAGGTACATCAAACTCTATCTCTGGCCGTCTTCAAATCTAAGCTAAAAGCCCACCTTTTTGATGTTGTTTTTAACTCCTAACCCTCATTCACTTGTTCAGAACCCTTATTTTATCATCCTCACTTTAATATTCCCTTATCTCTTGTTTGTCCTGTTTGTCTGTCCTAATTAAATTGTAAGCTCTGTCGAGCAGGGACTGTCTCTTCATGTTTAAGTGTACAGCGCTGCGTACGTCTAGTAGCGCTTTAGAAATGATAAGTAGTAGTAGTAGTAGTAGCAGTTTATATATTTGTCAGATTAAGATAGGAATTGATATGAACGTGTGGTTAAATCATGTATTTCCTGGAAATGTCCAGTTTCATTATAATGTGATCCACATTAAACTGCAAGGTATATAGCAGAATATAAGTAGTGCTGTTAATGTTAAAACAAGGAAAAAATTGATGGACGGTTCATCAATTTATCATTTTTAAATGTGTATTTTTCATAAAACCATGATATTTGCAAAATTGGATAATAGATTTGATATACCTCCTTTCTGTGGTATAGCCAAAGTGGTTTACATATTATGTTCAGCACACTTTCTCTGTCCCTATCCCTAATGAACTCACAATGTAAGGTTTTTGTTCCTGGGGCACTGGAAGGTTAAGTGACTTGCCTACAGTTACAAGGAGATGCAGTGGGACTAGAACCCAGTTCCCCAGGTTCTTAGGCCACTGCCACATTAACCACTAAGCTACTCCTCCACTTATCTCTGTATGGTAGAAATATTCCACTTTAACTTGGTGAATTTCTAGTGGTGCAGTAGATTCAACAAAAGGCTGATTGGCTTTGAATGACTATCAGGTAAACACTTTTGCAATGCTATTAATTCTGCCACCTGATATAGCAAAAGAGCTTTGGAACATTCGTGCCAACTGAATAAGGACAGACACTGTTGAGAGTTAGTGGATAGGCTGCCGGCAACAGAAAATTCAGATGATGACTTCTCTATTCAGAAGGAGCAGGGCCGGTCCTAGGGTTTCTGGCGCCCTCCTGCAGCTTATTAGTTGGCGCCCCTACCCATCCAGGGGCGGGATCACTATGGCTTCACCCCTACAGTAGTCACACCCCTTTTACTAGCCATGGCATCACTGAAACTATTACACCAGTATAGAAGAAAAATAACGTGATTTTTTTTGGTTTTCATTATAAATAATTTCTGTAAGCTGTTACAGCTCCATTATACTCAAAATAACACAAACCAAATTAGCATACAAACCATAAATTATGACAACAGACAGTCTTGCCAACTCTGAAAAACAATGTGTTAGCAAAATCTCTGAATCTAACAAACAGATCCCTATTCAGACACTTGGCCTTGCAGTCTTCAAATTCTTCAAAAATTAACCTGAAATCCTAAGAAGTTAGACTCTGCATGCAGCACAATACCAGAAAAACAGAAAGAAGCACATTGCTATACATTGCAAAATAAGATAGAAGATGTAGCAGATGTAAATTCTCAAAGTGGACATATTCCAAACACTAAAATGAAAATAAAATGATTTTTTTCTACCCTTGTTGTCTGGTGACTTTGTTTTTCTGATCATGCTGGCCCAGTATCTGATTCTGCTGCTATCTGTCCTCTTAACTCCGTTTCCAGGGCTTCCTTTCCAATTGTTTCTTTACTTTCTTCCTTTCTTTTTCATTTCTTGCTCTATATCCATAAATAAAAGCTGGGCCCTCCGCAGATTTGACTGTCCAGTGGATCCAGCTTCTGCCTATTTTCTCCATCCATGTACAGTTTTCTCCTCTCTTCCTTTTCCCTCATCTCATCTCCTTCCTCTCTCTTCCCTCCCCTCCATTCATGTGCATCTCCTTCTTCTGTCGTCCCTCCCCTCCATCCATGTCCAGAATTTCTTCTCTTTCCCCTCCATCCATGTACATCTCCTTCCTGTCTTCCCTTCTCTCCCATCCATCCATGTCCAACAATTCTCTCCTTGCCCTCCCCTCCATCCACCCATGTCCAGCAACTCCCTTGCCCTCCATCCCATCTATCCATCCAAATCCAGCAATTCTCCTCTCCCCAGCTGCCCCCCTCCATCCATCCATATGCAGCAATTCTCCTCTCTCCCCCCTGCCCTCACCTCCATGTCCAGCAATTTCTCCTCTCTCCCTGGGCCCTGTCCTCCCATCCATGTCCATCCTTGTCCATTGATGCTCCTCTCTTCCCTCCTCCTCCATCCATCCATATCCAGCAATTCTCCTCCCTCCCCTCCATGTCCAGCAATTTCTCCTCTCTCCCTGGGTCCTGCCCTCCCATCCATGTCCATCGATGCTCCTCTCTCCCCTGCCCCCCTCCATCCATCCATCCATATCCAGCAATTCTCCTCCCTCCCCTCCCCTCCATGTCCAGCAATTTCTCCTCTCTCCCTGGGCCCTGCCCTCCCATCCATGTCCATCGATCAATGCTCCTCTCTCTCCTGCCCTCCCGCTCCCATGTCCACCTGCCCGCCCTCTTCTCTGGTTTAAATCTTGTGTTTAAATTTACCTCCGACATCACAGCAGCTGCGCAGCATCAGTGAAAGTGCTGCTGCCGACGTCTCCCAGCCTTCCCTTCGCTCGTTCGTTCCCTCTCAGTGTCCTGCCCTCGCAAGGAAATGATGTCAGAAGAAGGCAGGACACTGAGGGAACGAACAAGCGAACGGAAAGCTAGAGACGTCGGGCAGCAGCACTTTCACCGACGCTGTGCAGCTGCTGCGAAGTCAGAGGTAAATTTAAATACAAGATTTAAATCCCCCAGGGCAGCGCGGGCACCGGAGCAGGAAACCGAAGGCAGGGCTGCTGTCGTGATCCGGGAGAGGAGGTAAGCGGCGAGGGTAAACATGGCGCGGCGGCACCCTCTAGAGGTCGGCGCCCTCCTGCCATGCTTGCCTCGCTTACCGGGTTGGACAGGCCCTGAGAAGGAGGGGGGCAGTGATGATGATGGAAGAAGGGACGACACAGGGCGGGTGGGGGGGAAGGAGGGAAATAATACCACACATTGAGGGGGAGGAAGGAAAAAGAAGACTACTTGACTATAAACCCTCAGTTTCTATTCCAGTTAATATTTTCCCCATAGAAATGGGAGGAAAAATGTTTTCTCAATTTACATTCAGATGAGTTTATATTTGAGTATATAAAAATACAATTTTAAAAATATATTAAAAATAATAAATTGGGGGGGGACTTCCGGTGACGTCATGAGCTAAGGAGCAGTGCTACTGAAGCTCCGAGACACCCAGCTCTGCAATACCGCTGAACGAAAGAGAGAAAAAACCCCAAAGACCTAAATCGGTATATGGAAAAGTTCCTTACCACCTTACCTACAGGAATGGCGCAAAAAAGCCAAAAAAAAGAGAAAATTAAAGCGAACAGCGGAGACGCCAAGATGGCGGACGATCAGGTCCCGCCGGGAACCGCGTTCACGGAGGCGCAACTCGCTCAGCTGACACAGGCGATCGAAAAGGCATGGACCCCAAAATGGTCTGAATTAACGGCCAAGTTAGAAGCATACCAAGCTAGGCTAGATGGCATAGCAATTCGCGTGGGGGATCTAGAGGCCAGAGTGTCGGCAACGGAAGATGAAACGAGGGGGTATGGACCCGACATTGCTAACTTGCGCAAGCAACTGAAAGAACAAAAAGATTTACTTGACGACTATGAAAACAGAGCGCGCAGGAATAACATTAGGATTGTAGGACTTGATGAAAGTCTTCCGGAACGGAATCTGGACACATGGCTAGAAAACTGGCTTTCTAGCGAACTTGCAATAACGGATACCATAGGCCCCTTTGTGATTGAAAGGGCACACCGAGTAGGCAGGAGGATGCCAGATCGTAACAGGCCGAGGGTTATTATTGCAAAACTTTTGAATTATAAGCATAAGATAGAAGTCATCCAAGGCTTCAGAATTAAAAGAAACACCCTCAAATACAAAGACAAGAATGTTTTAATATTCCAGGACTTTTCAGCCCTGGTACAAGAAAAACGGAAGCTGTTTCACCCACTATGTGCAAGCTTAGCAAATCAGAAAATAAAGTTTGCTCTGCAGTACCCGGCCCAGCTAAAAGTTTTCTATCAGGATAAATGGCAAACTTTTACAACTGTGCAAGAAGCCAGAAAGCAACTGAAGGAAAACAAGGTAATAGAAGAAGATTGAAATGATCCTAAGTGCACAATAACAAAATGGTCTTTGGGATAAAAAAGCAATGCTACAGTACGGGAATGGAAGTAAGAATACATACAGTTATAGTAAATGCGGGGCTGGGGTCTCTGGCTGAATCCGGGGTCACACTCATCTCACTAAGGGAACTAGGGAGATGAGGCAGGGTACTAGAGGGGTAGGGGAGAATTTGGAACAGGGGGGTTGGACAAGGGAGGGAAAGTGGGGGTTCTCTCTGCGCAGTCAAGGGGACACAACACGAATGAACTCCAGACACTTGAAAGATCTTAAAAGAAAAAGAAACAGAAAATACTTAGAAAAAAGTCAATTTCACGTAGCTAACGAGATAACAGGAAATTCGAAAGATAGAAACAACACCCACAGACTATCGCCATGCCAGTGAGGATAATAACCTGGAACGTGGGGGGCATAACGTCTCCCATAAAAAGAAATAAAATATTGCAATTCTTAAAAAGACATAAAGCAGACATAGCCTGCCTACAAGAAACGAGATTAAGTGATCTAGAACACGCAAAGTTACAAAGGAACTGGGTGGGCGAGTGTTACGCGGTGGCCTCTAAGGGAAGGAAAGGTGGAATAGCAATATTATTTAGGAAAGGGCTCACATATAAAGTAACTAAGATAGAAAAAGGGGAGAGGGGGAGAACCATAACATTGAGAGTATGGCTACATGGAGTAGAAATCTCGTTGGTGGTGGTTTATGGTCCTAACGAACACGATCCAAAATTTTTTGGTTCTCTAGAGAACAAATGTTTACAAAATTCAAATTTGATAGTTCTGGGAGACTTCAATTTAGTTCGGGATCCTAAAGAGGATTCCTCCAACCCAAATTCAGCTCATTACTCAGGACAGAGGGCTGGAGAACTTCAGAGATTTGCTAAGACATTGAATTTGGTGGATGTTTGGAGAACATATCATCCGGGAGAAAGAGATTACACCCACAGATCACGTGCCCACAGTACGTTAGCGAGGCTAGACTACATATTAATGGAACACTCCGTATTCCCAATGGTGAAAGCAACATCGATAGGCCCAGAGGAAATTTCAGACCACGCCCCAGTTTGGGTAGACCTGGAAGCCCCGGTGGATAAGTTGGGAGGAATAGGATGGAGATATCCTGCATATCTACATACAGACCCGCAACTAGGGAAGTACGTAGTAGACAGATGGGAAGAATATAGAACACATAATGGAGAGCATGCCCTAGTAGATCCCACATTGTATTGGTCGGCCTCTAAGGCAGTTCTCAGAGGAGATATTATTGCATTCTGCAGCGCAAAGAAAAAACGCCGGGCGGCTAGTATATTGCAACTAGAAAAGCAGCTACGTAAAGCTAAAAGCACACACATAAACCACCCCTCACCAGGAACACTAGAGACATGGAAAACAATACAGAACACGTTAAACTCACTAATTCATGAAACTGAATCTAGAGCACTCATGTTCTACAAATATAGACTACACCGTTATGGTAATAAATCAGGCAGATTATTAGCGAAAGTGATAAAAAATTGGGGGGGGACACGAACGGTGGCCTCATTAAAAGACAACACAGGTAAACTTACCACAAGTCAAAAAGAAATTGGGCAACTTTTCACGGAATATTTTACCTCCCTATATAGCGCTACAACTCCAACACCAGAACAGGGAATACAAACCTATTTGCAGAAAGTAGGACTTAAGACCCTGACGCAGGAAGGAATTAACACCCTTAATGCACCCCTAACATTAAAAGAACTACAACAAGCAATTAAGAGGCTGAAATTACGTTCTGCCCCTGGCCCTGATGGGTACACGGGAGAGTATTATAAAGTCCTCCCGGCGGAGGCCTATATGGCACTTCTGGCCTATTACGAAACGGTTATAGACAAAGGACAATTTCCGCAGTACGCTAACAGGGCCCTCATTACTCTAATACCGAAACCCGGAAAAACTTTAGACAAACCAGAAGATTACAGGCCAATCTCGTTATTGAACGTGGATATCAAAATACTAGCAAGCATGTTAGCTGCCAGATTGGCCCAATATTTACCTAAGCTGGTGGGTAAAGATCAGGTGGGGTTCATTAGGGGAAGGCAGGCAACACACAACGTTAGACGTTTGCTACTGGCAATGGCAACATGCCAGGAAAATGGAACACCGGCAGTGGTAGTCAGCCTTGATGCTGACAAGGCTTTTGACCGGGTGGGATGGGACTACCTATTTCATACACTAACAGCAATGGGAATAACAGGATGGTTTCAACAAGCTGTACGCACCTTATATAGCAACCCTGGGGCAAATGTATTAGTAAATGGCATAAAGGAGCCTGAGTTTGATATAATGAGGGGCACAAGACAGGGATGTCCCCTCTCACCCGCATTGTTTGTACTGTCCATAGAACCATTGCTATGTGCACTTAGGACACAGAAAGATATCATGGGAGTCCAGGTAGCAGAAAAAGAAGTAAAAGTATTGGCATTTGCGGATGACTTATTGCTGACGGTGAAAGAACCATTAAGATCTATAGGAAAATTACTGGAAGAGCTAGAAATATTTGGCAAATTGTCAGGTTTTAAACTGAACTTAACAAAGTCATCAGCCCTGGAGGTGGTGGAGTCTAGTAGTAATAACTGGAAACAAACGCTGCCGTTTACATGGGCTACCACGCACATTAAATACTTGGGAGTGTGTGTCCCAGCTAGATTAGAAGATTTATATGGATTAAATATACAACGATTGATGTCGGAAAGTAAAACAAAACTACAAGCCTGGACTGAACTTCCCATATCGCTGCTGGGACGCATAGCCCTATATAATATGATAATAGTACCAAAATGGACATATATCTTTCAAACAATTCCAGTATCTTTAAAAAAAAAAGATGAACGTATTCATAATACAACGTTACAAAAGTTTCTTTGGAAAAACAAGAAGGCTCGGCTTCCCATCTCAATATTGAGTATCCCAGTAGAATACGGAGGCCTGGGGTTACTAAATGTGAAATATCTCAACATAGCTGCAGGCATGAGAACTATTAATGACTGGTATCGGAATACCGAGGACTATACAAATACAAGTTTAGAGCTGGGACTAACACCAAAGACCCATTTCAGCAATTTTCTACATGGGACCGAAATGCGGATACCATATGCTTTGCAACTATCTGGAATTATGGGGAATGCAAAGACAACATGGAAATGGATATGTAATTTGTATAGTTTCTCAGCAAAAGTTACACCATTTCTGTCAATATGTGACAACTCAGCTTTTCCACCTGGCCAGATGTACGCCGTCTTTAAAAACTGGCGAAAGAGAGGAATTATATATTTGCTGCAGGTGGTGACCCGGGAAGGACGTATGAGGTCATTTGCAGACTTGCAACAGGAATTCCACATCCCAAATAAAGACAAATTTTATTATATGCAGCTGAGCCATTACGTATCCACTCTACCATGGACTTCTCTTACGGAGGATGTTCAGGAAGAATTATCATCAGTGTTTTCATTAGGATCGCAACAGAGAGTGCCCATGTCGTTCCATCACCGGCAGATACGAGAGACAACACCGGAATTGGAATTCCACAAATTGGCACAACGGTGGTCCACGGATTTACAGATACCGGTACAAGAGACACTGTTAAAAAAGCATTTACTGGAGATTAGAAAAACTACAAATTGGTCTTCACATTGGGAAATGCAGTATAAAATGGCCTTGCGCATATATATACCACCAAGACAGGCGTTCCATATGGGACTCTCCCCTTGGGGGGAGTGCCCAAAATGTGGACAGAGTGGAGCAACATTGGGCCACATGTTCTGGATATGCGCAGGTATCCAGAAGTTTTGGACACTGATAACAACAACTGTTTCCAGCATGTGGGGGCAGACTTGGAGGAATGACCCGGCCATGTTGTTTGGAAGCCTGGACCTTGGACTACCATTAAAAAAAGGCTATAAAGCATTTGTGAAGAGATCGATAATAACTGGAAAACAAGTCATTTTGGCGGAATGGTTAACAAACAGATACCCAACGAAACAACAATGGCGCACACGCATGCTGGCCTTGGTGCGCATGGAGAGACTAGGTGCAACACCGCTTGACTCTGAACAAGGGAAAAAATTTCAACAAAGGTGGAGCCCTTTTTGGGACACAATGACCCCAGCGGCCAGAAGTTACTTATTGAATATCTGACCGAAATGTTGACCGTGATTACCACAGGAAGAGAACTTATAATGCAGAGAGAAGGGAAGGGGGAGGGATGGGCAGTTGAATTGTTAAGAAGTAAAGGAAAAAGGGAGTTAGAGAATTGAACCATCTTCTGAAAAAGTATATTGTACAATGATGTTAGAATCTAACTACTGCTAAAGTTACATAATCTAGGCGGGTAATCCGATGTTATTTAACTGGTTGAGAGTGGGGGGGGAGGAGGGGGGGGAAGTCGACGAAGTGTTATTATTGCTTAACCAGGAAAGACATGTTATAAAAAGTTTATGAACATTGAATGTTAATTGGTTAATGTGTTACAACTTGAATAAAAAACCATTGAAACATAAAAATAATAAATTGAAGTCTAAACTAAAACAATGAAAAATGTATGAAGGACGCTTGTAAAAACAGAGTTATTATAGAACCAATGATAGTGTTTTGGTGTTAGTGTTACTGATTGAGGGCAAGATCCATTTTCTCCATTATACATAAAGTTAGAGGTGAAATCTTGAAGTGGTTTCCAGTATTTTGAGAAGGGTGGAGTGTGATTTTTCCCTTCTCCTACTCTAGTATTTTATTTGTCTAGCCAGTATTTTAGCTCACAGCTGAATGCTTTCACCAGGGACTCTCTATACCAAGAAACCCTGCTGCATTTGCAATGTACATCTAGAGCAAACGCGCCCCCTCCCCGGGGCAACATTCTGGGGAAGGGGGAGCCTATTCCGAAAGGATGGGCTCCACCTTAACCAGGGTGGGACCAGGCTGCTGGCATCGGCATTTAAAAAGGAGATAGAGCAGCTTTTAAACTAGAAATGGGGGGAAGGCCAACAGTCACACAAAAGCGCATGGTTCGGGATAAGGTATCTTTCAAAGATATCACCAAAACATGGAAGATAGGGTATCCTGATAGTGAGGTTGCAAAAGAGACCATAGTAGATCAGGTGTCCTTAAATAAAAAATAAAAAAACAGACGATTGAATATTAATACTGTCAAGTACTGAGCATGATGTAAATAGGAACAAACATAGTTTGAAATGTCTATATGTGAATGCCAGGAGCCTAAGAAATAAGAAGGGAGAGTTAGAATATATTGCACTAAATGAAAAATTAGATACAATAGGCATCTCTGAGACCTGGTGGAAGGAGGATAACCAGTGGGACACTGTCACACCGGGGTACAAATTATATCGCAGTGATAGGGTGGATCAAATTGGTGGAGGGGTAGCATTGTATTTTGAGAGCCTTGAATCAAATAGATTAAAAATTCTGCAGGAAACAAAACACATCTTGGAATCACTGTGGATTGAAATTCCATGTATAAAGGGGAAAAGGATTGTGATAGGAGCAGTAGTGTGCTGGAGCAGGCTCTCACAGGCTCTCGAGAGCCGTTTGTTAAGTTTTTAAGAATTTTGGGAGCCGGTTCTCCATGGCTACTTTAACAAATGGATCCCAAAATGTGGGCTTGGGCCCCTCCTGAATTCTCTTTTACTTTGCTGGTAAGACAGAGCCCCCTGTTAACAATTTACCAGCACACCCCTGGATAGGAGTGTACTACTGTCCGCCTGGCCAGGATGAACAGACGGATGCAGAAATGTTAGGGACGCAAACAAACTGGGCAACGCAATAATAATGGGTGATTTCAATTACCCTGATATTGACTGGGTAAACGTAACATCGGGGCACGCTAGGGAGGTAAACTTCCTTGATGAAATCAAGGAGCAGTTGGTACAGGAGCCGACGAGAGAAGGAAAAATTCTAGACCTAGTCCTTAGTGGAGCGCATGATCTGGTGCGGGAGGTAATGGTGCTGGGGACGCTTGATAACAGTGATCATAATATGATCAGACTTGATATTAGCTTTGAAGTAACTATACATAGGAAATTAAATACATTAGCGTTTAACTTTAAAAAAAGGAGACTATGATAAAATGAGAAGAATGGTTAAAAAAAAAACTTAGAGGAGCAGCTGCGAGGGTCAAAAATTTACATCAATCGTGGATGCTGTTCAAAAACCGCTAGAATAAATCACTGGATGTCCCCAAATAGTATAAATAAGCAAGCAGCTATACACACTATGTGCTTTATGGAAGGAAAAACAGCCTCAAAGAGCTCATGGATATCTCTTATCTCTAGAGCTAAACCAGATCAAATAGATCCTCTCTTCATCATAGGCACGTAAAAAACCTTCAACAATAGAGTCCAGACCACAGACCTATACATGTGGTTACTAATCAATTGTTACTGCAAAAAAACATAATCAAAAAACTGTAGTTTAAGCTGCGAGCTAAATGGTACATCGAGTGTACTACAGTAATAAGAAAAGCACTTATCTGTGTGGCTTATGCCTCCAGGCTAGTCTTGTGCCTGTATTCGCTGCATATATCCCTGTGCAATGAGTGCACTATCTGCTGCTGCGGCAGTTGAACTAGTCGCGCCAGATTACAGCCACGGACAATCGCGATTGATGCTGTACAGCACTTGTCTGTGGCTGTAATCTGGCTGACTTCTGCAGTACTTCAGCTTCCAAGACCCTGATGCAGCAATAATGAAACGCTGGCCACCGTCGGCTTGGGACATGACTAGTTCAACTGCTGCAGCAGCAGATAGTGCAGATAGTGCACTCACTGCACTGCAGCGAATACAGGCACAAGACTAGCCTGGAGGCATAAGCCACACAGATAAGTGCTTTTCTTGTTACTGTAGCACATTCGATGTACCATTTACCTTGCAGCTTAAACTACAGTTTTTTGATTAAGTCTATGTTTTTTTGCAGTAATGATTGATTAGTAACCACATGTATAGGTCTGTGGTCCGGACTCTATTGTTGAAGATTTTTTACGCTGAAGAGAGGATCTATTTGATCCGGTTTAGCTCTAGAGATAAGTGATATCCATGAGCTCTTAGAGGCCGTTTTTCCTTCCATAAAGCACATAGAGGCATATTTTCAAAGCACTTTGGGAGGCTAAGTTCCATAGGTTTCTATGGAACTTTGGGAGGCTAAGTGCTTTGAAAATGAGCCTGATAGTGTGTTTAGCTGCTTACTTATTTATACTATTTGGGGACATCCAGTGATTTATTCTAGCGATTTTCTGTTCCCATTCCCCATCATTATTTATTTAGTGCTGTTCAAAAACACCAACCTGGAAGCCCAGGACAAATATATTTGCGTATTAAAAAAGAAGGACGGAAGACCAAACGACAGCCGGCATGGTTAAAAAGTGAGGTAAAGGAAGCTACTACAGTTTTTAAAAAATCCTTCAGAAAATGGAAGAAGGAACCGACTGAAAATAATAAGTGCATAAGTAGTGCCATACTGAGAAAGACCAAAGGTCCATCAAGCCCAGCATCCTGTTTCCAACAGTGGCCAATCCAGGTCACAAATACCTGGCAAGATCCCAAAAATCTACATAACATTTTATACTGCTTATCCCAGAAACAGTGGATTTTCCCCAAATCTATTTAATAACGGTCTATGGACTTTTCTTTTAGGAAGCTGTCCAAACCTTTTTTAAACTCAGCTAAGCTAACCGCCTTTACCACATTCTCTTGCAACGAATTCCAGAGTTTAATTACACATTTGAGTTAAGAAAGATTTTCTCTGATTCGTTTTAAATTTACTACATTGTAGCTTCATCGCATGCCCCCTAGTCCTAGTATTTTGGAAAGCGTGAACAGACGCTTCACATCTACTCGTTCAACTCCACTCTTTATTTTATAGACCTCTATCATATCTCCCCTCAGCCACCTTTTCTCCAAGATGAAGAGCCCTAGAAGCTTTAGCTTTTCCTCATAGGGAAGTCGTCCCATCCCCTTTATCATTTTCGTCGCCCTTCTCTGCACCTTTTCTAATTACACTATATCTTTTTTGAGATGCGGCAACCAGAATTGAACACAATATTTGAGGTGCAGTCGCACCATGGAGCGATACAAAGGCATTATAACATCCTCATTTTTGTTTTCCATTCCTTTCCTAATAATACCTAACATTCTATTTTCTTTCTTAGCCTCAACAGCACACTGAGCAGAAGGTTTCAACGTATCATCAACAATGACACCTAGATCCCTTTCTTGGTCGGTGATTCCTAATGTGGAACCTTGCATGACGTAGCTATAATTCAGGTTCCTCTTTCCCACATGCATCACTTTGCACTTCCACACATTAAATGTCATCTGCCATTTAGACGCCCAGTCTCGTAAGGTCCCCTTGTAATTTTTCACAATCCTTCCGCAATTTAAAGACTTTCAATAACTTCCGCGGCACCCCCCCCCCCAGCGGCGTGCACCAGGGGCGGACCGTACCCACCGCGCCCCCCTAGGAACGCCACTGGTCCTGACAGTAAGTTTTTTAGGATATCCAAAACGAATATGTATGAAATAGATATGCATACCAAGAAGGCAGGGTATGCAAATCAATCTCATGAATATTCATTGTTATGACACAGCTGTGGCCATGCCTCACACGTCCAGATTTATTTTTTCTCAGTAACCTGGCTCTGTGACGTCTGCAGACTGCCTTTTACCTGCATGGTGGCTTCTGCTGTGGGTGTTCCTGCAGCTAAGCCTTGCTCTGGCGTTCCTGCAGCCAAGCCTCATTCCTAATTGTGACATCATCAGCCAACTCCTTTATAAAGGACCTTGGAACTTTCATGCCTTGCCTTTGCAACAGATTTTTTTTTACCCTTTTCTTGTTGTAGTGTTGTTGTTTGAATCTGAGTGAACTGGTCTTCTTGTTAGCTGTGCCTCCGGGCACAGCCCTGAGCTGTGTGTGTGGATCTTGTTTGAACCTGAGTGAATTACTTTTCTGTTAGCTGTGCTTCCAGGCACAGCTCTGTACTGTTTCTTCGTGGGTCTGGTTCTTGTTTGAACATGTGTGAATTACTTTTCTGTGTATGGTTGTGTGGCACAGCCTTGCTTCTTTGTGTGTTCTTTCTGAACACGCCACCAAAACCCTTATTCACACCCTTGTTACTTCTTGCTTGGACTATTGTAATTTACTTCTCACTGGTCTTCTGCTCAATCATCTTTCTCCTCTCCAATCTGTCCAGAATTCTGCAGCTCGACTTATTTTCCGCCAGAATTGTTATGCCCACACCAGCCCACTCCTCAAGTCACTTCACTGGCTCCCTGTCCGCTTCCGTATACAGTTCAAACTCCTCTTACTGACCTTTAAATGCATCCACTCTATGACCCCTCACTACCTCTCCTCTCTCATCTCTCTCTACATTCCTCCCCGTGAACTCCGCTCTCAGAACAAATCTCTCCTGTCGTCCCCTTTCTCCTCCACCGTCATCCCAAACCCATACATCTAGCTCCATCTCTACCTGTCTTCAAATCTATGCTGAAGGCTCACCTTTTCACTACTGCCTTTGGCTCCTACCACTACTCATTTGCCCTCCTCCCCTGTTCCTCTTTACCCTGTAATTTTCTTGCCCGTAATGTCTTGTCTGTTTGTGTTACCTAGATTGTAAGCTCTTTGAGCAGGGACTGTCTCTCTATGTCAAATGTACAGTGCTGCGTGCGTCTGGTAGCGCTATATAAATGCTATTAGTAGTAATAGTAGTAGTAGTGGTTCCCCTTTACCCTTTGCTTGCTGTATTTGATGTTTGATTCTGAGTGGCTGTGTGGTACAGCCTTGCTTCTTTGTGTGGTTCCCCTATACTCTTTGCTTGCTGTATCTGATGTTTGAAACTGAGTGGCTGTGTGGTATAGCCTTGCTTCTTTGTGTGGTTCCCCTTTACCCTTTGCTTGCTGTATCTGATGTCTGAATCTGTGTGACACAGCCTTGCTTCTTTGTGTGGCTTCCCTTTACCCTTTGAGTGGCCGCGTGGCCCAGCCTTGAGTGCTTCTTTGTCAGGTTTCCCTTTACCCTTTGAGTGCCATGTGGCGCAGCCTTGAGTGCTTCTATGAGTTGCTTCCCTTTATGCTTTGAGTAGCTGTGTGGCCCAGCCTTGAGTGGCTTCTCTGTGTGGCTTCCCTTTACCCTTTGAGTGGCCATGTGGCCCAGCCTCGAGTGCTTCTTTGTGTGGCTTCTCTTTACCCTTTGAGTGCCATGTGGCACAACCTTGAGTGCTTCTATGAGTGGCTTCCCTTTAACCCTTGAGTGGCCGTGTGGTCCACCCTTGAGTGGCTTCTCTGTGTGGCTTCCCTTTTCCCTTTGAGTGACTGTATGGCCTAGCCTCGAGTTGCTTCTTTGAGTGGTTCCCCTTTACCTTTTGAGTGATATGTGGCACAGTCTTCAGTTGTTTCCATGAGTGGTTTCCCTTTACCCTTTGAAAGCAGTCTGAGTGCCAAGTGGCACAACCTTAAGTGCTTCTATGAGTGGTTTCCCTTTATCCTTTGCTAGCTGTCTGAGTGCCGTGTGGCACCGCCTTGAGTTGTTTCCTTGTGCGCCTTCCTTTTACTTTAAAATATATGTGGCTGTTATGATTCTGTTATGTTTCTGCTTGAATCCTAGTAGTCAGACAGGGGAATGCTTGAAACCACTCCTGATTGGTCCATCAGGGGCCTGTCTACATAAGCGCACCCCTCCCAGCAACCCCTGCTTTGGCGTTTACTCTTATCTGCTTAAAGCCTCCTTTGCTTGTGTGAGCTGTTAGCTCTGTGCTTGTGTGAACCCCTTTGCTTTGTGTGAGCTGTTAGCTCTGTGGATTCCTTTGCTTTGTGTGAGCTGTTAGCTCTGTGGATTCTTTTGCTTTGTGTGAGCTGTTAGCTCTGTGCGTGTGTGGAGGATTTCTCCTCTCTTGGCTGCAGTTTCTGTTTGCTCTGTCTCTATCCGTGTGTGGCTAATTACCCTTCTCCCTTCACCTGGTAATCTCTGTGTAGCTCTGGTGCTGAGTGGTGCGTTACTTCTCGGTTTGTGCTAGTTTCTTGTTTTCTGTCTTCCTTCTGAGTTCCCTTGTGTTGTGTTTATTGCTGCCTGTCTGGTCCTGTCCCTTGTTTCTCTCTGTGAGGGTTGTTTGCTTGTTTTTCTTTGTGCTTCTGATTACTGTGTGCCTCAGCTTTCTGTTTGTGTTCTGAGTTGGGTTTAACCCTTTGTCTGCAGAGCTCCTCTGCTTCCCTGTTACTTGCCTTATTCTCTGCCTCAGCTTTCTGTATGAGTGCTGAACTGGGTTTAAACCCTTCGTCTGCAGAGCTTCTTTACCTCTGGAAGTTATCTGGTTAATACAGTCTTCCCTTGGTGACTGTTCCAATACTTCCTTACTGTACTGCCTCCTGGTTACTGAGTACTGTCCTTTCCCTGTTTTGCTGAGGGTCTCTGCCTACAGTATCGTTTGTCGTGTTCCTGTGTATGCTACCTTTTCTCCTAGACCGCTAGCACCAAGGGTGTTGCCGGTGCCCCGGTCCCCGGTATAGGACACCTCACTTAGTCTCTTTCTCCCCTCCCTAAGAGTGTATCAGTGTTCCAGGTAGGCCATGAGGCCCGCATGCTTGAGTTCTGAGTGTATCGGTTCCAGATAGGCCATTAGGCCCGCTTGAACGCCCTATCTTCTCCTTTCTGGTAGTGTAAGATTGGTTGTGTGTGTCTGTGCAGAGATTGGTAGCTGGGGTCATGTATTGTACCTCTTCGGTCCATCCTAGGCCTTGGCCTAAAAGCTATATTAGGCCTCGGCCTAGGTCCAAGGCTCATGTCCCGACTAACAGTGGCCTTGTCTTGAGTTGCTTCTCTGTGTGGCTTCCCTTTACCCTTTGAGTGACCGTGTGACACAGCCTTGAGCTGCTTCTCTGTGTGGTCTGCCATTTATTTATTTACTTGCAGCATTTTGTAAGAAATATAATGTGAAAAGAGTTGAATCACAGCAGCAGGAAGTGCTGACAGTGATTAATGCAACCTCCCCCCCCCCATGTCTTGAGAGAGAGTGCTGCAAAATGGGCAAGGCGCCTGAGTGTCTGAAAGAAAAGAAAAGGGACCAATAATGGGAACCAGATGCAGCATATGCTTTACATAAAGGATTTGTGGTATGGTATGGTACAGCCTGCCTGCATACAGCATGCACGTGATGCCAGGATTCATAAAACTATATAAGCAAGGTAGAACAAAGAAGCATAAGCATTTTGAATTTGTCTTTGTCTGTATATAGATTTCTCTCTCTGCATATAGCATTCTGATTTCTTTGCTTTACATTGCTTTGTTTTAATCATTCATTCTGGCTTGTATATTGCTTATCAAGAAATGCTTCCTGCACTAGCCCATTCAGTTATGCAGAAAAATTGTAAATACACTGTTTATATTAAATATTAAATATCGTCTAGCCTTCTCTACAAAAGTGGCGGCATCCTTTTCTTCAAAGTGGCGAGCCAGCCAGGAGTAGGCCGCAAACGGAAAAGAGAAGGCGAGACGAAGAACAAATTAAGTGTGTGTTGTTAATGAAGTTTTTTACAGGATTTTGAGAGAGCAAGCGTTGTTTACGCCTGATTACTGTGTACCACTGAAGTGGACGTGATCAACCTACTGACGTGAACATACAGGCTACGACTCCTGAGCTTGCTAAAGAGAAATAAGAAGACGCGTGAGTAAGCTTACATTGTGGACTTATGTATATTTGTTTAGCTTTGTAGTTTTCTGTTTTGTATATTTTCTTGGTTTAGGTGCAGTAGTATATTTTTGTAGATTGTGGCTTTATAGGAGAAATTGTAATAGTCAGAATACAATGAAAGGGAAAGGGGCAGATAAGAAAGAAAAGCCTCCTGTATATGCTATGTATTTAGATTTAGATAGTTCAAAAAAATGCTCCCCTTTGCAGCATGTCATAGAATTATTCCCATTAGAAAAAAAACAGATTGAAAAAATACATGAGAAATGGTATGATGCAAAAGATTCTTTTTTGAGCTGGTCTCAGTATGGATCGTTTGAAAAAATACAGCAAGAGCGGGAAAAGCAACCTTTTGTTCAGCCTGAAGGTTGAGGAATGTCATCTGTTTTTGATTTCTCGGTGTCTGGCTGTTGCTAAGCTAACGGTTAGAAAGGTCTGAAAGAACTGAAATTTTTTTTTGTTCCTTTTAAAAGATTGTTTTAGATTAGATTTAAATAAGTTCTTTGTCTTATAGGGAATTCTGATCTCTGTTTATTTTAAAATATGTGTTATTCTGTTTCTAGTTCTCTATGTGGAATGTCTTTGCAATTTAACTTTGTTTGACTCTTTTTTAAGTGAGATTCCTGCAGTGTTAAGAGATCATCTGTCTTGAATTAGTCACAGTCCTAGCTAGTTCTGTGTGTAGGTTTAATAGAAGAGGTGATTTAAAATCTTTAATAACATCTGAACAATATGATTTGTCAGCAATTTGGTCACTATGCTTCAGAATGTTATCAGAATGCAGGAATGCCCCAAGTACAAATGCAGACGCAGCAAGGATTGATGCCACAAGTAGTAGGGATGCCTGTGAGTGCCCCGCAGACTGCAATACAGCAGCCAGCGACGCAATCACAGGGACCAGGGGCTGCAGTACAGAGACAGGGTACTGTAAATGCTTTTCCAACTTGGCAGAATACTCCAGACCAATGCTATTGACTGGAAGCAGACCAGTGTCAGGAAGAGGGAATGATTTTCAGGTTAGACACAAGGGAACCCTTTATTACATTGACAATTGGAAAATATGGAACTCCTGTGAGATTTTTGATAGATACAGGGGCGAGTACCTCTGTGTTGTGTGCAAAACCACAGGGAGTTAAACTTTCAAATCAGTATAGAACAACAGTGGGATTTACGGGGATAGAACAAAGAAAAAGGCTAACAGAACCCACTCTGGTGCGCTTGGAATGCCAACCGCACGGTTCAAGGGAGGCTGTGGTACCCTTTTTAGTGGCACCTGATTGCCCAGTAAATTTGTGTGGTAGAGACTTATTGTCTCAATTAGGATTGTGTTTAGATTTTGGAAATAAAGAAATACCAAGTTTGCTCACCATGGTCCAGCAGTTGAATAATGAAAATAAAGTAAGGGTTATGGAAGAATTACCACAACATATTTGGAGTACAAGTGATTCACCATATGGACTAGCCGTAAATGCAAAACCCCATAAGATAGAATTAATAGAAGGGGCAAAGGGGCCGAAGCAAGACCCTTACCCCATACGACCTAAATTAGTATCCAAAACCCTGGAACACATTGGTAAATTATTGAAATGTGGTATTATTGAACCTTCAGTATCCCCGTACAATACCCCATTGTTTCCTGTCCCAAAAGGGGAAAACAATGTAAGGATAGTACATGATTTAAGAGAGCTAAATGAGGTTACAAAAAATCAATTTCCAATTTGTGCAAATCCTGCTACACTTTTGCACACTCAGAATATATATGCATATAACACTGTTATTGACTTGTCTAATGCATTCTTTTCAATACCTCTTCATCCAGAGTCTAGGGATTTGACGTCATTTATAGTACAGAATGAGGCATACAGGTGGACTAGGATGCCTCAAGGCTTTACTGACAGTCCATCGGTATTCTCAAAACAACTAATGATGGATTTAAAGGATTTCAGGAGTCAATTGCCTGACACGGTGTCATTGTTTGTCTATGTAGATGATATTCTACTGTCTGCTGAGACTGAAGCAGAATGCCTAGATTGGACTACAAAATTATTTTTGTTATTAGGAGAGTTAGGATATAAATGTAACAGGGAAAAATGTGTTATAGCTCAGTCTACTGTCACCTTTTTAGGACAAAATGTTTCAGCAGAACATAAGGTCATTATACCAGAAGTTATATCTATTTTAAATGAAACTCCGGTACCGCAAACAGTTACCCAGTTACGTGCTGTTTTGGGAATGTTAAATTACTGCAGACAATGGATACCAAATTATACACAAAAAGTAATGAGACTTTATAAACATTTGAAACTGCCCGCAGCCACACCAAAGAATACACTAATTGTATTGGAAGAACAGGATAAAATAGTGCTGGCTAAGATTGTGAGGGATTTGTTATCTCCAGGACAGTTAGCAGTAATAGATATCCAATCACCTGTGCATTTGTGGGTAAAAGACATGGGAAATAGTTGGGCAGCTATGATTAATCAAAACAATGAAGTAAATGCACCAGTAGCTTTTTTGTCAGGCTCTTTTAATCATGTGGAAAAAGGAATGAAAGAAATACCAAAGTTACTGACAGCTATAGTGGCTGCAGTAGGCAAGTGGAGAGCACAAATGCCTTTTGTTCCTATTGTAATACATACTAACCACACGATTAAAACGCTGTTGAGCCCTAGCCAGACGGCATTGACAGCCACTAGATTTGGAAAATATCAAGCAGTACTTTTAGGACAAGATATAAGAATAATACCATTAACTAAAGAACAGAGAAATAAGATAGATCTGCTTTTTCCTGTCGATCAAGAGGGTGAGATCGATACTATAGAAATCCCTACATTTCACTGTCTTACTTTTGAACCCTTATCTGATGGGTTAATATGGTTTACAGATGGAGCTTGTGAAAGGACTGTTGCAGGCTTTGCCTGCGTGCAGGTAGATGAGAATCTAAGAAAGATAATGCAAGTACAATATAAAACCCCTCCTAACCAGACTGCACAGCATGCTGAACTTTTAGCCGTTATTACGGCCTTACAACACACTGATATGACTCAAAATGTCACTATATATACTGATAGTGGTTACGTTGCAAGTTCACTACAGTATCATATATTAAAATGGCAGCGTAGGGGGATGATAACCAGTGCAGGTAAAAATTTACAACATTACACATATTGGAAATTGCTGTTTGAAATTTTGGCAAGAAGGGAACGTGAAGGTAGAAAAACTGCAGTTGTGTGGACCCCGGCCCACACTGAAAAGCCAACCTTTGAAGCACTAGGTAATGCAATGGCTGATGCAGCAGCAACGGAGGTGGTTAAGCAAAGTGAAAAGATTTTGTATAATACTAGACAGACACAGGAAGGGCCACTTACGAATGTAGATAAGATTGAAATGTGGCAGCCAGAGGGACAGGAAAGTGAAAAATGGTTGAAGAGAGGATGTATGAAATTGGGAAGTGAATGGTTTAATGCAGAAGAAGGATTACCTTGCATGCCAATGAGCCAGGCGATTAAGGTATTGGCTGAGTGGCATGCAACCATGCATTGGAATAAGGAAACAATGAGGCAACAATTTGAGCAAAGATTTTGGACTTTAAAAATTGATAACCTGATTCAACAGATTGTGCGTCTTATTAAAATCTCTCAATAAAGAAATGGTGGGAAAATTATATACATGGCTTGGTGTATTGCCATTAGCATTAATGACAATACGGGCCCAACCTAATGGGCGTACAAAATTGTCCCCATTCCAAATTCAGACAGGACGTCATTTCTTCCCGATGCAGACAGCAAGTACTGATAGCACAGCTCAGTACTGGCAAAAGCTACAACCTATGTTAAACCTGACAAGTGATATGATCCGAACAAATGTAGTATCACAGGCAGGAACTACTAATGATGTTTGTGCTTTTAAAGTAGGTGACCTAGTGCTACGAAAGAACTTTACACATAAAACATGGAAGGATCCTGTGTATGTAGGGCCTTTTGCTATCACGGCCCTTACTCAGACCGCTGCCTATCTGGAAGGTCATACTTCTTGGATACACTTATCAGATATTCGACGAACTAATAATATTGAAATGGACAAAGAATAAACAAACATGTCCCGAAACATGATGGTATTGGACTGTTGTTGTTTGTTAATGGACAATGAACACATATGAGAATAGACTTGTTACAGTGGCCAAGATGTTGAATTTGACTGATTGTATCATATGTGCCCACTGACTGACATCATCCTTGTCCTTGCCAGCTATGATATATGGGACTACAATGATAAAATCATGTCTGTTATCCCAATAATACCTGTGTAAGGGACTTCATTGGACAAATGAGACTATTTATAAGCAAGCCTTGCTTATGGACAAGTACCCACAGACATCATGTTGGTGTCTGATTAATAGTATGACAACTGAACACATTCCCCTGATAAAGTGCACTTACATGCAGAATGTTGTAACAACTGATTCAATGAATGTTATGCTTTTAATTTGTGTAATTTTTAATGCCACATTAATTAATGAAATTGGGCATTATCCTTATAATTGTTCTTATATGAAACATAAGAATGACAGTGTACTTCCCTTTGATGAAACTCACTGTCTGTATTCAAAAGGAAATATAAATTTTGTACCCTAGTACAATTGAATCTGTTTAATGTGTAACATGTGTATTAGCATGTTTGCAAAGATGTGCCAGGATGCTTTTAAAATGATAATGGTAACTGAAATCCAGAATGAATAGAACTTTAATATGTCAACAGAAATATTGAAAGATGTATGATAAAGATGATGAAAAGACAGAGCTTGCAGGCATAGCATACCACAAATAATGAGGGGGTGGATTAGAGGAGGTGTGTATATGAATGTCCTATTTTCTAATCTCGCAGACAAAAGGAAGCCAGTTCCAGACCCAAAAGAATACTGCACGCACATAAGAAAGTGTGAGACCTGACAAGTCAGATCTCCCAAGGGAGGATTGTAAGAAATATAATGTGAAAAGAGTTGAATCACAGCAGCAGGAAGTGCTGACAGTGATTAATGCAACCTCCCCCCCCATGTCTTGAGAGAGAGTGCTGCAAAATGGGCAAGGCGCCTGAGTGTCTGAAAGAAAAGAAAAGGGACCAATAATGGGAACCAGATGCAGCATATGCTTTACATAAAGGATTTGTGGTATGGTATGGTACAGCCTGCCTGCATACAGCATGCACGTGATGCCAGGATTCATAAAACTATATAAGCAAGGTAGAACAAAGAAGCATAAGCATTTTGAATTTGTCTTTGTCTGTATATAGATTTCTCTCTCTGCATATAGCATTCTGATTTCTTTGCTTTACATTGCTTTGTTTTAATCATTCATTCTGGCTTGTATATTGCTTATCAAGAAATGCTTCCTGCACTAGCCCATTCAGTTATGCAGAAAAATTGTAAATACACTGTTTATATTAAATATTAAATATCGTCTAGCCTTCTCTACAAAAGTGGCGGCATCCTTTTCTTCAATTTGTATCCTCCATTTTCCCACACATTAGCAGGCACAATGTGGCTTACAAGACACCGCACTGGGGAGCACCAGTACAGTCGATATAAACAAATACAATTAGAAACAGGGTAAGGGAAGGTACGGGTAAATGGGAACAATAAATGACAAAGAAATCAGAAATAACATTGTCTTTTAAATCAGTGCAGAGTTGAGGCAGCTAAGCGGAATCAGTAGGGTAGGCCTTACAAAACAGATAGGTCTTTACCCTTTAATATGCTGTATTTGTTGTTTGGATCTTGTGAGGACTGCGCTCGCTTTAAGCTTTGTAGCTTGAACTACCTCTCTGTGTGCTTTCTGCTTGAGTCCTCTTTGTGACGTTTCCGTTTGTGCTCTTTCGTTTAGCTGTGGCTACTGATACAGCCCTGAGCTTCCTCTCTGTCTGGTTTCTGTTTCAGTTTGAGTGGGTGGTTCTTCTGTTTAGATGTAGCTACTGGCACAGTCCTGAGCTGCCTCTCTGTATGGTTTCTGTTTGAGTTAGTTTGGGCTGCTCTTCTGTATAGCTGTGGTTCCTAGCACAGCCCTGAGCTGCCTCCCTGCGTGGATTCCCTTTAACATTTTACTTGCTGATTGTACTATGTGAGCCTGTGTAGGTGGCTCTTTTGTCTGACGGTGCTTTCTGGCACAGTGTGTGCTATTTCTTTGTGCGGGGTTGTCTTTTTCCCTTCAGTTACTTTGTGCCTGTGTGTTGGGTCCCAATTGATCTCTTATATGTGGCTATGTTTTGCGCAGTATGTGTGAACTGCTTGGTTAGTATTTGCCTAGGGGATTTCATTCTGTTTCTTTCCCCTTTCTTTCTGTTTGTTTAGGTTCCATTTCGGCCTTGCAGCCTGTATGCCTGGACACTGTAACGTGTGGGCTCCAGTTTGGCTTTGCGCCCCCGTATGAGTGTCCTTCCGTTTGTTCCTGGTTCCTGCTACAGCCAGGCTCTGTTTCTATCTTGCCTTGAGTGTGCACCGCTTGATTGCCATATCTTGTGCCTTGTCTTGCGTTGTTCCTTTAATGTCTGGATCCAGTTCTTGGTCTGCCTTCTCGTGTCTGGATTCAGCGTCTGGTTCACCTCTGCTTTGTGCCTGTGCCATCTCAGAGGATTTGTCTGCTGCAGCCCTGGCTGCAGTCCAAGGGCTCACCATCCCTGAATCCTGAAAACTTAACTGGCTGGGGGAACCACCAACACAGGTTTGGGAATCACCAAAACAGATCAAAAGCCATTCACCCAGAGAAAAGATTTTTGCAAATTACCCTAATTATGTATAAAAAGAAAACAAAGTTTATGTATTTATTTATGCATTCTTATATCCCACAATTATCCAAAATCAAGTTTTGGTTCAATGTGGTTTACAGTTTTGTTATTCCAGTTGTTGAGACACCTTAGTGGCACATGTGATTAACTGTTAAATTTCTTGAAAACATATGTTTTAAATTGTTTTCTGAACTGAAGATAGTTTGTTATGCTTCATATGACCTTGGGTACCCTTCCTCTCCAAAATACTTGAGCGCGCCGTTCACAGTCGCTGCCTTGATTTTCTCTCCTCTCATGCCATCCTCGATCCACTTCAATCCGGTTTTCGCCCTCTACACTCGACAGAAACAGCACTCTCTAAAGTCTGCAACGACCTGCTCCTCGCCAAATCCAGAGGCCACTATTCCATCCTCATCCTCCTCGATCTATCCGCGGCGTTTGACACTGTCAATCATGATTTACTTCTTGCCACACTGTCCTCTTTTGGGTTCCAAGATTCTGTCCTCTCCTGGTTCTCCTCTTATCTCTCCCACCGCACCTTCAGGGTTCACTCTCATGGATCTTCCTCCACTCCCATCCCACTATCTGTTGGAGTTCCCCAGGGATCTGTCCTTGGACCCCTTCTCTTCTCAATCTACACCTCTTCCCTAGGCTCACTGATCTCATCTCATGGTTTTCAGTATCATCTTTATGCTGATGACACCCAGCTATATCTCTCCACACCAGACATCACCGCGGAGACCCAGGCCAAGGTATCGGCCTGCTTATCCGACATTGCTGCCTGGATGTCCAACCGCCACCTGAAGCTGAACATGACCAAAACCGAGCTCCTCGTCTTTCCACCTAAACCCACTTCTCCTCTTCCTCCACTCTCTATCTCAGTTGATAACACCCTCATCCTCCCCGTCCCATCTGCCCGCAACCTCGGAGTCATCTTCGACTCCTCCCTCTCCTTCTCTGCGCATATCCAACAGACTGCCAAAACCTGTCACTTCTTCCTCTTCAACATCAGCAAAATTCGCCCTTTCCTTTCTGAGCACACCACACGAACTCTCGTCCACGCTCTCATTACCTCTCACCTTGACTACTGCAACTTACTCCTCACCGGCCTCCCACTTAGCCATCTATCCCACCTTCAATCCGTTCAGAACGCTGCCGCACGTCTTATATTCCGCCAGAACCGATACACTCATATCACTCCTCTCCTCAAGTCACTTCACTGGCTTCCGATCAGTTACCGCATACAATTCAAGCTTCTCCTCCTTACCTACAAATGCACCCGGTCTGCGGCTCCTCACTACCTCTCTACCTTCA
This sequence comes from Microcaecilia unicolor, assembly GCF_901765095.1. Lineage (NCBI taxonomy): Eukaryota > Metazoa > Chordata > Amphibia > Gymnophiona > Siphonopidae > Microcaecilia > Microcaecilia unicolor. The sequence goes on along the minus strand of NC_044032.1, from coordinate 323,775,264 downwards.
TCTCCCCCTATGTTCCCAACCGTAACCTCCGCTCACAGGACAAATCCCTCCTTTCTGTACCCTTCTCCACCACTGCCAACTCCAGGCTCCGCTCATTCTGCCTTGCCTCACCCTATGCCTGGAACAATCTTCCTCAACCCCTACGCCAAGCCCCCTCCCTACCCATCTTCAAATCTCTGCTTAAAACTCACCTCTTCAATGCTGCTTTCGGCACCTAACCTTTTGAGAAATACACTACACTACACTTGTCTTTTAGATTGTACACCTGTCTCTAGATTTACACCTGTCTTTTAGATTGTACACTTGTCTTTAGATTGTACACCTGTCTTTTAGATTGTAAGTTCCTTGAGCAGGGACTGTCCTTCCATGTTAAATTGTACAGCGCTGCGTAACCCTAGTAGCGCTTTAGAAATGTTAAGCAGTAGTAGTAGTAAGTTCCACCATTTTGAACCCAGATAACTAATCCAGCCGAATAGATGGATTTGAATTTTATGTTTCTGCAGCTGGGTAAGTGTAGTAATAGGTAGCCTCTTGATTCTGGACTAGCATTTCTTGGTGACAGGTCAATCAGATCCGACATGTAGTCAGGAGATATGCCAAACAATATTTTGAACAGTAGAGTGATAGTTTTAATTGGTAGCCAGTGTAGCATTATGAGCAGTGGAGTTACTCTTTCGTATTTTGACTTTTTGAAAATCAGCCTTGCTGCTGTGGTTTGAATGGTCTTTAGTGATTTTAGCATGTTTTTTGTGCATCCTACATATGCTGCATTGCAATAATCTAGTTGGGGCATTATCAAAGATTGCACTATAAGATGGAATATTGGCTGGGAAAATAGTCTCTAATTCTCAGTTTCCATAGAGTTTTGAAGCATTTTGACGTGACTGCTGAAACCTGATTTTCAAGGGACAGTTGTTTGTCAAGAATAATTCCTAGTATTTTTAATTGTGGTTTGATTGCGTATGTCGTTTGGTTGATTGTGAAATGTGCAAGATAGATAAAACCAGGAATTTCAGTTTGAAAATTGGGGCCCAGTTTTCCATGAGGTCGAGACCTTTTATAACCTTGCCCGATATCTCCGTGATACTGCTATTAAAGGTTATATAAACGGTGATATCGTCAGCATATATAAATGGATTGAATCCCATGTTTTCGTTTTATGCCGAGTGGAGCCATTATAACATTAAATAACATAGGTGATATTAGGGACCCTTGTGGCACCTCACATTCAGAGGTCCAAGATGATGAGAACTGGTTGGATATCTTTACTATATATGATCATGTCCTTAAGAAGCCACTGAACCAAGCTGCCACTATACTGCTAATTCCCATGTTGTCTAGCAGGGTCATTAATGTTGTGTGGTCTATTACATCAAAAGTACTCGACACGTCAAACTGTAGTAGTAGAATTTTCTGGCCTTGGCAAATCAGTCTCCTGAATTTTGATATCAATGTTGTAGTGACCATCTCTGTGCTGTGTAATGGTCCAAAACCTGATTAAGAATTGTGGAGGATTGAGAAATGCATTAAATATTCCATTAACTGTTGTGCAACTAGACCCTCCATCATTTTGGTCAGTAGTGGTACCAAAGCCACTAGTCTATAGTTTGTGAGATCATTGATGTTATTCTTGGTGTTTTTAGGGATTGGAGTGAGTATAATGTTGCCCTTATTGTTCTGTCCTCTGACAGCCTCGCACTAGTTTATAACATGATCCTAAAATGTGTATAATGCCTTTACTGTTATTCTCATTTCTAAGGACTTTCGCTGCTGCAGTCTCTCATTGCAAAGGTACATGAGCAAGGCATTGTGGGTAATCTAGCTCACAGGCAGTGCAACCACACTTGCTTGGTTGTGAAAGAATTGTTACCACTGGTTGTGAGGCTGCCCAGACCTCCCTTCTCTCTCTGCTGAGCTTGGCTCTTTTGTCTTCCAGCTATCACTTCCTGTTCAGTCTTACTATCTCTGTCCTGAGAGGTCAGCCAGGTATGACCTTTCCCTCCTATCTCTAGGACCACCCCTTGCTACCCGATGGCAGGCTCTGTTCCCATTGGCCTCTATCTGCTCCTCCCTGAGCCTGTGTAAAGCCCCAACACCTCTTTGTCCTTTCAGCAACGAGGCTTTCTAGTACCATCTAGCCAGAGACATGGAGCATGCATCATCCTATGCCAGATAGCTCTGTCCGGCTGAAACTCCCTGTAACGAACCTGGATTTTTACCCTGAAAATATCTCCTCCCAAATGAGATATTGCACATTCCAGTCACCCAGCTTTGGACTATTTCTACCTGTTCAACTACCTTTTTCCCTCTCCTGCAATACAACTACCTCTCCTCAGATCTCCACCTCCCACAGCCTCCAGATTAAGAAGTCTCTGTATCTTGAAGCAGCATCTCTGAACATCTATCTGTGAGTAAATTATCTGTGATTTATTCAATAAAAGAGACTTCATAAAAATAAGAGACTTCAGGTGATTGGTGTGCCAGGGTTATACTCCATGATATTGGGGCTTCTAGTTACCAAGCCCCAAGAGTCATGACACTTATCAGAAGGGAAATGGCCTGATAAGAGCATGTATTCTAGGTGTTTCGTGAAGCAGTTGACGAACCAGTCTGGTGGATTTTTCATCATATAATTAGGGCAGTTATATAGTTAGCATGTGCGTGTTTTGTTAGCAGTGTTTTGACTGAGCTGGGTGTAGGTGTTTTAAAAGTGGTCCAGATTCTGTCTGCCTTGATGTGATTATAATTGGTTTCATACTCGTGTAAGAAATCTGTGAGGGATATTTGTGGTGCAGTAAGAGTTTATCTTATTTTTATTATTTTTTATTCAAAATATTGTGCAAGCTCGTTTGCCATTGGTGGTGTTTCAATTGATGCTAATAAATTCTGGGTGTTTAATAGACTATTCATAAGTTCATATATTTTTTTATCTTTATCTGTTCTGGGCTCACATATTTACTGTAGTATCCGGCTTTAGCTCTTTTTTATTTTGTGTTTGTATGTTCTTAAAGCTGTCCTCCATGTAGGTTTGTTTATGTCCAACTTATTTTGGGACCAGTTTCTTTCCAATTTCCTGCAGAAGTTTTTCATCTCTAGAACCAGAGATGAGGTTGGTTTTTTACTTCTTGTTTTTGTTTTAAGTGTTGCTATTTTGTTCAGTGTGTTTTTACTCAGTTCATCCCAGTTTCTCATAAAGTGGATTTTGGTTGTTGGTATGACTGTTTGGTCATTCTGCGCTGTTAGCCAGAAGCTATGATTGTCCACCTTTCCTCTAGTTATGAAGTTGTGTGATACTCTTGAGTCTCTGTTCTTGCCGTTTTCTTTCCATTGAAGTGTAAATGTGAGTTTACTGTGATCTGACCATAATACTTCTTCCCAGTTATGATTTTCTAATATATGGCAAATCCCTGAAGACCCACCTATCCAACAAGGCATACCAATAAGAGCAGCAACTAGAAATGTAATGCATCACAACCTTACCATTATCAACAATGTTCTTGCTTATATCTACTTGTCTGAATTTCGATTACGATATTCTCTATGACATCTCCACCTTACCTATTATCAGTAATGTTTTCTACTTATATTTACTTGTCTAATTTTCGATCATGCTATTATCCATGTAACACTAACTGCTATCTCCTAATCTACTATCTATTAATAACGACACATTGTAAGCCACATTGAGCCTGCAAACAGGTGGGAAAATGTGGGATACAAATGCAATAAATAAATAAAGAAATAAATGGTTATTATTTGCTGAGAACCTGTAGGCTAGTATATCTAGTAGATGACCTTTTGCAAAAGATGAGGTAGCATGCAGTATTTCAAGGTTCCATTGGTTTAGGAAGAAAGGGAAATTTCTGGTGTTTGAGTCATAATGTTTTTCTAGGTGCAGATTGATATCTCCTAGAAGTAGGACATCAGAGAAGCTTGTGCAAATGTTTGATACAAAATCCATGAACTCTTCCTGAGCGTAGACTAATTTCCTGGAGGACAATAGAAAAGTATGCAACATAACGGGCCAGTTAGTGGTGTGTCAGTGATTTTGCATGCCAGCATTTCAATTGCAGTGGATCTGTTTTCTGCAACAGGCTCTACTGTGAAGAAGGATTTGTATATTAAGGCAACCCTGCCTCCTTTCTTTTTGGTTCTGTTGATTTATTTTGTAGCCCGGTGGGCATAGGTCAAGTATTATTGGGTCATCTCTGAGATGCAGTCATGTTTCTGTTATAAATAGAAAACCTAGTTGTTCATTTTCAATCCAGTCTCTAATTATAGCTGACTTATTAACTGCTGATCTTGCATTTATGTAGTCTACAGGGATTGGAACATATGCATCATTTTTAATGTTGTTATACTTAATAGTTTTCAGTTGTCTATACCTTGTGTCTTTTTTGATTTTATGTTTATTTTGATCATTCTGATTTGTTACTGGTTAATGTGTTGAGTTTGGCTGTTCTACTTGATAGTATGAGCGTTGTCTGGTGGTGATAAGTATAGGTATTTTGTTCCTTTCATTAAGTGCGGCAACTTGCAGCCCGATTAGTATTATCAGATAGTGGAAAAGCCATGCCCTTATATTGACCATTTTTTGAGTTATGTTGAAACACAGGCAGTGAAACAGTCAGTAGTTATTCACTGGTCTTGATTCACTATCTATTTTATGTTATAGTAATAAATTTATGTTTCATATTTGTGTATTACTATCAGACAACCTTTTGTTATCTTGTTTAATACTGAAACATACAAACACCAGTTTGACGTTGGAATATAATGAAGGGAAAATAAGGTTCTTACCTTGGTAATTTTCTTTCCTTTAGTCACAGCAAATGAATCCATTAACTGATGGGTTGTATCCGCCTATCAGCAGGTGGAGATAGAGAACACTGAAAAACCATAGTGCCTCTTGGATGGCTAACCCCAACTGCCTTCAGTATTTGAGATTTCCAAAACAGAGTGAACCATAAAGGTATAATAACAAACTTTCCTCACATCGAACAAACGCCCCAGAACAGGAGCAATAACCATACAAAAGAGAGATGAACTCAACCTCCTGTAGTAGAACATCATGTAGAAATTTTGAGAACTGGTATCCAACTTCTCCCAATGAGATCTATATCTGCATGAAAGATCTGAACGAAAAACAAGTCAGACAGGGAGGGATCATGAATTCATCTGCTGTGAATAAAGGAAAGAACATTACCAAGGTAAGAACCTAATTTTCCCTTCCTTGTCTTCAGCAGCAGATGAATCCATTACCTGATGGGATGTACAAAAGCAATCCCTACTTAGGGTGGGAACAGGCCACACCGCGAGCAAGCACTTGTGCTCCAAAAATCGCATCCTGCTTCGCTGCAACATCCAGCCTGAAATGCCGGACAAATGAGAGCTGAGAAGCCCAAGTAGCCGCTCTACAGATCTCTTGAAGAGAGAGTGCACCCGTTTCAGCCCACGAGGAGGAAACTGCTCTCGTGGAATGCGCCTTAAATGCTTCAGGCGAAGACCGACCTGAAAGCAAATACGCAGCAAAAATGACTTCCTTGAGCCAACGGGCTATAGTAGCCTTAGACGCCGGGCCTCCACGCCGAGGACCTGACAACAAGACAAAAAGGTGATAAGTAGTACTGAAGTCATTTGACATCTGTAGATACTGCAACAGCGCCCTGCGGACACCCAGAAGATGTAACTGCCCAAAGGAGTCCGAGAACTCTTCCCTAGAAAAGGAAGGAAGAAAAATGGGCTGGTTCAGGTGAAACGCAGGAAGGAAGGCACTGTAAGTACCGTTACTCCGGACTCCGAGAATTGCAGAAAAGGGTCCCAACAGGACAGCGCCTGCAGCTCAGACACGCGTCTAGCCGATGTCATGGTCACCAAAAAGACTGTCTTGAGAATGACATCCTTCTCCGAAGCTCACTTAAGCGGCTCAAAGGGCGAACACTGAAGAGCCTTTAACACCAGCCCCAGGTTCCAGGCTGGACAGGGCAACCGGACGGGAGGACGGAGCCTAAGCACCCCTCTGAGAAATCGGGCAATGTCCAGATGAGCAGCAAGGGACAAGCCAGCGACTTTCCCTCGATAGCATGATAATGCTGCCACTTGCACCCGCAGGGAATTGTAAGCCAGGCCTTTTTGTAAGCCCTCCTGTAAAACGTCCAGCACTGTCGAGACTGTAGCCCGCATGGGTGTGATCGCCTTTGAAACACCCCACGCCTCAAACTTGAACCAGATCCGAGCATAAGCTGCGGAGGTGGACTGCTTGCGGGCCTGCAAGAGAGTGGAGATGACCTTGTTAGAGTAGCCCTTGTCTCTCAATTGCGCCCTCTCAATAGCCAGGCCGTAAGACCAAATCTGCAGGAATCCTCCATAGACACCGGACCCTGAACCAACAGTTCGGCACCAGGGGCAAATGCACCAGAATGTCCACCAACATCTGGCGGAGATCCACATACCACGGACGCCTTGGACAATCTGGAGCAATGAGAATCACCAGACCTCAGTGCTGTCGAATCCGCAGTAGGATTCACCTTATCAGGGGCCAAGGAGGGAACACATACAGGAGCTCCGAGCGCCAGGGTTGAGCCAGAGCATCCAACCCCACCGAGTGAGGATCTCTCCTTCTGCTGAAAAAGCGAGGTACTTTGGCGTTTGCACTTAACACCATGAGATCCATTCCGGGAGTCCCCCATTTGGCACAAATCTGAAGAAAAACTTCTGCCAGTTCCCATTCTGCCGGGTCGATTTGATGCCTGCTGACAAAATCGGCTTGCACGTTGCTCTGACCTGCTATGTGAGCTGCCGACAGAAGCTGCAGGTGTAGCTCGGCCCAGTGGCAAATCTGGGCAGCCTCCTCGGCTAGGGCCCTGCACTGAGTGCCTCCCTGATGATTTATGTATGCTACCGCTGTCGTGTTTTCTGACAGAACCCGGACAGCAAGCCCCTTCAGTGTCTTTTGAAAGGCCATAAGAGCCTGGAATATCGCTCTCAGTTCCAAGTGATTGATGGACCACCCCGCTTCCACAGGTGTCCACAGACCCTGAGCATAGCTTCCCTGGCAATGCGCTCCCCAGCCTAGAAGGCTGGCATCTGTTATCACCAGGCACCAAAAAGGAAGCGCAAGAGGCATTCCTTGGTGCAGCATCCTTTCGGAGAGCCACCACTCCATACTGAGCCGGGCCGCAGGGAGCAACGTTAGTCTGCGTTGATATTCCTGGGACATTGGAGACCATTGTTGAAGCAGGGCAATCTGAAGGCCTCATATGCGCTCTCGCCCAAGGCACCACCTCCAAAGTGGCTGTCATCAACCCCAGCAGCTGGACAAAGTCCCAAGCTCGCGGGCGAGGCATCCACAGGAGCAGAAGGACCTGATTCTGAAGCTTGCACCGCCTTTGGTAGGGGAGAAAGACAAACCCCGATGCCGTGTCGAACCGGACCCCCAAATACTCGAGAGATTGAGAGGAGGTCAGGTGACTTTTGGGTATATTGACCACCCAGCCTAGCGCCTGCAGGACCGCCACCACTCTGGCTGTGGCAAGACAACTCTCGGTTGCCGAATTATTATTGTTAGCATTTGTATAGCGCTACCAGATGCAAGCAGCGCTGAACACCTGACATAAAGAGAGACAGCCCCTGCTCAAAAGAGCTTACAATCTAAATAATACAGACAGACAAGACAGTTACGGGTGAGGGAATCCGCTCTGATGAGCCAGTCGTCGAGATAAGGATGAACTCTGATACCCTCTCACCTGAGACAGGCAGCTACGACCACCATTACCTTGGAAAAGGTACGGGGAGCTGTGGCTAGGCCGAAAGGCAAGGCCTGAAACTGGAAATGCTTTCCCAACACCGCAAAGCGGAGGAACCGCTGGTGTGGAGGCCAGATAAATTCTTTTAGGTTCAGAGACGTGAGAAACTCTCCTGGCTGTACCGCCGCAATGACGGAGTGCAGGGATTCCATGTGAAAATGTCGTACTCTGAGAGCCTCGTTGACTCTTCGTAAGTCAAGGATCAGTCTGAAAGACCCGCCTTTTCGAGGCACGACAAAATAAATGGAATAGCGGCCGCAGCCGCGTTCGGCGGGAGGCACCGGGATCACCGCTCTGAGGTGCAGCAAGACTTGTAAGGTCTCCTCTACCGCTGCCCGTTTTACGGCAGTGCTGCATCGAGACTCCACAAACACGTCTCTCACCGGGGTACCGAATTCCAGTCGGTAACCTTCTCTGATCAGGTCAAGGACCCACTGATCTGAGGTAATCTTGGTCCACTCCTCTAGAACGAGGGAAAGACGTCCTCCTATTGCAAGCAAGGAGGAGTGGACCGGCGTCCCATCATTGTAGAGGACGCCCCTGAACTCCTGGCCTTGAACCAGCCCCTGCGGAACGTTTGTCCGAGCGAAAGGAGTTCCTCTGCTGAAAATGGGCATGTTGAGAAAACCCAGCAGAGCGCACCGGGTGATACCTGCGAGCTTCACGGAAGCGAGGTCTGGAAGAGGAGGGAAATACAGAACCCTTGGAAGAAGGCCTCGGCCTATCCTCAGGTAACCACTGGGGTTTAGATTCCCCCAGGTCTTTCACAATCTTCTCCAATTCCTCTCCAAATAACAGGAGGCCCCGAAAGGGTAGCCTCACCAGCCATTCCTTAGAAGCCATGTCAGCCGCCCAATGCCGCAGCCAAAGAAGAAGGCAGGCGGACACCGCCACAGACATCTGTTTAGCCGAAGCTCTGACCAGATCATAAAGGGCATCAGCCAAAAATGACAGGGCCAAATCCATCCGTGGGGCAACCTCAGAAAGGGGGCCCGCACCATCAGCGGGCTGTTCCACCGCCTGTTGTAGCCAGGAAAGACAGGCCCGGGCTGCATAGGAACTTCAAATAAACGCCCTCAAGGCAAGGCCCGCAATTTCAAAGGACCACTTCAGCGCAGACTCCAACCGCCGGTCCTGCATGTCTTTCAAAGTGACCCCTCCCTTTACTGGGAGAGTGGTCTTTTTTGTCACCGCCGTGACCAATGCATCCACTTTAGGCATCCCCAAAGGGGCCAAGTGCTCCTCACGCAGAGGGTAAAGCTGACCCATAGCCCTGGCCACTTTCAAAGGCCCATCGGGGTCAGACCATTGAGCAGAAATAAGCTCTTGGATGGAGTCATGCACCGGAAAGGCCCGAGTAGGCTTCTTAGTACTCGCCATCCTAAGATTAACAGAGGAGGCCTCGCCTTCAGCTGGATCATCAATCGAGATGGCCTGCAAGGTGTCAGTAATGAGTGCTGGCAGCTCGTCGCGGTGGAAAATCTGGACCACATTGGGATCATCCAAATCCAGTGGCAAACAGGCACCCTCCTCTGGATCATCCGTCCCTGAGGACCTGCCAGATCCCTCAGACTCTCCACAGCCCGACCACAGGGGGGAAAAAGGATATGCGCCACTTTCAGACGGGGAATTTACTCGTCTATGTTTAGCGTGTTTCCAACGCTCGGAGGAGGAAATAACCTCTGAAGCCATCCCCGGGGCATCAACACCCGGAGGGAAGCCAGGATGCAACGCAGTGTCAGACACCTTTTCAGCATGAAAGCCTTATGCATTAAAAGCAGAAACTCAGAGGAGAAAAACTCACTCTGACTGTCTGCCTCCGAATTAGGAGAAACAGATGTAGGAGCTCCGTTGGCAGCCCCCTGCACTCAGACTCCTCCACAACCGAGAGGGTTGAGACATGCGGTGCTTCCAAAATGGCGCCCGCTGCCAGCTCCATTGAGAAGGAAGAAACATCGCTCGCCATGCTCATACTAGCGTGAGTGTCTAAGGAGCATGTTTTACACAGCCCCGCTGCTGATCTGCGTTTACCACAACGGGAGCAGCGCTTAACTCCTTCAGCAGCCATCATCCGACAGGACGGGAATATAGCAATAAAATGGCGGCTTCGCCCCAAAACTTACCCCGATCGGAACGGCGTCCGCGGGACCTCCCCAGAGGAGCTGGGCACCACTCTCACCTCAGAGGACCGAGTCAACGAGCTCCGGTCAAGCTGCACAGAACCAGAATCACTGGAAAAAGCCTCAGAACAGCCATGCAGTAAAAGCGTGCTCTTTTTTTTTTTTTTTTAACGCTGTGAGGAAAGTTGGAGGCAGGCAGCAACAGAGGGACTCCGGGAGGCGGGGGGAATGGGTAAGGCAGGGAAAGGGCGAACCTATATGCCTTTAAAGTGGGCACCACCAGCCACAACACCCCTGCTCAACTGGTAAAGCACAGGAGCCACCCCAGGCAGTCTGAAATCCAGGAGCTGATCAAGCTACGTCCACACCTGCTGGGAAATAGAGAAATACTGAAGGCAGTTGGGGCTAGCCGTCCAAGAGGCACTATGGTTTTTCAGTGTTCTCTATCTCCACCTGCTGGTAGGCGGATACAACCATCAGTTAATGGATTCATCTGCTGCTGATGACAAGGAAGGTAAAATTATGTATCATACCTGATAATTTTCTTTCCATTAATCATAGCTGATCAATCCATAGACTGGTGGGTTGTGTCCATCTACCAGCAGGTGGACATAGAGAGCAATCCTTTTGCCTCCCTATATGTGGTCATGTGCTGCCGGAAACTCCTCAGTATGTCGATATCAAAGCTCCATCCGCAGGACTCAGCATTTAGAGAATTACACCCACAAAGGGACACTCTGCCCAGCTCACCACCGCCGAAACGGGGGAGGGGAATTAACCCAGCTCATCTCCACACAAGTGGGGGAGCGGAATCCGTCCAGCTCATCCCCGCGGAGCGGGGGAGGGACACCACACCCGCCGATGCGGGGGGATCTGGCTTATCCTGCAATCGCAACCGCGGGAGGAGCTGACTGACCCTAACACTGCCGAAGCGGGAGGGGTACAAAGCTGCCCTACAGCCGCACGATGTGGGAGGGAGTGCCGGCAGAATTTAGGTCTCAATCCAGCCCCGAAAAACGGGGGGGAGAGGAACGCAGCAGCTCACTGTAACACAAAATCGTCTCAACTCCTGAAGAATCCAATTGAAAAAACTTGAACACGAAGTCCTCCTGAACAGGAACTGAAGACTAAACTTGAACCTGAAATGCAACCAGAATATAAACAGTACAGATATCTGGGAGGGGCTATGGATTGATCAGCTATGATTAATGGAAAGAAAATTATCAGGTATGATACATAATTTTACCTTCCATATCATCATGCTGATCAATCCATAGACTGGTGCGATGTACCGAAGCAGTAACGTTTGGGGAGCGTGCCAGGTGCCCTTGACCTGGATTGGCCACTGTCGGTGACAGGATGCTGGGCTAGATGGACCTTTGGTCTTTCCCAGTATGGCACTATGTCAGCCCTTGACCCTCAGAAAGTGAGCCCCTGTGCCGAACGGAGTTAGGCAGCCGGACAATCCTGATCTTACCTGGAGAGTGAGGCAACAACTCCTCAGGAAGTCAGAGGAGTGTAGACACAGGTGAGACTTCCAGGGCAGATGAGAAGCAGGAACAAAGTCCAAGACCAGGCAAGCCTCAGAGCAGGGGACGAACCAGAGCACAGTCCAGGTCCAGGCAAACACAAGGCAGGTGGTACAGAAGCAAAGTCCAGGTCCAGGCAAGTTTCAGGGCAGGCTGCAAACAAAAGCAAAGTCCAGGTCCAGGCAAGTTTCAAGGCAGGCTGCAAACAAAAGCAAAGTCCAGGTCCAGGCAAGTTTCAAGGCAGGCTGCAAACAAAAGCAAAGTCCAGGTCCAGGCAAGTTTCAAGGCAGGCTGCAAACAAAAGCAAAGTCGAGGTCCAGGCAAGTTTCAAGGCAGGCTGCAAACAAAAGCAAAGTCCAGGTCCAGGCAAGTTTCAAGGCAGGCTGCAAACAAAGCAAAGTCCAGGTCCAGGCAAGTTTCAAGGCAGGCTGCAAACAAAAGCAAAGTCCAGGTCCAGGCAAGTTTCAAGGCAAGAGCAATCCAGGAAGAATCCAACGCCACAGAATCCACCAAAGCAGAAGCCGAAGCAATGAGAGTTCTGCTTTGCTGCTCCTAAATAGCCCTCCCCATTAGGAGGACCGGTAACAGCTGAAAGGAGGCGGAGCTACCCACAACCGTGACTCAACAGCCCCGGATTGGCCGGCCAGAAGCAGGGGGCGGAGTCAGCCGCGATCGGCCAATCCGGACGTTGTGGGGAGTGACATCGTTCCTCTGAGGCTCCGCGCCTGCAAGGGATCCCTTTCTCGGGGAACGCCGGCCCTGTCCACCTGGCCGGCGTCTCCCCGCCGCCACCGAAGCGGACCGGAGGGCCGGAGCAGCCCAGACTGCAGACAGGATCCCAGCGGTGCGACGCAGGGGCTTGGTGCCCGACCACCTCTCCTGGCCAACACTCCCTGCGACACCCTGACAGCGTGGCATGCCCGACGGAGAAGCGGCACAGGTGAGGGACGCGACAGTACCCCCCCCCCGAAAGCCCCCCTCCTCCGTCTCGGCCCAGGTCTAGAAGGATAACGAGAGTGAAACTCTCGAACCAAGTCGGGTGCATGGACATTCTTTGCTGGTTCCCAAGAATTATCTTCAGGACCAAAATTTTTCCATGAAATCAAATAAAAAAGTCCTCCCCTTTGGAGCTTGGAATCCAGAATTTCCTGTACCTCAAACTCAGGATCCGGCTCAGAATCAGGAACAGTAATCCGCTTAGGTTCAGGATGCCACTGTGAGGCCCGGAAAGGTTTGAGTAACGAGACGTGGAAAGCATTGTGGATATGCAGATTACTAGGTAAGTGAAGACGATAGACTACCGTCCCCACTCTAGATTGAACAGCAAATGGACCAATAAATCGGGGAGCAAACTTCAAGGACGGAAGACGAAGCTTCAGATATTTGGTGCTAAGCCACACCCGTTGCCCCGGCTGGAAAACGGGAGCGGCCCGACGATGGCGATCAGCAAATCGTTTATACCGGACCGCCGCCCGCTGCAAGTGGTGCTGTACTGTTCTCCAAGTGTCCTGGATAGTGGAGAGAGTTGGCTGAACTAGTGGAGGAGCGTGATCCAAAGGAAGCGGAGGAGGAAGACAAGGATGACGTCCAAAAACAGCAAAAAAGGGTGAAGTCTGGGAGGCAGAGTGCACACTATTATTGTAGGCGAACTCAGCCCAAGGCAAAAGATCAGTCCAATTGTCCTGACGGGCGTTAGTAAAAGCCCGGAGGAAAGCCTTAAGCGTCTGATTAGTCCGTTCAGCCATGCCATTTGTCTGCGGATGATAAGCTGAAGAAAAAAGTGTGGCGACACCAAAAGCGGAGCACAAGGACCTCCAGAATCGAGACGTGAATTGGGAACCTCTATCACTGATGATACGCCGAGGAAATCCATGTAACCGAAAAACATGCTGGACAAAATGAGAGGCCAAAACAGCAGCAGAGGGTAGGGTTCGCATAGGAACAAAATGTGCCATGCGGGAAAAACGATCCACCACCACCCAGATGACAGTGTTACCCTTGGAGGGAGGAAGATCCGTAATAAAGTCCATAGAAATGTCCTGCCACGGATGCTGAGGTATGGGCAGGGGTTGCAGAGGTCCCCAGGCCTTGCCTGGAGGAGACTTGGTGCGAGCACAGGTGGGACAGGTAGAAACAAACTGTAGAATGTCCTGAGCCATATGAGGCCACCAAAAATAACGGGAGATGAGCTGATAGGTCTTTCGGAACCCAAAATGTCCAGAAAAAACAGAAGAATGACCCCACTGTAACACCTTGCGTCTGGAGCGGGCAGGAACCGGGGTCCGCAGAGAAGCAGCAGCCACCACCGACGCAGGAAGACAAGCCGGATTTAGCATAGGAGAAACCTCATCCGGGTCCTCGGGCTCCTCAAAGGCTCGGGAGAGCGCATCAGCTTGGACGTTCTTTTCAGTAGGTCGGAAGATCAAGTGAAAGTCAAAACGGGCAAAAAAAAGAGACCATCTGGCTTGCCGTGGGTTGAGACGCTTGGCATTCTGTAGATAAAGAAGGTTCTTATGATCAGTGATCACAGTAAAAGGATGAGCGGCCCCCCCTCAAGAAGATAACGCCATTCCTGAAAGGCAAGCTTCATGGCTAGCAATTCTCTGTCCCCCACCGTATAATTACGCTCCGCTGGGGGAAAACTTCTTAGAAAAGAAAAAACAAGGATGCCGTTTACCAGAAGAAGCCACCTGTGATAAGACAGCTCCAGCTCCAAGAGCAGATGCATCCACTTCAACAACAAAAGGCTTAGCAATATCTGGAGTACGGAGTACTGGAGCAGACACAAAAGCAGTCTTCAAAGTAGAGAAAGCCTCCAGAGCTGTGGGGGACCAATTCCGCACATCGGCCCCTTTTCTGGTTAAAGCTGTCAAAGGAGCTGTAATCAAAGAATAATGTGGAATAAACTGTCTGTAGTAATTGGCGAAACCAAGGAACCTCTGCAAGGCCCGAAGTCCTTGAGGCCGGGGCCAATCTTGGATAGCCTGAAGCTTAGCAGGGTCCATCTGAAGGCCATCGGCGGAGATAATATGTCCCAGAAAAGGAATAGTCGACTGGTGAAATGCACATTTCTCCAACTTGGCAAACAGTCGATGAGCCCGAAGGCGTTGGAGCACCGTGCGCACGTGCCCTGGATGATCCTGAGGAGAAGCAGAGAAGATAAGGATATCATCCAAATAGACAATAACGGATGAATACAGTAAATCCCGGAAAATGAAATTAATAAAGTCCTGAAAACAGCTGGGGCATTACACAGGCCGAAAGGCATGACCCGGTATTCAAAGTGGCCTTCGTGAGTATTAAATGCAGTCTTCCACTCATCCCCCTCACGAATGCGGATCAAATTGTATGCACCTCGGAGATCCAACTTGGTGAAGATAACCGCCCCCTGAAGACGATCAAACAACTCAGGGATTAGAGGAAGGGGATAGCGGTTCTTAATCGTGATAGCATTCAGTCCTCGATAGTCAATACAAGGTCTCAGCGACCCGTCTTTTTTGGACACAAAAAAAAAAACCCGCACCAGCCGGGGAGGAGGAGGGTCGAATAAATCCCTTGGTAAGATTCTCATGAATGTATTGCCGCATAGCAGCCGACTCAGTTCTGGACAGAGTATATAATCGTCCCCTAGGAGGCATCTTGCCCGGCAGTAAATCAATAGAACAGTCAAAGGGGCGATGGGGAGGGAGGGAGTCAGCCTCCCGTGCATCAAAAACATCTTGAAAGTCACTATATTCCTCAGGAAGACAAGCTTCATAAGGTCGAAGAATCCCAGGTGAGGCGGCAATGCTTCTAGGAGGAGGTTCCACAGGAGTCAGGCAGACCTCAAAACAACGTTTACTCCATTGACTGATCTCCCCAGTCGGCCAGTTGATGCTGGGTGCGTGTAGACGTAACCAGGGTAACCCTAGGATAACAGGATGGATAGCATGGGGCAAAATAAAAAATTGGATCTCCTCATGATGCAAGAGACCCACCTGCATCTTCAGTGGTGGGGTGAGCTGGGTAACAAGATGAGGCAGAGCCGAGCCATGAATGGACGTTACCTGCAGCGCGGGTCTACAAGGCACTGCAGGTTCACCCAGCTTCTTAAGAAGAGATGCATCAATAAAATTACCTCCCGCTCCAGAGTCCAACAGAGCTAAAGTGTTTACCCTGAAGTCACGCCAAAGGAGAATTATGGGCACAGAAATCAAGTTATCTGGAAGGAAATTCGAATGACCCAACGCCACCCCTTCCTCAGGGCTTGGGTCTAGGCATTTCCCGGCTTATTGGGACACTCCTTCACAAAGTGACCAGGTTTACCACAATAAAGGCAAAGTCTATGGTTTCGTCTATGGGCCCTCTCAACGGCTGAAAGACGATGTCTGCCAATCACCATAGGTTCTTCGGACCCCTCTGTGGTTGATCTTGACGCACCCTGAGGAGACGTGGGCCGTCGCCTAGGAGGAGAAGTTCTTCGAGGCGGACGCGAAGTTCCTTGTTCTCGTGCTCGCTCCTGGAATCGAACATCAATCCGGACACAGAGGGAAATAAGTGCATCCAATGTACTAGGAACCTCCCGACCAGCCAACTCATCCTTGATACGCCCGTTCAGACCTTGCCAAAAAATCGCCGTGAGGGCCTCTTGATTCCACTTCAGCTCTGCAGCTAGAGTACGAAATTGGATAGCAAAGGCCCCGACTGAACTGCTTCCTTGCTGAATACGCAGCAGTTCACTAGCTGCGGAGGAAGGGCGTCCCGGGACGTCAAACACCATGCGAAACCTCCGCAAGAACTCTCCCAGATCAGACAGAAGAGGGTCCTGTTGTTCCCACAAGGGTGAGGCCCATGCCAGGGCTGACCCAGACAATAGCGAGATGATGTACGTAATCTTGGCTCTGTCTGTAGGGAATGAAGCAGGTTGCATGTCAAAGAGCATTTGGCATTGGTTCAAAAACCCGCGGCAGGTGTACCGTCAAACCGGGGAGGCTCAGGTAGACGGAAGAGAAGCTGGGGTGGAGTTGCTCGGCTGGCACCAGTAGTCGGACTGCGCTGGGCCGACATCTGTGAGCATACATCTTGAAGGACTCCCGAAAGTCTATTAAGCTGGGCCTGCTGCTGTTGAAGAGCTTGGGCCAGGTCGGTCAAATCAGGCTTATCCGGCGAGCTCATGGCTTCGGCTTACTGTCAGCCCTTGACCCTCAGAAAGTGAGCCCCTGTGCCGAACGGAGTTAGGCAGCCGGACAATCCTGATCTTACCTGGAGAGTGAGGCAACAACTCCTCAGGAAGTCAGAGGAGTGTAGACACAGGTGAGACTTCCAGGGCAGATGAGAAGCAGGAACAAAGTCCAAGACCAGGCAAGCCTCAGAGCAGGGGACGAACCAGAGCACAGTCCAGGTCCAGGCAAACACAAGGCAGGTGGTAACAGAAGCAAAGTCCAGGTCCAGGCAAGTTTCAGGGCAGGCTGCAAACAAAAGCAAAGTCCAGGTCCAGGCAAGTTTCAAGGCAGGCTGCAAACAAAAGCAAAGTCCAGGTCCAGGCAAGTTTCAAGGCAGGCTGCAAACAAAAGCAAAGTCCAGGTCCAGGCAAGTTTCAAGGCAGGCTGCAAACAAAAGCAAAGTCCAGGTCCAGGCAAGTTTCAAGGCAGGCTGCAAACAAAAGCAAAGTCCAGGTCCAGGCAAGTTTCAAGGCAGGCTGCAAACAAAGCAAAGTCCAGGTCCAGGCAAGTTTCAAGGCAAGAGCAATCCAGGAAGAATCCAACGCCACAGAATCCACCAAAGCAGAAGCCGAAGCAATGAGAGTTCTGCTTTGCTGCTCCTAAATAGCCCTCCCCATTAGGAGGACCGGTAACAGCTGAAAGGAGGCGGAGCTACCCACAACCGTGACTCAACAGCCCCGGATTGGCCGGCCAGAAGCAGGGGGCGGAGTCAGCCGCGATCGGCCAATCCGGACGTTGTGGGGAGTGACATCGTTCCTCTGAGGCTCCGCGCCTGCAAGGGATCCCTTTCTCGGGGAACGCCGGCCCTGTCCACCTGGCCGGCGTCTCCCCGCCGCCACCGAAGCGGACCGGAGGGCCGGAGCAGCCCAGACTGCAGACAGGATCCCAGCGGTGCGACGCAGGGGCTTGGTGCCCGACCACCTCTCCTGGCCAACACTCCCTGCGACACCCTGACAGCGTGGCATGCCCGACGGAGAAGCGGCACAGGTGAGGGACGCGACACACTACTTATGTACTTATGTACTTATGTAGTACTCACCCAGGGTGGGACACAGAAATCCCTGACCGCAACACTGAAGCTCCAAACCGGGCCTCTGCCCGAGCAGCCACAGTCAAGTGGTAATGTCTGGAGAAGGTATGAGCCAATGCCCAAGTTGCCGCCCTACAAATCTCTTCCAAGGAGACGGACCCGGCCTCTGCCATCGAGGCCGCCTGTGCTCTAGTGGAGTGAGCCTTCAGCTGGATAGGCGGCACCTTCCCTGTGGCCACATAAGCCGCTGCAATGGGTTCCTTGACCCATCGTGCCACTGTAGGCTTGGCAGCCTGCAGACCCTTACGAGGACCTGCGAACAGCACAAACAGATGATCCGACTTCCGGAATCATTGGTCACTTCCAAGTATCTGACGATGACTCGTCTCACATCTAGATATTTGCTAGCAGAGTACTCCTCTGGGTAGTCCTCCCTACGAAAGGAGGGTAGACAGAGCTGCTGATTCACATGGAAGCGAGGACCAATCTTGGGCAGGAAGGAAGGCACTGTGCGAATAGACACTCCTGCCTCAGTGAACTGCAGAAAGGGCTCTCGACATGACAGCACCTGGAGCTCGGAAACTCTTCTGGCTCAAGTGATAGCCACCAAAAGACTGCTTTCAACGTCAATTCTTTCAGAGATGCCCTCGACAAGGGTTCACAAGGCGGCTTCTGCAAGGCTCTTAGCACCAGATTGAGATTCCACACCAGTACCACTGCGTGCAGAGGAGAGCGCAGGTGAATAACTCTCTTGAGAAAGCGCACCACATCTGGCTGCAATGCCAGGGAAACATCCTTCAGGTGACCCCTGAAGCAAACAAGAGCCGCTACCTGGACCTTAAGGGAACTGAGCGACAGGCCTTTTTCCTGACCTTCTTGCAGGCACGCCAACACTGATGAAATTGGAGCAGTGAAGGGAGAAAGTGAGCCTGCCTCACACCACAATGCAAAGGTACGCCAAACCCTGGCGTAAGCAGTAGAAGTAAAGCGCTTCCTCGCTCTCAGCATAGTGGCGATGACCTTGTCTGAGAAGCTCTGCTTGCTCCGACGCTGCCGCTCAATAGCCAGGCCGTAAGACCAAAGGGGGAGGGATCCTCCATCACCACGGGACCCTGATGCAACAGGCCCCGCTTCGCTGGCATCTGCAGAGGTCCGTCCACTGAGAGCCTGATCAAGTCCGCATACCAGGGACGTCTGGGCCAATCCGAACTCACCAGGATGATCCAGCCCGGGTGCTTTGCCACCCGGCCTAGCACCCTGCCCAACATGGGCCAAGGCGGGAACACAAAGAGGAGCTCCTGTGTCGGCCACTTTGGGAGAGGAGCATCTACTCCCAGAGATCAAGGGTCCCGTCCTTTGCTGAAAAAGCGCGGCACTTGGCAATTGGCTGAAGACGCCATCAGATCTAGGCTCGGCTGGCCCCAGCACTTCGTGATGTCCAAGAACGCCTGAGCAATATTCATGACTCCTGCAAAGTGGGCCGCCGACAGCTGTTCCAGGTTTGCTTCCGCCCACAGGCATAGCTTCATGGCCTCCTTGGCTAGAGGGGCGCTCCTGGTACCTCCCCGGCGATTGACATAGGCCACAGCCGTGGCATTGTCCGACAGGACCCGTACTGGCTTCAGCACCAGGCCCGGGAGAAACTCCAAAGGCGCCAACCGAATGGCTCTGAGTTCCGGGAGGTTGATAGACCACTCTGCCTCTGCAGGGGACCAGAGCCCCTGCGCTGTCCTTCCCAAGCAGTGGGCTCCCCAGCCCCACAAAGAGGCATCCGCCGTGACGAAAAACCCACTCCGGGGTCACCAGAGGCATTCCTGCGGACGGCTTGTCTGGCCTTAGCCATCAGCTCAGCGCCTTGCGCACCGCTGGATCCAAGGGAAGGCGCACAGCGTAATCCTCCGAAGCTGGAGTCCATCGCTGCAGCAGAGAGAGCTGTATAGGTCTCATATGGGCCCTGACCCAGGGCACTACTTCCATCGTGGCCGTCATAAAGCCCAACAGCTGCCCATAGTCCCGAGCCCGAAGAGAAGAGGCTGCTAGGAACTTGTCCACCTGAGCCTGAAGCTTGACAATCTGATTGTCTGGCAGGAACACTCTGCCCACTTGGGGGTCGAATCGAACTCCCAGATACTCCAGGGACTGAGTCGGGCGCAGCTGGCTTTTCTCCCAGTTGATGATCCACCTCAGGGAGCTCAAAAGAGCAATCACCCGGTCTGAAGCTCTGCCGCACTCTGCATAAGAGAGGGCTCGGATCAACCAGTCGTCCAGATAAGGATGGACTTGTACTCCTTTCTTGCGTAGGAAGGCCGCGATGACCACCATAACTTTGAGAAGGTCCGCGGAGCAGTAACCAACCTGAAAGGGCGGGCTCTGAACTGGGAGTGTCCTCAGAACTGCAAAACGCGGAAAGCGTTGATGAGGAGGCCAGATGGGAATATGCAAGTAAGCTTCCTTGATGTACAAGGATGCCAGGAACTCCCCTGCCTTCACTGCCGCTATAACAGAGCGGAGAGTCTCCATTTGGAAGTGGCGAACTTCCAAAGCTCGATTGACCCCTTTGAGGTCGAGGATAGGCCAGACAAAACCTCTTTTCTTAGGTACCACAAAGTAAATGGAGTAACGTCCCTTGCCCGGGTGATCTTCTGGCACCGGAACGACCGCACCAGGCGGATCAGATTGTCCAAAGTCTGCTGCACTGCCACAGCTTGACCAGAGACTTGCAGGGAGAGTGCACAAACCCGATTCTTAAGGGTCGGCAGAACTCTAGCTTGTAGCCGTCTCTGATGACTTCCAGCACTCAAGCGTCTGAAGTTACCCTGGTCCACTCGCCCAGAAACGAGGATAGGCGTCCTCCAATCTGCTCTGGGCCATGGACCAGCGCCCCGTCATTGGGTACGAGACCCTGTGGGAGGACCGGAGGAGGCACCTCCGGGACGGCGGTCTCTGCAAAAGGAATGCTGCTTGGGGGAGAAATTCCTTTTGATGGAAGAGGGGGCAGAGGAGCTCGACTTGCCCGGGCAATACCGACGGGCTTCCTGAAACCGTCCTTTGAAGAAACCGGGGCGGGCACCATTGGCCCGATCCCTGACCTCCGGTAACCTCTTGCCCTTAGACGTGCCGAGATCGGTCACAATCTTATCCAGCTCGACCCCAAAGAGCAGCTTGCCTTTAAAAGGCAACTTAGCCAGGCGAGACTTAAGAGGCGTGGTCAGCAGACAATGCTTCAGCCAAAGCCACCGCCGTGCAGAGACTGTCTGAGCCAGACCTTTAGCCGAGGCTCTCAAGACATCATACAGCCAGCCTGCCAAGTAGGCCAAGTCCGATTCCAGGGCTGGCCAATCAGCCCTCAAGGAAGGATACGAGGGGAAAGCCCGCTGCGCGTCAGGCATGTCCTGGCCACATAGGAGCCACAAATTGAGGCCTGTAAACTTAAAGCAGCCACCTCGGACGACTTTAAAGCCGCCTCCAAATTCCTGTCTTGGGCGTCCTATAGGGCCATGCCACCTTCCACCGGCAACGCCGTTTTCTTAGTCACCGCAGTGATTAAAGAAACCACGGTAGGCCAAAGAAAGGCCTCCCGTTCACCTTCAGGCAGAGAATAGAGGCGGGACATAGCCTAGCCACTTAAGGCTCGCTTCTGGAAATCCCATTGAGCCGAAATCAAGGTGTGCATTCATGCACGTGGAAGGTTCTAGGCGGGCGCTTAGTCCCCCGCATAATGGCAGAGCCAACAGAGGCTGAGGGAGAGACGTCCTCCGGAGAGGAACTCTTCAAAATGCTCATGGCCTGCACTAACAGGTTGGGCAAATCTTCTGAGCGAAAGATCCGTGCTGCAGAGGGTTCATCCACTCCATCCAAGCGGGAATCCGTCTCCTCCAAGGAATCCCCAAAGGACCGTTGGGAGAACTCAGATATGCTGCCCTCATCTACATCAGAGGAGACAGAGTCCTCTAGGGCCTGGAAGTCCACCCGAGGGCGTTTGCTTCGGAGGCCTCAGCCCCTTGACCAGAGGGGGGAGCCGGGGCAGCGTTTATCATAAGAAAAGCCTGATGCAGCAGCAAAAAGAACTCAGGGGAGAAACCCCCTAGACTGTGCACTTCTGCCGCCTGGGCCACGGCCCTAGACGCACCCTCAACCGGCGCTCGCAAGAGCGGGGGAGAAACATTCTGCGTATCCAAAATGGCGTCCGGCGCAAAACTCCGAGAAGGAGCCGCGTGGAAAGAACGGCGCTTAACTTACGCCGCTTTCTTGCCGTCGCCCGAATCAAGGGCAACCATAGCATTAACGTCTCCCAGCTCGAGGGCGGCCCAAGAAGAAGCCGTCCGAGCAGAGTGGCCGGCCAACATGGAGTGGGCGAGTAGCGGGGGATGGGCGCTTATGGCGGGAAAAACCGCTGCACCGGAGGAAGAACCGGGACACTGACTGGACTCCAAACTGATGCTCAACAAAGGCGATTCAGGCTTTGAAAACCCCCGCATCCCCGCTAGACGCATACACGCGGTCCGGGGAGCGAATCTTCGCGCCCTCGCCCTCCGACGCCATAAGCCACGTGGAGACCGAACGGGGAACCCCCTGCCCGCTATAAAAAGGTAAAATTACCTGCTTCTCGCTCCGAGCTGTAACGAACTGGTGTCCCAGTGAGCAGCTGCAATAAACGCTGATATAAACATTGAAATAAATGCCCTTAAAGGACGTCCAAATATTTTTACTTTTTTTTTTTTTTTAAACGGAGCCAGCGGGAGGGGGGAGAAAAGGAGGGAACTGGCACCACCAGGTTTGCACTTGCTCAAGAAGAGCCCTCAACCCCAGGTACTCAACAAAACCTAAAGATTAGGCTTGGAGACCTAGCCAGAGCTGCTGCTGTGTGTGACCACCACCTGCTGAGATAGAGAACATGAGGAGTTTCCGGCAGCACATGACCACATATAGGGAGGCAAAAGGATTGCTCTCTATCTCCACCTGCTGGTAGATGGACACAACCCATCAGTCTATGGATTG
The DNA here is from genome assembly GCF_901765095.1 of Microcaecilia unicolor. Classification (NCBI taxonomy): domain Eukaryota; kingdom Metazoa; phylum Chordata; class Amphibia; order Gymnophiona; family Siphonopidae; genus Microcaecilia; species Microcaecilia unicolor. The sequence goes on along the minus strand of NC_044032.1, from coordinate 323,752,581 downwards.
ATCAGCATGATGATATGGAATATTGAGTTTAATTATCAAAATTGTGGAGGACTGTGGTGGGCTTAGGAGTCTAAAAGTTAATTTGGAGGGGTGGGTGTCGTAAGGCTCAAGGTTCACCTAGAGTGCCTAATATCTTTCCACCAGCCCTGATTATAACAGGGGCGTAGCTAAGGGTGGGCCTGGGTGGGCCCAGGCCCACCCAATCACAGCTCAGGCCCACTCAGTTTTCTCTACTCGTCTAACCAATCAGTGCACAGCCTTTTAGTTCTGCCATGGCAGCTGACAGGAAAAAGAGCAGAATGCATGGGCATAGTTTGGGAGGCAATTGTCCCCCCCCACAAACGAACTGCTGCAGCAGCAGCAGCAGCATCCATCTCAGGCTCTCGGCATGTCCCCCCAGCACCGTCTTCCCGCTCCCGCCGCAGACTGCAGTGATGCTGCAGACACCGTCACTTCCGAGCAGCCCCAGCCTCCTCCTGCACTGCACCGCACCGCATGGGAGCCGCAGCTCCTCCTCCTCCCCGGTCAACCCCCGATGTCTCCTCTGGATCAAGGCGCTAACTGCTCCCGTTTTTCCAGCATCGCAGCGCCCCGCATTGCTCCCCACCCTCCCAAGTCCTCCAATCCACGAGCCGCGGCAGCCTCAACGAGAAGCAGTACACACGCTGCTTTAGACCTACCCCGGAAGCCCCTTCTCTCTGCTACAGTTTCCCTCCTACGCAGGAACAGGAAGTTGAAGCACAAGAAAGGCTTCTGGGGGCAGGTCTAAAGCACGTGTGTACTGCTTCTCGTGAGGCTGCGGCGGCTCAGGGATTGGAGGACTCGGGGGTGGGGGGGGAAGCAATATGGGGCGCTGCGATGTCTAAGCGGAATTGCTGGCGACTCGAGGCAGGGATTGGAAGACTAGGGGGGTGCGATACGAGCGCACGGGCCGGGGCTAGGAGAGAAAGAACTGACTCCGTGCGGCGGTGGCTGGTGCAGCGGGGCGGGGCGGCCCAAGGAAAGCAAGAGAGACAGGGGCGAGACCGCTGACAATGGGGAATAGAGTAAGAGAGAGAGATGGAGAAGGAAGGAGCACAAGATGGATGGGACTAGGGGGGTGAGAGAAGGGAGAGGGAGCAGAAGATGAATGGGACTAGGGGGTGTGGGAGATAGTAGGAACAGAAGATGGATGCAACTAGGTATGTGGGAGAAGGGGAACAGAGAAGAAGATAAGTGGGACTTGGTGGGGGAGGGAGAGGGAGCAGAAGATGAATGGGACTAGGGGGTGTGGAGGAGAGAGAGGGAGCAGAAGATGGATGCAACTAGGGATGTGGGAGAAGGGGAACAGAGAAGAAGATAAGTGGGACTTGGTGGGGGAGGGAGAGGGAGCAGAAGATGAATGGGACTAGGGGGGGTGGAGGAGAGAGAGGGAGCAGAAGATGGATGTGACTAGGGGTGTGGGGGGAAAGGGAACAGAGCAGAAGATGAGTGGGACTTTGGTGATTGAATGGGAAAGGATGATGACAAGAGGAGGGACAAGAAATGGAAAAGCCAACCTGGAAAAGAATTTAGAAGACTGACACATGGAAAGTGGAATAGAGTGGGACTAACCCAATCACAAAATAAGTGCTCAGACAACAAAGGTAGAAAAGAAAAATATATTTTTATTTAATATTGTTTAAAGATTGAGATTTGCCTGCTTTGTGAATGTACCTTTTTAAAAATTAAAATGTTTATGATTTTTTTAGTTTTGTATTTTGCAGAGTACAGTAGAAAAAAAACATTTAGGTTTTCTCTGTTACCCATATTGCCCTGCTTGTAGAGACTGGCTTTCTTGGGTGGAGGGAAGGGGGGGTCTTCATTTCAGTTTTTGTCTGAATTTTTTTGTGAGTGTAATGTTGGTGGTGGGCTTCTGGGTGGGGATGGCTCTTCACTGCCTAGGGGAAAAAAGGTATATTTAATCTTTTTTCCCTAGCCAGTGAAGAGCCCACCCCCACCCAGTAACCCACCAATAATGTTGGGGTAGGCTCATTGCATAGGTTAAAAAAAACTAAACCTTTTAAAAAAAATTTATGTTGGTGGGTTTTGGAGTAGGGATGGTCTCTGCAGTGCCCAGGTTTAAAATTTAAAAAAAAAACCCCTTTATATTTAATGTAGGCAGGTTCCTGGATGGGGGAGATATTAAAAGACAAAAAGTTTTATATTTAATGCTGGTGTGCTTCAGGGTTGGGGGGGGGGGGGTACCAGGACTATGGGGATGGGTAGGGGATAGGACAGGACTGACACTAGACTATAGGAAGGGGTGGAGGTTAGGGTGGGGCCGATGCATAGCAATGGGATGGATGATGAGGAAGGGAAGGGCTGATGCTGGGCTATGGGTGGGGGGGGTAGGGTAGATAAGAGAAGGGCTGATGCCGGGCTAAGGGGCTGGATGGAGGGGTAGAGAAGCAAAGTTTAAAGGATTACATCATTGCTGTAATTATACTCTAGGATCCTGTCATGTGTGTTGAGATGTTTGCCGTTATAGTAGACTTACGCCTAGTCAAGTTTAAGATGTGAGATAATGTAACCATGTTTTAAAATGTTGGTTTTTCCATATTTTGATGCAGGGCAGATGTTGAGCATACTACTTATTAATCCATCATCAAGTGCATTCTAATGCATTATTTTGTAGCAAGAAACATTACTCATACCTATATGCCCAGTGCCCATCCATATTAGCTCTTGGCCCACCCAAAATGTTAGGTCTGGCTACGCCACTGGATTATAACCAAATGTAACCATACTGCAGCAACCATTCTAGGCCTCCACTTCCCCTTCAACCTTTCCTCATATTCATAACCCTTGATTGCTGAGCTGTTTCATCTCTGGAAACATCTCTCTCCAACTCAAATATCAGTCCTTTAACTCCTTTAACTGACTGCAAAATAATTTCAATTACTTCTTGTCAAATAATTTTAACATTAAAACATTTGAAATATATGACATGAGGCAGACAAGAGCGAGCACATACCTTAAGTATAAAAACTCGACCTGGTGTCTGGATTTCAAACATCCCCTCTTCTGCCTCCACCTTGTAATCAAAGACAGCAGTAGACAGGTCGATGCTCCCTAGAGGAACAACATCCCTTGCTGTTCTGTAGTAGTATAACTGACACTTCTTGTCATCATAGGAGAACCAGCGATACTTCCAAGCCTTTATTGGCCCCCTCATGCCAAATTTGTTTAAATATCCACAGAGTTTCTTTCTAGGTGCCTTGCTGTCTTGCATGGCAGGTTTCAAGCACATAATTTCTGAAGGAAGGTCTCTATCAGTCTGTTTTCCCAGATCGGCAAAATCATTGTCAAGATGAGCCAGATCAGAGTCCATAGAGATCGCAGCCCCAGTGCAATTTCCATCTCCATGGGCTTCCATTTTTTCCTAAAATAAAGATGGTTTATTTTTTAATTTAAATTAGAAAATAAATATTAACTGGAGAATTTTATACAAAATCATTTTGTTTTCAATAAAAACAGGGACATTCTTGAAAGGTGAGAAAAGGGGCGCAGAGAGTAATTAAAATGGGGGTAGTAGTAGCACATTGCGAAATTAAGACATGGCAGAATAGACTAAGACATTCAGACAGGAGTAGGTGAGTGTTTCCTTGGTGACACTTCTGCACTGAGGCTGGAACTGAGCTACCATACGGCTGGGAATAGCTTAGTTGGCCTGCTGGGCCAGGAGGAAGTGGGAAACCCTGGAATGGAGTAGAATGGAGAGGTCCAACCAAGGATCTTCCCAGGGTATTCTAGCTTGGTTGCAGTATCTGAGGGGAGTTCCCGAGAAGAGGAATGCCCTTAATTCATATGCACACACCCTGTGTTGTAAAGAAACCTAGAAGTCTACATGTCCAGGGACTATATGTGAGGTAAGCCAATTATCCCTTGGTTGATGAAACAGTGGAGCCATGTCAGGTACAGGCTGCTAAAACTGTGACTGTGGAAGAGACTTTATTGGAAGTACCAAGCCCGTGAGGAAACTAGGCTAGCTATTTTCCTTTGTGTACGTAAATAAAGTAGTTTGATGTTTACCTGCAACCTGTGTGTGCTATAGTTTATGAGACCCTGCAGGCAGCCATTAATCCACGCTACCACAGGGAGAGGAGTGGGAGTGGCTGGGGCATATTTGTGAAGGATGAAGCTTCATCTATGCACCATCTGCAATATCATCTAGGCAGTTTACAAATATACAGTGGGGGAAATAAGTATTTGATCCCTTGCTGATTTTGTAAGTTTGCCCACTGACAAAGACATGAACAGCCCATAATTGAAGGGTAGGTTATTGGTAACAGTGAGAGATAGCACATCACAAATTAAATCCGGAAAATCACATTGTGGAAAGTATATGAATTTATTTGCATTCTGCAGAGGGAAATAAGTATTTGATCCCCCACCAACCAGTAAGAGATCTGGCCCCTACAGACCAGGTAGATGCTCCAAATCAACTCGTTACCTGCATGACAGACAGCTGTCGGCAATGGTCACCTGTATGAAAGACACCTGTCCACAGACTCAGTGAATCAGTCAGACTCTAACCTCTACAAAATGGCCAAGAGCAAGGAGCTGTCTAAGGATGTCAGGGACAAGATCATACACCTGCACAAGGCTGGAATGGGCTACAAAACCATCAGTAAGACGCTGGGCGAGAAGGAGACAACTGTTGGTGCCATAGTAAGAAAATGGAAGAAGTACAAAATGACTGTCAATCGACAAAGATCTGGGGCTCCACGCAAAATCTCACCTCGTGGGGTATCCTTGATCATGAGGAAGGTTAGAAATCAGCCTACAACTACAAGGGGGGAACTTGTCAATGATCTCAAGGCAGCTGGGACCACTGTCACCACGAAAACCATTGGTAACACATTACGACATAACGGATTGCAATCCTGCAGTGCCCGCAAGGTCCCCTGCTCCGGAAGGCACATGTGACGGCCCGTCTGAAGTTTGCCAGTGAACACCTGGATGATGCCGAGAGTGATTGGGAGAAGGTGCTGTGGTCAGATGAGACAAAAATTGAGCTCTTTGGCATGAACTCAACTCGCCGTGTTTGGAGGAAGAGAAATGCTGCCTATGACCCAAAGAACACCATCCCCACTGTCAAGCATGGAGGTGGAAATGTTATGTTTTGGGGGTGTTTCTCTGCTAAGGGCACAGGACTACTTCACCGCATCAATGGGAGAATGGATGGGGCCATGTACCGTACAATTCTGAGTGACAACCTCCTTCCCTCCGCCAGGGCCTTAAAAATGGGTCGTGGCTGGGTCTTCCAGCACGACAATGACCCAAAACATACAGCCAAGGCAACAAAGGAGTGGCTCAGGAAGAAGCACATTAGGGTCATGGAGTGGCCTAGCCAGTCACCAGACCTTAATCCCATTGAAAACTTATGGAGGGAGCTGAAGCTGCGAGTTGCCAAGCGACAGCCCAGAACTCTTAATGATTTAGAGATGATCTGCAAAGAGGAGTGGACCAAAATTCCTCCTGACATGTGTGCAAACCTCATCATCAACTACAGAAGACGTCTGACCGCTGTGCTTGCCAACAAGGGTTTTGCCACCAAGTATTAGGTCTTGTTTGCCAGAGGGATTAAATACTTATTTCCCTCTGCAGAATGCAAATAAATTCATATACTTTCCACAATGTGATTTTCCGGATTTAATTTGTGATGTGCTATCTCTCACTGTTACCAATAACCTACCCTTCAATTATGGGCTGCTCATGTCTTTGTCAGTGGGCAAACTTACAAAATCAGCAAGGGATCAAATACTTATTTCCCCCACTGTATGAGGGGTTAGCAGTGGAAGTGTTCAGTGAGCAGTAGCTGGAGGGAATAGGGGGATAGTAAAGGAAGGTTAGGATCCTAGTGCATGGAAGGAACAACATGGTACTAGGGGATTTGAAAAGAGGAAAGAAGGCAATACTTAACCATACTTCCCGAGGGAAACATTTCGCAACTTAACATACTTAACCATACTTCCCGAGAGAAACATTTCGCAACTTGATACAATCAATGGTACTAAGTCATGTAGACTACTGCAATGGAATCTATGCGGGATGTAAAGAACAAATCATAAAGAAACTTCAAACTGCTCAAAACACGGCAGCCAGGCTTATCTTTGGAAAAACGCAATTCGAAAGTGTCAAACCCCTCAGAGAAAAACTTTTTTAATTTGTATGGTCTTTATTGAAAATTTCTCAAAACAGTATCACAAAATACAGCACTCCAGAACAAGTAAGTCATAACATAACTGATCAGCAAGATCGAAATATCCAGAAGTACCAGTGCACTACGAATGCTGGCCCCTCCCACGGCCAAATGCCTTGGATTTGGCCGGGTTTAAGATGGCTCGTTCCAGTTTCCATTATCGCTGAAAAACAAAGTCGGCCATCTCAAACCCAGCGATCTATGGCATTTGGCCAGCCCCAACCGTATTATCGAAACAAAAGATGGATAATACGGTTCCGGACAGCTCTTTGCGGCGCCGCCAAAATAGATGGCCAGCGCTGTTCGATTATGCCCCTCCACGTTACTTTGACAGAAGTGAACGACAACCCAGAATTGGACAAATGGAGAACATATTCCAAAACAGCTGAGATGGAACAGGAATACGAATCCAATTTTTTGGAAGAACACCATAAAGAAATCGTTTCCATTTTGATGTATAGCAGCTGTTAGTTGAGTTCTTTCTAGTTGCCATGAGAACCTGTAAAAACTGAGAAGAGAAAATGGTGTTATCTACTGAACTGGAGTGATGAGCCATGCTGTCAATTTTAATGAGGTTAGTTTTGGGTATAGTAGGCGCCCATTGTTCTGGGTGATGAGGCCCGCTGTTTGAGGAAGATAAACTGGAGCAGATACTGCCATTTGTTTTAGGAGTATACAATTCAAGCTTCTCCTATTGACCTTCAAGTGCACTCAATCTGCAGCCCCCCATTACCTCTCTACCCTCCTCTCCCCATATGTTCCCACCCGTAACCTCCGCTCTCAGGACAAATCACTCCTATCTGTACCCTTCTCCACCACCGCTAACTCCAGACTCCGCCCCTTCTGCCTCGCTTCACCTTATGCCTGGAACAGACTTCCTGAGCCCATACGCCGTGCACCCTCCCTGCCCATTTTCAAGTCCTTACTCAAGGCCCATCTCTTCTCCCTTGCTTTTGGCGCCTAACCACCTTCCCCATTCCAGATACATACACTGACTACATAGCTTATTACCTTTAGGTTGTAAGCTCTCTTGAGCAGGGACTGTCCTTCCCCTTGTCTAAACTTGTACAGCGCTGCGTAACCCTGGCAGCGCTATAGAAATGCTAAGTAGTAGTAGTAGAGTGGGAAACACGGTTGTCTTGTCCGACGGGGAATGACAAGAATCATGTGCGATCCATCTGAAACTGCTTTGTGGAGAGTTTTTGATATGAGAGATATTGGAGGGTAAGTATACAGAAGATTCCCTGTCCAAGGAATTTGAAAAGCGTCCTCTGCTATTCTGCTGACACTGGGCCACCTTGAACAATATTGTTGACATTTGTTGTTATGTGGGGACGTGATAAATCTATTGTTGGACAACCCCATAACTGGAAGAGATGCTGTGTAACTGTGGTCTTTTAGAGCCCATTCGTTCAGCTGTAGAGACTGAGATGAGCTCCCCATCCGTATTTGGATGCATCTGTTGTTAATATGACTGAAGGAGAGGTGGCTGAAACGGAGCTCCTAGAAACAGATGTGCTGGTGAAGTCCACCACTGTAGTTGTTGCTTGAGAAGAGATGGTATTGATATTTGAGTACTTAAATAACGATATTGAATCCAATGTCATTTTAAATGCCACTGAAGTAGACGCATCTTGAGTCTTGTCAGAGGATGTAGATGTATGGTAGCTGCCATCGGTCTCAGGAGATGAAGGAGAGTTCTTTCTGGCTGTTGTGAAGTTGACAGCTTGTACATGTTATACTTGAGTGAGAATGTCTTGAAATCTCTGTTCTGGAAGTTTCACTAAAGTTAAGCGAGTGAGAAGAGTTGCTCCTATAAAGTCTAAGCGTTGACTTTTTTGCGTTGATTAAAAATCCGAGATTTGTGAGCAGACGCAACGTGGTATGCAATACTTGAAGATTTGACTGTGGTGAGGCTGCTACGATCAACCAATCGTCGAGGTATGGATAAATCTGATGACCCTGTTGATGCAGGTGAGCAACAGCCAGCACTATACACTTGATAAATACCCTGGGAGCCGATGTTAGGCCAAAGGGTAACACCTTGTATTGATAGTGGTTGTTGCCTAACTGAAATCTGAGAAACTGCCTTGAAGTTGGGCAAATCAGAATGTGTAAATAAGCATTCTGGAGATCAGTAGAGGAAAGCCATGCATTTTTCTGAAGGAAAGGAAGAATCATTGCCCAAGTTGTAATTCGAAAATGCTCTTTCACAATAAAGCGATTCAATGACCTGAGATCCAGGATGGCCCAATATCTACCTCCCTTCTTTGTTACAAGGAAGAAGCGAGAATAAAAACCTGTGTCCCTATGGTAAAGGGAACGGTCTCTATCGCCTGGATGGATGATAAGATGATCCACTTCCAGCTGTAAGAGTTGGAATTGATGTTCTGGAAGGAGAATAATTTTTAGGATTCACTTGAGGTGGCCTGTAGAAAAAAACGTAAGGCATAACCGTTCTGGACTATTTTATCTGTCGTGGGTAGTTTCCAGGCAGTGTAAAAAATGTTGGATGTGACCTCCTATAGGAAATGAAAGGGATAATCCCTGGTCAAAAAACCAGTAGCAGGTTTTTGACTCTGTGACAAACTGTGGCCGCCTGAACTCTTCAGTCTCTATTGTATCTGGGATTGTATTGTTGATGCCGTTTATGTTGTTAGAACATAGTTGGAACAGTGTTATGTTCGCAATGTTGAAATCTTTGATTTGGTTGCATAAAAAGGTAAGCTTCCACAACTTCACCAAGCCACAAAAGCAGCAGGAAGTCTGCAAAAGTCCTAAGAGAAGGAACTCGATGATCTGCTAGACGGTGCTGTAAATAGGGAAAAACTACTACAGCAGTAATGATTTGAAATTGTAGAAAACATAGAAACACATGGCAGATAAGGGCCAAATGGCCAATCTAGTCTGCCCATCCTCAGTAACACTACCTCTTTCTTTCCTAAGGGATCCCACATGCCTGTCCCACGCATTCTTAAATTGACAAAATTGTCTCTACAACCTCCACCAGGAGGCCATTCCAAGCATCCACCACCCTTTCTGTAAAAGAGTATTTTCTTAGATTCCTCCTAAGTCTACTCCCTCAACTTCATCGTATGCCCCCTCATTCTAGAGTTTTCCTTCATTTGAAAAAGGCTCAACTCCTGTAAATGTCTCTATCATATCCCCTCTCTCTCACCTCTCTTCCAGACTATACATGTTGAGGTTCATAAGCCTGTCCCTATATATTTTATGACAGAGACCGCTTACTAATTTTGTAGCCACCCTCTGGACCGACTTCATCCTGTTCATATCTTTCTGTAGGTGCAGTCTCCAGAATTGCATGCAGTACTCTAAATGGGGCCTCACCAGAGACTTATACAAGGGCATTATCACCTCTTTTTTTCCTGCTGGTCATCCCTATCCTTATGCACCTAAGCATCTTTCTGGCTTTGCCCATTGCCTTTTCTACCTGTTTGGCCACCGTAAGGTCATCAGACACAATCAACTCCAAGTCCCGCTCTTCTTTCATACACAAAAGTACTTCACCCCATATACTGTACCGTTCCCTTGGATTCTTGTACTACAGGTGCATGACCCTGCACTTCTTAGCATTAAATCTTAGTTGCCAATTATCGGACCATTCTTCAAGCTTTGCTAGACCCTTCTTCATACTAACCACACCCTCCGGGGTGTCCACCCTATTACAGAGTTTGGTATCATCCGCAACGAGACAGACCTTACCAGACAGTCCTTCTGCAATATCACTCAGAAAGATGTTAAAAAGAGCTGGCTCGAGGACCAGACCCTGCGGTACAGCACTGATAACATAACAAAACCCAGAGGTGAGTAAAACAATACCCGTATGTTTTTGACCAATGGCCAATATTTCCTAAATATCTTAATCAGATCTGATGACATATGGTCAAAATATAAAGTACATACAATTCTATTCTCCTTATTGCTACTGTTGTATTTGTAGTGTGGATGAGATCTAGTCTCTGATGTGTGATGTTCTAAGCATACCTTCTTTTATATATCTTTTCGGGTATCCACTTTGGGTGAATCTATTGGCCATTATGTTCATCTGTCTCTTAAATTCCTTATTGTCTGAACATAATTTTTCACCCTTAGGAATTGGCCTGTAAGGAAGATTTCTCTTAAGCGGGCTGACTATGACAGCTGTTAAATGAAGTAACATTTCTGTCTGTCGGTTTTCGATATATGTAGTTATAAATTTACCATTACTAAATTGGAGTATTGTCGGAGGATTAAGAGTTACAAAGAACCAAAATGTATAATGAAGACGCTGATTTTTTACTCAAATGGGAAGCAAATCTCAATAAATGTTCTTTGGATTTAATGATTCTGATTATTCAAACAGCTAATAAGGAGATGGAAAAAATTAAAGCAGATCTTGACAACGAGTTGGTCTTCTTGAAAGAAATAATAGATGTTTTAAAGATTTATTTGAACGATTTAATCTTACAGTTGGAAAGATTTAAGAAGGATGTAAAAAGTGTTTAAATTATATAAATACAAAAGAGATGAACTACATTATAGATATAACAAGGTATATACAAGGCATCAGAGAAATAATAAACCAAGGTATTATGAAAACAAAAACAAAACTTTTAATTTTAATAATGACAAATTGAAGAATGTTATTGAACATAAGAGCCCCACTACCCGAGCGTGAAATCAAAAAGAATAAGGTGCAATAATTAAGCGGTCTTTGACCCATCAGCGCCTTTATTTTCAACACCCTCTAGGCCAAATCTATCGTAGCAGGTTTTTCAATTAGGGAAAATTTGGAAGAAAGGTTCAATTACAGACCCACCCATAATACACAAAGAACAGGGGGGGGGTCAACTACCCTATATATAGGGAGGAGGAAGGAGAGGAAGGGGGAAATTCTGTAAACAGAACAACCCAACAACAGGAACATATTTCAACACACAAGACCAATAGAAGATTATTGGAAATAATAGATTTTAATTTGTCTAACCCATCAGTTGGTTTGGGCCATACAAATGACATGTATTTGTGTATATCAGAGGATGAATATAATTCACAGAATACTATAAATTTATTGAAAAGAAAATCAATATGAGGTTTCGATTTTAAATAAAGGGTTGTAATTTATACCAACACCATGCTACAATGCTTTAAACACACAAATAGATTTATTTAAACTTACTAGGAAATTATGTATTCTTGATTTTTTTCTCTAATAGAAATGTTTCTACTGTAGAGAACTCAGTAATCAGAAAAAAAAAGTACATGGGTTCCTCCGATGCAAATGGTAAATTATGTATCATACCTGATAATTTTCTTTCCATTAATCATAGCTGATCAATCCATAGACTGGTGGGTTGTGTCCATCTACCAGCAGGTGGAGATAGAGAGCAATCCTTTTGCATCCCTATATGTGGTCATGTGCTGCCGGAAACTCCTCAGTATGTCGATATCCAAGCTCCATCCGCAGGACTCGCACTTAGAGAATTACACCCACAAGGGACACTCTGCCCAGCTCACCACCGCCGAAACGGGGAGGGGGAATTAACCCAGCTCATCCCCACACAAGTGGGGGAGCGGAATCCGTCCAGCTCATCCCGCGGAGCGGGGGAGGGACAACCACACCCGCCGATGGCGGGTGGGATCTGGCTTATCCGGCAACCGCAACCGCGGGAGGAGCTGACTGACCTAAAACCCGCCGAAGCGGGGAGGGGTACAAAGCTGCCCTACTGCCGCACGAAGCGGGAGGGAGCGCCGGTCAGAATTTAAAGTCTCAATCAGCCCCGTACAAACGGAGGGGAGAGGAATGCAGCAGCTCACTGTAACACAATTCGTCTCAACTCTTGAAGAATCCACTGAAAAACTTGAACGACGAAGTCCCTCCTGAACAGGAACTGAAGACTAAACGGGAACCGGAAATGCAACCAGAATATAACCAATACAGATATCTGGGAGGGACTATGGATTGATCAGCTATGGATTATGGAAAGAATTATCAGGTATGATACATAATGTTTACCTTCCATATCATCATGCTGATCATCCATAGACTGGTGGGATGTACCGAAGCAGTACGCACCCAGGGCGGACATTGAAAAGCCCTGACCGCAACACTGAGCTCCAACCGGCCTCTGCCCGAGCAGCCACAGCCAAGCGTAATGCCTGGAGAAGTATGGGCCGATGCCCAAGTTGCCGCCTGCAAATCTCTTCCAAGGAGACGGACCCGGCCTCTGCATCGAGGCCGAAGCCTGAGCTCTAGTGTAGTGAGCCTTCAGCTGGATAGCGGCACCTTCCCCGCGGCCACATAAGCCGCTGCAATGGCTTCCTTGACCCATCTTGCCACTGTAGGCTTAGCAGCCTGCAGACCCTTACGAGGACCTGCAAACAGACAAACATAGATCCGATTTCCGGAAATCATTGGTCTCTTCCAAGTAGCTGATGATGACTCGTCTCACATCCGATATTTGAGAGCAGAGTATTCCTCTGGTAGTCCTCCTACGAAAAGGAAGGGAGACAGAGCTGCTGATTCACATGAAGCGAGAAACAACCTTGGGCAGGAAGGAAGGCACTGTGCGAATAGTCCACTCCTGCCTCATGAACTGCAGAAAAGGCTCTCTACATGAGAGCGCCTGGAGCTCGGAACTCTTCTGGCTGAATGATAGCCACCAAAAAAGACTGCTTTCAACGGTCAGGTCTTTCAGAGATGCCCTCGACAAGGGTTCAAAAGGCGGCTTACTGCAAGGCTCTTAGCACCAGGTTGAGAGTCACGCAGGCAACCACTGAGTGCAGAGGAGGGCGCAGGTGATTACTCCCTTGAGAAAGCGCACCACATCTGGCTGCGAAGCCAGGGAAGCACCCTTCAGGCGACCCCTGAAGCAAGTCAGAGCCGCTACCTGGACTTTAAGGGAACTGAGCAACAGGCCTTTCTCCAGACCTTCTTGCAGGAACGCCAACACTGAAGAAATTGGAGCAGTGAAGGGAGAAAGTGAGCCTGCTTCACACCACGCTGCAAAGATACGCCAAACCCTGGCGTAAGCAGTAGAAGTAGAGCGCTTCCTCGCTCTCAGCATAGTGGCGATGACCTTGTCTGAGAAGCCCTTCTTTCTCAGACGCTGCCGCTCAATAGCCAGGCCGTAAGACCAAAGGGGGAGGGATCCTCCATCACCACGGGACCCTGATGTAACAGGCCCTGCTCCACTGGCAGCCGCAGAGGATCGTCGACTGAGAGCCTGATCAAGTCCGCATACCAGGGACGTCTGGGCCAGTCCGGACCCACCAGGATTATCTGGCCCGGATGCTTTGCCACCCGGTCTAGCACCCTGCCCAACATGGGCCAGGGCGGGAACACATAGAGAAGCTCTTGTGTCGGCCACTGTTGGAGAAGAGCATCTACTCCCAGGGATCGAGGGTCCCGTCCTCTGCTGAAAAAGCGCGGCACTTGGCAATTGGCCGATGACGCCATCAGATCTAGGCTAGGCTGGCCCCAGCGCTTCGTGATGTCCAAGAACGCCTGAGCAGATAGCTGCCACTCTCCGGGCTCCAAGGTATGGCGACTGAAAAAGTCCGCCTTGACATTCATGACTCCGGCAATGTGGGCCGCTGACAGCTGTTCCAGGTTCGCTTCCGCCCACTGGCATAGATTCATGGCCTCCTTGGCTAGAGGGGCGCTCTTGGTACCTCCCTGGCGGTTGACATAGGCCACAGCCGTGGCATTGTCCGACAGGACCCGTACTGGCTTCAACGCCAGTACCGGGATGAACTCCAAAAGCGCCAACCGAATGGCTCTGAGTTCCAAGAGGTTGATAGACCACTTTGCCTCTGCAGGAGACCAGAGCCCCTGAGCTGTCCTTCCCAAGCAGTGGGCTCCCCAGCCCGACAAAGAGGCGTCCGTCGTGACAACAATCCACTCCGGGGTCACCAGAGGCATTCCTGCAGACAACTTGTCTGTCTGCATCCACCAGCTCAGCGCCTTGCGCACTGCTGGGTCCAAGGGAAGGCGCACAGCATAATCCTCCGACATCGGAGTCCAGCGCTGCAGCAGAGAGTGTTGTAGTGGTCTCATATGAGCCCTGACCCGGGGCACTACTTCCATCGTGGCCGTCATAGAGCCCAACAGCTGCACATAGTCCCAAGCCCGAAGAAGAGAGGCTACTAGGAACTGGTCCACCTGAGCCTGAAGCTTAACAATCCGATTGTCTGGCAGGAACACTCTGCCCACCTGGGTGTCGAATCGAACTCCCAGATACTCCAGGGACTGAGTCGGGCGCAGCTGGCTCTTCTCCCAGTTGATGATCCACCCCAGGGAGCTCAAAAGAGCAACCACCCGGTCCACAGCTTTGCCGCACTCTGCATAAGAGGGGGCTCGGATCAACCAGTCGTCCAGATAAGGAGGGACTTGTACTCCTTCCTTTCGCAGGAAGGCCACGATGACCACCATTACTTTGGAGAAGGTCCGCGGAGCAGTAGCCAACCCGAAAGGGAGGGCTCTGAACTGGAAGTGTCGGCCCAGGACTGCAAAACGCAGAAAGCGTTGATGAGGAGGCCAGATGGGAATATGCAGGTACGCTTCCTTGATGTCCAAGGAAGCCAAGAACTCTCCTGCCTTCACTGCCGCTATAACAGAGCGGAGAGTCTCCATGCGAAAGTGCCGAACTTTCAAGGCCCGATTGACCCCTTTGAGGTCGAGGATAGGCCGGACAGAACCTCCTTTCTTTGGTACCACAAAGTAAATGGAGTAACGCCAATCTGATTTTCTGGCACCGGAACGACCGCACCCAGGCGTATCAGGTTGTCCAAGGTCTGCTGCACTGCCACAGCTTTGACCGGAGACTTGCAGGGAGAGAGTACAAACCCGTCTCTTAAGGGTCGGCAGAACTCTAACTTGTAGCCGTCTCTGATGACTTCCAGCACCCAAGCGTCTGAAGTTACTTTGGTCCAATCGCCCAGAAACGAGGACAGGCATCCTCCAATCTGCACTGGGCCATGGCCCAGGACCCCGTCATTGGGTACGAGACCCTGGGGGAGGACCGGAGGGCGTACCTCTGGGACGGCGGTCTCTGCGAAAGGAATGCTGCTTGGGAGAGAAGTTCCTTTTGATGGAAGAGGGGGCAGAGGAGCCCGACTTGCCCGGGCGGTACCGACGGGCTTCTTGAAACCGTCCTCTGGAGATACCGGGGCGAGCACTGGCCCGAGCCCTGACCTCTGGTAACCTCTTGCCCTTAGACGTGCCGAGATCGGTCACGATTTTGTCCAGCTCGACCCCAAAGAGCAGCTTGCCTTTAAAAGGCAACTTAGCCAGGCGGGACTTAGAGGCGTGGTCCGCAGACCAATGTTTCAGCCAAAGCCAGCGCCGTGCAGAGACTGTCTGAGCCATACCTTTAGCCGAGGCTCTCAAGACATCATACAGTAAGTCTGCCAAATAAGCCAAGCCCGATTCCAGGGCCGGCCAGTCAGCCCTCAAGGAAGGATCCGAGGGGGAAGCCCGCTGCACAATCGTCAGGCACGCCCTCGCCACATAGGAGCCGCAAACTGAGGCCTGCAAACTTAAGGCAGCCGCCTCGAAGGACGACCTTAAAGCCGCTTCCAATCTTCTGTCTTGGGCGTCCTTTAGGGCCGTGCCACCTTCCACCGGCAACGCCGTTTTCTTAGTCACCGCAGTGATTAAAGAATCCACGGTAGGCCAAAGAAAGGCCTCACGTTCACTTTCAGGCAAAGGATAGAGGCGGGACATAGCCCTAGCCACTTTGAGGCTCACTTCCGGGACATCCCATTGAGCCGAAATTAAGGTGTGCATGGCATCATGCACGTGGAAGGTTCTAGGCGGGCGCTTCGTCCCCAGCATAATGGCGGAGCCAACAGGGGCTGAGGGAGAGACGTCCTCCGGAGAGGAAATCTTCAAAATGCTCATGGCCTGCATTAACAGGTTGGGCAAATCCTCTGAGCGAAAGATCCGTGCTGCAGAGGGGTCATCCGCTCCATCCGAGCGGGAATCCGTCTCCTGCAAGGAATCCCCAAAGGACCGTTGGGAGAACTCAGATACGCTGCCCTCATCTACATCAGAGGAAACAGCGTCCTCTAAGGCCTGGGCATCCACCCGAGGGCGTTTACTTCCGGGGGCCTCAACCCCTTTATCGGACAAGGGAGAAGGGGCAGCGTTCTGCATAAGGAAGGCCTGATGCAGCAGCAAAATAAACTCGGGGGAGAAACCCCCCAAACTGTGCAATTCAGCAGCCTGGGCCACAGCCCTAGACGCACCCTCAACCGGCGCTCGCAAGAGCGGGGGAGAAACATGCTGCGCATCCAAGATGGCGTCCGGCGCGACACTCCGCGAAGGAGCCGCGCGGGAAGAACGGCGCTTAACTTTAGCCGCTTTTTTGCCGTCACCCAAATCAAGGGCGGCCATGGCATTAACGTCTCCCATCTCAAGGGCGGCCCAAGAAGAAGCCGTCCGAGCAGAGTGGCCGGCCAAGATGGCGGAGGCGAGCAGTGGGGGATGGGCGTTTATGGCGGGAAAAACCGCCGCGCCGGAGGAAGACTCGGGACACTGACCGACCTCCAAACTGACACCCAACAAGGGCGAATCAGACTTTAAAACCCCCGCATCCCCACTAGAAGCGCACACGCGGTCCGGGGAGCGATTCTTCGCGCCCTCGCCCTCCAACGCCATAGGCCACGTGGAGATCAACTGGGGAACCCCCTGCCCGCTATAAAAAGGTAAAAATTACCTGCTTCTCGCTCCGAGCTGTAACGACCTGGTGTCCCAGTGAGTAGCTGCAATAAACGTTTAAATAAACGTCGAAATAAACGCCCTTAAAGACGTCCAAAATTTTTTTTTTTTTTAACGGAGCCAGCGGGAGGGGGGAGAAAAGGAGGGACCTGGCGCCACCAGGTTTGCACTTGCTCAAGAAGAGCCCTCAACCCCAGGCACTCAACAAAACCTAAAAATTAGGCTTGGAGGCCTAGCCAGAGCTGCTGCTGTGTGTGACCACCACCTGCTGAGATAGAGAACATACTGAGGAGTTTCCGGCAGCACATGACCACATATAGGGAGGCAAAAGGATTGCTCTCTATCTCCACCTGCTGGTAGATGGACACAACCCACCAGTCTATGGATTGATCAGCATGATGATATGGAAGAAGCCAATGATTCAAGTTTTTGAAAAATGGTACTAAAAGATGTTGATACCATAGAGGAGATGGAAAGATAACCATTCTATAACATAACCAGAGAAGAGAGAAAAGCCAATAGAACACTGAGAAAGGATAATAGCATTGTAATAAAACAAGCCAATAAGGGCGGAGCGATAGCGGTAATGGATAAGGATCAATATGTTAAAGAAATTAAAAAACAGTTGAGCGACACGAGTTTCTATTTACCAGTAGTTAAGGACCCTACGTCCATTTTAAAATCCAAAATAGACTCCCTTATATCCTGTGGATTACAGGCTGGAATATTTGACGGCTAAAGAAGGGGATTTTTTGAAAGTAGATCATCCACGTACTCCTGTGATTTATATTTTATCCAAAATACATAAATCTTTAATAAATCCCCCAAGTAGACCCATTATTTATGGGATAGGTTCTCTTTTAGAACCTTTATCAAAATTCACCGATATGTGTCTTAGGCCCCTGATTCCCCATATCCCCTCCTATGTAAGGGAATCATCTCACATTATTAATATATTAGAGGAACTAACAATGACAAACAAAGATATCCTTCTAGTAACATTTGACGTAGAATAATTATATACGAATATTCCGCAAGATGAGGATCTGGAAGTGATTAAGCAAGCATTGGCATATAGGACAACGGTCAAAAGAATACCTATAGAATTTATTATGCAACTGATTTTGATTCCTTTAAAAGAGAACTTTTTTGGTTTTGAAGGTAGTTATTACAAACAGGTGAAAGGAAAGCTATGGGGGCAATGGTAGCCCCCTCATTAGCCAATCTTTTCATGGCACATTTTGAAAAATGCTACATACAGAATAATCCTTATAAAGATCATATTATAATATGGAAGAAATTTATTGACAACATTCTGATGATATGGGAAGGTGGTGAGGATGTTCTTTAAAAACTTTTTAAATAGTTTAACACAAGGGATACAAATTTATATTTTCTTTTTGTTACATTTGTACTCCGCGCTTTCCCACTCATGGCAGTCTCAATGCGGCTTACATAGGGCAATGGAGGGTTAAGTGACTTGCCCAGAGTCACAAGGAGCTGCCTGTGCCTGAGGTGGGAATTGAACTCGGTTCCTCAGGACCAAAGTCCACCACCCTAACCACTAGGCCACTCCTTTAATAAAAAAAGAGATACCCTTTTTAGATATAAAAATCCAATTTAGTAATGGTAAATTTATAACTACATTAAATCGAAAACCGACAGACAGAAATAAGTTACTTCAATTTAACAGCTGTCATAGTCAGCCGCTTAAGAGAAATCTTCCTTACAGACAATTCCTAAGGGTGAAAAAATTATGTTCAGACAATAAGGAATTTAAGAGACAGATGAACATAATGGCCAATAGATTCACACAAAGTGGATACCCGAAAAGATATATAAAAGAAGGTATGCTTAGAACATCACAACATCAGAGACGTGATCTCCTCAACACTACAAATAACAACAATAGCAATAAGGAGAATAGAATTGTATGTACTTTATATTTTGACCATCCTGCTTATTTTCGAACGAGAAGGCCAGCCATATCGGTATAATCGAAAGCCAATTTTCGCTGGCTTCAACTACTTTCCGTCGCAGGGTCGGCCAAACTTCAAGGGGGCGTTTCGGCAGGGTATGGAAGGCGGGACGGGGGCATGGTTATGAGATGGCCGGCTTCGGCTGATAATGGAACAAAGAAGGCCGGCTCTGACGAGCACTTCGCCGGCTTCACTTGGTCCATTTATTTTCAGGATCAAGCTTCAAAAAAAGTGTCCAAACTGACCAGATGACCACCAGAGGGAATCGGGGATGACCTCCCCGTACTCCCCCAGTGGTCACCAACCCCCTCCCACCCTAACAAAAATAAATTTAAAACATTTTTTGCCAGCCTCAAATGTCATACCCAGCTCCATGACAGCAGTATGCAAGTCCCTGGAGCAGTTTTAGTGGGTGCACTGCACTTCAGCCAGGCGGACCCAGGTCCATCCCCCCCCCTACCTGTTACACTTGTGGTGGTAAGTGTTGAGCCCTCCAAACCCCCCCAAAACCCACTGTACCCACTTGTAGGTGCCCTCCTTCACCCTAAGCGCTATGGCAGTGGTGTACAGTTGTGGGGAGTGGGTTTTGGGGGGGATTTGGGGGGCTCAGCACCTAAGGTAAGGGAGGTATGCATCTGGGAGCAATTTTTGAAGTCCAGTGCAGTGTCCCCTAGGGTGCCCGATTGGTGTCCTGGCATGTCAGGGGGACCAGTGCACTACAAATGCTGGCCCCTCCCAAGACCAAATGCCTTGGATTTGGCTGGGTTTGAGATGGCCGGCCTCGGTTTCCATTATCGACGAAAACCGATGCCGGCCATCTCAAACCCGGCCATCTCTGACATTTGGCCGGCCCCAACAGTATTATCGAAACGAAAGATGGCCGGCCATCTTTTTCGATAATACGGTTCGGGACCTCTCTTTGCGGCACCAGCCATATAGATGGCCGGTGCCGTTCGATTATGCCCCTCTGTCATCAGATCTGATTAAGATATTTAGGAAACATTGGCCAAAAACATATGGGTATTGTTTTACTCACCTCTGGGTTTTGTTATATTAAACTTTGTTGTTATTCTTATCAGATATTTTCATCAGTCTGCTTTTGTGGTTTTTACTCACTATTGTAAGCAGATTTTTGCCTTTTTTGTTTTTTTTGATCAGCACTGATAACATCCCTTTCCTCAGAGCACACTCCATTTACTACTACCCTCTGTCTCCTTCCACTTAACCAGTTTTTAACCCAGTCAGTCACTTTAGGTCCCATAACAAGAACATTCAGTTTATTTATCAGTCACCTGTGCATGTCCATATCAAAGGCTTTGCTAAAATCCAAGTACACCACATCTAGCACCCCTCCCAAGTCCAACTGTTTGGTTACCCAGTCAAAGAAATCAATCGGATTTGTCTGACACGACTTGCCTCTAGTGAAGCCATGATGCCTCTGGTCCTGCAGTCCATACAATTCGATAAACCTCATGATCCTCCACTTTAGAAGCATTTCCATTAGTTTACTCACCACCAAGGTCAGACTGACAGGTCTGTAATTCCCAACCTCCTCCTCACTTCCGCTTTTGTGCAGAGGGACCACATCCGCTCTTCTCCAGTCCTCTGGGACCACTGCAGACTCCAAAGAAGCATTGAAGAGGTCAGATAGTGGTGCTTCCAGAACATCTCCAAGTTCCCTGAGTACCCTTGGATGTATTCCATCAGGCTCCATCGCTTTGTCTACTTTCAGTTTAGCCAGCTCCTGCCAAACAGTCTTCTGAAAATCAGTCCCAGTCTACCATACATCCATCCCCATTAGCATTTGTTTTTGCAGTCCTACCCCCAGCCTTTCGTCCATGAACACAGAAGAGAAATAATTCAGCTATTACGTTCAAGAACCAAAGCAGCCTTCTTTTCCTTTTACTTGTATGTAGTTTTAAAGGTTTGTTGCCTTTAAAATAGCTCTTTTCAGTCTCACCCACTGCTGTTCTACTTCCTTCAGCTGTTCCCATCCAGCTAATTCTTTCCTGAGAAATTTCCCCCATCTCGGCAAAGTTAGTTCTTTTGTAATCTAGGACCTTCAGTCTTGAATAAGCCCTCTCCTCCTTTGTCTAATATTGAACCACACCATTCAGTGGTCACAAGATGCCAAATGATCTCCCACTGTAACATCAGAAACATTTTCCCCATTTGTGAGCACCAGGTCTAGGATAGCTCCATCCCGTGATGGTTCCGTTACCTACTGCTGAAACAATTCTTCCTGTAGAGAATCCAAGATCTCTTTGCTTCTAGACCACCACGCGGCAGGGATGCCCCAATCATTGAATTCATCAGTACTACTTACCCTTTCCTAGCTATTTTGTTGATGTCTTCAATTAAGTCTGTCTATTTTTTCTGACTGTGAAGGTGACCTGTATATGACACCAATGTAAATACATTTTCCTTTCCCTTTTACCAGTTTAACCCACAGCACTTCTACCTTACCCCATACATCCTGCAGTTCTGTCACTTTAATATAATGCTACTCTTCCACACTTTTTTCCTACCCTGTCCTTCCTGAATAGATTATAGCCAGGTATAACTACATCCCAGTCGTGAATCTCCATGAACCATGTCTCCATGACTGCTACTAAATCCAAGTCATTGCAGCCTCTAGATCTATACATTTGTTGCCCATACTACAGGCATTGGTATACAAGGCTTTCCAGATGTTACTTTTTTTTCCTTTTCTATAATGGTATTTGACGTCTTACCTCCCTGGGGTATCAAAAGAAAACCTCGGACTGTGTAAACAATAGAGGCTGTGGTTGAAGAAGTGATCTGAAAACAGAAAAAGCACCTCTATAAAACCAAAAGTTAGGAGAGGATAGTAGGAACTGATCTGTCAAAGCTCAAAATGTGCTGACATCCATCAGTCATTGAAAATACCAGGGCAGAGAATCAGGCTGATGATGCTGCTGATAATGAAAGAAGCAGCTGAAAGTATAACAAGAATAAAAGTCAAGTCAGTGATAGATGCTTGCCTAGAAATAGATACAAGCAAATATTGATGTGAAAACAGCTTGTAGGAAGTAGAAGCAGCATATATAGAAAAAACACACCTGCATTAGTTATTGTACTATGGTCATCAGGATGGAGATACTCATCCAAATTTGAGAAATTGTTGCATGTCTATGTTGGAATCGTGTATACTAACAGCAACAGTTGCTAGAGTACCAAAAACTGTGAATGGCACTCTAAGTGTATTTTGATCTCCCAGCGACCCCGGATAGGAGAGACAGCAGAAAATAGCACCAATGAGCCATGAGTTCGGCATTAAGAATTAGTTTGATATTGATGATGCCTGTCAGTCCATGTCCAAGTCTAAAAGATAAGCGTCTCAGAGAATAACTACACTGAGATGGAGACTTTGGAAACTGATTGGCTCCCAGTTGTGATGGGCGAGCTGTGTGCGTAATATAGGAAGTTCTCACTGTTCAAAACTGAATGTTGAGGATTATTAGTATGCAATTTAACATCTTGTTGTCATGAGGAGGCAGAGGAATAGCATTCTCCCAAGCGGGCTGCATCTTTTGCATGGCTCCGACAGCCTTGGCGTTGGTAAGCATACCTATGAAATTTCAATGCCGACAATCTGTCAACGTTGACTGAACAACCCCTGTAGAACTGCGCATTGATGACGATAATGGCATACGAGGAGCACTGCGCATTCTGATTAGTAGTGGTATTGGAATCAATGCACAGATCATACCATGTACTAATGGTGATGGCAGACAGATTCGGCATTCATGGGTCTGACATCGAAGCCTTCCGAGAGATGCCAACCAGTTCCTGTTTATGTCCCTGAGTCATGCAAGTCAACATCAGCATCAAGATAGTTCCAAAATTGGTCTAGATGTCATTGGGAACTCGGAATCCAGGTCTCTCAAGAGGCACATAACGAGTCGTGTATTTCGACTTCAGCAAGCTTTGTCTGGCTGCATTTTGGTATTAGCATAATGTAGGAAGGTCCTTGGCATCAAGGAGGAATCCTTAAGGGAGCCGTAGTGCCTTGTAGAGACCTCTGCAATTCTTGAAACAGAGTGGAGTATATCGGCATCAGCATTAACGCTATTATTGAAGTAGCTTTGTGCACAGATTGTCTGGACCCTGATCTCCTAGTGCTCAGCATGGTAGAGAACCGTCAACAGGCTTTGTTGAAAATGATGCCTGAACAGCTGATGAGATAGGTGTCATGGGACTACCACGGAGTCTGGAATAGTGAGCCCTTGGGCCACTGCCAGTGACCAGCAGCAGCAGGTAAACCACCCACACAGGAAGCGAGGCTGAACACAGACAGGCTGGTACAAGCAGGACCGGAACTAGCAGGATGGGAACTGAAGCGGTAGATGAGCAGGGTTGGAATAAGGACTGGAACAACCGGATTCTGGAACGGTGTCACGTTCGTGAGTTCTTGTGCCCTTCAGGAACACAAGAGGCGAAGACTCGAACCTGCGCTCCATTGGGCAGCCAAGCAACCCCGCGGCTTCACCTGTGATGACCACCGTTCCCCGAGGGTTGAGCCCCCAGGTGCAGGCAGCCGACAGGGCTTTCCGGATACAGGCAGGGGTCAGACGGCCGCAGGCAACAGGCAGAGAGCAGTTTAGGTTCAAGCAGAAGTTAGGTCAGGCACCAAGCAGAGAGTAGTCAGGAAATCTAGCAGGAACCAGGTCAGGCAGCGAGCTGAGCACAAACAGGATTTAAGCAGGTATCAGGTCACAAATAGAGAGTGGTCAGGACTCGGGCAGGCGTCTGGTCAGGCGGCAGGCAGAGAGTAATCCAATGTCCAGGCAACAGTCAGGTCTGGCAGCAGACAGAGAGTAATCCGGTGTTCAGGCAAAGGTCAGGCAGCAGACAACTTAGGAAACGATACAGCACCAACAATCACCTACCGAAGTAGAAGCCAAAGCAAGGTTTGTGGGGAGACACTGCTCCTTAAATAGCCCTACCATCAGTGAGACACGTCTCAGCTGGCAGGAGGCAGGGAGACAAGGGGGCAGGGTGACAGGCATCAGCAAGCAAGGAAACCCGGATTGGCCAGCCAGTAAGAGGAGGCGAAGACTAGCTGCAGGTGGCCAATCCGGGCATCGGAGGCGTGGCTCGAGTTCCCAGACCCCGCGCCCGAAGAGAAGCGATCCCACTGGGATGCCGGCGCTGCCAAAAATGGCCGGTGTTCCCAACAGCCACGGGGCCAGAGCTGTGCGCAGATGCAGCCAAGACGGTCGGCGGGGCAAGCAAGGCAAGGCATGGGGAGTCAGAGCATCGACCCAGCCAGCTTTCCTCTACAGTGGCAGAGCCAGAGAGCGGGTAGGCCGCGAGGAGCGTGCAGCAGGTGAGAGGCGCGACAAACGGGCTTGGCTTGGCTGGAACCGAATTCTGGAACGGGCTTAGCTGGAACCGGATGCTGGATCGAACTTGGCTTGGCTGGAACTGGATGCTGGAACCAGATTCTGGAACGGGCTTGGCTGGAACCGGATTCAGGATTCTCAAATAGGATTCAGGATTCTCAAACAGACTTAGCTGGAACAGGATTCAGGATTCTCAAACAGGCTTGGCTGGAACAGGATTCAGGATTTTCGAACAGGCTTGGCTGGAATGGAAGCTGAAAGCAGACAGGGTTGGAACAAACAGTGTAGGAACTGAAGCTGAAGACAAACAGGGCAGACACAAGCAGGATTAGAACTGAAGCTGAAGGCTTGCAGGGCTGGAACAAGCAGGGTTGGAGTAGAAGTTGAAGACTGGCAAGACAAGAACTAGCAGGGCTGGAACTGCAACAAACACACACATACGAAAACTCATCTGAAGACCTCTGTTGCAAAGGCAAGCCTGAAAGTTCCCAGGTGCTTAATAAAGGCAATTACAGATAAGGTCACAAGTAAGAGCACGGCTTGGCTACAAGAACACCAGGGCAGTGGCGTAGCTACGTGGGGCCTGAGAGGGCCGAGGCCCCCACAGATTCACCCCAGGACCCCTCTCCCGGCGAACCCGCCCCCGCTGCCACCTACCTTTACTTTTGCTGGCGGGGGATCCCACTCCCCGCCAGCCGATGTCTTCTCAGTCCTTCCTGCTCTTCAATTTGTTTGCTGACGTCCTGCACGTAATTGTACGTGCAGGACGTCAGACTCAGAGAACAGTTCTGCAGCGGCGGCGGGTTCGCGGCGGGAGGGGGGAGCGGCAATGTCGGCGGTGGGGGGGGCGGCGCCGTGGGGAGGGCTAAAATGTGCCCCCTCCCCCCGGGCTCTGGACCCCTCCCCCACGGAAGGCTGGCTACGCCCCTGCACCAGGGCAAGGCTTGGTTGCAAGAGCACCAAAGTGAGGCTTGGCTACAGGAACCCCAAAGCAAGTCTGGAATGCTGGAACATTAGAATAGGACTGGAATGAACTCTGGAAAATGTTTGGGGAAACAGGAAGAAGACAGTCCACAGCAGCCATAGGGCCTGGTCACCAGGAGGCGAGGTGAATGTAGGCATGAGATACAGTCACAACTGTGACAATAGGCTGTTAAACTGTAGCACTGTGAGAACACGTCTTCACAGCAGCAGCTGAGGTATATGCCTGTGACATAGTGCTGCTGACTTGGTTATTTCTTTTTTATGATAAATGTAAATAATTAACTGAACTAAAAATAAAATAAAAGACAGACAGATTAAATTATAAATCTTGAAGGGAGTGAAAGGCAGCATGGGTCTTGTTGCAACTGCAGAAAAAAAATAAAACTGACTGCTCGGAGGGTTGTAGACGTATATAACATAGAAGTACAGTGATGGGAAGCAAGATGCATGCACAGAAAGTTCTTTGAGAGCTTTCTGAGCTTTTGGAAGGCCAGGTTGGTAATGTCACCGTGACATCACCTGTGTGGCTAAAAGAGATTTCTGTCTATGCAGAATAAGTGGTTCTGGCTGCAGGAGGACCTCTTCCAGCTGGCAGAGCTTGGCATCCCCACCAATCATTAACACTGGATGGGATCCACCCCAGAATATTGAGGGAGCTCAGAGAGGTTCTGGCGGGTCCTTGGAGACGGGAGGGGTTCCGAGGGATTGGAGAACGGTGGATGTGGTCCCTCTTCACAAAAGTGACGATAGGGAAGAAGCTGGAAACTACAGGCCGGTAAGCCTCACCTCGGTTATTGGGAAAGTAATGGAAGTGATGCTGAAGGAAAGGATAGTGAATTTCCTGGAAACCAATAAGTTGCAAGAACCGAGACAACATGGTTTACCAGAGGGAAATCGTGCCAAACGAATCTCACTGAATTCTTTGATTGGGTAACTGCAGAATTGAATCATCGACATGCTATAGACGTAATCTACTTAGCTTTTAGCAAAGCTTTTGACACAGTTCCCCACAGGAGGCTCTTAAATAAACTGGATGGGCTGAAGATAGGGCCTGAAGTGGTGAACTGGATTAGGAACTGGTTGACGGACAGATGACAGAGGGTGGAGGTAAATGGAGTTCGCTCGGAGGAGGGAAAGGTGAGTAGTGGAGTGCCTCAGGGATCGGTGCTGGGGCCGATTCTGTTCAATATATTTGTGAGTGACATTGCCGAAGGGTTAGAAGGTAAAGTTTGCCTATTTGCGGATGATACTAAGATTTGTAACAGAGTGGACACCCGGGAGGGAGTGGAAAACATGAAAAAAGATCTGCGGAAGCTAGAAGAATGGTCTAAGGTTTGGCAATTAAAATTCAATGCAAAGAAATGCAAAGTGATGCACCTAGGGAGTAGAAACCCACGAGAGACTTATGTGTTAGGCGGTGAGAGTCTGATATGTACTGAGGGGGAGAGGGATCTTGGGGTGATAGTATCCGAGGATCTGAAGGCGACGAAACAGTGTGACAAGGCGGTGGATGTAGCGAGAAGGTTGCTAGGCTGAATAGAGAGAGTTGTGACCAGCAGAAGAAAGGAAGTGTTGATGCCCCTGTACAAGTCATTGGTGAGGCCCCACCTGGAGTACTGTGTTCAGTTTTGGAGGCCGTACCTTGCTAAGGATGTAAAAAAAATGGAAGCGGTGCAAAGAAAAGCTACAAGAATGGTATGGGATTTGCGTTCCAAGACGTATGAGGAGAGATTTGCTGACCTGAACATGTATACCCTGGAGGAAAGGAGGAACAGGGGTGATATGATACAGATGTTCAAATATTTGAAAGGTATTAATCCGCAAACAAATCTTTTCCGGAGATGGGAAGGCGGTAGAATGAGAGGACATGAAATGAGAATGAAGGGGGACAGACTCAAGAAAAATGTCAGGAAGTATTTTTTCACAGAGAGAGTGGTGGATGCTTGGAATGCCCTCCCGCGGGAGGTGGTGGAGAAGAAAATGGTAACGGAATTCAAACATGCGTGGGATATACATAAAGGAATCCTGTGCAGAAGGAATGGATCCTCAGAAGCTTAGCCGAAACTGGGTGGTGGAGCCGGTGGGGGGAAGAGGGGTTGGTGGTGGGGAGGCGAACATAGTGGTGGCCAGACTTATACGGTCTGTGCCAGATCCTGTGATGGGAGGCGGGACTGGTGGTTGGGAGGCGGGGAATAGTGCTGGGCAGACTTATACGGTCTGTGCCAGAGCCGGTGGTGGGAGGCGGGGCTGGTGGTTGGGAGGAGGGGATAGTGCTGGCGAAACTTATACAGTCTGTGCCCTGAAAAAGACTGGTACAAATCAAGGTAAGGTATACACATGAGTTTAACTTGTTGGGCAGACTGGATGGACCGTGCAGGTCTTTTTCTGCCATCATCTACTATGTTACTATGTATATGTTACTGGTGCCAGAATTTTGGTGGGCCAAGGCTACGCTACTGAATCCAGCAATGCATATTGTTTGGATCAATTGTAGATAAATATATCAATGAACATTTATTACGGAAATGCAAAAAGCAGACTTCATGTACTTGTAGATGGGAGTTCATCATCCCTGCACTAGAGTAACCTCAAGTTTACATATGCACAACATATAGAAATGTGTATGTATTGTGTTACTCCTTTGAACTGCCAGAGTTTTCCCTTTTGTCCTGCCCCCTATCCCCTCTCTAAAAATTTAGTTCTCCCCTCTCTTCCCTCACTCTCTACTTTGTCATATAATCACACTCGTATCTCCTCTCTCTCCTAGATGCCAAAGCTGACTGGCCGATTAGAAATTTCAAACAAACTTGAAACGTGTTACAAATATGAAGAAAAAAAAAACAACAAAGCAGCTGCTAATAGATTCCAGCAGTACTCTGTATAGATAGTTATAAACTTCTATACTATAATAACATTTTACACTGAGCTACCTGACCTCTGGCATCCTGATGTATGGATTTTATGATCTTTGAAACAGCAGCTGCAACACGGAAGCTCCGAGGATCGACGTGTTTAATTAATAAAGGGTGTGTAAGTAAACGACAAGTCTCGGGAAACACAAGAATGCATTTCTGTTTGCTTAAAGGTAACAGATAACAAGAAGACGTACAGTTTGTTATTAATTGTGGAATTACTCAGTCTTCTAAGCTGAAAGCTACTGTTCCCGGCAACCTCTTTCTTTCCAATATATTCCCTGGAAGTCGCTTCGTCCTATAATCTTGCTGTCCAGAGGGTTGGCAGGAAACGATTCTACCTACTTTGCAGGGAAGGAGTCCCCCTAAGATTAATGCAAGAGCTCAGAGAAGTAAAATGCTCAAAAGTTGACGGCATACCCAAGAAAAGCTTCAGTTACTCTCAAACTCTGTGGAAACCTCTAAAAATTAAGTGGAAGTAGTAGGCAACTTGCAAAACCCCATTCATCTTATACATGGAGGAATCATCTTAAAGAGAAAAAATAAGGCAAAAATTAGGCAACTTTCACACGCCCAGCATCCCTCCCCGTGGTGTGCCATCTCTCTTTCACTCACCTCCTTGTCCGCGATCCGACACCTCTCTCCCTCAAATCCCCCCCTGTCAAACTCATACCTGAGATTTCCCACGAACGATCCCGCAGCTTTCCTTCTCCGTCCCTTATGACATAACTTCTCTGAGACGTCCCGCCTTGCCGGAAAAAGGAAGAAGCGTCAGAAGAGGCATACCGATGACAAATTTTCTACACTGTTCTAACAATACAGAAGGCCGAATTTCAGTGAGGATATCCTGTTTCCTGATGAGTTCATCCTAATGTTGTAATCTGCCTTGGGAAGCCTGGTGTTATAGAGATGGAATATATAGAAATTAAAGGGAAGTAAAATTAAATTCTCCTTTCAGTGGGGCACATGGAATCACAGCTTCACGTCATCTCTGTTGTAGAAGTTTACGTTTTAGATACACAAATGGATTATTCTGTTTTGAGCATGTTTCAGGGACAAGTGGTTTCAAAAGTCAAAATAAAATTTTTGTTTCCTGCAGATCTCTTTTGTTTAAACATAACTACGTGAGTTATAAGCCCCTAACGCAGTCCATTGGTTTTCTTATGTTTCGTTCTTGTGATGACCTATACTGTGCCAAAATTGAAAACTCTTTATCTAGATAACAAAAGGAGCTCATTGTGAACACTATACACCCTAAAATATTGTTCTATGGCAGTACATGAGGAGCTGTGATATTGAATACATATTTATTTTTGTTCCTAGTCATCATGCAGACAGGGCAGTTGCCCTGGGTCCCCATGCCACAGGGGTCCCCAGCCTGCCTCAGGTTAAAGGAGGCATAACTTCCAGGCAGGCTTTGGGGGCCCCTTCCTAGTTTCTGCCCTGGGCCCCTGCATGTCTCACACTGGCCCTGTCCAGAGATTATATAATCCTTTCAAGAAAGCCAGTTAATCCTTTAACTTATTAATGGAATATAACTACAGAGGCATGATCTGGTTGCTTTTTCAATATGGTAATACTGGAGCCCACCTAAGGAACAGGTTATTTTGAGTTAGTCTTTCCATGTGCCATCACCATCCAGTTGGATAGGCAGTGTCTTAAAAGGTGGAGGAATTTTTTTGATATTTATATCCCACCTTATTCCAAGCAAACTCAGGTTTAATGTGGCTTA
This sequence comes from Microcaecilia unicolor, assembly GCF_901765095.1. Classification (NCBI taxonomy): domain Eukaryota; kingdom Metazoa; phylum Chordata; class Amphibia; order Gymnophiona; family Siphonopidae; genus Microcaecilia; species Microcaecilia unicolor. The sequence goes on along the minus strand of NC_044032.1, from coordinate 323,722,656 downwards.
CATTTGAAAATACAGTGAGACAGAATAATAGAATTCAGTTATATCATGGGAACAAGTAGATAGATATGTCTGAAACATTTAACAATGTTGAGATGAGCATATATAATCAACTGGGCATTTAAAAGTGTGTCCTTTAATGATGCCGTATTATCACATGCACACACCAGAACAGAACACACACTGCAAAAGTTAACAACTTCTACAGAGTACTTCCAAAACGTAATTTTTATTTTCTCAATTCCATTTAGACAGCAGATGTGCAGATCAGTAGAACCCAAAGCAGTCCTAAACAAGTAAAGTCAGAAACAACACAGTTTATACCTAATTGTTCAACCATCTTTGGGTTTAAAAAGCAAAATTATGTGCATGTAAGGACTGGATAAATTAATTAAAACAAACTTTCAATGCCCTTAATATGTGATACTTGGTAGCAATAATTAAACAGTGATGGAATATTCACATAGCAAGTAGCCTGAGCCAACAGATTTATTTTCCACTAAACATAATGAACTTTGTATGAACTTGGCTGCTAATAGTGTGCTGAACTGGACAATGTTGGCAACCTTAGACTGACTCTGAATAGAACTTCTGCATAAAGAAAGCCTTTCCCTCATTATTCAATACACCCCTGTGAAATAGTAGTCATAAAAAAGGTAAATGCAATTTTACAATATACCACTGAATTCCACAAAACAAAAGGAGCAAGTTCCCAATGCCATCTTTTTCTTTTGATGTAGGCACAGGAAAAAAAAAGTGTTAAATGCTCCCAGATTTCAAGCTAATTAATGTTTTTAAAAAAGTTGTACTTTATGACTTCACTGATATCACGTAGAATAGTGGGTACTCCTCTGCAATTGATATTGGACTGCCCAGGTGCATTCCGGGGTTTAACAGCAGATGAGACACTTCTTTGTCGAAAGTTATGTCTGGTGGCAAAAAAATGCATATTACAATCTTGGACTTCAGATAAACCTCCTGACTATTGGCATTGGCAAAACCAGACACATCAACTGATGACATGGGAAGCAAGGGAGGCTAAAGGTTCATGCCGCCGTAAGGCGCGTTTTCTAAAGCTTTGGGGGCCATTGTTAGACATATTAACCCAAAGAGGACGGAGTCTTGTACTTAACACGTTATAACCGAGAAGCAGTCAGAGATACATATTTATGACCTTATTTTTAGAAACACACATTCGATGAGATTCAAGGAGGGAGGGGGTAATGGGGGGATAAAGGGATGGGGGGGGGGGGTAGGAGCATTATAAGGAGTGTTCACTTGCTAATTTGTTATAAAAGTTCCTTTGAGTGTTGGTTTAATTGGAAGATGAAAACACTAAGATGCTGGTTGTATACCATGTTCATTATAGCTGACAATCTTTGTGGCCACAATTAATAAGGCCAAAGGTTAATGTATACTCAAACTGCATGTAATCTGATGGCATACAGGTAGAAACAACACAATGCACAGACTGATGAACAACTGGCTATTAGAAAACCTGTTTGTTTAATTATAGACTCGCAATAGATTTACTACATAAAGGTTAAAGACTATAAAGGACACAGTTTTATAGTTATCAGGGTATATGGTTTACATACTGTCCATTTAACAGCGAGCAGATGAGGATAATAGCCACACAATTGCTGATTGTATGGAGCCTCTTGTATTGACTGCACAAAAATTTCAGATATTTACCTGAGGTTCAGATCCATAATCTGTGTGAGAATTCCATGTACAGTCACTACTAAAGCAATGTGTAAATGACATGGGGACATCCCTCCTATCAAAGAGGGGGAAGGGGATAAAATGTGATAATTGGTTGGCACTCTGTATTAGCTTAACAAAAAAAGTTTCTTTATGAACATTTGTACCTGTGAGGCTGTATATATATGGTCAAGCATGTATTTTATTGAAGTGTCACTAATAAAAATGTTGTAAAATAAAAAAAAGTTGTACTTACAATTAGTAATTGTTACTACTACTACTACTTAACATTTCTAGAGCGCTACTAGGGTTACGCAGCGCTGTACAGTTTAACAAAGAAGGCCAGTCCCTGCTCAAAGGAGCTTACAATCTAAAGGATGAAATATCAAGTTGGGGCAGTCTAGATTTCCTGAATAGAGGTATAGTGGTTAGGTGCCGAAGGCGACATTGAAGAGGTGGGCTTTGAGTAAGGATTTGAAGATGGGCAGGGAGGGGGCCTGGCGTATGGGCTCAGGGAGTTTATTCCAAGCATGGGGGGAGGCGAGAGAGAAAGGGCGGAGCCTGGAGTTGGCGGTGGTGGAGAAGGATACTGAAAGGAGGGATTTGTCTTAAGAGCGGAGGATACGGGTTGGAACGTAAGGGGAGATGAGGGTAAACACTTGGTCCTCATAACATGCTGCTTTGGTGGCCCTTTACTAGGTGAAAACATCTTTTCACAAATACAGGGAGTCCCTATAACCAGCCCCTCCAAATGACACAATTTAAAATTTAGAATTAATTACTGCTCGAACCAATTAAATCAATACTTCCTCTGTGCACATTCATATGCTTCACAAGTTGGCATGTTTGAAAATAGATGTGAAATCAAATAAAAATGCTACCAAGAACAAAGAATGACAATGTGAATAGAGCAGCTCATAGGTTTGCTTCCTTTGTTTGGGTGAATGGGGATGATGGCTGCGCTTTTTGACCTTATAACATCTCCTGTTTTCAAACTAACCTCCTTGCCTGTAACGGTGCTTCTCCATGGACTGAAGATGTCATAGCCACACAGCTGACGTAATGTTATGGTGACATTACTGACCTGGCCTTTTAAAGCTCAGAAAGCTCTGATAGAACTTTCTGTGCATGTCCCAGGGCTCGCATCCTACTGTACCTACTATATATACCAAACACAATCACTTCCTGCCTCAGTTTAGTCCAGCTGGTGACAACTTCAGGTGGGAGAGTGGGTCTTTGTGGCTATCAGATCTTCAATCCATGGAGAAGTACTGTTACAGGTAAGTAACTCTCATTTCTCCCCCGGACTTTCAGATCTCATAGCCACACAGCTGAACACTCTTAAGCTAACACAGGTAACAGTCATCTTAATAACCAAGCTATGAAACTTAGAAACTGTAATGACTGTTACCTGGTGTTGGAGAAGGAGGAGAGTTGATGCTTCATAGGAAAGATGATAAAACAGCTTGACCAAAAGTGGAATCAACTGATGAAGCAGCATCTATGCAGTAATGTGGTGTGAATGTATGCAAAGATGTCCACATTGCCACTTTATAAATATCAACTGGAGATGATCTCTGCATTGCATGGTCAATGCTTTAGCATGCACTGTGCTGTTACGTGAGGAATGCTTGAAGTAATGCATAGTCCGGCTTGCATGTAGCAGAATTGAATGCAAGTTGCTGTGCAACGAGACATGGTGCCTTTAGTAACAGGTTGCAGATGATGTGAGGGCCTCAATGAAAGAAATAGTTGAGATGGTCTATCTGCAGTGTGAGTTTGTGCAAGGTATATTCTTAATGCTCTAGCACAGTTCAGAGTATGTAACTTGACCCGAGACTCAGAAGTATGCGGAGGTGGTGAGAGAAAACTGGAGTGGTGAGATTGACTGATTCAGATGGAAAGAAGATACTACCTTAGAGAGAAACTTAGGGTGGGTACAAATTAACACCTTAACATGCAAAATTTGGATATACGGTTAATAGAAAACCACAGCTTGGAGTTCTCTAGTATGTCAAGCTAAAGTAAAAGCAATCAGAAAAAAATGTTTTCCAGGTTAGGAATTTATGCTCAGCTGTTGCTAAAGGCACAAACAGAGGTAAACTAAGGACATTTAAAACTAAATTTAAGTTCAATACCAGAGGTGGTTGAATAGAACAAAGATGTGGCTTCTGAAAAATCGTTTCATAATAGAATGCTGAATGGGAGTATAATTATCTACTGTATCGTAAAGACAAACAACACAGCAAGATGAACTTGAACTGTTGAGAACGATAAGCCACTGTCTCTTAGGCTTAATAAATAGTCTAAAACCTTGGATATCCTAAAGGTGAAAGGGTCAAAATAATGAAAAGAACACTATACAGAATATCTATCCCATTTAAAGGCATAAGATTTTTTGGTGGAATCTTTCCTAGATGCCAGGAGGACCTCCAATATACCAGGAGAAAAAATAGCCATCGTTCAATGGCTATGAGGTTCAGAGATTGAAGGTTTGGATGAAGAAGATGACCTTGGTCTTGAGTGATTAAATCCAGTTCTTGTGGGAGGAACTCTGGTGGGTAGACTAAATAAAAGGTCTACCTTATATGCATGAATGGTGACAAAGTTATTACTTATATGGATTAAGCTAGTTCAATAAAAAAAAGTATCACTTTATTCTTTTTGTTTGTTTCTTTTTATGTTTTAATGTCTGTTTCCATGCTTTAAAATATACTAACATACAATCACACCATTTTATCCATGTATAATGAGTGTAGCAATTTAAATAAATGGAACAACTGAATTTGAGCATAAAGATAAGAGCTAGGAGAACAGAAAGAAATAATTTATAAAATAATAACATTAACTACCACGTTCTGTTGGTAGCAGTTATTGTTCCTGCTTAGATTATAGTTCTGGCTTGGTGATAGGATCCAATATATGTTATTCCTATAGCTGCTGTTCCTATATATAGTGACTAAAACATTGGCACAGAAATCAGTGCTGACTAATCATATTCTGTAATTGGCGCCTAGATTTAGATTATAAAATACACTTAATTGATATATTAGCGCCTAAAACTATGCACATCCATTTATACCAACGAAAACGTGGTATAAATCCCGGCTCATAGATTTATTTTTTATTTATTTATATTTGTTACATTTGTATCCCACATTTTCCCACCTATTTGCAGGCTCAATGTGGCTTACATAGTACCGGAGAGACGTTTGCAGACTCCGGTGTAAACAAATACAAAGTGACGGTGTGGTAAGATAAAGGTCATGTAGCGCAGCTACATTAAGGGATCGTACAACGGAAGAGTTGAGTTATGTCCATTGCGTACTTTAGTTTTGTTGTGTTGCAGAGATCAGGCATTTCAGTAGGATCGGTAGGGTATGCCTTTTTAAACAGGATAGTTTTTAGTGATTTCTGGAAGTTTAGGTGGTCTTACGTCGTTTTCAAGGTTTTTGGTAATGCGTTCCACAGTTGTCTGCTTATGTAGGAAAAACTGGATGCGTAATTTGACTTGTATTTAAGTCCTTTGCAGTTTGGGTAGTGCAGATTTAGATATGTTCGTGTTGATTTGGATGTGTTTCTAGTTGGTAAGTCGATCAGGTCTGTCATGTATCCCAGGGCTTCGCCATAGATGATTTTGTGAACCAGGGTGCACATTTTGAAAGCAATGCGTTCTTTGATTGGGAGCCAGTGTAGCTTTTCGCGGAGGGGTTTTGGGCTTACAAATCACGTTTTTCCAAATATAAGCCTGGCTGCTGTGTTTTGAGTGGTCTGAAGTTTCTTTAAGGTTTGTTCTTTGCATCCCACACAAATTCCATTGCAGTAGTCTACGTGGCTTAGTACCATAGATTGTATTAGGTTGCAAAATGTTTCCCTCGGGAAGAATTGTTTCAAACGTTTGAGTTTCCACACTGAGTAGAACATTTTCTTTGTTGTGGATGCCACTTGGCTCTCTAGTGTTACGTTACGGTCCATTGTAACGCCGAGGATTTTCAGGCTGTCTGAGATAGGGAGGGTGTAGTCTGGGGTATTGATACTTGTGGTGTTGTCCACGCTGTATTGGGATGAGAGGATGAGGCAGTGTGTTTTTTCTTTATTGAGTTTTACTTGAAATGCATTTGTCCATGAGTCCATGATGTTCAAGCTGAGATTGATTTCGTTTGTGATTTCTGTCAGTTTGGTTTTATAAGGGATGTATATTATGACATCGTCTGCGTATATGAAAGGGTTAAGGCCTTGGTTGGATAAGGCGCACTGGGACATATTCTATAACTATGCATGTAAATTTCAAAACGCCCACAAAATGCCCATTGCCCCGCCCATAACTGTGCCTGTTTTTGCCTACACACATTAGAAATTCAGTGCACTTCATTACAGAATACGCTTAGCAAGTTTTGCATGTAAATTCTAATCAGTGCCAATTAGTGCTCATTATTGTTTGTTAAGAGCTGTTATCAATGCTGATTAACTTGTTAAGCCAATTAAGTTACGCGCGTTATTGTAACATTTGCGCTGATTTTGGTGCTCGTCTCTAGGTGCGCTATATAGAATCCAGGGGTTAGTTTTCCGGTGGTTCATTCTGGTACTACAGATGTGTTCTGCTTAAGGCAAGCAGTTGTACTATGCAATTATTCTTCCACTTTTCTGTTTCGAATTTTCTTTCTTTTTATATATGATCTGTATTCAGTTCAGTGCCAGATTAAGGTATAGGCAAATTAGGCACGTGCCTGAGGCCCAAAAGTTTAGGGGGGCCCTTGCAGATGTGCTGAGGACTCAGGAGCCTTGGATTGCCAACTGTCTGAATTTTTTTAGGATTCTACAAATATGTACATTACTGGGCTCAAAGTTAGAATGATGGCTAGTGTATGGATATTTTTCACAGTATAGCCCTCTGTAGCTCTCCAATCTGCCCCCCTTCTGGTGCAGAAACTGTGGTAGGATCCAGCCAATGGGGAGGTGTAAAGCGCTGCGTACGATTGGTAGCGCTATATAAGTGATTTATAGTAGTAGTAGTAGTCTAGTCACAGGAGGGTGGAGCTTGGCTGAGCAACTTGGGCGCCGGAGTAGGTGGAGGCTGCGCCCTGTATGGGGTTTTGGAGAGAACTGTAGTGCCAGTGAGTATTGTGAGGGAATGGGATTGTTCAAAGGGAGTAGGAATTTAAGAAGAACAGAAGAAAGTGTGAAGGGTCTGGTGCAGGCTGAGGAAAAGAATTGTCAGCAAATGGAACAACTTTGCATGATGGTGTGGAGGTGGGGACACTGCCTAAGAGAGTGCATGCACTTGTGTATGTTTCTGTGTCATATAAATAGAGCCTCCCTTTGAAAATGTGGGCTGAGATTCTTTTTGAAAATCTTCCTTTTGAAAGTCCCTGCTTCAAATGTACCTCTATATTATATACTAAATGAAAGGAAGTTTTCAGCTCAGGGAATTTACCTAGCTAGCTATTGTTACCTGGGCAAATTCCTTTGAACACTGTCCATTTCTGTGTCTATATCCTTTCATAAACATCAAAGAAAGTGAAATTTTTTAGTGTTTAACAATTTTTATTAAGGATCAAACAAATCCAACATCTAATAACTAAACAACAAGTCTGAACAAGACAGCAATCAAACAGAACTGAATAATAAGTGAAAACATCATACAGAAAAAAGCTAGATAACGGAGTAGCCCCCACAATCTGGAATGCATTGCCTGAAAGGCTCCGCTTAACACGAGACTACCTCCCTTCAGGAAGCAGGTGAAAGCTTGGCTCTTCAACCAAGCCTTTAATGGAAGAACTAACTTGTTAGTCTCACTCACACACACACAAGGATTGATTTGGGCTGCACATACTGTAGCGAGACATGTTTATCCACTCCTACCCTAGCTGAGATAATATTTAACCATCTCTCTGACTTCACATGCAACTTTCTTCAAATCAGTTACCTTACTTTCTAATTCTTCCTACTTTCTTACCCATCTTGTTACAACTTTGCCTTACCCTTCACTACCAATTATAATGTTCTAGTACATATTCAAGCTCATTTTCAAAGCACTTAGCCTCCCAAAGTTCCATAGAAACCTATTGAACTTAGCCTCCCAAAGTGCTTTGAAAATATGCCTCATTGTGTTGTAATTGCAAGTAGTATACCATGCCATACTTTGTACTGTTCGAATTGTTTTACTGCTCTAATTGCCTACTGCTCATGTTTGATCTATTCTTACTGTACACCGCCTTGAGTGAATTCCTTCAAAAAGGTGGTAAATAAATCCTAATAAATACATAAAAATAAATTATCCCTTACATAAGTACTGCCATACTTATGTAAGGGATCATGCGTTATATAGCTTTTTTCTGTATGATGTTTTCACTTATTATTCAGTTCTGTTTGATTGCTGTCTTGTAATCGATTTTTGTTTTGTGAGAAAACTCCCACACCCCTCATTACCCTAGTTTCCTCCCAAATTTAACATTTGTTTGCGAGAGCACGCCCTCCCCCAACCCTACTTTAACCTATATCTCAAACGGACACTGAGATGACCCGGCATATGGACTCTTATGAACCCAGGCCATCACTGAAGAGTTAACATCCAATATTCCGAAACCGCCCTCCCATACCCCAAAACATTCCTAATTTAACAGTACCAACTTAGGAAACACTATGAAACCTGTTTAATACTGCACTTCTTGCTTTGTGGGAGATAGTTTTGCAAGTAACAATTAAAGATAGACATGAAAGCCCTCCTTCCCTTTGGGGAATTCCGAACATCCCTTGCTTCCCATAACAAAAAAACCTGCAATATATTTATCCAGTATCAAAAAGAGGGAGGCTTCTCCTGCATCCAATGCTTAAATATGCACTTCTTCTCCAGTACACAGTAGTAAACGCAAATTTCTGTTCAAAAGCCCATAGGCCTCCCATTTATTCATATCAAACTCACAAAGTACTCACTATTTACTTATGTAATAATACCTTTACTTATAACCTTTATTCAGTTATAATCAGTGGATACAAACAACCTTCACATATAACACAAAGCAACCCCAGTATTCCTTAACTACTAGCCCCTCAGCCGCTCACATTCGCACATAGCCTTCATATATTATACAATTCATTCATCCACAACCATCTGTTCTTAATGACTACATACCCAAAAACATAATTTCATGACATGACATGTAACCTTTACGAGATGAATCTCAACACCCCTCCCAATGGTATTCAACCATTTAACTGTCCATGTCCAACTCCTTGAGAGTTTACTTGCAATCACATAAAAAAATGATGATAGGCGTATTAGATGTCACCAAATCAACGATGAAAGCCTTTTCTTTCTCTGCTGAACTGGCTACTTCCTGGTGAGAATATAGCGTGGAGCTACGGATAGGCTGCTGGGGACACCCAAAGCGTCAATTAAAATGTTCTTAACACATCCTGGTTCTCAGTGCGAGACCACATTTCGTCAACATCTTCCTCAGGAGAACCAAACCACGCAATCTGTGAATGCATATATATCAAATCCTAATTTAAACGTATCCACTTTATATCTTACATACATCTAGCAATTACTTCATATACACGATAAATCACTACCAAACCAATACTTGGCAGCTTACCCATGAGACTGCTCTCCAAGCCTGAGAGACCGGAAATGACGCCTAAACGTTCACTCTACTGAAATTACCTTCAAACTAAATACCCTCTCATCCGTCCGCCCACTGCCCTACGTCATAACCCTTACAGCCATTCAACTTCAAGATTTAAACCGCCCGGGGCTACGGTGTTCCACTGAAAGATATACCGCTGCTCTATATTAAATAATAAACTACTGACATCTTCACCCCGAGACGGTACAGGAACCTGTACCAAAACCAAACATCGGAGGTTCTCCACGCTGTGTTTGTGTTCTACCCAATGGGAAACTAAAGAGGCTTCCGTTCTCAAATTTCTCAGATTACTGATATGTTCAGCCAACCTATTTTTTAATTTCCTTTTGGAGTGCCCTATATAGTACTTGCTGCAGGGGCACATAATGCAGTATACTATCCGTTCACTATTACAGTTATTAACAGCTGTAAATAAAAATACCTGTTAGTTCCTGGAATCTTAATTGCATTTGTGGTAATAGCATACCTGCAGTAGACACAAACACTGCATGGAGAATGTTGACCCCCCGTAGCTACGTGTACTGGGTCTTTTCAGCAATTCGCTTAGATTAGATTTTCGGTGATAAGCCATCTTGGGATGTTCTTTAAATACCGGATGTACACCCAGTACATGCCAATATTTATGTATGACCTGACCGATCACGGGGGCCTGGTGAGAAAACGGTAACAAACATGCTATGGGCTTGACCATTGACGTCTGCTTCGGAGATAACAACCACGATCTATGAGCATAGCGTGCCCTCTTATATGCACGTTTCAAAATATGCATGGGATACCCACACTGCCTGAACCTTTGAGTCATCTTATGAGCCTGGATTTTAAACTCTTCAAGAGATGAACACAACCTTCTTAATCTCAAGAATTGTCCGACAGGAACACCCTGCCTTAACGCTACATGATGATGGCTCAAATAATGCAACAGGGTGTTCCTGTCGGTAGGCTTCCGAAAAATCGAAGTGGACATAACTCCATTAGCTGATCTACAAATTTTTATATCCAAAAATTCGATCTCCTCTTTGGATACCCGAGAGGTAAATTTGACACTAGGGTCCACTGCATTCAATGCAGCTACAAACTCAGCCAGTTCATTTTCTGAACCCCGCCAAAACAGTATAACGTCATCTATATACCTCCGCCTGTCCCGTTTGTGGCCGTGCCACCCTTCAGACTTACCCTGTTTCTGGGAGTCAGTGTCTGTGCTGGCTTCTGCTTGTCTCTGTGTCTGTGTCTGTCCTAGGTTCTCTCTGGCTCTGTGTGCTGATTGCCCTACTGAACCTCACCTGTGTGGGCTATGCCTCTTCCAAGATGGCTGCCGCCTCTTCGTCCCTGCCAGTATCCAAGATGGCTCCCGCTGTTACTTTCTATGGGATGCCTGCTCTGAGTGTCAAGCCTCTGTTTGGTTGCAAGGTGATTGCTGCAGCTGTAGCTCTGGGGTTGAGGGCTTTATTAATCACTTGGAGACTACAGTCCTGGCCTTTGTATCTACTCACCTCATCTAATCTCATGCAAAGGTCCTGGAGTATAGAGTGCTGTACCCAGCGTCAGTGTTTGCTCTGTGTGAGTGTTCTATGTTTGTTTGACTAGCTAGCTTAGGCACCGTGTAGCTTATAGCCTGTGTATAGCCTTGCTAGTGTTTTATGTTTGTTCAGACTAGTGAGCTTAGGCACCGTGTGGCTTGTTGCCTGTGCATAGCTTTACTAGTACTATGTGTTTGTTTCCAAGGTATGACTAGTTAGCTTAGGCACCGTCTGGCTTGTTGCCTGTGCATAGCTTTACTAGTGCTCTATGTTTGTTTCCAAGGTATGACTAGTTAGCTTAGGCACCGTCTGGCTTGTTGCCTGTGCATAGCTTTACTAGTGCTCTATGTTTGTTTCCAAGGTATGACTAGTTAGCTTAGGCACCGTCTGGCTTGTGCCTGTGCATAGCTTTACTAGTGCCCCATGGTTGTTCCTCGTGTCAGCTAGCCGTCCTGCTAAGCTATTTCCAAGACCATGTTTGTTCCTCGTGTCAGCTGGCCGTCCTGCTAGCCATTTCTAAGTCTGTGTTTGTTTCTAGTGTTAGACTAGCTGCCCTTGCTAGCCACTATTCCAAGATTGTGTTTGTTCCTAGAGTGAGACTAGCCGCCCTTGCTAGCCACTATTCCAAGATTGTGTTTGTTCCTAGAGTGAGCCTAGCCGCCCTTGCTAGCACTATTCCAAGACTGTGTTTTGTTCTTAGTGTAGACTAGCCAGCTTAGGCCCCGCTGCGTGTAGCCTGTGTCAAGCCGTGCTAGTCCTCTGCGTTTGGGTCCAGGGCATGACTTGTTAGCTGGGGCACAGCGTAATGTTAGCTGGTGTAATAGTCTTCCAAGTCTCTTGAGTTTGCTCTGTGTATGTTCTTGTGTATGACTGGGTTGCCCGGGTACAGCGTCTCTATGAGCCTGGGTCCAGCTTACTTGTCATTGTGTTGATTCCTGCTGACTGCCAGAACCCGGATAGTTCCTGATTGTCTGCCTTGCCTTCGCCTAGGTGCCAGGGGGCACTCCTGGATCTTCATTCCTGCTGCTCCTGTAAGTCCTACCGGCTGCAAGAACCTGAGGGCTCAACCCGAGGGGGAAGGCAGTCAAGTGTAGGTGAAGCCTAGGTCCAGGGTGTTCCAGTTCCGTGGGTTCCGCTCCCGTGTGTTCCAGTCCAGCGGGTTTCACTCCTGTATGTTCCAGTCCAGTGGGGCCACTCCAGTGTGTCCAGTCCAGTGGGCCCCACTCCAGTGCGCACCAGTCCGGTGCGTTCCAGTTCCGAGTGTTCCGGTGTACAACTCCAGTCCGGAGTTCCGGTCCAGTCTTTTCTCTTTTCTACCTGGAAGGTGATTTTGCCTTAAGGACTCACAAACCCCGCGCTCCCGGGGAAGAAGCCTGAAGGTATGCCAAGGTCCTCGAGAGCGCGTCGAGCGCGTGAGGCGCGACAGAATACAAAGGCCATGAGTTCGGCGCGATCATCAGTCCAGGTGGGCTTCATGCCCATAAGTTCATGCCCTACGGACAATCCGAGGGGAACTTCTGAAAATTTTTTTGATTCCCAGGATAGTCCAGTTTCTATTTTGGATCCCGATTTAAGCCTGGAGGAATACCGAGAGGAACTTCTGTCGAATCCAGCATTTACAGATACTCCTGAAGCAGCAGCGGAGAAGAGGCGTATCTACCGGAGTCTGGGCCACTATCACCCAGTTTGTGGCCACTATGACCCCGTTTCTGACATGAATTCAGCCATCACGCTCCGTGAGTATCGCCTCAGACTTCGGGAAGACCCTGCTCTGAGGAATACTCCGGAGTCTGAGATTGAGAGAAGCCGCCGGGAACGTTCTCCGCCCGGGTCTTTCCAACCACCTCAGCCGAGTAGCCGGTGGTACCCTGGGAGGGCAACTCCGGATTCTTACGATGACCTTGACAACCCAGTTTCTGGTTTGGATATGATGATGACTCTCCAGGAGTACCGGGTAGAACTTTTGTCTGATCCGGCCCTGGAAGATACTCCCGAGGCAGTCCTGGAGAGAGAGCGTGTTTCAGAGCGACGGTCTGTTGAAGACCCAGTTTCTGCTATGGATCCCTCCACCAGGCTCTTCTTTTACCGCTTCCAGCTTTGCAGGGAGACAGCTCTGCGGTATACTCCTGAGGCTAGGGCCGAAAGAAGGCGCCGTGGGTTGCCTCCGCCCGAGGCTCTTCAGCAGCCTCACAGGCCAGGCCGTGTGAGGCGGCGGACTAAGCCTCTGAGTTCAGTTCCAGTAGTGACGCCATCAAGAAGCCTGAGTCCAGTTCAGGGGATGCTTCATACTGAACCTCCCATTCCAGTCCAAGTAACGAGGAAGCTTAAGGCTCCGAGGCCAGCCAAGGAAGGCATTCGATGGAGCCTCAGATTCCTGTGCAAGTGGCGCTCCAGTCGAGCCTCCAGTCCTCCTTCAAATGGCACGCCCTTTGAAGTCTCCGAGTCCAGGTCCGAGGGAAGCCTTGATGGAGCCTCAGATTCCTGTGGCAAGTGGCACTCAGGTCGAGCCTCCAGTCCGCATTCAAGTAGCACGCCTTGGAAGAGCTTCCGAGTCCAGTCCGAGGGAAGCCTTCAATGGAGCCTCAGATTCCTGTGCAAGTGGCGCTTCGGGTAAGTCTCCGGTTCTTGTCAAGTGACCCGTCCAGTCAAGCCCCCTGGGATGCCAGTTCGAGAGGGGCTTCTAACCAAGCCTCCGGTGCCAGTCCACAGGGTGGTTCAGGTGGCACCACCGCTTCCAGTCTTGAAGGCACCTCCAAGCAAGCTCCGAAGCCCAGTTCGAGGGGTTTTTCAGATCGAGCGGCCGATCCCTGCCCTAAGGGTGTGTTCGGCCAAGCCTCAGTTAAAGTTCCGTCCCTGCCAGGAGGCAGAGGGCATCTCGAGTTGCAAGGTCCAGCAAGATATTGAGTCTGGACCGAGTTGCAAGTCCAGTCAAAGATGCTGAATCTGCACCGAGTGCAGAGGTCAGCCACGATACTTGAGTCTACTATTGAGGAAGAGATGACGTTCCCAGAGGACTGTGATAGACCTTGTGTTGATTCAGCCTGGGGAGAAGATCTGCCGGGCTATAGCTGAGAGAGGGTGTGTTCAACGGCTTGGAGCCCGGGAGAAACACATTTTCAGCATTTCAGCCTGCTAGCATGCGCGGGGGATACCCAGGGCCGTCTCCTCTTGAACCCTGCTCGGCAGAGGCCGCCCGAAGCTAAGCTTAGAGAGACGTCCCAGTCCGGCCAGAGAGGGGCGTCCAGCCCTGCAGCTGAATCTCTTCCAAGTTCCAGTTCTAACCAAGATGCTAAGCCTGTTCCGAGTTCTAGTTCCAGCCAGGAGGCTGAGTCCGTGTCTAGTTCCAAGTCCGACCAAGATGTTGAGGTCGTCCTAAGTTCCAGTGTCCGTCAGGAGGCTGACTTTCTGTTGAGTTCCCGTTCCAGTCAGGCTCCTGAATCCAGTTCCAGTCAAGGGGTGAGGTCAACCCGGGTGCTAGTTCCAGATCCATTTCTGTTCAGACTTCTAGCGCCCTGTCAAGATTGGGAAGGCCACCTTGAGCCTCAGCCCAGCTTCTGATGTCAGCTGGGGTAGTGACTCCAGCCCTGTTCCTGTCATTTCATGGATTTGCCAAGAGGTTCAGGACATTGGGGGTTCCCTCAGGGGAGGTTACTTTTGAATTGTGTTCCTCTTGATGTATCCATGTTCCTGAGGTTGCCCCATGGTGACTCGAAGGAGCTTCCTGGTCACAAGTTCTACTTTTGTCTGCCAGTTTTGATCTTCCTTGTGACTTCCAGCCCAGTGATCTATGTCTGGCTTTTGAGACCTATCAGGAAGTTTCATCATAGTTACCCCTGGATACCCGACCGCCTCCGGGAGGACCGAGAGGGGGGTCTTGAGGAAGGGATACTGTCCCGTTTGTGGCCGTGCCACCCTTCAGACTTACCCTGTTTCTGGGAGTCAGTGTCTGTGCTGGCTTCTGCTTGTCTCTGTGTCTGTGTCTGTCCTAGGTTCTCTCTGGCTCTGTGTGCTGATTGCCCTATGAACCTCACCTGTGTGGGCTATGCCTCTTCCAATATGGCTGCCGCCTCTTCGTCCCTGCCAGTATCCAAGATGGCTCCCGCTGTTACTTTCTATGGATGCCTGCTCTGAGTGTCAAGCCTCTGTTTGGTTGCAAGGTGATTGCTGCAGCTGTAGCTCTGGGGTTGAGGGCTTTATTAATCACTTGGAGACTACAGTCCTGGCCTTTGTATCTACTCACCTCATCTAATCTCATGCAAAGGTCCTGGAGTATAGAGTGCTGTACCAGCGTCAGTGTTTGCTCTGTGTGAGTGTTCTATGTTTGTTTGACTAGCTAGCTTAGGCACCGTGTAGCTTATAGCCTGTGTATAGCCTTGCTAGTGTTTTATGTTTGTTCAGACTAGTGAGCTTAGGCACCGTGTGGCTTGTTGCCTGTGCATAGCTTTACTAGTTCTATGTGTTTGTTTCCAAGGTATGACTAGTTAGCTTAGGCACCGTCTGGCTTGTTGCCTGTGCATAGCTTTACTAGTGCTCTATGTTTGTTTCCAAGGTATGACTAGTTAGCTTAGGCACCGTTTGGCTTGTTGCCTGTGCATAGCTTTACTAGTGCTCTATGTTTGTTTCCAAGGTATGACTAGTTAGCTTAGGCACCGTCTGGCTTGTTGCCTGTGCATAGCTTTACTAGTGCTCTATGTTTGTTTCCAAGGTATGACTAGTTAGCTTAGGCACCGTCTGGCTTGTGCCTGTGCATAGCTTTACTAGTGCCCCATGGTTGTTCCTCGTGTCAGCTAGCCGTCCTGCTAAGCTATTTCCAAGACCATGTTTGTTCCTCGTGTCAGCTGGCCGTCCTGCTAGCCATTTCTAAGTCTGTGTTTGTTTCTAGTGTTAGACTAGCTGCCCTTGCTAGCCACTATTCCAAGATTGTGTTTGTTCCTAGAGTGAGACTAGCCGCCCTTGCTAGCCACTATTCCAAGATTGTGTTTGTTCCTAGAGTGAGCCTAGCCGCCCTTGCTAGCCACTATTCCAAGACTGTGTTTTGTTCTTAGTGTAGACTAGCCAGCTTAGGCCCCGCTGGCGTGTAGCCTGTGTCAAGCCATGCTAGTCCTCTGCGTTTGGGTCCAGGGCATGACTTGTTAGCTGGGGCACAGCGTAATTGTTAGCTGGTGTATAGTCTTCCAAGTCTCTTGAGTTTGCTCTGTGTATGTTCTTGTGTATGACTGGGTTGCCCGGGTACAGCGTCTCTATGAGCCTGGGTCCAGCTTACTTGTCATTGTGTTGATTCCTGCTGACTGCCAGAACCCGGATAGTTCCTGATTGTCTGCCTTGCCTTCGCCTAGGTGCCAGGGGGCACTCCTGGATCTTCATTCCTGCTGCTCCTGTAAGTCCTACCGGCTGCAAGAACCTGAGGGCTCAACCCGAGGGGGAAGGCAGTCAAGTGTAGGTGAAGCCTAGGTCCAGGGTGTTCCAGTTCCGTGGGTTCCGCTCCCGTGTGTTCCAGTCCAGCGGGTTTCACTCCTGTATGTTCCAGTCCAGTGGGGCCACTCCAGTGTGTCCAGTCCAGTGGGCCCCACTCCAGTGCGCACCAGTCCGGTGCGTTCCAGTTCCGAGTGTTCCGGTGTACAACTCCAGTCCGGAGTTCCGGTCCAGTCTTTTCTCTTTTCTACCTGGAAGGTGATTTTGCCTTAAGGACTCACAAACCCCGCACTCCCGGGGAAGAAGCCTGAAGGTATGCCAAGGTCCTCGAGAGCGCGTCGAGCGCGTGAGGCGCGACACCGCCATAGTACTACTTTACTGTACCATGGGTATATACATGTTTATTTTCGAAGTCTGTCATGTAGAGGCAAGCCAATGAGTGTGCAATAGTCGCCCCCATGGCAATGCCTCTTTTCTGCAAATAAAAATTATTTTCAAATTGAAAATAGTTATACCTGTCACGTTTTCAAAACTGGAACTAGGTTTGTGAGCCCTTGGGCCACTGCCGAAGAGCGGCAGTGGCAGGCAAAACCACCCCACATCGGAAACTAGGCAGAACAGAACTGGAACCCCGGACTGGAGTTGCAGCAGAGGCAAACAAGCAGGAATAAACAGAGCAGGCACACTTAAACTTCACCTGCACTTGGCCGCCTTTCACCAGGAGTTGAGCCCCTGACTGCAGGTGGCCGGCAGGACTTACTGGGCAAGGCAGGACTGGATATCCACTAGGCTGAACCAGGACTGATGGTCAGAGGGGAAAGGAACAAACAGGGGCAGCAGGGCAAGGAAGGGAAGCTAAAGGAGGGCAGGACTGAAAGCTGCAAGCAGCCACTAAAACAGGGAACAAAACACTGATAACAAGACATAGAACTGAAAGCTGCAGAGCAGCCACAAAGACACAAACAGACAAAGACTAAACACAAAAACTGTAACCCAGAGACAGGACTAGCAAACAAACAACAACCTAATCTAAACTACACACAGCCTAACTAGAAACAAACAAGAATCTCAGGCAAGAACTTAAACAGAAGTGCAACAAGCACCAACATACCAGGGCCTAAGGCGATGCAAAGGCAAAGGCAAAGGCAAAGAATTTCCAACTGACTAATAAGCCCCGCAGCAGCTGAGGCTCAAGCTGCACCAATCACCAGGCAACTACGGGTGCTGTGTAGGTTCAATCCAAGCAAGCAAGTCTGGCAGCCCGGAAGATCCGGACCGAACTGGGCTGAAATCTGGAACGGGTGACAATAACCAGACAGTCCATTGCAGCCACCAGGTCTGGCCACCAGGTGGCGAGAGGAAGGAGAGCACGAAACATGGGCACAACCGTGACAATATCCGATGACCCAAGTTAATAACTGCTGTATAATCAACTTTTTAGCTCTCGGGATAGCGACCAGATATGCCCCAGCTACTGTGATAACTTCCGCCTGACGCAGGTTGGTATACAAAGCTACGACGTCGAGTCCAACCATAAGGATATCCTCTGAATCAGCCTGCTGTAAACTACTTTGATCCAAAGACTGTATAAAATCAGTGGAATCCCGGACATACGAACCCGCCCTACTAACAAAAGGCCGAAGTAACTTATCGATAAATTTCGATAAGGGCTCCAAAACTGAGTCACAAGTGCAAACAATAGGGCGCCCTGGTGGGTCCACTGTGGATTTATGGACTTTAGGAATAAAATAAATATACGGTATTTTGGGTTTAGGATAGCATAAATATTTTCGTTCCCTCATCAAGCACTGCTCTCCCCACAAATTCATTAATCAACATTTTTAAATTCTCAGTGGGGTCCTGATCCAACTGATCATAATATTCCACTTGCAGTAGTTGTCGTAACCCCTCCGCAATATACTTTTGTTTGTCCAATACCACAGTGGACCCACCTTTATCCGCCCTTAATATTATAATCTGTTCATTGTTCGCTAGTTGTTGGATACTCTGCTGTTGACTAATCGATAGATTATACCCATAAGTTTTTTTTAATACTCTCAATTCTATTAGTTTTCAGTCAATACTGGTTTTTGGAATGCCATAATGGAGGGGTCAGGAAGGCCCGGAGGGAGGACATTTTGATTTTGTTGCCAGCGTGGGCAAAAATTAACATCATTTTCATTTATAGTCTGCTGATATTACCAAAAAACAGGCGCAGGCGAAGCTCTCTAAAACATTTGAATAACCCTTGCCGGGTTGCAAATGAATCATATTTAGGAAAACGGAACAAAGGAAAGCCACTTTGTTAAGCACGTCAAGTTGATCCTGTGTCAAATCAATATGAGACAAATTAATCACTGTGCTAATTTCTTTGTTTTCCATGATTTGACTACTGCCTTGCCTGTTTCTATTTTGGACTCGACCGCCATCTCCTATCCCTGAGTCAGTAATCGTAAAAAAGAGGCAGGTAACAAACATAGTAACATAGTAACATAGTAGATGACGGCAGAAAAAGACCTGCATGTTCCATCCAGTCTGCCCAACAAGATAACTCATATGTGTATACCTTACCTTGATTTGTACCTGCCTTTTTCAGGGCACAGACCGTACAAGTCTGCCCAGCAGTATTTCCCGCCTCCCAACCACCAACCTCTCTTCCCCCACCTGCTCCGCCACCCCAATTTTGGCTAAGCTTCTGAGGATCCATTCCTACTGCACAGGATTCCTTTATGCATATCCCACGCATGTTTGAATTCCGTTACCGTTTTCATCTCCACCACCTCCCGCAGGAGGGCATTCCAAGCATCACCACCCTCTCCGTGAAAAAAATACTTCCTGACATCTTTTTTGAGTCTGCCCCCCTTCAATCTCATTTCATGTCTTCTCGTTTCTACCGCCTTCCCATCTCCGGAAAATATTTTTTTTGCGGATTAATACCTTTCAAGTATTTTGAAAGTCTGTATCATATCACCCTGTTCCTCCTTTCCTCCAGGGTATACATGTTCAGGTCAGCAAGTCTTTGCTCATACGTCTTGGAACTCAAATCCCATACCATTCTCGTAGCTTTTCTTTGCACCGCTTCCATTTTTTTAACATCCTTCGCAAGGTATGGCCTCCAAAACTGAACACAATACTCCAGGTGGGGCCTCACCAACGACTTGTACTATCTGCCTCTGCTACGGCATAAGGTATTGTCACGTTTGTGACTGTTTTCCATGTGGGTGCTCTCCTTGCCCTCTGGTGGCCAGAACTGGTGGCTGCTATGGACTGTTTTTCTGCTGCCTTCCATGTTTCAGACTTCAGTGAGTCCGGTCCGGATTTTCCAGGTTGCCAGACTTGCTCTGCTGGTTTGTCCTAGAACAGCAACCTTACTTGGCTGGTGATTTACTGCAGCTGTGAATCAGCTGCTGAGGGGCTTATTAGCTTCTGTGAGCCTTGCTTGCCTTGCCTTGGTATCAAAGGTCATCCTGAGTTCCTGTTGGTTTGTTGGAGTTCCTGCTCTGTAAGTTTCCTGTATGTTTGACCCTTTGCCTGGACCTGGACTTTGAGTTTGCTTTCTGCCTGCCTAAAAGACTCTGGTTAGTTTATGGATTACCCATGTTTGCTGCCTGCCCTTTGACTTTGCTGTCTACTGGATATTGTTACTGTCTACTATTAAAACCTCTTCTAGTTATATTCTGTGGTTCCTGCCTGTTGTGTTTCAGCACTGCTTTCTGCTTGGGTGATTTGCCTGCCACTGCCACTCCTTGGCAGTGGCCCAAGGGCTCACAATTTTAGAGACTGGGTGAGAGCCCTGACAGAATACCAAGGCCATGAGCTCAGCAAGATCACCTGACCCTGCTGGGCCTCCAGCCTAGAACTTCTGCTCCTGTTTCCCTTGTGAAGTCCTGGTTCTGGCCTTATTGTTGTTTTCATGACACTGGAAGAATATCATAGAGAACGTTTTTGTCTGAATCCTCGTGTGAGGAAGCTGCATGAAGCTTCAGCGGAGAGGAAGCGTGTCCGGCAGCATGGGCACAGGGTGAATCCAGTTTCTGCCATTGATCCTAGGACCCCGCTCTGGGAATACCGTTGCCTACTTGTCTCCGACCCAGCCCTGCGGGATACTCTGGAAGCTGCCGTTGAGAGAAAGCTCGGACAGGAATCAGAGCTTGGCTGGACCTGAAACTTAGCATGGGCTCAGCGGCTTGCCTGGAGCTAGAACTCGGCTTGGACTCTGGAATACTTTGGCTGAGAGCGTCCCTCCAGATGGACTGATAGTATGCCTGGACCTCAAGATTCGCAAATCAGTCCATCTGGAGGGACGCTCTCAGCCAAAGTGTTCCAGAGTCCAAGCCGAGTTCTAGCTCCAGGCAAGCCGCTGAGCCCATGCTAAGTTTCAGGTCCAGCCAAGCTCTGATTCCTGTCCGAGCAGCGCTTTAACCAAGCCTCCAATCCAAGTTCAACTAGCGCCTCCAGTCAGCCTCTGAGTCCAGCCCGAATGACGCTTCTAATTGAGCCTCCGGTTCCTGTCTGAGCAGCGCTTCTAACCGAGCCTCCAATCCAAGTTCAAATAGCGCCTCCAGTCAAGCCTCTGAGTCCCAGCCCAAGGGACGCTTCTAATTGAGCCTCTGATTCCTGGTCAAGTGGCGCTTCTGGCCGAGCCTCCGGTCCCAGTTCAGGTGGCATGTCAGTTAAGCCCCTGAGTCCAGTCCGAGGGACGCTTCTGATCGAGCCTCCGATGCCAGTTCGATGTGGCCCCTGCTAGCCAAGCCGCTGCCAAGTTCCAGTGCCAGTGAAGAATGGTCTAACGTTTGGCAATTAAATTCAATGCGAAGAAATGCAAGTGATTGCACTGTGGAGTAGAAATCTAAGGGAGACGTTATGTGTTAGGCGGGGAGAGTCTGATAGGCACGGACGGGAGAGAGGGATCTTGGGGTGATAGTATCTGAGGCCCTGAAGGCGACGAAACAGTGCACCAAGGCTGGGTGGCAGTAGCTAGAAGATTGCTAGGCTGTATAGAGAGAGGAGTGGACCAGCAGAAGAAAGGAGGTTTTAATGCCCTGTATAAGACGTTGGTGAGGCCCCACCTGGAGTATTATGTTCAGTTTTGGAGGCCGTATCTTGCGAAGGATGTTAAAAAAATGGAAGCGGTGCAAAGAAAAGCTACGAGGATGTGTATGGGATTTACGTTCCAAGACGTATGAAGAGAGGCTTGCTGACCTGAACATGTACACCCTGGAGGAAAGGAAGGAACAGGGGTGATATGATACAGACGTTCAAATATTTGAAAGGTATTAATCCGCAAACGAATCTTTTCCGGAGATGGGAAGGCGGGTTACTAGAACGAGAGGATATGAAATGAGATTGAAGGGGGGCAGACTCAGGAAAGATGTCAGGAAGTATTTTTTCACGGAGAGGGTGGTGGACGCTTGGAATGCCCTCCCACGGGAGGTGGTGGAGATGAAAACAGTAACGGAGTTCAAACATGCGTGGGATATGCATAAAGGAATCCTGTGCAGAAGGAATGGATCCTCAGAAGCTTAGCTGAAATTGGGTGGCGGAGCAGTTGGGGGGAAGAGGGGGTGGTGGTTGGGAGACAAGGATAGGGGAGGGCAGACTTATACGGTCTGTACCAGAGCCGCTGATGGGAGAGGGGGTGGTGGTTGGGAGGCGAGGATAGGGGAGGGCAGACTTATACGGTCTGTACCAGAGTCGCTGATGGGAGGCGGGACTGGTGGTTGGGAGGCGGGAAATACTGCTGGGCAGACTTATATGGTCTGTGCCCTGAAAAGGACAGGTACAAATTCAAGGTAAGGTATACACATATGAGTTTGTCTTGGGCAGACTGGATGGACCATGCAGGTCTTTTTCTGCCGTCATCTACTATGTTACTATGTTACTATGAAGATGCTGAGACCGGATCGAGTTGCAGTTCTGGCCAAGATGCTGAGTCCACTCCGAGTTTGAGTTCCAGCCAAGATGATGCCGAGTCCGCTCCGAGTCTGAGTACCAGCCCAGATGAGCCTGAGTCTGCCCTGAGATCCTGCCAAGCACCAGAATCTGCTCTGAGTTCCAGTCAAGCTTCTGAGCCTGTCCTGAGTTCCAGCCAAGATGTTCCTGAGTCTGCACTGAGTTCCATCCAAGTGCCTGAGCCTGCTGTGAGTTCCAGACAAGCGCCGGAGTCTGCTCTGAGTTGCAGTCAAACTTCTGAGCCTGCCCTGAGTTCCAGCCAAGCTTCTGAGCCTGCTCTGAGTTCCAGCCAAGACCCTGAGTCTGCTCCGAGGTTGAGTTCCAGCCCAGCTGTTCCTGAGTCCGCTCCAAGGTTGAGTCCCAGCCGAGTTCTTCCTGCTTTGAGTCCCAGCCAAGCTGAGTCTGCCTCGAGTTTCTGCCAAGCGGTTCCTGAGTCTGGCTCGAGTTTCAGCCAAAGCGTTTGAGTCCAGTTCTAAGTCCAGTCCGAGTTCCAGTCTGAGTTCCAGTCCTGAAAATCCTGATTCCAGTCCGAGTTGCAGTCCTGAAAATCCTGAATCCAGTCCGAGTTCCAGTCCTGAAGATCCTGAATCCAGTCCGAGTTCCAGTCTGTTGCAGTCTTGAATCCAGTTCAAGTTCCAGTCTTGCTTTGAATCCAGTCCGAGTTCTGGTCCTGCCTCCAGTCTGAATTCCAGTCCAGCTACCCCTGGTCACGTTTTGAAACTCCTCCATTGGTTTCACCACTGTTACCCATGGAGACCGGAATCTCCTCTGGAGAGTGGGGGGGGGGGGGGCCTTGAGGAGGAGGTACTGTCACGTTTGTGACTGTTTTCCATGTGGGTGCTCTCCTTGCCCTCTGGTGGCCAGAACTGGTGGCTGCTATGGACTGTTTTCTGCTGTCTTCCATGTTCCAGACTTCAGTGAGTCCGGTCTGGATTTTCCAGGTTGCCAGACATGCTCTGTTGGTTTGTCCTGGAACAGCAACCTTACTTGGCTGGTGATTTACTGCAGCTGTGAATCAGCTGCTGAGGGGCTTATTAGCCTTGCTTGCCTTGGTATCAAAGGTCATTCTGAGTTCCTGTTGGTTTGTTGGAGTTCCTGCTCTGTAAGTTTCCTGTGTGTTTGACCCTTTGCCTGGACCTGGACTTTGATTTTGCTTTCTGCCTGCCTAAAAGACTCTGGTTAGTTTATGGATTACCCGTGTTTGCTGCCTGCCCTTTGACTTTGCTGTGCTACTGGATATTGTTACTGCCTACTATTAAAACCTCTTCTAGTTATATTCTGTGGTTCCTGCCTGTTGTGTTCAGCACTGCTTTCTGCTTGGGTGATTTGCCTGCCGCTGCCACTCCTTGGCAATGGCCCAAGGGCTCACAATTTCAGAGACTGGGTGAGAGCCCTGACAGGTATTGAGGTTTTTTGTTGTCCTTTACCCCGTCTAGTATCCTCCTCACTTGATGAATCACTTGATGATATTTTAAAATTTTCTCTCCTACCCGCCCCCCCTTCTTCCGGTCCCTGCTTCATTTGTCCATCCACCCATATACAAAACCCTTAGTATAATCGTATTCATCACATTTGTACTTCACTATCTTCAGCTCTCTTTGTTGATTATGATATTGCTCAATTTTAGAATTATTTTCTTCTAGTTGTTTATCAAATACAGACTTCTCATACACCTGTTTAATATTGTCAATTTTAAGTCTAATTTCCTAAGTTGGTCATCTCTTCCTGCAAGACGTCAATGGTCAACAACATGAGATCTAATGAACATCGAGTGATCACTGCATTCCACTTTGCAACATACTGCTCATTTCCCAGAAATCTAGGTTCCTTGTTAATACCTAGTCCACGCGGGACCCGTTGTACATGGCAGTATTCAATCAATGCTGCAGAGTTCAATTCAGTTCTCACTAACGTTTTATGTGTCCTAAAAATCTCTTCCCATCCACAAATCTGCTGCTGAATCGGGTCCCTCCAAGCAGTTCAGAAATTCTGTCCTCTGACAACCCAGATTTGGATTCTCCTTGGGCAGCTGCCATCCCCCACTACTGGGGTTGCTTTGTGTTATATGTGAAGGTTGTTTGTATCCACTGATTATACCTGAATAAAGGTTATAAATAAAGGTATTATTACATAAGTAAATAGTGAGTACTTTGTGAGTTTGATATGAATATATGTACTCTATTAGGCAAGAGTTACCCCGAAGGTTAAGGATAGGGGATATACAAAGTGGGGGACAACGGGGAGCGGAATATGGAAGGAGAGTATTGTATGTGGAAAATGGAATAAAATTATTGAGTTTGTTCATGTTGGAATTACAAGGCAGGGGTGTAGTCAACCTGTAGCGATGAGGTAAAGAAATGGTTGTACACAGTGGTATATGTTGAATGCTCGGACTGTTTCTATGTTTTACAAATATTTCAAAACATTCAATAAAAATTAAAAGTAAAAAAAAAAAATAATAATAATAATTGCTCCCATTTATTCAGCAAGACTCCTTTCCAGGAATAGACTATACAATGACCAAAAAGAGTCTCCAAGTATCGATGAAGCAATCTCCAAAATGCTTGAATGCCACTACATCGCCAAAAGGCATGAAAAAAGGTATTGTCCCCCCGCTGACATTCCAGAGTTTAATTACACGTTGAGTGAAGAAATATTTTCTCCGATTCGTTTTAAATTTACTAAATTGTAGCTTCATCACATGCCCCCTAGACCTAGTATTTTTGGGAAGCGTAAACAGACACTTCACATCTACCCGTTCAATTCCACTCATTATTTTATAGACCTCTATCATATCTCCCCTCAGCCGCCTTTTCTCCAAGCTGAAGAGCCCTAGCTGCTTTAGCCTTTCCTCATAGGGAAGTTGTTCCATCCCCTTTATCATTTTGTCGCCCTTCTCTGCACCTTACCTAATTCCACTATATCTTTTTTGAGATGCGGGGACCAGAATTGAACACAATATTCGAGGTGCGGTCGCACCATGGAGCGATACAAAGGCATTATAACATCCTCATTTTTGTTTTCCATTCATTTCCAAATAATACTTAACATTCTATTTGCTCTCTTAGTCGCAGCAGCACACTGAACAGAAGGTTTCAACGTATCATCAACGACGACACCTAGATCCCTTTCTTGGTCTGTGACTCCTAACGTGGAACCTTGCATGACGTAGCTATAATTCAGGTTCCTCTTTCCCACATGCATACCTTGCACTTGCTCACATTAAACGTCATCTGCCATTTAGACGCCCAGTCTCCCAGTCTCGTAAGGTCCTCTTGTAATTTTTCACAATCCTCTAGCGATTTAACGACTTTGAATAACTTTGTGTCATCAGCAAATTTAATTACCTCACTAGTTACTCCCATCTCTAGGTCATTTATAAATATGTTAAAAAGCAGCGGTCCCAGCACAGACCCCTGGGGAACCCCACTAACTACACTTCTTCATTAAGAATACAGACCATTTAACCCTACTCACTGATTTCTATCTTTTAACCAGTTTTTAATCCACAATAGGACACTACCTCCTATCCCATAACTCTCCAATTTCCTCTGGAGTCTTTCATGAGGTACTTTGTCAAACATCTTCTGAAAATCCAAACACACAATATCAACTGGTTCACCTTTATCCACATGTTTGATCACCCCTTTAAAGAAATGTAGTAGATTGGTGAGGCAAGATTTCACGTTCACTAAATCCATGTTGACTTTGTCTCATTAATCCATGCTTTTGAATATGCTCTGTAATTTTGTTCTTAATAATAGTCTCTACCATTTTGCCCGGCACCGACATCAGACTCACCGGTCTATAATTTCCCGGATCTCCTCTGGAACCTTTTTAAAAAATTGGCGTTACATTGTCCACCCTCCAATCTTCCGGTACTACGCTTGATTTTAAAGATAAATTACATATTTCTAACAATAGCTCTGGAAACTCATTTTTCAGTTCTATCAGTACTCTGGGATGAATACCATCTGGTCCAGGAGATTTGCTACTCTTCAGTTTGTAGAACTGCCCCATCACATCCTCCAGGTTTACATAGAAATTCATTAAGTTTCTCCAACTCGTCAGCTTCGAATACCATTTCCGGCACCGATATCCCACCCAAATCTTCCTCGGTGAAGACCGAAGCAAAGAATTAATTTAATCTGTCCGCTACAACTTTGTCTTCCCTGATCGCCCCTTTTACTCCTCAGTCATCTAGCGGTCCAACCAATTCTTTTGCCATCTTCCTGCTTTTAATATACCTAAAATATTTTTTACTATGTGTTTTTGCCTCCAACGCAATTTTTTTTTCAAAGTCCCTCTTAGCCTTCTTTATCAGCGCTTTGCATTTGACTTGACATTCCTTATGGTGTTTCTTATTATTTTCAGTTGGTTCCTTCTTCCATTTTTTTTAAGGATTTCCTTTCAGCTCTAATAGCTTCCTTCACCTCACTTTTTAACCACGCTGGCTGTCATTTGGTCTTCCGTCCTCCTTTTTTAATATGCGGAATATATTTGGCCTGGGCTTCCAGGATGGTGTTTTTGAACAGCATCCACGCCTGATGTAAATTTTTGACCCTCACAGTCGCTTCTCTAAGTTTTTTTTTCACCGTTCTTCTCATTTTATCATAGTCTCCTTTTTCAAAGTTAAATGCTAATGTATTTGATTTCCTATGTATACTTACTTCAAAGATAATATCAAATCCAATCATATTATGATCACTGTTATCAAGCGTCCCTAGCACCATTACCTCCCGCACCAGATCATGCGCTCCACTAAGGACTAGGTCTAGAATTTTTCCTTCTCTCGTCGGCTCCTGTACCAGCTGCTCCATAAAGCTGTCCTTGATTTAATGAAGGAATTTTACCTCCCTAGCGTGCTCTGATGTTACATTTACCCAGTCAATATCGGCCTAATTGAAATCACCCATTATTATCATGTTGCCCAGTTTGTTTGTGTCCCTAATTTCCTTTAACATTTCTGCATCCGTCTGTTCATCCTGGCCAGGCGGAAGGTAGTACACTCCTATCACTATCCTTTTCCACAGTGATTTCAATCCACGGTGATTCCAATAAGTGTTTTGTTTCAGGCAGAATTTTTAATCTATTTGATTCAAGGCTTTCATTAATATACAATGCTACCCCTCCACCAATTCGATCCACCCTATCACTACGATATAATTTGTACCCCGTTATGACAGTGTCCCACTGGTTATCCTCCTTCCACCAGGTCTCAGAGATGCCTATTATATCTAATTTTTCATTTAGTGCAATATATTCTAACTCTCCCATCTTATTTCTTAGGCTCCTGGCATTCGCATATATAGTAATTTCAAACTATGTTTGTTGTTCCAATTTACATCATGCTTAGTACTTGACAGTATTAATTTGCAATCTTTTGTCTGATTTTTATTTTTAGTTAAGGACACCTGATCTACTACAGTCTCATTTGCAACCTCACTATCAGATACCCTATCTTCCCTGTTTTGGTGATATCTTTGAAAGATACCTTATCCCGAACCATGTGCTTTTCAGCGACTGTCTGCCTTCCCCCCATTTCTAGTTTAAAAGCTGCTCTATCTCCTTTATAAATGCCGATGCCGGCAGCCTGGTCCCACCCTGGTTAAAGTGGAGCCCATCCTTTCAGAATAGGCTTCCCCTTCCCCAGAATGTTGCCCAGTTCCTAACAAAGCTTAAACCCTCCTCCCTGTACCATCGTCTCATCCACGCATTGAGATTCCTGAGCTCTGCCTGTCTCTTGGGCCCTGCACGTGGAATGGGTAGCATTTCAGAAAATGATACCCTAGAGGATCTGGATTTGAACTTTCTACCTAAAAGCCTAAATTTGGCTTTCAGAACCTCTCTCCCACATTTTCATATGTCATTGGTATCCACATGTACCAAGACAGCCGGCTCCTCCCCAGCACTATCTCAAAATCCTATCTAGGTGACGCGTGAGATCCACCACCTTCGCACCAGGCAGGCAAGTCACCAGGTGATCGTCATGTCCACCAGCCACCCAGCTATCTATATGCCTAATGATCGAATCACCAACTACAACAGCTGTCCTAACCTTTCCCTCCCGGGCAGCACTTGGAGACATAATCTCGGTGTGACAGGATAGTACATTCCCTGGTTGGCAGGTCCTGGCTACAGAAGTACTTCCTACTTCACCAGGGTGATGCTCTCCTTCTAGGAGACCTCCCTCCTCCAAGGTAGCACAGGGGCTACCAGACTGGAGGTGGGACTTCTCTACAACATCCCTGTAGGTCTCCTCTATGTACCTCTCTGTCTCCCTCAGCTCCACCAAGTCTGCTACGCTAGCCTCAAGAGAACGGTGGAGTATTCGGTATTGACTCTCCTGTAGTTCAGCATTTCCAACCTGCTTCAGGATAGCTTTAATCAATTTGAGAAAATCCACCTCCAATTCATACCCAAGATCTCTACTCCAAGCTTCCGTAAGACGACCATACTCTCAAGAAGGGAGAAGAGAAAGCAAAGCTTTATGTAAACCTGATACAGACACCTGGCCAAAGACATCTCCTTGCAAAAAAACTCTAATTTTCTGACCCAGCCTTGTATGTACAGCCCCTTGTTCTAAGCTACTATAATAGTGGTGCAGATGCCTATAAGCAAAATAATCTGTGAGTTAGAGAAAGCCTCTGCTATAAATCCTGAAAAGAATAAAAAACACCTTCTTCATTGAGAAAATGCTTGATCAAAATAATGCCCATGTCTGACCATCTCCTAAACTGTCCGTATTCCAACCCTGGTAAAAAAAATCGGCATTACCCCTACATTTATTTATTTCTTACATTTGTACCCCACATTTTCCCACCTATTTGCAGGCTCAATGTGGCTTACATAATACCGTAAAGGCGTTCACCAGTCGGTAGATAACAAATATAGGTTCTATAGTGGTCGAATGAGGTAGGTGTGTGTCAGGCACCTTGAAGGTCGAAAGGGGATGATGGTTGTATATTGTCCATTGCAATCATTGGTTGTGCTGTGTTGCTGGGTGTTGGGAGTTATGTTGGCTTGGTGGGGTAAGGCTTTTTGAAGAGATTGGTTTTTAGTGATTTTCTGAAGTTTAGATGGTCGTAGATTGTTTTTACAGCTTTTGGGAGTCCATTTCATAGTTGTGCACTTATGTAGGAGAAGTTGGATGAGTAAGTTGTTTTGTATTTAAGTCCTTTGCAATTTGGCAATAAATCACTTATATTTGGGTTCTGTCATATCCTCAACCTCTCTCTCTCCACTGCAACTGTTCCTGACACCTTCAAGCATGCTATAGTCACACCACTCCTCAAAAAAACATCACTAGACCCTACCTGTCCCTCCAACTACCGCCCCATTTCCCTCCTACCCTTCCTCTCCAAGATACTTGAACGCGCCGTTCACAGCCGTTGCCTTGACTTTCTCTCCTCTCATGCCGTCCTCAATCCGCTTCAATCCGGCTTTCGCCCTCTACACTCGACAGAAACGGCACTATCTAAAGTCTGTAATGACCTGATCCTTGCAAAATCCAAAGGTCACTACTCCATCCTCATCCTCCTCGACCTATCCGCCGCTTTTGACACTGTCAATCACAATTTACTTCTTGCCACACTGTCCTCATTTGGGTTCCAGGGCTCGGTCCTCTCCTGGTTCTCCTCTTATCTCTCTCACCGTACCTTCAGAGTTAATTCCCATGGATCTTCCTCCACCCCCATCCCGCTCTCAGTTGGAGTTCCTCAGGGATCTGTTCTTAGACCCCTCCTTTTTTCAATCTACACCTCTTCCTTGGGCTCGCTGATCTCATCTCATGGCTTCCAATATCATCTTTATGCTGACGACACCCAGCTTTATCTCTCCACGCCAGACATCACTGCGGAAACCCAGGCCAAAGTATCGGCCTGCTTATCCGACATTGCTGCCTGGATATCCAACCGCCACCTGAAACTGAACATGGCCAAGACCGAGCTTATTGTCTTTCCACCCAAACCCACTTCTCCTCTCCCTCCACTCTCTATCTCAGTTGATAACACCCTCATCCTCCCCGTCTCATCTGCCCGCAACCTCGGAGTCATCTTCGACTCCTCCCTCTCCTCTGCGCATATCCAGCAGATAGCCAAGACCTGTCGCTTCTTTCTCTATAACATCAGCAAAATTCGCCCTTTCCTCTCTGAGCACACCACCCAAACTCTCGTCCACTCTCTCATTACCTCTCGCCTTGACTACTGCAACCTACTCCTCACTGGCCTCCCACTTAACCATCTATCCCCCCTCTCCTCAAGTCACTTCACTGGTTTCCGATCAGGTACCGCATACAGTTCAAGCTTCTCCTACTAACCTACAAATGTACTCGATCTGCAGCCCCTCATTACCTCTCTACCCTCATCTCCCCTTACGTTCTACCCGAAACCTCCACTCACAGGACAAATCCCTCCTCTTAGCACCCTTCTCCACCACCGCCAACTCCAGGCTCCGCCCTTTCTGCCTCGCCTCACCCTATGCTTGGAATAAACTCCCTGAGCCCATATGCCAAGCCCCCTCCCTGCCCATCTTCAAATCCTTGCTCAAACCCCACTTCTTCAATGTCGCCTTCGGCACCTAACCTTTTACCTCTACTCTGGAAATCTAGACTACCCAGCTTGACATTTCGTCCTTTAGATTGTAAGCTCCTTTGAGCAGGGACTGTCCTTCTTTGTTAAACTGTACAGCGCTGCGTAACCCTAGTGGCGCTTTAGAAATGTTAAGTAGTAGTAGTAGTAGTAGTGATTCAAACAATTCAAAAGAGCCCACCAAATGCCTCTCAGTGGCTGCAGCAATATACTTCTCTGACATGAGCGAGGCAAATTTTTTGTCTGGGCATGCAGAAGAAAATTAAAATGCCAAGGTGTAAACAATTCTTTTTCCCAGTGTGTAGGAGTAAACTGCTGAGTACCAAACAACCAATCCCTAAGGTGTCTCAGAAGACAAGCCTGGTTATATCTCTGAAGGCAAGTTAAACCTAAACTTCCCTGTAGCCAGGAATCATACAGATATTCAAGACACATTTTCAGTTTCTTCCCCCCCCCCCCCCCCCCCCCCCCCCCCCCCACCACACACACACAAAAACTTCTTACACATCTTGTTTAACTGCTGGAGATCTTTCCGCAAAAGGCCAATGGTAAAACTTGCAAAACATAGAGCCAGCAAGGAAAAATAATAATTTTAAAGAGATTTATCCTGCCTATTAAAGATAAAGGTAAATGACTCCATTTCTCAGAAATGAAGAAGAAAGGAGGAAAGGAAAGAAATAAATGGAAAGGAAGCCCTGGAAACGGAGTTAAGAGGACAGATAGCAGCAGAATCAGATACTGGGCCAGCATGATCAGAAAAAGAAAGTCACCAGACAACAAAGGTAGAAAAAAAATCATTTTATTTTCATTTTAGTGTTTGGAATATGTCCACTTTGAGAATTTACATCTGCTATCTTATTTTGCAATGTATAGCAGTTTGTTTTCTATTTCTGTTGATGGCTCTCTCATTCTCCCTGTCTCCTCAGCTCGAAACCTTGGGGTCATCTTTGACTCTTCTCTCTCCTTCTCTGCTCATATCCAGCAGATTGCCAAGACCTGTCGTTTCTTTCTTTACAACATCCATAAAATCCGCCCCTTTCTTTCCGAGCACTCTACCAAAACCCTCATCCACACCCTTGTCACCTCTCGTTTAGACTACTGCAATCTGTTTTTTGCTGGCCTCCCACTTAGTCACCTCTCCCCTCTCCAGTCGGTTCAAAACTCTGCTGCCCGTCTCATCTTCCGCCAGGGTCGCTTTACTCATACTACCCCTCTCCTCAAGACCCTTCACTGGCTCCCTATCCGTTTTCACATCCTGTTCAAACTTCTTCTACTAACCTATAAATGTACTCACTCTGCTGCTCCCCAGTATCTCTCCACACTCGTCCTTCCCTACACCCCTTCTCGTGCACTCCGCTCCATGGATAAATCCTTCTTATCTGTTCCCTTCTTCACTACTGCCAACTCCAGACTTCGCGCCTTCTGTCTCGCTGCACCCTACGCCTGGAATAAACTTCCTGAGCCCCTACGTCTTGCCCCATCCTTGGCCACCTTTAAATCTAGACTGAAAGCCCACCTCTTTAACATTGCTTTTGACTCGTAACCACTCGCCTCCACCTACTCTCCTCTCTTCCTTCCCGTTCACATTAATTGATTTGATTTGCCCTTTCTGAACTAGTATAATAACACTGGCCTTTTTGGCCTGTATCGGAGATTAAAAATAACAGCCAACTCACCAATGGCACAGCTTTTGATGCTCCTTAGCATCTAAATGCGTTTCTTGGAGGAAAGCAATGGGCAATGGACACCTGTTGGTTTACCGCTTGAAGTATTTTCTGACACTTAATCAGGGAGAGATACCGCCCATATTCCAAGTCACTATTTTAAAGGTCATTATGCGATAGCATATTCAAATGATACCAAGAGCTGATAGCCATTATTAAAGGGCGATAAGGGCATCCCAGCCAGTACCCCCACTACCACATCCATACTATCTTCCATTGCATGTATTCCCATTCAACAATCCAGAGTTCTCTGCTGACTTCTAACCTCCCACCCCTCCCAAACCAAACCCCATCTACCCCAACCCTCCCTTCCTCCCCTTTCCTTCCCCCTCCCCTCTCCTAAAGGGTACCATGAGGTGCACGACTTCCATACCCCTGACTGTAGCCCCAATTTGTAAAATAAGATTCATAAAGGCTAATGGCTCCCAGTTTCCCCACCTCAGCCGAATAGAACAGCTTGAGCAGCAAAGATTCAACCTGTGAAATTTAATAGAAAACAAAAATTACAGAGGCTACATTGAAGATGCTCCCCCCAGCCTCAGAACCACAACCTGAAAAGCCCCAGCCTTGATACTTAGATTCTCAAAAGTCATTTGGAGGCACTCGGCCTATCTCGTTCCAGCTGATCCACATAAGTTTGTGCCGCTTCAATGGTATCATAATAATGGAAAGTGCTGTTATGATGAATCCGCAGCTTAGCCGGATACAACAAACTAAAACGTACTTGCAACTTGTGTAAACAGCTACAGAGTAGGGAAAACTGTTTACGCTGAAGAGAGACTCTGGAAGAATAGTCTTGAAAACACAAGATCCTATGTCCTTCATAATCCCAGAGGGCCAGCTGTACTTTGATGTTGCAAAAATCTCGGGAACAATGCTTCCAAAAAAACGTAGTTCTGCATCAGATACCAATTCTGGTAATCCAACCAGTCTCAGATTGTTCCTGTGAGGCAATCTTTTCTTGAAGACTCTTGATTTCCAATAAAGATTCATGCGTCGAGATTTCCACCTCTCCAATTCTCTGTTAGAGCTCCTGAAGATCTTTAGTGAAAGTAGCAAATCAGTGCTCCATGCTATCCAGTTTATCAATGATTTGTTGCAACTGTGTACTCATGGCCTGTTCCACGGCCTGGCGGACCTCTGCAATGATTTCCGATGCCCAGGCGGATCCCACTGTAGGCGGAGAGTCACTTCTGTCTGCCATCTTTGATCCTCCGCCACAATTCTCTGCAAAAATTCTTCTCCAGTTCCTTTATGGAATCACGGGCATCCATGCTGGACTACTGCTCCCTCCAGACAGTGCTAATACATCAGCATCACTCCACAATCAGTATAGCAAATCAGCGCCACCAGGAGGCAGAAAGAAAGAGAAAAAGAAAAAAAAAACTCTCAGCACTACTCACGGCCCATGTGAAAATCAGTCCAAGAAGCAGCCCTCGATAACACACTCTCCAGGCCTGGGGAGTAACACTCTGAGGGATATCAGCCAATTATTGCCACTGCTCACTCCCTTCCATTATCCAGAACATGTCCAGGGGCCCACGTCAGAGTACATGCTACTGTCGACGCCCCCACCCCCACTGATCCGATGCTGCAACTCCTGCTCTTCCAAGGTGCTAATTGCCATTGGGCTGCCTCCGCGCTGCTGCCTCCCCCCCCTCCCCCAATTTGCCTCTTAGGCTGGTCACCGCGCCTCACCATATTCCACCAGCAGATTCTCCGTGTGGTCCGCCAAGTTTGCTCCAGTGGGAGAAGGGAGGCAAAGGCGCGCGCCTCAAAGGACTCCATTCGGTGCTCCGAAGCTACAGGCAAGTGTGCTCACAATCCCCTCCAACAGAACCAGATGAAGGTGGGTGAGGAGACCCAAAGAAGACTGCAGGAAGGCGATCTGGGAGTTGAGTTCAGGGGCCTACAATCAGGGGTCACCAGAGCTCATCTCATTGTGGCCATCTTGGCCGGCAGCTCCACCGGAAGTCAGAAAGTGACATTTTTTATTTTGCTGCTTTGATTTGTGAAACTTTCTCACACATAAAACTTTGTAAATATATACCTCAGACATATTGTCCCTTGGCACCTCTGGTTTGTACCAAAGGCAATGGAGGCTGAAAATGACTTGTGTAACTTCTTTGGTTCTTGGCTTACTGCTGCAGAGCTGCAAAGATACCCAGCTCCAGGAGGGAGACTTTTTGGTCAATCCTGTGGTTGAACTTACATGCCAATTCAGCATGTTATTTGCAGTCCCTATATAACCAAGTTAAATCAGTGCTTCATGTCCCATAATGTACAAGGATAATGTTGCAGAAATTCAGAACTAGTTCAGAATTTCCTTCCAGGAACTTGGTAACTTGGCTGTTCTCCAGCGCTAACCATTAAGCTTCTCTATTTGAGGCATTTGCTTGCAGGATCTTCTTGCTCACTCACAAAGTATTACTGTTATGAACAAAATGAAATCATTCTATGTATGTATTGTGATTATGCTTACCTTAGAGAAATGCATGCTAGAATTAGTTAGGCCTTACTGCAGAATAGAGTAAAGAAAGGTCATGCATAGGCCATGACTTTAGTTCACTAGCTCGTTAGCAAGGAAATAGGATGAAATCATCTCAATCAGCTGAGTATGTGAGCCTTATTTTAGTAGCCATTAGAGGGAAAAGCGAAGAAATGTTTACTTCATTAAATGTTGTCCAGAAAGTTCTGCAGCTGTGAAAAGCTTGCTAGTCAGAAGACCTTCTCAACTATATCATTACATTGGTATGTTTTAATTAGCTAGAAGTCTACTTATCTTATTAGAGAAACATGTCTTGAAAGGCAAGAAGAGTTTTATTGTTTTCAAGCTCATTAAAAACTTAGTTAGAAGCTGCACCTGGTGATTGGAACGATAACAGTAGTTCTTTACTATTTAAAGGGTATACTGAATCAGTATAGTCAGACTGCATCAGGATTTTTGCCTTGATGGATTCTCCTGATGGATTCTCTCTGTGCACAGATCTAATAAACTGCAGAATTTGCTCAGAGTCCTGAGAGTGTGCTTTTCTTTGGTGAGAGATTTAAATTTCCCTAACCTATTGGTCCTTCGAAAAAGCCAGACCCACTCCCCTCTCCCTGGTTACAGGGTCGAGATTGAAACTGCACGGACCATCACTGTCCATCAACCGAAAGTCCTCCAGCGAGCACCACTGTAAAATAGAGGCCGATCTCTCTGTGACCAGGGGTGGTGTTGGGTTCGAACCAAATTTAGACCAAGGAGAGCTGCCAGGATTCTGGGTAAGTTTTGTGTTTTTTTTCTCTTTTTGTGTCCTTTTTTTCCTCTTTTTGTTTTGTTTTGTGTGCAATGAATCGGGGATTCATTTAAAGACCACAGCCTGTCTGGGACGGCTACTGGCAAATAGTGTACACTTGAAAGCTGTAATAGGAGTCCAGACCGGGTTTTGGAAACCCGTGGTCCTGAGGACCGTGCTTTATAGGAGTCTGGATCGAGCTCTGGGATTTCTCAAGTCCAAATAGAAAATCCTGCTAGTGCAAAAGTCCACAAAAGACCAAATAGAGTAAACAGTGCAAGTCAAGTTTTGCAAGTTCAGTGGCAGTGCAAGTTTTGCCCCCTACAATCCCCCCTTTGATACTTTATCAATTGTTCAAGTGAAAAGTATCACAACAACGGAGGTGGTGTAAATGTAGAGAAGTTCAAGAAGTGATGGCCCTAAGATTCCTTTCGTGGCCGTTGAGTTCTTCACCGGGGTTGAGACGAAAGGTCCCTATTGGACGCTCCCCCCTTTGTAACCGGTCTTTGCCAGGAAAGGTGTAGATGGCCCAGAGGGCAAGTCGTGCACAGTATCTGGAAAAATACAAAGGAGGTTAGGTTAGTGTGGGAGGATAGAGGTGTGGTGGAATGTTGCTGAAGTTAGGAGTCATCAGAGGAATCAGGATCCTCCTCTACCGAAGGCAGGGAGTAATACATCTGGAGAGACATAATTTGCAGAGTTGCGCGCTGATCAGCAATGCGTTCCATGGCCCTGCGAGCAAAAGACAAAACACATGGAAGTAAACAGGGTAAGAACACAAGGCCCCCAAACAGGCAGATCCCGAAAAATATCAATTTCTTCCACCACGTGCCCCCAAAAAGAGAATCCCACCAACTATCACCTAGCATAGATGTCCATCTCTGGACGGGAACATGTGCAAGCTTTCTAATGTCATTAGCTATATTTAGTACTGCAGCTGCAGTATCATCAATGTTCAGGCAACATTTGGAAGTATTCCACTTCCCACAGACCCCGCCTTCTTCCGCAAGAAGGTAATCCAGTGCCAACCGATTCTGATAGATGGCAGTTCGCATTTGGGTTTGTTGCTTGGCTATAAGCTCTAGAGCTTCAGCCTTATGATTGGTGATGACTTCTACTACAGCTTGCAACTGGATAATACGATTTAACATATAAATAGGAGTGCGATATCCCCAAGATCCATCTTGGGCCCATGTTGCGGGTCCATATGTCTCTATGATCCGCTCTGGAGGCCACTCATCCGATCCCCACTTCTATTCTCCTCCGATGGGGAAGTACCTGCGGGAATGATGAGTTAAATCATCATACAATGGTGTGCCTAAATCTGCAGCCGCAGAGTGAGGCAGCAAGAAAAAAACAGGATAAATTTACCCAATAGTACAAGATCCTGACCAGGTATCCGGCAAGCGGGCATATGCAGTATATCCACAGATCCAGAATAACCCATCAGGTGCTTGCCAATTTCGAGCACCCCGAATGCCTGGGTTATTCCAGTGGCTTCTCAACTGAGAGACTCCCTGAAAGGGGTTAGGTCCAGAGCAATTAAACAGTTGGATGGTATCAGTAAAATTATAAGGGAAACATAAGTTGTTGGCAACAGAGCTGGGATACCATGTGACAGCGGCCGGCCAGTATTGCACCTGAGTGCCATTAACAGTAAGGATGGAAACACAAGGAGTGTCTCCTACAGGACTAGTGAAATTGCCATCAGGATACCGAGAAATACATTCATGGCCTATCACCAGTGAGCTAAGAGTCCATTGACCGGCACGCTGTGTATAGGAGGGGTGCTTAGTCCAATTCCAGGCTGTTAGTTGTTCCGGAGTCATGGGGGAACCTCGCCAGGGCCAGGATTCTCCCATCAAGGCTCCCCCACAAATCCAACAGTTGGTAACATTAAGAGCCCGTCCAATACGGGAAGTCAGATCAATAAACAAATTTTTCCCTTGTTTGAAAACATCATCAAAATCAGAAGTAAGGTGTACAACAGAGTCATATAAAGCAGTACTACGGTTAGCCCCTGTATTGAGGGGTGGGGGAGGAACAGGTCGGGTAAGTCGTGCGACAGCTTTCTGCACCAGTAATTCCTGTACCATGTCCTGTTTCCCTCCCCCGTCAGACAGGCCCCACTGTCCAGCATAAGTGGCACAAGCTATCGGTCTGCCTTTAGGACAGGTATGCTACTGCTCATTGCCAAGTACCGACTGTTTGCGTTAGTACTCCAAGTGCCTGGCCCTTCTTTTCATCTACAAACAGGTGGAAAGGCTTCGTTACGTCTGGGAGTCCAAGTGCTGGGGGGGATACAAGGGCTGTTTTCAAATCAGCTAGGGCCCTCAATTCGTGTTTTTCCCACTGGAAGGGTTGGGCCTCGGGTTCAGGCCTTTTCAGTTTGGCGTACAGGTCTTGGGTCAAAACAGCAAAATTGAGGATCCATATTCGGCAATAACAAGCTGCCCCCAACAATGCCCGCAGTTCCTTTTTGTTTGTTGGTGTGGGCTGGTCACAGATGGCTTGAGTACGGGGTGTACCAAGCCTCCGGGTACCTTCCCGGAGGCAAAATCCCAGATACTTGACTTCGATCTCGCATATCTGTGCCTTCCTTCGGCTGGCTTGGTACCCTTGGGCTTCCAGGGTTTTCAGGAGGTAGAGGGTAGCTTCTGCACAGTCAGTGTACGTTTCCCGGGCCACCAACAGGTCGTCTACATACTAGACGACAGGCCCGTACTCGTACTGGTATGACTTCAGGTCTTGGGCAAGTTGCTCTCCGAAGAGAGTGGGTGAGTTCTTGAACCCCTGGGGGAGTCGGGTCCAAGTGAATTGCTGCTTGATCCCAGTTTGCAGGTCTTCCCATGTGAAGGCAAACAACTGTTGACTATCAGCGACAAGAGGGATGGAGAAGAAGGCATCCTTCAGATCAATTACACTGTACCACTTGGTTTGGGCTGGCACTTGGGCTAAAATGGAGTAGGGATTAGGTACAAGAGCAACGATATCCACAACCTGATTATTGACTTTCCTCAAGTCCTGAACTGGTCGGTACTCGGGGTTTCCTGGCTTCTGGTAGATTTCAAGAATCCCTGTTGGAGGAGTTTCTGCAAATGCGGGGGTTTCTTCAGGGAGATGGATGAGGAGTAGGTTCAGGAGGGTAGGGTTCTTGACAGGCTTTCTTGGCTGCCTTGTCCGCCCGCCGGCTGCCCTGGGCTATGGAATCTGTCTTCCCTGTGTGGGCCCTACAGTGCATCACAGCGACTTTTCTTGGCTTCCACACAGCTTCAAGCAGGTGACAGATTTCAGTGGCATTTGCAAGCCCTCTTCCTTCCGCTGTCAAGAACCCTCAGGCAAACACTACACAATCAACAGGTCACCCACGTACTGGACAACTGGTCCATATTCGATCTGGCACATCATCAGATCTCTGGCGGGTTGCTATGTCGAGCTGCATAGGGTATACTGTGTTTGGGGCTGGATGAACTTTAG
The DNA here is from genome assembly GCF_901765095.1 of Microcaecilia unicolor. NCBI lineage: Eukaryota > Metazoa > Chordata > Amphibia > Gymnophiona > Siphonopidae > Microcaecilia > Microcaecilia unicolor. The sequence continues at coordinate 323,683,358 of NC_044032.1, read as the reverse complement.
GATCTTGTGTTTGCAACATGAGACAATACATGAGATACCATAGAAATATGTCTTGAAACAGTATCATACAGGAAACAATCAGTGGCTTCAGAGGCATTACTGATGATGCCTATACCTAGTAAGCAAAAAGAAATCATTACAATTGAGAATGTATAGCAATATTCCTATATGGACCACCAGTTTAAATGCTGGCCTAGAGTTTAGCAGTTTATCTAACAAAATGAGTTCAACCAAAATCTCCTTCCAGCATTGGTGCAACCTTAACAGAGTTGTTTTGGGATATAAAGGTTACAATTCTAAAAAGTTCATTGCAGTAATAGGCAACAACCCTGAGAACAGAGGAGAATGCGGTGGCCAGGTCTGTTTCAGGAATGGTAGACAGCAGGCCTTAACACAGACTGGTGCCATCAGTGATCACAGTTCAAATGATGTCACGTCCTGCCTGCCAACTAAGGTGAGAGGACAATTTGATGAACCTGAAAAACAAGAAAGAGGACTCCAAACGATAAATCAATTAATCAGAACAGGGCCTCTATGTAGGCCTCAGGGCATAAATGATAATAATTCACTCAATATCTGGTCAAACCCTTAACAAAATGCCATTAGCTTAATTCTATACTCAAATTTCATGCTTCTTTTGATAGGTAATACAGAATAAAATGAATTGCTATTCTGGCCTATCCCCAAAGAGTATAGTCCTGTTCAAACACTTCCACATATATTCACTTCCACAACCCTTCTATCTAACTTACAAGTGTACTTTCGTAGCACATAATCATGTACTCCTGCCACGTGGCTATTCACACAACTTGCACATTGGCAGTATAACTTTTACAAGCTTCAAACATCTCAGTAACCTTTCAATGACTGGGAACTTGCTTCCATCTTCTTCACAATGTGATTCCCTACAATTCAAAACACATGGTTTAAATCTTTATCATGGTCACAAAGATGATTTTGGCAATGTAGGCAGGTGCCTAGAAATGTTCTATAGCAGGAAAAAAACATTCTCATTCAAGATACATAAAAATGTTACATTTCTTAATCGGAACATTAGGCTAGATTCCTTTACCCTGGAAGGGGGCAATATCTCTGGAGTCTCAATTACCCATGGTACAATAGCACAGATATATGGTTATCACAAGCATGATGAATTAAACACATTAAGTAGTTTAGTAGACAAACGGTTCCTTGCATAAATCACATTATTAAAACAAAAGTCTGTAATTGTTAGTCTTGTCTGTCTGTCCTGATTTAGACCGCAAGCTCCTTTGGGCAGGGACTGTCTCTCTACATGTTCACTTGTCGCCACACAGTTGTTTGTTGGATAACTCAATTTGAGAAAGAGGTCCTGAAGAACACAAATTAAAGTTGGGTGTTTTTTTTCTTTTCCAAAGCAACTTGTGCATGTAATACACATAAAGATCAGCAGAGGGAGCAAGTCATCAATAAAAGAAAGAAGAGTGACATCATAAGCAAACAACTGAACACTGAAACAACGAAAATCCACATGAAACCTAAAACTTATTTCTCTGAAATCTCAATTACCTGGGGTACAGGACATACACGTGGGATATTTCACTAGGTAGGTACAGAGAATAGGCAAGAAATAGTCTGCAAGTCTCATGAATAACTTAGGAGTTTGCATCCCTCCTCTGCAGTGGAGGAAAACAAATTTAGTGAAATACAATTAAGCAGCTGTGATTTGCACTGCCTACGAGACTCATAAGGTTTGCATAAAGTTTTAACACTAACCGTTATTGCACTTAATCAAAGGCAAAGGAATCATGGCTACAGGCAGCTGATATGTCCCTGAAGAAAAGCACAAACTGGACCCCTTTTTTTTTTCGGAATGCAGGGTTTGTTTAAAGTGAATGTATCTGTGCAGAAGCGGGGAGGAAACAAGCTCTCTCGGTAACTTTGACATAAGTTACAAATCTGAGTTTTAAAATCCAATGTTTTAACTTTTGGGGTGTGGGATACCTTCTGTGGTTTTCTTTACATTCTTTAGGGACTATGGTCAGTAAATGAACACGATACCATAAACCTCACAGTAAATTACAACAGATGCAACATGCTTTGAACCCAAGTGCAGCAGGGAGCTATAAGAATACAAATGTTAAATCTAATGTAATAAAAGAGAAACAAAGTGAGGCAACCCAGGCAGTTGCCTAGAAGGGCACTGGGATAGCACCAAATCCTGGTATACAAGATATTTCCTTCTTTCCCATATAAACCTCACAGAATGCCATTATACACCTTTCAGTAAATCACAAAGTTGAAAGTTAACATAGCGTGACAAAAAAACAGCTGGAGGAAAATCAAGGCTGCATTCCTGAAGGGAGGCTTTATATTTAACCTCCGTAATACTATACCCATAAGACTTAAAGAAAAGCATGAATTGTCATACCCTTTTTAACAACCAGATTCAAGAAAGATAAACAACATTATCCCCAGCAACGAAATCCTGGTGCTGCATATACAAAGCTTGCACCGTCTGCTGTAGAATACATAGTTCTCCTGTTCCAGAGAAACAAAATCTTATATCTTATAATAACTTCTAACATGATGCAACAGTTAAGTTCCCATCAAAAGGGTCATGTCACTCTAACGTGCACCCGGAGTAATTATTTCCTCGAGCCTACTCACACCACTGGCTGTGGTCTTATGAGTGGGTCCCAAACCCTGGACAGCTTTTACTCTATAGCAGCCTGAGACAACAAAAAGCCTGCACTCCTCAGCTGCTGAACAGTTTATCTGGTTCTCAAGCAAGTTATCTAAGCACATTCCATTCTACATCTCATGTACACAAGGTCATGGAATCTGCAGTTCAGAGAAGCCTGAGAATCTACATTTAGTTCAGAAATAGAAAGAATGTGCCAATCACACTCTTTCACACAACAGGAAACCCGTCCTCCCGTCTCTGCCCGGAGCCTAGTGGGTTTCGGGACCTCGTCCCTACTCGCCACTGGCGAAGGGGTTGATCAAGCCCCTCTACGACCGTTACTGGGTCGGCTGCTGATTTCCAGAGAGTATACTTGCCTGATTCAGGTGCAGGATTCAGAAGTCTCCGGAGACTCAGAAAAGTTGTCTTGCTAGGAGCACACACCCCTTCTGCAGGCTGGCCAGCCTTCACAGTTCTCTCACAGCAGCTGAACACTGAACTCAGCGGTGCGCACTCTCCAGTCAGCTGGAGAGAACCGTCAGTCCTGGCCCAGCCGTGCCACTATCAGGGAGGGGAGGAAATATCCTCATCCTCAGCCCCGCCCTCCTGGCTGGCTCGCCAATGAAACAGGACTAATTAGCAAGTAAATCAGGAGGCCAAGACACAGACTTCCAAAGCAAGGCAACTTTTATTAGCTAGCTGTCACAGTACTAAGTTCAGACTCAGGATACTGCGCCCCGAGCGTCACCTGACACTCGTTCTTATACAAATTAGTGGTCATGCGCATAAAACACACCATACATCACACATACACATGCGCAGTACATGCACATGCGCAATACATTAGTAGTTCTGTAGTTCTCACAGAGAAAAGATACGTCAGTTTCATAGCTTTCATAGAAATTGTTACTTTGCAAGAAATGTAACTTATTGCAGTGTTCCAGCACATTCACACAATACAGCCTCTATACATGGATCACGAGACTGCACGGTCAGAGCCAGCTGCCTCCCTTACAAACCTAAATTGCTGACTACTACAACTTGTTATCTAGCTGCTGGTTAACAAATAGATATTACTAGTAAAAGTCCAAACTGCACAGTTTTAGGTTTTAGTCTAGGCTCATTATAGAAAAGCTGAGGTTTTGGTACAAAGCAAAGGTGCAAGTGTGAATGCAAAGTCCAAATAGAAAATCCTGCTAGTGCAAAAGTCCACAAAAGTCCAAATAGAGTAAACAGTGCAAGTCAAGTTTTGCAAGTTCAGTGGCAGTGCAAGTTTTGCCCCCTACATATCCTCCACCTTTTAAGACACTGCCTTTCCAGCTGGATGGTGATGGCACAATGGAAGCAAGTTTGGTCTAGTGAAGACTAACTCAAAATAACCTGTTCCTCAGCTGGGCCCTAGTATTATCATATTGAAAATACGACCATACCATGCCTCTGTGGTTATGTTCCACTAATAAGTTAAACGATTAACTGGCTATCTTGAAAGGATTATATAACCGTTGGATGCATGACTAGGAACACAAACATACACTTATTTATTCAGTATCACGGTTCTTCAAGTACAGCCAGAAAACAGCCTTTTAGGGTGGATAGTGTCCATAATGAGCTCCTTTTATTATTGACCAGATAGAAAAGATACGGGTTTTCAGTTTTGGCACAGAATAAGTCATCACAAGAACAAAATATAAGAAAACCAATGGACTCCATTAGGGGCTTATAGCCCATTTAGTTATGTTTAAACAAAAGCGATCTGCATGAAACAAAATGTATCTGCCATCATTTACTATGTTATGTTATGTTACTTGTACCTGAAACATGCCTAAAAACAGAATAATCCTTTTGTGTATCTAAAATGTAAACTTATACATAACAGATGAGGTGATTCCATATGACCCAAGGAGAGTTTCATTTTACTTCCATTTAATTGCAGTCTATTCCATTGTTATAACACAAGGCTTCCCAATGCAGATTACAACATTTAAGAGAATGAACCAACCAGGAAACAGGATATCCTCACTGAAATTTGGCCATCTGTATGTGTGCAGAACAGTGTACAAAAATGAGCACAAAATACAGAGTTTATAACTGCTGTTTCTACTAGCTGCAATAATTGTTTAAGCTGTTTTAGTTGATACTCAATTTTTATTTCACGATATTTATATCTACATATAGGAAGCTTTCAAATACTACTACTACTACTACTACTTATTTCAAATAAATTAAAAATCTGTCAAATAAGTAAAACAATCTTTTGTCCTCCAATCAGGTGTATACTTTTTACAGATGGCTCATGCATAAGCAGTCCGTTATTTTCTAATAATATTTTGCTATTGTTTTCAATAGCGTTTGCTATTGTTTTGGGTGAACTAAAACGGCAGCAAGCTCCGCCTACTGGCTTCAGCCCGTAAAATGGTCCGTCTTCTAACTTTCTGCACCGGCCTCTTAGAGTTTATTGGAGTACAAGAATGAAGCTTAGGATGCACCCAGAGACACTATGGGAGCAACAGATGAGGGTTAGAACCAGTGATGTGCTGGAGCCGGCTCTGTCCGGCTTGCAAGAGCCGCTTGTTAAATTTTGACAGCTCTTGCGAGCCGGTTGTTGTTGGGGGCGAGCTGGCTCCATTGGGGGAGGTGAGCATGGCAGGAGGGCGCCATCACAGGCCATGCTTACCTCCCCTGCCGCTCCGAGGCATGTCTAACGATGTCCTTCGCCCCCACCCTCCCCTCCTGCTCCCATCTGACTTTTTAAATTACCTCCGTCGAAACCGCTATTTAAAGCCCTGCTGCATGCAGGCCGTCTCTCCAGGATTCCCCTGCTTGCTTTGGTGACGTTCGCGCCCTTAGTCCCACCTTCTGACGTCATTCTGACATCATTTCCTTTTTCCGCAAAGGCGGGACTAAGGGCACGAACATCACCGAAGCAAGCAGGGGAAGCCTGGAGAGACGGCCTGCAAGCAGCAGGGCTTTAAATAGCACGGGCTTCGACGGAGGTAATTAAAAAAGACAGATGGAGCGGGAGGGAAGGGTGGGGGAGAAGGACATGTTCGCTGGACATGTTTGGGAGCGGGAGGGAAGGGCAGGGGAGGGAGGAGAATCACTGGGTATGGATGGGGAGAGGGGGGCATGGGAGAAATTTGCTGGGCATGGATGGGGAGAGGGAGGCAGGGGAGAGACTTGCTGGGCATGGATGGGGAGAGGGGGGCAGGGGAGAGACTTGCTGGGCATGGATGGGGAGAGGGGGCAGGGGAGAGACCTGCTGGTCATGGATGGGGAGAGGGGGCAGGGGAGAGACCTGCTGGGCATGGATGGGGAGAGGGGGCAGGGGAAAGACCTGCTGGGCATGGATGGGGAGAGGGGGGCAGGGGAGAGATTTGCTGGGCATGGATGGGGAGAGGGGGCAGAGGAGAGATTTGCTGGGCATGGATGGGGAGAGGGGGCAGGGGAGAGACCTGCTGGGCATGGACGGGGAGAGGGGGGCAGGGGAGAGACTTGCTGGGCATGGATGGGGAGAGAGGGCAGGGGAGAGACTTGCTGGGCATGGATGGGGAGAGGGGGGGGTTAGGGGAGAGACTTGCTGGGCATGGATGGGGAGAGGGGGGCAGGGGAGAGACATGCTGGGCATGGATAGGGAGAGGGGGCAGGGGAGAGACCTGCTGGGCATGGATGGGGAGAGGGGGTCAGGGGAGAGACTTGCTGGGCATGGATGGGGAGAGGGGGTCAGGGGAGAGATTTGCTGGGCATGGATGGGGAGAGGGGGCAGGGGAGAGACTTGCTGGGCATGGATGGGGAGAGGGGGGCAGGGGAGAGATTTGCTGGGCATGGATGGGGAGAGGGGGCAGGGGAGAGACTTGCTGGGCATGGATGGGGAGAGACCTGCTGGGCATGGATGGGGAGAGGGGGGCAGGGGAGAGAGGAGAGTTTCAGGACATGGATGGCAGGGAGAGCAAGAGAAATTCTGGACATGGATGGAGGGGAGGGTAAAGAGAGAGAAGAAATGCTGGACATGGAGGGAAGATAGAGGAAGGAGATTAGATGAGGGAAAAGGAATTGAGGAGAGAAACTGCACATGGATGGAGAAAATAGGAAGAAGCTAGATCCACTGGACAGTCAAGTCTGTGGAGGATCAGAAATGAAGAAGAAAGGAGGAAAGAAAAGAAATAAATGGAAAGGAAGCCCTGGAAACGGAGTCAAGGGAACAGATAGAGAGCAGCAGAATCAGAGAAACAAAGTCACCAGACAACAAAGGTAGAAAAAAATAATTTTATTTTAATTATAGTGTTTGGAATATGTCCACTTTGAGAATCAGGTGCTGAACGTTAAAAGTTTATATTTATTTACTTATTTATGGCATTTTATCCCATATTAAACATGAATTAGATTGGAACCTGGGATCATTTAATTTTTTTTCCTGGAGAGAGTAATGCATTGCCCCCTCCCCCCGGCTATGGCCAGCTCTGCAATTTTTTGGGGGGGCGCAGAGGTGGGTGGGTGGACGCAGCGGTGGATGGGGGGCGCCGAGGTGGACGGGGGAGGGCGCCAAGATGGACCGGGGAGAGAGCCTGTTGTTAAAAATTTACCAGCACACCACTGGTTAGAACGCTGACTAGTGAAAACCAACTAATAAACTGCACACAATTCAAGCAAGTAGCACAAAAACCTGCAACCGCAAAACATTTTCTGCAGCTGCTCTTCAAAAGTAGCACAATTTGGGCTGGAAAAACCTACCAAAGCGCAACAATAACTTACAGCTGGAAGCAACGGAAGTGCGCGAGCTTTAAGGGAGGAGTCCAAGAGGAAAGATAAAGTCATCATTGGTCATTAACATAACATAGTAACATAGTAGATGACGGCAGCAAAAGACCTGCACGGTCCATCCAGTCTGCCCAAGAAGATAAATTCATATGTGCTACTTTTTTTATTTGTACTGTCCTCTTCAGTGCACAGACCGTATAAGTCTGGCCAGCCCTATCCCCGCCTCCCAACCACCAACCCCGCCTCCCAACCACCAGCTCTGGCACAGACCGTATAAGTCTGCCCAGCACTATCCCTGCCACCCATCACCAGCTCTGGCACAGACCGTATAAGTCTGCCCAGCACTATCCCCGCCACCCACCACCGGCTCTGGCACAGACCGTATAAGTCTGTCCAGCACTATCCCCGCCGCCCAACCACCAGCCCCGGCACACACCGTATAAGTCTGCCCAGCACTAGTCCCCCCCTCCCAACCACCAGCCCCAGCACAGACCGTATATATCTGCCCACACTAGCTCCGCCTCCCAACCACCAGCTCTGCCACCCATTCTAGGCTAAGCTTCTGAGGATCCCTTTCTTCTGCACAGGATTCCTTTATGTTTATCCCATGCATGTTTGAATTCCGTTACCGTTTTCATCTCCACCACCTCCCGCGGAAGGGCATTCCAAGCATCCACCACCCTCTCCGTGAAAAAATACTTCCTGACATTCTTCTTGAGTCTGCCCCCCTTCAATCTCATTTCATGCCCTCTCGTTCTACCGCCTTCCCATCTCCGGAAAAGGTTCGTTTGCGGATTAATACCTTTCAAATATTTGAACGTCTGTATCATATCACCCCTGTTTCTCCTTTCCTCCAGGGTATACATGTTCAGGTCCGCAAGTCTCTCCTCGTAGTTACATCCAACCTCCTTGAAGAGAACAGGAGACGAGATTATGCTATCTAGTCCCTCGTATGGGCTGAAGCCAGTAGGTGGAGCTCGATGTCGTTTTAGTACACCCAAAACAATAGGCAAACGCTATCGAAAATAGCAAAAGATTATTACACATAAGGGACTGTCTATGCCTGGTCCACTTGTAGCAAGTCTAAAGCTGTTTCAGTTGGACAGGTAGTGCCTTACAAGGTGGAGGATAAAATATATTTTGGACTTATTTAACAGCTTTTTAATTTATTTAAAAATTTCCTATGTCTAGATATAAATATCATTAAATAAAAATTGAATATCACTAAAACAGCTTTAACAATTATTATAGCTGGTAGAAACAGCAGTTATAACCTCTGTATTTTGTACTAATTTTTCTACGCCATTCTATACAATATAGATGGCAAACTTTCTGTGAGAATATCTTGTTTCTTGATGGGTTCATCTTAACTGTTGTAATCTGCTTTGGGAAGCCTGGTATTATAAAGATGGACTATATTCAAATTAAACTCATTGGGGCACATGGAATCACATCTGCGTCTGTTTTAGATAGACAGATTATTCTGTTTTTAGGCTTGTTTCAGGGACAAGTGGTTTTATAAGTCAAATTAAAAACATTAGGTTTCATGAAGATCTCTTTTGTTTAAACAGGCTAAAAGCCCCTAATGCAATCCATTGGTTTTCTTATATTTTGTTCTTGTGATGACTTATACTGTGCCAAAACTGAATTCTCTTATCTCTTCTATTTGGTGGATAATAAAAGGAGCTCATTGTGAACACTATCCACCCTAAAAGGTTGTTTTGTGGCTGTACATGAGGAATTGTAATATTGAATAAATAAGTGTATGTTTGTGTCCCTAGTCATTCATCCAAAGTTTATATAATCCTTTCAAGAAATCCAGTTAATCATTTAACTTACTAGTGGAGCATAACCACAGAGGCACGGTATGGCCGCATTTTCAATATGATAATACTAGGACCCAGCTAAGGAACAAGTTATTTTGAGTTAGTCTTCACTGGACCAAACTTGCTTTCCTTGTGCCATCATATCCAGTGGGTAGGCAGTGTCTTAAAAGATGGAGGATAAAGGATTTTTTTTATTTGTTGTTACATTTATATCCCACATTATCCCACGCAAACTTGGGTTCAATGTAGCTTACATTTGAAAATACAGTGAGGCAGAAAACTAGAATTCAGTTATATAATGAGAGCAAATAGATGGATATGTCTGAAGCATTTAACAAAGATGAAATTACCATATATACCCAGCTTGGCATTTAGAAGTCTGTCCTTTAATGATGCCACATGTTCAGAAATCATAGCCATAAGTATAGACAGTTATTCAAATATTATCACATGCATACACCAGAATAGCCATCCATACACACATTGCAAAAGTAAACAATAACTTTTACAAAGTACATCCAAATTTTAATTTTCTCATTCCCATCTTCCAAAATTCCAGACAGCAGATGCACAGATCAGCAGGACTCAAAGCAGTCCAAAACGAGTAAAAAACAAACAAACAAACCACAGTTTATACCTAACAGTCCCACCACCCTTAGAAGTCACCTTTGAGTTTAAAAAGCAAACTATGTGCATGTAAGGACTGGATAAACGAATTAAAATAAAGTTTACAGCAAATGCACTTAATATGTAATACTTGGTATCAATAATGAAACAGTGATGGAATATTCACATAGCAAGCAGCCTGAGCCAACAGATTTATTTCTCATTGAACATAATTAACTTTGTATTGACTTGGCTGCTAATATTGTGTGCCGAAATGGACAATGTTGGCACATTTAGACTGCTTCTGGACAGAACTTCTGCAGTGAAGGAAGCCCCTACCTCATTATTCAATACATATCTGTGCTATCTTTTTCTTTTGATGTAGGCACAGGAAAAAAAGATGTTAAATGATCCCAGTGTCATCCTAATGCTTTTTTTTAAATTGTACTAATAAATAGTAAGTCTGATTGTTAAGTACCTGATTTTCATAACATGATGTCTGTTTTGGCGGCCCTTCACTAGGTGAATACAGGGAGTTGTATAAGACAAATGCAGTGTGGCTGAGGTGAAAATTGTAATCTAATACCAAATAAAACAACTTCAGCCAATATCCAATTCACTGAACAACACTCGTCTGAAAGCATCCATTATTTGGATGTGGAAGTTCACAATACTATTGATGTTTTTGTCACGAAAGTATACAAGAAAATCACGGATAGAAACACTTCTTACACAATTCTAGTTGTCATCCTTCACATCTTAAGAACAGTCTCCCTTTCTCACAAATGCTTAGGTTGAGACGCATTTGCACAGAACATGCCACTTTCAAAAAACAAGCTGATGACTTAAAGAAGAACCTCATGGACAGAGGTTATTCTAAGTCCGTTTTAAAGCGTGCATATCAGAGAGCCCAAATATAATGACAGGCAACTTTTGCTGTCCAAGCCCATGAAACATAAGTTGAAGATGATAACTGACTATGGTCATGCATATAACGAACATGGCCCTTTTTCTCGCTCGAATGATCAAAAATAGATGGGACATCATAAGATCCACACATATATTTGAAAATACTGATCTCCGCATAGCGTTTGCCAGAACTAACAACATTAAAGAAATGATTAGCCCTGCTGACATCTCATTTCAAGTCAACAAACCTAAAACCACAGGTCACTTTAAATGTGGCCATTGTCAAATTTGCAGCATCACTAAACAAATCAAACATTTTGTTAATCCACACACCAACACAGTACATAAATTAGTACATTTTCAAATTGTTTCCACTGACATGTGGTTTATTCCTTATGCTGCCCCTGCAACAAAACATACTATTGGCATGACAACGCGACCCCTGAAGGTTAGGATCTTAGAGCACAGATCCAACATTCGGAGGTCTGCACTAAAAGAACCCATTGTAGAACACTGTGTCACTCAAAGCATAAATTTGAAGATTTACAATGCTTGTTATTGACTGGGATAGCGCCGTCTCACAGAGGCCGGCTCATCCGAAAGGCTTCAAACTAGCAAGGAGGGGGCTAGGTGGATCCTTTCAATGGACACCTTAGCACCCAATGGGCTGAACAGCTCATTGATTGGTTCAATTTTACTAATGCCCCAACACGTCATTCTTACGTTAGTATATTTAACAGCTGTTTATACGTGAACGCTGAGGCGCCATTTTGAATCATTTGCCTCCAGCCCGCGTATGTCCGTCCATGGGGGACTTCTAGAAGTTTTGCTTATCAAAGATTTTGTGCACTTTGAAAGATATTAATGTGCTTTCTTTATTCTTAGATCATTGTGAGCACTCCGCTTCATGATGAGGCCAGTTTTCTAGGTGAAACGGCGGCCTCGTCGAACGGTCACAGAAGCTGTGCCGATTTAAACCACAAAGCTAAGTGCTAGTTTAGTGCTACTTTATTCTATGTGCAGTAGAAAAACACCATTAGAGCACAAAAATATTGCCTCAAACATGTTTAAACTGCGAGTATAAACATATCGCTCAAACACTGTTCATATTGTGTGCAGATTAAGACTTAAACAATAGTCAGTGAGTGGAGGTTTTTTGCCCTATGATAGAATCACTGCGTGAGTTATTTCACAAAATTGTGCATAACCTCGCACTAAACCACCAGAATTTCACTGGAGGTTTCTGAGGGCTTTTTCTCTACTACACCCACTGAATAACGCGATCCACATATGATATTGGCTGAAGTTGTTTTATTTGGTATTAGAATACAGGGAGTCCCTATAGCCAGCCCTTCCAAATGACACAATGATTTATTTAGTATTCTGACCGACAAAACCGATACTTCCTCTGTGTACATCCGTATGCTGCACAAGCCAGCATGTTTTAAAATATAAGTGAGATTAAATAAAAATGTTACCAACAATAAAGAACAACAACGAGGATGCAGCAGCTATAGTTTTGCATGCTTTGTTTTGAGTGTACTAGATGACGGTCTGCGGGAGAAGGCGGAAACAAAGGCTAACTTAAGTGGCTTCAACCTTTTGACGTCATTCCGGCTCTGTTTTCTTCAAAACTCCTCCCCCCCCCCTTGCTTATAGCCGTCTTTGCTGACGTCAATTTTCTGGTGTCGCCGCATTTAGGAGCAAGGCGAAATTTTACATCTGACCTGCTAGGCTAGGAGTCAGTAATCAGTCTTTGTTCCGTGCGCTGAGATCGCGCACGCTGTTTTTCTCTTCACGCGTGGTGTTCGGTGCCTACTAGCTGTTGAAGATGCGGAACTTGCGCTTGCAGTGGGCACAGAGCTGTGGTATAGCTGCAGTTCCTTCCTGTTCCCCGCAGGCTCTATGTGTGCGGCCCGACGCCGGCACTGTACTTGTGGCATGGTGTTATGGTTTTGCGGAGTGGATTCGGCAGTGAGCAGGTGCGGTCCCCTGGTGTGGTGTATGCGAGCGTAGAATTTTTCTTTATGGTTCTAAATGTTGGTTTGAGCATTGGCGACTTACCGTTTGTGACACTTTCAGATTCTCTAAAACAGTGTTATTTCCCCAGAAACCCTAATACATCATCCGTTTGTATTGCCCCTTAAGATTAATTTTATAAGGGAGTACCGCCTTTTACATGCCCTGATGTTGCATGATGAGAGCCTAATTTTAATTTGAGTGTGGCTTAATAAACGCCCGCATTTACAGATGCCTAAATACAGCGAGGGCACACTTTTCTGTCGGCTACACATATAAGTGGATTCCTTGACACACTCTGATGAGTACTTTATTGGTACCGGGCTAATGTACAAGCCTTCTTTGTTTTCCACTTCCCATCCACCACGCAGTGTTAATGATTCCCTGTTTAGTAAAACTGAAAACGTTTGGATTTTACAGTATTGGCGATTAGCCAACATTTTTAGTTAACAAGAAAAAGACAGTGCTAGAAAATTGTGTGACGTCAGTGACCTTTATTTTCTTCCAGGCATCCACCACAGAGATGTTCAAGACCATGACAGACAACCCTTTCTAATTTGCCCCGAGATTTTTTATTTCTGACATTTTCTTATATTTGATATTGATCGTATTTGAACTGTGATTTCTACCTCTCATACCAGCAGGTTTTCTGTACCCTTTAACTTCATTTTATTATCAAAACTTGCCTCCACATTTCTAGGTTTTGCTCCTCCCTTTTTCCTCCACCTGGTCACTACTTTCTTTCTTATTACAACTCTGTTGATTCTTCCTGGTGGCCTAGTGCTTCCCCCCCCCCCCCCCCCGGTTGTCACTGTTCCGAGGGGGGCTTTGGGGGCACTAGGCCACCAGGGTCTCACTTTTGGACCTCCAGCTCCGTTTGTCCGTTTGACAGGTTGGGCTCTACACAGCCTGGACCTGTGTAGTGCAGGAGGATGTGCTCAGGCACAATCCTGCACTATCGCGGGATGATCAACACGAATAACATGCATAAATTTGCCAGGTCGGAGCAGGTGTTAGGCTGTAGGAAGAGAGAATTTCTTATGATTCTCTCATGAATCTCATGAAGTGCTACATCATATGTATACCCGATCTTGATTTATTCCTTAAAAAAGGCATGGATAAATCAAGATTTGATTTCTCAATTTGAACTTCCCCAGCTGTAAAGGGCTAAAATACAAGCTGATGCATGCCACTACCTTCTCCTACACGAGCACGCAAATATGGAATGCTCTACCCACAGACCTGAAATCAATTGTCGAAACAAATAACTTTCGCAAATCTCTGAAGACATACATCTTCAACAAGGCCTACAACGAGAACCAACAGCTTCACTAATTCACTTTCCCAACCCAACCAGCTAGGAAAATCCACTTCTACTATCACCGTCCCAATCACTTCCTCTTTCTTCCCTACTTAATCTCTACACACTACTAACTGTATCTGATATTCTGGAATGACAATGTCATAACAAAACTATGTAAGCCACATTGAGCCTGCAAATAGGTGGGATAATGTGGGATACAAATGCAATAAATAAATATCATGGCAAGGTGTGACTTCTCATCTATGTACAATAATTGTGGTTGTTTGTAGTGTACTGACACCAGTACTACTACTACTTATCACTTCTATAGCGCTACAAGGCATACGCAGCACTGTACACCATAGTACTGTTTATTATTTTTGTATTTAGCAAGCACCTTTTTCAGTAGTAGTGCTCAAGGTGAGTTTCTTCCCTGCAAAGAATTTCCCTGTCCCTGGAGGTCTTATGGTAGTGCTATTCAGTCTTTAAGCAGTGCTTGCCAAAGTACTTAAATAATACTTAAATAAAAGTTAAGAACACATTAAAACATTTACTAAAGTAAAAATGTTTATTGCCTAATATAATACTTTTTGAGTAAAAAATAAAAGTTCCACAACCAGCCTAGTGGTTAGTGCAGCGGACTTTGATCCTGGGGAACTGGGTTCAATTCCCACTGTAGTTCCTTGTGACTCTGGGCAAGTCACTTAACCCTCCATTGCCCCAGGTACAAATAAGTACCTGTGTATACTATGTAAACTACTTTGAATGTAGTTGTCTTCCCCACACCCCCAAAAAACAAAACAAAACCCACAGAAAGGCGGTATATCAAGTCCCATTCCCTTATTAACGTTTTTACCCAACAATTTTATTGCTCTACAATTCAATCCACTTTGTTATATGGAAGTCAAGTATTTCAGAGATTCTCTTGATTATAACCTGCAGACTCAAAAGCACATTCCTATAAGTGACAGTCATTTTCAAAAATTTAGTTCCTTCAAATCAGGCCAGTTTGCAGTATTATTGATGTCTTCTGACTGGGTCTGCAGGTTTTGATCAAGAGAATCTCTGAAATACTTGACTTCCATATAGCAAAGAGTACTTTATTTTCATTATTGTCATTATCATCTGCATTTGAAGTAATGCTGTCTAATTCATCATTCACACCTTCATCTTTATCTTCATTATCATTTTCATACTGTGTAATTATGCAGAAGGCTTTCACAAAGTTGGAATCATTGTCTGTTGTTCTAACAATTTTTCATCAGGTGGCAAGCTCTGTTTGAATATCTTAAAGAATTGATGTAAGAACATCAAATGTTTGGAAACCCTTCAGTCTTAAGGCCAGAAAGCAGACTTCCTCCTTAAAGACTCTTGTCAATCCAGTGGACAGTTACCCCACTGGAAAATTTTCCATGGATATGTGCAGTCAGTTGTGGTAGAGACATATGTCAGTTTACCATGACTTGCTATCAGCTTCAACTTCATCTCCAACTCATTACTATTCTGTTTGTCTGGAGGCCACTAACCAATTCAACAAACATAGGCACTTCCACTGTTCTTATTGGTTATAGTCACTGAACATCAGAATTTAAGATGAGATTTATTTATTTATTTATTGCATTTGTATCCCACATTTTCCCACCTTTTTGCGGGCTCAGTGTGGCTTACAATACGATATGAATGATGGAAATACAATTTGTTACAACTTGGTTATGGATTACATTGTGAAGAGTTATGCGAGACAATCAAAGTATTGTTAAGGAATATAACAACGGAACAAAACCTTGAAACATTGGAAGGAGACAGCGGGAAGCTAAAAGGGCATTATGTATGGTGTACATATTTCTGTGAGTAAAGGTATGAGTGAGGTGAGATGATCCACTGTTTGCGTGACAAGGTTTGCAATAGCAAAATCCAGTTCCCAGTTTTGCTGTTTCATTTGGTTTACTGAGGAATCATTTATATCGCCCTTTTACTTTTTATTTGTAACTGCAAGCATCAGATGTAACTGAGTAAAAGTAGTAAAAATTGGCAAAATTATTACTTCAGTAAAAGTAACAAATGTTATCCTGTACTTAGAAGTAACAAAATTTTTACTTAAGTACAGTAACTAGTTACATTTACTTAGTTACTACAGAACAATGTCTTTGAGGTTTGATTCCATGAATAGCAGCCAAACAAATCACAGGTCTTTAGTGATTTATATTTGTGCCTCTCAGAACATCTAATGTTGGGCTTTAATGCTAGGTCTGAGGAGGAATAAAAAGTTAGCTATTTTTTGGCTGGTGTTAATTATGGGGGATTTCATGTCTGTCTCTTTTTTTTTTTTCTTTCTTTCTGAGAGCAGGATTGACCCACCTGTTTTTCTTAATTTGTTGAAGTGCTGGGATGTACAAAAGAAACAGTGGGGTAGGAGGAGCTGAGTGGGAGGTCCCAAGGCTATAAATGGTAAAGTGTTGTACTGCATATTTACACACAGACTGTTCCAAGATATGTGCACCTATACCAATGCATATACCCATTTTCAAAGCACATAATCTTACGAAGTTCCATAGTAACATATATAACTTTGTAAGTCTATGTACTTTGAAAATGAGTCACTAAATTTTTTTTTTTTTTTTTTGGGGGGGGGGGGGGGGGTGCAAGGCATAGCTGTTAATACCGCAGACCCTTCTGTGCATGCTTCAGTGTGCTCTCCCATGTTTGGTTGCATAGTGTTTGATTACTGCATAGGGAATCAAAACATTTTCTGTACACATATTAGGAAACCATGTGTTGGATGGCTCTAATACAAGGTTTATCACATTAGCTTGAAGGCAAGGACATGTCAGCTGCACCTAAATGTAACTTATCTTGAATTACTTTTTTAAAACCTTGAGCAGAATTCAAAGAATGCATTGAGGGTAAAGTGTGGAGAAGAGAAACTTGCTTAGTAAGTTAAAAACAAAACCAACCAACCAACCAAACAACAAAACAGTGTTTGTAATGGAAAACTTTGTATCTGAAACCTGCCAGTGTCCTGAGCTCACATTCTGAGCATAACCTTTCAGGATAGCCCAATGTTCTTAGTAGGAAAAGTAGTTTTTCCTAGGTGCTTATGAGGCTTGTTCTTTCTGCAAGTTTTAAAGGAGATTTAACTTTTTAAGTTGTTCTGTTTTAAATTTATCATTGCTAAAATGAACCAAAATTAACTTAAGTTGGGGAGTCTAATTCTTGTCCATTTGGATTTGTTTGCTGTAGATAGGTGTTAATAATAAATGGGGTGTCTGATAAAACACATGATAACCAGTACAGCAGCCTAAAACATTAAACGGGCAGTTCTGTAACTGGTCACCCACATGTGTGTGCCACTTGTAGGTGCACATGTAAAGAATACGGGTGATTCCATGGGTAGGTGCACACTTGTGCATGTAACAAAACAATCGCTATTCTGTAAGGATGCATATAAGTAGCATAGTGCATAAATGGATGAAGAATGGTGGAGCTGCCACTTATACATGTAACTGACAGAATACAGTTAGCTATGTGTGCCCTCGCTATATTTAGGCATCTGCAGTTACACCAGTTGCTGTAAATGCGGGCGTTTAGTAAGGCACACTAAAGATTCCTTTATAGAATAGGCTCTCACCGTAAAAGGAGGTACTCCCTTATAAAAATTAATCTTAAGGGGCAAATCTATAAGACCACCTGTGTGAAGGCCAAATAGGCATTAATTTTAAGCCTGTTTGTAAAGAAACATAGTCATCTGTGTGTTTATAAAATATTAGAGGCAAAATAGCAGAAACTGTGGCTCAAGGCTGCAGACAGTTGTTTGTGTTTGTTAATGTTTGTAAATTTTGACTCTGCCCCCTTGAACACACCTATACCCAAGTGTTTAAAAACAGGTGTCTTATTTTCACAGCACACATTTTTAGATGTGTAACATTTGGGATAATTTGATAAAAGCCCTTTATATGTATAAAACATCTAAAAACGTATTCCCCTGAAAGCATGAACCGAACCGACCCATTCCATACTGTCAGGTTCTCAGGTTCAGAGCCCGCGGGGCCGGGCTCTGGAGCAGACGTGAGCCCTTGGGCTGCTGAGGAGGAGCGACAGCAGCAGGCAAAACCCACCAACCAACACTGGGCAAGCACACCGACACCGACAGGGACTGCAGGCACCGCCCAGCAAGCCGGAACACACGGACTGGAATTCCCCGGACTGGAAGACACAGGACTGGAACACTGGACTGGAGCACACCGGACTGGTCCACACAGCTTCACCTGCACTTTGCTACTAAGCCCCCCAGGAGTTGAGCTCCTGGGTTCGAGTAGCCGGCAGGACTTACTGGACGACACAGGGACCAGGACTAGAACAAGTTGAACTGAAGTGCACCTAACTCCTAAAGTGAACAAAAGTGTTCCTAAGCCCAGCACCAACAGAAAAGCTCCTAAGCCCTCCACTAACAGCAGTGCTCCTAACAGAAACTAACAGGGGTGCCCCTACGCCCTACACTAACAGAAGTGCAGGGAAGCCACAAGGGAAAAGGAAGGGAAGACAAACGCCAGACCTAACCCTGGTGCTTCCTAAGCACCAAGCTGCAGCAGCTAAACATGGGTTCTCACCCCGGTGCTTCCTAAGCACCCAGCTACAGCAGCTAAACATAGGTCACGAGGGAAAGCACAAGGAAACAAGCAGGAAAGCCAAATACCCAAACAACAAAAGGTGCTTCCTAAACACTTACTAACAAGGGTGCTCCCAGCACCAAACTCCAGCACTGCACTAACAGCAGTGCTACACACCGTAACAAAAGGGAAAAACAGGGAAGTCAAACACACAAGTCACAAGTGCACACTGCACTAAACTAACCTGGACCTAAAGCAAGTAGCCAGAAGCAAACGTTGCGAAGGCTCTGAAGGAAAGAACACCACTTCCTTATCAAGGCCCTCCCTGATGATGTCACACTCCCTAGACCCAGGCAACAGCACACTGACCCAGAGAGCACACTGAAACCCATAGAGGCCCAACCCACACCAATGCAACACCGTGAAGCACTTGAAGCCAGTATACCCAAAGAGAGGTAGAGCTAACTCAGTCCACCCACACAGCTGTAGTAAAGAGAAACAATTAACCCCATGCTGCTGCTGGAAGCTGCCAGCACAGAGAGACAGAGCCAGCTCAGACAGGCCAGACAAAAGAAACAGAAGCCAGCTAAGAAGCTGACCCCCAGGAAAGAGGTAAGTTTGAGAGGGTTCTGACCCCAATCATAACACATACCATGCTGCTAAACCTAGGACCAGGCCACAAAATAATTTTACCATAATAAAAACCCATGCAAAAAAAATTGAATATTTAAGAGTTTGACTTACATAGGATATTTTGTAAGATAAGCACCATTTAGTTTACCTGGTTTAATTCCTGATGTTGTGGTATGTGTGACCAATGTACAAAAAAGTAGGGGTGGACCAGTAGTCGTCTGATGCAAACAAAAAGGACTTCACAGGATAAAATGTTAAAACAAGTTTTCTCTTTTTTTTATTTTTTGGTTTGTTTGTCTACGCTAAAGCTAAAAAATGAAGTCTTCCTGATTGCAGAGGGCTTTCTTCCTGAAGATGGCACTGGCCGCATTATTGGAATCCAGGATTTATTAGACCAGGGGTCAGTGTGCATTGCAACAAGCGCTGGAGATGTTATAATATACAATTTCAGCACATGCCAGGTAAAACGCTTCTTTTTTTTTTTTTTTTGACTATGATTAATTGAAAATGTTCTCTTGCTATCAGAAACCCACATAAAATACAGTGGTCAAGTAGATGTTAAATTGATATTTGGTCTAATTAGTCAGTGTTTGGTGGTCTGTACATGTCTTGTCTCCATCTAGCATGGTGTTTGTTATGGGACCATCGACTTCCATATAGCCATATAAACTAATTTACTAAGAGGCTCTTTCAAAGCACATAAGATTACAAAGTTACAAATGTTACTATAGAACTGTTTTTTTCTGTGTGCTTTGAAAATGAGCACCTAAATGTTTTATAGAAAATCAAGTAAATTCATGCAGCCTGTTAAATCTGTTTTTCCTTTTACTGTTGTTTTTTTGTAATCTTGACTGACTTCTAGTACTGCACACCTGTGGGAACCTAAAGCAGACTCATGTTATTCAGTCATGGACAGTTTGTTCCCTTCAGCCCACCATCAGGTCCCCTTGGAGTAGTTCCATTAAATGATCTGTACAGCAGTGTTGAGCACAAAAAAGATAGGGGTGGACTGAAAAACCATCAGGATTTTTTTTAGTCCACCCCCATTTTTTGTGCTTGCTGTTGTTCATGTAGGGGTTCCCCCCCCCCTCTTTTTTTTTCTCTTTGTAAAGCTATGTATCAGACTTCTCACTCCTTGTCCTCTTACTTCACTTTCTCCCCTGCTACACAGAAGAGCCATATTCATATACTTTCCACAATGTGATTTTCCGGATTTATTTTGTGATGTGCTATCTCTCACTGTTACTAATAACCTACCCTTCAATTATGGGCTTCTCATGTCTTTGTCAGTGGGCAAACTTACAAAATCAGCAAGGGATCAAATACTTATTTCCACCACTGTAGGTGGTTAAAACAAGCTGGGTGTCTGCGTGGTGGCTCATAGCATTACTGGCTCCAAAGGGGTATAGGGTATTCTAGCACTGAGTGTTTCAACAGGTCAGAAAGATCAAATGAGAAGGCATGCATCAGTTAAAATACATTTCTCTCAAGTTTCACACTTTGCTGGGAAAATATCTGATTCCTGCTTGTGGCTTTGTCCTTAGTCTTATGAAAAATCTTTGTAATCAGCAGACTACAAAACCAGACAAACTACATCAGGCAACTAGAACAACCTTTCATTCTGTTTCAGCTAACAATACAGACTAAACAACCCTTCTTCCCCCCCTTTGTCTATTGTCCAACCTCCCCATCCCTAACCACTAAACCCATCCCTACATTCTACCTCCCCCCCACCACCATCAAATGGTGTAGACAAATGGAACAAGTGCCCAGAAATGACAGCCTCACAATGTCAGCTCATTCAGGATCGGATTCTGCACCCACACTGGTAGGGACTGAACATAGACTTCCCAAATCAACCAAAAGAGCTTATGCCTCTTGAGGGTAAGGCGAGCATCCTTGGCCTGTCACATCATCAAAGTATAAATTTAATTTCTCCATTGCCAGTGTGAAGGCAGACTTCCCATCCCCATCCAACATTATAGGATACATTTTTTTTTTTTTGGCTATTATACATGCTTTTCCTAGCAACATGTGTTCCCCCTTCTGCAATTTACTATGAATAGATTGCCTAATAAAAAGGCCTAAGGGGGAGAAAACTATATGCCTCTCCAGCAGTTCCCGGTTTGGACTAGAGAGTTGCAAGGGGACAGAAATGCGACCCGTCCCCGCCAGAATCTAACCCATCCCCACCCGTCCCCGTGAGTGATCTCCTCCATCCCCGCCCGTCCCCATAAAAAAAGGAAGTATAAAGTACTGAGTGGAGTGGACAGGGGGCACACAATGCAGAATCATACATTTAAAATGAATCGGAGAAAATATTTCTTCACTCATTAATATATTGAATCTTAGAAAAAGGGCAATAAATATATAAAACAAAGTTTTTTCCACACTAAAATAGAGAGAATTATTGGTCACCCAAACAGCACAATGCCCTCAACAAAAGAAAAAGTGGGTATGCTAATGCTTTAGCTGCAGTAAAACAGCTCACAAACAGCCAGTTCCCACCATGATAGAAATAAACTGCTTCCCTTGTCATCAGCAGCAGATGAATCCATTAACTGATGGGTTATGTCCGCCTACCAGCAGGTGGAGATACAGAACACTGAAAAACCATAGTGCTCTATGGATGGCTAGCTCCATCTGCCTTCAGTATTGCTCTATCTCCCAGCAGGTGTGGACGTAGCTTGATCAGCTCCTGGAAAAATTCAGCCTGGGGTGGCTCCTGTGCTTTTGCCAGTTGAAGCAGGGGTGTTATGGCTGGTGGTGCCCACTTTGAAAGCATATTGGTTCACCCTTTCCCTGCCTTACCCGTCCCCCTGCCTACTGGAGTACCTCTGTTGCTGCCTGCCTCCAACTTTCCTCACAGCGTTAAAAAAAAAAAAAGGACTATGCATTGGTTCTGCATGGCTATTCTGAGGCTATTTTCCATGTGCAGCCTGACCGGAGCTCGTTTGAGAGTGGTGCCCAGCTCCTTCGGGGAGGTCCCGTGGACGCCGTTCCGATCGGGGTAAGTTTTGATGCGAAGCCGCCATTTTACTTATATAATTCCGTCTGGTCGGACGATGGCTGCTAAAGCAGTTAAATGCTGCTCCCGTTGTGGTAAACTTAAATCAGCAGCAGGGCTCTGTAAGACATGCTCTTTAGATGCTAGAGCTGGTACAAGCATGGAGGAGGGTGACGTCACCGCACCAAGATGGCTGCCTGAGTGAAGAGCTCCGGTGGTCCCACCATTAAAAGCAAGCAATACAGCGTCTAACTCACGACTAAAGCATAGCGCAGGAGCGGGAACAGCGGCAGAACTACGCGGGAACAAGTTGAATATGACCGCTCGAGCGTCCAAGCAATCCTTAGCGGGATTTGCTTATACAGGCCCAAATACGGCGCTATCGCAGACCACCCCGAAGGGGAACAGCCTGGCGGAGGAGCGAACATTCGAGAAGTCGACGCAGAAGGCGATGCAAAGCTCGCAGCCGCTCTTCACGCCTGATGAAGCGCTAGTGGAAGAGACGGAGCTGCTGGTTGAGATCCGTGAATGGCTGAAAGAAATTACAGGGGAGCTCAAAGCAATGTGAACTGACCTAAACATGCTGGGAGAGGATCTCCGTGGTGAGATGGCAGGTTTGGGGCAGCGTGTGGCTGAAACGGAAGATCGCTTAGATGAACAAATGGACTTGATACAAAATATAACGGAACAGAAAGGGGAGGACAAGAAGACTTTCCAACAACTATGGGACAAGCTGGAAGACATCGAGAATAGGAGCCTGCGGCATAATATCAGGTTCCGCGGTATCCCAGATAGCCCACAGTATTCAAACTGTGAATTAACTGTGCAGCAAGTGGCAAGTACGCTCCTGAAAGAGTCACAAACTACAATAGACCCAGCAGATATTGCAATAGAACGGGCCCATAGATCCCTGGGAACAACCAGGAATAACCAGCCAAGAGACATAATAGCATGTTTCGTGGATTATAAAATCAAAGAGAAAGTCATGCAAACAGCACGGGAACACCCAGAATTCGCATGGGACACACATCGCGTCCAACTCTACCAAGACCTGGCAAGCACCACGCTGCGCCTGCGGGCAGAACTGCGTCCAATTACACAATATCTTCGTTCCCAAAATATCAAATACAGATGGAGCTACCCCTTTGCATTGCGGTTCTACAAAGAGGGTAAACACCAGATAAGAGGAACAGAAGAAGCAGCAGCCATCTTCCCTGATCAAGAATGGAGCACCATGAACGAGATCAGGGTGGGATGCAGGGATGTTGCCAGACTCCTGAAACACCTGACCTAGTTATGGAAGGTGTAGTTTGGTTAGGGGAAGGGATGTTGGGGGGGGGGGGGGGGAAGGGGACTATATTGCGAACAATAACTTCAACAGGGATAGGATCTCCTGGTAGTAAACATAGTAGAGTGAGTAACCACAGAATGGGAGTATTGTCTCTTTCTTTTTTTTTTATTTGGGAATGATGGGAACAATAGAATTAATGACGATCAATGTGAAAGGCCTTAATTCACCGGCAAAGCGGCAACTCCTCTTTAAAGAAGCACTTAGATTAAAAGCAGATATGATATTTGCCCAAGAAACACACTTATTACCTACACACGAAAAACTGTGTGTACATGGATGTTACCGGGAAATATATTTTGCATCGAACCACATTGAAAAGAAAAAAAAAAAAGGGAGTATGATAGCCCTAGCGGGGAGGTTGCCTTGGCAAGTACAACGGATAGTGAGGGATAAGGGAGGGCGATATATTTTACTAAACATACGACTGGGAGCGGAGACTTTTACTTTGTTGAATATATACGCTCCAAATGAGAAACAAGACTCTTTTTATGGAGAGCTGTCGGACGTATTGGCAAAATATATTGATGGGGAACTGATAATAGGAGGAGATTTTAATCTCACTCTGCACCCCGTTATGGATAACTCAAATGTGGGGGTGCATTAAGCCCGAAATGATAGAGCAAAACTGCACAAATGTATAAACTATCGGCAGATGACAGATATATGGCGACATTATAACCCGATGTCAGGCAGCTATACTTACTACTCGATGGTGCATGCATCGTATTCACGAATTGACCTATGGCTGGGAGGACAAAGTTTGATACAGAGAGTACAAGGGGTACAAATACAGAGCAGAACTTGGTCTGATCATGCGCCCCTTATGCTAACATTAAGGTGCACAACAAATAGAATACCTAAACCATGCTGGCGCATGGATGATAGTATATTAGCAGACCCAAATGTGATCAAGCAATTAGAAACCGACATCCAAAACTATATCGTGTATAATGTCACGGGAGACGTGAGCGACGACATACTATGGGAGGGACTTAAAGCAGTCCTTAGAGGACAGATTATATCATTACATACTTATAGATTGAGACAAAAACAACTTAAAATACAACAACTACATGTAGAGCTTGAACACCTACAACATACCATAGCCAAAGGGACCCATACAGCAAGTGCAGCCCAACGATGTCAACAAGTACAATTAGAACTTCGTGACCTACAGTTAGCAGAACTGGCGGAAACACTTCAAAGAACACAACAGCAATATTACGAATTTGGCAATAAAGCCTCCCGGTTATTAGCATATAAATTTAAAAAACACATACATGCAATAGAAGATAACACAGGGCGACGACTGACTACAACTGATGATATTAAACGAGCGTTCTATACTTTCTATAAACAATTATACACAGATGATGTACACTCAGGACCACAAGCAATTCAAGACTACTTAGAAGGGATAGAGCTCCCTCGAATCGACCCAAATCAAAATGATGAACTCTCTGCACCCATCACATTGGAAGAGGTACAATGGGCAATACATAACTTACCTAACGGTAAGGCTCTAGGACCTGATGGGTTCACGAATAGATTTTATAAATGTTTTGGGAAACTATTGGCACCTTTATTGGTTCGTGTATTAAATGAGATAGAACATCAAAAGAATTACCTCACTCATGGCGTTTAGCTCATATTAGTATTCTCCTAAAACCTGGAAAAAACCCGATGCAATGTGGATCATATCGACCTATATCACTTTTAGATACAGACTATAAAATATTCACGAAAATTCTAGCCAGGCGATTACAGAGACTTATGCCGGAATTGGTGCAAAATGATCAAACGGGTTTTGTAGAAGGTAGACAAACGGTTGATAATATTAGACGGGCACTGCATTTAATACAAGAGGCAAATAACACAACAATCAACAATCCTGCTTTTTCTCGACGCTGAGAAAGCGTTTGATCGAGTGCACTGGCCCTATATGTTCGAGGTCCTACATAAAATGGGAATGACAGGCCGATATCTAAAATGGCTACAGCGTTTATACGATAAGCCGCTAACAGAATTGATTATAAATGGAGAATGCTTGGCTACTTTTAAATTGGACAGGGGGACACGGCAGGGATGTGCACTTTCTCCCCTGCTTTTTGGCCTCACAATGGAGCCATTAGCCCAGGTAATTAGAACAAATGAAGCAATTCATGGGATCCAAATTGGTCATAAGATACATAAAATTATGTTGTTTGCTGATGATATCCTTTTGACTCTAACAGACCCTCATAGATCGTTATATATTATTGGGGCAATTTGGGCAAATAGCAGGATTTAAAATAAAGATGACAAAAACAGAGATATTGGGTTTAAATGTAAATGCAGAGGAAATGGATAAGTTACAAGAATGCTACCCATTTAGATGGACAGAGCGTTCCCTCCGATATCTGGGAGTTAATTTGACACCTAGCCTAAAAACTCTTTTCGAGGCAAACTTCCCAGGTAAATTGTGGGAAATACTACAGGAACTAGAGAGGTGGGAAGGGCTGGAGTTGTCCTGGATAGGCCGGATACAAGCAATAAAAATGATGTTGTTACCCAAAATCTTGTATCTCTTCATAGCATTACCAATCCAAATCCCCCAAAAATTCTTTAGACAACTAAAGAAAAAAACATTTGCGTTCATTTGGAAACATAAACCGCCCAGAGTGCAAGCAGAAATGCTATACCAGCCTAAAAAAAAGGGGGGAATGGGAGTGCCGGATTTCTTTAGGTACTTTCAAGCAGCACAGTTAAGAATATTAGCAGCATGGATTACTGAGGAGGACAAACCATGGTTACAAATTGAAAAACACTGGATAGGACTTAATCACCCAGCAGCATTACTCTGGTTCCCCAGTAGACGGGTTAGGGCGATGGCAACATTGCTACCCCCAGCAGTTGCATACCCATTAATGACATGGAATACATTACGCCAACAATTTTGTCCAAAGAGAACATATTTTCGTAAAATGCATATACAAGGGGCACCGGGATTTTCATGGGAAGAGGGAGACAAAATATATAAGCAATGGAGACAGAGAGGGTTGAGACAATTGGACCAAATATGGGAAGAGGGGGCAAAACATTCGTATAATGAGTTGCAAGACGAATTTAATCTCCCAGCACATCACCTGTTATACTACACTAGAATTAGAGATTATATTCTCCGAAAAGCCAAAGGGGGAGCTACAGAAGGAGGAAACAGAATTAGAGCGGGCCATGGGAGAGAATAGTCGTAAAAGATGTGTGTCAAGAATATACGCGGCACTACTCTCATATAAAACCCCAATTCAGCAATACATGCAGAAATGGGAACAAGATATAGGGGCTACACATGAACTGCAGAGTTGGGAAAGGGCGATAGGCTTTCTATTAAAGGAATCGGTGAGTAGTTCCATGATAGAAAATGGATATAAGATTCTGTACCGATGGTACTATACCCCCAATAACGTAGCGAAAATGTTCCCAGGCTCTTCGAATCAATGCTGGAGGGGATGTCAAGTTAGGGGGGACAAAGCCGTAGCGGAGAAATTAAATGAATTCTTTGCTTCGGTCTTCACCGAGGAGGATTTGGGGGGGACACCGGTGCCGGAAAGAATATTTGAAGCGGGGGAGTCGGAGAAACTAAACAAATTCTCTGTAACCTTGGAGGATGTAATGGGTCAGTTCAGCAAGCTGAAGAGTAGTAAATCACCGGGACCTGATGGTATTCATCCCAGAGTATTAATAGAACTAAAAAATGAACTTGCGGAGCTACTGTTAGAAATATGCAATCTGTCCCTAAAATCGAGTGTAATACCGGAAGACTGGAGGGTAGCCAATGTTACTCCGATTTTTAAGAAAGGTTCCAGAGGAGATCCGGGAAATTATAGACCGGTGAGTCTGACGTCGGTGCCGGGCAAGATGGTGGAGGCTATTATTAAGAATAAAATTGCAGAGCATATACAAAAACATGGACTGATGAGACAAAGTCAGCACGGATTTAGTGAAGGGAAGTCTTGCCTCACCAATCTAATGCATTTTTTTGAGGGGGTAAGCAAACATGTGGACAATGGGGAGCCGGTTGATATTGTATATCTGGATTTTCAGAAGGCGTTTGACAAAGTGCCGCACGAAAGACTCCTGAAGAAATTGCAGAGTCATGGAATCGGAGGTAGGGTATTATTATGGATTAAGAACTGGTTGAAAGATAGGAAGCAGAGAGTAGGATTGCGTGGCCAGTATTCTCAGTGGAGGAGGGTAGTTAGTGGGGTCCCGCAGGGGTCTGTGCTGGGTCCGTTGCTTTTTAATGTATTTATAAATGACCTAGAGATGGGAATAACTAGTGAGGTAATTAAATTCGCCGATGACACAAAATTATTCAGGGTCGTCAAGTCGCAGGAGGAATGTGAACGATTACAGGAGGACCTTGCGAGACTGGGAGAATGGGCGTGCAAGTGGCAGATGAAGTTCAATATTGACAAGTGCAAAGTGATGCATGTGGGTAAGAGGAACCCGAATTATAGCTACGTCTTGCAAGGTTCCGCGTTAGGAGTTACGGATCAAGAAAGGGATCTGGGTGTCGTCGTCGATGATACGCTGAAACCTTCTGCTCAGTGTGCTGCTGCGGCTAGGAAAGCGAATAGAATGTTGGGTGTTATTAGGAAGGGTATGGAGTCCAGGTGTGCGGATGTTATAATGCCGTTGTATCGCTCCATGGTGCGACCGCACCTGGAGTATTGTGTTCAGTACTGGTCTCCGTATCTCAAAAAAGATATAGTAGAATTGGAAAAGGTACAGCGAAGGGCGACGAAAATGATAGTGGGGATGGGACGACTTTCCTATGAAGAGAGGCTGAGAAGGCTAGGGCTTTTCAGCTTGGAGAAGAGACGGCTGAGGGGAGATATGATAGAAGTGTATAAAATAATGAGTGGAATGGATCGGGTGGATGTGAAGCGACTGTTCACGCTATCCAAAAATACTAGGACTAGAGGGCATGAGTTGAAGCTACAGTGTGGTAAATTTAAAACTAATCGGAGAAAATTTTTCTTCACCCAACGTGTAATTAGACTCTGGAATTCATTGCCGGAGAACGTGGTACGGGCGGTTAGCTTGACGGAGTTTAAAAAGGGGTTAGATAGATTCCTAAAGGACAAGTCCATAGACCGCTATTAAATGGACTTGGAAAAATTCCGCATTTTTAGGTATAACTTGTCTGGAATGTTTTTACGTTTGGGGAGCGTGCCAGGTGCCCTTGACCTGGATTGGCCACTGTCGGTGACAGGATGCTGGGCTAGATGGACCTTTGGTCTTTCCCAGTATGGCACTACTTATGTACTTATGAAACATATATGGTGGTCATGTCCAAAGATACAACCTTATTGGCAGGAATGTCTTAAGTTAGTGAAATAGATATTGGCCAAAGAATATCCACAAACGATGGACCACTGCTTATTGCAATTTCGCCCTCCTGGACTTCTGACACCACTTCACTGTTTGGCTTCCATGTTTTTAGGAGCGGCAAAGATTACACTGGCTGCCGCCTGGAAGCAATTGCTGGCTCCCCCAATTGTTAAAGTTCTACATAAAATGGACTATATGTATCAAATGGCAAAGCTCACAGGGATGAAGAACAATCAGCTGATTGTTTACCAAAATCTGGGACAAATATAAGCTTTGGAGATCCCAAGCGGGAATTGACTTAGATGCTCCACAATTGATAGTGCCAATGAGGTGAAATCACTCTACAAACTCGGGCTTTTCCGGGCCCGAAGCCTCAAATATAAAGAAGATACACCAAAGAGACCCACAGAACCATGAAGAGACTGGGGGGGGAGGGGGGAGGAGGGAAGGGAAGGGAAGGGGGATACTTCTATGATGTATAAAGTGATGTCGATGTTTGTATATCTAAGTTGTTCATATATTAAAATAAAGTTTAAAAAAAAAGAGCTGGTACGAGCATGGCGAGCGATGATTCTTCCCGCTCAATGTAGCTGGGAGCGGGTGCCATTTTGGAAGCGCTGCACGCCTCGACCCTCGCTGTTGCAGAGGAGTCTGAGTGCAGGGGGATGCCTCAGTTAGAGGCTACCAGAGGAGCTCCTGTTCCCGTTTCTCCTAATTCGGAGACGGAGGGTCAGGGTGAGTGTTTCTCCCTGGAGTTTGTGCTTTTAATGCATAAAGCTTTCATGCTGAAAAGAGCTCTGCCGCACATGTCTGACACTGCGCTGCTACCTGTTCCCCCCCCCCCCCCCACCCCGGGTGTTGATGGCCTGGGGCTGGCTGATTCCCCCGAGCGTTGGAAGGACGCAAAACACAAACGGGTAAATTCCCCGTCGGAGAGTGGCGCACTTCCCTCCCCTCCCCCCCCCCCTCCTGTGGTCAGGCTGTGTGGATTCTGAGGGTTCTGGCAGGGCCTCATGGTCTGAAGAGCCAGAGGAAAGTGCCGGTTTGCCACTGGATCTGGATGATCCCAATGCGGTGAGGATTTTCCACCGCTCATTTCGGACGCCTTGCAGGCCCTCTCGATTGATGATCCTGCCAAGGGCGAGGCCTCCTCTGGTAATCCGAGGATGGCGAGTACTAAGAAGCCTGCTCGAGCCTTTCCTGTGCATGACTCCATCCAAGAGCTTGTTTCAGCTCAATGGTCTGAACTCGAAGGGCCTTTGAAAGTGGTCATGGCTATGGGTCAGCTTTACCCTCTAAGAGAGGAGCACTTGGCCCCTTTGGGGATGCCTAAAGTGGATGCCTTGGTCATGGCGGTGACTAAGAGGACCACCCTCCCCATAGAGGGAGGGGTTGCCCTGAAAGACATACAGGACCGGCGGCTTGAATCCGCGTTGAAGCGGTCATTTGAAATCTCGGGCCTCGCCTTAAGGGCGTCTATATGCAGTTCCTATGCTGCCCGGGCCTGCCTTTCTTGGTTACAACAGGCAGTGGAACAGCCCGCGGATGGTACGGAGTCCCTCGCTGAGGTTGCAGCGCGGATGGAGGCGGCCCTGTCATTTTTGGCTGACACCCTCTATGATCTGGTCAGAGCTTCGGCTAAACAGATGTCTGTGGTGGTTGCGGCCCGCCGCCTTCTATGGCTTCGGCATTGGGCGGCTGACATGGCCTCTAAACATAGGCTGGTGAAGCTTCCCTTTTGGGGCCACCTGTTATTTGGAGAGGAGCTGGAGATTGTGAAAGACCTGGGGGACCCTAAACCCCAGCGCTTACCGAGGATAGGCCGAGGCCTTCTTCCAAGGGTTCTATGTGGCCCTGCTCTTCCAGACCTCGCTTCCGTGAAGCTCGCAGGTATCGCCCGGGGCGCTCTGCTTGGGTTTCTCAACGTGCCCGTTTTCAGCAAAGGAACTCCTTTCGCAGCGGCTGGTTGAAGGCCTGGAGTTCAGGGGCGGCCCCCTCAATGACGGGGCGCTGGTCCATTCCTCTTCCTGCAGTAGGAGGACGTCTTTCCCTCTTTCTCGAGGAATGGACCAAGATTACCTCTGATCAGTGGGTCCTGGACCTGATAAGAGAAGGTTACCGATTGGAATTCAGCGCCCCGGTGAGAGACGTGTTTGTGGAGTCCCGATGTGGTACTGCCGTCAAACGGGCGGCGGTAGAGGAGACCTTACAAGTCTTGTTGCACCTCGGAGCGGTGATCCCTGTGCCTCCCACTGAACGTGGCTGCGGTCGCTACTCCATTTACTTTGTGGTGCCTCGAAAAGGCGGGTCTTTTCGACCGATCCTCGACTTAAGGTCAGTCAACGAGGCTCTAAGAGTGCGACATTTTCACATGGAAACCCTGTGCTCTGTCATTGCGGCGGTACATCCAGGAGAATTTCTCACGTCTCTAGACCTAAAAGAAGCTTATTTGCACATTCCTATTTGGTTCCCGCATCAAAGGTTTCTCCGGTTTGAGGTGTTGGGAAAACATTTCCGGTTTCAGGCCTTGCGTTTTGGCCTTGCCACAGCTCCCCGCACCTTTTCCAAGGTTATGGTGGTGGTAGCTGCTTTTCTCAGGCGACAGGGTATCCGGGTTCACCCGTACCTCGACGACTGGCTCATCAGAGCCGATTCGGCAGACGAAAGTTGTCAGGCCACAGCCAGAGTGGTCTCAGTACTGCAATCTCTGGGCTGGGTCGTCAGTATACCCAAAAGTCACCTGACCCCCGCTCAATCTCGCGAATATTTTGGGGTCCGGTTCGACACGGCCTTGGGGTTTGTCTTTCTACCCGACCAAAGGCGGTGCAAGCTTCAGAATCAGGTCTGTCTGCTCCTGCGGATGCCGCGCCTGCGAGCTTGGGACTTTGTCCAGCTGTTGGGGTCGATGACGGCCACTTTGGAGGTAGTGCCATGGGCGAGAGCGCGCTTGAGATCTCTGCAGATTGCCCTGCTTCAACCATGGTCTCCAATGTCCCAGGATTATCAACGCAGACTCACGTGGCTCCCTGCGGAGTGATGGCTCTCCGACAGCATGCTGCAACGAGGAATGCCGCTGGCGCTTCCCTCGGTGCCTGGTGATAACCGATGCCAGCCTGGTCGGCTGAGGAGCACATTGCAAGGGAAGCTGTGTCCACGGCCTGTGGACACCCGCGGAATCGGGGTGGTCCATCAATCGCTTGGAACTGAGAGTGATATTCCAGGCTCTTCTGGCCTTTCACAAGACTCTGGAGGGGCTGGCTGTCAGAGTTCTGTTGGACAATACGACAGCTGTGGCCTACATAAATCGACAGGGTGGCACTCAGTGCAGAGCACTGGCTGCGGAGGCCGCTCGGATTTGCCACTGGGCCGAGCTACATCCTGCAGCTCACATAGCAGGTCAGAGCAACATGCAAGCCGATTTTCTAAGCATGCATCAAATCGACCCAGTGGAGTGGGAACTGGCAGACGAAGTGTTTCTTCAGATCTGTGCCAAATGGGGAACGCCCGTAGCGGATCTAATGGCGTCAAGCACAAATGCCAAAGTCCAGTGCTTTTTCAGCAGACGGAGAGATCCTCGCTTGGCGGGGTTGGATGCCTTGGCTCAACCCTGGCCTCTGGGCCTCCTGTATGTGTTCCCTCCTTGGCCCTTGATAGGGCGAGTCCTCCTGCGAATTCGGCTACATCAAGGAGTAGTGATTCTCATTGCCCCGGATTGGCCCAGGTGGCCGTGGTACGTGGATCTCTGGCGGATGCTGGTGGAGGCTCCTCTTCCTTTGCCTCTGGTACTGAACCTGTTGATGCAGGGGCCGGTGACCATGGAGGATCCCTGCCGCTTTGGTCTTAACGGCATGGCTCTTGAGAGGGCGCAATTGAGAGACAAAGGCTATTCTAACAAAGTCATCTCCACTCTCTTGCAGGCCCGCAAGTGGTCCACTTCCATTGCTTATGCTCGGATCTGGCGCCAGTTTGAGGTGTGGTGTGTTTCAAAAGCGATCACACTCACGAGGGCTACAGTCTCGCCGATACTGGAGTTTTTGCAGGGTGGTTTACAAAAAGGCTTGGCCTACAATTCCCTGCGAGTGCAAGTGGCAGCATTGGCATGCTTTTGAAGGAAGGTCTCTGGCCTTTCCCTTGTCGATCATCCAGACGTTGCCCGATTTCTAAGAGGGGCGCTCCGGCTCCGCCTGCCAGTGCGGCTGCCGTGTCCAGCTTGGAATCTGGGGCTGGTGTTGAAGGCTCTCCAGTGTTCGCCCTTCAAGCCGCTGAGGCGAGCGTCAGAGAAGGATGTGACTCTAAAGACAGTCTTTTTGGTGGCCATAACCTTGGCGAGACGTGTGTCTGAGCTCCAGGCTCTGTCCTGTCGAGACCCCTTTCTGCAGTTCTCAGAGTCCGGAGTTACGGTGCATACTGTGCCTTCCTTCCTGCCTAAGGTGATTTCAGCGTTTCGCCTAAACCAGCCCATTTATCTGCCCTCCTTTACTAGGGAGGAGTTTCCGTAATCTTTTGGGCAGTTAGATCTTCTGGATGTTCGCAGGGCTCTCTTGTAGTATCTACAAATGTCAAATGACTTCAGGACCTCTGATCACCTTTTTGTCTTGTTGTCAGGTCCTCGAAGAGGGTCTCCGGTATCTAAGGCCACTATAGCCCGTTGGCTTAAGGAAGTCCTTTTTTCTGCGTATCTGCTGTCAGGACGGTCTCCGCCTGAGGCATTTAAAGCGCATTCCACGAGAGCGATTTCCTCTTCGTGGGCCGAAACAGGAGCACTCTCTCTTCAGGAGATCTGTAGTGTGGCTACTTGGACTTCTAAGCTCTCCTTTGTCCAGCATTACAGGCTGGATGTTGCAGCGAAGCGGGATGCGCAGTTTGGAGCACAAGTGCTTGCTCGGGGAGGGACAGATTTCCGCCCTAACTAGGGAGTGCTTTTGTACATCCCATCAGTTAATGGATTCATCTGCTGCTGATGACAAGGAAGGGAAAATTAGGTTCTTACCTTGGTAATTTTCTTTCCTTTAGTCACAGCAGATGAATCCATGATCCCTCCGTGTCTGTTTATTTGTTCAGTTGTTTCCTGCAGACATGTTCCCTCATTGGGAGAAGTTGGAAAACAGTCTTCATGATTTCTATTCTGTTACAGGAGGTTGAGATCGTCCCTCCTTTGTGTGATTATTGCTCCTGTTCCGGGGCATTCGTTCGCTCTGAGGAAAGTTCATGTTATTCTACTTTGAGGATACACTCTGCTTTGGAAGTTTCAAATACTGAAGGCAGATGGAGCTAGCCGTCCATAGAGCACTATGGTTTTTCAGTGTTCTCTATCTCCACCTGCTGGTAGGTGGACATAACCCATCAGTTAATGGATTCATCTACTGTGACTAAAGGAAAGAAAATTACCAAGGTAATACACATGAAAAATAAAAGTAGTCAGCTGAGCTCACCTCTGTGCAGTTCTTTTCTGTGGATACAGAGGTCTGGCAGTGCCTGGAAGACTCACTACATACAACTTGAGCAAATCTCCTGCACTTGTTGAACTTAAGTTGAGACAGAGAGAGACCCGAATGGATGAAGGACGTCTAAGTGTTAGGCGCTCAAGTCCCACCTTTGCTATGCCTCCAACACTCCTTGAAATTTGGCCGTCCCTGCGATGGAGCAGTTCAGAACGCCGAAAATGGACGTTTCTCCAAGAAGGACATCCACGCCTTTGCTCTGCCCGACAACACCCTTGGAATTTGGCCATCCCTGCAATGGAGCAGTTAAGGATGCCCAAAATGGACGTTTCTCCGAGAAGGACATCCACACCTTTGCTGTGCCCGACAACCCCCTTGGTATTTGGGCGCCCCTGCGACGGGGCAGTTGAGGGCGTCCTTTTCGTATTGGAGGAGAGCTTGGTTTCCGCCCACTAAAACAAAGGTATGTGTGCGCGTCCCCACGGGAATCCCGCCAGAACATCATCCCCACGGGAATCCCGCATGTTTATTTCCATCCCCGCGGCACTCACGTTGACCCGGAGGCAAACCCCGTTCCCGTGCAGACCTTTAGTTTGGACCCAAAAATGCTGTACCTTTGGGCAGCTCCATAAAGCATGAGAAAAAGTACATTCAGTAGTCTCATATTCATTTTCTTAAGATGGCGCCTGAGTAAGACGCGCCTGAGGGAGCTCCGAGCCTGGACGGCGCTCCCGGTCTGATTAAGATGCCGGAGTAAGACGGGACTAAGGGAGCTCCGGGCTTGTGGAAGGCGAAACCTGGGCAGAGCAGCGGACGGCGCTCCCAGCCGAGACAGCGACCGGCAGAATCGACGAGCGGCACCGCTGCCGCCCCCAGAGCGGGAAGAGGCAACTGAACTTCTCCCCAAGGGGGACCGAGTGAGACTTGCCTGACGGCGGTCGCGCACCCAGCTCTGCCTCCTCGCCCGCCCACCCGGTGCAAGGAGAGACGGCGATAGCACTCCCCACTGTACCTCCTCACCTGCCCGCCCTCCTGGTAGAGTTGCCCAGGAGTATGGGAGCTATGGAGGCATGAGGACGCTCTTGGCAGGGGTTGCTGAGGCCACCAAGGACTCGCAATCGGAGCAGCCGAAGCGGCAACGGTCAGCAAGAAGAGTAAGAATAACGCAACAGAGGCGTCCGTGGAAGGCTCCGAGAGGCGCAGAGCAAAATAGCAGCGGCAGCCTGAACTTGTGACCTCTCCTCTGATCCCTGCCTCTAACCACTAATGCAGCCCTGGGACTGCAGGGTCTCTGCGCCTGGGAGATGCTTATGGACTCCAGACTTTGAGTAGACTGCCTATTATACCCAAGATACTAAGGCCCAGATGCATCAACCAAACGTAAAAAAATCTAAAACGTAAAAGTCCTTAACGAATTAAAAAAAACGAAGAATGCACCAAAATAACAAGCTGCACATGTTCGGTGCGGTATTGTAAAGTACAATGCATCAAACTGGTGTAATCCCCGTCGTTAATGGGCCCCTAAAGCATGCGCAGAGCAGCCAAGCGTTGTGCTGGCTGCTCTGCGCATGCCACAAACGTCAAAAGAAACAAACAAAAAAACCCCCAAAACACAAACACTTTGAAAATAAAAGGGGCAAAGGCACTCGTCAGGAGCGTCCTGTACGGACGCCTCCCCCCCGCCCGAGGTCGCCGCTGCTCCCTGCTTCCCCCTGTATTAAATAAAAAAAAATCAAAACAAAAATCAAAAGTTTAGCAGCCCCGGCCCCCCTCCCTTCCTCTCTCTCTTTCTCCTTCTCCCACAGCTCCGCCTCCCACCATCCTCCGTCCCCGTGCCCCGCCTCCCTGAGGTTGTCGCCACGGCTTCCTCCCTCCACCGGACCCCCCCTCCGCCTTACCGGGCCCACGCAGCACCTCTCACCTCTGTGTGAAGGCGCTGCACGAGCAAGAAGAACATCTGATCGGTGCGAGTCTTCAGGACGTCTCTCCTTCCCTGACCTGGGCCCGCCCCTGTCTGACGTCAGGGAAGGAGAGACGTCCTGAAGACTCGCGGCGATCAGATGTTCTTGCCCGTGCAGCGCCTTCACACAGAGGTGAGAGGCGCTGCGCGGGCCCGGTAAGGCGGAGGGGGGGGTCTGGTGGAGGGGGCGAGCGGCAGCGACGACCTCAGGGGGTCGGGGCATGGGAGCGGAGGATGGTGAGAGGCAGAGCTGTGGGAGAAGGAGAGAGAGAGAGGAAGGGAGGGGGGCCTGGGCTGCTAAACTTTTGATTTTTGTTTTGACTTTTTATTTAATACAGGGGGAAGCGGGGAGCAGCGGCGACCTCGGGGGGGGGGGGGGCAAGGCCGTCCATACAGGACGCTTCTGATGAGCGCCTTTGCCCCCTCCTGATCCTTTTTTGCTTTTTGGTTTGATTTTCTTTTTTATGCAGGGAGAAGCGGGGAGCCACGTGTTTGTGTGGGTTATTTATATTTTCAAACGTGCCAGCTTGGATTTTTATGCTGCAGGGAGAAGCGGGGAGCAGTGTCTGTATGACAGCTCAGGCCTTAACGACAGCTCTGACCTCACGCTAAATATTTCACAGTAAATGATTAGGTGCAATCGTCGGTACGGTTAGTGCATCCCGAATTGTCCACATTGCAATTGTAAGTGACTCGTTTGCATTCCGTTTTCATTAGCTGCTTGCGTTGTCGGAAAATGGCCTTTAATGCATGATACGGTTGAAAATTTTCTTCGTTAAAGTTTAGTGCATCTGGGCCAGAGTCTTTACAGTTGACAAGGTTTGAAAGACATGCCAGTAAAAACCAAAGTAAAGTCTGATTAATTGATGAAGGAGCTGAAGATACTTAGCAGGATGGGCATGCCTCAGAGGGATCCTCCTGCACTGCATCTGATCAACCGGAGATTTTAGGCTTGTGAGAATAGCAGGCTTCTTGTAAATTGACCAAACCAAAAAAAGAAAAATTAAGCTTGTAACCTTAATTGAATCAGCCTGGATGTTCACTGGCCTGCACTCAAACGAGCATGGAGAAAAACAAAAAATGAGCATACACTCAACACATGGAAACAAATACAAAGAAAATACAAATACACAATAAGACAGACCAAAAGGTCATACTATAAAACAAAAACAGGGACAGACTACAAAGACACGAAGAAATTATACCAACTCATGAACAAACTTCTAGACACCAGCTCGGTCACCACATCGAATACAGACACCCCATCTGCAGATAATCTGGCTAAATATTTCAATGAAAAAATTGTAAACCTACGCAACACGCTACCTCAGGACAACTCTGACATCAAAAACTTCATCAGTGAGTTGGACCCAACCACTGGCGAATACCCGGCCGACTGGACCTGGTTAAACCTTGCCCCCATTACCATCGAAACAGTTGCCCAGGCGATTAGCAGGTTCTCCAACACTCACTGTAAACTAGACACCTGCCCCAGCTACCTAATAAAATCCGCCCCTGACCGCTTCATAGCAGACCTCACATCCCACCTAACTACATGCTTCAGCATGTTCTCTTCCCTAAGGAAAATGGCAACATCCTACTCACCCCGATACCAAAAGATACCAAGAAAAAAACCAAATGAAATCACTAACTACAGTCCAGTAGTATCGATCCCACTGGTAGTTAAACTGATGGAAAGCATGGTAACCAAACAACTCACAGATTACATAAATTCTCAATATTACACAAATCACAGTCAGGTTTTCGCCCCCTCCACATCACTGAAACAGTAATCACTCTCCTAGCCAAATTCAAGCAGAAAATAGCAACAGGCAAAAACATCCTCCTCCTCCAATTCGACATGTCTAGTGCATTCGACATGGTAAACCAAAACATACTAACAAGACTACTAGATAAGTTCGGGATTGGCGGAAACATACTTAGCTGGATCAAGAGCTTCCTAACCACAAGAACATATCAAGTAAAATCAAACTCAAACATATCATCACCGTGGAAAGCAGACTGTGGAGTACCACAAGGATCACCGATCCTGTTCAACCTAATGATGACCCCACTAACCAAGTCCTTATCCAACCAAGGCCTCATCCCTTTCATATTTGCAGACAATGTCATTATATACATTCCTTACAATACCAAACTGACAGAAATCACCAATGAAATCAAGCTCAGCTTGAACATCATGGACTCATGGGCAAATGCATGTCAAGTAAAACTCAATAAAGAAAAAACATATTGTCTCATCCTCTCATTCCCAACACAGCGCGGACAACCCCAGAAGTATCAACACCCCAGACTGCACCCTTCCTATCTCAGACAGCCTGAAAATCCTCGGAGTTACATTGGACCGTAACGTAACGCTAGAGAGCCAAGTGACATCCACAACAAAGAAAATGTTCCACTCAATGTGGAAACTCAAACGCATGAAACAATTCTTCCCAAGGGAAACCTTTTGCAATCTGACACAATCAATGGCAGGGGCGTAGCTATGGGTGGGCCTGGGTGGGCCCAGGCCCACCCAATATTGGCTCAGGCCCGCCCACCCACTTGCCAAGTCTCCCACACATTCAGCGAGAGACTCCCGCCAAAGCGGGAAAGTCTCCTGCTTAGATGATCTTCTGCCGCTACCGCCGCCGCTGCGTCTCTGTGAGCAGCCTCATCAAAAGAAGAAAATGAAGTGCGGGGGCCGCAGCAGCCTTCAGGCATGCGCTGTCGGCTCTGCCGTCCTCTGCCCCACTGACGTCAATTTCCTGTTCCGGGGGCTGAGGACCGGCAGACCAACAGCGCATGCCTGAAGGCTGCTGCGGCGGTGGCCCCGCGCTTCATTTTCTTCACCTCGCACCTTTCTAAAGCTTGTCCTTCTTGGGAGCCAAAGTGTCCAATAGGAAGTAACATGTAAGAGGTGAGTGAAAGACACAGGGGGACTAATGATCTTTAACCAAAACTTCCCTCTGCAGGTAACCCCTGGAAGCCGCAGCACCTTCCTATGCAGGGGCCGGGGGGGACCTACAGGCACTGAGTGGAAGTGGTGCAGCTTTGGACAATAGCACAGAGAGCCCACTGCTGCTGACTCCTATGAATGAAGTGTTGTTCTCACCTTCCTGCCATCTGACAACAGCAAAGAGAGAAGAGTATGGCAAATTTGTTTTCGGGTTTGGGTTCAGCCCCACTATACTATGCTCTGTGCTGGTTACATGTTCCTAGACTCACAGGGGTGTTTATTCAGCCCACAAAATAACAAAAAATACATCATGCTGTGTGAGGACGCAAACAGAAAATAATTGCATGTTCAACTTGTTAAAAATATTTTTTGCTTTGTAATTAAAAAAACATAGTTTTAAGAGACTATATTACTTTTACTTGAGTTTTTTTTTATAATAACTTTTACTTTACTACTTTTGAAACCAGTACTTTTAGTACTTTTACCTTTTTATTTAAGTACTTTTAAAAAGTAATGACCCCATCCCTGCTTGTGACTCTGGGCAAGTCACTTAATCCTCTATTGTCTCAGGTACAAAAACTTGTGAGCCTACTCGAGACAGAGAAAATACCTGCATAACATAAAACTATAAACACAGAAAGACATTATATCAAAACCATGACCCTTTAAATCTCGTGTAGACCCCATACCATTTTGGTAGTCTTCCTATGAACTGCTTCAAGTCTATGTCTTTAGTGAGATATGGCTTTCTTCTTTTGTTGAGGCTGCTCACAGTGGCAGCGTGTAGATGAGATGCAGTTGAGCTCCCTGGCTGATCTCAGCAGCCGTTTGGGTGCCTGGGGAACTAAGGTACGTGGAAACAAAAAATGCTGGGGTGGAGGAGCATACAAAAAATATTTTGTTTGGAAGGGGTGGAGGAAGAAAGTGTGTCAGGGTTTATGTTGCATGGTGGGGGGGGGGGGGGAGAGAGATCAAAGATGTTGGATGGGGACAGAAAAAGGGGAGACGCTGGATGAAAGGAGGAAGAGAGAGAAGATGGATGAAAGGAGGGAAACACTGGTCAGAAGGTGGAGAGCGAGGGAAGATGGTGGAAGGGAGAGAGAGAGAAAGGGGACGTGCTGGATGGAGGTGAGAGGGGAGAAGCTGGATGGAAAGAAAGAAGAGTTGGGATGCTGGATAGAAGAGGGGTACAGAGAGAAAGATGAATGGAAAGATGGTGGGAGAAAGAGGGGACATGGAAAAGGGCAGTGGAGAGACAAGCTGTTGGGGAGAAGGAAGGGGAGCAAGGGGGAGACCCTGGTTGGTCAGATGGAGAGAGAAACAGGAGAAATGCTGGATGAAAGGAGGGGGAGAGAGGAAAAATGCTAGAAGTAGAGCACACTACTCATATATGGTGGGAAAATGTGGGATGCAAATGCAATAAATAAATAAATATATAATGTAGTGCCCACCCATATTAGCTCTGGGCCCAGCCAAAATGTCAGGTCTGGCTACGCCACTGATCAATGGTACTAAGCCACGTAGACTACTGCAATGGAATTTATGCGGGATGCAAAGAGCAAATCCAAAAGAAACTTCAGACCGCTCAGAACATGGCAGCTAGGCTTATATTTGGAAAAATGTGATTTGAAAGCGCAAAACCTCTCCACGAAAAGCTGCACTGGCTCCCAATCAAAGAACGCATTGCTTTTAAAATCTGTACCCTGGTTCACAAATTATCTACGGTGAAGCCCTGGGATGCATGATAGATTTGATCAACTTACTACTACTACTTATCACTTCTATAGCGCTACAAGGCATACGCAGCACTGTACATCATACACATAAAGACAGTCCCTGCTCAAAGAGCTTACAATCTAAATAAGACAGGTAACAGACAGAACAATTAAGAGGCAAGGGGAATTAAAGAGGAGGGGATAAAGGTACAGGCAAGTGAGCAGTGGTTAGGACTCAAAAAGAAGAAACCAACGAGGAACATACCTAAACCTACAGTACCCAAGCTGCAAAAGACTTAAATACAAATCAGTTTACGCATCCAGTTTTTCCTGCATAGGCACTCAACTGTGGAACGCATTACCAAAAACCGTGAAAACGACTTACGACCACCTAAACTTCAGGAAATCACTAAAAACTCACCTGTTTAATAAGGCATACCCTACCGATCCAACTTAAATAACGGATCCCTGCAATACAACAAAACTAAAATACGTAATAGACATAACACAACCCTCCCGCTGTACGATTCCCTAATGTGGCTATGCCACATGAACTTCATCTTACCACAACATCACTTTGTATTTGTTCATACCAGAGTCGGCAAACTCTCCGGTACTATGTAAGCCACATTGAGGCTGCAAATAGGTGGGGAAATGTGGGATACAAATGTAACAAATAAAATAAATATTCAGAGCAACCTGTTGGTGAAATCACTCCTGCTCTGTACACCTGTTTCTGCGACTAGGCAAAAATGACACAGAGCAGCACTTCCATTGTAAGAAGGTATTGCTTCCACTAGTTGTAAGAAGTCGGAATTAGTTAGCCAGATGCCCAACTCCAGATACTATAACTGAAGTACAGCACTAAAATCTTTAGAAGGGATAAATTGGCTGCCCTATGGAACTGAGAAATAGAAACCTCTTGAGGGGAGTCCTCCTGAAAAAATTCTGAAAAGCATGAAATAGACCCACAGAAAAGGGTTTTTCTGCATAGCTCTGACGCATAATGTCATAGTTGCCTGAAACAAAAGCATCTGCCCTCCTCCTAGTGGAATCCGAGAAGATCCCCCATGGGCCGCAACAACCCATCTGTTCTAACTAGTTGATATAAATATTGGTTACCCTGATCTGCTCATCTGGAGAACATCATGGACTCCATCCCAGGTTTAAAAAAAAAAAAAATCAGTTATCCAAAAGAGGAAGTATATCAGTTCAAGAGGGGTTCTTTCCCCAAAGGCACAAAAGCCGCCTCCAAGTCTTTTGCTGAGAACAGACTTAAAACACTATTTCTGAAATGTGAGGGAAGAGACTGGCATGTAAAATAAAAGCTAAGTGTAATGATTCTCCCCAGGCCCATTCTATATTCAAAGGGGTGAACAAATCAGTATTCAAGATCAATCTCTCAAATGCTGTAGGAGGCCACCTGATTTGTAAAGGTGGAAATTGGGTAGATCTAACCCTCCCGGCCCCACATGCCCTGATAAAAGTTGTCTTAGCTTAGGCTTTTTATATCTTCAACAAAATCTAGTGATTAAATAATTAAATGTATGAATATCTTGATACTTAAGCTGCAGGGGGAGATTCTGAAATGCATAGCACCACTTTGGAAAGATGGTCATTCGGATTGAGCCAGTTCTGCCAGTTGGGCACAGGCAGTGGGTTCCAGGTCTCCAAGCGAGATCTAATAAACTGCTGCAGGTCTGGTATATTATAAGCATATAATTTTACAAGGGTTTGCAGGCAGCTGAATTCCCAAGTACTTCAAGTGACCATTAGCTCAACAGAGGGGGAACTGTGCCCCCCCACCCCCAATTTTTTTCTGCAAGTGATTGTCAGTCACCAGAGCCTCCAACTTGAGCATCTTCAACGAACCCTGAGAAATCTCCAAATTCTATGACGCTCTCCAAGAGAGTTATGAGGGAAGTCCGGGGTCCACTAGATGCTCTAGAATGTCATCTGCGAAGGCCGCAACTTTAAATTCTTAGACACCTAGGTGAATCCCTCTTACCTCAGGGTTCTGTTCAATTTCTCAAATCAGAGGATCCAAGACGAGCACAAACAGGAGGGGTCCCTGTCTGGTACCTCTCTGAATACGAAGGGGTTCATTACACACCCCATTAACTCTAATGAACACCTGTGGGTTGGCATATAATGTTCAAATGGTGTAATAAAAAGCGCCTATAATGTGAACTTAGTCTTAATATTTTCTTTTGGCTTCACTTGCAGTTGGAGTGTGTTGGAACTGTAGACAGTGGTCTCAGTGTCATAAGCTGGAGTCCTGACCAGGAGCTGGTTCTTCTGGTGACAGGTAGGGCCTGCAGGAGCCTGGGAAGTAGCCTTTGCTTTAGGCTGTTCGGAAACTGTCTACCAATTCTAAACAGTTTTTCACAGCATCTCACTTGCTAAAAGATTTTCCTCCGGTTGTTGTAAAATGTGCTTTGAGCCATGTCCTTGCTCTGCTATGAAAGCTGAGGACATGGCATGTTGACATGTTACTTAATGACTTTGTTTTCCATGTAGGGCAGGAAACTCTTATACTGATGACAAAGGAATTTGAACCAATTGCTGAAACATCCCTGAACCAGGAGGACTTTGGAGAAGGTGGGACATTGCTCTATAATTTGTCACATGGTTATACACATTGATCATTGTTTGCATTCCAGGACATAGATGTAGAAAATGTAGTCACCTCTGAGGTGGTGCATAGAACTATCTTGTAGTATTACCACTACTACCCAGTATGACATGTAGAATGTAAAATTAAGCCAAGTATCCCTGCCTGTTAAGCATGTTTTAGGATAAGTGTGTTATGTAGTCTTTGATTGATTTTAATTTGAATTTGGTTTATATAAGCCTAGTTCTGTCTTTAAAGACTTAAGGTTACATCAAGAGAAAATAAAATAGATTCATAATGCTTTAAAACACCTAATAAACAAAAAGTGTAACTTACTATCACAGTCTGAAATAGCAGATACTGCAAAAACCCCATTTCTTTTCTGGCTAAGTCTACTGTTCAAAATAACCTTAATCAGAACTCTTAGGGCCAGATGCACTAAACTTTACGAGGCAATAACGAGCCAACAACGAGCCATTAACGAGCAAGTAGTAAACCCTGGCATGCACTAAATACTTTTTTCTGACGACGGTAGCAGCTAACGCAAACGGAATGCAGATGAGCAAATTGTGTAGAAACCCTATTGAAATGAGATGCACTAAGCTTTTCCGCTTGCCCTAACGCTAGAAAACGCCGGGAAAGCTAACGAGAGGTCTGTACTTCTCATTGGGGCTGTGCGGGCTTCAAAAACTTATAAAATGTAAAAAAAAAAAAAAAAATCGGGAGGGGGCAAAAATGCTTGTCCTTTATGGACGTTCTTCACTGTAGGTATTATAAAAAAAAATCGCAGGCATCTGCTGCATCTATGGTACGCCGCTCCCTCCTCCCACCTGCATTGAAATCAGAACTTTTACGCAGCCCCGGCCCCCTTCCTCTCTCCCTTCCTTGAAATGACAGCTCCCCCGCCGCCCCCCCCTGAGGTCGTCGCCGCCACCGCCGCTCCCCCTCTCTTCCCGCCCCCCCCCCCTCCGTCTGCCACCTACGGGTGGGGTGGGTGGACTGATGAATTG
Organism: Microcaecilia unicolor; assembly: GCF_901765095.1. NCBI lineage: Eukaryota > Metazoa > Chordata > Amphibia > Gymnophiona > Siphonopidae > Microcaecilia > Microcaecilia unicolor. The sequence continues at coordinate 323,638,602 of NC_044032.1, read as the reverse complement.
GTGGATTTGGAGCAGAACTGGTATGAAGGATCTGGTGCTGGAGGGTGACCTCAGGGAGGAGGGGGACCTGACTCCAGGGGATTCAATGTTGGTCTGTATTTTTTTCCATAGGAAGGTGCTTGTTTGGAATTAATTTCCCAGGTTACTGCTGTAATAAACTTTGAGGATGGCAGATATGGCTTCTGGATCTAAGCTTTGTACACTTCATTTTTGGGGGTCCATGCTTGTTAGTGAATGGCTTAGGGGACTAAAGTTCCCCAGTTACCGGAGGACAAACACCAGAGTACAAGTAATTGGTTCTGCACATTACCGTTTTAGAGAGGCTAGGCACTATCACCTTGGTAGGTTCAGTGGAACTTGGAGTGTCATTCAGGCGCCCTCTTTCGTACTTAATCATGGAGTCTTACCTGCTGTTCCCGGTGGAAAATGGGAGCTGTCAGAGAAACGTTGCAAAGGTTGCCTCAGGAAGAACGGGCTTATTTTGTTGTGCCCAAAAAGGAGGGTATCTTTCATCTGATTTTGGATCTTAAGCAGGTGAATGGAGTCCTCAGAATACCCAGTTTTGCATGAAAATGCTGCATCGGTCATAGTTATGAGAAATTCCCCTGTTTAGACTGCATTGCTGGATCTTGAAGCATATCTCCATATTTCCAATCACACATTGCATCAGAGATGCCTGTGTTTTGCTGCTTTGGGGTGGAATTTTCAGTTTTGTTTGCTGCCCTTGAGTCTCGTGACTGCTCCTTAGACGTTTTCCAAGGTGAGCAGTGTTTTAAGATTCTGGGGAACCAGGTTCAATTCTCTCTGCAGCTCTGTGTGACCCTGGGCAAGTCACTTAGCCCTCCATTGCCCCAAGTACAATATACTTAGATTGTGAGCCCATATGGGACAATGCAAGTACCTGAATAGTAATGGTTCAAGAATTTTTATTGATGAACATCAAAATATAACACCATTGATCAACAAAAAATTAGGCCAGTGATATGTTATAAAAACCAAGTTTACACAAACTGTAACAATAACGATGTCATCTTATACATACTTTAACTTCCTTCCCCCCCTTCTCTCCCCTCCCCCCTTCCCACCCTTCCCTTCCCAACCCACCCCCTCCCCTTTTCTTCCCTCCTATGCCTTCTATACGAATGAGTGTATTAACAATTCAAAATATAACTTCGTCCCTTTATGGGAAGGGTGTTCCAGAGAGCCTCCCACCGTGCTTTAAACCTAGCTCCCGAGGTGCTTCCCATCTGTTTAACCTCGCACCTATCAATCTTCATCTGATGGATCAACTGAATTCGCCACCATTGCAAAGAGGGACCCGTACGAGAGAGCCAGGACTTTAAAATGGCAGCTATTCCAAAATAGCTATCCCCATGAAGCCCTTAAACCCTGCCAGGGGCAAAGCTGTAAACGTATAGCAATTGAAAAGGAGCAGCGGGTCCTGCACCAGCGTACATCCCCACATGTCCTCCACTGCCTCCAGTAAGCCTTTCCAGAATCGACTCGCAGCCGGACAGGTCCAAAATACATGACCCAGTGTTGCCATAGCTCCCCCACACTTCAAGCAGGAGCCGCACCCCGATATTTTTGCCCTAAAGGCCCTTCGCGGCGATATGTGTAATCGGAGGAGAAAATACCATTTTTCCCTTTGAGGAATTGACAAGCGTTGAGTGTATAGCTTCTTAATACTGTCCTGTAGAAAAGCCAACGGGACTTTACAGCCAAGCTCCTTTGACCAGGTACCTGAATAGTTATGTTTAAATCATTTTTATTAGAAAGTACAGAGTCACATGTTTCAAAAATATCTTTAACAACATATCTAAGCGAAATCATGTATGTCGAGCATTAGTAAATATTTTAAGAACGTTCCCCCCCTTTTCCTCCCCATTACCCCTACTTCACAGGTTCGTTCCCCATCTTAATACGTAATCCTAAAAGCCTTACATCTATTCCCTCTCCCCTTCCCCTCGTACTTCCCCTCCCCTCTTCCCCCCCTGCCCCAACTCCTAAAAATACACATGAAAGAACAGTCAGCTCATGAAAAGGAAGGCGACTCTAAATGCTGTCGTATTCTGGTTAACTTGTTCAGTATCTGTCGTTTTATGGTGGGTTGAAGTGTATTCCAATATCTCTGCCACACTCTTTGAAATGCAAGCACATCACTGTCTCTGCGCGCCGAGATGGCTATCCCACAGAGCTCTAAATTGAGAAGCTCTCATTTTAGTCCTCCACAATTCCCTTGAGGTGGCTAGGGCTTCTCTCCATTGAAGCAGAATCACTTTTTTCCTAACCACTGTTACTCGCTGGAGGAAGCCTACTAGACCTGCAGGGATGGGTTTTGTCAGATCAAAGCTATCAAATAAGATCAGTGGGTGAGCAGCCACTTTTTGCTTCCAGCATAAACTCATCTCTGTTAAAATCTGTGTCCAAAACTGATAGATAAGCGGGCAGAGCCAGAACATATGCCCCAGCGTTGCCACAGCCGCTCCGCCTTTAATGCAAGTTCCTGTTCCAAAGCCCGCTTTCAACGCTCTGGCCGGTGCCATATAAGCTCACAACGCGAACTTATACTGTTGCTCCCATTGTCTAATGAAAGGGGTGCTGTGTTGAATAGCTAGTAAAAACCTCTGTAGCATTTCAGCCGTGAATGTAGTTCCCAGATCTTGCGCCCAGTCTGTTGCAGTTTTAATGTAGTCAATGTCCTCTGTCGTATCTAGGAGAGATCTATGATGGAAACGCAGCGGCACAACACTCTGAGCTCCTAATGTAAGCATTGTAGACAAAATATCTTGTACATTTTCACTATGATTAAATGCTCCTAACGCGTGGGCATAGTGTCTCACCTGGGTGTATGCATAAAAATCACAGAAATTCCATACTCCCTCTGTAAGTCTCCAAAGGCTTTAATCTGTCCTTCTTCATCTAGCAGCTGATAGAGGTAGTATATTCCTTTCTGTCTCCAGCGTACAAACGCTTTTGCGGAGGTACCAACTGGGAAGTCAGGGTTCAAATTCAGAGAGATAAAAGGGGTTGCAGCTGCGGAAAACCCATGCCTGCGACACAGCCATCTCCATGTTGCTCGTGCCGAGAGCACAAAACAGTTAAATGGTGATGTATCCACTGGTCTCTTTTTTTGTGGTATGGAGTAGGCAGCTCAGGTATGCCTCCGGTGTCATGGAGGCCTCTAGACACGTGTTCGTGAAATGCTGGGTCCCTGTAAGCAGTCTCTGACATGCCTCATGGTACAAGAGATCGTTAAATAACGAACATTAAGTAGCCCCATGCCCCCATGCTCTTTGGGTTTATATAACACCTCTAAGGCTATTCAGGGTCTCCTGTTGTTCCACAAAAACATTCGTAATATTACTTTAATTTCTTTTCCTCTCTCCCCCGCAAGTACAACGGCAGCATCTGAAACTTGTACAGCCACTTAGGGGCTATCATCATATTATATAGAGCAATGCGCCCCGCCAAGGAGAGAGGGCAAGAACCCCAAATTTCCAGCAAGCGTTTAGTCTCTACTAGCAATGGCATTACATTCTCCCTGTACAATTCATGCATCTGGACTGGGACCACCACCCCTAGGTATTTCAACTGCCCATGTGCCCAACTAAAAGGGAAAGGACCTACCCACTTCTGTTTAGTTATGTTTAGTATAGGAAGTGCTAGAGATTTTGAAAGGTTTAAACTAAACCCCAGTAGATCCCCATATCTTTTTATCTCCGCTAACAAGCATAGTACCGAGGCCTGCGGGTCATCCACCAAGAGCAGCAGGTCATCTGCATATGCCAGGAGCTTCACTATTTCTTTACCTACCTTCATCCCCTTAATTTGTGGGTTAGTCCTGATAGAGCACAATAATGGTTCCAGGGAGATAAGAAAGAGCAACGGTGACAGGGGACAACCCTGTCTCATAGTAACATAGTAGATGACGGCAGAAAAAGACCTGCACGGTCCACCCAGTCTGCCCAACAAGATAAACTCACGTGCCATTTTTTGTGTATACCTTACCTTGATTTGTACCTGTCTTTTTCAGGGCACAGACCGTATAAGTCTGCCCAGCACTATCCCCGCCTCCCAACCACCAGCCCTGCTTCTCACCACCGGCTCTGGCACAGACCATATAAGTCTGCCCAGCACTATCCCCGCCTCCCAACCACCCGCCGCGCCTATCCACCACCGGCTCTGGCACAGACCGTATAAGTCTGCCCAGCACTATTCCCGCCTCCCAACCACCCACCCCCACCACCGGCTCTGGCACAGACCATATAAGTCTGCCCAGCACTATCCCCACCTTCTAACCACCAGCCCTGCCTCCCACCTGTCTCGTGCCCTTCCCTATCAAGAATTCTGCGGTTCTTATTCCAGTTACCAGAAGTCTCGCCCGCGGGTCTGTATATAGCGTTATAACTGCCTGCAGAAACCACCCCTGAATTCTGACCCATTTGAGTACCTCAAACATAAATGTCTATAATACCCTATCAAAGGCACGTTCTGCATCTAAACTAATCACCAGACCCTCAGGTGCTCTTACAGGCACATCTATCATTGCCGCAATTAACTTTCTCACATTTAGTACTGAGTGGCGGCCCCTGACAAAACCTACTTGTTCCCCTCCAATTATTGAGGGCAGCACCTGTGCCAACCTCTCTGCCAAGACCCGCGACAAGATCTTAATGTCCACATTTATAAGGGAGATGGGTGTGTACGCTGCTGGTTCCGTCTGATCTCTTCCTGGCTTGAGGAGCAGACTAATTAGTGCTTCATTGGCATATCTAGGGAACTGACCCCTCTCAATTGCCTCTTCATACAGTCCCAACAGGGGTCCCACTAGTTGTATTTTAAGAATCTTGAAAAATTCCCCCGAAAACCCATCTGGGCCTGGTGCTGAGTGTTGTTTCAGTGCCTGTATTGCCGCCAGCACTTCCTTTGCACTTAAGGGAGAATCCAGGGAATCTGCCTGACCCATCTGTAACTGTGGCATATTAGCTTGATTCAAATATTCTCGGATCTGAGTGCTCAGATCTGTTTCTGTTCTCCCTCCTTTATATAGAACTTCAAAATGCGCTTTAAAAATTTTCGCTATATGCTCTGGGTACGAGGTGCTGGTTCCCACTGCGCTACGGAGTTTCATTACCACATGTGGTTTACGAGCCCCTTTAATGAGCCGTGCCAGCATACCCCCTGGTCTATCTCCGAACCTATTCAAGTTATATTTGCGTACCACCGTCGCCCGCCCATGCCTCTCATGCAGTAAGCTATTTAACTCTGTCCGTGCAGCTGTCAAGGACTCTAACAGGATCTGAGTGGGGCTCTCCGCGTACCTCCTTCTAGCTTTCTTCACCCTCCGCTCCAGCTCCACCACCTTCTGTGCTATCTGCCGATTCCTCCTGCTGACATATGCTATCACCTTTCCCCTGATGACAGCAAGATATTTGGCAAATTCCGGTGAGGAGTAAAGGTACACCGGGAACCTCCAGCCTCCCGACCCTTGATAATAGGGCTGAGGTTCAAGATCTACCCAGATCATAGCATAGTCTGAGAGTTCCTCAGTACCAATTACCGCCTCCACTAACTGAGGGAACAGCCCTTGCGACACTAGAATATAATCAAGTCTTGACTGGGTCCCGTAGGCCCTCGAGGTATCCGTAAAATCACTCTCCGTGTAATAGTCTCCAGGGATCCACGACCCCCAGTCCTCCGCAAAAGGCCTCCAGTACTCTACGCCCAGGGCCCCCCTCGTCCGCGAGTCGCCCGTTCTATCTAGCTGTGGGTCCAGGACCTGATTCATATCCCCCGTCACTATTATTGGGTCCTTCCCATATTGTTGGCACTGTGCAAATAGATCTGCAAAAAATTTCTTCACTCCAGTCTGCGGGGCATACACTGCCACCAGCAGTCTAGTCTGTCCCTGTAGGTTCAACCGCACTCCTACATAATGCCCTTCTTTATCTGCGAACAGCAACCTCGCCCCCACTGCAACAGCTTTATTAAGTAATATAGCTACCCCTCCGCGCCTCCCTGAGGCTGGGGAACACAATACCTCTCCCACCCAGTGTCTCTTCAATTTTTTACTCTCTTCTGAAGATAGTCTGGTTTCCTGAATGCAGGCAATTCCCGCCCCATGTCTCTTCAGCGCGCCCAGTATCTTTGCCCGCTTAACCGGCGACGTGATACCACCTACATTCCATGAGATTAGTCTTACATTTTTCCCCAACTGGTTAGCCATTACAGTCTAGCCCATCGTACTGAAAGGTCTCCTTCCATTTTGTCTCCCCCCAGAGGCCCAGCCTCCCCCCAGGGAACCACCTCAATAAATCAAGTGCAATCCTTCCTTTGGCCCCTTGGCCTCCCTGAACATATATCAAACTCTCCTAAGAACCTTGCCTTCCCCTCCTGTTCTTCCATTCTTGTGCTTCGCTTAAGAGTCCTACCCTCCCCCTCCCAACTCCTACCCTCCCGCTCTTCCTCCCGCCAAACTTCCCATCCCAACCCCTCTGAACACATCCCCATTATAATAAAAATGGGTATAAGGGGCTTCCTGCACCTCCCAGTTCCCGCTCCAGCACAAATTAACTGTCATTCTAATACCGAATTCACTGTTATATCTCCCGAGGCATACCTCTGTATACGTACTCCGCACGCATACCACATTTAAGTTCTTAGTTGCAACTCATCTGGTCTCTGAGTCCTGTTCTCCACATTGTGCACTGTCCTTCAGCTCATTCACAAATTTTCCCGCCTTCTGTGCATCATCAAACTGTTTCCATCTTCCCTCATGCTGGATCTTTAAGATTGCAGGATAGATCAGCATGAAAGACATTTGTTTCTCATGCAGTGCTTTGCAAATCAGGGTGAATTTCTTTCTCTTCTCTTGCAGCGCCGCTGAATAATCTTGAAATATACGTATCTGATGTGCATCGTATCTAAGCTCGTTTCTTTTTTGGCGAGACCCTCCCAGTATTTCTTCCTTGTGCACATAATTGTGCACTTTAATAATCACTGTCCGTGGAAGCTGCCTTCCATCTTGTTTGTGGCGTATACGATGGGCCCGTTCAAGACAGAGCTTTCCCGCGCTGTCAGTCAGAGCAAACTCGTCCGCCAGCCACTTTTCTAGGACCGACGAGAGAACCCTGTCACAGTTTCTGGCAGCCCCACCAGCCGTAGGTTCCCTCGTCGGGATATGTTCTCTAGGTTGTCGAGTTTTGCCGACATCGCTTGTAAGGTACTGGCCATAGATTTTACTTGTTGTGCAGCAGGGCCCGCCAGGTCTTCCACCTCCGATACCCGTCTCTCAAGCTCTCCAGTTCTGTGAGTGGTCTCCGTTATGAGCGCCTCTAGGCTCGATACTTTAGCATACAGCTTTTATTTATTTATTTTTTTTTTATTTATTGAAAATTTTCATAGCTTTACAAGCATTATACTTGCTACATGAAATACAGATATGATTAATACATACCGTTCAAGTGGAAACATAATTAACTAAAGAAAAACATTAGTATTTCACCATATCTTCCTTTGACCACAATTAAGGAGGAAGGAGTCCAAATAGTTCAGGGGAACATAAAAAGGAAAAGAAAGAGTATAAGGAAAGGCCTAGCCCTAAATACCACCATACAATACTTTATGTTGGTTTTATCATTTGACAAGCTTTTTCATATTTATAAATTCTCTCAATTGTGTTGGTACAAAAAACACATACTTTATATTTAAATATTTTATAACACACTTGCAAGGATAAGCAAGTAAGAAAGTTGCCCCTAAAGACCTGGTTTCCTCTCATTTCCAGAAACTGTTTTCTTCTTTCTTGCTCAAATACGAAGGATACAAGGAGGGTAGCTCTAGTTGTCACCTCGGACAAAGAGTCCTCCAATATCTGGGAAATATTGTTCAATTCTTCAGCTTCCTCCAAAGCACCTTCTCGATCTTTCTTTGTAGGTAAAAAATAAATCTTATTTGGAGGAAGTGACGTCAGCGCTACCGAATGGCTGCCTAACAAACGAGCTCTGCAGAGCCAGAAGTAAAAGGAGCCTCCAACTCCCCGAAAACGCGGCGAAAACCCTCGCCAAGCAGGAATCTAAACACCAGAAGAAATGGCAGCTCGGAAGAAACTAGCTGAATTCAAATACGCCGCGGAAAACCCTGGAATAGGGAGAAGCGCGGGCGCGAAAGTAGCGTCGCGAAATTTCAAAATGGTGGACGGAGTTTCCGAATCAGACCCGGAGCACGAGGAAATGGTAGATGAAAACTTGGAGACAGATAAAATGGATGTTTCACGCTGGTTCCAAGAACTTAAAGCGGAAATGGTGAATACAAGAAAAGGAATACAGGCGGCAATAGGAGAGCTGCGGGAGGAATTGAGAGATATGGGGAAACGAGTGGCGGAGACTGAGGAGAGAGTGGACGGTGTAGAGGAGGAGATAAAAGAAATGCAGCAAGCAATAAAAAAAGAAAATCAATGCAGAGAAGCACTGGAAATGCAACTAGAAGACCTAGAAAACAGGTCTAGAAGATGCAATCTGAGATTTAAAGGAGTACCAGAGGTGGAGTCATATAAAGACGCATCCAAAACAATAAGAGCAATCTGTGCAGTCATTATGGATCTGGAGAGTGAAAGTGAGGACTTAACCAATCCGGACAAATATAGAATTGATAGAGCACACCGGACATTAGGACCACAGAGAGCTGAGGGGCCCAGAGATATAATAGCATGCTTCCATGACTATAATACCAAAGAGGCAGTGTGGCGCAAAGCGCGGGCCTTGAAAGAGATTACATGGGAAAATAATAAAATACAAATTTTCCAGGATTTGGCAAAAAAACCCCTGCAAGCACGGAGAGAACTTAAGGACATCACAATGTATTTGCAAAAAGCAGGACTGAGATACCGGTGGCTGTACCCAAGAGGAATTTTGGTAACAGTGGGCACCAAGTCGAGGCGAATTCAGACGGTGGAAGGCGCATGGAAAAGCTTGAGGGACATGGGTTGCTCGGACATTCCACAAGATAAAGAAGGAGAACAAGGACGACAACAAAGACAACAGACCCCGGAAAATCAAAGATGGCAGAAAATTGGAAGAGAAAAGAAGAATAGATCCCCGGACAAAGCCAGATTCGAGGGAGAAACAAGAGGAAAAGACTGAGAAATTAACCAGAGGTCAACTTAAAGGAACTGTGGTAGTATATTCTATGAGAACCATAGTGCTGGTTAATTGATGCAATATGCTTGGTGTGGGGAAATAGGGAAATGTAAATGGGGGAGGGGGAGGGAATTGATGATGTAAAAATATGGGGGCAGCCGTCTGGCACAGATGCACTTCCTCCAGGGTAGCACTGGCCAGAAGAGTCCAGGGCCAAAAACAGGAGCCCACTGGGGGGGTAGGGAAAAGAGGGGGGGAGGGAAGGGAAAGGGGAGGGAGGGGAATAAAGGTAGGATCATGGAATGTTAACGGTTTGAATAATCCCGGGAAAAGAAGCATAGTTCTTAAAGAACTGAAAAGATTAAAATGAGATGTGATAATGCTTCAGGAAACCCATATCCAAAGACGAGATGAGCATTTGATTAGCTATAAAACACTGGGGCAGGGAACTAAGTTGGCAGATCCCAAGGGAGGGAAGACAGGTGGATTGGCAATTTACATCAATGAACAGTTAAGATTTGTACAAGAAGATATATACAAAGGGGAAGATGGGAGAAGCTTAGCAATTAAAGGAAGGGTAGGGAACCACTTGATTACATTTATCAATGTATATGCACCAAATGAGGGACAGGGAACATTTTTCACGAAACTAGGCTTAGGCCTAAGTAAATTTGTACGGGGACAGATAATTATGGGAGGGGATTACAACATGACTGCCTCTAGACTGGACCATTCACAGGGGAGAGGAGGGGGAGCGAGAACACATAGGGGGAAATTTCTTAAATTAATGAAGGATTTAGATCTGGTAGATATATGGAGGATACAACACCCAGGTCAAAAAACATACTCTTTTTATTCTCATGCCCAAAAATCATACTCAAGGATAGATGCGATATGGGGGAGCAGATCAATATGGGGGGACATGAAAGACTCAGACATAGAAAATATACAGACATCAGACCACGCACCAGTATGGGTACTGGCGGGAAAAATAGAGATAGAGAGAAAGGAAACGATGTGGAGACTAAATGAATCTCTGATAGCTGCGGAGAAAGATTGTCAAGATATACGTATGAAGATAATAGAATACCTCCAAAATAATGACAGGGGTGATGTATCGGAAGGTACCTTATGGGATGCCCTAAAAGCTGTGATTAGAGGACATCTGATAGCAAAAGGCACTTATAAAAAAAAAAAAAGAGAAGCAACAGAATTGACAATTAGGATAAACTTAACACAATTAGAAACACAACACCAACTACAGGGAGATGCAAAAACACTCAGAGAACTAACACAATGTAGAGGGGAACTCCGGAAAATACAGATAAGTAAGATGGAATTCCAGAGAACCCTGATGAAACAAAAAATTTTTGAATTTAGTAACAAAGCGGGGACCATGTTGGCACGCAGTTTAAGACAAAAACAGACAAGGAGCTTAATAACTAAACTAAAAACACAAGGGGATAGATTGGTATATCAAGATAAGGATATTAGGAAAGCCTTTGTGCAATATTACTCTAAATTATATGCGCCAGGGGAAAAAGTCCCCAAAGAGGACATACAAAGTCAATTACGAGATCTAGGACTACACAAAGTAACGGAGACTCAGAAATTGGAACTAGAGAAGGCCATAACATTGAAGGAAGTATTGGAGGTAATCAAGGGGCTAAAAGGAGGGAAGACACCGGGTTTGGATGGATACACGGGGAAATTTTATAAAGTATTTGGAAGGGAATTAGCCCCAATATTGGTGAGAGTTGGAAATGCAAACTTTGGAGGAAATGGGCTGCCTAACAGCATGAAAATAGCGGGTATTACAGTATTACCAAAACCAGGAAGGGACCCAACATGTTGTGGATCATATAGACCTATTTCATTATTAAATATTGATGTTAAGATCCTTGCAAAGGTCATGGCTGACCGCCTAGCCCGTATAATGCCACAACTTATACACCCAGATCAATCTGGATTTATATTAAATAGAAAGGTTGCTGATAACATCAGACGGACGTTGAATATTATGTGGGGGGCGCAAAGAAGAGGGGACTCGTTGACGCTGTTAGCAATAGACGCCGAGAAAGTGTTCGATAGAGTGGAGTGGGAATATTTATGGGAGGTAATGAAGGTAATGGGCATGGGAATACCATTTATAGAATGGATAAAAGGGCTATATTCATCACCGACTGCAAGATTAAAGATAAATGGGGGATACTCGGAAACTTTCCATATTCAGAGGGGGACACGCCAGGGATGCCCGTTATCGCCCCTACTATTCGCGTTGTCTATTGAACCCCTGGCGCAGAGAATTCGAACCCTGAATGAGGTGAGGGGAATAAGACTAGGTGGAAAGGAACATAAAATTGCGCTATTCGCTGACGACATTCTATTTTACGTAGGCCCAACCGATGCACACTCTACCTGTCCTAGTTAAGGAACTTGAAGAATATGGGAGACAAGCAGGATTTAAAGTAAATTACGATAAATCTGAAATAATGGGTATTACAATAACAGAGGCAGAGTGTAAATATTTGAAGGAAAGGTGCAATTTTAAAATAACGGAACTGGGCTTCCGGTATCTAGGAATAAAAATCCCCAAAGATTTACAGAATCTATATGCTTGGAATTATGAACCCCTGCTTAGCTCAGTGAGGAGGGATTTGAATAGATGGGGGTCAGGATGGCTATCATGGTGGGGGCGAATAGCAGTAATAAAAATGAATATCCTGCCAAGACTTTTATTTTTGTTTCAAACACTACCCATCCCAATACCGAACAAAGAGTTGACAAGATTGCAATCAGAATTAGGGAAATTTGCCTGGGGGCGAAAACCGGCCAGGCTACCCAAGAGGATAATGTGGGGAAGAGTACAGGAAGGAGGGAGAGAAATGCCAAACATGCAATGGTACTACTGGGCAGGACAAATCACACAAATAGCAGAATGGTGCAAGGTAGACTTGTCACACATAACCACATTAGAACAAGTGTTTGTCAGAGAGGGATATTTGGAGGGTCTTTTGTGGGCCTCCATTCCTGAACAAAATTATGGGAAACTGACTCTGAACCCGTTTATAACACACTTGTTAACTCTTTGGGGTACCTTAAAAAATAAATTAAGGGGGACACAACAGAGATCCTCATATGCGTGGATTACGCAGGAGGAGGGATTCCCAGCGGGGAAAGAATCGAGGGTCTTCTCCACATGGTTTCAGAAGGGATTGATCAGATTTCGTGATTTAATGGATGGAGGTCGTATAAGGACATTTGAAGAACTCCAAGAGAAATATGAGTTACAAGAGACAGATAAATACGCATACATGCAAGTCCAACACTTTATTATAACAGAAAAATGGATAAAACACCCGCCAGTAGAACATGAGAAATTCGAGAATTTATGGGGAGAAATTGATGTGTCAGGCAGGGGAATCTCCAAGGTATACGGGCACCTTCGGGGCCAAGCTTTTCGAAAACATGCTTTTATGGAGGCATGGGAAAAAGATATGGGACAGACATTAAGTGAGGCCGAATGGAGGAGGGTGTGTACCGAAGTTAAGAAAACATCAGTCTGTGTGCTGATCAAAGAAAATGCATACAAGATACTAAGTAGATGGTACTATACACCAGAAAAAATTAATAAAATGTACCCAGGAGCCTCTGTGGAATGCTGGAGGTGTGAGAAAGGGAAAGGCACATTCTATCATATATGGTGGGAATGTGGCCAGATACAAGAATATTGGAAAGACATTGTGAAAGAATTATCAATGGTCTTGGAGATTCCTTTTCCTCAGGAACCTAAATGGTGCTTACTAGGGTGGGGAAATCACAGAGGGCAAAAATGGCAACAAAGAATTAAACGGATAGGGCTAGCAGCAGCGAAAACGGGTATAGCACGCCATTGGAAAAGTAAAACGGGGCCCACAAAGGCTGATTGGAAAGTTAAATTAAGGGAGCTCACAGAGTTGGACAAATTAACAGACAAAAGAATAGGGAGATACAACTCTGAAGCAAAAGAATGGACACGATTACAGGAACTCTTGAAAGATGCGGAATAAGATGTAGTTGATATAATATACTGGGGACTAAAAGAAGGGGGGGGGGAGGGGGAGGAGAGGGAGGGAGAGGGAGGAGGAGGGGAAGGGAGAAAATGTATAAAATATAGAGAAGAATTGTTAAACTAATATGAGAAATGGAGTGTTATGTTATGTTATAACGAAGTTGTGATATTGTGTTTTCAATAAACTATATAAATTACAAAAAAAAAAAATCTTATTTATCGGCGGAATATTTTGAGCTGAAAATTTTAAGTTCTTCACAAGAAACTTTTTGAACAAATCATATGGTAACATTCCTACTGGTTTGGGGAAATTAAGAATTCGCATATTCAATCGCCTATTATAGTTTTCTATTTGTTCAATCCTTTGACGCATAGACATATTATCTTTCATCACTGCAGTAAATTTTTCATTAATTTTCACTTCTTCCTGAGAGTGTTTTTCCTGATCCTTTAAATCTTGCTTCAGCTTATCCAAAGATTGAGATAGCTGGCCTACAGTATTAGCAAGTTTTTTTGGTCTCTTGAGTAGAATTTATTATTAAATCTTGCATTTTTTGCATTGAGTGCCAAAGCATGTCAAGCTTTACCACTCTTGGCGGAATCTCTCGCGTCGATTTACCTTCAACAGCCGCCTCCAACTCTGGGAGGGGGCCCTCTCCGCTGGCCACACCGCCTCCGACTTCCAGAGCTTGTAGTTCAGCAACCCCTTCCCGAATCGTGGCTGGGCAGAGTGGAGTACCAACAGTCGGGGGAGACAAAGAGGTCTCAACTTCCAGCGACGTCTGAGCCCCTGCACTGGCGTCAAGCGGGTTTCCTCCTCCCGAATCACCTGGTGGACGCCGAATTGCAAATCCGTCCAGAGTTCGCTGCATCAGAGGGGATGTAAGAGCCTGAGAAGGTAAGGCTCTCACCAATCCTTTTCGCTTGTGGGGCATTATTTTTTTGTGGAAAATCAAGTTTAGCCGCAAATTGTTCTGAGCAGGTGTTATGATTGGGGTCAGAACCCCTCTCAAACTTAACTCTTTCCTGGGGGTCAGCTTCTTAGCTGGCTTCTGTTTCTTTTCTCTGTCCTTTCTGAGCTGGCTCTGTCTCTCTGTGCCGGCTGCTGCCAGCTTGGGGCTAATTGTCTCACTTCACTGCAGCTGTGGGTGTAGTCTGAGTTGCTCTAACTCTCTTTGGGTGTACTGGCTTCAAGTGTTTCACGGTGTTGCATTGGTGTGGGTTGGGCCTCTATGGGTTTCAGTGTGCTCTCTGGGTCAGTGTGCTGTTGCCTGGGTCTAGGGAGTGTGACATCATCAGGGAGGGCCTTGATAAGGAAGTGGTGTTCTTTCCTTCAGGGCCTTTGCAACGTTTGCTTCTGGCTACTTGCTTTAGGTCCAGGTTAGTTTAGTGCAGTCAGTGTGCACTTGTGTCTTGTGTGTTTGACTTCCCTGTTTTTCCCTTTGGCTCCTCTGCTTTCCCTTTTGCTACGGTGTGTAGCACTGCTGTTAGTGCAGTGCTGGAGTTTGGTGCTGGGAGCACCCTTGTTACTAAGTGTTTAGGAAGCACCTTTTGTTGTTTGGGTATTTGGCTTTCCTGCTTGTTTCCTTGTGCTTTCCCCGCTTTTCCTCGTGACCTGTGTTTAGCTGCTGTAGCTGGTGCTTAGGAAGCACCGGGGTGAGTACCCGTGTTTAGCTGCTGCAGCTTGGTGCTTACTAGGAAGCACCAGTGTTAGGTCTGGCATTTGTCTTCCCTTCCTTTTCCCTTGTGGTTTCCCTGCACTTCTGTTAGTGTAGGGCGTAGGGGCACCCCTGTTAGTTTCTGTTAGGAGCACTGCGGTTAGTGGAGGGCTTAGGAGCTTTTCTGTTGGTGCTGGGCTTAGGAACACTTTTGTTCACTTTAGGAGTTAGGTGCACTTCAGTTCAGCTTGTTCTAGTCCTGGTCCCTGTGTCGTCCAGTAAGTCCTGCCGGCTACTCGAACCCAGGAGCTCAACTCCTGGGGGGCTTAGTAGCTAAGTGCAGGTGAAGCTGTGTGGACCAGTCCGGTGTGCTCCAGTCCAGTGTTCCAGTCCTGTGTCCTCCAGTCCGGGGGATTCCAATCCAGTATTCCAGTCTGGGGTTCCAGTCCAGTGTTCCGGTCCGGGGTTCCAGTCCTGTGTCCTCCAGTCCGGGGAATTCCAGTGCAGTGTTCCAGTCCGTGTGTTCCGGCTCGCTGGGCAGTGCCTGCAGTCCCTGCCGGTGTCGGTGTGCTTGCCCAGCATTGGTTGGTGGGTTTTGCCTGCTGCTGTCGCTTCTCGTCAGCAGCCCAAGGGCTCACGTTTGCTCCAGAGCCCGGCCCCGCGGGCTCTGAACCTGGGAACCTGACAGCAGGTTTGCAGCGTTCAGCGTGTCGGTGCCATCTTGACTCCTCCCTCTCCTCTAGCATACAGCTTTTCTAATTTTGGGTCCAGAGCAGCACTCATCGCCTCTGTAATTTGCTGTATTTGTTCTGTTGTAAACGAGGCGCTCCCGCCCGACGTCGAGCTTTTCGCCATGCCGTCTGGCATCTTTAGCTTGTCTTTGTCTTTTTTCCCCCCTCTGCTCGTCATTGCTCTCGCTGGCGAGTTAAGTATTTGTCCATGGGGTAGTAGACTTTTGTTGGTATGCCTCTTGAATCCCGATCTTTAAAAAATTTGGTATTTAGTCCAATCTGAAGGAGCTTGGGCCTGGGAGAGCGCGGGACCACGTCTTCCTCTCTTCAGAGCATCACGTGACCCCCCTACCTGAATAGTTATAAGATGTAAACCGTTCTGATTTGCTATGCAAGAAGTGACGGTATAGAAAATAAACGATAAACCTGGTGGTAGCAGTGGCCGTGTGCAGGGAAGGAATCAAATTCCTTCCAGATTAGTGAACGGTACACAGCTCCTGTAGTCTAGTTTTTCAAACAGGTGGGCTGAATAGTCAATCTTGCCAAGAATCGTGTCTCCTCAGTCCCTGGAATATCAAGGAGTTCATGTTGATACTTAATTGGGTTGTCTGTTTCTGCAGCTGAGAAGAATTCTCTAGCTGTAGGGTCAGATCTGTCATCTTTAGGCCTCTGCTCCTCATGCCTGGGATTATCTCCAGGTACTGGGATCCAATGTAGCATCTCTGGAGGCAATTCCTTGAGCCAGAGCGCACATATGGCCCTTGTACTTGGTGGTTCTTAGTGCAGTAGTTTCCGCAGGATGATATGCTGAAGAAGCGTGGTCCTCAATGAGGGGGAGGTGTAAAATGCAGTTTGAAGAAGGGCATGAGTCTGGAATCCCTAAAGGGGACTGAAGTAACAGCTGCCAGTCTCAGCAGCTGGGTAGCCCATTGTCCCTGTCAAGTGGCCTGGGGCATTGGTCAGCAGAAGAAGCTCAATGGTTGGGCTGGAGACTAGGCCTTCAGTGAGTTCTTGAAGGCAAGGCCTTCAGTGCTCTCCAATACCACAACTGTGACATATGTAAATTAGCAGAAGTCATGAGATGGAGGCAGGAAGTTTCTGCCACCCTGGAATGGGCAGAATCTCATCTTTCAGATCTCTCAGTAGTGCATGTAGGGGATACTGACAACATGCAGCCGGACTTTCTGAGCAGTCACCTTGGATCCAGGGGCATGGTCTCTGTTATGGGAAGCCTTTGAAGGTGATTTGTGGCTGGGGTTGTCCAGAGTTGGATTTGATGGCAATGACTCATTGCTCAAGTTCATGCTATTTCAGTTGCTGGAAGGAGGTGAGGTCAGAAGGAATTGATGCATTGGTCCTTCTTTTGCGAAGGACTCCCTATTATGTGTTCCTGCCATGGCTGCTGGTGGAATGCATCATAGAGTATAGTTGCATCCTGGCCTGGTAATTCTGGTAGTGCTGGATTGGTCCCATGGGCCTTGGTACGGGGATATGATGTGGTTGACAGCGGATGGCATATCCGGTGTGCTGTGACAGGAATAGGTGGATATGCCAGAATAGGTGGATATGCCTGACCAGTCTCCATTCTTGCTTATCGCATGGCTCTTGAGAGGGCCCATCTGAAAAAGAAAGGATACTCTAAAGTGATTGCCACTATATTGAAGTTGCTAGACTACCCCAACTTGACATTTCGTCCTTTAGATTGTAAGCTCCTTTGAGCAGGGACTGTCCTTCATTAAACTGTACAGCGCTGCGTAACCCTAGTAGCGCTTTAGAAATGTTAAGTAGTAGTGCTTAAGCGTTCTATGTCCTTAGCTTAAGTTAGAGTCGTGCAGCTGGTGGCTTTGGCCTGTTTGCATGGTGTGGTCTGTGGTAAGTCTTTAGCATCTTTGCTGGATGTAGTCTGTTTATTCTTAGGAGGTTGAAGCTCACATGACCTCAGTGACCCGTGGGACCTGAATCTGGTTTTGGAGGGGTATGTATCCTCCTTTTGAGTCTCTGGCAGCATCTTCCCTGAAGACTATCTCTTTGGTGGCAGTATCTTTGGAGAATAGGATCTCTAAATTACAGGTCTTGCCATGCCAGGAGCTATTTTTGGTAGTTTCCAAGGAAAAGGTTATCTTAGGAACAGTTCTTCCTTCATTTCCAAAGTGATTTTGGCCTTCCATGTGAATCGGGCTGTCTCTCTGATGATAGAGAGCAGTGTTTGGCTCGTCTGGATGTCCAGCTGGGATTGCTGGAATACTAGCAGAAGATGGAAGAATTTTGCAGGTCGGACAGTTGGTGCTGTTCGGTGGCCCTAACAAGGGAGCGGCAGCATCTAAAGCCTCTATTGCTAGGTGGATCAAGAAAGTAATTGCCTCTGCCTGTCTCCTTCAGAGGTGCTTGGTATCTTCAGTTCTCAAGGCACACTCCCCAAGAGGCGTGGCGTCTTATATTACAGGATTGATTTGCAGGCTTCAGGGATGCGGCCATTGGGACCAGGGTTTTGATGTCCGATTTCAGATTTTCTGACCCTTTGGTACTTCCCAAGCATCTTGACCCATCTGGAGTGCCACTAAGGAAAGAGAAATGTAGCGTGCTAGGTCTAAAAGCTCTATATGGGCAGATGTAATTTTTCAAGAAATTACAAAGAAAGGATAGTGAACTTTCTAGAAGACAACGGGTTGCAGGACATGAGGCAACATGGCTTTACCAAATGAATCTCTTTGACTTTGACTGGGTGACAAAAGAAATGGATGAAGGCCATGCGCTAGATGCAATCTACTTGGATTTCAACAAAGCCTTTGATATGGTCCCCCACAGAAGATTCGTGAATAAGCTGAAAGGGCTGAACTTGGGACCGAAAGTGGTAAACTGGATAGAAAACTGGTTGACGACAAGGTGGTGGTAAATGGAATCCGCTCGTAGGAAAGGATGGTGAGCAGTGGGGTTCCTCAGGGGTTGGTGCTGGGGCCCATTTTTTTTTTATATATTTGTGAGAGGTATTGCTGAAAGATTTGCCTTTTTGCAGATGACATGAAGATAGCCAATAGAGTGGATACCCTGGAGGGAGTAGAAACAATGAGAAGGGATCTCCGAGAGAGAGAATTGTCGAGGGTATGGCAGTTAAAATTTAATCTCTCATCTACCTTCGGGCTCCAATTCTTTCAACTGGTGTTTGAGCTGTTCTTTTTATGAATATACCATTCTCACCAGATATTTAATTTTGTTACATTTGTACCCCGCACTTTCCCACTCATGGCAGGTTTGCTATAAATAATTATTGGATAGCTTCTTTTTAATTAAATTTTTTATATATATGCAGTGCTCATAATATATGGCCCGGGCACTGAGTACAACCGCCTGAAGCTAAGTACTTTAAATCTTGCTTTAAGAATCACTGCTTTTACACTTAGAGAAAAGCGACATACTCAAAAAGAAGGCAGGAAGGCAGGCACAGTGCTATGATGTTGGAGGGCAGTTGTGCTGGTACGCTATATTATGGTATAGAAGCACAATAGCAATACTGAGTACTGCATATATATAAAAAAATTAATTAAAAAGAAGCTCTCAATAATTATTTATAGTGAATATCTGGTGAGAATGGTATATTCAGTTAAAATTTAATGCCAAGAAGTGCAGAGTGATCCATTTGGTGGGGTGTAGAAACCCAAAAGTGAGATACCGAATAGGAGGGGAGAGATTACATAAGTATCACACTGGGAAAAGACCAAAGGTCCATCGAGCCCAGCATCCTGTCCATGACAGCGGCCAATCCAGGCCAAGGGCACCTGGCGAGCTTCCCAAACGTACAAACATTCTATACATGTTGTTCCTGGAATTGTGGATTTTCCCCAAGTTCATTTAGTAGTGGTTTATGGACTTGTCCTTTAGGAAACCGTCTAACCCCTTTTTAAACTGTGCTAAGCTAACCACCTTCACTACGTTCTCTGGCAACGAATTCCAGAGTTTAATAATGCGTTGGGCGAAGAAACATTTTCTCTGATTTGTTTTAAATTTACTACACTGTAGTTTCATCGCATGCCCCCTAGTCCTAGTATTTTTGGAAAGCGTGAACAGACGCTTCACATCCACCTGTTCCACTCCACTCAATATTTTATATACCTCTATCATGTCTCCCCTCAGCCGTCTCTTCTCCAAGCTGAAAAGCCCTAGCCTCCTTAGTCTTTCTTCATAGGGAAGTCGTCCCATCCCCACTATCATTTTAGTTGCCCTTCGCTGCACCTTTTCCAATTCTACTATATCTTTCTTGAGATGCGGCGACCAGAATTGAACATAGTACTCAAGGTGCGGTCGCACCATGGAGCGATACAACGGCATTATAACATCGTCACACCTGTTTTCTATACCTTTCCTAATAATACCCAACATTCTATTCGCTTTCCTAGCCGCAGGAGCACACTGAACAGAAGGTTTCAGTGTATTATCGACGACGACACCCAGATCCCTTTCTTGGTCCGTAACTCCTAACGTGGAACCTTGCATGACGTAGTTATAATTCGGGTTCTTTATTCCCACATGCATCACCTTGCACTTGCTCACATTAAACGTCATCTGCCATTTAGCCACCCAGTCTCCCAGTCTCGTAAGGTCCTTCTGTAATTTTTCACAATCCTGTCGCGAGTTAACGACTTTGAATAACTTTGTGTCATCAGCAAATTTAATTACCTCGCTAGTTACTCCCATCTTTAAATCATTTATAAATATATTAAAAAGCAGCGGTCCTAGCACAGACCCCTGAGGAACCCCACTAACTACCCTTCTCCATTGTGAATACTGCCCATTTAATCCCACTCTCTGTTTCCTATCCTTCAACCAGTTTTTAATCCACAATAGGGACATTTCCTCCTATCTCATGACCCTCCAATTTCCTCTGTAGCCTTTCATGAGGTACCTTGTCAAACGCCTTTTGAAAATCCAGATACACAATATCAACCGGTTCCCCTTTGTCCGCATGTTTGTTTACTCCTTCAAAGAATTGAAGTAAATTGGTCAGGCAAGATTTCCCCACACAAAAGCCGTGCTGACTTGGTCTCAGTAATCCATGTCCTAGGATGTGCTCTGTAATTTTGTTTTTGATAATAGTCTACCATTTTCCCCGGCACCGACGTCAGACTCACCGGTCTATAATTTCCCGGATCTCCCCTGGAACCTTTTTTTAAAAATCGGCGTTACATTGGCCACCCTCCAATCTTTTGGTACCATGCTCAATTTTAAGGATAAATTACATATCACTAACAGTAGCTCCGCAAGCTAATTAATTCTGTTCTATCAGTACTCTAGGATGAATACCATCCGGTCCAGGAGATTTGCTACTCTTCAGTTTGCTGAACTGCCCCATTATGTCCTCCAGGTTTACCGTGAAGTCAGTAAGTTTCTCCGACTCGTCCGCTTGAAATACCATTTCCGACACCGGTATCCCACCCAAATCTTCCTCGGTGAAGACCGAAGCAAAGAATTCATTCAATCTCTCCGCTACGTCTTTGTCTTCCTTGATCTCCCCTTTTACCCCTCGGTCATCCAGCGGCCGAACCGATTCTTTTGCTGGCTTCCTGCTTTTAATATACCGAAAAAAATTTTTGCTATGTTTTTTTGCCTCTAATGCTATCTTTTTTTCGTAATCCCTCTTGGCCTTCATCTGCGCCTTGCATTTGTTTTGACACTCCTTATGCTGCTTCTTGTTATTTTCAGACGGTTCCTTCTTCCATTTTCTGAAGACGTTTCTTTTAGCTCTAATAGCTTCCTTCACCTCACTTTTCAACCACGCCGGTTGTCTTTTGGACTTCCGTCTTTCTTTTCTAATTCACTGAATATGTTTAGCCTGGGCCTCCAGGATGGTATTTTTGAACAGCATCCATGCCTGTTGTACAGTTTTTACTCTCTCAGTTGCCCCCCTAAGATTTTTTTTTAACCGTTCTTCTCATTTTATTGTAGTCTCCTTTTTTAAAGTTAAACGCTAACGTATTTGACTTCCTGTGTATAGATACTTCAAGGTTGATATCAAGACTGATCATATTATGATCACTGTTATCAAGCGGCCCCAGTACCATAACGTCCCTCACCAGAACATGCGCTCCACTAAGGACCAAGTCTAGAATTTTTCCTTCTCTCGTCGGCTCCTGCACCAGCTGCTCCATAAAGCTGCCCTTGATTTCATCAAGGAATTGTACCTCTCTAGCGTGTCCCGATGTTACATTTACCCAGTCTGTATTTGGATAATTGAAGTCACCCATTATTATCACATTGCCCATTTTGTTTGCGTTTCTGATTTCTTTTATCATTTCTGCGTCTACCTGCTCATCCTGGCGAGGCGGACGGTAGTACACTCCTATCACCGTCCTTTTCCCTTTTATACATGGAATTTCAACCCACAGTGATTCAAAGGTGTACTCACTCTGCTGCTCCCCAGTATCTCTCCACACTCGTCCTTCCCTACACCCCTTCCCGTGTACTCCGCTCCATGGATAAATCCTTATCTGTTCCCTTCTCCACTACTGCCAAATCCAGACCGTGCCTTCTGTCTCGCTGCACCCTACGCCTGGAATAAACTTCCTGAGCCCCTACGTCTTGCCCCATCCTTGGCCACCTTTAAATCTAGACTGAAAGCCCACCTCTTTAACATTGCTTTTGACTCGTAACCACTTGTAACCACTCGCCTCCACCTACCCTCCTGTCCTCCTTCCTGTACACATAAATTTTTTTTTTTTTGTTACATTTGTACCCCGCACTTTCCCACTCATGGCAGGCTCAATGCGGCTTACATGGGGCAATGGAGGGTTAAGTGACTTGCCCAGAGTCACAAGGAGCTGCCTGTGCCTGAAGTGGGAATCGAACTCAGTTCCTCAGGACCAAAGTCCACCACCCTAACCACTAGGCCACTCCTCCACTAATTGATTTGATTTGCTTACTTTATTTTTTGTCTATTAGATTGTAAGCTCTTTGAGCAGGGACTGTCTTTCTTCTATGTTTGTGCAGCGCTGCGTACGCCTTGTAGCGCTATAGAAATGCTAAATAGTAGTAGTAGTAGTAATTTGTGTCCTGCTGAATATGTAATCTGTCTGAGTCAAGGCTCTCGTTAATATACAATGCTACCCTTCCACCGGTCCGGTCCACCCTATCACTACGATATACTTTGTACCCCGGTATGACAGTGTCCCACTGGTTATCCTCCTTCCACCAGGTCTCAGTAATGCCTATTATATCCAAATTTTCATTTAGTGCAATATATTCCCAACTCTCCCATCTTATTTCTTAGAGTCCTAGCATTTGCTTTTAGACATTTCAGAGTATGTTTGTTGTTCCTATTTGCATGATGCTTAGTACTTGCCACTATTGATTTGCCATCTTTTGTCTGATCTTTAGTTGTATTTAAGGGCACCTGGCCTACCATGGTCTGTTGTGGAACCTCACTATCCAGAAACCCTGTCTTCCCTGTTTGTGAGGTATCCTTGCAAGATACCTTATCCCGAACCATGCGCTTTTGAGCGACTGTCGGCCTTCCCCCCATTTCTATTTTAAAAGCTTCTCTATCTCCTTGTTAAATGCCGATGCCAGCAGCCTGGTCCCACCCTGGTTAAGGTGGAGCCCATCCTTTCGGAATAGGCTCCCCCTTTCCAAGATTAGTAAGCACGACTCAGGAGCGAGACCTTGGGGTGTTGGTGTCGGAGGATATGAAGGTGAAGAAACAATATGACAAGGCGACAGCCGTTGCCAGAAGGATGCTAGGTTGCATAGAGAGGGGTATAACCAGCAGAAGAAAGGAGCTGTTGATGCCCCTCCACAAGTCGTTGGTGAGGCCCCACTTGGAGTATTGTGTTCAGTTTTGGAGGCCGTATCTTGCTAAAGATGTAAAAAGACTAGAAGCGGTGCAAACAAAATCTACAAAAATGGTATGGGACTTGCGTTGCAAACCGTACGAGGAGAGACTTACCGACCTGAACATGTATACCTGGGAGGAAAGGAGAAACAGGGGTGACATGATACAGACGTTCAAATATTTGAAAGGTATTAATCTTCATACAAACCTTTTCCGGAGACGGGAAGGTGGTAGAACTAGAGGACATGAATTGAGGTTGAAGGGGGGCAGACTCAGAAGTAATGTCAGGAAGTATTTTTTCACAGAGAAGGGTGGTGGACACGTGGAATGCCCTTCCGCAGGAGGTGGTGGAGATGAAAACAGTAATGGAATTCAAACATGCGTGGGATAAACACAAAGGAATCCTGTTTAGAAGGAATAGATCTATGGAACCTTAGCGGACATTGGGTGGCGACGCTGGTATTTGGAGAATAAAACTGGTGCAGGACGGACTTCTACGGTCTGTGCCCTGAGAAAGGCAGGGACAAATCAAACTCGGATATACATATAAAGTATTACATACCATGTAAAATGACTATCTTGTTGGGCAGACTGGATGGACTGTTCAGGTCTTTATCTGCTGTCAGGCAAAACATAAAACATGGAGTGGAGAGGACCAAATATCAAGAGATCAGTCACCACACACAAGGGTAAGATGCTCCAGTTTCGGCTATATCAGCCTTCTTCAGGGGTCAATCAATGGATGTTCGATAGTACATCGATTGATGGAGCATTAAATAATCAACTGATTGAAATCACAGGAACCTTGACAAACACTTCGTATAACGCACTGCTGCAAAATAGAAAGCAAAAAACATAACACAACCACAGCCATCTTAACTTGCCTCCCCCCCAAAGGCCGTGTGGGGTAGCACCATTGTCCGTTTAACTGCCGTAACATAGTGAAGTCCTTGCTGTGTCCCGCAAATATGTCCTTCAGTAGTCTTGTAGTCATTTACTCACTCACCTCTGGACACCCAAATTCCTGCTTTCTGATCACACGCGTCATTTCGTTCCTGAACTTTCGTTCCTTTCAGCCATTATTCTTTCTGAATTTTTTCCACAAACTTCTTTTTTTTTTTTTTTTTAATATTTTTATTAATAAGAGAAATACACACACATCCAAATTTCCTCCACGCCACAATATTGCGGGATTGCATACAGACTAGTACAGTACAATAGTGACACAAATGAATGACATTATCTAGCAGATCCGTTTGTGCCAATTCCTCTTAGTTTTCTGTTTTCCTCCTCCCCCTTCCCCTCCACCCTGCCCTTCCCATCCCCTCCCTCCCTCCCCCTCGATGCTGATTCCTTAGTGTCTAGATTTCTGGCACCCCCCTCTCATCATATCATATACTGTTGTCTTTTGTGCTGGATAGCTGTGACAGTTTCTCAAAACTACTTCTCCATACAGAGTGGCCCGGTGGTGGCCTGCTCCAGTTATATTCAAACTGACCTCCCCTCTCCCATCCTGCCATTTGTTTTATGCTATTGTACCACTGAGTAAGAGGAGGAGGAGTTTTGTCCACCCAATGTTGCAGAATAACCTTTTTCACCAGGATCAAAGCCAGTAAAACAAATCGGCCCTGATACATATTCCATCCCTGAGCATCTGGGTCTGAGTCCAATCCCAATAGTAAAACCCTGTAATTCCTCTCTATGGGCTGTTCTATCACTTCCTCCAGGTGCATCAGCACTCCGTTCCAGAACGGCTGCAACACTTGGCATTCTAAGAAGTGATGTACTATTGTGCCTTTATGATTTACACATTTATCACAATCCTCTGAGTCCCATAGTCCCATTGCTTTACCCCTGCTCCTAGTGAGATATGCATGGTGCAAGATCTTCAATTGAGTTTCATGACAACTCACATTAGGAGCTATCCTATATGCCAGATCAAAGCATCTCTGAAGCTCCGTTGTTGAAACCTCATTGCCCACCACCAAGCTCCACTTTTTTGCCAGTACTTCAAATAGTTTTGTAGGCTTCCATGATTTACCCAAGTGGTACCAACAGGAGAGCTTGTTGCTTTCAACGGGCAGCTGCTTAAACACCACATCTAATACAGTGAATGCTGGGAGTCTTTTGCTCTCCCTTTTCAAGGCTAATAAATAATGTCTGATTTGTAAGTATGAGAAAAATAGGCGCTTTGGGATATTCCATTTGGTCTGGCACTCTTCAAATGAAAGGATCTGGGTTCCCCCTTCTGCTAGCATCTACCCCACATATTTGCAACCTTTCTGAGCCCACTCCTTAAAATATATTGATCCCTTCCCTGCAGGGAAGCCAGGGTTGTCTAGAACCTTTATGAATGGGGAGGGGCCCCCTGCCTCCCCATCCTACGTCGCCATCATTCCCACGCCAAGCGGAGTGGCTTCAAAAGAGGGGAAATCTTAATCTGCGAGCTCCTGCCGTGCAGAACATTGAAGACCAAGTAAAGATGAGCAGCGAGTTCCCACACTCGTGGTAGCGCAGAGACATAGCAGCCTGTGTATACTTCATGAATCCATCTAAGGATTGCTTCGACATTATAGAGTCTAAGATCAGGTAGATTAACTCCCTCCTCATTTCGACCCCGGATGAGCTTACTATATCCAATCCTAGCCCTCCGGCCTCCCCAGATGAATGATGATATGGCTCCTCGATATGCCCCCTCATCCCTACTGTGAACCCACAATGGCATCATCTGTAGGCTGTACAAGATCTTGGGGAAAAGTACCATTTTAACAAGTGCTACTCGACCCAAAAATGACACGGGAAGATCTTTCCATTGTTGACAAAGTTTTCTAATAGCTTCTAGCTTATCAGATATATTCTTTTTGTACATAACGTTAAAATCTAGGTGCAAATATACTCCCAGGTATTTCATAGGCCCCTTCGCTCACGCCAACGGGAAGTCAGGGCAGCTTTGTGGATAGCGCCATTGCCTCTGATTTATCAAAATTAATTCTTAATCCTGAAAAGGATCCGAATTGTTGGATAAGGTCTATCAGAGTGGGAATCCCACTTGTCGCCTCCCCAAGGAAAATTAGCATATAATTTGCGAAAAGGTTAATTTTATATTCATTCTTCCCTATCCGTATACCCTGTAGCTCTCGAGACTGCTGAATTTTACCCGCTAGTGGCTCCAAGGCCAGCACAAATAGCATTGGGGATAGTGGGCATCCCTGGTGCTTACCCCTTTGCAGTGTAAAGGACGGTGACAAAGCATTGTTTATCAAGATTTGTGCTGTCGGGTTTTTGTATAGTGCTCGTTGTCAACACACCCTTGATTTTGGACACGTGTGGACGCCCCAATGTGAACAGCAGGATAGGGGGTCAGGATAAATTAGCGTTGATTGACACAGGGGCTAGAATCAGTTTTACAAGTAGGGTTTCTCCCACGTCAGACCAGGAAAATGTGCAAACATATAAAATCCAAGGGGTCAATGACACAGTTACCAACTGTGTGGCTATCCCAGTTAAATGGGGTATCCCAGTGCAGATGCAGAGGGAACATGATAATGAAATTTTAGAAACCAATGCTGCCACTATAGTAAGCACAGAAAAGGAAATAATTGGAATTGATTTCCTCAACCAGTTAAATTTGGTAATGGATATGGCTAATCTTACATTGTGGCAATATATTGGATCTCCAAAAATGTCTACAGTTTTGGTGCACGAAGCAATTCCCATGCATTTGGCCACACAATGCACAAAAGCTGACCAACAGTATGATCTGAGTGTAATTCCCACAGAGGTTACAGACATCCCTGTTTGGGCACAAGACAAACTAGAATGCGGCAGAATGTCCACAGAAATCCTGTTAGAAGGGGAGGATCCTCCGCCATAAAAGCAATATCCAGTACCTCATCAGGCAATAGAACCCATAGCTAAGATTATACAGGTACTGAAAGAGAGGGGCATAATTAGACCGATCTCTTCTACATGCAACTCTCCAGCATGGCCAATAGTTAAACCAGGAGGCAGTGGGTTCTCAAAGAATGCACAATCCACATGGGTTTGGATATGTAAAGTATATTATATTTGCAGATATGTATGGGCGTACAGCACTTAGTACAGATAAATGGTACAAGGCTGTCTCTGGGTGTGTGTTTAGAGTAAGAGAAAGAAAGGATAGGGTGTTTGTTCAGAAGTGAGAAACCTTGGGGCTGTGCTGCGAGAGGTATATAGGTGTGCAGAGAGAAAGGAAGAGAGAGAAGCTGCCAGCCCCCAGAGCCCTGTACTCTGGGGCTCAAGATGGTGGTGGGCAGAGGGAAAGAAAGAGAGAGGGACCTAGTGCCCTGGACACAGAGAAGTGCCCTGGACAGAGAGCAGTGCCTTGAGCCAAAGAGATAAAAAAACTTCTCTGAAGTCCAGAGAGGTGACCAATTTCACAGGTTGTCCTTTTTGAAGTTCCAAGCTATGGAGCCTCTATGTCTGGCCTCCTTTGTTCTCAAAGAGAGCTCTGCTCCCAGATGGAACAAAAGGTATGCTGATCAAGAGCAATTAAACACAGGGCTAGCAGGCGCTCAACACCCATTTTTCCATCCTCTGATTCCTGAAGGGGAGGGGGAAGTTCTCAGAGGTCAGAAGCTGGTTTAATATTATGTCAAGCTGGTTTCATATTAATATAAGTATGTCCAGCAATAATTTTGACTTCCAGCAATTGCTGACACTCGTATCCCATGTAAAAATTCCCCATATATGCCAAATTGCAGCAGCACCCAGAAAAGATATTCCCATAATATTTTATCAAATGCTTTTTCCGCGTCTAGACTAACAGTATTATCTCCCATTTTGTTCCCCTTGGTCTGTATGGCATTAAGTGCTCTAAGAAAGTTAGTAGAGGCATATCTCCCCGGCACGAAGCCTGATTGGTCCTCATGCACCAAAGTTGGCAGCACTTTTCCCAGTTGAGCTGCCATAATACTAGCAAACAACTTTATATCTTGATTTAATAAGGATATGGGGCGGCGGTATGATCCCAATACCTCCCGGTCACGTCCCAGCTTTGGCAAAACTATGATAGAGGCTTGTGTCAGGGCCCCCGTGAGCTGCCCTTCTGTGCATAATGCCTCACAGAGTTCACTAAACAGCCCTGTTATCTGTCCTCCCAAGATTTTGTAAAATTCTGGCCCTAGCCCAGGGGTAGGCAACTCCGGTCCTCGAGAGCCGCAGGCAGGTCAGGTTTTCAGGATATCCACAATGAATATGCAGGAGATAGATGAGTGGAGGAGTGGCCTAGTGGTTAGGGTGGTGGACTTTGGTCCCGGGGAACTGAGGAACTGAGTTTGATTCCCACTTCAGGCACAGGCAGCTCCTTGTGACTCTGGGCAAGTCACTTAACCTTCCATTGCCCCATGTAAGCCGCATTGAGCCTGCCATGAGTGGGAAAGCGCGGGGTACAAATGTAACAAAAATAAAATAAATAAATACCATGGAGGCAGTGCTTGCAAATCTATCTCCTGCATATTCATTGTGGATATCCTGAAAACCTGACCTCCCTGCGGCTCTCGAGGACCGTAGTTGCCTACCCCTGCCCTAGCCCATCGGGTCTTGGCACTTTTGCTAACTTAAGCTTCTTTATGGCTTCCTGAATTTCAAGACCCATGACTTTCCCGTTCAACATTTCTCTTTGTTCTTGACTTAGAGCTGGGAGCCTAAGGCTCTGAAAAAATGCCTCCCATTTGTTCCCATCACAGGTCCTCTTACGTACAGCGATTTATAAAAGTTCACAAATGCCTTTTATATATCCTCTTCTTTAACCATCTTCTGCCACCCCCCCCCCCCCCCATCATTTTTTTATTTTTATTTATGTGAAGTCTTTATTGAACATTTATGCAATACATTTTGTTCAAAGTACAATACATCAGTGCACTTATACATATATGGCCGTGTGACAGATATTCCAACAAGATGCTTTCTATATTATAACAACATTCAATTAACCTCTGTTGACTTCTTTAATTTTTATGTTTTTTCAAAAAAAATACCCCCCCATCCCTACCCTCGCCACCTTATGGGGAATACACTATACTCTTCCAGCCATACATTTGCACCTGAATAACTCTAGGCTGTGTTTCCCCCCCCCCCCCCATCATTTTTGATGCTAGCTACGAGTTGTTTTGCAGGTCTGTTTCGCACCAGGGTTGCCAACAAGCTCCCTGTTTTGTTTCCCCACCTATGAAGTCGATACTTATATAGTTGAATGTCCCTCACTGCCCTCTTATTCAACGTCTCATTGGTCATGGCTTTTGCCTCTCTGAAAGTGTCCTTTGCCCTTTCGTCTCCTCTCATCATCAGTGCCCTAGCCTTCTGGAGTGTCTGGAGCTGGCCAAGGAGCTCCCCCTCTCTTTTCTTTCGAGTCCTTGCTGTGTATTCTAGAATTTTCCCCCTCATTCCCTGCCTCCCAGAGGACAACTGGGTCGTCCACAGAGTTCTTGTTATCCTCGAGGAAGGACTTCCATTCCTGTTGCAAATATTCTCTAAATTCAGATTCTTGGTATAAGGTTGGATTCATTCACCAGCTCACCTTGCTTCTATCTCCCCCAATATTGACTTCCACCCAAACCAGGCTGTGGTCTGATACCACTTCCGCCTCAATCCCCGCAGCCCGACTAACAGAAAATAGGCCCTGTGATAGTAAGATGTAATCTAGCCTTGCCTGACGTTTGTGGACATTTGAGTAGAAAGTGTATTCCCTCTCGTCCGGGTGCAACACCCTCCAGACATCCACTAGTCTCAGATACCTCTGTAACAGCCCTATTCCCCTTTCCTCCGTGCCCTTGGGCCTTGTCTTTGGTGGTTTGCAATCAACTAGTGAGTCTGCTGTTAAATTAAAATCCCCTGCCACAACCATTTTGTACTCTTGTAATGGGGCCAACATTTTTGGGAGTAGATGTTTGGGGCTTATACCAAGCACAAGGCCACCCGTGTTCCTTGAAGAGTGCCCACCCATATCACAAATCTACCTTCAGGGTCCTGAACAATTTTGTGGCATGTGTTGTCTAAGCTTTTACTTATGAGAATGGCCACTCCCCTTTGTCTATTGTTAAAGGATGAGTAAGCCATTTCCCCCACCCAGCCTTGCTTCAACTTCAGATGCTCTGGGGCTGACAAATGAGTTTCTTGCACCAAAAGAACATCCACTTTAAATTGCTTACTATATTGCAAAATCTTTTTCCGCTTGATTGGCGAATGTATTCCATCTACATTAAGGGAGGCTATACGAATACTACCTATTTCCCCACACTAGCACCATACTAATTCAATACCTCCTAGCTGTATTGCCCCTCCAGCGTAGCACCCCAGCCATGCCACCCTGCGGGATAAATCTCCTTTGTCTTTCCTGCACGCCCCGTATCCTCGCTTCCCTGAGAGGAAATGTCTGACTCTCCAGCCTCAAACCCCTGTGGTCCCTCTTAGTTCCCATTCCTGTCTTCCCATTACCTCTGCCCCCCTTCCCCTCCATCTTCCACCCCTCCCTCCAACTCCCCCTCTTCCCACTCTCCCTCTCCCTTCGCCCCCATTCAGCCTCTCGTCTCATCCCCTCACACACACACACGTCCATTCTCCTTAGCATCCCAGCTGGCCCAAATGTGTATAGCCATAAATTTTTCTCAGATATAGTGGCCAAGTTGGTGACGTACTCAGACTACCAGATGGTCCTAGGAGGAGATTTTAATACATATGCTGATCCCACCATTGACTGTAAGCCAGCTAAAGTGCGGGGAAAAGGGGTGGAAGATAAGGGAATTAACTTTCTGAATAATCAGTTGGGGACAGTAGATGTATGGCGACTTACACCCACATGAAACAGGTTATACGTTTTACTCTAATCCTCATGATGTGTACTCTAGATTAGACTATTTCCTTATATCACAGTCTATGTTCTCGGTGGTAAAGGGGGCTCACATAGTTGGTAATGTAATCTCTGATCATTCGGCTGTCACACTAGCCCTCTTATACACGGAGGGGAGATCAGAGAGGGTATGGAAGTTTTCACCAGCCTTATGCAATGACAGGGCGTTCTGTCTATACTTAAAAGAAAAATGGCTCGAGTATCAACACCATAATGCAACCCCGGAAGTGAACCCAGTCACTTACTGGGAAGCCTCCAAGGCGGTATTACGGGGATATATCCTTGCCTACACAGCAAGCAAAAAGAAAAAACTGGAGGCCGATCTGCTGAGACTCTCTACAGAGTATCAGCGGATACGATGGCAGCATTATGGGTAGTCGGGACCAGAGGATAAAGGATACCATGGTGGGGTTACGTAAACAAATAGATCAATTGCTTACAACCAGAGCTGAAAGGGACATTTATTACCAAAGATTTAACTCTTTAAATGGGGGTGCAAAGCGGGGTAGCTGTTGGCCAACCTAGTGCGTCCGTATAGAAAGCGGCAGGTAGTTACAGCTATAAAAGATTATTTTGGACGGCTGCTATACCAAGAGGCCCAGAAACAACAACAGTTCCTTACGGGGAGAGGGATCTGGACGTGGCAAAAAAGGATAAATTCTTCCAAGATCTGACAATACCAAAGTTCACCCCGGATCAAGTGCAAAAGATGAACCCACCCCATAACAGCGCTAGAAGTTAGGCAAGGTATAAAAGCACTGAAGCTGGCTAAAGCCCCGGGTCCAGATGGATACGGTCCAGAGTATTATAAACTACTTTCAGATGTCATAACTAGCCCACTGGCCGACATGTACAATAGTTTAACCAGTGTGCGGGAGGGGGGATGACAAAACCTAGCGCATATTATCTTGCTGCCTAAGCCCGGGAAAGATACAGAGCAGGTTGGCTCATACCGCCCAATCTCGCTTCTCAACCAGGATGTCAAATTGTTAGTGGCCATCTTAGCCCGGAGAATGAATGTGTGCTTACCCAGTGTGATACATGAGGATCAGGCGGGATTTGTCCCGGGACGCTATGCTTCAATGAACCTTATTAGAGCCTTAGCAGCGATACATACATACAGAGGCAAGGGAGGAAAAGAGGCCATAGTAGGGTTAGATAAGGAGAAGGCCTTTGACAGTATTTCCTGGCAGTACTTGTTCTGGATAATGGAGCAGTATGGACTGCAAGGCCGATTCATTGACTGGGTTCAAAATCTCTATACCAAGCCGCAAGCCAGATTACTAAGAAATAAAAACCTGACTGAGAGTTTCAATCTTCAGAGATGAACACGACAGGGCTTCCCACTCTCCCCACTTCTATTTCTTTTAGCTATAGAACCCCTAGCGATCAAGCTTAAGCAGTTGTCCCAGATAGGAGGCTTGCAGTAGGAGGAAGGGAAATACGCATTAACCTTTTTGCGGATGATATCTTACTCTACTTGGAGAATGCTCCAACCCAATTGAAACCAGCACTGACAGTGGTGAAAGAATTTGGTGGTATTTTGGGGTTGCAAGTTAACTGTGGTAAATCCGAGCTTCTTCCACTGTCTGGTATCTCAGATACTTCGAGTTTTGGGGGTCTGTCTGTAGCACCGGTGAAAAAATCCATGCGTTATCTGGGCATATATTTGAGCACTGATCCCGCAGAGATGTATAAGAGAAACATTTTAGACCAAATTGATAAGATAAAGCAAATGTGCTATAGATGGAAGGACTTACCAGTTTCACTATTTGGAAGAATAGCACTCGCAAAGATGGTATTGCTCCCAAAACTGCTATATCCCTTGCAAGCTATGCCCGTATGGATAAGATGACATGATGAAAGGTTATTTCGATTCATTCTCAGATCTTTTATTTGGCGGCAGAAGGGGTCACGTATTGGACATCATACGCTTACACTCCCAAGGGAAAAAGGGGGTCTTAAGCTGCCAGATTTACGCCTATATAATGTGGCGGCATTGATGAGACTAGTATATGAGGGGATAGCAGATCAATCAAAATTTACACCGACCAAATGGTGGGAGGGGTGGTGCTCGCCATACGCGCTTATAAACCTGTTGCACGCGCCCTCAGGGCTGGGAACGAAGCTAAACTGGCAGTATACCTTTCTCCAACCACTGAGGAATGCGTGGAACTGGTGGAGAAGTAGACAAGGGCGCAGTCCCCATGCCTCACCTTTTTTAAGATTAGTGGGATTGGTGGGTTTCCCAGCAGGGATAGGCCCATCCATTTTTAAACAGTGGGCAGGAAAGGGGGTGTGTGACCCTGGGACAAATGACTCAAGCGGGAGAGGATACCTTTATGACATTCACGCAGGCCAAAGCCGCATGGCAGATTCCTAACATGCACATGATACATTATATGCAAGCACAGCACTACTGGCAGCAGGTGAGATCAAAATATGGGGGCATCCGGGACATATGGTACTTTGGATAAGTTGGTAATGCAAATGCCACCTGGGAGCAATAGGTTATCCACATGGTACACGTTAGTGAGTAGGATACTGTCAGAAAAGGGCACAGCTAGTGTTATTAATCGATGGAATGGGGAATTGGGAACGACATACACACAGACACAGTTCCACAGGCTCTTTGTAGCATTGTTTGTGATGGTCAAATTGGCAGAGTGGCAAGAGATGCAATTTAAAATACTACATAGGACATATATTACCCGGGAAAAGGGGAAGATAATGAAATTGTGGGACTCAAATCAGTGTCTCAAGTGCCAGGCAGGCGTAGGCACGCTCTTGCACATGTTTCTGGAATGTCCCCGGTTGACTCTGTGGAATGAAGTGTTTGGCGTGCTTAATGGGGTATTAAACGTAACGGTGGAGTGGTCATATCAGGCCTTGCTCCTGGGGGACCAATCCGCTCTGATGGAGCAAGGACTATCTCAACCGCAGAGGCGATTCTTATATTTGGCCGTGCTGGCAGTAAAAAACATCATTCTGGCATTCTGGACCAGTGAGGGAGGATGGGGGTGGGTAGGAGGTATGCATGGGGGACATCAAAGCATATCATTGATATTCTAACAGGATGGGTGTGGATAGGTGAGGGGTGGGGTGATCAACAGAGACATACAGCTTTATGGTTTATAATGGGCTAGGAACCCCAGGTCCTTGTCCCCATGCATACCTCCGACCCACCCCCATCCTCCCACCCTGTCAGACTGTCATAGTAATGCTTGAATGTTTTCACTTATATACACTGTCAGCTAGCACATTTGCTTATTTCTGATCTGACGAAGAAGGGCAACCTTCGAAAGCTAATCAAGAAATGTATTAAGTTATGTCCAATAAAAAAGGTATCATCTTATTTTCTTTTCCATGTTTTATTTTGTTTGATTTCTATTGATAACCTTAAGAGTGGACTAACGCGGCTACCACACTCCTCTACTTAAGTAGGGGGAATAAAAGAATAATGCAATGCGAGCATACGACGAAGAAACAATACTACTCCAAGGAGCAGAGTTACTAAAGCTGTGTTACCCTGTATTGCTATTCATTGCAATGTTCTGCACACAATGATTGTATTTGTATGACTTGTATTGCTGTTAATAAAGATAAAAAAAAAAAAAAAGCATCCCAGCATACCTCCAAGCGCAGCACATCAGCAGCCAAATGACCCCAATCATTCTCCCCTTTACGATTGAGATTCTAACCCCCTCAATCATCCCTCACAGTAACATGCATTGACTCCCCTCCCTCCCCTTCCAACTCTTAGAACTAACTTGTGTACAAACAGACCAACTTTCCAACTGGGAGGCAATTAGCCTCTTCCCTACTCAAACATATAAACTGCAAACATAACTGTAAGCAAAACAGTGCATACTGTATTTGGAGCAATTGACATCGCTTTGTGCTACAATTTATCCTCAAAGCTTTAGTCAGTTCGACAGCGCCCTGGCCACGTATCCCGCAAGGCCTGTTTGGTTCCTTCTTGCCACTGTTGCCAGTTTACCTGGGGCTAGTTCACAAGCCGCATCTGACCCTCACCTCTGTTCTGGAGCCCTGCAAGATCCACTGTGCGATTCTCCGATCCTGTTTTTAGCTCCGCTCCGTGGGACAGATGGTCCATTCACAGTACTCCCCAGGCCATTAGTGGCGATGTCTGACACCCTGTGATTTCTGCTCTTTTTTTTTTATTTTTAAGGACTGACTGCTCATTGTTCACTGCTCAGTTTATGCATCCTTGTCTGATGAACAACCCCTTAGCTACCCAGCCAGAGCAGCCGTTAGGGCCTTCACCTTGCTCACTGTGTATCGCCTTGTTGCATCTCCACTGCCCATTCTGGAACCTTCGCTAGCTTCTCCATAAAAGCTTGTAATTCCTCTACCTTTGTTAAGGTAAAAGTGCGGTTGTTGTGGGTAATCTGAACTCTAGCTGGATATTGAAATGCAAATTTAATTCCTTGCTCGAATAACTTCGTGCAAAACGGCGCCATCAACTTCCTCTGCTCCATGACTCTGAAAGAAAAGTCTTGAAACAATAAGATCCTTTGTCCTTTGTATTCCAGATTGCGTTGTTTCTTATAGTGCTCGAGGATTTTAGCTTTATCTGCATAATTCAGGTATCCGGCGATGACTATTGGTCTCTCTCTACCATCTCTCCGCGCCCCTATGCGATGAATCCTCTCCACCTGGCCTGACTCTAGTACAAGGCCCAGGTGCCTGGGAATCCATTTTTCAGTTCTGTTTCATGGACAGATTCAGGTATACCAACAAGTCGCACGTTATTGCGTCTCCCCCTATTTTCTTGATCTTCAACGCGATCGATCAGCGTGCGTACTTGGGTCTCCAGGTCACCAATGCGCCCCTCTGCTGCTGCCATTTGGTCTTCTTGAGAAGAGATTTGATCTTCCGCCTGCTGTATTCTGACTGCCTGGCTTGCAATACACTCTTTATGTTTAAATCATTTTTATTAATTGTAACTGACAATTAAACAGTTCTTTGTCGAAAAAAGATACATACAAAAATTGTCATCCAACAGGTTCAATCAACATATCAAGTTACAGTATGGCATTTGTATTTTCTCCCCCTCCCACCCTCTGGGTACCCTTGGTACTCCCTATATCTTGTCACACCCCAAAATTACAAGTATAACGAGAGCAACAGCTAACAATCATCTGGCTAGAATCCTCCAGAATAAACTCTTATTTCACTGCAACTTGTGTGAGTTACTTAAACTATATTAACCTTAAGGTGTATTCCCCCCTACCAACCTACCCTACCCATCCCTACCCTTCCCCCCCCCCCCCTTGCTCCATTGTGAGGTCAACTGTATATGTTGTTCGGGTCTCTCAGTGGTCGGTATCAAATGTAATGGTGTGTCTCATTACATACTGCATGCCTAAAAAAAAAAAAAAGTTTTTATACTGTCAGAGTGATGTGGTCTGGACCGGAGGCCCCTCTTATCAATAGGTATTATACCACCTACTCCGCCATCAACAGGCTCTCTGCTTAGTGACCGGACCCACGGGGCACCAGGAAAGAATCAAAAATTCAATAATAGACTTCGTGCCCTGGATGGAAGAGTGATCCAAAGCACCTCCCATTGTGCCCTAAACCTAAGGCCCGCGGGGCTTTCCAAATCAGTCACTCCACACCGGTCTATTCTCATTTGTTGCACTAGCTGTGCGCGCCATGTCTGTAAAGGGGGTGTTTCTTTTGCCCTCCAAAATTGCAGAATTGTAGTTATTCCAAAATACATAGCCACCTTAACAAATGCCCTAAAGCCCTCTGGGGGTTCTGCAGTGAACTTAAAGTGATTAAATAAGATTAGGGGTTCACAAACAAGGGTACAATTCCATAATTGGTCTATTCCCTTCACAACCTGCCTCCAGAACTGCTCCACATAGGGACAACTCCAGAACATATGCCCTAGAGAGGCTGCACTTTGGTTACATTTAGGGCAGGTTCCTTCGGCAGTAAACCCCGCCCTTTGTGCTCAGTGAGGAGATATGTGTGTTCTCAGCAGCCATCTATATAGCCTCTCTCTCTGTGGTATGGAAAGCCGCTGCTTGTAAATAAATTTCAAATATGATCTACACTCTTCTTCTGTGAGTGTACAGCCCAAATCCCTTGACCACTCCCGCGCGAGCTGCCGGAAATCTTATTCTGCTGCCGTGTCCTTAAGTTGTTAGTGGTGGAATCTCAGTGGTATTGGAAGCTGTGCTCCCAGAGTAAACTCTTCTGAAAGAACCTCCACCACTTCCTCTGTAAGGTTTGTCCACTCTAGGGAAGCAACATAATGGGTCAGCTGGCGATATGCAAATTGATATGTTGGGGGAATTCCTTACCGAGCCTGAAGTTCTAGGTATGGGAGAATTCGTCCCTGTTCTGTGACTATATGTGCCAGGTATACTATCCCCTTTTGTGCCCATCTGCTAAATAAGCTAACCTCTTGGCCTGATGGAAATGCTGGATTGTTGCATATTGATAGTGCGGGAGGAGAAGTGATAACGTCTACACACCCACCTCCAAGTTTCCCTGAGAGATTTCAAAAGAGGGTGTCTCTGAAATGCTGCAGTAGGCAGGGGAGTCCCGGAATGGAGCAAGGGGCTAAAATGTATATCTGGGAACACCGAGGTCTCCACCGGTGTAATAGAGAAATCAGATGTCCCCCGATACCAGTCATTTATATGTCTCATGGAACTTGCAATTGCCAAAAATTTGATATTTAGAAGTCCCATGGTTCCCCCTCCCTTGGGGCTATCATCTGATGATAAGGTATTCTAGGTTTCTTCCCCTGCCAGAGATACGTTTGTATCAGGCGCTGCAACAGCTTTTCATCTTTGCGTTTCAAAAACAGTGGTAATTGTTGAAAGACATATAACCACCTAGGGGCAACCACCATATTAAATAGTGCTATTCTACCCCAGATTGTAAGTGGCAATTCCTTCCACATGGACAATTTGTTTCTAGTCATCTCTATCAATGGGGCTATGTTGTCTCTGTACATGGAGGACCCGTCACTAGAAATGTACACCCCTAAGTATTTCATTTTTGTTGTCTCCCATCTAAGTGGAGCCTCCCCCCGCCAGCATAATTTGGTATCACTATCCATGGGCATCGCGCAAGATTTGGAAAGGTTAAGGCCGAACCCTGACAGCCGCCCGTACTCCTTGATCAGTGCCAGAGCAACCTTAAAGGACTCCTGCGGGTTGGTCAGAACCAGGAGGACGTCGTCAGCATAGGCCAGAGCTCGGACCTCCTGCTCTCCCAACCGTACTCCCTTGATTCTTGGATCTGAGTTTAGAAGCCGTAATATAGTGGTTCCAGTGTTAAATTGAACAGGAGTGGGGATAAGGGGCAGCCCTGACGCATTCCCCTGCCTATCTGAAACCTTGTTGAGAGCCCTCCGTTTGCTGTAACATATGCTTCCATACCAGTATATAGAGCCCCAATTGCTTGCCTCACTCCGGCAGGGATTCCTATCCAGTCCAGCATATAAAACAAGAAATTCCACCCGACCCTGTCAAAAGCCTTGGTGGCATCGAGGCTCACCAAAATCCCAGGGATCTCCTCATGCCAGCACTGCGCCATTGCCAGTAAGACTCTCCGAATATGTAATACAGAGTGTCTTCTGGGGATAAATCCCACCTGTGCGGGCTCAATCACACTAGAGAGACATGTGTTGAGTCGTGTGGCCAAGATCTTTGCTAAAAGTTTAATATCGACATTAATTAGCGAGATAGGCCTATAGGATTCTGACTCCTCACCGCTTTTTCCCGGCTTCAGCAGTAGTGATATGCAGGCAGTATTTTCATGCAATGGAAATTTCCCTTGTATTACTGCCTGGTGGTATTCAAATAACGGGCATAGCAATTGGGGCTGTAACAGTTTATAAAATTCTCCCGATCCACCCCTGGTGCCGAGAAAGATTTTAGCCCTTTTATTGCCTCTGACAGTTCCTTAAGCTGGATAGGGGCCTCTAAACGTTCTATCTCTAACTCTCCTAGTTTTGGCATTTGTGCCCTGTTGAGGAAGTCGCTCATGTGTGCTTCCCCGGCAGGCAGGTCGGCACTGTACAGCTGAGCAAAATGGTCCTGCAGTATTTGAAGGATCCTATCTGGGTCATTGGTGAGGCCTCCCGTCTTTTCTTTCAGGGCCGATATAGCTCTACCTCCTCCCCGTTTCCGAACTATCCGAGCCAGCATGCCCCCTGCTCTGTTTCCAAATCGATGGAACCTATATTTTTGAAAGATCCTATTCTTTAACGTTCTTTCATGCAACAAGGAGTTGACAGCAGCCTGCACAGACAAAAAGGCCTCCCTGGTAGCTGCGGTTTGCCGCTCCGTGTAACAGCGTCTAGCCTTCTGCAACTGCCTATTCAGACGCAAAAGGCTAGCTGCATTCTTTTTCCGTTTATTTGCTACGTACGCTATCAGGTCCCCTCGGAGTACCGCCTTACCAGTGCACCAAAGCAATTGGGGGTTCGATTTATGTTCTTTGTTAAACAATTCATATTCTTCCCACTTTTTCACCAAGAATTTTTGAAAAGATTTATCCTTTACTAAGTGGCCAGGGAACCTCCACCGCCTGGCTGGCTGGAAGCTACCTGGGGCCTCCAACTCCAACCAGACAGGACTATGGTCGGATATCAAAATTTCTTCGATTTTGGTGTCTCGGACACAATGAAACAAGGCTGCTGAAACGAATATATAGTCTAATCGTCCCCATGTCTCGTGTGCCTTGGACCAATGTGTGTAATCTCTTAAGTCAGGGTGCAGATTCCGCCATGCATCTACCACAGAGAGGGAATTGGCAAATTCTCTTAGCATCTGTGACCCCCTTCGACCCTCCATCCCTCTGCCTCCCTCCTCTGAATAATCAATCTTGGGGTCTATCAATGCATTCATATCCCCTGTTATGATCAAGTGTTTACCTTCATAAGGGAGCAGTCGCCTTAACAGTCCGGGGAAGAAGGAGTTGTCAGGAGGGGTGGGAGCGTAGACATTTAGCAGATATAATTCCCTCCCTTGTAACCACAATTTAACCAGGAGGAATCGCCCCTTGGGGTCCTGGAGAACTGTTTCTACCGTGCAGGCCAGTCGCCGGTGAATGCAGACTGCCACTCCCCCCCCACCGCCTGTCAGGGGATGCATAAATCACCTGGCCTACCCAGCCCTGTTTGAGCTTTTCATGCTCTGCAGCTGTCAACTTCATTTCCTGTAGACACGCTATATCCGCATTGAGGTGTTTTAAATGTGCCAGGATCTTTTTCCTTTTAATGGGAGACGTAATTCCTCCCACATTCCAAGTGACTAATTTACAGTGTGCTATCGCGTGGGCATACTAGCTCCATGAAAGTAATCTCGGAAAACTCAGCCCCTGGATCCCAGCCCTTCCCCAGTAGCTGTACATATTGCCCCTTCCTCGTCACTCCCGCAATCATAAGCATACAGTACCAATGTGTTTCCTTCTTTTGCGTGACCTGTTTAGGAGACCCATTCCATATAGATCTGGAGCCATCCCCCCCTGGACATTGATTCTCTTCAGATCTCCGTCTTCCCCACCCATTACCCATCCTATTGCCTGAACCCCCTCCCTTTTCGCCCTAACCATAACTTCTCTCCTTCCAGATGACATGGCACCGCTACGAGGGTCCCCCTCCCTCCCCCTCCCTTCAGCCCCCCCCTGCCTTAACGGGAGTCCCCCCCCCCCCCCAGTCGATCAATTCAGGTCTAGTATGATACTTTGGTATACGAGCTCCCTCCACAACCGCTAGTACTACTGGAACATAGAACATGATAACACTTTATCAACATTTGCACAAACAAGGAATTATATAACCTTAGTAGTTCACACCATCGCCACTTTCTCGTGAGGTTGGAGATGGTGCGAAAACCTTTAGCAAGAGTCTTCCGGACTTATAATCAAGGCGGCGCATCGTCTGGCGCCTGCAGTTCAGCATCTATAAACTGCTGGGCCTCCTGGACCGAGTGGAAGGAACGCCATCTATTTTCGTGTTGGATCTTCAAAACAGCCGGATAAAGCAGCATAAATCTTGCTTTTCTGTTTACCAGTGTTGTACAGAGCGGGTGAAACCGGCGTCTTTGTTCTTGCACTCCTGCCGAATAATCTTGAAAGATTTTTATCTGGGCCCCGTCATATCTCAAAGTGTCCCTTTTCAATTGAAAGCCCCTCATAATTTCTTCTTTATGCAGGTAGTTGTGCACTTTAATTATCACCAGTCTAGGTCTTTGTTGCCCTTGTTGCCAAAGGCCCAGCCTATGGGCCCTTTCTATGCACAGTTCTCCATAGCTGTCTGACAGTGCCAACTCTTTTTTAAGCCATTGTTCCAGCAGGTGCCCCAGTGATTTCT
This sequence comes from Microcaecilia unicolor, assembly GCF_901765095.1. Taxonomy (NCBI): domain Eukaryota; kingdom Metazoa; phylum Chordata; class Amphibia; order Gymnophiona; family Siphonopidae; genus Microcaecilia; species Microcaecilia unicolor. The sequence continues at coordinate 323,596,952 of NC_044032.1, read as the reverse complement.
CGGGGATTGCTTCTGGCAGGCCGACAATCCGCAGGTTGCATCTCCGTGCTCTGTTCTCCATGTCTTCAATCTTGTCTTGCTGTGCCTTGAGTTGATCCATCATCTGGGTGACATCTTGGACATTCTGCGCCTGGTATCTTCCAAGACTGAGATTCTACTTTCTGCCTCTCCTAGTCTCTTCACTGTGTCTGCCATAGTAGCTTCCAGGCTGCTCATTTCTACCATCTGGGCCCTTGGAGGTAGTGGGTTTTTTTTTCCCTTTATCGTATTTAGTGCCGCTTCGAGTTGTACCAGCAGACTTTGGTCTCAGATATTGCTCCATACGGCACGTGTTTCACCCTGTTGCTGGGCTGAGCGTGCCGACCTTGTGGTGCGAGCACCCTCGTCTGGGGGTGGTGAGTGTGCAGAATATCCCATTGCCAGTGAAAGTTACTGCGTCACTTCATATAGTGGTCTGGCTACTGCTAGCTGGGTATCAGTCTCCTAATTGTACTTAATGTTGGCAAGTCTGTGCAGTAATATTGGTAATAGCATAGATCCTCCCCCCTGGCAACTGTTATCTTAGCTGTAAAGTTCAATAGAGCTGCAGTGGTAGACTCTCTTGAGTTACAGGAGCCACCAGTGCAGCACCTGTTTTCTTCTCTATTGCGGGCTTAAGTTCACCTCTCCCCCGATAATGGGGATTGTTGCAGGACAGTCTGACTTCTTTAGCGTTCCTTCAGTGCTCTTTTGTCGGGGCGGGGGAGGGGAAGAAGGGCGGTGTTGTCAGATGTGCAGCTCCCATTGTTATCGCCCCTTCAAGCTCTCATAAACCCAGCTCCGAAGGACATCCGCCGCCCGCCGCTCACCCACGTTGCTGGCTCCCATCTGCCCGTTCCGTTGCTCCTCCGGCCGCCATCTTGAGGATCGCGGCACATGCGGTCTGAATGACCTCAATTGCGGCGCTGCGGGGCGCGTCGGTAGAACCCCGAAGGTATCTTTTTGCCCTAGGGAGCTTCGGGCAACGCCAGGTTGTTGCGGGGGGGGGGGGGGGGGTCTAGTGGGTGGTGGGATAGAAGTCCCTCGCGCGGTGTAGCGGAGCTCTCTAGACGGCGACCATCTTCTCGCCCTGCTCCACCGGAAGTCTGCAATACACTCTTTAATTTTTTCCATACGTGTATGCAGTTTAGCTAACTTATTTATTTATTTGTAGCAGAGTTATCCCACATTTTCCCACCTATTTGCAGGCTCAATGTGGCTTACAATTGTTCCGTAATGGTGATCACCAATTTCAGAAAAGAGAAATACATAGTTAAGGTGGAGGAGACAAAGTAGGTTAGGTGTTCAAGTAAGGGAGTTCATTTTCATAATAAGAAATAAGAGGTAATGGGTAAAAAACTTTAGGCGTGATAAATTGTCTAAAAGAATAGAATATAAACTTCAAAATCATGATAAAATTAGTATGGACAATTAGTTTAGACCCATCTCTCTTTTAAATTATGAGGTTGAATTACAGGCAAAAATGATGGGGAATAGAATGGCTCGGGTTCTCTCTAGATTACTCCATGAAGCACAGGTGGGATTCATGAAAGGTCGCTTAGTTACGAAAAATATCTATAGGATCCTAGCATCTTTAGAATTCTCGCAGTTCAAAGCCTCCTCGTCAATTCATATTATTATTATTTATTGCATTTGTATCCCACATTCCCCCACCTATTTGCAAGCTCAATGTGTCTTACATAGATTTGATAATATTGTCATAACAGGATATCGGATAAAGTTAGTAATGTGTAGTGCTTAAGGAAGGGGTGAGGGAAGAGGGAAGAGAGTTGTTAGTTATCAGCTTTGACGCCGAAAAGGCCTTTGATCGAGTACGCTGGGACTTCATGTTTACTTCCTTAGGGGCGAATGGCTTCTCGGAGCGCTTTCTATCAGTCCTTAGGGCGCTTTACTCAGAGCCTATGGGAAAGGGAAATGGGACTTGATATACCGCCTTTCTGAGGTTTTTGCAAATACATTCAAAGCGGTTTACATATATTCAGGTACTTATTTTGTACTTATTATCCAACAGTTGTGACATATTTTTCAAGGATACTTGTACCATATCTTCATGTTGCGGAGTGAGGCTCTGGCCATACCCCAGCGGGGTTGGTGAGGCGAGCGATGATAAGCAAAAACATCTTACAGCAAAAACTAGGTAACACATGATCCCCTTTTTGTTTGCAATAACCCTCCCACCTCGCAACCTCATTTCCCATTCAAGTTTGTCAAGTATTCAGGATCACCCCCCTCCCTACCTTAACCCTTACCTTATCAAACAACTGAGATGACTGGCATCTGGATTCTTATGACCCCAGGCCATCTTGGAAAGGATAACATCCAGTATTCCAAATCCACCCTCCCCTACCCAAGCTATTTTATGTAGAGAGAACCTAACTTTCTTCCCTGCCATAGATAATGAGAAATTCATTTGTTTTTTCATCTCTTAAGAGATAAAAAGGAGCATTTGAAAGGTGTATAATCATCTAGGTTCCAAGATCATAATTTGGAGTTGAAAAATGAAATCCAAAATAGGCCAAATTCACCAATAACTAAGGTACCAACAGTAATCATCTGCAAAGGCCAATGTTTTGATCATGGTATTATGTATAGTAACACCTTGTATCTGTGTTCTACTTCTTACTCATATGAAGGAATGGTTCTAAATATAATAAAAACAAAGGTAAGAGAGGGCACCCCTGTTGTATACCAGAAGAGGTGCTGTGAGAAGATTTCTAGAGGGAGAGATCTTCACTGGTAATTTGCTAGGAAATCGTTTTTAAACATGGGGAAAAGTAAACGTAGAATTAAATAGGTAACCTCAGGTACTTTAAGTTACTCTTCTCACTTAGCAAAAGAGTTTAAGGAGTAGTTTTTCTTAGCATATAAAATAAAGTCTTTTACAGTTCCATAGGCTAGCGTTTAAGGGAGCTATTTTACGGTTACTATAGTATTGGTATAAAGCACAGCTAATAGACACAGGAATCCTCAGTTTAGATTTTAATTCTCTCCTGCCTACCCCTGGCCTGATCTCTGATTGATTTATAAGACCTTGAACCAATTGGGAGGCTGCAAATTTAATTAGGGTATATCTATCAGCCATTAAATACAGACTACTTAGATCCATAGAGGGGGGGAACTTACTAATAACATTAAAATAATAATAGGGACATACTACTACTACTACTATTTAACATTTCTATAGCGCTACAAGGCATACGCAGCTCTGTACACCATACACAAAAAAGACAGTCCCTGTTCAAAAAGCTTACAATCTAGATAAGAGTAGAGAAGGCCCATCTCCAGTCTGGCAACCAGAGCATCACCGTGGAGAGGCAGGAACTGATCTTGTGGCCAGGACTTGCCCTCCAGCGGATGCAGTATCCTCTCACACTGAGGATGTATCTCCAGGGGCTTCTGTCCAGGAGGGGAAGGGTTAGGATTAGGATGGCCGTTGTAGTTGGAAATTCGATCATTAGGCATGTAGATAGCTGGGTGACTGGTGGATGTGAGGATTTGGTCACTTTCCTGTCTGGTGCGAAGGTGGCAGACCTCCTTGCATCACGTAGATAAGATTTTAGATAGTGCTGGAGAGGAGCCTGCTGTCTGTGGGTACCAATGATAAAGGAAAATGATAGAGCAACTTTTAAACTAGAAACTGGAAGAAGGCCAACAGTCGCTCAAAAGCACATGGGTACAGAACAAAAGGATATCGCCAAAACAAGGAAGATGGGGTATCTCGATAGCAAGATTGCAATAGAGACCATTATAGACCAGTCATCTTTAAATAAAGAGCAGACAGATTTTCAAGGTAGCAAATTATTATTGTCAACTGTTTGCAAGTGCAAAGTGATGCATGTGGGAAAGAGGAACCCAAACTATAGTTATGTGACTCAAGGTTCCATATTACGAGTGGTGTCATCATTGATAAATTGAAACCCTCTGCTCAATGTGCAGCGGTGTCTAAGAAAGCAAACAGAATGTTAGGAACTATTAGGAAAAGAATAGTAAACAAAAATGAGAATGTTTGTTTTATAATGCCTTTGTATTGATACATGATGTGACCACACCTCAAATACTGTGTGCAGTTCTGGTTACGCATCTCAGATATAGCAAAATTTAAAAAAGGTACAGAGAAAGGCAACGAAAATGATAAAGGGGATGGGATGACTTCCCTATCAGGAAAGGCTAAAGCATATGTGGCTCTTCAGCTTGGAGAAGACGGCTGAGCGGAGATTCGACTGAGGTCTATAAAATACTCAATGGAGTGGAATGGGTAGACGTGAATCGCTTGTTTTACTCTTTCCAAAAATACTAGGACTAGAGGGCACACAATGAAACTACTTAGTAGTACATTTTAAATCAAACCAGAGAAAATATTTCTTCACTGAATGTGTGATTAAACTCTGGAATTCATTGCCAGAGAATGTGGTAAAAGCGGTTAGCTTAGCAGGATTTTAAAAAAGATTTGGATCATTTCCTAAAAGAAAAATCCATAAGCTATTATTAAGATGGACTTCACTGCTTGCTTTTAGGATAAGCAGCATAAAGTTTGTTACTGTTCTCTTACCAGGTCTTTGTGACCTAGATTGGCTACCATTAGAAATGGGAAACTGGGCTTGATAGATCTTTGGTCTGCCCCAGTATGGCAAGCTTATGTCCTATGTGCCATAGTATATGGTAAATGATTCTGCTTTGATACTGTTCACCAATAGGCAGTCTCTTGGATGACTGTATAATGCTTGATCTTAAGGCTTTATTGACACTAGTGTTTGCATTAGTGATAAATCATGTAGACTATTATAATTCATTGTATAATGGAGTTGCAAAAGTAATCTTACACCGTATGCAGTTAATTTTGGCACACAGCAATTAAAATTAAAATTTCTGGTTTGGGTTCATGTTTCACCACTATTATGAGCATCAGTGGCTGCCTGTTAGCTGTCAAAGTACAATTTTTTTATATAAATCATTTTTATTAATGAGGAGAAACCGTACAACATAGGCTGTACAGATATAAATATTACATGTCACAGATCATAACTCAGCCCTACTCCCACCTCCCATCCAAAGACTATACCCATACAGACTGTGCCAGTGTATTAACCATTCAGTATTCGACTCTGGGCTAGAGGCATAAGAGTGGCCCAAAAGGGCGACCAAAGCTGGAGATAATGTTCATCCTTTGCAGATGAAAGGTCCTGAATGTCTCTATGCTCCAGTGTGCTTGGCATGATCATTGAAGCCCTCCAGTGCTGTAAGGAGGGAGGGTCCAGCGAGAGCCACGTGTTAGAATAGTCTTTTTACCCAAAAGTGATGCACGCTTTAGGAAGGCCTTCATACCGGACGGCGCCGGCCCTTGCAATTGAAATACTTCAAATAAAAGAAATGGGATGGGCTTCCAAAATGTTTGCCAAAATTGTGATACATGGGTCCAAAAACATAAGACAGATGGGCACAACCAAAACATTTGACCTAGGTGTGCTCCAATTCCTGCGCATTTGGGGCAATCATTGTTGGGACGCAGTGTAGCTCGAAATGCCCTATGAGGGGAAATGTAAAGGCGCATAACCAACATAAATTGTAATTCTCAGAACACTGCACACACTGTGAATTTATATACACTCAACAAGCAAGTCAGGTACCCTGCAAATAAAGGGCCAAATCTTGTGACCATTTCTGTGCCAATCTGTCATAGTCAAATGCTCCCACAGATGGCCATGATAGTATTTAAGTGGAATTGATAATTGTGCATTCAAACCAAGTGTTTCCACCAAGACCTCCCATACATCAGCAGATAGAGAAACCCTAGGGAGAGTGACCACATAATGTTGGAGTTGTATATAGGCAAATTGGTCAACAGAATGAAGCCAATGGTCAGCCTGCTTGTCAGCAAACAGCTTAAGTGTTCCGTCCTCTGCCAGGACATGAAAGAGATACAAATGTCCTCTCCTTTTTCACCGAGAAAAGGATTGTGAAGAATTTCTCACAGAAAAGTCCATATTACCCGATATAGGCAGGAGTGGGGGGGGGGGGGGGGGGATGATGAAGGGTTAATTTGGAAAACTTTGCACATCCAGTGCCATTCCCGATGATGTGGTGACAAGAAGGGAGGGAACCAAGTGGGATGGTGTTCTAAAATTGGCCGACATGATGCGTGAAGCCAAAAGCTAAAGTGTTGTGGCAGCAGGAGCTTGATTCTGTGGTACATTTTCTTTCTTGTACCATTTTGGTATGCAATCGGTGATGTCTCATGCAACTAGCTACCAAAAACAATTGAATATTTAATACCCCCAAGCCCCCCTGGATGTGAGGCAGGTATGTTTGAGACTTAGTAAGCCAGGAGCAATACCCCCTCCACAAAAAAATGGGTGACCAGACGATGTAAAACTTTATCTTCATGTTGGAACAAAAATAATGGATCTGTAGCTTGTACGTCCACTTGGGCACTATAATCATGTTATATAAAGCCACAAGTCCCATTAGGGAGATAGGCAGGGTCTGCCACATCTTAAGTGTTGACCTATTGGAAGTCTAAAGAGGGGTCAAGTTAGCGGTACGTAAGTGTGTCAAGTCTGAGGGGATATAAATATCCAAGTACTTTAAGTTGGCCATCTGCCCATTGAAATGGAAACTCCCTGACCCAGTGGTCCCGAATTGATGACTGAATCGAGAGGGCCTCTGATTTATGTAGATTAAGATGGAAGCTGGAATAGAACCCAGATGATCTCTAAGACATGAGGCAAGGAATGTTGAGGCCTGGTAAGTGTGAGTAATATGTCACGCATGCACCTTCACTGACAATTTGGAAGTACAATGCCTGATATCACGGGGTCGCGCGGATGATTGACCATAATAGGGGTTCCAAATATAAGAGAAACAGGGAAGAAAGGGGGCAACCCTGTCTCGTGCCCTTGGCATCAGGAAACGAGGGGGATTGCAAGCTGTTTACCAAAATGGTGGACGTGGAGGAGGCATATAACACTAATATTGTATTCAAAAACCATCTAGTGATTCCTACATATCGCAACACATAGACTATACATGGTCGAATTCTTTTTTGGCGTCTAAACTTACTAAGAGCAACAGATCCCAGGTGGCCTGACTCTGCTACTGCAAGCAGTGCCTTCTGAACATTTAGGACCGAATGGTGGCTCTTAAAGCCCACCTGGTGGTCTCCCACCAGGTGGGGGATGAGGGGAGCCAAGTGATCTGCCACTATGCGGCCCAAAATTTTTACATTGATTATTTAGAAGGGAGATAGGATGAAAGTACTCCAGACGATCAGGCGTCCTGCCTGGACTAGGGTTATGAGAGCCTCGTTAGCCCAACGGGGAAGAGAACTTCGAGTAACTACCGCCTCTTGGGGAGACAAAAGTTTGTAATATTCCAGGGGAAACCTATCAGCCCCAGGTCCCACAGATGGCCATGATAGTATTTAAGTGGAATTGATAATTGTGCATTCAAACCAAGTGTTTCCACCAAGACATTTAATGACAAGTTGAAACCTCTCACGCGCGTAACGGTGCATTTCAACTTTGATTACATTTCAGCCATAAGCACCGGGAGACCCGAGTCCTTATGGTAGTCACTCAAAGATGAACCTGTTGGTTCTGGATCCGCTGTGTACATGAGCAAAGAATAATAATTAAAAAAAAAAAGTCTGGGGGGCAAGAACCATCGGGTGCAACTAACGAAGGAACAAATTTTGGATGTGACCAGGCTTTCACTATTCGCGCAAACAGCTTGCCAGCCTTGTTCCCTTAACGATAAAAGGAAAACAGATGTGAGAAAAGTGGTTTCCGTGTGCGTTAGTGGATAACTGAATTCAGGGTGGCCAACGTAGTCATCATGGCCTTGTGATTGGCCATTGAAGAACACTTTATATGTGCTTGTTTGGCTGCTGCTCCAAATGTATAATGCCCTAATTAAGCCTCTTGGCACGAGCATACATGTAACCAATACTATCCCTATGAAGAACTGCTTTCGAGGTCTCCCAAAACAAAAGAGGGGTGCAGAAGGGAGGACTATTCATCTCAGAGTAATAAGTTCACTTCTATATTAAGAAATCCCGAAAGTCAGGGTCTGTGGCCAGATATGATGGAAGTTTCCAGAAACCTGAAGCTCCCTGCCGCTGACCAACTCCAAATCTATCCATAGCACGGTGTGATCAGAGACCTCCATTAGTCCCAGCACAGCCTGTGCAATCCTAGAAAAAAGAGATGTGGAGAGCAAGATATAGTCTATCCGAGACCATGAATAATGTACTTGCGTTTGTACATGCAGAAAGTGGGATTTAATAACCGCCATGGGTCCACGAGATCCAATGTCCTACAAAGATAAGGCAGACCCTTGCTCCTCCCAAGTGCACTACAGCAGGGGCGTAGTGGGTGAGCCTGGGCCCACCCACTTTCAACCCAGTACCACCCAGCAGTGGCGACAAAACAATAAAACAGCCACCTGCCAGTTTTTAGCAGACCACAAGACACTCCCTCCTGACCTGCTCCCTCTTCCACAGCTGTCGGGGTCTCAGTCTGGATTCAAGGGCCTGAGTTGACCTAAAGTTTAGGTCTTCCTGTTGAGTATTAAGGTTCACTTCCCTAATTTGCATAATTGATTTTGACAGGTGCCACTCCCACATCTGAGTTGTCAGCCAATCAGAATCGAAGGTCCACCCGATCCACACCCTCCCACCCTGCTCCATCACCAGAAGTGATATCATAGCCTCCCTCAAAACCCAACATTTTTGTGGTTTTACTGGAAGTGGTGACATATCTCCACCTAGGCCACACCCCTTTTTCAAGATGGCAGCAACTGTGGGTCGCCCAAATTTAAGATGGGAGCATCCTGATAGATGTAAAGTGGCTTCAAGGGGATCAGCAAAGAGCAGCTGCAGTGAAAGCAAAACAATAGATCCTGAGTGCCCCCACAGCGAGTCTATTGGAATATAGAACATGCCTGGGCATGTCTTGCCAATCTCACCCCTGCCAAACTTTAAGTATAAATAGCAGCGTCTTGTCGGTGATCTAAACACACACAACCCAACTACTTTCCATCTATCAGGGTCAGAAAATAGCATAAGCTAAACAGGGTCTGCAAGAGTCAAACAACCCCTGTTGTTAAAGAGGACATTGCAGAAAGAGGAAGCTATAAGAGGGACTAGGGAGTGGTTGAGCCAGAGAAACATAGTAAAGGGAGGTTGTCTGAAAGGGACAGAGTGAAGGAATGGGGGGGGGGGGGGGGGGAGAAGGAGGTGTGTGGGGGAATTGGCATGCTCTGTAAATAAATGCATTTTAGGGTTTTATCTGAGAGAGGGGACAGTGTAATTTGCTGATAGCATAAATCACAGGCTGGAGTTGATCTGTGTCTGAAGGGATCTCTGGTATGCCTGTAGGGAGGCAGGTTTGAGCGAAACCTAAAGACTCCGAGAAATTGCCAAGTCCAAAAACAGCAACCAGAGGTGGTGAGGGTTTGGAAGGGGTTGCCCAGTTTAAAACTACACTTGCCATCCCACAGATTGACAAAGTTCTACATTGAAAACCATTCTAACCAGTCACACACAGGTTGCTTTTTCTCTTGATAGGGCTGTATTCTCTTCTTCACACACTCACAAAAGTTTCTATAGAGAAAGCATAACTTAAAAAGCATTGCACATTGTTCTAGGCTGCCAGCTTTTTTTTCACAAGATGTGAATTGTGGCTTTGCACGTGTGCCAACAACTTGGTGTGATATGCTGGTTGTGTAAAAGCAGAAAGGGGGAGTGGGGTGTTTTTTTTGGGGGGGGAGGAGGGAGGCTGCTGGCTAGATCTGTTTGCTAGTTTTTTTTTCTTTTTTTTTCATTAGGAAGATGTGGAAGGAGAGGGGATCCTTCAGGCACGTGTGCCCTCATGATGAGGGTAGGGCTGTCTGAGCTAGCTTAAACAGTGTTGTGCCTATCTGTGTACAAAAGACATTTTGTGCTAAGGAAGCTGAGAAAACTAGTTGCTATTCTGTGTTTTTTGAACCAGAGAGAAAAAATAAATTCAGACTTTGTACAAGGAGATGTTCTTTAGGTGCTGTAAAAAGCAGGATAATGAGGCAGGCAGGCAATTGCACACTGAAAAAAAAAATCAGCACTTGCACAGTTTGTTCACACCATGCATATATGAGAGAGCAGTGTTGATCTGTTGACATTTATTTAACCTGTTTTTTGGGTTTTGTTTGTGTTTCGTTTTGGTTTTTTTTTTTTTTTTTTAACAGACTTATTTTTGCAAAAAACAAAAAAAGAAAATCTGACAGCACAGTTGTGTAAAAAAAACAAAACCAAACCACTTTGTTTTAAAGGCAGTAAGAGGTTTGCAGATGTGGCAGAATCATTGTGCCCGTGGTTTGATAAAAACAAAATAAAACAAAAAATAAGAAAACAGTTTAAGGATATGGAAAAATAAAACTAACATAACTGCATCTGCTCTCGCTTCCTGTAGTGTGTGAGCAAACTGTCCTCAGAGACTGTGGGGGTTGGCGTCTGGCAATGGATGTCACTTCCTGTTATGTGACTCATCCAAAATGGCAAGTAGTGTAAAACAGGAAGTGACCCTATGGCTGCTGCATCTTGATCAGGTGCAACCCATATTTGCCCCTGCTCATCCCCCCAACTGAGCGAGCATATTTGCCTGCTGTATTTCTAATATTCTCCTTGAGCACTTCCAAGCCATGTAGCCTTGTAGAATTTCATTATATGATTACATAATTATAGTTAAAGAGAGTAACGTGGGTTATCATTCCATTTGTATAATTGCTGGTTCTATTGTGAACGCTAAAAAAATTGCTTGGATTGCTGAAATGGCTACCTTGTAATTATGAAATAAATTTATACTGTCTAGATATATAAATGATACAAGTGTCACTTAAACATTAAATTTCTGAAGAGCATTGTGGGAAAAATTGATAGAGCAGGTAATAGTTTTGTTTTGATTTCATGCCTTTATACTATCTCTTGAGCTTGTTTCTGGTCTTTGCTGTTCCTCCTTAGGAAAGTTTGTCACGCTCGGCTGGGGTAGGAAGGAGACCCAGTTTCATGGATCAGAAGGCAAACAAGCGGCTCAGCTCAAACCAATGGTGAGGCACCAATGTTTCTTGGATTGCTAACTGACTGATCATTGCCTAGTTGGTGTAACTTGTAATCCCGTGTTTGCCTGTAAGAACATTTTATTTTCGTACTTGGGGCAGAATAAAAATCAGATAATCTGATCTTTGGGGGTTCCCACCATGGTACCAGCAATCACGTGAGAAATGTGATGTTCCAGAAACAATGTGCTTTCATCCTATCTGAGAATGCAGTTTTCTGGTTCTTGTTCAGTTCACTGGTACTTGGGAGGGATGCGTGTGTTTTGAGAGGGAAAGAGTTGTTCAAAACGTAGGAGTTTTGAATCCCTGAAAAGTAGTTTTGTGTTTCACACCTGAGAATTTTTGGTAAAACAGACATTAGTGGTTGGTAAAATATTAATTCCTCTGAGACTATTAGATATGTAGAAACTATGAGCCACTTTTGAAAAAAGGATACTGTGTTGCTTATCCTAGATACCAGCAGCGGTTACTTATTATCCCACCAGACAAGTTCAGACACTTGGGTTTGTGCTATCCTGCCAGGAGGTGGAGCTGTGGTGATGTCACTTAAGAATCCTGTTCAACTTCCTGGCCAGTATTTGTCAAGTCTCCAGCATCCAGCAGGTGGTAGGCTTCCTGTGCAGTCTCTGGTGGTTTAGTAGGATTTTATTTCTATTTTCTTAGTCAGTCTATTAAAAAAAAAAAAAAAAAAAGTAGCAAGAGCCTAAGGGTTTTTTCTGACTTGAAAAAAAAAATGTCCTTAACATCCCTTCAGACTGGTCCAAATGCGTGGTTTACCTAATGTCCCTGTTAAGTCATCCAGGTTGGTAAGGGTAACAGATCAAGATGATAGGCTTTATGTAGTTCTAGAGCAGAGGAGGGGCTAGATTTAAATTTGACAGAGCAACACTTTGGGTTAGAGGAGATGTAGATTTATTTATTTATTTATTGTATTTGTATCCCACATTTTCCCACCTCTTTGCAGGCTCAATGTGGCTTACAATATATTCATGGATAATGGAAATAGCAAGAGATATACATTTGGTTTTACAGAAGGATTTTGGGTTACATGGTCATGAAGTACAAGATAGTGGCTTTACAGAAGACATTGACAGACATTAGGAATACGAGATAGTAGTATTACAGAAGACATTATCAGACATTAGGAATATAATATATTGGTGTAAGAGAGACATTGTGAAACAATGGACGTGTTACGACGTTTGTAGGTGTATTTGGAGATATTATATATTTTATTCTTTGTGGTATATCTTTTCAAAGAGATGAGACTTTAGTAGTTTATGGAAGTTAGTCAGTTCATAGGTTGCCTTCAAATAGCTTGGTAGCGCGTTCCAGAGTTGCGTGCTCATATATGAGAAGGTGGAGGCGTGTGTTAATTTGTATTTCAGACCTTTGCAGTTGGGGAAATGAAGATTAAGGAATGTTCGAGAGGATTTTTTTAGGTCTGACATATAGGCTGGGGCATCTCCATGGATAATTTTATGAACGAGGGTGCATATTTTCAACGTGATTCGTTCTTTCAGTGGGAGCCAGTGCAGTTTCTCTCGTAGGGGCTTTGCACTTTCATATTTTGGTTTACCGAATATTAGTCTGGCCGCTGTGTTCTGGGCTGTTTGGAGTTTTTTCAGTATATGTTCTTTACAGCCGGCATAGAGTGAGTTACAATAATCCAGATGACTGAGTACCAATGATTGTACCAGATTGCGGAAGATGATCCTTGGAAAAAATGGTCTTATTCTTTTTAGTTTCCACATTGAGTGAAACATCTTTTTGGTTGTGCTTTTTGCATGATTCTCAAGTGTTAGATGCCGATCAATGGTGACTCCAAGAATCTTTAGGGTATCCGAGATTGGTAGATTTAGTTTTGGTGTGTTGACGGTGGTAAATTTGTCTTTGTTATGTTGCGAGGTGAGTACTAGGCATTGGGTTTTTTCCGCATTCAGTTTCAGCTGAAATGCATCTGCCCAAGAGTGCATAATATGTAAACTTTGGTTGATTTCATTGGAAATTTCATTTAGGTCTTGTTTGAATGGGATGAAGATCGTTACGTCGTCAGCGTATATATATGGGTTGAGGTTTTGCATCGATAGTAGTTTGGCTAAGGGTGTCATCATTAGGTTGAATATGGTCGGTGAGAGGGGGGATCCCTGTGGAACTCCGCATTCAGGTGTCCAAGAGGCTGATGTAGTCGAATTTGCTGTGACTTGATATGAGCGTGTAGTTAGGAACCCCTTGAACCAATTGAGAACTTTACCTCCGATACCGAAGTATTCGAGGATGTGTAATAAAATTCCATGATCAACCATGTCGAAGGCGCTTGACATGTCGAATTGTAGAAGTAGTATATTCTTGCCAGTTGCTATCATTTGTTTGAATTTGGTCATGAGCGTGACTAGTACGGTTTCGGTACTGTGGTTAGAGTGAAATCCTGATTGGGAGTCGTGTAGTGATGAGAACTTGTATAGGTAATCTGTGAGTTGTTTGGTCACCAACCCTTCCGTTATTTTGGTAATTAAGGGAATGGATGCAACTGGTCTATAGTTAGTTAAATCGTTAGCATTTTTCTTTGCATCTTTAGGTATGGGGGTGAGTAAAATATTTCCTTTCTCACTTGGGAAGAGTCCATTTTGTAACATAAAGTTCACGTGGTTCGTTAGATCTATTATGAATTGTTGAGGGGCTGATTTCATAAGGTTATTTGGGCATACATCTAATTTGCAATGTGATTTGGCAAATTTTTTAAGTGCTTGTGAGATGATATCTTCTGATAGTGTTTCGAATTCAGTCCAGATCCTGCCTGCAGGGTATACTCCTGGGTCTGGGTCTAGGTAGTCTAGGAATGTAGTGTATTCAATGGGGCTGACAGGTATTTTGAGTCGCAGTTGTATGATTTTCTCTTTAAAGTATTTCGCAAGGTTGTCAGCTCCTGGTGTTTCTTTGCTGTTGTTCATGACTGGTGCGGTGTCCAACAATTTATTTACAAGTTGGAAGAGTTTGTGTGTGTCTTTATAATTTGGTCCTATTTTAGTTTTGTAGTATGATCTTTTGGATTGTCTTATGCTATATTTATATTTCCTTTGGAGTTGTTTCCAAGCGGTGAGTGTGGGGTCGTCTTTCTTTTTAATCCACGCTCGTTCCAATTTCCTGTTTTGAGTTTTTTCAGTTCTTCATTGAACCATGGTAGTGAGTTCTTTCTGTGCAAGGTTCTGGTTTGGATTGGGACAATGTTGTCTAGTATTGATTTGCATCTATTATCCCATTCTGAGAGGAATTGGATTGTGTCTGCCTCAATTGTCCATCCGTCGTGGTAGATCTGTTGCCAGAATTTTATCGGATCTATTTTTCCTCTCGTGGTGTAAGTTTTTCGTGTTTGTTTGTTAGTTGTGTCTTTCATTCTCCATAGGAGGGTGATATAAGCTTTGTAATGGTCTGACCACAGTACAGGTGTCCATTTAGTATCTGTTAATATAAGGTTTGCATTGTGATCAAATTTGTGTGTGATGATATCTAGTGTGTGTCCTTTTTTGTGAGTTTGTTGCGAGTTTGGTTCTTGGAGGTCCCATAGCTGTAAGAACTCTTTGCATTCTTGGGTACTTGTTGTGGTGGTATCTTCAAGGTGTAAGTTGATGTCTCCTATTATGATGAGGTTTGAGGAAAAGTTGCAAGTGTTCGAAATAAAGTCCATGAGGTGTGTTTGGGATTCTTGCCATTTGCCTGGTGGTCTATAAAGTATAACTGCGTTAAGTTGATCCTGCAGTTTTGGGTTATTGATTCTTATTGAGGCAATTTCGAGTTGTGGCAATATGGATTCGCCTGTGTTTGTGACGGTGAATTCAGATTTGTATATTATGGCTAATCCTCCTTCTCTTTTACCTTTTCTTGTCCAGTGGGTAATTTTGTATCCCGGTGGGCATAGTTCTAAGATAATTGGATACACGACCTCAAAGACCCTATTATCTTAGAACTATGCCCACCGGGATACAAAATTACCCACTGGACAAGAAAAGGTAAAAGAGGAGGAGGATTAGCCATAATATACAAATCTGAATTCACCGTCACAAACACAGGCGAATCCATATTGCCACAACTCGAAATTGCCTCAATGTAATGAATAGGAAGTCAAGATTGTCTTCAGTAATCCAGTCTGTTATATCCTGTGTTTTGGTTATTACAGATCTGGCGTTTACGTAGCCCATTTGAATTGAATGGTAGAGTTCGGTTTGGGACGCCGTTGTATTAATTCTTATTAGTTGTCTGCTTTCTTGGTCTCTAGTTTTGTTGTGTCCTTTCTTCCCTTTCTTTTTGTTGTTTCCATGTATGTTTATCTTTCCTTTTTGTTGATGGTTATTCTTTTGTTCTGGTGAGTAGTGCGTGGGTTGTATGTAGGGTGTGTGTGTTGTGGGTAGATTAGTGTTTATGTTGTGAATAGTCCATGCGTAGTGTATTAGGGGGAGGAGGTATATTATCATGAGCAGTTTGTTGGTGTTCATATTGGCTGCTGTATCCTTCTGTGGTCCATATTTTTGGTAGAAGATTTGGCTCTTTTAAATATTCCAGGTTTTGTCCACTCTTTAATATTTCAATGGATAAGCCCAGTTCTAGTTCTGGATCCTATGATCCTCTTTTGGTTGGTATCGGAAAGTCTTTCCAAGGCGTTGCCTATCCTTCAAGTGATAAATATTTCTGTGGAAGGGAAGTTTCCATATTGTGTTAAGTAGTATATGTATAAGCTGTATCCGGCAGAGTGTCAGCAATCTGAAGGATTCAAGCTACCTAAAGTATATGCGTCTTTGACGAAGAAGACTGTCTTGATTTGAGGAGGCTGCAGCATTGAAAGATCCCCAGGACTGCAGAATGGATTCACTTTTAAAGTGAGCATTAGTAGTTTGTTAGCCTTGAAGGTGGCTGTCTGTCTGTGGAAGCTATGAAGCTGAAGCACATTTTAGGTGGTCAGAGCAATTGGTGGAAAACTTTAGGCATTTGTCAGTGGGGGTAGGATCCATAGCCTTTATAAATTCTGGTATGACCTATTTTTTGGGTGCTATCTATGATTTAATCAGTGTAATCCCCCATTATAATGGGGATTACTAAACTGATGGGAGCCCCTCCCTCGAGTTGTTCAGGGGAGGTAATTGGTTAGTAATGGAGAAATGAGAAGCCCAGCCCCAAGGGGAGTGTTTGTGGGGAAACTTCTGAGAGAAATGTTCCTGGTTATTGAATAGTAAACAAAAAAGCGAGGTGGATTCAAAGAGGATATCAAGGAATCTTTTATTGTAAACAAGTTGACAAATGAACCATTTGTCAACTTGTTTACAATAAAGACTTTTGATATCCTCTTTGAATCCACCTCGCTATTTTGATTACTTAGGTTTCTCCTTCTTTGCTGTCGCCCGGTTATTGAATGATAGGGGAGGAAATGCTAAATAGTAGTAGTTTGAAGCTAATAAAAGTTGTTGTTTGGGAGAGCACCTCTACCCCCGCTGGGACCCTTGTGGAGAGGGTTTTTTTCCTGGATGGGTTCAAGAAACTAAGGCTGAATAAAGCAAAGGTTTCTGCCAATAAGGCACTAACTCTTAAGTGGATGAATGCTCCAGGGGGGAAACAGGTGAACCCAGCCTGGGAACAAGAACAGGGAAAGAGCCTGTTGGAGCCCAACATAGTAGCCCAGAGAAGTACACCTTGGCGAAGAGAAATGGACAGAGGGCGGTCTGATCCAGCATGGTGATCGCTTGCTGCAGAGCACAGCCTTAGGTTGTTTCACCCATAAAGGATGAGTAAATGGACAGGAGAATATGTAAATATGTATATACAGTAGACTGTGGATTTACACTATATCCCGGAGTCTGACTCTAACTTGTACCGGATATCAAGTTGGATTACAAATTAACTTGCTTGGTTTGAAAGGGTTGGAACAGCCTGTTGCAGAAGTTCAATAAAGTTTTTGTTTTCATATAAAACCTGGATTGGAGTCTCTTCTTTGCATAAGAGTGAGACTAACTTACTCCCAGACTAACAAAGGAGAATAAAAACATAAAACCAACACACCTGTCCAAAAGATTAACAACCAATTAAATGGAAAACCCACCATTCACAGGCACAATCAACAGAAAGATAAGAGAGGACACAAAAAATCCAGATATCAAAGGGAAAGACAACTAATAAAAATTAATACATCTACGTCCTCAACCGAATCCTACCAAGTGATCCAACTGGGTTATATAAATGCCAGATCAGCAGTTAACAAACCAACAACAATAACAGACTGGATCACAACAGACAATCTAGATCTTTTATTCATAAGCGAAACCTGGATTCATGACCTTAAGGACCCCATAATTTAGATCTATGCCCTCCGGGCTACAAAATCATCCACTGGACAAGGAATGGGAAAAGAGGAGGAGGGATAGCTATAATCTATAGATCCCACTTCATTGTTACAACCACAGCCGAATCCATACTTCCCCAACTTGAAATTGCCTTTTATGGACTTTATTTCGAACACATGTGTTTCTACTGCCAATCTACTTATAGTAGGGGATATCAACTTTCATCTTGAAGATCCTAACTCCTGAAATGTAAATGAATGCAAGGACTTCTTCCAATTGTGGAACCTCCACTGGCCACATATGCAGTCAGCCCACACCAAAGGACACATACTAGACATCATTACATACAAACTGTCCTCAGACCCAAATCTTGTGCCAACAGATATAAAATGGACAGCTACACCATGGTCCGACCACTACAAAGCATATCTGTCCCTTCAATGGCGAATAAAAAATCTACACCACAAACAAGAACGACTAACTTACACTACTAGAGGTAAAATAGATCCATTGATATTCTGGCAACAATTTTACAATAACGAATGGACAGCATTAACGGAATCATACCAATTTATTCAAGATAGGGACAACAGATGCAGAAGCATATTAGACAACATAGCACCACTTCAAACCAGAACCTCACATAGAAAGAACGCAATACCTTGGTTCAGTGAAGAACTGAAAACACTAAAAATGCAAGTTAGAAGATTAGAACGGGCATGGAACAAAAGGAAAGACGACACCCCACTCAATGCCTGGAAGCAACTGCAAAGAAAATACAAATATACCATCAGACAAACTAAAAGATCATATTATAAAACTAAAATTGGATTAGATTACAAGGATACACATAAACTTTTCCAACTCGTCAATAAACTATTAAATACTACACAGGTTACTTCTAACGGTATAGACACCCTGTAAGCTGATGACCTTGCAAAATACTTCAAAGAGAAAATTGTAAAGTTATGACTCATGATACCTACCAACTCAGACGACTACGCAAAACTCCTTGATTGTGTAGACCCAATCCCTGGTGAACTCCCAGCAGACCGAACATGGACCAACTTCGACACACTCTCGGATGATATCATCTCCCAAATGCTCAGAAGATTTGCCAAGTCCCGCTGCAAACTAGACATTTGCCCTAACAACCTTATAAAACTCGCCCCTTAACAATTCATTTCAGATCTCACTATGAATATGAACTACATGCTACAGAATGGACTGTTCCCAAAGGACATAGGAAACATTCTACTCACACCTATACCTAAATATGCAAAGAAAAGTACAAATGACTTAACCAGTTATCGCTCAGTAGCATCCATCCTGCTGATAACAAAACTAACGGAAGGCATGGTCACTAAGCAACTTAACAACTACTTAAATAAATTCTCAATTCTTCATGATTCTCAATCAGGATTTCGGGCTAACCACCGCACTGAAACAGTACTTGTCACTCTCCTGACTAGATTTAATCAAACAATCGCAACTGGCAACAACATACTTCTCTTACAATTTGATATGTCCAGTGCCTTCGACATGGTTAACCATGAAATACTACTACACATCCTAGAATATTTTGGAGTTGGAGGCAACGTTCTTAATTGGTTCAGAGGATTCCTGACCATGAGGTCATACCAAGTGATATCTAACGCGATCTCATCAGCCCCACCGATACCTGAATGCGGAGTCCCTCAAGGCTCTCCCCTCTCACCGACCTCTTCAATCTAATGATGACTCCCTTGGCCAAGTTACTTTCTGATCAAAACCTCAATCCATACATATACGCAGATGACGTCACGATCTACATCCCATTCAAACATGATCTAAAGGAAATCACCAATGACATAAACAATGGCTTCCAAATAATGAACTCATGGGCGGATGCATTTCAATTGAAACTTAATGCAGAAAAAACACAATGTCTCATACTTACTTCACAACATAACACAAGTAAATTCACCACTATAAACATACCAAACATTTCACTTCCCGTGGCAGACACCCTGAAAATTCTCAGAGTTACCATCGATCGAAATCTTACACCTGAAAACCAAGTGAAGAACACAACTAAGAAGATGTTCCACTCAATGTGGAAACTTAAAAGGGTAAAACTCTTCTTCTTGAGGACCATTTTCCGCAGTCTGGTACAATCAATGGTGCTGAGTCACCTTGACTACTGCAATGCACTCTATGCTGGCTGCAAAGAACAAATCATCAAGAAACTTCAAACAGCCCAGAACACTGCAGCCAGACTCATATTTGGAAAAACAAAATACGAAAGCGCAAAACCCCTAAGAGAAAAGCTACACTGGCTGCCACTTAAGGAACGTATCACTTTTAAGATCTGCACACTAGTTCATAAAATCATTCACGGAGATGCCCCGACTTACATGCTAGACCTTGTTGACTTACCACCCAGAAATGCTAAACGATCAGCCCGCACATTCCTTAACTTACACTTCCCAAGCTGTAAAAAACTGAAATACAGACTAACACATGCGTCCAGCTTTTCATACACGGGTACACAGATGTGGAATGCATTACCACGTAACTTAAAAACAATCTACGAACTAACCAACTTTCGTAAATCTCTGAAGACGTATCTCTTCAACAAGGCATACCACAACGATCAATAATTGTAACTGCAACACATCACCACTCGACCCTTTTCTGATTCACTGCACCCCATGCTTACCAGATTAATTCTATCATGTCAACCTACTCTCTGTGTAACACCAATTGTAACTTTTACTCTGGAATGGCGCATGCCATAACGGAACACTGTAAGCCACATTGAGCCTGCAAATAGGTGAGAAAATGTGGGATACAAATGCAACAAATAAATAAAACACCCTACGACATTCTGGATCTTTATCCAGAACCAGCCTATGCTCAGCTTATTGAGTCAGAAGTGACTAAGAAAATGGGTTCCGGAGGTGATCCAGGAAATTGTAGACTCAGCCTGACGTCTGTGCCAGGCAAAATGGAAGAGACTATTATAAAGAACAAAATTACAGAGCATATACATAAGAATGGGTTAATGAGACAAAGCCAACATGGATTTAATGAAGGGAAATCTTGTCGCACCAATCAATTACACTTCTTTGAAGTGGTGAACAAAAATAATGGATAAAGGTGAGCCAGTTGATATTGTGTGGATTTTCAAAAGGCATTTGATAAAGTACCTCATGAAAGACCCCTGAGGAAATTAGGAAGTCATGGGATAGGAGGTAATGTCCTATTGTGGATTACAAACTGTTTAAATGATAGAAAACAGTAGAGTTAAATGGTCAGTATTCTCAATGGAGAAGGGTAGATAAGTGGGGTTCTCCGAGGACAAGCAGGCTGCTTGTTTTCACATATGGGTGACGTCCGACGGCAGCCCCAGGAATGGAATCTTCCTAGCAACAAAGTTTGCAGAGCCCTCGCGCGCACTTGCGACCGTCTTTCCGCCCGCAACGCGAACGCGCCTCAGTCTCTTTTTTTTTTTCCCGCAGTCAGGGTGGTGTTTTTTTGCGCTGCTCTGCGCCCCAGAAAGAGTCCTCACAGCTTTGTTTTCGCTGTTCGTCCCTTCGTTTGCTCTTCGGGATTTTTTCCTCGTTGAGTTTCTTTCTTGTTTGTTTTAAATCTAAAAAAAAAAAAAAAAAAAAAAAAAAAAAGAGTTTCCTTTACAGCTTAGTGTTTGGCCTCTAAGTTTCCTTTCGCTTTTGTGCACGGCCTTTTTGGCCGCCCGTACGGGTTTTTTTCCCTGGTTTTGGTGCCTTTTTTTTCGGCATCATCACGAGTTTTGATTTCACCGACGCGATTTTTCCGCTCATGTCATTGAAGCCTGCCAGCAGCTTCAAGAAGTGCACACGGTTCTACCGGACAATCTCGCTCGCTGATCCACACGTTTCGTGTCTTCAGTGTCTGGGGGCTGGTCATCGTCCCAATGCCTGCACTTTGTGTCTTCAACTCAAAAAGAGGACCCAGGCGGTGAGATCGGCTCAGTGGAACCTGCTGTTCGGAGCCCCATCCGGTTCTTCGAGGTTGACGTCGGCAGCGGTACCGAGGTCATCGACGGCGGTGTCGATGTCGGCATCGGAGAGTGCATCGACGTCGGGAGCGCAGGTGATTGCTGTCCATACGGCCCCCCATTCTGGTAGCAGTGAGCCATCGAGCGGGTCTCCACCTGCCTCGAGGGCTCCTGCGGTACAGAGCCATCGGGACCGTTCTCTTGCGGACCCGACTCCCGAGGAGGCATGTGGATTCCACGTCCTCCTCATCGGTACCGGGGGCTTCCGGTGACGTGCTTCGAGCGAAGGCGAAGAAGCATCGCCATCGGTTGCCTTCCTGCCACGGTACCGAGAACTCTGCGGCGCCGAAGGATTCGGCACCCGCTAAGCGTCGACGCAGAGAGGACCGCTCCCCCTCTATCCAGGAGGTGTCGATGCGCTTCTCTCCGGACAGCCCGGTACCGCCTCCCCACCACAGGCAGTTTCTGGCATCGTCTCCTGCACCGGCCCCTCAGCTTCTCTCGACAGATTCTCTTGACGAGCGCCTCTGAGCCATCCTTCCTGGGATCATGGAAGAGCTGCTGCGATTGTCAGCTTCGGTATCGGGGCTGCTTGCGCCGCCGGTGCTGTTAGTGGATGTGGCGGCTGGCTCTCCACCCGTGCTGAGGTCTCCGACGCCAGTGTCTCGTACGGTACCGGTTTCGACTGTCTCGGTGCCACGTGTGGCATCTGCTTTGGGGGCCACCCGAGTTGACTCCCCGGCGTTGTCGATGGAGGGAGCTTCATCGCCACCGGTGTGGGAGTCTTCTTCTCGACCCCGCCATCGAGGACGTAGTGCCTCGGCGTCGAGACGGGCTCGGATTCGGACTGCAGTCAGGGAGCTGGTGTCCGATACCGAGGGGGAGGACTCATGGGAAGCAGAGGAGGACCCCAGATATTTCTCTGACGAGGAGTCTTGTTTTCTTCCCTCTGATCCCACTCCTTCACCAGAGAGGAAGCTTTCTCCTCCTGAGAGCTTGTCCTTCTCCTCTTTTGTACGGGAAATGTCTACAGCCATTCCCTTCCCAGTGGTTACTGAGGATGAGCCCAGGGCTGAGATGTTTGAGGTCCTGGACTATCCTTCGCCACTTAAGGAATCATCCACTGTTCCTCTGCATAATGTCCTTAAACAGACATTGCTGACGAACTAGGTGAAACCATTATCTAATCCCCACATTCCCAAAAAGATTGAGTCCCAGTATAGGATCCATGGGGACCCAGAGTTGATGAAGACCCAGTTGCCTCATGACTCTGGCGTTGTGGATTCTGCTCTCAAGAGAGCCAGGAGTTCTTGGGATTATGCCTCGGTGCCCCTGGGGCGCAAGTCGAGAACCCTAGACTCTTTTTGGAGGAAGGCCTATCATTCTGCTATGCTCGTGTCCAAAATTCAGTCCTACCAGCTCTACACGAGCATCCACTTGCAGAACAATGTGCGGCAGCTGACGGACTTGGTTGAGAAGCTCCCGTCGGAGCAGGCCAAGCCTATTCAGAAGGTGGTCAGGTAGCTGAAGGCATGTAGGAAATTCCTGTCCAGGGGTGCCTACGACACTTTTGATGTTGCGTCCAGGGCCGCTGCTCAAGGGATAGTGATGGGCAGACTCTCATGGCTGCATGCCTCTGACCTGGAGAATCGAGTCCAGCAGCGGATTGCGGATACTCCTTGCCGGGGGGATAACATTTTCGGTGAGAAGGTCGAACAAGTGGTCGAGCAGCTCCATCAGCGGGACACCGCCTTCGACAAACTCTCCCACCGGACGCCTTCAGCATCTACCTCTTCAGGTAGACGTTTTTATGGGGGAAGGAGGAATGTTCCCTATGCTTCTAATAAGCGTAGGTACAATCCACCTTCTCTCCAGCCTGCTCAGGCTAAGCCCCAGTGCGCTCGTTCACATCAACAGCGTGCACCTCAACAGGCCCCTGCAGCTCCCCAGCAAAAGCAAGGGACGGGCTTTTGACTGGCTCCAGGCGAGCATAGCCGACATAAAAGTGTCCGTGCCGGACGATCTACCGTTTGGGGGGAGGTTAAAACTTTTTCACCAAGGGTGGCCTCTCATAACCTCCGACCGGTGGGTTCTTCAATTAGTCCGGCTGGGATACTCCCTCAATTTGATATCAAAACCTCCAAATTGCCCTCTGGGAGCTCAGTCTTTCAGCTTCCATTACAGGCAGGTACTTGCAGAGGAACTCTCCGCCCTTCTCAGCGCCAATGCGGTTGAGCCCGTGCCACCGGGGCAGGACGGGCTGGGATTCTATTCCAGGTACTTTCTTGTGCACAAGAAAACAGGGGGGATGCGTCCCATCCTAGACCTAAGGGCCCTGAACAAATATCTGGTCCGAGAAAAGTTCAGGATGCTTTCCCTGGGCACCCTTCTTCCCATGATTCAGGAAAAAGATTGGCTATGCTCTCTGGACTTAAAGGATGCTTACACTCATATCCCGATACTACCAGCTCACCGGAAGTATCTTCGATTCTGTCTGGGAGCGTGGCATTTCCAGTATTGTGTACTACCCTTTGGTCTCGCCTCTGCACCCAGGGTGTTTACAAAATGCCTGGCGGTTGTAGCGGTGTCACTGCGCAGGCTGGGAGTGCATGTGTTCCCATATCTCGACGATTGGCTGGTGAAGAACACCTCACAGGCAGGAGCTCTACAGTACATGCAGATGACTGTTCAACTCCTGGAGCTACTAAGGTTTGTGATAAATTACCCAAAGTCCCACCTTCTTCCGGTTCAAAGACTAGAATTCATAGGAGCTCTGCTGGACTCCCAGACTGCTCATGCCTACCTCCCCGAGGTGAGGGAAGACAACCTTCTGTCTCTTGTTTCCTGGGTCCGAGCGTCTCAGCAGATCACAGCTCGGCAGATGTTGAGATTGCTAGGCCACATGGCCTCCACAGTTCATGTGACTCCCATGGCCCGTCTTCACATGAGATCAGCTCAATGGACCCTAGCTTCCCAGTGGTTTCAAGCTGCCGGGGATCTAGAGGACGTGATCCAGCTGTCTACGGGATTTCCCAAATCCCTTCATTGGTGGACAATTCGATCCAATTTGACCTTGGGACGTCCCTTTCAAATTCCTCAGCCACAAAAAGTGCTGATGACGGATGCGTCTCTCCTGGGGTGGGGAGCTCATGTCAATGGGCTGCTCACTCAAGGATGTTGGTCCCTCCAGGAATCAGGTCTTCAGATCAATCTCCTGGAGTTGCGAACGGTCTGGAATGCTCTAAAGGCTTTCAAGGATCGGCTGTCCAATCAAATTATTCAAATTCAGACAGGCAATCAGATTGCCATGTATTACATCAACAAGATGGGGGGCACCGGATCTTGCCCCCTGTCATGGCATGTTTCTCCAAGCCATGTATCTGGCAAGCGTAAACAACAGTCTGGCCGACAGGCTGAGCAGGATAATGCAACCTCACGAGTGGTCCCTCAGTTCTGTTCCAGACTTCAGGCCCATGGCAGGCTAGCATCGGATGCCTTTCTCCTTTATTGGGGGAATGGTCTCCTGTATGTGTATCCTCCCATTCCTTTGGTGGGGAAGACTTTGCTGAAACTCAAGCAAGATCGCAGGACCATGATTCTGATTGCGCCCTTCTGGCCACGCCAGATCTGGTTCCCTCTTCTTCTGAAGTGAAGTTGTCCTCCACAGAACCGTGGTGATTGGAGTGTTTTCCAACCCTCATAACTCAGAACGAAGGGACGCTTCTGCATCCCAACCTCCAGTCTCTGGCTCTCACGGCCTGGATGTTGAGAGCGTAGACTTTGCCTCCTTGGGTCTGTCGGAGGGGGTCTCCCGAGTCCTGCTTACTTCCCGGAAAGATTCCACTAAAAAGAGTTACTCTTTTAAATGGAAGAGGTTTGTCGTCTGGTGTGACAGCAAGGCCTTAGACCCTCGCTCTTGTCTTACACAGACCCTGCTTGAATACCTGCTGCACTTGTCTGAGTCTGGTCTTAAGACCAACTCCGTAAGGGTTCATCTTAGTGCAATTAGTGCTTATCATTATCGTGTAGAAGGTAAGCCTATCTCTGGACAGCCTTTAGTTTGCTTCATGAGAGGTTTGCTTTTGTCAAAGCCCCCTGTCAAACCTCCACCAGTGTCATGGGATCTCAATGTCGTTCTCACCCAGCTGATGAAACCTCCTTTTGAGCCACTGAATTCCTGCCATCTGAAGTACTTGACCTGGAAGGTCATTTTCTTGGTGGCTGTTACTTCAGCTCGTAGAGTCAGTGAGCTCCAAGCCTTGGTAGCCCATGCTCCTTATACTAAATTTCATCATAACAGAGTAGTCCTCCACACTCACCCTAAGTTCTTGCCCAAGGTGGTGTCGGAGTTCCATCTGAACCAGTCAATTGTCTTGCCAACATTCTTTCCCCGTCCTCATACCCGCCCTGCTGAACATCAGTTGCACACATTGGACTGCAAGCGATCATTGGCCTTCTATCTGGAGCGGACAAGCCCATTCAGACAGTCCGCCCAAATGTTTGTTTTCTTTTGATCCCAACAGAAGGGGAGTAGCTGTCGGGAAACGCACCACTTCTAATTGGCTAGCAGATTGCATATCCTTCACTTACACCCAAGCTGGGCTGACTCTTGAGGGTCATGTCACGGCTCATAGTGTTAGAGCCATGGCAGCGTCAGTGGCCCACTTGAAGTCAGCCACTATTGAAGAGATTTGCAAGGCTGCGACGTGGTCATCTGTCCACACATTCACTTCTCATTATTACCTTCAGCAAGATACCTGACGCGACAGTCGGTTTGGGCAGTCGGTGCTGCAGAATCTGTTTGGGGTCTAGAATCTAACTCCATCCCCCTAAGCCCATTTTTGTTCTGTTCCAGGCTGCACTCTTAGTTAGTTGTTGTTTTTCAGGTCAATCTCTGTTATGTCCTCGTCCAATTCACCCTGTTTGTTGTTTTGAGTGAGCCTGGGGGCCATGGATATCCATATGTGAGAACAAGCAGCCTGCTTGTCCTCTGAGAAAGCGAAGTTACTTACCTGTAGCAGTTATTCTCCGAGGACAGCAGGCTGATTGTTCTCACCAACCCGCCCACCTCCCCTTTGGAGTTGTCTCTTTCCTTCCTTTTGCTTGTAATTTGACTGAGGCACGTTCGCGTTGCGGGCGGGAAGATGGTCACGCATGCGCGAGGTACGCACGTGCGGGGGAGGGCTCTGCAAACTTTGTTTCCATTCCTGGGGCTGCTGTCGGACGTCACCCATATGTGAGAACAATCAGCCTGCTGTCCTCGGAGAATACCTGCTTTTTAACATTTTATAAATGAGCTAGAGATGGAAATAACTAGTGAGATAATTAAATTTGCTGACGACACCAAGTTATTCAAAGTTGTTAAATTGCAAGAGGATTATGAAAAATTGCAAGAGGACCTTACTAGACTGGGACACTGGGCATCCAAATGGCAGATGACCTTTAATGTGAGCAAGTGCAAGGTAATGCATGTGGGAAAGAAGAACCCAAACTATAACTACGTGATGCAAGGTTCCACATTAGGAGTCACCGACTAGGAAAAAGATCTAGGTGTCATCGTTGATAATGTTGAAACCCTCTGCTCTGTGTGCAGCAGTGGCTAGGAAAGCAAATAGAATGTTAGGTATTATTAGGAAAGGAATCAAAAGCAAAATGTAGTTGTTATGCCTTTGTGTTACTCCATGGTGTGACCGCACCTCGAATACTGTGTGCAATTCTGGTCACTGCATCTCAAAAAAATATATAGTGGAATTAGGAAAGGTACAGAAAAGGGAGAATGAAAATGATAAAGATAAAGGGGATTGGACGCCTTCCCCATGAGGAAAGACTAAAGCAGCTAGGGCTCTTCATCTTGGAGAAGAGACAACTGAGGGGGAGGTATGATAGAGGTCTATAAAATAATGAATGGAATGGGTGGACGTGAATCACTTGTTTTACTCTTTCCAAAAATACTAGGACTAGGGGGCACTCAATGAAGCTACAATGTAGTATATTTAAAACAAATCAGAGAAAATATTACTTCACTCAACATGTAATTAAACTCTGGAATTTGTTACCAGAGATTGCAGTAAAAACAGTTAGCCCCAGCACCATTACTTCCTGCATTATATCATGCGCTCCACAAAAGACTAGGTCTAGAATTGTTCCCCCTATTGTTGGTTTCTGAACCAGCTGCTCCATGAAGCAGCCCTTGATTTTCATCAAGGAATTTTACCTCCCTAGCATAATTGAAATTGCTCATTATTGAAAGGAGGAAGTGACGTCCCCAGCGGAATGGCTGCTTGAAGATAGAGCTCCGAGTGACCCACAGGGAAAAAGCAGAAATAATACTCGACACGATCGCGGGAACTCTCCGCAAAACCGCTAAACATCACTGCTCACTTTAGCGGGTCGAACAGCTGTGCCGAACGCGAAGTGCAGAAGTGGATCTTTCGCGATTCGCCTTCCCGGGTGCGGGGACAGCAAGAGCGGCGAACAAAATGGCGGCCGCGGCGCACACCCAAGAACAGCAAATGGCAAGCATATCGACTGCAGAGCCCCAGAGGGAAGGTATGGAAGCAGAAATTTCGGAGGAGGGCCAATGGCCTGACTGGAAACAATGGCTACAAGAAATCAAAGTGGACTTGAAGGCCATGTGGGGCGATCTGGCAACTTTAGGCACAGATCTCAGAGGGGAAATACAAGAGCTGGGGGCCCCGATTAGAGGATACGGAGACCCGGTTGGATTCCCACGATGAAACACTGAGCACACTTGACCAACAAGTGGGAGACTTGCAGACCTCCCAACAGCAAATCCTGAACAAACTGGAGGATTTAGAGAATCGCAGCCGGAGATGTAATCTGCGCTTTAGGGGCCTGCCTGAGACACCAACGTACTCAAATTGTGAGGACACGATCCAGAGGCTAGTACGGGACCTCCTGGCTACGAGCGGAACTCAGCTGGAACAATCAGCGATTCATCTAGAGCGGGCTCACAGAGCGCTCGGAACTCCGCGAACGAATCTGCCCAAAGATATCATTGTGTGCTTTAAAGACTATAAGCTGAAGGAGCAGGTGGCAAACATAGCGCGCCAGACCCCAAACTTTAAATGGGATTCATATGAAATAGAAATATACCAAGATCTGGCGGCAGCCACTCTAAAGCGCAGAGCGGATTTAAAACCAGTCACCAAGCGATTACAAGAGATGGGTATCTGCTACAGATGGAGACACCCCTTCGCGCTGGTCTTCTACAAGGAAGGAAAGATGCAACAAATCCGATCTTTGATGGAGGCCAAGGAGATTTTGCCAGAAGAAAACTTGGAAGAGTCACTAAAGGCATTGAAACCACCACAAAGAAGGTCGGGTGCTCCCCCAAAATGGCAGAGAGCGGGGAAGGGAACACGACGCCTACAGCGGCAGCAATCGGCTGCTAAGATAACCTGACTTTGCCCTTAATTAATCTACTAAGAGACATGACTATAAGACTGTTGGGCACAGGACACTGCTTGACGTAAAGTCAGGAAAAAGGTTTGAAATAGTTTGCAAAAGTTAATAGAGTTATACAAAGTGAGACACTGTATAAATATTGTTGGGTTATAGTTTAAAAAAATGTTAGTCGAGGATCGTTAATTAGTATAATGAGCCCTGTGGGGGCACTTGAGAGGCACCATCCGCCTTCCACTTTCTCCTTACACTTCCCACGTTACTTAACGTGGGCAGCTATAAATTTCTGGGGGGGAGATGGGGAGGGAGGGAGGGGAAGAAGAAGGGATGGGATGGTTGGGTGGGGGGAGGGAAGAGGGGAACAAAAGGGAGAGAGCGAATATTATGAGGAGCGTGACCATGACTCGAAAGCAAGGGAGAGAGTCACAGGAGGGGACACTCAATTTAAGCAACTTATATGATTATCTTGGATAATTCATGGCTGAAATAAATTTTCTACTGCTTAATGCACGAGGGTTGAATATTCCTAGAAAACGGCAGCTCCTGTTCAGGGAGCTACTCCGCCTTCGGACGGATGTGGCCCTGGTACAGGAAACGCATCTCCTACCTAGGCATGAGCACTTGTGTCAACATAAGAAATTCCCTGGTATATACTTTGCATCCAATAGGGATAACATCAAAAATAAAGGGGTATTAATAGCATTTAACGGAGCCAAGCCCTGGAAGATACAAAAAATTGTTAAAGATAAAGGGGGACGTTACATCTTAGTGATTTTTTCCTTAGCAGAGCAGGTATATACATTAGTTAACATTTATGCACCCAATGCAGATCAGGGATCTTTTTTCTGTGAGCTAGACCAGATAATTTTAAAACACTTAGAGGGCTCATTACTGATAGGAGGGGATTTTAATCTAACGCTGCAGCCCCATTTAGACAACTCCTCACGACACACAGGATATGGCCAGAGAGATAGGGTGGCGCTACAAGAATTTATTGAGCGCTGGCACCTGGTCGATTTTTGGCGACAGGCAAACCATACCAAGCGCAACTATTCCTATTTTTCGACAGTGCACCAGTCTTCATCGAGGATAGACTTCTGGCTAGGAGAGGCTGGGACGCAGGGGCTTATAGGCTCACAGCAAATCCTACCCCGCACATGGACAGATCACTCCCCCATACTGTTACAACTAATCCTCCCTAAGACTCGACGAGAAAAAGGGGGCTGGCGACTAGATGACACTTTGCTCCAAGAGCCCGCTAACATATTAAGCCTGGAGCGACATATCAAGGAATACATGCAGTTCAACGATACTGGGGAAGTGACTCCTATAGTACTTTGGGAGAGCTTCAAAGCAGTCATGCGCGGACATCTGATAGCATTAAAAACCCACATAGGGAGAACAAAGAGAGCCAAAGAAGCCGAATTGCGGGGACAACTAGGGAAAGCGGAGGCCGCACTTCACCGAGATGGGCCCAGGCCGGCAGTGGAGATTATCGATCAAATTCATAGACTGCGAACACAGATAAATGAGTTGGAGCTGGCGGACTTGGCAGAAAAACTTCAGCGGGTCCGCCAGTCCCACTTTGAATTTGGCAATAAAGCCAGCCGGCTTTTGGCTTATAAACTTAAACAAACTACACTCCGGAACGTGGTGGTGAGTCTAAAAGATGAGGGAGGGATAACACGCGTAGACCCCGAGTATATTGAGGCGGCATTTGGGGACTTTTATAAAACACTATATATGGCAGGGGAGGAGGTACCGGAAGAGGAAATGGAGAATTATTTTGCGGATATAGAACTCCCTAAACTAGCAGTCAGTGCAGACCAAGTCCTGTCACAACCAATTGAGCTAGAGGAGCTCCTGCGGGCTCTCAAGGAGCTTCCTATAGGTAAGGCACCGGGGCCCGACGGATTCACCAACAAATTTTATAAGGTGTTTGGGGGGGTGTTGGCTCCACTGTTATTAAGGGTCTTCAATTCGCTTGAATTTAGTCAGGAGCTCCCCCCCACATGGAATTTGGCTAGCATTACAGTTATCCCTAAGCCGGGAAAAGACCCGCAATTATGTGCATCATACAGGCCGATCTCTTTGTTGGGGGTAGATTATAAGATCTTTACAAAAATTTTAGCGACCAGACTCCAGAGATACCTCCCAACGCTCATTCATGAAGACCAAACGGGTTTTGTACATGGAAGACAGACTTTTGATAACATCCGCAGGGCCCTCCACATGATACATCACACACAGGAACATAAACTTTCTATGTGCCTGCTATCCCTTGACGCAGAAAAGGCATTCGACCGGGTGAGCTGGCCTTTCCTGTTTACAGTCTTGGGTAGGATGGGTTTCACCGGGCGATTCACACACTGGCTTAAACTGATCTATAAGGCACCCTTAGCATCGATAAGGGTAAATGGGAGACTCTCCAAGCCATTTCAACTACATAGGGGGACCCGACAAGGTTGTGCGCTATCACCATTGCTCTTCGCGATAGTCATGGAACCGTTGGCTATTCAG
The DNA here is from genome assembly GCF_901765095.1 of Microcaecilia unicolor. Classification (NCBI taxonomy): domain Eukaryota; kingdom Metazoa; phylum Chordata; class Amphibia; order Gymnophiona; family Siphonopidae; genus Microcaecilia; species Microcaecilia unicolor. Next base: position 323,565,536 of record NC_044032.1, on the reverse strand, counting down.
ATACGAACGCACCCTGATATCAGGGGACCACGGGTGGGGAGCCTGGAAACATGGGCGCTCCTCTTCGCGGATGACATACTACTTATGCTGCGGGAGCCAGGACCCGCAATTCCGAAGATACAAGAGTTGCTCCAGTCGTATGGGAGAGTGTCTGGCTTCAAGGTTAACCTAGACAAGTCAGAAGCGTTAGATATAAATATCCCAACCTCACAAAAAGCACAGTTGCAGACTGCTTCCCCATTTCGATGGGCTGCACGACATATTAGATATCTGGGAGTCAATATTCCGAGGAGTTTGGATGAGCTATTCCAATCAAATTTCCCAGAAATGGTAAAAAGGCTCTTTACAGAACTACATCGATGGGAGGGATTGACACTGTCTTGGAGTGGGAGGATCAATGCAGTTAAGATGGTTATATTACCTAGAATTTTGTATCTTTTTATGGCCCTGCCCATAGCCATCCCAGATAGTTTTTTGCGAGGCCTCCAGAACAAGGTATTCTCATTTATCTGGAGAAAACGACCCCCGAGGGTGAAAAGAGAAGTCATGTACCAATCGAAAGAGAGGGGAGGGATGGGAGTTCCTTCCTTCACACACTACTTACAAGCAGCCCACCTTAGAGTAATAGCTACATGGCTTCAAGATACAGGGAAGGCCTGGACAAGGGTGGAACAAAAATGGATGGGACCTTTCCCGCTACGAGCTATCCCCTGGTTATCACGGGAAGATTTAGGAGAAATAATCAAGGGAAGCCCACCTATGATGCGCTGGCCTCTATTGACGTGGAGTAAGATAAGGGGACACTTTTTCCCGGGGCGAATATATTATAGGCATATGTTCCTTCGCTTTGCTCCCCAGTTCAGACCGGGCAAGCAAGATATAGCTTTCCAGCGATGGGAGGAGATGGGGCTCTATGAATTAGGCCAAATGTGGGAAACGGATAAGAGGGTGCAATTCCAAGAATTATGTCAGGAGCATGGCCTCTCTCCCCTGCAAGCTTTTCAGTACTATCAAGTGAAGGATTTTATAGCTCGCAGAGCACAGGATGAGTTAAAGCTACCAGAAACTAAATTGGAGGAGGGGATGATGAAGGGAGGAGGAAGGGGTAGCATCTCAAGAATATATAGGGCACTACTTCTACATGCTAACCCAGTGGAGCGATACCTATCAAGGTGGGAGAAGGCCATGGGGGAAACCTACACAAAGCCCCAGTGGAAAGTGGCACTTAGATCTTTGCTAGCAGTCTCGGTGTCTAGTGCCTTAACTGAAAATGGTCACAAAATATTATACAGCTGGTACTATACTCCCCATCGCTTGGTTAAAATGTTTAAAACAGGGTCAGCTTTGTGCTGGAGGCAATGTGGAGTAGTGGGGGATATGACTCATGTGTGGTGGGCATGCACGCATGCGCAGGAGTATTGGGGGGAGATATTGAAGTTTCTAGGTGAAGTTACAGGAGTGCACTACCAGATGAGAATGGACTACTGCTTACTCCATTTTAGACCTACAGGAATTCCTAATGCCATACACCGCTTTGCCGTACAACTATTCGTGGCCGCCAAATTGGTGCTGGCGGCGGCATGGAAGCAACCTATACTTCCGGAACTGCGGTCAGTGTTGCGGAAACTGGACTATATTCATTTGATGTCGAAGTTGACAGCTTTACGCACTGGCCGTATTCCGCAGTACCATAAAACGTGGAACCCTTATGAACAATGGTTAACCTCTCAGACACCCCAGATCGATGTGTCACATGGACAAGTCTAAAGAGAATTGGTCACAAAACTTCCTAAGAGGAGGGAATACAATAGGGGAGGGAGGGTACTAGTTGGAAACATGTTAGTTGAAAGAGGAATTCTAATTTCTGTACAAAGATAAAGTGTGGATATTATTATGTTTCTAATGGAAAATAATAAAACAAACTTGGAAAAAAAAAAAAAAAAAGAAATTGCTCATTATTATTGAGGAGTCAAGATGGTGGCTCGGGCTGGAGACTCCGTGGTTTGCATGAGCTGAAACTCTGTTGCTTATCTTATTTTGCCTTTATACATACCGCATACAAAGAGAAAGGGGGTGGTAAAGGGTTTACCACCGCCAGCCCGATTACCTACCCCTGGTCAGCAAACGCTTCTGCGCTATGTCTCCAGCACCCCAGCGAATACCGGTGAGAGGGACCCCGCATTTGGATTTGTTGAAGGAGCGACATCTCCATTAGGGGTAGAGACATCGTTATCCCCACCGGATCTTAATCCGCCGCTTTGTCCTGCAATCCTTCTGTTGAAGGAACCAAAAGTCGGTGACCGGAGGCCCTCAGACGGAGGTACTGTGCCCCAGGAAGCAGATGTTACAATCATGGAGCCCGACGCTCCCCAAACGGTAACTCTACAATCCATCTGGTCAGCCATTCAACAATTAACGACTGTGGTTTCAAAAACCTCCCAGGATATGGCTTTGCTGGTAAATAGATGCTTTAACGTTAGCTCATGAGGATGTAAAAACTGATTTGTCTATTCAAAAAACAAATCTGATCTCTGAAAGCGGTAACAGATACTTTGATAAAAGATAAAATAAAGGTTTCCTCAAAGTTAGAACTTCTTGAAAACTATAATACACGTTTAAATCTGCGGATTTTAAACTTTCCTGTTTCACCTGGAATTGTTCTGATTGATTTCTTGAAAAAATACTTGTTGGAAGTTCTGGCGTATTCTCAATCTGCAATTCCACTGATTAATAACATTTATTATGTACCTGAAACTAAACAATCTAAGGTGAATCCAACAGAAAATGTACAGATACCTGAATTGAATTTACAAGACTTATCAGCACTGTTGGAGGAATCTATATCAGAAGTATTAACTCGAAGGACGCTTTTGGTATTATTCGTTTTTGAGAAGGATATGAAGGCTTTACTAAGACTTTATTTTAAGAACTCAAAGTATTTTGTGGTCAAAAAATCTGGATCTTCCCAGATGTGGTTAGATCCACACAAGATCGTAGAAAAGCATTTCTTGCCTACAGAGAAGAGGTTAAAGCAATGGGAGCTTCATTCGTGTTAGCTTATCCATGCAAATGCTGTATTAAATACCTGGGAAATAAGTACATCTTTTTTTGAACCAGGTCAGCTTAAAACGTTTATAGATAGTAAGAAGCTGTCCAGATAGTGATTGATGAGTATTAAGAAATAATATATGAAGTTGGGGGTGTACGAGCCAGGCCATTTACTTTAAAGTATTACTTCTATATTTCTCCTTTAATTAGATTTCTCCTCTCCCTACATTGATGGTGGTCTAAGAAAGCAATATATTTTTTTCTTTCATGTCTATTTTACTAATTTTTTTGTCAGAGAAAGCAAATATTAGTTAAGTGGAGATAAAAAAAATTTTCCTTTCTTTGTATTGATGAATAATGCTATCTCTGTAATAATCCCGCTGTATTTCCGATTTATAAATACTATCTTGTAAATTTTGAAAACTTAATAAAGACTAATTAAAAAAAAAAAAGAAATTGCTCATTATTATTGTGTTCCCCGGTTTGTTAGCCTCCCTAATTTCTGATAACATAGCATCTGCCTGGTCATCCTGGCCAGGTGGACAGTAGTACACTCCTATCACTATCCTTTCCCCCTTTACGCATTGAATTTCTATGCATAGGTATTCAATATGATATTCGTGTCCTGCAGAATTTTAGTTTGTTTGATTCAAGGCCCTCCTTAACATTGGTTCCACTGAGGAAGCAAATCCCTCCATGGGGGGGGGGGGGGGGGGGGTCTCAATAACAGACTCTTATGCACTGAAGGTAGTAACTGTGCCAATCAGGCATGAATTAAAATTTAAATGTCATGGTCGAAAATAATCCCTCTCAAAAGCAACATCAGTGAATGTATTGGTACCTAGAAGCCAGTCTTGAAGGTGATGCAACAAGCATGCCTGGTTATATGCTCTCAAATCTGGAGCTCCAAGCCCTCCTTGTCTCCAAGAACCAGCAATATAATGCCATCTCACTTTAGGTTTGCGACTACCCTAACAGAACCGTGCTAATAGCTTTTGTAAAGTGCGAAATTCATGGTGCAAAAGATAAAAGGGTAAAGTCTGAAGGGCGTACATCCAGGGCAGAAATAGCACCATGAAATAAAGATTGATTTTCCTCAGCAGACACGAAGTGCACTCCAGCGATCCAACTGTTCTCAGGTATCCTGAAGCAATTTATCTATAGTTAATCTATAAAGAGCAGTAGTATCCAGATAGTGGAAGGTGAGATTTTCCCATTGCAAATGAAAAAAAGATCGCCAGCCTGTCCATAATGAAGCAGAATCCGCTAGGGCCTCTTTGGCCAGATATTATTTATGTTTAAATTTGTTTATTAATTTACAACATATTCATAGTAGAAAATAGAAAATATTTTGCAGTACATCAGGGGAAAAAGAAACACAAATAAACATGTTTTATAACAAACTCTTCTGTGCGAAATAAAACAGTACAGTGCAAAGGCAAAGGGCCTTATCTCTGATGGCCCCATACCTATACCTCCGGCAGCCAGAAAGGCTACTAAATGAGCAGTTCTTGCTGCTGATCCTTACTGCCATTCTCAAGCGGACCTGTGTAACCGCCAGAGGCTTTGCTGAAGAAAAACTGTCATACAAAATTAGGTGTCTATTATCACCCCCGGCTCACCGGTCCATACTGCTAAGATTTATCCAAAACAAGTTTACAGCGCTTTCCAGAGTAAAGAAAATATTGTCACGCACCCCTCCTACATCGTAGTACTGCACTCCTAAGGTTATATAATGTAAACTTAACATACCTCAGTTCCCCCTTCCCCTCCCTCACCCACCTCCCGCCCTTCCCACCCCTCCCCTTCCCAGATAAGCATATTTGTATTTCTATCGGGAGTAACCGCCTTCGGTTCCAACACACCCTGTGGAAGCTAGCCAGAGTTAACGAGCAGACTTCTCCCACGGGGGCTTAACATCTGTAAGTAAGGAGACCAGATTTGAAGAAAGCGCTGTCGGCGTTTAACTGAGGATTTAGACTCTCGGGCTTCCCAAGAAGCCAGGAGATGAACCTGGTTCCTCCAATGCCAATAGGCAGGGGCCTCCGGGGAAGTCCAGTATTGCATAATACATTTACGAGCCACCAAACACAGCTTCCTCCCTAGAAGGGTCGCCGGTGCTCTATTGGGAGCAAAAGACCCGGACTGGTCGATCAAAAATTGCCTCTCGTTACCCTGGACCTTGACACCCAGCCGCGCCAAGAGGCCTCGGACACGCTGCCAAAATGTCCGAACCTTAGGACATTTCCAAAGAGCATGGTAAAACGTGCCCGGAGCCACTTCACATTTAGAACAGGTATCGCTCCCTGACCTTTGCATGTGGGCCAGCTGCACTTTGGTCATATATCCCCGTAGTATAACTCTATACCCACACTCTCTCAATCTTTCGTCGGTAACTAATTGTCTAATCCCTTTCAAAGAAGCCACTATATCCCAGGATGCCAATGAAGTCCCAAGGTCCTGTTCCCATTTAACTTTAATTTTCTCATACTGTTGTATCGGCCTCCTACGAGCCAGGGCCCCATATAAATCAGATATTGCATGCCTTTCCGTCGCCAGATCCCTAAAAAACTCCTGTATCTTGTCCCCCAATTGACCTTTCAAAGCTTCTTGGGGCATTGCCTGTGTATAGTGCTGAATTTGTAAATAAGCAAAATGATTTCCCCAATCAGACCCTATCTTCTGTTGTAAGACAGCGAACGACACTAGCCCCCCCCGTTCCGAAAGCAGATGTTTCATCTTTGTAATACCACGCTGTCTCCAACTCTGAAATATTGGGTTACTCATTCCCGCTTCAAACACTACATTCCCCACAATCGGCAGTTGGTCTGAAATATTTGGATGTCCCCCCAACTGTTCAACCCACCACTGCCATGTTAACCGGAGAGGATTGAACAGTACATTGTTCCTAAGATGTGGGGGTATATTATTTCGGGGTAGGTGGAGCAGTGCAATCATGTCATGTGGCGCTAGACAAGCCCGTTCTAAGTGTACCGGCGTATAGTACTGTGTTAAATCAAGCCAATCTCGCACGTGTCGCAGCAGGCATGCCTGATTATATAGGAACAGATCTGGGAACCCTATGCCCCCTTGTTTCCAGCCTCCCACCAGTAAGCCCTGCTGCAGCTTTGCTTTCTTGCCGGCCCAACAAAATTGGCCACACAAGCGATTTATATGCTTTAGATCTTTCTTTGTTAGACGTATGGGCAAGGTCTGTAAGGCATATAGCCAGCGTGGGAAAACCACCATCTGTATCAAATGAATCCTGCCCATTAAAGACAAGGGTAAACCCCTCCAAGATTCCAATTTATCTCTAGTGTAATCCAAGAGGGCCTTAATGTTTAACCGATGTAGTTCTGTTGTTTGCATCGTAAGACGAATACCAAGATATTTAAAAGAATGAATTGCCCAACGTAAAGGAAACTCTTCCCCCCACTCCTCTGCGCCTATCGTTGGGGATGCCAGTGCCTCAGACTTATCTAAGTTGATCCTGAAGCCTGAGTAATCTCCATACTCCCGAAACGTTTCCAGTAGCGTCTCTAAAGACACCTTCGGGGAGGTCAAGTGAACGAGAAGGTCGTCCGCGAAAGCTGCAATTTTAAATGTCTGTCGGCCCATGCTCACTCCTTTAATCAAGGGATTTTCCATAATGTCACGGATAAGAGGGTCCAGCACCAGCACAAAAAGGAGGGGAGATAGGGGACAGCCCTGCCTAGTTCCTCTCCTAATAGGAAAGCTCGCCGAGGCTATTCCATTGACCCATATCGAGGCGCTTGGGTTGGCGTATAAGGTTTGAATTGCCTCAATAAACCTGCCGGAAAAGCCATAGCTTTCCAACGTGTCGAAAAGAAATGTCCAATGCACCTTATCAAAGGCCTTTTCGGCATCAAAGCTGACTAGCAGAGACGCCAGACCCTTGCGTTCCCCATACTCTAATGATGCTAAGATCGCCCTCAAATTTTTGCTTACCGCTCGTCCCCCCACAAAGCCCACTTGGCTCTCGTGTACCAGCCGGGGCAGTATTCTTGCCAGTCTATTTGCCAATATTTTTGCCATCAACTTAGTGTCATAGTTTAACAGAGATATGGGTCGGTATGATGTTGGCTTCAATGTATCCCTCCCCGGTTTGGGTAATACTATAATTTGTGCTCTATTCAGGTCAGACGGCATAGCTTTCTGATCTATCATCTGATTTAAAAATTTAGATAGATCCGGAACAATAACCTCCCCCATCATTTTGTAAAATTCGGCCCTTAACCCGTCCGGGCCTGGGGCCTTTAACAAAGGACTCTGCGTTATGACCATATGTACCTCATCTTCCGTAAATGGTTGATTCAATTGTTCTCGCTCTCGTTGGGTAAGCTTGGGGAAATTGAGGTTATTTAGGTACATCTGGCTCCCCAGACCCTCGTCCTCTGGGGGGGGCGTAAAGATCTTTATAGAAGGTCTGAAAAATATTACAGATATCCCTATCTGCGGTTTTAAGACCTCCTCCCGTCCCTCGAAGGGCTAGAATATGTTTGGCACCCCCTTTTTGTTTGAGAAGCTTGGCCAGTAATTTGCCTGCTTTGTTACCATGCTTATAAAGCATGTATCTATAATATATGTGCGACTTGCGTGCTCGCCTATGCAAAAGTTCGTTCAGTGCTGATTGTAGATCCAGCACCTGCTGTTTGGCCTCTGCCGTATGTGTGTCTCCAAACCTCATCCTCGCACGACAAAGCTGTGCACTTAATCGCAGTATCTGCCTATCCCTGGTAACCCGTACATAGTGCACGTGGCTAATAATTTCCCCCCGGAGCACAGCCTTTGCGGTTTCCCAGAATAAGACCGGGTCTGTCTGATGTTCATGATTCTGTGTCGTGTATTCCACCCAGCTAGCCTGCAAGCGCCCTTTTAGTATGGGGTCCGTATAGAACTCTATGGGGAATTGCCATCTTCTGTCTCTTCGAGCCTGGCCACGTGGCTTCCACTCCATATAAACCCATGCATGATCAGATATCACATATGGCCCTATCTCTGCCTTTACAATTTCCCCAAACATCTGACTGGAAACCAAAATATAGTCAATACGCGACTGTGTTGAATGAGCCCGTGACATATGCGTGTAATCCCTCATACCCGGATGAAGTACCCTCCAGACATCCGTCAGGTCTAATAACTGGCTCATCTTCAGTAGACCTCTATTATTATGATATGTCGCGGAGTTGCCTGGGACTGATTTGTCTAGTGAGGGATCCCAAACTGCATTAAAATCGCCCCCTATTATGAGTTCAGTGTGTGGCTGCTTAAGGAGGAAGTTAGTTATCGTTTGGAAAAATCTTTTGTCGTAGTTGTTAGGGGCATAGATATTACCAATAAGTACTTTTTGCATACCTACCGTGGCCTCTAATAAAACATATCTTCCCAAGGCATCTACTAAGAGAGGGCGCATCTCCAGGGCTACACCTTTACGGATCAGAATGGCCACTCCACCTTTTTTCCCCTGTGCATGCGCCGCTACACACTTATCTACCCACCACGTTTTAAGTTTGGCATGCTCTGCCTGCGACAAATGCGTCTCTTGTATCAATGCAATGTCTATGTGATGCCTATTTAATTGTTGCAAGATCTTGGATCTTTTAATAGGTGAATTTATCCCCCCTACATTCCAAGTTACAATGTTTACCATACCTCAAATTTAGCCAAAATGGCATATATTGCAGAAAACTGCGATAATTGTGGGAGGGGACATCCCAGCCTCTGTCCCCCCCCCGTTCGCTCTCCACCAGCTACTCGTTGGCCAGCATCCACAACATGCATCCCCAGCCAGACTTCTTCCATCGTCAGTGCCCGTTTACCTATCTGACTCCCATCCAGCCAAGCATACAAAGGGACCTGCCTAACCGCGATTACTCCCGACACCCATAGGTCTAGCTTCAATCTCTCCCCTTCCCTTCCCGCTCCTTCCCTCCCCCCCCTCCCCATCCCCGTTCCCCCCCTCCCACTCCCCAAACCCTTAGAACCGGACCCACTTGCTGGGACCATAACTTCCTACGTCTCTCCCTCCTCCCCCCAGAACCTCCGGGCAGGCTCCAACTATTCTCCAAACCAAGGCTTAATACCACCCATTTGTTATTTCTTCTATTAAACATTCCTGTGTAAATCTGAACCTATTAACTTGCAAACTCATATAACTTTAACCTTTAAATATATCCCGTAGCCAAACTCTCCACCCGTTTATCCCACACAACATTCCTCATTAGATCAGTTCTTACGCCCGTGGGCGCCCGTTGATATACCAACTCTCCAGATCATCCTCTATTCATGCTCTGGTCTGCCTTCCTCTGCTGACAGCTCCACTCCTTTTTCAGCCGTCCTCTGGTCTATCCATTTCTAGCTGCTTTAAAAGTTCTTGGGCGGCTGCTGCAGTCTCATATATCTTAGTGGTACCTTTATAGGTGACCCGCAGCTTTGCAGGGTATTGCAGCGCAAATCTTATTTTCCTCTGAAACAGCTTAGAACATAATTCCGAAAATTGGCGCCGTTTTGCTGCTACGCCGGCGGAGTAGTCCTGAAAACATCTAATTGTCACTCCTTCATAGATCAGGGGGTTCCCGGTTCTGAACCGCTGTAAGATCTCTTGCTTTTGGGCGTAGTCCAAAAATCTCAGGATGATTACTCTTGGCCTGCCAGCTCCTGCACTCTTCTGACCCAGCCGATGGGCTCTCTCAATGCGAAGCGGCCCTAACGTTTCTGGGAGCTGTAGTTCTTTACATATCCAGGTAGCCAAGAAAGTCTCCAGGCCCCGTTCCGGGATACTCTCCGGGAGCCCTACCAGACGTACATTGTTCCTTCTCGACCTGTTTTCCAGGTCTTCCACTTTATTTTCCAGTGCCCGCAACTGATCTTGTATCTGGCTTTGTGACCCTTCGACCACTGCAACGCGGTCTTCCACTTCCGAGACTCGCGATTGAAAGGCTACACAGTCTTTCGACAGCTCCATAAGCTGCGTCTGTACGCGCTCTAATTTCGCGTCAATCGGGGCTAACCGGCGATCCAGTAGGTCCTCCATCACTGTTCTCATTTCTGCTGTAATTTCGGCTATCCATGCCGATGAGACCGACGATCCGGGCGGGCTTGCGGGCGGCGCCATTTTGTCTTCTCCTACCCTGCCACGGAGTCTGTCCTTCGGGGCGGATTTCGCCGCCATTTCACTGTCAGGCAAGACAAAGAGGAAATCGCCCGAACTGTAGCTCTTTCTTCCGCGAACTTTGGAGAGTTGTAGCCAAATTTATATGTTCTTCAAGGCTCTTGGGGGGAGATAGGAGCCGGAGAGATTTTCCCTTTCAACCTCTCGCGGTCATGACGTCACCGGAAGCGGCCAGATATTATTTAAAGCCTGAGAAATCCCCATACTCCCTGAAGCGCTCCAGTAAAACCAGGAAAGAGAAATGAGACTCACTAAGCAAAGTCAACAGATCATCAGCAAAAGCTGCAATTTTAAAGGTCTGAGGACCAGTCTACACTCCGTGAATCTCTGGATTACTCTATTTCTCTAATCAAGGGATCAAGTGTTAAAAGAAACAAGGGAGAAAGGGGGTAATGCTGGCACATCCCCCTACCAATGACAAAGGGATCTGATAAAATGTCATTTGCGCAAACCTTCACCTTTGGATTTGCATACAGAGCCTCTACTGCCTCAGAGAGTGCCATGGAGGAATCCACTATTCCACCCTGTTGAAAGCCTTTTCTGCATCTAAGCTAATCAGTAGGGAGGGGATCCCTTTAGAGCATACCAACTCCAATGCCATCAAGATCTCTCATATTTTTAGAGATCGTACATCCACAAAACAAAATCCCACCTAAGACTCCTCTATTGCAGATGGAAGCACCCTAGCCAGTCTGTTGACCAGGATTTTTGCCAACAACTTGGCTTCGTAATTTTACAGTGAGATTGGGTGGTAGGCATTCTGGGTCTTTACCTGTCTTCAAAAGAACTAATTTTATACCATGTTAAGCGAGCTGGGTAGGGAACCCTGCTGTTACAATTTCATTAAATACAGATGCTTATTTCTGTTTTTAGCAATTTATAAAATTTACTCCAGAACCCTTTCGATCCCAGGGCCTTCCCCAGAGGACTTTGCTAAATAACCCATTCAACTTCCTCTACCTGAATTTGTCCGTTAAGCATAGCAGCATCAGAGCCAGAGATCCAACACAAATCCGCACTAGATAGGTGGTGCTATCTAATACGGGCGAAGAAAAAAGTGTGTCAAAAATGTTTTTAAAAAACCATCATTTATAGCCTGTGCTACTTCTAATTAATTTAGCCAGCAGACCGCTGCTTTTATTAGCAAATTTATGCAGGTGATATTTGTAATAGTTGCTGGATTTTTGCACATTCTGGTGAAGAAGCTCGTTCAGGGCCTGCTGGGCCTTTAATAACTGAGTCTTGGTACCCATTGAGGGGCACCCCCCATAATGGCAGTGCAGGCGAGTCACCAGGCTCTCTAAATGGAGAATTTCCTGGTGTTGGGCCCTCTTCCAGAAACTAGCATATTATCTCACCACGTAACACTGCCTTGGTAGTCATCTAAATGTCCATTATTGCTCTTTGCAAACAGTTTCCATTTGGAAAGTAAAAAAGGGAAGAAATTTGCTATCCTTATACAGGGAATCTTCATTAGTCTGAGTGTCAAATTGTAATTGCATTTCCATCCGTGCAAGGTCAGAGATCATAATCGGTCCTTGTGGCTTCCACCACCAAGAGCATTACCCCCCTTGGAGATTAGCAAATAGTTAATCTTGGACATCTGGATAAATGAGTGTAGTCCCTCTTTCAGGTGTAATGTTCGCCACACATCCACCATCTCCAGGGACAAACAAATCGTAGGCACTCCCCTTAGGGTGACAGATCCTGCCCGAGTGGCCGAGTTATCTAGAAATGGGTCTGCAACATCATTTATGTCCCCTCCAAGCAAAATAGGAATGTCTCCAAAATCATGAAGGTGACCAATAAGTTGTTGAAAAAAAAAGATTTATCACAAACATTGGGGGCATATACAGCAGAGGTCTACCACTGAGAGTAACCAAAGCCAAAACAAATCTGCTAAAGGGATCTTTTATGACCTTATGAAGTGAATAGCTTTTCTGATTAAGGTAGTGACACCTGCCTTTTTACCCAATGCAGGCAAATCAAAAATGACCCACCCACTGACAGTTTAGCATGCTCCGTTGCACTGAGATGAGTGCAATCTAGACTCCTCTCTATTTTAAGGTTTTAAAAATTTTGTCATTTAATTGGTGAATGAATACCTCCTACATTCCAAGTAGTATTTTAAAGAGACATTGATGTATAACAGTTTATCATATAAAAAAAGTCCACTGATAGCTGCAAAGACACACATAAACTCTTCAACCTCGTAAACAAACTGTTAGACACCACACCTGTCACAACCAACAGCAAAGATATACCAAGTGTCGACAACCTTGCAAAATACTTCAAGGAGAAAATTGTACAATTACGACACAAAATACCCGCAAGCCCTATAGAATACACCGTTCTCCTAGACTGTCTAGATCCAGTAGAAGGAACACACCCAGCAGACAGAACCTGGACCGAATTTGAACTATTACCAGAAGAACTCATCTCTAAAACTCTCAAAAAATATGCCAAATCTAACTGCAAACTAGACAAATGTCCAAACAGCCTCATGCAAACTGCTCCTCAACAATTCATAATAAACCTAACAAACCACATAAACTACATGCTACAAAATGGACTCTTCCCAAAAGAAAAAGGAAAAATCTTACACCAATTCCTAAAGACACAAAGAAAAACACGAGCGAAATAACCAACTACAGGCCAATTGCATCCATACCACTAATAACCAAGATAACCGAAGGTATGGTTACCAAACAACTCACAAACTATCTAGACAAACATTCAATATTGCACGATGCCCAATCATGATTCCGTTCGAATCACAGCACAGAAACAGTATTAGTCACCCTTATGACCAAATTCAAACAAATAATTGCAACCGGCAACAATAGACTCCTACTACAATTTGACATGTCTAGCGCCTTCGACATGGTTGACCATGAAATCCTACTACACATACTTGAATACTTTGGCATCGGAGGAAATGTCTTGAATTGGTTCAAGGGGTTCCTAACCCTGCGCTCGTACCAAGTCACATCAAATTCAACCATGTCCAAGGCATGGATACCTGAATGTGGAGTCCCACAAGGATCACCTCTCTCTCCAACTATATTCAACCTAATGATGATCCCTTTAGCAAAACTCCTATCAAACCACAACCTCAACCCGTATATATATGCCGATGATGTAACCATATACATCCCATTCAAACAAGACATCAAAGAAATCTCCAGCGAAATCAATCAAAGTCTACACATCATGAACACATGGGCAGATGCATTCCGCCTGAAACTAAACGCAGAAAAAACCCAAAGCCTGATACTCACCTCCCAATACAACACAACTGAGTTCAACGTGATACACACCAAACCTAAAACTTCCAATCTCAGAAACGCTAAAAATCCTTGGAGTGACTATCGACCGCCACCTAACACTCGAAACTCACGCAAATAACATAACCAAGAAGATGTTCTTCAGCATGTGGAAATTGAAAAGGATTAGACCATTCTTCCCAAGATCCGTCTTCCGTAGCCTAGTGCAATCCCTCGTCCTTAGCCACTTGGACTACTGCAACTCATTATACGCAGGCTGCAAAGAGCAAATACTGAGGAAACTTCAAACAGCCCAGAACACAGCAGCCAAGCTCATCTTCGGAAAACCTAAATATGAAAGGGCAAAACCACTACGAGAGAAACTACATTGGCTTCCACTCAAGGACCGCGTTACTTTTAAAACTTGCACACTAGTCCATAAGATCATTTACGGTGAAGCCCCAGCGTACATGTCTGATTTAATAGACCTACCACCTAGAAACGCCAAAAGATCATCCCGAACTCACCTCAACCTCCACTACCCAACCTGCAAGGGCTTGAAGTACAAGACGATACACGCGTCAACCTTTTCCTACAAGAGCACGAAGTCCTGGAATACATTACCACGCAACCTAAGAATGATTAACGAACAAACCTCCTTCCGTAAACTACTGAAGACACACCTGTTTGAACAAACCTACGGAAAAAGCCAAAACACATAGAAACTACTGACTGTTCACAATGCAATACACATCCACATCTGATCCATCATCCCTTTATCCAGTCAATCACAGATTCAACCATGGAACTACAGTATGTACACTATATGTCTAGGTGCCTATTAATGCCCTTTTTTCTCTCATTGTCTCCTTCTAATGTCCCTATGTTGTTGTCCCACTGCTATACTACTAAGGATATTCGAATGTCTCGCACAACTCTGTTCAATGTATTCTATAACCTAGTCGTAACAAATGTATTTCTATTATTCAAGTCTTATTGTAAGCCACACTGAGCCCGCAAATAGGTGGGAAAATGTGGGATACAAATGCAACAAATAAATAAATAAATAAGACCAAAGGAGCATGCCAGCCACCATTCCCTGGTTTGGACAGTTTCACCTCGGAAAAACTGAGCTCCCAGACTATCCTGAACCCAATAACCCCCCCCCCCCCCACCCATATGTTCCAATTCCCCATAATCCAAATTCCTATCCTACCCTGAGCTACCCTCCCATGTAGTCTCATTCCCTCCCTATCTAACCTACTCTCTATCTCATGATGTTTCATATGAGTAAGTGCCAAGTGATGCATGTGGGAAAGAGGAACACAGACTATAGCTACGTGATGCAGGGTTCCACATTAGGAGTCACCGACCCGGAAAGGGATCTAGGTGTCATCGTTGATACGTTGAAACCCTCTGCTCAGTGTGCAGCGGCAGCTAAGAAAGCAAATGGAATGTTACGTATTAGGAAAGGAATGGAAAACAAAAATGAGGATGTTATAATGCCCCTGTATCATTCCAAAGTACAACTGCACCTCAAATACTGTGTGCAATTCTGGTCAATGCATCTCAAAAAAGATATAGTGGAATTAGAAAAGGTACAGAGAAGGGCAATGAAAATGATAAAAGGTGATGGGATGACTTCCTTATGAGGAAAGACTAAAGTAGCTAAGACTCTTCAGCTTGGAGAAGAGATGGCTGAGGGGAGATATAAAGGTCTATAAAATAATGAGTGGAGTGGAATGGGTAGATGTGAATCGCTTGTCTACTGTTTCCAAAAATACTAGGACTAGGGGGCACGTAATGAAGCTACAAAGTAGTAAATTTAAGACAAATTGGAGAAAATATTTCTTTACACAATGTGTAATTAAACTCTGGAATTCATTGCCAGAGAATGTGGTAAAAGCAGTTAAATTAGTGGGGTTTGAAAAAGGTTTGGATAGCTTCCTAAAAGAAAAGTCCATAAGCTGCTATTAAGATGGACTTGGGGAAAATTCACTGCGTATTTCTAGGATAAGCAGCATAAAATGTATTGTACTGTGTTGGGATCTTGCCAGGTACTTTGTAACCTGGATCGGTCACTGTTGGAAACAGTATGCTGGGCTTGATGGACCTTCAGTCTGTCCCAGTATGGCAACGCTTATGTTATTTATGTTCTTATCCCCATCAAACCTACTGTAAACACCTAAAGATGTAATCTCCATTTAGGGTCCTGAGATTCCCCCAATCTAAAAGTTACATATACACCAATTAACAATGCACAATAAACTAGAACTTCATTGTGTGTTTGTAATACAAGCCTCTTGGTGATTAGCATCAAAGCCAATGAAGCACACAGTGACACTCGGTAGCATGTGGTAGTGCTAAAAAAAAATATAATAAAAAAATCCCCCTCCCACCCAAAAAACCCACTGCATTGAATACTGAGGTCTCTCTTGAAAGAAAGTAGATAATATACATGTAACAATATAATAATGAATGCAAATGAATCCCCACTGACAAAATGTGTCGGTACACAAGCCAACCCCACAGATTTTGTCAGTGGGGATTCATTTGCGTATGTTTTATTGACCCGCCTGTCTGTATCACGGACATTTGGTTTGACGTTCGTTCAAAAGTGAAATAGACTGTTTTGGATGAACTATCCATATGACCCCTGATATGGGCTATATGCCGAAACACGGACCATGTCAGGTCCTTTTACAGTTGCATCAATAAATTATTTTTTCCATAAACATCTCCAGTGGTGGGATACGTTCTTGTATCAGCCTCTACTTCTTTTTGCTTGACGTAGAGGTTTTCCCTGTTTGTGTTTGGACTCCAAGCCATTCACACACTTAGTTTCCTTTGCAGTCTTATCAAAGTACGGTATGTGGCCAATATGATTTTGTCTTATCTTTAGCCGGATACGACAGGCTGAATTGGATTTGCAACTGAAATAGGTGGGAGTAAAGATCCGAGAAGGCCAGCCTGGCAAGCTTAGAGTAATCCTAAAAGCACCGGATACAGTGATGTCATATTACAAAGATTTCCCAGCTTGTAGTGCTTGCAATATTTCCATGTTGTGTTGATAATTGAGCACTTTGAAAATCACCACCTGTGGGCGATCAGTGGACTCTGCCCGATGTGGTGTGGATGTTCCACATGTAGTGGACCAGCAGCCGCTGATGAGGAAAGGGTGGAAGTGAACCAAGTTTCCCAAAATTATCGGAGATTCCTGTCCTTATAGATCTGGTAATACAACCGCTCTTAAGTTGTTTTGCTGTGAGTGGGTTCCTGTCCTCAACCTTATCCTCCAACTCATTTAAGATGCCCAGCATCTGGGGCCTCACCAACGCCACTTCCTGCACATTTTTCTCCAGTACCCCAACCTGGATTTTCTGTATGCATTTTTGCCATGGCTGCTTATAGGCAATCATTCAAAAAGGATAGAGAAGCATAAGGATCTAGTAGTGCAACATCAGATTGGGGCACTGGAGGAAAATGTGACTGGAGTTCGGCAGAGATGGTCATGAAATGCTGCTCCATACCACCTAATTCATTCAAAATGAGCTGCAGTTCCTTACCCACGGTGTGTTCCATAGTGGAGTGGACCTCTGCAGTTATCTCCGCTGTCCTCTCTGAGCTCGGTGTGGGAGATGGTGACGCAGTTTTCTTACATTTTGGAATCTCCTCCCCTATTTCTTTCTCCCATTTTGCGAGATTTGAAGACATTCTCTCGGGGCCAGGGAGTCACAGGACATGGTGCAGAACACTCTGGCTGATCCCAAGGGATTGGGCAGAAAACCATACGGATGTTAACAAGCGCAGATTGATCGGGGGATCTCGGGAGCAGCAAAAACCTGCTGCCTCACTGCTCCATGACCCAACCAGAAGTTAATCCATTGTTATTTGGATGACTGGTTTATAAGAGCAAAGTTTGTTCCGATAAAGTGAAAGTTGCACAGCGAGTGATGCACTTCTTACAAGAGTTGGGATAGGTTGTCTGTTTTCCAAGAGCAAACTTTGTCCCCAAATATTCCCTTTGGGATGGGATAAGTTTGCTCTTGGAAAACAACTTCTGATCTCAGACAACAGACAATCTCTGCTTGCCAGAAATAGAGGAACTATTGGTTTGTGGAGAGTGAAGCAACTTCTGATCTCAGATTGTAGCTTTTTGCTTCTCACCACAAGAAGAAATGCTTTGCCTTGAAGAGTGTCAAACTTTGTCCCCAAATATTCCGTTTGGGATGGGATAAGTTTGACACTCTTCAAGGGAAAGCATTTCTTCTTGTGGTGAGAAGCAAAAAGCTACAATCTGAGATCAGATGTAGCTTCACTCTCCACAAACCAATAGTTCCTCTATTTCTGGTAAGCAGAGATTGTCTGTTGTTTCAAGGCCCAATCAGCATTCCATATGTGTCTGTTTTGTCTTATGGATCGGCTCTTGAGAGGGCTCAGTTAAAGAAGGAAGACTATTTGAGTAAGGTAATACCCTGCCTTGTTACTTTCTAGAAGAAGGTCTACCTTGCTGGCATCCATAAGAGTTTTGTGAGGGAATCTATAGGATGCTGCCATTTCCTCTTAAGGATACTCCCTCAGTGTCTGATTGGAACCTTGCCACTTTGAATTTTGACTCAAGTAACTGCTAGAGGCTATATTGGTAACTTAGACTAGAGACATGTAAAGCGTGCACTGGACTGGGGGATAGTAAGGTACACTGTGGCCTTGCAGAAGCAGGCCACCCAAAAACATTACTATAATTGCAAACTAGTTTTGTGTTTGTTTTCTGTCCCTTACCTGTGAATGGAACAGGACCCTTACCTGATACTTTATATAATAAATAGTATTTTGTCTTACTTGCACCTGTTGTGTGGCTCCAGTTTGTCCTGGCTCCAGGCCCGCCCTCATTCACATTACCACAGAGTTTTAGAAGTTTTGCGAATTGGTGTCAAGATAAGTGTTTCTCCTCTGCATTCCAGATATTTTGGATACCTTGTAAGATGGTTTGGACAAGGGCCTGGCGTTTTTACCTCGATGACACAAAACTATTCAAGGTTGTTAAAACACATGTGGACTGTGAAAAATTGCAGGAAGGCTTTAGGAAATTGGAAGACTGGGCATCCAAATGGCAGATGAAATTTAAGGTGGACAAATGCAAAGTGATGAGCATTGGGAAGAATAATCCAAATCATAGTTACCTGATGCTAGGGTCCACCTTGGAGGGGAGGGGGGTCAGCATCCAAGAAAAAGATCTAGGTGATGGTGTAGACAATACGCTGAAATCTTCTGCCCAATATGCAGCTTTGGCCAAAAAAGTAAACAGGATGCTTGAAAAGGGATGGTAAATAAGACTGAGAATACTATAATGTCTCTTTATCACTCCGTAGTGTGATCTCACCTTGAGTATTGCATTCAGTTCTAGTTGCCATATCTCAAAAAAAGATATAGCGGAATTAGGAAAGGTTCAAAGAAGAGTGACCAGAATGATAAAGGGGATGGACTTCTCTCATGTGATGAAAGCTAAAGAGGTAGGGCTCTTCAGCTTGGAAGAGATGGCTGAGAGGGGGATATGATTGAGATCTACAAAATCCTGAGTGTTCAGGAACAAGTAGAAGTGAATTGTTTTTTTTTAATTTTTTTATTTTTTTTACTGTTTCAAAAAGTACAAAGACTAGGGGACACACATGGAAACACTTTTAAAGCAAATAGGAAATATTTTTTCAGTCAACAAATAGTTATCTCTGTAACTCTTTGCTGGAGTATATGGTAACAGTGGTTAGCTTATCTGGGTTTAAAAATATTTGGACAAGTTCCTGGAGGAAAAGTCCATAGTCTGCTTTTGAGGTAGAGATTAAGCCACTGCTTGCCCTCGGATTGGTAGCGTGGAATGTTATTACTATTTGGGTTTCTGCCAGGTATTTGTGACCTGACTTGGTCACTGTTGGAAACAGCATACTGGGCTAGATGGACCATTGGTCTGACCCAGTATGGCTATCCTTAAATTCTTAGGAAAGTACAACTGGATCCTTTGTTGAACTAAGTAGTCAAAATCAAATTTAAGTCCAAAAGGGAATCAGTAGATGAATCGATGGATAGATAAGTTCTTAACCCACAGAAAAAAACATCTGTATGTGATACATTTTTTTTTCCCTGTGGGTTAAACTTACCAGTTCATTGACTCGTCATTGATTCTCCCGTGAGATTTAAACTTTGTCTTGTCTTTGTCTAACTTCATCTTATGTGCGTTAGTTCAGCCTTCTTTTTAACTTCTGAATTCTGCAATCTTAAAAGATACTGCCTTAAGAGTAGTTTTTCTTATAGTTATTTGTTTGGCTAGGCAAACTGCAGAATTGCAGGCCTTGTCCTGAAAATCTTTTTTTTGGCATATAGTAAGGAAAAAGTAGTGCTTAGACTAGTTCCTTTCTTTCCCAAGGTGGTGTCCTTCCATATGAAGCAGTCCATCTCTAACTGTTTTTCTGGATCTTAAAAAGGAGAATAGTGCAGTTGCTTTGCACAAATTGAATGTGAAGAATAAGAAGACAATAAGGAAATTCAGATAGTAACATAGTAGATTCTACCCGCTGCCTCTCCGAGTTGCAGTCATCTACCGCCCCCCCGATAAGTCCCTCCCTTCCTTCCTTACTGATTTCGATGCCTGGCTCTCCGTTTTTCTTGAGCCCTCATCCCCATCCCTCATTCTTGGTGACTTCAACATACACACTGATAACCCATCCAACTCATACGCTTCTCAATTCCTCACCCTAACTTCCTCCTTCAACCTCCAACTGAGCTCCACCACCCCTACTCACAAATCTGGATACTGTCTTGATCTCGTCCTCTCCTCTACCTGCTCTCCCTCTAATCTCTGCGTCTCTGCTCTTCCCATTTCTGACCATCACCTGATCAAATTCACACTTCATCACCCTCCCCGTCAATCCCGCCCAACACTAACCACGACCTCCAGGAATCTCCAGGCTGTTGACCCCCCCCCCCCACCTTATCCGCTAGTATCTCCGATCTCCTCTCGTCCATCACGTCCTCCGAGTCCGTCGACAAGGCTGTTTCCAAGTACAATGCCACTCTCTCCTCCGCCCTAGACACCCTTGCACCGTCTGTTTCCCGTCCCACAAGGCGCACTAATCCCCAGCCCTGGCTTAACCCTTGCACCCGTTACCTTCGCTCCTGCTCCCGATCAGCTGAACGCCTATGGCGGAAATCTCGCACCCATGCTGACTTCATTCACTACAAATTCATGCTATCCTCCTTCCAGTCCTCCCTATTCCTTGCCAAACAGGACTACTACACTCACTTGACTAACTCCCTCAGCTCTAACCCTCGTCGTCTCTTCGCCACCCTCAACTCCCTCCTGAAAGTGCCCTCCGCTCCCACCCTCCCTCACTCTCTCCTCAATCACTGGCTGACTACTTCCGCGACAAGGTCCAGAAGATCAACCTCGAATTCACCACTAAACCTTCTCCTCCTCTTCATCCTATAACCCACTCCCTCAACCAATCAACCCAGGCCTCCTTCTTCTCCTTTCCTGATATCACTGAAGAGGAAACCGCCCATCTTCTCTCCTCCTCGAAATCCACCACCTGTTCCTCAGACCCCATCCCCACCAACTTACTTATCACCATCTCTCCTACTATCACCCCTCCCATCTGTCATATCCTCAACCTCTCTGTCTCCACCGCGACTGTCCCTGACACCTTCAAGCATGCTGTTGTCACACCTCTCCTCAAAAAACCTTCACTTGACCCTACCTGTCCCTCCAACTACCGCCCCATCTCCCTCCTACCCTTCCTCTCCAAAATACTTGAACGTGCCGTTCACAGCCGTTGCACTGATTTTCTCGTCTCTCATACCATCCTTGATCCGCTTCAATCTGGCTTTCGCCCACTTCACTCGACAGAAACGGCATTATCCAAAGTCTGTAATGACCTGTTCCTCGCCAAATCCAAAGGTCATTACTCCATCCTCATTCTCCTCGACCTATCCGCCGCTTTTGACACTGTCAATCACAGCTTACTTCTTGACATACTGTCCTCTTTTGGGTTCCAGGGCTCTGTCCTCTCCTGGTTCTCCTCTTATCTCTCCCATCGTACCTTCACAGTACACTCTCATGGCTCTTCCTCCACCCCTATCCCGCTCTCTGTTGGAGTCCCTCAGGGTTCTGTCCTTGGACCCCTTCTTTTCTCTATCTACACCTCTTCCCTGGGCTCCCTGTTCTCGTCTCATGGCTTCCAGTATCATCTTTATGCCGACGACACCCAGCTTTATCTCTCCACACCTGACATCACTGCAGAAACCCAGGCCAAAGTATCGGCCTGCTTATCCGACATTGCTGGCTGGATGTCCAATCGCCACCTGAAACTGAACATGGCCAAGACCGAACTTCTTGTCTTCCCACCCAAACCCACTTCTCCTCTACCTCCACTCTCTATCTCAGTTGATAACACGCTCATCGTCCCCGTCTCATCTGCCCGCAACCTCGGTGTCATCTTCGACTCCTCCCTCTCCTTCTCTGCGCACATCCAGCAGTTAGCCAAGACCTGTCACTTCTTCCTCTATAACATTAGCAAAATCCGCCCTTTCCTCTCTGAGCACACCACCCGAACTCTCATCCACTCTCTCGTTACCTCTCGCCTTGACTACTGCAACCTACTCCTCACTGGTCTCCCACTTAGCCACCTATCCCCCCTTCAGTCCATTCAGAACTCTGCTGCACGTCTTATCTTCCGCCTGAACCGATACACTCACATCACCCCTCTACTCAAGTCACTTCATTGGCTTCCGATCAGGTACCGCATTCAATTCAAGCTTCTGCTACTAACCTACAAATGTACTCGATCTGCAGCCCCTCCTTACCTCTCAACCCTCATCTCCCCTTACGTTCCTACCCGTAACCTCCGCTCTCAAGACAAATCCCTCCTTTCAGTACCCTTCTCCACCACCGCCAACTCCAGGCTCCGCCCTTTCTGCCTCGCCTCACCCCACGCTTGGAACAAACTCCCCGAGCCCATACATCAGGCCCCCTCCCTCCCCATCTTCAAATCTCTGCTTAAAGCCCACCTCTTCAATGTCGCCTTCGGCACCTAGCCTCTACACCTCTAGCCAGGAAATCTAGACTGCACAACTTGACATTTCGTTCTTTAGATTGTAAGCTCATTTGAGCAGGGACCGTCCTTCTTTGTTTATTTTGTACAGCGCTGCGTAACCCTAGTAGCGCTCTAGAAATGTTAAGTAGTAGTAGTAGTAGATGATGGCAGATAAAGACCTGTACAGTCCATCCAATCTGCCCAACAAGATAAACTCATTACATAAGGTTTGATGTGATACTTCATACATATACATGATCTTGATTTGTCTTTGCCATTTTCAGGGCATAGATCATAGAAGTCTGCCCAGCATGGTCCTTGTTCTAAAACTTCAGGAGTTGTCATTGAAGCCTCTGAAAAGCTCCACTTCAACCCATCCAGATCTATTCAGCCATGATCAAGGCACAAACCGTAGAAATCTGCCCTGCACTGGCTTTGCTTCCTAGTTACCGGTGGTACCACCTAATCTCCGATAAGCTTCTTTGTATCCATTCCTTCTAAACAGAATTCCTTTGTGTTTCTCCCATGCATTTTTTAATTCCATTACCATTTTCCTTTCCAGCACCTCCCACGGGAGGGTATTCCAGGTATCTACCACCTTCTGAGGAAAAAAAAAATACTTCCTGACATTTATTCCTGAATCGGCCCTCCTCCATCCTCAATTCCTTAGTGTCAGCAGCAGATGAATCCAGAATCCTATAGGTTGTCTACCAGCTGTTGCAGATAGAGCACTGAATTGCACTGTGCCTAATAGGTCATAATGCTTCCATCTCCAGCAGGCGGATAGACGTGTTCCTCAGATTCCTGGCTTCTTTTGTTAGTAGCTTCTGTTCTGTCTTTTCTGGTTGAGTAGAGCTGGGGGTGACTGGCTGCTCTGCACCAGCTTTGGGAGATATATCTGCTGGAGCATTTTTCGAAAGAGAAGGGCGCCCATCTTCCGACACACATCCGGAGATGGGCGTCCTTCTCTAAGGGTCACCCAAATCGGCATAATTGAAAGCTGATTTTGGGTGTCCCCAACTTCTTCCTGTTGCGGGGATGACCAAAGTTCCCGGGGGTGTGTTGGAGGCATAGCAAAGGCAGGACTGGGGCGTGCCTAACAGATGGGCGTCCTCGAGCGATAATGGAAAAAAGAAGGGCGACCCTGATGAGCACTTGGGCGACTTTATTTGGTCCATTTTTTTTTTACGACCAAGCCTCAAAAAGGTGCCCGAACTGACCAGATGACCACCAGAGGGAATCGGGGATGGCCTCCCCTGAACTCCCCCAGTGGTCACTAACTACCTCCCACCCCGAAAAAAAACAACTTTAAAAACTTTTTATTTTTTATTTTTAGAGTATGGGTGAAGGGCATCTTTCGCAATGCCTCCGTCCCTGCGACAGCAGTTGAGGACGTCCAAAATGTGGATGTTTCTGTGTGAAGGATGTCCATGCCTTTGCTATGCCTCCGACACCCCCTTTATTTATTTGGATTTTGGATCACAAGTGGCAGCAGTGGGATTTGAACCGGCCACCTCTGGATTGCAAGACCAGTGTTCTAACCACTAGGCCACTCCTCCACTCCACTCCCTTGAAATTTGGCTGTCCCTTGGGGGGGGGCAGTATACAGGTCCCTGGGGGGGGGTGGTATGTGAAAAAATGTTTGGACCTCTTTGTTTTTAGACAAATAGCTGGTAATCTCCAACTCTGGGCTGCAGAAAAACTTCTTGGGGCTTCCAGCACAAACCAGACTGGTGCATGATCCGATATTACTATCTCTTCCTGGCCTGCTTCCTCCACCCAGTGCCGTGCCAACCCAGTAAGCGGGGTAAGTACCGCAGGGGGGCGCCTGCCTTCAAGGGCGCCGCGCTGGCTGCGGTGCTGCCGGTCGAGTTTTATTTCAAAATTGAAAAAAATAAACCGTACCATACCACGTTGGCGCGTCGGCGCCTATGCGCATGCGCTGCTGCCTTCCCGTGCGCAGCGCTCGGGCTCGGCTCTCCTCCCTCCCTCCCCATCAGCGCCTAGACGTGTCCGCCTGCGAGCTCTACACCCGGGTAAGTGAAGCGGGGAATCTATCTCTTCAGCTGCTCAGCAAGCGGTGGGGAGAGGGGCGTGATTTATCTCTTCAGCTTTGCTTAGCAGGCGGGAAGGCGCGGCCTTAGCTTCCTTGCTGCTGTTTCCTGAACTAGTACCGGGGCAGGTGTTGCTTGCGGTGTGTCAAGTTCTCACTCTCACCGAGTCGAGGAAGACTGGGAGCGGATGGGGGGTCGTGGGGTGGAGCTGCTGCTTGTCACAGCCAATGTGGCTCCGTGTGTGACAAGGTAGGTTTCGGGGGAGGGAAGGGTCTGCCCTGAGGAAGGCCTGTAGTGTCCACACAACTCCGGCTCCTGCAGTTGTGAGTCTGTGGGGGGGGGGGGGGGGGGGACACAAAGCACAAACCAACTTGCCAAACTCTCTTCTGACAATACGTCTCCCTGGACGTAGTGAACAAGTTTGTACTCTAGGGACTGTCCTTTTTTGTTAATCTGTACAGCGCTGCGTAGCCCTAGTAGCGCTCTAGAAATGTTTAGTAGTAGTAGTAGTAGTACTCTGCTGACAGTACTCTTTTCTGGACACGCTTGAACAAGTTTGTGCTATAGTGGTGATGCTCAAGCAACCACTGCACTCATACTGTTGACATTTTTGACAGATAGGACTAGCTATTCTTTTATGTGCTATTAATTTTACTATTATTTTGTGCAACTAGATTTTGTTTGAGTTTATTATATTTGTTGTGACTCATGGCTTTAGTACTGGGCGCCTGCCTTCAAGGGCGCCGTGCCGGCCGCGGCGCTGGCGGGCGAGTTCTATTTCAAAATTTAAAAAAATAAACCGTACCGTACTGCGTTGAGAGAAAGGAGATGCCACACGGGGGGGGGGGGGGCACCAACTGTTAGTCTGCAGGGGGGTGCCAGAGACCCTAGTTACGGCCCTGCCTCCACCCCCGCGAAAAGGTCTGCAGTTATAAAGGTATAATCAAGGCGGGCCCATGCTCCATGTGCTCTGGACTGGTGGGAAAAATCGCGTTCATTGGGATGCAAGAGCCTCCATATATCTACCACAGAGAGAGAGGCCGCAAATTCTCGCAGCATTCGTCCTTCCCTTTCCCCCTTTGACCTATTGCTTCGAGCTCCTATACAGTCCTCTTGGGGTTCCATCAGTGTATTCATATCTCCCACGAGAATTAACCCTTTTCCTTGGATTGGAGTGAGATCTCTCAACATTCTCGGAAAAACTTCCAATCAAAGGGAGTGGGAGCGTACACATTAAGTAAGAATATCTCTCTACCCTGCAGCCATAATTTGATTATTATTATTATTATTATTATTTATTGCATTTGTATCCCACATTATCCCATCTCTTTGCAGGCTCAGTGTGGCTTACAATATATTGTGGATGGTGGAAATGAGAGGAGAGTTGACATTTAGTGTTACAGAAGTATTTTGGGTTGCATGGTAATGGAAGATATGATAAAGATACTAGTAAAAAAGCCCCGTTTCTGATGCAAATGAAACGGGGGCTAGCAATGTTTTCTTCTGTGTGCATGTGGGAGTGTGTGTGTCCCTGCCCTCTGGCCTCTCTCCCCTCCCCCCTCTGAGTCCTTCACTGTTACAGAGCCAGCGATTTGATTTCGTGCTCTGCTGTTTTCCTTCACTGACTGTGTTACAGAGAGGGCGGGGCAGACACTCATAGGGAAACCGGATATCTCGCCCCCTTCACACTTCCGGCTGGAGGCTTCATAGAACGTTGGTGTTGCCTTTTATATAGAGAGATAATATGAGGCGCTTTTAATAATGCTTGTTAGATATATGTAACATAGTAACATAGTAGATGACGGCAGAAAAAGACCTGCATGGTCCATCCAGTCTTGCCAAGATAAACTCATATGTGTATACCTTACCTTGAATTTGTACCTTACCTTGAATTTGTACCTGTCTTTTTCAGGGCACAGACCGTATAAGTCTGCCCAGCAGTATTTCCTGCCTCCCAACCACCAGTCCTGCCTCCCATCACCGGCTCTGGTACAGACCGTATACAGTGGTGGAAATAAGTATTTGATCCCTTGCTGATTTTGTAAGTTTGCCCACTGACAAAGACATGAGCAGCCCATAATTGAAGGGTAGGTTATTGGTAACAGTGAGAGATAGCACATCACAAATTAAATCCGGAAAATCACATTGTGGAAAGTATATGAATTTATTTGCATTCTGCAGAGGGAAATACTGTAAGTATTTGATCCCCCACCAACCAGTAAGAGATCTGGCCCCTACAGACCAGGTAGATGCTCCAAATCAACTCGTTACCTGCATGACAGACAGCTGTCGGCAATGGTCACCTGTATGAAAGACACCTGTCCACAGACTCAGTGAATCAGTCAGACTCTAACCTCTACAAAATGGCCAAGAGCAAGGAGCTGTCTAAGGATGTCAGGGACAAGATCATACACCTGCACAAGGCTGGAATGGGCTACAAAACCATCAGTAAGACGCTGGGCGAGAAGGAGACAACTGTTGGTGCCATAGTAAGAAAATGGAAGAAGTACAAGATGACTGTCAATCGACAAAGATCTGGGGCTCCACGCAAAATCTCACCTCGTGGGGTATCCTTGATCATGAGGAAGGTTAGAAATCAGCCTACAACTACAAGGGGGGAACTTGTCAATGATCTCAAGGCAGCTGGGACCACTGTCACCACGAAAACCATTGGTAACACATTACGACATACCGGATTGCAATCCTGCAGTGCCCGCAAGGTCCCCCTGCTCCGGAAGGCACATGTGACGGCCCGTCTGAAGTTTGCCAGTGAACACCTGGATGATGCCGAGAGTGATTGGGAGAAGGTGCTGTGGTCAGATGAGACAAAAATTGAGCTCTTTGGCATGAACTCAACTCGCCGTGTTTGGAGGAAGAGAAATGCTGCCTATGACCCAAAGAACACCGTCCCCACTGTCAAGCATGGAGGTGGAAATGTTATGTTTTGGGGGTGTTTCTCTGCTAAGGGCACAGGACTACTTCACCGCATCAATGGGAGAATGGATGGGGCCATGTACCGTACAATTCTGAGTGACAACCTCCTTCCCTCCGCCAGGGCCTTAAAAATGGGTCGTGGCTGGGTCTTCCAGCACGACAATGACCCAAAACATACAGCCAAGGCAACAAAGGAGTGGCTCAGGAAGAAGCACATTAGGGTCATGGAGTGGCCTAGCCAGTCACCAGACCTTAATCCCATTGAAAACTTATGGAGGGAGCTGAAGCTGCGAGTTGCCAAGCGACAGCCCAGAACTCTTAATGATTTAGAGATGATCTGCAAAGAGGAGTGGACCAAAATTCCTCCTGACATGTGTGCAAACCTCATCATCAACTACAGAAGACGTCTGACCGCTGTGCTTGCCAACAAGGGTTTTGCCACCAAGTATTAGGTCTTGTTTGCCAGAGGGATTAAATACTTATTTCCTTCTGCAGAATGCAAATAAATTCATATACTTTCCACAATGTGATTTTCCGGATTTAATTTGTGATGTGCTATCTCTCACTGTTACCAATAACCTACCCTTCAATTATGGGCTGCTCATGTCTTTGTCAGTGGGCAAACTTACAAAATCAGCAAGGGATCAAATACTTATTTCCACCACTGTAAGTCTGCCCTCCCCTATCCTAGCCTCCCAACCACCAACCCCGCTTCCCCCCCACCTGCTCCGCCACCCAATTTCAGCTAAGCTTCTGAGGATCCATTCCTTCTGTACAGGATTCCTTTATGCATATCCCATGGATGTTTGAATTCCGTTACCGTTTTTATCTTCACCACCTCCTGCGGGAGGGCATTCCAAGCGTCCACCACCCTCTCTGTGAAAAAATACTTCCTGACATCTTTCCTGAGTCTGCCCCCCTTCAATCTCATTTCATGTCCTCTTGTTCTACCGCCTTCCCATCTCCGGAAAATATTAGTTTGCGGATTAATACCTTTCAAATATTTGAACGTATGTGGGGATTTCATATGTTCTAATCATTGTGGTATGTCTTGTCGAAAAGATGGGTCTTCAGCAGTTTTCGGAAGTTGGTCAGTTCATAAGTCGCTTTTAGGTTACATGGCAATGCGTTCCAGAATTGCGTGCTCATATAAGAAAAGGTTGATGCGTGCATTAGTTTATATTTTAGGCCTTTGCAGTTTGGGAAGTGAAGATTAAGGTATGTGTGAGATGATCTCTTGGCATTCCTGGGACGTAGGTCAATCAGGTCAGACATGTAAGCTGGGGCTTCGCCGTGGATGATTTTATGTACTAGGGTACATACTTTAAACGTGATGCGTTCTTTGAGTGGTAACCAGTGTAGTTTCTCTCATAGGGGTTTTGCACTTTCGTATTTTGGTTTTCCAAATATGAGTCTGGCTGCTGTGTTCTGGGCTGTTTGGAGTTTTTTGAGTATTTGATCTTTGCAGCCAGCGTAAAGTGAGTTGCAGTAGTCTAGGTGACTGAGTACTAATGATTGTACCAGATTCCGGAAAACAGTTCTTGGGAAGAATGATTTTACTCTTTTTAACTTCCACATTGAATGGAACATCTTTTTGGTCGTAATTTTCGCGTGATTCTCAAGTGTTAGGTGCCGGTCAATGGTGACTCCAAGGATTTTCAGGGTTTCCGAAATTGGTAGAGTTAGTTTTGGGGTATCGATGGTGGTGAATTTGCTCGTGTTGTGTTGGGAGGTGAGTATTAGGCATTGGGTTTTTTCTGTATTGAGTTTTAACTGAAAGGCATCTGCCCAGGAGTGCATGATATGTAGACTTTGGTTGATTTCATTGGAGATTTCTTTTAGGTCTTGTTTGAATGGGATGTAGATCGTTACATCATCAGCGTAAATGTATGGGTTGAGGTTTTGCTTAGATAGTAGTTTGGCCAAGGGTGTCATCATTAGGTTAAATATGGTCGGTGAGAGGGGAGATCCCTGTGGAACTCCACAATTCGGGTGTCCATGTGGCTGATGTAGTCGAATTTGATGTCACTTGATACGAGCGTGTAGTTAGGAATCCTTTAAACCAATTAAGAACGTTGCCTCCGATACCGAAGTATTCAAGTATGTGTAGTAGGATTCCATGATCAACCATGTCGAAGGCACTTGACATGTCGAATTGTAAAAGTAATATATTCTTGCCGGTTGCAATCGTTTGTTTGAATTTATTCATGAGCGTAACTAGTACTGTTTCGGTACTGTGATTGGAACGAAATCCTGATTGGGACTCTTGTAGTATTGAGAATTTGTTTAGATATTCTGTGAGTTGTTTGGTGACCATCCCTTCTGTTATTTTGGTTATTAGGGGAATGGATGCTACTGGTCGTCTATAGTTGGTTAATTCACTCGCATTTTTCTTTGCATCTTTGGGTATGGGGGTGAGTAAGATGTTTCCTTTCTCCTTTGGGAAGAGTCCCTTTTGTAGCATGTAATTCACATGTATCGTTAGATCTGTTATAAAGTGTTGGGGGGCCGATTTCATAAGGTTGTTTGGGCAGATGTCTAGTTTGCAGTGAGATTTGGCGAATCTTTTAAGCGTTTGGGAGATGAGATCTTCCAATAGTGGCTCGAATTCGGTCCAGGTCCTATCTGCTGGGTATACTCCAGGTTCTGGGTCCAGACATTCTAGAAGAGCTGTGTATTCGATAGGGCTGGCAGGTATTTTTAGTCGCAGTTGTACTGTTTTCTCTTTGAAGTACTTCACGAGGTTATCGGCTTCTGGTATGTCTTTGCTGATGTTGGTGACTGGTGTGGTGTCTATTAGTTTGTTCACAAGTTGGAAGAGTTTGTGTGTGTCCTTGTAATTTGGTCCAATTTCGGTTTTGTAGTATAATCTTTTGGTTTGTCTTATGGTGTATTTGTATTTTCTTCGGATTTGTTTACAGGCATTGAGTGTGGGTTCGTCTTTCTTTTTATTCCATGCGCGTTCTAATTTCCTAACTTGTGTTTTGAGTTTTTTAAAATCTTCATTGAACCAAGGTATTGAGTTCTTTCTGTGTGAGGTTCTGATTTGAATTGGGGCGATGTTGTCTAATATTGTTTTGCATCTTTTGTCCCACTCTTGGAGGAATTTGATTGTGTCTGTCTTTGTTGTCCATTTGTTTTCGTAAATCTGTTGCCAGAATATTGCTGGGTCTATTTTTCCTCTAGTGGTGTAGGTTTTTCGTTCTTGTTTTTTTATTGTGGTTTTCGTCCTCCATTGGAGGGAGATATACTGTATGCTTTGTAGTGGTCAGAACATGGTGTGGGTATCCATTTTGTGTCTTCTAGTATAATGTTTAGGTCTGGATGTAATTTGTATGCGATAACATCTAGTGTGTGTCCTTTCCTGTGTGTCGGTTGTGCATTTGGTACGTGAAGATCCCATAATTGTAGGAATTCCTTGCATTCTTGGGTGCTTGTTAAGGTAAGATCTTCCAAGTGCAGGTTGATGTCCCCTATTATGATAAGGTTTGATGTTGAAATGCATGTGTTCGAGATGAAGTCCATAAGGTGTGTTTGAGTGTCTTGCCAGCTTCCTGGCGGCCTGTAGAGTAGGATTGTGTTCAGGTTTTCCTGCAGGTTTGGGTGATTGATTCTTACCGATGCAATTTCGAGTTGAGGTAGGATGGATTCAGCTATGGTGGTAATAGTGAATTCGGATTTGTATATAATGGCTATTCCACCTCCTCTTTTCCAGTTTCTTGTCCAGTGGGTAATTTTGTATCCTGATGGGCATAAGTCTAGGATTATGGGATCCTTAAGGTCGTGGATCCAGGTTTCAGTGATTAATAGGATGTCAAGTTTGTCCATGGTGATCCAGTCTGTTATGATATCTGTTTTGTTTACTACTGACCAGGCGTTAACATATCCCAGTTGGATTGGATGGTACGATTCAGTCTGGGTCGCAGATGTGTTGATTTTTATTAGTTGCCTGTTTTCTTGATTTTTAGTTTTGTTGTTTCCTTTCTTCTCTTTCTGTTGATTGTTGCCGTATGTATTTGTTTTTCCTATTAGTTGTTTATTATTCTTTTGTTCTGGTGAGTTGTAAGTGGATTGTTTGTAGGGTTTGTGTATTGTGGGTAGGTTGTTATTTACGTTGAGGGTGGCCCAAGCATGGTAGATTAGGGGGAGGAAATATATTATCATGAATAGTTTTTTGGTGTTCATGTTGGTTGTGATTTGTGTGCAGTTTTGACAGTAAACAGTACAGTATGCGCAGTACAGTGTTAGCAATATGGTTCAAACATTGCAGTATAACAAGGCAGCTTAGACAGTAGGCAGTATGGTATACGTGGTACAATTTAAGCAATACAGTGGTTGTAATGTGTGTGTACCGTTACAGTATCAGCAGTGCATTATAAGCAATACAAATTTTGAACAGTAAGCAGTGCATTTTAAGTAATACAATTTAAACAGAAGCAGTACATAGTGCATTCATTAAATGCAGTGCGATGTAAGCAGTGCAGTGTACGCAGTGCAGTGTTATTAATGCAACGTGTTCAGGGAGCAGTACAGTATGCGCAGTATAGTATAAGTAGTGCAGCTTAGACAATAAGCGGTGCAAATTGATGGGAGATTGTAATCTACATAAGTTATAGAAGAGAAATACTGGGCTAGAAAATATTGAATAATTCAGTTCTTGTACCCTAATAGATTAGGTAGAATGTTGATCTAGACAGCTATTTCAAGTATCTAGTCAGTGTGCAGCAAAGCATGTAACTAAACAAGGAGTTAACTTGAATAGCGATTTTAGTTACCATCCAAGTGAGGTTTATTCGTCCTTCAGCTCTTTTCTCAACAGTTCAGCTTAGGCATCTGCACAGGGCTGAGTAACCTAGTCCACGTACTGGGAATCAGATGAGGCTTTGTCACATCTCCAAGTGGTAACTAGAAAGGTTGTTAGTAGGTCACTCTGCATGCAGCAAACAAAGAGTCTTTTCCCTCATGTGGTGCCTTTCGTGGGTTTCTGCTGTGCCTGCTGTCTGCTGCAAGATCTCTTCTCACCACCACTAGTCCAGGTGGCTGGGCAGCGAGGTGGGGGTGAGGCGGGTAGGAGGCAGTTCGAGATGTAACCTTGTCGAGTGTTGCCGTTCGATTCTGCAATTCCGGGTGGTCGGTCGAGGAAGCAAGGCTGTTCTCATCCATCTGCGTACTGATTCGTCTCTCCTCGTCGGTCAGCACTGTCTGGACTCGGAGGAGGTGATGTGGATATCGGTCAGGTCTGAGTGGATCGATCCTGTCTTGGCTCCAGCGCTTGCCTCTGTGGGGGGTTTGCCTACCTTTCCCTTCTTGGGCAGGAGTGGGGTGATGTCAGCTCGGTCCGCCAGCTGGGTTCCGGCTGTTTCAGGCCTCTCCTAGTTTGCTGCTAACCAGTGCGCCTCTCAGTGCGCCTGCAGCAATTGCTACCCCGGTTGGATGGTCGGTGCTTATCGAGGGATCGGCTGTCCCTTGTCTCCGTTCCTCTGATGTCAGTTGGGTTGCGGAGGAAGGTCGGTTCGTGGTTCTTGGCGAGTCAGGATCTCGGGGCCCGTCTTCCACGTGGTTCCCGGATCTACGTCCTCAGACCTTGAACTCCGCTCTCGGGGTTACGCGGGGGTTGCGGTCTCAACGAAGAGGTATTCCACCTCCTCGAGGGTGACAGGATAGGTCTGCTCACGCCGCGGACCCCCGGTGGGGCAGCTTGATCGCGATTTTGGCGGACCTACCGTCGCAGCGTCCGATCAGGTCACCATCTTGCTGGGTATCAGTATACAGTGGCCCTCTGGGTCCTTCATAATTGTTTCAGCCGTACAAGCCAAGTTTTTATGAAACAGAACAGCTACATCTCCTTTTCGCCCATCTGTGGAGGCATACAGGATTTGTCCCATCCATTCTTGTTTAAGCTTCTCATGTTCCTGATCTGTAAGCCTGGATTCCTGTATGCATGCTATGTCTGCCTTCAAACGTTTTAAATGTGCTAATTTTTTTTTTCCTTTTGATTGGGGAGGATATCCCCCCCACATTCCAGGTGATTATCTTACAGTGTGATAGACCTCAGGAAATTCACCATAGTAGTGTTAACTGTAGAACCAAACCCCCAGGTCCCCGTCCTGCCCCAGAGGTTGAAACTCTCACCTGCACAGCTGACGGAGTTCATCATTGCCAACATATATATAACATTGTAAGTACTCTATTCCCTTCAAACCAGGATGCGCCTCCCTTCTTGAAATGCCGATTCCCTTATCCTGATCCTCAATTCCCAACTCCCCCCCATCCTCCCCTTCCCCTAGCCCCCCCCCTTTTGCTGCCCTTGTATCTAACCCTCCCCTCCCCCCTTTGAGTTATTCCCCCATATGGTCCCCTTCCAAGGCCTGATGAGTGACTACTCATCAGTCAGGTCACGATCATACAGGAAACCACCCCCCCCCCCCTCTTCATCATTCCACATCAGATCCCCCTCTCCACATACAAACTTTAAATCAACATAGGCTGCATCAAACTTGCGTATTGCTGCACATAACCGGGCCTCCTCAATGGGCTTCACCAGAGTTCATGCAGCTTTCGGGCTTCATGGCTTCTTTGTTCCGTTATGGTCCGAACGTACTGCAGCCTGTACCAATCTGTCTCTCGTCTGGCTGCTTGTTGAGCAATATGTCCATATACCTTTCATGATGATGTCAAGCCGTGTTTAGTTGCAACTCTTTATTTAAAAAGTCCTGCGCTTCCAATATCGATTCAAAAGCTCTCCATTTCCCTTCGTGCTGTATCTTCAGTATCGCCGGATACAAAAGCATAAATTGTATTTTCTTTTCAATCAGCAAAGTGCATATGGGATGGAATCGCCGCCTCTTCTCCTGTATTCCTGCCGAGTAATCCTGAAAGATTCTAACCTGGGTACCCTCATACAGCAAAGTGTCACGCTTCAGTCTGTATCCTCTTAAAATTTCTTCTTTGTGGGGGAAATTATGCACTTTTATTATAATCACCCTGGGTCTCTGTTTATCGGGGTATGGCTTCCCAACTCTGTGGGCACATTCTATGCAGAGGGCCCCATAACTGTACAATAAGGCAAATTCTTTGCAAAGCCACTGTTCTAACAGGTGTCCCAGCGACTTCTCCTGCACTTTTTCAGGAATTCCAACTATTCTTAGGTTGCATCTCCTTGTTCGGTTTTTGATGTCTTCCAGCTTGTCTTGTTATTTTTTGATTTGCTCTTTTAGGCGCGAAATTTCTGGGTCACAACGGGCCCATGCGTCTTCAAGTTCAGAAATCCTCTGTTCCGCCTCGGTCGTGCGCTTTACCGTCTGTCAACACCCCATCTAGTTTGTCTAATTGTCCGGTAAGCAGATCGAATCTGGGTGATAAGGCTGTTCCGACCGGGGCTGTATTTTGAGCCAGTTGTTTGTGAATTCTCCGCTGCAATCTCCTTTCGCCTCCGCCATCTTGGAAACTGAGCTTGGTGAAGCAGGTTTTTTCAGTTTTGTCTGCTTGACGCGCTGTTCTGGCCGGCATCGGGATTAAATATTGTTCCATAGGCTGATACAGCGACTACTGGAAGAAAGCAGCCGGCAGAGGGATCCAATTGATCAGTAAGGATGGCGATTAGGAGTGGGGGTCCCGGAGCAGCGCTGAACACAGCCGCTACTCACACTGCATCACGTGACCTCTCTTTGTTTCCTATTATATATGGTGTTCTTTTTCTTCGTTTTGATTTTATGTTAACATTTTGTATTGTTAACTGCTTTGACCTATTGTAATGTTAAGGCAGTACATCAAGTTTTAAATAAACATAAACACAGGTTTCCGGATTCATCTGTTGCTGATGCTAAAGAACGAAAAATTGTCTTACCTGATAATTTTCTTTCCTTTAGTCGCAGCAGATGAATCCAGAGTCCCGCCCTTTTCTGTTTTCATACAGTAGGAGGTCTCTTTCTGGAAAGAAATTTGCTGCATTGGGTTGAGTGGTTCTTGTTTTTGTTTCCTTGTTGCATTTAGGTGTTGGCGTTCACATGTTCTGCGTATGATGCAGCTCTGTGAAGAAGGTGCAGGGCTTTTTTTGTGCCGGTACACACCGGTACGGCATACTGGCACTTTTTTTTTCCCTTGCTGCTCCTCGAATCTCCAGCAGCTACCGCTGCTGCTTTTCTCAACGAACAGCAGCGGCAGCCAAAGCAAGCAATAGCAGTCCTTCCCCCAGTGGCGTACCAAGGGCGGGGCGGTAGGGGCGGTCCGTCCCAGGTGTAAATACAAAGGTGGGTGCTCCGCTTCCGCTGCTCTTGACCCGCCCTTTTATTCAGGCCGCCGGCGCCGCTGTTACCTCTCCTCTCCTCTGCAGTCCCCAGTTTCAGTCTCCATCTTACCCTCAGCTCCCTCGACAGCCCCCTTCTCTCTGCCACCCAGTCCCATGCATTTTTAAAATCTCTGAATCGGCAGCGCAGCGCCAGTGTTCAGTGCCTCGCGTCTATGAAACAAGCAGATCGCCTCGGGCCTTCCCTCACTGTGTCCCGACCTCCTCTGATAAAACTTCCTATTTCCGCGAGGGCGGGACACAGTGAGGGAAGGCCAGAGGCGATCTGCTTGTTTCACAGACATGAGGCGCTGAGCTGCCGATTCAGAGATTTTAAAAATGCATGGGTCGGGTGGCGGAGAGAAGGGAGCCAAGGGTAGGCAGGTGGGGGGGGGGGCTGAAAAGGGGGGTATCTCAGATGGGAGAAGGGGGCTGGAGCTGGAACTGGGTTCTGAGAATGAGGCAAGAGGGAGAATGGGGCCATTCCAGGGGCAGAGGCAAGTGGGAGAATGGGTCTGGGGCTGAAAAGGGGGCAGATGAGAGAATGGGGTTGGGGCTGTAATGCAAGGCAGGTGGATGAAGGGGACTGGAACTGGGGGCTAAAAAGGAGGGTAGGTGGAATAAGGGGGTTAGTACTGGTACTGGGGGCAGAAAAGGGGCAGGGGCTGAAACTGGGGCCTGAAAAGGGGA
The DNA here is from genome assembly GCF_901765095.1 of Microcaecilia unicolor. NCBI lineage: Eukaryota > Metazoa > Chordata > Amphibia > Gymnophiona > Siphonopidae > Microcaecilia > Microcaecilia unicolor. The sequence goes on along the minus strand of NC_044032.1, from coordinate 323,528,988 downwards.
CAGGGAGAAAGTGGTTGGGGCTGAAGCTCGGGACTGGTGGGAGAAAAGGGCTGGGGCTGAAACTAGGAGCTGAAATTGGGGACAGGTTGGATAATGGGGCTGGAACTGGGAGCTGAAAAGGAGGGCAGGTGGGAGAAGTGGGCTGGGGCTGGGACTAGGGACAGGTGGGATAATGCAGCTGGAACTGGTTGAAGAGGGGGCAGAGAGAGAGAGGGGACAGATCCTGGATGGAAGTTAGAGAGAGGGAGGGCAGACCCTGGGAAAGGGAGGGCAGTTGGTGGATGGAATGGGCAGAGAGAGAGAGGGTAAACCCTAGATGGAAGGGAGGTAGAGGGCAGATAGTGGTTGGTAGGGGAAGAGAGCGAGAGAGGGCAGATAATGGATGGAAGAGAGAGAGGGCAGGCGGTGGATGGAAGGGAGAGAGGGCAGATGGTGGATGGAAGGGAGAGAGGACAGACGGCGGGGGGCAGGGAGAGAGAGAAGGCAGATGGCGGGGGGGGGGCAGGGAGAGAGAGAAGGCAGAAGCTGGATGGCGGGGGGCAGGGAGAGAGTGAAGAGAAGATGAGGAAAGCAGAAACACAACAAACTGTAAATAAAAGTAGTATTGTAGCTGTCTTAATAAACGTTTATAAATAGAAAATGGAAATAAGATAATCTTTTTATTGGACTAATTTTAATACATTTTGACTAACTTTCGGAGCTCAAAACCCCCTTCCTCAGGTCAGAATAGGATACTGTAACAGCAGTATACTTTATTGACCTGGGGAAGGAGGTTTTGGCATCTGAAACCTAAATGTATTAGTCCAGTAAAATGGTATTATCTTATTTTCTATATTTGTTTTATTTCTATTTGTTAATTTGTAAAGTGGTGATTGGTATTTGTTTTTTCAAATTTACATCCTCTATCTTTAGTACTCGGAGACATTTTCTCTTTCTGTGGTGTTGCATTGTATGCAGAATCTGGCATCTTGGGGGTTCAGTTTAACTTTTTTCTAAATAGAAAGTTTGTGGTTACTTATTCTGTAGTGGATTAGGGTGTATCTGTGTCTGTGAAAAAGACATGGCTTTCAGTTGCCATTGACTGTGCAGGATCGAGGATCTACACTAGTCTGGCTGGTTTCATTTTACAATAGCTGAATTGATGTTCTAGTTCTCACTGCAGTGTTTAAGATTATTCCTTTTCCTAGGTACACCTTTAAGTGACTCGTAGAAATTACTGCTTATGGTATGGTAGAATTGCTCTATAGGTCCTGAGTGTTTTGTGTTTTTGGTATGCCTAGTACTGGATTTTGGAGGGGGGTGTTAAAAAAATGACTGGCCCCGGGTATCAAATACCCTAGGTACGCCGCTGCCTTCCCCCACTTCCTGGCGAGTCCTCCATCTGGCCCGTTCCCTTCCTCTTGCTCCCCTCTCCCCCGCGATCCTCCTTACTCCCCCGCGATCCTCCTTACTCTTCTTTAGTGACTCGGCAGTGCTGCGATTAGGAGTCTGTCGGCATAAGGGCCTTCTCTCTGCGAGTCCCGTCTACTTTGTTTGAACTTCCTGTTTCTGCATAGGCGGGACTTGCAGAGGGAAGGGCCTGACGCCAGCAACCTCTCGTAATCGCTGCACTGTGCTGTCGAGTTGCTAAAGAAAAGTAAGGAGGGTCGCGGGCAAGAGGGGAGCAAGAGGAACGGTGCAGGCCAGCTGCTGGACTCACCGGGAAGCGGGGGAAGAAAGGTAAAGAGTGAGGGACTAGATTAGAGATGTAGATGCTGTACCGGGTTGGGGGGGTCACAGAGGAGGGAAAGATCATTGATGCCATACTTGAAGGAGGGCACAGAGGAGGGAAAGATGCCATAGCAGGGGGGTCACAGAGGAGGATCAGGCAACCCTCAGGGGGGAGGAATGCTGGTTTCGGCCTAACCCCTGGTAAGCCTTTTCCTCAGCTGAGAGGTGCCCAGCTCTACCACCGGCTGCCTTTCAGGTGCTGTAGAGGACTTGCAGCTCATCTGCATATCCTTTCAGCCTTCTCGGGGTAACTCCCAGGTCCGCTCCGATCCACTCAGGGCCTCCGCTCTAGGTGCCCAGCGCTCCCGTCAGGTGCTGTGGAGGACTTGCAGCCCTTTTGCAATTCCTCACAGCTGTATCCGGGGTGACTCCCAGGTCCACCCTGATCTTCCCAGGGCCCTCGCTCCAAGTACCCTGAGTTTCCAGGTGCTTTTTGGCTAGGATCAGGCGACCCTCAGGGGGAGGAATGCTGGCTTTGGCCTAACCCCTGGTAAGCCTTTTCCTCAGCTGAGAGGTGCCCAGCTCTACCACCGGCTGCCTTTCAGGTGCTGTAGAGGACTTGCAGCTCATCTGCATATCCTTTCAGTCTTCTCCAGGGTGACTCCCAGGTCCGTTCCGATCCACTCAGGGCCTCCGCTCTAGGGGCATTTTTCTCTTTACATATATTTTTCTCCCAGTTACTCTATCTGTTGCTTAACACCTCAGTCACTACATATGCATTCATCACTACTCATGGCCCCTATACACATTCTTTTTCTTGCCCTGTCCTTTCCTAATCTTTTCCCCCTCCCCCTACCGCTGTCTACCGCAGGAACTCACTGCCCATCCATGTCCTCTCCCGTCCTGCTCACTACTACAATACTACTACTACTAACTAACATTTCTAAAGCGCTACTAGGGTTACGCAGCGCTGTACCATTTAAACATAGGAGGACAGTCCCTGCTCAAAGAGCTTACAATCTAAAAGACAAGAGAACAATCTAAAGACAAGTGAACAATCTAGAGGACGAGTGAACAGTTAATCTGATAGGGTGGATAGATTGGGGCATTCTATACCCTACCCACCCCTGTCCCTCACCACCTCGCCATCTCTCCTATCCCCCTCCTCCTTCCTAGCTCTCAACCTTCATCACTTCTTTCCTGCCATTAACCCATCCTCATTCCTCCTAAGCGCATCCCGTCTTCGTCGCCCTACCTCCACCACCCTCCTCCGCACTCTCTTGTTCCTTCTTCTGCTATCCGCGGGAGACATCAATCCCAATCCAGTTCCCCCACACCTGTCCTCGTCCTATCCATGCAAAGAATTCCGGGATGTCTCCAATCTCATCTCTATTCCCCTCCTCCCCCCCCCTCTTCCCTCCCCTTCTCGTGTGCTCTGTGGAATGCCCGCTTGGTCTGCAACAAACTTTCCTTCACCCACGATCTCTTCATCTCCTGTTCCCTCCAACTGCTTGCCCTAACTGAAACCTGGCTCACCCCCGACGACTCTGCCTCAGTCGCGGCCTTGTGCCATGGAGGCTATCTTTTCTCCCACACTCCCCGCCCAGTTGGCCATGGAGGAGGAGTCGGGTTTCTACTTTTGCCCTCCTGTAGTTTTCAACCCCTCCTCCTACCGCAGTCTCACTGCTTCTCATCCATTGAAGTTCACTCCATCTGTCTATTCTACCCGCTGCCACTCAGAGTTGCAGTCATTTACCGCCCCCCCTCCCGATAAGTCCCTCCCTCCCTTCCTTCCTTACCGACTTCGATGCCTGGCTCTCCGTTTTTCTTGAACCCTCATCTTTGTCTCTCATTCTTGGAGACTTTAACATACACGCTGATGACCCATCCGACTCCTACGCTTCTCAGTTCCTCACTCTGACATCCTCCTTCAACCTCCAGCTGAGCTCCACCACTCCTACTCACCAAACTGGCCATTGTCTTGACCTCGTCCTCTCCTCTACCTACTCACTCTCCAGTTTCTGCGCCTCTGCTCTTCCTCTCTCAGATCATCACCTGATCACCTTCACACTTCATCACCCTCAGTCCCGCCCAACACTACTTTCAGGAATCTCCAGGCAGTCAGCCCTCTCACCTTATCCTCTTGTATCTCTAATCTCCTCCCTTCCATCATGTCCTCCAAGTCTGTCGACAAGGCTGTCTCTGCTTACAATGCCACTCTCTCCACTGCTCTGGACACACTTGCACCATCCATCTCCCGTCCCACAAGGCATACTAATCCCCAGCCCTGGCTGACCCCTTGCATCCGATACCTTCGCTCCTGCGCCCGATCTGCCGAATGCCTCTGGAGGAAATCTCGCACCCATACCGACTTCATTCATTACAAATTCATGCTATCCTCCTTCCAGTCCTCCCTATTCCTTGCCAAACAGGACTATTACACCCAATTGACTAATTCTCTTGGCTCCAACCCTCGTCGTCTCTTCGCCACCCTCAACTCCCTCCTCAAACTGCCCTCTGCTCCCACCCCTCCCTCACTCTCTCCCCATCACTAGCTGACTACTTCCGTGACAAAGTGCAAAAGATCAACCTTGAATTCACTACCAAGCCACCTCATCCTCTTCACCTTTTAACCCACTCCCTCAACCAACCAACCCAGGCCTCCTTCTCCTCTTTTCCTGATATCACCGAGGAGGAAACCGCCCACCTTCTTTCCTCCTCGAAATCCACCACCTGTTCCTCTGATCCCATCCCTATCAACTTACTAAACACCATCTCTCCTACTGTCACCCCCCCCCCCCCATCTGTCATATCCTCACCCTCTCTCTCTCCACTGCAACTGTCCCTGACACCTTCAAGCATGCTGTAGTCACGCCACTTCTCAAAAAACCATCACTAGACCCTACCCGTCCTTCCAAATACCGCCCCATCTCCCTCCTACCCTTCCTCTCCAAGATACTTGAACGTGCCGTTCACAGCCGCTGCCTTGATTTTTCTCTCCTCTCATGCCATCCTCGATCCGCTTCAATCTGGTTTTCGCCCTCTACACTCGACAGAAACGGCACTCACTAAAGTCTGTAATGACCTGTTCCTTGCCAAATCTAAAGGTCACTACTCCATCCTCATCCTCCTCGACCTATCTTCCGCTTTTGACACTGTATAATTTACTTCTTCCATATCATCAAGCTGATCAATCCATAGACTGGTGGGTTGTGTCCATCTACCAGCAGGTGGAGATAGAGAGCAAACTTTTGCCTCCCTATATGTGGTCATGTGCTGCCGGAAACTCCTCAGTATGTTCTCTATCTCAGCAGGTGGTGGTCACACACAGCAGCAGCTCTGGCTAGGCCTCCAAGCCTAATCCTTAGGTTTTGTTGAGGCCTGGGGTTGAGGGCTCTTTTGAGCAAGTGCAAACCTGGTGGTGCCAGGTCCCTCCTTTTCTCCCCCCTCCCGCTGGCTCCGTTAAAAAAAAAAAATTTTAAACGTCCTTAAAGGCGTTTATTTCGACGTTTATTTAAACGTTCATTGCAGCTACTCACTGGGACACCAGTTCGTTACAGCTCGGAGCGGCAAGCAGGTAATTTTACCTTTTTATAGCGGGCAGGGGGTTCCCCGATTCTTCTCCTCGTGGCATATGGCGTCGGAGGGCGAGGGCGCAAAGGGTCGCTCCCCGGATCGCTGGAGCGCTTCTAGAGGGGATGCGGGGGTTTTACAGCCTGATTCGCCCTTGATGGGTGACAGTTTAGTGACCGATGAATGTCCCGGTCCTTCCTCCGGCGTGGCGGTTTTTCCCGCCATAAACGCCCATCCCCCGCTCCTCGCCTCCGCCATCTTGGCCGGCCACGCGGCTCGGACGGCTTCTTCGTGGGCCGCCCTTGAGGTTGGAGACATTAATGCCATGAACGCCCTTAATTTGGGCGACGGCACAAAAGCGGCTTAAGTTAAGCGCCGTTCTTCCCGCGCGGCTCCTTCACGGAGTGTCGCGCCGGATGCCATTTTGGATGCGCAGCATGTCTCTCCCCCGCTCTTGCGAGCGCCGGTTGAGGGTGCGTCTAGGGCTGTTGCCCAGGCTGCGGAAGTGCACAGTCTGGGGGGATTCTCCCCCGAGTTTGTTTTGCTGCTGCATCAGGCTTTCCTCATGCAAAACGCTGCCCCTGCTCCCTCGTCTGGTAAAGAGGTTGAGGTTCCCAGAGGTAACGCCCTCGGGTTGATTCCCAGGCCTTGGAGGACTTTGTCTCCTCCGATGTAGATGAGGGCAGCGTGTCTGAGGTCTCCCAACGGTCCTTTGCGGATTCCTTGGAGGAGATAGATCCCCGCTCGGATGGAGCGGATGACCCCTCTGCAGCGCGGCTTTTTAGCCCAGAGGATTTGCCCAACCTGTTGTTACAGGCCATGGACACTTTGAAGATTTCCTCTCCGGAGGACGTCTCTCCCTCAGCCCCTGTTGGCTCTGCCATTATGCTGGGGACGAAGCGCCCGCCTAGAACCTTCCACGTGCATGATGCCATGCACACCTTAATTTCGGCTCAATGGGATGTCCCGGAGGCGAGCCTCAAAGTGGCTAGGGCTATGTCCCGCCTCTATCCTTTGCCTGAAAGTGAACGTGAGGCCTATCTGTGGCCTACCGTGGATTCTTTAATCACTGCGGTGACTAAGAAAACGGCTTTGCCGGTGGAAGGTGGCACGTCCCTAAAGGACACCCAAGACAGAAGATTGGAGGCGGCCTTAAGGTCGTCCTTTTAGGCGACTGCTTTAAGTTTGCAGGCCTTGGTTTGCGGTTCCTATGTGGCCAGGGCGTGCCTGACTATGGTGCAGCGGGCTTCCCCCTCGGATCATTCCTTGAGGGCTGATTGGCCGGCCCTGGAATCGGGCCTAGCCTATTTGGCAGACTTGCTGTATGATGTCTTGAGAGCCTCAGCTAAAGGCATGGCTCAGACAGTCTCTGCGTGGCGGTGGCTTTGGCTGAAACATTGGTCTGCTGACCACGCCTCTAAATCCCGCCTGGCTAGATTGCCTTTTAAAGGCAAGCTGCTCTTTGGGGTCGAGCTGGACAAAATCGTGACCGATCTCGGCACGTCTAAGGGCAAGAAATTACCAGAGGTCAGGGCTCAGGCTAGTACTCGTCCCGGTACCTTCAGAGGACGGTTTCAGGAAGCCCGTCGGTACCGCCCGGGCAAGCGGGCTCCTCTGCCCCTTCTTCCTTCAAGAGGAATTTCTCCCCCAAGCAGCATTCTTTTCGCAGAGACCGCCGTCCCGGAGGTGCTCCCTCCGGTCCTCCCCCAGGGTCTCGTACCCGATGACGGGGCCTTGGTCCACGCCCCAGTGCAGATTGGAGGACGGCTGTCCTCGTTTATGGGCGAGTGGACCACAATAACTTCAGACGCGTGGGTGCTGGAAGTCATCAGAGACGGCTACAAGCTAGAGTTCTGCCGACCCTTAAAAGCGGGTTCGTACTCTCTCCCTGCAAGTCTCCGGTCAAAGCTGTGGCAGTGCAGCAGACCTTGGACAATCTGATCCGCCTGGGCGCGGTCGTTCCGGTGCCAGAAAGTCAGCTTGGCAAGGGACGTTACTCCATTTACTTTGTGGTACCAAAGAAAGGAGGTTCTGTCCGGCCTATCCTCGACCTCAAGGGGTCAATCGGGCCTTGAAAGTGCGGCTCTTTCGCATGGAGACTCTCCGCTCTGTTATAGCGGCAGTGAAGGCAGGAGAGTTCCTGGCATCCTTGGGCTTCAAGGAAGCGTACCTGCATATTCCCATCTGGCCTCCTCTTCAACGCTGTCTGCGTTTTGCAGTCCTGGGACGACACTTCCAGTTCAGAGCCCTCCCATTCGGGTTGGCTACTGCTCCGCGGACCTTTTCCAAAGTAATGGTGGTCATCGCGGCCTTCCTACGAAAGGAAGGGGTACAAGTCCATCCTTATCTGGACGACTGGTTGATCCGAGCCCCCTCTTATGCAGAGTGCGGCAAGCTGTGAACCGGGTAGTTGCTCTTTTGAGCTCCCTGGGATGGATCATCATCTGGGAGAAGAGCCAGCTGCGCCCGACTCAGTCCCTGGAGTACCTGGGAGTTCGATTCGACACCCAAGTGGGCAGAGTGTTACTGCCAGACAATCGAATTGTCAAACTTCAGGCTCAAGTGGACCAGTTCCTAGTAGCCTCTCCTCCTCGGGATTGGGACTATGTGCAGCTGTTGGGCTCTATGACGGCCATGATGGAAGTAGTGCCCTGGGCCAGGGCTCATATGAGACCACTTCAACAATCTTTGCTGCGGCGCTGGACTCCGTTGTCGGAGGATTATGCTGTGCGCCTTCCCTTGGACCCAGCAGTGCGCAAGGCGCTGAGCTGGTGGATGCAGACAGACAAGTTGTCTGCGGGAATGCCTCTGGTGACCCCAGAGTGGATTGTCGTCACGACGGACGCCTCTTTATCGGGCTGGGGAGCCCACTACTTGGGAAGGACAGCGCAGGGGCTCTGGTCTCCTGCAGAGGCAAAGTGGTCTATCAACCTCCTGGAACTCAGAGCCATTCGGTTGGCGCTTTTGGAGTTCATCCCGGTACTGGTGTTGAAGCCTGTACGGGTCCTGTCAGACAATGCCACGGCTGTGGTCTATGTCAACCGCCAGGGAGGTACCAAGAGCGCCCCTCTAGCCAAGGAGGCTATGAATCTTTGCCAGTGGGCGGAAGCGAACCTGGAGCAGCTTTCAGCGGCCCACATTGCCGGAGTCATGAATGTCAAGGCGGTCTTTCTCAGTCGCCATACCTTGGAGCCCGGAGACTGGCAACTATCTGCTCAGGCGTTCTTGGACATCACAAAGCGCTGGGGCCAGCCGAGCCTAGTTCTGATGGCGTCATCGGCCAATTGCCAAGTGCCGCGCTTTTTCAGCAGAGGACGGGACCCTCGATCCCTGGGAGTAGATGCTCTTCTCCAACAGTGGCCGACACAAGAGCTCCTCTATGTGTTCCCGCCCTGGCCCATGTTGGGCAGGGTGCTAGACCGGGTGGCAAAGCATCCCGGCAGGGTAATCCTGGTGGGTCCGGATTGGCCCAGACGTCCCTGGTATGCGGACTTGATCAGGCTCTCAGTCGACGATCCTCTGCGGCTGTCAGTGGAGCAGGGCCTGTTACATCAGGGTCCCGTGGTGATGGAGGATCCCTCCCCCTTTGGTCTTACGGCCTGGCTATTGAGCGGCAGCGTCTGAGGAAGAAGGGCTTCTCAGACAAGGTCATCGCCACTATGCTAAGAGCGAGGAAGCGCTCTACTTCTACTGCTTACGCCAGGGTTTGGCGTATGTTTGCAGCGTGGTGTGAAGCAGGCTCACTTTCTCCCTTCACTGCTCCAATTTCTTCAGTGTTGGCGTTCCTGCAAGAAGGTCTGGAGAAAGGCCTGTCGCTCAGTCCCCTTAGAGTCCAGGTAGCGGCTCTGGCTTGCTTCAGGGGCCGCCTGAAGGGTGCTTCCCTGGCTTCGCAGCCAGATGTGGTGCGCTTTCTCAAGGGAGTTAATCACCTGCGCCCTCCTCTGCACTCAGTGGTGCCTGCGTGGAATCTCAACCTGGTGCTAAGAGCGTTGCAGAAGCCGCCTTTTGAACCCTTGTCAAGGGCATCTCTGAAAGACCTGACGTGGAAAGCAGTCTTTTTGGTGGCTATCACTTCAACCAGAAGAGTTTCCGAGCTCCAGGCGCTCTCATGTCGAGAGCCTTTTCTGCAGTTCACTGAGGCAGGAGTGACTATTCGCACAGTGCCTTCCTTTCTGCCCAAGATTGTTTCTCGCTTCCATGTGAATCAGCAGCTCTGTCTCCCTTCCTTTCGTAGGGAGGACTACCCAGAGGAGTACTCTGCTCTTAAATATCTGGATGTGAGGCGAGTCATCATCAGATACTTGGAAGTGACCAATGATTTCCGGAAATCGGATCATCTGTTTGTCCTGTTTGCAGGTCCTCGTAAGGGTCTGCAGGCTGCTAAGCCTACAGTGGCAAGATGGGTCAAGGAAGCCATTGCAGCGGCTTATGTGGCCGCAAGGAAGGTGCCGCCTATCCAGCTGAAGGCTCACTCCACGAGAGCTCAGGCGGCCTCGATGGCAGAGGCCGGATCCGTCTCCTTGGAAGAGATATGCAAGGCGGCAACTTGGGCTTCGGCTCATACATTCTCCAAGCATTACCGTTTGACGGTGGCTGCACGGGCGGAGGCCCGGTTTGGAGCTTCAGTGTTGAGGTCAGGGATTTCAATGTCCCGCCCTGGGTGAGTACTGCTTCGGTACATCCCACCAGTCTATGGATTGATCAGCTTGATGATATGGAAGGTAAAATTATGTATAATCATACCTGATAATTTTCTTTCCATTAATCATAGCTGATCAATCCATAGCCCCTCCCAGATATCTGTACTGTTTTTATTCTGGTTGCATTTCAGGTTCAAGGTTAGTCTTCAGTTACTTCAGAAAGACTTCGTGTTCAAGTTTTTTCACTTGGATTCTTCAAGAGTTGAGACGAGTTTGTGTTACAGTGAGCTGCTGCATTCCTCTCCCCTCCGTTTTACGGGGCTGGATTGAGATTTAAATTCTGCCGGCACTCCCTCCCGCTTCGTGCGGCTGTAGGGCAGCTTTGTACCCCTCCCGCTTCGGCGGTGTTAGGGTCAGTCAGCTCCTCCCGCGGTTGCGGTTGCAGGATAAGCCAGATCCCCCCGCATCGGCGGGTGTGGTGCCCCTCCCCCGCTCCGCGGGGATGAGCTGGACGGATTCCCCTCCCCCACTTGTGTGGGGATGAGCTGGGTTAATTCCCCTCCCCCGTTTCGGCGGTGGTGAGCTGGGCAGAGTGTCCCTTCGTGGGTGTAATTCTCTAAGTGCTGAGTCCTGCGGATGGAGCTTTGATATCGACATACTGAGGAGTTTCCGGCAGCACATGACCACATATAGGGAGGCAAAAGTTTGCTCTCTATCTCCACCTGCTGGTAGATGGACACAACCCACCAGTCTATGGATTGATCAGCTATGATTAATGGAAAGAAAATTATCAGGTATGATTATACATAATTTTACCTTGCTGCACTATCCTCATTTGGGTTCCAGGGCTCTGTCCTCTCCTAGTTCTCCTCTTATCTCTCCCACCGTACCTTCACAGTACATTCTCATGGATCTTCCTCCACCCCCATCCCACTCTTTGTTGGAGTTCCTCAGGGATCTGTCCTTGGACCCCTTCTTTTTTCAATCTACACTTCTTCCCTGGTCTCGCTGATCTCATCTCATGGTTTCCAATACCATTTTTATGCTGACGACACCCAGCTTTACTGCTCCACACCAGACATCACTGCGGAAACCTAGGCCAAAGTATCGGCCTGCTTATCCGACATTGCTGCCTGGATGTCCAACCACCACCTGAAACGGAACATGGCCAAGACCGAGCTCATTGTCTTTCCACCCAAACCCACTTCTCCTCTCCCTCCACTCTCTATTTCAGTCGACAGCACCCTCATCCTCCCCGTCTCATCTGCCCGCAACCTCGGTGTCATCTTCGACTCCTCCCTCTCCTTCTCTGCCCATATGCAGCAGACAGCCAAGACCTGTCGCTTCTTTCTCTATAAGATCAGCAAAATTCGCCCCTTTCCTCTCCCAGCACACCACCCAAACTCTCATCCACTCTCTCATCACCTCTCGCCTTGACTACTGCAACCTACTCCTCACTGGCCTCCCACTTAACCATCTATCCCCCCTTCAATCTGTTCAGAACTCTGCTGCACGTCTTATCTTTCGCCTAGACCAATATGCTCATATCACCCCTCTCCTCAAGTCACTTCACTGGCTTCCGATCAGGTACCGCATACAATTCAAGCTTCTCCTACTAACCTACAAATGCACTCAATCTGCAGCCCCTCATTACCTCTCTACCTTCATCTCTCCTTACGCTCCTACCCGTAACCTCCGCTCACAGGACAAATCCCTCCTCTCAGTACCCTTCTCCACCACCGCCAACTCCAGGCTCCACCCTTTCTGCCTTGCCTCACCCTATGCTTGGAATAAACTCCCTGGGCCCATACGCCAAGCCCCCTCCCTGCCATCTTCAAATCCTTGCTCAAAGCCCACCTCTTCAATGTCGCTTTCGGCACCTAACCATTGTACCTCCATCCGGGAAATCTAGACTGCCCCCAATTTGATTGACTGCACTTTTTTGTCCTTTAGATTGTAAGCTTCTTTGAGCAGGGACTGTCCTTCTTTGTTAGATTGTACAGCGCTTCGTAACCCTGGTAGCGCTTTAGAAATGTTAAATAGTAGTAGTAGTAGTAATAGTAGGAGGGAAAGATGCCATACCAGTAGGGGAGGGGGGCACAGAGGAGGGAATGATGCCATAGCAGGGAGGTCACAGAGGAGGGTAAGATGCCGTACCAGTAGGGGGGCACGGCTCAGAGGAGAGAAAGATTCCATATGGGGGGGGGGGGGGCGGGGAGTGGGAAGATGCTGGCTACAGGTTGTGGGAACAAGGGAAGAGGGGATAAGCTGAACATGGGGATAAACAGCGACACAGAAGAGAAGGGGCAGGCAGGAACTATAAGGATAGGGATGCAGAGGGGCAATGTTGAAAGAGGTGGAGAGAGGGGGAGAGAGGGGGCAATGCTGAAAGAGGGGTAGATAGGGACACAGAGGGCAATGTTGAAGAGGGTGTAGATAGGGACACAGAGGGCAGTGTTGAAAGGTGGTAGATAGGGGTAAAGGAGCATGCTGAATGGGGGTAGAGCCCTCTGGAAAGGACAGCCATGGCCACACCCACTAGTAGGTCATGTGTGCCGGCCCTTTGGAGGCTCGGCAAGAGGGGAATGAAGAGTTATGCTAGCCCTTGCTCTCAGTAAAATACAGGCCAATGGCTCATAATGGCTCATAATAAGAGCTAGGGTTCTTAAAATCAAAATCATCTCTGATACAAAAGAGAGCTAGGCCTGTAAGAATCAGTGATCACCTTTGACACAGTTACATTTCACTGTAGCAAGGGAGGGGGGCATTTGCTCTGGGACTGGCACCTGCAAGACGTCATGAGCAAGAGTTGCTATGGTTATGTAGAGATAGTACTGGGTCAGCTGCACCCCGGGTGAGAACATCCAAAGGGGGGGCTAGAGGAAGGTTTGGGAACATGTGAAGTCATTCTGATCAACTGATAAGAACCAAGAGCCCTGGTGAGAGAGACTGGGGTCCATTGAAATGAATAGGGCCAAAATTGTATATAAGCAGCAATCTGAGGGGTATTAGATCAGAAGAAGAACAGAGAAGGAAGACTCCAGAAGGCTAGAGAGAGAGAGAGGACTTGCCATGATATGCTGTTCCACTATGTGAATGCTTGATTTGCCTGTACTATCATTGGTAAGATTGTAATAAACTATCTTATTATATCTACTGAATACTGGGTTCATTTCTAATTACAGACCTAGCTACAGCCTGGTCTGTGGAGACCTGCCATGAGCAGATACAGGGTTGGGGTAATTAAGTATCTAGAGGGGCTTTCTCCTTCCAGGCTATTAGAAGGGCCATGGCTTCCAATGCCCAGATAGAGAAGGCAGATCTAAGAAATAAACAGCACACAGAGGGGGGCAATGCTGAAAGGGATAGGGACAGGAGGAGCATGCTGAAGGGGGATAGAGAGGCACACATAGGGGGCAATACTGAAAAAGGGGAGGGAAAATAGGGACACAGAAGGGTCAATGCTGAAAGAAAGGTAGATTGGCACACAGAGGAGGGAAATGCTGAAAAAGGAAAGGGGTGATAGGGACTCAGAGGAGCAATGCTGAAAAGGGGGAGGGAGATACGGGCACTGGCAGGGCAGATGGTGAACATGGGGGGAGGATAGGGATATGGACACAGCCGGAGATGCTGGAAAAGAGGTGAGAGAATGACATAGAGGAGTTGGCATCCAGAGGGACAATGCTAGAAAAACGGGGGGGAACGATGTGAACATAGAAGGGTGATACTGGAAAAGAGGTGGAATGGTGACACTGAAAACACAGAAGGGAAATGCTGGACAGGACAAATAGGGATGCAGAGGGAAGATAGATAGTGGAAACAGAGAAGAAATGTCAAATGGACAGAGACCCTGCAAAGACAGGAAAAAACAGAGGAAAGCAGAAGAGGCACTGGGACCAAAGTGAACAGGAAAAAATGCTCAGACAACAAAGGTAGAAAAAATAATTTTATTTTTATTTTACGATAAAGTAGTGTGGTAGCTGTGCTAGTTTTTTGTTTTATTTCTTGTTATTAATTTGTAATGTAGTGAATGGAATATGTCCGTTTCTGAAATTTACTTCTGCTATCTTTATAGTAGTAAAAAGGGAAAATGTTTTTGTTTTTCTGGTGGTGTTGTCCTGCATGCCAGAGTCTGTTTTTTGTGGGGTTTCAGCTGGATTTACGTATTTTACTAATTTATGGTCACTGTTAGGGGTTCTTTTGTTGGATCTAGGGAGTTATGTACTATTTTCAACAATTCCTTGTTATATGTTCCATGGCTGGTAAAATGGGTATGGCTACTGCAGGGGCGGGGCCATATCTAATTACATCGCCCTTAAGGTTGGCACTGTATGAGTACCAGCACCTTTTTTTCCTACAAAAAAAGCACTGGGAAGGAGAGAGTTGGATTCTCTGTCTTCTGCTCCTGCTTTCTTACGAGATATACTGACTGGCCAGGGAGCATTATGTCCTACTAGACAAGGTGCAATTCAGTGCTCTCTATCTCCACCTGTTGGTAGACAGGTTTCTGGATTCATCTGCTGCGATAAAGGAAAGAAAATTATCATGTCCTCTAGTTCTACCACCTTCCTGTTTGTTTTGAAGATTAATACCTTTCAAATATTTGAACAGTGGTGTTCCTAGGGGGGCTGGCACCCGGGGCGGATCGCCGATGCGCCCCGCCCCCCTGGTGCAGCGCCCCGCCCCCGATGCAGCGCAGACCCCCCCCCCCCCGGCGAAAGGACACCCCCGCGAAGGAAACCCCCCCTCCCCCACCGGGTGCACGCCGCCGGGGGAGTGCCGCGCGCACCTGTCCTCTGTTGTTCCATGCTTCTTCTCTGCCCCGGAACAGGAAGTAACCTATTCCGGGGCAGAGAAGAAGCATGGAACAACGGAGGACAGGCGCGGCGTGCACCCGGGGCGGACCCACCGCCCCCCACCAGGAACGCCACTGTATTTGAACATCTATTATATCACCCCTGTTTCTCCTTTCCTCCAGGGTATACATGTTCAGGTCATCCAGTCACTCCTCGTATGTCTTGCTACTCAAACCCTATACCATTTTCGTATCTCTTCTTTGAACCGCTTCAAGTCTTTTTACATCCTTAGCAAGATACGGCCTCCAAAACTGAACACGGTACTCCAACTGGACCTCACCAACCACTTGTATCTACTTTCTTCTGTTTGTTATACCCCTCTCTATGCAGCCTAGCATCCTTCTGGCCACAGCCACTGCGCCTTGTCACATTTTACTCGCCTTGAGATCCTCTGTCACCATCACCCTAAGGTCCCTCTCCTGAGCCAAGCTTACCAGTCTCTCTCCTCCTATCTGGTACATCTCTCTTGAACTTCTCTTTCTGAGAAGTTCTGAGAGAGAAGGACATTTCTCTGGGTGAGTGAACATTATTTTGCTCTATGTTTTAGTAACTTAAAGATTGTAATTTAAAAAGAATTATAGGTTATTGATAAAGACATGTTTTTTTAAATCTAACTTAGTCTCCATACCCTTTTCCCCACAGTTTTAAAAGTTGAACTTTGACACAGTTTTAACAGCCTATAGAAGGCACAGCAGGTTCTATTTATTTATTTGTATTTTGCTCACACCTTTTTCATTAGTAGCTCAAGGTGAGTTACATACACTGGGTATTTCTCTGTCCCTGGAGGGGCTCAAAATCTAATTTTGTACCTGATGCAATGGAGGGTTAAGTGACTTGCCCAAGATCACAAGGAGTAGCAGCAGGATTTGAACTGTCCACCTCTGAATATCAAGACCTGTGCGCTAACCACTAGGCCACTCGTCCAGTCCTCTAGGCCACTCCTCCAGAGGTTCTAGTTAAGTCTTCATTCCTACCCATCCCTAGCACAACTCTTCATTGACAGAGGAGTGTTTTTATTAGAGTTTTAATTGCATTTAATTAGTTTCTGAGAAGCAAAACACTAAATTACATTATACCATATAATCTTAATGCTCTTTATATTCATGTAATAACCCTAGTACCTGAAGAAGTTTTAATTAAACAATTCTATAATTCAGACAGCAGTCCAGCAGCGAGAGGGGTGTTATCCAATCTTTTGCAGTTCGTGTATGATTCTCTGAGGACAAGCAGGCTGCTTGTTCTCACGACTGGGTGATGTCCACGGCATCCCCGAGGAACAGAAATCTTCCTAGCAACAAAAGCTTGCTGGAGCCTTTGAGCGCGCGCGGGCGCGGCCATCATCCCGCCCGCTGTGCAAGAGTCCCAATCATTTCTTTTCTTTCTGCGGTAAGGGAGTGACTGCTTGCGGTCTCTCTCCGTGTTCCCCTGAAAAGAGCCTTCGTTTTTCGTGTTTTTTTTCCGTTTTTTTCTTTCACTTTTCGCTCTGGTTGAGCTGCTTTCCCTAAAAAAAAAAAAACCCTTTATTTCCTAGGTTTTGTCCCCTCTTAAGTTTTTTTTCGTTTCCATTGCGGCCCTCTTTAGGTCACGCACGCGTTTTTCATTTTTGTGCCCTTCTTTTTGGCACCATCGAGAACTTTGACTTCGCTGCTGCTATTTCTCTGTCCGTGACATCGAGGATTCTCAGTGGGTTCAAGAAGTGCGCTCGGTGCCACCGGGCAATCTCAGGTACCGACCCCCATTTGTGGTGTATTCAGTGCCTTGGGCCCGACCATCGCCCAGATACGTGTAAGTGTGTAGCCTTAAAAAGTGGACACAGGCGTCGATACAAGCTCAGTGGGGACCGTCTGTTTGGAGCTTTGCCTGGGACTTTGGCATCGACATCGGTACCAAGGTCGGCGGCGTCGATGTCGGCACCGGAGATGACATAAACATCGGGAGCGCAGGTAATGGCTGTCCGGAGACCACCACACGCTGGGAACGGTGAGCCATTGAGTGGGTCTCCACCTACCTCGAAGACTCCTGCTGTGCAGGCCCAACGGGACCGACCACTTTCGGACCCGACCCCGAGGAGGCATGTGGATTTTACGTCCTCCTCGTCGATACCGAGGAGTACCGATGATGTGCCTTGAGCGAAGGCTAAGAAGCGTCGCCATCGGTCTCCTTCCAGACACGGTACCGGGAGCTCCGGGACATCGAAGGATTTGGCACCAGTGAAGCGTCGACGCCGGGAGGACCGCTCACCCTCCATTTAAGAGGTGTCGGTGCATCGGTCCTCGGACAGCCCGGTACCGCCTCCTCGCCCTTTGCAGATTCTGCCTCCAACTCCTGCACCGGCCCCACAGCCTTTCCTGGCAGAGACTCTGGACGAGCACATCTGAAGTCGTCCCATCCCCTTTATCATTTTCATTGCCCTTCTCTGTACTTTTTCTAGTTCCGCTATATCTTTTTTGAGATGCGGTTACCAGAATGGAACACAATATTCAAGGTGCGGTCGCACCATGGATTGATACAAAGGGATTATAACATCCTCATTTTTGTTTTCCATTCCTTTCCTAATAATACCCAACATTCTGTTTGCTTTCTTAGCCACCTCCACACACCGAGCAGAGGGTTTCAACGCATCATCAATGATGACATCTAGATCCCTTTCCCGGTCGGTGACTCCTAATGTTGAACCTTGCATTACATAACAATAATTTGGGTTCCTCTTTCCCACATGTATCACTTTGCACTGCTCACATTAAACGTCATCTGCCATTTTAGATGCCCAGTCTCGTAAGGTCCTCTTGTAATTTTTCACAATCCTCTTGCAATTTAACAACTTTGAATAACATTATATCAATCAGCAAATTTAATTACCTCACTAGTTACTCCCATCTCTAGATCATTTATAAATATGTTAAAAAGCAGCGGTCCCAGCACAGACCCCTGGAGGAACCCCACTATCTACCCTTCTCCAATGAGAATACTGACCATTTAACCCTACTCTCTGTTTTCTATCTATCTTTTAACCAGTTTTTAATCCACAATAGGACACTACCTCTTATCTCACGACTTTCCAATTTCCTCTGGAGTCTTTCAGGAGGTACTTTGTCAAACACCTTCAGAAAATCCAGATAAACAATATCAACCGGCTCACCTTTAGCCACTTGTTTGTTCACCCCTTCAAAGAAATGCTATAGATCGGTGAGGCAAGATTTCCCTTCACTTAATCCATGTTGGCTTTGTCTCATTAATCCATGGTTTTGAATATGTTCAGTAATTTTGTGTTTTATAATAGTCTCTACCATTGTGCCCGGTACCGATGTCAGGCTCACCGGTCTATAATTTCCCGGATCACCTCTGGAACCTTTTTTAAAAATCGGCGTTATATTGTCCACCCTCCAATCTTCCAGAACCATACTTTATTTTAAAGATAAATTACATATTACTAACAATAGTTCCGCAAGTTCATTTTTCAATTCAAGAGAATTGAGAACTAGGAGCTTTGCATAGAGCACACACATATAACCTCTCACCAATTGGGAGATAAAATGAAGATACATACCTGTAGCAGGTATTCTCCGAGGACAGCAGATTGTTCTTACGACTGGGTGACGTCCACGGCAGCCCCGAAGAACGGAAACCTTCCTAGCAACAAAAGTTTGCTAGAGTATTCGAGCGCGCGCGGGGCCATCTTCCCATCCGTCGAGCGAGAGTCCCGATCAGTTCGATAACAAAGCAAAGAGGAAAAGGACAACTCCAAAGGGAGGCAGGCGGGTATGTGAGAACAATCAGCCTGCAGTCCTCGGAGAATACCTGCTACAGGTATGTATCTTCATTTTCTCTGAGGACAAGCAGGCTGCTTGTTCTTACGACTGGGGTATCCCTAGCCCCCAGGCTCACTCAAAACATCAAAGAAAGGTCAATTGAGCCTCGCAACGGCGAGGACATAACAAGGATTGACCTACGAAGAAACATCTAACTGAGAGTGCATCCCCCAGTATCTAAAATTTTTTATATACCATCTTTTGTAAAGAAAGAATTGCAACAGGATGAGAGATTAGATGTTTCAGGACAGGTTCCTGCAGAAACTTTAGATTTATTTATTTATTGTATTTGTATCCCACATTTTCCCACCTTTTTGCAGGCTCAATGTGGCTTACAATGTTTCGTTCTTGGTGGATAATAGATCAGAAAATAGACAGTGTTGCATAAAGATCGTGGATAACATAATAGAAAATTAAACAAGCTTACAGAGTATCGTTCTTGGTGGATAATGGATCAGAAAATAGACAGTGTTGCATAAAGATCGTGCATAACATAATAGAAAATTAAACGAGCAGGTATATGAAAAAAGTTCTGATTATAGGTAAAGTGGAGGTGTGTTACATTTACACTTGTTGGTCATTGTGGTATGCCTTATTGAAGAGGTGGGTCTTCAGTGATTTATGAAAGTTAGTTCATAAATCGTTTTCAAGTTGTGCGGTAGTGCGTTCCATAACTGTGTACTCAGGTAAGAGAAGTTTGACGCATGCGTTAGTTTATATTTTAGGCCTTTGCAGCTGGGGAAGTGAAGATTAAGGAACGTGCGGGATGATATTTTAGCATTCCTGAGTGGTAAGTCTATCTGGTTTGACATGTAGGCAGGGGCATCTCCGTGAATGATTTTATGGACTAGGGAGCATATTTTGAACGCAATTCGTTCTTTGAGTGGAAGCCAGTGTAGCTTTTCCCTTAGGGGTTTAGCACTTTCATATTTTGTTTTTCTGAATATGGTTGCGGTGTTCTGGGCGGTTTGAAGTTTCTTGATGATTTGCTCTTTACAGCCAGCATATAGTAATCTAGGTGACTAAGCACTATTGACTGTACCAGGTTGCAAAAAATGGTCCTGGGGAAGAAAGATCTTACTCTTTTTAGTTTCCACATTGAATGGAACATCTTCTTGGTTGTATTTTTCACGTGACTTTCAAGTGTGAGATGTCGATCAATGGTAACTCCAAGAATTTTCAGGGTGTCCGAGACAGGAAGGGACAGGTTTGGTGTGTTTATGGTGGTGAATTTGGACTTATGTTGTGAGGTGAGTATAAGGCATTGTGTTTTTTCTGCATTAAGTTTCAGTTGAAAAGCATCCGCCCATGTATGCATGATATGGAAACTTTGGTTGATTTCGTTGGTAATTTCCTTTAGATCTTGTTTAAACGGAATGTAGATCGTTACGTCATCTGCGTATATGTATGCATTGAGATTTTGGTTGGATAATAATTTGGCCAAGGGTATCATCATTAGGTTGAAGAGAGTCAGCGAAAGGGGGGATCTTTGGGGAACTCCACATTCAGGTATCCATGTGGCTGAAGTAGTCGAGTTAGCTACTACTTGGTATGATTGTGTGGTTAGGAAGGCCTTGAACCAATTGAGAATGTTGCCTCCAATTCCGAAGTAGTCAAGGATGTGTAGTAATGTTCCGTGATCAACCATATCGAAAGCACTGGACATGCCAAATTGTAGAAGTAGTATGTTGTTGCCAGCCGCGATCGTTTGTTTGTTTAAATTTAGTCAGGAGAGTAACTAGTACTGTTTCAGTGCTGTGGTTAGACCGGAATCCTGATTGGGAGTCATGAAGTATTGAGAATTTATTTAAGTAGTTGGTGAGCTGTTTGGTCACCATACCTTCCGTTAGTTTTGTTATCAGGGGGATAGATGCTACTGGTCGGTAGTTGGTTAAGTCGCTTGTACTTTTCTTTGCGTCTTTGGGTATAGGGGTGAATAGAATATTTCCTTTATCCTTTGGGAAGATTCCATTTTGTAGCATATAGTTCAAGTGTTCCGTGAGGTCTGATATAAATTGTAGAGGGGCATACTTTATAAGGTTATTAGGGCATATGTCTAATTTACAGTGAGACTTGGCGAACCTTTTGAGCGTATGGGAGATGGTATTATCAGATAGTGTCTCGAAGTTGGTCCGGGCTCTGTCCGTTGGGTATTCACCAGGGTTTGGGTCTAAACAGTCGAGGAGTTTTGTGTAGTCGATGGTACTGACAGGTATCATGAGTCGTAGTTTTGTGATTTTCTCATTGAAGTATTTCGCGAGGTTGTCTGCTGCTGGTGTATCTGTGATATGAATCTAACACAAATTTTGGAAGATGATAAAGTGGGATTGACAACTGCAACGCTTAAAGTAACTTTTATACTACAGCCTGACAGAGACTGGATACTTAAACAATATTTTCTGCATAAAAATCAAGATTTCCTGGATTGTAAAATACGGATGTATCCGGATGTCTCAAAGACAACACAAAAGAAAAGACAAGAGTTTCTTAAGTTGCGACCGAAAGCATTGCAATTAGGCGCTTTATTTTGTTTGAACTTTCCCTGTAAATGTGTTCTTAAGATAAATTCCGTTAAATATTTTTCTTTGAATCAAAACAGTTATACTCTTTTATGGAAGCTAAGCTGACTGAACTTTCTGTGATACAGCCAAGGACTATAATAACTTTGACTCCGTAATAAGAAATAAATGTTCTGGGACTTCCTCTCAGCCACCTTTTTCCTTTTTTGAAAGATTAATTCATATATTGATGTTTTAATTTACCTTGAATATTGAGTAATACTTCCTGGATTGTGGACTCAAGATGAGTGAATAATTTAATACTTTAAACAAATTTGTAATACTCTATTTTTCTTTGAATTTTGATCTATAATCATCTTTATCTGTAAATTCAATTTAAAAAAAAAGGGTTTCAGAGGTGATCCAGGAAATTACAGACCAGTGAGCCTGATATCGGTTCCTGGTAAAATGGCAGAGTTTATTTTATAAAGAACAAAATTACAGAGCATATACATAAGCATGGATTTAGTGAAGGGGAAATCTTTCCTCACCATAAGGTGATCCGGTTTGAAAAAGTATCTCATGAAAGACTCCAGAGGAAATTGGAAAGTCATGGGCTAGGAGGTAATGTTCTATTGTGAATTATCCTACTATATAAATGAGCTGTGACTGATGTGCTGCGCATGTGCAGAACAGCGCGGCTGTGCTGCGCATGCATCACTTCACATGTCTCTTCCGAGCCACCCAGTGATTCTCCTCTCTCCCCTGTCCCCCCTCCATCCACCCAGCGATTCTCCTTGCTCCCCTGATTACCTCAGTCGAAGTGGCCGCGTCATTGAAATCCCTGCCCTTCTCCAGCCTTCCCTTCGAGTTTGTTCCCTCAGAGTCCCGCCTTCTGACGTCATTTCCTCTTTCTGCAAGGCGGGACTCTGAGGGAACGAACTCGAAGGGAAGGCTAGTGACGGGCAGGGCTTTCAATAAAGCGGCCGCTTCGACAGAGGTAATCATGGAAGTGAGGAGAATCGCTGGGTGGCTGGGGGGGCAGGGGAGAGAGGGGAATCACTGGGTGGCTGGAGGGGGGAGCAGGGGAGAGAGGAGAATTGCTAGGTGGCTGGAGGGGGGGAGCAGGGGAGAGGAGAATTGCTGGGTGGCTGGGGGGGCAGGGGAGAGGAGAATCGCTGGGTGGTTGGAGGGGGGACAAGGGAGAGAGGAGAATCGCTGGGTGACTGGAGGGGGGGGACAGGGGAGAGAGGAGAATCGCTGGGTGGCTGGAGGGGGGGCAGGGGAGAGAGGAGAATCACACACACTCTCTCACAGACACACTTGCACCCAGTCTCTCTCTCTGTCACACACTCGCACATTCACTCTCTCTCTCACACAGTCACTCTCACACACACTCTCTCAAACATACACACTCCGAGGAAAACCTTGCTAGTGGCCGTTTCATTTGTGTCAGAAACGGGCCTTTTTTATTAGTAAGATAGAAAACAGAGTAGGGTTAAATGGTCAGTACTCTCAGTGCAGAAGAGTTGATAGTGGGGTTCCTGTGCTGGGACTGCTGCTTTTTGACATATGTATAAATCATCTAGAGATGGGAATAACTAGTGAGGTACTTTAAATTGCTGATAATACAAAGTTATTCAAAGTTGTTAAATCACAAGAGGATTGTGAAAATTGCAAGAGGACCTTAGGAGACTGGGGACTGGACATCCAAATTTATTTTTATTTATTTAAAGCATTTATATCCCACATTCTCCCACTGGTTGTAGGCTCAATGTGGCTTACATCAGCTATATCAGGACTACAGTACAATAGTATATTAAAACAGTACAGACAGTAACTTAAAGTTTGGCATTATATTAAACAGCAGAATAGTAAAGAAAATAAATTTAAGTGTTTCTGGATTAACTGGAACCGAAGAAACTGATCTGAATATGTTGTTTCTGGAGAGTAGACCTTTTTGAATAGGATGGATTTTAATAATTTTCTGAACTTGAGATAGTTCTGGGTTGATTTAACTAATTTAGGTAAGGCATTCCACAATAGAGTACCCAAGAAAGGAAAGTTGGTGGCATATGTAGATTTGTATTTGAGGCCAAAACAATCCGGATAGTGTAGGTTTAAATAAGATTTGGAGGAATTAGATCTGTTTCTGGGTGGTAAGTTAACCAAATCTAGCATATATTCTGGAACTATGCCATAGATGATTTTGTGAATCAAGGTGCAGACCTTGAAGGCAACTCGTTCCTTGATGGGAAGCCAGTGCAATTTTTCCCGAAGGGTCTTGGCTGATTCAAATTTAGATTTTCCGAAAATCAGTCTTGCTGCCGTGTTCTGGGCAGTCTGAAGTTTCTTAAGTAAATATTCCTTGCATCCGGCATAGATTCCATTACAATAGTCCAATTGGCTCAGCACCATCGATTAAATCAGGTTACGGAAAACTACTCGAGGGAAGAAAGGTTTTATTCGTTTGAATCTCTACATCGAGTAGAACATTTTCTTTGTGGTGTAATTTATTTGAGATTCCAGGGTTTATTGTTTATCGATTGTGACTCCTAGAAGTTTTAAGCTATCCATAATGGGTAGGGAGAGGTTGAGAGAGTTTAAAGTGGTGGGATTGTATTTATTATACTGCGATGATATTATAAGACAATGCGTCTTCTCGGTGTTCAATTTCAAATGAAAAGAGTTTGCCCAATCCTTCATTGTATTTAGACCTAGACTGATAAGGTTGGTGATTTCATCCACGTCTTTTTTGAAAGGTATATAAATTGTTACATCGTCAGCGTAAATGAATGGATTTAGGCCCAGCTTGGATAGGGCGTTAGCTAATGGGATCATCATTATGTTGAATAGAGTAGGTGAAAGTGGAGAACCCTGAGGGACTCCGCAAGCTGTATTCCATGAGGATGATAGGGTTGTATTCTGTTTGACTCTATAAGATCTGAAAGAGAGGAAGCCCTTGAACCATTTCAGTACATTTCCTCCAATCCCAAAATAGTTCAACAGATGTAATAGAATTTAATGGTCAACCATATCAAATGCATTCGACAGATCGAATTGGAGGAGAAGTATATTCTTGCCACTTGCAATTTGTTGTTTGAACTTAGATATAAGGGTAACCAAAACTGTTTCAGTACTGTAAAAGGATCGAAATCCAGACTGTGAATCGTGTAAGATGGAAAACTTGTTTAAATATTCCATGAGTTGTTTCGTCACCATGCTTTCCATTAATTTGATCACCAGTGGTATTGTGGCAATTGGATGATAATTTGTGATGTCATTAGATTTTTTCTTGGGGTCCTTGGTGATAGGAGTAAGAAGGATGCTTCCATGATCTTTATGGAAAAAAACAAATTTGAGCATAAAATGTACTGTCTTTTTTCTATGTTTGTGCAGCGCTGCGTAAGCCTTGTAGCGCTATAGAAATGCTAAATAGTAGTAGTAGTAGTAAATGTGATGTAAGCTCTTGAATGTATTTGGCAGGAGCGCATTTTAATATGTAATTTGGGCATATATCCAATTTGCAGAAAGAGTTGGAAAATTTGGAGATCGCTTGGGAGTCTAAGTCTGTGGAGAGAGGGGTAAAATGTAACCAGATACGATCCGCTGGGTGATCTTCTGGGTTGGATTCAAGGAAGTTGAGGAAGTGATCAATGACTGAGTTCTTCTGGGCGATAGAGTTGCGTAGGTTAGTAATTTTATCATTGAAATATTTGGCTAAAGACTCAGCAGTTGGAGTATCCACGTTTGTAGTGGTAACTGAATTTGTATCAAGGAGATTGTTGATAATATAGTATAGTTTCTTAGAATTTGAATAGTCATATCCAATTTTTGTTTTGTAGAATGCTTTCCTTGCTTTTCTAATTGCATATTTGTAATTCATGAGTGCTAATTTCCATTCTTTGAGTGTATGTTCGTTTTTTTTCTTTTTTCCATTTACGTTCTGATTTCCTGGTTAGTGACTTTAATACTTTAAGTTCTGCATTAAACCAAGGGGTAGAGTTTGATCTTTTTAATGTCTTGGTTTTTAGAGAGGCCAAATCATCCATTATACTGTTGCATTTTGTTTCCCATTTTGTAAGGAAGTGAATGGAGTCAGTATTTATTGACCATTCATTGGCATACATTTTGGACCAGAATTCTTTAGGGTCAATTTGACCTCTTGTAGTGATGGTTTTTAGTTGTTGAGTTTGGTGAGGGCTTTTCATTGGCCAGTTTAAAGATAAGTTGAGTTTGAAGTGGTCGGACCAAGGGATTTCTGACCAGTTCGCTTCTGTTATTCGAAGATTTCGGTTTAAAGCCGTTCTAAAGGCATATAGGTCCAGTGTGTGACCTTTGACGTGGGTGGGTTCACAATTAGGCCACAGAAAGTCCCAAGAGAGAAAAAAAATCTTTACATTCTTGTGTCGAGGGGGAATCTAAATCTTCAAGGTGTAAGCTAATGTCACCCAGGATGAGTATGTTCGGGTTGGATACACATATATTGGAAATGAAGTCTGTGAAGGTGGACAAGCATTCATTCCAATTCCCCGGAGGTCTATAAAATAGAATGCAAGTCGGGTTTTGAAGAAGAGAATTGTCTTGACTTGTTATTGATGTGATTTCAAGTTTGGATGAGAGAGATTCATCAATAGTTTCAATTTTAAATTTGGAGTGGTAGATTAATGCAATTCCACCTCCCTTTTTTTCCTTCCTGGTCCAGTGAGTAATTTTGTAATCTGGGGGACAAAGATCTAATATAAGTGGATCCTTTTGGCTGCGGAGCCAAGTTTCAGTTATGATGATTAGGTCCAGATTTTCTGACTAAATCCAATCCGAAACTATTATTGCTTTATTTACTACGGATCTGGCATTAATATAACCTATTTGGATTTTTTGGAAGGGGGCTTCTAGGTTAGGAAAAGTGACAATTTTAGTGAGAGATCTTTTCTTGGTAGAGGCGGTTTTGTTTGAGCGTTTTTTATGAGTTGGCGAATGTTTGTCTGTGTTTAATTGTTCTTCCTTTGGATTGATGGATATTTATATGATGAGAAGAAAGTTGTCTAATGTGACTTAGTTGGTCATGTATGATGGTATTTATACTTTGCCCATTTAGTAGAGTGGATGAAGATTGATTGATCAGTAACAAGGAGTATGTTATTAAGAGATATTTGATTATTTCCATGTTAAATTGGAGATTTACGTTGAGATATAGTTAATGAGCCAAAGTAGAAAAATATTTAGGAGTAGTGTTGAAGCAATTTTTGATTAATAACAGGATCGTAGTAAGACAACAGAGGATCATCACTCTTCCTTAAGTCTTCTTGGCTTTGTTACAGGGAGGCTATTTTGTGCTGGTCTGAGTGTCTGTTGTCTAGCTCTGGAGGCTCTGTTTTATTTTTATGGTTTTGTTGTTAATTAATTATGGAGGCTCATCACTCTTCCATAAGTTTTCTTGGCTTTGTTGTAGGGTGACTATTTTGTGCTGTTCTGAGTGCCAGCTGTCTAACTCTAGAGGTTCTATTTAAGCTTCAACAAGGATATAACAGTGTTATGAGGGCAATAAATTGGCTTCTTAGATTACATTTGCTAAATAGCAGTTGTCAACTATTTAAAGCAAGTAGCAATTATTTGATTTATACAATCAGCAATGTTGTGAAATATAGTAATTGGCTGGTTGGAAATTGGAACAACTAAATGCAGTAGTTTGCAATTAAAGTAAATAACAATTTTAGAATACAAAATCAACAGTATTTAAGTTCAACTTCAGGATGACTGCCTAGAAATTGTATTAATTAAGAGCAGCTGTCTGCAATTTGATCAAATAAAAATTTTGTAAATAAATCAGTAAATCAATATTTAAGATTGTTCTATAGATGAATACAGTGCTAAATAAGGTCAAGTTAGTAAATTTGATAAGAAGGCAGCATTGGTAATATGATTTTAATGTAAGTGATACAGTACTATGAGATTGAACCGTCAGTGAACCTTGTTGAACCTTGTTGTAGTATCAGACCTGCATAAACAGAAAAGGTTCAAGGGTCCTCCGTCTAATTGTATTCAACTTTTCGTCTCGACAGTTGTGATCTGATCCAGCAGCAAAGTTCTCTATGTTTCGTTCATCAAACTGACAATCAGATGATTTGTCGGTCAATTAATCGGTTAATCTCTAATGGCTGGTCTTGTATGCTGCGGTGGCTAGAACCTCGTGGCTAGATGCGATCCCAGGCCGGTGAGCAAGGCCCCAGCCAACGAAAGGGGCCCTAGCCCACCTGATTCCAGTCCTCCTCCACTTGCTTTGACTCGTACCCACAACTGCTGCGAACCCGGACCTGCAGCAACTCTCCCGGTGTCCTGCTCGTCCCTCCAGTCCGGCAACCAGTCGATCCATTGGCCAGTCGGTTGGCAGATCCTCGGAGGCCGGTCTGGCCGGCTGCAATGGTCAACACCACGTGGCAGATGGGAGCCTCAGCTGGCATGCAAAGGCTCCAGCTAACAAGAGGGAATGTGGTCCTCCCAATCACGGTCCGATCGGCTCGACCACTGAAACAAGCAGCTGATGGTCCATTGCTCCTCTGAGGCCAGCTCTGTTAGCTGCAACGTCCCACTCCGATGTCAGAGGAGGGAACCTCTAATGTCATGCAAGGCCTTAGCGGGAGCAGGAATGGCCACCCCAATTCAATCTTGGTCATCACACCGCCTAATAGTCGGCCAATCCTCTGGTGTTCCTCAGCGGGCAGGTCCAGCCAGTCACAGCGATCCCAGTTTCAAAGGTCTCCTATCAGTCTTAGTATGATTTCGAGACCAGTTCAAGACCGATCACCGTCTCGTACCTGGGCAATCGGAGCCAACTGTCAGCGTGACAGACAACAAATTACCGGTTTCAACCCAAAACCCAGACCGATTTCAGCCTGATCTCAGGCAACACTCTGCGCGATGACAAGACCTGCCTGACTATTCGTCCACCTTCAGCCTGGCCAAGCTGAGGTGAATTGGAGGTGGACGGAGCCAAGTTGTTAGCGTGTTGCTCAGTCGGCGGCCATGTTGTTTATCAGATGGTGTTTAATATGAGCAAGTGCAAAGTGATGCATGTGGGAAGCAGAAACCCTAGCTATAGCTAGTGATGCAAGGTTCCACATTAGGAGTCACAGACCAGGAAAAGGATCTAGGTATCATTGTCAATGGTACATTCAAACCCTCTGCTTGGTGTTTAGTAGTGGTGAAGAAAGCAAATAGAATATAAGGTATTGTTAGGAAAAGAATGGAAAACAAAAATGAGGACATTATAGTGCCGTTGTATCATTCTGGTGCAACTGCAGTTTGAATACTGCGTGCAATTCTGGTCACTGCATTTCAAACAAGTTATAGTGGAATTAGAAAAGGCACAGAGAAGGGAGACAAAAATGATAAAGGGGATGGAATGATTTTCCTATGAGGAACAACTGAAATGGCTAGGACATCCCAAGTGTCTGGGCTAGTCTGGTTGGACAATAAAGAAAGGGTATCTTGCTTTACACTGCCTTGAGCGAATTCCTTAAAAAAAGCAGTAAATCCTAATAAATAAATTAGTTCTTACCTGCTGATTTTCTTTCTTCGACTCTCTCCAGACCAGTCCATAATCCATATGTGGTTCTTAGGAAAAAAAACAGATTCTATAAATGTAAAGATTTTGAATTTGTCTAGTTTTACTTATGTTGAGCGTTTAGTCTGGGGAGGGCTTTAGCCTTCATTAATGAATCACTCAACAAAGAACTACTAGATCCTAAGAGAGTTCTCTCCCCCCCCCCCCCCCCCCCCCCCATTTTAATTGTCTTTGCTCTTCTGTTTTGTTATGCTAAACACTGACTGGCTAGGGGGTTGCACAGGGTTGGCAAATAATGTCATAGCTCATTGGTCCTCAGTCTCTGCCTGCTGGCAGGTCGGGACTGGTGTGGAGGGACTTGAGGAAAGAAAATTAGTAGGGAAGAACTAATTTACCCATTTTCCCCCAAGTTTTTGGACTTTCCTTCCAGGAGCTTGTCCAAAGCTTTTTTTAAACTCTGCTATGCCAACAGCTTTTACCACATTCTTTGGTAAGTAATTCCAGACCCTTAGTTTACTTAGAGTTAAGAAATATTTTTTCTGATGTTTTAAATGTACTACTTAGTAACCTCATTGTGTGTCCCCTAGTCCTTGTACTTTTGGAAAAAGTAAACAAGTGATTCACATCTATATGTTCCACTCCACTCATTATTTTATAGTCCTCTATCATGTGTCCCCCCCAGTTCCTAATCCAGTTCACCACTTTGGGTCCTATCTTCAGCCCATCTAGTTTATTTAAGAGCCTCCTGTGGGGAACCGTGTCAAAAGCCTTGCTGAAATCTAAGTAGATTACGTCCATAGCACGTCCACTGTTCAATTCTCCGGTCACCCAATCAAAGAATTCAATGAGATTCGTTTGGCACGATTTCTCTTTGGTAAAAAAATGTTGTCTCGGATCTTGTAACTCATTTTCTTCCAGGAAATTCACTATCCTTTCCTTCAGCATCGCTTCCATTACTTTTCCAATAACCGAGGTGAGACTTACCGGCCTGTAGTTTCCAGCTTCTTCCCTATCACCACTTTTGTGAAGAGGGACCACATCCGCCGTTCTCCAATCCCTCAGAACCTCTCCCATTTCTAATGATTTATTAAACAAATCTTTAAGATGACCCGCCAGAACCTCTCTGAGCTCCCTCAATATCCTGGGGTGGATCCCATCCGGTCCCATTGCTTTGTCCACCTTTAGTTTTTCTAGTTGTTGATACACACTCTCTTCCGTGAACGGTGCTATATCCACTCCATTCTCAAATGAACTTTTGCCAGTCCATCGTGGTCCTTCTTCCGGATTTTCTTCAGTAAAAACAGAACAAAAGTATCTATTTAGCAAATTTGCCTTTCCTTCATCATTATCTACATAGCAGTTTGCAGTATCTTTTAGTCTCACAATTCCCTTTTTAGTCATTCTCCTTTCACTAATATACCTGAAGAAATTTTTGTCACCCCTCCTTACATTTCTAGCCATTTGTTCTTCCGCTTGCGCTTTCGCCAGACGTACCTCTCTCTTGGCTTCTTTCAGTTTCCTCCGGTATTCCTCCCCGTGTTCCTCGTCTTTTCTGTATTTCTGGAACGCCAACTCTTTAGCCTTTATTTTCTCAGCCACTTGCTTGGAGAACCATATCGGTTTCCTTTTTCTCTTGCTTTTATTTACTTTCCTTACATAAAGGTTTGTGGCCCTATTTATAGCTTCTTTCAGCCTGGACCACTTTCCTTCCACTTCTCGTACGTCCTCCCAGCCCATCAGCTCCTTCCTTAGGTATTCCCCCATTTTACTAAAGTCAGCATGGTTGAAATCCAGGACTTTGAGTTTTGAGTGGCCACCCTCCTCTTCAGCCGTCATATCAAAGCAAACCGTTTGATGGTCACTGCCGCCCAGGTGGGCACCCACTCGGATATTTGACATGCTATCCGCATTTGTGAGCACCAGATCCAACGTCGCTCCCTCCCTCGTGGGTTCCATGACCATTTGTCTAAGCAGAGCACTTTGGAAAGCATCCACAATCTCTCTATTTCTTTCCGATTCCGCAGACGGAACCTTCCAATCTACATCCGGCAGATTGAAATCTCCCAGCAACAGCACCTCTCTCTTCTTTCCCAACTTTTGAATATCTGCGATCAGGTCTTTATCTAATTCTTCCAATTGTGTTGGAGGTCTGTAGACAACACCCACGTGGACAGAGGTTCTATCATCTCTTTTTAAGGTGATCCATATCGCTTCTTCCTTACCCCAGGTCCCTGTCATTTCGGTTGCTGTGATATCATTTCTCACATATAGAGCTACTCCTCCACCTTTACGACCCTCTCTATCCTTCCTAAATAGATTATAGCCTGGTATGTTTGCATCCCATTCATGGGAACCATTGAGCCATGTCTCTGTGATTGCAACAATGTCTAAGTCTGCCTCCAACATCAGGTCATGAACTTTGTTGCCAAGACTGTGAGCATTTGTGGTCATCACTTTCCATTTACATTTACATTTCCTGGTATGTGTTTCAACATTTGATATTTTGGTGTGTTTTTTGTCTTTGGGTCCCTCCATATCTTTTTGTTCCACCTTAATTTCTTTTGCTTTTGCTGTTTCTTCTGGCTCAGTTCTATTTTTAGGAACCTCATAGTGCTTTAATGGAGCAAAAGAATTCTGTAGGGGTAACACTTGTGAGGGTGTATGCCTCTGTGTCACATGACGAAGTCTGCCTGAGCCTACTGTGAACCATCTATTCTTAGGTGGTTTTATCCTTTGAGGCAGTGGTGTGATACAGTGTGATACAGTGGAGTGCTAATGGAATCGATGATCGCAATTTGCTACAGTACTGGTGGTAGCGATTAAGGCGGGAGCACTCAGCAGGACTCAATCATGCCAGCAGCCCAGCCCTGAAGTGACGTTGCATGGGGGGGGAAAAGAGGAGAAACCACGGGACACAGGCAGCGCTGCAAAGAAGAGAGAGGACTGGTCTGGATTGAGGAGTAGAAGAATAAAGACGGAGAATGAGAAACACTGATCCTGCTGCTGTTTGTTGAGAACTTGTCCAAGCCTCTTATACCGGGCGCCTATGGCTATACGTCACCAATAATGTATATGGTTCCCACATAGTGATGTGGCGCAGATATATTGACGATGTGCTGTTGATATGGAAGGGGAGCACTGTAGCCTTACAGGAATTTATTGCATATTTAAATCAAGTGGATAGTAATATCTCATTCACTACTCGTGGGTGGTTCAGTGGTATGTTTTTTGGATATTCAGATAAGGTATGAGCAAGGGAGATTAGTAACCAAGACATACAGAAAACCCACAGACCGGAGCTCCCTTCTTCACTATGAAAGCTCCCATCCCCGTGTATTGAAAAACAGTATTCCAATAGGCCAGTTTTTAAGAGTCCGAAGAACTTGTTCAGATAAACATGACTTTATAATACAGGCAGCAGAAATGCATAATGGATTTGTACAGAGAGGTTATCTGAAAAGTGTTCTTCGTAAGGCTTTTAAAAGAGCATCAAATGCACAACGCGAATGGTTGTTGGCACCAAGAAATACCCGGGCTATTAGAGACCGCATTACTTGTGTTTTACCCAATGGTCCAGGTATCTTCAAGATCAGAGAGATTATCAACAAACATTGGCTATTGTTGGGCATTTTGGAGGGGTTTGAAGAAAAACCCCGATTTGCTTAGACTAGGGGTCGGAACATAGGGGAGCAACTAAACAAAGGAAAAGATAGACACAATATTGAGGGAGGTCATACTCAATATGATGGTTGTGTGTATTGTTCACATGCATTAGAAATCAAATGGGGAGTCATACCCAATCAATCATGAAGAAAAATATTTCATTTGCGAGATAAAACCAACTGCCAATCTGATATGGTCATATATGCGGTTACTTTCCCGTGTAACCTATGGTACACAGGTCAAACTGTTAAAAAAGTGAAGCATCGTTTAGCACAACACCTTAGTAATATCCGGTTATTAAAAACCGATACGCCACTGGTAGAACATTGGATGACTAAGGGACACTCTATAGCAGTGGCGTAGCAAGGGCGGGGCGGTGGGGGCAGTCCACCCCGGGTGTCAGCGGGTGTGGGGGGGGGGTGCTCCGTCGAGAGCTGACAGCTCTCATCTCCTGCCACCATCCTTCCTTTTTTTTAAAAATCCATGCAGAGGCGCAGACGCGAGACGCTGCCTGCGCCACTGCATGGATTTCTTTAAAAAAGGCAGGGTGGTGGCAGGAGAAGAGGGCTCTGTCGGCTCTTGACGGAAGGGGGACAGGACCGGGTCGGGGAGGGGAGCTCAGGGGAGAAAGGGATTGGGGAGGGTGGGGGAGCTCAGAGGGGTGCTCAGAGAGGAGAAGGGGATTGGGGAGGGGAGAAGGGGATTGGGGAGGGGTGTGGGAGCTCAGATGGGAGAAGGGGTGTGAAGCTGGAACTGGGGTCTGACAAGGGGGCAGGAGGGAAAATGGGTCCATGCCTGGGGCAGGTGGAAGAATGGGTCTGGGGCTGAAAAGGGGGGATGCAAGGCATGTGGTGGATAAAGGGGGCTGGAACTGGGGGCTGAAAAGGAGGGTAGTTGGGATAAGGGGGGCTAGTACTGGATCTGGGGGTTAAAAAGGGGCAGGGGCTGAAACTGTGGGGACTGGGGGCTTTAAAGGGGACAGGGAGAACTGGCTGGGGCTGAAGCTCGGGACTGGTGAGAGAAAAGGGCTGGGGTTGAAAATAGGACCTGAAAAGGGGACAGGGAGTACTGGCTGGGGGCTGAAGCTTGGGACTGATGGGAGAAAAGGGCTGGGGACTGGTGGGATAGTGGGGCTGAAACTAGGGGCAGGTGGAATAAGGGGGCTGGAACTGGGGGCTGAAAAGAGGGGGCAGAGAAAGAGAGAGGGGACAGACCCTGGATGGAAGGGGGGAGCGTGAGGGAGGGCAGACCTTGGATGGGTGGGAGAGGGAGGGCATACCCTGGATGGATGGGAGAGGGAGGGCAGACGGATTGAAGGGGCAGAGAGAAAGGGCAGATGGTGGGTAGAAGGGGGAGAGAGAAAGAGGGCAGACTGGGGTAAATGGTGGATGGAAGGGGCAGAGATAGAGGGCAGATGTGGATGGAAGGGAGAGAGAGAGGGCAGATGTTGATGAAGGGGGGAGAGAGAGATGGCAGACTGGGGCAGATGGTGGATGGAAGGGGCAGAAATAGAGGGCAGATGTAGATGGAAGGAAAAGAGAGGGCAGACGTGGATGGAAGGGAGAGAGAGGGCAGACGTGGATGGAAGGAAGAGGGCAGACAGTGGATGGAAGGGAGAGAGAGGGCAGACAGTGGATGGAAGGAAGAGAGAGGGCAGACAGTGGATGGAAGGGACATTAGAGGGCAGACACCGGATGGCAGAGAGAGAGTGAAGACAGATGCTGGATGGAAGGAAGACAGTGAAAATAAGATGAGGAAAGCAGAAACCAGAGACAACAAACTGTAAATAAAATATAGATTTTTATTTTTTTGCTTTAGGATTTAGTATTGTAGCTGTGTTAAATGTTTATAAATAGAACATGTAAATAAGGTAATCTTTTTATTGGACTAATTTTAATACATTTTGACTTAACTTTCAGAGAACAAAACCCCCTTCCTCAGATCAGGATAGGATACTGTAACAGCACTATACTGTATTGACCTGAGGAAGGAGATTTTGGCCTCTGGAAGCTAAATATATTAGTCCAATAAAATGGTATTATTTTATTTTCTGTATTTGTTTTATTTCTGTTTGCTAATTTGTAAAGTGGTGATTGGTATTTGTTCGTTTTTTTCAAATTTACATCTGCTGTCTTTATATTTTGCACAGTACTAAGGGACATTTTCTGTTTGTGTGGTGTTGCATTGTATGCAGAGTCTAGCATCGGGGGTTCAGTTTAATTTTTGTCTAAATAGAAAGTTTATGATTACTTATTCTATAGTGGATTAGGATGTATCTGTGTTTGTGAAAAGACATGGCTTTCGGTTGGCATTGACTGTGCAGGATCGACGATCTGTACTAATCTGTCTGTTTTCGTTTTACAATAGGTGAATTGATGTTCTAGTGCTCACTGTAGTGTTTAAGATGCTTTCCTTTTCCTTGTGTGACTCATACAAATGACTGCTTATGGTATGGTAGAATTGCTGTATAGGTCCTGAGTGTTTTGTATTCTCGGTATGCCTAGTACTGGATTTTGGAGGGGGGGGGGGGGGGGTGTTAAAAAATGACCGGCCTCGGGTGTCAACTATCCTAGCTATGCCACTGCTCTATAGAACATTTTATGTAGTGCTGGTGCAATTTAAAGTGGGTGAGGGAGGAAATATTTTACAGCAAATGATGTGCAGGGAACAGCAATTTATTTTTGAATGGCAAACAGTACATCCCACGGGATTAAACAAGGAATTAGAGTGGGCGGGTATGGTCTAAAGGGAGGAGGAGCAGACAGCCCTGGATATGTATTTAATCAGGATGAGTGCATGCGCTGGCGTTTTACAGCAGCATCGCCATTTCTCTATGACTCCTGAGTGGGATCTGACCTGCGGGAGCAGCCGATACAATTTTGAAGGTACAATTTATGTATAAAGAGAGAGTACTTTGAAATTTTGTAATATGTTATATTGTTTAGTTAAAATGGATACACTCCCATGTATCAAATGTATTTTCCTCGCAGTTAATGCGCCGAGTGCGTTGGGTTTGATGGTGCTGGAAGAAGATGTTAAAATGACCATCTGAGAGTTTAAGAACATATGGGAGATACTTTGGATACCAAAGTTGCATGAGACTGACGAGTTAAAGGAATGTTAAGAACAATTTGGAAATAATTGTTATCCACAACAGCTGGGTGAAGCTGCAGATTCGAAAGATATTTTGGACTATTGATTAAGAACTGCGGATTAAAATGAGATCACATGGACATGAGCTGAAAGTGCATGTATAACAGAAGAACAGCATTGGAGTACACACTACAATAGTGGCATAGCATCATTTGTGGAAATTAGAGAATTCATATACTGAAATACCTTACTGTTGTAAAATTGTTAGAGAGACAAACATAAGGTGTTGGATTTTTATCTCTGTTGATCGTGCACGATTTGGTATCATTGATACTGCATAAGATTATATATGTTGAATGAAAAGTATGAATGAAGTGCGGTATGATTGGATTTAGTGTGACTGTTGAAGGAAAGATGGACATGGTGATGGGAAACTGTTAAATATCTACTATAATAAAACTCACCCTCAACTTTCTGAGGACACTGACGTCAGTGAAGCCAAGCCCTGACTTCCTTTAAAAAGGATCGAAGGTTCTTGGTGGTGAAGCCACCAAAATCGCTCCGGGCCCCACCCTCGAGGGCGGAGCAATGGCAGAACAACGAAGGGGTTGGCAGGGAGGGAGGCGGGGTGGGGGTGGGAAATCGCTCCGGGCCCCGCCCTCGCGTCAAACGTCATGACGTTGGGGGCGGAGCAATGGCAGAACAACGAAGGGGTTGGCCAGGGAAGGGGGGGGGGGTGATGGCGACGAAAACCTTGCTAGCGCCCGTTTCATTTGCTCTGAAACGGGCCTCTTTTACTAGTAGATAATATATCATGAGTGGATAATAAAAATTTATATAATAGAGTGGTGGTTACTATTGAGAAGATATGCATATCTATTGGTGAAATTCTGAAAAAACAACCTGGTGAGGGTCGAGGTTGGACACACCTGCTTTAAACCCACTCAAAAGCATGGATGGCTAGGGATATAGTTATTGCAGCTCGAAGGTGAAAGGAGCTGTGGGATCAGGCAGCCGTCTCAGGTTCTGATGTTAGCTACTCTTTCACTTTGTCCCATTAAATCACTCATATGTGTGTGTTCAGTAACTGTGTTCATTATAATAGTCTGCCAGTCACAGACATCAGTTGGAACTTTTTAAAGATTGGAGAGTAACCAGTGTAACACTAATCTTCAGCTACCACACTTGATTTTAAAGATGGATTACAAATTTAAAAGTTTGCAGTTTCATTTTTTTCCTTTTATTTATCAACATTTTCAAAATAAATTCCAAGAATATTCTTGGTACAGAAATAAAATTTGAAGACAATCACAATAATACTTATAAACTAACAATAGCCTAAGTACAATAAAGAAAATCTTAATGTAAAATAACTATCTTGTCTCAACTTTAAAGTCCACTAAAGGGAGAAGAGAGCAAGGTACAATTCAAGGTAATTTAAACCATAATATCAGGAAAAAAAGAAAGGAAGCATACATTGGGCTTCTAAACTGTGCTACAGAATAGATGTTAATGGCGTAGAAGACAAAAGGAGGGAAGACGCAGCACATTTAGAATCCAGAAAATTGGTCAAATGACCCGAGTCAAAGAAAACCTATTTCACCGAGTTCAACTTTATAACACATTTACAAGGAAAATTTAACCAGAAAAGTGTTCCCAATAGCTGTACTCTAGGTTTCAATTTCAGGAATTGCTGGTGCTGCTTCTGTGTTGACCTTGTCACATCGGGGAAAACTCTAATTTTACAAGTCAAAAATAAGACATCTCGGTGACAGAAAAACAGTCTCAGTAACCAGTCTCGATCTGGCTGCCGGAAGGAAGCACTGAGAAGCAGCTGTCGTTTTGACTTGGTGCTGTCTCCTTGTTTGTGTTTCCTTAAACTCTTTTGATCCCAAAGTGCCGAGGCAAGCAATGCACTTACCCCACAGTGCCTGCTAGTTTTACAGTCAGTCTGATGGATCTCTTCTTGACTTCGGGTCAGGAATTGTGGGATGTTTCTTCACAGCTGGATGGTGCGATGAGAGGTGAACCGCCCTGCCTGCCTGAAGCAGATGTCACCTTTATCTCTGAGCTGCGTTAACTGCCATTGATGCCGGTGTAGAGAGAAGCTGTCAATGGGCCTTTGACCTCACCGGAAGGTTTGCAGGGAGTGCCCATACTGGGGGCTGACCGTGGAGGTAATCTGCAGCTGGGAGCCCCAGTTTTCTCTGAGGCTCAGGGAACCGATGACATTTCTGCTGGCGATCTCGAGGGAGGAGGTCCCCCAGCACAGAAGGACTTAGCAGCCAAGGAATCACTGACCAAGCTTGTTCTATCTTCCAAATCCGCAAATATTACAATGGATGCAATCTGGGACGCTTTGGTGAGGTTAGAGAACTTATTTTCTGCAGAGCGCTATCCTCTCAGATAGACCAGAACTCGAATAGATTGGGCAATACAGAACAGAGCATTTCTGTTCTTGAGGAAAAAAAAAAGATGTTTTTTTTTTTTTCCAATTTGTTCCACCAGACATTGTCTGATAACGTTTTCTCTTATTAAGGATAATATCCTAATTCATAATAAATTAGAAAATTTGAAAAATGTACTCAGGAGAAAAACGTTAAGGTTTATAAATTTTCCAAAGTTACCTTTGGTGGCCGCTCATAACTTTTAAACGGTACATGCTAGGGTCCACCTTGGGGGGTCAGCACTCAAGAAAAAGATCCTGGTGTCGTCATAGATAATACGCAGAAATCTTCTGGTCAGTGTATGGCGTTGGCCAAAAAAGCAAACAGGATGCTAGGAATTATTAGGAAAGGGATGTTGAATAAGACCGAAAATATTATAATGGCTTTGTATCGCTCCATGGTGCGTCCGCACCTTGAGTATTACGTTCAGTTCTGGTCATTGTATCTCAAAAAAGATATAGTGGAATTAGAAAAGGTTCAAAGAAGAGCGATTAAAATGATAAAGGGGATGGAACTCCTCTTGTATGAGGAAAGGCTAAAGAGGTTAGGGCTCTTCAGCTTGGAAAAGAGATGGCTAAGGGGAGATATGATTGAGGGCTACAAAATCCTGAGTGGTGTAGAACAAGTAGAAGCAAATCGATTTTTTTTTTACTCGTTCCAAAAGTGCAAAGACTAGAGGGACACTTGAGGAAGTTACATGGAAATACTTTTAAAACAAATAGGTGAAAATATTTTTTCACTCCATGAATAGTTAAGCTCTGGAACTCTTTGCCGGAGGATGTGGTAACGGCGGTTAGCATATCTGGGTTTAAAAAAAGGTTTGGACAAATTCCTGGAGGAAGAGTCCATAGGTTGCTATTGAGACAGACATGGGAAGCAACTGCTTGTCCTGGGATTTGTAGTATGGAGTGTTGCCACAATTTGGGTTTCTGCCAGGTACTTATGACATGGCTTGGCCACTGTTTGGAAAACAGGATACTGGGCTAGATGGACCGTTCATGGCTACTCTTATGTTCTTATATGCTAGAAGTTTTAAAAATTTCCTGAGCAATCATTTCCTTCTGTTGCAAAGATTTATTATGTTCCATCTTTTTTGTTAAGAAAGATTCCTCTCAACCTATTGCCACAGAGTCTGAAGTTTCCTTTGATCAGTTGAATGTCACCCAAATTTTGGAGGATGAAACTTATGGTATGAAACCTGCAACTTTGATAGTGACTTTAGTTTTGGATCCAGATCGAGACTGGTTACTGCAGTTTTATTTTTTAGTTCTCAGTACTCTGGGATGTACACTCTGGTCCAGGTGGATAAGTACGCCTTTAGTTTGTCAGTTTGCCCAATTCTTTATTGTCCATGCCAGCCCAGCCCAGGTGAGTGGGTTATATCCCCTTGCCAGCAAATGGAGCTACAGAAAAAACAGCTGAGAGCTGCCTTCAGCTCTTCAGTACTTCTCCGGCTCCAGTACTAGCTGCAGACATGTGGCCTGCTGCAGCAACCATGAATAGGCTGCTCTTGGAAAGGATGTAGACCCAGATCCCTAAGTCTGGGGGAAGCTGCAGGCAACAGTCCTTTGGGGCAAATTCTCCCATCCCTCTTGGGAACAGACTAG
This sequence comes from Microcaecilia unicolor, assembly GCF_901765095.1. NCBI lineage: Eukaryota > Metazoa > Chordata > Amphibia > Gymnophiona > Siphonopidae > Microcaecilia > Microcaecilia unicolor. The sequence goes on along the minus strand of NC_044032.1, from coordinate 323,489,528 downwards.
AGATCTAAGATTGGCAGAGGCTGGGTTGCTAAACCCAGTGGTGCCAAGTCCTTTCCCCTGCCTCTCTCTTTCCTGATCCTTGTGAGGATTTGTAGTTATTTATTTATTTATTGTTCACTTATATCCCACATTTTCCCACTCATGCAGGCACAATGTGGCTTACAAACATTAAATAAAATACAGAATAGGAAAACTTAGAAGAATATACAAGGAGTATGCAGGGGGAGAAGCATCTAACAGGGTGAACTAGCAGGGTTACAGTGCCTACTGTCCTATTTAGGACTGAGTCAGCACAGGAGAATTGACAACAGCCAGGGTTCTGTAGATGTTGAACCCATGGGCTGATTAACTTGGAGAGGAAGACAGAGGTACATTTTATTGACAGGCACTTAAGAAAGGTTTGTGTGGGGTTTTTTTTTTGGGGGGGGGGGGGGTTATTAGAAGAGGAAGAAAAGTCTTCAGTGAAGCCTCTTCCAGCCTGCCTCCTGGTCTGCTGTTGATTGAAATTTGATTAGGAAGTCTGAAGTGATCACACGCCGCCTATTTTCCCTCCACTTGTTCGAGTATATCTTTGGGGAGAATAAAAGGGTGACACACTGCAGGCAAATCATGGCAGTTCAGCATGTTAGCTGGTGCATTTTGCCTGGCTTGAGGTCAGGCAGACAAGCAGGTGCCAAGTGGGTGGGTGTGATCTGTGGAGTAGTACCCAATCGTGTCATTGGAAAGTTCCCAGCTTGAGCTGTGGCCTGTGGAGTGTGTTTGTGGAGTAAGATCTTGTCAGCACTCCTGTTTTGATTGTATCACTAGCCTTTTTATTACATCTTTGCATCAAAAGTACATGAGTAAAGCAGGCCAGGCCCTTTTTCTTCCTCTAGAGAAATAGGGAATTCTATGAAGGCTACATATCTACCTTCAGGCATGGCACAGCTCCAATTTTCTACTGAGTTAATATTTCAGCAGGTGGTATCAAATGCAGATTACTCTCTCCTCCCCATTCCCTTTTAACTAGGGGAGCACTAGTGGAAAACAGCTGGCTGAACTGGTTCTCTGTTCTGCAAAAGTGAAGCTTTCTAGACTGTCATTAGGCCAGATTAGGCTTGTGATGCATCTATTTGCTTCTCAGGTCTGGATAAGAAGCCGCCAGATCTGGAAGATTAGATTTGATGGCTGTGGAATAAGGATTGGTGGGGGGGGGTCGAAAGTAATATGCAAAAAAATTATTTGGTCTCTGTTCTGTGGCTATTGTTTCTTGGCTGATTCAATAAAGATATATTTAAATAAAAAAGTCTGCAATCTAAGAATAATGGAAAAAAAGAATCCAAGGTGACTTGGCTTCAGCAACACCATTGGTTTCTGTTTTGAGTACCTCCGAGCCCTAATCTGTGTCCCTGGGTGGAAGGAACTCCAGGTTGACTTTGGTAGTATTTGGGGTGCTAGATCATTCCACTGACTGGGGCAAGAAAAGGAGATTGCCTCCTCAAAAAGGGATACTACCTCTGTGGAAAGGTTGTTTAGAGAGAGAAGCTGGTGACCCTTATTTTCTAAGGCTTGATCTCTAGGTGGCTCTCAAATGGGTGATGAGACCTGTAAGAGGATCCTGTTGTCGTCATAGGGCCTCTCCATTTTCCCCATCCAAGGGTATCCTGATATATCTGACAGCTGGAGATGGGATCTCCTCAGGCTGTGATATCTAATTCTAGCTTTAAAGTGGCCAAGGACAAGGGTTTTATATTTTCTTCATGGTGAAGAAACATAAACATAAGGTACTGGGTCACTCAGAATGGTTGTCCTTATATAAAACCATAATTAAATGGAAGCACAACATTCAGGGATTTGCATGGTAGAAAGATTTGAGTCTCTGATCAAACATTCTTTCTCTTTTCTATAGTCTCTCATTCCAGGCAGCTTTATTGGCTCCAGTCCTCCTGAGTTAGGTCCAGCATGCCCTGGTTGGGACCATTGTGACCTTCTTTCAGGTAACAGAGGAGAGAGGTCTTGAACATCCCTATGTGGGACCTAACAGCTGGAGAGTCTTGCATAATAGAACTAAAAAATGAACTTGCGGAGCTACTGTTAGAAATATGCAATCTGTCCCTAAAATCGAGTGTAATACCGGAAGACTGGAGGGTAGCCAATGTTACTCCGATTTTTAAGAAGGGTTCCAGAGGAGATCCGGGAAATTATAGACCGGTGAGTCTGACGTCGGTGCCGGGCAAGATGGTGGAGGCTATTATTAAGAATAAAATTGCAGAGCATATACAAAAACATGGACTGATGAGACAAAGTCAGCACGGATTTAGTGAAGGGAAGTCTTGCCTCACCAATCTAATGCATTTTTTTGAGGGGGTAAGCAAACATGTGGACAATGGGGAGCCGGTTGATATTGTATATCTGGATTTCAGAAGGCGTTTGACAAAGTGCCGCACGAAAGACTCCTGAAGAAATTGCAGAGTCATGGAATCGGAGGTAGGGTATTATTATGGATTAAGAACTGGTTGAAAGATAGGAAGCAGAGAGTAGGATTGCGTGGCCAGTATTCTCAGTGGAGGAGGGTAGTTAGTGGGGTCCCGCAGGGGTCTGTGCTGGGTCCGTTGCTTTTTAATGTATTTATAAATGACCTAGAGATGGGAATAACTAGTGAGGTAATTAAATTCGCCGATGACACAAAATTATTCAGGGTCGTCAAGTCGCAGGAGGAATGTGAACGATTACAGGAGGACCTTGCGAGACTGGGAGAATGGGCGTGCAAGTGGCAGATGAAGTTCAATGTTGACAAGTGCAAAGTGATGCATGTGGGTAAGAGGAACCCGAATTATAGCTACGTCTTGCAAGGTTCCGCGTTAGGAGTTACGGATCAAGAAAGGGATCTGGGTGTCGTCGTCGATGATACGCTGAAACCTTCTGCTCAGTGTGCTGCTGCGGCTAGGAAAGCGAATAGAATGTTGGGTGTTATTAAGAAGGGTATGGAGTCCAGGTGTGCGGATGTTATAATGCCGTTGTATCGCTCCATGGTGCGACCGCACCTGGAGTATTGTGTTCAGTACTGGTCTCCGTATCTCAAAAAAGATATAGTAGAATTGGAAAAGGTACAGCGAAGGGCGACGAAAATGATAGTGGGGATGGGACGACTTTCCTATGAAGAGAGGCTGAGAAGGCTAGGGCTTTTCAGCTTGGAGAAGAGACGGCTGAGGGGAGATATGATAGAAGTGTATAAAATAATGAGTGGAATGGATCGGGTGGATGTGAAGCGACTGTTCACGCTATCCAAAAATACTAGGACTAGAGGGCATGAGTTGAAGCTACAGTGTGGTAAATTTAAAACGAATCGGAGAAAATTTTTCTTCACCCAACGTGTAATTAGACACTGGAATTCATTGCCGGAGAACGTGGTACGGGCGGTTAGCTTGACGGAGTTTAAAAAGGGGTTAGATAGATTCCTAAAGGACAAGTCCATAGACCGCTATTAAATGGACTGGAAAAATTCCTCATTTTTAGGTACAACTTGTCTGGAATGTTTTACGTTTGGGGAGCGTGCCAGGTGCCCTTGACCTGGATTGGCCACTGCCGGTGACAGGATGCTGGGCTAGATGGACCTTTGGTCTTTCCCAGTATGGCACTACTTATGTACTTATGTACTTATGTACTAAGTGATGCTAGAATCTCCTTTGCTTGGATCCTCTATATTGCCTGGTCAGGACTAGTTCAAGACAGGGCCACAGTGTTTTGGCCATGTTTCTTGGGAGTTTCTGTGTAGAGTGGTAGGCACAGCAATCTCAAACGTGTACAGTTTCATTCCCTGCAAGAGTTAACGGTCTTGTCCTGGATCTTTAGGGACCAAAATACAGAGACTGGCTTGAAGTACTTATGGGAGGTCCTTCACATCAGCCCCTCCTCTCAGTGCTGGCCATTTCTGGTCCAGATTCAGAGGCCAAGCACTACTATTCCAGCAGCTTCCTCACTTCTCAGTGTTAGTCTTGGACAGAACTAGTGTGGACCCCTTGTTACAGACTGCTTTGTTCTAGCTGTGCTCATTCATAAAAACATGTGAAGTCTTATCACTGTGTGTTTGAAGTTCCTCAGGGGGCTTCCCCTCACCTTGAAGGGACAGTGCTAGGTTGTTGATGAGCCACAAGGTTTGGACTCAAAAGTGGGCTCTGAGTCTACCTGTTCTTTGTGTTACCATGCAGAATGGCAGACCTCTTGTTGTGTAGTTTTCCCACACAGATACATAAGTACATTTCCTTTTCGGTTTACCACCAGATATTACCTGATATTGTGTCCTGGATCCCTGACTGACAGCATTATACTCTTGGTCAAGGGGTACTGAATTCAGATGTCTTGATATTTAGGACTGAGTCAGCACAGGAGAACTGATAATAGCCAGGGTTCTGTAGACGTTGAACCCCTGGGCTGCTGCTTATCATGAAAAACAATCTTGGCTTTCCTAGTTTCTGGAACATAGGAGAGCCCTCTTGTCTGCTACAAAAAATGTCGTCTTGTGGCCTTTGGACACCAGGGACTCAAGACCTCACTCCCAGTGCCCAGATCTTCCCTTTCTACATTCTCCTTGAGAATGGTCCTTCTTCAGGTCCTAGGCTCCAGGACAGTGGATTTGTATGTTGTACCATGGGCTCAGACCCATATGTCTCTTTCCCATTTCATACTCCTTTCAGGATGACTTCATTAGCCCAGTGTCACAAGGCTGCTTTATTTTTCCCTAAGGAGATGGGAAGAAGCCTGAGCAGGTGACTTTCACAATTGTGTCTGGCAGGGGATAGATCAGGAGTCTCCCTTCTTGGTATTTTGCACTATGAGGTAAACTTGATCAGCTGCCCCTGACCACAGTCCCTCTCTCAGCCTAAGTGGTGACATTGGTCCTGGTGGAGTACCAACGGGACCAAGGGCCACAGTCGGCTATTTTACACTCTAGCAATCCTGAAGTAATCTAGGTGGTTACAGGCAAGATAATACAATTGCTGATGGGAATTAACCTGAGAAAGTAGTATCCCTCCGGTTCCCTGGTACGTGTCAGATTTGGTCTGGGATAGAGTTCCCCTGCAGAACCTGGCAGCAGCACTCATGACTGACACTATTATTGGTCAGATAAATTTTCTGAGCCAACCACACTTGGAACACTGAAGTATGAGGACTGGAAGAAGTGGCTGTGGCAGTACTAGGGTTCAAGTGTTGGTATCTCCTTGAGTGGACCTCATATTGGCTTAGTGAAACTCCAAGATGAGCAAATTCTTCAGCCAAAGAAAGAAAAAAGCAGAAGCCTGTTGTGTGGGTGGGGGAGGGGGCTTGATTGTAGAACAGGGGTTCTCAAACCAGTCTTCAGAACATGCCTCGCCAGTCAGGTTTTTAGGAAACCCACAATGAATATATACATGAGATAAATTTGCATACCATGGAGATAGATCTATCTTATGCATATTCATTGTAGGTTTCCTGAAAACCTGACTGGCTAGGTGTATCCTAAGGACTGGGTTGAGAAACCCCTATTCCTTGTCATCAAGCAGATGCAGCCATTACAGATGGGTTGTGTCCATCAACCAGCAGAGGGAGATAGAGAGCACACTTTTTTCAGTGCCTCATACCAGCTTGCTCCACTGCATCTCCTTCAGTAATCTCTATCTCCCCTAGCAGAGTGGTTGTAGCATCTTCGAGCTCCATCAAAAATCTGCCTGGAGGTGGCTCCTGGCTTGCCAGTTGTTAGCCGGGGTATTGGAGGCTATAGCAGCTTCACTTTAAAGGCACATAGGTTCGCCCTTTCCCTGCCTTTCCCACTCACCTGAGCCTCCGGAGTTCTATTTACCTCTGCTTTCCTCACAGCGTTAAAAAAAAAAAAAAAAAAAAGGAACAGAGGTTTTTCCTTGCCTTTTTCTGTGGGACCGGAGCTGTTATACTCGGTCCAGTGAGGTAAGAGTGTTTTCTGACTCCTCCGGGGTGGGCCCGCGATCGGGCGATTTTGGCGCGAACCGCCATTTTGAATTTTACCGCCGTTTTCGGTGATGGCTGCAGAGAATGTAAAGCGCTGTTCCAAGTGTGGCAAGCGCAGATCAGCAGCGGGGCTCTGTAAATCGTGCTGTACAGACGTTAGAGCCGGCCCGAGCATGGCGAGCAACGATTCTTCGCGCTCTGAGCTGGCAGCGGACGCCATTTTGAATTTACCACATGGCGCGACCTCTGCTGAGACGGAGAGTCCTGAGCCCGGGGGGAGGCCTCGGAGTGAGGCTGATATGAGAGCTACTAGCCTCGGCAGAGATCCGGGTGCCCAGGGTGTATTTTTCTCCCCTGATTTTGTCTTATTAATGCATAAAGCATACATGCTTAAAAGAGCTCTCCCACAAAGCCCGGCACGGGCCTCTTCTAATGCCCCCCCCCCCCCCGGTGGATTCTAGCCTGGGTATGCCCTCTGAGGCGTTATTCCCTGATAATTGGCAGAATATGAAGCGCAGAAGGGCTCATTCCCCTTCAGAGAGTGCTGATTCAGATAGGGGCCTTGTCCCCGGTACCTCCCGCCGAACACGGCTGTGGCCGCTACTCCATCTACTTTGTGGTGCCTCGAAAAGGAGGGTCTTTTCGCCCTATTCTGGACTTAAAAGAATTAAACAAGTCCCTGAGAGTGCGGCATTTTCACATGGAAACCCTGCGCTCCGTCATTGCGGCGGTACAGCCAGGAGAGTTTCTCACGTCTCTGGACCTGAAAGAAGCTTACTTGCACATTCCAATTTGGCCCCCGCACCAGAAGTTTCTGAGGTTTGCGGTGATGGGAAAGCAGTTCCAGTACCGGGGCTTGCCTTTTGGCCTCGCCACAGCTCCCCGCACCTTTTCGAAGGTTATGGTGGTAGTAGCTGCCTTTCTAAGGCGAGAGGGTATTCGGGTTCACCCGTACCTGGACGACTGGCTCATTCGAGCAAACTCTGCTGCAGAGAGTCAGTATGTCACAGCCAGAGTGGTCTCAGTACTTCAATCTCTGGGCTGGGTTGTCAATTTGGCCAAAAGTCACCTGACCCCCTCACAGTCTCTAGAATATTTGGGGGCCAGGTTTGACACAGCCTCGGGGTATGTGTGCCTACCCGAGCAAAGGCGGTGCAAGCTTCAGAATCAGGTCCGTCTGCTCCTGAGGATGCCCCGCCCGCGAGCTTGGGACATTGTCCAGCTGCTTGGATCGATGATGGCCACCATGGAACTGGTGCCCTGGGCAAGAGCACAACTGAGACCTCTACAGTATGCTCTACTCCAAAGATGGTCTCCAGTATCTCAGGATTATCAGTGCAGACTCTCTTGGCTCCCTGCGGCCCGACTCAGCATGGAGTGGTGGCTTTCAGACAGCATGCTGCGGCGAGGAATGCCACTGGCGCTCCCCGATTGGTGCCTAGTGGTGACAGATGCCAGCCTGAAAGGCTGGGGCACACATTACAAGGGGAAGCATGCCCAGGATCTATGGACACCCGAGGAGTCGGAGTGGTCCATCAACCGCCTAGAGTTGAAAGCGGTGTTTCAGGTGCTTCTGGCCTTTCAAGTGACCCTGGAAGGATTGGCTGTCAGAGTGATGTCGGACAACACGACAACAGTGGCCTACATAAATCGACAAGGTGGCACTCATTGCAGAGCTCTAGCCGCGCAGGCCGAACAAATTTGCCACTGAGCTGAGCTGCATCTACAGTTTCTGTCGGCAGCTCACATTGCAGGTCAGAGCAACGTGCAAGCCGATTATCTAAGCAGGCATCAGATCGATCCAGCGGAGTGGGAACTTGCAGACGAAGTATTCCTGCAGATATGTGCCAAGTAGGGCAGGCCCGTGATGGATCTAATGGCGACAAGCTCCAATGCCAAAGTCCCGTGCTTCTTCAGCAGACGGAGAGATCCTCGTTCGGCGGGGTTGGATGCCTTGGCTCAACCCTGGCCTCCGGGCCTACTGTATGTGTTCCCTCCGTGGCCCTTGATAGGGCGAGTGCTTCTGCGGATTCGGCTGCATCCAGGAGAAGTGGTTCTCGTCGTCCCGGATTGGCCCAGGAGGCCTTGGTATGCGGACCTCAGACAGATGCTCGTAGAGGATCCCCTTCAGTTACCTCTAGTTCCCAACCTGTTGTCACAGGGTCTGGTGACCATGGAGGACGCCGGCCGATTTGGTCTTATGGCCTGGCGATTGAGAGGGCGCAATTGAGAGACATAGGCTATTCCAATAAAGTAATTACCACTCTCCTGCAAGCCCGCAAGCGTTCAACTTCCGTGGCTTATGCCAGGATTTGGCGCCAGTTTGAAGTCTGGTGTGCTTCTAAAGAGATCACACCCCTGCAGGCTCCTGTCTCGCCGATTCTGGACTTTTTGCAGGATGGTGTACAAAAAGGCTTGGCCTATAATTCCCTGCGGGTGCAAGTGGCAGCGTTGGCCTCCCTGCGTGGCAAAGTTGAAGGCGTGTCTTTAGCTGCTCATCCAGATGTGGCACGGTTTGTTAGAGGGGTGCTTCGGCTCCGTCCTCCCGTGCGTGCACCTTGTCCAGCGTGGAACCTGGGGCTAGTGCTGAAAGCCCTTCAGGGTGCTCCCTTTGAACCGCTTCGGCGTGCTTCAGAGAAAGATTTGACACTGAAGGCCGTCTTTTTAGAGGACATTACTTCGGCGAGACGGGTGTCAGAGCTCCAGGCGCTGTCCTGTAGAGACCCTTTTCTGCAGTTTTCGGAGTCCGGGGTCACGGTTCGGACTGTGCCTTCCTTCTTGCCTAAGGTGGTTTCAGCGTTTCACCTAAACCAACCTATTTTCTTGCCCTCCTTTGTAGAGGAGGAGTTTCCAAACTCTTTTGGGCAATTGCACCTGTTGGACGTGCTCAGGACTCTGCTGCAGTATCTGCGAGTTACTAACTCTTTCAGGACCTCTGATCATCTGTTTGTTTTGCTATCAGGGCCTCGTAGATGGTCTCCAGCGTCTAAAGCCACTATTGCCCGCTGGCTTAAAGAATCTATCTTTTCAGCTTATTTGCTTGCCGGCCGGCCGGCCTCCACTTGATGCCTTTAAGGCGCATTCCACTAGAGGAATTTCCTCTTCTTGGGCTGAAATTGGAGCACTCTCTCTTCAAGAGATTTGTAGTGCAGCAACATGGGCTTCTAAGCTCTCTTTTGCCCGACATTACAGGCTGGATGTGGCTGCCAGGAGGGACGCACATTTTGGAGCACAAGTGATGGCGCGTGGTGTGGCTTGTTCCCGCCCTAGCTAGGGATTGCTTTGATACATCCCATCTGTAATGGCTGCATCTGCTTGATGACAATGAAGGGAAAATTAGGTTCTTACCATGATAATTGTTTTTCCTTTAGTCATAACAGATGCAGCCATGATCCCTCCCTGTCTGATTGCTATCTGCTGTAAATCTATTTCAGGTTCTGTTCATGTTTCCTGGAGATTCCGTCCTTGGGAGAAAGTCGGAAAACAGTCTTCAGGATTCTTGTTCAATTAAAGGAGGATGACTTAATTCCCTCCAGTTTCATGTTTTGGAGGATGAGTTTATTCCCTCCAGTTATGTCTCAGTGGAGGATGAGTTTATGCCCTCCGGGAGGATGTTTCATTCCCTCCATTCTGAGTTAATGCCCTTTGTTGTAGGGCCATCATTCGCTGTGAGGAAAGCTCATGTTATTCCCATTGCGGTTTGCCATACTGCTTTGGAAGCTTCAATTACTGATGGAGAGGCAGTGGAGCAAGCTGGTATGAGGCACTGAAAAATGTGTGCTCTCTATCTCCCTCTGCTGGTTGATGGACACAACCCATCTGTAATGGCTGCATCTGCTATGACTAAAGGAAAGAAAATTATCACGGTAAGAACCTAATTTTCCCTTCCACAAGGATATCAAGCCCCCTCCCCCCCCATAGGCTTCTGAATTGCATGAGACCGATTTGGATATTATGGAGGTGGCAGGCATGCAAATCTGTCTCATGCATATTTGTTAATATCAACCATATAAACAGTTATGCTCAAAACCTTTTATTATGCAAATTTCTTATACAAAAATTATATGCTTAATCATCTTTTAATAACTTAATCTCCACATCCACACTCGCTCACCATACAACCTGAACTAATTCAATACAAATACTCAGCAAGAACTCACTAATACACATCAATCCTAACTACCCGTACCATCCAATAATGTGCAAATGCTTTTACAGTCCATGATCACCCTCCATTCTCATCATATCTTCAAAATTCATTTTGTACAGATCCAGTAGCACTCCACCAAATAGTGGTTACTCACATGATGTATTTCTTCAAAAATCACACACTTCTTTATACCACGCTGCGCTGTATAACAGTGTTCTTTGCTACGCCACTCCTTAAGGACTGTTGATAGTTTAAACACGTGGCATGTCCAAATTCATCATTTCTCAGTGCGGTATGATGATGATCTTTGCTGCACCGCTCACTAAGGCTTGTTGAATGTTTGAACGAGTAGCATATCCCAATATTAAAGTTCTCAGCTACTTGATTCATTCCACATCCCCTCAAACATAACACCCCAGACTCAACACAGTCTGCGTTTCGCTAACAGCGTCATCAGGAGTCGGGTCCTATAAAAACCAACAAGTATGGTGGTGCTTAGTGATGTGCCACATCTACTACATACAAAGTCACTATAATACTCACAATTAGTAGCCATAAACTACTCAAGGATGCAGGATGGTAAGGTATTCCACCTTCCACCACCTCACGCGCCCAGCGAAAAAATGCCGGCACATGCGCAGTGGAGCCTGGTCTCTCCCTCCTATTAATACTGCCCAAACTCTGCCCTATTCATACACTCAACCATTCGACCTCTTTGTTTAAACCCGATGGCTCAACTGTATTCCACATAAATATAGTTCTCTGCTCCTGCCATAGCAACTGCCGTGCAATGTTCCCACCTAGGCCTCCTGCTCAATACCCTAATCAATACTACAAATCGTAAATCCTCCAGTATATGTCCTGCCCTGCCCCAATGTGCAACTAATGGTGTCTCCTGTTTACCTAGCCGAATATTACTTAAATGTTGGGCAATCCATAGTCCACATGGACAACAAATACCATATACACACTGCCTAGTATCACAATCAGTATGTGTACGCAATTTAAATATATGCCCTTCTGAATAAGGAATAACCAATTGCGTGACTTGTAGCGCATATTTACAATATACACCCCCCCCCCCCCACAGGTAGTATGCCCTGGGGTCAAATCTTCTAGTGACTCTCCCTCCATTGTTTTATAATGAGACATAAGTTCTCCCATATTGCGTCCTCGTGTATATGTAAACCTAGGAATATCCTGAAACTCCTGATGTACTGTGACCATCGGCTATAATCTTTTAATAATATTTTCTACTGCCATGCACTTATTTGTGTAGGGTAAGATGCAAGTAAGCCTATGGGGTTGTTGCTGCTTATTAGAACTTGGCAGCCACTCCCGCTGTGCATTAAATGCCTGCTTGGCTGCCTTATGAACAACTTTTCGTGGATACCCCCTTTGCCTAAAACATTGCATCATATATTCAGCCTGTTCTTGATATGTGCTACGCACGGAGCACAACCTGCGAATACGCAGAAACTGGCCTGTAGGTATACTATTTTTTAACCGTTTTGGATGATGACTGCGGTAATGCAATACCGCATTACGATCTGTTACTTTGCAAAACTACTGCGTGACGAAAGTTCCCTGACTCAGCTCAATATGAACATCTAAAAAGTTAGCCGATGTACCACCTATATGATTCTCAAACTTAATATTGATGACCTGTAAATTCAAATATGTCAGAAACTGATCTAATTGGCGCCTGTCACCCCGCCAAATCAACAACACATCATCTATATACCTTAGCCAGCCTACGACTTTTATCAAAGAACGGGGAGCCATAAATCCAATGTTCCTGAAATTGAGCCATCTAAAGGCACGCCACTGTGGGGGCAACTGTTGCCCCCATGGCGACCCCCCTTATTTGTAGGAAATACTTCTCCCCGAACTTGAAAAAATTATGTGAAATTACCATTTGGGCCATCTGATTTAACAACACTATTTTCTGATGTGACAACTGTAATGTATTTAATAAACGTTCTATCATCAACATAGCCTCTCTCTGTGGTATATTTGTATACAACGATACCACATCAATAGTCACAAGCGTTATTTCCTGATTCAACTGACTTTCATAATTTTTCAATACCTCAAGTAAATGACTTGAATCTCTGACATAGGACCTAATGTTTTTAAGACAAGGACGCAAATGAAAGTCTAAAAACTGTGAAAGGGGTTCAAATTATGCCCCTTTACTAGAAACAATCGGGCGCCCAGGGGGCTGTTGTAGACTTTTGTGTATTTTCAGTGCAAAGTACACTATGTTAGGGATATCCTGAAACCCCAACTGGCTGGTGGTCCCCCAGGACAGGTTTGGGAACCACTGCTGTAAATTATCTTTGTTAAATAATTAGAGTAACTTAAAAGACGGCGCTCAAAAGTATATATTTACCACCAAGTCTACCTTTTCCTAAGTTGGAACACAATTTCACAGCAAATAAATACTCGCCGGTGCAGTTTTTCTCCTTCTTCAGGATACATTAGGACAGCTATTTTGCTGTACCCGGACAATTTCCAGCAGCTAACTCTGTCCTGTATTAGTTGGCACAGAATAATGAAATGCCTTGTTCTAGGTTTGGATCCTATTTTGACTGCGGTGTTTAAATATCAGGGGTGGTTATTTTATTCAGTTTATAGAAAAACTGTTTATGGAGCCATTATTATCCCCTTTGTTCTGTAAAATTCTAGTTTTCCTGAAGAATGTTTAAAGGGGAGTACTCAATTTCTTTTTTCAAATTAGATTTATCCTCTACATCCTCATGTCACCAGGATGTGGTGATAGGGGACTAGGATATTATAGATATTACAGATTATGTTCCAATGACTTCTGTTCTCTGTCTTTCTAGGGGGTGCAGCCTGCTTTACCTTGGGATGATCACAGACCTCGAGTCACCTGGAGAGGGGATGGAGAATATTTTGCAGTTAGCACTGTCTGCTCAGAGACAGGTATGGATAGTGTGTCTCTAATTCTTTGGTGAAGGGAAAGTTCTTAGTTACAGAAGCGCCTGTTTAGTAAAGTGATGTTCCTTAATTGCCAAAATGAATGTATGGTAACTATAAAACCTCTGTTAACTGAATGGGGTAAAAACACTAACAGTTAATACAGAGTGCTTTTTTTTGTTTGTTTGTTTTGAATGCATGTTAACTGCATGCAGATAATACATAGTAACATAGTAACATAGTAGATGACGGCAGAAAAAGACCTGCACGGTCCATCCAGTCTGCCCAACAAGATAACTCATATTTGCTGCTTTTTGTGTATACCCTACTTTGATTTGTACCTGTGCTCTTCAGGGCACAGACCGTATAAGTCTGCCCCGCACTATCCCCGCCTCCCAACCACCAACCCCACCTCCCAACCACCGGCTCTGGCACAGGCACAGACCGTATAAGTCTGCCCAGCACTATCCTCACCTCCCCACCACCAGCCCTGCCTCCCAACCACCGGCTCTGGCACAGACCGTACAAGTCTGTCCAGCACTATCCCCGCCTTCCAACCACCAGTCCCGCTTCCCACCACCGTCTCTGGTACAGACCGTATAAGTTTGCCCAGCCCTATCCCCGCCTCCCAACCACCAGCCCCGCCTCCCGATCTTGACTAAGCTCCTGAGGATCCATTCCTTCGGCAAAGGATTCCTTTATGCTTATCCCACGCATGTTTGAATTCCATTACCATTTTCATTTCCACCACCTCCCGCGGGAGGGCATTCCAAGCATCCACTACTCTCTCCATGAAAAAATACTTCCTGACATTTTTCTTGAGTCTGCCCCCCTTCAATCTCATTTCATGTCCTCTCGTTCTACCACCTTCCCATCTCCGGAAAAGGTTCGTTTGCGGATTAATACCTTTCAAATATTTGAACGTCTGTATCATATCACCCCTGTTTCTCCTTTCCTCCAGAGTATACATGTTTAGTTCAGCAAGTCTCTCCTCATACGTCTTGTAACGCAAATCCCATACCATTCTCGTAGCTTTTCTTTGCACCGCTTCAATTCTTTTTACATCCTTAACAAGATACGGCCTCCAAAACTGAACACAATACTCCAGGTGGGGCCTCACCAACGACTTACACAGGGGCATCAACACCCCCTTTCTTCTGCTGGTCACACCTCTCTTTATACAGCCTAACAACCTTCTAGCTACGGCCACCGCCTTGTCACACTGTTTCGTCGCCTTCAAATCCTCAGATACTATCACCCCAAGATCCCTCTCTCCGTCCGTACCTATCAGACTCTCCCCGCCTAACACATACGTCTCCCGTGGATTTCTACTTCCTAAGTGCATCACTTTGCATTTCTTTGCATTGAATTTTAATTGCCAAACCTTAGACCATTCTTCTAGCTTCCGTATGTCCTTTTTCATGTTTTCCACTCCCTCCGGGGTGTCCACTCTGTTACAGATCTTAGTATCATCCGCAAATAGGCAAACTTTACCTTCTAACCCTTCGGCAATGTCACTCACAAATATATTGAACAGAATCGGCCCCAGCACCGATCCTTGAGGCACTCCACTACTTACCTTTCGCTCCTCCGAGCGAATTCCATTCACCACCACCCTCTGGCTTCTGTCCGTCAACCAGTTCCTAATCCAGTTCACCACTTCGGGTCCTATCTTCAGCCCATCCAGTTTATTTAAGAGCCTCCTGTGGGGAACCGTGTCAAAAGCTTTGCTGAAATCTAAGTAGATTACGTCCATAGCTCGTCCCTGATTCAATTCTCCTGTCACCCAATCAAAGAACTCAATGAGGTTTGTTTGGCACGATTTCCCTTTGGTAAATCCATGTTGTCTCGGATCTTGCAACTTATTGGCTTCCAGGAAATTCACTATCCTTTCCTTCAGCATCGCTTCCATTACTTTTCCAATAACCGAAGTGAGGCTTACCGGCCTGTAGTTTCCAGCTTCTTCCCTATCACCACTTTTGTGAAGAGGGACCACATCCGCCGATCTCCAATCCCTCGGAACCTCTCCCGTCTCCAAGGATTTATTAAACAAATCTTTAAGAGGACCCGCCAGAACCTCTCTGAGCTCCCTCAATATCCTAGGGTGGATCCCATCCGGTCCCATGGCTTTGTCCACCTTTAGCTTTTCAAGTTGTTCATACACACTCTCTTCCGTGAACGGTGCTCTATCCACTTCAATCTCATTTGTACTTTTGCAGTCCATCGCGGTCCTTCTCCAGGATTTTCTTCTGTGAAAACAGAACAGAAGTATCTATTTAGCAAATTTGCTTTTTCTTCATCATTATCCACATAGCGGTTCGCAGTATCTTTTAGTCTCACAATTCCCTTTTTAGTCATTCTCCTTTCACTAATATACCTGAAGAAAATTTTGCCACCCCTCCTTACATTTCTAGCCATTTGTTCTTCCGTTTGCGCTTTCGCCAGTCGTATCTCTCTCGTGGCTTCTTTCAGTTTCATCCGGTATTCCTCCTCGTGTCCCTTTTCATGAGTTTTTATGTATTTCTGGAATGCCAACTCTTTAGCCTTTATTTTCTCAGCCACTTGCTTGGAGAACCATATCGGTTTCCTTTTTCTCTTGCTTTTATTTACTTTCCTTACATAAAGGTTCGTGGCCCTATTTATAGCTTCTTTCAGTCTGGACCACTGTCCTTCCACTTCTTGTATTTCAATATAGTTAGTTACATCTGTTTAGGTGGCTTTTAACTGCATTATATCTTCCACATTAAGAGTTAATGTACGCTAACTATCTCCATCTAGTAGTAAAGTACAGTTCCTGTCAATTCTCTTCCTTGTTTTTTTTAGCTGTTAAAGCAGCAAATAATGGAGGTTAATGAGCTCGTGTTAAGTGAACCCCTATTGCAGCTTTAATAAATATGCAGGTTTAATAAATAGGCCTCAGAAGATGCCAGACATGAAGATACCATCCATCCAGTTTGCCCTTTTCTTCCTGTTACCACAGGCCCCACTTGATTTTCAGCTTTAACTTCATGAATTCTTTTGTGCTTATACCATGCTTTCTGTTTTCAGCTTCTTACTTTTATGTACTCGCTACCCTTCTCTGAAGAAACGTTCCTGTATTCCTGAGTCTGTCCATTGTGCTACACACTTTAACCTTTTGTTCTAGAACCTCCTTATCTTTGAAAACATTTTGCTGCTTGTGTAATGTTTATTTCTTAGTGTTATCACCAGACCAGTTCAGAATTTGTGTTACATCCGTCAACTAGCAGATGGAGATAGAGAAGTAAAATAAGTGTGTGATTTGCCCCATAAGACCACCGTGCAGCCTTAGATACTCAGTATTTCTTTCTCTCCAGCAGAAGACAGGTTAATCATACTGCTTCTGGTCCAGTTTACTGGAAAAAGTGCCTTTTAAGGCCTGAGCTGTGCTTTAGAATGAGTGAGACTCTGAGCTATATCCCAGCTGTAAGTTATTCTTCCCTCCTGCAGTGCTATTCATGTTAAGATGTGGAAACAAATTCTACCTTCTATGAAATACCAGGGTATACTGTTATTTAACTAGAGACCTTTAGGAAAGGAAAACATTGTAAGTCATTTGTATCTTAACTTGGGAGCAATTTATGACTCCAGTATATAATAGACAACCTGATGGTCAAGAAGTGAAGGAGACTATCCCAGAGTGTATAAACCATATGTATGCAGTCATTAGTAAAAGATTCTAGCTTATATTAAATATATTTTTAAGGTAGAATTTTTTTCCACAAAGATACAGGTGATTTATGTTCTAGAGTACAGGAAATGTCTAGCAGACCTGGCAGTACTATTTGTAAGCGGGGTTAAAGTGCAGTTCAGGGGTGAATTTTCTACTGTAGCTTCCTGAGGGACCTTGGGTCTTAAGCCAACTTTTGGTGCTTCAGCAAGAAGACCCAGATGGAGTTTGTGAACAGCAACTTGTTTGCTGGTGTTTATGGCAGTTAACCTGCTCAACATTTTGCCTTATTAGGGGAGCATCTTCCCTCACTCCTGTTTGTGCAGCAGGCATTGGTTTTGGCTACTGCCTAATTAAGGAAGGTAATTTTTTTTTTGTTCCATGAGTCACAGATTGCACGTGCTAGATATTGTTTTCTTCAGTTTTTCTGATTTTCAAGCCAGTCAGGAATTTCATATCTGCCTGGGTTTTGAATTGAGGCTGGGTTTTACTGTAAGTAGAACAGGTTATGTTCCTTAGTGGTGCTCTTTGTGTCAGACCAGAGTTTTTTTTATGCCATCTACTCAGCGGGCTTGCTATAGCTGTTCCCAAGGGATCTCAGCTAATTAAGCCTTAGATCTTCTTGGATGGATATTATCTTCAGCAGCATAACTGAAGCTGACAGGGCTCGGTGCTTGGACTGCATGTCCTGTCTAGGGAAAATATCTCTGTTGTTCTGACGCTGCAGATGCAAACTTTAGTTCTGAGGGAGCTTGTGCTTTAGGGGATGCTTTGAAAACAAGGACAGTGTCTTATAACATAGGCCGAAGCTCTGGCCTTAAGTAAATGCTATGCCCGCACACCTGAGGTGGTTGTAGGGCTACCTTTTCTGACAAAATTTCTGATGCATCACATTCTGTGCAGTTTTGGGATCTTGAAACCTTTTTCCTGTGCTGGATGTGAGTGAGGCCAGGACTGGAATTGTGACATTTTTTTGTATAATACTAAAAAAATAAATAAAGGTGTTTAGGGTTGCCCTTGTTCGCCTACAGTAGAAGTGCCTTTCTGAATTTGAGGAAGGATTTCTCTTTGTCTCATCGAGGCTTATATCCCTGTTTCTTAGTGTTTCTTTTTCTCCAGTCACATACTTTTGAGCAGGTGGAGACTGAGAACCTCTGACTTCTGAGTGAGCCTATAAAGGCCCTGTGTAGTACCTAAAAAGTCAGTATTTCTCAGTTTCCACTAGATGGAGGATGTGGTAAGCCTATGCAGACTGGAGTTAGTCTGTAGGCCTGGTTGGAGGAGGGGGGTAGGAATATTAAGGGGTCCTTTTTCCCTATGTCTTAAAAAAACAAAACACATAAAAATTTAGTTCAACCCTCTCCCTCTAGGTGCATTTTGTCTTCAACACTGTTTAGCTGTTTGGGGTTGTCTCCTGCCCTGGGAGTGTTAAACCCAGGAGGCCAGGTCCTTTCCCCTCTTTATCATTCGCCTCCTGAGTTTGGGTGGGGTGAGGTGGCCGCAATGTGCCTCTGTTTCCTTCCCTTTGCAGGGGACCCTTCAGTGCTGGTTGGGTCTAAAGTCTACAGTTCAAAACAAACAAAAAAAGTAAATAAAACCAGCAAGATTTCTCCCTATACTGAGGTAATTCCTGAAGCCCGCATTCTCCGAGGACAAGCAGGCTCAATATTCTTACGTATGGGTCGTCGACTGCGACGGCCCAGGAGACTGGATCCTTGAAAACAAAAAGAACTCTCCAGAATGCGCAGTCACATGGACTGAACGCACTGCGCATGTGCGAAGGCTTCCTGCCTGCGACGTGAGCGTGCCTTAACCAGTTCTTCTTTATCCGCGATTGAGGAAAGTTGTTTTTCGCCTCGTTCTTTCTCGGCTCAGGAGAACTGTGTTTTGGCATTTATCGCTTTATTTTTCTTCTTCTTCTTTTGTTTTCTTTGTCCCAGTTGTCAAATATTTAAAAAAAAAAATCATTTTTTTCCTTTAATTTTTTAGGTTTTTCTTCCTCTTTAAAGTTTTCTTATTTTTTTCGACACGGCTGTCCTTTAGGCTTCTCGGCCGGGCTATTTTCCCCTTTTTGTTCCCCTTTCTTCTTGGCACCATTTCGCGACCGCCGTTTATCCCTCCATGTCATCGAGGACACCCAGCGGCTTCAAGCGTTGCACTCGGTGCAACCCTGGACCATTTCAATTACGACCCCCATGCCTGGTGTCTCCACTGTCTGCTGTGTAAGTTGATGAAAAAGCGGACCCAGGTGGCTCGAGAGGCTTAGCGTGAGAAACTTTTTCCAGATCGGTCTGGTCCTTCGACGTCGGCATCGACATCGGTACTGAGGTCGGCGGCATCAGCGTAGGCGTCGAGGGAAGCATCGACATCGGGAGTTCAGGTAATGGCTGCCAAAAGACCACAATGCGCTGGGAGCAGCGAGGCATCGAGCGGGTCTCCACCTGTCTCGAGGCCTACTGTTATGCAGGCCCCCCAGGACCGAGGAGGCGTGAGGATTCCATGTCCTCCTCTTCGGTACCGAGGAGTCTCGATGACGGGCGTAGAGCGAAGACGAAGAAGCACTGTCATCGATCTCCTTCCATGCACGGTACTGAGAGCTCCGGGGAGCCGAGGGAGTCGGCACCCCAGAAGCGTCGGCGCCGGGAGGACCGCTCACCCTCCATTCAGGAGGTGCCGATGCGTCGGTCATCTGGCAGCCTGGTACCGGCTCTCGAGCCCCCTCAGATTCTGCAAACTGACTCCTCCACCGGCCCACCCCCCAGCCTTTTCCGATGGAAGCTCTCGATGAGCGCATCCGAGCCCTTCTTCCAGAGCTCCTGGAATGCTTGCTGCACCAATCTGTCTCGGTGTCGGGGGTGCTTGCGCCTTCCGTACCGACTGCGGAAGCGCCATCTGGGCCATTGCCTGTGAGGTGGTCCCCGTCTTCGGTGCTGCTTGCGGTACCAGCGTCGGCTGCCACCCAGGTCTATTCTCCCTCGACATCGGTGGAGGAAGCTTCTCCGGAGTCTAGGCAGGGGTCGACTTCTCGACACCCCCCACGAGGTCGTCGATCCTCGACATCAAGACAGGCTCAGGTTCGGGCAGCTCTTAGGGAGCTTTTTTCCGACACCGATGAGGAGTGCTCGTGGGAAGAGGAGGAAGAACCCGGATACTTTTCGGAGGAAGAGTCATGTAGGGTTCCCTCTGATCCTACTCCGCCAATTGAAAGTAGAATGTCTCCACGTGAGAGTCTCTCTTTTTCATCTTTTGTTCGGGAAATGTCTAAGGACATTCCATTCCCTATGGAGGTTGTGGATGAGCCCAGGGCCGAGATGCTCGAGGTCTTGGACTATCCTTCTCTGCCTGCTACGGTTGCTATGGCCCCCTTGCATAATACACTGAGGGAAGTGCTTATGCGAAATTGGTCGTGCCCTCTATGTAATCCAGTTGCCCCCCCAAAATCCGAGTCCCAGTACAGAGTCCATGGAGAGCCTGTAATGGTGAAGGCCCAACTTCCTCACGATTCCATGGTGGTGGACTCTGCTCTCAGAAGAGCCAAGAGTACTACAGACTATGCCTCGGTGCCCCCAGGCAGAGAGTCTAGGACCTTGGATTCTTTTGGGAGGAGAACGTATCAGGCTGCTATGCTCGCTGCCAAGATCCAGACGTACCAGCTCTACACGAGCATCTACTTACGGAACTCGGTGAGGCAACTGTCCAGTTTAGTTGAAGTACTTCCTCCGGAGCTTGCTGAACCTTTTCACCAGGTGGTCAGGCAGCAGAAGGCGTGTCGCAAATTCCTGGCCAGGGGTTTTACGACACTTTTGATGTGGCATCCCAAGTAGCTGCTCAAGATATAGTAATGCACAGACTCTCATGGCTGCGTGTCTCTGACCTGGACCAGAAGACCCAGCAGCGAATGGCGGATGTTCCTTGCTGGGGGGATAATCTTTTTGGTGAAAAAGTAGAGGACATGGTCGATCAGATAAAAAAGCATCATGGATTCTCTCTCCCGCCGGACATCTTCTGCTACTGCCTTCTCTCTCCCACCGGACATCTTCTGCTACTGCCTCCTCTTCTAGGAGGTTTTTTGGAGGGAAGAGGAGTGCTCCCTTTTCCTATAATAGGCATAGTTACAATTCTGCTTCTCGGCAGCTGGTTCAGCCCCAGCATGCACATTCCCATCAACGCTGTGCACCTGAGGCCCCTAGGGCTCCCCAGCAAAAGCAAAGGACGAGGTTTTGACTGGCTCCAGTGCAGCATAGCCTCCGAAAAAGTGTCCGTGCCGGATGGCTTGCCTGTTGGGGGGGGGGGGGGTTGATATTTTTTCACCAAAGGTGGCCTCTTATAACCTCCCACAGGTGGGTTCTTCAAATAGACCAGATAGGATACACTGTCAATCTGGTATCCAAACCTCCAAATTGCCCACCGGGAGCTCAGTCCTTCAGCTCCCAGCACAAGCAGGTACTTGCAGAGGAACTCTCCGCCCTTCTAAAGGCCAATGGGGTCGAACCCGTTCCACCAGGGGAAGAAGGGCTGGGATTCTATTCCAGGTACTTCCTTGTGCAAAAGAAAACGAGGGAAGCGTCCCATCCTAGACCTAAGGGCCCTGAACCAATTCCTTCTCCGAGAAAAGTTCAGGATGGTTTCCCTGGGCACACTACTTCCCATGATTCAGGAAAACGATTGGCTATGCTCTTTGGAGTTAAAGGATGCCTATACTCCCATCTCGATACTCCCAGCTCACAGGAAGTATCTTCGATTTCGGTTGGGAACTTAGCACTTTCGGTACTGTGTACTGCCCTTTGGCCTCGCATCTGCACCCAGAGTCTTCACAAAGTGTCTGGCTGTGGTCGCAGCATCGCTACGCAGACTGGGAGTGCATGTGCTCCCTTATCTCGACGATTGGCTGGTGAAGAGCACCTTGGAGGCAGGGGCTCTACAGTCCATGAGGATGACTATTCGACTGCTGGATCTACTGGGGTTTGTAATCAATTATCCCAAGATCTGTTGGACACGCGGATGTCTCGAGCTTATCTTCCCCAGGCAAGGGCAGACAATCTCCTGGCCCTCTTGTCCATGGCTCGAGTGTCTCAACAGATCACAGCTCGGCAGATGTTGAGACTCTTAGGACACATGGCCTCCACAGTTCATGTAACTCCCATGGCACGTCTACATATGAGATCAGCTCAATGGACCCTAGCTTCTCAGCGGTGTCAAGCCACAGGGGATCTAGAGGATGTAATCCACCGTGTTTTGCAGATCCCTTCAGTGGTGGACCATTCGATCCAATTTGACCTTGGGACGCCCATTCCAAATTCCTTAGTCACAAAACGTTCTGATGTATGCATCCCTCCTGGGGTGGGGAGCTCATGTAGATGGACTTCACACTCAAGGAGCTTGGTCCTTTCAGGAAAAGATCTTCAGATCAACCTCCTGGAATTACGGGCGATCTGGAACGCTCTCAAGGCTTTCAGAGATCGGTTGTCCAATCAAATCATTTCAATTCAGACAGACAACCAGGTTGCAATGTATTACACCAACAAGCAGGGGAGCACCGGATCTTGCCCTCTGGGTCGGGAAGCCGTCAGGATGTGGCTTTGGGCGCACCATCATGGCATGCTTCTCCAAGCCACGTATATGGCAGGCGTCAAAAACAATCTGGCCGACAGGTTGAGCAGGATCATGCAACCTCACGAGTGGTCACTGAACATGGACGTTGTCCAGAAAATCTTCCGGGTGTGGGGCACCCCCTTGGTGGATCTTTGTGCTGCTCAGACAAACTACAAAGTCCCTCAATTCTGTTCCAGACTTCAGGCCCACGACAGACTAGCGTCGGATGCTTTTCTCCTTCATTGGGGGACAGGCCTTCTGTATGTGTATCCTCCCATACCTCTAGTAGGGAAGACTGAAACTCAAGCAAGATTGTGGAACCATGATTCTGATTGCACCTTTTTGGCCCCGTCAAGTCTGGTTCCCTCTTCTTCTGGAGTTGTCCTCCGAAGATCCGTGGAGATTACAGTGTTTTCCAACCCTCATCACACAGAACGTGGGGTCGCTTCTACATCCCAACCTCCAGTCTCTGGCTCTCATGGCCTGGATGCTGAGAGCTTAGAAGTTGCTTCCTTGGGTCGTTCAGAGGGTGTCTCCCGAGTCTTGCTTGCTTCCAGGAAAGATTCCACGAAAAAGTGTTATTCTTTCAAGTGGAGGAGGTTTGCCGTCTGGTGTGACAGCAGAGCCCTAGATCCCTCTTCTTGTCCTACACGGACCCTGCTTGAATACCTTCTACACTTATCAGAGTCCGGTCTCAATCCAACTCCATGAGGGTTCATCTTAGTGCAATCAGTGCTTACCATCAACGTGTAGAAGGTCAGCCTATCTCTGGACAGCCTTTAGTTCGTTTCATGAGAGGTTTGTTTTTGTCAAAGCCCCCAATCAAACCTCCACCAGTGTCATGGAATCTCAACGTCGTTCTCACCCAGCTGGTGAAAGCTCCTTTTGAGCCACTGAATTCCTGTCATCTGAAGTATTTGACCTGGAAGGTCATTTTCTTGGTGGCTGTTACTTCAGCTTGCAGAGTCAGTGAGCTCCAAGCCCTTACATGCACCGTATATCAAATTTCACCACAATAGTCCTCCGCACTCACCCTAAGTTTTTGCCGAAGGTGGTGTCGGAGTTCCATCTGAACCAGTCAATTGTCTTGCCAACATTTTTTTCCCGTCCACATACCAGCCCTGGTGAGGACAAGTTGCACACCTTGGACTGTAAGAGAGCATTGGCCATTTACGTGGAGCGGACGAAGCCCTATCGACAGTCTGCCCAGTTGTTTGTTTCTTTTAATCCCAACAGGATGGGAGTTGCCGTCGGAAAACGCACCATCTCCAGTTGGCTAGCAGATTGCATTTCCTTCACTTATGCCCAAGCTAGGTTGACTTTGGAGGGCCATGTCACGGCTCACAATGTTAGAGCCATGGCTGCGTCAGTGGCTCACTTAGTCAGCCTCCATTGAAGAGATTTGCAAGGCTTCAACGTGGTCATCAGTCCACACATTCACATCTCACTACTGCTTTCAGCAGGATACCCGACGTGACAGTCGGTTTGGGCAGTCGGTGCTGCAGAATCTGTTTGGGGTTTAGAATCCAACTCCACCCTCCTAGGCCCATTTCTGTTTTGTTCCAGGCTGCACTCTGTTAGTTGAATTTATTTTCAGGTCAATCTCTGTTACGTCCTTGCCGTTGCGAGGCCCAATTGACCAATGTTTATTGTTTTGAGTGAGCCTGGGTGCTAGGGATACCCCATACGTAAGAATATTGAGCCTGCTTGTCCTTGGAGAAAATGAAGATTCGTACCTGTAGCCGGTATTCTCAGAGGACAGCAGGCTCAATCTTCTTACAACCCTCCCTCCTCCCCGTTGGAGTTGTTACAGTTCTATACTTTGCTTTTTTCTAACTGTTTATGGCATGCTCGCATCGCGGGCGGGAAGCCGTTCGCAAATGCGTGATGCGTTCGGTCTGTGCGACGGTGCGTTCTAGAGAGTTCTTTTTGTTTTCAAGGATCTGGTCTCCTGGGCAGTCGCGGTCGACGACCCATACGTAAGAATATTGAGCCTGCTGTTTTCGGAGAATACCTGCTACAGGTATGTATCTTCATTTTGTTCTTCATGCTGGGGCGCACTGCATGTTTTGGGGGGCAGGGAATTGGTGCGTTGACAGGGCATGCCAAGATAAACAGTGACATTCTTCGCTGCTGTAAAGCCTGTGGACACCAGGGTCTGGAAGGCTCTAAGGCTGCTTGTAAGGTTTTTTTTTGTTTGTTTGTTTTTTTCCCCCAGGATTCACAAGGGAGCTAGCTCTGCTGTTACTGCTTAGGGACATAGAGGCACAGGTACTGCAACTCCTGTTTCTGAAATGGCAGAGGCTCCAACTTATGCAGGAGCCCCTGTCATCTTGGATTCTTCCATAGTCCCAGAGCAGCCACCACAGCTTGTTGAAAATTTACCACTGCTAGTTCAGGGGACCAAGAGTGAGCATGGGAAGCCTTTTCCCCAGACTTTATTAGGATATACAAAGCTATTTGTCCAAAGAAGGCAGGAGGTCAATCGGCCTTGGGGCAGGGGAGCACCCAGGACATTAGGGCTCCAAATAATAGACTTAGAGGAGGAGGATCTCCTTGTCTCTGGAGGAGACTGCTCTAAAAGAGGAGCCTCAGGACCAGCATGAAATGGTTGGAGAGGAAGCCTGGATGGAGGATTTGGCCCAGGAGAAGATTCTTCAGTGGTCCACATCTTCCACAGGAATGAGATGCAGGAGCTTGGGTATCACCAGTCTTGAATTTTCAGGAGGATGCCAAGATGGTAGAGCCTTGCAAGGCAGCTCTGCTGGTGAAGGAGATTAGGAAGTCTACAAAGTTCTTCCCTATGCATCAAAATAGGAACATCATCCAAATGGAGCGGCATTCTCCTGATGTCCTTTTTTTAAAGTGGCATGGCCCGTAATAAGGGTATATCCAATTCCAGAGTAGGATGGGGGATACCTTCAGGTCTTCTAAGGTGGATGCATTAATATTTGTGGTGATTTAAGATTGCTGTCCCAGTTGATGATGCTTAAGGACCCTCAGCAATGCCAGTAAGGGTCAGCCTTATTGTCATTGCCTTTTAACTTGTACTGTATAGGGTAGCTTTGGGCAAGGTGTTTCAGAGTTTGAAGGTTTTTCAGGATGTTTGCCGACTATATCCATTTTTTTTCTATTACAGTTGATGAATGCCAAATTTTCCAGGTCTTGGACTCCAAAATATGGAGTCCACCAAGGATCTCCATTGTCACCAATTCTCTTTAACGTGTTTTGAGTTCCTGGGATATTTTTTTAATAGAATCTTCACAGTGTGTGGTTTTATCTTATGCAGATTATATTATATTTTGGTTCCAATAGGATTAGACTATGATGTGGGTTACTGGCTGATTTTGGACAGTATAGAAAAAAACTATTTGTGGGTTTATATGATCCTATTAAAACTTAGCACCACTAAAACCAAGTTGTTATATTTTGGAACCTTTATCTCTGACATTCCCAAATCAATTACGTTAGAATCGGGTGAAGAATTGTAGTTTGAAACTTCATCAAGGGTTTTGGGATTTATCTTAGATTCACAATTGAGCATGGAAAATTAAGTAAACAGCTTAAGTAAATTTTTTTAAGTAAATTTTTGCCAATTGAAAGCAATAAGTTCTCTTTTCTAGAATATTTTGGGTTCTTTTTTTTTGTTTGTTTAATTCTTCTTATTAGCGTCAATACAAGATAACACATTACCCATCCAACTATGACATAATACACTGTAATACAATCCAATGATGAAGAAGACTTATCAATATTTGTTATTGTTAAACTGACCCCTCCATAAGAATCGTATTCATCTCACATTGACGTTGTTTCTTTTATATATTGACCCACATTCGCTCTCCCCATCTTGGCAGCGTTAACCCTCTGCATCCATACAATCATGTCCCCACCAATCACTCCCTCTCGCATTCTCCTAATGTAAGGTCTCCCACCCCCCCTCCCATTCAATCCTCTAAATGATTTGAGTGGTTTGAGTCCATTGGACCTATCACCTCTATGAGTCTAATCCACAGAGCAGCATATTGTCTGATGAGTGGGTTTGAGGCTCGATCACATACTCTTCGCTCGTGCTGGGATAGTTCTGTTATTTTGGCCACCCAACATGAATATGGGGCCGACTCCTCAGTTACCCAGAACTGTAGTATAGATTTTTTGACTGCCAACACCGCCATGTACAAGAATCTCCTCTGCGAATGTGTCAAGGCCTGCTTGATCAGATCCGATTGGTCTCCCAATAGCAAGGCCGGGTAGGACCACTCCACCTCCTTTTGTATGACTTTATTAAGAGTGTCAAAGACCCTGTTCCACAGAGTAAGTTTTGGACATTCTAGAAATGAATGTACAAAAGTTCCAGTCCCTGACTGACATTTTTGACATGTATCAGAATCCCATAGCTTCATCATTTTTCCCTTCCTCTGTGTAATAAACGCTCTATGTAGCAATTTATATTGGGTTTCCTGCCACTCTGCAGATTTAACCATTTCGTACAGGGTCTTATAAAATAGCCAATAATGTGCCTGTGTGTAATGCGTACCCAGCTCCTACTACTACTACTACTATTTAACATTTCTAAAGCGCTACCAGGGTTACGCAACGCTGTACAATTCAAACATAGAAGGACAGTCCCTGCTCAAGGAGCTTACAATCTAAAAGACAGGTGTACAGTCTAGAGACAAGTGTCCAGTCAAGGACAAGTGTAGAGTCCGACTAATAGGGCATACTATATTTCACGGAAGGTTAGGTGCCGAAAGCAGCATTGAAGAGGTGAGCTTTAAGCAGAGATTTGAAGATGGGTAGGGAGGGGGCTTGGCGTAGGGGTTGAGGAAGATTGTTCCAGGCATAGGGTGAGGCAAGGCAGAATGAACGGAGCCTGGAGTTGGCAGTGGTGGAGAAGGGAACTGAAAGGAGGGATTTGTCCTGGGAGCGGAGGTTACGGGCGGGAACATAGGGGGAGATGAGGGTAGAGAGGTAGTGAGGAGCAGTAGACCGGGTGCATTTGTAGGTAAGGAGGAGAATCTTGAATTGAATGCGGTATCTGATCGGAAGCCAGTGAAGTGACTTGAGGAGAGGGGTGATGTGAGTATATCGGTTCTGGCGGAATATAAGACGTGCGGCAGCGTTCTGGACGGATTGAAGGGGGGATAGATGGCTAAGTGGGAGGCCGGTGAGGAGCAAGTTGCAGTAGTCAAGGCGAGAGGTAATGAGAGCTTGGACGAGAGTTTGTGTGGTGTGCTCAGATAGGAAAGGGCGAATTTTGCTGATGTTGAAGAGGAAGAAGCGACAGATCTTGGCAGTCTGTTGGATATGGGCAGAGAAGGAGAGGGAGGAGTCGAAGATGACTCCGAGGTTGCGGGCAGATGGGACGGGGAGGATGAGGGTGTTATCAACTGAGATAGAGAGTGGAGGAAGAGGAGAGGTGGGTTTGGGTGGAAAGACGAGGAGCTCGGTTTTGGCCATGTTTAGCTTCAGGTGGCGGTTGGACATCCAGGCAGCAATGTCAGATAAGCAGGCCGATACCTTGGCCTGGGTCTCCGTGGTGATGTCTGGTGTGGAGAGATATAGCTGGGTGTCATCAGCATAAAGATGATACTGAAAACCATGAGATGAAATCAGTGAGCCTAGGGAGGAGGTGTAGATTGAGAAGAGAAGCGGTCCAAGGACAGATCCCTGGGGAACTCCAACAGATAGTGGGATGGGAGTGGAGGAGGATCCATGAGTGTACTCTGAAGGTGCGGTGGGAGAGATAAGAGGAGAACCAGGAGAGGACAGAGCCTTGGAACCCAAAAGAGGACAATGTGGCAAGAAGTAAGTCATGATTGACAGTGTCAAACGCAGCGGATAGATCGAGGAGGATGAGGATGGAATAGTGGCCTCTGGATTTGGCGAGGAGCAGGTCGTTGCAGACTTTAGAGAGAGCTGTTTCTGTCGAGTGTAGGGGGCGAAAGCCGGATTGAAGTGGATCTAGGATGGCATGAGAGGAGAGAAAATCAATGCAGCGACTGTGGATGGCGCGTTCAAGTATTTTGGAGAGGAAGGGGAGGAGAGAGATGGGGCGGTAGTTGGAGGGGCAGGTAGGGTCAAGTGATGGTTTTTTTTAGGAGGGGTGTGACTACGGCGTGCTTGAAGGTGTCAGGGACAGTTGCAGTGGAGAGAGAAAGGTTAAGGATGCGACAGATTGAGGGGGTGACAGTATGGGAGATGGTGTTAAGTAGGTTGGTGGGGATGGGATCGGAGGAGCAAGTGGTGCATTTCGAGGAGGAAAGATGGCGGGAGGTTTCATCCTCAGTGATCTCAGGAAAGGAGGAGAAGGAGGCCTGGGCTGGTTGGTTGAGGGAGAGGGTTAATGGGTGGAGAGGGGGGGTGGGGGGTGATGGCTTGGTAGTGAACTCAAGGTTGATTTTTTGCACTTTATCGTGGAAGTAATCAGCCAGTGATTGAGGAGAGAGTGAGGGGGGAGTGGGAGTGGGGGGCACCTTGAGGAGTGAGTTAAGGGTGGCGAAGAGACGACGAGGGTTGGAGCTGAGAGAACTGGTCAATTGGGTGTAATCCTGTTTTGCAAGGAATAAGGAGGAGTGGAAGGAGGAAAGCATGAATTTAAAGTGAAGGAAGTCTGAATGAGTACGAGATTTCCTCCAGAGGCGTTCAGCAGATCGTGCGCAGGAGCGAAGGTAACGGATGCAAGGGGTCAGCCAAGGCTGGGGATTAGTACGTTTTGTGGGACGGGAGGTGGAAGGAGCGAGGGTGTCCAAAGCAGAGGAGAGAGCGGCATTGTAAGCGGAGACCGCTTTGTCGACAGTCTCGGAGGATATGATGGATGGGAGGAGATTAGAGATACTAGCGGATAAGGTGAGGGGGTCAATGGCCTGAAGATTCCTAGAGGTGGTGGTTAAGGTTGGGCGGGGCGGAGGGGTGTGACGAAGTGTGAGTGTGATCAGGTGTGAGGAAGAGTTGAAGCTTGGAAATTGGAGGGTGAGCCGGAAGAGGAGAGGACGAGGTCAAGGCAATGGCCGTCATGATGAGTAGGGGTGGTAGAGCACAGCTGGAGATTGAAGGAGGATGTTAGGGTGAGGAACTTAGAAGCGCGAGGGTCGGATGGGTCATCAGCATGTATATTGAAGTCTCCTAGAATGAGAGACGGAGATGAGGGTTCAAGAAAAACAGAGAGCCAGGCATCTAAGTCGGTAAGGAAGGAAGAGAAGGATTTATCAGGGGGGCGGTAGATGACAGCCACTCTGAGTGGTAGCGGGTTGAATAGTCGGATGGAGTGGGCTTCGAAGGATGAGAAACAGTGAGACTGCGGTAGGAGGAGGGGTTGGAAACTACAGGAGGGTGAGAGTAGTAACCCAACACCTCCACCACGGCCAGCTGGGCAGGGAGTGTGAGAGAAGAGGTAGCCACCATGGCAAAGGGCTGCGACTGAGGCGGAGTCGTCCGGGGAGATCCAGGTTTCGGTTAGGGCGAGCAGTTGAAGGGAGTGGGAGATGAAGAGATCGTGGGTGAAGGGCAGTTTGTTGCAGACTGAGTGGGCATTCCACAAGGCGCAAGAGAATGGGAGGGAAGAAGGGGGGAGGAGGGGAATAGAGACAAGATTGGAGACGTCCCGGGAGCGTCCGCGTGGATGGGACGCACAGATGAGGGGGACCTGGATTAGGGTTAATGTCTCCCGCGGATAGCAGGAGGAGGAGCAAGAGAGAGCGGAGGAGGGAGGGGGAGGATGGGCGACGAAGGCGACGAAGACGGGGTGCACTTAGGAGGAATGGGGATGGGTTAATAGCAGGAAGGAAGTGATGAAGGTTGAGAGCTAGGCTGGAGGAGGGGGACAAGAGGGATGGTGAGGTGGTGAGGGATGGGGGTGATAGGGGTATTACCGTGGCGGGCCAGGCGGGAGGGCAACAAGTTCCAATGGTGGACAGTGGGGGTGGGGAGGAGAAGAGATTAGGAAGGGACAGGGCAAGGAAGAGAATGTGGATAGGAGCCATACGTAGTGACTGGGGTGTAGCAGGTGACAGTGTGGTGACTGAGGTGTTATGCAGATAGAGTGGAGAGCTGGGTTGGAAGTTTGGGATTGATGGACTGGTAAGTGAATAGTTGACAAGCTAGCAGGTAAGTCAGTGGATGAGAGGCTTGCAGGCAGGCGAGCAGGTAAGTCAATGCTTGACAAGGTAGCAGCAGGCAGGCAGGTAAGTCAATGGATGAGAGGCTCGCAGCGGATCAGGCGGACTGGAGCACGTTGGAGCAGATGAATGGAGCAGGCAGGCTGGGCAGGTGTACCGGAGCAGGTAGGCTGGAGCAGATGGGCTGGAACAAACAGGGAGGAGCTGGAGCAGGTGGACTGGAACACTGGAGCAAGCATGGAAAGCTGGATCGGTGGACTGGGACGAGCTTGGAGCAGGTGGATCAGGCGGACTGGAACAAGCAGGCTGGAGCAGATGGACTGGAACGAGCAGGGGGGAAGCTGGATCGGTGGACTGGAACAAGCTGGGATCAGGTGGATCGGAACACGCTGGGATCAGGCGGACTGGAACAAGCTGGGATCAGGCGGACTGGAACAGCAGGCTGGAGCAGATGGACTGGAACAGGCAAGGGGGAGCTGGAACACGCTGGGATCAGGTGGACTGGAACACGCAGGGATCAGGTGGGCTGGAACAGCAGGCTGGAGCATATGGACTGGAACAGGCAAGGGGAGCTGGAACACCGCTCATTCCACCGCTCAATGCCTCCTATCATCCCCCCTTCCGGGATGGTCATTTTCACTAGTTTGTACCAGGTTGATAGTCTATTTCCCGCCGGGGGCAATCCCTGCACCAACCCATCCAGGCTCCCAAATTTCCAGGTGTCTCCGTATTTCCCCTTCAGCTGTTGTCAGTAATGTCTTACCTGCATGTAGTGTTACATATGAGTGTTGGGAATCTGCCATCTCTCTCCTACTTGGGTAAAAGACATAAAATTATCTTCTCCTGGAAGAAGCAGATGACCTATGGTACTACACCCTCTTCTTGCCCACTGCTAGAAAACCGACGGGCGTATACCTGCCGGAAAGCCCATCAGACCAACCGTATGCAAAAAGGGTGATGCATATGGGTTACGTGCCTGTTTGGCCCTCCACCAAGCTATCCGCAACGGCCTCAGAAACGAAAATTGCCGATTTAACCTTGTGCCCAAGCCCGGAGGTACATGCAGCATGTTTATGAACGCATATGGTGAGCACCATCCCACCCACCAATCTTTCGGCATAAACTTCGACTGCCCACTTATCCCTTCGAATACTATTCGCATCAGGGCTGCTACATTGTATAGTCGTAAATCTGGGAGATTAAATCCACCCTTCTCCTTGGCTAGGATCAATGTATGATGTCCTATCCGCGATCCCCTCGTCTTTCCTTTTAACCCAAATGGGCATAGTTTGTAACAACTTTGGGAGCAATATCACCTTGGCCAATGCCACCGGCCCAAGAGGGAAACCGGGAGGTCTCTCCAACGCAGACAGATTTGCTTAATTTTATCTATCTGATCTACTATGTTTCTTTTGTACATTACCTCTGGATTAGTGCTTAGGTATATGCCTAGATACCTCATCGGTTGTTGTAGCGGTGGTATAGACAAGTTCTCAAACTGCAATTTGTTTGCTTTTCCCGCCAAAGGTAAGAGCTCTGACTTAGTACAGTTAACTCTTAGTCCTGAGAGAGCCCCAAAGTCCTTAACGATCTGTAGTGCTTTTTCTAGGTGTAAGGGAGCATCTGCTAGATATAACAGAATGTCATCCGCAAACAAATTAATATGAACTTCGTGTTCCCCCACCTGAAGTCCTCTAATCTGCCATATCTTGATCGCCAGTGGTTCTATTGCTAATAAGAATAATATGGGTGACACCCTCTGTTAGTCAAATTTATCTATCAGGTTATTATTAACTAGTAAGCGTGCCCGTGGCTTGGTATATAAAACCTTAACCCATTCTGTAAACCGACCCCTTAATCCATATTGCTCCATTACCCAGAATAAGAATTGCCAAGATATACTATCGAATGCCTTTTCCATATCCAATCCTGTTACGGCCTCCTTTCCCCACTTCCTTCTATAGACTTGTATTTATTTATTTATTTATTCTCCGAGGACAAGCAGGCTGCTTGTTCTCACTGATGGTGACGTCCGCGGCAACCCCTCCAATCGGAGATCTTCCCTAGCAAAGACGTTTGCTAGGCCTCGCGTGCGCAAGCCGACCGCGCATGCGCAACCGTCTTCCCGCCCGAACTCGCTCGTGTTCGTCAGCCTTCTTTTTTCCGCGCTCGGGATGGCTGTGTTTTCCGTCATTGTGCCCTCAGGAGACCCTCGCGCTTTTCTTCCATCCTTCCATTTTGGAAGTCTTCTTTTGTTATCCTTCGCGTGTTCAAAAAAAAAAAAAAACAACCGAAATTTTTCCTTTATTTTCGAGTTCTTTTCCCATGTAAGTTTCCTTTTGCTTTCGATAGCGGCCCTGTTCACCGCTCGTACGGGTTTTTTCTCCCTTTATTTTTGGTGCCTTTGCCATCATCGCGAATTTTGATTTCACCGGCATGATTTTTCCACCCGTCATCGAAGCCTCCCAGCGGCTTCAAGAAGTGCACCCAGTGCAACCGGGCTATCTTGCTCACTGATAGGCACGCTTCGTGCCTTCAGTGTCTGGGGGCTGGGCACCGTCCTCAGGCCTGTACTCTCTGTTGTTTGTTAAAAAAGAGAACTCAGGCGGCGAGATTGGCCCAGTGGAACGTTCTGTTTGGGGCCTCGCCCGGTACTTCGACGGTCACAGTATCAAGGTCATCGGCTGGTGCATCGACGTCGGCGGTACCGAGGTCATCGGCTGATGCATCGACGTCGGCGGTACCGAGGTCATCGACCGGTGCTCCAGCGTCTATGGTACCGAGATTATCGTTGGTACTGATGTCGTCGGAGGGTGCTTCTTCGTCCGGAGTGCAGGTGAGGGCTGTCCATTCCCCTGCTGGTGGCAGTGAGCCCTCGAGTAGGTCTCCCCCTGCCTCGAGGGCTCCTGCGGTACAGCCTTCTTCGGACCCGGCCCCGAGGAAGCGACGCTTGAATTCGACGTCTTCCTTGTCGGTACCGGGAGGTTCCGGTGACGTGCTTCATGTGAAGGCAAAGAAGCATCGGCACTGGTCACCTTCCCGACGTGGTACTGAGAGCTCTGGGTCGCCGAGGGAGTCGGCACCCACGCCGGGAGGACCGCTCACCCTCTATTGAGGAGGTGTCGATGCGCTGTACCCTGGACAGCCCGGTACCGCCTCCGCGCCCCGAGCAGGTTATCAGTTCGTCGCCTGTACCGGACTCCCAGCCTTCCTCGACAGCCGCTCTAAGCGAGAGCCTCAGGGCCATCCTTCCAGGGATCCTGGAGGAGCTGTTGCGCCCTTCTCCGGTACCAGGGGTGCTTGCGCTGCCGGTGCCGTTGAATGAGGCGTCGGCTGGCCCCTTGCCCGTTGTGAGGTCTCCGGGGCTGGTACCTCTTGCGGTGCCCGCGTCGGCTGCCTCCCAAGTAGACTCGCCGATGCGGGAGTCTACTTCTCGACGTTCCCACCGTGGCCATGTGTCTACGGAGTCAAGGCGGGTGTGGCTTTGGACAGAGGTTCATGAACTAGTGTCCGACACCTATGGTGAGGCCTCGTGGGAAGCAGATGAAGACGTTAGATATTTCTCGGATGAGGAGTCTGACGGTCTTCCTTCTGATCCCACTCCCTCCCCTGAAAGACAGCGTTCTCCTCCTGAGAGTCTATCTTTTGCGGCCTTTGTCCAGGAAATGTCTACGGCAATTCCCTTCCCTGTGGTTACGGAGGATGAGCCAAGAGCCGAAATGTTTGAGCTTTTGGACTATCCTTCGCCACCTAATGAATCGTCCACAGTACCTATGCATCATGTC
Organism: Microcaecilia unicolor; assembly: GCF_901765095.1. NCBI lineage: Eukaryota > Metazoa > Chordata > Amphibia > Gymnophiona > Siphonopidae > Microcaecilia > Microcaecilia unicolor. The sequence goes on along the minus strand of NC_044032.1, from coordinate 323,455,313 downwards.
TTCAAGAAGACATTGCTGTGGAACTGGATGAAGCCGCTAACTAATCCCCACATTCCCAAGATCGAGTCCCAGTATCGGATCCATGGAGACCCTGAGTTGATGCGGACTCAGTTGTCTGACGACTCTGGGGTTGTGGATCTGGCCCTTAAGGTCAAGAGTTCTAGAGAGTATGCTTTGGCGCCCCCGGGCAGAGACTCTAAAACCTTGGATTCTTTTGGGAGGAAGGCCTACCATTCCTCAATGGTCGTGGCCAAAATCCAGTCTTACCAGCTCTACATGAGCATTCATATGCGGAATAATGTGAGGCAGTTGACGGACTTGGTGGATAAGCTCCCTTCTGAGCAAGCCAAGCCTTTTCAGCAGGTGGTCAGGCAGCTGAAGGCGTGTCGTAAATTCCTGGCCAGCGGTGTTTATGATACTTTTGATGTTGCGTCCAGGGCCGGTGCTCAAGGTGTGGTGATGCGCAGACTCTCATGGCTGCGTGCCTCCTACCTGGAAAATAGGATCCAGCAGCGGATTGCGAATTCTCCTTGCCGGTGTGATAATATTTTTGGTGAAAAGGTCGAACAGGTGGTAGAGCAGCTCCACCAGCGGGATACCGCTTTAGACAAATTCTCCCGCCGGGCGCCTTCAGCATCTACCTCAACTGGTAGACGTTTTTATGGTGGAAGAAGAACTGTTACCTATTCTTTTAATAGGCGTAGGTACAATCCTCCCCAGTCTTCTGCCCAGGCTAAGCCCCAGCGCGCTCGTTCTCGTCAGCAGCGTGCGACTCAGCAAGCCCCTGCGGCTCCCCAGCAAAAGCAAGGGGCAGGCTTTTGACTGGCTCCAGCAGAGCATAGCCGAAGTCAAAGTGTCTGTGCCGGACGATCTGTCGGTCGGGGGGAGGTTAAAATTTTTTCACCAAAGGTGGCCTCTCATAACCTCCGACCAGTGGGTTCTGCAAATAGTCAGGCAGGGATACTCCCTCAATTTGATATCAAAATCTCCAAATTGCCCACCGGGAGCTCAATCCTTTAGCTTCCAGCACAAGCAAGTACTTGCAGAGGAAATCTCCGCCCTTCTCAGCGCCACTGCGGTCGAGCCCGTGCCACCCGGGCAAGAAGGGCTGGGATTCTATTCCAGGTACTTCCTTTTGGAAAAGAAAACAGGGGGGATACGTCTCATCCTAGACCTAAGGGCCCTGAACAAATATCTGGTCCGAGAAAAGTTCAGGATGCTTTCCCTGGGCACCCTTCTTCCCATGATTTAGGAAAACGATTGGCTATGCTCTCTGGACTTAAAGGATGCTTACACTCATATCCCGATAGTGCCAGCCCACAAACAGTATCTTCGATTCTGTCTGGGAACACGGCATTTTCAGTATTGTGTGCTACCCTTTGGTCTCGCCTCCGCGCCCTGGGTGTTCACAAAATGCCTGGCGGTCGTAGCGGCGTCTCTACGGAGACTGGGAGTGCATGTGTTCCCTTACCTCGATGATTGACTGGTAAAGAACACCTCCGAGGCAGGAGCTCTACAGTCCATGCAGATGACTATTCGACTCCTGGAGCTACTGGGGTTTGTGATAAATTACCCAAAGTCCCACCTTCTCCCTGTTCAGAAGCTCGAACTCATAGGGGCTCTGCTGGATTCTCAGACAGCTTGTGCCTACCTCCCGGAAGCGAGGGCCAACAATCTTCTGTCCCTTGTTTCTTGGGTACGAGCGTCTCAGCAGATCACAACTCGGCAGATGTTGAGATTGCTCGGCCACATGGCCTCCATAGTGCATGTGACTCCCATGGCCCGCCTCCACATGAGATCAGCTCAATGGACCCTAGCGTTTCACTGGTATCAAGCTGCTTGGGACCTAGAGGATCTTGCTGTCCACGAGTTTTCTTCACTCCCTCCATTGGTGGACAATTCGGTCCAATTTGACTCTGGGACGTCCTTTCCAAATTCCTCAGCCACAAAAGGTGCTGACGACGGATGCGTCTCTCCTGGGATGGGGAGCTCATGTTGATGGGCTTCACACCCAAGGGAGTTGGTCCCTCCAGGAACAAGGTCTACAGATCAACCTCCTGGAGTTACGAGCAGTCTGGAACGCTCTAAAGGCCTTCAGAGATCGGCTGTCCCATCAAATTATTCAAATTCAGACGGACAATCAGGTTGCCATGTACTATATCAACAAGCAAGGGGGCACCGGATCTCACCCCCTGTGTCAGGAGGCCATCAGAATGTGGCTTTGGGCTCGCCGGAACGGCATGTTTCTCTAAGCCACGTATCTGGCAGGCGTAAACAATAGTCTGGCCGATAGATTGAGCAGGGTCATGCAACCTCACGAGTGGTCTCTCAATTCCCAAGTGGTACGCGAGATCTTTCAAGTGTGGGGCACCCCCTTGGTGGATCACTTTGCCGCTCAAGTCAATCACAAGGTCTCTGAATTCTGTTCCAGACTTCAGGCCCACGGCAGACTAGCGTCGGATGCCTTCCTCCTGCATTGGGGGGAGGGCCTCCTGTACGCCTATCCTCCCATACCTTTGGTGGGGAAGACTTTGCTGAAACTCAAGCAGGATCGAGGCACCATGATCCTGATCGCTCCCTTTTGGCTGCATCAGATATGGTTCCCTCTTCTTCTGGAATTGTCTTCCGAAGAACCGTGGAGTGTTTTCCGACCCTCATTACTCAGAACGAGGGGGTGCTTCTGCATCCCAACCTCTGGTCCCTGGCTCTCATGGCCTGGATGTTGAGAGCATAGATTTTGCCTCCTTGGGTCTCTCAGAGGGTGTCTCCCATGTCTTGCTTGCTTCCAGGAAAGATTCCACTAAGAAGAGTTACTTCTTTCTGTGGCGGAGGTTTGCCGTCTGGTGTGACAGCAAGGCCCTAGATCCTCGCTCTTGTCCTACACAGACCCTGCTTGAATACCTTCTGCACTTGTCCGAGTCTGGTCTTAAGACCAATTCTGTAAGAGTTCATCTTAGTGCAATTAGTGCATACCATTACCATGTGGAAGGTAAGCCGATCTCGGGACAGCCTTTAGTTGTTCGCTTCATGAGAGGTTTGCTTTTGTCAAAGCCCCCCATCAAACCTCCTACAGTGTCATGGGATCTCAATGTTTTTCTCGCCCAGCTGATGAAACCCCCTTTCGAGCCACTGGATTCCTGCCATCTGAAGTACTTGACCTGGAAGGTCATTTTCTTGGTGGCAGTCACTTCAGCTCGTAGAGTCAGTGAGCTTCAAGCCCTAGTAGCTCATGCTCTTATACCAAATTTCATCATAACAGAGTAGTCCTTCGCACTCACCCTAAGTTCTTGCCAAAGGTGGTGTCGGAGTTCCATCTGAACCAGTCAATTGTCTTGCCAACATTCTTCCCCCATCCGCATACCTGCCCTGCTGAACGTCAGCTGCACACATTGGACTGCAAGAGAGCATTGGCCTTCTATCTGGAGCGGACACAGCCCCACAGACAGTCCGCCCAATTGTTTGTTTCTTTTGATCCCAACAGGAGGGGAGTGGCTGTCGGGAAATGCACCATTTATAATTGGCTAGCAGATTGCATATCCTTCGCTTGCACCCAGGCTGGGCTGACTCTTGAGGGTCATGTCACGGCTCATAGTGTTAGAGCCATGGCAGCGTTAGTAACCCACTTGAAATCAGCCACTATTGAAGAGATTTGTAAGGCTGCGACGTGGTCATCTGTCCACACATTCACATCACATTACTGCCTTTAGCAGGATACCCAACGCGACAGTCAGTTTGGGCAGTCGGTGCTGCAGAATCTGTTTGGGGTTTAGAATCCAACTCCACCCCCCTAGGCCCATTTTTATTCTGTTCCAGGCTGCACTCTCAGTTAGTTGATTAAGTTAGGTCAATCTCAGTTCTGTCCTCGCCGTTGCGAGGCCCAATTGACCGTGTTTGTTGTTTTGAGTGAGCCTGGGGGCTAGGGATACCCCATCAGTGAGAACAAGCAGCCTGCTTGTCGTTGGAGAAAGCAAATGCTACATACCTGTAGAAGGTATTCTCCGAGGACAGCAGGCTGATTGTTCTCACAAACCCGCCCGCCTCCCCTTTGGAATTGTGTCTTCCCTTATCGTTGTTTTGCTATTTACTGGACTGACGAACACGAGCGAGTTTGGGCGGGAAGACGGTCGCGCATGCGTGGTCGGCGTGCGTGCGCAAGGCCTAGCAAACGTCTTTGCTAGGGAAGATCTCCGATTGGAGGGGTTGCCGCGGACGTCACCATCAGTGAGAACAATCAGCCTGCTGTCCTCGGAGAATACCTTCTACAGGTATGTGGCTTTCGCTTTACATTTGTATCCCGCGCTTTCCCGCTCATCGCAGGCTCAATGCGGCTTGTATCACTGCCAAAGCCCGTATAAGGTTCATCGATGCGTTACTGCCGGGTACAAATCCCACTTGATCTGCATGAATAACACTCGGCAGAAAGGCATTCATTCTGTTAGCCATTATGTTCACTAGCAGCTTCACATCCTGGTTAAGTAAGGATATGGGACGATATGACCCTACCTGCGACGGATCCTTCCCTGGTTTAGGTAGCAGTATGATGTGTGCCATATTTTGGTTGAGACCCGCCCCCTCCCTTGCCAAGCTGTTGTACATGTTGGCCATCGGAGCTGCCACTAGATCTGAAAGAATTTTGTAATATTCGGGCCCATTCCCATCTGGTCCCGGCGCTTTTGTCAGCTTAAGTGTCTTGATGCCCTGTCTAACCTCCATTTCAGAAATAGGCCTATTCATGTTGTGCAGCTGATCTTGATCAAACTGAGGAACTAGTATGTCTCTGAAGAACTCGTCCCTTCGCTCTGTGTCAAGTTCCCTCACTCCATAAAGTGCTTGATAATACTGAACAAATTGCTGCTGTATTTGATTTTCCTGTTGGTATTGTCTCCCCTCACTGTCTTCGATGACTGTAGTGACCTGCCTTTTATTTATTTATGACATTTATATCCCACAGTATTTCCACCCAAGGGCAGGCTCAATGTGGCGTACAATAATTAATAAGCAAACAATAGTACAAAATACAGGTCACAAGAGGGAGAAAGAAATAACTGAGGAGGAAAGGAAGAGAGGGGAGGTGATAAATTATCTAGGAGAGCGCCGTTGGTTAAAAGGGCGGGGCACCAGAAGGGCTAACAGCATATGCTCTGCCAAAAAGGAAGGTCTTGAGTTGCTTCTTAAAGGTCGGGTGATCAGGAGTGAATTTGACCTCTCGAGGCAGCCCGTTCCATATTTGAGTGCTGAGATAAGGGAAAGAGGAACCATAGACGGTCTTATATTTGAGGCCACAAGGAACCGGGTAGTGGAGATTGAGGTACGAGCGGGCCGACCGTCGGGAATTCCTGGGCAGCAGGTTAATGAGTGTCCATATAGGAAGGGGCTTCTCCATAGATGATTTTGTGCACCAATGCGCAGATTTTGAACGCGATGCGGTCCTTCACAGGAAGCCAATGCAGCCGCTCACGTAGTGGTCTCGAACTTTCAAATCTCGATATGCCGAAGATGAGTCGAGCTGCTGTATTCTGAGCAGTTTGCAATTTTTTTAGGAGCAGGTTTGTACATCCCCCTTAGATACTGTTGCAGTAATCAAGACGGCTAATTACCAGGGACTGGACTAGATTGCGGAATACGTCTCGAGGGAAGTAAGACTTGATACGCTTAAGCCTCCAAAGAGAGTAGAACATTTGCTTGAATGTAGAGTTCACATGCTGCTCTAATGTCAGAGATCTGTTAACCAGGACTCCCAAGATTTTTAGGGATGCCGAGATAGGCAGGACTAGTTCAGGAGTAATTAATGTAGGAGGCCTGAGTTTGCTATAGAGGGAGGAGAGGATCAAACAGTACGTTTTCTCTGTGTTGAGTTTAAATCGAAAAGAATTGGCCCAGTCAAGCATGGTTTTAAAGCCTTGCCGAATCCTACAGGTAATTTCAGTTAGGTCTTTTTCAAAAGGGATGAAGATAGTGATATCATCTGCATAGATAAACGGGTTTAATCCCAGTTTAGAGAGAGCCGTTGCCAGAGGGATCAACATCACATTGAAGAGGGTAGGTGATAGCAGGGAGCCCTGTGGCACACCGCAGTCTGCTTTCCAGTGAGATGAAAAGAGTAGAGTTGGCGTATACCTGGTAGGATAAGGACGTACTAAGTTAGCCATGATCTTTCCCGCTTTTTTTCCCCATTTATATAATGTCTTTCTCAGCTCTACTAATAAGTATTTGGTCGATTTGTTTACGCAATCCCACTAGTCTTTCCTTCAGAGATTTATCTAAACTCCTGACATGCTGCGTTCTAATGGTCTGATATTCTTGGGATAGTTTTAATAAATCAGCCTCTAGCTGTTTCTTCCGACTCGCTGTATATGCCAGTATATATATATTTTTTATTTTTATTTATTGCATTTGTATCCCACATTTTCCCACCTATTTGCGGGCTCAGTGTGGCTTACAATATATTGTGAATGATGGAAATACAATTTGTTGCATTATGATTATGGGTTACATTGTGGAGAGTTATGGGAAGACAAAGTCAGAGTCAAAATATCATTTGGGGAATAGAACAATGGAATGTAACAATGGGGAATTGATAGGGCGATAAAACAATAGCAAGAGGGTAGAGTTTTAAGTGTGGTGAAAATACGGGGGAAGAGAACTCAGAAGAAAGTATACTGTTGCATTTCTATTAGTGTGTATGGACTTCATGTGTTTTGATCCTTGCAATAAATTTTCTCAAAGAGATGAATCTTCAATAGTTTGCGGAAGTCGGTTAGTTCGTAGATCGTTTTCAGGTTGCGTGATAGTGTATTCCAGAATTGCGTGCTCATATAAGAGAAGGTTGATGCCTGCAGTACTTTGTATTTTATGCCTTTGCACTTAGGGAAGTGGAGATTGAGGAGAGTTCGGGATGATCTTTTAGCGTTTCTGGGTGGCAGGTGTATTAAATCAGACATGTAAGCAGGGGCTTCACCGTGGATGATTTTGTGGACTAAGGTGCATACTTTAAAAGTGATACGTTCCTTGAGTGGGAGCCAATGTAGTTTCTCACGTAAGGGTTTTGCACTTTTGTATTTTGGTTTTCCGAAGATGAGTCTGGCTGCTGTATTCTGGGCTGTTTGAAGTTTCCTCAGTATTTGTTCTTCGCAGCCTGCGTATAGTGAGTTACAGTAGTCCAGATGACTGAGTACGAGTGATTGCACTAGGCCGCGGAAGACAGATCTTGGAAAGAATGGTCTTATTCTTTTCAGTTTCCACATGGCGTGGAACATCTTTTTGGTTGTGTTGTTCGCGTGAGTCTCGAGTGTCAGGTGGCGGTCAATAGTGACTCCAAGGATTTTGAAAGTTTCTGAGATTGGCAGATTTAGTTTAGGTGTGTTAATAGCGGTAAATTTATTCTTGTTGTATTGGGAGGTAAGTATGAGGCATTGAGTTTTTTCTGCGTTCAGTTTCAGTCGGAATGCATCTGCCCAGGTGTTCATGATGTGTAGACTTTGGTTAATTTCGTTGGAGATTTCATTAATGTTTTGTTTGAAAGGAATGTAAATCGTTACATCATCGGCATATATGTATGGGTTGAGGTTATGGTTTGATAGAAGTTTTGCCAAGGGGATCATCATTATATCCCCTCAGCACTACTTTAGAGGCCTCCCAATATATGTTTGCTTCCACCTCTGGGGTCGCATTATGAGCTTGATATTCTAGCCATTTCTCCCTTAAAAAAATACGAAATGCGGCATCATTGTATAATGCTGGAGAGAACTTCCACACCTTCTCTGCCCCATCAGCCGTGTAAGAAACAGCCAATGTGATTGCTGCGTGGTCTGATAAAACCTGGTCTACTATATGTACCTCTTTTGCTATTGAAAATAGTGATTGTGAGATGAAATAATCCAGCCTGGACTAGGTATTATGTGGATGTGAGTAAAAAGTAAAGTCCACCTCATGCAGGTGAAGTAGCCGCCAAACATCCACCATCCCCAATGGATGCATAACAAAGTTAACCCCCTTATTTTCTAATGCACTGATTCTGGATTTTGCGGGCTTACAGTCAAGTGTGGGGTCCGCGAAGGTATTAAAATCTCCCCCACTATTAGCTGATAATCTGAGTGCGGTATCATCTTGGTCACGATCTCTGAAAAAAAATTTATCGTGTTATATATTTGGACCACATAAGTTGCAAAGGCCCAGCTTTCTGCCCCACAACTTTCTGCCCCAGGATTATAATGTATCTACTTTCTTTATCTTGAACTATTCTATGAATATGAAACGGTATCTGTTTATGTATTAAGATGGCTACCCCTCTTTGCCTGCTATTGAAAGCTGAGCTCACCACTTTGCCCACCCATCCTCTTTTCAGTTTGGCATGTTCTACATTAGTCAAATGAGTTTCTTGCATATAAACAATATCCGCCCCGTTTTTTTTCAGCCAGGATAATATTTTGGTTCTTTTAACCGGGGAATGCAAACCATCCACATTTAGGGATATAAGTTTTAACTTAACTATGGCTAATCAGTGTTGGACAGTGTACTCTTTCTCGATGTCCTGCAGGCCTCCCAGCTGAGCCTGCTAGACTCCTCTGCTCTATGTACTTTTTTCCCTTTCCCACATTTTTTCACAACGGACCCCACCAGTATCCAAATCCTCTTTTTGGACATGCCTATCCCCATCCCTGATGCCCCCTCTTATACTCCCCACACACACTCTCCCTCCCCCCCCTGCTGCCTCGAACAAACCTATCACTCCCCCCTCCCCTCTCCCTCCCCTCCCTCTACCCCTCCTCCCTTTTCTTCCAATCCGCCATCCTTCCCCTTTCCCGATCCACACAACAAGAAAACATTACCCACCCCACGCCCTCTCAGCCCAAACAAACACTGCATTCCCACAAATCACTTTCCGTTTCAACAGTTAAATCCAACCTTCTAATGCTTGCATAAGTTCAACAGTTCTGAGCTCTTCCTTGCCCGTGTCCACTTGGCATTCTGCTCGCTCACTTTGGACTGTCTTTTCATTCAAAATACAGGTTTTCTGTCCCAGAGAATCATAAAAGTTACCAAAAAGAAAGCAAAAAAACCCAAAACCTCCAACCTTTATATCAATTCTTTGCCACTTACGTAGTCCTTTAAGGTTACAGTCACTGAATCCTCTCCTTCAGGCCCGGTCTGTTAATTTTGTCCAAAAAGTCCTGAGCTGCTGCCGCATCTGTAAATGCTAGTTGCTTCCCCTCGTGCCAGACTCTCAGTTTAGCAGGGAGCGTAAGCGCAAATCTTATTCCTTTCTTGTGCAGAGATGTGCAGGCTGGTGCCATAGCTCTGCGTTGTTGTGCTACCGCCGCCGAGTAGTCATTAAATAGTAAGATTTTGTGGTCCTCGTATTCCAAGACCATCTTCCTCGATCTGAAAGACTTGAGCAGCATTTCCTTTCCCAACCAGTTCAGGTAGTGTGCTATGGCTGTGCGAGGTTTAATTCCGCCCTCTCTTCGCGCTCCGATCCTGTGCGCACGATCACACCGCCAGGAATTCGTTCCCCCTTCAACTCCCAATTGCTTCGGTAGCCACTTGCTGAAGAACTGATACAGATCAGCGTCCTGGTCAGACTCCGGTAGTCCGATGGCCCTCAGGTTGTTTCTGCGATTTCTATTTTCTTGTTCTTCCAACCTCTCTTGTAAGGCTGCCGCTTCTTTTTTGTAGTGCTATAATTTAGGTCACTATTCCCTGCGAGGCCTCTTCTTGTGCGGACACTCGCTGCTCCACCTCATCGAGCCTCCGGGGTTGAGTGTCGAACTTTCATTGATCTCGTCCACTGCTGATTGGATCTTGTTCAGGCGGTCCTCTAGTGCTGTCGCCACTATCAAGGAGATCTCTCTCGCCCACTCTCTTGCCTGCATTGCAATCGGTTGTGAGGCTTCCCGTTCCTCCGCCGTCTTTGGCGCTTGTTTTAATGGTGTGGCTTTACCTTTCGGGCCTCTCTGGCTCCTCGTGGGCATACCCTCCTTCATAGCACTCCCAATTTCGCCCCACCAATTCCTGACGGAACTCTGGGCTAGACGCTACCGTCAAAAGTTTTTGGGGTGACAAGATCTAGTATTTAGCTGTCTTATAGCTGAGATTCTGCGGAGCTCACCTTTCCAGGCTCCAGCGGCAGCGTCCGACAGTCTGACTCTGTTTCCCTCTCTGTTCTGCCCTCTGACGTCATCACATCTTGACGCGAGGGTGGGACAGAGAGGGAAGTCTCTGCTGCGCATTTGCAGGTGAGTCGGTCACATGCCATTTATATGTTTGATTACATTTCTCTTCTTTTAAAATCAAGTTATTTTAGCACTATTTTCAATCTGGTTTTCCCTTCAGTTAAGGATATTCAGTTAATACATCTTCATGGTAGTTCTTTCTGTTGCATTTACAGATTCAGCTTTTATCTGTTTTCAAAACTGAAAATTTTTTTTAAAAATGTTTTTTTAGTAAATTTTATAAATTTAACGAGTTTGCTAATCATTGTGCTTTAGCTTCTGTTTTAATGTTGTCAATTGTTTTTAGGGCGTTAGTTTTTGTTACCTGCTTTTGATTCCACAGTTGATATAAGCGAGATATAAGTACCAGAATAGTATAGTATGGACAAGAGTTATTCAAAGTTTTATCTATGTATTTTGTTAAGATTACAAATTGGATGCAGCAGCACAATTTGTCTTTGAATCTCACTAAGACAGAATCTCACTATGTATGTGGGTGGACAATAGATCCTACATTACCTTGTACATTAACATTTCAAGGTCATTGTTTTACAGTGATTTATTTATTTGCTGCATTTGTATCCCACATTTTCCCACCTATTTGCAGGCTCAATGTGGCTTACATTATATTGCGAAAGGTATAATTATGAACAGAGTAAGAGGTTTGTTCTAAATTAACTATTACTTTGTAAGAAATAAGGAAGATATGTCTGTAGAATGATTTACATAACACACAATAAAAAGCAGTAAAATATAATGACCAATAATGATAATATGACTAATATAATCAATTCAGAGGATCAGTAAGTGGTTGGTTTACATATAGAATAATCAAGTCGTTAAGGAGGATTCTTATTGTAAGTTACTTCGAACAAGTGCGTTTTCAATAATTTCCTGAAGTCTGTCAAGTCACATGTTATTTTTTATAGTATACAGTAGTTTGTACCATGCTTTTGTGCAGAGGTATGTGAAGGTAGATGTGTGTAATGATTTGTATTTGAGTCCTCTACAATTAGGGTAGTGGAGGTTTAGGAAGGTACGTGATGAACTTTTGATGTTTCATGCCGGTAAGTCAATTAGAAACTTGGTTGTGTTACTGGATTCAAATTTAACTATGCATGAGTTGACCATGTAATTTCTAGTACTTTTGTTCAGCTTCGGGTTCATAGTTGAAGGGGTTAGTACCTATTGGTGATTTTTGGACGATCCTGCACAGCTTGATATTTAACTAGAATAAATTTTGTAATTCTCTCTATCAGGGTATGTCAGCAGCTAGATTGCAGGCTCTGCAGGTCATGTGGAGGGGCATAATCGAAAGGGACACCCAAGTTTTTCTGAGGACGTCCTCGCAGGACGTCCCTGCGAAGGGGCGGGGAAACCCGTATTATCGAAACAAGATGGACGTCCATCTTTCGTTTCGATAATACGGTCGGAAACGCCCAAATCTGGAAGTTTAGGTCGGCCTTAGACTTGGTCATTTCTGATTTTCGGCGATAATGGAAACTGAGGACACTCATCTCAGAAACGACTGAATCCAAGCCCTTTGGTCATGGGAGGAGCCAGCATTTATAGTGCACTGGTCCCCCTCACATGCCAGGACATCAACCGGGCACCCTAGGGGGCACTGTAGTGGACCTTTAGATTGTAAGCTCTCTTGAGCAGGGACTGTCCTTCCCCTTGTCTAAACTTGTACAGTGCTGCGTAACCCTGGCAGCGCTATAGAAATGCTAAGTAGTAGTAGTAGTAGTAGTAGTAGTACTTCAGAAATTGCTCCCAGGTGCATAGCTCCCTTACCGTGTGTGCTGAGCCACCCCAAAACCCACTACCCACAAATGTACAACACTACCATAGCCCTTATGGGTGAAGGGGGGGCACCTAGATGTGGGTACAGTGGGTCTGTGGTGGGTTTTGGAGGGCTGACATTTACCACCACAAGTGTAACAGGTAAGGGAGGGATGGGCCTGGGTCCGCCTGTCTGAAGTGCACTGCACGCACTAAAACTGCTCCAGGGACCTGCATACTGCTGCGATGGACCCGAGTATGACATTTGAGGCTGGCATAGAGGCTGGCAGAAAATATTTTTAAAGAATTTTTTTGAGGGTGGGAGGGGGTTAGTGACCACTGGGGGAGTAAGAAGAGGAATAGCCTAGTGGTTAGGGCAGTGGACTTTGATCCTGGGGAACTGAGTTCGATTCCCGCTGCAGCTCCTTGTGACTCTGGGCAAATCACTTAACCCTCCATTGCCCCTGGTACAAATAAGTACCTGAATATACCATGTAAACCACTTTGAATGTAGTTGCAAAAACCACAGAAAGGCGGCATATGAAGCCCCATTTCCATATCATCATGCTGATCAATCCATAGACTGGTGGGTTGTGTCCATCTACCAGCAGGTGGAGATAGAGAGCAAGCCTTTTGCCTCTCTATATGTGGTCATGTGCTGCCGGAAACTCCTCAGTATGTTCTCTATCTCAGCAGGTGGTGGTCACACACAGCAGCAGCTCTGGCTAGGTCTCCAAGCCTAATTTTTAGGTTTTGTTGAGTACCTGGGGTTGAGGGCTCTTCTTGAGCAAGTGCAAACCTGGTGGTGCCAGGTCCCTCCTTTTCTCCCCCCTCCCGCTGGCTCCGTTAAAAAAAAAAAAAAAAAAATTTTGGACGTCCTTAAGGGCGTTTATTTCAACGTTTATTTAAACGTTTATTGCAGCTACTCACTGGGACACCGGTTCGTTACAGCTCGGAGCGAGAAGCAGGTAATTTTTACCTTTTTGTAGTGGGCAGGGGGTTCCCCGATCGATCTCCACGTGGCCTATGGCGTCGGAGGGCGAGGGCGCAAAGAATCGCTCCCCGGACCGCGTGTGCGCTTCTAGCGGGGATGCGGGAGTCTTAAAGTCTGATTCGCCCTTGTTGGGTGTCAGTTTGGAGGACGGTCAGTGTCCCTGCTCTTTCTCCGGTGCGGCGGTTTTTCCCGCCATAAACGCCCATCCCCCGCTGCTCGCCTCCGCCATCTTGGCCGGCCACTCTGCTCGGACGGCTTCTTCTTGGGCCGCCCTTGAGGTGGGAGACGTTAATGCCATGGCCGCCCTTGATTTGGGCGACGGCAAAAAAGCGGCTAAAGTTAAGCGCCGTTCTTCCCGCGCGGCTCCTTCGCGGAGTGTCGCGCCGGACGCCATCTTGGATGCGCAGCATGTTTCTCCCCCGCTCTTGCGAGCGCCGGTTGAGGGTGCATCTAGGGCCGTGGCGCAGGCTGCTGAAGTGCACAGTCTGGGGGGGTTTCTCCCCCGAGTTTATTTTGCTGCTGCATCAGGCCTTCCTTATGCAAAACGCTGACCCTGCTCCCTTGTCCGATAAAGGGGTTGAGGCCCCTGGAAGTAAACGCCCTCGGGTGGATTTCCAGGCCTTAGAGGACTCTGTCTCCTCTGATGTAGATGAGGGCAGCGTATCTGAGTTCTCCCAACGGTCCTTTGCGGATTCCTTTGAGGAGACGGATTCCCGCTCGGATGGAGCGGATGACCCCTCTGCAGCGCGGATCTTTCGCTCAGAGGACTTGCCCAACCTGTTAATGCAGGCCATGAGCATTTTGAAGATTTCCTCTCCGGAGGACGTCTCTCCCTCAGCCCCTGTTGGCTCCGCCATTATGCTGGGGACGAAGCGCCCGCCTAGAACCTTCCACGTGCATGATGCCATGCACACCTTGATTTCGGCTCAATGGGATGTCCCGGAAGCGAGCCTCAAAGTGGCTAGGGCTATGTCCCGCCTCTATCTTTTGCCTGAAAGTGAACGGGAGGCCTTTCTTTGGCCTACCGTGGATTCTTTAATCACTGCGGGTGACTAAGAAACGGCGTTGCCGGTGGAAGGTGGCACGGCCCTAAAGGACGCCCAAGACAGAAGATTGGAGGCGGCCTTAAGGTCGTCCTTCGAGGCGGCTGCTTTAAGTTTGCAGGCCTCAGTTTGCGGCTCCTATGTGGCCAGGGCGTGCCTGACGATTGTGCAGCGGGCTTCCCCCTCGGATCCTTCCTTGAGGGCTGATTGGCCGGCCCTGGAATGGGCCTGGCTTATTTGGCAGACTTACTGTATGATGTCTTGAGAGCCTCAGCTAAAGGTATGGCTCAGACAGTCTCTGCGCGGCGGTGGCTCTGGCTGAAGCATTGGTCTGCTGACCACGCCTCTAAGTCCCGCCTGGCTAAGTTGCCTTTTAAAGGCAAGCTGCTCTTTGGGGTCGAGCTGGACAAAATTGTGACCGATCTCGGCACGTCTAAGGGCAAGAGGTTACCAGAGGTCAGGGCTCGGACCAGTGCTCGCCCCGGTAACTCCATAGGACGGTTTCAGGAAGCCCGTCGGTACCGCCCGGGCAAGTCGGGCTCCTCTGCCCCCTCTTCCTTCAAAAGGAACTTCTCCCCCAAGCAGCATTCCTTTCGCAGAGACTGCCGTCCCGGAGGTGCCTCCTCTGGTCCTCCCCCAGGGTCTCGTACCCAATGACGGGGCCCTGGTCCATGGCCCAGTGCAGATTGGAGGACGCCTGTCCTCGTTTCTGGGCGAGTGGACCAGGGTAACTTCAGACACTTGGGTGCTGGAAGTCATCAGAGACGGCTACAAGCTAGAGTTCTGCTGACCCTTAAGAGACGGGTTTGTGCACTCTCCCTGCAAGTCTCCGGTCAAAGCTGTGGCAGTGCAGCAGACCTTGGATGATCTGATCCGCCTGGGTGCGGTCGTTCCGGTGCCAGAAGATCAGCTTGGCATGGGACATTACTCCATTTACTTTGTGGTACCAAAGAAAGGAGGTTCTGTACGGCCTTTCCTCGACCTCAAGGGGTCAATCGGGCCTTGAAAGTTCGGCACTTCCGGTTGAAGACTCTCCGCTCTGTTATAGTGGCAGTGCAGGCAGGGGAGTTCCTGGCATCCTTGGACATCAAGGAAGCTTACTTGCATATTCCCATCTGGCCTCCTCGTCAACGCTTTCTGCGTTTTGCAGTCCTGGGCCGACACTTCCAGTTCAGAGCCCTCCCGTTCGGGTTGGCTACTGCTCCGCGGACCTTCTCTAAAGTAATGGTGGTCATCGCGGCCTTGCTGCGAAAGGAAGGAGTACAAGTCCATCCTTATCTGGACGACTGGTTGATCCGAGCCCCCTCTTATGTAGAGTGCGGCAAAGCTGTGGACCGGGTGATTGCTCTTTTGAGCTCCCTGGGGTGGATCATCAACTGGGAGAAAAGCCAGCTGTGCCCGACTCAGTCCCTGGAGTATCTGGGAGTTCGATTCGACACCCAAGTGGGCAGAGTGTTCCTGCCGGACAATCGGATTGTCAAACTTCAGGCTCAGGTGGGCCAGTTCCTAGTAGCCTCTCCTCTTCGGGCTTGGGACTATGTGCAGCTGTTGGGCTCTATGACGGCCACGATGGAAGTAGTGCCCTGGGCCAGGGCTCATATGAGACCACTACAACACTCTCTGCTGCAGCGCTGGACTCCAGTGTCGGAGGATTATGCTGTGCGCCTTCCCTTGGACCCAGCAGTGCGCAAGGCGCTGAGCTGGTGGCTGAAGACAGACAAGTTGTCTGCAGGAATGCCTCTTGTGACCCCGGAGTGGATTGTCGTCACGACGGACGCCTCTTTGACGGGCTGGGGAGCCCACTGCTTGGGAAGGACAGCGCAGGGGCTCTGGTCTCCTGCAGAGGCAAAGTGGTCTATCAACCTCCTGGAACTCAGAGCCATTCGGTTGGCGCTTTTGGAATTCCTCCCGGTACTGGCGTTGAAGCCAGTACGGGTCCTGTCGGACAATGCCATGGCTGTGGCCTATGTCAACCGCCGGGGAGGTACCAAGAGCGCCCCTCTAGCCAAGGAGGCCATGAATCTATGCCAGTGGGCGGAAGCGAACCTGGAACAGCTGTCGGCGGCCCACATTGCCGGAGGTCATGAATGTCAAGGCGGACTTTCTCAGTTGCCATACCTTGGATCCCGGAGAGTGGCAGTTATCGGCTCAGGCGTTCTTGGAAATCACGAAGCGCTGGGGCCAGCCGAGCCTAGATCTGATGGCGTCATCGGCCAATTGCCAAGTGCCGCGCTTTTTCAGCAGAGGACGGGACCCTCGATCTCTGGGAGTAGATGCTCTTCTCCAACAGTGGCCGACACAGGAGCTTCTGTATGTGTTCCCGCCCTGGCCCATGTTGGGCAGGGTGCTAGACCGGGTGGCAAAGTATCCGGGCCGGGTAATCCTGGTGGGTCCGGACTGGCCCAGACGTCCCTGGTATGCGGACTTGATCAGGCTCTCAGTGGACGGTCCTCTGCGGCTGCCAGCGGAGCAGGGCCTGTTGCATCAGGGTCCCGTGGTGATGGATGATCACTCCCCCTTTGGTCTTACGGCCTGGCTATTGAGCGGCAGCGTCTGAGGAAGAAGGGCTTCTCAGACAAGGTCATCGCCACTATGCTGAGAGCGAGGAAGCGCTCTACTTCTACTGCTTACACCAGAGCTTGGCGTACCTTTGCAGCGTGGTGTGAAGCAGGCTCACTTTCTCCCTTCACTGCTCCAATTTCCTCAGTGTTGGCGTTCCTGCAAGAGGGTCTGGAGAAAGGCCTGTCGCTCAGTTCCCTTAAAGTCCAGGTAGCGGCTCTGGCTTGCTTCAGGGGCCGTCTGAAGGGTACTTCCCTGGCTTCACAGCCAGATGTGGTGCGTTTTCTCAAGGGAGTTAATCACCTGCGCCCTCCTCTGCACTCAGTGGTGCCTGCGTGGAATCTCAACCTGGTGCTAAGAGCCTTGCAGAAGCCGCCTTTTGAACCCTTGTCGAGGGCATCTCTGAAAGACCTGACGTTGAAAGCAGTCTTTTTGGTGGCTATCACTTCAGCCAGAAGAGTTTCCGAGCTCCAGGTGCTCTCAGGTCGAGAGCCTTTTCTGCAGTTCACTGAGGCAGGAGTGTCTATTCGCACAGTGCCTTCCTTCCTGCCCAAGATTGTTTCTTGCTTCCATGTGAATCAGCAGCTCTGTCTCCCATCCTTTCATAGGGAGGACTACCCAGAGGAATACTCTGCTCTCAAATATCTCGATGTGAGACTAGTCATCATCAGATACTTGGAAGTGACCAATGATTTCCGGAAATCGGATCATCTGTTTGTCCTGTTTGCAGCTCCTTGTAAGGGTCTGCAGGCTGCTAGCCTACAGTGGCAGATGGGTCAAGGAAGCCATTGCAGCGGCTTATGTGGCCGCGGGGAAGGTGCCGCCTATCCAGCTGAAGGCTCACTCCACTAGAGCTCAGGCGGCCTCGATGGCAGAGGCTGGGTCCGTCTCCTTGGAAGAGATTTGCAAGGCGGCAACTTGGGCATCGGCCCATACCTTCTCCAGGCATTACCGCTTGACTGTGGCTGCTCGGGCGGAGGCCCGGTTTGGAGCTTCAGTGTTGCGGTCAGGGATTTCAATGTCCCGCCCTGGGTGAGTACTGCTTCGGTACATCCCACCAGTCTATGGATTGATCAGCATGGTCCTTTTTTTGTTACGACCAAGCCACAAAAAGGTGCCTGAACTGACCAGATGACCACAGGAGGGAAAGGAAGGTAAAATTATGTATCATACCTGATAATTTTCTTTCCATTAATCATAGCTGATCAATCCATAGCCCCTCCCAGATATCTGTACTGTTTATATTCTGGTTGCATTTCAGGTTCAAGTTTAGTCTTCAGTTCCTGTTCAGGAGGACTTCGTGTTCAAGTTTTTTCAATTGGATTCTTCAAGAGTTGAGACGAGTTTGTGTTACAGTGAGCTTCTGCATTTCTCTCCCCTCCGTTTTACGGAGCTCGATTGAGACCTAAATTCTGCCGGCGCTCCCTCCCACTTCGTGCGGCTGTAGGGCAGCTTTGTATCCCTCCCGCTTCGGCGGTGGTAGGGTCAGTCAGCTCCTCCCGCGGTTGCAGGATAAGCCAGATCCCCCCGCATCGGCGGGGTGGTGTCCTTCCCCCGCTCCGCGGGGATGAGCTGGACGGATTCCCCTCCCCCACTTGTGTGGGAATGAGCTGGGTTAATTCCCCTCCCCCGTTTCGGCAGTGGTGAGCTGGGCGGAGTGTCCCTTTGTGGGTGTAATTCTCTAAGTGCTGAGTTCTGCGGATGGAGCTTGGATATCGACATACTGAGGAGTTTCCGGCAGCACATGACACATATAGGGAGGCAAAAGGATTGCTCTCTATCTCCACCTGCTGGTAGATGGACACAACCCACCAGTCTATGGATTGATCAGCTATGATTAATGGAAGAAAATTATCAGGTATGATACATAATTTTACCTTCCTTTCCCTCCTGTGGTCATCTGGTCAGTTCAGGCACCTTTTGTGGCTTGGTCGTAACAAAAAAGGACAAGTAAGTCTCAAGTGTTCGTCAGGGACTCCCTTCTTTTTCGATTATGGGTTGAGGACGCTCGTGTTAGTTACGCCCATGTCCCGCCTTTGCTACGCCTCCGACACGCCCCTAGGAACTTTGGTCGTCCCCGCGACGGAAAGCAGTTGGGGACGCACAAAATCGGCTTTTGATTATGCCGATTTGGGCGACCCTGGGAGAAGGGTGCCCATCTTCCGATTTCTTCTAGCATTCTTCTGGTGACAGCCAGAATGCAGCAGCATGCCTGCTTATAGGTGTTCAGAAATCAAATCATATTACCCAAGTTTTGAAAAGGCTTCACTGGAGCTTCATCGTAAACGTAACCCTGTTGTTAAATACAGGATTATGTTTAAGATGTTTATGTGTAATTCATCAACATCCTTGTTAGCACCTCTGTGGGACAGCGCTTCACAAAACCAGAACACTGTATCAATGATTTTATGGTGAGAATACTAAAATGAAACTTTAAGACAAGCCAGGAACGTAAGACCTTTGAAGTAAAAATGATTAAATATTTTGACACCCACCGGACAGGACTTAACAAAGATCTGGGTTTTGTAGCCCATTATAAACCATAAAATTCTACTGCTTTATCAACTTCTTATCTACCATGCATCTCTCCCTGCCTCTCATCTTACCCAACCCACCCTCTTCCTGTGAGACTGTCATTGGAATGCTTTGGTGTTTCAGTTTATTCTGATCTGAAGAAGAAGAGTTACCTTTGAAAGCTAATTAAAAAAAATGTAAGTCCCAATAATGTCTTATTTTCTTTTCTATGCTTTGTTTTATTTCTGTTTATTTCCTTTAAAAGTGGACTACATGGCTACCACATCACTCTACTCAATATCTATTTAAGGCACTACCATACCTTTCAAGCTGCTAGGCACTTGGCAAAATTTGTTCTCTTGATTCATCAGGAGTGGGCTAAGACCCTGTCGGGCCCATTTTCGAAAGAGGACGCCCATCTTTCGACACAGAATCGGAAGATGGACGTCCTCCTCCAGGGTCGTCCAACTTGTATAATCAAAAGCTGATTTTGGACGTGCCCAACTGCTTTGTGTCGCAGGGACAGCCAAAGTTCAAGGGGGCATATAGGAGGCATAGCGAAGGCGGGACTTGGGCATGCCTAACGCATGGACGTCCTCGACCTGTAATGGAAAAAAAAAAGGGCGTCCCAGACGAGCACTTGGACAACTTTACCTGGTCGTGTTTTTCTTACGACCAAGACACAAAAAGGTGCCCGAAATGACCAGATGACCACCAGAGAGAATTGGGGATGACCTCCCCTTACTCCCCCAGTGGTCAGTAACCTCCTCCCACGCTCAAAAAATATCTTTCAAAATCTTTTTTGCCAGCCTCAGATGTCATACTCAGGTCCATGACAGCAGTATGCAGGTCCCTGGAGCAGTTTTAGTGGGTGCAGTGCACTTCAGACAGGCAGACCCAGGCCCATCCTCCCCCCTACCTGTTACGTTTGTGGAGGAAACAGCGAGCCCTCCAAAACCCACTAGAAACCCACTGTACCCACATCTAGGTGCCCCCCTTCACCTATAAGGGCTATGGTAGTGGTGTACAGTTGTGGGTAGTGGGTTTTGGGGGGCTCAGCAGACAAGGTAAGGGAGCTATGTACCTGGGAGCAATTTCTGAAGTCCAGTGCAGTGTCCCCTAGGGTGCCCGGTTGGTGTCCTGGCATGTGAGGTGGACCAGTGCACTACAAATGCTGGCTCCTTCCATGACCAATGGGCTTGCATTTGGTCGTTTCTGAGATGGACGTGCTTGGTTTCCATTATTGCCGAAAATCAGAAACGACCAAGTCTAAGGACGAGCATCTCTAAGGACGACCAAAATTTCAAGATTTGGACGTCCCAGACCGTATTATCGAAATGAAAGATGGACGTCCATCTTGTTTCGATAATACGGGTTTCCCCGCCCCTCCATTGGAATGTTTTTCGAGGATGTCCTCAACAAAACTTGGGTGTCCCTTTTGATTATGCCTTTCTGTGTATCCCAGGCAGTGATATGTACTCATAAGGACCACTGAAGGATGGGAGTCTCTGATTTTAAGTCTTATTTGGCAGCTCAGGTCAGGCATCTATGGGATTAGAAGGGAGGAGTAGCCCAGAAACCTTTTATGAAAATAGAACAATTTTATCTTTGTCCCTTTCCGTTGAAAGAGGCTTCCTGAGGGTCCTGGGCTTCTGCGTGGTTTTCGGGGATGCTAGTCCAGTACTTGGGCATGTCTTAAATGTGGACACTAGTGAAACATAGTGTGATGGGGAATAGGTGGTGGTCTTGGGTGTCTGCTCTATCTTTGCGCTTGGAGGCGATGTGCCCCAGATGAATGAGGTTCTGGTCTGCTGGGGTGCTAAGGGGCTGTTTCTACCCTCGCAGCTGTATGCTAATGGCCATCTTAAATCCTTTGACTTATTATGTACTGAATTTTCCCTCAGTAAGGCTGATTTCTGTCTATATTTGCATATTAGGCATTGTTTTATCTTCAGACTTATATAAAGCTGTGGTGTTGCAAAAACTGCATCCCTTAGAACTGTGGGTGATTCCCACCTTGTCCAGGGGAATGATCTCTGCACTCTATAAAATAATTTGAGTTTCTGAATTTAAACTATTACCATATGACAGCTTGGACATGGGAGTTGTTTCTCACTTTCACCGATCAACAGTGGAAGGACATTGTGTGGACAACTCATTCCTTTTCAGTGTCAACCCGCCTTAAAGAGAATGCTTTGAAACTTTTGCTTCAGTGGTATGTCACACCTTCAAAGAAGAGGGTTGGTAGTCACTCCGTCTTGTTGGAGGAACTGTGGCAAGCCTGGATCCTGCACATGTGGTAGGACTGCCCGGTTATATTGAACTTTTGGACCTCTGTTCAAGGGGAGCTGGACAGTTCCTTGGGTATTTGTTCTTAGTAAGGAGATGTGCTTAGTCACTACCCTCCTGGTCTGTTTTCATCTTCCTTCAAGATTTTGAAATAGGAATATATGCCACTCACTTGTTGGCTGATTTGGAAGTCCTGTGATCCCTTATCGTGGGGCGTTGGTGCCAGAAAACGACACTTTTGTGTTTTTGTTATGGAGCATCTGACCGCTCTTAGGCAGAACCAAGTGGGCAAACTAGGCCACATGTGGACAATGTTGCACAGTTATCTAGATTCTTCATCTTGTGGTCCTTTGGCATAGAAGAGGGAGGGCAGGGTTTGTATTGTTTTGTTAAGAATGTTGATACTTATATGGTTCTGGTTCTTTAATAAAAAATTAAGTATGGAAAAAAAGATGACTGAGTGAAGAATGTGAAATAGTGTTCAAGTAGGTTGCAGTTTAGTTTGTCGCTTAACAGCTTTTCATCTGGATGTAACTTCAAACAGTTGGCTTGTTTTGTCTTCTTTAGAAACACATATTTCAGTGGACAAAAAGTTAGAGACTTTCTAGATGTAGCATAGCTCCTTCTAAAAAGTAGCTATCTTCACCCTATAGTCAGGTGGTAAGCTAACCACCTTTAAATGTTTCTAACTTGATAGATTTTCTAAGAACATGAAAACAACCATCTGGAAACTGCTGGATTCCTAGTTCTAATTCTCATTAAATGGCTCAGTTAATCTCTGGTCAGTGGATAGTATTCGGGTAGTATTTTCTACAGACAGCTGTCCATCCTCTTGCAGACTTCTGTTCCTCACTATAGTAACAGCTCTCATACTACAGACTCCTATCTCCTTTTTGAAGTTGTTTGGCAAATCACATATTTACTTCTTGGAAAGCTTAGATAAGTGAAATCAGCCAAAAGTCCCAGAAGCCTTACTCACCTAGGTTTTCTAAGTGTGGTTCTGAATGCATTCTTAGGCCAGCGCATCAATGGATTGGAAATTGATACAGAGCACTGTTACATAGTAAACATACATAGTAGATGACGGCAGAAAAAGACCTGCACGGTCCATCCAGTCTGCCCAAGAAGATAAATTTCATATGTGCTACTTTTTTATTTGTACTGTCCTCTTCAGTGCACAGACCGTATAAGTCTGGCCAGCCCTATCTCCCACCTCCCAACCACCAACCCCCCTCCCAACCACCAGCTCTGGCACAGACCCTAATGTCTGCCCAGCACTATCCCCGTCTCCCAACTACCAGTCCCGCCTCCCACCACCAGCTCTGGCACAGACCGTATAAGTCTGTCCAGCACTATCCCTGCCTCCCACCACCGGCTCTGGCACAGACCGTATAAGTCTGCCCAGCACTATCCCCGCCGCCCAACCACCAGCCCCGGCACAGACCGTATAAGTCTGCCCAGCACTAGTCCCACCTCCCAACCACCAGCCCCAGCACAGACCGTATAAGTCTGCCCAGCACTAGCCCCGCCTCCCAACCACCACTCTGCCACCCATTCTAGGCTAAACTCCTGAGGATCCCTTCCTTCTGCACAGGATTCCTTTATGTTTATCCCACGCATGTTTGAATTCCGTTACCGTTTTCATCTCCACCACCTCCCGCGGGAGGGCATTCCAAGCATCCACCACCCTCTCCGTGAAAAAATACTTCCTGACATTCTTCTTGAGTCTGCCCCCCTTCAATCTCATTTCATGCCCTCTCGTTCTACCCGCCTTCCCATCTCCGGAAAAGGTTTGTTTGCGGATTAATACCTTTCAAATATTTGAACGTCTGTATCATATCACCCCTGTTTCTCCTTTCCTCCAGAATATACATGTTCAGGTCAGCAAGTCTCTCCTCGTACGTCTTGTAACGCAAATCCCATACCATTCTCGTAGCTTTTCTTTGCACCGCTTCAATTCTTTTTACATCCTTAGCAAGATACGGCCTCCAAAACTGAACACAATACTTCAGGTGGGGCCTCACCAACGACTTGTACAGGGGCTTCAACACCTCTTTTCTTCTGCTGGTCACACCTCTCTCTATACAGCCTAGTAACCTTCTAGCTACGGCCACCGCCTTGTCACACTTTCAACGCCTTCAGATCCTCAGATACTATGACCCCAAGATCCCTCTCCCCATCCGTACTTAGCAGACTCTCACCGCCTAACACATACGCCTCTCTTGGATTTCTACTCCCTAAGTGCATCACTTTGCATTTCTTCGCATTGAATTTTAATTGCCAAACCTTAGACCATTCTTCTATCTTGATGAATGCTTTCCTTTTTGGCAGCAGAGTTTTCCAGTTAGCACTAAAACACTGCGTCTTCCTGGAGTTCTTCTTGCCAGGTCATGGAATATATCCTTCAGGAGCACACCTTATATGCAAATCAATCGTACTTTGATGCTTGCACTGAACAACATCCTTCTGTATGATCTAGACAAACATACTAGACGAAATAGCACCCATACGAACAAGAACCTCATGTAAACAAAACTCGATACCATGGTCCGACCTGGAACTGAAAAAGCTAAAAACGCAAACCAGGAAACTCGAACTAGCATGGAAAAAAACAAAAGACGAACACACACTCAACTCATAGAAACTAACCGAAAGTAAATATAAATATGCAACAAGACAGGCCAAAAGATCATACTATAAAGCTAAAATAGGGACAGACTACAAAGACTCGAAGAAATTATACCAACTCGTGAACAAACTAGACACCACCTCGGTCTCGACAACAAATACAGATATCCCAACCACAGACGAACTTGCTAAGTACTTCAATGAAAAAATTGTAAATCTCCGCAATACACTACTCAGGACAACACCAATATCAAAAACTTCCTTAATGAGTTGGATCCAACCTTTGGAGAATACCCAGCTGATCGAACCTTGTCAAACTTAATTCCCCTAACCAACGAAACAGGTACCCAGGTGATTAGAAGGTTCACCAACACCAGGGCTTTTTTTGAGGGGGTACTTGGGGGTACTGAGTACCGGCACCTTTTCCATTGTCTGCTAAAATTGACCCATTGACCCCAAGTTTTAATGAAAGAGCTCAGGCTCTACACACCAATTCTGCCTTCTCATAGATTCTGTGACTGGTTGCAGGGGGCCTGGCTATTGTGAGGTGGGTCCCTCAGTGATCACCCCACCCCTGAAGGGTGGCTTAGCTTTTGAGTACCGGCACCTTTTTTGCTAGGAAAAACGCACTGACCAACACACACTATAAACCTTAGATACCTGTCCCAGCTACCTCATAGAATCTGCCCCTGAC
Source organism: Microcaecilia unicolor (assembly GCF_901765095.1). NCBI lineage: Eukaryota > Metazoa > Chordata > Amphibia > Gymnophiona > Siphonopidae > Microcaecilia > Microcaecilia unicolor. Next base: position 323,430,599 of record NC_044032.1, on the reverse strand, counting down.
CGCTTTATAGCAGACCTCACTTCCCACCTAAACTACATGTTACAGCAAGGCCTCTTCCCCAATGAAAATGGCAATATCCTACTCACCCCAATACCGAAAGGCACTAAGAAAAAAACAAATGAAATCACCAACTACTGCCCACTAGCATCTATCCCGTTGGTAATCAAACTGGTGGAAAGCATGGTAACCAAACAACTTACTGACTACATAAACAAATTCTCAATCTTACACCAATCACAATCAGGATTCCGCCCCCTCCACAGCACTGAAACTGTACTAATTACCCTCCTTGCCAAATTCATACAGGAAATAGCATTAGGCAAATGTATCCTCCTCCTCCAATTCGACATGTCTAGTGCATTCGACATGGTAAACCACAATATAAAGACTTCTTGACTACTTCGGGATTGGTGGAAACATCCTTAGCTGGATTAAGGGTTTCCTAACCACAAGAACATATCAAGTAAAATTGAACTGAAACATATCATCACCGTGGAAAGCAGACTGCGGAGTACCTCAAGGATCACCGCTATCACCGATCCTTTTCAACCTAATGATGACCCCCCTAGCCAAGTCACTATCCAGTCAAGGCCTCAACCCTTTCATCTATGCAGACGACATCACAATATACATTCCTTATAAACACGACCTAACAGATCACTAACGAAATCAAGCTCAGCATGAATATCATGGACTCATTTCAGCTAAAACTAAATAAGGAAAAAACACACTGTCTCATCCTCTCATCCCAATACAGTACGGACAACCCAACAAACATCAACATCCCAAACTACACCCTCCCTATCTCAGACAGCCTGAAAATCCTCGGCGTCATAATGGACCGTAATTTAACACTAGAGAGCCAAGTGAAATCCACAACAAAGAAAATGTTCTTCTCAGTGTGGAAACTCATAAGTACATAAGCACCGCCCAGTGGCGTTCCTAGGGTGGCTGACACCCAGGGCGGATCACCGATGCGCCCCCCCCCCCCGGCAAAAGGCCACCTCCCCCCCCCCCCCCGTGAAAGGACCCACCTCCCCCCCCCCCGGGGAAAGGACACCCCCCACGGGTGCATTTTTACCTGCTGGGGGGGGGGGGGGGGGTGCCGCACGCCTGTCTGCTTCGCTCGTTCCATGCTCCCTCTGCCCCGGAACAGGAAGTAACCTGTTCTGGGGCAGAGGGAGCATGGAACGAGCGGAGAAGACAGGCGCGTGGCACCCTCCCAGCGGCGTGCACCCAGGGCAGACCGCACCCACCGCCCCCCCCCCTCCCAGGAACACCACTGGCACCGCCATACTGGGAAAAGACCAAGGGTCCATCAAGCCCAGCATCTTGTCTGACAGCGGCCAATCCAGGCTTCAAGAACCCGGCAACCCCCCCCCCCCCCCCCCCCAATTTTTTAAGTAATGTTCAATGGACTTTTCCCTCAGAAATCTGTCCAAACCCCCTTTAAATTCCGTAAGGCCAGCTGCTGTCACTACATTCTAGGCAACGAGTTCCAGAGTCTAACTACACGCTGAGTAAAGAAAAACGTTCTCCTATTTGTTTTAAATCTACCATATTCTAGTTTCATCTTGTGTTCCCTGGTTTTGTTGTTGTTTGAAAGTGTAAACAAACGCTTCACATCTGTCCACTCTAATCCGCTCATTATCTTATAGACTTCTATCATATCACCCCTCAGCCGCCTTTTCTCCAAGTTGAAGAGCCCTAACCTTCTCAGCCTTTCCTTATAGGGAAGTCATTCCATTCCCTTTATCATTTTCGTCGTCCTTCTCTAATTCCTTTATATCTTTTTTGAGATGCGGCGACCAGAATTGGACACAATACTTGAGGTGCGATTGCACCATGGAGCGATACAACGGCATTATAACATTCTCTTGTTTGTTTTCCATCCCTTTCCTAATAATACTCAACATTCTGTGCGCTTTCTTAGCTGCCGCAGCACACTGAGGAGACGTTTTTAACGTCTTATCAACGATGACTCCCAGATCCCTTTCTAGGTCCGTGACTCCTAACGCGGAACCTTGCATGACATAGCTGTAATTCAGGTTCCTCTTACCCACATGCATCACTTTGCACTTGTCAACATTGAACTTCATCTGCCATTTGGACGCCCAATCCCCCAGTCTCGCGAGGTCCTCCTGTAATCTTTCACACTCCTCCTGTGACTTGACGACCCTGAATAACTTTGTGTCATCTGCGAATTTAATTACCTCACTAGTTACTCCCATCTCTATTGTCATTTATAAATATGTTAAAAAGCAGTGGTCCCAGCACAGACCTCTGCGGAACCCCGCTAACTACTCTTCTTCACTGAGAATACTGACCATTCAACCCTACTCTTTGCTTTCTATCTTTCAACCAGTTCTTAATCCATAGTAGTAGCCTACCTCCGATCCCATGACTCTCCAGTTTCCTCAGGAGTCTTTCATGAGGCACTTTGTCAAACGCCTTTTGAAAATCCAGATACACAATATCCACCAGCTTCCCATTGTCCACATGTTTGTTCACCCCCTCAAAAAAATGCAGTAGATTGGTGAGGCAAGACTTCCCTTCACTAAATTCGGCTAACTTTGTCTCATCAGCCCATGTTTTTGTATGTGCACAAACGCTTGAAACCATTGTTCCCGAGGGAAACATTTCATAACCTGATACAATCAATGGTACTAAGCCAGGTAGACTACTGCAATGGAATCTATGTGGGCGGAGGGCAGGGGGGATTGGGGGGTCGCTGGACATGGGTGGATGGCAGGGGGAAGAGAGAATCACTGGACATGGGTGGTTGGCATGGGGAAGAGAGAATCACTGGACATGGGTGGATGGCAGGGGGACAGGGGGGGTTGCTGGACAAGGGTGGAGGGCAGTGGGTTGCTGGACATGGGTGGAGGGGAGGGGGACAGGAGGGTAGCTGGACATGGGTGGATGGCAGGGGGAAGAGAGAATTGCTGGACATGGGTGGATGACAGGGGGGAACGGGGGGGGGTCGCTGGACATGGGTGGATGGAGGGCAGAGGAGAGGAGGGCTGCTAGACATGGGTGGATGGAGGAGAGGGAAGGGAGAGAGAAGAAATGCTGGACATGGATGGAGGCGAGGGAAGAGTGAGGAAGGAGATGAGATAAGGGAAAAAGAAGAGAGGAGAAAAACTGCACATGGACATAGAAAATAGGCAGAAGCTGGATCCACTGGACAGTCAAGTCTGTGCAGGACCCAGCTTTTACTTACGGACGTAGGGCAAGAAATGAAGAAGAAAGGAGGAAAGTAAAGAAATAAATGGAAAGGAAGCCCTGGAAACAGAGTTAAGAGGACAGATAGCAGCAGAATCAGATACTGAGCCAGCATGATCAGAAAAACGAAGTCACCAACGGTAGAAAAAATCATTTTATTTTCATTTTAGTGTCTGGAATATGTCCAATTTGAGAATTTACATCTGCTGTTTTATTTTGCACTGGGTATACTGGAGCTGGAACAGATTTCAGAAATTATTTATAATGAAAAAAAATCACGTTATTTTTTTCTCCTATACTAGTATAATGTTTTCAATGATGTCTGCTTATATGCGCTATGGCTGGTATAAGGGGTGTGGCTATAATAGGGGTGGAGTCATATGTGGTGACTCCGCCCACAATGAGTACCGTCACCTTTTTTTCTACAAAAAAAGCACTGCATAGGACAGAGCTTCTGTTTGCTTGGTACGGAAAGCCGTTGCTAACTTGATAAGCAGCATACTGCAACTTCAGATCTTTTCTTTTATCACACTTTGATCTAGGGGATTTGAGTGTCTCAAGTGTAGCCTTTTTTTTTCTTTATGCTGTAAAGGCAGTTGTCACTGATCCCCAAGCTGCTGCTTGTAGGTGGTGAAAGTAGATCAGTTGTGAAGGTTGACCCATGTTCCTGCAGTCCTGGTCATAATCTCCTATCTCTCCATGATAGAACATCCAGCTGATTTCTGGTCACACTGGACCTATAGTTTTTAACTTTGCTGAACTGCACTTGAATTCCTTGGTTTTCTTTTTTTAGTTCAATCATTTTTTATCGATGATCAACAAAATACAGTAATTAAACAGTTCTATTTAGAATCAGTATATAACACCAACTTGTCAAACTACACAGAGTGCTTCTTTGCTTTGTCATCATGAATTTAATTTTCCCTCCCTCCCATTCCCTTATCTTATGGTTCAATCTACTCATTAAACCTCTGTTTAGGCTATAATTCTTATATATCGCATAAAATCCACTGATACTGCATTACCCACAAAGAACACAATAGAAGAACATATTGATAACTATGTACTGCAACACCGTCTGCAAAATAGCCCTCTTTAAAAGCCTTCCCTTGCTCCACCCTCCCCCTCCCTGTTATCCCCTTTATTAAATTATACAACAAATCTGTACCAACACAACAACTGACTCCTAGCTCCCTCTCGCTGAACTTCCCAAGCTACACCGTAGCCTGTTAATCTACTATTAAGCAAGAGGAGCTTACATTGCGGTTGCCTGAAATAAGATTCAGGCAAGGCCCCCCCTGAAACAGTCTCCCATGGATCCAGTGGGACCTTACGCTACTACCACCCTCCTCTTCCTGTTAACCTATGGTCCCCTTTCACAATAGGGAACCCTCTAGCTTGCAAGAAGAAGATATAAGAGAAAAAAGAAGAAAAAAGAAAAGAAAAAAATATATATATTATATAATCACAAACACTAAATAAATTATAATAATAATAAATAAAAATGTTCAGAGCCTATTTAATATTAAACTCTGTGCCCTAGGTGACAGCGACTGTATATATGGTTCCCAAATGTCCAGAAATGCCTTTCGTCTCTTGGGGAAGGATCCCACCCCCCTACGCTCCATAACCATGATCTCATGAAACTTGTTCCTCCAATGCCAGTATTCTGGAGATTTCTCACTCTTCCATGCGCCCATAATAAGTTTTTTACCCTCTATGCTGGCCTTGTGTATGAGCTGCTGAGCCCCTCTACCACAAATTCTGAATACTTCGTATTTGTCCAAAATTATTCCCAGGGGTGAAAACGGAATCTTGTGCATCACCAGGGATTCCAGATATCTGAATATCTGTTTCCAAAAGATCTGAATCATGCTGCACTTCCAAAGAGAATGAAAGAACGTGCCTTCTCCCCGTTTGCACTTGGAACATAACGGGTCCTCGACACCTCCAATTTTAAGCACTTGGTTCTTAGCCATATATGCTCTAAAAGTTATTCTGTATTGGCATTCCCACAATCCTGCATTTACAGAAATCTGCGGAATGCGAGATATCAATTTCCGAAAATCCAACTGTAGCTGTGGTTGCTCCAAATCCACCGCCCACCTCTGACCAACTTGTCCCATGTCTTTTTCACCCTCTAGCTCTCCCAGAGCTTTCTGTAATCCCGATACGGACAATCTATCTCCGGGGATATCCCCGAAAAAAGCTCTTAATCTACGCCCATGACCTCCCTCCAGCTTACTGGGCTCCAAGGATCTAACATAGTGTGTCAACTGATGGTATGCAAATAGATGTATCGGACTAATGCCCACCCCCAGTGCTCCCAGAGATAAAATCCTCCCTCCAGAATCCAAAACGTGTTCAAGTCTTGTGATCCCCAGCTCTTCCCATCTGCGAAATGTTGGACTGTCAGAACCTGGTGTAAACTGTAAATTCCCCTGTAACGGAAGTAAGTCAGAGGTATCTGCTCCCAGTCCCCACAGCCCATTGAGGTCCCTCCACACCTCTCTCAGTGGGCGCTATTGCGCACATGTTCTGGTAGTTCTCTTCTGGCACAATGTAACAAATAATACGGATGAGTTGGCCTAAAGAAATCAAATTCCATATTACGTGGTGTGTAATCTTGTCTCCCCAACATCCAATCTCCTAGGTGTCTCAACAAACACGCTTGATTGTATCTCCGCATGTTCGGAAGCCCCAAACCCCCCTCCCTCCATGGTCCAAAGAGACATTGCAATGTTACCTTGGGCTTCGCTTCTCTCCACACGAACTTCCGCAGGTGTCTATACAACTGGCGGAGATCTTTTTGTCTGAGTCGCAAAGGCAACACCTGAAATGCATACAGCCACTTGGGAAATTCCACCATATGAAACAGGTGAACTCTCCCATGTAAAGTAAGCGGCAGTGTCCCCCATTGACCCAACCGGCCCTTCATCTTATCCTAATAAATTTGTGTAGTTCAGTTGATATAATTTGGTCATGCTCATTGCGACTCTCACACCTAAGTACGGGAGGAAATCCGTCGCCCATTTAAGCGGGAACCCAGACTCCCACTCCCTCTTTACACTTGCGTGTGCTGTTAGTGCTAAGGATTTAGAGTAGTTAATCCGGAGACCCGCAAAATCCCCATACTCCTGGAACAGTTCCAATAGGGCTCTCAATGAACGACCCGGTTGTGTAAGATGGACTAATATATCGTCTGCAAAAGCAGAAACCTTGAATGAAGAAGCACCCCAGGTCACCCCCTCCACCTCTGGGTGTGACTCGATCTCCCTAATCAAAGGGTCCAATGCGAGCACAAAAAGCAGAGGGGACAATGGGCACCCCTGCCGCGTGCCCCTCCTGATTTTGAACAATGAAGATTGCTCCCCATTCACCCATATAAACGCCCTGGGATTGTAGTAAAGCGCCCCCACAGCCTCTCGAAACATACCTTCTATACCAACTCTTTCCATCACCTGGAACAGAAAGTTCCAAACTACGCGATCAAAGGCCTTCTCTGCGTCAAAACTGACCAACAGAGAAGGCCTTTTCCCGGCCTCCACAATTTCAAGAGACGCCAAAAGAGCCCTAACATTCCTCCCCACAGATCTACCCTTCACAAATCCGACTTGTGGGGAAGCGATCAGGTCTGGCAGTACTCTAGACAGTCGATTCGCCAGAATCTTAGCATATATCTTAACGTCACAGTTTAGCAATGATATGGGTCTATATGACCCTACTTCTAGCCCATCCTTTCCTGGTTTCTTTAATACTATCACTTTCGCTATGTTCATGGAATCCGACATCTCTCCTGTATTGGCCATCTCATTATATAAATTTAACAAGGGAAGTGTCACCCACTCTTGGACTATCTTAAAGTAGGCCATAGTAAAACCATCTGGCCCCGGCGCTTTTTGTATCTTACTTTGTTGGAATGCCAACATCACTTCACCTTCCGTAATTGGGCCATTTAGATATAACTTTTGTGAATCCGATATCTGGGGCAGGGTGTGATTAAGTAAATAAAGCATACTATCGGGAGATCACGTGATGCATTGAGAGCAACGGCGGCGTTTTGGCTGTGCTCCGGGGTCCCCTCTCCATAAGTACAGATCAGGCTGTTTGAAACCTCCTTTGGGGCACTACTGATACGGCGATCGGGTACATAAGTAGTGTATGGAAGCTTACCTGGTGCCGATGCCGCCTGGATCCGCAAAAAGAAGCGTTAAAGGGGAGAAAGGAAAGTCGCCACCGGCTCCGGCGGTATCCAAGATGGCGGACACCTCGATCGAGGCACAACCGGAGTTCTCAACGAAACAGCTTGCCCAAATTACTAAAGCAGTGGAGGCGGCTCTGGAGCCTCGTTTCGAGTCCCTTGCGGGGCAGCTGGGCCAGATGGAAGCGCGGATTACTGAAACGGTGAGGCGGACAACAGAGCTAGAAAACCGCGTGTCGGAGGCGGAGGACACGTGGAACCAGAGCATGCCGGCGCTCAAAGCTCTGGAAGATAAAGTAAGAGCGCAAGGCGAAAAACTTGAAGATTTGGAGAGTAGGGCCCGCCGCTCCAATATAAGACTGGTGGGGATACCAGAGACAACCCCAGACAAGAATTTGGGGGCCCTGCTTGAAACATAGTTGCAACAGGAATTTGCGCTCTCAGATAGTCGCGGGGCCTTTTGCATTGAAAGGGCGCATCGCTTGGGCAGATTCCAAAAAGAGTCATCGAAACCAAGAGTGGTAATCGTGAAAATTCACAATTACATACATAAGGAAGAAATAATGCAGGGATACAGAGCTAAAAGAGACTCTTTAAGATATAATGGAGCACCGATATTGATCTTCCCGGATTATCCAGCGGGCGTTCAGGAAAAAAGACGACGCTTCCACCCGGTGTGCTCGAAGTTAGTGGAGAAAAAGATCCGCTTCACACTAGCTTTTCCCGCAATCCTAAAGATCTATCAGGATGGCAAGTGGAACAACAACTTTGACTCCGACAAGGCTGCGATGGAATATATTAATAAACAACAGCTCGACTATAAAAGTGAAACTTGAGTGAGCCCAGGCGCAAAAGAGGACAAGGAGGTGGTAATCGTATAAGAGTGATAAACCTGGACTGTTTTGGGACTATGTCCGAGAGGGGAATTGATCTGTTTGCACATTTCAATGTTATCTTGGTTTTCGAGGTATAATGCACAAGTAGAAGCAGGGGATGTGTGGATACTTTAATGGGGGAGGGGACCCTTTGCATTAGAGTGAATCTCAGCGATGTATGCAAAATCATCGCCAAGGGCAATGGGATGTTTGGGACAGGGAGGGGGGGTGGGGGGGGGGGGTTGAGGGTGTTGGGTTTAGGAAGGGGATAGAGGTACCTTGTGAGTCAGACCACAACATTCTTAGAGGGCATGGAATACAGCAAGGCTTGCTTACAGAGATCAGGGCCCATGTTGGCATCCGGGTGTGGGGGAGGGGCTGGGCTCCCATATCCGCAGAGTTGGTCTACGGGACGTCTGTGACAGATTACATACCTATAAGGGATTGTTTCCTATAGATTGATAACCTGGAATGTGGGGGGGATTTCCTCTCCCATAAAACGTAAGAAGGTCCTTACACACTTAAAGCGGCTTAATGCTGACATAGCTTGTCTACAAGAGACCAGATTGTCCGCTGCAGAACACGAAAAGCTCAAAAAGAGGTGGGTGGGCCAAGTAGACTATGTATCTTCGGGCCACAGAAGAGGGGGGGTGGCAATTTTATATCGTAAACACTTAGTGTACTCATCAGAAATTGTGTTTAAAGATGAGGAGGGGCGTTATTTGATGGTTAGGTTGAACATTCAGGGTAAAGATCTGTACTTGTTGTCAGTATATGCTCCCACCCCCCAAACACCTGATTTTTTCCCTGAGCTGATGCGGGCTCTCCTCCCGTTTAGAGATCAAGAGATAATCCTTGCAGGGGACATGAATGCAATTATGGACAGTGAGGTAGATTGTACGGGGAGGAGGAACATGAGGGCTGACAATAATAGGGGGAAGGACTTGCTATCCTCTTTTGTGACATCTCTTGGGTTGATAGACACATGGAGAGCTCTACACCCAGAGGGCAAGGACTTCACACATAGATCCCGCGCACACGGGACTTGGGCACGCTTAGATTACATTTTTGTGTCAGCATCTTTGTTCCCGTGTGCTGTGAAGGCCTCCATAGAACAAATTATAATCTCTGACCACTCCCCGATGATGATTAACCTAGAACTTGGGGGGGGGGGGATTTCCATAACGAAGCACTGGAGGTTCCCGGGCTACATGGTGAAGGATGTGGATTTCACTAGTTTTTTACAAAAAAAAATGGGAGGAGTTCTCTCTCCACAACCAGCAACACAGGGAGGATCCAGTCTTGTATTGGTGTATGGCAAAGGTAGTGATGAGGGGAGAAGTGATTTCCTACATGACGGCCAGGAAGAAAAAGGTGGCCACTAGTATTATTAACCTGACAGCACAACTGAGAGATGCCAAACGTACATTCATTACCTCCCCTTCACAGACACATAGGGATAACTATGAAGCGCTGCAAGTAACCATAAACTCCTTAATACAAGAACAAACACAAAAGAATATTACTTATTACAAATTTAGACTACATAAATATGGAGACAGGCAGGGAGGTTTGCTGGCCAAGATGGTTAGCCCCCCGTTAGGAAATCGTACTATCACCGCACTGAGGGACTCGCAGGGGAATATCCATACCAAAACTAATGAGATACTGGGATTGTTGCAAGAATATTTCAGAAACTTGTACACAGCGGGGGGCCCGGCCTCCACGGTGGACGTGGATGGGTTTCTGTCTGGATCGGGGCTGCCCAGGTTAGATGAAGGGACTCGAGCTACCTTGGAACAACCCCTTCAACTAAAAGAATTACAAAACGCTATCCGCAGTCTTAAGCTGGGGTCGGCCCGGGATAGATGGATTCTCAGGGGAATTTTACAAAGCTTTACAGCTGCCATAGTTGCACCCTTGATGGAGTACTATCAGGCGGTGATAGATATGGGAAGCTCCACAGCATGAAAATACGGCACTGATCACAATTTTACTTAAACAGGGTAAATCGGCGCTGGATCCAGATTCCTACCGTCCTATTTCTCTAATCAATGTATACATTAACTACTAGCAAAGATACTGGCCAATAGGTTACAGCGAATATCTCAGAGTTAATAAGCCCGCTCAGGTGGGGGTTCATTCCCAAGCAGGCACTCGGTCCGACATGTACTGAGAGTTTTCTTATCTATGGCCCTTTGCAATAGTCAAAAAGAACCTGGCATGCTAGTGAGCCTAGACGCAGCGAAGGCTTTTGATCATGTGGACTGGAGTTTTTTGTTCAGGGTGCTGGAGTGGATGGGGTTCCCAGAAGGATTCGTTCGCCCTATAAGAGCCTTATATGAAGGATTAGGTGCACAGGTGACAGCAAATGGAGAGAGATCTGATTGGTTTCCGGTATGCAGGGGAACAAGGGCAGGGGTGCCCTCTGTCACCCTTCCTGTTTGACCTTTACCTGGAGGCCTTGATACGGACTTGATGGTGCCGATGGAATTAGGGGGTGTACATTACTGGCGAGAAGTGAAAACCGTTGGCTTATATGCGATAGACATTCTGCTGTCTTGCGGGAGCCACAGGCGTCTTTGCATATGCCTTGGAAGTGGTGAGGAGATATGGGCCCTTTCGGGTTTTCGCTGACCTTCAGAAGTCATGCGCACTTGCTTAGATGTAGGGCTACAACATACATGGCGGGGAGCTTCCCACTACGCGGGGCAGACACAAAACTAAAATACTTGGGGATAATAATTCGCAAGATCTGTCGACTCTCTACAAACTTAATATGGCCCAATGATGGAAAAGTATGAATTAAAATTGACGTTGGGGCAGGCTCTCCCGCTCTCTCTGTGGGGGAGGATTGCACTCTTTAACATGCTCATGGCCCCGAGTGGGCTGTATCTTTTCCAACGCTCTCGCTGTTCTTAAAGGGGGAAAAGAAGAACGGGTATTAATAGGCTGTTGCAAGGATTTCTCTGGCGGGGGAAACGTCCTAGATTGCCCCTATCAGTAGTCTTCACCTCTAAGGACAGGCGGGATGGGGCTTTTGAGTTTAAGGTACCTTTTCGATTGCATGTGCTATGAGGCATGTTAACGACTGGTGTTCGGGGAACGGCGGAGTTTTCCAATACGGTGGCTGAGACGACAATCGTCCCTGGGACACATTTTAGCTATCTCCTGCACACGGTACGCGTTACCCGCCCTCAGCATACCACCATCATCCCTTATTGTACTCTCTTAGAGCAACTTGGAGGTGGGTGTGTAGAATGCACAATTTCAATGCTAGAGTCACCTCCGCTGCTTTCCATATGTAACAATCCAGAGATTTCCTCCGGGGTTGGGTGCTAGTGTCTTTGGCAGGTGGAGGAGCAGAGGGGTTGTTTACTTGTCCCAGGTAATTAATGAAGAGGGGCACTTAAAACATTGACTGATCTCATGGAGGATTTGGCATTCGGGCACACACTATTTTGCGCATGCACAACTAAAACACTATGTGTCCTCTCTCACAGTGGTCTGACCTCACAGAAGAATGTAGTAGATATTCTTACAGAAAATTATTCGCTCTGGGCACAGGAGTCTGTCCTTTGCGTTTCATCTTCAGCAGCTAAAGGACTCTACCAGAAATAGATTACACACGCTGGCTGCAAGCTGGTCAAGGGAACTGGGGTGTACGCTGACCCTGGAGATTGTAAGAATTTTATTAGGGAAATTCACTTACAACACCTATCAGTACCACATGTGAAAAATTATACAGATTCCTATTGAGGACATATTTAGCACCAAAGAGAGTAGCTCGTATAACCGGAAGCTTGTGATGGGACCTGTATCAGGTGTGGGAGCGGGTCAGCCTCATTGGACATATGTTCTGGCTCTGTCCTCTGGTGCAGCAATTCTGGGGGGATATTCTCCACACTCTGCACTCACAGTGGGGGTGCTCTTTAGTATGTGACCCTTTGATTCTATTTTATATTTACAAATTCACAGAGAGACCGCCACCTGGGTTTAAGGGATATGTAAAGTGGGCAATGTTGTTTGGGATTTCGACAATTCTGAAAACTTGGCGGTCGGACTTGAGACCACCAGTACCACTCTGGCGTGCCCTGATGATTCAACAAATGAAGCTTGATAGATGCAGGGTGCGGACACTGGACAGTGTGGAAGGGGAGGCGTTCCGTAAATTATGGGAACCTTTATGGCTGACCATGCCATCACGAGCGAGAAGCTATATTCTGAATATCTGACTGATTCACAAAGGGGGGGGGGGGAACATGGGGAGAGGGGGGGAGTCACTTGTTTAGGTTTGGGGGGTTTTAAAGTTGGCTTGGATAATGGAAATTCAACATGGCTGTTATACGCTGAACTGTTTTATTTTGTGTTTGTGATGTAATATGCAGCATATGTTGTCAATAAAAATGATTATACATATAAAGCATACTATCTGGCACTATATCTGTGGGCTCCCGATATAAACATTCATAATATCTTTTAAAGCGCTCCGTTATATCTTTAGCTGTCCTAAGAAGTCGACCTCCCTCTTCCCTTATTTCCAAAATGCTCTTATTACACCCTTCCCTTCCTAACAATCTACCCATCAACACTCCTGCCTTATTTCCATGGATAAAGTATTGGTATTTATAATACATATGCGATTTCTTCGCCCTCTGATGGAGCAATTCATTCAAGGCCTGCTGTGTAGCTAGAAGAGCACCTTTCCCTTCCGGAGTCATTTTTACCCCACATCTTACCCTTTGTAAACGGATTTCTTTTTCCAATCTAAGAATCTCCTTATCTCTCATCTTTTTGAACCCTGGCCCTATAAGCTATGATCTCACCCCGCATCACTACTTTGGAGGTTTCCCAGTATAAACGAGGTTGGTGTTGATGATCCTTATTGTGGTCCGCAAATTCCCTCCATTTCCCATCTATGTACTCCTTAAACTTAGGGTCCCAAAATAGTTCCAATGGGAATCTCCAGCCTCCCCTACTCCCCACTTCCCCTAACCCTTGCATCTGCAGCCAGATAAGCGAATGATCCGATATTTCACACGGACCTATCTCTGCAACTGATACTTTAGAGAAGAGATCTCTGGAAATAAACAAGTAATCAATGCGTGACTGCGTAAGGTGTGCTCTAGACACATGTGTGTAATCCATCTGGGTGGGATGTAAAACCCTCCACGCATCAATCAAGTCCAGTGTCTTACAGAGAAAAGGCAGGCCCCAAGCAGCATGACCCAAATTCGGAGCTTGCACGCCCGTTTTATCCATCTGAATCTCATATACTAAATTAAAGTCTCCACCAAGTATGACATTTTTCCCTTGGTAAGGACTCAGCAGCTCTATAAGAGTTTTGTAAAATTTGCGATCCCAAACATTAGGTGCATAAACATTGCAAAAAGTGTATGTGACATTCCCCATCTCCACTTCTTCCAGCACAAATCTACCCTCTGGGCTCCGTTTAACCCTTTTAATCTGAAATTGCAGGCCCTTACGAAACATTATAAGTACTCCCCCTTTCTTGCCTACCGCCGGTGCGCCCACTACCTGTTCTATCCAACCTTTCTGAAACTTACTATGTTTCGATGCCGTCAGATGCGTTTCTTGTAAGAACACTATATCCGCCTTATGACGCTTCATGGCTTGTAAGACTTTGGTACGTTTGATGGGTGATGAAATCCCCCCCACATTCCATGATATTACTTTAACCATGCCTCAATAGTTCCCAAGATTCCCAATTAAACTTGATTTTTAACACTTTGGTACAGGTCATACCCCCCAGCCCCTGGGCGTGCCCTCCCTCCGATTATATAACTGAGAATGTACCAAACGCTGCAACCCAAGTCTGCTCTGATAAAATTATAAGAAAGGAGAAAAAAAAAAGACACAAATCCCCGCATCTCTCGTCTGCTGTATCCCCCCCTCCCACATACCAAAAGCGTTACTTGGGTCCTCTTTGAGAACCGGTCACGTTCCCGCCCCTCCCCTCACCCCGCGACATCTTGCACCATACAGATTTATATTACCCCTACATAACACACATCTCCCCCCTCTCAGAAATGAATGACACTCAGTCTCTCACTCCACATTCTAGAGCATACATTCAACCTTCATTTATATTGTTCAATGTTGCTGCTTGTTTATGTCACAGCCATCTTCTTCTTATGCACGTGCTTCAGACCAATCTACCTGTCCCTTTTCCCAATCAATGCACTGGACTGCTTCTGGAGTCCACAGCTGCACCACTGTCCTCTGGGTGAATCGTCATCCGCTTTACAAACTCCTTCGCCTCCTCTGGGGAAGTAAAAAAATGTAGCTTGCCATCGTTCTGGACTCTCAGCTTGGCGGGAAATAATAGAGCAAAATGTGCTCTTTTCTCATGTAGCTGCTTGCAGACCTCTGAAAACCGTCTACGCTGGGCAGACACCGCTGCCGAAAAGTCCTGGAAACATAGAACAGTTGATTCTTCGTATTGAATCCTTCCCCGCTGTCTCCAGGCACGCAAAATTTCCTGCTTATGATCATAATTCAACACTCTGCAAATCACGATTCGTGGTCTCTCTTCCCCTTGTCTTCGCTGCCCCAGACGATGCGCCCTTTCAATCTTAAAGCAGTTCTCCAATTGGTTTAGGGCAAGTACCTGAGGCAGCCATTTTTCCAGGAACCCCCGAAGATCTACCTTTCTCAGGGACTCCGGCAGTCCCACCAGCCTTAGGTTGTTGCGTCTGGACCTATTCTCTAGGTCCTCAATTTTTGCTTCCAGACTTTCCAACTTTTTTTGCATAGCGCTTTGGGCTGCCACTTGCTGTGTAGTTTGATCTTCTACATCTGACAGGCGCTGTTGGAAGCCTGCCATATCTGTTTTTAATCCTTCGAGTTTCCTGTCCATCTTTTCTATTTGGTCAGAGATCCGCTGCAGTTTCCTATCGACCGACGCCTCCAGATGGCTCGAGACTTCTGCTGCGATCTCCGCCGCCCAGACTGATCCAACTGATTCTCCCGAGGAGGCCGCGTCCGCCATTTTACCCTCTCCCTCGCGGCTCCTCGTCCCGTCCTTTCTGTTTGCTTTTGTTGTCATTGCAGCTTAAACAGAAATCGCCGCTGATTTACACCGCTGGGAGGTTCACACTGCTCGATTTTCACTTTTTTGAAGGTTTTATCGCTGATTTTGATGCCGCTAAGGGCAGATTTTAGCGAGGGTCCGCGGAGCTCTAATGTACGGCGTCCTCCCCTTTGCCTAGCATCACGTGACCGCCTTGGTTTTCTTTTTTTTTAAAACGTTATAATTTTTGCAAGAAAAAAAAATTACAGATACAAAAAAAAACCTATAATTCCCAAAGTTCACAGCATATAACATACTGTAACTCTTCAGCATTTAGCCAAATCAGAAGCAACAAATCCATTCAGCATCCCCCCAACCCCACAGCAGATAATCCATCCAAATAAAAGGGGAAGTCACAGTCTATCAGGAGAGCATTAAGGCTGGTCTACTGCATCCATAGCAGGTGAAGTATTTATCCATATGATATAACTATCCCAAGTTTATTGGAAAGACAGGAGTTTATTGTACTTATGCACCGTCAATTTGGACAGCACATAAATGTGGTGCAACTTGTCCAACAAAGCGGTGTGACCCGGAATCTCTGGTCGCTTCCATGTTGATACCGAAACAAGGCACCTAGTTGTAACTACCTGATGAATGAATTTCTGCTTATGAACTGAGGGACCAAAATTAAGCGAACATCCTGCAAAAGATTTATCAAGCCTTGTGCGTATAATTTCTGATACCAACTGTATCTCTTGGTCCCAAAAGGATTGGGCCATGGGACAGGTCCATCATATATGCACAAAAGTCCTCTATTCACCACAGCCCTGCCAATATAAATCATCACCCTGACCAAAAATAGTTTTAAGATGAGTAGCCATATACCACCATTGGTATAGCATTTTGTAACCATTCTCCGCCATGTTAGATGCTGTGGAAACTTGCAACAAATAACATAACATAAATTTTTCTCCCAATCTTGAACCTCAAAGATGGTGCCCAAAATGCCCTCTGAAACTTCTTTATAATGGTCTGGTATAGGATCTGGAGTAACTAGGCTTGTTAAAACCTTGTAATGTTGCCTCTGCCACTAACCCCCTGTACTGCCCGCTCAAGGAGTATTTCCTCCAGTTTCAGCTCTTTCCAGGCCTTGCGACACACAAAGAGGCATATTTTCAAAGCACTTTGGGAGGCTAAGTTCCATAGGTTTCTATGGAACTTTGGGAGGCTAAGTGTTTTGAAAATATGCCTCCGTGTCTATCATTTGTCTATAATGGAAGAAATCTTGTTGCAAGAGACCAAATTCCTTCTGCAATTCATTATAAGGCACTAACACCCATTCCTCGCCCAAGTACTATGTCCCATATCCAACTAAGGATATATTTAAGCTGTGCTGCTTGATAATAAAGCTTAAAATTATGTACTGCCATACCCTCTTGTTGAGAAAGCTGATAAAGCATTTTCTTTTGCACCCTGGGTTGCTTTTTCCAACAAATCTAATGAAAAAACTTTATGAAGCGGCCTAAAAAAGGTATCAAGTGGGACTGGTAAAGCAATAAACAAATAGCTTAGGGAGCACCACCATCTTTATCACATGAATTTTCTCCACCCAAGAAATAGTCAAATTCAACCATCTCTTGAGTTTTTCCTATAACAAAGGATAGTTGGTCTGAAATAAAGTATCTAAAGATGCAGTTAAATTTATCTCAAGATACTGTATATGATGGGGGCCCATCTAGAAGGGAAAACCAGTTTGAGAGCTAGTTTATCTGATTCAGGGTGCAAGATCGTTTATTGTTTATTAAATTTGATAGACAGCTTAGTTGCAAACAAATTAAAGCAGTTAACACTAAAAGCAAAATACAGTTGAATAAAAACAGAAAGGAACGCCAATTTATGACAGGAAAGAACTAACTACTGATCACACACACAAGACAAAAGAATATATATAAAAAGGATAAATTACCATCAGTGAAATAACCATTTAAACATTTCCATCCATCATTCCTGGTCTCTCATCACAAAATCAACCGAATCGTACAGAAAAAGCCTTTTGAAAAAGGTGAGTTTTTAAAAGAGCACGGAAAGAAGTGTAAGATGTTTCAAGATGAAGTTGCTATGGTAGGGAAGTCCAAAGTGCTGGGGATAAGAAATAAAGTGCATTTGATCTAGTGGATTGCCATCTCGCTTTAGATGGGAGGGGGAGAAGTAGTCTATTGTCATTTAAAGAGGGTAGAGTACAGGAAGGTGTATAAGGGATCACCAAAGAAGCAAGATAAGCAGGAGAACCACTTTGAAAAACCTTATGGGTTAGTGTAAGAATTTTGATCTGGCATATGATGAAGTTATGAGGAAATAGGGTTAGGAGGAATATAAGAAAGTATTAGTTCACGGAGAGGGTGGTGGAAACGTGGAATGGCCTCCCGGTAGAGGTCGTGGAGATGAGGACTGTGTCTGAATTTAAGAAAGTGTAGGATAAGCACATGGTTATGGAGGATGGGCAGAGTGGATGGGCTGTTTGGCCTTTATCTGTCTTCATGTTTCTATGGTTGAAATGGGAAGCTCGGCAGAGTATGCGCATGGCAGTATTTTGTAAAGTTTGAACTTTTTTCAGGTTTTGTTTAGATATCCCAGTATAAACATAATTCCATATCATCATGCTGATCAATCCATAGACTGGTGGGTTGTGTCCATCTACCAGCAGGTGGAGATAGAGAGCAATCCTTTTGCCTCCCTATATGTGGTCATTTGCTGCTGGAAACTCCTCAGTATGTTCTCTATCTCAGCAGGTGGTGGTCACACACAGCAGCAGCTCTGACTAGGTCTCCAAGCCTAATTCTTAGGTTTTGTTGAGTACCTGGGGTTGAGGGCTCTTCTTGAGCAAGTGCAAACCTGGTGGTGCCAGGTCCCTCCTTTTCTCCCCCCTCCCGCTGGCTCCGTTAAAAAAAAAAAAAAATTTGAACGTCCTTTAAGGGCGTTTATTTCAACGTTTATATCAGCGTTTATTGCAGCTGCTCACTGGGACACCAGTTCGTTACAGCTCGGAGCGAGAAGCAGGTAATTTTACCTTTTATAGCGGGCAGGGGGTTCCTTGTTGGGTCTCGACGTGGCTTATGGCGTCGGAGGACGAGGGCGCGAAGATTCGCTCCCCGGACCGCCTGTGTGCGTCCAGCGGGGATGCGGGGGTTTTCAAAGCCTGACTCGCCTTTTTTGGGCATCAGTTTGGAATCCGGTCAGTGTCCCGGTTCTTCCTCCGGTGCGGCGGTTTTTCCCGCCATAAGCGCCCATCCCCCGCTGCTCGCCCCCCCCCCCCCCCCCATTTTGACCGGCCACTCTGCTCGGACGGCTTCTTCTTGGGCCACCCTCGAGGTGGGAGACGTTAATGCTATGGTGGCCCTTGATTCGGGCGACGGCAAGAAAGCGGCCAAAGTTAAGCGCCGTTCTTCCCGCGCGGCTCCTTCTTGGAGTTTCGCGCAGGACGCCATTTTGGATGCACAGCATGTTTCTCCCCCGCTCTTGCGAGCACCGGTTCAGGGTGCGTCTAAGGCCGTGGCCCAGGTGGCAGAAGTGCACAGTGTAGGGGGTTTCTCCCCTGAGTTCATTTTGCTGCTGCATCAGGCTTTTCTTATGTTAAACGCTGCCCTGGCTCCCCCCTCTGATCAAGGGGTTGAGGCCTCCGGAAGCAAACGCCCTCGGGTGGACTTCCAGGCCCTAGAGGACTCTGTCTCCTCTGATGTAGATGAGGGCAGCGTGTCTGAGTTCTCCCAACGGTCCTTTGGGGATTCCTTGGAGGAGACGGATTCCCGCTCGGATGGAGCGGATGACCCCTCTGCAGCACGGATCTTTCGCTCAGAGGATTTGCCCAACCTGTTAGTGCAGGCCATGAGCATTTTGAAGATTTCCTCTCCGGAGGACGTCTCTCCCTCAGCCTCTGCTGGCTCTGCCATTATGCGGGGGACGAAGCACCCGCCTAGAACCTTGCACGTGCATGAAGCCATGCACACCTTGATTTCGGCTCAATGGGATTTCCCAGAAGCGAGTCTTAAAGTGGCTAGGGCTATGTCCCGCCTCTATCCTCTGCCTGAAGGTGAATAGGAGGCCTTTCTTTGGCCTACCGTGGATTCTTTAATCACTGCGGTGACTAAGAAAACGGCGTTGCCGGTGGAAGGTGGCACGGCCCTAAAGGACGCCCAATACAGGAAATTGGAGGCGGCTTTAAAGTCGTCCTTCGAGGCAGCTGCTTTATATTTGCAGGCCTCAATTTGCGGCTCCTATGTGGCCAGGGCGTGCCTGACGATTGTGCAGCGGGCTTCCCCCTCGGATCCTTCCTTGAGGGCTGATTGACCAGCCCTGGAATCGGGCTTGGCCTACTTGGCAGGCTGCTGTATGATGTCTTGAGAGCCTCGGCTAAAGGTCTGGCTCAGACAGTCTCTGCACGGCGGTGGCTTTGGCTGAAGCATTGGTCCGCTGACCACGCCTCTAAGTCTCGCCTGGCTAAGTTGCCTTTTAAAGGCAAGCTGCTCTTTGGGGTCGAGCTGGACAAGATTGTGACCGATCTCGGCATGTCTAAGGGTAAGAGGTTACCGGAGGTCAGGGCCCGGGCCGGTGGTGCCCGCCCCGGTTCCTCCAAAGGACGGTTTCAGGAAGCCCGTCGGTATCGCCCGGGCAAGTCGGGCTCCTCTGCTCCCTTTTCCTTCATAGGGAATTACTCCCCCAAGCAGCATTCCTTTCGCAGAGATTGCCGTCCCGGAGGTGCCTCCTCTGGTCCTCCCCCAGGGTCTCGTACCCAATGACGGGGCGCTGGTCCATGGCCCAGAGCAGATTGGAGGACGCCTATCCTCGTTTCTGGGCGAGTGGACCAGGGTAACTTCAGACGCTTGGGTGCTGGAAGTCATCAGAGACGGCTACAAGCTAGAGTTCTGCCGACCCTTAAGAGACGGGTTTGTGCACTCTCCCTGCAAGTCTCCGGTCAAAGCTGTGGCAGTGCAGCAGACCTTGGATGATCTGATCCGCCTGGGTGCGGTCGTTCCGGTGCCAGAAGATCAGCTTGGCAAGGGACGTTACTCCATTTACTTTGTGGTACCAAAGAAAGGAGGTTCTGTACGGCCTTTCCTCGACCTCAAGGGGTCAATCGGGCCTTGAAAGTTCGGCACTTCCGGTTGAAGACTCTCCGCTCTGTTATAGCGGCAGTGCAGGCAGGGGAGTTCCTGGCATCCTTGGACATCAAGGAAGCTTACTTGCATATTCCCATCTGGCCTCCTCGTCAACACTTTCTGCGTTTTACAGTTCTGAGTTGACACTTCCAGTTCAGAGCCCTCCTGTTCGGGTTGGCTGCTGCTCCGCGGACCTTCTCCAAAGTAATGGTGGTCATCGCGGCCTTCCTACGCAAGAAAGGAGTACAAGTCCATCCTTATCTGGACGACTGGTTGATCCGAGCCCCCTCTTATGCAGAGTGCGGCAGAGCTTCAGACCGGGTGATTGCTCTTTTGAGCTCCCTGGGGTGGATCATCAACTGGGAGTAAAGCCAGCTGCGCCCGAATCAGTCCCTGGAGTATCTGGGAGTTCGATTCGACTCCCAAGTGGGCAGAGTGTTCCTGCCAGACAATCGGATTGTCAAGCTTCAGGCTCAGGTGGACAAATTCCTAGCAGCCTCTCCTCTTCGGGCTTGGGACTATGTGCAGCTGTTGGGCTCTCTGACGGCCATGATGGAAGTAGTGCCCTGGGCCAGGGCCCATATGAGACCTATACAGCTCTCTCTGCTGCAGCGATGGACTCCAGCTTCGGAGGATTACGCTGTGCGCCTTCCCTTGGATCCAGCAGTGCGCAAGGCGCTGAGCTGGTGGCTGAGGCCAGACAAGCTGTCCGCAGGAATGCCTCTTATGACCCCGGAGTGGATTGTCGTTGCGGCGGACGCCTCTTTGTCGGGCTGGGGAGCCCACTGCTTGGGAAGGACAGCGCAGGGGCTCTGGTCCCCTGCAGAGTCAAAGTGGTCTGTCAACCTCCTGGAACTCAGAGCCATTCAGTTGGCGCCTTTGGAGTTTCTCCCGGTCCTGGCGCTGAAGCCAGTACGGGTCCTGTCGGACAGTGCCACGGCTGTGGCCTATGTCAATCGCCAGGGAGGTACCAGGAGCGCCCCTCTAGCCAAGGAGGCCATGAAGCTATGCCTGTAGGCGGAAGCAAATCTGGAACAGCTGTCGGCGGCCCACATTGCAGGAGTCATGAATACTGCTCAGGCGTTCTTGGACATCACGAAGCCCTGGGGCCAGCCGAGCCTAGATCTGATGGTGTCATCAGCCAATTGCCAAGTGCCGCGCTTTTTCAGCAGAGGACGGGACCCTCGATCTCTGGGAGTAGATGCTCTTCTCCAACAGTGGCCGACACAGGAGCTTCTCTGTGTGTTCCCGCCTTGGCCCATGTTGGGCAGGGTGCTAGGCCGGGTGGCAAAGCATCCGGGCCGGATAACCCTGGTGAGTCCGGATTGGCCCAGACGTCCCTGGTATGAGGACTTGATCAGGCTCTCAGTGGACGGACCTCTGCAGCTGCCACTATGCTGAGAGCGAGGAAGCGCTCTACTTATACTGCTTATGCCAGGGTTTGGCGTACCTTTGCATCGTGGTGTGCGGCAGGCTCACTTTCTCCCTTCACTGCTCCAATTTCTTCAGTGTTGGCGTTCTTGCAAGAAGGTCTGGAAAAAGGCCTGTCGCCCAGTTCCCTTAAGGTCCAGGTAGCGGCTCTTGCTTGCTTCAGGGGTCACCTGAAGGGTGCTTCCCTGGCCTGGCAGCCAGATGTGGTGCGCTTTCTCAAGGGAGTTAATCACCTGCACCCTCCTCTGCACTCAGTGGTACCTGCGTGGAATCTCAATCTGGTGCTAAGAGCCTTGCAGAAGCCACCTTGTGAACCCTTGTTGAGGGCATCTCTGAAAGACCTGACGTTGAAAGCAGTCTTTTTGGTGGCTATCACGTCAGCCAGAAGAGTTCCCGAGCTCCAGGCGCTATCATGTCAAGAGCCCTTTCTGCAGTTCACTGAGGCAGAAGTGTCTATTCGCACAGTGCCTTCCTTCCTGGCCAAGATTGTTTCTCGCTTCCATGTGAATCAGCAGCTCTGTCTACCCTCCTTTGGTAGGGAGGACTACCCAGAGGAGTACTCTGCTCTCAAATATCTAGATGTGAGACTAGTCATCATCAGATTCTTGGAAGTGACCAATGATTTCCGGAAGTCGGATCATCTGTTTGTGCTGTTCGCAGGTCCTCGTAGGGGTCTGCAGGCTGCCAAGCCTACAGTGGCACGATGGGTCAAGGAAACCATTGCAGCGGCTTATGTGGCCGTGGGGAAGGTGCCGCCTATCCAGCTGAAGGCTCACTCCACTAGAGCACAGGCGGCCTCGATGGCAGAGGCCGGGTCCTTCTCCTTGGAAGAGATTTGTAGGGCGGCAACTTGGGCATCGGCTCATACCTTCTCCAGACATTACCGCTTGACTGTGGCTGCTCGGGCGGAGGCCCGGTTTGGAGCTTCAGTGTTGCGGTCAGGGATTTCTGTGTCCCGCCCTGGGTGAGTACTGCTTCGGTACATCCCACCAGTCTATGGATTGATCAGCATGATGATATGGAAGGTAAAATTATGTATCATACCTGATAATTTTCTTTCCATTAATCATAGCCGATCAATCCATAGCCCCTCCCAGATATCTGTACTGTTTATATTCTGGTTGCATTTCAGGTTCAAGTTTAGTCTTCAGTTCCTGTTCAGGAGGACTTCGTGTTCAAGTTTTTTTCAATTGGATTCTTCAGGAGTTGAGACGATTTTGTGTTACAGTGAGCTTCTGCATTCCTCTCCCCTCCGTTTTACAGGCTGGATTGAGACCTAAATTCTGCCGGCGCTCCCTCCCGCTTCGTGCGGCTGTAGGGCAGCTTTGTATCCCTCCCGCTTCGGCGGTGTTAAGGTCAGCCAGCTCCTCCCGCGGTTGCAGGATAAGCCAGATCTCCCCACATCGGCAGGTGTGGTGTCCCTCCCCCGCTCCGCGGGGATGAGCTGGACGGATTCCCCTCCCCCACTTGTGTGGGGATGCGCTGGGTTGATTCCCCTCCCCCGTTTCGGTGGTGGTGAGCTGGGTAGAGTGTCCCTTTGTGGGTGTAATTCTCTAAGTGCTGAGTCCTGCGGATGGAGCTTTGATATCGACATACTGAGGAGTTTCCGGCAGCACATGACCACATATAGGCCCTCATGATCAAAAGCAAACTCTGGCGCTAGAGGCTGTTAACGCCATACTAGCGCCAGAGTTTGCAGCCGACCCATGATCAGAGCCCTCGAGTGGCTGAAACAGCGCACTCGAGGGCTCTCAGCGCAAGTAGCATGCAAATGCATGCTAAACAGGGCTTCTAGCACAATTAGCTTGCAAATGCATGCTAATTGGAGCTTAACGCATTCATCCCCAATGATCAGCGACCAGCGTGCCAATGATTGGGTCGCTGGCCGCAGCAAAATCAACGCCAGCTCCGAGCTGGCGTTAGATTTTGCGGATCATTGGGGAGGAATGGTGAGCCCTGTCCAGCATGCAGTTGCATGCTGGCAGGCCCCCCTTCCCCCCCAAGGCAAATGCGAACGGGGGGGCTGGAGGTCCGGTGGGTCTCCAGCCCCCGAAACCCCCAGAAATCGTCGATCCATCAACGGGGAGGGGGGGGGGGGGCTGGAGGTCCGGTGGGTCTCCAGCCCCCAAAACCCCTAGAAATCGTTGCTCCATCGACGGGGGGGGGGGGGGGGGGGGCGCTGGAGGTCCGGTGGACCTCCAGCCCAACCCGAATCCTCCCCCCAGCGTTGTCCTTAAATTCCCTGGTGGTCCGTGGTGTCGTGACACCCCCCTGGCCCCCACCGATCTTCCAGCCCCCCCCCCCCCGTCGCTGGGTGGGAGGGTGGGAGAGGGTTTGGCTGGCGGCAGCCACGACGTTTTCTGGGGGTTTGGGGGGGGGGGGCTCGTTCTTCGGGCCTCGGGGCAGGCTGTTTGACAGGTTTGGGCTTTTGACAGCCCAGACCTGTCAAACAAGTGCGGGAGGATTCGGCACAATTCTCCTGCACTTTAAACATGATGATCAAAGATAATGAAGAAAAGACTAGACGAATTTCATATTTAATATAAAAAGTTTATTTACAATTGTACTGGATACCTTTTATGAGGTATTCAGGAAGCATATCTAGACAAAGTAGAATGCTTACTACTTCTTTGTTCCACCCTCCTTATATACTGTTTTATGAATAATCTTCTCCTGATATCACGTGCAGGCTGTATGCAAGCTATACCATACCATAAATCCTTAATTTAACGCAGAACATATGCTGTATCTGTTTCCCATTCCCTTTTCTTTTCTTGCAGACAGTCAGGCGTCTTGCCCATACTTCAGCACATTCTTTCACTCTCAAAACATGGGGGAGGTTGCATTAATCACTGTCAGCACTTCCTGCTGCTGTGAACTTTTCAACTTTTTCCACTTAATATTTCTTACAATCCTCCCTTGTGAGATCTGACCTGTCAGGTCTCACACTTTCTTATGTGCATGCAAGTATTCTTTTGGGTCTGGTACTGGCTTCCTTTTGTCTGCGAGATTAGAAAATAGGACATTCATATACACACCTCTTCTAATCCACCCCCTCATTATTTATGGTATGCTATGCCTGCAAGCTCTGTCTTTCCATCATCTTTATCATACGTCTTTCAATATTTTTTCCTGACATATTAAAGTTCTATTCATTCTTGATTTCAGTTACCATTGTCATTTTAAAAGCATCCTGGCACATCTTTGCAAACATGCCAATACACATAAGTACATAAGTACATAAGTAGTGCCATACTGGGAAAGACCAAAGGTCCATCTAGCCCAGCATCCTGTCACCGACAGTGGCCAATCCAGGTCAAGGGCACCTGGCACGCTCCCCAAACGTAAAAACATTCCAGACAAGTTATACCTAAAAATACGGAATTTTTCCAAGTCCATTTAATAGCGGTCTATGGACTTGTCCTTTAGGAATCTATCTAACCCCTTTTTAAACTCCGTCAAGCTAACCGCCCGTACCATGTTCTCCGGCAACGAATTCCAGAGTCTAATTACACGTTGGGTGAAGAAAAATTTTCTCCGATTCGTTTTAAATTTACCACACTGTAGCTTCAACTCATGCCCTCTAGTCCTAGTATTTTTGGACAGCGTGAACAGTCGCTTCACATCCACCCGATCCATTCCACTCATTTTATACACTTCTATCATATCTCCCCTCAGCCGTCTCTTCTCCAAGCTGAAAAGCCCTAGCCTTCTCAGCCTCTCTTCATAGGAAAGTCGTCCCATCCCCACTATCATTTTCGTCGCCCTTCGCTGTACCTTTTCCAATTCTACTATATCTTTTTTGAGATACGGAGACCAGTACTGAACACAATACTCCAGGTGCGGTTGCAGCATTAAACAGATTCAATTGTACTAGGGTACAAAATTTATATCTCTTGAGGTATATAATTTATAGGACAGTGAGCTTCATCAAAGGGGAATACACTGTCATTCATTCTTACTTTTCATTAGCTGATGTGGCATTAAAAATTACACAAATTAAAAGCATATTCCAAAGTATTAACATTCATTGAATCAGTTGTTACATATCATTGAGTTAAAGTCATTGCAGCTTGTTTTATTGCCACACTTTTCTTTGGTGGCTGTGACATTTATACTCATTGTACTTCCTCCTATAGACCAATTACCTGTTACAACATTGTGTGTGTAATTGCACTTTATCGGGGCAATGTTTCCAGTTGTCATACTATTAATCAGACACCAAAATGATGTCTGTGATACTTGTCCGTAAGCAAGGCTTGCTTATGAATAGTCTCATTTGTCCAATGAAGGTTTCCATCATCCTTTACACAGGTATTATTGGGATAACGGTGCCCACCCAATTTTATCATTGTAGTCCCATACATCATAGCTGGCAAGGATAAGGATGTGGGCTCATATGATACAATCAGTCAAATTCAACATCTTGGCCGCTGTAACAAGTCTATATGTGTTCATTGTCCATTAACAAACAACAACATCCCAATACCATCATGTTTAGGGACATGATGTTTGTTTATTCTTTGTCCATTTCAATATTATTAGTTCGTCGAATATCTGATAAATGTATCCAAGAAGTATGACCTTCCAGACGGGCAGCGGTCTGAGTAAGGGCCGTGATAGCAAAAGGTCCTACATACACAGGATCCTTCCATGTTTTGTGTGTAAAGTTCTTTCGTAGTACTAGATCACCTACTTTAAAAGCACAAACATCATTATTCCCTACCTGATGTGACACATTGGTACGAATCATGTCACTGGTTAAATTTAGCATTGGTTGTAATTTTTGCCAGTACTGAGTTGTATTATCAGTACTTGCTGTCTGCATTGGGAAGAAATGACGTCCTGTCTGAATTTGGAATGGGGACAATTTAGTACGCCCATTAGGTTGGGCCCTTATTGTCATTAATGCTAATGGCAATACATCAAGCCATGTATATAATTTTCCCACCATTTCTTTATTGAGAGATTTTAATAAGACTCTCAATTTTGTTTTTAAAATGCCATTGTAGCGCTCCACCAAACCATTGGAGGTGGGGCGATACACTGATACTTTTCTGTGTGTTAAACCCATAATCGTTTCCATTTCTTTCAAAACACTGTTATTAAAATGTGTCCCGTTATCAGAAATTATTCTAGATGGACACCCATGGCTTGGCATAATGTGAGTTACCAGGCATTGTACCACCTCATGTGCTGTCTCCCTTTTACATGGAAATGCTTCTATCCACCTTGAAAAAGCATCCACCCAAACTAACAAATACCTTTTTCCCTGCACTGGAACAATCATATCAGTGAAATCAATATACCATTCTTTTTGCTGGGCCTTCTGGTATTGGAAGTGTCCCAGGCGATATTTTAGGGCCTCTTTTAGGTATGTTAATATTACATACCATGCAATTCTGCACAACCTGTTGAATCAGGTTATCAATTTTTAAAGTCCAAAATCTTTGCTCAAATTGTTGTTTCATTGTTTCTCTGTTCCAATGCATGGTTGCATGCCACCCAATCAATACCTTAATCGCCTGGCTCATTGGCATGCAAGGTAATCCTTCTTCCTCATTAAACCATTCACTTCTCAATTTCATACATCCTCTCTTCAACCATTTTTCACTTTCCTGTCCCTCTGGCTGCCACATTTCAATCTTATCTACATTCGTAAGTGGCCCTTCCTATGTCTGTCTAGTATTATACAAAATCTTTTCACTTTGCTTAACCACCTCCGTTGCTGCTGCATCAGCCATTGCATTACCTTGTGCCTCAAAGGTTGGCCTTTCAGTGTGGGCCGGGGTCCACACAACTGCAGTTTTTCTACCTTCACGTTCCCTTCTTGCCAAAATTTCAAACAGCAATTTCCAATATGTGTAATGTTGTAGATTTTTACCTGCACTGGTTATCATCCCCCGACGCTGCCATTTTAATATATGATACTGTAGTGAACTTGCAACGTAACCACTATCAGTATATATAGTGACATTTTGAGTCATATCAGTGTGTTGTAAGGCCGTAATAACGGCCAAAAGTTCAGCATGCTGTGCAGTATGGTCAGGAGGGGTTTTATATTGTACTTGCATTATCTTTCTTAGATTCTCATCCACTTGCACGCAGGCAAAGCCTGCAACAGTCCTTTCACAAGCTCCATCTGTAAACCATATTAACCCATCAGATAAGGGTTCAAAAGTAAGACAGTGAAATGTAGGGATTTCTATAGTATCGATCTCACCCTCTTGATCGACAGGAAAAAGCAGATCTATCTTATTTCTTTGTTCTTTAGTTAATGGTATTATTCTTATATCTTGTCCTAAAAGTACTGCTTGATATTTTCCAAATCTAGTGGCTGTCAATGCCGTCTGGCTAGGGCTCAACAGCGTTTTAATCGTGTGGTTGGTATGTATTACAATAGGAACAAAAGGCATTTGTGCTCTCCATTTGCCTACTGCTGCCACAATAGCTGTCAATAACTTTGGTATTTCTTTCATTCCCTTTTCCACATGATTAAAAGAGCCTGATAAAAAAGCTACTGGTGTATTTACTTCATTATTTTGATTAATCATAGCTGCCCAACTGTTTCCCATGTCTTTTACCCACAAATGCACAGGTGATTGGATATCTATTACTGCTAAAGGTCCTGGGGATAACAGATCCCTCACAATCTTAGCCAGTACCATCTTATCCTGCTCTTCCAACACAATTGGTGTATTCTTTGGTGTGGCTGCGGGCAGTTTCAAATGTTTATAAAGTCTCATTACTTTTTGTGTATAATTTGGTATCCATTGTCTGCAATAATTTAACATTCCCAAAACAGCACGTAACTGGGTAACTGTTTGCGGTACCGGGGTTTCATTTAAAATAGATATAACTTCCGGTATAATGACCTTATGTTCTGCTGAAACATTTTGTCCTAAAAAGGTGACAGTAGACTGAGCTATAACACATTTTTCCTTGTTACATTTATATCCTAACTCTCCTAATAACAAAAATAATTTTCTAGTCCAATCTAGGCATTCTGCTTCAGTCTCAGCAGACAATAGAATATCATCTACATAGACAAACAATGACACCGTGTCAGGCAATTGACTCCTGAAATCTTTTAAATCCATCATTAGTTGTTTTGAGAATACCGATGGACTATCAGTAAAGCCTTGCGGCATCCTAGTCCACCTGTATGCCTCATTCTGTACTATAAATGACGTCAAATCCCTAGACTCTGGATGAAGAGGTATTGAAAAGAATGCATTAGACAAGTCAATAACAGTGTTATATGCATATATATTCTGGGTATGCAAAAGAGTAGCAGGATTTGCACAAATCGGAAATTGATTTCTTGTAACCTCATTTAGCTCTCTTAAATCATGTACTATCCTTACATTGTTTTCCCCTTTCGGGACCGGAAACAATGGGGTATTGTACGGAGATACTGAAGGTTCAATAATACCACATTTCAATAATTTACCAATGTGTTCCAGGGTTTTGGATACTAATTTAGGTCGTATGGGGTAAGGGTCTTGCTTCGGCCCCTGTGCCCCTTCTATTCTATCTTATGGGGTTTTGCATTTACGGCTAGTCCATATGGTGACTCACTTGTACTCCAAATATGTTGTGGTAATTCTTCCATAACCCTTACTTTATTTTCATTATTCAACTGTTGGACCATAGTGAGCAAACTTGGTATTTCTTTATTTCCAAAATCTAAACATAGTCCTAATTGAGACAACAAGTCTCTACCACACAAATTTACTGGGCAATCAGGTGCCACTAAGAAGGGTACCACAGCCTCCCTTGAACCGTGCGGTTGGCATTCCAAGCGCACCAGAGTCGGTTCCGTTAGCCTTTTTCTTTGTTCTATCCCCGTAAATCCCACTGTTGTTCTATACTGATTTGAAAGCTTAACTCCCTGTGGTTTTGCACATAACACAGAGGTACTCGCCCCTGTATCTATCAAAAATCTCACAGGAGTTCCATATTTTCCAATTGTCAATGTAATAAAGGGCTCCCTTGTGTCTAACCTGAAAATCATTCCCTCTTCCTGACACGGGTCTGCTTCCAGTCAATAGCATTGGTCTGGAATATTCTGCCAAGTTGGAAAGGCATTCACAGTACCCTGTACTGCTGCCTCTGGTCCCTGTGATTGCATCGCCGGCTGCTGTATTGCAGTCTGCGGTGCACTCGCAGGTATCCCTACTACTTGTGGCATTAATCCTTGCTGCGTCTGCATTTGTACTTGGGGCATTCCTGCATTCTGATAACATTCTGAAGCATAGTGACCATATTGCTGACATCCCCAACATTGTACATGTGCCCTTCTATTAGGTGATGGTCCTGATCCTTGCATCCCTCGACCTCTACCCCTGCCTCTAACCATGCCTCGTCCCCTTGGTTGGTACGGCCGGCTATATCCCAGTTGTACATAGTAAATGACCTGTGGAGGTGAGGCAGAGGGCATTACCATTGTTTCCTGTTTTTTGTTTCTATCCTGTTCCTTATTTTCCAAATCTTTTAACTGCATAGTCATTAACTTAGAAGTTAATTTGGCCTGTTCTTTCTGTGGGGTCTCTATCAGTTTACGATGCACATTACTAAAATGCATCAATGTCTCTCTTATTTCTGGCCATGGCTTTGAGGACAGGGCAATGACAGCATCTAAATTCTTACGCATATTATCAGGCAGTGTGGACATGAATAGGTGTAAAAATACTGCTACATTATGGTCCACATCTGCATCTTGCCCTGTTTGAGCCTTATACAAATTTATACATTTTGTCAAATGTGCCGAAAAATCAGTTTTAGGGTCCCATTTATTTGCTGTTATGGCTGAAAAATCAATCGGGGTTGGATACATCACATGCAGAGCTGCAGAAAGAGCAGCCTTACTATTCCCTGCGTATACATCCCCATCCACAGTATGTGATGGCAGGCGCTGATATCCACACTGCACTGCCAGTTGAGATATACTAATACCTGACGCTGCACACAGGGCTTTAAAATCTCCAATAGTCAATTGAGTCCCTGCAGTTGCCTGTTCTATCCCATCTAACCACATACGAGCTCCTTTCACTATACTGGGAATTTTTGCAACTAAAGTTGTAACATCTACGGGGGTGTATGGTTTGTAATGGCGTACTCGATTGCCAGCTGCGTCTAAGCGCGTCATAACTGGCATGTGTAAAGCACTACTATCTAAAGCGCCGCAAATCTCCTGTTTACCTTCCTCTTCCACCTCTTCTTCCAAATCACGTTTTATTTTGTGGAACCAATGATCCCAGAATTCCAATCCCTCCTTTACAAATGTTCCATTCCCTATACCCGGGCAAGATTTGTTGACAACCTCTAATAATTCCTGAATGTCCTCATGTGTACTAGGACCATTTTCATCGCACGGCAAGGGGAGCCGTTTTACATTTAACAAGTGTCTAGTAGCCCCCCACCATTCCTCACCATATTTAGTACTATTCAGTCTCATAAGTTCTGCAGCCACATGCGTCCTCGAAAAATTGGCCTGGGGGGCCCTGGGGTTAAAGATGTTGGCATAGTTTTTGTTCGCTTATGAGTTGGGGTTGACATGGTCATGGGAGGCTCGGAGTACATCCGCAGTCGTCCCTCAATTTAAAATTGTGTTGCCAGGTCATATTGTTCTGATGTAATTAGGGTTTTCAAATCAGGGTACGTGCCTGATTCTGCACTAGATTTTCCTTTTTCTTTCTGTCTCACCCGTTTTTTCTCCTTTTTCTGTTCCCTAGTCCCCACATCACTGTCCTCATTATCCCCTCCCTTTTCACTTTCTGAATCACTGGGGGGGTCATCAAGAGCCGAATACCCAGCGCATGGCACAGAGCGATTTGGCTTTGATTCCTTCATTTTATCAGTCGCCCTTAGGGGGCACAACGTGTCCCTGCTAGATTCATACGACGGGGGATTATTTCTTTTATACATTTCTGCCTCTTGTTGTATCCTATCTACATCGGCATGAAAAAGATCTGCTGCTACAGAAAATAAATTCCAAATTGTAAGATGCTTCTCTAAACTTTTCTTCTTTTTCTTATTCTCTTGTATATATTTCAGGAGAGATAATAATTTTGGACGATCAAACGATCCATACTGAGACCAGTTTGCATCATATTTGACCCATTTCTCATGTATTTTTTCAATCTGTTTTTTTTCTAACGGGAATAATTCTATGACATGCTGCAAAGGGGTGCATTTTTTTGAACTATCTAAATCTAAATACAAAGCATATACAGGGGGCTTTTCTTTCTTATCTGCCCCTTTCCCTTCCATTTTATTCTGACTATTACAATTTCTCCTATAGAGCCACAACCTACAAAAATATACTAATGCACCTAAACAAAGAAAATATACAAAAAAGAAAACTACAAAGCTAAACAAATATACCACTAATAAGTCCACAATGTAAGCTTACTCACGCGTCTTCTTATTTCTCTTTAGCAAGCCCAGGAGTCGTCACCCGTATGTCCACTTCAGTAGGTTGATCACTCCTACTTCCGTGGTGCACAGAAATCAGGCTTAAACAACACTTGCTCTCAAAATCCAATCCTGTAAAAACTTTCATTACCAACAAACACTTAATTTGTCATTCGTCTCGCCTTCTCTTTTCCGTGTGCGGCATATATCTTCGCTCCTGGCTGGCTCGCCACTTTGAAGAAAAGACTAGACGAATTTCATATTTAATATAAAAAGTTTATTTACAATTGTACTGGATACCTTTTATGAGGTATTCAGGAAGCATATCTAGACAAAGTAGAATGCTTACTACTTCTTTGTTCCACCCTCCTTATATACTGTTTTATGAATAATCTTCTCCTGATATCACGTGCAGGCTGTATGCAAGCTATACCATACCATAAATCCTTAATTTAACGCAGAACATATGCTGTATCTGTTTCCCATTCCCTTTTCTTTTCTTGCAGACAGTCAGGCGTCTTGCCCATACTTCAGCACATTCTTTCACTCTCAAAACATGGGGGAGGTTGCATTAATCACTGTCAGCACTTCCTGCTGCTGTGAACTTTTCAACTTTTTCCACTTAATATTTCTTACAATAATAGCGCTGCTTAGATTTGCATGCATTATCTTTGATCATCGATGCAGAAAAGCCCTGCGCTGTCCCGGCGCTATTTTTAGGGCACTGTTTGGAACAGCGCATGGCTTTTGATCATCTGGTACAATACAGACAGAGAGGGTACTACAGTATACAAGCAAGCAAGTCCAAAGAAAAAAGCAACACTGGGCCTTCAGAACTAGGACAACAGGAGTACTTTATTGATCAGTGACCCGACACGGGCCGTGTTTCGGCGCTAACAAAGGCGCCTGCCTCAGGGGTCTAAATAAACATATAAATACATATATAAAAATTAATAATTACTATAATAAAACAAAACATAATGGACGCATCGCATTTGAATTTAAAAACATAAACAATGTGTCAAAGTGAAAATGATATCAATAAACTATCAGGTGGTGTATCATATATATAATAAAATATAAAGGATAAGAACAACAACCAAAGAGAACAATGTCCATAATGCAAATGCATAAAAAATAGATATCATATAAAAAATTCCTTTTGTGGTTCAAAGTGTACATTTGATTTTCAATGTGAATTGTCGTGAAACTAAAAACATCTCTTTACATATATACAGATACATCCATACATATAGATAGATATAAATTTGAAAACATGTATCTTTTCTAGAAATGTATGTGTCCAAGGGTGTAGCAGAAACATTTTAGTGTATTCACTGTAGTGAATACAATATATGTGTCTTTGAATAAAAGCCATGTATATGGTGTCAGAGGTGAATCAACAGTCTTACCGATATGTTGACGCAATAGCGTGCAGATGACAAGGCACGATTGCCTAAGTAATAAAAGATAATGATAAAGGTGAGAGATGTATTTAGGTTGGCTCACCTTGGGAGCTTAAGTTATTAAAACGGAGATATATAGCTAAATAAATAAATAAAGGATATAAAACAGTGTGAACTACGAGGCATACAAAGCCATTTTGTATATACCAAATATGTAGATAAAAAAACGCCATCGGGAGTAAGTGAGAACATCTTACCTTGAACCACTGGGAAATGGTCAAGATATTGTAAGGAAATATAGACATTCTACAATCAATATCTGTATTTAGAAACATACAATGTCTATATTTCCTATATTTGTCTGTCTATAACTTGTTTATTACTTATTTTTAGATCAGCAAATGTAATATTTTTGAATAATCTTTGTTACATGTATATTATATCTAATACATCCACGAATACCATATATATCGATATTCAGTATGTCGAATTGTTTTTCCTGTCCCCCTTAAAAAATTTTTTTTCACTAACAATAGATGATGTCATTCCGTAAGCGTTCTACTCCAACCATCCTTCACATTTGCGTGATAGCGTCATTACGTCATCTATCTTTTGGCGCGTTTTTCATTTCAAATATATAGGACAGGATATCCGTGTGTCCTCCTTCGGTTTTTCAACCTTTTTTGCCATAGAGAACTAATCTTCAATTGGAGTAAGCGCCTCTCAGCGCTTTTTGGCGCAACGACATAAGACTTATCAGAACACAGGAGATATTGCGAGCGCTATTAGCATTTTTCTCGCCACCACGATTATAGACCATTTCCCAGTGGTTCAAGGTAAGATGTTCTCACTTACTCCCGATGGCGTTTTTTTATCTACATATTTGGTATATACAAAATGGCTTTGTATGCCTCGTAGTTCACACTGTTTTATATCCTTTATTTATTTATTTAGCTATATATCTCCGTTTTAATAACTTAAGCTCCCAAGGTGAGCCAACCTAAATACATCTCTCACCTTTATCATTATCTTTTATTACTTAGGCAATCGTGCCTTGTCATCTGCACGCTATTGCGTCAACATATCGGTAAGACTGTTGATTCACCTCTGACACCATATACATGGCTTTTATTCAAAGACACATATATTGTATTCACTACAGTGAATACACTAAAATGTTTCTGCTACACCCTTGGACACATACATTTCTAGAAAAGATACATGTTTTCAAATTTATATCTATCTATATGTATGGATGTATCTGTATATATGTAAAGAGATGTTTTTAGTTTCACGACAATTCACATTGAAAATCAAATGTACACTTTGAACCACAAAAGGAATTTTTTATATGATATCTATTTTTTATGCATTTGCATTATGGACATTGTTCTCTTTGGTTGTTGTTCTTATCCTTTATATTTTATTATATATATGATACACCACCTGATAGTTTATTGATATCATTTTCACTTTGACACATTGTTTATGTTTTTAAATTCAAATGCGATGCGTCCATTATGTTTTGTTTTATTATAGTAATTATTAATTTTTATATATGTATTTATATGTTTATTTAGACCCCTGAGGCAGGCGCCTTTGTTAGCGCCGAAACACGGCCCGTGTCGGGTCACTGATCAATAAAGTACTCCTGTTGTCCTAGTTCTGAAGGCCCAGTGTTGCTTTTTTCTTTGGTTTTGATCATCTGGGCCATAGGGAGGCAGAAGGATTGCTCTCTATCTCCACCTGCTGGTAGATGGACACAACCCACCAGTCTATGGATTGATCAGCTATGAAAGAAAATTATCAGGTATGATACATAATTTTACCGTACATAAGTATTGCCATACTGGGAAAGACCAAAGGTCCATCATGCCCAGCATCCTGTTTCCATCAGCGGCCAATCCAGGTCACAAATACCTGGCAAGATCCCCAAAAAAGTACAAAACATTTTATGCTGGTAATCTCAGAAATAGTGGATTCTCCCCAAGTCCATTTAATAATGGTCTATGGACTTTTTCTTTAGGAAGCCGTCTAAACCTTTTTTAAACTCCGCTAAGCAAACTGTCTTTACATTCTCTGGGAACGAATTCCTGAGTTTAATTACACGTTGAGTGAAGAAACATTTTCTCTGATTCGTTTTAAATTTACTACATTGTAGCTTCATCACATGCCCCCTAGTCCTAATATTTTTGAAAAGCGTAAACAGACGCTTCACATCTACCCATTCCACTCCACTCATTATTTTATATACCTCTATCATATCTCCCCTCAGCCGCCTTTTCTCCAAGCTGAAGAGCCCTAGCCACTTTAGCCTTTCCTCATAGGGAAGTCATCCCATCCCCTTTATCATTTTCGTTGCCCTTCTCTGTACCTTTACTAATTTCACTATATCGTTTTTGAGATGTGGCGACCAGAATTGAACACAATATACAGTCTCCTCGTAAAACGTTCCATTGGAACCTTACTAAGAAGGAAAGTGTGAGGCCCTGGAATCCTTGAAAATAATAAAGATGTAATAATAAGGAGAGCAGATAAGGGAGGGGCTATAGTTATTCAGGATCGCTCTCATTACATAGCAGAGATTCTCCGAGGACAAGCAGGCTGCTTGTTCTCACTGATGGGTGACGTCCACGGCAGCCCCACCAATTGGAACACTTTACTAGCAAAGGCCTTTGCTAGTCCTCGCGCACCGCGCATGCGCGGCCGTCTTCCCGCCCGAACCGGCTCGTGTTCGTCAGTCTTCTTTTGTCCGCGCTCGGTACGGTCGTGTTTACGCCGTTTGCGCCCCTTAAGTTGACCTCGCGCGTCTTTTTTGACTTTTTGCTAAAAAAAAAAAAAAAAAAACAGGATTTCGGAAGAAGGCCTGTTCGGTCTTTTTCCCCTTCCTCTATTTCCAGTTTTTGCCCCGTTAAGTTTTCTTTCTTTTTTGGGGTAGGCCCTTTTGAGGCCTCGGGTCGAATTTTTTTCTCCCCCTCTTTTTGGTGCCTTACCGCAATTACGAGTTTTGATTTCGCCGGCGTGATTTTTCCGCCCATGTTATCGAAGTCTCCCAGCGGCTTCAAGAAGTGCACCCAGTGCGCCCGGGTAATCTCGCTCACTGACAGGCACGCATCGTGTCTTCAGTGTCTGGGGGCTGGGCACCGCCCGCAGGCCTGTAGTCTTTGCGCCCTTTTACAGAAAAGGACTCAGGTAGCGAGATTGGCCCAGTGGAACGTTTTGTTCTCGGGCTCTTCTTCGGCATCGGCACCGGGAGTATCGAGTGCGTCGACGGTGTCAAGACCTCCGTCCTTGGCTGCGACTGCATCGAGTGCATCGAGGCATCGACCCTCTACGTCGGGGCCGAGACATCGGAAGGCTGCGTCGGCGTCGGTGGTACCGGGTCCTCCACTAGTGCTGATGTCGTCGGATGGTGGTGCTTTGACTGGAGTGCAGGTGAGGGCTGTCCATTCCCCTGCTGGTGGCGGTGAGCCTTCGGGTGGGTCTCCCCCTACCCTGAGGGCTCCTGCAGTACAGCCCCCCCGAGACCGACCTTCTTCGGCCTCGGCCCCGAGGAAGCGACGGCTGGATTCTACGTCCTCCTCGTCGGTACTGGGAAGCTCCGGTGACATGCTTCGTTTGAAAAGTCAAAGAAGCATCGACACCGGTCCCCTTCCCGTGTCGGTACCGAGAGCTCTACGTCGCCGAGGATGTCGGCACCCAGTAGGCATCGGCACCGGGAGGACCGCTCACCCTCTGTTCAGGAGGTGTCGATGCGCTCCACCTTGGACAGCCCGGAACAGCCTCCACGCCTGGAACAGACTCTGACATTGACACCTGCATCGGCTTCCATGTCTTTCTCCACAGCCGCTCTGCACGAGAGTCTCTGGGCCGTTCTCCCAGAGATCCTGGGAGAGCTGTTGCGCCCTTTCCCTCCGGTACCGGGGGTGCTTGCGCCACCGGTACCGTCGAGTGAGGCGCCGGCTGGCCCCTTGCCCGGGGTGAGGTCTCCGACATCGGTGCCGCCTGCGGTACCGACTGAGGTCGCCTCCCAGGAAGGCTCTCCAACAACGTCGGCGGAGGGAGCTTCGCCGGTGCGGGCGAGGGAATCTACCTCTCGACGCTCACACCGTGGCCATGGTTCCACGGAGTCGAGCCAGGCACGGCTTCAGACACAGGTCCGTGAACTTGTGTCTGATACCGATGGTGAGGCCTCGTGGGAGGAGGAGGAGGACATCAGATATTTCTCTGACGAGGAGTCTGATGGCCTTCCTTCTGATCCCACTCCCTCCCCTGAAAGGCAGCTTTCTCCTCCCGAGAGTCTGTCTTTTGCGGCCTTTGTCCGGGAGATGTCTACGGCCATCCCCTTCCCGGTGGTTGTGGAGGACGAGCCCAGTGCTGAAATGTTTGAG
Organism: Microcaecilia unicolor; assembly: GCF_901765095.1. Taxonomy (NCBI): domain Eukaryota; kingdom Metazoa; phylum Chordata; class Amphibia; order Gymnophiona; family Siphonopidae; genus Microcaecilia; species Microcaecilia unicolor. The sequence goes on along the minus strand of NC_044032.1, from coordinate 323,392,462 downwards.
CTCCTGGTCTATCCTTCTCCACCTAAGGAAGCGTCCACAGTACCCATGCATCATGTCCTAAAAAAGACATTGCTGGCGGGGGTCACGTGACGCTATGTACCGGAGCGGTCGAGGCTAGACTAGCTCCAGGTACCTCCTTGTAATTCCCATCGAATTAACTCCAGAAACAAGGCGGTGTGAACCACAATTGCTAGCGGAAAGCTGACACATTAAGATTCTGCGGCCGAAAGAGAAATTGATAGCAGGTATGACGGCTAAATCGCTAAAAAAGGACAGAGACAAGAGTAAAGCGCTGGAAGACAAAATGGCGGCCCCAGCGAGCCCGCCAACCTCTGCAGTCGGGTCGGCGTGGGCAGCGGAGATTGTGGGAGAGGTGACGACCGCGATGGAGGCGATCCTAGATAAAAAGTTGGAAGGCTTGAATTCAAAACTGGAGGGATTACAAAATCATATGGCGCAATTGAGCCAAGACCTGGTAGCGCACCAACAGCGTACGGGGGCCCTGGAAGACCGTACGGGAGTTGTAGAAGAAAAATATGCTAAACTTCAAAAGCTGGTAGAAGACCAAGCTGAGAAACTCGAGGATCTAGAAAACAGATCCCGACGTAATAACTTACGTTTCGTGGGGCTCCCCGAAGAAATCAGCGATAAAGAACTACGTACTTTCCTTGAAACATGGCTGATGAAAGAACTAAAATTGAGCACAGAGCTGGGCCCGTTGCAAATTGAAAGAGCACACCGCATGGGGATACAGAGAGCGGGTGACGCCAGACCCAGGATAGTTATCTGCCGTTTCCTGAATTTTGTTCAAAAAACAGCGATATTGCAAGCTATGAGAGGAGGTATGGCTCTTAAATACAATAACCAAAAAATCCTTTGCTTCCAGGACTACTCGGCGGCAGTTGCGGCGAAGAGAAGGAGCTTTTCACCAATTTGCTCCCAATTAATCCAACATAAGGTTAAATTTACCTTGCTGTACCCGGCGAAACTACGGGTAACCCATCAGTCTGCGACGAAAACCTATGAAACAACACAAGCGGCACAAGACTTTGTAAAACAACTGCTGCAGACGAGAGATGAATAAGGTAAAGAAAGGCACATGTTACAACTGAAAGTTATTCAAGTAAAGAATTGCTTCCTTTGGCGGCAAGCGGCGGACATTTACAATACGCAGAATAATTTTAAGTAAGTTTTGAAGTATGATCTGCTGCTGACTCCTGGACAAAAGAGGAGCATTGGGATGCGAATTAAAAGACAATGGAGAAACTAATTGGAGCTCCATAGAAGTAATATTTGTAACTATACTGGGATGTTGGCAACTCTGAAATATAATAGAAGTGGACATATTAGTGAGAATGACCAGCAGGCTTCGGAGAAATAGATTGGAGAGAAGCAGGAGAGAAAGGGACTGCTATAAGAGGACTAAAGAGATCAAGATTTAAATCCTCCGGCTTTGCTGAGTTATTACAGAACAAATGGTTTAATTATCTGATCGGCTGATTGACCCAACACCAAGGAGGTGAAATACAGTCTGTTAAAGTTGGGAACCAAGCCTATGGATGAAGACATGATGATATGCGGAAGAGAGTTGAGATAACTGTTTTGGTTTTATATACTTCTGCACTTCATTGCAGGCTAACAGAACTGAGAGAATAATCAAAGAATGGTTGAAATGGTAAAATTGTTTGACAGTTATAGGAAGTTGTAGTAGGTTCACATGATTGGAGCATTTTTGCGGGATAATATATGGGAAAACTGTAAACTTTAAATCTGGGGAAAAGGGAGTTAAAGGGAATATAGAGGCTCTTACATGTAAATGAGAGTACAAGTTAAACCGGTTTAAGGAGCGGGGAATAGCAAGGGGGGGGGTCAAACGTGACTAAATTCCGTGGGGGGAATTAGCAGGGATAATAAAAGGGGATGGGGAGGGGGATCTGGGAGGAGAAGGGGAGTTATAAGGGAAGGGGATTCAGATTGTCATAAGACGGAAAACTCAAAGGGTAAATATAAACACTACAGAGGTAAAGAGGAATTGGAACACACTAACCTACAGCACACAGAGGTAACTGAGAGGGGTCATGGGCTGGGGTGGCCTCTTTCAGAAGATAAAAGGTTTCAATGGCAAATAGGATGCTTTTATGTTCCTTAAATGATAAAAATTGTAACATGGAATGTGGGTGGTATTAATTCACCCATCAAAAGATCAAAAATTTTGAAATATCTGCAAAGAATTCAAGCTGACATAGCTCTTTTACAAGAAACACATCTCTCGGATAAAGAACATGAAAAGCTGGCTAGGTGGTGGGTAGGACAGTGTGTAGCCGCACCAGCTAAAGGGAAAAAGGGAGGAGTAGCTACTCTAATCAGGAAAGGGCTGGTGACAGAAATGAGTGATGTGACTAAAGATCAAGAGGGGCGCTATGTTTTTGGTAAGGTGATAATAGCAAGACAGCAGGTACTATTAGGCAGCATATATGCTCCCAACCACTTTGAGGCTCAATTTTACAGAAGTTTGGTGGACATACTTACTGCAGTAGACCCCATCCCATTAATCCTAGGAGGGGACTTTAACATGGTGTGTGACCCAGAACTGGATAAATCTCAGCCTCCTCCTACGCTAAAACACTGGCCCTCGAGAGGGCTGCCCAATCTTTGCACTGTATTAGACCTGTTAGATGTATGGAGAGTGTTACATCCACAAGATAGGGACTATACTCATATATCAAGGGCGCATAATACCCAATCGAGGATAGATTATACACTGATGTCTCGATCACTGCTGGGAGGGGTTAGAGAGTCGGGAATAGGACCATACGCTATTTTAGACCACGCAGAAGTATGGGTGAAGTGGCAACCAACGGGGATGGAAGAGAAAATGAGATGGTGGTCTTTTCCGAGCTATTTAGTCAAAGATATAGGCTTTAAAGAGGGATTGTTGGCTAAATGGGATGAATATAAAGCTACTAATGAAAACTCAGTTGAGAGTGCCTCCTCTTATTGGGAAGCAGCCAAGGCTGTCATGAGAGGAGAAATGATCAGCTATGTCAGCCATTTTAAAAAAGCAAGGGACAAAGAAATTTTGAGATTAGAGGCCCAGATTCGTACGTTACGGAAAAGATTTGGTGAAACTCCAAACGTTCATACTAGAAAGGAGCTCCTAGGGGCACAGGTGATGCTGAATACGCTGATCCATGAACGTGAGGTGAAATCACAAACCTACTATAAATTTCAATTATACAAATTTGGGGGTAAGGGTGGGAAGATGATGGCGCGACTTATAGCTCGGAAACAGGCTACCCGTACAGTAACAGCTTTGAAAGATCAGACAGGTAAACTATGCCATTCGGACGTGGAAATCCGAGATATTTTCCAGAACTTCTATCAGCAATTATATGCAGAAAGGGATAATTCAGGCCTTGACAGTACTTTATATTTGGACAATCTGGATTCTCCGAGACTGACTGATGGGGAGAGAGATCAGCTCAATGCCCCTATATCTAGTGATGAGGTGGGATGGGCCATTGGAAGTAGTCAATCAGGGAAAACTCCTGGACCGGATGGTTTGAAGATAGAGTTTTATAAATTGATGGGAGAGACCATTCTGCCACCAATGGTGGAAGCATATAATGAATGGGTGGAGAAGGGGTCACTGCCAGACCAATTGAATATAGCGCGTATCATATTAATCCCGAAACCCAAGAGGGATGTGACTTTACCTGAATCTTATAGATCCATATCATTATTAAACTGTGAAGTTAAAATTTTTGCAAAGATACTGGCAAACAGAATGGGTCGAGTGTTGCCAAGACTGGTGCACGAAGCACAGGTGGGTTTTGTTAAAGGTCGAGTGGTATCTAAGAATCTCAGGCGGATTCTAATCTCTTTGGAACAGATTGGTAAGGCAAATAGATCAGCACTCGTAGTAAGCTTTGATGCGGAAAAGGCCTTTGATCGTGTGAAATGGGAGTTTCTGTTCACAGTAATGGAAAAATATGGATTTGACGGATGGTTTTTGGGAGCGGTTAATTCTCTTTACACCTCACCAAAAGCGAGAGTGATGGTGAATGGTAATTGTTCAGAAAATGTGAGGATAGAGAGAGGAACTCGTCAAGGTTGCCCCTTGTCACCGTTATTGTTTGCATTGTATTTGGACCCATTGATAAGAGAGGTATATTCTAATGCAGAAATTCATGGTGTAACCTTGGGTACGGTAAAATTCAAATTGGCGGCCTTTGCTGATGACTTGTTAGTTGTGATCACGAGACCGGAGACATCGTTACTAGCTTTATTAGAAGCATTTCAAGAATTTGGGGATTTCTCCGGTCTTAAGTTAAATCTGGAAAAGTCAGAGGCACTGGCTGTGGACGAAGAGATGAATAGAACCTGGCCAGGGATGTTCCCGTTGCGGTGGGCAAGGGGGCACTTCCGCTATTTAGGAATCTTGCTATCAACGAAGACTAGGGACCTTTATAAACTTAATATAAAACAACTTTTGGCTCAAACTAAACAACAGCTGGAAAAATGGGAAACCTTGCCACTTTCTTTGATAGGTCGTTTGGGGCTTATACGTATGGTAATTCTCCCTCGCTGGCTATACGTCATGCAAACCCTTCCCCTTAGGCTGTTGAACAAAGATCTGAAAACGTTCTACAGACTGGTAATGAGATTTTGCTGGGCGAACAAAAAGGCGAAAATGAAATTCCAGCTGCTATGGGGGGGTTGGTCACAGGGGGGACTAGGCTTGCCTAACATGAAACTATATAATATGGCATGTTTATTGAGACATATTAGAGATTGGCTTTTTGAATCGAATAGTTATACCCCCCTAGAGATGGAAGAGGCATACTATGCTCCATATCGTTTGGTGTCATTGTTGCAAGTGGAGAGATCTTTGATCCCTAAACATCTAAGTCACAGTTTGTTGTTGACGCCGCTACGTGAGGCGTGGCAGTTTCTGGGAAAATGTCTGGAAGTGGACACTGAAGTCACGGAATTAATGACCATTCGGGGGAACCCTAAATTTGTGTCAGGCTTGGAGAATCCAGCATTTAAAAGATGGGAGGAAAGAGGAATAATGTATTTGGAAGATATAATGGGCGAGGAAGGGCAGATAAAATCGCGAGAACAAATACTGGGTAATGAGCCGATGCAATGGGGGGACACTTTTGCTTATTGCCAGCTGAAACATTTTATACATTCTTTAGATGGGGAGAAATTGAGACAAAAATCAGGGTCCAAGTTGAAAGAATTCTTTGAGGAAATCTCGGACACTGAGCCATCAGTCTCTGAAGTGTATAAGGCATTAGGTTCAGTGGGGATGAATAAAAACTTGAAAATAGTTAAAGAACGGTGGGAGAAAGATTTGGGAATAGCCCTCCCCAATTGGGACATTAACAGACAAGTGAAGGGTATTGCAAATTTAGTAAGTGGAGCCCAATATCGGGAATGTGCATTTCGGGTACTTCATAGAGCCTACTTCACACAAGTTCAACTAGCAAAATGTGGGGGAACACAAAATGCAATATGCTTACGATGTAAAATCACAGAAAACTCATTCTATCATGCATTTTGGAGTTGTGAAGTCATACAGGGCTTCTGGTCTAGAGTGGCCAACTATCTGTCAAACCTGCTGTCTTGTGAAATAATAGGAACCCCCTCACAAATGTTGCTGGATATCTATGGGTCATTTAGAGGGAATACTTCAGAGGAAACACTATTTTTTCGTAAGGGATGTCTTCTGGCAAAGAAATGCATACTTCAAAATTGGACCTCGGAGGCTGTGCCGGAATTCTGGCACTGGCGGAATATGGTGCATCAGCTTCTGATGTGGGAGGCCAGAGAAGCCAGGGGATCCCCAAAACGAAAGAATCAGTTTCTGAAGATCTGGGGAAAATATATAGATACCCTATCAGCTAAGGGTAAGAGTTTTGTGCTTAATGTGCTGTAGACACTATATTGAAGTTGTGAGTGGGATAGTTCCTCTTTAAGATGATTGTGAGTTTTCCGGGGGGAGGGAGGTTAATAGGAGGGTTAACAGGAAGGGAGGGGGGAGATTAGGGAGTAGGGGGGATTAGGGAAAGGGGGGGGGGGAACGGGGGGAAAAGGAACACAAAGTGAAAACAGTAGGTCCAATTTGTTTGCTGGTTGTTTAGAAGGGAATGATATGACTGAATGTATATATTGAATATTTGATGTTGACACAATGTACACTGTTTTCAATAAAAACCGTTGAAATATAAAGACATTGCTGGCGAACTGGACCAAGCCACTAAGTAATCCCCACATTCCCAAGAAGATCGAGTCCCAGTACTGGATCCATGGGGACCCAGAGCTGATGCGCACTCAGTTGCCTCACGACTCTGGAGTTGTGGATTTGGCCCTAAAGAAGGCTAAGAGTTCTAGGGAGCATGCTTCGGCAACCCCGGGCAAGGACTCTAGAACCTTAGACTCCTTTGGGAAGAAGGCCTACCATTCTTCTATGCTCGTGGCCAAGATCCAGTCTTACCAGCTCTACACGAGCATACACATGCGGAACAATGTGCGGCAGTTGGCGGGCTTGGTGGACAAGCTCCCCCCTGAGCAAGCCAAGCCATTTCAGGAGGTGGTCAGGCAGCTGAAGGCGTGCAGAAAATTCCTGGCCAGAGGGGTGTATGACACCTTTGATGTTGTGTCCAGGGCCGCTGCTCAAGGTGTGGTGATGCGCAGACTCTCATGGCTGCGTGCCTCCGACCTGGAGAATAGGATCCAGCAGCGGATTGCGGACTCGCCTTGCCGTGCGGATAATATTTTTGGAGAGAAGGTCGAACAGGTGGTAGAGCAGCTCCACCAGCGGGCTACCGCTTTCGACAAGTTCTCCCGCCGGCAGCCTTCAGCTTGTACCTCCACAGGTAGACGTTTTTATGGGGGAAGGAAGACTGTTCCCTACTCTTCTGGTAAGCGTAGGTACAATCCTCCTTCTCGACAGCCTGCGGCCCAGGCTAAGCCCCAGCGCGCTCGCTCTCCTCAGCAGCATGCGCCTCAGCAAGGCCCCTCGGCTCCCCAGCAAAAGCAAGGGACGAGCTTTTGACTGGCTCCAGCAGAGCATAGCCGACATCCAAGTGTCAGTGCCGGGCGACCTGCCGGTCGGAGGGAGGTTGAAAGTTTTTCACCAAAGGTGGCCTCTCATAACCTCCGATCAGTGGGTTCTTCAAATAGTCCGGCAAGGATACACCCTCAATTTGGCTTCCAAACCTCCAAATTGTCCACCGGGAGCTCAGTCTTACAGCTTCCAACACAAGCAGGTACTTGCAGAGGAACTCTCCGCCCTTCTCAGTGCCAAAGCGGTCGAGCCCGTGCCATCCGGGCAGGAAGGGCTGGGATTCTATTCCAGGTACTTCCTTGTGGAAAAGAAAACAGGGGGGATGCGTCCCATTCTAGACCTAAGGGCCCTGAACAAATATCTGGTCAAGGAAAAGTTCAGGATGCTTTCCCTGGGCACCCTTCTCCCCATGATTCAGGAAAACGATTGGCTATGCTCTCTGGACTTGAAGGACGCCTACACGCACATGCCGATACTGCCAGCTCACAGACAGTATCTGCGATTTCAGCTGGGCACACGTCACTTCCAGTACTGTGTGCTACCCTTTGGGCTCGCCTCTGCGCCCAGAGTGTTCACGAAGTGCTTGACTGTAGTAGCAGCGGTACTTCGCAGGCTGGGGGTGCACGTGTTCCCACATCTCGACGTTTGGCTGGTGAAGAACACATCCGAGGCAGGAGCTCTAGAGTCCATGCAGATGACTATTCGCCGCCTGGAGCTACTGGGGTTTGTGATAAATTACCCAAAGTCCCATCTTCTCCCAGTGCAGAGACTCGAATTCATAGGAGCTCTGCTGGATTCTCGGACGGCTCGTGCCTATCTCCCAGAGGCGAGAGCCAACAACTTGTTGTCCCTTGTTTCGCGGGTGCGAGCGTCCCAGCAGATCACAGCTCGGCAGATGTTGAGATTGCTGGGCCACATGGCCTCCACAGTTCATGTGACTCCCATGGCCCACCTTCACATGAGATCTGCTCAATGGACCCTAGCTTCCCAGTGGTTTCAGGCTGCTGGGGATCTAGAGGACGTGATCCACCTGTCCACGAGTTTTCTCAAATCCCTGTATTGGTGGACGATTTGGTCCAATTTGACTCTGGGACGTCCTTTCCAAATTCCTCAGCCACAAAAAGTGCTGACCGTCTCTCCTGGGGTGGGGAGCTCATGTCGATGGGCTTCACACCCAAGGAAGCTGGTCCCTCCAGGAACGCGATCTGCAGATCAATCTCCTGGAGTTACGAGCGGTCTGGAACGCTCTGAAGGCTTTCAGAGATTGGCTGTCCCACCAAATTATCCAAATTCAGACAGACAACCAGGTTGCCATGTATTACATCAACAAGCAGGGGGGCACCGGATCTCGCCCCCTGTGTCAGGAAGCCGTCAGCATGTGGCTCTGGGCTCGCCGTCACGGCATGGTGCTCCAAGCCATATATCTGGCAGGCGTAAACAACAGTCTGGCCGACAGGTTGAGCAGGATTATGCAGCCTCACGAGTGGTCGCTCAATTCCCGTGTAGTGCGACAGATCTTCCAGGTGTGGGGCACCCCCTTGGTGGATCTCTTCGCATCTCGAGCCAACCACAAAGTCCCTCAGTTCTGTTCCAGGCTTCAGGCCCACGGCAGGCTGGCATCGGATGCCTTCCTCCTGGACTGGGGGGAAGGTCTGCTGTATGCTTATCCTCCCATACCTCTGGTGGGGAAGACTTTGTTGAAACTCAAGCAAGACCGAGGCACCATGATTCTGATTGCTCCTTTTTGCCCGCGTCAGATCTGGTTCCCTCTTCTTCTGGAGTTGTCCTCCGAAGAACCGTGGAGATTGGAGTGTTTTCCGACCCTCATCACACAGGACGAAGGGGCGCTTCTGCATCCCAACCTCCGGTCTCTGGCTCTCACGGCCTGGATGTTGAGAGCGTAGACTTTGCCTCTTTGGGTCTGTCAGAGGGTGTCTCCCGCATCTTGCTTGCGTCCAGGAAAGATTCCACTAAGAGGAGTTACTTCTTTCTATGGAGGAGGTTTGCCGTCTGGTGTGACAGCAAGGCCCTAGATCCTCGCTCTTGTCCTACACAGACCCTGCTTGAATACCTTCTGCACTTGTCTGAGTCTGGTCTCAAGACCAACTCTGTAAGGGTTCACCTTAGCGCAATTAGTGCATACCATTACCGTGTGGAAGGTAAGCCGATCTCAGGACAGCCTTTAGTTGTTCGCTTCATGAGAGGTTTGCTTTTGTCAAAGCCCCCTGTCAAACCCCCTACAGTGTCATGGGATCTCAATGTCATTCTCACCCAGCTGATGAAACCTCCTTTTGAGCCACTGAACTCCTGCCATCTGAAGTACTTGACCTGGAAGGTCATTTTCTTGATGGCAGTTACTTCAGCTCGTAGAGTCAGTGAGCTTCAGGCCCTGGTAGCCCATGCTCCTTACACCAAATTTCATCATAACAGAGTAGTCCTCCGCACTCACCCTAAGTTCTTGCCGAAGGTTGTGTCAGAGTTCCATCTGAACCAGTCAATTGTCTTGCCAACATTCTTTCCCTGTCCTCATTCCTGCCCTGCTGAACGTCAGCTGCACACATTGGACTGCAAGAGAGCATTGGCTTTCTATCTGGAGCGGACACAGCCCAACAGACAGTCCGCCCAATTGTTTGTTTCTTTTGATCCCAACAGGAGGGGAGTGGCTGTGGGGAAACGCACCATATCCAATTGGCTAGCAGATTGCATTTCCTTCACTTACGCCTAGGCTGGGCTGGCTCTTGAGGGTCATGTCATGGCTCATAATGTTAGAGCCATGGCAGCGTCGGTAGCCCACTTGAAGTCAGCCACTATTGAAGAGATTTGCAAAGATGCGACGTGGTCATCTGTCCTCACATTCACATCTCATTACTGCCTGCAGCAGGATACCCGACGCGACAGTCGGTTCGGGCAGTCAGTGCTTCAGAATCTGTTCGGGGTTTAGGATCCAACTCCACCCCCCTAGGCCCATGTTTATTCTGTTCCAGGCTACACTCTCAGTTAGTTGGATAAATTGTTAGGTCAATCTCAGTTATGTCCTCGCCGTTGCGAGGCCCAATTGACCATGTTTGTTGTTTTGAGTGAGCCTGGGGGCTAGGGATACCCCATCATTGAGAACAAGTAGCCTGCTTGTCCTCGGAGAAAGCGAATGCTACATACCTGTAGAAGGTATTCTCCGAGGACAGCAGGCTGATTGTTCTCACAAACCCGCCCGCCTCCTTTTTGGAGTTGTGTCTTCCTTTATCTTTGTCTTGCTACATATGGGACTGACGAACACGAGCCGGTTCTGGCGGGAAGACGGCCGCGCATTGTAAAGTGGAACCTCTTTTCTCCCGGGGTTGCAGCTCTTCAAAAAACAAAAACCCAAACAACACAAAACACACTCCTGTATGGCTCCCCTTTTTCTCAAACAAAACAAAAATAAGGATCTCTCCCGGTCCCCTGGAGAGTAGCAGAAAAAAGAAAAAAAAACACACGGCTCAATTCAGCCCTGGTTTCAAAACACAGTTCAATTTTAGCCAAGCTTTAAACACAGCACAGTCCAGCTAGGCTTTCAAAAACACAGTTCCATATTTAGCCAAGCTTTAAAACACAGCTCAGTCCAGCTAGGCTTTCAAAACACATTTCAATGGCTTTGCGCGGGCTCAAAGCCTAGGGTCCCACCCTCTTGGTCAGTCATACTCCTACCTGACCTCCTCCCGCTTGACCCGGCTTGGCCACGCTACTGCCTTGGCTTTCTCTGAGCCAGAGCTGAAAAGTCCATCGGCTCTTCCAGGGTGTTCTCTGATTCAGTCAACTCCCTAGGGCAAGGCTCACTCTCCTCCTCTCTCCCCTCAGGAGCCCAATCTACATTCTCTTCACCCCGCCCTTCTCCCAGCTGCTCACCCTTTTCTTCATTAAAGTTCTTTGGAGTCCCTTCTTTCTCCACCCACTTGTTCCACCACCTCTTCCACCAGGTTGGAGAATCAGCCTTACTCCTTCCCCTGCGGCCCTCCTCTGGTGACTCCTGGGAATGCACATAGTTTCTTTTATCCCCAGGCTCCCTTGGGGCATGCTGGGAGTTGTAGTTCTTTATTTCTAGTTTTTTCCTGGGGAATGCCGGCCTATAACGGGGGTATTCTGGCCTATCCCCGGGTTCCTTTGGGGCCTTTCCTACATACTCTTTACAGCATGCGCGGTGCGCATCGGCGCGTGAGGACTAGCAAAGGCCTTTGCTAGTAAAGTGTTCCGATTGGAGGGGCTGCCGTGGACGTCACCCATCAGTGAGAACAATCAGCCTGCTGTCCTCGGAGATTACCTTCTACAGGTATGTAGCATTCGCTTTATGAGAGAACTAGGAGTGGAAACAGATTACATTCTATTAACAGAAGATCCAACATCCCGACTGCAGGAACAGATTTTTAGATTAACAAGTGAAGCATATGCACAAGGAACATTAACACAGAAAGAATTTCATTTTTTAAAGATCAAGAACCTGAAAATACCAGTTTTCTATACTCTACCAAAAATCCATAAAAGACTTATAGATCCCCCAGGAAGACCAATAATATCTAGCAGGGGGTCACTATTGGAACCACTCTCGATGTTTGTGGACTGCTTTTTACAACCCTTTGTGAAAAATGGAGCGTCTTATATAAAGGATACCACTCATTTTTTACAATTATTAGAAAGTTTTAGTAATAGGATGAGTGGAATGATTATGGCAACACTTGATGTTTCCTCATTATATACGGTTATACCACAAGATGAAGCACTGGAAGTGACGGAAGTGTTTTTGAATGAGCGAGAACCCAGTAGAGTCCCCACATCTTTCATTTTAGCACTTGCGAAAGTGGCAATGAAAAAAAAATTTTCTTATTTGATGACAAATTATTCCAGCAAGTGTCAGGAGTCGCGATGGGAGCAACCATGGCTCCGTCAATAGCGAATTTATACATGAGAGCCTTTGAGCAAAAGTTTGTATACACAGCAGATCTATACAGGTTTGTTGCTTTATGGGTCCGATTCATAGATGATATTTTTTTACTATGGACCGGAGAGGAACATCTTTTATTACAGTTTGTATCAATTTTGAACAGTTGCCATCCACGTATTAAATTTACATTACAAATGGATTCGAAGCAGATTTCATTATTAGATGTATTAATCTTTAATAGGGAAGGAGTGATTGATACTACAGTTTTCCATAAATCCACAGATCGGAACACGTTCTTAAATTGTCGTAGCTGTCATCCAAGTACTTTGAAAAATAATCTACCATTTTCTCAATTTTTGAGACATCGGCGAATTTGTTTCGATGATAAGGAATTTAAAACACAATCAAAGAAGCTCGCAGAGAAACTAGCAGCACGAGGTTATCCAGATTACATATTACGGAAAGCATATAAGAGAGCGAGATGGAACAGTAGAGAATTACTTTTACTTATGTTTTTTCGTTCTTTTTCCAGATATATTTTTTCTTTCTTTTCTTTTTCCAACAACCACTATTTAACAATAAGGCGTAAACTGTTGCACTTAGCTTTTAAACTGGGCACTCTTCATTGTCTGTTCATTGCCATATTTTTGAAATGCTTTATGCTTTCATCAAACACACTTAAAGCACTCCGTTCCCGATGAAGCCGCGTTTCTGTGCGAAACGAGTTCCCGTAGAACAGACAATGAAGAGTGCCCAGCTTAAAAGCTAAGTGCAACAGTTTACGCCTTATTGTTAAATAGTGGTTGTTGGAAAAAGAAAAGAAAGAAAAAATATATCTGGAAAAAGAACGAAAAAAACATATTTTATAATAGCAACACTTTTATAGAATTAAAAGTTTAAAAAGCCATAAAAATTGCAAGCTTAATCCAAAATGAAGTTTTTTGCCCAATGATAGAATCGTGGCGTGTGTTATAAGAGCAATATAACTGCGCACTAAACCCTGGGTATTTTACCCATGGTTTCTGAGGGCTTTTTCTTCATTTTTTGCACAAGCACACAATTTGTCACTAGAGCTTTATTTTTTGTATTAGGTTACTTTTTTGCTCTAGCGATACTGCTTCTACCTCGTTGTTTGGTCCTACAAAGATATCAGCAGTAATTACTATTACTTCCTAGACCAGCAGTGACAGATGATATGGAAGAGTGTATGACATATGTCTCACAATACAATGTGGATTCTCCTGAAGTAGCTAAGATCTTGAGAAAACATTGGACTCTGATTAGCACGATACCACGTTTTAGTAAAACTAGGTTAAGACTTGCATATAGTAGAAAATTGAATTTGAAAGAACATCTATGTCCAGCAGTCTTACCGAGCCTAACATCTTTTGTCAAAGCACGAAATAACACGATGGGCCACCGTAAATGTGGTGAATGTGATCTTTGTTCCGTTATGGAAGAGACTTCTATTTTTGTGAATCCATTTGATGGCAAAGAGTATAAATTGAAACAACAAACAAACTGCAAATCAAGTTTTGTAATTTATTGCTTAAGGTGCCCATGTAATAAAATATATGTGAGCCAGACTTCTAGGATGTTAGTAACACGTCTAAGAGAACATACGAGCACAATTCAAACAAACAGAATTGGTTTGCCGCTAGCTAAACACTGTAATGATCTTCAACATTCTTTTGAACAGTTACGATGTGTAGTGGTTCAATCTATCCATCGGAACAGAAGAGGAGGTGATTATCAAAGAATATTGCTTCAACAAGAACAGAAGTGGATGTTTAAACTTCATACCTTGGATCCGATTGGTCTAAACCACAGAGTTGAGTGGAGTCACTTCTTTTAAACCCTCTGATTCGTTATTTGATTTCAGAGCGTCTGACGTCATAAAAGCTATATATTAGCCGCTGCCAGTCGACAGTTAGTCGACAGAAGAGCATGGAGAAGCAGTGCTGACCTGTCTTACAGTATGTTTGATATTGTTTTAAGTTTGAAGAAATTCTTAGTACAGTTTAGGTTACTTGTTTTTTCCTCTTTCTCTAGAATGTGAACTTGAAGCCCTGAAGCAGCCGTGCGAAACGCTGGCCACCGTCGGCTTAACACATAGATAATAAAAAGAAGAGAGGGAAACAGTACAACACGCGGATTTGAGAGTTCTCACTATAAAGATAAGTGGGTTACTAAGTAACACATAACCGATTGAGCTGTCTATGAAGGTGGAATACACATATATACATTGTATCCACAAGGATGAAAGTAGGGTCATGAGACCCGGTGTAGCTTCCGCAGATCTATTGATGACCTGGAAGCTCTTTGAGACCTTTTTTCCTGCTAACACGAAGATAACCTCCGTAGGAGGTAACTTCTGTCATTTATGAGCAGCAGATCCTTTTTTGTTTTAGAGTGTTGATTGCCTGGTCTGCATTCGAATTGTAATTTGTATTTAGTTGTATAGAGTAGGACAAGAAGGAGAGATGTGCAGGGGAGGAGTGAGGTAGAGGTAGTAGTAGTGGTGTGGACTAGGCTCGTAAATTAAGTCGGGTCATTTGGATAGGCTTGTTTGAAGAGGTAAGTTTTCAGCAACTTTCTTAAGGGTAGATGTTTGTTGGTTGTTCGGATGGATCTTAGTATGGCATTCCAGAGTTGGCTGCCTATAATGGAGAAGTTGGATGCTTAGTAGGTTTTGTACTTGAGACCTTTGCAATTGGGAAGAAGAAGGTTGAGATATGTTCGAGAAGATTTTGACCCGTTCCTGGCTGGGAGGTCGATCAGATTGGTCATGTAACTTGGAGATTCTCCGTGGATAATCTTGTGAATCAGTGTGTGGACCTTGAAGTTTATTTGTTTTTTGATAGGGAGCCAGTGGAGTTTTTCACGGAGTGTTGTTGCGCTTTTGAATCGTGATTTACCAAAAATGAGTCTGGCTGCTGTGTTTTGGGCGGTTTGGAGTTTTTTCAGGATTTGGGCTTTACATCCAATGAAGATGCTGTTGCTGTAATCAGTGTGGGTGAGTACAGTGGATTGTACCAGGTTGCGGAAAGTTTTTAGGGGGAGGTATGGTTTCACTCTTTTCAGTACCCACATCATGTCGAACATCTTCTTCGTCATGGCTTTTGCGTGAGTTTCTAGAGTTAGGTGGTTGTCTAAAGTTACTCCTAGGATTTTTAGATTGTCAGATATTGGGATTGTGACGTCAGGGGTGATCAAGGTAGTTGGGAGGAGAGTAGAGTGTTGTGATGAGAGGATTAAGCATTAAGTTTTTTCTTTGTTCATTTTCATCTTGAAAGCGTTAGCCCAGGAGGCTAAAATGTTCATGCCAGTTATTTTATCGGAGATTTCTGCTAGGTTGGATAGGAAAGGGATGAATATAGTAACGTCATCTGCGTAGATGAAGGGGTTTAGACCAGGTTTGGATAGGGATTTGGCCAGAGGAATCATCATAAGATTGAAGAGGATCGGGGATAGAGGCGATCCTTGGGGGACTCCGCATTTTGATGACCACGCAGACGAGATTGATGTGGTTGATTTGACTTGGTAGGATCTAGTGGTGATGAAACGTTTTATCCATTTAATGATGTTTCCGCCGATCCCTAGTTTGTCCAGTAGTTTTGTAAGAATATCATGGTTTACCATGTCAAATGCGCTGGGTAGGTCGAATTGCAGAAGAAGTATGTTGTTTCCAAATGATATTTTTTGTTTGACCTTGGATATTAGGGTGAGTAGTACTGTTTCTGTGCAGGCCGAAAACCCAATTGTGACTCATGTACATAAGTACATAAGTAATGCCATACTGGGAAAAGACCAAGGGTCCATCGAGCCCAGCATCCTGTCCACGACATCGGCCAATCCAGGCCAAGGGCACCTGGCAAGCTTCCCAAACGTACAAACATTCTGTACATGTTATTCCTGGAATTTTGGATTTTTCCAAGTCCGTTTAGTAGCGGTTTATGGACTTGTCCTTTAGGAAACCGTCCAACCCCTTTTTAAACTCTGCTAAGCTAACCGCCTTCACCACTTTCTCCGGCAACGAATTCCAGAGTTTAATTACACGTTGGGTGAAGAAAACTTTTCTCCGATTTGTTTTAAAATTACTACACTTTAGTTTCATTGCATGCCCCCTAGTCCTAGTATTTTTGGAAAGCGTGAACAGACGCTTCACATCCACCTGTTCCACTCCACTCATTATTTTATATACCTCTATCATGTCTCCCCTCAGCCGTCTCTTCTCCAAGCTGAATAGCCCTAACCTCTTTAGTCTTTCTTCATAGGGAAGTCGTCCCATCCCCGCTATCATTTTAGTCGCCCTTCGCTGCACCTTTTCCAATTCTACTATATCTTTCTTGAGATGCGGCGACCAGAATTGAACACAATACTCAAGGTGCGGTCGCACCATGGAGCGATACAACGGCATTATAACATCCTCACACCTGTTTTCCATACCTTTCCTAATAATACCCATCTTAAGTAGAGGAGTGTGGTAGCCGTGCTAGTCCACTCTTAAGGTTATCATGTTTTCCATGTTTTATTTTGTTTGATTTCTATTGATAACCTAATAATACCCAACATTCACAATGGAGAAGGGTAGTTAGTGGGGTTCCTCAGGGGTCTGTGCTAGGACCGCTGCTTTTTAATATATTTATAAATGATTTAGAGATGGGAGTAACTAGCGAGGTAATTAAATTTGCTGATGACCCAAAGTTATTCAAAGTCGTTAAATCGCGACAGGATTGTGAAAAATTACAAGAGGACCTTACGAGACTGGGAGACTGGGCGGCTAAATGGCAGATGATGTTTAATGTGAGCAAGTGCAAGGTGATGCATGTGGGAAAAAAGAACCCGAATTATAGCTACGTCATGCAAGGTTCCACGTTAGGAGTTACGGACCAAGAAAGGGATCAGGGTGTCGTCGTCGTCGATAACACACTGAAACCTTCTGCTCAGTGTGCTGCTGCGGCTAAGAAAGCAAATAGAATGTTAGGTATTATCAGGAAAGGTATGAAAAACAGGTGTGAGGATGTTATAATGCCGTTGTATCGCTACATGGTGCGACCGCACCTTGAGTATTGTGTTCAATTCTGGTCTCCGCATCTCAAGAAAGATATAGTAGAATTGGAAAAGGTGCAGCGAAGGGCAACTAAAATGATAGCGGGGATGGGACGACTTCCCTATGAAGAAAGACTAAGGAGGCTAGGGCTATACAGCTTGGAGAAGAGACGGCTGAGGGGAGACATGATAGAGGTATATAAAATAATGAGTGGAGTGGAACAGGTGGATGTGAAGCGTCTGTTCACGCTTTCCAAAAATACTAGGACTAGGGGGCATGCGATGAAACTACAGTGTAGTAAATTTAAAACAAATCGGAGAAAGTTTTTCTTCACCCAACGTGTAATTAAACTCTGGAATTCGTTGCCGGAGAAAGTGGTGAAGGCGGTTAGCTTAGCAGAGTTTAAAAAGGGGTTGGACGGTTTCCTAAAGGACAAGTCCATAAACCGCTACTAAACGGACTTGGAAAACTCCAAAATTCCAGGAATAACATGTATAGAATGTTGGTACGTTTGGGAAGCTTGCCAGGTGCCCTTGGCCTGGATTGGCCGCTGTCGTGGACAGGATGCTGGGCTCGATGGACCCTTGGTCTTTTCCCAGTATGGCATTACTTATGTACTTATGTACTTATATTCTATTCGCTTTCTTCGCCGCAGCAGCACACTGAGCAGAAGGTTTCAGTGTGTTATCGACGACGACACCCAGATCCCTTTCTTGGTCCGTAACTCCTAACGTGGAACCTTGCATGACGTAGCTATAATTCAGGTTCTTTTTTCCCACATGCATCACCTTGCACTTGCTCACATTAAACGTCATCTGCCATTTAGCCGCCCAGTCTCCCAGTCTCGTAAGGTCCTCTTGTAATTTTTCACAATCCTGTCGCGATTTAACGACTTTGAATAACTTTGTGTCATCAGCAAATGTAATTACCTCGCTAGTTACTCCCATCTCTAAATCATTTATAAATATATTAAAAAGCAGCGGTCCTAGCACGGACCCCTGAGGAACCCCACTAACTACCCTTCTCCATTGTGAATACTGCCCATTTAACCCCACTCTCTGTTTCCTATCCTTCAACCAGTTTTTAATCCACAATAGGACATTTCCTCTTATCCCATGACCCTCCAATTTCCTCTGTAGCCTTTCATGAGGTACCTTGTCAAACGCCTTTTGAAAATCCAGATACACAGTATCAACCGACTCCCCTTTGTCCACATGTTTGTTCACTCCTTCAAAGAATTGAAGTAAATTGGTCAGGCAAGATTTCCCCACACAAAAGCCGTGCTGACTTGGTCTCAGTAATCCATGTCCTCGGATGTGCTCTGTAATTTTGTTTTTAATAATAGCCTCTACCATTTTCCCCGGCACCGACGTCAGACTCACCGGTCTATAATTTCCCGGATCTCCCCTGGAGCCTTTTTTAAAAATGGGTGTTACATTGGCCACCCTCCAATCTTCCGGTACCACGCTCGATTTTAAGGATAAGTTGCATATCACTAGCAGTAGCTCCACAAGCTCGTTTTTCAGTTCTATCAGTACTCTAGGATGAATACCGTCCGGTCCAGGAGATTTGCTACTCTTCAGTTTGCCGAACTGCCCCATTACGTCCTCCAGGTTTACCGTGAAGTCAGTAAGTTTGTCCGACTCGTCCGCTTGAAATACCATTTCCGACACCGGTATCCCACCCAAATCTTCCTCGGTGAAGACCGAAGCAAAGAATTCATTCAGTCTCTCCGCTACGTCTTTGTCTTCCTTGATCGCCCCTTTTACCCCTCGGTCATCCAGCGGCCCAACCGATTCTTTTGCCGGCTTCCTGCTTTTAATATACCGAAAAAATTTTTTACTATGTTTTTTTGCCTCTAAATTTATTTTTATTTCGTACTCCCTCTTGGCCTTCTTAATCTGCGCTTTGCATTTGTTTTGACACTCCTTATGCTGTTTCTTGTTATTTTCAGACGTTTCCTTCTTCCATTTTCTGAAGGCGTTTCTTTTAGCCCTAATAGCTTCCTTCACCTCACTTTTCAACTAGGCCGGCTGTCTTTTGGAGTTCCATCTTTCTTTTCTAATTCGCGGAATATGTATGGCGTGGGCCTCCAGGATGGTATTTTTGAACAGCATCCACGCCTGTTGTACAGTTTTTACTCTCTCAGTTGCCCCCCTAAGTTTTTTTTTTACCGTTCTTCTCATTTTATCATAGTCTCCTTTTTTAAAGTTAAACGCTAACATATTTGACTTTCTTTGTACAGTTACTTCAAGGTCGATGTCAAAACTGATCATATTATGGTCACTGTTATCAAGCGGCCCCAGTACCATAACGTCCCTCACCAGATCATGCACTCCACTAAGGACCAAGTCTAGAATTTTTCCTTCTCTCGTCGGCTCCTGCACCAGTTGCTCCATAAAGCTGTCCTTGATTTCATCAAGGAATTGTATCTCTGTAGCGTGTCCCGATGTTACATTTACCCAGTCTATATTTGGATAATTGAAGTCACCCATTATTATCACATTGCCCATTTTGTTCGCGTCTCTGATTTCTTTTATCATTTCTGTGTCTACCTGCTCATCCTGGCGAGGCGGACGGTAGTACACTCCTATCACCATTTTGTTTCCTTTTATACATGGAATTTCAACCCACAATGATTCGAAGGTGTGATTTGTGTCCTGCTGA
This sequence comes from Microcaecilia unicolor, assembly GCF_901765095.1. NCBI lineage: Eukaryota > Metazoa > Chordata > Amphibia > Gymnophiona > Siphonopidae > Microcaecilia > Microcaecilia unicolor. Next base: position 323,372,752 of record NC_044032.1, on the reverse strand, counting down.
ATTTGTAATCTATCTGAGTCAAGGCTCTCGTTAATATACAATGCTACCCCTCCACCAGTCCGGTCCACCCTATCATTACGATATACTTTGTACCCCGGTATGACAGTGTCCCACTGGTTATCCTCCTTCCACCAGGTCTCAGTAATGCCTATTATATCCAATTTTTCATTTAGTGCAATATATTCCAACTCTCCCATCTTATTTCTTAGACTCCTAGCATTTGCATATGGACATTTCAGAGTATGTATGTAGGATGTAGTATGAAGAATTTTTGTATAAATTTGTTGAGTTGGGAGGTTACTCTGTTTTCCATTAGTTTGGTCAAAAGAGGGATGGAGGCTACAGGTCGGTAATTGGTGATGTCGTTTGCTGGTTTCTTGGGGTTTTTTGGTATTGGTGTGAGTAGTATGTTACCGTGTTCGGTGGGGAAGGAGCCTTGTTGAAGTAGGAAATTTAAGTGGGTGGTGAGGTCTGTAATGAATCGTGCTGGCGCATTTTTCATTAGGTAATTGGGGCAGGGGTCCAGGTGGCAGTGAGACTTGGACAGTTTGGATACTGCTGTGGAAATTTCTTCAGTGCTGAGGAGGGTGAAGTTTGTCCAGGAGCGGTCTGCTGGGATTTCTTCTGTGTCGGGGTCCAGTTCGTCGAAGAAATTATCGATGCTGGCATCGTATTGGGGAATTGTGCTGCACAGATTAATGATTTTGTCGTTGTTTGAGGCATAACTGATGCTTGTGAGAGAAGTTCAAACCCCAGGCATTCATAGATGTAAAAACTTATTGGTGTATGATAGGAGCATAGAATAAAGAAGCTGCCCATAATACCAGCCTACCCCATAATAAAAACTACCCAAAGAAAAACATGTACCCCACCCTGGAGATGAAAACAAGACCAACCCCCCTTTTTTGACAGTAATTCCCGGGTCCCTCCTTGGCAAAATGTGGCCTCCCAAAGAATGGGTCTACAAGAAGTGCCCTCAACACTCTGGTTGCCCAACCCCATGCAGGAACAGTCCCAAAAGCATTTAGTGTGGCTATTAATACCCAAACAGCTGCAACAGAGAAGACCAAGCAAGAAGTCACAGAGTAAATAGTCTGTTAGGGTGATTGATGCCGGGAATGTCCTCCCGAGGAAGGTGGTGGAGGAAAAAAAATGTGTCTGAATTCAAAAAGGTGTGGGATAAACACAGAGGATTTCTATTTAAAAAATTAATGGTATAAAAAAACAAAACTTAAAGGGTTGCATTATGTGTTTGCATGTCAAGTGGTGGTTAGATGGCAACTCTGGTTGTATCAGCAAAGGCCAGTGCTGGTCTGGCTTGTATGATCTGAGTTTCACATATAGCAATCCTGTTGAAGGATGGGCTAGAGAGAGCTTCGACGGAAACTCCAGTAATTTGGAACGTGAGGACAGTGCTGGGCAAACGTTTACGGTCTGTGTTCTGCAAATGACAAGATGGATTCGTATAGGCTGGAGTAGGCTTTGATGATAACTCCAGTATTTGGACATAAGGACAGAGCCAGGTAGACTTCACCAAAGAAAGATCATGATCAAGTATATAATATTATGTTCATTGTTGATTTTAATCTTGAATTGATAATGAACATGACTGTTGGGCAGACTGGATGGACCATTACTTATGTTACTATCATGCAAAAATAGAAATAGCGCTCAAGATTGAGATAAAAAGAACACTATCTCATAACTTCAATTCGTCTTCTCCGATCATACGTCTACACACCAACTAAAGGCGTGAAGAGTAGTGTAAAATCCTGACGGGCACTGGACGATCAATCTGGAATGTTGCATGATTGCAAAGACACATCCGAATTACGCTGCAGACGCTTTTTCTGATCACCAAGACATCCAAGGTACACCAAATCATTCAATCACAGTTTAGCATCTTGAAGAATCTGCTGGGCCTCCAAAGGCTGCAAAACATTCTTCAGTTTATTGTTTACTGCAAAGGATAATCCAAAGTGGTAGTGCCATCAGTAGCATATTCTATGCTGAATGAGACAGCATGTGATGTCTCTGAATTCCCGTTTCAGTCGCAAGGTGATAGCTGATAGATCAGCAAATAATTGAACTTTGGCCCCACTCAACATAAGTCTCACTTGTCGGGCTGCTGTGCACATGCTCTTTTTGTGGGAACAAGAGGAAACAAGCAATGATATCACGGGGGCGATCTGTTGTCCGTGGCCCCAATGCTCAGTGGACTCTTTCAAAGTCAATAAGTATTGGGTCAAGTCCTGGATGTGCAGCCTGTAGAAACTGATGACAAACTGACTGCATCAGGGCAAACACATCCTCTTCTCTGGTGCTCTTGGGCATGCCTTAGGCTGTCATTTTGTTCCTACGTGCCCAATTTTTCACCATCTTCCACCTTTAACAGCAGTTCTTCATATTTCACATCATGAGACTCACATCGTTTATGTAATTGTCACATCTTGATCATGAGTTGTAACACATTACTCAGTCATTTAATCGCTGCCCCATTTCATCTATTTTCTTATGAAGGCCCTCCACATCTGCATGCAAGTCTAATTTAACACTCGGACTCACTGCTGTTAGATCCATCATCCAAGTGCATAACTCCTCTTTAGTAGTGGGCAGATGTTGCAGAATAGTTTAAGACATATTCACTGTTACTGCTGCCACGATCATCTGGCATAGATTCCTCCACTGGTACCGCCATCAGCTTCATTTCTAGGCCTGACAGTCTTGCATAAATCTGCAGGTCCAGCCTCAATTTCTTGCTCACAATCAGAGTATAAAAGATGTCTGCCTAATAATGTGCAAGAAAGAATTCAAAATACGCTACTTGGGAGTGCTTATTTTAGTGAAAATGAGCAGGGGTGCAAGGCGCTCGAAGATTAAGCAGCCATTCAGCTGGTTGACATCACTTCCCTCTGGTTTTTATTTCTAGTCTATTCAATCTCAGAATATATCTTCTGCTGTGACTTCCCAGCACAAGGGTTCGCTAAGAGCAGGGATCTGCTCTTAAGAGTATGATATTTTAGTCTTATGAAACAGTACTGCTAGCACCGATGACAAACTTGATATAATCTAGATAAAGGAGTGCAGACTTTAATCATGCAGCTAGACTTGTCAGCTGCTTTTGATTTGGTTAGTCATGAAGTAATTTTAGGTAGTTACGTGCACTTGGTATTTCCAGTAGTGTATTGAGGTGGTTCACTGTTTTTTTTACATGATAAAACTTTACAAATTATATGGAATAAGCTGACCTCAAAAACCCTGGTGGATGTCTGGGGGGGAGGGGGGGGTGGTTCATTGGGGCTCCCCTCTTTTTCTAGTCTTATTCAATGTACAGTGGGGGAAATAAGTATTTGATCCCTTGCTGATTTTGTAAGTTTGCCCACTGACAAAGACATGAGCAGCCCATAATTGAAGGGTAGGTTATTGGTAACAGTGAGAGATAGCACATCACAAATTAAATCCGGAAAATCACATTGTGGAAAGTATATGAATTTATTTGCATTCTGCAGAGGGAAATAAGTATTTGATCCCCCACCAACCAGTAAGAGATCTGGCCCCTACAGACCAGGTAGATGCTCCAAATCAACTCGTTACCTGCATGACAGACAGCTGTCGGCAATGGTCACCTGTATGAAAGACACCTGTCCACAGACTCAGTGAATCAGTCAGACTCTAACCTCTACAAAATGGCCAAGAGCAAGGAGCTGTCTAAGGATGTCAGGGACAAGATCATACACCTGCACAAGGCTGGAATGGGCTACAAAACCATCAGTAAGACGCTGGGCGAGAAGGAGACAACTGTTGGTGCCATAGTAAGAAAATGGAAGAAGTACAAAATGACTGTCAATCGACAAAGATCTGGGGCTCCACGCAAAATCTCACCTCGTGGGGTATCCTTGATCATGAGGAAGGTTAGAAATCAGCCTACAACTACAAGGGGGGAACTTGTCAATGATCTCAAGGCAGCTGGGACCACTGTCACCACGAAAACCATTGGTAACACATTACGACATAACGGATTGCAATCCTGCAGTGCCCGCAAGGTCCCCCTGCTCCGGAAGGCACATGTGACGGCCCGTCTGAAGTTTGCCAGTGAACACCTGGATGATGCCGAGAGTGATTGGGAGAAGGTGCTGTGGTGAGATGAGACAAATATTGAGCTCTTTGGCATGAACTCAACTCGCCGTGTTTGGAGGAAGAGAAATGCTGCCTATGACCCAAAGAACACCGTCCCCACTGTCAAGCATGGAGGTGGAAATATTATGTTTTGGGGGTGTTTCTCTGCTAAGGGCACAGGACTACTTCACCGCATCAATGGGAGAATGGATGGGGCCATGTACCGTACAATTCTGAGTGACAACCTCCTTCCCTCCGCCAGGGCCTTAAAAATGGGTCGTGGCTGGGTCTTCCAGCACGACAATGACCCAAAACATACAGCCAAGGCAACAAAGGAGTGGCTCAGGAAGAAGCACATTAGGGTCATGGAGTGGCCTAGCCAGTCACCAGACCTTAATCCCATTGAAAACTTATGGAGGGAGCTGAAGCTGCGAGTTGCCAAGCGACAGCCCAGAACTCTTAATGATTTAGAGATGATCTGCAAAGAGGAGTGGACCAAAATTCCTCCTGACATGTGTGCAAACCTCATCATCAACTACAGAAGACGTCTGACCGCTGTGCTTGCCAACAAGGGTTTTGCTACCAAGTATTAGGTCTTGTTTGCCAGAGGGATCAAATACTTATTTCCCTCTGCAGAATGCAAATAAATTCATATACTTTCCACAATGTGATTTTCCGGATTTAATTTGTGATGTGCTATCTCTCACTGTTACCAATAACCTACCCTTCAATTATGGGCTGCTCATGTCTTTGTCAGTGGGCAAACTTACAAAATCAGCAAGGGATCAAATACTTATTTCCCCCACTGTATATCTTAGTGGACTACACAAGGTACTAAATTCTTTTGAGGTCTTAGACTATTCTTATGCAGTCAATATTTCGATTTTATTTTCAGTAAAAGAGATTATTCGAGAAAAGTTTGCTTTCATGGCTAGGTATTGGAGGAATTCACATTTGTATGCTGCTCAACAGTCTGAAAATCAACCCAGGCAAAACTAATTTTATGGTTAGGAGGAAATGCTAAACTTAAGGATAAAGTTAATTCTCCGAGGACAAGCAGGCTGCTTGTTCTCACGATTGGGTGACGTCCACTGCAGCTCCCAGGATCTGAAGATCTTCCTAGCAACAAAAGTTTGCTAGCTCTCGCGTGATCCATGCGTAACCGTCTTCCCGCCCGAACGCTCCTAGTCTTTTTCCGCGGTCAGAATGGACATGTTTCGTTTGTTCTCCCCCCCAGAGAGGTCCCCGTCGCGTTCTTCGTGCGTTTTTTGTGCATTTTCGGGTCTTCTTCTTCCTCGTGTGTTCATTTGTTAAAAAAAAAAAGGTTTCCGCTATGTCGTAGAATTTTTTTCCTCTGTAAGTTTCCTTTTCTTTGCGTAAGTGGCTTTTTTTCGCCGCCTGTACAGGTTTTTTCCTTTTTTGGTACCCCTTTTTTCGGCATCATCGCTTTTGACCTCGCCGGCGCTATTTTTCCGCCCATGTCCTCGAAGCTTGCCAGCGGCTTCAAGAAGTGCACGCGGTGCAGTCGGATGATTTCGCTCACTGATAGGCACGTTTCGTGTCTTCAGTGCCTCGGGGCTGGTCATCGCCCTAACGCCTGTACTTTGTGCCTCCAGCTCAAGAAGAGGACCCAGGCAGCGAGATTGGTCCAGTGGAACATCTTGTTCGGGGCCTCGTCCGGTACTTTGAGGTCGATGGAGCCAGTGGTACCGAGGTCATCGCTGGTATCGATGTCGGCATTGGAGGGTGTGTTGACGTCCGGAGTGCAGGTGATGGCTGTCCAGAGATCCCACGCTGGTAGCAGTGAGCCATTGAGTGGGTCTCCACCTGCCTTGAGGGCTCCTGCGGTGCAGGCCCCCCAGGGCCGACCACCTTCGGACCCGGCCCCGAGGAGACGTTTGGATTCCACATCTTCCTTGTCTTTACTGGGAGGTACTGATGCCGTGCTTCTCGCAAAGGTGAAGAAGCACTGTTATCGGTCACCTTCTCGACACGGTACCAAGAGCTCCGGGACACCAAAGGATTCGGTACTTGTGAAGCATCGACACCGGGAGGACCGCTCGCCCTCCATTCAAGAGGTGTCGATGCGCTCTGCTCCGGACAGCCCGGTACTGCCTCCACGCCCCAGGCAGGTTCTCAGCTCGTCGCCGGTACCGCCCCCCCCCCCCTCGTCTTGCTCGACAGCTACTCTGGATGAGCGCCTCGGAGCCTTATTTCCAGAGATTCTGGAAGGCCTGCTGCGACCTTCTGCTCCGGTACCGCCGGTGCCTGCGCTGGCAGTACCATTGAGAGATGCGGCAGCTGGCTCCCCACCCGTGGTGCGGACTGCGACGCCAGTACCACTTGCGGCATCGGCGTCTGCTGCCACCCAGGATGACTCCCCACTGACGTCGCTGGAGGAAGCTTCGTCGCCGCCGGCGCAGGAGTCTTTCTCTGGGCACCGCCATCAAGGACCAGGCTTCTCGGCGTCGAGACAGGTTCGGCTTCGGACTGAAGTTCGTGAACTTGTGTCTGATACCGATGGTGAGGCCTTGTGGGAGGCGGCGGAGGAGACCAGATATTTCTCTGACGAGGAGTCCTGTGATCTTCCCTCCGATCCCACTCCTTCGCCAGAGAGAAAGCTTTCTCCCCGCCGAGAGTCTGTCTTTCTTGTCCTTTGTCCGGGAAATGTGTACGACCATTCCCTTCCCAGTGGTTACTGAGGACGAGCCCAGGGCTGAGATGTTCGACTTCCTGGACTATTCTTTACCACCTAAGGAGTCGTCCACTGTTCCCCTTCATAATATCCTGAAGCAGACATTGATGGCGAACTGGGTGAAACCATTAAGTAACCCCCACATGGGAATCTACTCAATCTTCTTGGGAGTCCCAGTATCGAGTCCATGGGGACCCTGAGTTGATGAGGACCCAGTTGCCTCATGGCTCTGGAGTTGTGGATTCGGCTCTCAAGAGAGCCAAGAGTAATAGAGATTACGCCTCGGCGCCCCCGGGGCATGAATCTAAGACTCTGGACTCTTTTGGGAGGAAGGCCTACCATTCTGCTATGCTCGTGTCCAAGATTCAGTCCTACCAGCTCCACACAAGCATCTACTTGCGGAACAATGTGAGGCAGCTGACGGACTTGGTCGATAAGCTCCCGTCAGAGCAGGCCAAGCCTTCTCAGGAGGTGGTCAGGCAGCTGAAGGCGTATAGGAAATTCCTGTCCTGTCTATTAGATTGTAAGCTGTTTGAGCAGGGATTGTCTTCTATGTTTGTGCAGCGCTGCGTACGCCTTGTAGCGCTATAGAAATGCTAAATAGTAGTAGTAGTAGTCCAGGGGTGCCTATGATACTTTTGATGTAGCGTCTAGGGCCGCTGCTCAAGGTATAGTGATGTGCAGACTCTCGTGGCTTCCTGCCTCTGACCTGGAGAATAGAGTCCAGCAGCGGATTGCAGATGCTCCTTGCCGGGGGATAACATTTTTGGTGAGCGCGTCGAACAGGTGGTAGAACAGCTCCACCAGCGGGACACCGCATTCGACAAGCTCTCCCACCGGACGCTTCAGCATCTACCTCCTCAGGTAGACGTTTTTATGGGGGAAGGAGGAATGCTCCCTACGCTTATAATAAGCGTAGGTACAATCCACCTGCCCGCCAGCCTGCTCAGGCTAAGCCCCAGCGTGCTCCTCCTCAGGCCCCTGCAGCTCCCCAGCAAAAGCAAGGGACGGGCTTTTGACTGGCTCCAGGCGAGCATAGCCGAGATAAAAGTGTCTGTGCCGGACGATCTGCGGGTCGGAGGGAGGTTACAGTTTTTTCACCAAAGGTGGCCTCTTATTACCTCCGACCGGTGGGTTCTTCAAATAGTCTGGCTAGGATACGCCCTCAATTTGATCTCAAAACCTCCAAATCGCCCTCCGGGAGCTCAGTCTTTTAGCTTCCAGCACAAGCAGGTACTTGCAGAGGAACTCTCCGCCCTTCTCAGCGCCAATGCGGTTGAGCCCGTGCCACCAGGGCAGGAAGGGCTGGGATTCTATTCCAGGTACTTTCTTGTGGAAAAGAAAACAGGGGGGATGCATCCCATCCTAGACCTAAGGGCCCTGAACAAATATCTGGTCCGAGAAAAGTTCAGGATGCTTTCCCTGGGCACCCTTCTTCCCATGATTCAGAAAAACGATTGGCTATGCTCTCTGGACTTAAAGGATGCTTATACTCACATCCCGATACTGCCAGCTCACAGACAGTATCTTCGGTTCCTTCTGGGAACACGGCACTTTCAGTGCTGTGTGCTTCCCCTTGGTCTCGCCTCTGCACCCAGAGTGTTCACGAAATGCCTGGCGGTAGTGGCGGCGTCTTTACGCAGACTAGGAGTGCATGTGTTCCCTTATCTCGACGATTGGCTGGTAAAGAACACCATGGAGGCAGGAGCTCTACAGTCCATGCAGGTGACTATTCGACTCCTGGAGCTACTAGGGTTTGTGATAAATTATCCAAAGTTCCACTTTTTTCCAGTTCAGAGACTAGAATTCATGGGGGCTCTGCTGGACTCCCAGATGGCTCGTGCCTACCTCCCCGAGGTGAGGGCAGACAATCTTCTGTCCCTTGTTTCCTGGGTGCAAGCGTCGCAGCAGATCACAGCTCGGCAAATGTTGAGATTGCTTGGCCACATGGCCTCCACGGTTCACGTGACTCCCATGGCCCGTCTTCACATGAGATCCGCACAATGGACCCTAGCTTCCCAGTGGTATCAAGCTGCGGGATGTCTGGAAGACATAATCCGGCTGTCCACAAATTTTCTCACCTCCCTTCATTGGTGGACAGTTCACTCCAATTTGACCTTGGGACGTCCCTTTCAAATTCATCAGCCTCAAAAAGTGCTGACTACGGATGCGTCTTTGCTGGGGTGGAGAGCTCATGTCGATGGAATTCACACCCAAGGATGTTGGTCCCTCCAGGAGACAAGGTTTCAGATCAATCTCCTGGAGTTACGAGCGGTCTGGAACGCGCTAAAGGCTTTCAGAGATCGGCTATCCAACCAAATTATCCAAATTCAGACAATCAGGTTGCCATGTATTACATCAACAGGCAGGGGGGCACCGGATCTCGCCCCCTGTGTCAGGAGCCATCAAGATGTGGCTTTGGGCACACCATCATGGCATCTTCTCCAGGCCACATATCTAGCAGGTGTAAACAATAGTCTGGCTGACAGGTTGAGCAGGATCATGCAGCCTCACGAGTGGTCTCTAAACATGGACGTTGTCAGCAAGATCTTCCGGGCGTGGGGACCCCCTCATTTGATCTTTTTGCCTCTCAGATAAATCACAAAGGCCCTCAATTCTGTTCCAGACTTCAGGCCCACGACAGACTAGCATCAGATGCCTTTCTCCTTCATTGGGGGTCGGGTCTTCTGTATGCGTATCCTTCCATACCTCTAGTAGGGAAGACTTTGCTGAAACTCAGGCAAGACCGTGGAACCATGATTCTGATTGTGCCCTTTTGGCCCTGTCAGATCTGGTTCCCTCTTCTTCTGGAGTTGTCCAGAAGAAAGCAATCCGTGGAGAATGGATTGTTTTCCGACTCTTATCTCTCAGAACGAGGGGTCACTTCTACTTCCCAACCTCCAGTCTCTGGCTGTCATGGCCTGGATGTTGAGAGCTTAGAAGTTGCCTCTTTAGGTCTTTCAGAGGGTGTCTCCCATGTTCTGCTTGCTTCCAGGAAAGATTCCACGGAAAAGTGTTACTCTTTTAAATGGAGGAGGTTTGCCGTCTGGTGTGACAGTAAGGCCCTAGATCCTTTTTCTTGTCCAACACGGTTCCTGCTTGAATACCTTCTACACTTGTCAGAGTCTGGTCTCAAGACCAACTCTGTAAGCGTTCACCTTAGTGCAATTAGTGCTTATCATCAACGTGTAGAAGGTCAGCCTATCTCTGGACAACCTTTAGTAGTTCGTTTCATGAGAGGTTTGCTTTTGTCAAAGCCCCCAGTCAAACCTACACCAGTGTCATGGGATCTCAACATCGTTCTCACCCAGCTGATGAAAGCTCCTTTTGAGCCACTGAATTCGTGCCATCTGAAGTACTTGACCTGGAAGCTCATTTTCTTGGTGGCTGTTACTTCAGCTCGTAGAGTCAGTGAGCTCCAAGCTCTGGTAGTGCATGCACCTTATATCAAGTTTCATCATAACAGAGTAGTCCTCCTCACACACCCTAAGTTCTTGCCGAAAGTGGTGTCGGAATTCCATCTGAACCAGTCAGTTGTCTTGCCAACATTTTTTCCCCGTCCACATACCCGCCCTGGTGAGGACAAGTTGCACACCTTGGACTGTAAGAAAGCGTTTGCCTTTTAATTGGAGCGGACAAAGCCCTTTAGACAGTCCGCCCAGTTGTTTGTTTCTTTTAATCCCAACAGGAGGGGAGTCTCCATTGGAAAATGCACAATCTCTAATTGGTTAGTGGAATGCATTTCCTTCACTTACGCCCAAGCTGGGCTGACTCTGGAGGGCCATGTCACTGCTCATAATGTCAGAGCCATGGCTGCGTCAGTGGCTCACTTGAAGTCAGCCTCCATTGAAGAGATTTGCAGGGCTGCAACGTGGTCATCTGTCCACACATTCACATCTCACTACTGCCTTCAGCAGTATACCCGGCGCGACAGTCGGGTTGGGCAGTCGGTGCTGCAGAATCTGTTTGGGGTTTAGAATCCAACTCCACCCTCCTAGGCCCATTTTCTGTTCTGTTCCAGGCTGCACTCTCACTTAGTTGTGTTTCTTTTTAGGTCAATCTGTGTTATGTCCTCGCCGTTGCGAGGACCAATTGACCAATGTTCTTTGTTTTGAGTGAGCATGGGGGCTAGGGATACCCCATCAGTGAGAATATTGAGCCTGCTTGTCCTCAGAGAAAATGCATACCTGTAGCCGGTATTCTCCGAGGACAGCAGGCTCAATATTCTCATAAATCCTCCCTCCTTCCCGTTGGAGTTGTTACAGTTCTATAGTTTTGTTTTTTATTCAACTAAGTAAGGGCACGTTTGCGTCGCGGGCAGGAAGCCGTTCGCGCATGCGCGATGCGTTCGGCCCGCGTGACAGAGCGTTCTAGAGACTTCTTTTTGCTTTGAAGATTTTGTTCCGGTCTCCTGGGCCGTTGCGGACGACGACCCATCAGTGAGAATATTGAGCCTGCTGTCCTTGGAGAATACCTGCTACAGGTATGTATCTTCATTTTTCCAAAAAATCCAAATATCATCGTCTGCATCACTCAAACATAAATAACAGTCCAGTTCATTAACAGGGTTCAAAGTAGCAAATGACACGGGGACAAAGTTTGTTCTTATCCCCACAGGCTCTGTCCCCATCCTCGCAGGCTCTGTCCCCATCCCCACGGTTACCACAGGGCCCCGTGTCATTCTCTACTTGTCGGCTCTTCTCTTCTTAGGCTTGAATGACTCTGAGGTAAATTAAACGTTCTTTGCTTTTCAAAAAATTGTAGTTCTTTTCCTTTAATGCAAGTTAGCAAAGGCAGTATAGCAAATGAGTTTAAAACATGTTTCATTTTTTCACCTTTCATTCTTGATTTGACCGTTACAATGCGTGCTAACTTATCCAAAGTGATGATATATGCCAGTATATCCAGCTCAGGTGGGGTACTTACTGCCTGACGTTTTCTGCTGCTTGCACTCTGCTTCCTTAACTACAGTATTTCTCAAACCTTTTCATCCAATCTACTATTTTAGCAGTTGAAAATTCACATGCTCCTGGCCCCCCCCTCCCACACTTTCCACTTCCTCCTCCTCCTTTCATCCAGAGCAGAAGGGTGGCACCAGCAGCAGTGGCGACAACAGTGTCAGTAGTTGGCTAAGCACCTGAGCCAGTGTAAGCTCACAGACTTAGTACTGTGCATGGATTTGCAATCTAAAGGGAAACTTACCATGAGCAGGTGAGGGCTTCTGAATGTTCACTGGCTCACAGGCCACATTCTGACTACCACTACAGTGGAAATTGAGGTGGGGGTGAGGAGGGCGGAGTGGCCCTTTTTCTTTGACCTCATTTGGAGTCCTGGTCCACAGTTCGGGAGCCATTGGCTTGCTACTTCCCTTTTCCCTCAGCCTTATTAGGTATTATTCTCTGTTCTCCTTTCTGAGATTTCTTCTCTGCTCTTTAAAATTGTATTCATCTTTGTACATGTATTTACCTTTCAAATAGTGGTTTCTTTATTTGGATTTATGCCTTTTCAGAAGTAGCTCAAGGGCCCTGATGATCACTATCAAATGCAGGTGCTAGAGGCTATTAGTGCTGTAATAGTGTCCACATTTGCTCCCATTCCATAATCAGAGCCGGCTCTGACCGTAAGTAGCATGCAATTGCATGCAAAACAAGGCATTGCCTATTCCTCCCCAGTGCTCAGCGGGCAACATGCCAAACGCTGACACTGCTTACACAGCAAACCCTATGCTAACTTTAGAGCTGTTGTTAGGATTTGCGGAGCACTGTGGAGAAATGGGGAGCCCTGACTTTCATGCTTATAGGCCCCCACCCCCCCAGACATGGGACTGGAGGTCTGGTGGGCCTACAGCCCCCCCCCTAATTCCCTGATGGCCCAATGGACAACACTACCCCCCCCCTCGTACCTTTAGAAGCGGAGGAGGGAGCAGCACTCCCTCCTCCTGGGGTGCTGCCTACAAAGTAGCGGTGCCCCATCTAGTGCATCACCATTTTGAAGACAGTGCCCCAAGAGGAGGAAGTGCTACTCACTCCTCCGCTTCTAAAGATATGGGGGGTTTTGGGGGGCAGTAGACCATCAGAGCATGTGGGGATAGTGTTGCCCACTGGGCCACCAGGGAAACTTGTCTGGGGGGGGGGGGGGGGGGGGCTGGTCTGACAGGTCCTGGCTTTTTTTTTTTTTTTTTTTTTTTTTTACAGCCCAGACCTGTCAAACAACTTCTGCAGGAGGATTTTTCCTTGGGCATATGCTCAGGCACAATCCTCTGCAGAAGCCCCCCCCCCCCATGATCAAAACTAATAGCATACATTTGCATGCTATTAGTTTTGATCATCAGGGCTTTATTTCCCAAGTGTGGAGAATTTGATCATCTACCCTAAGGTGACTTAAATTTAGGTATATCCATTTCCCCAGAGGGCTTACAATCTGAGTTTGTACCTGAAGCAATAGAGCAGGGCTTTCCACGCTGTGTAACAACCCTAAATGGGATCCCAGAATCTGTGTTTAGGGTCACAACCTGGGTGAGCTGAAAACAAATGTTATCGGCCATGCTTCCTGTCAAGTCTCATCCTCCCTGTCTCATTAGCTCGTAACCTTGGGTTCATCTTCGACTCCTCTCTCTCCTTCTCTGCACATATTCAGCAGACTGCTAAAACCTGTCGTTTCTTTCTCTATAATATCACCAAAATTTGTTCTTTCCTTTTTATGCACACTACCAGAATCCTTATCCACATTCTTATCACCTCTCGCATAGACTATTGTAACTTGCTTTTCACAGGTCTCCCACTTAGCCATCTCTCTCCTCTTCAATCTGTTCAAAATTCTGCTGCGTCACTTGTATTCTGCCAGTGTCGCTATGCTCGTATTAGCCCTCTCTCCGCAAGTCAGTTCACTGGCTCCCTAGCCATTTCCGCATACAGTTCAAACTTCTCTTATTGACTTACAAGTGCATTCACTTTGCAGCGCCTCAGCACCTCTCCCTACACTCCTCCCCGGGAATTCCGTTCACTGGGTAAATCTCTCTTATCTGCACCCTTCTCCTCCATTGCTAATTCCAGACTCCGTTCCTTTTATCTTGCTGCACCATATGCCTGGAATAGACTTCCTGAGCCGATACTTCAAGCTCCATCTCTGGCCATCTTCAAATCTAGACTAAAAGCCCACCTTTTTTATGCTGCTTTTAACTCTTAACCCTTACTCGTTCAGTACCCATATTTTATCATTCACAACTTAGTAATTCCCTTCTCTTATTTGTCTTGTTTGTCTGTCCTAATTAGATTGTAAGCTGTGTTGAGCAGGGACTGTCTTTTCATGTTCAAGTGTACAGTGCTGCATACGTCTAGTAGCGCTATAGAAATGATAAGTGGTAGTAGTAAGCTTGAGCTAAAATTAGGCCTGTGCAGGTTCCATGGAAGGGGATGATGGCAGCATTGGTTGTGTTGCTACAGGAAGCCAGGAGCAGCATAGAGGACACATGCTTTCTGTGCCCACAATAGTGAGGTTGCTGCAAAAGAGGTTTAAATGACTTTTCCAATGTTGCAAGGAGTGTCAGACTGTCAGTGGGATTTGAATCATTGCTTCCCTGCTTTTTAGCTTACTGCTCTTTACTAGGTTATTCCTCCATTTCATATGAGAAGGACTTCTAGTGATTTTCCTTTTGTGCTATTAGAAACACTTTCGTTATTTTGTTTATAAGTCTCAGATTTAGCAGCATCCTCTGCTGTGTTCATCACCAATTACCTGAGGGCTATGTCCCTGAAAGAAGTCTGTTGTTTCCCTACTTCTTTCTCTTCCCACAACCGAGGTGCTTCAGTAAATATCTGGCAGACTGACGTTTCCTACTATTAGTATTCATTTTTGACGCACACCTCATACTATAGTGGATAGCAATAGTACACATTATGGGCTTCAAACTTTGATGTTGGGGGGAAAGGTGAATCTCCTACAGGTTTTATACTACGTATTTTTTTTGTTCGTTTTTTGTCAATTTCTTTCTCTCCCTCCTCATCTTCACTTTTGCTATTTGTATAGGAGCTCGAAAAATCAGAATATGGAACAGAGAGCTTGTCCTGCAGTCTACAAGTGAACCAGTGTCTGGCTTGGAAGTGGCCCTTTCCTGGAAGTGAGCATCAAAACAGGTTTCCTTTCTTGTGTTTCTGCTATTAAAGGGTATACTTGGTGCCCATATATATAATTTTTTTTTCCTCCTGTGAAACTCTTGTAGACTGGTAATGTATCTTTGTGACTAGAGTACCATACAGATCACTCTCCCTGAGCTGGTATGTGATTACATGAAGGTTCCTTTTCCCACAGATATTAGTCTTGTGATTATCTGTCTAATATTTTGTCTACTAGTATTAAGTTTTTACTTACCCATCTAAACATGTGGATATATGCTCTCCAGCCAACAGCTGGAGATTGAGAACTACAGGTGGTAGGTGAGAGATTCTGTGCAGCCTCATCTGTTCAGGTAAGTTGAGATATTCTAGATATATTAAAAAAAAAAATCGCTTGAGTGTAGAGTCCCAGCAGTGGGGCAGCCCAGAACAGGTTTTGCTTCTGAGGGTTGAGAGTGGTGTTATGCTTGGGAACTCCAGGTCCCCCTCTTTCCTGCCCTGCACCCACTCCTTCTTGAAAGGGTCAGATGTCTGTGCCTCTGTCCCTCTTCCCATGAGAGCCCTTTTTAGAGTTTTCCACTGATTGTTTTTCTTTTCTTTTTTTTTTTTTAATCTTTATTTTATTCTTGAGTAAAAACAATGCCTGTTTTCTAGCAAAAAAGGTGCCGGTACTCAAATGCGAGACCACCCTTCAGGGGTGGGGTGATCACTGAGGGACCCACCCCACAATAGCCAGGCCCCCTGCAACCAGTCACAGAATCTATGAAAAGACAGAATTGGTGTGTAGAGCCTGAGCTCTTTTACTATAACTTGGGGACTAAGTCAATTTTAGCAGGTAATGAAAAAGGTGCTGGTACTCAGTTCCCCCAAGTACCCCCTCAAAAAAATCCCTGAGTAAAAGAAAACTGTATAACAAACACTAAAATACCAAACAGTGTAATAAAAACAATGCTGATTTAACTACAGACATTTGCAGCAGCTCCCAATCCTCAGATACCCCTTCCCCCTACCCTCAAAGCCCCACAAACACCAGTTTACAACCAAGATAGAGGCCACCCATATAGATCCTTCTTGGCGACCTCTACCAAGAAAACAAAATCATCCCCTTCCCCATTGAACCCTACTAAAACCAGCCCCCCTCTCCACCCCAGCGTTGCATGTCCGATACACCAGGAGCAACCTTCATATATTCAACATGGCACTTTGAGCTCTATGAGGAAGGGCCTCCCACCCAGGATGCCAAATCTGCTGAAAAGTCCTCCAAATTTGTGGAGAGCCCCTCCTAGCGTCCAATTTCTCCAGTTTTAATAAATAATACAGTTCATTCCTCCATTCAGTCAGTGTTAGCAAGTATGATTGCCTCCAATTTCTCAAGATACATTTCCGAGCCAAAACAAAAGCCTTTTTCAGTAGATTATTAGTCCCTCTCCTCGGTCCCAAGGAGACGATATTAGAAAACAGTTGTATATCTGCCTGCAGTGGTAAACGTTTATGCAGAACAGTTTGCAAGTATGCCATTATATTCTTCCAGAACGTTTGTATGCTGTCACAGGACCAAAACCTTATGTGGAGTAAAGTGACATTGAGGACATTTCACCCGTAGCCGAAAAACCGACCTGAAATGCCTGTCCTGGAGCCACGTAAATCTTCAATAAAATCTTGTACTGGTGCTCCTGTATTGGCACTGATCTCACAAGTACTTTAATGTATTTCATGAGGAGATGGAGACCAGCACAAGTCACTTGTTCATGGGACCAAAGTTTTGCATTCTAAGCAGCAGCTAAAGCGTCATAATCCCATGGCACCTGAAAAATGCCAAGACTCCATTGGTAAAAGAGACAGGCTTTAGTCAGATGAGACAGAACAAAGGTTTCAGTTATCGTCAGCCATGTCCTCCACCAAAGCTGAGCGGTCCAATCCATCAGTATAATGCTTCACTTGGCAATAAGTATACCAGTCTTGTTTTTAAACCAATCCAGCTGTCTCCAATTCAGCAAATGGTTTCACAGTACCACTCTCCATGAGCAAATCTTTAATATAACAAAGTCAATGGGTTTTTGCCATCTTCTCAAATACCCTTTGGAACCATCCAGGTCTAGATCTTTATTGCCCCAGAAAGGCAACAATACTGTGGTACGTGGCGTTACCTTCAATTTTCGGCAGAGCCAGAGCCAATGCCAACCCTGCCTTCTAGACTTCAATATTGGATGCTGTCATGTAGTAAATATCAAATGAGATGATTTAATGTGTAGGTAAGATAAAAGATGCACAGGTGCCACCAGTTGTTGCTTTATGGAAAGTAGTGTGAAGTAATTGTTGCCTTTAATCCAGACTACCAAATGTCTTATCAAGCAAGCCACTCTTATGTTCTTATGTTATGTTCTTATGTTCTATTTATCTGGTGTTATGCTACATGCAAGATCTGGCTTCTTGGGGTTTCAATTTATTTTCTGTCTAGATATTTCTACTGTATTTCTAGTTTGCTTTAGTTATTCTGTATTTGGTATCTATGTTTTGTGTGTGAGACCAGGTATTCTTTTAGCATGAAGTTTTTATTTAGTGATTTGTAGTAATTTGGCTCATTTAGTTTTCTCATTAGAGCTATTGAAGTTCTGTGACCCAATGTAATATTTAGGGCACCACCTTTTTGTCTTTGTCTTAGAAGTTAGATTTGCTATAGGTCCTGACTTTATTTGTAGAGCTGCATTACTTCATAATATGCTTTGTACTGAGTTTGTTGCTATTAATGAGATTACGCTGAATCAGAAATATTTTTATATGGCGAGTATTGTGGCAGGGCTACTCAGTTCTGGATCTCAGGGTTCACAGGCAAGTCAGGCTTTTAGGATATCCACAACAAATATGCATGAGAGAATTTTGCATACAAAGGAGGCAGTGCATTCAAATCTCTTATATGCTTAGAAACATGTCGGCAGATAAGAGCCAAATGGCTCATTCAGTCTGCCCATCCACAGCAACCACTATCATCTCCTTTCCTTAAGAGATACTACGTTCCTGTCCCATGCTTTCTTAAACGTTCATTATGGATATCCTGAAAACCTGGCTTGCCTGCGAATCTAGAGGACTGGAATTGAGAAGCCCTGATTTTATGGGGACATTTTCTAGCTGTACCCGTTGTTGGAAGAGGGATAGCGGGTTCTGTGGATGCAGAATTTATTTGGCTTTAATTCTGTATGGCTAAAGTATGTGTGTGTTGGGGAATTCTCCGAGGACAAGCAGGCTGCTTGTTCTCACTGATGGGTGACGTCCACGGCAGCCCCTCCAATCGGAAAACTTTACTAGCAAAGGCCTTTGCTAGTCCTCGCGCGCCGATGCGCACCGCGCATACGCGGCCGTCTTCCCGCCTGAACCGGCTCGTGTTCGTCAGTCTTCTTTTGTCCGCGCTTGGGACGGTCGTGTTTTGCGCCGTTTCGCGCCCCTCAAAGTTGACCCTTGCGCGTCTAAGCGATTTTCGCTGAAAAAAAAAGAAAAAAAAAAAGGACCTTTACGGTCTTTACCCCTTTCCCGTGCTTCCAGCTTTTGCCCCGCGTAAGTTTCCTTTTGCTTTCGGGGTAGGCCTTTTTTGAGGCCTCGGTACGGGTTTTTTCTCTCCCTATTTTTGGTGCCTATATCGCCATTACGAATTTTGATTTCGCCAGCGTGATTTTTCCGCCCATGTCATCGAAGTCTCCCAGCAGCTTCAAGAAGTGCACCCAGTGCGCCTGGGTAATCTCGCTCACTGATAGGCACGCGTCGTGTCTTCAGTGTCTGGGGGCTGGGCACCGCCCGCAGGCCTGTAGTCTTTGCGCCCTTTTACAGAAGAGGACTCAGGTAGCGAGATTGGCCCAGTGGAACGTGTTGTTCTCGGGCTCTTTGTCGACAACAGCACCGGGGGCATCGAGTGCATTGACGTCGACAGCATCAAGACCTTTGACCTCAGCATCAAGGCATCGACCCTCTGCATCGTCGGTACCGAGACATCAAAAGGCTGCGTCGGCATCGGTGGTACCGGGACCTCCACTAGTGCTGATGTCGTCGGACGGTGGTGCTTCGACTGGAGTGCAGGTGAGGGCTGTCCATTCTCCTGCTGGTGGCGGTGAGCCTTCGGGTGGGTCTCCCCCTACCCTGAGGGCTCCTGCGGTACAGCCCCCCCAAGACCGACCTTCTTCGGCCTCAGCCCTGAGGAAGCGACGGCTGGATTCTACGTCCTCCTCGTCGGTACCGGGAAGTTCCGGTGACATGCTTCGTTTGGAAAAAGTCAAAGAAGCATCGACACCAGTCTCCTTCCCGCATCGGTACCGAGAGCTCTGGGTCGCCGAGGGAGTCGGCACCCAGTAGGCATCGGCACCGGGAGGACCGCTCACCCTCTGTTCAGGAGGTGTTGATGCGCTCCACCTTGGACAGCCCGGAACAGACTCTGACCTCGACGCCTGCATCGGCTTCCATATCTTTCTCCACAGCTGCTCTGCACGAGAGTCTCTGGGCCGTTCTCCCAGAGATCCTGGGAGAGCTGTTGCGCCCTTCCCCTCCAGTACCGGGGGTGCTTGCGCCTCCGGTACCGTCGAGTGAGGCGCTGGCTGGCCCCTTGCCCGGGGTGAGGTCTCCGACATCGGTGCCGCTTGCGGTACCGACTGCAGTAGCCTCCCAGGAAGGCTCCCCGACGACGTCGGCGGAGGGAGCTTCGCCGGTGCTGGCGAGGGAGTCTACCTCTCGACGCTCCCATCGTGGCCGTGTTTCCACGGAGTCGAGCCGGGCACGGCTTCGGACACAGGTTCATGAACTTGTGTCTGATACTGATGGTGAGGCCTCGTGGGAGGAGGAGGAGGACATCAGATATTTCTCTGACGAGGAGTCTGATGGCCTTCCTTCTGATCCCACTCCCTCCCCTGAAAGGCAGCTTTCTCCTCCCGAGAGTCTGTCTTTTGCGGCCTTTGTCCGGGAGATGTCTACGGCCATCCCCTTCCCGGTGGTTGTGGAGGATGAGCCCAGGGCTGAAATGTTTGAGCTCTTGGACTATCCTTCTCCACCTAAGGAAGCGTCCACAGTACCCATGCATCATGTCCTAAAAAAGACATTGCTGGCGAACTGGACCAAGCCTCTAAGTAATCCCCACATTCCCAAGAAGATCGAGTCCCAGTACCGGATCCATGGGGACCCAGAGCTGATGCACACTCAGTTGCCTCACGACTCTGGTGTGGTGGATCTGGCCCTAAAGAAGGCTAAGAGTTCTAGGGAGCATGCTTCAGCGCCCCCGGGCAAGGACTCTAGAACCTTAGATTCCTTTGGGAGGAAGGCCTACCATTCTTCTATGCTTGTGGCCAAAATCCAGTCTTACCAGCTCTACACGAGCATACATGTGCGGAACAATGTGCGGCAGTTGGCGGGATTGGTGGACAAGCTCCCTCCTGAGCACGCCAAGCCATTTCAGGAGGTGGTCAGGTAGCTGAAGGCGTGCAGAAAATTCCTGGCCAGAGGGGTATATGATACCTTTGATGTTGCGTCCAGGGCCGCTGCTCAAGGTGTGGTGATGCGCAGAGTCTCATGGCTGCGTGCCTCCGACCTGGAGAATAGGATCCAGCAGCGGATTGCGGACTCCCCTTGCCGAGCGGACAATATTTTTGGAGAGAAAGTTGAACAGGTGGTAGAGCAGCTCCACCAGCGGGATACCGCTTTCGACAAGTTCTCCCGCCGGCAGCCTTCAGCATCTACCTCCTCAGGTAGACGTTTTTATGGGGGAAGGAAGACTGTTCCCTACTCTTCTAGTAAGCGTAGGTACAATCCTCCTTCTCGACAGCCTGCGGCCCAGGCTAAGCCCCAGCGCGCTCGCTCTCGACAGCAGCGTGCGCCTAAGCAAGGCCCCACGGCTCCCCATCAAAAGCAGGGCATAGCCGACATCAACGTGTCAGTGCCGGGCGATCTGCCGGTCGGGGGGGAGGTTGAAAGTTTTTCACCAAAGGTGGCCTCTTATAACCTCCGACCGTTGGGTTCTTCAAATAGTTCGGCAAGGGTACACCCTCAATTTGGCCTCCAAACCTCCAAATTGCCCACCGGGAGCTCAATCTTACAGCTTCCAGCACAAGCAGGTACTTGCAGAGGAACTCTCCGCCCTTCTCAGTGCCAATGCGGTCGAGCCCGTGCCATCCGGGCAAGAAGGGCTGGGATTCTATTCCAGGTACTTCCTTGTGGAAAAGAAAACAGGGGGGATGCGTCCCATCCTAGACCTAAGGGCCCTGAACAAATATCTGGTCAAGGAAAAGTTCAGGATGCTTTCCCTGGGCACCCTTCTTCCCATGATTCAAGAAAACGATTGGCTATGCTCTCTGGACTTGAAGGACGCCTACACGCACATCCCGATACTGCCAGCTCACAGACAGTATCTGCGATTTCAGCTGGGCACACGTCACTTCCAGTACTGTGTGCTACCCTTTGGGCTCGCCTCTGCGCCCAGAGTGTTCACGAAGTGCTTGGCTGTAGTAGCAGCGGCGCTTCGCAGGCTGGGAGTACACGTGTTCCCCTATCTCGACGATTGGCTGGTGAAGAACACATCCGAGGCAGGAGCTCTACAGTCCATGCAGATGACTATTCGCCTCCTGGAGCTACTGGAGTTTGTGATAAATTACCCAAAGTCCCATCTTCTCCCAGTACAGAGACTTGAATTCATAGGAGCTCTGCTGGATTCTCGGACGGCTCGTGCCTATCTCCCAGAGACGAGAGCCAACAACTTGTTGTCCCTCATCTCGCGGGTGCGAGCGTCCCAGCAGATCACAGCTCGGCAGATGTTGAGATTGCTGGGCCACATGGCCTCCACAGTTCATGTGACTCCCATGGCCCGCCTTCACATGCGATCTGCTCAATGGACCCTAGCTTCCCAGTGGTTTCAGGCTGCTGGGGATCTAGAAGACGTGATCCACCTGTCCACAAGTTTTCTCAACTCCCTGTATTGGTGGACGATTTGGTCCAATTTGACTCTGGGACGTCCTTTCCAAATTCCTCAGCCGCAAAAAGTGCTGACTACGGATGCGTCTCTCCTGGGGTGGGGAGCTCATGTCGATGGGCTTCACACCCAAGGAAGCTGGTCCCTCCAGGAACGCGATCTACAGATCAATCTCCTGGAGTTACGAGCGGTCTGGAACGCTCTGAAGGCTTTCAGAGATTGGCTGTCCCACCAAATTATCCAAATTCAGACAGACAACCAGGTTGCCATGTATTACATCAACAAGCAGGGGGGCACCGGATCTCGCCCCCTGTGTCAGGAAGCCGTCAGCATGTGGCTGTGGGCTCGCCGTTACGGCATGTTGCTCCAAGCCACATACCTGGTAGGCGTAAACAACAGTCTGGCCGACAGGTTGAGCAGGATCATGCAACCTCACAAGTGGTCGCTAAATTCCAGGGTAGTGCGGCAGATCTTCCAGGTGTGGGGCACCCCCTTGGTGGATCTCTTTGCATCTCAGGCCAACCACAAGGTCCCTCAATTCTGTTCCAGACTTCAGGCCCACGGCAGGCTGGCATCGGATGCCTTCCTCCTGGACTGGGGGGAAGGTCTACTATATGCTTATCCTCCCATACAGTGGGGGAAATAAGTATTTGATCCCTTGCTGATTTTGTAAGTTTGCCCACTGACAAAGACATGAGCAGCCCATAATTGAAGGGTAGGTTATTGGTAACAGTGAGAGATAGCACATCACAAATTAAATCCGGAAAATCACATTGTGGAAAGTATATGAATTTATTTGCATTCTGCAGAGGGAAATAAGTATTTGATCCCCCACCAACCAGTAAGAGATCTGGCCTCTACAGACCAGGTAGATGCTCCAAATCAACTCGTTACCTGCATGACAGACAGCTGTCGGCAATGGTCACCTGTATGAAAGACACCTGTCCACAGACTCAGTGAATCAGTCAGACTCTAACCTCTACAAAATGGCCAAGAGCAAGGAGCTGTCTAAGGATGTCAGGGACAAGATCATACACCTGCACAAGGCTGGAATGGGCTACAAAACCATCAGTAAGACGCTGGGCGAGAAGGAGACAACTGTTGGTGCCATAGTAAGAAAATGGAAGAAGTACAAAATGACTGTCAATCGACAAAGATCTGGGGCTCCACGCAAAATCTCACCTCGTGGGGTATCCTTGATCATGAGGAAGGTTAGAAATCAGCCTACAACTACAAGGGGGGAACTTGTCAATGATCTCAAGGCAGCTGGGACCACTGTCACCACGAAAACCATTGGTAACACATTACGACATAACGGATTGCAATCCTGCAGTGCCCGCAAGGTCCCCCTGCTCCGGAAGGCACATGTGACGGCCCGTCTGAAGTTTGCCAGTGAACACCTGGATGATGCCGAGAGTGATTGGGAGAAGGTGCTGTGGTCAGATGAGACAAAAATTGAGCTCTTTGGCATGAACTCAACTCGCCGTGTTTGGAGGAAGAGAAATGCTGCCTATGACCCAAAGAACACCGTCCCCACTGTCAAGCATGGAGGTGGAAATGTTATGTTTTGGGGGTGTTTCTCTGCTAAGGGCACAGGACTACTTCACCGCATCAATGGGAGAATGGATGGGGCCATGTACCGTACAATTCTGAGTGACAACCTCCTTCCCTCCGCCAGGGCCTTAAAAATGGGTCGTGGCTGGGTCTTCCAGCACGACAATGACTCAAAACATACAGCCAAGGCAACAAAGGAGTGGCTCAGGAAGAAGCACATTAGGGTCATGGAGTGGCCTAGCCAGTCACCAGACCTTAATCCCATTGAAAACTTATGGAGGGAGCTGAAGCTGCGAGTTGCCAAGCGACAGCCCAGAACTCTTAATGATTTAGAGATGATCTGCAAAGAGGAGTGGACCAAAATTCCTCCTGACATGTGTGCAAACCTCATCATCAACTACAGAAGACGTCTGACCGCTGTGCTTGCCAACAAGGGTTTTGCCACCAAGTATTAGGTCTTGTTTGCCAGAGGGATTAAATACTTATTTCCCTCTGCAGAATGCAAATAAATTCATATACTTTCCACAATGTGATTTTCCGGATTTAATTTGTGATGTGCTATCTCTCACTGTTACCAATAACCTACCCTTCAATTATGGGCTGCTCATGTCTTTGTCAGTGGGCAAACTTACAAAATCAGCAAGGGATCAAATACTTATTTCCCCCACTGTACCTCTGGTGGGGAAGACTTTGTTGAAGCTCAAGCAAGACCGAGGCACCATGATTCTGATTGCTCCATTTTGGCCGCGTCAGATCTGGTTCCTTCTTCTTCTGGAGTTGTCCTCCGAAGAACCGTGGAGATTGGAGTGTTTTCCGACCCTCATCACACAGGACGAAGGGGCACTTCTGCATCCCAACCTCCGGTCTCTGGCTCTCACGGCCTGGATGTTGAGAGCGTAGACTTTGCCTCTTTGGGTCTGTCAGAGGGTGTCTCCCGTATCTTGCTTGCTTCCAGGAAAGATTCCACTAAGAGGAGTTACTTCTTTCTATGGAGGAGGTTTGCCGTCTGGTGTGACAGCAAGGCCCTAGATCCTCGCTCTTGTCCTACACAGACCCTGCTTGAATACCTTCTGCACTTGTCTGAGTCTGGTCTCAAGACCAACTCTGTAAGGGTTCACCTTAGCGCAATTAGTGCATACCATTACCGTGTGGAAGGTAAGCCGATCTCAGGACAGCCTTTAGTTGTTCGCATCATGAGAGGCTTGCTTTTGTCAAAGCCCCCCGTCAAACCTCCTACAGTGTCATGGGATCTCAATGTCGTTCTCACCCAGCTAATGAAACCTCCTTTTGAGCCACTGAACTCCTGCCATCTGAAGTACTTGACCTGAAAGGTCATTTTCTTGGTGGCAGTTACTTCAGCCCGTAGAGTCAGTGAGCTTCAGGCCCTGGTAGCCCAGGCCCCTTACACCAAATTTCATCATAACAGAGTAGTCCTCCGCACTCACCCTAAGTTCTTGCCAAAGGTAGTGTCGGAGTTCCATCTGAACCAGTCAATTGTCTTGCCAACATTTTTTCCCCGTCCTCATTCCTTGCCCTGCTGAGCGTCAGCTGCACACATTGGACTGCAAGAGAGCATTGGCCTTCTATCTGGAGCGGACACAGCCCCAACAGACAGTCCGCCCAATTGTTTGTTTCTTTTGATCCCAACAGGAGGGGAGTGGCTGTGGGGAAACGCCCCATATCCAATTGGCTAGCAGATTGCATTTCCTTCACTTACGCCCAGGCTGGGCTGGCTCTTGAGGGTCATGTCACGGCTCACAATGTCAGAGCCATGGCAGCGTCAGTAGCCCACTTGAAGTCAGCCACTATTGAAGAGATCTGCAATGCTGCGACGTGGTCATCTGTCCACACATTCACATCTCATTACTGCCTGCAGCAGGATACCCGACGCGACAGTCGGTTCGGGCAGTCAGTGCTTCAGAATCTGTTCGGGGTTTAGAATCCAACTCCACCCCCCTAGGCCCATGTTTGTTCTGTTCCAGGCTACACACTCAGTTAGTTGGATAAATTGTTAGGTCAATCTCAGTTATGTCCTCGCCGTTGCGAGGCCCAATTGACCATGTTTGTTGTTTTGAGTGAGCCTGGGGGCTAGGGATACCCCATCAGTGAGAACAAGCAGCCTGCTTGTCCTCGGAGAAAGCGAATGCTACATACCTGTAGAAGGTATTCTCCGAGGACAGCAGGCTGATTGTTCTCACAAACCCGCCCACCTCCCCTTTGGAGTTGTGTCTTCCCTTGTTTTGTCTTGCTACATATGGGACTGACGAACACGAGCCGGTTCGGGCGGGAAGACGGCCGCGCATGCGCGGTGCGCATGGGCGCGCGAGGACTAGCAAAGGCCTTTGCTAGTAAAGTGTTCCGATTGGAGGGGCTGCCGTGGACGTCACCCATCAGTGAGAACAATCAGCCTGCTGTCCTCGGAGAATACCTTATACAGGTATGTAGCATTCGCTTTGTGGATCCTTGTGGAATGAAGTACTTCTCTTACCCCCCAGCCCTCTTTGTGGCCTTCAGTTGCTGAATAGTGTACTACTGCCTTAGCTTTATTTTTGGGGGGAAGAACAGAGCTTAGGTGTGGCAGGTGGTGGATCATTGTTTTCCAAAAAATTGGCAACCCAGTCACCAAGAAGCAGCAGGAGGCAGCATTTCCCTTACAGTCTTCTGGGAGTGAGAGGGTGGGGGGAAAAGAGGAGGTAATGGACAGCAGGATAAGGAGCTGGGAAGTATTGCTCAAAGGATGGGATATGAGTGAGGGGAAGTGCAAAGGAGAACAGAGATAGAGAAAGAAGCTGTTTGATACAGTTTATAGGGTGAAAGAGGATTGGGAAGTGATAACAGTGATGTGGTGGGGTCATCGAGTCCCACTATCTCTGCTGGGAGTGGAAACTATTATGTTAGGGCCACCAAGGCCATCTTGATTTTAGGTTGGGCCCACCAAGCCCCTCTGCACTTGCTGAAGCGATATGTATGGTTTTGGGGCTGCCTAGCCCCTCTTATTATTTTTGTGAGGAAGGGAGGTGCTGTGTTGTTGCCGTAGAGCCTCTTGTTTGGCATATTTACTGAATCCCCTGTTATAAATGTCACTGCATGCCATTGTAGGCCAAGTACTTGACACCTTAAGAGGCTCCAGAGAAGATTTAGCTTCATGAAGTGAGAGTGAGTACTCCAAAATCATAGGTTAGGACCAAACAAGCTTTAGGTGGTAATGCTCCCATCATTTGATATGGGAGAAAGACCTGGGGGAAAGAACAGCCTTGAGTTTAATCCTGATTTTCCCTTTCATCAACAACAGATGAGTCCAGACCAGGGGTTCTCAACCCAGTCCTTGGGACTTACCAAGCCAATCTGGTTTTCAAGGTATTTGCAATGAATATGCTTGAGAGAGGTTTGTATACAATGGAGGCAGTGCATTCAACTTATCTCATGAATATTGATTTTTGGGTAACCTGAAAACCTGACTGTCTGGGTGTACCCTTGAGGATTGGGTTGAGAACCTCTGGTCCAGACAGATTATGCCTGTCTACCAGCAAGTGGAGTTAAAGAACACAGAATTAAGTTCTGTGTAAGGGTCAGCAACCAGCCTCCTTATTCAGGATTCTGTATCTCCAGCAGTTAGAAGTTGGCTCTCTTGGTAGTCTGTGTTGATCTGGGTACTTTTGCTCATGGACAGGTTTTCCCTGGTACTAGTAGAGCTGGAGAGTTTTGGCATATTTTGCTATCTCCAGGGGGTACACCTAGTGGTTCTAGGTCTTCTCCCCTCCTCCCCCACTGACATCCTTCAGAAACAGGCTGTTTTAGTGCTGTGTGCTCCAGACCCAGTTTCCTTGCAGAGAAATAGCTGCTGCAGGTCAATCAGGGGGGTAAGTATGTTGGGAACTTCAGTGCTGGCCCTCCTGGCTGCATGGCAGTGCTGACCAAAGCCACTAAACACGAGTGCTCCTCTTGTGATGGGAATATGGTCCTCCTGCATGCATACTCCCCGGCAAGATTGGGGGATCATGTTTCCTCGGGGGGGGGGGGGGGGGGGAGGAAGAGACCCAACTGCATTGCCGGTCTGGTCAGAAAGTGCGGGAGTGGTAGCTATTTTAGATTTTGGTGTGCTGCAACCCAGTGGCGCACCTAGGGTAGTTGACACCCGTGGCTGGTCATTCTTTAACACCCCCCTCCAAAATCCAGTACTAGGCAAACCGAGAATATAAAACACTCAGGACCTATAAAGCAATTCTAGCATACCATAAGCTGTAATTTCTATGAGTCACACAAGGAAAAGAAAAGCATCTTAAACACTACAGTGAGCACTAGAACATCAATTCACCTATTGTAAAATGAAACCAGACAGAATAGTACAGATCGTCAATCCTGCATAGTGAATGCCAACTGAAAGCCGTGTCTTTTTCACAAACACAGATTCACCCTAATCCACTATAGAATAAGTAATCATAAACTTTCTATTTAGACAAAAATTAAACTGAAACCCCAAGATGCTACTTTCTGCATACAATGCAACACCACAGAAACAGAAAATGTAAATTTGAAAAAACTAATAAATACCAATCGCCACTTTACAAATTAACAAATAGAAATAAAACAAATATAGAAAATAAAATAATACCATTTTATTGGACTAATACATTTAGCTTTCAGAGGCCAAAACCTCCTTTCTCAGGTCAATACAGTATAGTGCTGTTACAGTATCCTATCCTGACCTGAGGAAGGGGGTTTTGGCCTCTGAAAGTTAGTCAAAATGTATTAAAATTACTCCAATAAAAAGATTACCTTATTTACATGTTCTATTTATAAACATTTATTAACACATCTACAATACTACTTTATCCTAAAGCAAAAAAAAAATAAAAATATTTTTTTTATTTACAGTTTGTTGTCTCTGGTTTCTGCTTTCCTCATCTTCTTTTCACTGTCTTCCTTCCATCCATACATAAGTACATTAGTAATGCCACACTGGGAAAAGACCAGGGGTCCATCGAGCCCAGCATCCTGTCCATGACAGCGGCCAATCCAGGTCAAGGGCACCTGGCGAGCTTCCCAAACGGACAAACATTCTATACATGTTATTCCTGAAATTGTGGATTTTTCCCAAGTCCATTTAGTAGTGGTTTATGAACTTGTTCTTTAGGAAACCGTCTAACCCCTTTTTAAACTCTGCTAAGCTAACCGCCTTCACCACGTTCTCTGGCAATGAATTCCAGAGTTTAATTATGCATTGGGTGAAGAAAGATTTTCTTGAATTTGTTTTAAATTTATTACACTGTAGTTTCATCACATGCCCCCTAGTCCTAGTATTTTTGGAAAGCGTGAACAGACGCTTCACATCCACCTGTTCCACTCCACTCATTATTTTATATACCTCTATCATGTCTCCCCTCAGCCGTCTCTTCTCCAAGCTGAAAAACCCTAACCTCCTTAGTCTTTCTTCATAGGGAAGTCGTCCCATCCCCTCTATCATTTTAGTCGCCCTTCGCTGCACCTTTTCCAATTCTACTATATCTTTCTTGAGATGCGGCGACCAGAATTGAACACAATACTCAAGGTGCGGTCGCACCATGGAGCGATACAACGGCATTATAACATCGTCACACCTGTTTTCCATACCTTTCCTAATAATACCCAACATTCTATTCGCTTTCCTAGCCGCAGCAGCACACTGAGCAGAAGGTTTCAGTGTATTATCGACGACGACACCCAGATCCCTTTCTTGGTCTGTAAATCCTAACATGGAACCTTGCATGACGTAGCTATAATTCGGGTTCTTTTTTCCCACATGCATCACCTTGCAGTTGCTCACATTAAACGTCATCTGCCATTTAGCCACCCAGTCTCCCAGTCTCGTAAGGTCCTTCTGTAATTTTTCACAATCCTGTCACGAGTTAACAACTTTGAATAACTTTGTGTCATCGGCAAATTTAATTACCTCGCTAGTTACTCCCATCTCTAAATCATTTATAAATATATTAAAAAGCAGCGGTCCTATCACAGACCCCTGAGGAACCCCACTAACTACCCTTCTCCATTGTGAATACTGCCCATTTAACCCCACTCTCTGTTTCCTATCCTTCAACCAGTTTTTAAATCCACAATAGGACATTTCCTCCTAACCCATGACCCTCCAATTTCCTCTGTAGCCTTTCATGAGGTACCTTTTTAAAAGCCTTTTGAAAATCCAGATACACGATATCAACCAGCTCCCCTTTGTCCATATGTTTGTTTACTCCTTCAAAGAATTGAAGTAAATTGGTCAGGCAAGATTTCCCAACACAAAAGCCCTGCTGACTTGGTCTCAATAATCCATGTCCTTGGATGTGCTCTGTAATTTTGTTTTTGATAATAGCCTCTACCATTTTCCCCAGCACCGATGTCAGACTCACCGGTCTATAATTTCCTGGATCTCCCCTGGAACCTTTTTTAAAAATCGGTGTTACATTGGCCACCCTCCAATCTTCCAGTACCATTCTCGATTTTAAGGATAAATTGCATATCAGTAATAGTAGCTCCGCAAGCTCATTTTTCAGTTCTATCAGTACTCTAGGATGAATACCATTCGGTCCAGGAGATTTGCTACTCTTCAGTTTGCCAAACTGCCCCATTACGTCCTCCAGGTTTACCGTGAAGCCAGTAAGTTTCTCCGACTCGTCCACTTGAAATACTATTTCCGATACCGGTATTCCACCCAAATCTTTATGTTGGGCACCCGGCAACGGCCCAAGGGCTCACCATCCAGACCTGTGACATTTACTCTCTCAGTGGCTCATTTCACAGCCTTCTGTTTAGGAGGAAGGGGAGCTGACTAACGAAGAGGAAGATGATCCCTTAGTCTACTAACTTCTTCCACAAGTAAGAACTGCCTGTCTTAATTACTGGGGACCTAGAGGTCCTTAATATATCTTCTCTGGTGTCTCAGGCAGGGGCAGCCTCGGACCCAATGACGTTGGATACCAGGCTTTTCTATCCTCTGCCTTAGACACTCTTGCACCTTTGATGACCCGCCCTATAAGGCGTACAAAACCCCAACCTTGGCTGACTTCTAATATCCGCGACCTACGTTCCTGTACCCGCTCCGCCGAACGCCTCTGGTGGAAATCTCAGGCCCTTGCTGATTTCTTACACTTTAAGTTCATGCTGACCTCCTTCCAATCTGCTCTTTTACGCGCCAAACAGGATTATTATATCCAACTGACCAACTCTCTTGGCTCTAACCCTCGACTTCTCATCACCACATTGAACTCAAGGTGCCCCCTCCCCCAACTCCCCCTTCATTATCTCCTCAGACCCTTGCTGAATTCTTTCACGACAAGGTTCAAAAGATAAACCTTGAATTCTCTACCTCGCCACCTCTCCCTCCACTAGTCCGTTCCCCTCTCGATCCTTCCCCTCATTCCTTTTCCTCCTTTCCTGAAGTTACTATAGAAGAAACTACACTTCTCCTTTCTTCCTCAAAATGTACCACCTGTTCCTCTGATCCCATTCCCACCCACCTTCTTAATGCCATCTCACCTACTCTTATTCCTTTTATCTGTCACATTCTCAACCTCTCACTTTCCACTGCAACTGTCCCTACTGCCTTTAAACATGCTGTGGTCACACCTCTCCCTAGGAAGCCTTCACTCGACCCTACTTGTCCCTCTAATTACCGACCCATCTCCCTCTTCCCTTTTCTCTCCAAATTACTTGAGTGTGCTGTTCACCACCGCTGCCTTGATTTTTCTCTCCTCACATGCTATTCTTGACCCACTACAATCTGGTTTTTGCCCTCTCCACTCAACCGAAACTGCGCTTACTAAAGTCTCCAGTGACCTATTACTGGCTAAATCCAGAGGTCAATATTCCACCCTCATTCTTCTTGATCTTTCCGCTGCTTTTGACACTGCCGATCACAGCATACTTCTCGATACCCTGTCCTCACTTGGATTCCAGGGCTCTGTCCTTTCCTGGTTCTCTTCCTACCTCTCCCTCCGCACCTTTAGTGTTCACTCTGGTGGATCCTCTTCTACTTCTATCCCTCTGCCTGTCGGCGTACTTCATGGTTCTGTTCTTGGTCCCCTCCTCTTTTCTATCTACACGTCTTCCCTTGGTTCATTAATCCCATCCCATGGCTTTTCCTACCATCTCTATGCTGATGACTCCCAAATCTACCTTTCTACCCCTGATATCTCACCTTGCATCCAAACCAAAGTTTCAGCGTGATTGTCTGACATTGCTGTCTGGATGTCTCAACGCCACCTGAAATTAAACATGACCAAAACCGAACTTCTCATTTTTCCCCCCAAACTCGCCTCCCCACTCCCCCCGTTTTCTATTTCTGTTGATGGCTCTCTCATTCTCCCTGTCTCCTCAGCTCGAAACCTTGGGGTCATCTTTGACTCTTCTCTCTCCTTCTCTGCTCATATCCAGCAGATCCCCAAGACCTGTCGTTTCTTTCTTTACAACATCCGTAAAATCTGCCCCTTTCTTTCCGAGCACTCTACCAAAACCCTCATCCACACCCTTGTCACCTCTCGTTTAGACTACTGCAATCTGCTTCTTGCTGGCCTCCCACTTAGTCACCTCTCCAATCGGTTCAAAACTCTGCTGCCCGTCTCGTCTTCCGCCAGGGTCGCTTTACTCATACTACCCCTCTCCTCAAGTCGCTTCACTCATACCCTATCCGTTTTCGCATCCTGTTCAAACTTCTTCTACTAACCTATAAATGTACTCACTCTGCTGCTCCCCAGTATCTCTCCACACTCGTCCTTCCCTACACCCCTTCCCGTGCTCTCCGCTCCATGTATAAATCCTTCTTATCTGTTCCCTTCTCCCCTACTGCCAACTCCAGTCTTCGCACCTTCTGTCTCGCTGCACCCTACGCCTGGAATAAACTTCCTGAGCCCCTACGTCTTTCCCCATCCTTGGCCACCTTTAAATCTAGACTGAAAGCCCACCTCTTTAACATTGCGTTTGACTCATAGCCACTTGTAACCACTCGCCGCCACCTACCCTCCTCTCCTCCTTCCTGTACACATTAATTGATTTGATTTGCTTACTTTATTTTTTGTCTATTAGACTGTAAGCTTTTTGAGCAGGGACTGTCTTTCTTCTATGTTTGTGCAGCGCTGCGTACGCCTTGTAGCGCTATAGAAATGCTAAATAGTAGTAGTAGTAGTAGTTTTCCCATCCATGCAGCAGTGGACTACACCAGGTGCGAGTGTGAGAGTGGCAAGAGCTATGGCAAGGCTGTGTCCACTCCTGCCAGAGGACCTGGAGAAGCTTAAACTCCTTTTAGTGGACTCTTTGGCCATGGCAGTGACCAAGAAGACTACAGTGCCGGTCCAGGAGGAGGCATGGCTCTTAAGGATATGCAGGACAATAAGCTTGTGTCATGGCTGTGGCTATTCCCCTGTGTCCAGACTCACCTTTTTCCAGTGATCTGGCTCTGTGGCTTCTCCAGGACTGCCTTGTCCCTTCATTGATGCATCTGCTGCTTGTTTGCCTGCTATCCAAGTCTCACTACAGTTTATTCAAGCCTAATTCCAAGTTGTGACATCATCAGCAAAATCCTTTATAGAGCATCTTGGAACTTTTAGGCTTTGCCTTTGCAAGAGGTTTTTAAACCTTGTCTTTGTGTTATCTGTTTAGATCCAGTTCCTGCTTGGCTTTGGTCCTGTATGCTTTGATTCCAGCCTTGCTTTGTTTCTGTGAGTCTTGTCCCTGAATGTCTTGTTTCTGAACCATGTTCCTGAAAGCCTTGCTTTTGTAAACCTTGTTCCTGAAGCTTTACTCCTGTGTAGTCTTGTTCTTGCTTACCTGTGTTTCTGAGTCCTGTACCTGGAAGCCTTGCTTCCGTATACCTTGTTCTTGAAGCTTTACTCTTGTTCCTGCCTAACTGTGTTTCTATGAGTCTTGTTCTTGAAAGCCTTGTTTCTGAACTGTGTTCCTGAAAGCCTGGCTCTTTAGTCAAACCCTGCTCTTGGTTTCTGTTACAGTTTGACTCTACCTCTGGCTCCTGCTTTAGTCTAGCCCTGCTCTTGCCTCTTGCTACAGTTATACCCTGTTCCTGCTTTCTATTAAAGCCAAAACTCTGTTTCTGCTTTCTGTTAAAGCCAAATTTCTGGTTCGTGGCCCTGCCAAGCCAAGTCTGCTCCTGGTTCCTGTCCTTGCCCAGTCAAGTCTGATCCTGATTCCTGTCCCTGCCCAGCCAAGCCTTCTCCTGGTTCCTGTCCCTGCCCAGCCAAGCCTGCTCCTGGTTCTTGTCCCTGCCCATCCAATCCTGCTCCTGGTTCTTGTCTCTTCCCAGCCAGGACTGGCTACTGCTTTGGTTGTGGTTTTGCTTCTCTTTGTTCCGGTTGCATAGCTCCTGTCCTGTTTTGTCTGCCAAGTCTGTGTCTGGATCCAGTTCTTAACCTGCCTTGCCTTGCCTTGTCTGAACCCAGTTCTAGCTTTGTTCCTATTTCTTGCCATGTTCCTGTGTGGGTTCTGTTCTAGCCCTTTGTCTTGCTTTCTTGCCTTGTCTGGATCCAGCTTCTGTCTTACCTGTCTGTCTTGTCCAGTTGTGCCTTGCCTGTTGTCCTGTCCAGATCCAATCCTTGCCTTGTCCTTGTCTAGCCCTTTTCTGTACCCAGTTTTAATCTACATAAGTATTGCCATAGTGGGACAGACCAAAGGTCCATCAAGACCAGCATCCTGTTTCCAACAGTGGCCAATCCAGGTCTCAAATACCTGGCAAGATCCCAAAAAAGTACAAAACATTTTATGCTGCTTATCCTAGAAATAAGCAGTGGATTTTCCCCAAGTCCATTTTAATAATGGTCTATGGAATTTTCCTTTAGGAAGCCGTCCAAACCTTTTTTTAAAACCGTGTCTTGCCTTGTTCTGCCTTGCCTTGTATTGCCTGGGACCTAGTCCCAGTTTTAATCCAGTTCAGAGTCTTGCCTTGTCCTGCCTGTGTTCCAGTGCTGGCCCTCTGCCTTGCTTTTTTTGCCTCATCTGGATCCAGTCTTTGTCTTGTCTACTGTGCCTTGTTACCTCTGTCCTGCCTTGTCTAGTCTCCTGGTTTTTTCTAGTCCTGTCTTGTTCTGATTCCTGCCTTGTGCTAGCCCAGGTGACTTGTCTGCCACAGCTCCGGCAGCGGTCTAAGGGCTCACCATACCTGAATCCGTGACGACTTGAGGCTTCTCTGAAGGCCACCTATGAGATTCCATCCCTGTACCTCCAGGCTACTGTCTCATCTTCCTATGTGGCTAGAACTTGTCTTAAGTTTGTTCAGCTGGCTGGGGATCTTTCCTTGTGCTTGGAATCTCCTTGGAACTCGCTACCCTAGAGTGCGTTCTCACCTACATGACGGACAGATTTTATGATCTTGGAGCCTCAGTCAAGGAAATGGCCTTAATAGTGTGGACTATGCGCCTTTGTTTGCATCATAATTGGGCTGCGGATGTGGCTTCTAAGTCCACCCTTGTTAAGCTGCTTTGTAGGGGAGAGACTGCTTGGTGAGGATCTCGAAGCTGGTTAAGAATCTGGGAGAGTAAGTCCTATCATTGAGGATAAGTGAAATTGTCCTCTCGTGGCTGAGTCATGCTTCTTGTTTTGGGCCTCCAGGCATTACTGACCTGGTCAGCTGGGTTCTATCCTCGCAATCATTTCCAGCAAAAAGTTTTTCTGTTGAAGGGGCAAGCAAGGGACTAGCCAGCGCTTAGGTATTTTTTAAACTTGTCCGCCCTTCCCAATGATGCCATGCCAGTTCCCTCGACAGCCGGGTTGATAGGCAGACACCTCTCGAATTTCTATGACCAGTGGACCCGTGTTAATACAGATTTGTTAACAGATCAGGGAAGGCTACAAGTTGGAATTTGCCCACCCTGTTGCAGATTTCTTGGAATCTCTTTGTGGCACCTGGGCCAAAAGATTAGCAAATTGGGACACCCTCTAAGGCCTTCTAGAGCTAGGGGTGGTTTCTCCTGTTCCACAAGCAGAGAATGGTTCCTGAAGATATTCCATTTATTTTACTGTTTTGAAAGAGGAGGGCACTTTTCATCCAGTTCTGGATATTGAATATGTGGTTCCGAATGGAAACTTTTAACTCGGTCATAGTTGTGGTCCATCTAGGGGAATACCTCTCAACCCCCGTGGATCTAAAGGAGACTTACTTTCACATCCCTTTCTGGGCCCCCTCATCAATGTTTCCTGCACTTCACAGTTCTAGGCCATCACTATCTGTTCCAAGTGGTGCTCTTTGGTCTTGGCAGTGGTGCCTAGGACCTTTTCCAAGGGTATGTTGCAAGGGCATCAGAGTTTAGAGGTGTACCGTATAGCATATTTTACTATTCGGACGAATACTGTGAAGAATAAGGGGCTGTCCTATCCTGGGTAGGCCACTAGAGGGCGCTGGTCCCATAGAAATGGGGGAAAAATGTCCAGGTCATGTTATTACTGAGGAGTCACTAGAGGGAGCCAGTAGGGGAATGTCCAGGTGGAGGTTGCTAGGACCAAGGAGAGTCCTGGGCTAGAAGCAGGTGTAAGTTGTTATGGGCTGGGTCCTGCCTGGAATTAGGGGGAAGAGCCTAATGGGGGGGGGGGGGGGGATAAGGTAATCAACCTCCTTATACCTACCTGAGTTTGTGAAAGGAAAGAGAAGAGAGAGGAGCTGGAAACCTGGGAGCTGAAAGAAGAATATCCCCATTTGAAGGTACTGGCTGGACTCTGGGGACTTTTGTTTGTCTGTTGTGGATAGAACTGTGTATTAAGAACAATGAGCTAGCAGCCAGGGGCTGGAGGACAGAGCTGTATACTCCTGGTGAGGGGAAAACATCTTGTCAAGGACAGAAGGCTGTTAGTACTGAGCCCAGATGTCTGTGTGTGGGAGGCTCAGTGGGAAGACCTGTGAAAGTGTTTGAGCTGGAAGAAGGGTGCCCAGGGGGCTGGAATAAAGAGCTGCCTGATGAACATGCTGTTGTTGAGAACTGCTTAATCTACATCTAATTTGCATACTAAGAACAAGGTCACCCTGAGTGGTAAAGGGACCCCGGATCTTGAGGTTGGTGTGTTCAGGATGCTGGGGAGAGATCATCTGCTCAGGAGCCACAGGCCAGTGAGGCCTGTTGGAGAGCAGGAGGAGAAGCCTCGTCTTCACAATACGAATAATGAAAAATATTATTTGGCTGAATATACTGAATATGAATAGTGGGCATTGAGCTTTAACATACAAATAATAAAAGAAGCAACGTGAAATCAGAGATCAAGTGTTTATTTCAGTAGGATTTAGCACACTGGAGCTCTGGATTATTTGTATTCAAATTTAAATTTATATTCAGCCAAATACGAATAATGTATTTGGGGCCAAATCGACTTTGAATATTCGGTACAGCCCTATCAGACTTCATCCCTACCTGGACAACTGATTTATAAGAGCCTCGTCTTTTCATGAGCGTTTGGAGGCCACTTCTAGAGTGACCACCCAGCCAAGTGATTAAAGAGAAACCAATTTCTCCAAGAGTTATGACGCCCTCCCAATCCTTTGAGTACTTGGTGGTTTGGCTTGACACCAGGGAGGGTAGGGTCTTCTGCCCACAGCAAGACAAAACTCCATTGGTGGGGCCCCACTTGAAGTATTGTGTTCAGTTTTGGAGGCCATATCTTGCTAAAGATGTAAAAAGACTGGAAGCGGTGGAAAGAAAAGCTACAGAAATGGTATGGGATTTGCGTTGCAAACCATATGAGGAGAGACTTGCCGACCTGAACATGTAAACCTTGGAGGAAAGGAGAAACAGGGGTGACATAATACAGACGTTCAAATATTTGAAAGGTATTAATCTGCAAATGAACCTTTTCTGGAGACGGGAAAGTGGTAGAACTAGAGGACATGAATTGAGGTTGAAGGGGGGCAGACTAAGGAGTAATGTCAGGAAGTATTTTTTTACGGTAAGGGTGGTAGATATGTGGAATGCGCTTCCGTGGGAGGTGGTGAAGATGAAAATGGTAATGGAATTCAATCATGTGTGGGATTCCTTTGTGTTTATCCCACACATGGTTGAACACAAAGGAATCCTATTTAGAAGGAATGGATCTATGGAATCTTAGCGGAGATTGGGTGGTGACGCCAGTAATTGGGAAGGAAAACCGGTGCTGGACAGACTTCTACAGTCTATGCCCTAATTGTAACTGAATAGATATGGAAAGTTCAAGAACAGTGCTGGGCAGACTTTTACGGTCTGTGCCCTGAGAAAGGCAAGGACAAATCAAACTCAGGTATACATATAAAGTATCACATACCATGTAAAATGAGTTTATCTTGTTGGCCAGACTTTATCTGCTGTCATTTACTATGTTACTATGTTACAAAAGAAGCTTCAGGATCAGATTCGTCATATTTTCCATCTTCAGTGCCCTCAGGCATGGGATTACATGCACATTCTGGGCTCTATGGCAGCAACCTTGGAGGGTGGAGCTTTGGGCGAGGGCACACATGAGGCTGTTGCAGTCATCTTTTCTCAGCGGGTGGTCTCCAGGACATCAGTCTTGTGAGGTCTGTCTTACTTGGACCTTGCAGGCAGTGGTGGATCTTGGGGCACAGTTTGCAATGGAGGATGTCTCTTGAAACCCTGGATTGGATTGTGGTCATGATGGATGCCAACCTTTTGGGCTGGGGGACACATGTCTTCATCTGGCAGATGGTCCCCCATCGAGGCTGGGTGACAGATCAATTGCCTAGAACTCAGGGCTGTTTGCAAGGGTCTCCTAATGTTTGCTGAAGTGCTGTATATTTACCCGATGTGCATCAACAGGCTGTGTGTGTGTGTGTGTGTGTGGGGGGGGGGGGGGGGGGGGGACATGAAATGTTTCCCTTGCCCTGGAAGGCCATCTGCTTTTCTTCTGGGCGGAGAGGAATCTTTGGGAGCTCTCAGCGGCTCATATTGTGGGGAATCTAAATGCTCAGGCAGACTTTCTCAGCAGGAAGGTGTTGGATCCCAGGGATTGGGAGTTGTTAAGCCTTTTCCTTAAGTGTGTTGGTCTCATGGGCCTAATGGCTAGGTGGTGCAGTGCTAATGTTTCTCAGGTTCTTTAGCCTCAGGATGAAGTACAATTCTTAGGGCCTGGATGCAGTCCTTCAGCCTTGACCTCTAAGGTTGCTTCTTTGTGTGTTTCCTTTGTGGCCCCTACTAGGGAGTGTTCTCCACTTGGTGACTGGTCATCTGGGCATGGTTGTGCTGGTGGCCCTGGATTGACCCAGGAGGCCATGGTAGGCTGATCTGGTCTAGCTGGCAATAAACAGGCTTCTGCTCCTGCCAGGGAGCAAAGGTTTTGGTCTTATGGCAAGGTTCTTGAGAGATCCTGTTTCAGGAAGAAAGGATATTTGGAGGATGTTTCTTGATCCCGTTCATTCATCTTTGATTCATATTTTGGTCTTTCTGCAGGAGGGCTTCAAAAAGTGTCTTGCCATAAATTTTGAAGATATAAGTTGTTGCATTCTCCTGTAGTAGTTGTCATGTGACTAATTCTTCCTTGGCAGCTCATCCTGATGTAGCTAGGTTCCTGAGAGGATTTCTGCTGGTGGTACCCTTAGTTATGTTCTCAGGCCTTTCAGAGGTGCTTTCTTTAAACCTCTTTGTAAAGCCTTGCTTAGGGATCTTGTCTTGAAGTCTGTGTTCCTCATTGCCATTACTTCTCTGAGAAGAGTTTCCATTCTGCAGGCTGTTTAGGGATCAGTTTTTTTTCTGTTTGGAGATTGGGGTATCTGTTTGGACTGTTCCCTCCTTTTATGTTCAGCCAGAAGTAATTTCCTCCTTTCATGTTGATCAACTGTTTTCTTCCTTCTGGAGAGACTAGTATGAGCTATGGTATTTGGAAGTCACTAATGAGTTGTGTCTCTGACCATTTGTCCTTTTTACGGGTCCCAGGAAGAGCCACCCCATTTCCAAAGCTACTGTTGCAAGGTGAGTAAAGGACATTGTTTCTTTGGTGTAGCATTTGGCTGGAAAGCAGCCTTCCAGATCCTTTGGAGTTCATTCTACCCAAGGATTGGTGACCTGGGTGGAATCCCTGACAATATCCTTGGAGATTTCAGGTCGTGACGTGGTCTTTGGTTTATTCGTTTAAGCATTATTGGCTAGATGTCTGTGTCTGCTGATGCTGCCTCTTGGAGCTTCTGTTCTTCTGGTTGGGGTCAAGTCCTGGCCAACTTAGTGACTGCTTTGTTAAATCCTGTCTCTCTGGATTGATCTGTTGCAACAAAGAAGTATTAGTTTTTACCTACTATTTTTCTTTCCTTTAGTTCCGACAGATCTGGTCAGAGACCCTCCTTGTTTTCCTTTGTATACATTTTATAGAATCTAGTAGTGTATTATAGTTTGCTGAACTTCTCTGTTTGGAAGGCGTCATGTTCTGGACTTCTTACGCTAAACACAGAGAAGGCGACAAAGCAATAGAAGCTAGACTGTGTTCAAAATGTACTAACATTTTAAAACATCCAAGGACTCGACATGAGCTGTGTTTGGCCACAATAGCCTGCTTCAAGAGTCTAAAAATAACAATAACAAGTAGCCAAAACTGACACACAGTAAAATATGTGT
This sequence comes from Microcaecilia unicolor, assembly GCF_901765095.1. NCBI lineage: Eukaryota > Metazoa > Chordata > Amphibia > Gymnophiona > Siphonopidae > Microcaecilia > Microcaecilia unicolor. Next base: position 323,332,789 of record NC_044032.1, on the reverse strand, counting down.
ATATAAATATTCATTGTTAAAACGTGTTATCCTTCATTGGTACACACAAACAACCTTATAAATAAAATACATATAAATTGAAGAAACAATATATGCACATCTTTTTAGCATCAAGCAAAATAAATTTTGTCTCTTCAAAAATACTGTATGAATTAACATGAGAACTAAACTGAAGTACTGAAAATGCTATTGGTTCATCTGCTGTGCTTATTGACCAGTTGGTTCAAAAAACCTGGAAACAGAAATGTCTCGTCTTCAGAGCTAACTCATCATTTAAAAAAAAAAAAAAAAAATATATATATATATATATATATATATCTGAAATGTCTTCTCTTCAAATCTAACTCATCATTAAAAAAAAAATATATATATAACTGAAAGACAATAAACTCACCTACTATACTATTAACTGAACAGTATAAAAAAACCAAGAAAGGCAAATGCCTTCTCTAATGATTTTATAAAACAAACCATAGAGTTTTCCATATCATCATGCTGATCAATCCATAGACTGGTGGGTTGTGTCCATCTACCAGCAGGTGGAGATAGAGAGCAAAGCTTTTGCCTCCCTATATGTGGTCATGTGCTGCCGGAAACTCCTCAGTATGTTCTCTATCTCAGCAGGTGGTGGTCACACACAGCAGCAGCTCTGGCTAGGTCTCCAAGCCTAATTTTTAGATTTTGTTGAGTACCTGGGGTTGAGGGCTCTTCTTGAGCAAGTGCAAACCTGGTGGCGCCAGGTCCCTCCTTTTCTCCCCCCTCCCGCTGGCTCCGTAAAAAAAAAAAAAAAAAAATTTTGAACGGCCTTAAGGGCGTTTATTTCGACGTTTATTTAAACGTTTATTGCAGCTACTCACTGGGACACCAGGTCGTTACAGCTCGGAGCGAGAAGCAGGTAATTTTTACCTTTTTATAGCGGGCAGGGGGTTCCCCGATCGATCTCCACGTGGCCTATGGCGTCGGAGGGCGAGGGCGTGAAGAATCGCTCCCTGGACCGCGTGTGTGCTTCTAGCGGGGATGCGGGGGTCTTAAAGTCTGATTCGCCCTTGTTGGGTGTCAGTTTGGAGGCCGGTCAGTGTCCCGGGTCTTCCTCCGGTGCGGCGGTTTTTCCCGCCGTAAATGCCCATCCCCAGCTGCTCGCCTCCACCATCTTGGCCGGCCACTCTGCTCGGACGGCTTCTTCTTGGGCCGCCCTTGAGCTGGGAGAAGTTAATGCCATGGCCGCCCTTGATTTGGGCGACGGCAAAAAAGCGGCTAAAGTTAAGCGCCATTCTTCCCGCGCGGCCCCTTCGCGGAGTGTCGCGCCGGACGCCATCTTGGTTGCACAGCATGTTTCTCCCCCGCTCTTGCGAGCGCCGGTTGAGGGTGCATCTAGGGCTGTGGCCCAGGCTGCTGAAGTGCACAGTCTGGGGGGTTTCTCCCCCGAGTTTATTTTGCTGCTGCATCAGGCCTTCCTTATGCAAAACGCTGCCCCTTCTCCCTTGTCTGATAAAGGGTTTGAGGCCCCCGGAAGTAAACGCCCTCAGGTGGATTCCCAGGCCTTAGAGGACTCTGTTTCCTCTGATGTAGATGAGGGCAGCGTATCTGAGTTCTCCCAACGGTCCTTTGGGGATTCCTTGGAGGAGACGGATTCCCGCTCGGATGGAGCGGATGACCCCTCTGCAGCGCGGATCTTTCGCTCAGAGGATTTGCCCAACCTGTTAGTGCAGGCCATGAGCATTTTGAAGATTTCCTCTCCGGAGGACGGCTCTCCCTCAGCCCCTGTTGGCTCCGCCATTATGCTGGGGACGAAGCGCCCGCCTAGAACCTTCCACGTGCATGATGCCATGCACACCTTAATTTCGGCTCAATGGGATGTCCCGGAAGCGAGCCTCAAAGTGGCTAGGGCTATGTCCTGCCTCTATCCTTTGCCTGAAAGTGAACGGGAGGCCTTTCTTTGGCCTACCGTGGATTCTTTAATCACTGCGGTGACTAAGAAAACGGCGTTGCCGGTGGAAGGTGGCACGGCCCTAAAGGACGCCCAAGACAGAAGATTGGAGGCGGCCTTAAGGTCGTCCTTCGAGGCGGCTGCCTTAAGTTTGCAGGCCTCAGTTTGCGGTTCCTATGTGGCCAGGGCGTGCCTGCCGATTGTGCAGCGGGCTTCCCCCTCGGATCCTTCCTTGAGGGCTGATTGGCCGGCTCTGGAATCGGGCTTGTCTTATTTGGCAGACTTACTGTATGATGTCTTGAGAGCCTCGGCTAAAGGTATGGCTCAGACAGGCTCTGCGCGGCGGTGGCTTTGGCTGAAACATTGGTCTGCGGACCACGCCTCTAAGTCCCGCCTGGCTAAGTTGCCTTTTAAAGGCAAGCTGCTCTTTGGGGTCGAGCTGGACAAAATTGTGACCGATCTCGGCACGTCTAAGGGCAAGAGGTTACCAGAGGTCAGGGCTCAGGCCAGTGCTCGCCCCGGTATCTCCAGAGGACGGTTTCAGGAAGCCCGTCGGTACCGCCCGGGCAAGTCGGGCTCCTCTGCCCCCTCTTCCTTCAAGAGGAACTTCTCCCCCAAGCAGCATTCCTTTCGCAGAGACCGCCGTCCCGGAGGTGCGCCCTCCGGTCCTCCCCCAGGGTCTCGTACCCAATGACGGGGTCCTGGTCCATGGCCCAGTGCAGATTGGAGGACGCCTGTCCTCGTTTCTGGGCGAGTGGACCAGGGTAACTTCAGACGCTTGGGTGCTGGAAGTCATCAGAGACGGCTACAAGCTAGAGTTCTGCCGACCCTTAAGAGACGGGTTTGTACTCTCTCCCTGCAAGTCTCCGGTCAAAGCTGTGGCAGTGCAGCAGACCTTGGACAATCTGATCCGCCTGGGTGCGGTCGTTCCGGTGCCAGAAAATCAGCTTGGCAAGAGACGTTACTCCATTTACTTTGTGGTACCAAAGAAAGGAGGTTCTGTACGGCCTTTCCTCGACCTCAAAGGGGTCAATCGGGCCTTGAAAGTTCGGCACTTTCGCATGGAGACTCTCCGCTCTGTTATAGCGGCAGTGAAGGCAGGGGAGTTCCTGGCATCCTTGGACATCAAGGAAGCGTACTTGCATATTCCCATCTGGCCTCCTCATCAACGCTTTCTGCGTTTTGCAGTCCTGGGCCGACACTTCCAGTTCAGAGCCCTCCCGTTCGGGTTGGGTACTGCTCCGCGGACCTTCTCCAAAGTAATGGTGGTCATCGCGGCCTTCCTGCGAAAGGAAGGAGTACAAGTCCATCCTTATCTGGACGACTGGTTGATCCGAGCCCCCTCTTATGCAGAGTGCGGCAAAGCTGTGGACCGGGTGATTGCTCTTTTGAGCTCCCTGGGGTGGATCATCAACTGGGAGAAAAGCCAGCTGCGCCCGACTCAGTCCCTGGAGTATCTGGGAGTTCGATTCGACACCCAAGTGGGCAGAGTGTTCCTGCCGGACAATCGGATTGTCAAACTTCAGGCTCAGGTGGACCAGTTCCTAGTAGCCTCTCCGCTTCGGGCTTGGGACTATGTGCAGCTGTTGGGCTCTATGACGGCCACGATGGAAGTAGTGCCCTGGGCCAGGGCTCATATGAGACCACTACAACACTCTCTGCTGCAACGCTGGACTCCGGTGTCGGAGGATTATGCTGTGCGCCTTCCCTTGGACCCAGCAGTGCGCAAGGCGCTGAGCTGGTGGCTGAAGACAGACAAGTTGTCTGCAGGGATGCCTCTTGTGACCCCGGAGTGGATTGTCGTCACGACGGACGCCTCTTTGACGGGCTGGGGAGCCCACTGCTTGGGAAGGACAGCGCAGGGGCTCTGGTCTCCTGCAGAGGCAAAGTGGTCTATCAACCTCCTGGAACTCAGAGCCATTCGGTTGGCGCTTTTGCAGTTCCTCCCGGTACTGGCATTGAAGCCAGTACGGGTCCTGTCGGACAATGCCATGGCTGTGGCCTATGTCAACCGCCAGGGAGGTACCAAGAGCGCCCCTCTAGCCAAGAAAGCCATGAATCTATGCTAGTGGGCGGAAGCGAACCTGGAACAGCTGTCAGCGGCCCACATTGCCGGAGTCATGAATGTCAAGGCGGACTTTCTCAGTCGCCATACCTTGGATCCCGGAGAGTGGCAGTTATCGGCTCAGGCGTTCTTGGACATCACGAAGCACTGGGGCCAGCCGAGCCTAGATCTGATGGCGTCATCGGCCAATTGCCAAGTGCCGCGCTTTTTCAGCAGAGGACGGGACCCTCGATCTCTGGGAGTAGATGCTCTTCTCCAACAGTGGTCGACACAGAAGTTTCTCTATGTGTTCCCGCCCTGGCCCATGTTGGGCAGGGTGCTAGACCGGGTGGCAAAGCATCCGGGCCGAATAATCCTGGTGGGTCCCGACTGGCCCAGACGTCCTTGGTATGCGGACTTGATAAGGCTATCAGTGGACGACCCTCTGCGGCTGCCAGTGGAGCAGGGCCTGTTGCATCAGGGTCCCATGGTGATGGAGGATCCCTCCCCCTTTGGTCTTACGGCCTGGCTATTGAGCGGCAGTGTCTGAGGAAGAAGGGCTTCTCAGACAAGGTCATCGCCACTATGCTGAGAGCGAGGAAGCGCTCTACTTCTACTGCTTACACCAGGGTTTGGCGTACCTTTGCAGTGTGGTGTGAAGCAGGCTCACTTTCTCCCTTCACTGCTCCAATTTCTTCAGTGCTGGCGTTCCTGCAAGAAGGTCTGGAGAAAGGCCTGTCGCTCAGTTCCCTGAAAGTCCAGGTAGCGGCTCTGGCTTGCTTCAGGGGCCGCCTGAAGGGTGCTTCCCTGGCTTCGCAGCCAGATGTGGTACGTTTTCTCAAGGGAGTTAATCACCTGCGCCCTCCTCTGCACTCAGTGGTGCCTGCGTGGAATCTCAACTTGGTGCTAAGAGCCTTGCAGAAGCCGCCTTTTGAACCCTTGTCGAGGGCATCTCTGAAAGACCTGACGTTGAAAGCAGTCTTTTTGGTGGCTATCACTTCAGCCAGAAGAGTTTCCGAGCTCCAGGCACTCTCATGTCGAGAGCCTTTTCTGCAGTTCACTGAGGCAGGAGTGACTATTCGCACAGTGCCTTCCTTCCTGCCCAAGATTGTTTCTCGCTTCCATGTGAATCAGCAGCTCTGTCTCCCTTCCTTTCGTAGGGAGGACTACCCAGAGGAATACTCTGCTCTCAAATATCTGGATGTGAGACGAGTCATCATCAGATACTTGGAAGTGACCAATGATTTCCGGAAATTGGATCATCTGTCCTGTTTGCAGGTCCTCGTAAGGGTCTGCAGGCTGCTAAGCCTACAGTGGCAAGATGGGTCAAGGAAGCCATTGCAGCGGCTTATGTGGCCGCGGGGAAGGTGCCGCCTATTCAGCTGAAGGCTCACTCCACTAGAGCTCAGGCGGCCTCGATGGCAGAGGCCGGGTCCGTCTCCTTGGAAGAGATATGCAAGGCGGCAACTTGGGCATCGGCTCATACCTTCTCCAGTCATTACCGCTTGACTGTGGCTGCTCGGGCGGAGGCCCGGTTTGGAGCTTCAGTATTGCGGTCAGGGATTTCTATGTCCCGCCCTGGGTGAGTACTGCTTCGGTACATCCCACCAGTCTATGGATTGATCAGCATGATGATATGGAAGGTAAAATTATGTATCATACCTGATAATTTTCTTTCCATTAATCATAGCTGATCAATCTATAGCCCCTCCCAGATATCTGTACTGTTTATATTCTGGTTGCATTTCAGGTTCAAGTTTAGTCTTCAGTTCCTGTTCAGGAGGACTTCGTGTTCAAGTTTTTTCAATTGGATTCTTCAAGAGTTGAGACGAGTTTGTGTTACAGTGAGCTGCTGCATTCCTCTCCCCTCCGTTTTACGGGGCTGGATTGAGACATAAATTCTGCCGGCGCTCCCTCCCACTTCGTGCGGCTGTAGGGCAGCTTTGTATCCCTCCCGCTTCGGCGGTGTTAGGGTCAGTCAGCTCCTCTCGCGGTTGCGGTTGCAGGAAAAGCCAGATCCCCCCGCATCGGCGGGTGTGGTGTCCCTCCCCCGCTCCGCGGGGATGAGCTGGACGGATTCCCCTCCCCTACTTGTGTGGGGATGAGCTGGGTTAATTCCCCTCCCCCGTTTCGGCGGTGGTGAGCTGGGCAGAGTGTCCCTTTGTGGGTGTAATTCTCTAAGTGCTGAGTCCTGCGGATGGAGCTTTGATATCGACATACTGAGGAGTTTCCGGCAGCACATGACCACATATAGGGAGGCAAAAGCTTTGCTCTCTATCTCCACCTGCTGGTAGATGGACACAACCCACCAGTCTATGGATTGATCAGCTATGATTAATGGAAAGAAAATTATCAGGTTTGATACATAATTTTACCTTACTAAGTACTGCTAAACAGTCTTAGACTTACAGCATAAAGAACCATGAGATTTAAAGGAGGGGAAAGCCAAAAGTCATGAATAACTCCGTTAGATATGAACTCTCTAGCTGTCCGAATGTATCAATAAGCTATAATCCATCGCTGTCTGATTGTATCAATAAGTTATTACTTCCACATATACAAAACTCTTCTACAGAATCACAAGAAATACTTCCAACAATACACTGTAGATATTGTACCCTTATTGCTATGGGATATTAAAAATCACAAAGAGGAGGAAAAGACCTCAAACTGCCTGGGTGCTAAGGCAGACTTCCAACCAATGTCTTCAAATCACTCGCCAGGCTATTGCTCATCATTTGCCAAAAACCTCAAAAACATTTCTATTCTTTTAATGCTTTTTGTCTGCTTTTAATATTTCAAAAAACTTTTTTTTTTCCAAGAATCAAGTTTTAAACGCAAAAAAAGTGATTAAGGCAACTTAGCTTCCTAAGCTGGTCAGACTGCTGAAAATTCAATGCCATAACTCCCAATGGGAACCTGTTTCGCCCACTGGCTTTCTCAAGGGAGGTGTCACAGGCATTTTGTCATATTCTTCCAGCCATCTTAGTGATGGCTGGAAGAATATGACAGAAATCTTTTTTTTCCAGAATCAACTTACAAGCACACAAAAAATGATTAAGGTAACTTAGCTTCTTAGCTTCTTCAGCTGGTCAGGCTGCTGAACACCCGATACCATAACTCCCAATGAGGACCTGTTTTGCCTACCGGCTTAGCTAAGATTGCTGTAAGAGTATGACAAAACGCCTGTGACACCTCCCTTGAGAAAGCCAGTGGGCAAAATGGGTTCCCATCGGGAGTTATGGTATCGGATGTTAAGCAGCCTGACCAGCTTAAGAAGCTAAGCTACCTTAAATCATTTATTTTTGCGTTTATAAGTTGATTCTTGAAAAAAAAAATTTTTGAAATATTAAAAGCAGACAAAAAGCATTAAAAAAGTAGAAATGTTTTTGAGGTTTTTGGCCAATGATGAGCAATAGCCTGGCGAGTGCTTTGAAGATATTGGTTGGAAGTCCGCCTTAGCACCCGGGAAGTTTGAGGTCTTTTCCTCGTTTTTGTAATTTTTAATATCATCCCATATCAATAAGTTATTATCCACCTAGGATAGAAAGTTCTCTATTAAAAATAGGAGTGGGCATTTAGTACAGTACTAATGCGATACATTAAAAATGTTTTTATTATTATTTTTTTTTAACTATGATTACATTTTTTAATCATGATCTAAATTCTTAACTCCTGTCTGTTGCCCAGCATAGCTTTCTTTCCGCTGCCTATCCTATTTCATGTTGGCATAACATAACAGAGGGAAGACATGGCATCAGATGCAAGTAGCATGTGGGAATCGCTGCTGGAGACCCTATGAAGAACCAGATAAATGTTAAGATAAATGTGGAGTGGGGGGGGATGCTGGCCTTGTGTACTGAGGGGGGTCAGCAGTAGGAGAGGAGAGAAATGGGTGTCTGTGTGACAGGGGTAACAAGTTTAAACGAAGCCAGCACCAACAGAGGGTGATCTCTCCACAGGAGAAACGAAAGCCAAAATAGACAAACAGTGGATCCAAAAAAGTCCTCTCACAAATTGTGTTTTCCTAAACAAGTTCTTTATTTTGGATCAATAAAAGTAACTCGACACGAATCGTGTTTCGGCCATAAAGGCCTGCGTCAGGGGTCTATTGATTTCCAATAGAGAATTAATCTTGCAGAACAAATAAAACACAGTTAACTTTCTGCTAACTGAGAAATCGCATACATAGTCCTGCTTTACAACCTTCTCTGTCAACAAAGGGTATGCCAAATTGGATACCCTTTGTTGACAGAGAAGGTTGTACAGCAGGACTCTGTATGTGATTTCTCAGTTAGCAGAAAGTTAATTGTGTTTTATTTGTTCTGCAAGGTTAATTCTCTATTGGAAATCAATAGACCCCTGACGCAGGCCTTTACGGCCGAAACACGATTCGTGTCGAGTTACTTTTATTGATCCAAAATAAAGACCTTGTTTAGGAAAACACCATTTGTGAGAGGACGTTTTTGGATCCACTTTGTCTGTTAGGGGTAACAGGTTTAGCAGCAGAATGGGAGCTGAAGGGGAAGGATGCAGCAAGAAAGGATAAAGGTAGGTACCTGTATGGAGGAGAGGGGGAGCAATGTGCTGTAGGAAGAAGTGTGTGTATTGCAACTTTTCATTATGTTCAGCAGGTATAAAAAATTTCCATACAGTGGGAATTTACCAGTACCAAGCCACCCAGTCCAGAGGTTCAACTAATCATGTGATTTAAAATTTTATGTAAATACTTCTTATTGATGACGACTTCCCTATGAAGAAAGACTAAGGAGGCTAGGGCTTTTCAGCTTGGAGAAGAGATGGCTGAGGGGAGACATGATAGAGGTATATAAAATAATGAGTGGAGTGGAACAGGTGGATGTGAAGCGTCTGTTCACGCTTTCCAAAAATACTAGGACTAGGGGGGCATGCGATGAAACTACAGTGTAGTAAATTTAAAACAAATCGGGGAAGGTTTTCTTCACCCAACGCGTAATTAAACTCTGGAATTCATTGCCGGAGAACGTGGTGAAGGCGGTTAGCTTGGCAGAGTTTAAAAAGGGGTTAGACGGTTTCCTAAAGGACAAATTCATAAACCGCTACTAAATGGACTTGGGAAAAATCCACAATTCCGGGAATAACATGTATAGAATGTTTGTACGTTTGGGAAGCTTGCGAGGTGCCCTTGGCCTGGATTGGCCTCTGTCGTGGACAGGATACTGGGCTCGATGGACCCTTGGTCTTTTCCCAGTGTGGCATTACTTATGTACTTATGACAAGAACTGAAGCATACCGAACAATAACATAATACAAACATCAACCCGTAGCATGAATAAAATGCTCATGTGATCAATTTGTCATCCAAATTTAACAGATCTTTACCATCTTTGCTCCTTGTCCAACGACTGAGGAGCCTTCAACTCTATTCAAATAGATAAACATTTCTATGCATATCATCCCTCCCATTTACCCTCTCCTCCTCCACCCCCCACCCTTCCCCACGTCCCATTCCCAATCCCCCTCATCTAGGAGAAGCATCGCACCTAATACCGCGAAAGAGTGCTGCAATTACTCTGAAGTAAAAGTCTCCCAATATCAGAGCACTGAGTATTAGCAAAAGGGCATCAGCTGAAGATCTAATATCTCCACCCTGATAACCACCCTCCCGAAATGTACAGAAGGATATTCCCAACTTCTGTCTTCTAATCCTTCCTTGCTAGTCCCCCTATTTCCATCTAAGACCTATCTCCCCCTTTCCTAAACACTACAGAGAGAGCTGGTTCAGAATAAGACTGCGTACACTTGGTGACAACGCCATAAACTTTATGCTACAAATTGGACTCTTCCCGAAGGAAAAAGGAAACATTCTACTCACTCCTACACCCAAGGATGCAAAGAAGAGTGCCAGTGAACTAACCAACTACAGGCCAGTAGCATCCATACCCTTAATAACCAAACTAATGGAAGGGATGGTAACCAAACAACTCACAAACTATTTAAACAAATTCTCAATACTACACGACTCCCAGTCAGGATTTCGGTCTAACCACAGCACGGAAACAGTACTAGTTACTCTCATGAATAAATTTAAACAAATGATTGCTACTGGCAAGAACATACTACTGCTAGAATTTGACATGTCTAGCGCCTTCGACATGGTTGATCATGGAATACTACTACATATCCTCAAGTATTTCGGAATTGGAGGAAATGTTCTCAGTTGGTTCAAGGGGTTCCTAACCACACGATCATACCAAGTGACATCTAATTCGCCTACATCAGCTGCATGGATACCTGAATGTGGAGTTCCACAGGGATCCCCCCTCTCAGCAACTCTATTCAACTTAATGATGATACCCTTGGCGAAACTACTATCAAACCAAAACCTTTACCCATGCATATACACAGATGACGTAACAATCTACATTCCATTTAAACAAGATCTAAAGGAAATTTCCAAGCCTACATATCATGCACACATGGGTGGACGCATTCAAGCTGAAACGCAATGCAGAAAAAACCCAATGTCCAATACTCACCTCGCAACACAACACGAACAAATTCACCACCATTGACACACCAAAACTGAATCTTCCAATTTCGGACACCCTAAAAATTCTTGGAGTTACCATTGATCAACACCTAACACTTGAGAGTCACGCGAAAAACACAACCAAGAAGATGTTCCACTCAATGTGGAAATTAAAAAGAGTAAGACCTTTCTTCCCGAGAACTGTCTTCTGCAACCTGGTACAATCAATGATACTCAGTCATCTAGATTACTGCAATGCACTCTACGCTGGCTGCAAAGAGCAAATAATCAAGAAACTTCAAACAGCTCAGAACACTGCAGCTAGACTGATATTTGGTAAAACAAAATACGAAAGCGCTAAACCCCTTCGAGAAAAGCTGCACTGGCTCCCACTCAAAGAACGTATCACGTTCAAAATATGCACCCTAGTTCACAAAATTATTCACTGAGACGCACCAGCCTACATGTCAGACCTGATAGATCTACCACCCAGGAATGCTAAAAAATCATCCCGTAGATTCCTTAATCTTCACTTCCCAAATTGTAAAGGTCTGAAATACAAACTAACGCGTGTGTCAACGTACCTGAGCACACAATTCTGGAATGTGCTGCTGCGCAACTTAAAAACGATCTATGAACTAGCTAACTTCCGAATTCTAATGATCTCTTTAACAAGGCATACAACAATGATCAACAAATATGAACTCCTGTACACATATCCAGAACTGCCTCTACAATATTTGCTTGCCAAACTATTATCATGTTTTTCGCTATCATGTTACCCAAGATCCTTCTGCAATTACTAAATGTATATTTTCTTATATAATTCTTATATATTTCTTAAATATTTCTTACTTTGTTTGCTTGTTAAAATACTATCGTGTTTTATCATTATCATGTTAGCCAAAATCCTTCTGTTATTACTAAATGTATACTTTCTCGTATTTCCACTATTCATGATGTATTGTAAGCCACATTGAGCCTGCAAAGAGGTGGGAAAATGTGGGATACAAATGCAACAAATAATAAATAAATATATGGCTCCCAAGTGGACCAAAATTGTTTCTTTCATTTTAAGGTCATCTCAGCATCCCTTGCTTCCATAAGTAGCAAATTATGAAATGCACTTTTCCAAGCCCAAAAGCTAGGAGCATTGTCTTGAGTCCAACACTGAAGAATGCATTTCTTCCCCACCATCGCTGCCTTGTAAATAAATATGCGATCTTTCCGCAAAAGTGTAGTATTTTGCCCTGCCTGACCAAATATAATATTCTCTGGTGTGGCAATAATTCGTTTAAGCAATAAATGCTCCCAATATGTAACTAGCTGTATCCAATATCTTTGGATAGCTGGACAGTGCCACAGGGCATGAGCTAATGTAGCATTAAGACCCCCACACTTGGCACATTGTTGAACATCTCAGCATCCAGCATAATATGCTTGTCGTGGAGAAATATAGGATCTAGTAAGGTTCAGAAATTGACATTCTCTATAAGTAGCACTGTAGACATACTGCGGGATCTGCTGAATCAGACGTAGGATTTTCCCTTCTCTAATAAAACATCCAGAATCCAAATACCATCTATGTACCAGCTCAGTATAGTCTTTGCCAGGAATAAATTGCATTATAGCTTTATAAAGGTTGGCAACCATGATACTGGTTTGATTCGCTGGTAGGAAAAATTGTTCCAACAATATGTACACCCCTCTTGAGCATCTCGGCATAGCAGACTTGACATAATGCGCCACCTGTGAATAAGCAAATATATTTAATGGATGTGGTGTTACATTCCTCATGAGGATGTCAAATGTCATCAAAGTGCCATCCTCTTGCAGTAAATCTGCCACATAAAATATTCCCTGCCATGCCCATTTATGAAACGGCCCTTTATCCTGACCCGGTTCATAAGTGCGTAAGTAATGCCACACTAGGAAAAGACCAAGCGTCCATCGAGCCCAGCATCCTGTCCACGACAGTGGCCAATCCAGGCCAAGGGCACCTGCGAGCTTCCCAAACGTGCAAACATTCTATACATGTTATTCCTGGAATTGTGGATTTTTCCTGTCCATTTAGTAGTGGTTTATGGACTTGTTCTTTAGGAAACCGTCTAACCTCTTTTTAAACTCTGCTAAGCTAACCGCCTTCACCATGTTCTCCGGCAACGAATTCCAGAGTTTAATTATGCGTTGAGTGAAGAAAAATGTTCTCCGATTTGTTTTAAATTTACTACACCAGAGGTAGAAAATCGGTACACCGGGGAGCTTTTTTTCAATAAACACAATAAAAAGTTCCAAACATATCTCATTGAATATAAAAGAACATGTTTCTTCAAACTCGATGGCAAGCTGTGCCATGAAGCATGCAGTAGATAGTGAGGGTGTAATGGCAAAAATAATTCCTTCTCTAGGGACCAATTTGTATAATGCTCCTTACCAAGCACCCAATCTGCCAACTGTCTCAACAAACATGCCATATTATACATTCGTGTATTAGGTAACCCTAGCCCTCCTAACCTCCAATGACCATACAATCTCTGGTTAATAAAGTAAAACAAATATAAACAAACAAACCCCCTCAAAACCATATTTCTTTGAGTATTTTGGAATAAAAAAAACAAAACAATGGAAACTAGCCTGTCTCCTGCATACCAAATTCCCTTGTTTTATCAAGAGCATCATCTAATATCAATAGTGTGCTAGTCCTATAGAAATGGTGTCAAATTCAATTCTGCATTGAGGTCATTGGGAGCAACTGTATCAAAATTGAATATAAAATGTTTCTTTTCCTACAAAAGAGGTTTCTAGGTCACCACCTCGCCATTTAGGCTGAAACTGTCTAATAACAAAAAACTTAAGTACATAAGTAAGTACATAAGTAATGCCACACTGGGAAAAGACCAAGGGTCCATCGAGCCCAGCATCCTGTCCACGACAGCGGCCAATCCAGGCCAAGGGCACCTGGCAAGCTTCCCAAACGTACAAACATTCTATACATCTTATTCCTGGAATTGTGGATTTTTCCCAAGTCCATTTAGTAGTGGTTTATGGACTTGTTCTTTAGGACGGAAGTTGGGAATATCCTTCTGTACATTTCGGGAGGGTGGTTATCAGGGTGGAGATATTAGATCTTCAGCTGATGCCCTTTTGCTAATACTCAGTGCTCTGATATTGGGAGACTTTACTTCAGAGAATTGCAGCACTCTTCTCGGTATTAGGTGCGATGCTTCTCCTAGATGAGGGGGAAATGGGATGTGGGGAAGGGTGGGGGGTGGAGGAGGAGAGGGTAATGGGAGGGATGATATGCATAGAAATGTTTATCTATCTGAATAGAGTTGAAGGCTCCTCAGTACGTTGGACAAGGAGCAAACATGGTAAAGATCTGTTTAAATTTTGATGACAAATTGATCACATGAGCATTTTATTCATGCTATGGGGTGATGTTTGTATTATGTTATTGTTCGGTATACTTCAGTTCTTGTCATAAGTACATAAGTAATGCCACACTGGGAAGAGACCAAGGGTCCATCGAGCCCAGCATCCTGTCCATGACAGCGGCCAATCCAGGCCAAGGCACCTGGCAAGCTTCCCAAACGTACAAACATTCTATACATGTTATTCCCGGAATTGTGGATTTTTCCCAAGTCCATTTAGTAGCGGTTTATGGACTTGTCCTTTAGGAAACCGTCTAACCCCTTTTTAAACTCTGCCAAGCTAACTGCCTTCACCACGTTCTCCGGCAACGAATTCCAGAGTTTAATTACGCATTGGGTGAAGAAAGCTTTTCTTCGATTTGTTTTAAATTTACTACTCTGTAGTTTCATCGCATGCTCCCTAGTCCTAGTATTTTTGGAAAGCGTGAACAGACGCTTCACATCCACCTGTTCCACTCCACTCATTATTTTATACACCTCTATCATGTCTCCCCTCAGCCGTCTCTTCTCCAAGCTGAAAAGCCCTAGCCTCCTTAGTCTTTCTTCATAGGGAAGTCGTCCCATTCCCGCTATCGTTTTAGTCGCCCTTCGCTGCACCTTTTCCAATTCCACTATATCTTTCTTGAGATGTGGCGACCAGAATTGAACACAATACTCAAGGTGCGATCGCATCATGGAGTGATACAACGGCATTATAACATCCTCACACCTGTTTTCCATACCTTTCCTAATAATACCCAACATTCTATTCGCTTTCCTAGCTGCAGCAGCACAATGAGCAGAAGGTTTCAGTGTATTATTGACGACGGACACCCAGATCCCTTTCTTGGTCCGTAACTCCTAACGTGGAACCTTGCATGACGTAGCTATAATTCGGGTTCTTTTTTCTCACATGCATCACCTTGCACTTGCTCACATTAAACGTCATCAGCCATCTAGCCTCCCCAGTCTCGTAAAGTCCTTCTATAATTCTTCACAATCCTGTCGCCAGTTAACGACTTTGAATAACTTTGTGTCATCAGCAAATGTAATTACCGCTAGTTACTCCATCTCTAAATCATTTATAAATATATTAAAAAGCAGCGGTTCCCAGCACAGACCCCTGAGTAACCCATTAACCACCCTTCTCCATTGTGAATACTGCCCATTTAACCCCCACTCTCTGTTTCCGATCCTTTCAACCAGTTTTTTAATCCACAATAGGACTTTTCCTCCTATCCCATGACCCTCCAATTTCCTGTGTAGCCTTTCATGAGGTACCTTGTCAAACGCCTTTTGAAAATCCAGATATACAATATCAACCGGCTCCCCTTTGTCCACATGTTTGTTTACTCCTTCAAAGAATTGAAGTAAATTGGTCAGGGTAAGATTTCCCCACACAAAAGCCTTGCTGACTTGGTCTCAGTAATCCATGTCCTCGGATGTGCTCTGTAATTTTGTTTTTAATAATAGCTTCTACCATTTTCCCCGGCACTGACGTCAGACTCACCGGTCTATAATTTCCCGGATCTCCCCTGGCACCTTTTTTAAAAATTGGCGTTACATTGGCACCCTCCAATCTTCCAGTACCACCGCTCGATTTTTAAGGATAAATTGCATATCACTAGCAGTAGCTCCGCAAGATCATTGTTCAGTTCTATCAGTACTCTAGGATGAATACCATCTGGTCCAGGCGATTTGCTACTCTTCAGTTTGTAGAACTGCCCCATTACATCCTCCAGGTTTAAAGAGAATTCATTAAGTTTTCTCCGACTCGTCAGCTTCGAATACCATTTCCGACTACTGGTATCCCACCCAAATTCTTCCTCGGTGAATACTGAAGCAAAGAATTCATTCAGTCTTTCCGCTACGGCTTTGTCTTCTCTGATCGCCCCTTTTACTCCTCGGTCATCTAGCTGTCCAACTGATTCTTTTGCCAGCTTCCCGCTTTAATATACCTAAAATTTTTTTTTACTATGTGTTGTTGCCTCCAGCGCAATCTTTTTTTCGAAGTCCCTCTTAGTGTTCCTTATCAGCGCTTTGCATTTGACTTGACATTCCTTATGCTCTTTTCTTATTATTTTCAGTCGGTTTCCTTCTTCCATTTTCCGAAGGATTTTCTTTAGCTCTGATAGCTTCCTTCACCTCAGAATTTAACCACGCTGGCTGTTTGGTCTTCTGTCCTCTTTTTTAATACGCAGAATTTATTTGGCCTGGGCTTCCAGGATGGTGTTTTTGAACAGCATCCACGCCTGATGTAATTTTTGACCCTCGCAGTCGCTCCTCTAAGTTTTCTTTTCACCGTTCTTCTCATTTATCATAGTCTCCTTTTTAAAGTTAAATGCTAATGTATTTGATTTCCTATGTATACTTACTTCAAGCTAATATCAAATGCGATCATATTATGATCACTGTTATCAAGCGGCCCCAGCACCATACCTCCCGCACCAGATCATGTGCTTCACTAAGGATTAGGTCTACAATTTTTCCTTCTCTCGTCGGTTCCTGTACCAGCTGCTCCATAAAGCTGTCCTTGATTTCATCAAGGAATTTTACCTCCTAGCGTGTCCGATGTTACATTACCCAGTCAATATCAGGGTAATTGAATATCACCCATTATATTGTGTTGCCAGTTGTTTGCGTCCTAATTTCCTTAACCTTTCTGCATCGTCTGTTATCTGGCAGGTGGACGGTGGTACATTCCTATCATTATCCTTTTCCCCTTTACACATGGAATTTCAATCCACAGTGATTCCAAGACTGTGTTTTTGTTTCCTGCAGAATTTTTTATCTATTTGATTCAAGACTCTCATTATTATACAATGTACCCCTCACACCAATTCGATCACCCTATCACTACGATATAATTTGTACCCCGTGGTATGACAGTGTCCCACTGGTTATCCTCCTTCCACCAGGTTCTCAGAGATGCCTATATTATATCTAATTTTCATTTAGTGCACTATATTCTAACTCTCCCATCTTACTTCTTAGGCTCTCGGCATTCACATATAGACATTTCAAACTGTCTTGTTGCTCCTATTTACATCATGGTTAGTACTTGACAGTACTAATTTGCAATCTTTTGTCCGATTTTTATTTAGGGACACCTGATCTACTATGGTCTCTTTTGTAACCTCACTATCAGGATAACCTAGCTGTTTTGGTGATATCTTTGAAACGGCCTTCCCCCCCCATTTTTAGTTTAAAGCTGCTCATCTCTTTCTCCTACTAACATAAGATTTAAAAAGTTACAAGACAATCATATAATTTCTACCTTCTGCATGCAAATATGTGTTCCCAATATCAAGATCCAAAATTATCCTATCATGTCTAACCATTAACGTATTAACCCACAAATAGTCACATCAGCAAACTTATCAAAAAATAAGCTTCTCTGCTCAGTCACATGATGTCCTTTCTCTTCCAAAAAGTGCATTCCAAATACATACCAGACCATCAAGCCCAACTGCTCTTAAAGGCCATTTATTTATCAGACAGCAGTTACTTGACCAGTTGCTAGGGCCCATCAGACACTCACACCAGTCATGTTTTCATGATACCTATAATGAAGATGTATGAGACAAATTTGCATACTAGAGAGGCAGTGCAGACATTTTATTTCATGCTTATTTATTGTGGGCAGGAGGATTCATAGCGTACTCCTGTTGGCTTCAATTTGCAACTGGCTGCTGCAGGAAATCTCGCAAGACTGCTGCAGGAGGTCATAGCAGCCATTTTGACTATGGAAATGGCATGGGCAGGAGTGAGTGGGGATCACTTCTGTCCAGACTTGCAACTAGACCACCAGATGGTATGGTTGGCCTTTGGGGCACCTATGGATATGTCTTTTTCTTTTTCGGTGGGGGGTGGGTGGGAGGGGGAAGGTTCGAATATAAAACGAGATACAATTTTTGATGTGGGTTGGTTTTTTTTTATTTGCCTCTCGTGATCTCTCAGTATCTGTGTACTGAGGCTGTAATGAATGAGAGAGCCTTCAAATGAGTGTGACACTTCTAATGTATGAGCCTTGGCATCTCTGGCTATGATGTCTCTGCCTCCATTCTTGTGATTGTGAATGCCTTCCATTACAGCATCTCCACTCCTACTGACCTGATGAGCAGACTCCAGACCTGAGAATCTAGTCCTGGTCTTCTATACAGCATTGGTACTGTGCTTCTACTGGGCTGTTGACCTATTTGTATGCATATTATATTTATTTATTTATTTCTAAGGTATTGATTTTTGTGTATTGGTTTTTTTGGTATGAAGACCTTCAGGAAGCCTCATCGCTATCCACACAGAGCAAACCTCATAGGCATGATGTTGTTTTCTTTGAAAAGAATGGGCTCCTACATGGAGAGTTCACACTCCCTTTCTGTAAAGGTCAGTTAAGGTAAGTGAGATGAGAAATACCACAGTTAGGTCTCTCCAGCTTCATCTTTCATTTTTGCATGTCATTTAGTAAAAATATGTTTTTTTGAGCAATTTTTTTAAATCAGTTATTGTGAATTAGTGGTTGGTTGTCCTGCATTCCACTAACAGGACAAGGCCCTTCTAGATTAATTTTCTGTATAATTTCTAATATATATTTTGTATGTGATTTGTCTATTCTGGCCTGTTTTGATTCTAATCTGTTTTGCAGCTTTAGTGATAAAGCAGAAAGTTGTTTGAACTATATGATAGAACAACCCAATCATTTAGCTTTTCTCTTCCTACCCAAAATTCCCCTTCTCTCCATTCAGATTAGTCTAATATTTTTGTACCTAAAATTCTTTGTATGGAGATGGAAAAGCAAGCATCTTTAGAGCTAGAACTGTGCCAGTTTGTCACGCTACACTGCACGGATGGAATACCGGGATTTTGCGGATGTATTAGTCCCGTGGAGAAGCTGATGTCCTACCGCCTCATCGATCCTTTGATTGTGCTATCAGGTTGATGGCAGACGCCATGCCGCCCCGGGGCCGTCTTTATACACTATCCCGGGAGGAATCTAAGGTAATGCAAGCCTATATTCGGGAGAATCTCCAGAAGGGGTTCATCCGTCCCTCTACGTCCCCTGCCGGGGCCGGATTTCTTTTTTGTGTCCAAGAAAGATGGCTCGTTGAGACCCTGCGTGGACTATCGGGGTCTAAATGCCATCACCGTGAAGGATCGATACCCCCTACCTCTCATTCCAGAACTGTTTGACCGGTTGCAGGGAACTCAGATCTTCACCAAGTTGGATCTTCGTGGGGCCTACAACTTGGTCCGCATCCGAGAGGGGGACGAGTGGAAAACTGCCTTTAATACTCATGAGGGTCATTTTGAATATCTAGTAATGCCCTTTGGCTTATGCAACGCTCCCGCAGTGTTTCAAAGATTCATCAACTTTGCGCTCAAGGATTTGTTGTATTCCACAGTGATTGTCTACTTGGATGACATCCTGATCTTCTGCAAGGACCCCATGGAACATGTGATCCGCGTTCGTACTGTGCTGCAACGCCTACGGCAATTTCGCTTGTTTGCCAAACTTAGCAGGTGCTCATTTCACCAGCAATCCCTGCCTTTCCTGGGACATATTCTGCTACCAGGGGGGTTGCGGATGGATCCCGATAAACTCCGCGCTATCCGGGAATGGCCGCAACC
This sequence comes from Microcaecilia unicolor, assembly GCF_901765095.1. Lineage (NCBI taxonomy): Eukaryota > Metazoa > Chordata > Amphibia > Gymnophiona > Siphonopidae > Microcaecilia > Microcaecilia unicolor. The sequence continues at coordinate 323,313,269 of NC_044032.1, read as the reverse complement.
TCAGGGACTGAAAGCACTACAGCGGTTCTTGGGGTTTGCGAATTACTACCGCCAGTTTATTCCTTATTATTCACAATTGACAGCGCCTTTGACAGCACTTACTAGAAAACATGCAGACGTCCGAAACTGGCCACCGGAGGCACAAGCCGCCTTCAGTCAATTAAAGAAAGCGTTTGAATCTGCCTCTATCCTGTTGGCCCCGGACCCTAATAAACCATTTGTTGTGGAAGTGGACGCTTCCGCTTTGGGCGCAGGGGCCGTCCTCTCTCAAGTTAACGCCAAGGGCCGGCGCCAGCCTTGCTTCTTCTTCTCCCGTAAGTTCTCCCCAGCGGAACGCAATTATACGGTGGGGGACAGAGAACTTCTAGCCTTGAAGTTAGCTCTGCAAGAATGGAGACATTTGCTGGAGGGGGCGGAGCACCGATTTACTGTGATTACTGACCACAAGAATCTTTTGTATCTACAAGAAGCCCAACGGCTAAATCCTCGACAGGCCCGTTGGTCATTATTTTTTGCAAGATTTCATTTTCAACTCGTGTTTCGGGCTGCGGCCCAAAATACCCCTGCAGATGCCTTCTCTAGAGCTTTTGACGTCCCGGAGGAGATTGAAGAGCTTCATCCTATGTTGGATCCTAACTGCCTTAGTGCGGCCCCAGGGGAGGTCGCCCCGGTGAAGAAGCTAGTGCCTCCTCAGGACCGGGGGAAAGTAATGCAGTGGGGACATTCCTCCGTATGGGCTGGACATTTTGGGTTCCAAAAGACCCTTCTTCTGATTTCTCGACAGTACCAGTGGCCTCAGATGAGGCGAGATATTCTCCAGTTTGTCACGACGTGCCCTATCTGCACCCGGACGAAGTCGGTGGTTGGGCGTCCTTGGGGGGACCTGCAACCGTTACCCGTTCCTACAGCTCCCTGGAGGGAATTGTCTATGGACTTCATCACGGACCTTCCCAGCTCCCAGGGACACACCGTGATCTGGGTTGTGGTGGACTGGTTCTCCCGAATGGCCCATTTTGTTCCCCTGCCGGGACTTCCATCGGCGGCATCCCTAGCCCGACAGTTCAACATGTCTTCCGGCTCCATGGGCTGCCAACCAGAATCATCAGTGATCGTGGAACTCAGTTCACTTCCCGATTCTGGAGAGCCTTGTGTTCTGCTCTGGGGGTTGCGACCCACTTCTCCTCGGCCTACCACCCTCAGACCAACGGTATGGTAGAACGGATTAATCAAATTTTGAAGGGTTTCTTGCAGGCCTTTGTTAACAAGCGGCAAGATAACTGGTCGTCCCTTCTTCCTTGGGCTGAGTTTGCCTACAACCACAGTGACCATTCCGCCTCTGGACAATCTCCTTTCTTCCTGGTATATGGACTACATCCACGGCTTCCGTCACCTTTCCCCTCTGACTCTCCTACGCCCATGGTTACTCAAACCTTAACTGACCTGCGGGAGGTCTGGGAGATGACCCGAGAACAACTGCAACGAACGGCCGCCAAGTACAAGTCCTTTGCTGATCGCCACCGGCGACCCGCCCCGGTGTTACAGCCGGGGCAAAAGGTATGGCTAAGTACGAAATACCTAAGACTCCGAGTACCCTCGCAGAGGTTGGGACCACGGTACATTGGGCCGTTTACAATCCAATCTCGGATTGGAGCAGTGACATACCGGTTGTGGCTACCTAGTACTCTACGGGTGCATAATGCCTTCCATATTTCCTTGTTGAAGAGTTTCCGGGGTTCCCGGTGGCATCCACAGAATCAGGAGACGGTAGTTCCAGAGGCGGATCCCGATCCAGAATATGAAGTTGAGGACATTCTGGACTCCAAGAGACGGCGGGGGAAGCTTTACTATCTGTTATCTTGGAAGCATTTCGGTTCCGAAGACAACTCCTGGGAACCCGCTACCAACATACATGCTCCAGACTTGGTAAGGGCTTTCCACGCACGTTTTCCTCTTAAACCTGGCCCCGGGGGAAAATGGGCATCCGGGGGGGATACTGTCGCGTCCCACGCTCCTACCTGCTCTCCCGCCGCGGGGGGCGGGAGCCAGCGGCCTCTGCGGCGCGAGAGGACGGCCAGGGGGTTCCTGCGTGGGGGCCGGCGCTGCCGCGGGTCAGGCCGGGACCGGCGGCCGGCGACGGCGAACGCCGGTCTCTTGGTTGCAGTAGGTCAGGACGAGGTTCGCGCCGCCCAAAATGGCGGCGCTGGTACGCTGGGGCCGACGTCTTCTTCGCTCCAGAGCCGGGGGCTCTGGAGCTCCGCCTACCTAGCATCGGATTGGAGGACCAAGGCGGTGACTCCGCCTGGTAGATCGGGCAGAGCCAATCCGAGGGGCTCTGCCGACTCCCAGGGCCAGATTGGTGGGTTTCTCCCACGAGGGCGGGGTGGCGCGATATTTAAAGATGGAATCTAGCTGACACCCTTGCTTCAGGTTCTGTTCCCGAAGCCTGCGCAGTGGTTCCGTGTTGCGTCTTCTTGGACCTGCCCAGAGACTGCTTGAACCCGTCTACGGAGTAGAGACTTTGCTTGTACTTGACTACGGATTGCTAGCCGCCTATCCAGAGACTGTGCTTGTACTTGACTACGGATTGCTAGCCGCCTATCCAGAGACTGTGCTTGTACTTGACTATGGATTGCTAGCCGCTTATCCAGAGACTGTGCTTGTACTTGACTTTGGATTGCTAGCCGCCTGCCCAGAGACTGTGCTTTGTATTTGACTACTGATTGCTAGCCGCCTGCCCAGAGACTTGCCCTGCGCCTGACTGCTGTTTGCTGATTGCCCGACTCTAGCCAGGTCAGTCCGTCAACCCCGCGGTTCCAGCAGTCCTGCTGACCGCCTGCAGCTGGGGGCTCAACCCCTGGTGAACGGCGGTCGCCGCGGGTGAAGATTTGAGGTTGCACGGCTGTCCTCTGAGGTCCTTCGGGGCCTTGCGAGACCTAAGGGATCACTGACGTTGAAGACAAGACAGCATTACACAGGCTGCCAATTAAACCAAGCAGTTGTTCAGTATAGTAAACAGCCTACTGCAACCCCCAAAACAGTACCAGCCTGCCCATTCTAAACTGAACTGCAATGATTTTGCTGCATACTTTGCCAACAAAATTAGAAGTCTCTGCCAGGATTTACAGACAATCCCAACCAGGGGTGCATAAACTCGCCCCCTCCTGACTGAGACAGATGGGATACTTTTAACTCAATGACAGAGGGGAGACTTGACAAAATCCTAAGAGACCTTCGACCAACTACCTACTCCCTCAAACCCTGCCCATCAAAGATAGTGCAGCAGGTAAGTATGGGCCTGATAGAAGGCGTCACAAAAATTGTGAACACCTCTCTTTCTATGTTTAAATCTTTTTTATTAAACAAGGAAACACAACGGTCTGGCTTGACACTGCCAGATAAATCAGAAAATATAAGTTTTCAACCACCACATTCCATTCGTGTGCAACAGAAAAATTTTTGTGTTTATTCCCTCCCTCCCATACCTCCTCCCCTCCCCCCTCCAAAGTAGATTCCACTAAAAGAATATTACATACAATTATTGCAAGATATCATGAACATTTGTCATCAAACTGACTAATTACCATATGCAGGAAAGAAGAGAGAGGAAAAAAAAACCCTACAGGAGACACTTAGGTGCAGAGTCAGAGACTATTCAATATAAAGCTACGAGCTTTAGGGGATAACGACTGTATGTAGGAGTCCCAAATCTCCAAAAATGCTTTCCTTCTCTTGGGGGAGGACCCCACCACCGTTCATTCCTGCAATAACATGTCATATAGTCGGTTTCTCCAGTGCCAGTAATCTGGCGGCTCTGCACTCATCCAGTTATTCAGAATAAGCTTCTTCCCTATTATACTTGCTTTCCGGACAAACTGCTGAGCCCCTTTGTGGTGGAGGTGAAACCTTTCATACTGATCAAGTAGAACCCCCCTGAGGAGTAAACTGAATCTTATGTTGCACCACAGCCTCCAAGTACTGAGCTATTTGCTTCCAAAAGGTTTGTATCGTATGACATTCCCAAAGGGAGTGAAACAGCGTGCCCTCCCTCTGCTGACACTTGGCACACAACGGGTCTGGTACCCCTCCTATGTAAAATATTTGTGGTTTGGCCATATATGCCCTATGCAGGATTCTATATTGACATTCCCTGAGATTGGCGTTTCCCGATAATGAAGGAATGCGTGAAACCAATTTCCGAAAGTCAATTTGTAAATTTGTCTGCTGTAGGTCCCGGCCCCATTTTGTGCAAATGGCCCTCACCTCCTTCCCTCTCCCTAGGTCCCATAGAGCCCTCTGCAGCCCTGAAACCGACACCCTTTCACCAGGCAGGGATCCATAAAATTCCCTCACTCTTCGTCCGTGCCTCTCCCCCAGCTTCCTTTGGTCCAAGGAACGCACATAATGTTCCAGTTGGCAGTGTGCAAATAAATGACTCTGAGTTATACCTACCCCCAGTGCTCCGAAACTCAACAATTGGCCCTGGAAACTAAGGACATGTTCCAACCTTGTTATATCTAACTCTGCCCAGCGGCGGAATACTTTAGTCTCTGACCCTGGGGCGAACTGAGGATTACCCTGTAACGGCAAAAGGTCGGAAGTATTTCCCGCAACTCCCCAACTCCCCGTTAAATCCTTCCAAATCCCTCTAAGGGGATCTAGTAACACACTACTACTCACCGTACTAGGCAATTCGCTCCCTGGGCATTGCAGTAGGTAATATAAGTGATATGGTTTAAAATATTCCTGTTTAACATCTCGTGGCGTATAATCCTTTCTATCTAACAACCAGTCCCCCAGGTGTCTCAGCAAGCAAGCTTGATTGTAGCGACGGAGATCTGGGAGACCCATCCCTCCCTCCGCCCATGCTCCCATCAGCAGCTTCAGAGGAAGTTTAGGTTTTGAATCTCTGCAAATATATTTCCGCACCCATTTATGAATCTGCTGTAGATCCTTACATTTGAGTCTCAAAGGCAGCACCTGGAAGGTGTAGAGCCACCTCGGAAATTCCACCATTCTAAACAAATGTATTCTCCCATGCATTGTTAACGGTAGGGCCTTCCATCTACTTAACCGTCCCCTCATCACCTCAACCAATCGGGAAATGTTAAGCTGATGCAATTCGGCGGTTGTCATAGAAATCCGTACCCCTAAATACTGAAGCGATCCCGAAGCCCATTTTAATGGGAATGAACCTCCCCACATCCCTCGCACCTCGGGGCTAGCTGTCAATGCCTGAGACTTAGAATAGTTAATCTTAAATCCTGCAAAGTTCCCGTATTCCTGAAAGAGTTCCAACAGCGCGTCCAGCGAACGCTTTGGCTGCGTAAGGTGTACTAGGATGTCATCAGCAAAAGCGGAGACCGTGAATGAGTACAGGCCCCAGGTCACCCCCTTCACCTCCGGGTGCTCCTCGATTTCCCTGATCAGGGGATCCAATGTCAAGTCAAATAACAGGGGGGACAAGGGACATCCCTGCCTTGTACCTCGTCGAATTGGGAATATTTCTGAGCGCTCCCCATTCAGCCACATGAACGCCCTGGGGTTCGAGTACAGCGCGCCCACTGCGCTCCTAAATGCCCCCCCCCCCCCCCGATCCCCATCCTTGCCATTACTGCAAACATGAAGTTCCAGACTACGCGGTCGAAGGCCTTCTCTGTGTCAAAACAGAGAAGGCCCTTTCTGTGTCTCCATTGTCTCCAGAGACGCCAGTAAGGCTCTAATATTGCTTACCGCTTGCCGTCCTTTCACAAAACCTGCCTGAGGGGGCGCCACTAGGTCTGGAAGCACCTGCGCCAACCGATTTGCCAGTATCTTTGCATAAAGCTTGACATCGCTGTTCAGGAGCGAGATGGGCCTATAAGACCCCACCTCCGTCCCCTCTTTGCCAGACTTCAACAAGACTATCACTTTGGCTACATTGAGCGAGTCTGACATGCTCCCGGTTTGGACCATGGTATTAAAAAGATTAAGCAGAAGTGGCGTCACCTGTTCCTGCAATAGCTTGTAATAGGCTGTACTAAACCCATCGGGTCCCGGTGCCTTATGGATAGGGCTCTGCTGCAGAGCCAGCATTAGCTCCCCCTCCACTATTTACCCATTCAATAAGCCCTTTTGCGCCTCTGATGTTCTAGGTAATTCTTGATTAGCTAAATACACTTCACTATCTGGCACAATGTCTGAGGGTTCCGCATACAGTGCTTAATAATATTCCTTGAAGCGTTCAATAATCGCTCCCTCTTCCTGTAGCAGCCACCCTCCCTTATCCTTTATTTGTAGGATCTTCGCGGGTCCCCCCTTTCCATGCACTAACTGACTCATCAATGCCCCTGCCTTGTTCCCATACTGGAATAATTGGTGTTTACAGTATGCCTGTGACTTACGCTCCCTCTGATGCAATAATTCATTCAATTCTCTTTGAGACTCTAGAAGGGCTCTTTTATTATCAGCTGTTGCTATCCTCCCAAAGCTAATCCATCTAATCCTGATTTCTTGTTCCAGGCGAAGAATTTCTTTGTCTCGCATTTTCCTATCCCTAGCTCTATAGGCTATAACCTCCCCTCTCATGACCTCCTTAGATGTTTCCCAGTACAAGCTCGCTTGCTGTCGATGGCCACTATTATGTTCCCCAAACTCCTTCCATTTATCTTTTATAAAGACTTTAAATTGCGGGTCCTGGTAAAGCTCGATCGGGAAACGCCAACCGCCCTTCCCTCCCCCATCACCCGACATTTGCAGCTGCACCCATATTATTGAATGATCTGAGATCTCACTGGGTCCTATCTCCGCTGAGATGATTTTAGAGAATAGGCCCCTACGAGACCAACAAATAATCAATACGCGATTGCCTCGAGTGTGCCCTGGATATATGTGTATAATCCCTTTGTGTAGGGTGCAACACTCTCCACACATCTACTAAATCCAGCGTCGAACAGAGAAAGGGCAGGCCCCTCATAGAGGGGGTTACTTTTGTCTTGTTGAGGATTAATCACCATATTAAAATCTCCCCCCAAGATAATATTGCCTTTTGGATAGGGGCTCAGCATTTCTATCAGGGTTTTGTAGAATTTTGGGTCAAAAACGTTCGGGGCATAGATGTTACAAAAAACATAGGTGGTGCTCCCCTTCACTATTTCCACCAGCATATATCTATCCTCTGCAGTCCGTTTCACGTGTTTTATATGCAGCTGTAAACCCTTACGAAACAGTATCAATACTCCCCCCTTTTTCCCCACTGCCGGGGCCCCCACTGCCTCTTCTACCCAACTTTTCTTAAATTTATCATACTCCACCGTCGTCAAGTGAGTTTCCTGGAGAAACGCGACATCTGCCCCATGCCTTCGCAAAGCCTGTAAGACCTTCGTACGCCTAATGGGTGATGAGATCCCCCCCCCCACATTCCAGCAGATTAACTTAAGTGAACCCATCCTGCTCCCCCAACATGACCATAACCAGTATCGCAACTTCTACATTGAGGGCCACCCCCCAGCCCTTGGGTGTCCCCCCCAACAACCTCCCCATACTCGTCCGGGACTCCATACCCCCCTTGTGACTCCAACCCCCACCCCCCACCCCCCAAAACTCCCCCTCCACTTCCCCCCATCCCTTCTCCACCCTCCACCTGTTCCCAAAGCCCTCCCCCTTTGAACCCGAGCTGTAGTTTTCGTGAGAGAACGAGTCACGCCCCATTCCCCCAACGACCACCATCTAAATTTAAAATGACAAAAACACAAACCTCCTGCAAGAATTGAACCCTCTTGCTTATGTTAACCTGTACCCCTCTATAGGTTATGGACAGTAGTATGGCATTTACTGGTTCTTAAAGTTTAGGATAACTCCTGCACATTTACTCAGCCTATATTATGCACATTGAGTTCTGTTCTGCAGCAACTTGCGTGTTTAAAGCTTCCAACAACACACACTGTCTTTGTCCGGTCTGTCTTGGGAGCCCATCATCTGTTGGGCGTCCTGCTTTTCCGAGCTCACTGCCCACCTCATGGACTCTGCTGCCCACTTGATTCTACTTGTCCGCTTTCCTCCTCCGCGTGCTGGCCCATTCTGTTGACGAACTGCATAGCCTTCACGTGTGAGCTGAATAAGTGCGCTTTGCCTTCGTGATAAATTCTCAGTTTTGCTGGATACAGCAAAGCGAAGCTGACCTTTCTCTCATACAAGCGCTTACAGGTGTCCGCAAATTGCCTGCGCTGGGCCGCCACCGCAGCGGAGAAGTCCTGGAAGCAGAGGATATTACAGGCGTCATACTGTACTTTCCCACGAAGCCGCCACTCCCGTAAGATTTCTTGCTTGTGGACATAATTAAGTATTTTGCAAATGACAGCTCGCGGTCTCTCTGAGCTCTGCCCCCGCGCGGCTCAGCCTCTGTGCCCGTTCAATCTTTAATACCTTCTCCAGCCTGGGCAAGCCCAGTGCTTTGGGCAGCCATGTTTCTAAAAATTCACGCAGATCTACCTCGCGCAGTGACTCCGGCAGTCCAATCAACCTTAGGTTGTTCCGTCGAGATCTCAGATCTTCGATCTTTGCTTCTAATTTGTCCAGCTTGTCCTGCAGGTCTTTTTGCACAGTAGCATATTGCTGGCATTGGTCTTCTACATCGGACATCCTCTGCTGGAACCCTGACAGTCTGTTTTTAGGCATTCCAACTTCCCATCCATCGACTCCAGTTTGTCCGATATTTTCTGCAGCTTGTTTTCTACAGGGGTTCCAAACAGGGTCGAGACCTCAGCGGCTACCTCCGCCGCCCAAGCGGAGCTCACCGACTCTCCTGTGGCGCCGACCTCCGCCATCTTGTTGTCACCCACGCGGCTCCGGGCTCTTTCTTTCCGGCTTGTTTTAGCAGCCGTTCCGGCTCGTTTTGGGCTAAGGAGCCAAAGACTCGTTGCTGGGGTATTCCAGTCACTTTCACTGCACGTCTCGGGTTTTTTCGGCTGATTTTGATGGCGCTAGGGGCTGTTGTTACTCGAGGGGCCTCGGAGCTCTAACAAGCAGCGTTCCTCTCTCCGCCTAGCATCACGTGACTCCGAACACCTCTCTTTCTAATGGGCAACTACCAACAGCATTAAAAAGGGCAGTGGTTTGCCCTTTGCTAAAGAAAAACACAACCTTGAGCAGGACAAATTTGAAAGTTACAAGCCAGTATCCAACATCCCATTTCTAGGGAAACTCATAGAACAAACAGTCTTTGTCCAAGTTAATGATTAGCTAGAAGAGAGAAACTGGCTAGATCCATGTTAGTCTGGATTCAGACCTGGTTATGGAACAGAAATGGCCCTCGTATGCCTACTAGATGATCTTCACAGAAGCTGAGATAAAGGATTTGCCTCAATGTTTCTCAGCAGCTTTTGACACTGTGGATCACGATATCATGCTAACACGACTGACAGAAACAGGTATTAATGGAACAGTAATTGCCTGGTTCAGATCCTATCTATCAGACAGGCAACAATCCATAATGTTTGGCAGCAACTCATCACCACCATGGACACTGACCTGCGGGGTACCACCAGGATCAATACTGACACCCATTCTGTTCAGTATCTACCTCAAGCCACTAGCTGAGCTGATTCTGTCAATGGACAGCTACTCATACCCATTGAACCTGACTTACCTACAGCCTTGAATAAACTGATTACCTGTCTAACATCAATTCAAGAATGGGCTAAACTCAACAAACTTTGCCTGAACCCAAGTAAAACCGAGCTTCTCTGGGTCCCTAACACAAGTGGATACATACCTGACATCAAAATCCCTTTTGGAAAGTATTAACTACCCCTCAAATCACAAGTCAGGAACCTTGGAATACAGTTAGATTCGACCCTTACTCTGATTCCCCAAATCCAAGCAACCTTCAAGAGCTGCTTCTACTATTTGTGACAGCTACGCTGCCTCTCTCCTTACAGTGAGAAGGTAAATCTTATCCCAATTGTACATACCATGATAACATCAGGACTGGATTACTACAATGCACCATGCAATTGACTGACTACAAAGAGCCTGCACCAGCTCCAGTTGATTCAGAATGCAGCAGCAAGACTCAGAGAAGGTTGCAAGCGACATGACCACATCGCACCAATTTTGCAAAAACTTAATTGGTTACCAGTACAGTACAGGGCTAAATTTAAAACTGATCTTCAAGACCCTGAAAGGAAGTGGCTGTGAGTACCTGAAGAACAGGATGATCCTCTACACACCGCCAAGGACACTAAGGTCCTCTCGAGGACTATCACTAACCTCACCCTCTCCAAAAGACATTACACGATGTGATACCCGCAAGCAAGCCTTCTCAGGAGTAGCCTCCACTCTATGGAATGCACTGCCTGAAAGGCTCTGCTTAACACAAGTTCCTTGTCATCAACAGCAGATGAATCCATTAACTGATGGGTTGTATCCGCCTACCAGCAGGTGGAGATAGAGAACACTGAAAGCACATGGTGTTCCTGGACGCCCAGCCCCCTCTGCCTTCAGTATATCTCTATCTCCCAGTAGGTGTGGACGTCTCTTTCTCAGCTCCTGGATTTCTGCCTGGGGTGGCTCCTGTGCTTTGCCAGTAGAGCGGGGGGTGTTGTGGCTGGTGGTGCCCACTTTGAAGGCATACTTGGTTTTCCCTGTCCCTGCCTTACCCCATTCATCCTTCTCCCGGAGTTCCTGTGTGGCTACCTGCCTCTAACTTTCCTCACAGTAAAAAAAAAAAAAAAGAGAGGGTTTCTCCAGAGCTCCTGGTTCGATGCAGCTTGACCGAAACTCGTTTGACTCAGTCTCCTGAGGTGAGAATGGTGCCCAGCTCTTCTGGGGAGGTTCCCGCTGACAGCGCTCTGTGCAGGGTAAGTTTTGGCGCGAAGGCACCATTTTGTTTTTTGTATTTGATGGCTGCTGAAGGGGTTAAGCGCTGCTCCCACTGTGGGAAATGCAGATCAGCAGCGGGGCTTTGCAGCACATGCTGCCTTGATCTAATGCTGGCACTAGCATGATGGGCAGTGATTCTTCCTGCCTGACTGAGTTGGCAGTGGGCGCCATCTTGGAGATGCCGTTTGACGACCCTCGCGGTTGCAGAGTGATCTGAGTGCAGGGGGATGCCTCGTTTCGAGGTTTCTAGAGGGGCTATTGCCTCCGCTTCCCCCAATGTGGGGGCGGATGCACAGGGTGAGTTTGACTCCCCTGAATTTGTGCTGCTGATGCATAAGGCTCTTATGTTAAAAAGAGCACTGCCTGAGGCTCCTGACACTTTCTTTCGGACTGGGTTGCCTCCAGTTCTTGATAGCCCAGCATCTGCTGGAGACTATTTCTTCCCCAGAGCTTTTGGCTGATGCTAAGCGTAGACGAGTGAATACCCTGTCTGAGGGGGGACTCTTCACCCTGGTCTCTCCCGTGGTCTAGTTTCGGGGAGTGAGGGGTCTGGCAGGCCCTCATGGACTGATGATCCAGACGAGGGTGGCTGCTTGCCACAGGAGTTGGATGACCCTAAAGCGGTTTGTATTTTCCACCGCGACGGGCTGCCAGCTCTCATTTCTGATGCGAGGGCACTGCCTTTTCTATTAATCCTTGGATGGCTAGTACGAAGATGGCTTTTCCCGTGCATGCTTCCTTCCAAGAGCTTATTTCAGCTCAATGGTCTGACCCTTATGGTCTCTTGAAGGTGGCCAAGGCTTTGTGTCACCTTTATCCTCTGAGTGAAAGTCAGTTGGCCTTCTTTGGGATGCCTAAAGTGGATGCGTTAGTCACGGCTGTGACTAAAAAGACTACTCTTCTGGTGGAGGGAGGGGTCACTTTGAAAGATATGCAGGACCAGCAGCTGGAATCAGCGCTGAAACGGTCCTTTGAAATCTCGGGCCTGTCCTTACGGGCGGCTATTTGCAGTTCCTATGCAGCCCGGGCCTGCCTTTCCTGGTTGCAGCAGGCAGTTGAGCAGCCCACCGATGGAGCGGGTTCCCTCACTGAGGGCGGCCCGCGTATGGAGTCTGCCCTGCCCTTTTTTATCTGGTCAGAGCTTTGGCTCAGCAGATGTATGTGGTGGTTGCTGCCCGCCGCCTTCTTTGTCTCCGACATTGGGCGGCTGACATGGCCTCTAAACAAAGGCTGGTGAGTTTACTCTTTCGGGGCCTTCTTTTATTTGGGGAGGATTTGGAGAAGATTGTTAAGGACCCTAGGGGACTCTAAGTCTCAATGGTTGCCTGAGGATAAGCCGAGGCCTTCTTCCAAATGTCCTTCTTTTCCCTCCTCTTCCAGGCCACGTTTTCGCAAAGCTCGCAGATATCGCCCGGGGCGCTCTGAGGGGTTTGGTCAACGTACCCATTTCCAACAGAGGAACTCCTTTCATTTGGACAAATACGCTGTGGTGTCCGGGCAACATCCAGGAGTTCAGGGGCATCCTCCACAATGATGGGGCGCCCGTCCACTCATCGGTTCCCGCAGTAGGATGTTGTCTCTCCCCCCTTCTCGAGGAGTGGACCAAGATTACTTCGGATTAGTGGGTTCTGGACCTCATCAGAGAAGGTTACCGACTAGAATTCGCTGTCCGGGTGGGAGACGCGTTTTTTGGAGTCCTGATGCGGCACTGCCATCAAGCGGGCAACGGTAAACGAGATCTTGCAGGTGTTGCTGAAGCTCAGAGCGGTGGTTCCGGTTCCTCCCGCTGAATGCAGCTACGGTCGCTGCTCCATCTATTTTGTAGTGCCTCGAAAAGGCGGGCCGTTTAGACCTATCCTCGACTTACGCAGAGTCTCTCACGTCTCTGGACCTCAAGGAAGCGTATTTGCATATTCCCATCTGGCCGCCGCATCAGCGGTTTCTCCGGTTTGCGGTATTACATAAGTACATAAGTAGTGCCATACTGGGAAAGACCAAAGGTCCATCTAGCCCAGCATCCTGTCACCGACAGTGGCCAATCCAGGTCAAGGGCACCTGGCACGCTCCCCAAACGTAAAAACATTCCAGACAAGTTATACCTAAAATGCGGAATTTTTCCAAGTCCATTTAATAGCGGTCTATGGACTTGTCCTTTAGGAATCTATCTAACCCCTTTTTAAACTCCGTCAAGCTAACCGCCCGTACCACGTTCTCCGGCAACGAATTCCAGAGTCTAATTACACGTTGGGTGAAGAAAATTTTTCTCCGATTCGTTTTAAATTTACCACACTGTAGCTTCAACTCATGCCCTCTAGTCCTAGTATTTTTGGATAGCGTGAACAGTCGCTTCACATCCACCCGATCCATTCCACTCATTATTTTATACACTTCTATCATATCTCCCCTCAGCCGTCTCTTCTCCAAGCTGAAAAGCCCTAGCCTTCTCAGCCTCTCTTCATAGGAAAGTCGTCCCATCCCCACTATCATTTTCGTCGCCCTTCGCTGTACCTTTTCCAATTCTACTATATCTTTTTGAGATACGGAGACCAGTACTGAACACAATACTCCAGGTGCGGTCGCACCATGGAGCGATACAACGGCATTATAACATCCGCACACCTGGACTCCATACCCTTCCTAATAACACCCAACATTCTATTCGCTTTCCTAGCCGCAGCAGCACACTGAGCAGAAGGTTTCAGCGTATCATCGACGACGACACCCAGATCCCTTTCTTGATCCGTAACTCCTAACGCGGAACCTTGCAAGACGTAGCTATAATTCGGGTTCCTCTTACCCACATGCATCACTTTGCACTTGTCAACATTGAACTTCATCTGCCACTTGCACGCCCATTCTCCCAGTCTCGCAAGGTCCTCCTGTAATCGTTCACATTCCTCCTGCGACTTGACGACCCTGAATAATTTTGTGTCATCGGCGAATTTAATTACCTCACTAGTTATTCCCATCTCTAGGTCATTTATAAATACATTAAAAAGCAACGGACCCAGCACAGACCCCTGCGGGACCCCACTAACTACCCTCCTCCACTGAGAATACTGGCCACGCAATCCTACTCTCTGCTTCCTATCTGTCAACCAGTTCTTAATCCATAATAATACCCTACCTCCGATTCATGACTCTGCAATTTCTTCAGGAGTCTTTCGTGCGGCACTTTGTCAAACGCCTTCTGAAAATCCAGATATACAATATCAACCGGCTCCCCATTGTCCACATGTTTGCTTACCCCCTCAAAAAATGCATTAGATTGGTGAGGCAAGACTTCCCTTCACTAAATCCGTGCTGACTTTGTCTCATCAGTCCATGTTTTTGTATATGCTCTGCAATTTTATTCTTAATAATAGCCTCCACCATCTTGCCCGGCACCGACGTCAGACTCACCGGTCTATAATTTCCCGGATCTCCTCTGGAACCCTTCTTAAAAATCGGAGTAACATTGGCTACCCTCCAGTCTTCCGGTACTACACTCGATTTTAGGGACAGATTGCATATTTCTAACAGTAGCTCCGCAAGTTCATTTTTTAGTTCTATTAATACTCTGGGATGAATACCATCAGGACCCGGTGATTTACTACTCTTCAGCTTGCTGAACTGACCCATTACATCCTCCAAGGTTACAGAGAATTTGTTTAGTTTCTCCGACTCCCCCGCTTCAAATATTCTTTCCGGCACCGGTGTCTCCCCCAAATCCTCCTCGGTGAAGACCAAAGCAAAGAATTCATTTAATTTCTCCGCTACGGCTTTGTCCTCCTTGATCGCCCCTTTAACACCATTTTCGTCCAGCGGCCCAACCGACTCTTTGGCCGGTTTCCTGCTTTTAATGTATCTAAAAAAATTTTTACTATGTATTTTTGCTTCCAACGCTAATTTCTTCTCAAAGTCCTTTTTTGCCCTCCTTATCTCCGCTTTGCATTTGGCTTGGCATTCCTTATGATCTATCCTGTTACTTTCAGTTGGTTCTCTTCTCCACTTTCTGAAGGATTGTTTTTTGGCTCTAATGATTTCCTTTATCTTACTGTTTAGCCACGCCGGCTGACGTTTAGTCTTTTTTCCCTTTTTTCTAATACCTTGCCTTTCGGCCTGGCAACTGCCCCTCAGACTTTTTGCAAGGTGATGGTAGTGGTAGCTGCCTTTCTCAGGTGAGAGGGTATCAGAGTTCACCCTTATCTCGATGACTGGCTCATCAGAGCGGATTCGGCAGACGAAAGCCGACTTGCCACAGCCAGAGTTGTTTCAGTTCTTCAGACTCTGGGCTGGGTAGTCTATATGTCCAAAAGTCACCTGACTCCCTCTGTCTCTCGAGTATTTGCGGGTCCGGTTTGACACGGTTTCGGGGTTCATTTTTCTTCCCGACATCAGGCGTCTCAAGCTTCAGAATCAGGTCTGCCTACTCCTGCGGATGCCTCGCCCTCGAGCTTGGGACTTTGTTCAGTTCCTGGGATCGATGACAGCCACCATAGAAGTGGTTCCCTGGGCAAGAGTTCACATGAGGCCGCTGCAGCTTGCTCTGCTTCAGCAATGGTCTCCGATTTCCCAGGAATACCAGTTCAGACTAAGGTGGCTTCCTGCGGTCCAGCGCAGTATGGATTGGTGGCTTTCCGACAGCATGCTGTGTCAGGGGATGACACTGGCTCTTCCTTTTTGGTGGAAACAAAATGAAGCAGATATGTATATGGAAAACAATATGTAATGGATACAAGTCAATAAAAATTAGCAAACCTGACACAGGCCATGTTCCACCCCACTGGGCTGCATCAGGGGCTGCAAATTAAACAATCATATAACAATTAGAACAAGTATAAAAACAAATGAAAATAAAATAATAATTTCATTCCATTATTATAATTACATGCTCGGCTGATAGTCATAGAACACTATGATAATACAATTCGATATACAAAAAAATAAATTAAAATATCAAAATGATATTACAACGTACTTAATTACACAAATTAAATAATAAACATGAATTAAAAAATATTGATCAATAACATACCATTCACAAACATATATATATATATATATATTGATAAACCAAGATCGAATGAAATATGTATTATAATAAATATTAATCAAAAATTACATAATATGTTACACATATAAAAAAGTAAATTAAATAAGTTAAAAACCAATGAAATATATGCTGCGTTTATGTTTAAAATAGATTTGGCACATACCTAATAAATATCTGTATGATCCTATAGTCTCCACTTGAGTATCTAAAGAATATTAAATAAATGATAAATAGTAGAAAAAGATGTGAATTAAAATTAAAAAAAAGTTAAAATATTATTATTAAAAAATTATTGAAACAAAATTACTAAGGATTATAAAAATCATAAATGAAGAAAATTATAGAGAAGTATCCAAATTCGAATTGGGCGCGCACACACACACACACACATGTATATCTATCTATCTATCTATATATATATATACACACATATATATATATATATACATACATACGTGTTTATTCTCTATTAAACTCACCAGATTCTAAGATTAGATATATAAATTATTAAATAAATAAATAAATCATATGCAAATTAATATTAAATAGGTAAATAACTAATTACAATTGGTGATATAAGTAAAATACACTAACATAGGTTACCTATTTGTTGAACTCGCAATTTGACAGATGGCACTTCACGAAAACAAATCCTACAACGGACATGTAACAATGTATCAGATGTAATGAATGATTCTTACAACGGACGTGTAACAATGTATCAGGGAATGGTGAGGAGAAAAAATAAAAGCTTATGACTAATGAGAGTTAAAAACCAGTAGAAATTAAAAGGTATTGGTGGATCAAATATACTCAAAACCAATGCAAAACGTCAAAGTGTGTAACCCATTTAAAACGAAATTGATTATGAAAGTTATGGTACTCTCCTATCAATATGAATTTAAGATATATATAAAATTAAAATAAATGTACAAAGATAGTTTAAGTCGTTACCTGTCAATCAATGACGTCAATGTTGTCTTCCTGACGTGAACCATATTGCTCAAATTTGAATTTATAAACAAATATCTCAATTCTAGGGACTCTAATTAATATTATTATTGTAATTTAAAAAATTATTCTTGTGATTAAAAAAAGAAGAAATAGTAATAAAGAAATAAAAAAAGGAATAAAACAAAATGTCGAATAAAGATGTATGCCATCTAGTGGTCTTGAAAAGTATATACTGCATGCATTTCTTTATATACTCAGAGTGACGTCTAGTGGTATTGAATGGTATGTACCACATACATTCCTTTATATATTATGTGGTCAAAGAGCGACATCTAGTGGTATTATTTATTTATTTATTTATTTATTGCATTTGTATCCCACATTGTCCCACCTATTTGTAGGCTCAATGTGGCTTACAGAGTCCTCTTATGGCTTTGTCATTCCAGGATGTCAGGTACAATTAGTGATGTGAAAATATTAAATAAGGGAAAGAAGGGAAGATTTAGGTGGATAGGTATAGAAAGTAGACTTTCATAATTGGGTGGGTTGGCGAGGTGATTTAGTGAGGTTGTGTGTTTTCTTTGTAAGCCTTGCTGAAGAGATGTGTCTTCAGAGATTTACGAAAGTTGGTTATTTCGTCAATGGTTTTAGTAGGTAGTAGGTAATGCATTCCATAACTGTGTGCTCATGTAAGAGAAGGTAGTTGAACGCATCGGCTTCTATTTTAGTCCTTTACAGTTGGGGAAGTGTAGATTCAGAAATTTGCGGGATGATCTTTTGGCATTTCTGGGAGGCAGGTCCACGAGGTTTAGCATATAGGTTGGGGCGTCTGTGTGGATGATTTTGTGAACAATCGTTCAGATCTTGAACGCGATGCGTTCCTTAAGTGGGAGCCAATGAAGTTTCTCTCTTAGGGGTTTTGCACTTTCACATTTAGTTTTTCCAAATATGAGTCTGGTGGCGATATTTTGGGCTGTTTGGAGTTTTTTGATGTTCTGATCTTTGCATCCAGCGTACAGTGCATTGCAGTAGTCCAGGTGTCTCAGTACCATTGACTGTACCAGGGTACGGAAGATGTATCCTGGGAAGAAAGGTTTTACTCTTTTGCGTTTCCACATGGAGTGGAACATCTTTTTAGTCGTATTCTTCACGTGGGCATCGAGTGTGAGGTTATGGTCAATGGTAACTCTGAGAATTTTCAGATTTTGTGAGACGGGAAGAGAACAGTATGGTGAGGTTATGGTGGTGAAGTTGTTTGTGTTATGTTGTGATGTAAGTACAAGACATTGTGTTTTTTCTGCGTTAAGTTTTAGCTGGAATGCATCCACCCAGGAGTGCATGATTTGGAGGCTTTGGTTGATCTCATTGGTGATTTCAGTTAGATCGTGTTTAAACGGGATATAAATCGTGACATCGTCTGCATATATGTAAGGGTTGAGGTTTTGACTGGCTAGTAATTTGGCTAAAGGTATCATCATTAGGTTAAAAAATAAAGTGAAAAATAAAAAATTGAAAATACTGTAAAAGGAAAATGTTTAGAAAAAACTAAAATTAAAAAAATTAAAAAAAATACTATGATTAAAAAATACTACAATGAAAAAAATGATGCAATAATGATGATGTAAAAATAATGAATCATACTGACTGTAAAAATAGGAATAAAAATTATCATAAAAAACTGAAAGGTCCAACTCAGCATTTTTTTTTTATTTTTTTTTTTATCTTTTACAATATTTAATAGTATTTTTTCATCATTTTTTTCATTGTAGTAGTTTTTAATAGTATTTTTTAATTTTTTTTTTATTTTAGTTTTTTCTAAACAATTTCCTTTTACAATATTTTTTTGTTTGTTTTTGCATTTATTTTCGATTTTTTATTTTTTATTCTTTTTAATTTAATTTTGATTCGATATTATTTTTGAATATATAAATAGACAAGTATCCAAGTATCATTTATTTTTTATTATATTTTTTTACTATATATTATATCAATAAGCATATTAAAGTTTAAATATTTAAATCATATTTGAAGATACACCCCGCAAAAAAATATATAAATGAATAAATCAGAAATTATAATACCACTAGATGTCAATATTTGACCACATAATATATAAAGGAATGTTTGTGGTACATACCATTCAATACCACTAGATGTCACTCTTTGAGTATATAAAGAAATGCATGCAGTATATACTTTTCAAGACCACTAGATGGCATACATCTTCGACATTTTGTTTTATTCCTTTTTGATTTCTTTATTACTATTTCTTCTTATTTTAATCACAGTAATAATTTTTTTATTACAATAATAATATTAGAGTCATTTGTTTATAAATTCAAATTTGAGCAATATGGTTCACGTCAGGAAGACAATAGTCTGCCCAGCAGTATTTCCCGCCTCCCAACCACCAGTCCCGCCTCCCATCACCGGCTCTGGTACAGACCGTATAAGTCTGCCCTCCCCTATCCTCACCTCCCAACCACCACCCCCTCTTCCCCCCACCTGCTCCGCCACCCAATTTCAGCTAAGCTTCTGAGGATCCATTCCTTCTGCACAGGATTCCTCTATGCATATCCCACGCATGTTTGAACTCCGTTACCGTTTTCATCTCCACCACCTCCCGCGGGAGGGCATTCCAAGCGTCTACCACCCTCTCCGTGAAAAAATACTTCCTGACATCTTTCCTGAGTCTGCCCCCCTTCAATCTCATTTCATGTCCTCTCATTCTACCGCCTTCCCATCTCCGGAAAAGATTCGTTTGCGGATTAATACCTTTCAAATATTTGAACGTCTGTATCATATCACCCCTGTTCCTCCTTTCCTCCAGGGTGTACATGTTCAGGTCAGCAAGCCTCTCTTCATACGTCTTGGAAAGTAAATCCCATACCATCCTCGTAGCTTTTCTTTGCACCGCTTCCATTTTTTTAACATCCTTCGCAAGATATGGCCTCCAAAACTGAACACAATACTCCAGGTGGGGCCTCACCAACGTCTTATACAGGGGCATTAAAACCTCCTTTCTTCTGCTGGTCACTCCTCTCTCTATACAGCCTAGCAATCTTCGAGCTACGGCCACCGCCTTGTCGCACTGTTTCGTCGCCTTCAGTTCCTCAGATACTATAACCCCAAGATCCCTCTCCCCGTCCGTGCCTATCAGACTCTCCCCGCCTAACACATACGTCTCCCTTGGATTTCTACTCCCTAAGTGCATCACTTTGCATTTCTTCGCATTGAATTTTAATTGCCAAACGTTAAGACCATTCTTCTAGCTTCTTCAGATCTTTTTTCATGTTTTCCACTCCCTCCGGGGTGTCCACTCTGTTGGAAATCTTGGTGTCATCCGCAAAAAGGCAAACTTTACTTTGTAACCCTTCGGCAATGTCACTCACAAATATATTGAACAGAATCGGCCCCAGCATCAATCCCTGAGGCACTCCACTACTCACCTTTCCCTCCTCCGAGCGAACTCCATTCACCACCACCCTCTGGCGTCTGTCCGTCAACCAGTTCCTAATCCAGTTCACCACTTCGGGTCCTATCTTCAGGCCGTCTAGTTTATTTAAGAGCCTCCTATGGGGAACCGTGTCAAAAGCTTTGCTAAAATCTAAGTAGATTATGTCTATAGCATGTCGATGATTCCATTCTGCAGTTACCCAATCAAAGAATTCAATGAGATTCGTTTGGCACGATTTCCCTTTGGTAAAACCATGTTGTCTCGGATCTTGCAACTTATTGGCTTCCAGGAAATTCACTATCCTTTCCTTCAGCATGGCTTCCATTACTTTTCCAATAACCGAAGTGAGGCTTACCGGCCTGTAGTTTCCAGCTTCTTCCCTATCCCCACTTTTGTGAAGAGGGACCACCTTCGCCGTTCTCCAATCCCTCGGAACCTCTCCCGTCTCCAAGGATTTATTAAACAAATCTTTAAGAGGACCCGCCAGAACCTCTCTGAGCTCCCTCAGTATTCTGGGGTGGATCCCGTCCGGCCCCATGGCTTTGTCCACCTTTAGCTTTCCAAGTTGTTGATACACACTCTCTTCTGTGAACGGCGCTCTATCCACCTCATTCTCAGGTGTACTTTTGCCAGTCCCTCTCGGTCCTTCCCCAGGGTTTTCTTCAGTGAAAACAGAACAAAAGTATCTATTTAGCAAATTGGCTTTTTCTTCATCATTTTCTACATAGCGTTTTGTTGTATCTTTTAGTCTCACAATTCCCTTTATAGTCTTTCTCCTGTCACTAATATACCTGAAGAAGTTTTTGTCTCCCCTCCTTACATTTCTAGCCATTTGTTCTTCCGCTTGCGCCTTCGCCAGACGTACCTCTCTCTTGGCTTCTTTCAGTTTCATCCGGTATTCCTCCCCGTGTTCCTCCTCTTGAGATTTTCTATATTTCTGGAACGCTAACTCTTTAATCTTTATTTTCACAGCCACTTGCTTTGAGAACCATATCGGTTTCCTTTTTCTCTTGCTTTTATTTACTCTCCTTACATAAAGGTCTGTGGCCCTGTTTATTACTTCTTTTAGCCTGGACCACTGTCCTTCCACTTCTCGTATGTCCTCCCAGCCCATCAGCTCCTTCCTCAGGTATTCTCCCATTTTGTTAAAGTCAGCTCGCTTGAAATCCAGGACTTTGAGTTTAGAGTGGCCGCCATCCACATGAGCCGTTACATCAAAACAAACCGTTTGATGGTCACTGTTTCCCAGGTGTGCAGCCACTCGGACATTTGACACACTATCCCCATTTGTGAGCACCAGATCCAACGTGGCTCCCTCCCTCGTGGGTTCGTTCGCCATTTGTCTGAGCAGAGCACTTTGGAAAGCATCCACAATCTCTCTACTTCTTTCCGATTTTGCAGACGGAACCTTCCAATCTACATCCGGCAGATTAAAATCTCCCAACAACAGCACCTCTCTTTTCTTCCCCAACTTTTGAATATCAGCGATCAGATCTTTATCTAGTTCTTCCAATTGTGTCGGGGGTCTATAGACAACACCCACGTGGACCAAGGTTCTATCCTTTCTTTTTAAGGTGATCCAATGGGTCAGCTAAGTGCTGCTATCTATCAAGGGAATTCTTTAGCTGAATGGACCAAAATGGTAGTGTCTGATCCAGGACTTTACACTTTATTTTACTTTTTAAAACTGCCCTAGATATTAATAACTTTCCTTTTAAATAAATCTAGATACTGCCAATAATTATAGCAGTGTAGCAGCTATGTAAAAATGCCCCTCCCCTCTATCAGAGTTTGGCAGGAACAGAAAGAAAGAAAGAAAGAAAGAAAGAAAGACAGAAAGAGAGGTTTCCCAGTGCTAATTAAATTGATTAAGCAACAAGCCTTAAAAATTTAAGACAATATCAGGTAGGTTTCTCACCTAACGCCAGTCAGTCAATTTGAGATGTATGGGATTTAGGGGTCAGAATAAACCTGTCCTTTTAGTAGGAGCTTGGTTCAGTCCCAGCACCTAACGCCAGTCAGTCAATTTGAGAAGTATGGGATTTAGGGGCAGGGCCGTGCCTAGGGTCTCTGGCGCCCCCCTGCAGACTATCAGTTGGCGCCCCCCCCCCCGTGAAAATGATCACGCCCCCCCCCCCCCCGGTGAAAATGATCGCTCACCACTTGCCCACACTGACAGGAATTGTCAGCAATATTCTTAGAAACAAATTGCTATACATTGCAAAATAAGATAGCAGATGTAAATTCTCAAAGTGGACATATTCCAAACGCTAAATGAAAATAAAATGATTTTTTTCTACCTTTGTTGTCTGGTGACTTTCTTTTTCCGATCATGCTGGCCCAATATCTGAGTCTGCAGCTATCTGTCCTCTTAACTCCATTTCCAGGGCTTCCTTTCCATTTATTTCTTTACTTTCCTCCTTTCTTCTTCATTTCTTGCTCTATATCCATTTCCAGCAATTTCTCCTCTCTCCCTGGGTCCTGCCCTCCCATCCATGTCCATTCTTGTCCCTCTCTGCCCTTCCCTCCTCCATCCATAGCCAGCAATCCTCCTGTCTCCCCTTCCCTCCATTTCCAGCAATTTGTCCTCTCCCTGGGCCCCCATGTCCATCCTTGTCCCTCTCTGCCCTTCCCTCCTCCATCCATAGCCAGCAATCCTCCTCTCTCCCCTCCCCTCCATTTCCAGCAAATTGTACTCTCCCTGGGCTCCCATGTCCATCCTTGTCCCTCTCTGCCCTTCCCTGCTGCATCCATAGCTAGCAATCCTCCTCTCTCCCCTCCCCTTCCAGCAATTTGTCCTCTCCCTGGGCCCTGCTGCTGCCCTCCCATCCATGCCTCTCTGCCCTCTCATCCATGCCTGTCTCTCTGCCCTCCCATCCATGCCTGCCATAGGCGGTCGGTGGCCCAACTGTTTGGGGAGGCTAAAGGGGGCGGGGTTAGGGGTGGGCCAGGGGCGGAGCTTACCTCCATAAGTGTTTGACAACACAGAAAAAAAATAAGTAAAAATAAAAGTCACAGTTAATACCTTTTATTAAATTTAGATATTAGATATGTATCATATGTCAAAGAATAAAGTGGTTGCTCAAAGCATATACTAAACACAATCGCTCAACTGCAAAACACTATGCACAACTTTGTGCAAAAACACACTCAGAACCTTACTGTACCATAAATATTACACTGGGAAGACCCTAATACACCAATATACCACCATACGGAACATGCAGACCGTCAACAATATGAAACAAGGGCTCATAATATCATGATACGTGTAGAGCCAAAAAACACCCTTTTAGGGTGGCTAGTGTTCACAATGAGCTCCTTTTATTAACGACCATATGTAGATCCTTCAAGAGGTAGTGTGTCATGATTTACGCTGTACACCCTTTCTGGTGTTTTGGTGCCACATCAGTAAGGCCAACACACAATCTCTCCACTGCAAAACACTATATACAAACTTGTGCAAAACACACTCATAGCCTTACCAAACCATAACAGCACTAATTCCAAGGACAGGACGAGCTACAACCTTTATGTGTGGAAAGGCAGCACTATAATTACACCGGGCTCTAAAACACCAGTACACAACCTAGTGAAACCAAAATAAAACAAAAAGGGCTGCAAATACTTCACGCTAGCAGAATACTGCATCTTGATCACACATGAAAAACACATGGCTTAACAGATATGAAGGCAAAATACAAGAAGTCAGACTCAGCATGCAGCAATACTAGAAACATTGAAACTTACATGCAAAATATCACAGATGTACATTTCCAAAAGCTGACATATTCCAATTAATAAATTTTGAATAAAAAATGTTTTCTACCTTTGCTGTCAGAGCATTTAGTTTTTCTATTAGCTTTGGTCCCAGTGTCTTCTTTCCATTTGATATTTTTTTCTCTCACCATGTCCACCATCTTTCTGTGTCCTTATGCATCCTGTCTACCACCCTATCCTTTCTCCAGTTTCAACATCTGCCCTCAAAGTGTTCCAATCCAGCCTTTAAATTCAGCAATTTCCCCTCCATCCATATAAAGCATTTCTCCTCACTCCCCTCCCCTCCATCCATGTGCATCTACAACCTTTGTCTTCTCTCCCCTCCATCCATGTCCAGCATTTCTCCTCTCTCCCTTCCACTCCATCCGTGTGCATCTCCTTCCTTTATCTTTCCTTCCCCCCCATCCTTGTCCAACATTTCTCCTCTCTTCCCTGCCCTCCACTCCATCCATGTCCAGCATTTCTCCTCTCTTCCCTCCCCTCCATCCATGTGCATCTCCTTCCTGACGTCCCTCCCCTCCATCCATCCATGTCCAACAACTCTCCATTCTCCCCTTCCCTCTCCTCCATCCATCCACCCATATCCTGCAAATTTCCTCTCTCCCCTGTCCCCATTCATCCATCCATGTCCAGCATTCTCCTCTCTCCCTTGCCCTCCCCTCCATCCATCCATCCATGTCCAGGAACTCTCCGTTCTCCCCTGCCCTCTCCTCCATCCAGCTCCAGAAAATTTCCTCTCTCCCCTGTCCCCATTCATCCATCCATAGTAACATAGTAGATGACGGCAGAAAAAGACCTGCATGGTCCATCTAGTCTGCCCAAGATATGAGTTTATCTTGAATTTGTACCTGTCTTTTTCAGGGCACAGACCGTATAAGTCTGCCCAGCAGTATTTCCCGCCTCCCAACCACCAGTCCCGTCTCCCATCACTGGCTCTGGTACAGACCGTATAAGTCTGCCCTCCCCTATCCTAGCCTCCCAACCACCAACCCCTCTTCCCCCCACCTGCTCCGCCACCCAATTTCAGCTAAGCTTCTGAGGATCCATTCCTGCTGCACAGGATTCCTTTATGCATATCCCACGCATGTTTGAATTCCGTTACCGTTTTCATCTCCACCACCTCCCGCGGGAGGGCATTCCAAGCATCCACCAACCTCTCCGTGAAAAAAATACTTCCTGACATCTTTTTTGAGTCTGCCCCCCTTCAATCTCATTTCATGTCCTCTTGTTCTACCGCCTTCCCATCTCCGGATCCCATCTTCCCATCTCCCATCATCCATGTCCAGAATTCTCCTCTCTCCCTTGCCCTCCCCTCCATCCATCCATCCATGTCCAGGAACTCTCCGTTCTCCCCTGCCCTCTCCTCCATCTATCTCCAGATAATTTCCTCTCTCCCCTGTCCCCTCGATCTATGCCCAGCAATTCTCCTCTCTTCCCTGCCCTCCCCTCCATCCATGTCAGCAATTCTCTCCCCTGCTCTGCCCTCTCCCCTCCTGTCCAGTGATTTCTTCTCTCTCCCTGCCCTGCATCCATACATGGCCAACAATTCTCCTCTCCCCTGCCCTCCCCCCTACATGTGGCAGGCTGCAGCGTTTTTGCGAGGCAGCTCTGGCTCTCCCTCCTTCCTTCCTTGGTTCCCGCTCTGGCTCCCCGATCAGCAGCCCCCCCCCCCGCGTGTTTTAACCTTACTCTCCGACGTGGCAGCGATGTCAATCAATGAAGAACGTACAACAGACTCTCTTCCAGCTTCTCTCTTCACACAGTGTCCCGCCCTCGCGGGAACAGGAAATGCATCATCGCTGACGCTGAAGGCGGGACACTGTGTGAAGAGAGAAGCTGGAAACGAGTCTGTTGTGCGTTCTTCATTGATTGACATCGCTGCCACGTCGGAGAGTAAAGGTTAAAACACGCGGGGGGGGGGGGGGGGGCTGCTGATCGGGGAGCCAGAGCGGGAACCAAGGAAGGAAGGAAGGAGGGAGAGCCCGAGCTGCCTTGCAAAAGCGCTACGCTTGTGAGGGCAGCAGGGAAGTCTGAAGTCCACGATTTGGCTGGGGCGCCGGGGCGAGGGTAAGCACCGCGGCGGCGCCCTCCAGAGGTGGGCGCCCCCCTGCGGCGCTTACCTCGCTTACCGCATCGGCACGGCCCTGTTTAGGGGTCAGAATAAACCTGTCCTTTTAGTAGGAGCTTGGTTCAGTCCCAGCGTATTTATGTGTATATGTGTGTGTGTGTGTGTGTGATTCGAATTTGGATACTTGTCTATAATTTTCTTTATGATTTTTATAATCCTTAGTAATTTTGTTTCAATAATTTTTTAATAATAAGTTTTTCAACTTATTTTAATTTTATTTCACATCTTTTTCTACTATTTATCATTTATTTAATATTCTTTAGATACTCAAGTGGAGACTATATGATCATACAGATATTTATTAGGTATATGCCAAATCTGTTTTAACATAAATGCAGCATATATTTCATTGGTTTTTAACTTATTTAATTTACTTTTTTATATGTGTAACATATATAATTTTTGATTAATATTTATTATTATAATACATATTTCATTCGGTTTATCAATATACATACACACACACACACACACATATATATATATATATACACACACACACACACACACACATATATATATATATATATATATATATATATATATATATATATATATACACACTAGTAAAAAAGGCCCGTTTCTGGAACGAATGAAACGGGCGCTAGCAAGGTTTTCCTGGGAGTGTGTATGTTTGAGAGAGAGAGCCAGAGCGAATGTGCGGGTGTGTGACAGAGTGAGACTGTCTGTGTGACAGTGTGTGTGTGTGAGAATGAGAGTGTGTGACAGGGCCCCCTCCCTTGTTCCTAATGCCCCTCACCCCGTTCCCTCCCCTCCTTTTCCTCCTCCTTCCCACACTTTGGGTTCCTTAAGGCTTTCAAAAGTCTATGTACCCCCGTGGCCCTAACGCCCAGTATCCGGATACCCCACCGCTTTCCTCCTCACCCCTCCCCCAAGATGTAATACTTTCACGTACTTTTCATTTTTTAAAAAAAGTGTCCTATCTACCCTGTGTACAAATGCCCGGCATTCAGATTGTGTTCCTCTCGTAAATTTTAATTTCTTTCATTCATTCAGAACTTCCCACCCCCCCCCCCCCCCCCCCCGAACACTTTTGGTTCCTTCAGTCTTTTAAAACTCTCCTATGTACCCTGTGTGCTAATGGCCAGCATTCAGATTGTTCCCAAATGTTCATGTCTTTCAGTGGTTCAGAACTCCCCCCCTCCCCCCATTTAACACTTTCGGTTCCTTCAGTCTTTTAAAACTCTCCTATCAATCCTGTGTCCTAATGGCCAGCACTCAGATTGTTTTGCTTTGCCAAATTGTCTGTCACTGATGTCACTGAGGTCAGAGCATGCCTGCCTAGCAGACCACTTCCGGCAGGCACTGGTCCCAAGCACATCCTGTTGGAGGCGAGAATTATTATATAGGCATATACAGGTTTGTGAATGGTATGTTATTGATCAATATTTTTACATTCATGTTTATTATTTAATTTGTGTAATTAAGTACGTTGTAATATCATTTTGATATTTTAATTTTTTTTTTTTTAATTGAATTGTATTATCATGGTGTTCTATGACTATCAGCCGAGCATGTGATTATGATAATGGAATGAAATTATTATTTTATTTTCATTTGTTTTTATACTTGTTCTAATTGTTATATGATTGTCTGTTTTGTAGCCCCTGATGCAGCCCAGTGGGGCGAAACACGGCCTGTATCGGGCTTGCTAATTTTTATTGACTTGTAGCCATTAAATATTGTTTTCCACATACGTATCTGCTTCGTTTGGTTTCCATCTTGGAGTTTGCAGATCGATTACCCTGCTGTTTTCTTGGATCTTCCTTTTTGGTGTCTGGTGATAATGGGTGCCAGCTTCTCGGGCTGGGGAGCTCATTGCCAGGGACGCTATGCTCAGGGTCTGTGCTCCACTGTGGAAGTGAGATGGTCCATCAATTGCTTGGAACTGAGAGCAATATTCCAGGCTCTTCTGGCCTTCCACAGGACGCTGAAGGGTCTTCCTGTCTGAGTTCTGTCGGACAACACGACAGCAGTGGTCTACATCAATCGTCAGGGCGGCATTCAGTGCAAGGCCCTGGCTGCGGAGGCATCTCAGATCTGCGACTGGACCGAGCGCCACCTAGAATTGCTGTCCGCGGCTCACATAGCTGGTCAGAGCAACATACAAGCTGATTTCCTCAGCAGACATCAGATCGACTCGGCGGAATGGGAACTGGCAGAAGTTTTTCTTGTGCCAAATGGGGGACTCCAGGCTGGGCCCTCTTGGCGTCAAGCGTAAACACCAAAGTCCCTCGCTTTTTCAGCAGAAGGAGTGATCCTCGCTCGGAGGGGTTGGATGCCCTGGCTCAACCTTGGCCCTCGGACCTCTTGTATGTGTTCCCTCCTTGTCCCTTGATAGGGTGAGTACTACTTCGGATTCGCCTGCACCGAGGATTGGTGATTCTCATCACCCCGGATTGGCCAAGGCGTCCGTGGTACGCGGATGCTGATGGATGTGCCTCTTCCTTTGCCTCGGGTTCCGAACCTGGTTAGTTCAGGGTCTGGTGACTATGGAAGATCCTGCCGCTTTGGTCTTACGGCCTGGCGCAATTGAGGGACAAGGGCTATTCTAATAGGTTATTGCCACACTCTTGCAGGATCGCACGCGGTCTACCTCTGCGACTTATGCTCGGACCTGGCGCACTTTGGAGGTGTGTTGTACTCCAAAGTCTATCTCACCGACTCTGGTGACAGTCTCCCTTTTTGCTGGACTTTTTTCAGGACGGGCTACAAAAGGGCTTGGCCTACATTCCCTTTGAGGTACAGTGGCAGCGTTGACCTGCTTCCGGGGGAAATTCTACGACTGTTTCCTTGCTGCTTATCCAGATATGGTCCGATTTCTCAGAGGGGCGCTTCATCCTCCGTCCTCCTTTGCGGTTGCCCTGTCCGGCATTTGAACCTGATGTTGCCATACGAACTTGGTGCCTCATCAGGAGTCCTTGAAGACAAGCTATCAGAGTTACTTACATGCTGTTTTAGTTATGTATTTATTTTTGTTACATGTTGTACCCCGCGCTTTCCCCACTCAGGCAGGCTCAATGCGGCTTACATGGGGCAATGGAGGGTTAAGTGACTTGCCTAGAGTCACAAGGAGCTGCCTGTGCCTGAGGTGGGAATTGAACTCAGTTCCTCAGTTCCCTAGGACCAAAGTCCTTGCAGAAGGTTGATAACATCCCTTTGTTTGGTTATTGCTCCGGTTCAGGGGCGTTTGTTCTCTGTGAGGAAAGTTTGTTATTTTGACTTTCTTATTCACTCTGCTTTGGAAATTTCATATATTTTTTATTTTATTTTATATTATGTTACATTTGTACCCCGCGCTTTCCCACTCATGACAGGCTCAATGCGGCTTACATATTGTATACTGGTACTTATTTGTACCTGGGGCAATGGAGGGTTAAGTGACTTGCCCAGAGTCACAAGGAGCTGCCTGTGCCTGAAGTTGGAATCGAACTCCGTTCCTCAGTTCCCCAGGACCAAAGTCCACCACCCTAACCAGTAGGCCACTCCTCCACTCCTGAAGGCAGAGGGGGCTGGGCATCCAGGAACACCATGTGCTTTCAGTGTTCTCTATCTCCACCTGCTGGTAGGCGGATACAACCCATCAGTTAATGGATTCATCTGCTGTGACTAAAGGAAAGAAAATTATCAAGGTAAGAACCTAATTTTCCCATCTGTACTTCAGGAAGCAGGTGAAAGCTTGGCTCTTCAACTAGGCCTTTAATGGAAGAAGTAACTAACTTGTTAGTCTCCCTCACACATACAAGGAGTGACTCGGGCTGCAAATACTGCAACAGGACACGTTTATCCACTCCTACCCTAGCTGAGATAATATTTAACTATCTTTCTGACCTCATGTACAACTTTCTTTAAATCAGTCACCTTACTTTCTAACTCTTCTTACTCTGTTATCTACCGATATGTTCCATCTTTGCTTATACCCTTCACTATCAATTAAAATGTTCTATTATGTATTGTGTTGAAATTGTAAGTAGTATACTATCCAGCTTATTTTCGAAAGAGAAAGACGCTCATATTTTGACCCAAATCGGGAGATGGGCGTCCGTTTCCCGTGGGCGCCCAAATCGGTATAATCAAAACCCGATTTTTGGCATCCTCAACTGCAGTCAGTCACTGAGATGAACAAAGATCACTGGGGCGTGTTGGAGGCGTGGTTATCGGCCGAGGAGAGATGGGCGTTTTTAGCTGATAATCGAAACAAGAAGGGCGTTTTCGACGAGAATTTGGTCCGCTTTATTTGGACCCTTTTTTTTTTCAGGTCCAAGTCCCAAAAAAGTGCCCCAACTGACCAGGTGACCACCGGAGGGAATCGGGGATGACCTCCCCTGACTCCCCCAGTGGTCACTAACCCCCTTCCACCAACAAAAATCCACTTTACAAACTTTTTTTCCCAGCCTGTATGCCAGCCTCAAATGCCATACCCACTTCCATGACAGCAGAATGTGTTCTATCCTCTGACAGCCTTTCCCTGGTTCTGATATGGGTCTCGGGTGAGTATGACACCTTTTCTGTTAAGGGCACTGCAGAGTCACATCAGCAATGCATTGTGGTGGGTGTAGGGTATTGGGCTCCATGATTCCACTAGCTTGTGTTAAATGCTCACGATGTTGGTAGGCTCTACTCCCATGGTGCTTTTCCCTCTGCTTACTGGGTCAGAGTATGCCCTGTTTTGTTTCTGGTAGTCCATGAGGTAGTGGCCATTTGTGTAAGACACTTTTAGATCCCTTTCATGTGTTAGCCAAGTTACAGCACTTAGTTCTTACCTTGAATGTTGCTGAAAGAGGGCATTGTACACCATTCTGCCAGCTCGGACCTACTGCTAATCTCAGTACCAGCGAGACTCGTTGCCAGTGGGGCACAACCTCTGATCTGCAGTTAACTGTGAGTAAAGGTGCTTACTCAAATAAAGGACGTTTTCAGCGAGATTAGTCTTCAGGTGTGAACTGCTGTGCCAAGGTTATACAGCAGCAACAAGTCCTGTCCCTGGAGCACTTTTAGTGGGTACTGCAGTGCACTTCAGGCAGGCAGACCCAGGCCCATCTCCCCCTACCTGTAACACTTGTGCTGGTAAATGGGAGGTCTGCAAAACCCACTGTACCCACATGTAGGTGCCCCCTTCACCCCTAAGAGCTATGGTAGTGTTGTACATTTGTCCCTCCCACGACCAAATGGCTTGCATTGGGACGTTTCTGAGCTGAGCGTTGTTAGTTTCCATTATCGCAAAAAAAAAAAAAATGCCCATCTTAGAATGGACCAAATCCATTTGGTCCGTCCAAACCGTATTTTCAAAACGAAAGATGGACGCCCATCTTTTTCGATAATACGGTCTGTCCCGCCTCTTCACATACCCGTTTTCGGAAGACGCCCATGGAGATGGGCGTTCGCGTTCAATTATGTCCCTCTATGCCATACTTTGTATTGTTATTTGAATATTTTTACTGTTGTAATTGCCTATTCATGTTTGATCTATTTTTACTGTACACCGCCTTGAGTGAATGCCTTAAAAAAGGCAGTAAATAAATCCTAATAAATAAATACTGCCTTAAGGCCTTTCTACAGAATAGGGTCACTTAATTCACCTGTTTCATTAAATTGAATATTGTTCAAAATTTCTATGTACATTTTTCTTTATAGTGGTATCTCTCAATAGTGACTCATTAAGATGCCAGAAAGTTGCTGCTCTTTTAGCAGGACCCCCATTGGAATGATCTCCTGCAGACACATAATCAGACCACGTTATATTCTCTATTTGTCTTTTGAGAATCTTGGGTAGCCAGAAGTCATCTCCCATCAGAATATCAATTTGAGAGTAACTCTCATCGACTGCTCTAGAAGTTGGGTTTTGGACCCTCCACAAATCAGATAGGTGAAAGTGTTGCATTAATTTGTGTAGTGCTAGACAAGAATTTGAGCTCTGTGCATCAGACTTAGAGGATCTGTCCCTGTGGGGATGAAGTGTACAATTAAGGTCCTCACCCATTAGAAGATATCCAGGTGATGTTAATTTAAGCTTATCAGTGATCTCATTCCAGTAAGTGTTTTGAGAATTGCTTGGTGCGTATACATTTAGCAGCGTGATCTTTGTATTGTACTGTTCCCCACTCACAATTAAGTACCCACCAGCTTCATCACAATAAGTATCTGTAATTTGAAGGGGGACCACCCTGTGAATCAGTATAGCAACTCCTCTTTTCTTAGTTCCACCCTTATTGGAGCTAAAATATGCATATAGATATTCCTTGTGACCAAGCAATTTTTCCCCATTATTTTGTCAAATGGGTGTCTTATATATATATATATATATATATATGGAATTGGGAGGGAGGGGAGACGCTGGAACTTCCCTTAAAAACATTAATGGCAGAAGGTGATTACCTTGCTAGCGCCCGTTTCATTTCAATGAGGAACGGGCTTTTTTTTACTAGTATGTGTGTGTGTATATATATATATATTTCCAGAAACCCATTTGACAAAATAATGGGGGGAAAATATATATATATATACACCATGTTGTAAGCCAGTACGTATTATGTCCCCCACAGCCCCCCCCCCCAAAAAAAAAACTCCCTCCCCTTACCCCTCCATACCCTTGATGATCCATGTAAACATGGCAGCTCCAGGATTACAATTGTCATAGACAAGTAAAGCATACAAACACTAGTTACTTAACCAAATTTTTAAACCTTTTCTAAATAGCAAGCACTTCCATATGTCAATTGGTGGTTGGATCTTAGATATCCGGATGGGAAAGTCTAATTTATGTTTAATATTAGAGGCTCTTAGGAAGGAGGTCACTCCTCCAAATTCTGTCCATCATTTTAGTGTAATGGTACAGAGGTCTTGAAATAGTTGCAGCTTCAGTGCTTTCCTTTGAATCTCCCCTGATTTCCATGCTGCAGATAATAGTTTTCTTTGAGTCCAAAGCTGGTTATGTAAGCAACTATCTCTTGGTCGATTGTCACGTTTGGGCTTAATGCTTTGAGCTTTTGTCCACTTCGATGACAAGGTCCTTAGCACTGGGAGAGTCGGTACAGTATCTGACAATGGTGGCACGATCACTGAACACAGACTCTGATTCTGATCTCTGGGCCCTGTTCTGATTCTGAGCTGGTGTCTGCTTTGCGCTCCGACTTGCATGGCGCCATTTTACCTTTGTTCTGCACTGCAGCACACGGTTTACTCACTAATGTTTCTTGGTCCACGACTGAAGATTTAGATGACTCTAGCTTCTTTCAGGAAGCCATCAGATCAGCAAGAGTTTTGGCCACTGGAATATTTGTGTTAGATGCCGAGGGGGAAGGCATTTACTGATAAATGTACAACCCCAAGCATTGCTTCAACCCTGGTCTGCCATCTCTGTCATTGATATCACTTCTTCTCCAGTATTTCGCTGACATTAGTGGGCTAAATTAGTCCAGGATATTCAGTGCTAGCCGTGTCCAGGCACTAACACTGAATATCCAGGGATAATAGCACTTGTGCTAGCTGCTGGGGCGTATGCGGGCCCTTGCTGAATATCAGCTGGGAACCACATGAGGGATGCAGGTGCCTGGGTTGGGGTTGGCTGGAAGATGAGGGGGATCAGAAGGGCTGTGTACTTCGATTTAGTGGAGGAGAGGGTCATGTCATCTTGGGCTTTGGGGGGGGGGGGGGGGCGGTTTGGAATAACTGCCTGTTTCTGGGTGGTGTCTTCATGTGCTGCAGGGAAGGCGGTGTATGGTATCGGAAGGGAAATTGGCACACTTATGCCTGGACCTGCAAGTTTTGCAGTTGCTAGCTGATATTGAGTGCCATCACCTGCATAGCTATGCAGACGAATTTAGAACTATTTGAAAACAGTTTTAACTTTGCCGGCTTAGTTATGTGAGTGATGGCACTGGTTTGTGCTGGCAACTGCATAGCTGCTTTCTCCTCCCAGAGTCTGACCCCCGTAATACCTCTGTGTAGCTCGGCACATTCATAGCCGTTTTGTGCCAATATTCAGTGGCACGATCTATTTAAGTGCCACTGAATATTGGTGGCCGGGCCACAGAGTGTGATTTAAGCAGGCAGGAGAGTGCTTAAATCACTTCAAATATCAGTGGACTTAGTTTATCTGCTGGCATAACCCATTGGTGTGGACTGATCTGGCAGGACTCAAGGGAAAGCAATTATTAGATAAGCATAATTAATCAATGCTGCTGAGCTTTTCAGTCCCCTTAATTGTTTTAGTATTTGCTTTATCAGTTGTATAACTTCCACTTCCCTGATCGCAGATTTTCTGTTTTGGTATAAGAAGAGAAAATGAAGTACATTGTACTTTGCAAATAACAGCAAGAAACTTCTTGGGGACAGTTGGTAGGAATGATAGAACAGGTCTGTGACTATAGTCCTGGTTTATTCTAGGCAGGCTGTAATAACCAGCAATTTGCAGCCAAAACATTCCTGTGTCATTTAGAGGAATGTTCGTTTTGTTCTGGGTTTGGGGGGATGTTTTTGTTACGGGACAGTTTAAGCTTGGTTCTGTCTTCCTGAATACTGTATTCGCAAAGAGGGCATCCTCTTAGAGTGTGCACTATTAATGACAAATAGAAAAACACAAACTTTTATATTTTTTTTCTGCTTGGTTTTGTTTCATGATGACATAAAATGACATGGGTTGTCATGACATTTCCCATGTCGTTTCAAATGAATGCACATTCCTAGTAATAACTTCTATTAGGCCAACAAAAGAATAGTCTAGAGATAATCACATGCAGATACTGAAGTCCTGTCGTCTTATATTGGTGCAAACAAAGGCAGCGTGGTCATCAAAAGAATAGAGTAATCCCAGGACTAGTATTGTGATTAAATGATATACCCAACACTCCTGAGGTTGAGTTTGTGTCTCCTTCAGGTAAATGAACTTATGTGGAATTTGGACTCGACCATACTGGCACTTTGGCTGGAAGATATACAGAAGGACGGCAGCCCAAATCTCAACACATACAGTAAGTTGAGCAAGGTCTCATCAAGCCTTCGAGTCACATGTGTCAACTGTATTTCTCAGAGGAAATCCTTATCCCCATACCATGACTTCCCTTCTTCAAGGCTTTGAATTTTTTCCTATCAAGGCCGGCTTAGTTTTGACCTCTGCATCAGTAAGCTAGGGTTGTACTCCATATTTGGGAGTGCTTCACAGGCCATGAGGTGCTGCAGCAGCTACATGTAAAATTAGGATAAATAAAAGTGGGGGAGGGAGAGTACAGAAAGAGTAAGTGACTTCCATGATGCTATTCAATGAGTAAGTGGCAGGGATGTGATTATTTCATATTCTGGTATGGTTCATATAGCACTGGTGCTGAGCCAGGTTGCACTTCCAGCATGGAAGTGGTAAAAAAAAAATCGGTTGATCTGCAACGTATATAGAGATAAGTGTGTGGCATCCAAATGAAGACAGCCTTCAAACAACTCTGAACTGGCATTATAGAGTTCTAGCTGGAGCATGGAATGTTGAATTTAGATGTGTCGAGTTTGGTTAGCTTTTTGGTTAATAAAAGTTTGATATTCCAACAAGAAGGGTCTAAGTGACTTACAGTAAAAAAAGACATTAAAAATAAAATCAGAAAGGAACTCATAATTAATAGGACAGTGGACAAACATGCATACAAATCCAATAAGCAAAACACTCAATACTTCCCGAAAGGAACCCACCCACAGCAGAAAGACAGGGATCAAACAAAAGCCTCATTAAAGAAATGCCTTTTAAGTAGAACTTTAAATTGGGGGGGGGGGGGGGAGCATTCTTTGTATGTGTGTGTGTTGGGGGGGGGGGGGGACCAGGTAAATTGTTCCAAAGTGAAGGAACCAAACAGAAAAAAGCCAAATGGGATTGGGGATACCAGTCTATTAGCATGTTCTGAGGAGTGTAAGGGGTAATTACATTAGCAAGATAAACAGGGTCACCAGTTTGATAAGCTTTGTGTGCAAGAGAATTTTTTTCTTTTCAAAATCCTAACAGGAAGCCAATGAGGTTTGGTGAGTAGTGATGTGGTTCAGTCAAAACACTTAGCATTACAGAGAAAGCATATGGCTCAGTTCTGAAGTGTTTGAAGCCTTTTAATCTTTCAGAGAGGGGAAGTCCAGTGTAGACTACGTTACAGTATCTAGATGAGAAATAAGCAAAGCATGAAGGGCCTTGTGCAGAGAGCCAAAGTCCAAAATGGACCGGATGGTATGAAACAGAGGAAGAGTAGAAAAACCAAGCTGGAGAAACTTAGAAATGTGCTTAAAAAAGAAAAGTTGAGGGAGAGGAAGTGACGTCATGGTGCCTGATGGTGGCTTGAACTGAAAGCTCCCGCACCCTCTCAATGTAAACAGCTGAATTAGCTTCTATCCTGCCTTACCTTCTATCAAACTGCAGAAGTAGTGCTGTATAAGATATTTGCTGACACAATGAGTAAGTCAGCGTCACTCTCCCGTAAAGAGTCTGATCGCCATCAGCTAAAGACTCTGAGTAAGGGCCCTTGGCGCCACGTGTCTCCGCTGCCATGTTTACACTCGGATTCTGAGTCCGAGATTTCACAGTCAGAGCTGGGTTTGGTGGAGGATGCAAGTGCCTTCCCGAGAGGCATTCTGAAAGCTCTTCAAGCTTTACGTGAAGAGATCAAAGTCTCGAAGACCGAAATCCTGGAGAAAATGGATGCCCTCGGTTCTGACTTGAAAGAATTGGGAGGACAAGTGGAGGACTTAGAATGCCGTATAGAGGAGCAGGCGGTACAATGCTCTGAAGTGGAGTCGAAAGCGGATTTGGCTTTGGATCAATATGGTGAACTTCAATACAAGGTTGACGACCTGAAAAACTGTGGCAGACGGTGCACTCTTAGATTCCGTGCGGAGGTTCTGAGGATGTTCCGACGGTGGTTTGGGTCCTCTGTGCTAAGCTATTAGAGCCGGATACCTCGGAGAGTCCAATTGAAATCGATAGAGCCCACAGGGCTCTTGGCCAGCAACGGGAGAACAGACCGCGAGACATTATAGTGAAATTTGTCTCCTCGGCGGTGAGAGAAAGATTACTACTACTACTTAACATTTCTAAAGCGCTACTAGGGTCACGCAGCGCTGTACAATTTAACATAGAAGGACAGCCCCTGCTCAAGAGCTTTCAATCTAAAAGACAAGTGTGCAGACAAAGTGGGGCAGTCTAGATTTCCAAAAGGTTAGGTGCCGAAGGCAACATTGAAGAGGTGAGCTTTGAGCAAAGATTTGAAGATGGGTAGGGAGGGGGCTTGGCGTAGGGGTTCAGGAAGTTTGTTCCAGGCATAGGGTGAGGCGAGGCAGAAAGAGCGGAGCCTGGAGTTGGCGGTGGTAGAGAAGGGTATTGAGAGGAGGGATTTGTTCTGCGAGCAGAGGTTACGGGCGGGAACGTAGGGGGAGATGAGGGTAGAGAGGTAGTGAGGAGCAGCAGACTGAATGCATTTGTAGGTAAGGAGGAGAAGCTTGAACTGTATACGGTATCTGATCGGAAGCCAGTGAAGATTGCTCCTGAAGGCACGGCAGACCCCTTATGTGGATTATAATGATGCCAAAGTACAGGTATTTCAAGATCTTTCGGCTTTTACATTAGCTCAAAGGCGCTTGATGAGACCAGCACTGGAAGTTCTTAATAAGGGGAAAATAGCGTACAGATGGGCGTTGCCGTTTGCATTGACTTTCACAGTTCAGGGCAAAATGCATCGGGTCCGTCATCTTGTTGAGGCCCGGAAAATATTGCATGTGGCAGGGATGGCTTCAGCCTCGGTCCCTCCAGTGCCTGTTGTCTTATCTGTGAAAGAGCGCTTGCAAATGTGGAAACGGGTGGCTCCAAAAAAGAGGATCTCTTCACAAGGAGACTGAATTCCTAATGTGACTGTTTTGGGCTGTTTGTTTAATCTTGACTAGGGGTTAATAAAAAAGTGGTATGGGTGACTGTTAGTCTGGGTACAACATGGTTGAGGTTTTCTTGTTAATGGGGAGGGGGGTGGATGTTTGGGTGGCAGTGCTTGTATGATAAGGGGGGGGGGAGTAGGATGTTTGTAGCAGATGGATGGGGGTGGTTTGGGTTGCTAAATAGGGTATAGTGATGTTTCTCTTTTTTCTCTACTTTCCCATTATGGTCGTTCTTGTGGCCATTAATTGGTGTCTGGTGGGTTGGGGGGAGGGGGAAGGGCTGTTGGAAAATGATGGTATACTGAAGGGGGGTGGGATTTGAGGGAGGAGGGAAGAGTCAGGGGTGGCATGGGGGAAGGGGGGAGGTGTGGGTGGAAGGTGTTTTTTTTTCTGGGGTGTGCCCTCACTTGCCCATTATGCCATGGGCAGAAATGACTTCCAATTTCATGGTGCTTGAATGAATGTTGATTTAAAGTTCTTGACATATAATGTCAAGGGTCTGAATTCCCCTCAAAAGCGGCAAAAGCTTTTCAAGGAATTGTTATTTCATAAACCCCAGGTTGTCTTTCTTCAAGAGACCCATTTGAGGAAGGAACATGAGAGGTTTCTGGTTCACCGGCAGTACTCACATGTTTTTTTTTTGCATCTGATGTGAGTAAAGTTTCGTTCGCTTCTGAGGGAATATCTTGACATTAATTTAAACTCTGGCCCTTCTTTGGGGATTGTTTGGGATGCTTTTAAGGCAGTTTCAAGGGGATTTTTTTCTAAAACAAGCTAGCACACAAGCTCGGATCAGGTGAAAGGAGGTAGTAGAAAATGAGCAGTTGCAATGTGAAGTTATCAAGCCAACTATATTACAAGCTAAGTTAATCTATGCTTTGTTATGGCTTGCGATATGTTTCTCTACTCAGCATTAATTGAAACTTAGACTCTATTATGGGCAGTTGGGTTTAAGAGAAGGTGGGAAAAATTAACCCTATGAAAGAGACTAGATCACGGACATAACAATCTTATATAGATACCAATGTCCTGTTGGTCAGACCTTGGTAGATACCTTGGTTTCTGAGGGTATTTTCCACTTTTTTCATTGTTGTATGTTCACTCTGTACAACCCTTTAGGTTTATGCTTGGCTGTTTATCAGTCTGTGTACCATTGCTCTTTTCCCAGTGTGGCATTATTTATGTACAGCTTATCCCAGAAATAGTGGATTTTCCCCAAGTCCATTTAATAACGGTCTATGGACTTTTCCTTTAGGAAGCCGTCCAAACCTTTTTTAAACTCCGCTAAGCTAACCGCCTTTACCATATTCTGTGGCAACGAATTCCAGAGTTTAATTACACGTTGAGTGAAGAAAGATTTTCTCCGATTCGTTTTAAATTTACTACATTGTAGCTTCATCGCATGCCCCCTAGTCCTAGTATTTTTGGAAAGCGTGAACAGACGCTTCACATCTACCCGTTCAACTCCACTCATTATTTTATAGACCTCTATTATATCTCCCCTCAGCCGCCTTTTCTCCAAGCTGAAGAGCCCTAGCCACTTTAGCCTTTCCTCATAGGGAAGTCGTCCCATCCCCTTTATCATTTTCGTCGCCCTTCTCTGCATCTTTTCTAATTCCACTATATCTTTTTTGAGATGCGGCGACCAGAATTGAACACAATATTCGAGGTGCGGTCGCACCATGGAGCAATACAAAGGCATTATAACATCCTCATTTTTGTTTTCCATTCCTTTCCTAATAATACCTAACATTCTATTTGCTTTCTTAGCCGCAGCAGCACACTGAGCAGAAGGTTTCAACGTATCATCAACGACGACACCTAGATTCCTTTCTTGGTCCGTGACTCCTAACGTGGAACCTTACATGACGTAGCTATAATTCGGGTTCCTCTTTCCCACATGCATCACTTTGCACTTGGTCGCATTAAACGTCATCTGCCATTTAGTTGCCCAGTCTCGTAAGGTCCGTTTGTAATTTTTCACAATCCTCCCGCGATTTAACGACTTTGAATAACTTTGTGTCATCAATAATTTAATTACCTCACTAGTTACTCCCATCTCTAGGTCATTTATAAATATGTTAAAAAGCAGCGGTCCCAGCACAGACCCCCTGGGGAACCACTAACTACCTTTCTCCATTGAGAATACTGACCATTTAACCCCCACTCTCTGTTTTTCTATCTTTTAACCAGTTTTTATCCACAATAGGACACTACCTCCTATCCCACG
The DNA here is from genome assembly GCF_901765095.1 of Microcaecilia unicolor. Lineage (NCBI taxonomy): Eukaryota > Metazoa > Chordata > Amphibia > Gymnophiona > Siphonopidae > Microcaecilia > Microcaecilia unicolor. Next base: position 323,272,921 of record NC_044032.1, on the reverse strand, counting down.
ACTCTCCAATTTCCTCTGGAGTTTTTTATGAGGTACTTTGTCAAACGCCTTCTGAAAATCCAGATACACAATATCAGCCGGCTCCCCTTTATCCACATGTTTGTTCACCCCTTCAAAGAAATGTAGTAGATTGGTGAGGCAAGATTTCCCTTCACTAAATCCATGTTGACTTTGTCTCATTAATTCATTCTTTTGAATATGCTCTGTAATTTTGTTAATAATAATAGTCTCTACCATTTTCCCCGGCACCGACGTCAGACTCACTGGTCTATAATTTCCCGGATCTCCTCTGGATCCTTTTTTAAAAATCGGCGTTACATTGGCCACCCTCCAGTCTTCCGGTACCACGCTCGATTTTAAGGATAAATTGCATATTTCTAACAATAGCTCTGGAAGCTCATTTTTCAGTTCTCAGTACTCTAGGATGAATACCATCCGGTGCAGGAGACTTGCTACTCTTCAGTTTGTAGAACTGCCCCATTACATCCTCCAGGTTTACAGAGAATTCATTAAGTTTCTCCGACTCGTCAGTTTCGAATACCATTTCCGGCACCGGTATCCCACCCAAATCTTCCTTGGTGAAGACTGAAGCAAAGAATTCATTTAATCTCTCCGCTACGGCTTTGTCTTCCCTGATCGCCCCTTTTACTCCTCGGTCATCTAGCGGTCCAACTATGTACAAAACTATGTAAGCCACTTTGAGCCTGCAAATAGGTGGGAAAAGGTGGGATACATATGCAACTGATTCTTTTGCCGGCTTCCTGCTTTTAATATACCTAAAAAAACTTTTTACTATGTGTTTTTGCCTCCAACGCAATCTTTTTTTCAAAGTCCCTCTTAGCCTTCCTTCTCAGCGCTTTACATTTGACTTGACATTCCTTATGCTGTTTCTTATTATTTTCAGTCGGTTCCTTCTTCCATTTTCTTAAGGATTTTCTTTTAGCTCTAATAGCTTCCTTCACCTCACTATTTAACAACGCCGGCTGTCGTTTGGTCTTCCGTCCTCCTTTTTTAATATGTGGAATATATTTGGCCTAGGCTTCCAGGATGGTGTTTTTGAACAGCATCCACGCCTGATGTAAATTTCTGACCCTCGCAGTCGCTCCTCCAAGAAGTCCCTGTCTATGTGATCGAATCCTGATTGGGAGTACAGAGTCCAAAGAAGAATTAGTAAAATGCAAGGAGGAAATAGTTTGCTTAAAGACAATGAGAGAGGGAAGAGTGAATGTTGACCAAGAAGAACCTTGATGACATGAGGTAGTGTTGGTGGGGGGATATTAGTGGGAGGAAAAAAAACAGAAGAGATGGGGGAAGAGCTGGGAGGAGGATCAGGCCCAGCAGTGGGACTGGTGAATGATTTAGTGTGGGAAGCAATTTTTGGCAGAAAAGATAGCCAAAGTATCAGGAAGAGGAGAATAAGAGTGAGATGTGGAGGAAGTGGGAGTTACATTGTGCTGTAAGAGTTGGAAGTGAGTACGAGAAGGGTTAGAAGAAGAGGCCAGCGTCTTAGCAAAGAATTGACGCTTATCTAGATGCACTTGCCTGTTGTAGATTTTGAGTTCCAGCCTAAAACTAAGCAATGCTGAGCAAGAGCAATGTTTCCGCTGTAGGCGTTTGGCTCTACGGAAACTTTGTTTTTGCAAACAGAGGCCAAGATGATACGAAGGGGCTTTAAAACAGACACAAGAGAAACTACTATGTAAAGGAGCAAAGGAATCTAAGCCTATAATAGAGGTGTTCCAGGCCTTGGCCTGTTCATTAATAGGCAAGGTGAAGGAATTGATCAGAAAACAAAGTAAATAGCGGAGTGGATTGATCAGGGTCAAAATGGGATAAGAATCAAGATTGGTGGAGGGATTTAGGGGAGGAATGATCAGAACAGTCACTGGGAAAATTAATATTGAAATGAGATAAGAAAGTGATCAGTCCAGGCAAGTGACTGACAGCTAAAGCTTCTTCAAATGGGAGGAGACTGTGGTAGTGCTATAACCAAGTCCAGGGTATGACCATCTTGGCGAATTGGGAGCGAAACAAACTGAGTCAGGTGAAGGTCCTCTAAAAAAAAAAAAAAAAAGTCAGGTTTTGATAAGGACAGGGAGGGGTTATCCACATGTATGTTAATCACCCAGAATAAGAGTATGTGGGAAATGAATAGCCGCTTCAGCAATGGTTTGTAACAATAATTCCCAATGCTGAGAATCAGGTGAAGATGGCTGATAAAGTAATACATGAAAAAGATGAAGGTGGTTGCTAAAATTATTCATGAAAAGAAACAAGAGAGGGGATATGAATTAATAAAAGCTCAGGAAAAGGAGAGGAGAGCAAAACAGCTACAAAGGACTGAGGAAATATGAGAGTGAAACCACCACCCTTCCGAGAGGAGCAGCTAGTATAAAAAGATTGGAAACCTGGGGGAAGAGACTGATAAAGGTAGGACTCCTCACCAGGTTTCAGCCAAGTCTGTCAAGGCTAAAACCTTGGATGGAGAGTGAGCCCAGATGTCAAAGATAAGGGGCGCCTTAGAGTAGCGCACGGCAATTCAAAAGACCAAAGGGAACTGTGAACTTAGGGGGTGGAGACAGTTTTCCCAGGAAAGCAAGTTGATAAATAACGTTGAAGAGGCTTTGGAGCTGGTCTGCTGTTCAAAAGGACAGTTACTAATGTGAGTGGAAAGAGGCTGCAGATCCAAGTAAAGAAGTTTCCAAGTTTTATTGTTATTTACTACCCCGCCCTTTGAGAGATCTTCAGAGTGGTTTACAATCAAACATATAAATGGCAAATGACCGACTCACCTGCAAATGTGCAGTACAGATTTCCCTCTCTGTTCTGCCCTCGCGTCAAGACGTGATGACGTCAGAGGGCGGAACAGAGAGGGAAACGGAGTCAGACTGTCGGACGCTGCCGCTGGAGCCTGGAAACGAACATCGCGCGCTCCAACCTCCCCCCTCCCCCCCATCCCTGCCGCCCCCCCTCTGTATCGGGCCCCCTGCACAGGGCGAGTAGGGTAGCTGGAAATCTCGCCCATTTTAACGGGCTTAACGGCTAGTCTAAAATAACATACATAGTTTACCAGATCTTGTTATACAAAACAATGACATGACTGGACCAAAGGGAAAAGAAGGGTAGGGAAATGAGAGCCCACAGGGATTCTGGTGTCTGAGACCCGGAGCACAAGCTGCTCCTTGGGTGTGGAACTCCGCCAATGTGTCAGTAATAAAGGAACTACTGTGATGCTTATGTACTGAGAGAGATGAAACAAGGAGTGGAAGGGCAGCAGAAAAGGGTAAACAGGAATGGAGGTTCAGCTGCAGGTCAGAATCATGGAGGGAGACAGTAAACAGGCAATCAGATGCAAGCAGTACACAGCAGGTAATCAGTACGCGTTCCCTATTCACCAGTTCTTGTGCGATCTAGAGCAGTGTTTCCCAGCTCTGTCCCGGAGGCACAACTAATCAGTGTAATTGTTGGACTGTTCATAATGAATGTGCATGACAGATATGTATACATGAGATATGCAAACATGAGATGTCTGCATGTTCATTTATGGCAGTCCTGAAAATCCAACTGACTAGGTGTGTCTACAGGATAGGCCTGGGAAGCACAGCCCTATAGCAAACAATAGAATCTCCTTGCATGCGCTTAAGTTGTGGGCGCTTTAGGGAGGTATGCCACAAAGCCAGTTCCTATAGTATGAAGTCCATAATCTACCCATTGAATCTCCTGTAGAGAATGTTGTGGGGACAAAGTTTGTCTCTGTACCCACAGGTTCTGTCTCCGTCCCGTCCTCACCCCATCTCTGCAGGCTCTGTCCTCATCTGCAGAAGCCTCGAACACTTATGACTTTGTATTTAAATCTTTTTATTAAAGTATAAAAAGGATCAATATGCTGTTCAACTATTGCTTATAAATGACAAATAGAAAACAATAATAACAATGAGCAACTAAATTAACCCACCACCACCCACCTCTACCCTTACAACCTCAACAATAGCTGACTTCTACTATCCCAAGGAATCCTAATCCACCCTGTTAAAATGTCCAGGGGGTACAAAATACAACCCGTTCTGTATGCCCTAGCGGGGGAGAAATATGCCTGGTGAAACACTTATGATTTTTTAATCTGTATATGAATAAAAAGTCATCAACAATCTCAGGATTCAGTCTAGCTGTCATGTCTTCCATAGCCCTTCCTGAAATAGAAGAGTCTTCTTAGAAGATGTGCTGGTAGCAGGAATGTACAGAATCCCCCATGCAACTTTTGCTAGTTGTGGCCAGCATGTTTGCTTGTTCTTCCAAAAAATCTAAATATCGTCATCTGCATCACTCATCCTATATAATAAAACGCATCTCCAACATTTTGTAGCCGAGAAAGTGAAACCTTCAATCCTTGAAGCATTCCTGCAACGTTATGTGTCGTCAATTGAGGAGATGGAGCCTTACAGAGGGCACGAATGCTTCAAGGCTTGAAGGCTTCACTTTCACACACTCACACACACTCACACACACACACTCTCTCTCTCTCTCTCTCTCTGACACAAACACACACACGCTCTGTCTGTCTGTCTCTCACTCATTCTCTCACATACACACTCCATCTCTCACCCACACACTCTCTCTCAAACATACACACTTTGAGGAAAGGGGGGCATGGAACACACTGGGGAGGAGAGGGAGGGGGGCATGGAACTGGGAGGGAAGGGGGGGCCAAGAACTCGGAGAGGAGGACCTGCACCTCGGACGGAAGGGGGGGCCTGGAACTCTGAGGGAAGGAGGGGTTCATGGAACTCGGAGCCCCACACACTCACTCTCTGTCTCTCACATACACTCTCACACTATCTCTCACACACACACACTCTCTCTCTCTCACACACTCACTCTCACACACACACATACACTCTGTCTCTCACACACTCTCTCTCTGACACAAACACACACACAGACTCTGAGGCATATTTTCACAGCAAGTAGCCTTCCAAAGTTTCACAGAAACCTATGGAACTTTGGAAGGCTAAGTGCTTTGAAAATATGCCTCTCTGTCTCTCTCTCACTCATTCTCTCACACTCACACACACACTCCATCTCTCACACACACTTTCTCACACACACACTCTCTTTCTCTCTCTCACACACACACACACACACACACACACACACACTCTCTCTCTCTCAAACATACACACTCCTAGGAAACCCTTGCTAACGCCCTACAAATGCACTCAGTCTGCTGCCCCTCACTACCTTTCTACCCTCATCTCCCCTTACGTTCCCACACGAAACCTCCGTTCACAGGACAAATCCCTCCTCTCAGTACCCTTCTCCACCACCGCCAACTCCAGGCTCTGCTCATTCTGCCTTGCCTCACCCCATGCTTGGAACAACATTCCTGAGCCCTTACGCCAAGCCCCCTCCCTGCCCATCTTCAAGTCTTTGCTTAAAGCCCACCTCTTCAATACTGCGTTCGGCACCTAACTCTTACCGTTCAATAATCCAGACTGCCCCAATTTGACTGCCCCTTTCGGACTGACTGTTCACTTGTCTTTTAGATTGTAAGCTCCTTGAGCAGGGACTGTCCCTCTATGTTAAATTGTACAGCGCTGCGTAACCCTAGTAGCGCTTTAGAAATGTTAAGTAGTAGTAGTAGCTAGCGCCCGTTTCATTTGTGTCAGAAACGGGCCTGTTTTACTAGTACATAAATAACAGTCCAGCTCATTAACAAATTTTGAGCTGGAAATGGTCTTTTCTTGGCCTTTTGGCTGAGATTGTGACCATATACAGTGAGAGGTGTTAACATCTGCCATCCAATCACACTGGAGAAAATAGTGTTATTACTATTTATCGCTAGGATTTATTTACTGCCTTTTTGAAGAAATTCATCCAAGGCAGTGTACATGAAGAATAAACTGAACATAGACAATAGACAATTATGATGTAATGACCATTGCTATTTATTTATTTATTCATGACATTTATACCCCACATTAGCCCGAAATAGACTCAAGTTCATTGTGGCTTGCTTACAAACAATAAAGTGAATAAACATAATGTACAGAATATAACACAAATTACAATAAGTTCAATAAGCAAATTAATTCATGTGCAGTAAGTAACCAGGGATTCAGACTATCTCAAGGACAAACAAATTAAGGGTGGAGAGGTCAGAGCATAATTAGACAGGACATGATGGGAAACGAGATTAAGAAAAGGGTGTGGGTAAAATTCAAATAGCATTCTTTGTATTCAGAAAGGCCAGACTGAAGAAATGTGTTTTTAGAAGACTTCTAAAAGTTAGGTAATCATCTGTAAACTATAACAGCAGAATTAAACTTGCTAAACAAAGACTCCGACCAAAACACAGTCCAGCACTCAGATGACCCGGCCACTTCATCTTATTGAATGTTAAATGATATTTATTTAAATTTGTGCCTTTATTTTTTTTTGACCATTTCTGAATCCTGACAATGAAAACATTCCACTTCTGTGCCTTCTCATTTAGTTCAGATATGGACAGTTGGAAATTACCACTGGTACCTGAAACAGAGCCTCAATTTTGGCAGCAGTAAGAACAGCCGGTTGGTGGCCTTGACTTGGGACTCTGAGAAGCCTTACCGCCTGCACATCTTGTGCCAGGGCTGGCACTATCTCTGCTATGATTGGAACTGGAGCACAGACCGCAGTGCTGGGGAAGATCCATGTGACCTGGCGCTTGTGGCTGTCATTGATGGGGGTAACTATTCAAGGAACACATTTTGCAATGAATGGTAATTAACCCTGATTAGCAGGGATAGATGGTATGACTACTAAGTTTCCTTATCCATTCCAGACCAGTTCAAAAGAGTGGGTTATGTCTACCTGCCAGCAGACGGGGACAGAGAAAACCAGCTGACTTCACTCCCTTTATATGGGTTGTATTGTATTGGCTGATGCTGCCTTCAGCTCCTCGGTATTTCTCTGGCTATAGTAGACGGTACATATGTGGCTTGGTGATCACACTCCCTTCAAGTATGTCTGGGGTGGTGGGGGGCAGAGGGGAGGACAGTGAAAGTATTTTTGGCAGTTCAGTGTGTCTGGTGGTGCATTTGGTCTGGTTTAAGAAGACACACAAATGGGTGCCAGTGGGCGGGTGCAATCCGTGGAGGTTTAGCACACAGTAGTGAAGCTGGAGAGGTACCCCATAATGAGCTGTGGCCCATATGGTGTGTATGAGGTAAGACCTGGTCAGAGTTTTGATGGTATGACCAATGTTCCGTCTAAACTGTGCAGGAGTTCTCCATCCTCATTTCTGCCAGTTGGTGGTGATGCTTCAATCATTAGGGACCAGCAAGTCTTTAGGAGTCCAGAAGATTGTACCTGCTCTTCACTATTGAAAATGGCAGAAATGTAGTAGGAGTACTCCCAAATAACTTAAAAGGGAACTTTGATCACCAATCTTTTTGTTATTTTGTCTTCCATCTTCCCCTTTTTTCCTTATCTTCCCTTTTCTCCCCTCCTTTCTCTGCCCCTTTTAAAACTATTTTTCAATTTCGTCATATTTTTAAATATTTGCTGTATTTTTTTGTCTGTTTATTATGCCCTTAGTGCTTTTTTGTGCTCCCTTATGTTGTTGATTTTTGCATTTAAATTTTTCTTTTAAAGATTACTTCCATTACTTCCCAAGGATCAGTCCAGACAAATGGGTTGTGACCATCCGCCAGCAAGTGGAGATAGAGAACTCCGATTTGTACCTCATAAAGTCCTGCGCTTAGCAACCAAGCCAGTATTTTCCATCTCCAGCAGGCGGGATAGCAGCACCTGTGCGCTGTGGTGACTTCTGTGTGGCCTCCTGTCCTGCTTGCAGGTTCAGTTGAGTTTGACAATATCCTGTGCCTCAGGTGTAAACATAGTGGTCTAGGTCCCTCCCTGCTCTCCTATTGCCATTTTCTCTCTCTTAATCTCAATCTTCCCTTCTGTATCTTTAAAAAAAAAAAAAGCCACTGTGGTGTTTTTGAGAGCGCTTGTACTGTGGGAAGATTGTGGGGCTTCAGTGCCTTGGAGGTCACGAGTGTAGCTGTTTTCTGTGAGTATGTTTATTATTCTCTGTCTGAGCCTATTAATTCTTGTGCGTGCTGTGGGGGTAAGCTCTCAGCTACCTGTTTCTGCACACTTCTTTGGGCATTCCACTTTTGCCTACTTTGGCCATCAGTACTCCGTCTCTGGGAGTTGAATCCGGCCCAGCTCTGATGGTGGTTTTGGCGGGTTCAGCACTAACTGCTCCTGTGCTGCACAAGACTTCAGTGGCTATTTTGTCAGTGGGCTCCTCACCCGCTACCATGTCCCGGGATGTTGGTTTTGTGGGGTAGAAGTCTCAGCCCTGCTGTTTTTGTCTGAATTTGTTCTTTTATTACATCAGGCCGCCTCTACTTCTTCCCCTCACGTTGCTTTTGAAGAGCAGCTTCCTAAGAAACAAAAACTTTGTTTTGCAGGATTTGGAGAATGTTCTTCCTCAGGACTCAGAGGTTTTATCTGTGTATTCTGACTGTCCTAGTTCTGCGGATGGCCCTGACTTGGACATTTCAGAGGCAGACAGGGGTGATTATCCTACTGCAGCTATGCTGTTTTTGAGAGCGGAGTTGCCCCTGTTGATCACAAAATCTGTGAAGGCTTTAAACATTTCTTACTCTGCTTCTCAGTCCTCTGATTATGTCAGGTACTTAGAGACCTCCTGTATCTTTACATATTCATGAGGCTATGCAGGAGCTTATTGCAGCTCAGTGGGAGACCCCCGATTCTAACCTCTGGGTGGCTTGCGCTTTGTCCAAATTATATCCCCTTCTTCTGTCTGATTTAGAGCAGTTTGCTCTGCCTAAGGTGGATGCCTTTATTACTGCAGTTACTAAACTGTTGAAGGTGGCACTGCATTAAAGGATATGCATGATCGCAAGCTTGAGGCTTCCTTGAAGCTTGCCTTTCAACTAGCTGCATGAAATTCTCAGGCAGCAATTTAAGAACGTAAGAGTAGCCATACTGGGTCAGACCAGTGGTCCGTCTAGCCCAGTATCCTGTTTCTGACAGAGGCCAAGCCAGATCACAAGTACCTGGCAGAAACCAAATCGTGGCAACATTCCATGCTACAGATCCCAGGGCAAGCAGTTGCTTCTCCTTGTCTGTTTCAATAGTAGACTATGGACTTTTCCTCCAGGAACCTGTCCAAACCTTTTTTAAATCCAGATAGGCTAACCGCTGTTACCACTTCCGGAAAAGAGTTGAAGAGCTTAACTATTCGTTGAGTGAAAAAATATTTCCTTCTATTTGTTTTAAAAGTATTTCCATGTAACTTGAGTGTCCCCTAGTCTTTGCACTTTTGGAACAAGTAAAAAATAGATTTACTTCTACTCATTCTACACCACTCAAGATTTTGTAGACCTCAATCATATCTCCCCTCATCCGTTTCTTTTCCAAGCTGAATAGCCCTAACCTCTTTAGCCTTTCCTCATGCAAGAGAAGTTCCATCCCCTTTATCATTTTGGTCGCTCTTCTTTGAACCTTTTCTTATTCCGCTATATCTTTTTTGAGATATGGAGACTAGAACTGAACACAATACTCAAGGTGCGGTCGCAGCATGGAGCGATACAGAGGCATTATGGTATTTTTGGTCTTATTTACTATCCCTTTCCTAATAATCCCTGGTATCCTCTTTACTTTTTTGGCCACCGCTGCACACTAAATAGATTTCAGCATATTATCTACAATGACACCTAGATCATTTTCTTGGTTGCTGACCCCCAAGATGCACCCTAGCATCAGGTAACTATGATTTTGGATTATTCTTTCCAATGTGCATCACTTTGCATTTGTCCACAATAAATTAACCTGCCATTTGGATGCCTAGAGGCATATTTTCAAAGCACTTAGCCTCCCAAAGTTCCATAGAAACCTATGGAACTTAGCCTCCCAAAGTGCTTTGAAAATATGCCTCCTAGTCTTCCAATTTTCTAAGGTCTTTCTCAGTCTGCATGTGCTTTAACAACCTTGAATAGTTTTGTCTCATCTGCAAATTTAATCACCTCACTCATCGTCCTGATTTCCAGATCATTTATAATATTTTAAATAGCACCTGTCCCAGTACTGATCCCTGCAGCACTCCACTGTTCACCCTCCTCCATTGAGCAAAATGACCATTTAACCCTACCATCTGTTTCCTGTCCAAAAACCAGTTCCTAATCCACACCAGAACCTTGCCTCCTATCCCATGACTCTTTAATTTTCTCAGGGGTCTCTCATGAGTTTTACTGTATCAAAAGCTTTCTGAAAATCTGGATACACTACATCAACTGGCTCACCTTTTATCCACACGTTTATTCATGCCTTTTGTAGCTAGGGCTTCTTTATCATGGATTCAACAATTGTCCATGTTGGACTCTCCTATAGACTTTCTCCCTACCCTAGAGGTGGAGTTGTCCTATTTGTCAGGCGCTCTATGATGTTCTCTGAGCGTCAGCTAAAGGTATGGTCTTGGCTGGCAGAGCCTGCCCCTTGAGTTGCATGGCAAGATAAACCTTTTTAATATGGTTGAATTCCCAAGATGGTTGTATACTTTGCAAATGCTTCCCATTAAGCTGTTGAGTAAGGATATCTGCAATATTCGACCTGTCTCCCAGGTCTCCCAGGAGGGAAAGGTGAGTAGTGGAGTGCCTCAGGGATCGGTGCTGGGCCAATTCTGTTCAATATATTTGTGAGTGACATTGCCGAAGGGTTAGAAGGTAAAGTTTGCCTATTTGCGGATGATCATAGGCGTAGTTTGACTGTTTCATTTGGGGGGGCAAAGAATGGGTGGAGCATATTAGCATATCATTTGCATATATACATATGCAAATGAATATGCTAATATGGAGGAAGGAAATGAAATTTACAGGCAAAATATCACAGATGCACATTTCAAAAAGCTGACACATTTCAATTAATAAATTATGAATAAAATACTTTTATCTACCTTTGTTGTCTGATCATTTAGTTTTTCTATTCGCTTTGGTCCCAGTGTCTTCTGTTTTATGCAGTGTCTTCTTTCCAGTAGGCTTCCCTCTGTTCCCCACCCTCCCAGTCCCATCCATCTCTTGCTCCTTCCCTCTCAGGGCCGTGCCTAGGGTCTCTGGCGCCCCCCTGCAGACTATCAGTTGGCGCCCCCCCCCCCCCATGAAAATGATCACGCCCCCCCCCCCCCCCCATGAAAATGATCGCTCACCACTTGCCACACTGACAGGAATTGTCAGCAATATTATACATTGCAAAATAAGATAGCAGATGTAAATTCTCAACGTGGACATATTCCAAACGCTAAAATGAAAATAAAATAATTTTTTTCTACCTTTGTTGTCTGGTGACTTTCTTTTTTCAATCATGCTGGTCCAGTATCTGATTCTGCTGCTATATGTCCTCTTAACTCCATTTCCAGGGCTTCCTTTCCATTTATTTCTTTACTTTTCTCCTTTCTTCTTCATTTCTTGCTCTATATCCATTTCCAGCAATTTCTCCTCTCTCCCTGGGTCCTGCCCTCCCATCCATGTCCATTCTTGTCCCTCTCTGCCCTTCCCTCCTCCATCCATACCCAGCAATCCTCCTCTCTCCCCTCCCCTCCATTTCCAGCAATTTGTCCTCTCCCTGGGCCCCCATATCCATCCTTGTCCCTCTCTGCCCTTCCCTCCTCCATCCATAGCCAGCAATCCTTGCCTCCTCTATCCCCTCCCCTCCATTTCCAGCAATTTGTCCTCTCCCTGGGCCCCCATGTCCATCCTTGTCCCTCTCTGCCCTTCCCTCCTCCATCCATAGCCAGCAATCCTCTCTCCCCTCCCCTTCCCTTCCAGCAATTTGTCCTCTCCCTGGGCCCTGCCCTCCCATCCATGCCTCTCTGCCCTTCCCTCCGCACCCTGGGGCCTTTAAATCTTTTACTTCCGGTCGCAGCAGCGTCAGTGAAAGTGGAGCGCTGCCGACGTCTCCCTTCCCTTTGCGCTCTTGGTTCCCTCAGTGTCCGCCTTCTTCTGACGTCAGAAGAAGGCGGGACACTGAGGGAACCAACGAGTGCAAGGGAAGGGAGACGTCGGCAGCAGTGGCGTAGCTAGGGTAGTTGACACCCGGGGCCGGTCATTGTTTAACACCCCCCCCCCCCCCAATCCAGTACTAGGCATACCGAGAATACAAAACACTCACGACCTATAGAGCAATTTTACCATACCATAAGCAGTCATTTCTACGAGTTACACAAGGAAAAGGAAAGCATCTTAAACACTACAGTGAGCACTAGAACATCAATTCACCTATTGTAAAACGAAACCAGACAGAATAATACAGATCGTAGATCCTGCACAGTCAATGCCAACTGAAAGCCATGTCTTTTTCAAACACAGATACACCCAAATCCACTATAGGATAAGTAATCATAAACTTTCTATTTAGACAAAAATTAAACTGAACCCCCGATGCCAGACTCTGCATTCAATGCAACACCACAGAAACAGAAAATGTCCCCTAGTACTGTGCAAAATATAAAGACAGCAGATGTAAATTTGAAAAAACTAACAAATACCAATCACCACTTTACAAATTAACAAATAGAAATAAAACAAATACAGAAAATAAAATAATACCATTTTATTGGACTAATACATTTAGCTTCCAGAGGCCAAAATCTCCTTCCTCAGGTCAATATAGTGCTGTTACAGTATCCTATCCTGATCTGAGGAAGGGGGTTTTGTTCTCTGAAAGTTAAGTCAAAATGTATTAAAATTAGTCCAATAAAAAGATTACCTTATTTACATGTTCTATTTATAAACATTTATTAACACAGCTAAAATACTATATCCTAAAGCAAAATAATAAAAATATATATTTACAGTTTGTTGTCTTTGGTTTCTGCTTTCCTTATCTTCTTTTCACCGTCTTCCTTCCATCCAGCATCTGTCTTCGCTCTCTCTCTGCTCTCAAGTGTCTGCCCTCTCTAATGTCCCTTCCATCCACATCTGCCCTCTATTTCTGCTCCTTCCATCCACCATCTGCCCCAGTCTGCCATCTCTCTCTCCCCCTTCCATCCACCATCTGCCCTCTCTCTCTCCTTTCCCTCTAGCATTTGCCCTCTATCTCTGCCCCCTTCCATCCACTGTCTGCTCTTTCACTCCCTTCTATCCACTGTCTGCCCTTTCTCTCTGCTCCTTCGATTCACCATTTGCCCTCTCTCTTTCCCCCTCCCATCCATTCAGGGTCTGCCCTCCCTCTCACTCCCCATTCCATCCAGGATCTATCCCCCCTCTCTCACTGCCCCCTCTTTTCGGCTCCCAGTTCCCACCTGCGGCTGCCCCTAGTTCCAGATCCATTGATTCTCCCATCCACCCCTGCCCCAGGCATGACCCCATTCTCCCTCCTGCTCACTTTTCAGACCCCAGTTCCAGCTCCATGCCCCTTCTCCCATCTGTCTCCCACCCAGTCCCTTCTGCCCATCCGAGTCCCCCTCACCCCATCTGTCTCCCACCCAGTCCCTTCTGCTATCCAAGTGCCCCCACCCTCACCCCATCATCTGTCTCCCACCCAGTCCCTTCTGCCCATCCGAGTCCCCCTCACCCCATCTGTCTCCCACCCAGTCCCTTCTGCTATCCAAGTGCCCCGCACCCTCACCCCATCATATGTCTCCCACCCAGTCCCTTCTGCCCATCCGAGTCCCCCTCACCCCATCTGTCTCCCACCTAGTCCCTTCTGCTATCCAAGTGCCCCCCACCCTCACCCCGTCTCCCACCCAGTCCCTTCTGCCCATCCGAGTCCCCCTCACCCCATCTGTCTCCCACCCAGTCCCTTCTGCTATCCAAGTGCCCCCCACCCTCACCCCATCTGTCTCCCACCCAGTCCCTTCTGCCCATCCGAGTCCCCCTCACCCCATCTGTCTCCCACCCAGTCCCTTCTGCTATCCAAGTGCCCCCCACCCTCACCCCATCTGTCTCCCACCCAGTCCCTTCTGCCCATCCGAGTCCCCCTCACCCCATCTGTCTCCCACCCAGTCCCTTCTGCTATCCAAGTGCCGCCCACCCTCACCCCATCTGTCTCCCACCCAGTCCCTTCTGCCCATCCGAGTCCCCCTCACCCCATCTGGCTCCCACCCAGTCCCTTCTGCTATCCAAGTGCCCCCCACCCTCACCCCATCTGTCTCCCTCCCAGTCCCTTCTGCCCATCCGAGTCCCCCTCACCCCATCTGGCTCCCACCCAGTCCCTTCTGCTATCCAAGTGCCCCCCACCCTCACCCCATCTGTCTCCCACCCAGTCCCTTCTGCCCATCCGAGTCCCCCTCACCCCATCTGGCTCCCACCCAGTCCCTTCTGCCCATCCGAGTCCCCCTCACCCCATCTGGCTCCCACCCAGTCCCTTCTGCTATCCAAGTGCCCCCCACCCTCACCCCATCTGTCTCCCACCCAGTCCCTTCTGCCCATCCGAGTCCCCCTCACCCCATCTGGCTCCCACCCAGTCCCTTCTGCTATCCAAGTGCCCCCCACCCTCACGCCATCTGTCTCCCACCCAGTCCCTTCTGCCCATCCGAGTCCCCCTCACCCCATCTGTCTCCCACCCAATCCCTTCTGCTATCCGAGTCCTCCCCCACCTTCACGGTCACCCCATCTGTCCCCCACCCTCACCCTGCCTCGTCTTTAAAAAGAAATTGCCGACGCGATAGCGAGCGCAGCACCTCGTGTGGAAGTAAAAGAAGCGAATCCGATCATCTCATTGGGCCTTCCTTCACTGTCCCGCCCTAGAGGAAATAGGAAGTTGCGTCAGAGGAGGGCGGGACAGTGAGGGAAGGCCCAATGAGATGATCGGATCCGCTTCCTTTACTTCCACACGAGGTGCTGCGCTCGCTATCGCGTCGGCAAATAAATTTAAAGGGCTGGTGCGGGGGGGGGGGGGTGCTGCCAGGATGAAGAGCAGCGGGAGCGGCAGCACCCCCCTTTCTGGTGACACCCGGGGCGACCAAAAGATTTAAAGGCCTCGGCGGGGCGAGGGTAAGCACCGCGGCGGCGCCCTCCAGAGGTGGGCGCCCCCCTGCGGCGCTTACCTCGCTTACCGCATCGGCACGGCCCTGTTCCCTCTGCTCCCCACCCCTCCCAGTCCCATCCATCATCTGTTCCTTCCCTCTGCTCACCATCCCTCCGTCCCATCCATCTTCTGCTCCTTCCCTCTGCTGTGCCTGACCTCTCCCAATCCCATCCATCTCCTGGTCCATCCCTCTGCTCCCCACCCCTCGCAGTCCCAACCATCTCTTGCTCCTTCCCTCTGCTCCCCACCCCTCCCAGTCCCAACCATCTCTTGCTCCTTCCCTCTGCTCCCCACCTCTCCCAGTCCCATCCATCTTCTGTTCCTTCCCTCTGCTCACCATCCCTCCGTCCCATCCATCTTCTGCTCCTTCCCTCTGCTGTGCCTGACCTCTCCCAATCCCATCCATCTCCTGGTCCATCCCTCTGCTCCCCACCCCTCGCAGTCCCATCCATCTCTTGCTCCTTCCCTCTGCTCCCCACCCCTCCCAGTACCATCCATCTTCCCTCTGCCCCCCCCCCCGCGAGGTCCAAGATGGTGACTCCGTTTACCCCCTCTCTTCCTCCCTCCCTCCGGCACAGGCAGCAGTCTTTTTCAGCGTTCCTGGCAGTGGTAGCGATGTACACGCTGCCTTCGGTCTGCCCCGGAAGCCTTCTCTTCAAGTTCCTGTTCCCACCTATGCGGGAACAGGAACTTGAAGAGAAGGCTTCAGGGCAGAGCAGAAGGCAGCGTGTACAACGCTACCGCTGCCAGGAACGCTGGAAAAGACTGCTGCCTGCGGCGAGGGAGGGAGGGAGGAAGAGAGAGGGGTAGACGGACACGCTCTTCTCCATCCGCTTGGCTTCCCTGCCCTCTCTGTCTGCGTCCCGCCTTCCTCTGACGTCAGAGGAAGGCGGGACGCAGACAGAGAGGGCAGGGAAGCCAAGTGGACGGAGAGGAGCGCGTGCCTGCCCTGCATGTTTTTTTTTTTTTTAAACTAATGGCGCGGCGGCGCCTCGCGTCGTTTGGGGGGGCATTGCCCCCCCTCGCCCCCCCCCCAGTCTACGCCTATGCGGATGATACTAAGATTTGCAACAGAGTGGACACCTGGGAGGGAGTGGAAAGCATGAAAAAGGATCTGAGGAAGCTAGAAGAATGGTCTAAGGTTTGGCAATTAAAATTCAAATTGAAGAAATGCAAAGTGATGCATTTAGGGAGTAGAAACCCACGAGAGATTTGTGTTAGGCGGTGAGAGTCTGATAGGTACTGAGGGGGAGAGGGATCTTGGGGTGATAGTATCCGAGGATCTGAAGGCGACGAAACAGTGTGACAAGGCGGTGGCCGTAGCCAGAAGGTTGCTAGGCTGTATAGAGAGAGGTGTGATCAGCAGAAGAAAGGAAGTGTTGATGCCCCTGTACAAGTCGTTGGTGAGGCCCCACCTGGAGTATTGTGTTCAGTTTTGGAGGCCGTACCTTGCGAAGGATGTTAAAAAAATGGAAGCGGTGCAAAGAAAAGCTACGAGAATGGTAAGGGATTTGCGTTCCAAGACGTATGAAGAGAGACTTGCTGACCTGGTCATGTATACCCTGGAGGAAAGGAGGAACAGGGGTGATATGATACAGACGTTCAAATATTTGAAAGGTATTAATCCGCAAACGAATCTTTTCCGGAGATGGGAAGGCGGTAGAACGAGAGGACATGAAATGAGATTGAAGGGGGGCAGACTCAGGAAAGATGTCAGGAAGTATGTTTTCACAGAGAGGGTGGTGGACGCTTGGAATGCCCTCCCGCGGGAGGTGGTGGAGATGAAAATGGTAACGGAATTCAAACATGCGTGGGATATGCATAAAGGAATCCTGTGCAGTAGGATTGGATCCTCAGCAGCTTAGCCGAAATTGGTGGTGGAGCAGGTGGGGGAAGAGGGGGTTGGTGGTTGGGAGGTGAGGATAGTGGAGGGCAGACTTATACGGTCTGTGCCAGAGCCGGTGATGGGAGGCGGGACTGGTGGTTGGGAGGCGGGAAATACTGCTGGGCAGACTTGTACGGTCTATGCCCTGAAAAAGGCAAATCAAGGTAAGGATACACATATGAGTTTATCTTGTTGGGCAGACTGGATGGACTGTGCAGGTTTTTTTCTGCCGTCATCTACTATGTTACTATGTATTTCTGTTGGGGTGGGAAGAAACTGAAATTCCCTATAAATGCTGTTGGGTAATGGGCGTATGGGAGGTTTGGTGTTACCAGATTTATATAAGTACTAGTAAAAAAGGCCCATTTCTGTTAGAAATGAAACGGGCGCTAGCAAGGTTTTCCTTGAAGTGTATGTTTCAGAAAGAGCGTGTGAGAGATGGAGCGTGTGTGTCAGAGAGAGAATGTGAGAGAGAGAGAGAGACAGAGTGTATGTGTTTGTGCGAGAGAGAGAGAGAGTGTGTGAGAGACTGTGTTTGTGTGTGTCACTGTGTGAGAGAGAGAGGGACAAAGACAGTGAGTGTGTGAGTGAGAGTGTATGTGGCAGACAGAGAACGAGTGACTACGAGTGTGGTGTGAGGAACCCCCTCCCTCTCCCCTGCCCCTTTGCAGCCAGGCATGTGCAGCGACCCTCCTCTCCCCGTGTTCCCCCTGCAGCCACCCATGTCCAGCAACCCCCTGCAGCCACCCATGCCCATCAACCCTCCTCTCCCCCTGCTGCGTCCTTCCTGTCTCCCCTGCTCCCCCTGCAGCCACCCATGTGGTCTCAGCCCCCCCCCCCCTCAGCATCCCTCCTGTCCCCCTGCAGGCACGCATGTGCAGCGTCCCTCCTCTCTTCCCTGTTCCCCCTGCAGCCAGCCAAGTCCAGCGACCCTTCTGTCCCCCTGCCCCCCCTGCAGCTACCCATGTCCAGCGACCCTCCTCTCCTGTGCAGCCACCCATGTCTGAGGACACTCCTCTCCTTTTTCCCTGTACCTCCCCTGTGGCCAGCCATGTCCATCGACCCACCTGTCCCCCCTGATGACCACCAACCCTTCTGTCCCCCTGCCCGCCCTGCAGTGTCCGTCCTATATCCCCTGTCCCCCTTGCAGGCACCCATGTGGTGTGTGGAGCCCAAATCCCTATTTGTATGTGTTTGTGTGTGTGTGTTTGTGTGTGTGTTTTTTTGTGTGTTTGTGTTTCTGTGTGTGTGCGTGTGTTTGTGTGTGTGTTTGCATGTGTGTTTGTGTGTGTGTGTTTGCATTTGTGTGTGTATGTGTGTGTGTGTTTGCGTGTGTGTGTGTGTTTGCGTGTGTGTGTGTTTCTGTGTGTGTGTGTTTGCGTGTGTTTATTTCTGTGTGTGTGTGTTTGCGTGTGTGTTTGTGTGTGCGTGTGCGTGTTTATGTGTGTGTTTGCGTTTGCGTGTGTGTTTATGTGTGTGTGTGTTTATGTGTGTGTTTGCGTTTGTGTGTGTTTATGTGTGTGTGTTTGCATTTGTGTTTGTGTAGGTCCCCAGCACAAGTGCTCCACATACAATTTCTATGAAGGACACGGCTAACAGCATACAAGGAGAGTCAGAGAGGCTGGGATAGCCTTTACTATTTGCAAACTCCTCATTGGATAGCAGCAAATGTGAAGCATAAGAAATCAAGATTCGGACTCTTATCTCCAATAGTAAGACCCTAGGTACTAGTAGACACTAGGACTAGGGGGCACGCAATGAAGCCAGAAAGTAGTAAATTTATGGTATAACATTTTTATTGATGACAAATTAACCAATACACGTACAGAGAAGCATTGTCTTGAGTAATACAAATTCAATTGTCTAATCATATACAAAATAATAAGAGATAAATATCATTGTCAAGCTTTTAACATATAATCCTCCCCTCCCCTCTAATAATGAAATGCTGAGTCCTACTATAAAGCTCCAATATCAGACATGTCATTGACACAGTTTTCCATTCAGCATGATGGCAAGGACATACTGATTGCTCACTCCCTGCCCCTAACCAAAAACACTTGCCCCCCCCCCAAAAAAAAATATTTATATACGAGGACCTCGCGAGACTAGGAGATTGGGCATCCAAATGGCAGATGAAATTCAGTGTTGATAAGTGCAAAGTGATGCATGTGGGAAAGAGGAACTCGAATTACAGCTATGTCATGCAAGGTTCCGCGGTAGGCGTTACAGACCTAGAAAGGGATCTGGGAGTTATCATGGATAAGACGTTGGAAACTTCTGCTCAGTGTGCTGCGGCGGCTAAGAAGGCACACAGAATGTTGAGTATTATTAGGAAAGGGATGGAAAACAAACACGAGGATGTTATAATGCCGTTGTATTGCTCCATGGTGAGACCGCACCTCGAGTATTGTGTTCAGTTCTGGTTGCCACACCTCAGAAAAGATATAAAGGAATTGGAGAAGGTGCAGAGAAGGGTGATGAAAATGTAAAAGGGATGGGAGGACTTCCCTATGAGGAAAGGCTAAGACGGTTAGGGCTCTTCAGCTTGGAGAAGAGGTGGCTGAGGGGTGATATGATAGAAGTCTACAAGATAATGAGTGGAATGGAGCAGACAGATGTGAAGCGTTTGTTTACACTTTCTAAGAATAATAGAACCAGGGGGCATAAGATGAAGCTAGAATGTGGTAGATTTAAAACAAATAGGAGAAAGTTTTTCTTTACTCAGCGCGTAGTTAGATTCTGGAACTCAGTGCCGGAGAATGTAGTGACATCAGTTGGCTTTGCTGAGTTTAAAGGGGGTTTGGATAGATTCCTGAAGGAAAAGTCCATTGAACATTATTAATTTAAATTTTTGTTTTGTTTTTGGGTTTTTGCCGGGTTCTTGAGGCCTGGATTGGCCACTGTCGGAGACAGGATGCTGGGCTTGATGGTCCCTTGGTCTTTTCCCAGTATGGCGGTGCTTATGTATTTATGTACTTATCCCAACAAATAGTTAAGTGAACCGAGCAAGGAACCTGGGATCTCATAGTTCCTCACCCTAAGAAAGACCTCCTAATATCCCCACCACTCCTCCCCTCCCCTCTTTCCCTTCCTCCTTCCACCTAGATTAAGTGTCTGAGTAGATTAAATCCTATGGGTCATCTACAGTGTCATCTGATTCAGAATTAGGCTACGTATTGGTCCTAATAAGGACTAAACATAGGGTTCCCAAACAGCCCAAACTTTTTTTTCTTTCGGTTTAAAGTATGACAGGCATCTCGAGCCTCCTATGATACTAGAGCATGCAGGGCGTTCTTCCAGTGCCAGAAGGTGGGTGGTATGCTCTGTGTCCAATTTTGCAATAGACATTGCTTACCTATAACACTATACATCGTTCTGCCCACTGAAGGGAACCCTTCCTCCCTACATGGCCTTAAGAGTATGTCCTTAGGGGTAATGTTTATGGGTTTGCATAGCAATTGGCTACAGTATCTCACCAGCCTTGCCCAATTCTGGCCAATACAGGGGCAAGTCCATAAAGCATGATAAAATGTGGCTTCTATGGAGCCGCATTTAGTACATTTGGCTTCCAATAGGCGCCCTGCATAAAAGGCTTGTTTGGGGGAAAAATACGATCTAATGATGATTCTATATTGAATTTCTATATGTTGAGCACTATGTAGAATTGTAGGAATCACCTTTAGAAACTTTAGAATATCCCCATCCAAATCTCTATCCCCAGGTCTGCTGTCCATTTCTGGGCCCAAAGTAGTAAATTTAAAACAAACTGGAGAAAATATTTCTTCATTCAATGTGTAATTAAACTATGGAATTCGTTTCCAGAGAAAGTGGTGAAAGCAGTTAGCTTAGTGTGTTTAAAAAGGGTTTGTATAGCTTCTTAAAGGAAAAGTCTATAGGCCATTATTAGGATGGACTTGGGGAAGACCTGCTGCTTCTTTCTAGGATGGGCAGCATTGGATGTATTGTACTGTTTTGGGATCTTGCCAGGTGCTAGTGACCTGGATTGGCCGCTGTTGGAAACAGGATGCTGGGCTTGATGGACCTTCGGTTTGTCCCAGTATGGCAACACTTATGTACTTCTTGGGTGTATTATAGTGCAAGGCACTGGTTTTAATACCTAGAAGGCATGCTCCAAATATGGACTGCATTCTGCATTATCGGAGGAACTCCAAGAAGTTATGTAAGAATGAATTTCCAAAAGGAGGGCATCCTATAAACGGCAGCTGATAAGTACGATATTGCATGCCTTCGGAATTGAATGGGGGACAGGTATGCAAAAAAAAAAAGTGAGCCTTTAGCAGTATCCAGGGTTTGTATTTCCTAAGGCCATGGCAGCAGGGTCCACAACTGAGCTCTCTGCACATCTGTTTTTTGGAACATTGCGGTATGCTGTCAGAAGCCTACTTTCTTCACTGTCCTGTACCTTTTAGTCAGCAGTGATCCTTAGTGCCAGTATACCTACTTTATTCACTGTCCAGTGGCGTTCCTAGGGGGGCTGACACCCGGGGCGGATCGCCGATGCGCCCCCCCCCCCTCGGGTGCAGCGCCCCCCTCCCCCCGCGAAAGAACCCTCCCCCCTGGGTGCATTCCGCTGGGGGGGTGCCGCGCACGCCTGTCCTTCGTTCTTTCCATGCTCCCTCTGCCCCGGAATAGGAAGTAACCTGTTCCGGGGCAGAGGAAGCATGGAACGAACGAAGGACAGGCACGTGCGGCACCCACCGCCCCCCCCCCCCCCCCCCCCCCCCCAGGAACGCCACTGTCTGCCCAGCACTATCCCCGCCTCCCAACCACCAGCCCTGCCTCCCACCACCGGCTCTGGCAGAGACCGTATAAGTCTGCCCAGCACTATCCCTGCCTCCCAACCACCAGTCCCGCTTCCTACCACCGGCTCTGGCACAGACCGTATAAGTCAGTAGTGATCCTTAGTGCCTTGCTTCCTGTTTTTTTTTTTGTTTGTTTGTTTTTTTTTCATTCAGGTTAAATCATACTTGCTTTCTCCATTATGAGTGACACTATTACAGGATGGTAATTATCCCTGGAGTGGAGAAGTGGCCTAGTGGTTAGAGCACTGTTCCTGACGTGTGAGATCCAGAGTTTTGCTGCCTTGGACCTGTTGTCAGAGCTGTTTTGGTTTGATTGGGGGATGTGCTGCCTGTGTTCTGAAGAAGAAAAAAAAAAGAACTTTTCTTTCTCCATATCTCACCTGAAACAAACGTTAAGGGAAAAAAAAAGCTGTTCTTTCATTCACTGGCTGTACTTTCTAAACCTCTCTCTTTCGATTAACTCCTTTCTAAGCCTCTCTTTCCTATAAGCTAATCTAAAATAGCTAGTTTTGATTCTGTGCTGGTAGTCCTTCTTCAACTGTTATATTTCTGTGCTGGTGATTCCTTAGTTGTCTTAAAAGTGTTTCCTACAACTGTTTTTCTATCAAGGGAAGTAATCCAATTAACTGCATTAACAGATAGGCTCTAGCAGGCACTGCAGGATCCAGTTTAGTCTTTCCACCCCTGGGACAGCTCTACATTTATAGCAAGTAGTGTAATTAGGGTAATAAGCTAGGAGTGCGCTTACATTACCAGTCATTATTTAAGGAGGAAACACTACAAGGATCATACAATACCCTATACGAACTAAAAGACTCTTTATATCAGACTAACATTTTTAATACTGTAGCAACTCCTACAAGATTGAAAAACTTGAAAACACTAAGATGGAGTCAGCAGTCCAGCAGCGAAAGGGGTGCTACCCGGTCTTTTGCACCGAGTGCCACATGTATGAGTATCTCCCGGTTGGTGTGATATCATATCTGTGTGCTCAATGCAAAGAGCTCCTAGACCTCAAAGAGCGTGTTCGTTCTCTCGAGGCTAGAGTAGCAGACTTGGTAGAAATGAGGGAGATAGAGAAATACATAGACGAGACCTACAGGGAATGTTGTAGAGAAGTCCCACCCCACCTCCAGTCAGGTAGCCTCTGTGTTGCCTTGGAGCAGGGAGGTCTCCCAGAAGGTGAAGTAGGAAGTACTCCTGTAGCCAGGACCTACACACAAGGGGATTTACTATCCTCTTGCACCGAGGATATGTCTCCAGTTACTGCCTGGAAGGGAAAGGATAGGACAGCTGTTGTAGTTGGTGATTCGATCATTAGACATATAGATAGCTGGGTGGCTGGTGGACAGGAAGATCGCCTGGTGACTTGCCTGCCTGGTGCGAAGGTGGCGGACCTCACGCGTCACCTAGATGGGATTTTAGGATAGTGCTGGGGAGGAGCCGGCTGTCTTGGTACATGTGGGTACCAATGATGTAGGAAAATGTGGGAGAGAGGTTCTGGAAGCCAAATTTAGGCTCTTAGAAAGAAAGCTCAAATCCAGATCCTCTAGGGAAAGACCAAGGGTCCATCGAGCCCAGCATCCTGTCCCCGACAGCAGCCAATCCAGGCCAAGGGCACCTCGCAAGCTTCCCAAACGTACAAACATTCTATACATGTTATTCCTGGAATTGTGGATTTTTCCCAATTTAGTAGTGGTTTATGGACTTGTCCTTTAGGAAACCGTCTAACCCCTTTTTAAACTCTGCCAAGCTAACCGCCTTCACCACATTCTCCAGCAACGAATTCCAGAGTTTATTGGCAAGTATTTTTGCAAACAACTTTACCTCCTGGTTGAGAAGGGAGATGGGTCTATATTAAGTCACCAGTGTAGGGTCCCTCTGGCTTGGGCAGTACTATAATCTGAGCTAAGTTAAGATGTTCCGGCAGACATCCTTGCTCCACCCAGGCATTAAATGCTTTAGTTAATGATGGCACTATGGGGTCCCCCATCATTTTATAGAACTCCGCTTTAAGTCCGTCCGGGCCCGGAGCCTTTCCCAACTTACTACCACCTATTGCCCAACTAACCTCATCCTCACTAATAAGGGCGTTCAATCGCCTGTTATCTGTTTGTGTTATAGTGGGTATCACAATGTTTTCCAAATACATGTCTCCTCTTAGGCCACCCTCTTCCTCCATGTCATATAGTCTCTGGAAAAACGTTTGAAAAACGTCTCTGATTTCGCTATCAGTGTGAAGGAGCTGCCCCTTATCTCTAATTGTCAGAATTTGCCTAGACGAGTTCTTTGGTGCCACTAGCCTTGCCAACAACTTCCCCCCCCTTGTTCCCATGTTTGTAAAGTTGGAATTTATAGTACGTCTGAGATTTAACCGCACGATCATGTAATAATGAATTTAAGGTTGTTTGAACTGTAATGATATCCTGACGAATCCCAGGCGTTGGCCTTACCCCAAACTTTTTCTTCAATCCCACTAATTGTCTCTTGAGCCGCAAGATCTCTCGATCTCTGGCCTTCTTGTGATGACTAACATAGCTGATTATTTCTCCGCGCATTACCGCCTTAGCTGCTTCCCAAAAAAGAGAGTCATCTGCTGTAGCTCCTTAGGTATAATGCAAATATTCCGCCCATTTAGCTAATAAATGCTCCCGGAAGTTCCCATCCTTATAAAGGTAACTAGGAAAAGACCAACTCCGCTCAGAAGTGATTTGAGTCCCCGGAGTCCATAGCGACCAGACCGCAGCATGGTCCGAGATTACACAAGGTCTTATTTGAGCCTCGATTATGTCCGAGAAGACCGACCGTGAGAACAACAGATAATCTATTCTTGAATGCGTGTTATGGACTCTAGGTTGGTGTGTATATTCCCTGGCAGAAGGGTGCAAAACCCTCCAAACATCTATTAGGTCAAGCAAAGAGCAAAAGCTTGGTAGTCCTCTCGCGTTGTTTGGTCCTTGTCCCAGGGGGGGATGAGATTTATCAACCTTTGAGTCCCATACCATATTAAAATCACCCCCCAACAATAACGGGATTGACCCTACTTTTGTAAGAACTGACACTAATCTTTTATAAAAATTTAGGTCCAGTTGGTTTGGGGCGTATAAACTACCCAATACCACCTGTTGTCGAGCCACTAACGCTGTACAAAAAATAAAGCGCCCGCCCGGATCTTTCACAATATTAGTAAGTTGCGCTACAACCCGTTTTCTAATAAGTACTAGCCGTTAAGCCCGTAACAGCGGGCTAGTTTTTTGTTTTCCTATGGCCCCCCCTCCGGGTCCACCAACCCTGCTCTCTCCTCTGCCCTCCCCCCAGCGTGTTTCCCTCAGTTCCGCCCCCTCCTTCCCTCCCTCGATTTCCACGCCCATGTCCAAGTCCTCCTCCCTATTGGGCTGTACTGCTGGTGGAGGCGGGGCTTGGACTTCTACACTCAGCGTTCTGAGTGACTCTGCTGCGCATTTGCAGGTGAGTCGGTCACTTGCCGTTTATAAGTTTGATAGCCACTCCACCCTTTTGGCCTACTGCTGCGGAAGCGATACAGTCGCCCACCCACCATCTCTCCAACTTGGCATGTTCAATGTCAGACAGGTGCGTTTCCTGTAAATACACTATGTCTGCTCTAATACGCTGAAGGTAGTGTAATTATTTAGATCTCTTTATAGGTGAATGGATACCCCCCACATTCCAGTTTACTATCTTAACCATTACCCAGGAAATTCACATAGGCTATTAACCGTATTACAATTGTTTCCTCTGAGAGAAGCCAGCCCAGCCTCTGACCTCTCCCTCTCGAGCAGCCCCATTCACCCTTCACATTTTCAGCATCTTTGACATTTGACTAGAGCTCGATATCTGTTGATCTTACGCCCACTTCCCGAAGTGCAATCCACCCTACCTGTTCCCCTCCCCTCCCTCTTCTCCCGCCCACCCTTAAACCCGTACAAATTCCAGAGTTTAGTTTAATTATGCATTGGGTGAAGAAACATTTTCTCTGATTTGTTTTAAATTTGCTACATTGTAGTTTCATCGCATGCCCCCTAGTCCTAGTATTTTTGGAAAGCGTGAACAGACGCTTTCCAAAAATGAGATTTGTGCCAAACGAATTTCATTGAATTCTTTGAATGGGTGACCGGAGAATTAAATCAAGGACATGCTATGGACGTAATCTACTTAGATTTCAGCAAAGCTTTTGACACGGTTCCCCACAGGAGGCTCTTGAATAAACTAGACAGGCTAAAGATAGGACCCGAAGTGGTGAACTGGATTAGGAACTGGTTGCAGACGCCAGAGGGTGGTGGTAAATGGAGTTCGCTCAGAGGAGGGAAAGGTGAGTAGTGAAGTGCTTCAGGGATCGCTGCTGGGGCCGATTCTATTCAATATATTTGAGAGTGACATTGCCGAAGGGTTAGAAGGTAAAGTTTGCCTTTTTGCGGATGACACCAAGATTTGCAACAGAGTGGACACCCCGGAGGGAGTGGAAAACATGAAAAAAGATCTGCGTAAGCTAGAGGAATGGTCTAACTTTTGACAATTAAAATTCACTGTGAAGAAATGCAAAGTGATGCATTTAGGGAGTAGGCGGGGAGAGTCTGATAGATACGGACGGGGAAAGGGATCTTGGGGTGATAGTATCTGAGGACCTGAATGTGACGAATCAGTGTGACAAAGCGGTGGCCGTAGCTAGAAGATTGCTAGGCTGTATAGAGAGAGGTGTGACCAGCAGAAGAAAAGAGGTTTTAATACCCCTGTATAAGTGTAACACTAGGGGGCGCTGTGCTTATGACAACACAAAAGCCACCAGACACAATATGCGGTATATCGCTTTTATTGGTGATACATATGTGAACACATACACCAAGATACTTACAGCACCCGCAATTCAGTCAGCATCTGGGAAGACCA
Organism: Microcaecilia unicolor; assembly: GCF_901765095.1. Taxonomy (NCBI): domain Eukaryota; kingdom Metazoa; phylum Chordata; class Amphibia; order Gymnophiona; family Siphonopidae; genus Microcaecilia; species Microcaecilia unicolor. The sequence goes on along the minus strand of NC_044032.1, from coordinate 323,246,269 downwards.
CCAGGGAAGCACTGGCTCTTCCTCAGAGATTGCAGGGACATACTCTTCACTGAACAAGGCGTCCCTACGTCCAGGCAAGCTTCTAAAGAAGGTCCCGTGCTCCCCCCTCTTTTATAGTGTGAAACAAAGGTGCCTTTCCCAGACTTGCACAAGCTGGCATCCCTTAAACAACCAGCCTGTTTCCCAAAACAGAGAATAACTCTCCCAGACTTGCACAGGTTGAAGGTGCCTTTCCCAGAGGTGCTGGCATCCCTTAAACAACTAGCCTGTTTCCCATAACAGAGAATATCAACACATAATTACAGCCAAAACATTCCACTCATTCCATCCCCAGCTGACCTTCAATCCCATGTATTACAATAAGTCGTTGGTGAGGCCCCACCTCTGGAGTATTGTGTTCAGTTTTGGAGGCCGTATCTTGCGAAGGATGTTAAAAAAATGGAAGCGGTGCAAAGAAAAGCTACGAGAATGGTATGGGATTTGCGTTACAAGACTTATGAGGAGAGACTTGTTGACCTGAACATGTATACCCTGGAGGAAAGGAGAAACAGGGGTGATTTGATACAGACGTTCAAATATTTGAAAGGTATTAATCCGCAAACGAACCTTTTCCGGAGAGGGGAAGGCGGTAGAACTAGAGGACATGGAAAAAGAAGCCAGCAGATCAATATAACATCAGAAAGATTTTATTGAAGATACCGCATGTAAACAAATTGCCCGACACAGGCCGTGTTTCACCCACCAAGGGCTGCGTCAGGGGCTACAATAAACAGATTGAATTATAATAAATAAAACATTAAATTTAAAATATAAAAACAACAGACTTAACATACCACCATAGTTTCTCAAAATATTCATGAACAAATAGATAATGTATAAAATGTTATACATACATGTATGTAAAGTCTAAACATGAATAAATAAGTATTTGGTGTACATAGAAAGGACCACTTAATACAAATAAATAAATAAATAAATCATCCCATCACAAAAAACGTATTATATGTATTTAAAAATTGTATATATATACAAGCATGTATACGATTCCCAGCATATATATAATAAATATCTATATAAGAACATATACATAAAAACAGCAAAGCAAGGGCACTGATATACAGCATTAGACCTTGAACTTATATAAATATGTGAAAATATTGTGTAACATATTAAATAATAAAAATGGAGTGGTGGACACATACCTAATTTAAAACCTTCTGAAAGGAGCAACTCTGATTACATTCATATTTTTAGGTTTTCCGTTTTTAAACACTAAATATAAATATATCAAACCAGCAATGGTAAAAGATCATAATAATGAAACATTAAAAAAGAAATAAAAACAAAAATAAATAGCAATATAATAAGATTATGCAATAAAAGTTCACTCACTTGTGGTGTATAATAGATTGGAAAAAACCAGCGCATACAGCAGATGCCTAAAATGACTGTCCAAAAAATAAGGAATGAAAATTAAAAATGAAAATGAATAATGTATATAAAATCACTACTGTCCAGACTAACATGATGTGGAGATGCAAAATATACTGAATGCATGTGAGAAACATCTAATGGAATGGTGTCATGGTTATTTTATATATTGCTGTGTCAGAAAGAATAGTGCTATGGTGTGTGTATGCTCGCTGCGTATTGTCAGAAAAAGCCTCTAAAACTATGTGCCAAAGGTGTCTAACAATAAAGTGTTATACTTGGTGATATCTGTTTAAAATCATTGAAAAACACCATAAACGCTCTAAAGTATTACTGTTACTCGTTCACAGTAAGAGAATATATGTGCAGGAAGGGGAATTTTAAAAAAAACCAAACAGAGCGCAATAAAATGAAACCGAGATGAGCAGTGCCTGAAAATCCAAGTCAAAAGTGAAGGGGGAGGGGAGAAAGAACCACCACTAAATGCTGCATGCAATTGTTGTCAGGGAGGGAAATAGCACTAGTATAACCATAGGCGCCCGGTATAAGAGGCTTGGGGAGGCTAAGCCTCCCCAGCCCGACCTTCCATGCCTGCTGCTTTCTTCCTAGTATTGTATTGCCCCTCTTTCCCCCAAGCCCCACCTCCTGCCTTAGGCTGTAGACGTTTTCCTTCCCTGTCTCCTGTTTCGATCTCTGCCTTTCGTACAGTAGTAATTGTAAAGCAAAGCTGCGCGGGACCCTGATTCTCCACACAGCAGCTGCTGCCTCATCTTGCGGCTGACCTCCAAAGAGGAAGTTATAGCAGAGGAGGCGGGGTCAGCTAGAAGTGGTAGCTGGCGATCTGCTTTCTTTTCAGCACTTTCAGACCCTGCACGAGGCTATGCTATGGCTACGGAGGCAGGATTCAAGAAATCAGAGCCAAAGAGTTGAGCAGACTTGGAGGTAACTGCAGACCTTCTGCAAAGCAGTCACAGAGCTGTTAATGTGCAGTGGCAATGCTTAAACTGCTGCAAATTGCATAAGTACTCCACATGCCAAAACAAAACGTAGTTGCTTTAGCCCTGACGCTAGCTCTAAAGTGGAACCATGCTGACAAGAAATCCAGACGTACAAATGCAATGGCTGAACAAATTGCTGTAAATATGACTGTTTTACATTTTTATTTACTTGTGTATTTAAAAGAAAATGTTTTCTGGCAGGATTTTATTGTTCCACAATTTAGGAATCGGTTAAAAAGGTTCAAACAAGAAGAAAAGGCTTTCTGGAAAGCTGATGAGGTGAATTTTAATTCTCTGCTCCCAGTACACAAACGAGTTTTAGTGAATCACACTGCATGTGAAAGGGTTCACCTACAAGTTTTACTTTGTAGAAAATAAATTAATCTTTGTTCAATGGTAGCTTTTGAAATATTATAGTAACAAATTTTCAGCTACTAGCACTATACAATGTTTTGATTTATGGCTTTAAGTATTAAATTTAAATATTTATATATGCAAAGTGAGCAAGCGTCTTTAACCTTGCACGACACAACAAGAACCTGTTACAAAACAAATTACCTTTTGTATAAGTTTATAGAGTTTTAGATAAACAAGTTCTCCTTTTATGTCATTTAGAATTATGAGTAACAAGAGTGCGGTATTACTAATCAATGCCTACATTACACTACATTTTCTTAATTGTATCTAAAATATCATCCAATCCACGCTGTACACTATCGTAATAGCCTAGAGTAGTGGATGTAAAAAAAAAAAAAGGTTGTGATTGTGGTTAGTATATGCTTTGAATAATCACTTTACTCTTTGACATATGATACATATCTAATATCTAAATTTAATAAAAGGTATTAATTGTAACTATTTTATTTTAACTTTTTTTTCTGTGTTGTCAGACAATTATAGATGTAAGCTCCACCCCTGGCCCCACCCCTAATCCCGCCCCCTTTAGCCTCCCCAAACAGTTGGGCCACCGACCGCCTATGAGTATAACGGAGACGCTATCCGAAGGACCTTATAAATATAAGTATCTTATAAAGTACCTTGAAACAGAGGCTATACTCACTGTGACTCTTAACACAACGCAAGCAGATGCACTGCTGTCAAATCTGGAAAAACTTTGAGGAGTGTCATGTGATGTTTTTTATCCTTGATTTCCTGGTCAAAGTTCAAAAAAAGGAAAATGAATTAAAAAGCCAAAGGACTGTATGCTATTGGCAAAGAATGACCACAAATATCAAAAAATATTCATACGTGACAAAAAACAAATCTTAAAAACACCAATACTGAATTAGAAAAAAATGTAAATGAGGATATTGAATGATACTATGTAGTGTTGACATTGGAAGTTTGTATATATGTATTAGGATAATTAAAAAGCACTAGACTTGCAAAAAAAATACGTAATGATTGTTAATGAAATGCAAACGACCAAAAACAAAGAAATAAAATGCAATAATAGTCACCCTAAGTGAAAAAGTGCTCATAGTTAGGGCAATATATAGAATGCATGAACAAAGTTAAAAATATAAAAAGCATATATATATATATATGTACCCATGATTGATAAAAATTGAAAATAATGGGATGACAAAATAAAAAATGAATATGAATAAAAAGAATAATTTATTCAAAGAAAGACTGATAGATCTGTCTCCATGTTCAGACCTTTAGGATGTAGTGTTTGTAACTCAAAAATAAATTGTTGCTCCTTTCTTAGGAGGAAAGTGACAACTGGTCCACCTCTCCAATTCTTCTTGTAAACAAATACAACGCAAAACCGTAAATCTTCAAAACAATGTCCTAAAGTCTTTGAGTGTTCCACCAGTGGTTTCTCGAGTGCATTCCTTTTTATGGCAATTTTATGCTCAATTATTCTGGTATTGAATTGTCTTATAGTTTTGCCTATCTAGGCTAAACCACACGGGCAAATTACCGCATAGATAACATTTCTAGTTTTACAATTAGAGAATTCTTTAAGATGAATCTTTTTATTCGATGATGGAATATGAAGAACAGTAGTTTTAATATTCACATTGCAGACAGAGCAGGAACCACACGGGTAATGTCCTACTGGTAATTTCCTTAGTGTTGTTGATTCAATATGTAACGCTGATGGAACTAATAAATCCTTTAAATTCTTTTCACGTTTATATGCTACTAATAACTGTTTATTATCAAAGGTAGAAATGCCCTGTATTAAATGCCAATGTTTTCTGATAATCTTGACAATGGGATTAGACATATGATTAAATGAAAGTGTGCATACGATTCTGTCATTCTTTTTCTTCTTGACTGGTTTTAAAAGCTCAGATCTAGACAACCCAGAGGCTCTCTCAAATCCCTTATTTATATGTTTGAGTGGGTAGCCTCTCTTGTAAAAACGTCTCGTCATATCTTGTGATCTATAATGATATGTACGAGGATCAGAACATAATCTCCATAGCCTTAAAAACTGGCTATATGGTAGATTTTTCTTCAGGGATGAGCTGTGACAACTGTTGTAATTTAGAAATTTGTTGACATCTGTAGGTTTGCGGTAGATGTCTGTTATGAATTTGTTACCTTTAACGCAGATCTTAATATCCAAAAAAGGAATACTTTTATCATTATAATTCATTTGAAATTTCAAATTTGAGTCCAAGGAATTTAACCAAATATAAAAATCTTGCAAATCGCTAGTTGTCCCATTCCAAATCAAGAAAACATCGTCTATGTAACGCTTCCATAAAAAAATATTTGTTATAAACCTATTTTCAGTCAAGAACTTTTCTTCAAAATTTCCAACATATAAATTTGCAATAGATGGAGCGAATGTCGCACCCATTGCAGTGCCCTTGATTTGCTGATAAAATTTACCATTAAAAGCAAAGTAATTTCTAGTCAATGCAATAACTGCTAGTTCAACAATAAAATCAGTAGGTACACGACGGTAAAAATCTCTCTTGGAAATGATATTCCTAATAATCTCAATAGACTCTGATTGGGGTATGTTGGTGTAAAGACTTTCTATGTCTAGTGTGACCAAAATCATATCTTTATTCGGTGTTATATTACTCAATATGTTAATCATGCCCGCTGAATCGCGTACGTATGATGGTATCCGGCTGACAAAGGGTCGTAAAAACGTATCTACCAATACAGATAATGGTTCTAAAACCGAACCACATGCAGAGACAATAGGTCTGCCAGGAGCAGGGCTGTGGAGTCGGAGTCAGAGTTGGCAGCAATTTTGGGTACATTGAGTCGGAGTTGGAGTCGGCAAAAATGTACCGACTCCGACTCCTCATACATTTGAATAAAGTACTTCTCTGCTGTGAATAAAGCTTAGTACCTAGTTGTTTCACTAGTGTGAAGTCCAGCTGAACTATTTTGCTGGAGAGCTTCCCTCTGCTCAGTCTCCCTTTGCATTTACTGACCCGCTGTAGAGCACCTCCTCTCTGACCCCACAGTGAACTTAAGCTCCAAGAGAAGATCATTCAGCACACACAGATAAGACAGCAGAGAGACTCCACCCAACTCTCTCTCTCTCTGCAAGAAGAGCTTTATATTTTAGTGGAAGTGGCACACCATTCACAATGGCAAAAAGAATGTCAGGAAACATGACAAAGTTTGCTGTTTATGAACACTTTACAATATCAACAGATGGGAAACATTATGTATGTCAATGTATTATAGAAGATGATGATGGTGAAAAAGCATGTGATGCAAAAATTAGCAGTTTCAGTGGTTATGAAAAAAATGCACCTACAAGAGCATCAAATTTAAAAAGACACTTGCAGCGTTTCCATCCTAAAGTGTTAGAAGCTGTGAATGAGAAAGATAGCAATGAAAACATTCCATCTACTTCAGGGTCAATAAAAGATCAGAAATCTACTGGAGGCCAGACACAACTATCAAGATTTTTTACAGCTGACAAAGTTACTATAACAATTACACCAGAAAAATTCAAAAACCACATCATTGAAATGGCAGTAAAGAATAGTATACCACTATCTTTTTTTTTCACAACCAGCCTTTTTAGGCTTAAATGGAGAAATGGCTAAAAAGCTTGGCGTTTCTCTGGAACGAGAAAGTATAAGGAAACTTATACTTGAAGAGGCCAAATGTAAGAAGGAAGAACTAAGAAAAAGTCTGAAGGGATGTTTTGTCTTTATTAAAATGGATGCATGCACACGTCACAGAGTCAATTATTTTGCAATTAATGTTAGATTTGCTGATGAAAACAAAAAAACAATAACCCGGACATTAGGAGTAAAGGACACTCAGGCATATCATACCAGTGAGTATCTGCAGAAGTTAGTGGAAGGTGTTTTAGAAGATTTTGAAATTAAAAAGGAACACATTCTATGTATTGTAACTGATAATGCTTCAAATATGTTAAGCACAATTGAAAAAATGAAGGAAGTTGATGAAGAAAGCAGCATACAAATATGACAGTTCTGTAATTCAAGAAAGCTGTGAAAGTTTGGATGATATTGCTGAAGAAGCATCTAAGCTTATTACCGTCAACATATGCGTTGTGCTGTTCATACTCTGCAACTAGCAATAAGAGATGGATTGAAGGATCGTCATGCGGCTACACTAATTAGCAAGTTGAGGCAAGTAGCTGTTGCAGCCAGGATCCCTAAAACAGATGCTATTCTGAAGAGACGTGCTGGAAAAGGAGCCATTTTGGATCAAGCAACGCGCTGGGGAAGCACTTACTTGATAAAGCGTTTGCTTGAACTAAAAGACTTTCTTGAAGAACTGGACAATGTAAATGTTTCATTAAAAGAAAACCAGTGGGCTCAAGTTACAGAATTAGAAAGGCTACTTTCTTACCCTTTTGCTGTTACCAAGAAGCTGCAATATGAAAATTTAACACCAGGTAAATTCTTCTTGGAATGGAAGGGCTTGATATATAACCTTAACAAAAGTGGGGGGTTAACTGCTGATGGCATTGTATCTTCAATGAGGAAAAGAGAGGAGCTCTTGCTGGATAATCAAATTCTCTTAGCTGCTATTCATTTTGATCCAATGAGCCAAATTTTGTTGAGCAGTGACCAAATTGCTACAGGAAAACAGGCACTCTATGACATAGCAGTTCGCATGAAAGGGTTGCTACCTGAAACTCATAAACCACTGGATGAAGCTAAAGCTATAAATACTGGTGGTAATGGTAACTCAGGTTCATCCTCTTCAAATGAAGAAGAGAATTTTCAAGCCTATTTGGACAAAATGGCTTGAAATGGAAAAGCAACCTGTAAATGTCCATATAAAGAAATTCATGCAAGAGTTTTTTAAAGGATTAAAAGAAGTGGAAAAGTTTGACCGCTCATCAAAACTGACTATAGAAGAAGCCATCATTGTTTATCCAGAGATTGTCAGTGATGCAGCTAGAACCGTAACAGCAATGCCACCCACCCAAGTCAGTGTTGAAAGACTGTTTTCAGCACTGAAAATAATCAAATCAGATTTAAGGGCTTCTATGAAGGAGGATCTGGCAGAAGCAATTCTGTTTCTAAGAACAATATATTAATTAATTTTGGATTATGTTTAACAGCTATTCTACAGCTATATATGCCAAGTTTAAATAATATATAAGTTGTTATAGGTTTTCCAAATGTTTTTGGTTTATGTAGGTTAACTTTGATTTTGTTCTAATTTCCAAAGGATGTTCTAGAATTTCCAAAGGATGTGGTTGTTCCAGATTTTTATACTTGCTAATGCTATGATGACTTTATACTTGATAAAAAAAACCAATAAACATAACCTTGTTTTTTTATGTGTGTTTTTTTGTTTAAACTTTAGGATTAATGAATATTTATAGTTTCTCTAATAAATAAAATAAAAAGTCACAATGACATAGATTTTAAACCCAAACATTAACATGCAGCCTTGCATGCTGCACTCTTTCAGTCAACATGCAAAAAAAAATACATATTAAAAACTGAGGAGTCGGGGGGGGGAGATCACGTGATGCGATGAGCTGAACAGACGTGTTCTGCTGCAGCTCGAGAGCCCTCGCTCCTAAACCTATATAACCACCGCAAATATAAAATCCGGAGACCGAACTCGGGCGGAAACAACTGTATGGACAAATATCTCAAGCAATCTCCCCCTGGCATGGCGCTACGAACGGGGAAAAAAGAAAAAGATAAGATTAAAGCGCCCACTCTAGAATCCAAGATGGCGGAGGACCCGCTTTCAGCAGGCCAGACTTTTTCGGCGTCGCAACTCGAACAGCTAACTATGGCGGTGGCCAAGGCTTGGCAACCCAAATGGGATGCACTGGACCAAAAACTGGATGTTTTCCACACAAAATTGGAAGGCTTAGAGACGCGCACAGAGGACCTCGAGACCAGGGCTTCTGCTTTGGAAGATGATTCCCGCGGTTATGGCGTGGATTTACATGATATCAAACAACAACTCCAAGAACACGCGGATAAGTTAGAGGACCTTGAAAACCATTCCCGCAGGAACAATGTGCGGATCGTAGGTCTATCGGAAAACATACCTGATAAAAACTTGGTGGAGTGGCTTACCGGGTGGCTGTCAAAAGAACTGGCGCTATCAGACTCCTTCGGGCCCCTGATTATTGAAAGAGCGCACAGGGTGGGACGCAGCAGAGAACCACAGGGGCGACCACGAGTGATCATAGCAAAGCTGTTAAATTATCGGCATAAAATGGAAGTCCTACAAGGATTCAAGATCCGCAGGGGAGAGTTAAAGCATGAAGGAAGACAAATTCTGATGTTCCAGGACTATTCACTAGGAGTTCAGGAGCGGAGACGTAAATTTCACTCTTTATGTTCCGCGCTAGTTCAAAAGCAAATTCGCTTTGTCCTCCAATACCCAGCAACTTTGAAAGTACAAATTCAAGGACAGTGGCGGTTATTTAACACGCTAGATGCAGCAAAAATCGGCCTTCGGGATCAGGATGTCCTGGCAAAAGACTAGAGCGCATGGCAACTTCATTGACCATAAATCATAATTCATAATGGCAGTGGTGAGCAAAGAATGTTAAATGTATTGTTATATTGGAGTTGAGGGCTCGTAGCACTTCAGGTGATCTCTTACCAGCTCCAGGCTTGGACCTAGGAGTATGGCTATAGGGTTAGATATGAAGGGAGGATGGGATACCAGGGGTAAAAACAAAATAGTAATGGCAGGGCATCAAGGGGGTAAGAATATAATCAGGCAGGGCAGTTTGGGGGAATTGTTTGAACTAAAGAGATCTCTAGTGATAAGTTTTGAGATGGAGATCCTGGGGCTGGGGAGTACTGATAGCAGGATAGGAATGAGGAATCCGGTCACTGAAAATAGAAATACCAGTAGATGTCCACTAGGATAATATCATGGAACGTTGGGGGTATTAGTTCCCCAATTAAAAGATCCAAGATTATCTCAGCATTAAAGAGGCATAAGGCTGACATTGCTTGCCTTCAAGAAACACGCCTTACTGACTTAGAACACTCTAAACTGAAAAAATATTGGGTCGGTGAGGTATTCGCGGCATCACCCCAAAGCCGCAAAGGAGGGGTGGCGGTACTGTTTAGGAAAGGTCTCCCGTACAAAGCAACTGTGATAGATAAAGGAACTAAAGGAGATTACATATTGTTAAATATATGGCTGCAGGGTAAGGAATTGTTACTCTTGGTTCTTTATGGGCCTAATAATCACGATACATCTTTCCTCCCAAAACTAATGGGGAAGTGCTTGCAGAATAAACATGGGAATATGATTGTAGCGGGAGATTTTAATGCAGTGATTGACCCCCGGCAAGATTGCTCAAACACAAAAGAATCACAATATAGGGGAACAAGGGCTAGAGAATTTCAGTCATTTAATAAGACCCTGGACCTGGTGGACCCCTGGAGAGTACATCATCCAGGAGAAAGAGACTACACACACAGGTCGAGAGCCCATGGCTCATTCGCTAGAATAGACTATATTTTGCTGACACAGTCTCTATTTCATCTGGTAACAAAAACAACAATAGGCCCAGAGGAGGTGGCAGACCATGCGATGGTATGGGTGGATCTCGCCATTAACATAGAATCTAGGGGGAGTAGAGGGTGGAGATTCCCAGCACACTTATACCAGGACCCACACCTGCGGGTGCATGTGCAGAAAAGCTGGGAACAATACAAGACTTACAACAGTTGGCATGCTACACATCAGCCTGAACTGTTTTGGACCGCTTCCAAGGCAGTTGTACGGGGGGCTATTATAGCTTATTGTACCATTAAAAATAAAAAGAGAACGGCAGCCATCCTGAGCTTAGAACGCCAATTGCAAAAGGTAAAAAGAATACACTTGCACCACCCGACAGCAGTCACTTTAGAGAACCTAAAAGTGGCTCAGGTGGCGTTGAATAGTCTCCTACATGAAAAAGAAAAGACATCAGCTCTCTTTTATAAATACAAATTACAGAGGCATGGTAACCGGGCAGGCAGGATGCTGGGACGCCTGATTAGGAACACGGGAACCCCAAGGACGGTTACCGCATTGACAGATGATAATGGGAATATACTGACTGACAACCAAAAGATTGGGCAGGCATTCACGAAATATTTTGCAACACTTTATCAAAAGAACTCCCCCCCCCCAGACTCGGAAATAAAAGAATATATATCCCAGGTGGGGCTACCAAGGGTAACAGAGGCGCAGCTAGAAAATCTGAACAATCCCTTAACAATGACAGAATTACAGCACGTGATTAAAACATTGAAGCTGTGGTCTGCTCCTGGCCCAGATGGATTTTCCGGGGAGTACTACAAACTTTTGACAGGGGAAGCCTTGGCTTCTTTGTTAGAATATTATCGGGAGGTGGTAGAGAGGAGGGAATTCCCGAGATATGCTAATTCAGCGCTCATAACCCTAATTCCAAAGCCTGGAAAACCCTTGGATAGGGTAGAATCTTATCGGCCGATATCATTATTAAATGTTGACACGAAGATCTTGGCAAAGATACTAGCTGTACGATTGGCGGAATGCCTCCCGTCACTAATAGGTTCAGAGCAGGTTGGATTTGTGAAAGGTCGACAATCGGGCCACAATATTAGGAAGACCTTGATGGCCATGGCTGCTAGCCAGCAGACTGGGACACCCACCCTGGTACTGAGTTTAGATGCCGAAAAGGCTTTCGATCAGGTTGGGTGGAGGTTTATGTTTCAGACGTTGGCAGCCATGGGCATAGAAGGGTGGTTTAGTCAGGCGACCCACACACTGTATAATTACCCCAAGGCAACTGTGATAGTAAATGGCTCTAGAGTGCCAGAGTTTGAGATTCACCGTGGTACAAGACAGGGATGTCCCTTGTCTCCCCTATTATTCTTGTTGTCTATGGAGCCCCTGTTGCGAAAGGTCTCCTCAGCACCAGATCTCCGGGGGGTTAGTTTGGCAGGACAGGAGGTAAAAATATTAGCTTATGCGGATGATCTACTAGTAATTCTGAGAGAGCCCTCTGAAACTCTTAAGAAACTGCTACAAATAATTGACTTGTATGGGAAGTACTCTGGTTTCAGATTAAACCTACATAAATCTATGGCCCTTCCGGTGATCCTGGAGGTACAGACAACATGGTCAGGAAACTTTCCTTTTCAATGGACACAAACTTCCTTAAAATACTTGGGAGTACACATTACCATGGATTTGTCAAAGCTCTATGAACATAATATACAGAGGCTGCTGCAAGATAGTAACAAACAACTGGAGGTCTGGGGGCCCCTTCCACTTTCTCTGTTGGGTAGAATTGCCCTATATAACATGGTCATAGCCCCCAGATGGCTGTATTCCTTTCAAGCTCTTCCATTATATTTAAAAAGGAAGGATGAGCGGAAATTGATCAAAATGGTGCAAAATTTCCTGTGGAAGAAAAAACGGCCTCGTCTGCCCTATGCTACATTGTGTATACCAGTAGAGTATGGCGGCTTGGGCCTACTAAACATAAAATATATGACAGTGGCGAGTGGAATGCGTCACATCAATGACTGGTTCCGGGGAACTCAGGATTACACCAAAACAGCTATAGAGTTGGGCCTATACCCAGAAGTACATTTTAGCAGTTACCTACACGCGCTTGGGCCTCCTATACCATACATATTAAAAAGAACAGGTATAATGAGTTCGGCGAAAGCCGTGTGGAAATGGATCTGTAAACTGCACAACTTCTCTGCAAAAATTACTCCGTTTCAATCAATATGTGGAAATCCGGATTTCCCTCCCGGGACCCTATACCCAGCATTCCAGCGCTGGAAAAGAAAAGGAATAGTATACTTACTACAAGTTATCAATTCAGAGGGGCGGATAAAACCTTTCCGGGAACTTCAAAGAGAGTATGGACTGACCCCCTCAGATGAATTCCATCATTGTCAACTAAGACATTATATACAATCTTTGTCCTGGGAAGACCTGGCCGAAGACGTCCAAGAAGAATTGACCTTGGCATATTCACTCACGGCACAACAACGAGTGCCACTTAAATTCCACCACAGACACATCAGGGATACCGCGCAAGAGTTGGACTATGTTAAGTTACTGTCCCAATGGAAACAGGATATAGCGATAGATCTTACATTGCCTCAGTTTACAGCACATATATTAACCTTGAGGAAACAATCAGGTATGACTTCACATTGGGAGATGCAGTATAAAGTGGCACTTCGGCTATATATCTCACAGAGAAGAGCCTTTCACATAGGACTCTCATCATGGGGAGAATGCCCCAAGTGTAGAGAACCCGGGGCCACCCTGGGACATATGCTGTGGAACTGTAGAGGAATAGTACGATACTGGAAACAGATAATACAATATGTCTCTGACATCTGGCAGACCAGGTGGAAATACAACTCCGGGCTGCTGTTAGGCCATCCAACATTTGTTCACCCCATACCGTCTGGATTTACAGCATTTGTACAAAAAGCAATCATAGTGACTAAACAAGTGATTTTGTCGGAATGGATATCACCTCATTATCCATCTCACACTCAGTGGAGGATTCGTATGATAACGCTCATGAGAACTGAAAGAATGGGAGTGAGAGACTTCAAATCTGAAAATGGACGGGCCTACCAAAATATCTGGAGCCCACTTTTAAATACATTGACCCCAGCTGCCAGGAGTAAATTGTTAAATTTCTAGAGATGTCCTGTTCATACCTGATTACATAGGGTGGGGGGTGGGGAGGAAGGGGGGGGGGGGAGTTACAAGGGAGGGAGGGAAGTAGGGAAGGGGAGTTAGTAAGGGAGAAATATGTTAAAATTTGTTGACCTGCGATGAAAACTTTTGTACAAGAAGTGAATGGTAATTGTGATATGCTGTTTTGTTACATTAATTATGTTGATGCTTGTACGAATTATTGACCTTTAATAAATACGATTGATAAAAAAAAAAAAACTGAGGAGTCGGAGTCAGAGTCGAAGGATTTTTGTACCGACTCCACAGCCCTGGCCAGGAGGAGAGGTAAGACATTTGTGTATTTTTGGGAGAATGTATAGTGTGGGAATAACTGGTTCTTCTACAACTAAAAAATCTGCTTCTTTGGATGTGATATATTGCGTTTCCTTACCTAGTTCAACTAATGAGTTAATATCTTTCTGAATACTACGTGTAGGATCATTCTTAAGCTCCTTGTAAAAAGTATGGTCATCTAACTGTCTGTTGATCTCTTTGATATAACCCTCGCTATTCATCACAACAACTGCTCCCCCTTTATCCGCAGGCTTAATGACAATACTATGATCATTCCGTAGAGACTTAATAGCAAGTTTTTCATCTTTAGTCATATTGTAATAAATTCTTCTGTTGTCCTGTTTTTCTAATAAAGTAATATCATTGAGGACAACACTCTCAAATGCTTTAATTAAAAAGTGTGGATTACCTGGTGGGTGCCATTTACTATCCTTCCGTACTATTGATATATCCGTTGTATTGTCATTTTTGCCTTCAAAAAAATCTATTATTTTTAATTTTCTAATAAACTTATAGAATTCTATTCTGGTTCTAAATGAATCATACCGGGGGGTAGGTATAAAAGAGAGACCTTTACTTAGAACTTGGCTTTCTACATCAGTTAAAGGTCTATTGGAAATGTTGAAGACTGTACTTAATACCTGTTTCTGTTTTCCTGGCCTTGTCTATAAAGGTTAGAACTCCCTCTATAAGGGTTGGAACTCCCTCTGGCTCTACCCCGTCCTCTGCCTCTACCCCTGTAGGGTACATAATTCCTCTGATATTCCGATATAATCTGTTACTGATCTCTTTTTCCACAGTTGGCCAATTTGTATGGCCTGTTTGTTAACATTAATATGTGGAGGGGTCGTATAGAGTGATGCTGATGGGTCGAAGACCTCATCAGGATCACTCCTCGCTCTTTTACTGCCTCTGAATGTATACGGGCTATGTTTTGCTCTATTGTTAATAGATTGTTCCATTTCTTTGTTTTGAACATCATTGTTTCTAGTATTACGTGTGACAATTGGATGAGGTCCCCTAGTTGTCTTATTAGTGTCTCTATGATAACTTTTCTTCCTTTGATTCCTATTTCTGTGCAATTTGTTTACATGCGGTATCTTCAATAAAATCTTTCTGATGTTATATTGATCTGCAGGCTTCTTTTTCCATATTGGATTCTGCAGATCGCTTGCCTTGTTGTTTTTTGGAACTAGAGGACATGAAATGAGATTGAAGGGGGGCAGACTCAAGAACAATGTCAGGAAGTATTTTTTCACGGAGAGAGTGGTGGATGCTTGGAATGCCCTCCCGCGGGAGGTGGTGGAAATGAAAACGGTAACGGAATTCAAACATGCGTGGGATAAACATAAAGGAATCCTGTTCAGAAGGAATGGATCCTCAGGAACGTAGCCGAGATTGGGTGGCAGAGCCAGTGGTGGGAGGCGGGGCTGGTGGTTGGGAGGGGATAGTGCTGGGCAGACTTATACGGTCTGTGCTGGGGCTGGTGGTTGGGAGACGGGGATAATGCTGGGTAGACTTATACAGTCTGTGCCAGAGCTGGTGGTGAGAGACGGGGATAGTGCTGGGCAGACTTATACGGTCTGTGCCCTGAAGAGGACAGGTACAAATCAAGGTAGGGTATACACAAAAAGCACATATGAGTTTATCTTGTTGGGCAGACTGGATGGACCGTGCAGGTCTTTTTCTGCCATCATCTACTATGTTACTATGTTACATCCACCTGTTCCACTCTACTCATTATTTTATATACCTCTATCATGTCTCCCCTCAGCCGTTTCTTTTCCAAGCTGAAAAGCCCTAGCCTCCTTAGTCTTTCTTCATAGGGAAGTCGTCCCATCCCCGCTATCATTTTAGTCGCCCTTCGCTGCACCTTTTCCAATTCTACTATATCTTTCTTGAGATGCGGCGACCAGAATTGAACACAATACTCAAGGTGCGGTCGCACCATGGAGCGATACAACGGCATTATAACATCCTCACACCTGTTTTCCATACCTTTCCTAATAATACCCAACATTCTATTCGCTTTCCTAGCTGCAGCAGCACACTGAGCAGAAGGTTTCAGTGTATTATCAATGATGACACCCAGATCCCTTTCTTGGTCTGTAACTCCTAACGTGGAACCTTGCATGACGTAGCTATAATTCGGGTTCCTCTTTCCCACATGCATCACCTTGCACTTGCTCACATTAAACGTCATCTGCCATTTAGCCACCCAGTCTCCCAGTCTCGTAAGGTCCTTCTGTAATTTTTCACAATCCAGTCGCGAGTTAACGACTTTGAATAACTTTGTGTCATCAACAAATTTAATTACCTCACTAGTTACTCCCCTCTCTAGGTCATTTATAAATATGTTAAAAAGCAGTGGTCCCAGCACAGACCCCTGGGGAACCCCACTAACTACCCCTCTCCATTGTGATTACTGCCCATTTAACCCCACTCTCCGTTTCCTATCCTTCAACCAGTTTTTAATCCATAGTAGGACATTTCCTCCTATCTCATGACTCTCCAATTTCCTCTGGAGTCTTTCATGAGGCACTTTGTCAAACGCCTTCTGAAAATCCAGATAGACAATATCAACCGGCTCCACTTTATCCAGATGTTTGTTCACCCCTTCAAAGAAATGTAGTAGATTGGTGGGGCAAGATTTCCCGTCACTAAATCCATGTTGACTTTGTCTCATTAATCCATGCTTTTCAATATGCTCTGTAATTTTGTTCTTAATAATAGTCTCTACCATTTTCCCCGGCACCGACGTCAGACTCACCGGTCTATAATTTTGCACTTGCTCACATTAAACGTCATCTGCCATTTAGACGCCCAGTCTCGTAAGGTCCTCTTGTAATTTTTCACAATCCTCCCGCGATTTAATGACTTTGAATAACTTTGTGTCATGAGCAAATTTAATTACCTCACTAGTTACTCCCATCTCTAGGTCATTTATAAATATGTTAAAAAGCAGCGGTCCCAGCACAGAGCCCTGGGGAACCCCACTAACTACCCTTCTCCATTGAGAATAGTGACCATTTAACCCTACTCTCTTTTCTATCTTTTAACCAGTTTTTAATCCACAATAGAACACTACCTCCTATCCCATGACTCTCCAATTTCCTCTGGAGTCTTTCATGAGGTACTTTGTCAAACGCCTTCTGAAAATCCAGATACACAATGAGGCATATTTTCAAAGCACTTTGGGAGGCTAAGTTACACCCCTTCAAAGAAATGTAGTAGATTGGTGGGGCAAGATTTCCCGTCACTAAATCCATGTTGACTTTGTCTCATTAATCCATGCTTTTCAATATGCTCTGTAATTTTGTTCTTAATAATAGTCTCTACCATTTTCCCCGGCACCGACGTCAGACTCACCGGTCTATAATTTCCCAGATCTCCCCTGGAACGGTTTTTAAAAATCGGCGTTACATTGGCCACCCTCCAATTTTCCGGTACCACGCTCGATTTTATGGATAAATTGCATCTCACTAACAGTAACTCCGCATGCTCATTTTTCAGTTCTATCAGTACTCTAGGATGAATACCATCCGGTCCAGGAGATTTGCTACTCTTCAGTTTGCTAAACTGCCCCATTACGTCCTCCAGGTTTACCGTGAAGTCAGTAAGTGTCTCCAACTCGTCCGCTTGAAATACCATTTCCGACACCGGTATCCCACCCAAATCTTCCTCTGTGAAGACCGAAGCAAAGAATTCATTCAATCTCTCCACTACATCTTTGTCTTCCTTGATTGCCCCTTTTACCCCTTGGTCATCCAGCGGCCCAACCAATTCTTTTGCCAGGTTCCTGCTGCTTTTAATATACCAAAATAAATTTTTGCTATGTTTTTTTGCCTCTAATTTTACTTACTTATTGACTTACTGCATTTGTACCCCACATTTTTCCACCTCTTTGCAGGCTCAATGTGGCTTACATTATGCTGTAATGGCGATCGCCATTTCCGGAAGGAGAAATACAAATATTTTTGCATTTAAAGTACAGAAAAATATAAAATAAATTAGAAGTAAATAGATATACAAATCATTTCAGATATAAGAGGACAAGAGTAATGTGTAACGTTCAAAAATGACATTATGATTACAGTAAACAAATAGAGATCAATGGTAACTTGTTCTGGTAAAAGTTTTGGTGTCAGTTCATTTAAGAGGATCTTTATGATAAGTTTCTTTGAACAGTTTAGTTTTAATAATTTCCAAAAGGTTGCCAAGTCGTGCGTTGTTTTTATGGTGTTTGGTAATGCATTCCATATTTGCGTGCAGGTGTAGGAGAAGCTAGATGCATATATTGATTTGTATTTGAGACCTTTGCAATTGGGGTAATGGAGGTTCAGGAATGAGCGTGATGATGCTATCTTTTTTTCGTAATCCCTCTTGGCGTTCTTTATCTGCGCCTTGCATTTGCTTTGACACTCCTTATGGTGCTTCTTGTTATTTTCAGACAGTTCCTTCTTCCATTTTCTGAAGGTGTTTCTTTTAGCCCTAATAGCTTCCTTCACCTCACTTTTCCACCACACCGGCTGTCTTTTGGACTTCCGTCTATCTTTTCTAATTCGTGGGATATGTTTGGCCTGGGCCTCCAGGATGGTATTTTTGAACAGCGTCCATGCCTGTTGTACAGCTTTTACCCTCTCAGTTTTCCCCCTAAGTTTGTTTTTAACTGTTCTTCTCATTTTATCATAGTCTCCTTTTTAAAGTTAAACGCTAATGTATTTGACTTCCTATGTATAGTTATTTCAAGGTTGATGTCAAAACTGATCATATTATGATCACTGTTACCAAGCGGCCCCAGTACCATAACGTCCCTCACCAGATCATGCACTCCACTAAGGACCAAGTCTAGAATTTTTCCTTCTCTCGTCTGCTCCTGCAGCAGCTGCTCCATAAAGCTGTCCTTGATTTCATCAAGGAATTGTACCTCTCTAGCATGTCCTGATGTTACATTTACCCAGTCTATATTTGGATAATTGAAGTCACCCATTATTATCACATTGCCCATTTTGTTTGCATCTCTGATTTCTTTTATCATTTCTGCACCTACCTGCTCATCCTGGCGAGGCGGACGGTAATACACTCCTATCACTTTTATACATGGAATTCAAACCAAAATGATTCAAAGGTGTGATTTGTAATCTATCTGAGTCAAGGCTGTCGTTAATATACAATGCTACCCCTCCACCAGTCCGGTCCACTCTATCACTACGATATACTTTGTACCCCGGTATGACAGTGTCCCACTGGTTATCCTCCTTCCACCAGGTCTCAGTAATGCCTATTATATCCAATTTTTCATTTACTACTACTACTACTATTTATCATTTCTGAAGCGCTACTAGGGTTACGCAGCGCTGTACAATTCAACATAGAAGGACAGTCCCTGCTCAAAGAGCTTACAATCTAAAGGACAAATGTACAGTTAGTCAAGTAGGAGTCATCAAATTGGGGCAGTCTAGATTTCCTGAAAGGTATAGAGGTTAGGTGCCGAAAACAACATTGAAGAGGTGGGCTCATTGCGTGGATGAGACGATGGTGCAGGGAGGAAGGTTTTAGATTTGTTAGGAACTGGGTAACATTTTGAGGAAGGGGGAGCCTATTCCTAAACGATGGGCTCCATCTTAACCAAGATGGGACCAGGCTGCTGGCATCGGCATTCAAAAAAAGAGATAGAGCAGCTTTTAAACTAAATAGTGCAATATATTCCAACTCTCCCATTTTATTTCTTACACTCCTAGCATTTGCATATAGACATTTCAGAGTATGTTTGTTGTTCCTATTTGCATGATGCTTAGTACTTGCCACTATTGATTTGCCATCTTTTGTCTGATCTTTAGTTTTATTTAAGGGCACCTGGCCTACCATGGTCTGTTGTGCAACTTCACTATCCAGAAACCCTATCTTCCCTGTTTGTGAGGTATCCTTGCAAGATAGCTTATCCCGAACCATGCGCTGTTGTGCGACTGTCGGCCTTTCCCCCATATCTAGTTTAAAAGCTGCTCTATCTCTTTTTTTGAATGCCGATGCCAGCAGCCTGGTCCCATCTTGGTTAAGATGGAGCCCATCGTTTCGGAATAGGCTCCCCCTTCCTCAGAATGTTACCCAGTTCCTAACAAATCTAAAACCTTCCTCCCTGCACCATCGTCTCATCCACACAATGAGACTCCGGAGCTCTGCCTGTCTCTTGGGCCCTGCGCGTGGAACGAGTAGTATTTCAGAAAATGCCACCCTAGATGATCAGGATTTGAGCTTCCTTCCTAAAAGCCTAAATTTGTTTTCCAGAACCTCGCTACCACATTTTCCTTCGTCATTGGTACCCACCTGTACCATGACAGCCGGCTGCTCCCCAGCACTATCTAAAATCCTGTCCTGTTCCACGTGCAGGGCCCAAGAGACAGAGCGTGGATGAGACAGTGGTGCAAGGAGAAGGGTTTTAGTTTTGTCAGGAACCGGGCAACATTCTGGGGAAGGGGGAACTTATTCTGAAAGGATGGGCTGCACCTTAACTGGGATGGGACCGGGCTGATGGCATCATCATTTAAAAAAGAGATAGAGCAGCTTTTAAACTAGGAATGGGGAGGGGGGGGGAGGCCGACAGTCGCACAAAAGCTTATGGTTCGGAATAAGGTATCTTTCAAAGAAATTGCCCAAACAGGGAAGACAGGGTTTCTTGATAGTGGGGTTGCAAAAGATACTGTAGTAGATTCAATGTCCTTAAATAAAAATAATAAAAAGCAGACAAAAGATAGTAAAATAGTTCTGTCAAGTAATCAACATGATGTGATAAGGAATAACGTCTAACTTGAAGTGCCTATATGCAAATGCAAGGAGCCTAAGACATAAGATGGAAGAATTGGAGTATGTTGCACTGAATGAAGAAATAGACATAATAGGCATCTCTGAAACCTGGTGGAAGGAGGATAATTAGTGGGGGTACAAATTATATCGCAGTGATAGGGTGGACCGGATTGGGGGAGGAGTAGCATTGGGATTGTCTTTCTATGTTAAATTTTACAGTGCTGCGTAACCCTAGCAGCGCTTTAGAAATGTCAAGTAGTAGTAGTAGTAGTAGCATTGTACGTTAACGAGAGGCTTGAATCAAATAGATTAAAAATTCTGCAGGAAACAAAAGACCTCTTGGAATCATTGTGGATCGAAATTCCATGTGTAAAGGGGAAAAGGACGGTGGTGGAGGTGTAGTACCGTCCACCCGACCAGGATGAGCAGACGGACGTAGTCATGTTAAAGGAAATTAGGCAACGCAACAATAATGGGTGATTTTAATTACCCCATATAGACTGGGTTAATGTAACATCAGGGCACGCTAGGGAGCTAAACTTCCTTGATAAAATAAAGGACAGCTTTATGAAGCAGCTTGTAGAGGAGCCGACAAGAGAAGAAAAAATTCTAGACTTAGTCATTTGTGGAGCGCATGATCTGGTATGGGAGGTAGCGGTCCGGGGGCCGCTTGACAACAGTGATTATAACACGATCGCCTTTGAAATTTGCTTTCAAAAAGGTAAACATAGGAAGTCAAATAGGTTAGCGTTTAACTTTAAAAAAGGAAGCTATGATAAAATGAGAAAAACGGTAAAAAAAAAAAACCTTAGAGGAGCGACTGAGAGGGTAAGAAACCTACAACAGGGATGGATGCTGTTCAAAAACACCGTCCTGGAGGCCCAGGCCAAACATATTCCACGTATCAGAAAAGGAGGATGGAAAACCAAACGACAGCCGGCGTGGTTAAAAAGTGAGGTAAAGGAGGCTATTGGAGCTAAAGAGGAATCCTTCAGAAAATGGAAGAAGGAACCAAATGAGGACAATAAGAAGCAGCATAAGGAATGTCAAGTCAGATGCAAAGCGCTGATAAGAAAGGCAAAGAGGGATTTTGAAAGAAAGATACAGTAGCTTTAGAGGCGAAAACTAATAGTAAAATATTTTTTAGATATATTAAAAACAGGAAACCGGCAAAAGAATCGGTTGGCCCGCTGGATGACTGGGGTGTAAAAGGGGCGATCAAGGAAGACAAAGAAATAGCAGAAAAACTAATTAAGTTCTTTGCTTCAGTCTTCATCCGAGGAAGATTTGGGTGGGATACCGGTGCCGGACAATGTATTCATAGCTGAAGAGTCGGAAAAACTTATTGAAATATCTGTAAATTTGGAAGACATAATGGAGCAGTTCTGCAAACTGAAGAGTAGCAAATCTCCTGGACCGGATGGTATTCACCCTAGGGTACTGATAGAACTAAAAAATGAGCTGGCGGAGCTACTGTTATTGATTTGTAATTTATCCTTATAATCGAGCGTGGTACCGGAAGAGTGGAGGGTGGCCAATGTAACGCCGATATTTTTAAAAGGTTCCAGAGGAGACCCGGGAAAATATAGACTGGTGAGTCTGACGTCAGTGCCGGGCAAAATGGTAGAGGCTATAATCAAGAACAAAATTACAGAGCACGTTCAAAAACATGGACTAATGGGACAAAGTCAACATGGATTTAGTGAAGGGAAGTCTTGCCTCACCAATCTGCTGCATTTCTTTGAAGGGGTAAACAAACATGTGGACAAAGTGAGCCGGTAGATATTGTGTATCTAGATTTTCAGAAGTCGTTTGATAAGGTCCCTCATGAAAGACTACAGAGGAAATTAGAGGGACATGGGATCAGAGGTAGTGTCTTACTGTGGATTAAAAACTGGTTGTAAGATAGGAAACAGAGAGTAGGACTAAAAGGTCAATATGGCAATGGAGAAGGGTAGTTAGCGGGGTCCCTCAGGGATTGGTGCTGGGACCTCTGCTTTTTAACATATTCATAAATGACCTAGAGATGGGGGTAACTAGTGAGGTAATCAAATTTGCCGATGACACAAAGTTATTCAAAGTAGTCAAATTGCGGGAAGATTGTGAAAAACTATGAGGACCTTATGAGACTGGGAGACTGGGCATCTAAGTGGCAGATGACGTTTAATGTGAACAAGTGCAAAGTGATGCATGTGGGAAAGAGGAACCCAATCTATAACTACGTCATGCAAGGTTCAGCGTTGGGAGTCACGGACCGAGAAAGGGATCTAGGTGTCATCGTTGATGATACGTTGAAAACTTCTGCTCAATGTGCTGCTGTGGCTAGGAAAGCAAATAGAATGTTGGGTATCATTAGGAAAGGAATGGAAAACAAAAGTAAGGATATTATTCTGCCATTGTATCGCTCCATGGTGCGACTGCACCTTGAGTATTGTGTTCAGTTCTGGTCACAGCACCTCAAAAAAGACATAGTGGAATTGGAAAAGTTGTAGAGAAGGGCGACAAAGATGATACAGGGGATGGGACGGCTTCCCTATCAGGATAGGCTGAAGAGGCTGGGGCTCTTCAGCTTGGAGAAAAGGCGGCTGAGGGGTGAAATGATAGAGGTCTATAAGATAATTAGTGGAATGGAATGGATCAATGTGGAGCGTCTGTTTACGCTTTCCAAAAATACTAGTACAAGGGGGCATGCGATGAAGCTGCAGTGTGGTAAATTTAAAACGAATTGGAGGAAATTTTTCTTCATTCAACGCATAGTTAAACTCTGGAATTCGCTGCCGGAAGAGGTGGTTAAGGCGGTTAACATAGCGGACTTCAAAAACGGGTTTGACGGCTTCCTGGAGGAAAAAGCCATAGAATGTTATTGAATGGACGAGGGAATACAGTATTTCTAGGATGGGCGGGACAAATTGCTTGTTCTTTTGGCCGCTGTCGTTTACATTGTGCTGGGCTCGATGGACCCTTGGTCTGTCCCAGCATGGCGATGCTTATGACATCCAGAGGTGGCTGGTTCAAATCCCTTCTTCTCCTTGTGATGTTGGCCAAGTCATTTAACTCTCCATTGCCTCAGGTACAAACTTAGATCTTGAACCCTCCAGGGACAGAAAAAAATACCCAGTATACCTGAATATAACTCACCTTGAGCTACTACTGAAAAAGGGTGAGCAGAATGCAAATAAAAATAAACTTTCTGTTGATCTTTCTACCTGTATTGGCCACCCTTGTGTCCTAATTCTGTGGAGCAAATCCTTTGATAAATTTCTTGTTGGGAAGTAGATCTCCTCCCTTAGTCGGCCTATAGTTTCAAGTATCAAGGGCAAATATATAGATCACATAGCGTTTGTATTTTCAGAGCACTTAGACCTATAAAGTTAGGAATTTTGTAGTCTAAGTGCTTCCTGACTCTTTGGATAAAAACATAAGCGTTTGCCATACTGGGACAGACCAAAGGTCCATCAAGTCCAGTATGCTGTTTCCAACAGTGGCCAACCCATGTCACATGTACCTAGCAAGATCCCAAAACAGTAGAATATGTTTTATGGTGCTTATCCAGAAATAAGCAGTGGATTTTCCCCAAGGCCATGTTAATAATAACTTATGGACTTTTCTTTTAGGAAGTTATCCAAACCTTTTTTAAACCCCACTAAGCTAATTGCTTTCACCACATTCTGTGGCAGTGAATTCCAGAGGTTAATTACACATTGAGTGAAGAAATATTTTATCCAATTTGTTTTAAATTTACTACTTTGTAGCTTCATTGCGTGCCCCCTAGTCCTAGTATTTTTGGAAAGAGAAAACAAGCGATTCACTTCTACCCATTTCACTCCACTCATTACTTTATAGACCTCTATCATATCTCCTCTCAGCCTTTTTCTCCAAGCTGAACAGCCCTAGATGCTTTAGCCTTTCCTCATAGGGAATTTTTCCCATTCCCCTTTATCATTTTTGTGCCTCTTCTCTGTATCTTTTTTTAATTTCACTATATCTTTTTTGAGATGCTTTGACCACAATTGTGCACAGTACTCGAGGTGTGCTGTAATTATTGGGAAAATTTTAGATTTATATTACAAAAAGGAAAGTTAAATTCTAAGGCAATTTTGAAAGTTAAATCAATTGAAAATTCTTTGATCAGACGGTACCATTTCTGGTCCCATCTAGAGAATTGCCTTGATAACAGCATTTAGCTGACATCCCCAAATCACTAATGTTGAAACACATACCAGGAAATATAGATGGAAAGCGATGGCCACAAATGCTCGTAGTCTATGCAATAAAGTTCATGACCGTCAAGCCCTGATTTTGGAGGCAGACTTAGATGTTGTTGCAATCACAGAGACGTGGCTCAATGGTTCCCATGAATGAGATGCAAACATACCAGGCTATAATCTATTCAGGAAGGATAGAGAGGGTCGAAAATGTGGAGGAGTAGCTCTGTATGTAAAAAATGATATCATGGCGACTGAAATGGCAGGGACCTGGGGAAAGGAAGAAGCGATATGGATCACCTTAAAAAGAGATGATAGAACCTCTGTCCATGTGGGTGTTGTCTACAGACCCCCGACACAATTAGAGGAATTAGATAAAGATCTGATCGCAGATATTCAAAAATTAGGAAAGAAAAAAGAGGTTCTGTTGATGGGAGATTTCAATCTGCTGGATGTAGATTGGAAGGTTCAGTCTGCAAAATCGGAAAGAAGTAGAGAGATCGTGGATGCTTTCCAAAGTGCTCTGCTCAGACAAATTGTGATGGAACCCACGAGGGAGGGAGCGATGCTGGATCTGGTGCTCACAAATGGGGATAGTGTGTCAAATGTCCGAGTGGGTGCACACCTGGGAAGCAGTGACCTTCAAACGGTTTGGTTTGATATGACGGCTGAAGTGGAGGGCGGCCACTCTACTCAAAGTCCTGGATTTCAAGCGTGCTGACTTTAGTAAAATGGGGGAATACCTGAGGAAGGAGCTGATGGGCTGGGAGGACATACAAGAAGTGGAAGGACTGTGGTCCAGGTTGAAAGAAGTAATAAATAGGGCTACAGTCCTTTATGTAAGGAGAGTAAATAAAAGCAAGAGAAAAAGGAAACTGATATGGTTCTCCAAGCAAGTGGCTGAGAAAATAAAGGCTAAAGAGTTAGCGTTCCAGAAATATAGAAAATCTCAAGAAGAGGAACATGGGGAGGAATACCGGATGAAACTGAAAGAAGCCAAGAGAGACGTACTTCTGGCGAAGGCACAAGCGGAAGAACAAATGGCTAGAAATGTAAGGAGGGGAGACAAAAATTTCTTCAGGTATATTAGTGAAAGGAGAATGACTAAAAAGGGAATTGTGAGACTAAAAGATACAACAAAACGCTATGTAGATAATGATGAAGAAAAAGCCAATTTGCTAAATAGATACTTTTGTTCTGTTTTCACTGAAGAAAATCCTGGAGAAGGACACGAGGGTCTGGCAAAAGTACATTTGAGAATGGAGTGGATGTAGCACCGTTCACGGAAGAGAGTGTGTATGAACAACTTGGAAAGCTAAAGGTGGACAAAGCCATGGGACCGGACGGGATCCACCCCAGGATATTGAGGGAGCTCAGAGAGGTTCTGGTGGGTCCTCTTAAAGATTTGTTTAATAAATCCTTGGAGACGGGAGAGGTTCCGAGGGATTGGAGAACAGCGGATGTGGTCCCTCTTCACAAAAGTGGTGATAGGGAAGAAGCTGGAAACTACAGGCCGGTAAGCCTCACTTCGGTTATTGGAAAAGTAATGGAAGCGATGCTGAAGGAAAGGATAGTGAATTTCCTGGAAGCCAATAAGTTGCAAGATCTGAGACAACATGGTTTTACCAAAGGGAAATTGTGCCAAACGAATCTCATTGAATTCTTTGATTGGGTAACTGCAGAATGGAATCATCGACATGCTATAGACATAATCTACTTAGATTTTAGCAAAGCTTTTGACACGGTTCCCCACAGGAGGCTCTTAAATAAACTCAATGGGCTGAAGATAGGTCCCAAAGTGGTGAACTGGATTAGGAACTGGTTGACGGACAGACGACAGAGGGTGGTGGTAAATGGAGTTCGCTCGGAGGAGGGAAAGGTGAGTAGTGGAGTGCCTCAGGGATCGGTGCTGGGGCCGATTCTGTTCAATATATTTGTGAGTGACATTGCCGTAGGGTTAGAAGGTAAAGTTTGCCTATTTGCGGATGATACTAAGATTTGTAACAGAGTGGACACCCGGGAGGGAGTGGAAAGCATGAAAAAGGATCTGAGGAAGCTAGAAGAATGGTCTAAGGTTTGGCAATTAAAATTAAATGCGAAGAAATGCAAAGTGATGCACTTAGGGAGTAGAAACCCACGAGAGACGTATGTGTTAGGCGGTGAGAGTCTGATAGGTACTGAGGGGGAGAGGGATCTTGGGGTGATAGTATCTGAGGATCTGAAGACGACGAAACAGTGTGACAAGGCGGTGGCCGTAGTGAGAAGGTTGCTAGGCTGTATAAAGAAAGGTGTGATCAGCAGAAGAAGGGAAGTGTTGATGCCCCTGTACAAGTCATTGGTGAAGCCCCACCTGGAGTATTGTGTTCAGTTTTGGAGGCCGTAAAAAAATGGAAGCGGTGCAAAGAAAAGCTACGAGAATGGTACGGGATTTGCGTTCCAAGACGTATGAAGAGAGACTTGCTGACCTGAACATGTATACCCTGGAGGAAAGGAGGAACAGGGGTGATATGATACAGACGTTCAAATATTTGAAAGGTATTAATCCGCAAACCAATCTTTTCCAGAGATGGGAAGGCAGTAGAACGAGAGGACATGAAATGAGATTGAAGGGGGGCAGACTCAGGAAAGATGTCAGGAAGTATTTTTTCACAGAGAGGGTGGTGGATGCCCTCCCGCGGGAGGTGGTGGAGATGAAAACGGTAATGGAATTCAAACATGCGTGGGATATGCATAAAGGAATCCTGTGCAGAAGGAATGTATCCTCAGAAGCTTAGCCGAAATTGGGTGGTGGAGCAGGTGGGGGGAAGAGGGGTTGGTGGTTGGGAGGTGAGGATAGTGGAGGGCAGACTTAAACGGTCTGTGCCAGAGCCGGTGATGGGAGGCGGGGCTGGTGGTTGGGAGGCGGGAAATACTGCTGGGCAGACTTGTACGGTCTGTGCCCTGAATAAGGCAGGTACAAATCAAGGTAAGGTATACACATATGAGTTTGTCTTGTTGGGCAGACTGGATGGACCGTGCAGGTCTTTTTCTGCCGTCATCTACTATGTTACTATGTTACCATAGAGCGATATAAAGGCATTATAACATCCTCATTTTTGTTTTCCATTCCTTTCTTAATAATACCTAACATTCCTAACATACTAGACCTGGTATTCTACAAAGGGGTGGATATCCCAGAATTCTGGGATAACAGTATTGAAATAACACCGCTATCATGGTCAGACCATTTTGTAATTAAATTCTCCCTAAGTGACCACCTGAAACAAATGGCACCTCCCAAAGTTTGGAAGGAGATCAGAGGCAAAAATAAAGCTGACCGCTGAGAATTTCCTAGAGGCCTTGGACTATCCACATGTAGATGAAAAGACAACACTGTCAGAACAAGTTGACATCTGAAATACACACTTAGCCAATACCTGAGAGAAAACAGCACCACTTAAAAAGGTCTTATGCCCCACTCACAAACGCTCGCCTTGGTTTTCTCCAGAACTTCTGATCTTTAAACGTGAAGGACGAAAACTGGAAAGGAGATGGCGCAAATCTCATCTGGATGAAGACAGGCTAAACTGCAGGATGCACATGGCAAACTACCGCCAAGCCTTAACAGCAACCAAAAAACAGTATTTCTCTCAATGCATTTCACAGGCTGCCAATTCAACCAAGCAGCTGTTCAGTATAGTAAACAGCCTACTGCAACTCCCTCAACAGAACCAGTCTGTCCAATCTAAACTGAACTGCAATGATTTGCTGCATACTTTGTAAATCCTAGTGGAGACTTAATTTTGTTGGCAGACAATCCCACCCAGTGCACAAAATCACCCCCTCCAAACAGAGACAGATGGAACACTTTTAACCTAATGACAGAGACCTTTGACAAAATCCTAAGAGACCTTTAACCAACTACCTGTCCCCTCGATCCCTGCCCATCAAAGATAGTGCAGAAGGCCTTATAGAAGGCGCCACAAAAATTGTGAACACCTCTCTTTCTAATGGGCAACTACCAACAACATTAAAAAGGGCAATGGTTTGCCCTCTGCTGAAGAAAAACCTTGACCAGGACAAACGTTACAGGCCAGTATCCAACATCCCGTTTCTAGGGAAACTCATAAGTACATAAGTATTGCCATACTGGGAAAGACCAAAGGTCCATCAAGCCCAGCATCCTGTTTCCAACAGTGGCCAATCCAGATCACAAATACCTGGCAAGATCCCAAAAAGTACAAAACATTTTATACTGCTTATCCCAGAAATAGTGGATTTTCCCCAAGTCTATTTAATAACGGTCTATGGACTTTTCCTTTAGGAAGGCACCCAAACCTTTTTTAAACTCCGCTAAGCTAATCGCCTTTACAACATTCTCTGGCAATGAATTCCAGAGTTTAATTACACGTTGAGTGAAGAAAAATTTTCTCCGATTAGTTTTAAATTTACTACATTGTAGCTTCATCGCGTGCCCCCTAGTCCTAGTATTTTTGGAAAGCGTGAACAGACGCTTCACAACTACCCATTCAACTTCACTCATTATTTTATAGACCTCTATCATATCTCCCCTCAGCCGCCTTTTCTCCAAGCTGAAGAGCCCCAGCCTTTAACTTTTCCTCATAGGAAGGTTCTCCCATCCCCTTTATCATTTTCGTTGCCTTTCTCTGCACCTTTTCTAATTCCACTATATCTTTTTTGAGATGCGGTGACCAGAATTGAACACAATATTCGAGGTGCGGTCGCACCATGGAGCGATACAAAGGCATTATAACATGCTCATTTTTGTTTTCCATTCCTTTCCTAATAATACCTAACATTCTATTTGCTTTCTTAGCTGCAGCAGCAGCACACTGAGCAGAAGGTTTCAACGTATCATCAACGACGACACCTAGATCCCTTTCTTGGTCCGTGACTCCTAACGTGGAACCTTGCATGACGTAGCTATAATTCAGGTTACTCTTTCCCACATGCATCACTTTGCACTTGCTCACATTAAACGTCATCTGCCATTTAGACGCCCAGTCTCGTAAGGTCCTCTTGTAATTTTTCACAATCCTCCCGCGATTTAATGACTTTAAATAACTTTGTGTCATGAGCAAATTTAATTACCTCACTAGTTACTCCCATCTCTAGGTCATTTATAAATATGTTAAAAAGCAGCGGTCCCAGCACAGAGCCCTGGGGAACCCCACTAACTACCCTTCTCCATTGAGAATAGTGACCATTTAACCCTACTCTCTTTTCTATCTTTTAACCAGTTTTTAATCCACAATAGAACACTACCTCCTATCCCATGACTCTCCAATTTCCTCTGGAGTCTTTCATGAGGTACTTTGTCAAACGCCTTCTGAAAATCCAGATACACAATGAGGCATATTTTCAAAGCACTTTGGGAGGCTAAGTTACACCCCTTCAAAGAAATGTAGTAGATTGGTGAGGCAAGATTTCCCTTCACTAAATCCATGTTGACTTTGTCTCATTAATCTATGCTTTTGAATATGCTCTGTAATTTTGTTCTTAATAGTCTCTACCATTTTGCCCTGCACTGATGTCAGACTCACCGATCTATAGTTTCCCGGATCTCCTCTGAAACGTTTTTCAAATATTGGCGTTACATTGGCCACCCTCCAGTCTTCCGGTATCACACTCAATTTTAAGGATAAATTACATGTTTCTAACAATAGCTCTGCAAGCTCATTTTTCAGTTCTATCAGTACACTGAGATCCGGTCCAGGAGATTTGCGACTCTTCAGTTGGTAGAACTGCCCCATTACATCCTCCAGGTTTACAGAGATTTCATTAAGTTTCTCCGACTCGTCAGCTTCATATACCATTTCCGGCACCGATATCACTCCCAAATCTTCCTCAGTGAAGACCAAAGCAAAGAATTCATTTAATCTCTCCGCTATGGCTTTGTCTTCCCTGATTTGCCCCTTTTACTCCTCGGTCATCTAGCGGTTCAACCGATTCTTTTGCCGGCTTCTTGCTTTTAATATACCTAAAAAACTTTTTACTATGTGTTTTTGCCTCCAACGCAATCTTTTTTCGAAGTCCCTCTTAGCCTTCCTTATCAGCGCTTTGCATTTGACTTGACATTCCTTATGTTGTTTCTTATTATTTTCAGTCGGTTCTTTCTTCCATTTTCGGAAGGATTTTCTTTTAGCTCTAACAGCTTCCTTCACCTCATTATTTAACTACGCTGGCTGTCATTTGGTTTTTCATTCTCCTTTTTTAATACGTGGAATATATTTGTCCTGGGCTTCCAGGATGGTGTTTTTGAACAGCATCCACGCCTAACGTACATTTTTGACCCTCGCAGTCGCTCCTCTAAGTTTTCTTTTCACCGTTCTTCTCATTTTATCATTGTCTCCTTTTTTAAAGTTACACGCCTAACGTATTTGATTTCCTATGTATACTTACTTCAAAGCTAATATCAAATCCGATCATATTATGATCACTGTTATCAAGTGGCCCCAGCACCCTTACCTCCCGCACCAAATCATGCGCTCCACTAAGGACTAGGTCTAGAATTTTTCCTTCTCTTGTCGGCTCCTGTACCAGCTGCTCCATAAAGCTGTCCTTGATTTCATCAAGGAATTTTACCTCCCTAGCATGTCCCAATGTTACATTTACCAAGTCAATATCGAGGTAATTGAAATTATTATTGTGTTGTCCAGTTTGTTTGCGTCCCTAATTTCCTTTAACATTTCTGCATCCATCTGTTCATACTGGCCAGGCGGACGGTAGTACACTCCTATCACTATTCTTTTCCCCTTAGGAGTTACGGATCAAGAAAGGGATCTGGGTGTCGTCGTCGATGATATGCTGAAACCTTCTGCTCAGTGTGCTGCTGCGGCTAGGAAAGCGAATAGAATGTTGGGTGTTATTAGGAAGGGTATGGAGTCCAGGTGTGCGGATGTTATAATGCCGTTGTATCGCTCCATGGTGCGACCGCACCTGGAGTATTGTGTTCAGTACTGGTCTCCGTATCTCAAAAAAGATATAGTAGAATTGGAAAAGG
Organism: Microcaecilia unicolor; assembly: GCF_901765095.1. Taxonomy (NCBI): domain Eukaryota; kingdom Metazoa; phylum Chordata; class Amphibia; order Gymnophiona; family Siphonopidae; genus Microcaecilia; species Microcaecilia unicolor. The sequence goes on along the minus strand of NC_044032.1, from coordinate 323,214,380 downwards.
TACAGCGAAGGGCGACGAAAATGATAGTGGGGATGGGACGACTTTCCTATGAAGAGAGGCTGAGAAGGCTAGGGCTTTTCAGCTTGGAGAAGAGACGGCTGAGGGGAGATATGATAGAAGTGTATAAAATAATGAGTGGAATGGATCGGGTGGATGTGAAGCGACTGTTCACGCTATCCAAAAATACTAGGACTAGAGGGCATGAGTTGAAGCTACAGTGTGGTAAATTTAAAACGAATCGGAGAAAATTTTTCTTCACCCAACGTGTAATTAGACTCTGGAATTCGTTGCCGGAGAACGTGGTACGGGCGGTTAGCTTGACGGAGTTTAAAAAGGGGTTAGATAGATTCCTAAAGGACAAGTCCATAGACCGCTATTAAATGGACTTGGAAAAATTCCGCATTTTTAGGTATAACTTGTCTGGAATGTTTTTACGTTTGGGGAGCGTGCCAGGTGCCCTTGACCTGGATTGGCCACTGTCGGTGACAGGATGCTGGGCTAGATGGACCTTTGGTCTTTCCCAGTATGGCACTACTTATGTACTTATGTACATGGAATTTCAATCCACAGTGATTCCAAGAAGTTTTTTGTTTCCTGTAGACTTTTCAATCTATTTGATTCAAGGCTCTCGTTAATATACAATGCCACCCCTCCACCAATTTGATCCACCCTATCAGTACGATATAATTTGTACCCCGTTATGACAGTGTCCCACTGGTTATCCTCCTTCCACCAGGTCTCAGAGATGCCTGTTATATCTAATTTTTCATTTAGTGCAATATATTCTAACTCTCCCATCTTATTTCTTAGGCTCCTGGCATTCGCATATAGACATTTCAAACTATGTTGTTTGTTCCTATTTACATCATGCTCAGTACTTGACAGTATTAATTTGCAATCTTTTGTCTGATTTTTGTTTTTATTTAAGGACACCTGATCTACTACGGTCTCTTTTGCAACCTCACTATCAGGATACCCTATCTTCCCTGTTTTGGTGATCTCTTTGAAAGATACCTTATCCCGAACCATGCGTTTTTAAGTGAGTGTCAACCTTCTTCCCATTTCTAGTTTAAAAGCTGATCTATCTCCTTTTTAAATGCCAATGCCAACAGCCTGGTCCCACCTTGGTTAAGGTGGAGCCCATCCTTTCGGAATAGGCTCCCCCTTCCCCAGAATGTTGCCCAGTTCCTAACAAATCTAAAACCCTCCTCCCTACACCATCATCTCATCCATGCATTGAGACTCCGGAGCTCAGCCTGTCTCTTGGGCCCTGCGCATGGAACGGGTAGCATTTCAGAAAATGCTACCCTAGAAGATCTGGAATTCAGGTTTCTACCTAAGAGCCTAAATTTGGCTTCCAGAACCTCTCTCACATATTTTCCTATGTCATTGGTACCCACAAGTACCAAGACAGCCGGCTCCTCCCCAGCACTATCCTAAAATCCTATCTAGGTGGCGCGTGAAGTCCGCCACCTTCGCACCAGGCAGGCAAGTCACCAGGCGATCCTCATGTCCACCAGCCACCCAGCTATCTATATGCCTAATGATTGGAATCACCAACTATAACAGCTGTCCTAACCTTTCCTCTCCGGGCAGCACTTGGAGACATATCCTCGGTGCGAGAGGATAGTACATTCCCTGATGGGCAAGTCCTGGCTACAGGAGTACTTCCTTCTTCACCAGGGAGGGACTTCTCTACAACATCCCTATAGGTCTCTTCTATGTACCTCTCTGTCCCCCTCAGCTCCACCAAGTCTGCTACTCTAGCCTCAAGAGAACGGACACGTTCTCTGAGAGCTAGGGGCTCTTTGCATCGGGCACACACATATGACATCTCACCAACTGGGAGATAATCATACATGTGACACTCAATGCAAAAGACTGGATATCACCCCTCTTGCTGCTGGACTGCTGACTCCATCTTAGTGTTTTTGAGTTTTTCAGTAATTTAAAACTTGCTACAGTATTAAGGATATTAGCCTAATATAAAAGTGTCTTTTAGATTATATAGTATATTGTATGATTTATTTAGTGTTTCCTTCTTAGATGGTAATGAAATGTATTTAAAACTCTGTAAGAGCACTCCTTGCTTATTACCCTAATTACAATAACTGACTATAAATGAAGAGTCGTCCTAGGGGTGGGCAGGAAGACTAAACTGGATCCTGCAGTGCCTGGTAGATTCTATCTGTTAATGCTGTGGTACAAAGTTTTTAAAACTAAGTGGAGAGGTGTGGTAGCCACACCTTAAAAGTCCACTCTTAAAAGTTATCAATAGAAATCAAACAAAATAAAACATGGAAAAGAAAATAAGATGATACCTTTTTTATTGGACATAACTTAATACATTTCTTGATTAGCTTTCGAAGGTTGCCCTTCTTCGTCAGATCGGAAATAAGCAAATGTGGTAGCAGATAGTATATATAAGAGAAACATCAAAGCATTACTTTGACAGTCTGACAGAGTGGGAGGGTGGGGGAGACAAGAACACTGCACCAGTGATTTCACAGTAAGAATACTGAAAGGTAATTTTAAAACAGGAACATAAGACCTTTGAAATAAGAATGATTGAATATTTTGACACACAACAAACAGGACTTAATAAGGATCTGGGTTTTCTAACTCATTATAAACCATAAAGCTGTATTTCTCTGTTTATTTCTCTGTTTATTACCCTCCTCTCACCTACCAACACCCATTCTGTTAGAATATCAATGAAATGCTTTGATGTCCTCATGCATACCCCCACCCTCCCACTCTGTCAGACTGTCAAAGTAATGCTTTGATGTTTCTCTTATATATACTATCTGCTACCACATTTGCTTATTTCCGATCTGACGAAGAAGGGCAACCTTCGAAAGCTAATCAAGAAATGTATTAAGTTATGTCCAATAAAAAAAGTTATCTTATTTTCTTTTCCATGTTTTATTTTGTTTGATTTCTATTGATAAAACTAAGTGGAAAAGACTATGGAGATTAGATGTTAAAATTTGTTTTATATATTTTTATTTTGCCTAACACTAACCTACAATTCCTCCTTTAAACCCCAATCTTTAAGTTCCCAAAGCACAAAGCAAAGTAGCGTTCACTTACCAGAGAAATGTCCTTTTCTCTCAGAACTTCTCAGAAAGAAAGTTCAGTGGGACCTTGACTCTTTATATAGTTTTGAATCTAAGGGCCTCTTTTAAACAGGCTCTTTGAAGCTGACTCAGCAACCTATGCAAGTATTCTACTTCCCCACACCTTCATAGAACAAACAGTCTGTGTTCAACTTAATGAATGGCTATAAAAGAGTAACTGGCTAGATCAATCTGGATTCAGACCCAGTTATGGAACAGAAATAGTCCTCGTATCCCTGCTAGATGATCTTCACAGAAACTGAGCCAAGGGATTCGCCTCGATGTTAGTACTGCTAGATTTCTCAGCAGCTTTTGACACTTTTGATCTTGATATCTTTCTAACACGACTGACAGAATTAGGTATCAGTGGAACAGTACTTGCCTGGTTCAGATCCTATCTATCAGACAGGCAGCAATCCATAATGTTTGGCAACAATTCATCACCACCATGGACACTGACCAGCGGGGTACCACAAGGATCGATACTGTCACCTATTCTGTTCCATATCTACCTCAAGCCACTAGCTGAGCTGATTCGGTCAATGGACACTCAGTTCTACATCTATGCGGATGATGTGCAGCTACTCATACCCATTGAACCTGACTTACCTACAGCCTTGAATAAACTGATTACCTGTCTAACATCAATTCAAGAATGGGCGAAACTCAGCAAACTTTGCCTGAACCCAAGTAAAACCGAGCTTCTCTGGGTCCCTAACACAAGTGGATACATACCTGACATCAAAATCCCTTTTGGAAAGTATTAACTACCCCTCAAATCACAAGTCAGGAACCTTGGAATACAGCTAGATTCAACACTTACTCTGATTCCCCAAATCCAAGCAACCTTCAAGAGCTGCTTCTACTATTTGTGACAACTACGCTGCCTCTCTCCTTACATCGAGAAGGTAAATCTTATCCCAGTTGTGCATGCCATGGTAACATCAAGACTGGATTACTGCAATGCACTATACAATGGTCTGACTACAAAGGGCCTGCACCAGCTCCAGTTGATTCAGAATGCAGCAGCAAGACTCGTAGAAGGTTGCAAGCGACGTGCCCACATCACACCATTTTTGCAAAAACTTCATTGGCTACCAGTACAATACAGGGCTAAATTTAAATGTCTGATCTTCAAAGCCTTGAAAGGAAATGGCCCCAAGTATCTGAAGAATAGGATGATCCTCCACACACCGCCAAGGACACTAGGGTCCACCCAAGGACTTTCACTAACTACACCCTCTCTAAAAGACATTACACGATGTGATACCCGCAAGCGAGCCTTCTCCGGAGTAGCCCCCACACTCTCGAATGCATTGCCTGAAAGGCTCTGCTTGGCACAAGACTATCTCTACTATAGGAAGCAGGTAAAAGCTTGGCTCTTCAACTAAGCCTCTAATGGAAGAAGTAACTAACTTGTTAGTCTCACTCCCACACACAAGGAGTGACTCGGGCTGCACATACTGCAGCGGGACATGTTTATCCACTCCTTCATGTGCAATTTGCTTCAAATCAGTCACCTTACTTTCTAATTCTGCCTACTTTCTTACCCATTTATATGTTACAAATTTGCCCTACCCTTTTCTACCAATTATAATGTTCTATTACATATTGTGTTGACATTGCTAGTATACCATGCCATACTTTGTATTGTTTTCGAATATTTTTACTGCTGTAATTGCTCATGTTTGATCTATTCTTACTGTACACTGCCTTGAGTGAACTCCTTCAAAAAGGCGGTAAATAAATCCTAATAAATAAAATAAATTAATACATTCTATTTGCTTTCTTTGCTGCCGCTATGCACTGAGCAGAGGATTTCAAAGTATCATCAACGATGACACCTAGATCCCTTTGTTGGTCAGTGACTCCTAATGTGGAACCTTGCATCACATAATTCTAGTTCGGGGTCCTCTTTCCCACATGCATCACTTTACACTTGCTCACTTTAAATGTCATCTGCCATTTGGGTGCCCAGTCTCCCAATCTCGTAAGATCCTCTTTCAATTTTTCACAATCTTCTTGTGATTTAACAACTTTGAATAACTTTGTGTCATCAGCACATTTAGTTATCTTACTAGTTATTCCCATCTGTAGATAATTTATAAATATGTTGAAAAGTAATGGTCCTAGTACAGACCCCACTATCTACCTTTCTCCATTGGGAATACTGACCATTTAGCCTTACTCTCTGTTTTTCTATCTTTTAACCAGTTTTTAATGCAGGATAGATCAGTACCTCCTATCCCATGACTTTCCAGTTTCCTCTGGAGTCTTTCATGTGGTACTTTGTCAAATGCCTTTTGAAAATCCAGATACAGAATATTGACTGGCTCACCTTTACCCATGTTTGTTCACCCCTTCAAAGAAATGTAGTAGATTGGTGAGGCAAGATTTCCCTTCATTAAATCCATGCTGACTTTGTCTTACTTATTTTTTTTATTTTTGTTACATTTGTACCCCGCGCTTTCCCACTCATGGCAGGCTCAATGCGGCTTACATGGGGCAATGGAGGGTTAAGTGACTTGCCCAGAGTCACAAGGAGCTGCCTGTGCCTGAAGTGGGAATTAAACTCAGTTCCTCAGTTCCCCAGGACCAAAGTCCACCACCCTAACCACTAGGCCACTCCTCTACTCTACTCTATTTGGATTTTGCTTACACCTTTTTCAGTAGTAGTTCAAGGTGAGTTACATTCAGGTACGCTGGATATTTGTGTCTCAGGAGGGCTCACAATAAGTTTGTACCTGAGGCAATGGCGGGTTAAGTGACATGCCCAAGATCACAAGGAGCAGCAGTGGGATTTGAACTGGCCAGCCATGGATTTCAAGACCGTTGCTCTAACCACTAGACCACTTCTCCACTCCACACTTAGTAATCCATCCTTATGCATATGCTCCTAAATTTTGTTCTTTATAATAGTCTCTACCATTTTGCCCGCCACCGGCGTTGGGCTCACCGGTCTATAATTTCCTGGATCACCTCTAGAACCCTTTTTAAAAATTGGTATTACATTGGCTACCCTCCAGTCGTCCGGTACAGTGCTTGATTTTAAAGATAAATTACATATTACTAACAATAGTTCTGTAAGCTCATTTTTCAATTCTGTCAGTAGTCTGTTCCAGGCGATTTGCTACTCCTCAATTTGTATGATTGCCCCATTACATCTTCCAGGTTTACAGAGATTTGTTTCAGTTTCCCTGACTTGTCTGCATTGAATACCAGTTCTGACACCGTTATCTCTTTAGGCAGATCCGCAGACAAGCGGAGAACTGGAACGCCCCACGGGAGAACACAGGTATAAGAGAAAGTGGGATACATGTTTCTTGATTATTGTATTATTTTATTAGTTTTTATCTTGTTACGTTTTTCATTACGAATTGTTTCTATATTTTAACTTTTGTATTTAAGTTGTACATATAGGTTTGACTTTTATCTAATTTTTATGTATATGTTATATATGTTTTGTAGACTCCTGATCCAGGCCTAATGGCTGAAACACAACTGTTGTGTCGAGTCATTTTTCATCAGTAAACAAGTGTTTTTTAAGATCCATCTCTCCAGGCTTTGTATCTCCGTGGTCAAACATCCCACTGTCTCTTATACCGTTATCTCTCCTGCATCTTCCTTGGTGAAGACCGAATTAAAGAATTCATTTAATTATTATTTATTATTATTATTATTTGTAGCATTTGTATCCCACATTTTCCCACCAATTTGCAGGCTCGATGTGGCTTACATTTGCCGTAATGGCGGTTGCCATTTCCGGGTAATTGGTAATGCATACATGGAACAGATAACGGTATACCTACATACATGGTAACATACAAGTAGCATAGCATGCTTGGAACAGAGAGGTAACATGGTAACATACAAGTAGCATAGCATATTTGGAACAGAGATGTAATCAGTCAAGTGGTAAGAAATTATTTGTGTCTATGTCATGTAAAGTCTTGTTATTTAGTATTTAAGATGGATGTTTATTGTATGCCTTCTTGAATAGATCTGTTTTCAGTAGCCTTCGGAAGATAGTTAGGTCTTGCGTTATTTTTATGGCCTTCAGTAGTGTGTTCCATAGCTGTGTGCAGATGTATGAGAAACTGGTCCCGTATGTGGATTTATATTTTAGCCCTTTGCAGTTAGGGTAATGGAGATTGAGGAATGTGCGTGCTGATTTTTTTGCATTCCTGATAGGCAAGTCTATAAGGTCTGACATATAGGTCGGGGCTTCCCCGTGAATGATTTTGTGGACCAGGGTGCAGAATTTGAACGCAATGCGTTCTTTTAGTGGGAGCCAATGTAGTTTCTCTTAGGGGTTTGGTGCTTTCGTATTTCGCTTTCCCAAATATGAATCTGGCTGCTGTATTTTGAGCGGTTTGAAGCTTCTTAATGATTTCTTCTTTACATCCAGCATAACTGGCATTGCAGTAGTCTAGATAGATTGCTTAACACCATTGATTGTACTAGGCTGCGGAATACTTCCCTTGGGAACAAAGGTTTAATTCGTTTGAGTTTCCACATTGAGTAAAACATTTTTTTTGCTGCATTTTTCGCATGATCTTCAAGTGTGAGATTTCGGTCGATTGTGAGTCCCAAAATTTTTAAGCTGTCTGAGACCGAGAGGGTGTAATCCGGAGTGTTTATGGTATTGGTTTTGTTTGTATTATATTGTGATGACAGGATGAGACATTGTGTTTTTTCTGCGTTTAACTTTAGTTGGAATGCGTCCGCCCATGAGTTCATTATTTGGAGGCTGTGTGTGATTTCATTTGTGATTTCGGTTATATCTTGTTTGAATGGAATATATATCGTGACATCATCTGCACAGATGTACGGGTTAATTCCTTGGTTGGATAGCGATTTGGCTAATCATTAAGTTAAAAAGAGTCAGCGAGAGCAGTGATACTTGTGGTACTCCGCATTCAGGTTTTCATGGTGTTGATGTTTTTGAGCTTGATATCACTTGGTAGGTTCTTGCTGTTAGGAAGCCTTCGAACCATCTAAGTACATTTCCTCCAATCCTGAAATAATCCAGTATGCCCTTTTTACCCCTCGGTCATCTAGCGGTCCAGCTGATTCTTTTGCCGGCTTCTTGCTTCTTATATACCTAAAGTTTTTACTATCAAGGACGACATGCATCTTTTGACACAAATTGGAAGATGGGCGTCCTTCTCACAGGGTCACCCAAATCGGGATAATCGAAAACCAATTTTGGGCATCCCGAACTGCTTTCCGTAGCAGGGATGACCAAAGTTTACGGGGCGTGTTGGAGGTGTAGCGAAGGCGGGACTTGGGCGTGCCTAACACATGGGCGTTCTCGACCCATAATGGGAAAAAAAATGGTGTCCCTGACGAGCACTTGGACTACCACCTGTTCCTGTTTTTCTTACGACCAAGGCACAAAAAGGTGCTCGAACTGACCAGATGACCACCGGAGATAATCGGGGATGACCTCCCCTTACTCCCCCGTGGTCACTAACCACCTCCAACCCTCAAAAAAACATCTTTAAAAATATTTTGTTCTAACCTCTATGCCAGCCTCAAATGTCATACTCAGGTCCATCACAGCAGTATGCAGGTCCCTGGAGCAGTTTTAGTGGGTGCAGTGCACTTCAGGCAGGTGGACCCAGGCCCATCCTCCCCCTATCTGTTACACTTGTGGTGGTAAATGTGAGCCCTCCAAAACCCACCAGAAACCCACTATACCCACATCTAGGTGCCCCCTTCACCCGTACGGGCTATGGTAGGTGGTGTACAGTGGTGGGTAGTGGGTTTTGGGTGGCTCAGCACACAAGGTAAGGGAGCAATGTTCCTTGGAGCAATTTCTGAAGTCCACTGCAGGTTGCCCGGTTGGTGTCCTGGCATGTCAGGGGGACCAGTGCACTATGAATTCTGGCTCATCCCACAACCAAAGGGCTTGCATTTGGTCGTTTCTGAGATGGGCGTCCTCGGTTTCCATTATCGCCGAAAATCAAAAACGACCAAGTTTAGGGATGACCATCTCTAAGGATGACCTAAATTTCAAGATTTGGGCGTCCCCTACCATATTATCGAAACGAAAGATGAGCATCTTGCTTGTTTTGATAATATGGGTTTCCCCGCTCCTCTATCAGGATGTTTTGCGAGGATGTCCTCAGCAAAACTTGGGCATCCCTTTTGATTATGCCACTCTATATGTTTTTGCCTCATAGTCTTTGCCTTCCTTATCAGGACTTTGCATTTGAATTGCCATTCCTTATGCTGTTTCCTATTATTTTCATTCTGATCCTTTTTCCATTTTCTGAAGGATTTTCTTTTATCTCTAATAACTTCCATCACCTCACTTTTTAACCATGCCGGCTGCCGTTTGTACCTTTGATTTCCTTACCATCCTTGATTTATGGACAATGAATTTCTATCTGGTTACTTGAAAGTTCTTATAAGTACATCTTTCACCTATTTGTGCTGTCACTTGTTGGAATTTTCTCTCTTTCATATCTTCCCTGTGTGAATTTTCTTTTACACTATTGGAAGAGTTTCTATACTTGTGCACTTTTCTCCTATCCAAAACAAACTGGAATTTCTTTGTAGGTTGGTTGTGACATCTTTTAAGCACTTGAAGATCATAGCAAACTTCTCATCCTCTAGAAGTTCTTTCTGATGTTTATATGTAAGGAACCTTGTTTGTATGCAGGAACCCTCTGTTTTTTTCAAATTCTCTTACCAAATGGATAATGCCTTCAACCTCCTTTGTTTCATGCTGAGAAAGGAAAAACATTTTTTTTTCTTTTCTATCCTATATTTTCCTTTTTCGGTGCTTTTTCTTCAAGGAAGAGTGAAATCTACCTCATTTTTAGTAGTGCTTCTTCTGAAGTTTGCTAACTCCTTCCCAAGCATTTTTCTCTATAATGGATGAAATTCAAAGCAAAGTTTCTGATATGTCTATACTGTTTTGCATATACTTATTCAGCACTTGAGATGTGTTAATCTGAGTTTTTGAGGTCTCACTCACGTGGGACACTGCTTTCCACAGGTTCTGGATTGGTCTGAGGATGCTAAGGAAGCTGAAACTAGTATTACCTGCTAATTTTTTTTTCTTTGTCCTACGAGACCAGTCTAAATTCCCTCCTTAGTATCTCAGAAGCTACACCTTTTAGGTTCTGGACTGAACAGGCCAATTGGGCCACTAACTCAGGTCTAACCCCTTCTCAGAATAAATCAAGGTATCTACGAGTGAGAAAAATGTTAAATACTTGGAGTCCCTTCTCTCTTACTCTTCCCTTGTTTTCCCCTTGTGGCTGAAGATATATACTATTGGTATGACAATTTTCTTGAAAGAAGAAATTTGTACCATTGATTTGCCATTTGAAATACTGATGACATTATGCTGCATGGTACCCTTACAGGTTGAAGCAAGCAGAAATTTTATTTTTGTCTCATATTCTGGTCAGTGGACATAACCCACAGGTTCTGGACTGGTCTGGTGGGACTAAAGGAAAGAAAATTTGCAAGTAAGACTTAATTTCTCTATGTGAGATTTATTTTTCCTGAATTTTCTTTTTAATTTTGAAGATAAGGTTTTGGTGACGGCCTTTCAGCAGTCTGTGGTTCCTCCTCCAATGTGCACCTTCCACCTTCAGCTGTCGCACCCAGTGAATCAAGTTGCATTCCTCCAAAGTCTCCAGAGGAGTAATGATGTGGCTGTACTTGATACAAGCAATAGAATTTCCATTTACAGATACGGTGAGTGAGCTTGTGCCTTGGCCTTAGATAAGATTAGAAAAAGTACATTTGAGGTGAGCAAGTGGCTTATGAGAGGATATTTGTGATAATTTTAATAATAATAATATTTATTCTTCTATTCCATGTATACTAAAACTGGTTCAACGCAGATCACAGCACCTAAGAAACCAGGTACAGCCCGGGAAATACATTAGATATTACGTAACACAATTTTTTCCATAAAAGAACAAAATTACACGGCACTAATAAAACTTAGTTATAAACAACATTACTGTGTAGCAAATCTTTGAAACAAAAAAGTCTTTAAGGACTTTCTAAGAGATTTATAATCTGTAATAAACCATAGCTCAATTAGAAGAATCTTCCAGAGTTTTACTGCTTGAAAAGAGGAGGAGGATTCAAACAAACGAGACAGTTTCAACCCTCTAGGACTAGGGAAAACAGAAGGGTTTAACTGTCTCAGTGACTGGATTTTTACCGAAGAAACAAATTCAGATAGAATACATGGTGCTACATCATCCAAAATCTTATACAGAATGCAATAAATCTTAAGAATCACCCTAGTCTCTACCAGAAGCCAGCAAAGGCATAATATAAGTACATAAGCAGCGCCATACTGGGAAAAGACCAAGGGTCCATCAAGCCTAGCATCCTGTCTCTGACAGCGGCCAATCCAGGCTTCAAGAACCCGGCAACCCCCCCCCCCCCCCCCAAAAAAAAAAAAATAAAAATTTAATAATGTTCAGTGGACTTTTCCCTCAGGAATCTGTCCAAACCCCCTTTAAATTCCTTAAGGCCAGCTGCTGTCACTACATTCTCCGGCAACGAGTTCCAGAGTCTAACTACACGCTGAGTAAAGAAAAACTTTTTCCTATTTGTTTTAAATCTTCCATATCCTACCATATAAATATTAGGGCTGTACATTTAACACGTTAATAACGTGGCTAAGGTGCTTAATGCTTAACTAGCTTTACTGCATTCCTCTGTCTCCCCATCCCCAGTATCCAGCTTTGCCCTGTCTTGTCTCCTCCCTTCCTTCTCCCCCTCCCTCTGGCTTACTCATTTTTAGATGGTCTGGAGCTCATGCGCCGATCCCCTGCTTCTTTCTTCACCGTGACTGTAGCAGCAGCAAGCAAAAGACAGGTGCAAGGACTTTTCCCTCTGTGTGCTGCCGCTAGCTCTGCCGGACCCAGAAACAGGAAGCTAGCTATAGATAGTCTGGAGCTCGTGCTCCGATCCTCTGCTTCTCTCTTCACTGTGGCTGTAGCATTAGCAAGCAAAAGACAGGTGCAGGGATGTTCCCCTCTGCGTGCTGCCGCTGGCTCTGCTGGACCAGAAACAGGAAGTATGTAACTTCCTATTTCTGGGTCTGGCAGAGCCAGCAGTAGCATGCAGAGGGGAGCGTTCCTGTGCCTGTCTTTTTGCTTGCTGCTGCTACACCCACAGTGAAGAGAGAAGCAGGGGATAGGTGCACGTGCTCCAGACCATCTACTACTTATTATTTATCATTTCTAAAGTGCTACTAGACGTACGCAGTGCTGTACACTTGAACATGAAGAGACAGTCCCTGCTTGACAGAGCTTACAATCTAATTAGGACAGACAAACAGGACAAACAAGAGATAAACGAGTAAGCCGGTGGGAGGGGGAGAGGACAGGGAGACTGGGCAAAGCTGGAGCAGGGGGAGGAGACAGCAACTCAGGATATGGAGGATTAGGAAAAATAGGGCAACACAGGATATGGGGATGAGGTGAGACAGGGCAGTGCACACTATGGGGAGAGGAAAAGATAGGGCAATGCAGGATATAGGGGAGACAAGGCAATAATAGATGGTTGAGGGTGGGGAGAGAGAGGTGGGGCAGTGAGGGATGATGGCTTTGTTTTTTGGTAGTGGGGAAAGGAAGAGAGACTGAGTGATGGTGGATGGTTGGGTGGGGGGACCGAGAGACAGAGTAATGTTGGATGGTGGTGATGTATAAGAGAGAAGAGATGGGTGATACTGAACAGTGAGGGGGGGAAGAGACAGAGAGGTGATGCTGGATAGTGAGAGGAATGAGAGTGAGATGGGTCGATGGTAGATGATGGAGAGAGGAGGAATGCTGGATGGTTGGGGAAAGAGGGAAGAGAGGAGCAATGCTTTAGGTTGGGAAAGAGGGAAAAGAAGGAGTGAAAGGGGTGATGCTGGATGGCGGGGGGGGGGGGGGATAGATGTGGAAATGGGGGATGAAAGAAAAAAATAAAGGAGATGGTGGACATGAACAGAAGGTAGGAGAAGGGAAGAGAGGGGAATTGCACATAGATGACAGGGAAAGGAAGAGAAGAGAGAGAGAAGGATTTTCAGCCCATGGATGGAGGGAAAGGGAAGAGTTGGAAACTAGAACGACATGAGAAGGATGCTGAAAACTGGAAGAAACTTGGATGTGAAAGATGGATATAGGGCAGGGAGTGAAGGAGAATGGAGGAGAGAAAAGATAGTGAATGGACAGGAGGTCTTGGAAACAGAGTTCAGAGCACAAAGATTAGGGAACAAGATGATTAGAAAAGTAAAATTACCAGACCACAAAGGTAAGAAAAATGATTTTATTTTCAGTTTAGTAATTGAAACATGTCAGTTAGAAACATAGAAACATGACGGCAGATAAAGGCCATATGACTCATCCAGTCTGCCCGTCCTCTGTAACCCCCAGTTGTACCTGTTTCTAAGCGATCCCACATGCTTATCCCATGCCTTTTTAAATTCTGGAACAGTCCTAGACTCCACCACCTCCACCGGGAGGCCATTCCACGCCTCCACTCAGTTCTGATACTTCTTGCTGTCTATATTTTTGTACAGAACAGGAGGAAATATGAGTGGGGATGTTTTACGCGATTAATTGCGCGATCAAGAATTTTGTGTGGTTAAACCTTTTCATCTATGAACAGCCCTAATAAATATAGAAACAAGATCAGATTTTGATGATGAAAAAAATCAACCTGACTGCTGTATTCTGTATTGTCTCTAGTTTTTTAGAAATACCTTTAGAACAACGTAAATAAATCACATTGCAATAAAAGGAGCGACTGAACAAACAGTCTGAAATGAGCAATATCAAAATACGTACAAATTCTATGTAATTTCCTCATTAAAAGAAAGATTTCTAAACTATAGAATTAATTTGAACTTCTAATATACCACAAGGACCCATAACAGGAACTGCAAGTCACCATCACTTAAAATTCTGAATGTTCTCTCCCTATGCCTTATCGCTTATCCCTTTACATAAGACCAACTACATCTTTACCCTGAAAATTGTTTATCTGTTTAATCTACTATACCTCAATATTCTTAATGTAATACCAATTGTATCTTCCATTCTGAAATGTCGATCTATCATGACATCCATATAACTTACCATGTCATCCATGTACACTATGAAATGACAACTATACCTTTTACTCTGGAATGGCAATTGCCATGAAGGAACACTGTAAGCCACATTGAGCCTGCAAATAGGTGGGAAAATGTGGGATACAAATGCAGCAAATAAATAAATAAATAATGACATAAGTATTGCCATACTGGGACAGACTGAAGGTCCATCAAGCCCAGCATTATGTTTCCAGCAGTGGGCAAACCAGGTTACAAGTGCCTGGCAAGATTCCAAAACAGTACATTTTATGCTTCTTAGCCTAGAAAGAAGCAGTGGATTTTCCCTGTCCATTTAAATAATGGTCTGTGATAATGTTTAATTGATCATCATTCCTAAAATTCTAATTGATGGTGAAAAAACAAACTCTAAATTATTAAGCATTCTTATGAACATGAATTTTATTTTTTCATTATTGAATTTCAGACGATGTTGCAACATCCAGTCATTTATTAGCTGCATTCCATTTTTAATAGTTTTCTTTAGTGACCTCAGAAGATGATTGAATTGTAACTATCACAGTAATATCTGAATATCAAGTTTCAAGTTTATTCAGAATGTTCTACCCTGCCTATGGAAAAACCATTGAGTCGGCTTACAAGCAAAGGGCCCTGTTTACTAAGCTGCGCTATAGGCACGTTAGCATTTTTAGTGCGTGCTAGGAATGTATGGGTGTCTCTGGCATTAGCATGTGCTAATTTTTAGCACGCCTAAAAACGCTAGCACACCTTAGTAAACAGGGCCCTAAGTTAAAGGAGGGAAGTACACTATAAACAATAGGAAGGTGGTAGAACTACAATATAAATAGGAAAGGGGGAGGGCTCAGAGAAAGAAAGGGATGTTGCACATGTATTCAGAGTCTCAGCGGAATACAGTGGATCCCAGCCCCCTCCAGAATGAACCCAAGAGAATGGATAATTACATTGAAAAGAATTGGTGAGAGTGGGGAGCCTTGGGCACTCCATAGCCTAACCTGATATAATATTCATCTTTACCTTATAAGTCCTAGACTGTTGCCACTGCAATAGTGAGCCCTTGCGCCTTGACAGAGTGCGGAGGATCCTTGAAGCTCTGGACAACCCCTAGCTTCACCTGGGAAGCGACCATCGTTCCCCGGGAGTTGAGCCCCCAGGTGCAGGTGGCCACTAGGACTTCCGGATACTGTCGGGGTCGGACGGCCACCAGCCGTGGCAGGCAGGACTAGAACAGATCCGGAACACAGATCGGGCAGGCCGCAAGCAGAGAACAGTCAGGTTCAATCCACAGAGCAGGCAGCAAGCAGAGAGTGGTCAGATTCAATCCACAGGTCAGGGCAGGCAGCAAGCAGAGAATGGTCAGGTTCAATCCAAGTCAGCATCAACAGGAAAACCGGCAGAAGAACGCTCAATCACCAGCACCAAACCTGTAACAAGATAGAAGCCGAAGCAAGGATGGAGTCCCAGGCCAGCTCTTAAATAGGTCTCCAATCAGAGGAACCTGGCCTCAGCTGAGAGGCGAGAGATCTCATAGGGCACGCCCAAAAGACATTCAAGATGGCTGCCTCCTAGATGAGCTACCGAAGATGGCTGCTCCTCAAACGATCCTCCCAAGATGGCTGCCCTTCAGATGCTCTACCCAAAATGGTTGCTGCTTAGATGATCTTTCCAATATGGCCGCTGCCCGAGGAGCAAGGTAGGGATGCAACATAGACAAAAAGCCTCAGAACTAGTTTAACACCTTACCAGAAATCCCAGTTTTGAGTACTCTCAATAAAATGTTATGATCCACTAGATCAAATACTGATGAAAAATCAAATTGCATTATTGCAACCTCTTCAAGATGGAACCATCTACAATTTCAGTACTATAATCTGAAATCCAGATTGTGAACTGTGTAAGATGTTAAAATGTTCCAAGTAAAATAACTGAGCAGCAACCACTCCTTCCAGGATCTTGATAAACAGGGGAATGGACACAACAGGCCTATAGTTTGACAATATTGAGGGGAGTTCCTTAGCATCCTTAATAATAGATGGAAAATCTAACAATAAATCTTTGAATTCAGCTGGGACAGTTTTCATCATATATTTATTTGTTGCATTTGTATCCCACATTTTCCCACTTCTTTGCAGGCTCAATGTGGTTTACATTGTTCTGTCATGGCAATCACCATTCCAGAGTGAGAGATGTAAGTGGTATTACATAGAGAACATGAATGACAAAATAAAATTAAGCAAACATGTATAAAGAGATCATATTCGGAATAAGAGATAAAGTGGTAATGTGTTAAAGGTCATATGAAGGATCGTTGCGGTATGCCTTGTTGAAGAGACAGGTTTTCAGTGATTTCCGAAAGTTGGTTAGGTCGCGCTGGTTTTTCACGTCAAGTGGTAATGCATTCCATAGCTACGTGCCTATGTAGGAAAAGCTGGACAGACACCTAATATGCAAAACGATGTTCATATCTTGAGAACAAATGATTCAGTTCTGACCTACAGAACAGGAGCAAACTCTCTCAAGCTCCTTTCTGTTGGAGAAGAATTGAATGGAGGCAAAAAATTAGTAGGTATAATATATTCATTATAAAACATTTGGGTTTTTATTTGTTTTTTATTTTCAAAAATATTTGTTAACTGATTAGCACTAGGGACCATATTTGTATTAGATGTGGCCAGTGGCATCGCGAGGGCAGCTGACACCCTGGGCGGGTCGCCGCTGCGCACCCCCACCCCCCGGGTGCAGCGCGGCGCACCCTCCCCCTCCGGAGCGCAACCCCCCCCCCCCCCCCGAGAACATACCTGGAAGGCGGTGAGGGGCGGGCAGGAGAGCCAATTCGCCGAGTGCACGCTGCTAGGGGGTGTCGGCGCCTCGCTGGTTCCCTGCTCTTTCTGCCCCGGAACAGCAAGTAACCTGTTCCGGGGCAGAGAGAGCAAGGAACCAGCGAGGTGCCGACACCCCCCAGCGGCGTGCACCCAGGGCAGACTGCCCCACCGCCCCCCCCCCCCCTTCCTATGCCACTGGAGGTTCCGAGGGATTGGAGAACGGCGGATGTGGTCCCTCTTCACAAAAGTGGTGATAGGGAAGAAGCTGGAAACTACAGGCCGGTAAGCCTCACTTCGGTAATTGGAAAAGTAATGGAGGCGATGCTGAAGGAAAGGATAGTGAATTTCCTGAAAGCCAATGTTGCAAGATCCGAGACAACATGGTTTTACCAAAGGGAAATCGTGCCAAACGAATCTCATTGAATTCTTTGATTGGGTGACAGGAGAATTGAATCAGGGACGAGCTATGGACGTAATCTACTTAGATTTCAGCAAAGCTTTTGACACGGTTCCCCACAGGAGGCTTTTAAATAAACTGGATGGGCTGAAGATAGGACCCGAAGTGGTGAACTGGATTAGGAACTGGTTGACGGACAGACGCCAGAGGGTGGTGGTGAATGGAATTCGCTCGGAGTGAAAGGTGAGTAGTGGAGTGCCTCAAGGATCGGTGCTGGGGCCGATTCTGTTCAATATATTTGTGAGTGACATTGCCGAAGGGTTAGAAGGCAAAGTTTGCCTATTTGCGGATGATACTAAGATCTGTAACAGAGTGGACACCCCGGAGGGAGTGGAAAACATGAAAAAGGACCTACGGAAGCTAGAAGAATGGTCTAAGGTTTGGCAATTAAAATTCAATGCGAAGAAATGCAAAGTGATGCACTTAGGGAGTAGAAATCCACGGGAGACATATGTGTTAGGCGGGGAGAGTCTGATAGGTACGGATGGGGAGAGGGATCTTGGGGTGATAGTATCTGAGGATTTGAAGGCGACGAAACAGTGTGACAAGGCGGTGGCCGTAGCTAGAAGGTTGTTAGGCTGTATAGAGAGAGGTGTGACCAGCAGAAGAAAGGGGGTGTTGATGCCCCTGTATAAGTCGTTGGTGAGGCCCCACCTGGAGTATTGTGTTCAGTTCTGGAGGCTGTATCTTGTTAAGGATGTAAAAAAGAATTGAAGCGGTGCAAAGAAAAGCTACGAGAATGGTATGGGATTTGCGTTACAAGACGTATGAGGAGAGACTTGCTGAACAAAGCATGTATACTCTGGAGGAAAGGAGAAACAGGGGTGATATGATACAGACGTTCAAATATTTGAAAGGTATCAATCTGCAAACTAACCTTTTCCGGCGATGCGAAGGCAGTAGAACGAGAGGACATGAAATGAGATTGAAGGGGGGCAGACTGAAGAAAAATGTCAGGAAGTATTTTTTCACGGAGAGAGTAGTGGATGCTTGGAATGCCCTCTCGCGGGAGGTGGTGGAAACGAAAACGGTAACGGAATTCAAACATGCGTGGGATAAACATAAAGGAATCCTGCTCAGAAGGAATGGATCCTAAAGAGCTTAGACGAGATTGGGTGGCAAAGCCGGTGGCGGGAGACGAAGATGGTGCTGGGCAGACTTATACGGTCTGTGCCAGAACTGGTGGTGGGAGGCGGGGCTGGTGGTTGGGAGGCGGGGATAGTGCTGGGCAGACTTATACGGTCTGTGCCCTGAAAAGGACAGGTACAAATCAAGGTAAGGTATACACAAAAAGTAGCACATGTGAGTTTATCTTGTTGGGCAGACTGGATGGACCGTGCAGGTCTTTTTCTGCCGTCATCTACTATGTTACTATTTTGAGTCAGCTGGGGAAAAAAAATCTGAAACAATTTCTTAACATCAAGATTTCCTTACCAATTTTGAATAATACTCCTCCCTTTAATTTTTGTTTATATTACGAAATAGCCTGTCTCCACAAAAGATTTATGAGTCCTATTTTTATTCCACTTTCTAATGTGACAGGTCTGTTTGAATAATAGAAGGTCAGGGTAATATTGAGCCCACTGCAGTCTTCTTTCTTTTTTTTTTTTTTTTAGGTTGGTCTCTGCAGGTAACAACAAAAAAATAAAAATCTGGATATACAGCAGCAATATCCAGATAGCGGCTGCAGCTTAATATCTGGACATTGGATTGCGGTGATATTCAGCCGCTATCTGGATATCTATGTTTCAACAGTTTTTTATTGATGACAAAACAAGCAAACATCTCCAGCAATTGAAATGTGCAGAAAGTCAAACATCAAAATTGGATCAACAAAGACATAGTATTAACGTCAGTCATCAAACTTTATCATTTATCTCCCCCTCCCCCTTAATATAATATAATACATCAGTGCTTCTCCCCCATTACCAACCCTTAACATTCTCCTCCCCGCCCTACCTTACCCCACTCACCCCCTGACTACCAAGGTAGATGTTCGTCCAACCAATTATAAGAGCGCTTTGCCCTAGTATATATGTCATTCCACTATGTGTCAACTTCTAAGTGTTGGCAGCAGTAAATTCCAGATGGGGGGCCCTTTTTTTCTTAGGACCCCTCAATCCTCTGCTCAGCCGACCAGTGTGGAGATGCCATTGATTAATCAAAGAACGATCCCTAACGCGCCCCTCAGATGAACATATGTCTCCATGCATTTAACTGGTATGATAAGATAAGGTCTCGATTCCCCCCAGAACGCTAGTCCCCCCCCTCCCTCTCATTCACTCCACATTCATCCTAAAACATTCAACACCTGGCTTCTGGACCTTGGTGCAATGATGTTTAGATAAGCTCCCCACACTCTAATGAACAGCTTCCTTCTTTTTTCAGAATAGCAGGCCCCGTGTGCTTCCCATAGCATCAGTGCATGCAGTTTATTCCTCCAATACCAATAGGATGGAGGGGTGCTAGAAATCCAATGATTGAGTATACATTTTTTCCCCAGGATGCAGGACTTACTGAGAAACAATTTCTCCTCTCGATTCCCCATTATCCACACCGCTCCCGAGCTGAACAGTGCTTGATCGAAGGAGATGGTTATTCGCCGCCCTAGGGTCTCCGGTAAAAATCGGGCAAGAGCTGCCCAGAACTTCAAAATGGCCCCACACTGCCACATCCCATGTGTCAAAGACGGCATGTTCGCCCCACATTTCCTGCTTTTATCCGAGTCTTCTACCCCTGCTCGCCATGCCTGTTTGCCCGAAAAATAGGCCCTGTGTATTGATATGAAGTGGCATCCTGCAACTCCGCACTGTGTACTACCCCTGGGATTCCTTTGAGTGCTGTTAGGACATTCCCTTCTGATGTTCCTCCCTGTTTCCTTCCTCCAGCGTTCGACCACCTCACTGACATCCCTTTTAGGCTTAAACTCTCTCAGAGCCTTATGGAACCATGATATTGATACCTGCCCCGCTGCATCCCCTGCTAGAAATTCCCTAACTTTCCCCCCAAATTCCGTCAACAGAGTGGACTGGGGCAGTCCCCTGATGTAATGCGCCAGCTGCATATATGCCAGTTCCGTCATAGGCCTCCCACATATCTCCCAGAGAACTCCGCATATGGCATCACCTTCCCATTGGATTGAACAAAGTGTTCCAGCAGTGACACGCCCCGCCTCTCCAGGTCTCTAAAGACACGATTATCTCTTCCCGCCGGGAAGTCTGCATTCCCCGCAATTGACAGTAACCCATTACTCTCCGGATTCTGCCCCCAATATCTTAACAGAACCCTCCAGGCGTATCGCATGGGCTTTAAAAGCACACTATCTTTTACCTGCTTTGGGAGTCCCCCACTCTTCGCATGCAGTAAATAACTCATAGACCATGGCTTAAAGTAAACTTGTTCCCATCCGATATCTGTATAGGTGGATGTCCAGGTTCCAGTCCCTTAAGTGTCTTAACAAACAAGCCTGATTGTAATCGCTCATCTCAGGCATGCCCAAACCACCCCTCACCTGGGCTCCAGACAAGTGGTGCCATCGCATTTTCGGTTTTCTTCCAGCCCAGCAGAACCACACCACGTGTCTCTGTAGTGCCCTCAGGTCTTTCCTCAAAAGTCTGAGAGGCAGGGCCTGTAGCACATAGAGAGCCACCTCGGGAATATGATCATACGATATAAGTGTATTCTACCCATAAAAGATAACGGTAGCGAGGCCCACGCAGATAGCTGTTCTTTAGTGTCTCTGAGCAACTGGGGGATATTATAACTATACAGTTGCATCGGGTTAAGCGGCATCTGCACCCCTAGATATTTGAATGCTTCTTTCGCTTTCCGCATTGGAAATTGATCCCAAACTGTTTGTCTCACCCCCTCACTTGCCAAAGCCTCCGATTTTACTAAGTCGAGTTTGAACCCCGAGAAATCTCCATATTCTCGTAGACTTTCCATTAAGTATCGCAATGACGTCTGGGGGTCTGTGATCAGAACCAACAGATCATCTGCAAAGGCCGCTGTTTTAAACTCTCTACCCTGGGTACTCACTCCTTTTATGTCCACATTCCTCCTTAATTCCCTCAATAGTGGATCTAATGTCAGTACAAATAAGAGAGGTGATAAGGGGCACCCGTGTCTGGTTCCCCGACCAATAGAAAACCATTCTGAACACAGCCCATTGACACTGATTCGCGCCGTGGGTCCATTATAGAGTGTCGCCACAGCATCCGCAAAGAACCCATCGATACCATATGCCCGTAGTACCTCAAACAAGAACTCCCAGTCCACTCTATCGAAGGCCTTCTCCGCATCAAAACTGATTAGCATAGCTTCTTGGCTTTCCCTCTTTACCCATTCCAATGTCCCCAGGATCCTTCTAATGTTCTTTGCAATTTTCCTTTCTCTAACAAAACCCACCTGGGTCTCCTCGAGCAGAGTCGGTAGAAACCAAGATAGCCGGTTTGCCAAGATCCTAGCCAATAACTTGGTCTCTGTGTTCAATAGTGAAATGGGCATATAGGATTCCGGGATGTGTGCTGGTTTACCCGGCTTTAATAGTACTGTGATATGAGCCTGGTTCAGATGCGCTGACATCCTTCTCTCTCGGATCAGGACATTAAAGATCTCTGAGAGTACCTTGCCTATTTCTGATCTAAGCAGCTTATAAAATTCATTTCAGAGTCCATCAGGTCCAGGTGCCTTGCCTAGGGGGCTCTGCTTTATCACCCAATCTACCTCATCCTCCGTTACGGGTGCGTTTAGGATATGCACCTCTTCTCTGTCCAGGCGAGGTAAGTTCTACATTGGCCAGGTAAGCCTTGCTAGGTGTTACAATCTCTCCCTGTGGCTTATATAATTTTTAAACACTCCAGCTACATCTCTATCAGTATGCACCCAAACCCCCTGTGTGTTTGTCATTGTAAGTATCTTCTGAGGACCCTCCCTTCTGTTTATGAGCCTCGCTAGAAATCTTCCCCCCTTGTTGGCAAATCGATAAAGCTGATACTTATAGTATAGTAACATAGTAGATGATGGCAGAAAAAGACCTGCATGGTCCATCCAGTATGCTGCTGATTTCTGCGCGTTGTGGTGTAGGAGCTCATTAAGCGCCTGTTGTGTCTTTAATAGCTGGGACCACAGCTCCTGCGAGTGTGCCTTTCCATATTGCCTCCTTAATGCTGTCACCTTCCTCTCCAGTCGCATCACCTCCCTCTGTCTCACCTTTTTCCTAAAGCTCGTATATGCTATAATCTCTCCTCTGAGGACCGCTTTAGCAGTCTCCCAAAAGAGCACTGGATCGTCCCTATGGCCCGCATTATCCTCTTGAAAGTTAGCTCAACATGTCTTCAGGTGAGGTATAAACTGATTATCTCTATAGAGGTATGCGGGAAAGTGCCATATGAAATCTCCCCGCTCCTCCCTGTCCAAACATAATCCCAGGGATACCCATGCATGGTCAGATATTGCTATGGGACCTATTGTGGCTTCCGTTACCCGGGCAAATACATCCTTAGCTGCTAGTATGTAATCGATACGGGAGAGCGTAGAGTGTTCGCGTGAGAGGTGCGTATAGTCCTGATCCAGCAGATGCAAGGTTCTCCAAACGTCCACCACATCCAGGGCCTCCTCTAACATCCCAAGACCTCTCAAAGTTCTGGACAACTCCTGTGCTGTTGGTTGTGATTGATCCATTTTTGGGTCCATGACCTCATTGAAATCCCCTCCCATTACCACCGGCCCCTTGCCCATGTCTCGCATCCTGCAGAGAAGTTGCCTATAAAACTGCTTCTCAGATTTGTTAGGTGCATAAATGTTGCATAACAGGAAAGGGTGTCTGTCTAGTTCAACCGACACCAATACAAACCTCCCCCTTTTATCCCAAATTGTTTTTTTAATTTGCACATGGATTCCCTTCCGGAACAGGATAATCACCCCCCCTTTCCCATCTACAGCTGGGGATTCCACAACTTTACCCACCCACCAACGTCTCAACTTCTCGTGTTCAGCCTTAGATAAGTGCGTTTCTTGGAGAAAAGCTACTGCTGTTTTCTGTTCATTAAGTACTTTAAAAATTTTATATCTTTTGATGGGGGAGTGTATACCCCCTACATACCAGGTTATGATTTTTAACACTGACATCCCCCCACCATATCCCACGCTCTTGACAGTTGTTTCTGTAACTCACTCCCCCAGAGGGTGTCCCAGCCTCCACCCCCCAGGTATACTTCCCAGCCTCGCACCGCTACTTTTCTATGTTTGAAGCCAACCATTCTTCCTCTCCACACTCTCACATCTTGCACCCACATTCGTACCCCTATCTCCCCCCTCCCCACTCAATCTCCCCTCCCCTCTCCTCCCAACCCCCTTCCCTCATACGTTACCCCTTCCATGCCCATTGGCAATTGAACTTCCCTCTCAGGGCGTGGGACTTCTTTAATGTCTGCGAGGGCCCAACCCCTCTCTCTGTCCTGGTCACTTGACCTTTCTCTTTCAGGAGTTCAAGTATGCATGTACTACATCCGCATTCCAAGCTAGCACCAACGGGTGCAACATCCAAACGAAAGTCTCCACTCTGACGCTTCTCCCGCCAACAATGCTCCCTGCAATCCGCCAACTCTGCAATATCGCTGTGCTTCAGCCGTTGTTTTGCCCACGTGCTCCATCCGCAGCCCCAAGCAGCTTATCCACATGTTCCTTCGCTGCTTTAAAAGAGTCAAAATACAATACTTGCCCATTGCTGATCACTTTCAGACGGGCCGGATACAATAGGCTAAACTTATATTTGAGCCCAAACAATTTGGAACAAAGAGGAGCAAACTCCTTTCTGGCCGCTGATACTTTTAGCGAATAGTCCTGGAAACACAGGATTCTTCTTCCTTGGTATTCCAGCTGTTTCCCAGCTCTCAGCTTTTGTAAAATTTCCACTTTATGGGAATAGTTCAGGATCTTTAATATAGCCTCCCTTGGTCTGTCCGCATTATCTCTTCGTGGACCTAGCCTGTGGGCTCGTTCGATTTTCAGCCTGCCCTCCAGACCTGGTTCCTCCAGCGGTTCCGGGATCCATTTTTCTAAAAAGGCGCCAAGATTTTTTTCCGGCAGGGCCTCCGGCAAACCCACTAACCATAAATTGTTACTCCTAGAATGATTTTCTAGGTCCTCCAGCCTCGATTCTAAGTCTGATAACCGGGACTCATGCTTGGGCTGCACCTCTGCTAGTTTCCGTATTTCATCCTCCGCTTGCCCCAATCGCTGCTGTGCCTCGTGCAGATCTGCTACCAGCGCTGTATGCCGCTCTTCCATCCCGTCTAGTTTGTCAAGGATGAGCTGTAACTTCTGCCCCACCGTTTGCTCTACCGCCAATTTGACTTCCTCCGTGATTTCGGCTGCCCACAAGGAGCTTGGTGATGGGGAGTCTGGAGCACTTTTGTCCGCCATCTTGGCATCCAAGATTCGCGCTCTCTCCTTGGGCTCTTTCCGCCCTGTTTTTGCCGCCATCCAGCACTTTTCTGTTTTCCTTTGTGGAGCTTGGTATGTGCGCTTTCTCTCTCGGAGCCTTCCGTGTATTTTTTATTGATTTCGGACGCCGTTTGCTAGTGCGGGTTATTTAGTGTCCTGGAGCAGTGCGGTCTTCCGACTCACCGCTTCATTCCCCAACCAGAAGTTCTCCTATCTGGATATCTAATCAGTATACGCTTAGGACGGCCTTTTGTTTTCTGTCGAAAGTTATGCAGATAGTTATCTGAATACTGCTGGCTGTTCCCCGGCAATGCCCACAGATTGTCCTGGTACGATCTAGATGATGCTGAAGCAGTTGGAGGAAATATTCAGTGGCAATATCTGGGTAGTATTGCTGAATATTGGGATCATCAGCATTTATCTGGCTAGCAGGACCTGCTAACTGGTAAGCCCTTTTCCTTAGTGTCCCACAGATCAGTCCAGAACTTGTGAGTTATGTCCATCTACCAGTTGATGGAGATAGAGAAAGTAGATCTGTATGATTCACCCACAAAGAGGACCATACAGCTGTAGAACACTCAGTTTTTTCCTGTTTCCAGTTTCTACTGGTTCAGTTGAGTAAAACTTCTTTTCAGCAAAACAATGAAGTAAGGGGGGACCTTGTTAGGAGTTGAGGTACCGTCGGATTTGAAGAAGTGGTTATGTGCAGCTGGTTCCTGGATCTGATAGCTTTTCTGGTTACCAGTTGAGCGCTAGGAGTTTTTGTTTTTTTTTTTAAATTATAATTTTTAAATTTACAATTCAAGTGAAAACACTTGTCAAGAAATACAGATAAGCATATAATTTAACAGATAAATTTTTCAAGGCATATTTTAACAATCTTCTTTAGACCACAATTATTGTCGGGGGGAGTTTCATATTATTCCAGGAGAAAGAAAACTTTAAAGTAAAAATTAAACCAGCATATAGCTTTACACACCAATCCAGAAATCAAATTCAATTAACCCCACTTAGATACTAGGTTGCCAACAATTTCTTGTAATTCACAAATGTTTTTAAATGCTCAGGATTGAAGAAGATATATTTAAGCCCCAAATACTTTATCACACATTTGCAAGGGTAGTTCAGGTAAAAGGAGGCACCTATTTCTAAGACCTCCTTTCTTATTGCTAAAAATGCCCTTCTTCGTTCCTGGGTCTGTCTGGCAACATCTAAGTACATCCATATTTTCGCCCCACAAAACAGGGACTGTGCATTTCTAAAGAATAACCGTCTAACTGCTTCCAAATCCTGTTCAAAAATAAAAGAAACAATTAAGGTAGTTCTTTCAGAGTCCTCATTTAAAGAGGACTCTAAGATTTCAGTTAAATTCAAATTTTGTCCTTTCTTTTCTTTTTGTGACTCCATATCCATTCCTGGTTCACTTTTCTTTTTTTGTGGAAGATAGTAGATTTTATTTATCGGAATATGTTCTGGGGAATATTTCAAGACCTCTGTTAAGTATCTTTTAAATGCATCTAAAGGTGAAATTCCAACAGTTTGTGGAAAATTTAAAAAACGCAAATTCAATCTGCGGTTATAATTTTACAATTGTTCAAGCTTCCTATGAATTGCTGTATTATCTTTTATAATCGCATTAGAAGTTCCTTGGAATCTTTCCACTTCTTTTTTAAATTGATCCATTTGGTTTTTAGAGTCAATTTTTATGGTATCTATAGATTTAGAAAGATTGTCCACAGTACTCACGAGTGTTGACATACCATCAGTTGCGTTAGAAATCTTCGTATCTAGTTGTTGGAGAGCTTCCCATATGCTCTCAAGGGTAACAGTCTCAGGTTTTACCAAAGAAACTCTATGGGTTTGAAGACCCAGCGGTTTCAAACCTCCGTCGATTCGACTCCCATCCTGACCTCTAACTTGGGATACTACCTCGAGCACTTCCGGTTCGGGCGTCCCAACAGGAGAGAGAAGACCTTCGGGTGGAGACGGTACGTGGGGTTGCCGGGGCGAGAGAGTAACATCAAGTCCCAATTCTCGTAGTTCTCCCGACAATGAGACAGCAGGACAGCTCCCGGCTAATATTTCTGGCATTCGCTCGGTGAACCTCTCGATTGATGGCTGCGAAGGAGAAGAGGTCCTGACCGATGAGGTCCCGGTCTTTACCGCTCCTTTACGCTTTGTATGCGGCATAATGCTAAAGGTATATCTTGTTTATTCACTACCGTCGTTGTCGAGAGGTTTCCGCGCTAGGAGTTTTTGAAGTGTTTACTTCACCTGACGATTTCTCTGTTAGATGAGAATACTCAGGCCAGTCTGGGTCCCCTCTACCTCCCTTTCCCAACCAGCATGACATGATTCTGTTTCCAGAGAAACCACAAGTATAATTTCTTGTTCTTGTGTGATTAGCACTGTTTATCAGTAGGCAGTTTTACTCTGTTAAGGAGTCCTGGTTACTATTCACTTTAGGAATTTGTCTGTTCAGACATTTCAGGACTTTCCTGCTGTGAATGCTGCTCTTCGTTTTATTTATTTATGTATTTATTTATTTATTTTCATGAGCTGTTTATTCATTATCTGTGTCCCTCACCTATCACTTCTTTTCTTTCTCAGTGCATCAGCAGTGGCCATAGCAGTTTCTTCCTTCCGAATCTGCCTTCCATGGCTAGGCGGTTCCCCAGAGATCAGACCTACTTACCCACCCACCTGTAGGTCCCCCCTCTCCTGAGCCTATCTTATGATAACTCGTGGTTCAGTAGAAGGCTGATGATTTTATATCCATTTAAAGGGAAAAATTCACTTTAGTCCATTCCCAGTCTGCACCCTCTAAATTAAGCGCTTCAGTTTTGATTTTAAAACCTATCACAGCTCTATGTTATTTGTGATAAAATAACCAAGAGAAATATTGGGTTTTGATAATGTCAATATACCACAACATAGTAACATAGCAGATGACGGCAGAAAAAGACCTGCACAGTCCATCCAGTCTGCCCAACAAGATAAACTCATATGTGCTACTTTTTGTGTATACCCTACTTTGATTTGTACCTGTCCTCTTCAGGGCACAGACCGTATAAGTCTGCCCAGCACTATCCCTGCCTCCCAACCACCAGTCCCGCCTTTCACCACTGGCTCTGGCACAGACTGTATAAGTCTGCTCAGCACTATCCCCACCTCACAACCACCACCATTTTTCAAATGGAGTCGCTAGAGAGTGAGTGGGAATCCTTCCTGCCTGGGCTAATCCACTGGACCACCAGGTATCGTGAGGTAGGCTCTCAAGGGTGAGGGGGATCTCTGGAGGGAGGGGTCTGATTTTGGGGGTCGGATCCACATCTTCAGTTGCTACCTGGAAACTATGCATGTGCTGGCTGATTTTTTTACGGTAACCAACCCCTTCGACTGTACCGTATAATAATTTTACCATTGACAACGTGTCCTACCCCCTAGATACTATTCTTAAGGTACTGGGTGTATTAGACAGTCAGCTCATATTCGAGCCTCAGGTTTTCTCAGTAGTGAAAAAATCCTTCAGGTCCCTTTGAAAGCTGAGGAGAATTGGCTCATATTTCTCGCCTGACATATTTAGACTGCTAGTTCAATCCTTGGTTTTAACTCAATTCGATTACTGCAATTCTGTCTATACTGGATGTAAGGAGGGTGTCCTAAAATGGCTGCAGACGTCCCAAAATACAGCAGCTAGGTTTGTCCTCAAGGTATTGCGTTTTGATAGAGCCATTCCATTTTTATGCCCATTAAAGCCAGGTTTATTTTTAAATTGTGTTTTTGTCTTTCAAATATTGCATGACATTGGATTACATGCAGCCCTTAATAACTGTTCCCCTACGTAATATAACTTCATCTTCCAGGTCGCAAGAGTGAGCAGACTTTAGATACCAAGTTGCTAAGTGGTGGAATTCACTGTCAGTGGTCAGCCTGAAAACTTTCATCTTTGAGAGGTGTCTACCCATTGATGGAGTGTGTTAGATTGTAACTGGTCATCAATGGTTCTTCTGCCTCTTAAATTACTTTGAATATCAGGCTCAATGTCTTTTGGGTCAGCTGCCCCATGGAAGGGGAACTATACCCTGGGGAAGAGGGGAAATTCACCAGGACTGCTGCATAGAATAGTAAGCTTTGTGCACATTATGGTTAACTCTGAGGCAGTGGAAGGGGGGGGGGGGGGCGGTCCGCCCTGGGTGCACGCCGCTGGAGGGTGTCTGCTCCGCTGGTTCACTGCTCTCTCTGCCCCGGAACAGGTTACTTCCTGTTCCGGGGCAGAGAGAGCAGGGAACCAGCGGAGCCGATGCAGCTACCAGCGACGTGTACTCGCGGCGGAGCGGCCCTCCCGCCGACCCCCTTTGGTAAGAATGTAAGAATGGGCTCGAGGGGGGGTGCGCCGTGCTGCACCCGGGGGGGGGGGGAGGGTGTGCAGTGGCGAACCGCCCCGGGTGTCAGCCGCCCTCGCTACGGCACTGCTCTGAGGAGAACATTTTAGTAACTATGTAATTTGCACACTGAGCTATGGCGATTATATACACAGTTCTGTGTTTTGTTTTCCAGGTCATAGTGTAGTTAAGAATGAAATGGTAAAGGTTGAACCAGCTGGAGGAAGTGGATATAAACTGATTCCTGTAATGCCTTATCTGGAGAAGATATACAGGTAGGAAAACACCAATTAGGTTGTGAAGGATTCTTGGGCATCTGTCTATGGCCAAAATCTGTAGAGAGATGTTGGGATTTTTTAATTGCCTTTTTGCCACTTTGCAATATTCCAATTAAATATGTGCAAAAACAAACAAGCAAAATAAAAACCCTGCATAAATATATTCCATAGTCACTATTTAGAGTTCAGAATGTTACCTCTGCAATATTTTTTGTATACAGGCACATCACTATATATCTTAACAGCATTCTTAATGCCCTTCCCTCCCCCACCCCCACACTTCCCCTCTGTCTGATAATTATTGTTCTTTGCAATGTAAGAGTTGTCAGGAGTGAATCTTTCAGCACTATTCGTATGTCTGTGTCCGGTTGATAAGCGACTCAATTGTAGGTGTGGAGATCAGCATTCATCCATAGCCATGGATCAGACCCTTCTGTCTTTTGGGGTTTTTAACATCTGATTGGGTGGAAAAGGGTTGAGAGAACTATTCGTGCCTGGAATACTCCCCATCCCCCCCCCCCCCCCCCCCCCCCCCGGGGTAAGAAATATTTCATCTTCATTTCATGGTTAAGTGCTGTTTTGACTTTTGTGACTGAGCACAGCTGCTTCTGGAACTAGACCCAGTGTTATACAGAGAGTCCTATGTCCTTCCCCTCCCTTTTAAGAGCGTTGGGGCTGGATTGCGTTATCTTCAGCTGTGCAGAAGTATGCGATAATCTGTTCCTGATTTGTTAGAATATAAGCATGTAGTTCTTACTGGAGATTGGTGTGTACAAGTCTTTAATCAAGTCTCAGAGAGGACTGCAGTATTTGGGCTGCACCTTTGAGGGTTTAGTTGATATCTTAGTAATGCAATGCCTGAGCAGCACACAGTTCAACTACACCTATACTTTTTTGTCTATTAGATTGTAAGCCCTTTGAGCAGGGACTGTCTTTCTTCTATGTTTGTGCAGCGCCGCGTACGCCTTGTAGCGCTATAAAAATGATAAATAGTAGTAGTAGTACTATAAAACTCCCCTCCCTGTAAACTTCTCATTCTTGCTCTGCAGCCAGTATATAATTATATTCCACTGCTGCCACCACAGACAAATCGGAGCAGATCACATAAAACATAAACACAGGGACTCATTTTATAAAATTCTGACTGGCCTAAAAGTACACATATTGACAAATGTCTACTTAGCTGGTAGGTATGGAGTTTGGATGGAGCATGAAATTCACAAGTACATACTACATTTTTGAAATATGCCAATTTACACATACACATTTTCTCCAAGGACAAGCAGAGTAATTCTTACATCTGGGTGACGTCATCCACACATTATCAATTTAAGAAGCCATTGGTAGCGTCCCACCATTCATGTGTGTGTGCCTTCCCGCCCAGCTTGAGCACAAAGGACCTGCAGTCTTCAGTTTTCCACAAAGCAGAAAAGTTGCGTCCGTGTGCTCTCCTCAGTGCATCAACTTTTTGTCTTTCATTTTTCAGTACCAGTGCCTTTCCTTGTTTTTACTTTTTTTTTCTTCCCTTCTCATTCCCTTTGCTTTTTGTATTGTTTGTGTCAAGGTTGTTTTCCTAATTTTTTGGCGATTCTGAGGCTTGCTTAGGCCTGTGCACCAGCTAGGATTTTTCTTTCTCTTTTTGTCGGTGAGACCTTTTCTCTCACAGTTCAGCAATTTGATTACACATCAGCTATTTTCTCCTCAATGTCTCAAACTCCCAGTGGTTTTAAGTGGTGCTCTGGGTGCAGTAGTCATTTTGGGAACACATCCTCTTAACTGGTGTCTGTCGTGCCTAGCCCCTGATCATGTGGACTGTTTGCAAATGCAGAAAAGAACCCAGAAAAAAGCAGAGAAGAACCCATAAAAAAATAGACGTCAGCAGAAAAATGTTTTGATGCTTCTAAGTCTGGTCTATCGACATCAGCATCAGAGGCATCAACCTCATCTGACTTTGGGAGCACACCAACATCAAGGAGTTCTCCCTCCTCCTTCGACATCATGTGGTGATAGGGGCCTGTGGGACCAGTCTGCATTGGGTGAGACACCAAGGATGTGTCTGGACTCAACATTGTCCTCTCTGGCACTGAGGAATCCCCAATGTCAAGCACTGAGTAAAGGCAAAGAAGCATCTGCATTGGTCCTCAAAGCACATTGTTGGGATCTGTAGGGAATTGACATTACCGGCACCCGAGAAGCATCAGTGCTGGGAGAGCCGTTCCCCTTCCATTGAAGTGATGCTGCACCAGTCTCCCAGCAGCCGGAACCCCAACTCTGATTTGGTGCCAACAACTTTGCAAACTTGCCTTTACTGATGCCTGGCCTTGAACAGATCTGAGTCGTGCATCGCATTCTAGGGCAATGTGATGCAGAGGCATCAAAGCACTTACACTGCCTCTGGACCCGCCTTAGCCTATCCTGGTGAACTACACATTGTCTGTGGGGCGGTTATTGACACTGGTGCCCTGATGAGCATCAGAGCCGGCATCAACTGATGCAGTCATCTTCTCCAGTCCATCAGGGGAGGAAACTACTACCCTGATTTTCTGAAGGGGATCTACACTTCAGCACCCCCATATGGGGCCTGGCTTGTCCAGTTTAGATACAGGCAGGCACAGACTCAATTTTACATGACCAATGCTTTGCTGAGTCTGTGTTGGACCATTTCGTGGGTTTGAGGCGGAGCCTGGAGATATCTTGGAAGAAAGATCCATAGACCTTTCTGACCCCTCACCACTGCAGGAGAGGAGAAAATCTCTACTGGAGGACTCAGTTTTTTTGATGGAAATGGCTGACGCCATTCTGACTTAAGTTGGAGGCAGAGGACAAGCCTATGGCAGAGTTAATGATAGGAGGAGATAGAAGGAGACTGTCATTCTGCCTATTCACAATGTCCTAAAGGATGCTCAGATGATACCTTAGATGGCAGATTCCATGTATAGAGTCCAAAAGGCTCCTGGATTTGAGAAGGTGCAGTTGCCACACCATTCTATGATAGTCGAATCTGCTCTCAAGAGGGCTAGAAGTGCAAAGTCTCATGTCTAGGCTCCCCCAGGCAGAGATGCATGCACTCCAGAATCCTTTGAGAGAAGAGTTTTTCAGGCCTTAATGCTCATCTCCTGCATCCAGAACTATCAGCTCTGCACAAGCATTTACTTTGAAGTTTTTGGTGTCCATTGTACTTGAGTTTGTGGAAACTCTCCCTCCTGAGCAGGCCACACACCTTCACCAGCTAGCCAAAAAGCTGAAGGAATGCAGAAAGCATCTGGCAAAAGGCACTTCTGATAATTTTGATATGTCTTGGCTTTTCACTTTAGGGGTTGGCATGCTCAGACGGCTGTGTGTTTGAGCCCTAGAAGCCCTAGAACCAGCAGTTCAGGAAAAGCTGGCAGTTATCCCTTGGTGAAGCGATCCCTTTTTTGGGGACAAGGTGGAAGAGGTGGCGGACACAAAACTGATAATCAAGGGCTCTCTCCTGCATTCCAAACTAGAGACTTGCACGGGAACTGGGTTCGCAGGAATCCCTCGGAACCCTCAGGATTCCCATGGGGACGGAAGCCGTTCCTGCGAGATTACATAGTAACATAGTAAATGACGGCAAATAAAGACCTGTACGGTCCATCCAGTCTGCCCAACAAGATAAACTCATTTTACATAGTATGTGATACTTTATATATATACCCGAGTTTGATTTGTCCTTGCCTTTCTCAGGGCACAGACCATAGAAGTCTGCCCAGTACTGTTCTTGTACTAAGTTCTGAAGCTAATATTAAAGCCCCTTAAAATTTACACTCCAGCCCATCCTTATCTATTCAGTCATGATCAGGGCGTAGACCATAGAAGTCTGCCCAGCTCCCGTATTGTTTCCAATTACCGGTGTCGCCACCCAATCTCTGCTAAGATTTCACGGAACCATTCCTTCTAAACAGGATTCCTTTGTGTTTGAATTCCATTACCGTTTTCATCTCCACCACCTCCCACGGGAGGGCATTCTACATACCTACCACCCTTTCCGTGAAAAAATACTTCCTGACATTAGTCCTGAGTCTGCCCCCTTCAACCTCAATTCGTGACCTCTAGTTCTACAGCCTTCCTGTCTCCGGAAAAGGTTTCAAATATTTGAACGTCTATATCATATGACCCCTGTTTTTCCTTTCCTCCAAGGTATACATATTTAGGTCAGCAAGTCTCTCCTCGTACGGTTTGCAACTCAAATCCCATACCATTTTCGTAGCTTTTCTTTGCACCGCTTCCAGTCTTTTTACATCTTTAGCAAGATACGGCCTCCAAAACTGAACACAATACTCCAAGTGGGGCCTCACCAACGACTTGTAGAGGGGCATCAACACCTGCTTTCTTCTGCTGGTTATACCCCTCTCTACGCAGCCTAGCATCCTTCTGGCCATGGCCGTCGCCTTGTCGCATTGTTTCTTCACCTTCAGATCCTCCGACACCAACACCCCAAGGTCTCTCTCCTGAGTCGAGCTTACTAATCTTTCCCCTCCTATCCGGTATCTCTCTTTTGGGTTTCCGCACCCCAAGTGCATCACTCTACACTTCTTGGCATTAAATGGGAGGAGCTAAAGTGAAGCCACTTTGTATTTTTTATTGGTTTCTTTTGGAAGCTCTTGTCAAGCCGTGCAGCGCCACAGAGGGAGCCTATTATGATATATAGCACGTGAAAGATTATCTACACTGCAAGGTTTATTGCGTACAAGTGGAGGTTACAAGTTTGCACAAAATATCAGAGGTTTGGCACCTTATGAAGAACAATTTTGAGCAAGTCGCCTGTAGGCGACATTTTGGACTGTTGGACATTAATCTGATATAGGCAAAGAACACTTTATAAATCTTTGAAAATCTGGTGTGCTTAATGAACTTGAACTATTCACATCACGCAATCTTCATCCATTCCGGCCCTCCACTTATACCTCATACGATCACTATACAGCTTTGTATTTGCTATCCACTGACTGGGCAAAAGCCTTTGACGGTACTATGTAAGCCACATTGAGCCTGCAAATAGGTGGGAAAATGTGGGGTACAAATGCAACAAATAAATAAATAAATAAACACTGCAATAGTGTATTGAAATGTTGAAGTAAATGTATAACATGCAGTAGGTATAGGCACCAAAGTGGATGACGGTGTGAAAGGCCTGTATGAGTGAGTTCCTAGGTTACCATATCAGGTTGTGGATAGTACATGTGTATGTATTATTACTCATTAAAGGTGAGTGTTAAGTAATAATAGAGTACCTTTGTGTTGGAGATTAAATTTTAACTTCCAGACCCTCGACCATTCTTCTAACGTTCGGAGATCCCTTCTCATCGTTTCTACTCCCTCCAGGCTATCCACTCTATTGGCTATTTTTGTGTCTTCCGCAAAAAGGCACACCTTTCCTTCCACATGGGATTCCCGTGGGGATGGAAGCCGTTCATGTGGGGTTCCTGTGGAAGTGCACACGGGATTCCTGTGGGGACGGAAGCTATTCCTGCGGGGGTCCCGTGGGGACGGAAGCCGTTCCTGCGGGGTTCCCGTGGAAGTGTATGCTGCACTTGTGCCAGCCTCTCATTTACCAGGTACCAAGTTCTTTGAGTGCTGTCTCCTCCTCCTTCTTGCTTTAACAGTACAGATGTGGAAAGTCTCCATTAAGGAGGTGGTAGAGACACAAATGGTGACAGAATTCAAAAAAAGCATGGGATGAACACAGAGGAACTCTAATTAGAAAATAGAAATGATAAAAAACCTTAACTTAAATGACTGCATGTGTGTGGATGTGTCGAGTGACGCTTAGATGGTGACTCCGGCTGTGATGAACTAGGGCCAGTACCAGGCAGACTTGGATGGTCTGTGTCTCATATATGGCAATCTGGTTTAGGATGGTATGGAAAGGGCTTAGACAGCAACTTTAGTGGCTGGAACATGAGGACAGTGCTGGACAGACGTTTATGGTCTGTTTCCTGCAAATGAGAAGACGAATATGCTGGAGTGGGCTTCAACGACAGCACCAGCATTTGGAACATAAGGATAGGGTCGGGCAGATTTCTATGGTTTATGGCCCAGAAACGCCGAAGAAAGACCATAATCAAGTATATAATAGCACGTTCATTGTTGATTTAATTATGAATTGACTAGTAAAAAAGGCCCGTTTTGTAAACAAATGAAACGGGCGCTAGCAAGGCTATAGAGAGAGTGAGAGTGTGTATATGTATGTGTGTCTGTGTGTGTGACACAGAGAAAGTGTGTGTGTGTGTCTCTGTGTGAAAGAGAGTGTGCACAGGTAGGGTGAAAATGAAGAGACAGCAGTGAAATTTTACATAGGACAGCTGAACCATTTGAGGCATGTTTGTGTGTCTGTGTGAGAGAGTGTGTATATGTGTGTGGGTGGGTGTGTGTGTGTGTGTGAGATAGAGACAGTGTAAGTGTGTGTGTGTGTGTGTGTGTGTGTGTGTGTGTGTGTGTGTGCGTCTGTGTGAAAGAGAGTGTGAAAGGGTAGGGTCAAAATGAAGAGACAGCATTATAATTGTACATAGCACAGCACAAACATTTGAGGCAGTTATTGCCCTGTCGCCCCCTCCATACCCAACGATTCGTTCCTTGTCTTCCATCCCCTCTGTGTCCCGTGTGTATGTGTGTGTGTGTGTGAGAGAGAGAGAGAGAGAGAGGTGCTAGCAGTCCCTGTGATAGTGGCAGGTCAGTTGCTCATTATAGCCAGTTAAGAGTGAGAGTGTTTGTGTATGTGCTGGTTTTTTTCCTTCCCTCATATGCCCTCCGTGTCCGTTGTTTGTGTGGAGAGCAGAGATCTATATGGTCCTTTTAGCGTTGCTGTTGATGTTGCGTAGCAACTGTGTGCTGCTGGTTTTCATTGTTCAGTGATGTTTCTTATGTCACGTTCCGTCACTTAGTAACGGGTTCGCGATGTGATTGTTTGAGTGTCATTGGTCCGCCCTCGACGTCATGACGTTTTACGTGGGGGGCGGGGCCAACACTCATGGGTGAATTCCTGGTTTCACCACCATGCATTTAGAACGTTGGGACTTGTGGAGGCTTCAGAACGTTGGAGGTGTGTTTTATATAGAGAGATAATGAGTGTGACTATTGGGCAAACTGGACCGTTCAGGTTTTTACCTGCTGTCACTTTCTATGTTACTGTTATCCTCTCTGCTCCCGGGCTGATGCGCAGACCTCAGCTCTTGCACAGGCATCAGATGTCACCTGACCTACTGGCGTGTGCATGTGGCGACCTTTCAGCACAGTGCCAGTAAATCAGAGACAAGTCTTACATGTGTGCTCCAGAGTGTTCCTACTTCTGTTCCTTCCTTGCCTGCAGTACTGCGGCTCGAACCCAGAGAGAGACTGAGAGCCGACCGGATTTTTTTTTGTACCATTAAATTCTTGCGGGGATGGGTGGGGATGGGTAAGATTCCAGCGGGGTCAAGTGGGGATGGGTAAGATTCCAGAGGGGACAGGAGGGACAGGTAAGATTTCTGTCCCTGTGCAACTCTCTGTTCCAAACTCTAGTCCCTGGCCCTCATGACCTGGATGTTGAGTATAGAGTTTGCATCTCTGCAGCTGCCTGTGGGGTGTCTACAGGGTCCTTCTAGCTTCCAGAAAAGATTCCACTAAGTGGTATTATACTTTCAAATGTTTGAATATCTCCTGTACCTTTCTAAATCTGGTTTGAAAAACAACACCTCAGTGCAATAAGTGCTGCTTATCACCATGTGAGAGGTAAGCCCATCTCTGTGCAGCCTGTAGTTTTTTGCTTCATGAAAGGTTTGTTGATGGCAGAGTCCCCTGTCAGACCGCCTACTGTGTCATGGAACCTCAACATCATCCTGACCCAGCTGATGAAAGCTCCTTTTGAGCCATTTGATTCCTGTCATCTGAAGTACCTGACCTGGATGGTCTTATTTTTGGTGGTGGTCTCTTCAGCTCGTAGGGTCAATGAGCTCCGTACCCTAGTAGCATACCTTACACAAGATTTCATCATAACAGAGTAGTTCTGCACACACATCCTAAGTTCCATCCAAAGGTAGTGTCGGTGGTCCACCATCCTGCCAACATTCTTCCCAAAACCTCATGCCCATTCTGACAAGAGTGGATTGCACACCTTGATTGCAGACGAGCATTGGCCTTCTGTCTTGGGTGAACTAAAGCTCATAGACAGTCCACCCAGCTTTTTGTTTGTTTTTCAATCCAAACAGTATAGGGGCAGCCATCGGTAAACACACTTTATCCAGTTGGCTAACAGACTGCATTTCTTTGACTTTTGTCCTTTCTGGGCTGACTCTAAAGGGTCATGTCACAATATCGGAGCCATGGTTACATCGGTAGCTCACTTGAGATTAACTTCCACTGTAGAGATTTACAAGGCTGCAACATGGTTGTGGAGGAGTAGCCTAATGGTTAGTGCAGTGGCCTGAGAACCAGGGGAACTGGGTTCGATTCTCACTGCAGCTCCTTGTGACTCAGGGCAAGTCACTTAACCTTCCATTGCCCCAGGTTCAAAATAAGTTTCTATGTATAATATGTAAACCACTTTGATTGTAACCATAGAAAGGTGATATTTCAAATCCCCATCCCCTTTTGTCTTCAGACATTCACATTTCACTTCTGCCTTTGTGCAGAATTATCGACACAACAGTCGGTTTGCTCAGACAGTTCTGCAGAATTTGTTTGGAATTTGTTTAGAATCCACTTCCTCCCTCCTAGACCTTTTTAAAATTGTTTGTTCTGTTCCAGGCTGCACCCAAACAAGACTGTATATCAGTGGCGTAGCCAGACCTGACATTTTGGGTGGGCCCAGAGCTAATAGGGGTGGGCACTATGGGCCTGATATTCAAAATTATTTAACCAGCCCGGAACGGCTCCTGGCCAGTTAAATAGCATTTTAGCACATAACCATGGCTATTCAGCAGGAGATAACCTGTCATCTCCTGCTGAATATCCACGTTTAGCAGCTAGCCACTAACTGGCTATATCATGGAACATAGCTAGCTAGGCACAGGTATTCAGTGCCAAACCAAGTATGTTTAGCGGTTAAATTAGGCCGCATAAATAGCAGGCCTATCTTTAATCGATTAGCACTTAATGGGTTAGCACTGAATATTGGCTTAACCAGTTAAGTTGCCACAGTCAAAAATGAAACCGGATATTCTATGCCAGATGCCGGAAATGGCTGGAAGTGAATATCCGGGTTTAACACTGAATATCAGGGGGTCTGTATATAGGTATGTTTCTTGGGATAGTACTAAATAATGCCTTAGAGTACACTTGATGACAGATTTCTAAATAAATAATCTGCCCAACTGTCCTGCATCAACATAAACCACATACATACTTAATGGAAACACTGACATTTTAATATATAGTTACATTATCCTATAACTTAAACTTGACCAGTCTATTATAATGAAAATACCCTGCAAAATAATTATAGCAATGGCACATATCCTTCAAACTTTGCTTTATAGTAAATGTTCATGTTGATGGCACACTGAAATTTGCAGCCTCTGGCAGAACTAAAAAAAGCCCAAATATAATTTATTTACATTTTTTTTAAAGGGAAGCAAGAGAAATATAAACTGCTCTTGACAGAATTTACTTTCATTTCAATATCAATTCATTTACACATGTTAATAAATTTACATTTTTCACAAATGTTAACCTTTGTCTACACCAACACATCAAAAACTGCATGAAGCAAAGCCCAGATTTCTCACTGATGAAATAAACAAAATTACACTGTCAGCATCAAGATTTTTTTTTCCCCACCTATTGTGGAATCTGTAGCATACAAAACGTTTCCTCTTACAGCTTTCTATAGGAAAAATATATTCAAATTCTGGGAGCACTTCAATAATAGCAACACAAAATTCCTTCACTGCCAGATACTTAGTGAAGTAACACTAAATCCTGCGAAGAAGCTTCTCAGAGCCTATGCTGCAAACCTAATCACCAACAATTCTGAACTCACAAATACCAATGACAGTATCTTTAAAAAGGAAGCAGTGAATATACACAACAGCGCCAGACAAGTCAGACTGAGATATAGATCCTGACACTAACCACATGCCAGCAGACTCTCTCACCTCAGTCACATGCAGAACACAGATCAACCCTGATCAATTACAAAATAAAGGACCAAAAATTAGAAATTGTCCCTACTCCCCCCCCCTCCATTCATCCCTGTAGCCTAACATCAGCCCTACCCTTCCCTACCCCCCCCCCCCCCCATCCATCCCCATAGCCCAGCATCAGCCCTACCCTGCCCTTACCTTCCTATCCCGCCAATCTATTCCTGTAGCCCAAAATCAGCCTTACCCTTCCCTACTCCCCCATCCCTCCCTATAGCTCAGCATCAGCACTACCCTTCCCTTCTTTACTCCTCCATCTATATAACCCAGAATCAGCCCTAACCTTTCCTACCCCCACCCCTCCCTGTAACTAGTGCCAGGCCTACCCTATCCCTTTATCCCCTACCCCCTTACCCTGGCATCAGCCCTGACCTCTCCCTTGCCCCCTATCCCATAGTCTGGCATCAGCCCTGCCCTTCCCTCCCCCTCCCCCACACAGAAGCACACTAGCATTAAACACTTTTTTTTAAACATCCTAGGTACTTCAGAGCCCATCTCCACCCAAAAACCCACCATGAATGAAATACAAAACTTTACTTTTTAACCTGGACAATGCAGACAGAGCCCACCCCCACTCAGAAGCCCATCAGCATTACACAAAACAACTTTTACCTGCCTTTGTTAAGTAGTAGTAGTACTTTGAGCTTCCCTGCAGAGGTCTACCGCCCCCCCCCCCCCCCATGAGGCCCAAGATCACCTGGTGCAAAGTGCTGCCTGGAAAGGAGACCCAAGATCACCAAGCTGATTACAGTGAACTCGATTTCTCCAGCACTGCTCAACAGCTCAACTCTCCGATTTTGCCCCTTGCAGCAGGTTTTCACCAGCCCGCGTTGAGTCCTGGAGCTCAATGCTGTGCTTACCTACGGCTAATACGGCTTGGAGGGAGACCGGTTGACGCAAGCTGCAGGGTCACTAGGCAGGCATCACCATCATCGCAGCACTGCAGAATTGACCATGACGCGAGCTGGAAATGGCATGGCAGATCCTGAGGTACGCGGCGTCGCAACCACGTCATCCGCCGAAGCAGGTCCCCGCCGACCCGCCCCAATGTCTGACTCCCAACGCCGACACACTCCCAGTAATGATCGGCGCTGTGGGAGAGCTGCGGGAGAGCTGCTGCTGTGCTGCTGCTTGTTTCCTGGACTGACTCCCGGAGGCTGCCTTGCACGTCCGTACTTGATGTGACTGATTGCAGCTGTGATTGGCGGTCACAGAAACTGGGTGGGCCTTAGCTGAGTTTGGGTGGGCCTGGGCCCACCCAGGCCCACCCGTAGCTCCGCCCCTGCTGTATATAAGTTCAGGTTGATTGGCTTGTGATTGGCCTTTGCATTTCAAGTCATATTGTCCTTGGTTGATTTTCAGCGAGCTTGGTGGCTAGGGATTCGCAGATGTAAGAATACGTGTCCTGCTTGTCCTCGGAGAAAGTAAAGTTACTCATCTGTAGCATATGTTCTCCAAGGACAGCAGGACATGCATTTTTGCTTACCCTTCCTGCTCCCCATGGAGTTGTATTCTCCTAGCTCTGTTATTATACTTTATTCCTTCTCTTAAGCAGGTGTAAGTGTTCACAATTGCAAGGTAGTCATGATTTCTTCTGCTTATGCTAATATTTTATAAAGACACACATGTGCCTTTGTGTCTTTTTATAAAATTGTGCCCAATTAGGCGTCTTAAACTAAGTGCCCTGTTATAAAATTACTCAATTAAATCAGCCCCAAATATCTTGGAAAAAAAGATGCACAATTTCTTTCTAAAAGTCAAAGGTCCAACTCCGTCCAGGGGAAAGTTGGCAAATTTCCACAGTCGAGGTCTAATTGATCCCAGATCTGTAATAGCACAGTTTACTGCAGGTTTCTCTAAATATCTGGTATTGCCAAGATGTAGGTGTCATAATAAATAGTAGATGAATGGTACATCCAGTCGATGTATGTGTCATAACAAATAGTAGGTAAATGGTCCATCCAGTCTGCCCAACAGTCACATTCATTATCAGTTCATGATTAAACCAACAACAAATATGGTATAAAAATACTCGATCTGCCATTTTCGGGATTCACACTATAAAAATCCACATGGCTCTGTTATGTCCCAGCTGCTGGAGTTGCTGTTAAAACCTGCTCCAGCCCATCCTGATCTGTCTTGCCATTTATGGGACATAGACTGTAGAAGTTTGCCCGGCACTTTCATTAGTTCCTTACAGCTGAAGTTGCCATCTAAGCACCACTCCTGCCTATCGTCATACAGCAACATTCATGAAGTCATTTGTTTTTGTTTTGGTACTGTCCTCTTTCTGTTTAGATATCCTCTGTATGGGTTTATTCCACACATTTTTTAATTCTGTCATGATTTTTGGCTCCACCACCTGCACCAAGAGGATATTCCAGGCATTGACTACCCTCTTAATGAAAAAGTATTCTTGATGTTACTCCTAAGTCTACCACCCTGCACTCTCAAATTCATATCCTGTAGTTTTACCATTTCCCCATCTCTGGAAAAGATTCATCTGTTAATAACTTTCAGCATAGAAGCCAGCTCTGTGGGTGCTGTTGATGCTTGAGGATATTTACCTTGTGTAGTGTAATTTGCCTCAACACTGAACGGACCTTAGAACATTATCAATAGATTCCAGGCCTCTTCTCCAGCAATGTTCTATCTGGGTTTTCAGTAATGATTTTGTTGCTTTGTGATAATTGTGCTGCACACAGTGATGATGTCAGGCTGTCTAACGTCAAGGTGGTCTTCCTGCCACCAAACACTACTTCTCTGATCCAACAATCAGGGCATAATAGCCTATTTCAAACAACATTATCGGGCTCTTGTGCTACGTCGTCTGAGCGTTATGAATGACCAGACTGGCAAGGATAAACGTGCTGTTGAACTGGCTCGTCATCTATCACTGTTGGATTCCCTACATATGCAGAAAGAAGCCTGGAATCATGTTACACAGGCAATCATTGTGAACTGCTACAAGCGGGCAAGCTTTGTTAAGGATGTGGAGAGGAACGAAACAGATGCAGCTGCTGCAAACGTGTCAGATGAACAGGCTATTGACATCTCAGCTAGTGTTGCTGAAGAGGAGTTTCATCACTATGTAGCTGTTGATTATGATCTACAAACAGCTGACGACAGCACTGATCCAGATATGTGCCTACAAGCAAGCAACGGCTGATGATGAAACAGATGTTGAAATGAGCAGCGAGGCACATGCTGACGAAATTCAACAATCTCCACCTGTCACTTTTGCAAGAGCGCTGGAGAGTCTCAACA
Organism: Microcaecilia unicolor; assembly: GCF_901765095.1. NCBI lineage: Eukaryota > Metazoa > Chordata > Amphibia > Gymnophiona > Siphonopidae > Microcaecilia > Microcaecilia unicolor. The sequence goes on along the minus strand of NC_044032.1, from coordinate 323,171,363 downwards.
CCGTGCGGGCCTATCTGTAGGCCATTGGATATCAGTGCTATGACAGTTTTTACCGTCTGGCAGACGTAGTCTATGGCACTCACAGCATGTACAGAGGACTATGACTGATTGCTTCAAGTAAGCCTAAGGTCAGTTAACGGAGACTGTATACTGTACGTATAATAAACAGTACTATACATACGTTTATCAGATGTCAAGCTTCTTTGGGTCACAACGGTTAAGTGCACGCTCCGGTTAACTGCATGTATTTCTTTGGTCCCAGACCCTTGCACTTAAGCGGATTGCACTGTATTATATCATAGTATACTACTTACAGTGTCAGCAAAATATACATTAAAACTGTAACTTCGATAAAAAATTCCACCTGATTTAAAAATTTGATCGCATTTATTAGCATTTTTATATACTGCCCAGATAATGCTGTCGAATATCCCCTCAGACTGCTGCAGCAGTCTATCTGTGTAGTTAACAAGATAGCTAACTGGTAGAGAGCTGATTGAATTGTCACTTACTGGGTAGCAGGCTGTTTATTGTGGGGAGAGGGCTTCGTTTTGCTATTTCTTTACCCTTAGCCCCCTCCCCCCCCCCCCCCCCACAAAACCTCCCAAGAGCATCCACTGCTCTTGGCGCTCACCCTTCTAGACCCACCCCCTCCCGAAGAATCTCCTGCTCGCCTTGTCATGGTGGCCTAGGGTGGGATAGACAGGATCAATTCCCAGTCACTCTTGCCTGAGCCGGCTCTGGATTAAAAATGGCCGCATGACCTGTAACAGTAGTCTTGAAGTAATACCAATAGTGGTCAGTGACCTAGTGGTGGTACCATGAGACTACTGCTACAGGTCTTGAATGACATTTTGAACTCAGAGCCAGAAATGGGGTAGGAGTACTGGGGACCACTCCTGCCTGTTCTACCCTGGACAGCAAGCAGTCATTTAGATAAGGGTGACTAACTTGAGGAAAAATTACATATTGCAGTTAGAAAAAGTGCATGCAGCTGATCACAGCTAGAAAATGTGTGCTAATCAAGTCCTGCAACAATATATGCAGCCGATGCTAGCTTTTGGATAAATTTTGAAGGAAAAGTCAGGCTTTCATCTGCTTCCTGACGTAGATATGCTTCACTAAATGCAAGACTTTCTGGGAGTGCATTCCATTGTGTGGAGGCTACTCCTAAGGCAGCTTGCTGGTGGATGTTGTGTGTTATATTAAGATCCTGTGAGCTCAACATTTAAATGAGAAAAAGCTCATTTTTTAGTATCACTATGCAGTTCTAACTGCCAAAATGCCATTTTTAATATTTTGGATTCTTCAAAACAGAATTAATTTTGAAGCCAATGAAGAGAAGAGGATAAATCCACTGAGGCTACAGCATCTGACTTGGGTGCAGGATGACACTTTTCTAGCTATCGGCTGCAGCCATCCTTTGTCCCAATCTGTTATCTACCATCTGACGTTGACCTCATCAGAAAATGGAGACAAGGAGGGATACATGGAAATCAGGTAAGAATTAATTGGTTTTGATGTTAGGCAATAATAACATGAGGTATAGAAGATTTCTCATGGTATGCCGCTTTCTGAAACATGTAATCACCAATATGTGTTGTATTTTTTAGGAGAGAAAAATGTATTTATAGTTTTGAACATTATAATTACTAAAGATAATCTTTAATCATGGTTGTGCAGAGATTTTCTGTTTCTTGTTTTCTCTCTGCTAAGATGCTGACATTTGTTTTTGCATCTAGCTGGGTTGGATTTTTTTTGTTCACCAGTGATCAACTGCTTCTGTGACTCCAAGGTGTAAGCTGGCATTCAAAAATATGACATTTTTAGCCTGGGGCAAGAAAGATACTCCTCCATAGCAATTAAGAAGCCTGTACACAGAATGCCACATGAATGTTTTGGGAATGGGCAGAGATCACCAAAATCGGCAGTTAAAGCTATTTTGTTTGGTGTCTTCACCTCAGATTTTTGGCACGTGTCGGTGGAAGCAAGAAGATTGTGGTTTGTGGTAGGGTTTTTGGGATCCATGCATATATGTAGACTGTGAATGCATTCACATACCTCTAAGTAAGTATGTTCTGCCAATTCTGGGTGGATCAACTTGTTCACATATGGGTTTTTTGTTTTAATCTGTTTTTTTTTTTTTATTGGTCCTTCCCTAATAGTTGAACCTTAATCTGAGAAAGTATTGCTTTTGGCAATATTAAGCCCTTCAAGGGTGTTTCTCTTGCCAATAAGAGGTCACCCTTCATTTGTCTCTTTGGCCAATAGATCATCACCCTGCATTGTGCTGCTCCCTATTTGTATAATATGTTCCCTTCTTTTGTAGGTGGATAAAAAGCACAGACCTGAATCTTCTGGAGCACAGTAGGCTGAGGCAGGCTAGTAAACATCACAATTTTTCCTGCTTTTGAGTTTAATTTAACTTGAAAATTTGATAGTAGATGAAGCTATGGGGTCGGATGGAGCAGATACCCAGAATACTGAGGGAGCTCAGAAATCCTGGCAGGACCTCCTTAAGGATTTATTTAACAGATCTTTAGAGATGGGAGAGTGGTTCCTCTCACAAAAGCGGGGACAGGACACAAGTGTGGAAACTGCAGGCTAGTAAGCCCTCACGGTGGTGTTAGGTAAAATAATGGAGTCACTACTTGAAAGAAAGGATAGTGAACTTTCTAGAATCCAGTGGGTTGCAAGATCTGAGACAACATGGAAAATCCTGTCAAACGAATCTGATTTCTTTGGGTGACCAGAAAACTGGATAAAGAACATGCGCCAGATGTAAACTACTTGGATTTCAGCAAAGCCTTTGATATGATTCCTTACAGAAGACACATGAATAAACTACAGCCTAGATGCACTAAACTCCCCGCAAACAGCCCTTACCTTACCAATCCCTGTTGCCGATTACCGATTTTGAAAAAGCTGGGCATGCATGAAGGAAATCGCATGCAAATGAGTGCTCGCTGTTAGCTCATTTGCATGCGATTTCCTTCATAGGGGGGAAGCAAGTCGGTCAGCTGAGCATGTGCAGAGCAGCCAGTCGTTAAGCATGGCTGCCCTGCGCATGCCACAGACTGCTTTCATAGAGTCAGACAAACTGCATGTATTAAAGAGAAGAGGAAAGCAAGATTATACTGGCAGACATTCATGATGGCTCCCCAATAAGTCAGATGGGAAAGAGGAAACTTACAAAAGAAACTAGTCAGTAGAAAAGAAACACCATTTGGCACTCCTGAGAATATCCCCTTATCTCTGTTCAAACTTATTCACAAAAAAGAGCTGGGTTGTTCTTCTGCCCAGTAAATGGCAAGTGTGTACAGCTGAAAAGAGTAAAACGTTAGCAAAAGCACTGAAATAAATCACTTTTCGATGGATTATATAAACGCATGCAGGCATTTTACAGTGCTCCTGTAAGGAACTTTTTAGTTTACAAATGGATGAGAAGCCTCAGGGGTCCTTGAAACAATTAGCACAATGTTTTCACAGGCTGGGAGAAACAGCAAACCCTGTCACGTCATAAGGCAGACTTTACACATGTTTAATGCTCCACAGTCTTTATTTTCGGGACATTGTACAGTACTTGCAGGCAAAATGTAGATCTATTAGCAGGGAGGAGAAAAGGGGATGTTTTTTTTTTTTTTTTATAAATAACAGAAAGAGAAGAGTGGCAGATTCTGGAAGATCTCTTCAACTCGCCAATCTCACTCGCAGCAACAAGTCCTGCTGCTAGACAAAAGCCTTCTCAATGCTGTCAGGACAATCCTGCGGTGTAAATATGTGATAGCAGCCTTGTTGCTGTCAGGACCGACAGCTCCAGACCTCCCGTTAAATTTTCAGCAGTAAAGATAGAGACTTCTACAGTGCATCACTCGGAAAATTGCTGTGCGTCACTTTGCATGCACATTTGTATAGTAATTAGCTCATAGTAATTAGCTCATTATAATAACTTTCATACAGCTTTTGTTAGCTGCTACCATGACAGGAAAAGACCTTGCAGAACCCTTTTATGCATGTCTCATTGCACTCCTTTCTCGCTAAACCGGCTAGAACCAGTTTAAACCCATGTTGCTGGCTCATTAGTTTTTGTGCATCTGGCCCTAAGTGGGCTGAATTTAAGACCCAAAGTGGTAAACTGGATTAGAAACTGGTTGACCAACAGATGACAGAGGGTGGTGGTAAATAGAATCCACTCAGAAGAAACGAAGGTAAGTAGTGGAATGCCTCAGGGATTGGTATGGACCCGTTTTTGGTTTGTTATTTTTAAATAAAATTTTTATTAGTATAAATCATCTCCAATCGCATACAATGAGTGCCAACACATTTGGCTTACTTAACCAATCTTAACAACCACTTCACTACTACTGAATGCTCAACAGTTGCATCCCCTATTCTACTACATCCCATTACTACTTCTACTTCCTCCCACCCTCCCCCCCCCCCCCCCACATCCCAGCGAGGCTGACCTTCATTTATGTATTGTTCATATAATTGTCACATTTTATTGAATGCTTCCATATGACCCCTTTTTAGTGCTGTTAATTTTGACATTTGGTGCAGAAATCCCACTTTGTGGTTTATCCCATTCATATCCGGGAGCACCGGTTGTTTCCATGCCCTTGCAAGTGCTAACTTTGCTGCAACTAAATATTGAGTCGCCAACTTATGATGGGCGGCTTTGATTGTTTTGGGTGGGAAATGCAACAAACAATGTTCCACCTTGTAAGTATATGTACACTGCAGTACTAGGCTTATCTGGGTCACCACTGCTTTCCAATATTCCTGTACCTTAGGACACTCCCACCATGTATGCATGAAAATTCCCCTTTCCCCACATGCCCGCCAACACTCAGCAGATGCCCCCCCCATATATTCGTTGTAGCCTATCTGGTGTGTAGTACCACCAATAATATATTTTAAATCCATTCTCCCTCATAGATTGTGCTAGGGATGGCTTGAACAGGTATCTATAGCATTTTTCCCAGATCGACTGTATATATGTGTTTTGCACTGCTTCCTCCCATCTGTTAATGTAGTACCTTTGAGGATTCCCCCGCTGTAGTAAGGCCTGGTATATACGTGACACACTACCCCTTCCCCCCCCTTCTCAGTGACCCTTCAATTCTTGTTTCTTCCAACTCAAGCTCCTCCCTGGCTCGTGTTAATATGTAGTGCCGTACACTACAATAGTAAACCTGATCTCTGGCAGGGAGCCCATATTCCTCCTGAAGTCTTTCAAAACTTACCATTTCCCCCTTCTCCCATAACTGACCCAACGTATGCAATCCAGCCCTAGACCATTCCCAATATACTTTCTCTGTTCCTCCCAATTTGAACCCCGGAGCCCTGGATATAGCCGTCTGGAGGTAGTATCTTCGCTCCGGGAACCATTGCTTCCTGATTTGGTACCACGTGGCCAACGCATGGCTCACACCCACCGGGACTCCTCTCATTACTTCTAACAGTTCTTTACCAGGGAGCCACAGCACATCTCCCAAAGCATGCGTTCCCAACCATGCCCTCTCCCAATGCAACCACTTATTGCTGGCATATGGATTCCAATCAGCCAGGATCCGCAATTGCGCTGCCTGGTAATAGAGTAAGAAATTTGGGACTCCCATCCCTCCCCTCCCTTGTGGTTGAAACATTATTGCTCGACGCACCCTCGGGGGGGGGGGGGGGGGGCGTTTCCTCCAAATATATGTAAATAGCTTGCGATTAAGTTGGCTCAAAAAATCTCCGTGGGATTGGGATGGGATGAGCCATAAATAAGTATAGTATTTTAGGGAGTAACTTCATTTTTACTGCTTGGATTCTTCCTATCCAGGATACATTTAGGCCTTCCCATCTATCCAGCTCTGCGATTAGTTCTGCTATTTTCATTGGGAAATTTGCCTTGTATAGTGCTTCCACTTTTGGCGTGATCTGCACCCCCAGGTATCTTATTGACTTGGCCACCCAGGCAAACGGGAGGTCTGCCCGCAACTGGGAGGCCTCTTGAGATGAGACCGTTAGATTCAATATCTCAGATTTGGTTATATTGACCTTAAAGCCTTATAAGGTCCCATACTGTGCCATTACCTCCACTACTTTCTTTACCGAAGTCTCAGGCTGTGTCATAGTGAGGAGCACATAATCTGCGAATAACATAAGTTTATGCTCTCTCAGACCTTTCACCACTCCCCAGATGCTTGAGTCCGCCCGGACTGCACATGCCAAAGGCTCCATAAAAAGGGCAAACAGAAGGGGCGAAACCGCGCATCCCTGCCTAGTTCCCCTATGCAATTCTATAGGTTTTATATAGGATCCATTAATTTTCAATGTGGCTAACGGGGCTTGATACAATAGGTGAAGCCAGCTCAGGTACCTTCCCCCTATCCCCACCCCCCGCAATACCGCAAATAAAAAGGCCCATTCCACTCGATCAAATGCTTTCTCCGTATCAATCGAGAGAAGCACTGCTGGCATCTGTTCGTCCCTTACCTGCTGTATAACATGTAGCAGGCATCTCATATTATCAAAAGCCTGTCGCCCTGCGATAAACCCCGTTTGGTCTCTATGAATAAGCTTGGGCAAAACGATTTGCAAACGCTTCGCCAGTATTTTTGTGAATATTTTATAATCATCATTGAGCAGTGAGATTGACCTGTACGAGCCGCACTCCTGCGGGTCTTTCCCAGGTTTCAAGATTAGGGTTATCGCAGCTAACCACTACGAATATGGGAGCTCCTGTGTCTGCTCAAACGATTGAAAGAGCCTCAGTAGCAATGGTGCCAAGTGGACCTTATATAATTTATAGAAACTCGCAGGGAACCCGTCCGGGCCCGGCGCCTTCGCTAGGGGAAGCTCCTTAATGGCCCATTCCACCTCCTCTAATGTTATGGGTTCCGAGAGCATCTCCGTCTCCCCTTGCGTCAATTGGGGCATATCTGTCTCTTTAATATACTCCTCTATCTCAGGCCCAGTTACATCCTGCTCTGACTCATAAAGCTTAGAATAATATTCATAAAATAGTGTTTGAATTTGCTCCATCTCATTCACAGTCTGCCCTGCCTGATTTTTAAGGCGCCGATATAAGTGTGACTTATTTGTTGTTTGAGTTTGTTGGCTAATAATCTACTCGCTTTTTCCCCAATTTGAAAATGTTCTTGTCTTGTTTGTTCTAACTGATTCGCTATCTCCACCAGCTGTACTTCATTAAGCCTCAATCTGCATTGATGTAATTGTTCCCTTACCTGAGAGTCAGACGGGTCTGCTTTATGGGCCTTTTCTATTTGTATTATACTCTCCCTAATTGTGGCCTCTTGTACCCCCTTTGTCTTTCCCAAGCGGGCCCGAAACGCTATCACCTGACCCCGCAAGACCACCTTTAGTCCTTCCCATAAACTTACTGGGTGTATTCCCCCCACATCATTAAATTCTATATATTCCCGTATATATTTTTCAATTTCCACTATATTTTGTGGCTCCCGCAAGAGAGCCTCATCCAGGCGCCAGTACTTCGGCCCAGTTTGCTGTCTCTCTATCCTTAACTCCATTACCACTGGGGCATGGTCCGACCACGTTTGCGGTTCAATATGGACCTCTTGCATCGCCCCTGCGATTACCCCATCCCCCAGTAACAGGTCTATCCTTGAGTAGAAGTTATGCGTTGCTGAGAAGTACGTATAATCTTTTTCTTGTGCACGTGTTGCTCGCCATAGATCTACCAACCCCCACCGAGCTATAAATTTCCCCAAGGCCAGTCTATCCTTTTTTGCATACCCCGCCTCTCCCGTGGAGTTATAAGTACATAAGTAATGCCACACTGGGAAAAGACCAAAGGTCCATCGAGCCCAGCATCCTGTCCACGACAGTGGCCAATCCAGGCCAAAGGCACCTGGCGAGCTTCCCAAACGTACAAACATTCTATGCATGATATTCCTGGAATTGTGGATTTTTCCAAAGTCCATTTAGTAGTGGTTTATGGGCTTGTCCTTTAGGAAACCGTCTAACCCCTTTTTAAACTCTGCCAAGCTAACCGCCTTCACCACGTTCTCCGGCAACAAATTCCAGAGTTTAATTACGCATTGGGTGAAGAAAAAGTTTCTCCGATTTGTTTTAAATTTACTACACTGTAGTTTCATCGCATGCCCCCTAGTCCTAGTATTTTTGGAAAGCGTGAACAGACGCTTCACATCCACCTGCTCCACTCCACTCATTATTTTATATACCTCTATCATGTCTCCCCTCAGCCGTCTCTTATCCAAGCTGAAAAGCCCTAGCCTCCTTAGTCTTTCTTCATAGGGAAGTCGTCCCATCCCCGCTATCATTTTAGTCGCCCTTCGCTGCACCTTTTCCAATTCCACTATATCTTTTATGAGATGCGGCGACCAGAACACAATACTCAAGGTGCGGTCGCACCATGGAGCGATATAACGGCATTATAACATCCTCACACCTGTTTTCCATACCTTTCCTAATAATATCCAACATTCTATTCGCTTTCCTAGCCGCAGCAGCACACTGAGCAGAAGGTTTCAGTGTATTATCGACAACGACACCCAGATTCCTTTCTTGGTCCGTAACTCCTAACGTGAAACCTTGCATGACGTAGCTATAATTCGGGTTCTTTTTTCCCACATGCATCACCTTGCACTTGCTCACATTAAACGTCATCTGCCATCTAGCCGCCCAGTCTCCCAGTCTCATAAGGTCCTTCTGTAATTTTTCACAATCCTGTCGCGAGTTAACGACTTTGAATAACTTTGTGTCATCAGCAAATTTAATTACCTCGCTAGTTACTCCCATCTCTAAATCATTTATAAATATATTAAAAAGCAGCGGTCCTAGCACAGACCCCTGAGGAACCATTGTGAATACTGCCCATTTAACCCCACTCTCAGTTTCCTATCCTGCAACCAGTTTTTAATCCACAATAGGACTTTTCCTCCTATTCCATGACCCTCCAATTTCCTCTGTAGCCTTTCATGAGGTACCTTGTCAAACGCCTTTTGAAAATCTAGATACACAATATCAACCGGCTCCCCTTTGTCCACATGTTTGTTTACGCCTTCAAAGAATTGAAGTAAATTGGTCAGGCAAGATTTCCCCACACAAAAGCCGTCCTTACTCGGTCTCAGTAATCCATGTCCTCGGATGTGCTCTGTAATTTTGTTTTTAATAATAGTGTAACCCATAGAGGGTTAAATAATTGTGTACCTGGGCGCCTCCATGGGTGGCTGAGGTCCGGGGTGAAGCGTTGTTCGCCGTCGCGTTGACAGCGTTAGCAGAAGCAGGAGTGTTTTCATTTGGTGGTGCGAGGAGCTGAGAAGGCGGTATTGGGCCAGGTTTTTGAAGTGGCAGCGGGAGCAGCGCTGCGTGAGGGAACGTGCAGGGAAGGAGAGCCAGAGTCGCTGTGTTTCTCGGCTGTTGGATGGGATGGAGTCATGGCGGGAAGGACACTGGGAGGAGCCTGGCTGCGGAGGCCTGTCTTCGGCACCGACGCTGCGATGGTGGCAGTGGCTTGTGGACTGCTGATGCTGCAAGAGGCAGCTTGCGTTTCAGCGGGGTGAAGGGAGGAGAAGACTGGGGTCATGGAAACATCTTCTGCGGCCGTCCGTGAAGCTGGAATCCGCTGTTCGGCGGGGCAGGGCCAGAGAAGAGGAAAGCCGGGGAACTGGGGCTCTGATTGGCCCTGTGTTGGTGTCTGACGTCGGAGTGATGACATCAGATGCACGTTTCCGACGCAGGGCCCCTGCTCTTAAAGGGAACTGGCTCTTTTAAGTTGCAGAGCCGGTTCTGAAGAGAGGAGGGAACCCAGCGTGGGATAGAATGCAGGGGAAGTTTGGAGAAGTGCTCCGGTGCACTTCTCTGATGTTTTTATTTTTATCTAAGTACGGTGGGCACGCAATGGGCTGGCACGCGCTGAGAAGGAAACACGAGGAGGGAGAGAACAGTTATCGCACGAGCTGGATGCTGGCTCGTGACAGAGCTGCAGTAGGCTCGTGCTCGGGGCGAAAATGAAGATTTTTAAGGACACCAAAGGAAAAAAAGGTACTAAATTTATGTTATTTTAAAGGCAAATGTGTGTTAATTATTAAGAAATGTGTAATTTGATTTAAAAATATGTTTTGGGGGTTTTGTGGCATTGTGTTGGGGCATGAGCTGGCATGAGCTCGTGCTTAGGGCTCGAGCTCGGGGCCGCTTAAAAAAGTTCTAAACTGTGAAGTTGGGCAGTTGGGAGGTAAGTTCCTAGCTGAGCAGACCTATGCTGTTGGTCTGGGAGCTGCTGTGTAGAAAAATACATATGTTTTAAAATTGGAGTTTGAGAATTATTGAGGGGCTGTCTGTGTCGGGTTTAAGTGTGACTAAAGCCTTCCGCGAAGTTAGTGGCTTGCAAATGTGGGTCTGATGTCTGCTTGAGGAGAAGGTATTTCTGAAAGCATTTCAGCTTGATAAATCAAACAACAATTTTAATGTTGTAATAGCCTGTCACACTTAGTGTTTATAATAAATCTGCTGAGACATAAGAATTCCTATTAAACCTGACAGGTTTTGTAAGGAAATGTAAGAGGTGAAGTAGGCAGAATTTCTAAATAAATGATAAACCAGATAAATATACACTGGGTGTTAATAACAGTGTAAGTTAAAATAATTGGGATTACAGCCCTGAAATGAAATTTTAGAATAATTCTTCTAATATTGAACTTAATTTACAATTAAGTGATTGGGGAGGGTTTAGAGCAGGGTTCCAGAATTATCCATTTTTTTATGGGGTAAGTTAGACTAGGGAAGTATTGAAGTCTACAATTTTATGAAATCTGGTGACAATATTAGATTTTAGGTTTATTGAGTTTTTTTAGCTCAGTGTAGTAGGGTTCCTGGTTTCGGAGATCCGGTTTCCTGATTCCTGCGTTCTTCTACTTACTTAACGATACCCAATGATACAAGAAAGACGAAGAGTTAAACAAGAAAGCTTGAAGGCCAGCAAAGTTAAGCCAAGAACGACAACAGGAAGAGACTGAGAGAGCTGGGTAAATAAATAAAACGAAATAAAAAAAACATCAGAGCCATACTTACCTTTTCAGTGCTGAAATACCTGTAAGAGAGAAAAGAGAAAGAAACCACAAAGCATCAAATTCTCTAAGACTGAATATTATTTGAGATAGCAAGGTGCACATATCTGTAGGGTTATTAAGTTTAAAATACAATTGCTTATTAAATGCTTATACTTATCTGATTGGAATTGTTGAAGGCATCAATCTTGGGAGTTGAAAACCTGTGAACCAAAAATACGTTAATTAATTTGGGTGTGTTATGAAAAGTACTTGTATCTGAAAATAAATTTAACAAAAATATTTGATTTTATACTCATTCTAGTCCTTTGTTTGCTTGAATTGCTTGTTTTCCTTATATATATATGTTTGGCCTCGGCCTCCAGGGTGGTATTTTTGAACAGCGTCCATGCCTGTTGTACAGTTTTTACCCTCTCAGTTGTCCCCCTAAGTTTTTTTTCCATTGTTCTTCTCATTTTATCATAGTCTCCTTTTTTTAAAGTTAAACACTAACGTATTTGACTTCCTGTGTATAGTTACTTCAAGGTCGATATTAAAACTGATCATATTATGATCACTGTTATCAAGTGGCCCCAGTACCATAACGTCCCTCACCAGATCATGCGCTCCACTAAGGACCAAATCTAGAATTTTTCCTTCTTTCATCGGACTGCTGCACCAGCTGCTCCATAAAGCTGTCCTTGATTTCATCAAGGAATTGTACCTCTCTAGCGTGTCCCGATGTTACATTTACCTAGTCTATAATTGGATATTTGAAGTCACCCATTATTATCACATTGCCCATTTTGTTTGCGTCTCCGATTTCTTTTATCATTTCTGCATCTACCTGCTCATCCTGGCGAGGCGGACGGTAGTAGTACACTCCTATCACCGTCCTTTTCCCTTTTATACATGGAATTTCAACCCACAGTGATTCAAAGGTGTGATTTGTGTCCTGCAGAATTTGTAATCTATCTGAGTCAAGGCTCTCGTTAATATACAATGCTACCCCTCCACCAGTCCGGTCCACTCTATCACTACGATATACTTTGTACCCCGGTATGACAGTGTCCCACTGGTTATCTTCCTTCCACCAGGTCTCAGTAATGCCTATTATATCCAATTTTTCATTTAGTGCAATATATTCCAACTCTCCCATCTTATTTCTTAGACTCCTAGCATTTACATATAGACATTTCAGAGTATGTTTGTTGTTCCTATTTGCATGATGCTTAGTACTGGACACTACTGATTTGCCATCTTTTGTCTGATCTTTAGTTGTATTTAAGGGCACCTAGCCTACCACAGTCTGTTGTGCAACCTCACTATCCAGAAACCCTATCTTCCCTGTTGGTGAGGTATCTTTGCAAGATACCTTATCCCGAACCATGCGTTTTTGAGCGACTGTCGGCCTTCCCCCCATTTCTAGTTTAAAAGCTGCTCTATCTCCTTTTTAAATGCCGATGCCAGCAGCCTGGTCCCACCCTGGTTAAGGTGGAGCCCATCCTTTCGGAATAGGCTCCCCCTTCCCCAGAATGTTGCCCAGTTCCTAACAAATCTAAAACCCTCCTCCCTGCACCATTGTCTCATCCACGCATTGAGACTCCGGAGCTCTGCCTGTCTCTTGGGCCCTGCGTGTGGAACAGGTAGCATTTCAGAAAATGCTACCCTAGAGGATCTGGATTTGATCTTTCTACCTAAGAGCCTAAATTTGGCTTCCAGAACCTGTCTCCCACGTTTTCCTATGTCATTGGTACCCACATGTACCAAGACAGCGGACTCCTCCCCAGCACTATCTAGAATCCTATCTAGGTGACGCGTGAGGTCCGCCACCTTCGCACCAGGCAGGTAAGTCACCAGGCGATCCTCACGTCCACCAGCCACCCAGTTATCTATATGCCTAATGATTGAATCACCAACTACAACAGCTGTCCTAACATTTCCTTCCCGGACAGCACTTGGAGACATGTCTTCGGTGCGAGAGGATAGTACATCCCCTGGTGGGCAGGTCCTGGCTACAGGACTACTTCCTACTTCACCACTGTTTTTACATTCTCTGGCAAAGAGTTCCCAGAGCTTAACTATTCGTTGAGTGGATGATGCTAGACTGGAGAGCTAGGGCTGACCAGGGCCCAAGTGTACCTATACCGTTATTTAGACAAGTAACAACAAGAATAATAAAACAGATAGTAACAGTCATCAAAGTTTCATAATACAAACCACCGACCCCCCCCCCCCCCCCCCCAAGAACAGATCAACAATAACAGTGTTCACTTGCACATTATTTAGTGTTATTATTTTGATGTGCATTTAGTTTTGTTTTTTTTTGGCACATAATTCACTGGAGTGTATTCAGTGTGCATGATACCATCAATAACAGAAGTATTAGGGAGTGGCAGCTGGTAGGAGTTCTTTGTTGTATTCAAAAGTACCCTCCTGTCCCTCTACTGGTTAAACACTCTCAATAGCTTAGCTAATCAAATCTAAGCTCTTTTATCCCTAAATGTTCCCTGAAATAGGTTCAGAATGGCTTACTTAATGGTGATACAATTAAATGAGAGAGAATACATAACAAAATTACAAAGTTGCTAGAAGTATTTCTCAAATAAGTTTTCAGATTTCTTCTAAACAAGAAAAAGAAGCTTGAAACTCTAAAGACAGAGGGAGATGTTCCACATTTGAGCTGAACAAAGTTTCTAGTATCTTTTTTTTTCCTGATTAAACCCTTAAATGTAGCATAGGTTAATGTGTGTTAGGGTTGGTTAATAGTCTGTTAGGCTGCTGGTATAGGACCCCTCCCTCCAAGGATGTCAACTTGTTTTAGCTCTGCCCTACCTGAGCACTCTTTCTGGGGCGCCGTGAACGGTCGCAGTGATGGGAGCTCTGAACTGCCCTTCTGAACGGCCCATCGTCCCACCTGGAATCGCCCCACCTGAGGTCGCGAACCGAACTGCCCCACGAACCGAACTACCTCCTCTAGACGGTCCCAATCCACGATCGACTTTTATTAGCTGATAACGGAGTTCCACGTGGAGGCCCTTCCCCGCCGCCCTGCTGCCCTTCTGTTCGCGAAACGAACTGCCCGCTTCCAAAGAGGATTACTGAACGAGGTGGATTACCGAACAAACGATCGACGTTCGTGTTTTGCTAGCTAGAACCGGAGATCTACGCTGAGACCCACCCCGCCGCCTATCCGGGATTGCACACTCTGTGCTAGGCTCACCGCTCGCGAGGAGGTGGAATATCTCCTCTGTCGGGCCTAGATTCCACGAGAGTGACGACCAACATCCACTCACCACTCACGGGGAGGTGGAATACCTCCTCCGGAAGGAACGGTGATTGAGACGCCATCGAAACAGTAAGCCACGTGGGAGGCCTGCCTGTTGCCCACTGCCCCCATCTGTGTCCTGAGAGTGACGACCGACATCCACTCACCACTCACGGGGAGGTGGAATACCTCCTCCGTAAGGAGCGGTGATTGAAACGCCATTGAAACGGTAAGCCACGTGGGAGGCTTGCCTGTTGCCCCCATCTGTGTCCTGAGAGTGACGACCGACATCCACTCACAGGGAGGTGGAATACCTCCTCCGGAAGGAGCGGTGATTGAGACGCCATCGAAACGGTAAGCCACGTGGGAGGCCTGCCTGTTGCCCGTTGCCCCCATCTGTGTCCTGAGAGTGATGACCGACATCCACTCACCACTCACGGGGAGGTGGAATACCTCCTCCGGAAGGAGCGGTGATTGAAACGCCATCGAAACGGTAAGCCACGTGGGAGGCCTGCCTGTTGCCCGTTGCCCCCATCTGTGTCCTGAGAGTGACGACCGACATCCACTCACCACTCACGGGGAGGTGGAATACCTCCTCCGGAAGGAGCGGTGATTGAAACGCCATCGAAACGATAAGCCATGTGGGAGGCCTGCCTGTTGCCCATTGCCCCCATCTGAGAGGTGGATCACCTCCTCTAGAAGGAGCAGCGTTCCATACACCGATCGCACCGTTGCCCGCGTGGAGTCTTCTCATCCGTGAACTGGTCCACTTACAGTCAAGGAGGTGGAATATCTCCTCCTTTATCGGAGGGAACACTGACTGAGACGTGCCTAGCACCACGGAATCTCCACTGACGAGTGCCCTGCAACCCAGTTTCCATCACACTGAGTCGAAACTGCCTGGTATTAACCCTTGCTGTTACCAGTCTCCCCTGCAACATTTTGATCTCAATCTACCTGCTTATACTACTGCCGCCATTCCACCAAGGCTATACCCTTTACTGCTGCTCTGTAGCACTCTGGAAACTTACATTAGACTGTTTGATCTCCTTTAATTCTATATGTTTCATTGACTCAAGTCGCTACCTAAAATCCTACTGCTCTGTATCATGCTGAAATTCTACTACCTAATTGCTGTTTTAAATTCTGCAATATTGTAGACTTTGAGGCTTAAGCTGCACCTCACTGCAAATCCTCATTTTATTTGCGTTATTAATTGCCGATGTACAATCTGCAACATTGTTAGCATTTAGGCTTAGCTGCATCTCACTGTAATCTACTTTAATTGTTGATTGAACTGCTTTAATGCTAATCTTTAAATCCTCAAGTTGTTACCTCGACTTCTGATGCATACTGAAAACCTACTTTAACTGGTGATTGAATTCCTTTAGACACTATCACTCCCTATGCCTTAGCTGTTGCCTGCTGTCCCAGTCCTAGCCTTCCTGCCTTCCTCCTCTACTCCTATCACCTTAGCCACTTCACATCTACCCGCATCCACCTTAGCCCCTATATATGGCCACTTTACACATTCTCCTCATCGCCCTGTCCCTTCCTAACCTCTTCCCCCCTCCCCTTCCACTGTCTACCTCAGGAACTCATTGCCCACCCTTGTCCCCTCCCGTCCTGCTCATTACTCTCCTACCCTACCTCCCCCCACCCCCCACCACCTCCCCAGCTCTCCTGCCCCCCTCATCATTCCTAGCTCTCAACCTTCTACACTTCCTCCCCACCATTAACCCATCTCCATTCCTCCTTAACACATCCCGTCTTCGTCATCTTCGTCGACCCTCCTCCCCCACCCTCCTCCGCACTCTCTTACTCCTTCTCCTACTTTCTGCAGGTGACATCAATCCCAATCCAGGTCCCCCTCACCTCTCCTCTCCATATCCACATAACCGATCCCAGAATGCCTCCAATCTCATCTCTATTCCCCTTCTCCCCCCCCCCCCCGCTTCCCTCCCCTTCTCGTGTGCCCTATGGAATGCCCACTCAGTATGCAACAAACTCTCCTTCACCCACGATTTGTTCATCTCCCGTTCCCTTCAACTGCTCGCTTTAACTGAAACTTGGATAACCCCTAACGACACTGCCTCAATCGCAGCCCTATGCCATGGAGGATATCTTTTCTCCCACACTTCCCGCCCAGATGCACGCGGTGGAGGCGTTGGGTTTCTCCTCTCACCCTCTTGTAGTTTCCAACCCCTCCTCCTGCCACAGTCTCACTGCTGCTCATCCTTCGAAACTCATGCCATCCGGCTATTCTACCCGACACCACTCAGAGTTGCAGTCATCTACCGCCCCCCTGATAAGCCCCTCTCTTCTTTCCTTACTGACTTCGACGCTTGGCTCACCATCTTTCTTGATCCCTCATCCCCATCCCTCATTCTTGGTGATTTTAATATTCACGTTGACGACCCATCCAACTCCTACACTTCTAAATTCCTCACTCTGACATCCTCCTTTAACCTCCGACTATGCTCTACCATCCCTACTCACCGTAATGGCCATTGTCTCGACCTCGTTCTCTTCTCTTCCTGCTCACCTTCCAATTTCTGCACCTCAGTCCTTCCTATCTCAGATCATCACCTAATCACCTTCACACTTCATCACCCTCCCCCTCAACCTTGCCCAGCTATAACCACTGCCTTCAGGAATCTCCAGGCCGTCGACCCCCCTACCCTATCCTCTCACATCTCCAGTCTCTTCCCTTCCATCTCGTCTGCCGAATCTGTCGACACGGCTGTCTCTGCCTACAATGAAATTCTCTCCACTGCTCTGGATACCCTAGCACCATCTGTCTCTCGCCCCACTAAGCGCATTAATCCTCAGCCCTGGTTAACCCCTTGCATCCGTTACCTTCGCTCCTGCACCCGATCTGCTGAATGACTCTGGAGGAAATCTCGCATCCTGTCAGACTTCACCCATTACAAATTCATGCTATCCTCCTTCCAGTCCTCCCTATTCCTTGCCAAACAGGAATATTATTCTCATTTAACTAATTCTCTTGGCTCCAACCCTTGTCGCCTCTTCGCCACCCTCAACTCCCTACTTAAAGTGCCCTCCGCTCCCACCCCCCCCCCCCCTCACTCTCTCCTCAAACACTAGCTGACTACTTCCGCGATAAGGTGCAGAAGATAAACCTTGAATTCACTTCCAAGCCTTCTCCTCCCTGTGACTTCTTAACCCACTCCCTCAACCAACCTAACCTGGCCTCCTCCTCCTTCCCTGAGATCACCGAAGAGGAAACTGCTCGCCTTCTTTCTTCCTCTAAGTGCACCCACCTGTTCCTCTGATCCCATTCCCACCAATCTGCTTAACAACATCTCTCCTATAGTTAACCCCTCAATCTGTCACATCCTCAACCTCTCTCTCTCCACTGCTACTGTCCCTGACACCTTCAAGCACGGTGTAGTCACACCACTTCTCAAAAAACCATCACTAGACCCCACCTGTCCCTCCAACTACTGCCCCATCTCTCTTCTAACCTTTCTCTCCAAATTACTTGAACGCGCTGTCCACAGCCGCTGCCTTGATTTTCTCTCCTCTTAGGCCGTCCTCGATCCACTTCAATCCGGCTTTCGCCCACTACACTCAACAGAAACAGCTCTCTCTAAAGTCTGCAGTGACTTGTTCCTTGCCAAATCCAAAGGTCACTATTCCATCCTCATCCTCCTCGACCTATCTGTTGCCTTTGACACCGTCAATCATACTTTACTTCTTGACACACTGTCCTCATTCGGGTTCCAGGGCTCCGTCCTCTCCTCGTTCTCTTCGTATCTTTCCCAACGCACCTTCAGAGTATATTCTAATGGCTCTTCTTCCAGCCCCATCCCGCTCTCTGTTGGGGTTCCTCAAGGATCTGTCCTTGGACCGCTTCTTTTCTCGATCTACACCTCTTCCCTGGGCTCGCTGATCTCATCACATGGTTTCCAGCACTATCTCTATGCTGACGACACCCAGCTTTATCTCTCCACTCCCGACATCAAGGTCGAAACGCAGGCCAACGTTTTTGGCCTGCCTTTCAGACATCGCTGCCTGGATGTCCAACCGGCATCCGAAACTGAACATGGCAAAGACTGAGCTCCTTGTCTTTCCACCCAAACCCTCTTCTCCTTTTCCCCCACTTTCCGTCTCTGTTGACAACGCCCTCATCCTCCCCGTCTCTGTTGACAACGCCCTCATCCTCCCCGTCACTTCAGCCTGCAATCTCGGAGTCATCTTCGATTCCTCCCTCTCCTTTTCTGCCCATATCCAGCAAACAGCTAAGACCTGTCGCTTCTTCCTCTATAATATTAGCAAAATTCGCCCGTTCCTCTCTGAACAGACCACCCGAACCCTCGTCCACTCGCTCGTTACCTCTCGTCTTGACTATTGCAACCTTCTTCTCACTGGCCTCCCGCTTAACCATCTATCCCCCCTTCAATCTGTCCAAAATTCCGCAGCACGTCTTATCTACCGCGTGAACTGATACTCTTATATCACCCCTCTCCTCAAGTCACTTCACTGGCTCCCGATCCGCTACCGTATACAGTTCAAGCTTCTCCTATTAACCTTCAAATGCACTCAATCTGCAGCCCCCAATTACCTCTCTACCCTCCTCTCCCCGTATGTTCCCACCCGTAACCTCCGCTCTCAGGACAAATCACTCCTATCTATACCCTTCTCCACCACCGCTAACTCCAGACTCCGCCCCTTCTGCCTCGCATCACCATATGCCTGGAACAGACTTCCCGAGCCCATACGCCATGCGCCCTCCCTGCCCATTTTCAAGTCCTTACTCAAAGCCCATCTCTTCTCCCTTGCTTTTGGCGCCTAACCACCTTCCCCATTCATGATACCTACACTGACTACATAGTTTGTAACCTTTAGATTGTAAGCTCTCTTGAGCAGGGACTGTCCTTTCCCATGTTAAACTTGTACAGCGCTGCGTAACCCTGGCAGCGCTATAGAAATGCTAAGTAGTAGTAGTAGTAGTAGCACTGTACACTTAGCCACCTCAAACACTTGAGTCACCAATCACCTATGGAAGAGGGGCTGGAGTTAACATAGCAGGGCAAGAAAAGTCCCCTGCTCTAATTTCTCTTCTCCTGTTCTCTCTGCTGTGCTTCCACTCCCAATTGATGCATTGTAACTCTAGACTGGAGCAGTATGTGTAGGCGCTCTGTGGTGTCTGCTTCAGTTACTTCCTCTCCTCCTTTCCCTGATGGACAGATGATCAAAAGCCCCGTGCTGTTCCAAACAGCACTCTAAAAATAGCACTGGAACAGCGCGGGGCTTTACTGCCCCTAGGATCAAAGATAATTGCATACAAATTTAAGCACACAATTCTCACTGATCATAAGGTAGAAGTGCAGGAGGTCAGGCACAATCCTCCTGCACTTGACATTCCTCCCGCACTTGTTTGACAGGTCTTGGCAGTCAAAAGCCCAGACCTGTCAAACACAGGGGCTGGGAGGTCCACGGGACCACCAGACCCCAACTACCGCCCCCCCCCCCCCCCCCCCCCAGCATCCCTTAGATGTCCTTGGTGGCCTAGTGGGCCGCGAGTCAATCCTTCCCCACCTGGTGGTCTAGTGGACCTTACTTACCCCCTACCTTGAAAATGGCGGCCCCCAGGCCTGCCCAGTGCATCCTGGGATGTGCTGGGTGGGGCTTCACACCATATAAGGGAATTTGCATGCTAATTTGCTGAGCCCTGTTTTGCATGCATTTGCATGCTAGTTGCGTTCAGAGCTCGCAAGCGCGTTTCATGCGCTGGGGGGGCTCTGATTTTGGGGCGGTAGCAAATGCAGGCCACTAGTATGGCGCTAACAGCCTCTAGTGCCTGCGTTTGCTTCTGATCATCGGCCTATGAATGACTGGTAGGGTGGATTAGGGAGAAGAATGGCTTTTCTTTCCTCTTTCTTCCCCAGACTTATGCCCCTCCCTTCTCATGCCTCCTGGGAAGCAAGTGCTCTTTTCTAGGGTACTGCCCAATAGAGATGGGACAAGAGATGCCAAGGACTTCTCCAAGACACACCGGTATGTTAACATGCTGGTTGAGAAACACTGTTCTACAACCTGGACCTTGTGGAGACTTATAGCTAAACTTTGTGGCATATTATAACTAGGAAATGTATGTATTTCTTGATACCTAAAGCAGGCGTTGCTTTAAAAAATAAAAAGTAAAATGGCCAACTGCCCTGGAGTACATATTTAACACTGTTATAAAGCAACTGGGTATTGGGTAGTTAAATTCTAGGGACTTTTTCATATTTTCTAAACAGAAAGTATCAAATTCCACCATATTATTGGATTTATTTTTGAATTCTTTTTCAAATGGGTAATGATTAATTGAGATTGTCAACTGTTTATCTGCAATGGAAAATGCTAGATAATTGTCTATTTCTCCGAGGACAAGCAGGCTGCTTGTTCTCACGACTGGGTTGACGTCCACGGCAGCCCCCACCAACCGGAACAAAACTTCGCGGGCGGTCCCGCACGCAGGGCACGCCCACCGCGCATGCGCGGCCGCCTTCCCGCCCGTGCGCGACCGTTCCCGCTCAGTCTTTTCTTTTCCGCGCTGGAGAGAGCCGTGTTCGTCTCTCTCTCTGTCAGCCCCGGAAACCGGATCGCGTTGTTCGCGAATCTTCTTATTTTTTTCGTTGCCGCGTTTCTCTTTAGTTTTCTTTAAAAAAAAAAAAAAACGCGCTGAACTTGATTTTCCCTCGTCTCTTAGCGGGGGCGTCGCGTTGCGGCCTTGTGGCCGCGCGGTCGATTTATTTTCGCGGTGTGATTTTTACCGCCACCATCGACGATTTTGATTTCGCCGACGCGATTTTTCCGTCGATGTCCTCGAAGGTCCCGAGTAGATTTAAAAAGTGTGGTCGGTGCGGCCGGCATGTCTCGCAGACCGACACTCACGCTTGGTGCCTCGGGCCGGAGCACGATACCAAGTCGTGTACTTTGTGTCTCGGTCTCCGGAAACGGACACAAGTAGCGAGGCAAGTTCTTCGGGACCGTCTTTTTGGAACTTGCGCCGGCCCCTCGACGTCGACTTCGACGGCATCGGTATCGACGGCCGGTTCTTCGGTACCGGTATCGATGTTCATGAAAAGGGCACCGATGGCATCGACCCCAGGAGCACAGGTCCCGTCGGCCCGCCGGTCCTCCGGTGACGGCAGGGGTGAGAGGCCGCGTGGGCAATCGGCCCCGGTCACTCCCTCTACCCAGGGCCCTCGGGACCAAACCCTGTCGGACCCGGTCCCTCGAGGCCGAGGGGGATCGACCTCCTCCTCCTCCATTCCACCTAGCGCTGATGACGGGCACCGCAAGAAAACGAAGAAGCACCGTCATCGGTCGCCATCGATGCATCCGGCTCCCGGAGAGGAGTCGACGCCGAGGAAGCGACAGCGTCGAGAGGAGAGGTCCCCCTCTGTAGTAGAGGTACCGCCGCGTCAGGGTCCCAGCAATTCGGTGCAGTCTCCTGGACCCGAACAGCTTCCGGCACCGACGCCTCTACCGGCCCCCTCGCCTTTTCCGACAGCGGGCCTTGACGAGTGCCTCCGAGCCATCCTTCCGGGGATCCTGGAAGGGCTTATGCGCCAGACTGTGCCGGCGCCGGGGGTGCTTGCGCCCTCGGCGCCGTTGACTGTGGCGCCGGCAAGCTCTAGCCCAGTGCCGAGGCCTTCGACGCCGACGCCGCTTGCGGCGCCGGTCTCGACCGCCATGCAGGTGGAGTCGACGTCGATGGAGGGAGCTTCATCCCCGCCGGCGCGGGAGTCCACCGCTCGACGACACCGAGGCCTCGGTGCCTCGACGTCGAGCCGGGCCCGGTTGAGGACTCAGCTGCACGAGCTTATGTCCAACACCGAGGAAGAGGCCTCGTGGGGGGAGGAGGAGGACCCCAGATATTTCTCCATAGAGGAGTCTGTGGGCCTTCCCTCCGACCCCACTCCTTCACCAGAGAGGAAGCTCTTGCCACCTGAGAGCCTCTCCTTTGCCTCCTTTGTCAGGGATATGTCTATTTGCATTCCCTTTCCCATGGTCTCTGTGGGTGAGCCGAGGGCTGAGATGCTCGAGGTCCTCGACTATCCATCACCACCTAGAGAGTCCTCCACGGTACCGTTGCACAATGTCCTCAAAGAGACACTGCTTCGGAACTGGTTGAGACCATTATCTAATCCCACCATCCCCAAGAAAGCAGAGTCCCAATACAGAATCCACTCGGACCCAGAGTTAATGCGGCCCCAATTGCCTCATGACTCGGCGGTCGTGGACTCTGCTCTCAAGAGGGCACGGAGTTCGAGGGATACCGCCTTGGCGCCCCCGGGGCGGGAGTCTCGCACTCTGGACTCGTTTGGGAGGAAGGCCTACCAATCTTCCATGCTCGTGACCCGCATCCAGTCTTACCAGCTCTACATGAGCATCCACATGCGGAATAATGTGAAGCAACTGGCGGACCTGGTTGACAAGCTCCCGCCGGAGCAGTCCAGGCCTGTTCAGGAGGTGGTCAGGCAGCTGAAGGCGTGCAGAAAGTTCCTGTCCAGGGTTATATATGACACCTGTGACGTGGCATCTCGTGCTGCGGCCCAAGGTATAGTGATGCGCACGCTCTCATGGCTGCGTGCCTCTGACCTGGACAACCGCACCCAGCAGAGACTGGCCGACGTCCCTTGCCGGGGGGATAATATTTTTGGTGAGAAGGTCGAGCAGCTGGTGGACCAACTGCATCAGCGGGAAACCGCCCTCGACAAGCTGTCCCACCGGCCGCCTTCAGCATCCGCCTCAGCAGGTGGACGTTTTTCCCGGGCCCGGCAGGCTGCGCCCTATGTCTTTACCAAGCGTAGGTACACCCAGCCGGCCCGAAGGCCTCGCCAGGCACAGGGACAGTCCCAGCGCGCTTGTTCTCGTCAACAGCGTGCGCCTAAGCAGCCACCTGCGCCTCCACAGCAAAAGCCGGGGACGGGCTTTTGACTGGATCCATGGGAACATAGCCGCCCTCAAAGTGTCCGTACCGGACGATCTGCCGGTCGGAGGGAGGTTAAAATTTTTTCACCAAAGGTGGCCTCTCATAACCTCCGACCAGTGGGTTCTCCAAATAGTGCGGTGCGGATAGGCCCTGAATTTGGCCTCCCTGCCACCAAATTGTCCTCCGGGAGCTCAATCCTTCAGCTCCCATCACAAGCAGGTACTTGCAGAGGAACTCTCCGCCCTTCTCAGCGCCAATGCAGTCGAGCCCGTACCACCCGGGCAGGAAGGGCAGGGATTCTATTCCAGGTACTTCCTTGTGGAAAAGAAAACAGGGGGGATGCGTCCCATCCTAGACCTGAGAGGCCTGAACAAATTCCTGGTCAAAGAAAAGTTCAGGATGCTTTCCTTGGGCACCCTTCTGCCAATGATTCAGAAAAACGATTGGCTATGTTCCCTGGATTTAAAGGACGCATACACTCACATCCCGATACTGCCAGCTCACAGACAGTATCTCAGATTCCGCCTGGGCACACGGCATTTTCAGTATTGTGTGCTGCCCTTTGGGCTCGCCTCTGCCCCACGGGTGTTTACAAAGTGCCTCGTGGTGGTAGCGGCGTATCTACGCAGGCTGGGAGTGCACGTGTTCCCATATCTCAACGATTGGCTGGTCAAGAACACCTCGGAGGCAGGAGCTCTCCGCTCCATGCAGTGCACTATTCACCTCCTGGAGCTGCTGGGGTTTGTGATAAATTACCCAAAGTCCCATCTCCAGCCAGCCCAGTCTCTGGAATTCATAGGAGCTCTGCTGAATACTCAGACGGCTCAGGCCTTCCTTCCCGAAGCGAGGGCCAACAACCTCCTGTCCCTGGCTTCGCAGACCAGAGCGTCTCAGCAGATCACAGCTCGGCAGATGTTGAGACTTCTGGGTCATATGGCCTCCACAGTTCATGTGACTCCCATGGCTCGTCTTCACATGAGATCTGCTCAATTGACCCTAGCTTCCCAGTGGTGCCAAGCCACCGGGAATCTAGAAGATGTCATCCGCCTCTCCACCAGTTGCCGCACTTCACTGCACTGGTGGACCATTCGGACCAATTTGACCTTGGGACGCCCATTCCAAATTCCACAGCCCACGAAAGTGCTGATGATGGATGCGTCTCTCCTGGGGTGGGGAGCTCATGTCGATGGGCTTCACACCCAAGGACTGTGGTCCCTCCAGGAAAAGGATCTTCAGATCAACCTCCTGGAGCTCCAAGCGGTCTGGAACGCACTGAAGGCTTTCAGAGATCGGCTGTCCTGTCAAATTATCCAAATTCGGACAGACAATCAGGTTGCAATATATTACATCAACAAGCAGGGGGGTACCGGATCTCGCCCCCTGTGTCAGGAAGCCGTCGGGATGTGGCGTTGGGCTTGCCAGTTCGGCATGCTCCTCCAAGCCACATACCTGGCAGGCGTAAACAACAGTCTGGCCGACAGACTGAGCAGAGTCATGCAACCGCACGAGTGGTCGCTCCATTCCAGAGTGGTACGCAAGATCTTCCGAGAGTGGGGCACCCCCTCGGTGGACCTTTTCGCCTCTCAGACCAACCACAAGCTGCATCTGTTCTGTTCCAAACTTCAGACACATGGCAGGCTAGCGTCGGATGCCTTTCTCCTTCATTGGGGGACCGGCCTCCTGTATGCTTATCCTCCCATACCTTTGGTGGGGAAGACCTTACTGAAGCTCAAGCAAGACCGCGGCACCATGATTCTGATCGCGCCCTTTTGGCCCCGTCAGATCTGGTTCCCTCTTCTTCTGGAGTTGTCCTCCGAAGAACCGTGGAGATTGGAGTGTTTTCCGACTCTCATTTCGCAGAACGACGGAGCGTTGCTACACCCCAACCTTCAGTCTCTGGCTCTCACGGCCTCGATGTTGAGGGCGTAGACTTCGCTGCGTTGGGTCTGTCTGAGGGTGTCTCCCGTGTCTTGCTTGCCTCTAGGAAGGATTCCACTAAAAAGAGTTACTTTTCAAGTGGAGGAGGTTTGTCGTTTGGTGTGAGAGCAAGGCCCTAGAACCTCGTTCTTGCCCTGCACAGAACCTGCTTGAATACCTTCTGCACTTATCAGAGTCTGGCCTCAAGACCAACTCAGTAAGGAATCACCTTAGTGCAATTAGTGCTTACCATTATCGTGTGGAAGGTAAAGCCATCTCTGGAGAGCCTTTAGTCGTTCGATTCATGAGAGGCTTGCTTTTGTCAAAGCCCTCTATCAAGCCTCCTGCAGTGTCATGGGATCTCAACGTCGTCCTCACCCAGCTGATGAAACCTCCTTTTGAGCCACTGAATACCTGCCATCTGAAGTACTTGACCTGGAAGGTCATTTTCTTGGTGGCAGTTACTTCAGCTCGTAGGGTCAGTGAGCTTCAAGCCCTGGTAGCTCATGCTCCGTATACCAAATTTCATCACAACAGAGTAGTGCTCCGCACTCACCCAATGTTCCTGCCGAAGGTGGTGTCGGAGTTCCATCTTAACCAGTCAATTGTCTTGCCAACATTCTTTCCCAGACTGCATACCCGCCCTGCTGAATGTCAGTTGCACACATTGGACTGCAAGAGAGCATTGGCCTTCTACTTGGAGCGGACACAGCCCCACAGACAGTCCGCCCAATTGTTTGTTTCTTTCGACCCTAACAGGATAGGGGTCGCTGTCGGGAAACGCACCATCTCCAATTGGCTAGCAGATTGCATTTCCTTCACTTATGCCCAGGCTGGGCTGAATCTGGAGGGCCATGTCACGGCTCACAGTGTCAGAGCCATGGCAGCGTCGGTGGCTCACTTGAAGTCAGCCACTATTGAAGAGATTTGCAAGGCTGCGACGTGGTCATCTGTCCACACATTCACATCACATTACTGCCTCCAGCAGGATACCAGACGCGACAGTCGGATCGGGCAGTCGGTGCTGCAGAATCTGTTTGGGGTGTAAATCCAACTCCACCCTCCAGGACCCGAATTTATTCTGGTCAGGCTGCACTCTCAGTTAGTTGTTCTTCGTAGGTCAATTTCTGTTATGCCTCGCCGTTGCGAGGTTCAATTGACCTGGGTTCTTGTTTTGAGTGAGCCTGAGAGCTAGGGATACCCCAGTCGTGAGAACAAGCAGCCTGCTTGTCCTCGGAGAAAGTGAATGATACATACCTGTAGCAGGTGTTCTCCGAGGACAGCAGGCTGATTGTTCTCACCTACCCTCCCTCCTCCCCTTTGGAGTTGCGTTTCATCATTTTTGCTTATCATTCAACTGAGCGGGAACGGTCGCGCACGGGCGGGAAGGCGGCTGCGCATGCGGCATGCGCGGTGGGCGTGCCCTGCGTGCGGGACCGCCCGCGAAGTTTTGTTCCGGTTGGTGGGGGCTGCCGTGGACGTCAACCCAGTCGTGAGAACAATCAGCCTGCTGTCGTCGGAGAACACCTGCTACAGGTATGTATCATTCACTATCCGGTCAACATACTTAAAATCACTATTTTGTTTACGATTTTGCTTACATATATTAATTTGTTGAAGGTTCTATATTATGTTAAATATTCTTTACTACCAATAAAGAGATTTTGAACACTGTTAAAATTTTTTAGTATAGAACAAATATGAAAGAATAAAATGTAATAACAGAATTGACACTTGAAAACCTGACTATTTATGGAGCACCCTTTAAATTTCTTGGACCAGAATTTATTGTTTGTAGAAAATAGAACATGTTTTGTTTCCATGTATATGCAGAGGAGTGTAGTAGCCGTGTTAGTCCACTCTTAAGGTTATCAATAGAAATCAAACAAAATAAAACATGGAAAAGAAAATAAGATGATACCTTTTTTATTGGACATAACTTAATACATTTCTTGATTAGCTTTCGAAGGTTGCCCTTCTTCGTCAGATCGGAAATAAGCAAATGTGCTAGCTGACAGTGTATATAAGTGAAAACATTCAAGCATTACTATGACAGTCTGACAGGGTGGGAGGATGGGGGTGGGTAGGACGTATGCATGGGGACATCAAAACTTATCATTGATATTCTAACAGGATGGGTGTGGATAGGTGAGGGGTGGGTGATCAACAGAGACATACAGCTTTATGGTTTATAATGGGCTAGGAACCCCAGATCCTTGTTAAGTCCATTCTATTGGGTGTTAAAATATTCAATCATTCTGACTTCAAAGGTCTTACGTTCTTGTATGGTTTTAAAGTTACCTTTCAGGATTCTCACTGTGAAGTCACTGGTGCAGTGTCCTGGTCCTGTAAAATGTTGACCAAGGATGCTATATTGGAGAAACAGGCCAGATGCTTAAGACAAGATTCAATTTACGTAGACATCACATGAACAATACTGTTGCCATTAGGGTTCCCACACCTGTTGGTCAACATTTTACAGGACCAGGACACTGTACCAGTGACTTCACAGTGAGAATCCTGAAAGGTAACTTTAAAACCATACAAGAACGTAAGACCTTTGAAGTCAGAATGATTGAATATTTTAACACCCAACAGAAAGGACTTAACAAGGATCTGGGGTTCCTAGCCCATTATAAACCATAAAGCTGTATTTCTCTGTTGATCACCCCACCCCTCACCTATCCACACCCATCCTGTTAGAATATCAATGATATGCTTTGATGTCCCCATGCATACCTCCTACCCACCCCCATCCTCCCACCCTGTCAGACTGTCATAGTAATGCTTGAATGTTTTCATTTACATACACTGTCAGCTAGCACATTTGCTTATTTCCGATCTGACGAAGAAGGGCAACCTTCGAAAGCTAATCAAGAAATGTATTGTTATGTCCAATAAAAAAGGTATCATCTTATTTTCTTTTCCATGTTTTATTTTGTTTAATTTCTATTGATAACATGTATATGCAGAAGCCTCAATTTCTAGGGCAATCATTAACATTATCCTGTTAGAGAGAAGACAGGTGCGCTCATTCTCTTCTGTTATGTGGAATACTGCAGCTCAGGCTGGAAAGGGACAAGGCCATTTTTAGACCTCAGAGTGCCGGTCTGCCCATTCCTCCTCTCCCTCCACCCCCATCAAACAAGAAATTAAGATGTGGGTTGATAAGGTTCAACTGAGGCAGTATGGCTTGCAGTATTGATGATCTAGTGTTCTTGGCTGGGAGAGACTTGTCAGTACTATGTGTCTTTCATATCGTTTGTGTCTTCTTACAGGAATGCTGTGACTGTGGATGGGCAAGTGGTTAGCCTGTGTTATAGCCCAAAGACCAGGGTAGCAGCTCTTCAGCTAGAAGACGGGCAGCTTCTAAAGTACCTTTGGGGTATGTGTTGCATTGTATATAAAAAAGAAAACAAAATACAAAAACTTTTATCTGCTCTATTTCAACTTGTGTTGTGCTTTGCTATGTTTATAACTTGTCTATTGACTGTTTTATTTTATAGTTTAATCTGAGCACTACATTTAAAAACTGCTAAAACTCTGTATTAGATCTTTTTTCCTTAGTGTGTGTTCAGCCCTCCCCATCCCCCACCTGGTTTCTTGTAAACAGGTTTGTATAAAAAAGAAGAGGTTCACACCTTCCACAAAATCACCAAGGAGAACGAATGCAGAGTGGAAGACAATCCAATCCAAGAAACCAGTCAAAACTCACAGAATGAAAACTCCAAGTAGACTTTATTAGGACCTTACACGGTCCGTGTTTCGGCTATAAAGCCTTCATCAGGGGTCAATATGCTGATGTTCTGTTGAGCATATGATACTACTGGAACACTGAAAATAACACAAAGTCAAACTCAGAGACAAAAAAGGTCACTAGCGATCACTGCGAACAAATACAACTGCAGTTTGCAGTTTGCAGTGATCGCTAGTGATCTTACACGAAAACTACACAAAAACTACCTGCTCCCTATATCCCACGAAACAGATGTAGGAGAAAAAAATAGGATTGGTAGTTTGGCAGGCCATTTATTTTATTTTCACAAGTACAACATCCCCTACACTTGGAACTATGGTAAAGAAACAAAGAGGCCCTACAGCTACTGCTTTCACTACAGCTTCTGCCTCTGTCCAGACTAAATCCTTGCACCAAGACAAGATTCTGGTTTCATGTGACAAATGTAATTATGTTGAATCCCTCTTGAAAGAAGTACAAGAACTAAGAGAAGAAGTGTCAACACTAAGAAACATCAAGGACAACCAGAAATTTGTCACAGAGATGCAGGTCAAAACATTGGGGACTTGCAGCAAAGGGAGAGAAGATCTTCGGCAGACAGAGTACAACTGGAAGCAGGTCACCAGGTCCTGCAAGATCAACCCTCCAACTCCATCTTCTGTTGAACTAAAGAATTGGTTTGCAGCCATGGAAGTAGAAGAGATAGAAACATCTAAAAAACAGGAGGAAACAACGACCAAACATGCCAACACCGCTGGACAAGTGGCCACAAAGAAGCGAAAGGTAGTGGTGGAGATTCACTTCTGAGGGGTACCGAAGCACCCATCTACCGACCAGACATGTTGTCCAGGGAAGTTTGCTGTCTACCTGGTGCCAAGATTCGTGATGTTGTGGAAAGATTGTCTAGACTCATGAAGCCTACTGACCACTCTCCTATGCTTTTCATCCATGTTGGCACAAATGATACTGCTAAATATCCTACTGAACATATCATACGAGACTTCATGGCTTTGGGTGAAGTATCTAGGTGCGCAGGCGGTGTTCTCATCTAACCTCCCTGTCAAAGGTAAAGGCTGAATGAGAGAAGCTTGCATCTTGGAGATAAATGCGTGGTTGGTGCCGATGAGAGTGCTTTGGTTTCTTAGACCATGGGATGATTTTTCAAGAGCTACTGAGTGGTGATGGTGTCCATCTGTCAAGGAAAGGACGGAGTGTCTTCAGCAACAGACTGGCTAAAGTACTAAAGAGGGCTTTAAACTAAAATCGATGGGGATGGGTAAAAAAGGCCACAAAGCCATAATTAACCCCAAGGAAGGTAGGACATCAAATGCCCCTATAGAAGAGAAAAAAGAGTAACATCTGGAGAGCTTTATGTACCAATGCCTGTAGTATGGGAAACAAACTTCTAGATCTAGAGGCCACAATAATGGAAGCAGACTTGGATTTAGTGGCGGTCACGGAGATGTGGTTCACTGAGAATCATGACTGGGATGTTGCTATACCTGGCTATAATCTATTCAGGAAGGACAGAGTAGGAAAAAAGGGTGGAGGAGTGGCATTATATATGCTAAGAATGAGATCAAAGTGAGAGAACTGCAGGACATGTGGGATACGGAAGAAGTGCTGCGGGTTAAACTGGAAAGAGGGAAAGGAAAATGTATCTATATCGGAATAATATACAGGTCAACCTCACAGTCGGAGGAAACGGACAAAGACTTAATTGAAGACATCCACAAGATAGCTAGGAAAAGGGAAGTACTACTGATAGGTGACTTCAATATGCCAGATGTTGATTTGGGTGTCCCTGCTGCGGGGTCGTCTAGAAGCAAAAAGATCTTGAATTCCCTACAGGAAGAATTGTGTCAGCAGTGGGTAACGGAACCGACGCGGGATGGAGCTATTCTGGACCTGGTGCTTGTGAATGGAGAGAACCTTTCTGACGTTAAGGTGGGGAGACCATTTGGCATATAGTGATCATCGAATGGTGTGCCCTATGTGCGTGTATGGCGGATTTTTGAGAGCTGGTGTCAAGATCGGTCTTACCTCCCATTTCGTGCTTCGGTTGCAGAGGTTTTGGAGTTCTTGCAGGATGGTTTAAAGAGGGGTCTCTCATTATCCTTCTTGAAAGTTCAGGTAGCGGCATTGTCCTGTTTTCACGGGAAGGTCAAGGGTTCTTCTTTGGTGTCTCCATTTTTTGCGGGGAGTTATGCTGATACGTCCGCCTATTCGCCTGTTGGTCTCGTCATGGGATTTGAATTTGGTGATGGAAGTACTGATGGGTGCTCCTTTTGAACCCTTAGACGCGTGCACGTTGAATGATCTTACTCTGAAGACTGTGTTTTTGGTAGCAATTACTTTAGCTCGGAGGATTTCGGAACTCCAGGCTTTGTCCTGTAGAGAGCCTTTCTTGTCTTTTTCCAAGGAAAAGTTTTCACTGAAGACAGTACCCTCCTTTGTGCCTAAAGTGGTTTCCGCTTTTCATGTGAATCAAGTGATTTCCTTGCCGTTCTTAGGGGATAGATCGGGTGATTCCTCCCAGCGTCGCTTGCCGAAATTGGATGTCCATCGGGTTCTGCGTGTTTTTACCTGAGGAAGGACACAGGAGTTTCGGTCTTCAGATAGACTGTATGTTTTGCATGGGGGGCCTAAGAAAGGTGCGGCCGCTTCTAAGTCATCAATTGCTAGGTGGTTGAAGGAGGCTATTGCCTCAGCCTATTTATTGAAGGGCCGTGTGGTGCCGCCTATGCTTAAGGCGCATTCCACTCGGGGGGTAGCTTCTTCTTGGGCGGAGTGCAGTTTCATTCCTCCACAGGACATTTGTAGAGCAGCTGTCTGGTCTTCTTTGCATTCGTTTGTGAAGCATTACAGAATCGATGTTCAGGCAAGAGAGTAGGCCAGATTTGGTGCTGCTGTGCTGTCTTCTGCTTCTAGGGGATCCCACCCTTAGTATTTTACTGCTTTGGTACTTCCCAAGTGTCTTGACTGGTCTGGAGGGTCGTTGAGGAAGGTGAAATTAGGCCTTACCTGCTAATTTTCTTTCCTCTAGACCCTCCAGACCGGTCAAGGATCCCTCCCTTGTGTTCATCAATGCTGTCTGTTTTATACTTGTTATGGTTTTGGACCCGTATTCTGCTGTGGCTGTTTTATAGTATTGGTTTTCCACTACTGTTAGTTTCGATGCCAGGGATCTTCTTTCTTCTGGTGTCAGAATGGGACAGTTCGGGACGCTGGCTGTGTCCGATCTGTCAAGCACTCTTAGTTTTGAGTTGGCGTTTTTTTCCGGATACAGGGTTTTTGGACAGTTTTGTCTTTTGTCTGCTTTGTTAGCTTTATACTGGATTGCTAGGGTTCTGCGCAGGTTACATATACAGTGTGCAAAGTTCAGTATTCTCAGTCTCCTTCTGCTGGTGGGAGTGTATAACCCAAGCGTCTTGACCGGTCTGGAGGGTCTAGAGGAAAGAAAATTAGCAGGTAAGGCCTAATTTCATCTTTTATGCTGCTTATCCTAGAAATAAAGCAGTGTATTTTTCCAGTCTATCATAATAATGACTTGTAGAATTTTCTTTTTCGAAACTATGCAAACCTTTTTTAAACCTATCCATTGTGTGTAATTCGGTTTCACTGTATACAGTTTTCTCATTTGTGCCAAGTGGTGTCTCCTTAGGTGAATCAAGTAGTCTTGTTGCCTATCTTTCGACAGAATTCTAGCACGTGAGCTATTTGTAAGATCAGTAAGTTGGATGTCCAGAGTCTTGTTGAAGTATCTAGTAGTAGTGACCAGTGAGTTCAGCCAGACCATCTTGTGTTTTGTTTCATGGGACATGGAAGAGGGAAGTGGCTTCTAAAACATTGATGGATTAAGGTGGCCATTGAGTCGGTGCGGTCTTTGAACACATTCAACCAGAGTCTAAGCTATCGTTCCGTAGGACATTTGCTGAGCAGCAACCTGGTCATCCCTTCATTTCTTTGTGAAACTTTATGAGCTGGATCTGTGGGCCAGAGGTGAGTTCCTTTGGCAGAGCAGTTGTTCAGGAGGCTTTGTCTTCCTCCTGTCCCAATATACAGAGCTTTGTTACAGAGCTAGTTTGGATTGGTCAAGCTGGAAAGTGAAATGTATATATTCTTACCTGCTTATTTCCTTTCTTTGAGTCCTACTGGACCAGTTCAGCTTCGCCTTCGGAAGACATGGGGTGAAGGGGGTATCCTGATAACTGTTTGATACCACTCCTTGTTCTCTCAGTTCTTATAGTCTCTGTTGTTCATGGTAGTCTTAATATTTTATCTCCAAGTTGTCGGTTCTTCCTGAAGAAGTTTCGGAGGATACCAAGTGATTCTAGTATGTTTTCTTTATGGGCATTGTTTAGAATTATAACAATGAGTTTCAGACCACACCTTCTCTTGTATCAGTGATGTCACTGGAGACGCTTTTTCTCGCTACCATTTTTGCTTTTATAGTCATTATGCTTGAATCAGAGCAGAAACTAAGCTATAAGACCTTTCCACATGTTAGGAGAGAATTTACACAATCTGCAGCTTAGACCCCTTTTGCAGGCAGACAGCACTGAAGTGCAGCAGTGTTGGGTCATTGTGATTTGCTCTTTATCATCACAATAAGTTCTTACAACTATGCTTGGCTCCTGAGTCTTGTATTTCTCTCATTGTGGTCATCGCTTCTTTGTGTGTTTTCTCTCTAGTTCCAGCTTCTGGTTGGGGGATATAACCCACTGGTTTAGACTGGTCTAGCGGAACTCAAGGAAAGGAAATTAACAGGGAAGAATAAATTTTACTTCCAATGACTCCCATCAGAAGCTGTGACAGTGCCTGTTTACAGAAACCTCAGACAGGCACAGATGAAGATGTGGGAGACCTCTTCTCTGTACTGCAGGTGAATAAGAAGGTCTAAGTAGACTTATTTGCAGATCATTTATAAATATGTTAAATACCACTGGTCCCAGTATAGATCCCTGCGGCACGCCACTATTCACCCTCCTCCATTGTGAAAAATGGTCATTTAACCCTACCCTCTGTTTTCTGTCCAGTAACCAATTTCTAATCCACAGAAGGACACTGCCTCCTATCTCATGACTTTTCAATTTTCTGAGAAGTGTCTACTGAGGAATTTTTCAAATGCTTTCTGAAAATCTAGATACAGTACGTCAACCAGCTCACCATTATCCACATGTTTATTCATGCCTTCAAAGAAATGAAGCAAATTGGCGACACTTGACTTCTCTTGACTAAACCCAAGCTTACTCCGACCCATTAAACCATGTGTATCTGTGTTTCATAATTTTATTCTTTATAATAGTTTCCACCATCTTGCTCAGCACTGACATAGGGCTTATCTGTCTGTAGTTTTCCAGTTCATCCCTGGAACCATTTTTAAAAATCGGCGTTACATTGGCCACCCTCCATTCTTTAGGTACTACAGATGATTTTAATGACAGGTTACAGATCACTAACATCAGATCACCAGTTTCGTGTTCATTCTTTCAATACCCTGAGGTGTATACCATCCGGTCCAGGTGATTTATCACTCTTTAACGTGTTGATTTGGTTCACTGTGTCTTTCAGGTTCACCGAGATTTCTTTTAGTTCCTTAGCGTTATCACCCTTGAAAACCTTTTCCTGTACAGGTAGATCTCTTACATCATTTTCTGTAGAATCCGAAGCAAAGAATTCATTAAATGGCCTTGTCCTTTCTGAGTGCCCCTTTTGCTCCTTCGTGATCTAACTGTCCCATTCTCAGATCAGTAGGACCCAAAGGAGTCCAAACCAAAGTCTGAAACAACAAAATGTATCAGCATTTGTTCAACCACCCTTAGGTTTCACCTTTGGGCTTAAAAATGCAATACCATGTGCATGTAAGGTCTGGATAAACAAATTAAGACCATCCTATATAATAATTCTCACCTCCAACATTCTATGCGTCTTGCTGCCTCTGTCCGTGGCTTCTTCGGAGTTGGTCTGCTAGGCTTCGTAGCCCAGGCTGACGTCACCATACATAGTATGACGACAGCAACAGAACCCTCACAAAAGGGGGGGAACAACGCCTCACAGCTGATTCGCCCCCCACCCCCCACAGGGAGCGCTGGAGGCTAGCACAGGAGGTGCTGCCGCTGCCACCTCCCCCCCAAGTCACACGACGGCAGGAGCACAAGGCCTGTGGATCGGGGGGAGGGGGTCCGTCCACATGGCCGTCGGACCGGTGGGCCCAGAAGCCTCGCCCCAACGTTCTCCATCCCTCCCTCCCTCCGGGTTCCAGCGTCGTCGTCCCTCCCTCCCTCCCTCCCAGTTCCAGGATCGTCGTCCCTCCCTCCCTCCCTTCCAGTTCCAGGCCCCCTCCTTCCGATTTTGAAAAGTCATCTTCACTTACCCCATCGGGATTACGGCGGCCGGCAGCAGCGGTACAATGCGTGCAGGCTCGGCCCTTCTGTCTCTCTCAGCTCTGGTCCCACCCTTGCGGAAACAGGAAATGAGGGCGGGACCAGAGCTGAGAGAGACGGAAGGGCCGAGCCTGCACGCGTTGTACCGCTGCTGCTGGCCGCCGTAACCCCGACTGGGTAAGTGAAGATGACTTTTCAAAAACGGAGGGAAGGGGCCTGCAACAGGAAGGTGAGGGATGACGATCCTGGAACTCGGAGGGAGGGGGGACCCTGGAACACACTCTCATTCTCACACACTCTCATTCTCACACACACACTCGCACCCAGTCTCACTCTCTCTCTGTCACACACACACACTTGCACATTCACTCTCTCTCTCTCTCTCACAGAGTCACTCTCACACACACTTTCTCAAACATACACACTCCAAGGAAAACCTTGCTAGTGCCCGTTTCATTTGTGTCAGAAACGGGCCTTTTTTACTAGTAGTAATATAATAGATGTTGGCAGATAAAGATCTTTTCTGTCCAGTCAAAATTTTATGCAAATGCCCAAATATGTAATACTTGGTAGCAATAATGAAACAGTAATTGAATATTCACATAGCAGGCAGCCAATAGATTTATTTTTCATGGACATTTTTTTTCTTTTGAATTTTTGTTACATTTGTACCTCGCGCTTTCCCACTCATGGCAGGCTCAATGTGGCGGGCAGAGTCACAAGGAGCTGCCTGTGCTGGGAATCAAACTCAGTTCCTCAGTTCCCCAGGACCAAAGTCCACCACCCTAACCACTAGGCCACTCCTCACTTTGTATGAACTTGGCAGCTAAATGTGCTGCTTGCATTTCCATTCATACAGATTTTAAGTAGAAATAAATATCCAACAGAACTGGCACATTTAGACTGATTCTGGACATCTGCATGAAAGTAGCGCTTCCCTAATTGTTCAATACTTGTCTTTTAAATAGTAGTAATAAAAAATATCAAGTTCATTTTTATAATATACCACTGCATTCCAGAAAACAAAAGGAGCAAGTTCCCACATACTGTCTTTCTCTTTTGATGTACCCTTAGGAAAAAAAAGATGTTAAATGCTCCCGGTTTCCACCTGACTAATGTTTATAAATAGAAACTCTGAATGTTGAGCACCTGATTCTCATAACATGTTTGTTTTGGTGGCCATCTTAGCACCAATATAATGCTTGCTAGGGTGCCCCTATAACCAGCCCCTCAAAATGATATACTGATAATGAACAAATGGCTAGAAATATAAGGAGGGGAGACAAAAACTTCTTCAGGTATATTAGTGACAGGAGAAAGACTATAAAGGGAATTGTGAGACTAAAAGATACAACAAAACGCTATGTAGAAAATGATGAAGAAAAAGCCAATTTGTTTAATAGATACTTTTGTTCTGTTTTCACTGAAGAAAACCCTGGGGAAGGACCAAGAGGGACTGGCAAAAGTACACCTGAGAATGAGGTGGATAGAGCGCCGTTCACAGAAGAGAGTGTGTATCAACAACTTGGAAAGCTAAAGGTGGACAAAGCCATGGGGCCGGACGGGATCCACCCCAGAATACTGAGGGAGCTCAGAGAGGTTCTGGCGGGTCCTCTTAAAGACTTGTTTAATAAATCCTTGGAGACGGGAGAGGTTCCGAGGGATTGAAGAACGGCGGAGGTGGTCCCTCTTCACAAAAGTGGGGATAGGGAAGAAGCTGGAAACTACAGGCCGGTAAGCCTCACTTCGGTTATTGGAAAAGTAATGGAAGCCATGCTGAAGGAAAGGATAGTGAATTTCCTGGAAGCCAATAAGTTGCAAGATCCGAGACAACATGGTTTCACCAAAGGGAAATCGTGCCAAACGAATCTCATTGAATTCTTTGACTGGGTGACAGGAGAATTAAATCAAGGACGTGCTATGGACGTCATCTACTTAGATTTCAGCAAGGCTTTTGACACGGTTCCCCACAGGAGGCTCTTAAATAAACTAGACGGCCTGAAGATAGGACCCGAAGTGGTGAACTGGATTAGGAACTGGTTGACGGACAGACGCCAGAGGGTGGTGGTGAATGGAGTTCGCTCGGAGGAGGGAAAGGTGAGTAGTGGAGTGCCTCAGGGATCGGTGCTGGGGCCGATTCTGTTCAATATATTTGTGAGTGACATTGCCGAAGGGTTACAAAGTAAAGTTTGGCTTTTTGCGGATGACACCAAGATTTCCAACAGAGTGGACACCCCGGAGGGAGTGGAAAACATGAAAAAAGATCTGAAGAAGCTAGAAGAATGGTCTAACGTTTGGCAATTAAAATTCAATGCGAAGAAATGCAAAGTAATGCACTTAGGGAGTAGAAATCCAAGGGAGACGTATGTGTTAGGTGGGGAGAGTCTGATAGGCACGGACAGGGAGAGGGATCTTGGGGTGATAGTATCTGAGGACCTGAAGGCGACGAAACAGTGCAACAAGGCGGTGGCCGTAGCTCGAAGATTGCTAGGCTGTATAGAGAGAGGAGTGACCAGCAGAAGAAAGGAGGTTTTAATGCCCCTGTATAAGACGTTGGTGAGGCCCCACCTGGAGTATTGTGTTCAGTTTTGGAGGCCGTATCTTGCGAAGGATGTTAAAAAAATGGAAGCGGTGCAAAGAAAAGCTACGAGGATGGTATGGGATTTACGTTCCAAGACGTATGAAGAGAGGCTTGCTGACCTGAACATGTACACCCTGGAGGAAAGGAGGAACAGGGGTGATATGATACAGACGTTCAAATATTTGAAAGGTATTAATCCGCAAATGAATCTTTTCCGGAGATGGGAAGGCGGTAGAACGAGAGGACATGAAATGAGATTGAAGGGGGGCAGACTCAGGAAAGATGTCAGGAAGTATTTTTTCACGGAGAGGGTGGTGGACGCTTGGAATGCCCTCCCGCGGGAGGTGGTGGAGATGAAAACGGTAACGGAGTTCAAACATGCGTGGGATATGCATAGAGGAATCCTGTGCAGAAGGAATGGATCCTCAGAAGCTTAGCTGAAATTGGGTGGCGGAGCAGGTGGGGGGAAGAGGGGGGTGGTGGTTGGGAGGCGAGGATAGGGGAGGGCAGACTTATACGGTCTATACCAGAGCCGGTGATGGGAGGCGGGACTTGTGGTTGGGAGGCGGGAAATACTGCTGGGCAGACTTATATGGTCTGTGCCCTGAAAAGAGCGGGTACAAATTCAAGGTAAGGTATACACATATGAGTTTGTCTTGGGCAGACTGGATGGACCATGCAGGTCTTTTTCTGCCGTCATCTACTATGTTACTATGTTGCTATGATTACAATTTAGAAGTAATTACTACTCTAACCAATGCAAGGTTATTCCATTCTGACAGTTCCTCTGTGTTCATCGTTATTCTGCATGAGCTGGCATGTTTCTGTAACTGAGATTAAATATACATGCTACCAACAAGGATACAGCAGTGGATAGTTTGTTTTGCGTTCAGCAGTATGGTGGCTCTGCAGGGGGACTTCCTTCAAATTTGACGTCATGCCATCTCCTGTCATTAAACCTCTTTGTGCTCACTGACTTGATGGGAGGGCCAAACCAGCTCCTTCCCCAGCATGCATAGAGACTGAGCAAACCAATAAGGAAAGCTCACAATGCACTGGGAGCAGTGCACATGTACTCAGAAAGAGCCAATGACAAACTAAAAAACCTATAGGAGCTTGTAGTCCATAGTATACAGTGCTTAATATATTCAGCAGTATAAACTGCTTTTATGCAAATGGGAGCAGAAAATGATGAAAATGGTAAGAACAAAGAATGAGTTAAAGATATAAAAAACAAACAAACCCCACCCCAAATAAACCCTTCATTCAGCCACTGTAATAATCAAGAAAATGTGATCCCAGAAAATCTAACATGACCATATTTTGGCTTGTTTGCATCAGAATGCAAAAATGATCAATACATTTTTATTTTCATTACTTTCTGTAGGTTAATATTGTTTATAGGTTTTTCTATACCAATGTTATTTTCATAGCAAGTCAAATCTGTTTACAATATATAAAAAAACAAGCAACATAAGGAAACCCTGTTTTGCTCAACAGAAAAAGGCTTTTGTATAATTACCCCAAGGTTTGTGTATAAGGTAGATGCTGAGAATGTTCACACTACTTTTAATTGACTCGAGTGTAAACGCATTCAAGGGAGGAATGTGGGCAGAGCATTGCTAGAGTTCTGTAGCACACCTGTACTTCATGCATGTGTGTTTACGCCAACTCCCAAATAGGTATAAATGTGCATGGAGGTATTTTACCAAGATGATTGTTGGTTTTGTGAATAGGCAGCTCTTATAAAATTATCCTCTTTCTGCCTAACAGTACTTGGGGCCCACTTCTTGTTCTTACCTGTGTGGTACTTGATTCTACGTTTTCTACAATTTTGAAATAATATAAAACCTTGCAAAAATAATAGACCCAATGTATCAGATGTGGCATTTTTCTTTAACTTTATTGTAAACTTCTTTTGTATACCAAATACAACCAAATAAAAAAATAAATAAATAAATACAAATGCCATGGCAGCACTCAAAGAAGCCTACCTATACAAAAGTAGCATTAAAAATTTAAGAAGCCCTGCCTCCCAATATACCTCTTATTTGGGTGGGTGGGTGGGGGGGGGGGGAGAAACAGCAGATTACTGTTGATTCATACTCAGAAACTACACACTAGAACAGATGGTGGGCAACAAGTATCTTATAAGCTGATTGTGGCTCAGTAATAGTTTGTGCCCTTTGAATATCGGTGGAAGTGGTGGCATTGACCTATGCAGGCCAAAAGGGAGGGATAATGGCCGCCTGTGACTGGAGTGGAGACACTGTGGGTAAGAAAGAGATTTGGAATGAGAGGGCTGTTGAAATAGTTTGCAGTCACTAGTGCCTTCTTTGATGGGGGGGGGGGGGGGGGGACTCGACCTCCCTTGTTCTCCCCTCTACATTTCTTCAAAACATGGGTTCTTTGGTAGGGTGCCCCTGGTACATTGTAACATGAATTTGTATTCCAGCTTTTCTAGAAACAGGATTTCAACACAAGTAAATGAAGGAATTGCACCACATAGGGATTGCTTATATGGATGAGAAGGGCATGATGGATTACAAACCGAGGGAGCATAGAGTGACTAGTAATAAATACTATAGTAACTTATGACCCTCCTTTAGGGGAGAGGAAGGGATATTAGATGGCATGGATAGGCAGACTGGTTAGGCCATATGGTCTTTATCTGCCTTCATTTTTCTTTGTTTCTGTCTTTTCATTAGACTTTTTCTGTTTCAATTTATTTTTCTTAAATTTGAAGAATCTCCAGCAGCAGCCCTTGAATCATGGAAGAATGGAAATGGCCATCCTATCCGGTTTCCACATCTGTGTATACAGACTATGCTGGCAACTGTTGATGGAAAGGTGAGTAGCAGAGGCTGCCCCCCTCTTGAGAAAGTTCTGCATTCTGAAATGTGCCAAATGTGTGTGTGTGTAGGGGGTTTGTTGTTGTGGTGGCATTGCATTTTTTCATATAATGCTCACACTTGTGTATTCATAAAACATTGATAGAATTGTATGGCATGTCTGAACTTCAGAAGAGGGAAAAATAGAAGCATCCAGTAAGATACAGCATTATTAGACCCCCTCCCCCACCCCTCAAGTGTAGTAGGGAGACTTCGTTGTGGCAGTAGTCGCAGGGAGGGCTGACTTCACTGTATGTGAGGATAAGTTACAGGGAGTGATTGTACTAGTTTTCATTTCCCACCATGCTAGTGCTGTGATGCTTTGCATTTTGTTTTTCATTAGTTAAGTTATTTATGGGCCCTTTTACTAAAGCTTAGCTATGGGTCATGTGGTACTTGTGCACATGCTATTGTCCATTACTGGTCACTAAGCTTTAGTAAAAGGGTTCTTTGATTATTTAATTAAATATTTAGGTATTTATATTCCTTTGGAATGATAGATCTATTGTATGTGTTGCAAATTTGAACGATAACACACAGGTTTATGTAAAGCAGTGGCTACATGTTTATATATTAATTGAAATGGGCTTCTGAATTCTTCCATTTCATCTAGGTGGACAGACAACATTCTGCAGCTGAGACTACATTTTGACCATTTGTTTTGTCTCTGTAAATATGACATTCTCCAAGGACAAACAAGCTCAATATTCTTACGTATGGGTTGTCGTCTGCGACGGCCCAGGATTCTGGAACTTTCGAAAAGAAAAAAAGAACTCTCCAGAATGCACCGTCGCGTGGACCGAACGCACTGCGCATGTGTGAATGGCTTCCCGCCTGCGACGCAAGCATGCCCTAATTAGTTTTTTCTTCTCCACGATCCTGGACAGTCAGGTTTTTCCCCGCTGTGCAGTTTTTCAGCTCAGGAGATGGCTTTTTCGCATTTACGGCTATTTTTCCTCCTTTTTTCTTAGTTATTACCGTCAGTAAAAAAAAAAAAAAAAAAATCCGGTTTTCCCTTCATTTTCTTAGTTTTTCTCATCTTTTGAAGTTTCCTTTAACTTTCGTCGAGGCTGACCTTTAGGCCGCTTGGCCGGGTCCTTTTCCCTCTTTTTGTGCCTTCTTTTATTGGCACCATTGAGCCTTTTAATTTTGCGGCCGCTATCTTCCCGCCCATGTCATCGAAGACTCCCAGCGGCTTCAAGCGTTGTACTCGCTGCAACCAGACCATCTCGAGAACCAACCCCCACGTGTGGTGTCTTCAGTGTCTTAGGCCCGACCATCTCCCAGCTGCCTGTAAGCTGTCAAATTGATGAAGAAACGGACCCAAGTGGCTCGAGAGGCTCCTCGTGAGAAACTTTTTTCTGAGTGGTCCGGTCCTTCGCATCGACATCGGTACCGAGGGCATTGGAATCAGCGTCGACGTCGAGGGAAACAGCGACACCGAGAGCGCAGGTAATGGCTGCCGAGAGACTGCATCAAGCTGGGAGCAGCGAAGCATCGAGTGGGTCTCCACCCATCTCGAGGCCTACTGCTATGCAGGCCCCCCCCCCCCCCCCCCGGGACCGACCTTTGTCAGACCCGACCCCGAGGAGGCGTGAGGATTCCACGTCCTCATCGGTACTGAGGATTCTCGACGGGCGTCGAGCGAAGGCTAAGAAGCACAGTCATCAATCTCCTTCCATGTACGGTACCGGGAGCTCCGGGGAGCCGAGGGATTCGGCACCCAAGAAGTGTCGGCACCGGTAGGACCGCTCACCCTCCATACAAGAGGTGCTGATGCGTCAGTCATCTGGCAGCCTGGAACCGGCTCTTGAGCCTCCTTAGATTCTGCAACCGACTCTTCCACCAGCCACCCAGCCTTTTCCGAAGGAATCTCTCGACGAGCGTATCTGGGCCCTTCTTCCAGAGCTCCTGGAAGGGTTGCTGTGCCAGTCTGTCTCGGTGTCGGGGGTGCTTGCGCCTTCCGTACCGACTGCAGAGGCACCATCTGGGCCATCGCCTGTGAGGAGGTCCCCGTCCTCGGTGCCGCTTGCGGTACCGGCATCGTCTGCCACCCAGGTCGATTCCCCCTCGATGTTAGTGGAGGAAGCTTCGCCGGAGTCTAGGCAGGGGTCGACTTCTCGACACCCCCCCACGAGGTCGTTGATCCTTGACATCGAGACAGGCTCGGGTTCGGGCAGCTCTTAGGGAGCTTTTCTCCGACACCGATGAGGAGTGTTCGTGGGAAGAGGAGGAAGACCCTGGATACTTTTCGGAGGAAGAGTCATGTGGGGTTCCCTCTGATCCTACTCCGCCAATTGAAAGTAGAATGTCTCCATGTGAGAGTCTCTCGTTTTCATCTTTTGTTTGGGAAATGTCTAAGGACATTCCATTTCCTATGGAGGTTGTGGATGAGCCCAGGGCTGAGGTGCTCGAGGTCTTGGACTATCCTTCTCTGCCTGCTGAGGTTGCTGCG
Organism: Microcaecilia unicolor; assembly: GCF_901765095.1. Classification (NCBI taxonomy): domain Eukaryota; kingdom Metazoa; phylum Chordata; class Amphibia; order Gymnophiona; family Siphonopidae; genus Microcaecilia; species Microcaecilia unicolor. The sequence continues at coordinate 323,128,140 of NC_044032.1, read as the reverse complement.
GCCCCCTTGCATAATACACTGAGGGAAGTGCTTATGCGAAATTGGTCGTGCCCTCTATCTAATCCAGTTGTCCCCCAAAAATCCGAGTCCCAGTACAGAGTCCATGGAGAGCCTGTAATGGTGAAGGCCCAACTTCCTCACGATTCCATGGTGGTGGACTCTGCTCTCAGAAGAGCCAAGAGTACTAGAGACTATGCCTCGGCGCCCCCAGGCAGAGAGTCTAGGACCTTCGATTCTTTTGGCAGGAGAATGTATCAGGCAGCTGTGCTCGCCACCAAGATCCAGACGTACCAGCTCTACATGAGCATCCACTTGCGGAACTCGGTGAGGCAACTGTCCAGTTTAGTTGAAGCACTTCCTCCGGAGCTTGCTGAACCTTTTCACCAGGTGGTCAGGCAGCAGAAGGCATGTCGCAACTTCCTGGCCAGGGGGTCTTACGACACTTTTGATCTGGCATCCCGAGTAGCTGCTCAAGGTATAGTGATGCGCAAACTCTCATGGCTGCATGTCTCTGACCTGGATCATAAGACCCAGCAGTGAATGGCAGATGTTCCGTGCCGGGGGGATAATCTTTTTGGAGAAAAAGTAGAGGACATGGTCGATCAGATAAAAAAGCATCATGACGCCATGGATTCTCTCTCCCACCGGACGTCTTCTGCTACTGCCTCCTCTTCTAGGAGGTTTTTTGGAGGGAAGAGGAGTGCTCCCTATTCCTATAATAGGCGTAGGTACAATTCTGCTTCTCGGCAGCCGGTTCAGGCTCAGCCCCAGCAAGTGTGTTCCCGTCAACGCCGTGCATTTAAGGCCCCTAGGGCTCCCCAGCAAAAGCAAGGGACGGGCTTTTGACTGGCTCCAGTGCAGCATAGCCTCGGAAACAGTGTCCGTGCCGGACGGCTTGCCTGTCGGGGAGAGGTTGATATTTTTTCACCAAAGGTAGCCTCTTATAACCTCCGACAGGTGGGTTCTTCAAATAGTCTGGCGAGGATACACTCTCAGTCTGGTATCCAAACCTCCAAATTGCCCACCGGGAGCTCAGTCCTTCAGCTCCCAGCACAAGCAGAGGAACTCTCCGCCCTTCTAAAGGCCAATAGGGTCGAACTCGTTCCACCAGGGGAAGAAGGGCTGGGATTCTATTCCAGGTACTTCCTTGTGCAAAAGAAAACAGGGGGGATGTGTCCCATCCTAGTCCTAAGGGCCCTGAACAAATTTGAATCCGTTCCACCAGGGGTAGAAGGGCTGGGATTCTATTCCAGGTACTTCCTTGTGCAAAAGAAAACAGGGGGGATGTGTCCCATCCTAGACCTAAGGGCCCTGAACAAATTCCTTGTCCGAGAAAAGTTTAGGATGGTTTCCCTGGGCACTCTACTTCCCATGATTCAGGAAAACGATTGGCTATGCTCTCTGGACTTAAAGGATGACTATACTCACATCTTGATGCTCACAGGAAGTATCTTCGATTTCGGTTGGGAACTCGGCACTTTCAGTACTCGCATCTGCGCCCAGAGTCTTCACAAAGTGTCTGGCAGTTGTCGCAGCATTGCTATGCAGACTGGGAGTGCATGTGTTTCCTTATCTTGACGATTGGCTGGTGAAGAGCACCTCAGCGGCAGGGGCTCTACAGTCCATGCGGATGATTATTCGACTGCTGAAGCTACTGGGGTTTGTAATCAATTAACCCAAGTCCCACCTTGTCCTGGTACAGAAATTGGAGCTCTGTTGGACACGCGGACGTCTCGAGCTTATATTCCCCAGGCAAGGGCAGACAATCTCCTGGCCCTTGTGTCCATGGCTCGAGCGTCTCAACAGATCACAGCTTGGCAGATGTTGAGACTCTTAGGACACATGGCCTCCACAGTTCATGTAACTCCCATGGCACATCTACGTATGAGATCAGCTCAATGGACCCTAGCTTCTCAGTGGTGTCAAGCCACAGGGGATCTAGAGGATGTAATCCATCTCTCCACCGAGTTTTGCAGATCCCTTTAGTGGTGGACCATTCGATCCAATTTGACCTTGGAATGTCTATTCCAAATTCCTCAGCCACAAAAAGTTCTGACGAGGGATGCATCCCTCCTAGGGTGGGGAGCTCATGTAGATGGACTTCACACTCAAGGAGCTTGGTCTTTTCAGGAAAAAGATCTTCAGATCAACCTCCTGGATCTGGAATGCTCTCAATGCTTTCAGAGATTGGCTGTCCAATCAAATCATTTCAATTCAGACAGACAACCAGGTTGCGATGTATTACACCAGCAAGCAGGAGGGCACCGGATCTTGCCATCTGTGTCAGGAGGCCGTCAAGATGTGGCTTTGGGCGCACCATCATGGTAAGCTTCTCCAAGCCACGTATCTGGCAGGCGTCCAAAACAGTCTGGCCGACAAGTTGAGCAGGATCATGCAACTTCATGAGTTGTCACTGAACATTGAAGTTGTCCACAAGATCTTCTGAGCTTGGGGCACTCCCTCGGTGGATTGTTTTGCCACTCAGACCAATCACAAAGTCCCTCAGTTCTGTTCCAGACTTCAGGCCCACGACAGACTAGTGTCAGATGCTTTTTTTCCTTCATTGGGGGACAGGCCTTCTGTATGCATATCCTCCCATACCTCTAGTAGGGAAGACTTTACTGAAACTCAAGCAAGACCGTGGAACCATGATTCTGATTGCACCCTTTTGGCCTCGTCAAATCTGGTTCCCTCTTCTTCTGGAGTTGTCCTTCGAAGAACCGTGGAGATTGGAGTGTTTTCCGACCCTCGTCACACAGAACGAGGGGACGCTTCTGCATCCTAACCTCCAGTCTCTGGCTCTCACAGCCTGGATGTTGAGAGTTTAGAGGTTGCCTCTTTAGGTCTGTCGGAGGGTGTCTCCCAAGTCTTGCTTGCTTCCAGGAAAGATTCCACGAAAAAGTGTTTTTCTTTCAAATGGAGGAGGTTTGCCGTCTGGTGTGACAGCAGAGCCCTAGATCCCTTTTCTTGTCCTACACGGACCTTGCTTGAATACCTTCTACACCTATCAGAGTCTGGTCTCAAGACCTTCTCCGTAAGGGTTCACCTTAGTGCAATCAGTGCATATCATCAACGTGTAGAAGGTCAGCCTATCTCTGGACAGCCTTTAGTTGTTCGTTTCTTGAGAGGTTTGCTTTTGTCAAAGCCCCCAATCAAACCTTCACCAGTGTCATGGTATCTCAACGTCGTTCTCATCCAGCTGATGAAAGCTCCTTTTGAGCCACTGAATTCCTGCCATTTGAAGTACTTGACCTGGAAGGTCATTTTTTTTGGTGGCTGTTACTTCAGCTCGTAGAGTCAGTGAGCTCCAAGCCCTGGTAGTGCATGCACCTTATATCAAGTTTCATCATAAGAGTAGTCCTCCGCACTCACCCTAAGTTCTTGCCGAAGGTGGTGTTGGAGTTCCATCTGAGCCAGTCAATTGTCTTGCCAGCATTTTTTCCCCGTCTGCATACCTGCCCTGGTGAGGACAAGTTGCACACCTTGGACTGTAAGAGAGCATTGGCCTTTTACTTGGAGCGGACAAAGCCCTATCGACAGTCCACCCAGCTGTTTGTTTCTTTTAATCCCAACAGGATGGGAGTTGCCATCGGAAAATGCACCATCTCAAATTGGCTAGCAGATTGTATTTCCTTCACTTATGCTCAAGCTGGGCTGACTTTAGAGGGCCATGTCATGGCTCACAATGTTAGAGCCATGGCTGCGTCAGTGGTTCACTTAAAGTCAACCTCAATTGAAGAGATTTGCAAGGCTGCAACGTGGCCATCAGTCCACACATTCACATCTCACTACTGCCTTCAGCAGGATACCCGATGCGACAGTCGGTTTGGGCAGTCGGTGCTGCAGAATCTGTTTGGGGTTTAGAATCCAACTTCACCCTCCTAGGCCCATTGCTGTTCTGTTCCAGGCTGCACTCTCACTTAGTTGTGTTTCTTTTCAGGTCAATCTATGTTATGTCCTCGCCGTTGCGAGGCCCAGTTGACCAATGTTTATTGTTTTGAGTGAGCCTTGGGGCTAGGGATACCCCATACATAAGAATATTGAGCCTGTTTGTCCTCGGAGAACATGAAGATACATATCTTTAGCAGGTATTCTCCGAGGACAGCAGGCTCAATATTCTTACAACCCTCTCTCCTCCCCGTAGTAGTTGTTACAGTTCTCTCCTTTGCTTTTTACTAACTAGTTAGGGCGCGTTCGCATCGTGGGCGGGAAGCCATTCGCACATGCGCAGTGTGTTCGGGCCGCGCAACGGCATGTTCTAGAGAGTTCTTATTTCTTTACGAAAGTTCCGGACTCCTGGACCATCGCAGACGACGACCCATACGTAAGAATATTGAACCTGCTGTCCTCGGAGAATACCTGCTACAGGTATGTATCTTCATTTTCTTTACAGATGTCCAGGTTTATAGTCACATTTATCTTCTATATGTATATTTAATGTGCTTAAAATTATTTTAAAGATTTTCAAAGTCACAGGGAAGTATACCTATATCAAAATCAATAGCAGCAACATTACAACTTTTCTGTTTGCAAAAGGTTATAGATGAAGGTTTTGATGAGAGCTTCAGTTTTTTTGTGATGGTCTCTTAGGGATCAGTGTTTTCTCCCAGGACAAGGAGGCATGATATTTTCACATGTCTGTGGGTGACGTCATCCATAGAGCCTGGTGCGGATACTGTCACTTTTAAACTTTGAGGCAGGGCCTTCCCACCTGACACCTGAGGGCAGGATCAACAGTCTAGCATTTTTTCTGTGGAGCAGAGAGTTTGGGCTATTAATCTCTCCTCAGCACATCAAACTTTGCCTTTTTGGTGCCTTCTTCTTTTCAGAATATGTTCTCATATTCTTCTTTTTCTTTCTTAATGTTATTCAATTTATTGATTTTTCAATTTTTTTTCAATTTTTTTCATTTTTTTTCGGCCTTTTGGGCCTCTGAGCTCTTCTTTTGGCTGGGAAACATCAATCATTTTCGGGTACAAAACTACTCGATCTCCCTGGGCCATTGAGCCTTTTGACTTTGTGTCAGGCATTTTTTCCCCTCCATGTCAACAAGGATGCAGAGTGGCTTTAAGTGGTGTCCTTGATGCAATATGACCATTTCAGGCACAGACCCCCATAACTGGTGTATTCAGTGCTTGGGTCCCCAGCACTGGGGCATAGAGTGTGGCCTCTGTGCATTCAAGCGAGGACGCTTTAAGCCTGCAGAGTCAATCATGAAAACCTTTTGGTTCAGCATTGAGCATGGCAGGAGATTTGGCACTCGATATGGAACCTGCATCAGCTTCTGCATCGACACTTTGTGCACAGATGCAGCATCGAGAAGGTCTGGCATTAGAGTTGGTAGCATGACCGCGTAAGGACTCTACTTCCTCTTCGTTGGTGCCACGTGCATCGCAGGACCTGCAATAAAAAAAATCTAAGAAATTTCATTATTCTCCCTCCAGGCACTCTTTCAATGCCTCTCCTGCATTTACATCCTCAATGCATGGGAAGCATCCATACTGAAGTGACCGCTCTCCTTCTCCACAACTTATTTTTTATCGAGAGCCTTCAAGGTTCTCGATCTCCTATGCTTTCACAGACTATAACTCTGGCTGCATCCACACTGCTTTCTCAGCCAGTACAGATGCCTACTGTACAGGAGGAAATCTGGGCTGTGCTCAGAGGAGCTCTCAGGGCTACTGCATACGTAGTCTTTCAGGCTTACAGAGCACTTGTGCCAGTCTCAGCCCAGCCCTTGGATACAGATTGTAATGTATTACCTGAACAAAGGAGGAACAGGTTCTTACCAATTCTGTTGACAAGCAATCCAGATATGGATTTGGCCAGCTTCTCAGAATGCTGTGGCAGACAAATTGAGCAGACTCCTTTAGCCTCTCAAATGGTTCCTCAGCATTCCAGTAGTTTGTTGAATATTCCAGCAGTGGGGAACCGCAGTGATAAACCTGTTTGCTTCTCCTCAGAATAACAAGCTCCCAGTTGTGTACATAAGTACATAAGTACATAAGTAGTGCCATACTGGGAAAGACCAAAGGTCCATCTAGCCCAGCATCCTGTCACCGACAGTGGCCAATCCAGGTCAAGGGCACCTGGCACGCTCCCCAAACGTAAAAACATTCCAGACAAGTTATACCTAAAAATGAGGAATTTTTTCAGTCCATTTAATAGCGGTCTATGGACTTGTCCTTTAGGAATCTATCCAACCCCTTTTTAAACTCCGTCAAGCTAACCGCCCGTACCACGTTCTCCGGCAATGAATTCCAGAGTCTAATTACACGTTGGGTGAAGAAAAATTTTCTCCGATTCGTTTTAAATTTACCACACTGTAGCTTCAACTCATGCCCTCTAGTCCTAGTATTTTTGGATAGCGTGAACAGTCGCTTCACATCCACCCGATCCATTCCACTCATTATTTTATACACTTCTATCATATCTCCCCTCAGCCGTCTCTTCTCCAAGCTGAAAAGCCCTAGCCTTCTCAGCCTCTCTTCATAGGAAAGTCGTCCCATCCCCACTATCATTTTCGTCGCCCTTCGCTGTACCTTTTCCAATTCTACTATATCTTTTTTGAGATACGGAGACCAGTACTGAACACAATACTCCAGGTGCGGTCGCACCATGGAGCGATACAACGGCATTATAACATCCGCACACCTGGACTCCATACCCTTCCTAATAACACCCAACATTCTATTCGCTTTCCTAGCCGCAGCAGCACACTGAGCAGAAGGTTTCAGCGTATCATCGACGACGACACCCAGATCCCTTTCTTGATCCGTAACTCCTAACGCGGAACCTTGCAAGACGTAGCTATAATTCGGGTTCCTCTTACCCACATGCATCACTTTGCACTTGTCAACATTGAACTTCATCTGCCACTTGCACGCCCATTCTCCCAGTCTCGCAAGGTCCTCCTGTAATCGTTCACATTCCTCCTGCGACTTGACGACCCTGAATAATTTTGTGTCATCGGCGAATTTAATTACCTCACTAGTTATTCCCATCTCTAGGTCATTTATAAATACATTAAAAAGCAACGGACCCAGCACAGACCCCTGCGGGACCCCACTAACTACCCTCCTCCACTGAGAATACTGGCCACGCAATCCTACTCTCTGCTTCCTATCTTTCAACCAGTTCTTAATCCATAATAATACCCTACCTCCGATTCCATGACTCTGCAATTTCTTCAGGAGTCTTTCGTGCGGCACTTTGTCAAACGCCTTCTGAAAATCCAGATATACAATATCAACCGGCTCCCCATTGTCCACATGTTTGCTTACCCCCTCAAAAAAATGCATTAGATTGGTGAGGCAAGACTTCCCTTCACTAAATCCGTGCTGACTTTGTCTCATCAGTCCATGTTTTTGTATATGCTCTGCAATTTTATTCTTAATAATAGCCTCCACCATCTTGCCCGGCACCGACGTCAGACTCACCGGTCTATAATTTCCCGGATCTCCTCTGGAACCTTTCTTAAAAATCGGAGTAACATTGGCTACCCTCCAGTCTTCCGGTATTACACTCGATTTTAGGGACAGATTGCATATTTCTAACAGTAGCTCCGCAAGTTCATTTTTTAGTTCTATTAATACTCTGGGATGAATACCATCAGGTCCCGGTGATTTACTACTCTTCAGCTTGCTGAACTGACCCATTACATCCTCCAAGGTTACAGAGAATTTGTTTAGTTTCTCCGACTCCCCCGCTTCAAATATTCTTTCCGGCACCGGTGTCCCCCCCAAATCCTCCTCGGTGAAGACCGAAGCAAAGAATTCATTTAATTTCTCCGCTACGGCTTTGTCCTCCTTGATCGCCCCTTTAACACCATTTTCGTCCAGCGGCCCAACCGACTCTTTGGCCGGTTTCCTGCTTTTAATGTATCTAAAAAAGTTTTTACTATGTATTTTTGCTTCCAACGCTAATTTCTTCTCAAAGTCCTTTTTGCCCTCCTTATCTCCGCTTTGCATTTGGCTTGGCATTCCTTATGATCTATCCTGTTACTTTCAGTTGGTTCTCTTCTCCACTTTCTGAAGGATTGTTTTTTGGCTCTAATGATTCCTTTATCTTACTGTTTAGCCACGCCGGCTGACGTTTAGTCTTTTTTCCCTTTTTTCTAATACGTGGAATATATTTGTCCTGAACCTCCAGGATGGTGTTTTTAAACAGCATCCACGCCTGATGCAAGTTTTTTACTCTGCGAGCTGCTCCTTTCAGTCTTTTTTTCACCATTTTTCTCATTTTGTCGTAATCACCTTTTCTATAGTTAAACGCTAGCGTACTTGATTTCCTAGTTTCACTTCCTTCAATGCCAATATCAAAACCGATCATATTATGATCACTGTTATCAAGCGGCCCTCGTATCGTTACCCCCTGCACTAGATCATGAGCACCACTAAGGACTAAGTCTAGTATTTTTCCTTCTCTTGTCGGCTCCTGAACTAGCTGTTCCATGAAGCTGTCCTTGATTTCATCAAGAAATCTTATGTCCCTTGCGTGTACAGATGTTACATTAACCCAGTCTATATGCGGGTAATTGAAATCCCCCATTATTATTGTGTTGCCCAGTTTGTTTGCGTCCCTGATTTCCTTTAACATTTCCGCATCCTTGCTCCACTGAAGAATGGATCTCTTATTCACCTTTCCACTACTGCCTCTCATAGGGAAAACATTCCTCAAACTATGTTGAGACCAAGGAACTTTGATTTTAATTGTGTCCTTCTGGTCACATCATATTTGTTTCCCTCTTCGAGAATTATTATCCAAGGAACCATTGAGGTTAGGTCCTTTTCCAACCCTAATAGCACAGAACGAGGCATCCCTTCTTCATCCAAACCCCCTTTCTCTGGTCCTGATGGCTTAGTTTTTGACAACTTAGAAGGCGTACATTCCTTAAACCTTTCAAAAGGTTAGTCTCTAGGAAACTTTCTACACAGAAATGTTACCATTTCGGGTGGAAAAGATTTTCCCTCTGTTGTACAGCCAGAGCACTCGACCCTGCTAGGTGCTTTCTTCCTAATGGAATACCACCTCCATCTTTCTGATTCTGGCCTATAGAGTTGATAAGCCAATTTCCATTCTTCCCTTCATAGATTCATGAAATGTTTATTTCACACCAAACCTCCTGTCAGACCACCTCCGGTGGCGTGGAATCTCAATGTCATCCTCACAGCTCTCATGAAACCTCCATTTGAACCACTCCATTTGTTCCCTGAAGTTCCTCACATATAAAGTATTTTTCTTAATAGCACTTCTGCCAGAAGAGTTGGCGAATTTCAAGCCATTGTGGCAGACCTACCTTACACCAGGTTCTACCATGACAGGGTTGTCTGAACTCATAGATAGATTAATGAAATGTTCATTTCATAACAAACTTCCTATCAGACAACCTCCGGTGGCGTGGAATCTCAATGCCATACACAGATCTCATGAAACTTCCATTTGTTCCCTGAAGTTCCTCACATATAAAGTATTTTTCTTAATAGCACTTACTTCTGCCGGAAGAGTTGGCAAACTTCAAGCCATTGTGGCAGACCTTCCTTACACCAGGTTTTACCACGACAGGGTTGTCTGAACTGATCCAAAATTCCTCCCTAAAGTGGTATCAGAATTCCACCTCAGTCAGTCCAGTGTACGTCTTGTCTTCATCCCTGAGCCACACACTCATCCTGGAGAAGCCACACTGCATACCTTGGACTTCAAGCATGCTCTAGTGTATTATCTGGAGCGTACAAAACCTCATAGGAAGTCCTCCTAGCTTTTTGTATCCTTCAACCCTAACAGATTAGGGATTCCCATTACTAGACATACTATTTCAACTTGGCTGGCTGTCCATATCTCCTACATGTATGTTCATGCTGAACTGACCCTTCATGGCTGTGTCACTGTTCACAATGTAAGAGCCAAGGTGGCTTCAGTAGCCCATTTTTGCTCTGCCTCCACTGAAGAAATTTGCAGGGCAACAATGTGGTCTTCTATCCACACCTTCGCTACTCTCTACTGTCTGGAGCAGCATTCTAGGCAGGATGGCCAGTTTGGACGAACAGTCCTGCAAAATCTTTTACTATTTAAAAGTTAACTCCACCCTCTGGCCTTTTTTTTTTTTTTGTAGTACCAGGCTCACTTTCTACTTAGTTGATAGGTTTCATTTTTATATTGTGAGCCTGGCAGCTAGTGAGTCCCACATGTGAGAAAATGATGCCTGCTTGTCATCTGAGAAAGCAAAGTTAGTTACCTGTGGCGGGTGTTCTCTGAGGACATCCATCCTGCCTCCCCTTGGAGGAGTTATCTTAGCTTCAGTATTGTACTGCTGGTCCTTCGCTCAAACATCGGGTGGGAAGGCATCCGTGCATACGCAATGGGGCACTGCCTCACAGTTTTAAGTTTAATCTTTTTTGTTGACGAGAAATTCAACAGAAACACTGAAAATACTGAACCAATTGGTTTCATACAATCGTCAACATCAACATTTTATATAAGTTCCCCCCTCCCCCCTGCATTCTCTACCCCAACACCCTACTCTACCCCCCTTGTCTCTCCCCCCCCAAAGATCACAGCAAAATACCAACAGGTACCGCAAAACCTTACACTAGCCTAAAACCGAACCCACCCTCCCCAACCCTCCTCTGAACCTTTACCCCATGACCCAATGTTCCCTCCCCCCACAACCCCCCCCCCCCTCATATTCCCCCCCATTCTTCCTAGAGGGAAAAGAGAGGGAAAAAAAACAACCGGGGAAAAATGCTCAAAGTCGGTTAAGTAGAAAGCTGCGGGCTTTAGGTGACAGAGATTGTATATATGGTTCCCAAATTTCCAAGAAAGCTTTCCTTCTCTTTGGGGAGGACCCCACCACCCTACGTTCCTGCAGTAACAGCTCATGCAGCCGATTCCTCCAATGCCAATAATCCAGCGGCTCTTCACTTATCCATGAATTCATAATAAGCTTCTTCCCTAAAATACTAGCCTTGTGAATAAACTGCTGAGTCCCTGCGTACCGAAGGGCAAATACTTCATATTTGTCTAGCAAAACACTCAGAGGAGAAAATAGGATCCTGACATGCACCACTGTCTCTAAATACTTAACTATTTGTCCCCAAAAGGCTTTTATCTTATGACATTCCCAAAGTAAGTGAAACAGCGTACCCTCCCTGTGTTTGCACTTGGAGTACAAAGGATCCGGAGCCCCCCCTAGTCTGAACACTTGATTCTTGGACATGTATGCCCTATACAAAATTCTGTATTGACATTCTCGCAGAGTAGCATTCCCTGACAAAGTAGGTATACGCGCTACCAATTTCCGAAAGTCTAACTTCAAATTAGGCTGCTGCAAATCCTGTGCCCAACGCAGTCGAATACTTTCCGTATCCTTACCACTACTTGGCCCCCTGCAAGCCTGAAACTGAAAGACGGTCTCCAGGCACTGATCCAAAAAATTCTCTGAACCGACACCCATGTCCACTGCCCATCTTTCCTGGCTCCAGGGATCGAACATACTGGGCCAACTGCCGATGCGCGAATAAATGACTATAATCTATGCCAACCCCCAAAGCACCCAATTCCAACAACTGTCCCCTTGTACCAATAATATGCTCCAACCTTGTGATCCCCAACTCCGCCATCTACGAAACACTTTATTGTCCGAACCTGGGGCAAACAGAGGGTTACCCTGTAAAGGCAAAAGATACGAGGTATCCACCGCTAGTCCCCAACACCTATTCAGATCTCTCCAGATATCTCTAAGAGGACCCAGCAGTACACTACCTCCTACATGCACTGGTAATGCTCTTCTTGAGCTCTATAATAAAAAATACAGGTGATAGGGTTTGAAATATTCTTGTTCTGTACTACGAGGCGTAAAATCCTGTCGTCCTAGAAGCCAGACTCCCAGATGTCGTAACAAACAAGCTTGATTATAACGGCGGAGCTCCAGGAGCTCCATCACCCCTACCTTCCAAGGATCCATTAATAATTTCAGAGGAAGTTTAGACTTTGAGTCTCTCCAAATAAACTTCCGTAAGTGCTTATGGATCTGGTTTAAGTCTTTGCTCTTTAACCACAAAGGCAGTACTTGGAATGTATAAAGCCACTTCGTAAACTCCACCATTCGGAATAACTGTATTCTCCCATGCAGTGTAAGCGGTAAAGCCCTGCACTTACCCAACTGTCCCTTCATCGCATCTACCAGTCTAGTAATATTTAGATGATACAAGGCAGACGTTCTCATAGATATCCACACTCCTAAATACGGGAGAAATTCCGAAGCCCATTTTAACGGAAAATTGTTTCCCCATTCCTTCCTCACAGTCACCGTGGCTGTCAACGCCAGGGATTTGGAATAATTAATTTTAAGCCCAGCAAAATCCCCATACTCCTGAAAGAGTTCCAACAAAGCCCCTAATGATCGTTTGGGCTGGGTAAGATGCACTAGTATGTCATCTGCAAAAGCTGAGACCTTGAATGATGAGGACCTCCAAGTTACTCCATTCACTTCCGGGTGGGAACTGATTTCTCTAATCAATGGATCCAATGCGAGAACAAATAACAAAGGAGACAGAGGACAACCCTGCCGTGTACTTCGCCTAATCAAAACAATGAAGATTGCTCCCCATTAATCCATAGAAACGCCTGTGGATTCGAATAAAGCGCTCCCACCTCATCCCTAAAAACCCCCTCTATCCCCACCTGCTTCAGTACCGCAAACAAAAAATTCCAAACTACACGATCAAAGGCCTTCTCTGCGTCAAAACTGACCAGCAAAGAAGGCCTTTTCTGTGCTTCCACTGTCTCCAAAGAGGCTAAGAGGGCTTTGATATTGCTTGCCACTGTTCTACCTTTCACAAATCCTACCTGCGGGGGCGCCATCAAATCTGGGTGCACTCTAGCCAGCCGATTAGCCAATATTTTAGCATAAAGTTTAACATCACAATTTAATAAAGATATAGGCCTATAAGACCCTACCTCTGTCTCATCCTTACCTGGCTTCAACAACATTATTACTTTGGCAACATTAAGAGAGTCTGGCATTACCCCAGAAGCTGCCATGGTATTAAACAGATTTAGCAATGAAGGCGTCACCTGTTCCTGAAGCAACTTATAAAAAGCCATAAAGCCCGGCGCTTTATGAATTTTACTCTGTTGAAACGCCAACATTAACTCTCCCTCTAAGATAGGACCATTAAGAATCTCTTTTTCGAGTCTGATATCCTGGGCAGTACTTGATTACTCAGATATACCCTACTATCCTGCATTATGTCTGTTGGTTCCTCATATAAAGCCTCATAGTATCTCCGAAAACGCTCAATAATTTCTCCATTTGCTCAGAGGAGCTGACCCCCTTTATCCTGCACTTGTAAAATTCTTGATGAACACCCTGTCCCTCATATCAACCTTCCCATCCATGCACCCGCTTTATTCCCATATAAAAAGAGTTGGTGCTTGTAATTAAGATGTGACTTCAATGCCCTCTGATGGAGTAATTCATTCAACTCTCTCTAAGAAGCTAAAGGGGCTCCCTTCCTTTCCTCTGTCACAATCTCTCCAAACCGAACCCTCTGAGAACGGACTTCCCTTTCTAAGCGGAGAATTTCCTTATCCCTCAGCATTACTGCCTTAGCTGTTTCCCAATACAAACTAGCTTGTTGTTGATGTCCATGATTATAATTCTCAGATTCCTTCCATTTATCTCCCAGAAAGGCCTTAAAGTGCGGGTCCTGAGAGTGCTCAAATGGGAATCGCCAACTCCCCACCCTCCCACACCCCCAGACACTTGCAGCTACCCATATAATCGAGTGATCTGAGATCTCACAGGGGCCTATCTCCGCTACCGATATTCTGGAAAAAATGGTCTCAGGATATAAGGAAATAATCAATACACGACTGTGTTAAGTGTGCTCTAGACACGTGTATAGTCTCTAAGCGTTGGGTGCAATACTCTCCACACATCAATTAAGTCCAGTGTCGAGTAGAGGAAGGGTAGGCCTCTCGAGGAATGACTTGACTTCGGTGCCAGTGAACTAGTTTTATCAACCTGAGGGTCATATACCAAATTAAAGTCTCCCCCAAGAATGATATTTCCCCCCTGATAGGGACTCAGCAGTTCCATTAATGTTTTGTAAAATTTATGATCAAAGACATTAGGTGCATAAATGTTACAAAAGATATATCTAGTATTCCCCATCTCTACTTCTGCCAACACATATCTAGCCTCAGTGCTCCGTTTAACCAACTTAATCTGCAACTGCAGACCTTTATGGAAAAGCATCAGCACTCCTCCTTTTTTATGTACTGCCGGGGATCCCACCGCCACCTCAACCCAGCCTTTCTGAAATTTACTATGCTCAATAGCCGTCAAATGCGTCTCTTGGAGAAATACAACATCTACTTTATGCCTCTGCATCAGGGCCGTGCCAAGGGTCTGTGGCGCCCCCTGCAGATGATCAGTTGGCCCCCCCCCCCCCCCCGTGAAGATGATCGCTGCCCTCCCGCTCCCTGGGCCATGTCCCAACTGCCCGCCCTCTTCTCCCCCCTCAAGATCCCTTTTAAATTTACCTCCGGCAGCGAACGAAGGCGCAGCGTCAGTGAAGGAGGCAGCGCTCCCGACGTCTCTAGTCTTCCCTTCGCTCTATGTCCCGCCTTCTTCTGACGTCATTTCCTTGACGTCAGAAGAAGGCGGAACACTGAGCGAAGGGAAGACTAGTAGAGACATCGGGAGCGCCGCCTCCTTCATTGACGCTGCGCCTTCGTTGGCTGCCGGAGGTAAATTTAAAAGGGATCTTGTTGGGGGGGGGGGGGGAGGAGAAGAGGGCGGGCAGTTGGGGCATGGGAGAGGGCGAGGTAAGCATGGCATGGCAGGGCGCCCCCCAGAGGACGGCGCCCTCCTGCCGTGCTTACCTCGCTTACCGTGTTGGCACGGCCCTGCTCTGCATTGCCTGCAGAACTTTCGTACGCTTAATGGGTGATGAGATCCCCCCCCCACATTCCAGGATACTAGTTTAAGCGATCCCAGCAATCTCTCTTAGCATATGAAAGTCGTAAGATTATTGTATCCTGAAGTGTGAGGACACCCCCCCAGCCCCTGGGTGTCCCTCCCCTCTGTCAACAAATTCCTCTATGTTGCACCCTTTTGAAGCTCTCACCCAACCGTGCATAAGTAAGAAAGAAGGGAGAGGGAAATAAACCCCACATCGCCCAGCCCCATCCCTCTCCCCCTCTCCCCCCACGTCCCTTATACTTCCCACGGTACACCAAAACTAAGTTCTCATTAGAGAACAGGTCACGCCTACGCCCCTCGCTCATCCACCCAGCAACATCTCGCATAGTATGAAACATAGACCCACACTGTAGGTTTGACCCCCTTATTTAGACAGATAAATGTCGACTATTTAACCAGAGACTCCCATCTATCAAACCAAACATTAATCCCGGGGTCCCTCCCCACATTTGCATCCTGAGTAACTCACTTCTCCCCAGTACTCTAGAACCTCTTTCCTTGGCTCTCAAAATTGTCCAAAACCACACGGTTCTCCACACTTCCTGAAACCAACTACTTCAGTTTCTCCTGCTAACCATCCATTTTTCACGAACTCTGCTGGCTGCCAGGCCCTGCCAGTCCACTGTCCTCTTCAACTCCGCTTTCCGTTCGATTAGTAAATTGTAGTGCCTCCACTTGGGAACTGAAAAAGTGAGGTTTGCCCTCATATTGGATTCTCAATCTAGCTGGAAACAACAGGGAAAACGTACCTTCTTTGCATATAGGTGCTTGCAGACTTCTGCAAATTGCCTGCGCTGAGCCGCCACTGCGGCCGAAAAGTCTTGAAAACAAAGTACACTGTGAGCTTCATACTTCACCTTTCCTCTCGACCGCCATCCCCGCAAAATTTCCTGCTTATGGGTATAATTAAGCACTTTACAAATAACAACTCGCGGTCTCTCCTTGCCTTGACCTGCCCGACCCAGCCGATGTGCACGTTCAATTTTCAGCGAATTCTCCAGCTGTTGCAAATTTAACACTTTAGGCAGCCACGTTTCTAAGAAATTCTCTCAAATCGACATCTCGCAAAGACTCCGGCAGCCCAACCAGTCTAAGGTTATTCCTTCGCGATCTGTTTTCTAGATCTTCAACCTTCGATTCTAGCATTTCCAGCTTTTTCTGCATTTCGTTTTGTTGGGTTTCATATTGCAAACACTGGTCCTCGACATCGGACATCCGTTGCTGAAAACCCGACAAGTCCGTTTGCAGCCCTTCCAGCTTTCCATCCATCTGCTCGATTTGATCTGAGATTTTCTGCAGCTTTTGTCTACTGATGCTTCCAACAAGGTCGAGACTTCTGAAGCTATCTCTGCCACCCAGGCTGAGCTCACTGACTCACCCGAGGAGTTGTCATGCTGCTGAGGTATTCCTGCCACTCTCGCCGTACTTTGTGAGTTTTCTCTCTAAATTTTGATGTTGCTGAGGGCTAGATGTTACCCGAGGAGCCTCGGAGCTCTAACGTGCGGCGTCCTTCCCTTAGCCTAGCATCACGTAACCTACCTGCCTCACAGTTTTAAAGTGACAGTGCACTATGGCAGTGCCCACACCAGGCTCCACGGATGATGTCACCCATATGTGAACATATGCCTGCTGTCCTTGAAGAACATCTGCTACAGGTAAGTAACTTTGTTGATCTTTCTAGTGACTAAGTTCTTTTTGTATGTATAATCTATGGTTTCCTCCACAGTTTCAGCATGACAGAGGTTACAGCCCTAATTTTT
Organism: Microcaecilia unicolor; assembly: GCF_901765095.1. Classification (NCBI taxonomy): domain Eukaryota; kingdom Metazoa; phylum Chordata; class Amphibia; order Gymnophiona; family Siphonopidae; genus Microcaecilia; species Microcaecilia unicolor. Next base: position 323,111,391 of record NC_044032.1, on the reverse strand, counting down.
ATAGGAGGCCTGAGTTTGATCTCTGTTCTCAACTTTTCTTCTAGTACATTGTGTCTTCAGAGCAGGGCATCCGATTTCAGTCCACTTATACTGTCTTGCGTGCTCCATGTCCTGGGTTTATTCAGATTGCGTTGTTTCCCAGCTGGTGTGCATTAAGCTTTGTGTGTATAGGGCAGTTCTGCAGTAATAATTTTATTTTGTAAGCCACTTTAATTCTATTGTGCTAAGTTGTATATTAAGTTAATAAATCAAACTCAAATCCTTCTGTGCTCATGATGCAGCTGTGCCTGCTGTATTCCTGTTTTGTATTATTTGATCTCTCTATTTATACTATTTATTGTAGCTTGCCCTTAACCTATGATATCCTAGTGTTTTGATTGTAATTTGGTATGCTCTTTCTATTACTTTGTGTGCCAGTGATGCTGTGGGTGTATTACTGTATCTCAACATGGTATTTGTAGTACTTTCTGTAATTGCTAATAAGGTGCCATCCATCGTAAGCTTTGTAAATCCAATAAATCAGTGATATTGCAGCTAGTCAATTTGTGACGTAAATCTCTTCAACACTTGCATTTCCAAGTCCTTTCCTCATCCATCTGAAAAGCCTGCATCCTTCAGAAGTATATTTGATATTGTAGTGCTGTATCACTTTAATATAATTTGCTTTCATTTCCTTCTAGGTTGTCATCTTGGGTTTGACAGAGAGGTCTCGCTTTTTCATTAATGACATGGAGGTATTAAGTCTTGTGCTGTCTCTCTCCTTTTAGATTTTCAATTGGTTCCGTGCTATGAGATGGTTAGTCTCATATTTTTCTTTCCCATAGATTGCTTCGAACATTACATCCTTTGCTGTGTATGAGGAATTCCTACTACTGACCACTCAAGCTCACATTTGCAGGTGCCTCTCCCTGAGGAATATATCGCTGAAAGGTAAATGGTAACTTAAAGGGCCAAATATTTTCATACACTTGGAGTGAGAAGAACACAAGAAAGTATCTCCTGTTTTTTTTGTGTGGAGAGCATGCTTATTGTATTTGGCCTATTTTTCCCAGTAGTGTTGTAGGTATAAAGGTTTGTCAGTTGGATTCCTAAGACTGGATTATCAGATACACAAATTTTTGTATAGCTTGGATTAGCAGTAAGGTTTGAATAAGTGAGAAGTTGTTCACAACAGACACAAATCATGTTATTTATTTAGATTTTGCTCACGCCTTTTTCAGTAGTAGATCAAGGTGAGTTACATTCAGGTACACTGGGTGTTTCTCTGTCCCTGGAGGGCTCACAATCTAAGTTTATACCTGAGGCAGTGGAGGGTTAAGTGACTTGCCCAAGGTCACAAGGAGCAGCAGTGGGATTTGAACCAGTTACCTCTAGATGTCAAGACTGGTGCTCTAACCACTAGGCCACTCCTCCACTCCACTTACTGTTAGTAAGAAATCTCTTTATTAGCAAAGACCAAAACATAAACAACAAAGATAGTGAGACTCCAATAAATACAGAGATCTAGATGATATCTCCCCTCCCCCACAACCACCACACACACACACACACACACACACACAATCCTCTACTTTCCCTGGGCACATACAGGGTTTCAAATAAAAATTCTGAAAATAATAATCCTGTGCTCTTGTGACCACCTACATACAATGATTGCCCACATCGTACCCCCCCCCCCCCCCCCCCCACACACACACCCCATTATCTTCAAGCAAACTAATCGTCAGGTGCTTAATTGTGAACCCTAGATATTTCACCCAAAGTATTCAATACCTAACTATCTGCTTGAGATAAGTACATAAGAATTGCCATACTGGTAAAGACCAAAGGTCCATCAAGCCCAGCATCCTGTTTTCAACAAGTGGCCAATCCAGGTCACAAATACCTGGCAAGATCCAAAAATGTACAAAACATTTTATACTGCTTATCCCAGAAATAGTGGATTTCCCCAAGTCCATTTAGTAACGGTCTATGGACTTTCCTTTAGGAAGCCGTCCAAACCTTTTTTAAACTCTGCTAAGCTTAACCGCCTTTTCCACATCCTCTGCCAATGAATTCCAGAGTTTAATTACATGTTCAGTGAAGAAAAAGTTTCTCTGATTCGTTTTAAATTTACTACATTGTAGCTTCATCGCATGCCCCCTAGTCCTAGTATTTTTGGAAAGCGTGAACGACGCTTCACATCTACCCGTTCAACTCCACTCATTATTTTATAGACCTCTATCATATCTCCCCTCAGCCGCCCTTTTCTCCAAGCTGAAGAGCCCTAGCCGCTTTAGCCTTTCCTCATAGGGAAGTCGTCCATCCCCTTTATCATTTTCGTCTGCAAGAGAAGAGTTCGATATAATCCTGCCTGTGAAAAATTGCAGGAAGATCTTAGGAAATTGGAGGACTAGGCATGCAATTGGCAGATGAAATTAATGTGGACAAAAGCAAAGTGATGCACATTGGAAAGAATATCCAAATCATGGTTACCTGATGCTAGGGTCCCACCTTGGGGGTCATTACCCAGGAAAAATTTCTAGGTGTCGTCGTAGATAATATGCTGAAATTTTCTGCTCAGCATACGGTGGCACCCAAAAAGCAAGCAGGATGCTAAGAATTATTAGGAAAGGGATGGTAAATAAGATCAAAAATACTATAATGCCTCTGTATCACTCCATGGTGTGACCACACCTTGAGTATTGTGTTCATTTCTGATTGCTGTATCTCAAAAAGGTATAGCAGAATTAGAAAAGGTTCAACAGAGTGACCAGAAAGAATCAAAACTGATCATATTATGATCACTGTTATTAAGCGACCCTCGCACTGTTACCCTCCGCACCAGATCATGAGGCCAGTAATGGACTAAGTCTAGTATTTTTCCTTCTCTGTGGGCTCCTGAACAGCTGTTCCATGATGCTGTCCTTGATTGCATGTACCGATGTTACATTAACCCAGTCTATATGTGGATAATTGAAATCACCCAATTAATATTACATTGCCCAATTTATTCGTTTCCCTAATTTCCTTTGACCGTCTTTTTCACCTTCGCAAGTGGAATTTCAATCACAAAGATTCCAATAGGGGTTTTGTCTCCTGCAATATTTGCAGCCTATCTGAGTCAAGGTTCTCATTTACATACAGTGCTACCCCTCCTCCTATCCTGTCCACCCTATCGCTACGATATAATTTATAGCCTGGTATGACTGCGTCCCATTGGTTATCTTCCTTCCACCAGGTCTCAGAGATGCCAATAATATCCAATTTTTCATTGTGTGCAGTGTACTCCAGCTCTCCCATCTTATGTCTCAGGCTCCTGGCATTTGCGTATAGACATTTCAATGCATGCTTGTTCCGTTTCATATTACTTTTAATACATGGCATTATTAATATGTTATCTTCTATCTGGTCATTAATTATTTTATTTAAGGCCATCTGATCTACTATGATTTCTTTGACATCCTTACTTACAAGTAACCTTTTCTTCCCTGTCTGGGTGATATTCTCAAAAGATACCTTATCCTGAACCATGCACTTTTGAGCGACTGTCGGCCTTCCCCATGTTTCTAGTTTAAAAGCTGCTCTATTCCTTTTTAAAGTTGACGCCAGCAGCCTGGTCCCACCCTCGGAGCTCTAATGTGCGACGTCCTTCCCTTAGCCTAGCATCACGTAACCTACCTGCCTCACAGTTTTAAAGTGACAGTGCACTATGGCAGTGCCCACACCAGGCTCCACGAACTTTCCTCAATCTCCACTTCCCTAAGTGCAAAGGCATAAATACAAAGTACTGCATGCATCAACCTTCTCCTATATGAGCACGCAGTTCTGGAATACACTACCACGCAACCTGAAAATGACCTACGAATTAACCGACTTCCGCAAACGATTGAAGACTTATCTCTTTGAGAAAATTTATTGCAAGGATCAAAACACATGAAGTCCAAACACACTAATAGAATGCATCAATACACTCTCTTCTGAATTCTCTTACCCCATATTTCACCACACTTAAAACTCCACCCACAGATAAAAATGTTATACCCTATGTTCTCTTACTATTGTTCTATCGCCCTATCTTTTCCCCATTGTAACATTCCATGGTTTCTACGCCCAAACGATTTTGACTTGACTTTGTCTTCCCATAACTCCTCACAATGTAACCCATAATCGTACTGTAACACATTGTACTTCCATCATTCACTATGTATTGTAAGCCACACTGAACCCGCAAATAGGTGGGAAAATGTGGGATACAAATGCAATAAATAAATAAAATAAATAAATGTCACCCATATGTGAACATATGCCTGCTGTCCTTGAAGAACATCTGCTACAGATAAGTAACTTTGTTGTTCTTTCTAGTGACTAAGCTCTTTTTGTATGTATAATCTATGGTTTCCTCCACAGTTTCAGCATGACAGAGATTACAGCCCTAATTTTTATAGGAGGCCTGAGTTTGATCTCTGTTATCAGCTTTTCTTCTAGTACGTTGTGTCTTCAGAGCAGGGCATCCAATTTCAGTCCACTTGTACTGTCTTGTGTGCTCCAAGGGCTTTCTTTTTCAAGTACATCTATCCATAAATAAAAGATCATATGAAGTTAGCATGAATAATACTTTCTCTGCAAGTTGGAAAAATCCCTGTGGGGTTCCTTAGCGATCACCTTTGTCCCCTGATTCTTTTTAATGAATTTTTACATACTTTGAGGTTTGAATTTGAGAAAAATGAGTATATAACCTACATTTATGCTGGTCAGAATTGGAGCTGTTGAATGTACAAAAGGGATTGAACCTAATAGAAGACTGGATGTTTAAACATAAACTGAAACTAAATTCAGATAAAATAAAGTTCATATGTTTTGGAAATTCATCTAGCTCGATACCTTCAATGATAACAGTTAATCAGAAAAATTATACACTGTCATCTTGCATTAACATTTTGGGGATCTATTTAGCAAATAAATGAGCATTAGAAACACAAAGTGTATAATTAGGAAAGCCTTCTTACTTTTTAGGAAACTAAGACAGGTACATAAATATTTCCAGGAAGATCAGTTTAAGATTATGGTACAATCGATTATTTTGATTTCAATTAGACTATTGCAATGTTGTATACTTGGGTTGCTCAAAACAATTACTTTAAAAACTTCAAGCTTTGATGCTTGGCTTTCCTTCTTTCTTGAACCTTCATCTCCTTCCCTCATTCTTGGGGATTTTAACATTCATGCTAATGATCCCTCTGACTCTTATGCTTCGCAGTTTCTTGCTTTAACATCCTCTTTCAATCTTCAACTGTGCTCCACTGCCCCCACTCACCAGAACGGCCACTGTCTTGATCTTATCCTCTCCTCTAACTGCTCACTCTCCAGTTTCTGTGCCTCAACTCTTCCCCTCTCTGACCATCATCTGATAACTCTCACACTTAAATACCCTCCTCCCCAGTCCCGTCCAATCTTAATACATTTAGGAATCTTCAGGCTATTGACCCTTCTACTCTGTCCTCCAATGTTTCAAATCTCTTCTCTACCACTATGTTATCCAAGTCTGTCAATGAGGCTGTCTCTTCCTATAATACTATTCTCTCCTCTGCTCTGGATACTCTCGCTCCTCCCATTCCCCGTTCTGTAAAATGTACCAAACCCCAACCTTGGCTGACCTCTAGAATCCGCTACCTACGTTCCTGTGCCCGGTCTGCCGAACGCCTTTGGCTGAAATCCCTGCCCATGCTGACTTCATACATTTCAAATTCTTGCTGACTCCTCCAGTCTGCTCTTTTACTTGCCAACAGGACTATTACCTCCAGTTGACCAATTCTCTTGGCTCAAACCCTCGTCGTCTCTTTGCCACACTGAACTCTCTCCTCAAAGTGCCTTCACCTCCAACCCCCCCTTCACTTTCCCCCCAGACTCTGGCTGAGTTCTTCCTTGATAAGGTTCACAAGATTAAACTTGAATTCTCAACCAGGTCACCTCCACCTCTACTTCATAAGTACATAAGTAATGCCACACTGGGAAAAGACCAAGGGTCCATCGAGCCCAGCATCCTGTCCACGACAGCGGCCAATCCAGGCCAAGGCCACCTGGCAAGCTTCCCAAACGTACAAACATTCTATACATGTTATTCCTGGAAATGTGGATTTTTCCCAAGTCCATTTAGTAGCGGTTTATGGACTTGTTCTTTAGGAAACCATCTAACCCCTTTTTAAACTCTGCTAAGCTAACCGCCTTCACCGCGTTGGGTGAAGAAAGATTTTCTCCGATTTGTTTTAAATTTACTACACTGTAGTTTCATCGCATGCCCCCTAGTCCTAGTATTTTTGGAAAGCGTGAACAGACGCTTCACATCCACCTGTTCCCCTCCACTCATTATTTTATATACATAGTAACATAGTAGATGACGGCAGAAAAAGACCTGCACGGTCCATCCAGTCTGCCCAACAAGATAACTCATATGTGCTACTTTTTGTGTATACCCTACTTTGATTTGTACCTGTGCTCTTCAGGGCACAGACCGTATAAGTCTGCCCAGCACTATCCCCGCCTCCCAACCACCAGCCCCGCCTCCCACAACCGGCTCTGGCACAGACAGTATAAGTCTGCCCAGCACTATCTCCGCCTCCCACCACCAGCCCCGCCTCCCAACCACCTGCTCTGGCACAGACCGTATAAGTCTGCCCAGCACTATCCCCGCCTCCCAACCACCAGCCCCGCCTCCCGATCTCGACTAAGCTCCTGAGGATCCATTCCTTCTGCACAGGATTCCTTTATGCTTATCCCACGCATGTTTGAATTCCGTTACCGTTTTCATTTCCACCACCTCCCGCGGGAGGGCATTCCAAGCATCCGCTACTCTCTCTGTGAAAAAATACTTCCTGACATTTTTCTTGAGTCTGCCCCCCTTCAATCTCATTTCATGTCCTGTTATTCTACCGCCCTTCGCATCTCCTGAAAGGTTCGTTTGCGGATTAATACCTTTCAAATATTTGAACGTCTGTATCATATCACCCTGTTTCTCCTTTCCTCCAGAGTATACATGCTTTGTTCAGCAAGTCTCTCCTCATACGTCTTGTAACGCAAATTCCATCCATTCTCGTAGCTTTTCTTTGCACCGCTTCAATTCTTTTTACATCCTTAGAAAGATACGGCCTCCAAAACTGAACACAATACTCAGTGTGGGGCCTCACCAACGACTTATACAGGGGCATCAACACCCCCTTCTTCTGTTGGTCACACCTCTCTCTATACAGCCTAACACCTTCTAGTACGGCCCACCGCCTTTCACACTGTTCGTTGCCTTCAAATCCTCAGTACTATCACCCCAAGATCCCTCTCCCCATCCATACCTATCAGACTCTCACCGCCTAACACATACGTCTCCTGTGGATTTCTATTCCCTAAGGGCATCATTTTGCATTTCTTCGCAGTGAATTTTAATTTGCAAACCTTAGACCATTCTTCTAGTTCCCCAGTCCTTTTTCATGTTTTCCACTCCCTCCCGGGTGTCCACTCTGTTACAGATCTTAGTATCATCCGCAAATAGGCAAACTCTTCGGCAATGTCACTCACAAATATATTGAACAGAATCGGCCCCAGCACTGACCCCTGAGGCACTCCACTACTCACCTTTCCCTCCGAGCGAATTCCATTCACCACCACCCTCTGGCGTCTGTCCGTCAACCAGTTCCTAATCAAGTTCGCCACTTCGATGAACTGGATATGGTTTCTGCTGCTACTACTATGCATGTTAACTATTTTTTTAAATTCCATTTGTCCTGTTTTTTTCCTTTTATGGATCTTTTCTGGCACTGTTCCACATACTTATACCTATATGATCCTGGGACTACTTCTGATATCTGAACACTTGCCCACTTGATTTTCTATGCCTACTTGATTTTCAATTTCTGTTGAAATTTTGTTTATTTTCTAACACTGTTCTTGCTGCAGTTTCTTTTTCACTCCTAGTTTGCAGGCCACTACTTATGCTAAGTGGCTTTAGAAATTTTGATATTACATGTTGCAATTTATAATTTAGTGTATATCTGCTCATCCTGTTGTTTTTTCTGTTGATGATTGTTTTTCAGGTTTCTGTCCTGGTGTAAGACATATGCCATCATAGTTTTAATGGTTAATGGCCCATTTTTACTCATGATACTATACCATTGCTTTATGTTTCCATTTACACATATCATTCTCTCCTGGACCCCATTTTTTGTCCTTAAATTCTATTTTTGTTTTAATTATTAGTTTATTTTAGCACAATCATCCCTTGTGACCTTTTCTCTCTGAGGCACTTCCAGTATTGACTCTGAAGAACCCAGTCCTTCATGTTTACCACCACTATCTGTGCTCCTGGTGTGTGAAAGGCTTCATGCTTCTCGCTATTCAGCCTTTCAAGACGGAAAGGTATATGCCTTCCTATGCTTGGCCTATGACTAAGGGCTAGGCCTAAGGCCTGTACAGTCAGTTTGGTTCTCACAAGTTAGCCTACTAACTCAGTATCTTGTTGTAACAATCATGCCTTCTCAGGAGCTGAGAACTGACACTTCATAACATTTGTTTGCAGCTGAGTATGTTTTTCATATAGGTGAATGTACCTGATAGTTGCTAAGGGATGAGGACACAGTGAAGCCCTACCAATATGTTGCATTTGTGGAGAGAGACAGAGATAGGACACAAGGGTATTGTTCTGACTGTGCACGCAGAACAGATAACTGACTAGCCAATAGGTACCGATTTTGCACTTGAACTCCCATCAGGAGAGACTGATAGAATGCAGGAACAATCCATACATGGTAGAAGGCAACCTAATGGTGCTAGTTTATGAGAAATTACATGATTTATGAGAAATGGAATTTGCAACAGTATATATGTGATGTCCAGGAGGTGTTAGGGGGGGCAGTTTGTTTTTCAGGATGTGCACTGCTGACTGACAATCTGCTCCAAGAGAGAGAACTATTATTTGTATTTTTTGGCTCTGTGACAAGCTAATAAAGGTAATTCCTGACTGCGCCTAAGGAGTCTAAGTTCTCTTTCTTATCTGTGTTTTCCTCCTCTATCATGTCTCCCTCAGACTTCTCTTCTCCAAGCAGAAAAGCCCTAGCCTCCTTAGTCTTTCTTCATAGGGAAGTCGTTCCCATCCCGCTATCATTTTAGTCGCCCTTCGCTGCACCTTTTCCATTCTACTATATCCTTTCTTGAGATGCGGCGACCCGAATTGAACACAACTACTCAAGGTGCGGTCGCACCATGGAGCGAACAACGGCATTATAACATCCTCACACTGTTTCCATACCTTTCCTAATAATACCCAACATTCTATTCACTTTCCTAGCCGCAGCAGCACACTGAGCAGAAGGTTTCAGCGTATTATCAACTACAACACCCAGATTCCTTTCTTGGTCCGTAACTCCTTACGTGGAACCTTGCATGACATAGCTATAATTCGGGTTCTTTTTTCCCAATGCATACACCTGTGCACTTGCTCACATAAACGTCATCTGCCATCTAGCCGCCCAGTCTCCCAGTCTCGTAAGGTCCTTCTGTAATTTTTCACAATCCTGTCGTGAGTTAACGACTTGAATAACTTTGTGTCATCAGGCAAATTAATTACCTCACTAGTTACTCTATCTCTAAATCATTTATAATATATTTAAAAAGCAGCGGTCCCTAGCACAGACCCCTGAGGAAACCCACTAACTACCCTTCTCCATTGTGAATACTGCCGTTTAACCCCACTCTCTGTTTCCTATCCTTCAACCAGTTTTTAATCCACAATAGGACATTTCCTCCTACCCATGACCCTCCAATTTCCTCTGTAGCCTTTCATGAGGTACCTTGTCAAACGCCTTTTGAAATCCAGATATACGATATCAACGGCTCCACTTAGTCCACAAGTTTGATTACTTCCTTCAAAGAATTGAAGTAATTGGTCAGGTAAGATTTCCCCACACAATAGCCATGCTGGACTTGGTCTCAGTAATCCATGTCCTCGGATGTTCTCTGTAATTTTGTTTTTGATAATAGCCTCTACCATTTCCCGGGCACGACCTCAGACTCACCGGTCTATAATTTCCTGGATCTCCCCTGGAACCTTTTTAAAAATCGGCGTTACATTGGCCACCCTCCAATCTTCCGGTACCATGCTCGATTTTAAGGATAAGTTGCATATCACTAACAGTAGCTCCGCAAGCTCATTTTTCAGTTCTATCAGTACTCTAGGATGAATACCATTCGGTCCAGGAGATTTGCTACTCTTCAGTTTGCTGAACTGCCCCATTACGTCCTCCAGGTTTACTGTGAAGTCAGTAAGTTTCTCCGACTCGTCCGCTTGAAATACCATTTCCGACACCGGTATCCCACCCAAATCTTCCTCGATGAAGACAGAAGCAAAGAATTCATTCAGTCTCTCTGCTACATCTTTATCTTCCGTGATCGCCCCTTTTACCCCTCTGTCATCCAGTGGCCCAACCGATTCTTTTGCCGGCTTTCTGCTTTTAATATACGGAAAAAAATTTTTGCTATGTTTTTTTGCCTCTAATGCTATCTTTTTTTCGTAATCCCTCTTGGCCTTCTTTATCTGCGCCTTGCATTTGCTTTGACACTCCTTATGCTGCTTCTTGTTATTTTCAGACGGTTCCTTCTTCCATTTTCTGAAGGCGTTTCTTTTAGCCCTAATAGCTTCCTTCACCTCACTTTTCAACCACACGGCTGTCTTTTTGGACTTCCGTCTTTCTCTTTCTAATTCGCAGAAAGATGTTTGGCCTGGGCCTCCAGGATGGTATTTTTGAACAGAGTCCATGCTGTTGTACAGTTTTACCCTCTCAGTTGCTCCCCTAAGTTTTTTTTTAACCGTTTCTTCTCATTTATCATAGTCTCCTTTTTTAAAAGTTTAAACGCTAATGTATTTGACTCCTGTGTATAGTTACTTCAAAATGATATTATGATCACTGTTATCAAGCGGCCCCAGTACCATAACGTCCCTCACCAGATCATGCTCTCCACTAAGGACCAAGTCTAGAATTTTTCCTTCTCTCGTCAGCTCCTGCACCAGCTGCTCCATAAAGCTGTCCTTGATTTCATCAAGGAATTGTACCTCTCTAGCGTGTCCCGATGTTACACTTACCCAGTCTATATTTGGATAATTGAAGTCACCCATTATTATCACATTGCCCATTTTGTTTGCATCTCTGATTTCTTTTATCATTTCTGCATCTACCTGCTCATCCTGGCGAGGCGGACGGTAGTACACTCCTATCACCATCCTTTTCCCTTTTATACATGGAATTCAAATCAAAATGATTCAAAGGTATAATTTGTAATCTATCTGAGTCAAGGCTGTCGTTAATATACAATGCTACCCCACCAGCAGTCCGGTCCACCCTATCACTACGATATACTTTGGATCCTACCTGTCCTTCCAACTATCGCCCCATCTCCCTTCTCTCTTTCCTATCCAAGATACTTGAACGTGCTGTTCACTGCCGTTGCCTTGACTTTCTTTCATCTCATGCTATTCTTGATCCACTTCAATCTGGCTTTTGCCCCCTTCATTAAACTGAAACAACGCTTGCTAAAGTCTCCAATGATCTGTTCCTAGCCAGATCCAAAGGTCTATCCTCATCCTTCTCGATCTGTCTGCTGCTTTTGACACTGTTGATCACAGCCTGCTCCTTGATACACTGTCTTCACTTGGATTTCAGGGCTCTGTTCTTTCCTGGTTTTTTTCTTATCTCTCCCAGCGTACCTTTAGTCTATACTCTAGTGGATCCTCTTCTACTTCTATCCCACTGTTAGTTGGTGTACCTCAGGGATCTGTCCTGGGACCTCTTCTCTTCTCCATCTATACTTCTTCCCTTGGTACTCTGATCTTTTCCCATGGTTTTCAGTATCATCTTTACGCTGATGACTCCCAGATCTACCTCTCCACACCAGAAATCTCAGCCGAAACCCAGGCCAAAGTATCAACCTGCCTGTCTGACATTGCTGCCTGGATGTCTCAGCGCCATCTGAAACTAAACATGACCAAGACTGAGCTTCTTATCTTTCCCCCTAAACCAACCTCTCCTCTTCCCTCATTCTCTATTTCTGTGGATAACACTCTCATCCTTCCTTTCTCATCAGCTCGTAACCTTGGGGTCATCTTCAACTCCTCCCTCTCCTTCTCTGCACATATTCAACAGACTGCTAAAACCTGTCGTTTCTTTCTCTATAATATCAGCAAAATTCGCCCTTTCCTTTCTGAGCACACTACCAGAACCCTCATCCATGCTCTTATCACCTCTCGCTTAGACTATTGCAACTTGCTTCTCACAGGTCTCCCACTTAGCCATCTCTTCAATCTGTTCAAAATTCTGCTGCACGACTAATATTCCGCTAGGGTAGTTATGCTCATATTTGCCCTCTCCTTAAGTCACTTCACTGGCTTCCTTTTTTTAATACTGTTTTTATTAACAAGAGTAACGGACAAACATTTCCAACCATCCATTATTCCTGCTCAACATCACATTTCTATCATTGGACAAATTACTACATTTTCAAGTGTATGGCCAATACGTACATTACTTTACATGGTTAACACAAAAATATTCACTGCCAGCTGGGTAGCCCCCCGATTTTCCTATATCAATCCTTCAAGTTCCATATCTTGTTGGGCTACATCCTTCACGATAGAACGGTGTTCCGCCCTCTCCTCCTGCGCCATACACACCTTCTCATATGCGTGTCCGTTCTCTCTTGATTTTCTATTTATTCCCCCCCCCTTTCCCTCTGAGGCTATGCTGCAGTTTCCCCCCCCCCCCCCCCCTCCCCGGCACCCCTGATCCTTTCATGATTTCCCTCTCTTAGGGGATCTGTACTAATCTTTGGAAGCTACGTTGCCAGATATAACGGCCTGGCGGCGGTGGCCTACTCCATTCATATTTGAATTGTCCTCCCCCCTCCTAACCCGCCATCTGTTTCATGCTTGTGTACCACTTAGTAAGAGGAGGAGGGTTTTTGTCTCTCCAGTGCTGTAAAATAACCTTCTTCGCCAGCACTAGTGCTAACAGGACATAGCGACATTGGTACAGGTTTAACCCTGGATACTCAAATCGGAATCTAATCCCATGAGTAATATTCTATAGTTCCACTCTATGGGCTGCTCTACCACCTCCTCCAAGTGCGCCATTACACCTCTCCCGAACCCCTGCAGGACCCCACACTCCACAAGGTGATGCTGTAAAGTGCCCTTGTGGTTCACACATTTCTCGCAGTCCTCTGATTCCCATAGCCCCATTGCTTTGCCCCTACTCCGTGTAATATATACCTGATGCAAGATCTTAAATTGAGTTTTATGGCAGCTCACATTAGGTGTTACTTTATAGGCTAAGTCAAAACATTGCTGTATTTCCTTACTCAAGACCTCCGTTCCTTCTATTTTACTCCACTGCCCCGCCAGGGCCTCCGAGAGTGTTGCCGGACTCCAGGTTTTTCTCAAATGATACCATCGAGATAGCTTATTGCTCCCAAACGGCACCTGCTTAAACACCACATCTAGTGCAGTAAAAATGGGAAGCTTACTATCTTTGCCTCTCAGCGACAGGACGTAATGTCTGATTTGCAAGTATGAGAAAAACAGTTTTTGTGGGACGTGCCAACGCTCCTGACATTCTGCAAATGATAAAGTCTGGGTTCCACCTGCCACCACCTGCCCTACATATTTACAACCTCTCTGTGTCCATTCCTTGATATGTGTGTTCCCCTCCCTGCTGGGAATCCCGGGTTGTCTTGAAATTCCAAAAATGGTGAGGGGCCTTCTGTATCTCCTACCCTGCGGCGCTACCACTCCCACGCCAACCGCAACGGCTTCACGAGAGGGCTGATCTTCACTTTAGAGCTCCTGACTTCCATGGCATTGAGCACTGTGCATGACTGTGTGGCACCCTCCCACACCTCCTGTGGCGCAAAAACATAGTGGCCCGTATACAGCTCGTGTATCCATCATAAGAGTGCCACAACATTGTAGAGCCTTAAATCTGGTAAGTTAGCTCCCCCTTCGCTACGTGCCCTTGTCAATTTATTATACCGTACCCGGGCTCTCTTACCTCCCCATATAAAGGACGATATGGTTCCCCTGTAGACCCCCTCATTCTTGCTATGCACCCACAAGGGCATCATTTGCAAGGCGTATAAGAGTTTTGGGAAAATCACCATCTAAACAAGCGCAATCTTGCCCAGCAGTGATACCGGTAAATCTTTCCACTGCCCACATAAGCGTTTAATCGCTTCCAGCTTGTCACTAACGTTCTTTTTATATATAGTCTGAAAATCTAGATGTAGAAACACACCCAAATATTTCATAGGGCCCTGCGTCCAGGTCAAAGGGAAGTCTGGGCAACTCTTGCTTGCACAGTTACTAGATAGTGCCATTGCGTCTGATTTGTCAAAGTTAATTCTTAAGCCTGAGAAAGTTCCAAACTGTCGGATAAGGTCAATAAAAAGAGGAATTCCCTTAGTTGCCTCTCCAAGAAATATTAACATATCATCGGCAAAAAGATTAATTTTGTATTCTGCTTTCCCCAGCTGGATTCCCTGTATTTCCCGGGCCTGCCTAATTTTGCTCGCTAGTGGTTCCAAAGCTAACACAAAAAGCATAAGTGATAGCGGGCACCCCTGCCTCGTGCCCCTCTCTAGCGCAAATGCAGGGGACAGTTCATTATTAATCATAATTTGCGCGGTGGGATTCTTATACAGGGCCCTTACCCCCTGCAAGAATTCTCCGAATATGCCAAATTGTGGCAGAACCCAAAAGAGATAGTCCCACAGAATCTTATCAAACGCTTTTTCCGTGTCCAGGATGACAATTATGTTATCACCCGGTTGTTTCCCTTTTGCCTGAATAGTGCTTAGGGCTCTAAGTATGTTAGTAGAGGCATATCGTCCTGGCACGAAACCAGTTTGATCAGGGTGCACCAGAACTGGCAGTACCTTTCCTAGGCGGGCTGCCATAATGCTGGCAAATAGTTTTATATCCTGATTCAGGAGAGATATGGGTCTGTATGATCCCAAAAGTTCTTTGTCCCGGCCCGGTTTGGGTAGTACTAATATGGATGCGTGAGTCAAGGCTCCAGTGGTTTGCCCCTCTACATAACGCATCGCAGACTTCACTAAAAGGACCTGCTAACTGCCCTCCCAAGATCTTATAAAATTCGGGCCCTAATCCATCAGGCCCCGGGGCCTTTGCTAATTTGAGCTTCTTTATTGCTATTTGGATTTTGGGTCCCGTAACACCCCCATTCAGGGCTGCTGTCTGCTCCTGTGTCAGGGAAGGTAACCCCAAACTCTGAAAGAACCTCTCCCGTTGGTGCCCATCACAGGACCCCCTTGTCATAAAGGGATTTGTAAAAGTCTGCAAACGCCCCTTGTATCTCTTCTGGCTTACTTACCACTGGCCCCTTTGAAGTTTTTATATGAGTTACCAAGTGTTTTGCCGCTCTATTATGCACCATGGCTGCCAGTAGGCTACCCGTTTTGTTCCCCCACCTATGAAGCTTATATTTATTTACCTGAATATCCCTCGCCCCCCTACTGTTCAGGATACTATTAATCTTGCTTTTCAACTCTCAAAATGTTTTCTGGAGGTCTGCATCCCCCCACGTCATCTTGGCCCTAGTGTCTTGTAACAACCTCAGGTGTTCTAACAGCTCTCCGTCTCTTTTTTTCCTAGTTCTCGCCGTATATTCTATGATTTTACCCCTCATTACTGCTTTCCCCGATTCCCAGAGCACTATAGGATTTTCTACTGAGGATGCATTATCTGTTAAATAGTGCTCCCATTCTTGCTGAATGAACTCCCTAAATTCTGCTTCCTGATATAAAGTAGGGTTCATTCTCCAACTGGCTTTTCCTTTGCCCCCACCTAGGTTACACTCCACCCATACCGTGATGTGATCCAAGACTACTTCCACCTCAATTTCTGCTGCCCGACACACCGTGAAGAGGTTCTGCGAGATTAGAATGTAATCCAGCCTTGCCCTGCATTTGTGCACATGGGAATAGAAAGTGTACTCCCTTTCATCCGGGTGAAGAGCTCTCCAGATATCCACCAAACCTACACCCCTGACCGCTTGCCCCTTAGGTCTTGGTTTGGACGGGTTGCAGTCGACTAGCGGATCCACTGTTATGTTAAAATCTCCCCCCACTATCAGTTTATATTCTGTCAATGGGGCCAGGGCCGCCAATAACTGCAAGTAGAATTTTTGGGAGTAAATATTCGGTGCATATACCAAACATAACGCTACCTTCTTCCCCTGTAATATACCTGCCCATATTACAAATCTGCCTTTGATGTCCTGCACCACTTTGTGACAGGTGCTGTCTAAACCCTTTTGCATAAGAATCGCTACTCCTCTCTGCCTGCTATTGAAGGACGAGAAGGCCAGTTCTCCCACCCAGCCCTGTTTTAGCTTGAGATGCTCTGATGTTGTCAGATGTGTTTCTTGCATTAACGGCACGCCCACTTTTAACTGTTTGCTATATTGCAAGACCCTTTTTCGTTTTATGGGAGAGTGTAATCCATCTGCATTAAGGGAAGCTACGCGCAAACTACCCATTGCCCTACACCACCGCCATGCATATGTGATATTGCAAGATCAAAAGAATCCAACAGGGTGACATCCCAGCAGTGTCTCCCCGTGGTGTTGACTCCACTTGTCTCCCCCACATTCTCCGAGCGCCCTTCCATGCATGCCACAGCCTCTTATTCTGCAGCCTCAGGATCCTCTTAGCCCCTGTATCTCCGCTGTTCTGCTTCGCTCTCCCCTGTCTCCCTTCCCTCCAACCCTCCGCCCCTCTCCCCTTCTGTTGTCTTGTCCCTCCCCTCCCCCCTGATCATCCCCTCTGCCCTTCCGCCTCCTCCCCTCATTCGCACTACCAATCACTCTTGCTTGCCCATGAATCCCCCATTCACATCTGCACAACTTCCAGACCCCTCTTCCCCCATCTCTTCCCCTTCCTTCTTTGATTGAGGCTCCTCCTCCCTCAACCATCTCCCAGAATGCCTGGCCTCCTCTACCCTCCCCTCGACTTACCCCCTATCCAGGAATAATGTATGTGAATGTAACATATTTAAAGTGAGATTAACGTGCATACAAAGGAAAGAAACTCCCCTCTCTGTTCAGAGTAATATAACTCCTTTTGCCCCAATCCATTTAACTGTGAAACATTAAAGTATGCATTTATATTATTTTACCACACTCCACTCCCGTACATGCAAGTCCTTCCCTTCTCTGCTCATCTGGCCAACAGCAGGACAATATGAATCTGGTCAGTTCACTCTTATCGGGTCCCAAGAGGAGGAAAAGTAAAGTAAACAGGGGTCCGCTCCAATCTCTGCTTTATAGAGCCGCAACTCAATCTTCATAAGTTCCAACACCAGTTTGCACCTATGCGGAGCGGCCCCTTGATTGCGATATTGTTCATTTACTATGCGCTGGCCCCTTGCTGTTCGTTTCAGAGGTTGTACACCTCTGCGTTTTTCCTGTCTGCTCAATTAGTCCAGCTCAGCCAACTTTTGGAGTCTTGGGGGGGGGGGGGGGGGTTCAGTACTTATCAATAACTGCTAAAATGCGCTGCCGCCCAAGTCCTGCGTGCTTCAAAGTTTGCCACCTCTCCGTCAGCGTGCTCTGGGCCCATTTATAACTTTTCCAGAAATGCCTGCAACTCCTCTACCTTTGTCAGGGTGACGGTTTGATTATTATGCGTGATCCTCACTTTAGCGGGATATTGTAGCGCAAACTTAGTGTTTTTCTCGAACAGCCTGGTACAGAACGATGTTAACAGCCGCCCCTGCTCCATTACTTTGAAGGAGAAGTCCTGGAACATTAGAATCCGCTTTCCGTTGTAATCCACCTTTCTCAGTTTCTTATACTGCTCAAGTATTTTTGCCTTAACGGCATAGTTCAGGTATCGAGCAATGACCACTTGGCTTTTCATTGTTTTCTCTCCGCTGCCCAATGCGGTGGATTCTTTCCACCTGTCCCTGGGCGAGATCTGGAGCCAGTGCCAATTGCCTCGGAATTTCTCTCTCTGCCATTTCTTTCAGTTCTGCCTCCGTGGTCGTTTCAGGGACACCCACAAAACTGATGTTGTTCCGTCTCCCTCTATTTTCCTGATCTTCCAGTCTGTCAGTCAGCGTACGCACTTGTACCTCCAGTTCTCCGATGCGTCCCGTCGCTGCCACCATCTGGTCTTTCTGTGAGGATATTCGGTCCTCTGCTGGTTGTATGCGGGCCGCATGGCTGGCCATACACTCTTTAATATCATCCATTCCTGCATGCAGCTTGGCGAGCTTATCATCTAGCAATTGGGACATATTTTTTAAGGATACCTGCACCATATCTTCCTGTTGAGACGTCACCAGATTCGAGTTGCGAAACTGTGGTGTTGGCGGGGTGTTCGGGTCTTGCGACGCCATTTTGTTTTTCGCTACGCTGTTTTTCTCCTTTCCCGAGCGCAGCACTTTTCTGGCATTCCGCACCTCTTTGCCTACGAAAACCTCGCGTTTCACTTTGTACCGCCTTTAGATCACTTGTCGGGTTTTTGGAGAGGAAATTACTATTTCATTGATGCCTGTAAATCTGGGTATTAAAGCAAGGGGTAGGGAGCCGAGCCAGCAGGCGTCCGCTCAGATCTTGCTCATCACGTGACCCCCACTTCACTGGCTTCCTATCCGTTTCCGCATACAGTTCAAACTCCTCTTATTGACCTATAAGTGCATTCACTCTGCAGCTCCTCAGTACCTCTCCACTCTCATCTCGCCCTACATTCCTCCCTGGGAACTCCGTTCACTGGGTAAATCTCTCTTATTTGCACCCGTCTCCTCCACTGCTAACTCCAGACTCTGTTCCTTTTATCTTGCTGCACCATATGCCTGGAATAGACTTCCTGAGCCGGTACGTCAAGCTCCATCTCTGGCCGTCTTCAAATCTAAGCTAAAAGCCCACCTTTTTGATGCTGCTTTTAACTCCTAACCCTTGTTCACTTGTTTAGAACCCTTATTTTATCATCCTCACTTTAATATTCCCTTATATCTTGTTTGTCCTGTTTATCTGTCCTAATTAGATTGTAAGCTCTGTCGAGCAGGGACTGTCTCTTCATGTTCAAGTGTACAGCGCTGCGTACATCTAGTAGCGCTATAGAAATGATTAGTAGTAGTAGTAGTAAACTATCCAGAACACAGCACTTCATTTAATTTTTTCTTTTAAGAAATTTGATAGTTTATTTCAGTATTATATTAAGCTGCACTGATTGCCGGTCGGTGCTAGAATCTATTTAAGCTTTCTTGTTTTCTTTATAAGGCTTTATATGGTCTGGTTCCATCTTATTTCTTTGATCACTTCAAGTTGGCAATAAGCACCAGGGATTGTAGGACAGGGTGTGATAATTTGTTCTGTTTTCCATCTCCTAAAGGTATTGAAAGGCTGAAAATGTTTGAGCCTTTGCTGTCTTTCCTGTCTTCGAGATTAGGAAAAGATATTTTAATTATAATTAGATCTTCTGGTTCTTATAATGAATGTTGTCGTAATATTAAAGCATTTTTATTTAGGAAGTATGTTCTAAGCTCAAAGTAAGCTATGAGGTTAGGGAAGACTGAGACATTTTTTGTGTTATCTGTTTTATTGTACTTCCTGGTTATAACCAGTGTTTTACTTTAACCACTCTGAACTGGGAGGCTAGAACAGATAATAAGTTCTATTGTTGTTATTATTATTGTTCCTAGACCTAAGGGCCCTGAACAAATTCCTGGCAAAACTTCAGAATGGTTTCTCTGGGCACCCTACTCCCCATGATTCAGTAACAAGATTGGCTATTCTCTCTGGATTTAAAGGACACCACATACATATACATGCAAGTCACAGGAAGTATCTCACTGATTTTGAGTAGGGAAATATCACTACCAGTACTGCATCCTGTTGTTTGGCCTCATGTCAGCTTAGCAGTAGTTGCACCATCTCTACACAGACTGGGAGTTCACATGTTTCCTAAACTAGACGATTAGCTGGTAAAGAGCTCATCAAAGGGATGCAAGAGTCCATACACAGAATTATTCAGGTACTGGAGCTATCAGGGTAAATTGGCCCAAGACCCATCTAAACCCTATGCAAAAATGAATTCATAGACACAACTGAGGCCAGAGCTTTTTTCCCCAGCCCAGCACGCATAAGCCTTGATTTCCGTGGTGCTACAGGTTCAAAGGAGCCAGCAGGTATTAGCTTGGAAAATGTTGAGATTGCTAGGCCACATGACCTCAACTGTCCATATCCACAATTCCGGGAATAACATGTATAGAATGTTTGTACGTTTGGGAAGCTTACCAGGTGCCCTTGGCCTGGATTGGCCACTGTCTTGGACAGGATGCTGGACCCTTGATGGACCCTTGGTCTTTTCCCAGTGTGGCATTACTTATGTACTTTTGTACATATCATGCCCATGGCACGCCTCCGTTTGAGGGTGGCCCAGTGGACACTAGCATCCAAGTGGTCTCAGGCCATGGGGAACCTAACAGATTTCATCACGGTCATTACTTCCCTCAGGAGGTCTGTCTTGGTGGCTCACTTGCAGCAATTTGGCCAAGGGACTAGTATTCCAAATTCCTCTGCCCCACAAGACACTAATGACTGATGCAACCAACCTAGGCCGGGGAGCTCATGTAGATGGGCTCTACACTCAGGGTATGTGGTCTGCTCAGGAGGGAAATCAACCTACTGGAGTTAAGGGCCATATAGAAGACTCTGAAGGCTTTCAGAAATCAACTTCTTTTTTTTTTTACTTTGTCTTTATTAACAGCAATACGAGGCAATGCTATGCAATATAGATCTAAACAGTACTTAATATTTCACTACATACATCGGCATTAGTAGTATATAACAGCACTATCCCCTTTTGAGTTGGTACAGCATCATCTCGAGTCGCATTTTTCTTTATATAACAAACTCCACACAACTCTCAAAACATTTGTAAACTGTCGTTTCTCTACTTAAGGCCCATACACGTATGTCTATTCTCTCATTCCCTCCATTCATACTCTCACACATACTTTCCCCTGAACCCCCTCCCCTTCCCCTTTACTTCTTCTAATTAAGCTCCATGTTTTTTATCTCCTCAAGGAGTTTGTGCCAGTAAGATGCATACTGTCTATTAATTAGCTTTGGGGAGCGATTGTAGATTGAATGCTCATATTGGGCAAGGTCTGTTATGCGCGTTACCCAGTCTGAGTATGGGACATCCACCTCTGAGATCCAGAATTGTAAAATGGTCTTTTTAACTGCTAGCACTGACATGTACAAAAATCTCCTCTGTGGATACGTCAACCCCTGTGTGATCAGATCTGTCTGGTCTCCTAGCAGCAGCGCCGAATATGACCACTCAATGGTCCTGTGCAACACTTTGTTGAGAATCTCGAACACCCTGTTCCACAGGGTCATTCCTGTGCATTCTAAAAATGAGTGTACAAAAGTACCCCTCCCTGAATGACACCTCTGGCACTGATCTGTGTCCCATAAGTCCATCTCTTTCCCTTTCGTGCATGTAATGTACGCTCTGTGGAGTAATTTATACTGAGACTCTTGCCAGTCTGCTGATTTTACCATATCATATAATGTGACATAAAGGAGATCAAATTGTGATTGAGAGTAGTGCGTGCCCAGTTCTGTGTTCCATCTTGAGGCATTACCAGTCAGTCCTTCCTGTGGTACAGTCTTTTTCACCACTCTGTACTAGTTTGATAGTCTATTCCCGACAGGTGGCATTCCTAACACCAGTTCATCCAGACCCCCGTATTTCCATGTCTCCCCGTATTGCACCCTTTTTTGTAGCCAGTAATGTCTGACTTGCACATAGTTTAACATTTGATTATTGGGAATCTGCCATTTCTCCCTAACTTGAGAGAACGACATAATGGTGTTTTCCCCTCCAATAAATATGTGGCCTATGGTGCTACATCCTTTCTTCGCCCACGTCTGAAATACTGACGGCCTCATGCCCGCCGGAAAATCCAACAAGCCAACCATTTTCCTAAAAGGGGAAGCATATGGGCTACGTGCCTGTTTGGTTTGCCACCAACTCTAGGCTGTGCGTAATGGCCTAAGAAATGTGAATTGCCAGTTCAGCTTCGTCCCTGCTCCGGGTGCCGTGTGTAACAGGTTTATAAATGTGTAAGGGGAACACCATCCCTCCCACCACGCTGTCGGTGTAAACTTCGACTGACCTATTATCCCTTCATATATTATGCGCAGTAATGCTGCTACGTTATATATTCTTAGATCTGGCAGGTTGAGCCCCCATGTTCCTTACTTTTAATCAATGTATTATAAGCTATGCGGGGTCTTTTTTGGCGCCATATAAATGAGCTCAATGTAGATTTGAATAACCGCTCATCCTTTCGTTTGATCCATATGGGCATGGTTTGTAGGGGGTATAATAGCTTCGGGAGCAATATCATCTTGGCCAGGGCCACCCTGCCCAAAAGGGACACTGGGAGGTCCTTCTATCTATTGCATGTTTGCTTTATTTTTTCTATTTGATCTAATATGTTCTTTTTATACATCACCTCCCTATTCGTTTTTAAATAAATCCCCAGATACCTCATTGGATGTGTGACTGGTGGTATGGGCAGTGTTGCAAATTCTAAGTGGTGCAGTTTGTCAGAGAGTGGAAGAAGCTCTGATTTAGTGCAGTTAACTCTCAGTCCTGATATAGCTCCAAATTCTTTAACTATATGCAAGGCTTTCTCTAAGTGTGCTGGTGCATTTGCCAGTTATAACAGTATATCATCTGCAAACAAATTTAGTCGAATCTCTTTTCCTCCTACTTGTAGCCCCTTAATCTGATTGCTATGGCGTATCTTAATTGCTAATGGTTCTATGGCCAGTAAAAATAACAAGGGTGACATAGGACACCCCCCTCTTAAGCGCAAAGCGCTCTGTCAAGTTGTTGTTCACTAAAAGGCGTGCCTGGGGCGCAGTGTACATTATCTGGATCCATTCTAGAAACCTACCCTGCAACCCATACTGCTCCATAACCCAAAACAGGTATTGCCAAGATATACTATCGAATGCCTTTTTCATGTCTAATCCTATAATAGCTTCTTTCCCCCCCCTCCCACTATAAACATGAATTGCAGCCATGGCTCTTGTGAGATTCATCGAGGCATATCTACCTGGTATGAAGCCCACTTGATCCTCATGGATCACACTCGGTAAGAAAGCATTCATTCTCTTAGCTAAGATGTTGGCTAATAATTTTACATCCTGATTGAGTAGGAATATGGGGCGATACGACCCCACCTGCTCTGGGTCTTTTCCAGGCTTGGGGAGCAGTATGATGTGCGCTAAATTTTGGTACAGGCCCCCTCTTTTCTGGGTCAAACTATTGAACATATTAACCAGTGGAGTGGTCACTACATCCGGGCCCGGGGCTTTTGTCAATTTAAAATTCTTTATTCCCTGTCTGACTTTGTTTACTGTGATGGGCATATTCATACTGTTTACCTGGTCCTGAGTAAACCTGGGGAGCACCATATCCCCAAAAAAGGCATCCTTTCGTTCAGGATCAAGTTCCCTCTCTCCATACAGTGTTCGGTAGTACTGAACAAACTGCTGTTGTATATGCTGCTCCCTATTGTATTTACGCCCCTCACTATCCGTGATAGATGTAATGATCTGTCTCTTTTTATATGGTCTTACCAAGTTTGCCATTATCTTCCCAGCCTTGCTGCCCCACTTGAATAGTTTAAATCTTTGATAGTAAACATCCCTTTCAGCTCTTCTTGTAAGCAGGTGATCAATTTGTGTTCGCAACTCTCCTAGCCGGTCTTTTAATGACTTATCTCTATATGTCACATGCTGTCTTCTAAGAATCTGGTATTCCTGTGATAATTTAAGTAAGTCTGCCTCTAGTCGTTTCTTCCTTGTTGCTGTGTAAGCTAAGATGTGCCCCCTCAATACTGCTTTGGACGCTTCCCACAGAGTGACAGCATCTACATCAGGTGTCTCATTATATGTCTGGTGTTCTAACCACTTCTCTCTTACATATGTGTGAAAGACTGTGTCATTGTAAAGTGCTGGAGAGAACTTCCACACCCTCTCCATTCCCTCCGCCGTGTACATTAAGGTTAGAGAGCTTGCCGAGTGGTCCGATAATATATTATCAAGTATGAGCACCTCTTTTGCTATGGAAAATAGGGAGTGCGATATAAGAAAGTAGTCCAGCCTTGAATATGCATTGTGTGGGTTGGAGTAAAAAGTGTAGTCAGCATCATGGGGGTGTAACAAAACGCCACACGTCCACTGTGCCCAGTTGATTCAGTACAAAGTTTACCCCTTTATTTTGCCATCCTCTACTTTTTGGTTTGGCGGGTTTACAGTCAATGGTAGGATCTGCGCACATGTTAAAATCTCCTCTTATCACTAGTTGGTATTCTGACTGTGTGCTCAGCCTAGCCACTACATCTGTAAAAAATTTATGGGAATATGTATCGGGACCATACACATTGCAGATTTCTGCCCCACAACTCTCCCAATACTATAAAGTATCTGCCTTCTTTGTCCATTATGATTCTATGTATGTGGAGAAGGATTTGCTTATGTATTAGAATGCCCACTCCTCTCTGTCTACTATTAAAGGCAGAGCTCACCACTTCGCCTACCCAGTCTCTCTTCAGCTTTGCATGTTCTGCATTGGACATGTGGGTTTCTTGTAAATAAGCTATATCCACCCTCTGTTTTTTTAACCATGATAATATTTTAGTTCGTTTAATCGGGGAGTGAATGCCATCCACATTAATAGAGATAAGTTTCAAATTAACCATAATCTACTACACATGCTGGCACGCACAGGTCATTCAGATCTTGAGCTCCGTAGGCTTCCCAGCTGAACCCACCGAGCTCTTGCTCACTCCACTCCTTGCCCCCTGTCGCAATTGCACACTCCCCTAAGCTCGACAATGTCTCTTCCCCCATACATCCCATGTCACACTCCCCCCCCCCTACTAGTCCCCCCCTCTACATACCCACTCACTTCTTGCTTACCCACACATATTCCCATCACTTCCCCGTTACCCTCTCCCCCTCCCTCCTTTTATACCCTTTCCCCCTGCTTATTCTCTCCTGTACCGTCCTCCACCTCCCCCCGACTCATGCAGCAAAAAGAAACATTACCCGCCCCGCTCCCTCTCAGCTTTGTAACCCACCCTTAATACCAAGGCTAAAAGGAAAAAACTCTCCCTCTCCTGTTAAGTCCTGCTTATCCATGGCTGAATAATGTCTAGTTCATTCATTCTGCTCATTTCCCTTCACCTCTCTGAACCGCTCTCTGTCCAGTCTCACCCTCAAGGACTTCGAGAAACCGTTTTCGGTGATTATACATGGTCTCATCAAGTCCAGCATTTCTATGGGTTGTATAGCACGTGCAAAAACGTGAAACCAAATGTGTGCCATCAGTCAGCTCTCTTCCTCGGTTCCTCTCTGTTAATCTTGTCCTCTGCCGCCTCCAAAAATGCCATGGTTTTCCCTTCATGCCAGACTCTCAATTTGACGAGAAAGGCGAGCGAAAATCTAATGCCTTTTTTATACAGAGATGTACACGCTGGCGCCATGGCTCTGCGTTGTTGCGCTACGGCCGTGGAATAGTCATTGAAGAGCAATATCTTCTGTCCCCCGTATTCCAACACCTCCTTCCTTGCTCAAAAGGCCTTCACTAGCGATTCTTTTCCCAGCCAGTTAACGCAATGCGCAATGGCTGTACGCGGCCTTGCCTCTCCTTCTCTCCGCACTCCGATCCGGTGTGCCCTATCACACTGCCAGACATCCGATCTCCCTTCTGTTCCCAACTGCTGTGGAAGCCAGGTGCTGAAAAATTGATACAGCTCTTGCTCCTGGACTGCCTCTGGAAAGCCGATCACCCCCAGGTTGTTGCGGCGGTTTCTGTTTTCCTGTTTATCTACATGCTCTCTCAGGGTTGCCGCTTCTTTCTGCAAGGCCACAATTTGGGATGCCATACCCTGCGCAGCGTCTTCTTGCGCGGACACCCTCTGCTCCACTTCATCCAATCGTTTCGCCTATGTATCAAATTTTTCGTTAATCTCATCGACCGCCGATTGTATTTTATTTAATCGATCTTCCAGCGCTGTTGCTACCGTTCTGGATATTTCTCTGGCCCATTCCCCTGCCTCCGTTGCTGTCGGTGGCTGGGTTTCCCGCTCCTCCGTCATATTTGGGATTGTTGTTGGCTTCGCGGTTTTTCCTTTCAGGCCTCCCTGGCTCTTCGTGGGCATACCCTCGGTCCCGCCGCTGTTTCTTTCGCTCTGCCGGTTCCCGTCAGCTTCCCAGGCATAGCGGGGTTCTGTCGACGATATTGGGGTGAAAATGTGCTGAATTATTGCTGGTATTTAGCTGAGTCTCAGCGGAGCTCCATCTTCCTGCTGCTGGTCAGGTTGCAGGCATCAGGTGACCCCCCCAGAAATCAACTTCTATATCAAATTGTTGTTCAAACAATCAGGTTGCAATGTATTATATCAACAAGCAGGGAGGCATGGGGTTGTACCTCCTGTGCAGTTTGTGGCAGTGGGTCAACTTTCATGGGATAGTTCTCAGTGCCACTTATCTGGCAGGGAAGAACAATTAGGTCATGCAGCCTCACGAGTAGTCACTGAACATGGACATAGCCCATGAGATCATCTGAGAGAGGGGCACCCCCTTGGTAGACCTCCACTCACTTGAAACGTAAAGTTCCCCAAGACTGTTCCAGATTGGGTTCATACAACAGATTAATCTTTGATGCTTTTCTCCTCAGTTGGTGAAAGGGCCTTCTATACACATATCCTCCAACACCTTTCATAGTGAAAATGCTCCTGAAACTCAAGCAAGATGGGGAGCCATGTTTCTCATTGTCCCATGTTGGCTGCCACAATATGGTTCCTAATGCTCCTGGAACTAGCTTGCCAGGATCTGTGGGGACAGAATTGCTTTTTGACTCTAATCCCTCAGAACGAGGAATCCCTCTTGCATCCCAACCTTCAATCCCTAACCCTCAAGACTTGAGATGGATTCCTTGCATCTTCCAGAGGGTGTTTTCCAGATTTTACTTGCTTCCAGAAGAGTTTCCACTAGAAGGCCATATGGTTTCAAGTGGAGGAAGTTTGCTGTCTGGTGTGAGGGTAAGGCCATAGATGCTTTCTCATGTCCATACAAAAATCACTTTAATACTTTAAACCTATTCTGTAAGGGTTCACTTTAGTGCAGTTGGAACTTATCACCATGTAGAGGGTAAGTCTGTCTCTGTGTTCAGCCTTTAGTTGTTTGCTTCATGAGGAGCTTCATGTTACTGAAACCTCCAAGCTCCCTTAGTGTCATTGGATTTCAACATTGTTCTCATCCAGTTGATGATAGCTCCCTTTGAGCCATTTGAGACCTGAAGGTCCTGTTTTTGGTAGTGGTCACTTCAGAACGCAGGGCTACTGTGCTCCAGGCTCTAGTAGCCACCTTACCCAAAATTTCATCACAATAGAGTAGTGTCAGAATTCTAGTATAACTAGTCAATTGGTTTGCCAACAGTTTTCCCAAGACTAAATCACATTGTATATTTTGGACCGCAAGAGAGCCTCGGTCTTTTATCTGGAGAGGCCTAAAGCCCCATAGACAGTCAACCCAGATTTTTTTTTTTATTGTTGTTTGTTTTGTTTTGATCCCAACAGGATGAGGGCTGCCTTCGGTAAACTCACCTCATCTAGTTGGCTAGTGGACTGCATCTCTGTCACTTATGCCCAAACTGGGCTGGTCTAGAGGGTCATGTCACAGCTCATAGTTAGAACCATGGCAGCATTGAAAACCCACCTGAGATAAGCCTCTTTAGAAGAGATTGTCAGGACTGCAGTCCACACATTCACATCTGATTACTGGTTTGGTCAGACACTCCTTCAGAATTTATTCAGGGTCTAGAATCCAAATCCAGCTCCACCTCCCTAGGCCCATTTGTTTCAGTTCTAGGCTATAGTATTACAACTATTGTTTATAGTTCCTATATTGTTAGGCCTTGCCTGTTGCAACTGTTACAGGATATAACTTTACCCTTTTCTTTTCAGACAGCTTGATAGCTAGGGTTTCTCATCAATCAGAATACTGCATCCTGCTTGTCCTTGGAAAAAGCAAAGTTAGTTACTTGGTCTTCAAGGATAGCAGGATGCTTAAAGAAAACAGCAGGGTAATCGATCTGCAAACTCCAAGATGGACACCAAACGAAGCAGATACGTATGTGGAAAACAATATTTAATTGATATGGATCAATAAAAAATTAACAATAAAAAATTAAAAAATTGATATGTTCCTTTTGCAGTAATCAGTCTTCACCTAGCTGAACTTGACAGTCTGCTTAGCATAGTTAACACCAAATAGTTTAGTGCACTGCTATATTTTATATATATATGTGTGTGTGAAAGAGAGGGGCTTCTGTTCAGCAGTCAGGTTTTCCCTTTTTGTTTTCTTTTTGATAATGAAGGTTTTCTCCTATAGGAAGGGAAGAGGGAATCCCTCACGATAGAAACCCACTCGCTATATTGTTCTAAGCAACAGAGTTTGATCTTCATTTTTATCTTTGTGGTGCATCTTTTTCTGATTGAACTATGATATATTTCTCTTTTTTTCTTTTTAAAAGAATTGCAGGGTCTTTTGAGCAGTACTTCCATCCCCAATGATGAGACTGTGCGCAAAGTGGAAAGGGGATCTCGTATAGTCACTATCGTGCCTCGAGACATAAAGCTCATTTTACAGGTCAGACCATCTACTTTGTTGACTCAGTTTAGCTCTGTGTGACTAGTCCATCCCCAGATCATGTTTTTATTATTCCTCACTGACATTTTTCAGCTCCTAGTGTCTTTTTGTAGAGTATTCTCTCTGAAAGGGAATTGGGGTAGGGAGGGATAAATGGCCTCCTATGGAGCAGATGGGGAGATGGAGAACTACAGAGTGACGTCATCGTATAAGATCCTGTGCAACCCTGAGCCAGCTGGTATTGGTCTCCTAGAACACGTTTTAGGGACTTGATTAGTCTTGGTCTCTGTGCTCTGGGAATGAACATTCTGAAGTTTCAGGTCCCCCTACCCTCTGTCCAGAGTTGTGCTTGTGCCTTAGTCCCCTCCCCCTGGTGCTGGGAGAGGTTTCTTGCGTGCTGCCCAGGAGGAGAATGTAACAACCAACCAACCCCCCCCCCCCCCAAAAAAAAAAAAAAAAAAAAAACAGTGCAAATCTCCGGACATTGTGGGCTCAGCTGCAGGCTTTCAGAAGGGCTGTGGGGAGGACTTGCTAAGTGGGTGAAAAGCACACACACTAGGCAGTGCTGTAAACTGCCACTCAGAGGTATGGAAACTCCTGCTAAAAAAAGAACACTGCAGTACCACTGGTGGTGCATGGCACCTTGTATCCCCTACAAGAGTCATTTGTCATGTGTGCATGTAATCTGGCCTCACTGTTTAATGCAAAGGTAGGGACGGCGGTTCCTGATGCACAGCTGGCCTTTGGGTGGCACTCCTCCAAGGATCCACATATTCGATTATGTTACATGTACATATATATATGTGTAACATTTTATTCTATTATAATGGTGTCATTTTAGTATTATGTTTTATTATCATGGTGTTAATGTGTTATCAGCCGAGTCTTTGATTTTGGTTTTTATACAATTTGCCTTTTTATTTAATGTGTCATATTGATGTTTTTATTATTGTTTTATTTATTTTGTAGCCCCTGATGCAGCCCTGTTGGGCGAAACACGGCCTGTGTCGGGCATGTTTTTTAGATGACATTCTTTCAATAAGGCTATATTTTAGATTTCCATCGATCTGCTTTGTTGTTTTCCATCTTGGAGTTTGCAGATCGGCTGCCTTGCTGTTGTCTTGCATCTTAACCAGACAGGATTTTGACATTCACGTAGTACAGAAACTGCTCTTATAGGTCTTAATACATTCATCCGGCAACATTTTGAGCAAGAAAAATCTGCTTAATATCTTTGGATTTATTGGCTGTTTTTGATCTTATTGATCACAATCTTTTGCTTGAAAGGCTATCAGAAATTGTTTAGCGGGAATCATATTGCAGTGGTTTCATTCTTCTTTTTCTGACAGTACTAGCAAAGTGCTGTGGTAGGGCTGTAGTTCCCAGGTCTGTGATCTCACTTTAGTGTCCCACAAGGGTCATTACTAGTGCTTATTATTTAACAATTTTTTATCCCCCCTATTTTGTATTTAATTCAATCTTTAGATCTTACATCTTACATATGTGGATGATATCCAGATCCTAGGTGTTTTGGACAGTGATAACCCACAGGAGCTAACAGATTTTAACTGCAAACTGAATATTATGTCCGACCTCGAGGCGATGTGAAGATTCAATATCCTCCTCGTCAGCACCGAGGAGCATCTGTGACTGGCATCGGGCGAAGACCGAGAAGCATTGGCATCGATCCCCTTGATGCATGGTGCTGGGAGCTCCAGGGCACCAAGGGATTCGGTCCCTGAGAGCATCAGTGCCAGGAGTACTGCTCCCCCTCCATTCAGGAGGTGCCAATGTTGGGGTCGCCACACAGTCAGGACCCAGGTACCTGTCCTCAACCCTGCCAGTTCAGCAGTCCTGTCTCTCTGAACCAGCACCCCAGCTTTTCCCGATGGCCTTTCTCGAGTGGCATCTGGGCCATGTTCCCTGAGCTCTTGGTGAGATTTTTACAACAGTGTAACATCACCACCTGGGGTGCTTGCACCAGCCATGCTACTTCCTGCTGCCCCACAAGGCCCTCGGTCTGCAGTGAGGTTTCCGATGCTGGTCTCACCAGCTGCATGTGTGGGCACCCCCTTGACATTCGTGGAGGAAGCTTCGTCGGAGTCGAGGTTGGAACCCACTCCTTGTCACCCCTCTCAGGCACATGGCTCCTCTGTCTTGGCTATCCCCATGAGGAGTTGCTCGCTAACACAGATGAGTGCTCATAGGAGTCTGAGGATCCGTGGTACTTCTTGGAGGAGGAGTCTTATGGCATTCCATCTGACCCTTCCCTTCCAGAGGAAGTCTCCACCAGAGTTTTTCCTTCCCAAGTTTTGTTAGTGAAATGGCGGCTGCCATTCATTTGGTAACAGAGGATGAGCCCAGGGCTGAGATGTTTGAGGTCCTAGAATATGAATCTCCTCCTAGTATGGCTTTGACAGTTCTTATTTATTTATTTATTTCATTTGTATCCCGCGCTTTCCCACATATTGCAGGCTCAATGCGGCTTACATAGTAAATACAATTACAAATTCTAGAGAAGAATATTACAAATTGTAGTAAACGCAGTAGTTGTAGGTTTGAGAAAATGTGAGTTGAATATAGATGCAAGCAAAGATTGGATAACAAAAGGAAAGAGATAGGGAAGGGTAAGGAATAGGAAGGATGGTAAGGAAAGATAGATGTAATTAAACTCTGGAATTCGTTGCCAGAGAACGTAGTAAAGCGGCTAGCTTAGTGGGTCCAAAAAAAGGAGTCCCCTTTGTCGGTCCCTGTCTTGCCCAAGAAGATACACCATGTATTGGATCCAAAGATCCCCAGGGTTTGACAAGCCTCAGTTGCCTTATCATTCTGTGGTGGCGGAATCCATGCTCAAAAGATTCAGGAGTTCTAGAGACTATGCTTCGGCGCTCCCTGGCAGAGAAGCTAGAGCCATGGACTCTTTGGGCAGAAGATGTATTGGGCCTCTGTGCTCATCTATCGTATACAATCATACCAGCTCTAAATGAACCTTTACTTGTAGAACTTGGTGTGTGCAGTATGTCTGATTTGGCAGATTCTCTCCCACAGGAGCAGGACAAACCATTTCGAAGGTCCATCAAGCCTAGCATCCTGTTTTCAACAGTGGCCAATCCATGTCACAAGTACCTGGCAAGATCCCAAAACAATACAATACATTTTCCGAGGACAAGCAGGCTGCTTGTTCTCACGACCGGGTGACGTCCGCGGCAGCCCCCACCAACTGGAAGAAGCTTCGCGGGCGGTCCGCATGCAGGGCACGCCCACCGCGCATGCGCGGCCGTCTTCTCGCCCGTGCGCGACCGTTCCCGCCAGTCCTTTCTTTTCCGCGCCTGGAGAGAGTCGTGCTGTTGCCGCTCTCTCTTCGTCAGCCCCGGAAACCGATCGCGTTCGTCGCGAATTTGTTTATTTTTCGTTTTATTTTGTTTCTGTTGCCGCGCGCTCCAGTTTTCTTTTCTTCAAAAAAAAAAAAAAAAAAGAGAGCACGCGCTTTATTTTCCCTCGTTTCTAGCGGGGGCGTCGCGTTGCGGCCTTGTGGCCAGCGCGGCTCGATTATTTTTCGAGGTGTGATTTACCGCCACCATCGACGACTTTAACTTCGCCGACGCGATTTTCCGTCGATGTCCTCGAAGGTCCCGAGTGGATTTAAGGAGTGTGGTCGGTGCGGCCGGCCTATCTCGCAGGACCGACACCCACGCTTGGTGCCTCCAGTGCCTTGGGCCGGAGCACAATATCAAGTCGTGTTCGCTGTGTCTTGGTCTCCGGAAATGGCTCAAGTTGCGAGGCAAGTTCTTCGGGACCGTCTTTTTGGAACTTGCGCCGGCCCCTCGACGTCGACCTCGACGGCATCGGTATCGACGGCCGGTTCTTCGGTACCGGTATCGAGGCCCGAGAAATCGGCACCGATGGCATCGACCCCAGGAGCACAGGTCCCGTCGGCCCGCCGGTCCTCCGGTGAGGGTAGGGGTGAGAGGCCGCGTGGGCAATCGGCCCCGGTCACCTCCCTCGGCCCATGGCCCTCGGGACCGAACCCAGCCAATCCATGGGAACATAGCCGCCCTCAAAGTGTCCGTACCGGACGGTCTGCCGGTCGGGGGGGAGGTTAAAATTTTTTCACCAAAGGTGGCCTCTCATAACCTCCGACCAGTGGGTTCTCCAAATAGTGCGGTGCGGATACGCCTTGAATTTGGCCTCCCTGCCACAAAATTGTCCTCCGGGAGCTCAATCCTTCAGCTCCCATCACAAGCAGGTACTTGCAGAGGAACACTCCGCCCTTCTCAGCGCCAATGCGGTCGAGCCCGTACCACCCGGGCAAGAAGGGCAGGGATTCTATTCAGGTACTTCCTTGTGGAAAAGAAAACAGGGGGGATGCGTCCCATCCTAGACCTGAGAGGCCTGAACAAATTCCTGGTCAAAGAAAAGTTCAGGATGCTTTCCTTGGGCACCCTTCTGCCAATGATTCAGAAAAATGATTGGCTATGTTCCCCCGATTTAAAGGACGCATACACTCACATCCCGATACTGCCAGCTCACAGACAGTATCTCAGATTCCGCCTGGGCGCACGGCACTTTCAGTATTGTGTGCTGCCCTTTGGGCTCGCCTGTGCCCCACGAGTGTTTACAAAGTGTCTCGTGGTGGTAGCGGCGTACCTACGCAAGCTGGGAGTGCACGTGTCCCATATCTCGACCCACTTGAGGGTCATGTCACGGCTCATAGTGTCAGAGCCATGGCAGCGTCGGTGGCCCACTTGAAGTCAGCCACTATTGAAGAGATTTGCAAGGCTGCGACGTGGTCATCTGTCCACACATTCACATCACATTACTGCCTCCCAGCAGGATACCCGACGCGACAGCGGTTCGGGCAGTCGGTGCTGCAGAATCTGTTTGGGGTGTAAATCCAACTCCACCCTCCAGACCCGCATTTATTCTGGTCAGGCTGGCACTCTCAGTTGTTCTTCGTAGGTCAATTTCCTGTTGTAGTCCTCCGCCTTGCGAGGTTCAATTGACCTGGGTTCTTGTTTGAGTGAGCCTGAGAGCTAGGGATACCCCAGTCGTGAGAACAAGCAGCCTGCTTGTTCCTCGGAGAAAGTGAATGATACATACCTGTAGCAGGTGTTCTCCGAGGACAGCAGGCTGATTGTTCTCACCTACCCTCCCTCCTCCCCTTTGGAGTTGTGTTTTCATCTTTTGCTTGTCATTCAACTGGCGGGAACGGTCGCGCACCGGGCTGGGAAGACGGCCGCGCATGCGCGGTGGGCGTGCCTGAGTGCGGACCGCCCGCGAAGCTTCTTCCGGTTGGTGGGGCTGCCGCGGACGTCACCCGGTCGTGAGAACAATCAGCCTGCTGTCCTCGGAGAACACCTGCTACAGGTATGTATCATTCACTTTTTATGCTGCTTACCCTAGAAACAAGCAATGGATTTTCCCCAAGTCCACTTAATAAAAGCTTATGGACTTTTTCTTTTAGGAAGCTATCCAAACTTTTTAAAACCCTACTAGCTAACTGCTTTTACCACATTCTCTGCCAACAAATTCCAGAGTTTAATTACACATTGAGTGAAGAAATATTTTCTCCGATTTGTTTTAAATTTACTACTTTGTAGCTTCATTGTGTGGCCCTAGTCCTAGTATTTTGGAAAGAGTTAACAAGAGATTCATGTCTACCTGTTCACTCCACTCATTATTTATAGACCTCTATCGTATCTTCCCTCAGCCATCTTTTCTCCAAGCTCTTTAGCCTTTTCTCATAGGGAAGTCATCCCATCCCCTTTATCATTTTTGTCGCCCTTCTCTGTACCTTTTCTAATTCCACTGTATCTTTCTTAAGATACGGTGACCAGAATTGTTACACAGTATTTGAGGTGCAGTCGCACCATGGAACGATACAAAGGCATTCTAACGTCTTCGGTTTTTTCCATTCCTTTCCTAATAATTCTGTTGGCCTTCTTAGCCGCTGCTGCACACTGAGCAGAGGGTTTCAGCGTGTCATCAACAATGACACCTAGATCCCTTTTCCTGGTCGATGAGTCCTAATGTGGACCTTGCATCACTTAACTATAGTTCAGGTTCCTCTTTCCCCACATATGCACTTTGCACTTGCTCACATTAAACGTCATCTGCCATTTGGATGCCCCAATCTCCCATTGTCGCAAGGTCCTCTTGTAGTTTTTCACGGTCTTCTTCCAGAGGAAGAGAAGAGTAGGACTAGCCTCGCAGCACTGTGAAGCTCTGGAGACAGTTGGCGCTCTAGCTGACTGAAAGGAGGATTTCCTGTCTGCAAAAAAGGAAGATTGGTGTGCCTGAAACAGGACTTCTGTCCATATTGCTGATGACCAGGCAATGCCATATCGAAGTAATGCCTTTCAGCTTATCCTCCAGCAACAACTGTGGCTTAGTTAGCCCCAGTTCTTTTGCACCAAGTTACTGAGATCTTATCCAAATAGTCACTTACCCCAAAAGGGCAGTTTAACTAGACGTAACTTTCACATTGCATCCACTGCCCAATATCACAACCAGATTTGCCAATGTTCCATGACAACCAAAGACATCCTGCGGGGCCGTAACCCATAACGTCATAAATAGCACCACCCAGTAAGCCAACCCCACTTCCAACTAGGCGTTATGGCATCCATCTTTTGTTGTAGACTACTGATGCTATGTAAGCCATGCTCTTGCCACAACAAGCTGCACACTGTCTCTTGAAAGCCCAAAGAGGCCACTTCACAAGCTTATTTCATTTATTTATTAGGATTATTTTCCGCCTTTTTGAAGGAATTTACTCAAGGCGGTGTACAGTAAGTATAGATCAAACATGAGCAATAGGCAATACAGCAGTAAAAATATTCAAATACAAGTACAAAGCATGGCATAGTATATAAGTACATAAGTAATGCCACCTGGGAAAAAGACCAAGGTCCATCGAGCCCAGCATCCTGTTCCACGACAGCGGCCAATCCAAGCCAGGGCACCTGTCGAGCTTCCCAATGTACAAACATTCTATACATGTTATTCCTGGAATTGTGGATTTTTCCCAAGTCCATTTAGTAACGTTATGGACTTGTTCTTTAGGAAACCGTCTAACCCTTTTAAACTCTGCTAAGCTAACCGCCTTCACCACGTTCTCCGTCAACGAATTCCAGAGTTTAATGATGTGTTGGGTGAAAAAAACTTTTTCTCCGATTTTGTTTTAAATTTATTTACACTGTAGTTTCATCGCATGCTTCCTAGTCCTAGTATTTTTGGAAAGCATGAACAGACGCTTCACATCCACCCTGTTCCACTCCACTCATATTTATATACATCTATCATGTTCTCCCCTCAGCCGTCTCTCTCTCAAGCTGAAAAGCCCTAGCCTCCTTAGTCTTTCTTCATAGGGAAGTCGGTCCATCCCCGCTATCATTTTAGTTCGCCCTTCACTGCACCTTTTCCAATTCTACTATATCGTTCTTGAGATGCAGCGACCAGAATTGAACACAATACTCAGGTGCGGGTCGCACCATGGAGCGATAACAATGGCATTATAACATCCTCACACCTTGTTTTCCATACCTTTCCTAATAATACCCAACATTCTATTCACTTTCCTAGCCGCAGCAGCACACTGAGCAGAAGGTTTCAGTGTATTATCGACGACGACGACACCCAGATCCCTTTCTTGGTCCGATAACTCCTAACGTTCTTTTTTCCCACATGCTCACCTTGCACTTGCTCACATTAAACATCATCTGCCATTTTAGCCGCCCAGTCTCCCAGTCTCGTAAGGTCCTTCTGTAATTTTTCACAGTCCTGCCGCGAGTTAACGACAAGTATACTACTTACAATGTCAACACAATACACCTAGAACATTTTAATTGATAGTGAAGGGTGTAGCGAAGATGGAAACATATAGATAGTAGGAGAATAAGAAGAGTTAGAAAGTAAGGTTACTAATTTAAAGAAGTTGCACATGAGGTCATAGAGACAGTATGTGCAGCCCGTGTTACTCCTTGTGTGTGTGAGTAAGACTAACAAGTTAATTACTTCCATTAAGGCCTGGTTGAAGAGCCGAGCTTTCATCTGCTTCCTGAAGTAGAGATAGTCTTGTATTAAGCAGAGCCTTCAGGCAGTGCATTCCAGAGTGTGGGGGCTACTCCAGACAAGGCTAGCGGATATAACATTGTGTAATATCTTTTGGGGAGGGTATGGTTATAGTCTTTAAGAGGACTTTGTGTCCTTGGCGGTGTTTAGAGGATCATCCTATTCTTCAGATACTCAGGGCAATTTCCTTTAAGGGCCTTGAAGATCAGACATAGAGTTTTAAATTAACCCTGTATTGTACTGTGTAGCCAATGAAGATTTTGCAAAAATGGTCCGTGATGTAGTCACGTCACTTGCAACCTTCTCTGAGTCTTGCTGCAGCATTCTGAATCAAGTGGAGCTGGTTCAGGCCATTTTGTAGTCAGACCGTTGTGTAGTGCATTGCAGTAATCCAGTCTTGATGTTTATCATGATATGTACAACTGGTATAAGATTTACCTCCTCAATGTAAGGAGAGAGGCAGCGTAGCTGTCTCAAGTAGTAAAAGCAGCTCTTGAAGGCTGCTTGGATTTGGGGAATCAGAGTAAGTGTTGAATCTAACTGTATTCCGAGGTTCCTGACTTGTGATTTGAGTGGGAGTTCATACTTCCAAAGGGATTTTGATGTTAGGGTCCCAGAGAAGCTTGATTTTACTTGGGTTCAGGCAAAGTTTGTTGTGTTTAGCCCATTCTTGAATTGATGTTAGTCAGGTAATCAGTTTATTCAAGGCTGTAAGTAAGTCAGGTTCAATGGTATGAGTTACTGCACATCATCTGTGTAGATGTAGAACTGAGTGTCCATTGACCAAATCGCTCAGCTAGTGGCTTGAGGTAGATATTGAACAAAATAGGTGACAGTATCGATCCTTGTGGTACCCCGCAGGTCATTGTCCATGGTGGTGCTAAGTTGCTGTCAAACATTATGGATTGTTGCCTGTCTGATAGGATCTGAACCAGGCAAGTGCTGTTCTATTGATACCTGTTTCTGTCAGTCATACTAGCATGATATCATGATCCACAGTGTCAAAAACTGCTGAGAAATCTAGCAGTACTAACAGGCGGAATCCCCTGTCTCGGTTTCTGTGAAGATCATCTAGTAGGGATATGAGGACAGTTTTTTGTTCCATAATCAAGTCCTGAATCCAGATTGACATGGATCTAGCCAGCTTTTCTCTCTTCTAGCCAATCATTAAGTTGAACACAGACTGTTTGTTCTATGAGTTACCCTAGAAATGGGATGTTGGATACTGGCCTGTAGCTTTCAAGGTTGTTTTTGTTTAGCAAAGGGTGAACCACTGCCCTTTTTTATTCTGTTGGTAGTTGCCCATTAGAAAGAGAGGTGTTCACAATTTTTGTGGCGCCTTCTATAAGGCCCATACTTGCCTGCTGCACTATCTTTGATGGGCAGGGTCGAGGGAGCAGGTAGTTGGTCAAAGGTCTCTTAGTATTTGTCAAGGCTCTCCTCTGTCTTTGTGTTAAAAGTGTCCCATCTGTGTCTGTTAGGAGAAGGGTGAGTTTGTACGTCCTGGTTAACTGGTTGGGTATGGGTGGGGTTTGTCTGTAAATCCTGGTGGAGACTTTCAATTTTTGTTGGCAAAGTATGCAGCAAAATCATTGCAGTTCAGTTTAGACTGGGCAGGCTGGTTCTGTTGTAGGGGTTGCAGTAGGCTGTTTACTATACTGCTACAACCTTCAGGATCAGTATACCATGAATTGAGTAGAACCTATCTAAGTATACCAATGGTATCACTGTGAACAGTATACTTTTCTTGCACAATTTCAAGAACCAAGTCTGATTTCCAAGGAACTATTCTCAAAAATGGTTTATTTATTGAGTGCTGGAATTTGAATCAGCAAGGTGTGTGGGTTTGGGTCATTATGAGGTCTTTTTCTCCCTATTTTTAATGACTCATATTTTTGAGAAATAGTTTCCTTGGAAATCAGACTTGGTTCCTGCAATTGTGCAAGAAAAGTATATTGTTCACATTGATACCATTGTTTACTATAGTGAACAACTGCTTGGTTTAATTGGCAGCCTGTGCAATGCATTGAGAGAAATACTGTTTTTGGTTGCTGTAAGGCTTGGCAGTACTTTGCCGTGTGCTTCTTACAGTTTAGCCTGTCTTCATCCAGGCGATATTTATGCCATCTCCTTCCAGTTTCCGTCCTTTGCGTTTAAGGATCCGAAGTTCTGGAGAAAACCAAGGTGAGCATTTGTGAGTGGGGCATAAAACCTTTTTAGTGGTGCTGTTTTCTCTAAGGTCATGGCTAAGCATGTATTCCAGATGTCAACCTGTTCTGACACTGTAGTTGTCTTTTCATCCACATGTGGATAGTCCAAGGGTCTCTAGGATTTCTCAGCAGTCAGCTTTTTTTTTTTTGTCTCTGATCTCCTTCCAAACTCTGGGAGATGCCATTTGTTTCAAGTGGTCACTTAGGGAGAATTTAATTAGAAAATGGTCTGACCATGATAGGGGTGTTATTTCGATTACTGTTATCCCAGAATTCTGGGATATCCATCCCTTTGTAGAATACCAGGTCTAGTATGTGACTGTTTTTGTGGGTTGGAGAATTGATCACCTGTGTAATTCCTAGTGCTGTCATCGTGTCCAGAAAGTCAGATGTGGTGGTATGTGGGGTTTTGATGTGTAGATTGAAGTCGCCCATGATCACCAGCATAGGGTAATTCAGAGTAATCATGTCCAGGAGTTCTTGCACAGATAATGTATTGTTACAAGGTGCTCGGTATACCATGAGCAGCCAGATTGGTTTCTCCTCTTCAATTTGGATTAAAAGAGATTCTGATTCATGTAGCTGGGGGATGGCGATTCTATGCAGTTTGTTTGCATCTTGAATCTACCCCTCCACCCCATCTTGCTGGTCTTGGTTGATGTTGGATGTTGAAACCTGTTGGGCATAGTTCAGCCAGTGGTAAAACCCCCCACTTTCATCTATCCAGGTTTTGCTTATTCCTAATATGTCAAGATGCTGTTCATGTATGGCATCATGAATAACCGAGGATTTCTTTTCAGCTGATCTGGCATTCACCAGTCCTATAGTTCCCAAGGGTGGTCTGGGGATGTTGGGTGGTGCTCTGAAAGCTCTAGTAGCTTTTATGAGCTCCGCATGTGAGAATGAATGACCTGCTGTCCTCAGAGGATACCTGCTACAGGTAAGTATCTATGCTTTATTTAGGGATGCATTCAATTCTGGGTACAGCTAGTGGTTTTTGGTGGTTCTTCAGTAGCCTTGTGGGGTGTGGAAATGACGAGCAGCCACTCTGCTTGCTTTTAACTAAATTTTCTCTTTCCTATTGGAGGAGAGAGGTACATAGAGGAGACCTATAGGGACATTGTAAAGAAGTCCCACCTCCAGTCTGGCAGCCCCTGTGCTGCCTTGGATGTCTCCTAGAAGTAGAGCATCACCCTGGTGAAGTAGGCAGTAATCCTGTAGCCAGGACCTGCCCACCAGAGGATGCACTTATCCTCTCACACTGAGGATATGTCTCCTCAACTTCTGCCCA
The DNA here is from genome assembly GCF_901765095.1 of Microcaecilia unicolor. Classification (NCBI taxonomy): domain Eukaryota; kingdom Metazoa; phylum Chordata; class Amphibia; order Gymnophiona; family Siphonopidae; genus Microcaecilia; species Microcaecilia unicolor. The sequence continues at coordinate 323,071,039 of NC_044032.1, read as the reverse complement.
GGCAGGAAGGGTTATGACAGCTGTTGTAGTTGGTGATTTGATCATTAGGCATGTAGATAGCTGGTGGACGTGAGGATCGTCTGGTGACTTGCCTACCTGATGCGAAGGTGGCGGACCTCAAGCATCACCTAGACAGGATCTTAGATAGTGCTGTGGAGGAGCTTGCTGTCTTGGTACATGTGTGTACCAGTGGCATAGGAAAATGTGAGAGGGAGAATCTGGAAGCTGTTAGAAAGCTGAAGTGCAGATCCTCCAGGGTAGCATTTCTCCTCATTCCACGCGCAGGGCCCAAAAGGCAGGTAGAGTTCCGGAGTCTCAATGCATGGTTGAGACGATGGTGTGGGAAGGAGGGAATTTAGATTTGTTAGGAACTGGGCAACATTCTGGGAAAAGTGGAGACTATTCCGAAAGAATGGACTCCACCTTAACCTGGATGGAACCAGGCTGATAGTGCTAACTTTTAAAAAGGAGATAGAACAGCTTTTAAAATAGAATTGGGGGGGGGGGGGGGGGGGGGGGGAGAAGCTGACAGTCATCCATGAGCGCATGGTTCGGTGTGTAGTGTCCTTGAAGGATGCTATTGAGACAGGATGTTTAGGGAATCCCAGTAGAGAGGTTTCAACAATGCTGAAAGTAAGCCAGAAGTGCTTATTAAGAGAGCAGGATAAAGGACGCACATTATCCCCATCAACATCTAAGCAGCTTATAGATCTGAGGGAAAAAACACAATTTGAAGTGCCTGTATACAAATGCTAGAAGCCTAAAACATAAGATGGGAGAGTTAGAGTATATAGCACTAAATGATGAGGTAGATATAATAGGCATCACAGAGACTTGGTAGAAAGAGGACAATCAATGGGACACTGTTAACAGGGTACAAATTTTGTTGCAATGATAGAGGATCAAATTGGAAGAGGGAGGTTGGCTGTGTATTAAAGAGGGAATTGAGTCAAATAAAATAAACATTCCACATGAAATAAATAACAGTGTGGAATCATTATGGATAGAAATTCCATGTGTGAAGAGGAGCAGTATTCTTGTAGGGCTGTACTACTGTGCGCTAGGACAGAACAAACAGGCAACACTATAATGGATGATTTCCATTGCCCTCATATTGACTGGATAAGTGTTGCATCAGGGAGTCACGGAGATAAAATTTCTAGATGAATTAAATGACTGCTTCTTGGAGCAACTGATCCAGGAACCAACAAGAGGGGAGCCATTTTAGATCTGTTCCTTGGTGGCATGCAGGGCATAGTGCAAGAGGTGGCGGTGTTGGATCCCCTGAGAAATGGTGATCATAACATGATCAATTTTGAGCTACTATCTGGGATGAACCCACAAAGGAAATCTACTATAGCTGCATTAATTTTTCAAAAAGGCGGTTATAATAAAATGGGGAAATGGTTAAAAAGAAGCTAAAATGATCAGCTGCAAAGGTTATGACACTAAATTGGGCGTGGACGATATTCAAAAATACCATCTTGGAAGCCCAGACCAGATGCATTCCATGTATTTGCAAAAGTGGAAAGAAGAGAAAACAACAGCCAGTATGATTTAAAAGGTGAAGTGACAGAGGCTATTGCAGCTAAAAATTGTTCTAAAAAGAATAGAAAAAAGACCCAAATGAAGAAAATAAGAAGCAACATAAGCACTGGCAAGTCAGATGCAAAGCATTAATAAAGAAGGGCTATAAGAGAGTATGAAGAGAAACTTGCCACAGAGGCTAAAGCTCACAGTAACAACTTTTTCAGCTACATCAGAAGCAGAAAGCCTGTGAGAATCTGTGGGACCATTAGATCACCAAGGAGCAAAAGGGACACTCGAGGACAAGGCCATAGTGGAGAAACTGAATGAATTCTTCCTTTGGTCTTTACGGAGGAAGATGTAAGAGATCTGCCTGTACCAGAAATGGATTTCAAGGATGATGATGCGGAGGAACTGAAAGAATTCTCGGTGAACCTGGAAGATGTACTGAGCCAGATTGACAAATTCCATATCATCAAGCTGATCAATCCATAGACTGGTGGGTTGTGTCCATCTACCAGCAGGTGGAGATAGAGAGCAAACTTTTGCCTCCCTATATGTGGTCATGTGCTGCCGGAAACTCCCCAGTATGTTCTCTATCTCAGCAGGTGGTGGTCACACACAGCAGCAGCTCTGGCTAGGCCTCCAAGCCTAATTTTTAGGTTTTGTTGAGTGCCTGGGGTTGAGGGCTCTTTTGAGCAAGTGCAAACCTGGTGGTGCCAGGTCCCTCCTTTTCTCCCCCCTCCGCTGGCTCCGTTAAAAAAAAAAAAAAAAAAAAATTTTGAACGTCCTTAAAGGCGTTTATTTCGACGTTTATTTAAGCGTCTATTGCAGCTACTCACTGGGACACCAGGTCATTACAACTCGGAGCGGACAGCAGGTAATTTTTACCTTTTATAGCGGGCAGGGGGTTCCCCGATTCTTCTCCTCGTGACATATGGCGTCGGAGGGCGAGGGCGCAAAGGGTCGCTCCCCGGGTCGCTTGAGCGCTTCTAGAGGGGATGCGGGGGTCTTAAAGCCTGATTCGCCCTTGTTGGGTGACAGTTTCGTGACCGATGAATGTCCCGGTCCTTCCTCCAGCGTGGCGGTTTTTCCCCGCCATAAACGCCCATCCCCCGCTCCTCGCCTCCGCCATCTTGGCCGGCCACGCGGCTCGGACGGCTTCTTCTTGGGCCGCCCTTGAGGTTGGAGACATTAATGCCATGAACGCCCTTAATTTGGGCGACGGCACAGAAGCGGCTAAAGTTAAGAGCCGTTCTTCCCGCGCGGCTCCTTCGCGGAGTTTCGCGCCGGACGCCATTTTGGATGCGCAGCATGTCTCTCCCCCGCTATTGCGAGCGCCGGTTGAGGGTGCGTCTAGGGCTGTTGCCCAGGCTGCGGAAGTGCACAGTCTGGGGGTTTCTCCCCCGAGTTTGTTTTGCTGCTGCATCAGGCCTTCCTCATGCACAACGCTGCCCCTGCTCCCTCGTCTGGTAAAGAGGTTGAGGTTCCCAGAGGTAAACGCCCTCGGGTTTGATTCCCAGGCCTTGGAGGAATTTGTCTCCTCCGATGTAGATGAGGGCAGCGTGTCTGAGGTCTCCCAACGGTCCTTTGCGGATTCCTTGGAGGAGACGGATCCCCGCTCGGACGGAGCGCATGACCCCTCTGCAGCGCGGCTTTTTAGCCCAGAGGATTTGCCCAACCTGTTGTTACAGGCCATGGACACTTTGAAGATTTCCTCTCCGGAGGACGTCTCTCCCTCAGCCCCTGTTGGCTCTGCCATTATGCTGGGGACGAAGCGCCCCGCACTAGAACCTTCCACGTGCATGATGCCATGCACACCTTAATTTCGGCTCAATGGGATGTCCCAGAAGCGAGCCTTAAAGTGGCTAGGGCTATGTCCCGCCTCTATCTTTGCTGTGAGTGAACGTGAGGCCTATCTGTGGCCTACCGTGGATTCTTTAATCACTGCGGTGACTAAGAAAACGCGTTGCCGGTGGAAGGTGGCACGGCCCTAAAGGACGCCCAAGACAGAAGATTGAGGCGGCCTTAAGCGTCCTTTGAGGCGGCTGCTTTAAGTTTGCAGGCCTCAGTTTGCGGCTCCTATGTGGCCAGGGCGTGCCTGACTATGGTGCAGCGGGCTTCCCCCTCGGATCATTCCTTGAGGGCTGATTGGCCGGCCCTGGAATCGGGCTTAAACCTATTTGGCAGACTTGCTGTATGATGTCTTGAGGGCCTCAGCGAAAGGCATGGCTCAGACAATCTCTGCGCGTGCGGTGGCTTTGGCTGAAACATTGGTCTGCTGACCACGCCTCTAAATCCCGCCTGGCTAGGTTGCCTTTTAAAGGCAAGCTGCTCTTTGGGGGTCGAGCTGGACAAAATCGTGACCGATCTCGGCACGTCTAAGGGCAAGAAATTACCAGAGGTCAGGGCTCGGGCTAGTACTCGTCCCGGTACCTCCAGAGGACGGTTTCAGGAAGCCCGTCGGTACCCGCCCGGGCAAGTCGGGTTCCTCTGCCCCCTCTTCCTTCAAGAGGAATTTCTCCCCCAAGCAGCATTCCTTTTGCAGAGACCGCCGTCCCGGAGGTGCTCCCTCCGGTCCTCCCCCAGGGTCTCGTACCCAATGACGGGGTCTTGGTCCACGCCCCAGTGCAGATTGGAGGACGCTGTCCTCGTTTCTGGGCGAGTGGACCACAATAACTTCAGGACGCGTGGGGTGCTGGAAGTCATCAAGAGACGGCTACAAACCTAGAGTTCTGCCGGCCCTTAAAAGACGGGTTTGTACTCTCTCCCTGCAAGTCTCCGGTCAAGCTGTGGCAGTGCAGCAGACCTTGGACAATCGGATCCGCCTGGCACGGGTCGTTCCGGTGCCAGAAAGTCAGCTTGGCAAGGGACGTTACTCCATTTACTTTGTGGTACCAAAGAAAGGAGGTTCTGTTCGCCTATCCTCGACCTCAAAGGGGTCAATCGGGCCTTGAAAGTGCGGCACTTCGCATGGAGACTCTCCTCTCTGTTATAGCGGCAGTGAAGGCAGGAGAGTTCCTGGCATCCTTGGACATCAAGGAAGCGTACCTGCATATTCCCATCTGGCCTCCTCATCAACGCTTTCTGCGTTTTGCAGTCCTGGTCGACACTTCCAGTTCAGAGCCCTCCCTTTCGGGTTGGCTACTGCTCCGCAGACCTTTTCCAAAGTAATGGTGGTCATCGCGGCTTCCTACGAAAGGAAGGGGTACAAGTCCATCCTTATCTGGACGACTGGTTGATCCGAGCCCCCTCTTATGCAGAGTGCGGCAAAGCTGTGGACCGGGTAGTTGCTCTTTTGAGCTCCCTGGGATGGGATCATCAACTGGGAGAAGAGCCAGCTGCGCCCGACTCAGTCCCTGGAGTACCTGGGAGTTCGATTCGACACCCAAGTGGGCAGAGTGTTCCTGCCAGACAATCGGATTGTCAAACTTCAGGCCTGGTGGACCAGTTCCTAGTAGCCTCTCCCCTTCGGGCTTGGGACTATGTGCAGCTGTTGGGCTCTATGACGGCCACGATGGAAGTTGTGCCCTGGGCCAGGGCTCATATGAGACCACTTCAACACTCTTTGCTGCAGCGCTGGACTCCGATGTCGGAGGATTATGCTGTGCGCCTTCCCTTGGACCCAGCAGTGCGCAAGGCTCTGAGCTGGTGGATGCAGACAGACAAGTTGTCTGCGGGAATGCCTCTGGTGACCCCAGAGTGGATTGTCGTCACGACGGACGCCTCATTGTCGGGCTGGGGAGCCCACTGCTTGGGAAAGGGACAGCGCAGGGGGCTCTGGTCTCCTGCAGAGGCAAAGTGGTCTATCAACCTCCTGGAACTCAGAGCCATTTCGGTTGGCGCTTTTGGAGTTCATCCCGGTACTGGTGTTTGAAGCCTGTACGGGTCCTGTCGGACAATGCCACGGCTGTGGCCTATGTCAACCGCCAGGGAGGTACCAGAGCGCCCTTCTAGCCAAGGAGGCTATGAATCTTTGCCAGTGGGCGGAAGCGAACCTGGAGCAGCTTTCAGCGGCCCACATTGCCGGAGTCATGAATGTCAAGGCGGACTTTCTCAGTCGCCATAACCTTGGAGCCCGGAGAGTGGCAGCTATCTGCTCAGGCGTTCTTGGACATCACGAAGCGCTGGGGCCAGCCGAGCCTAGATCTGATGGCGTCATCGGCCAATTGCCAAGTGCCGCGCTTTTTCAGCAGAGGACGGGACCCTCGATCCCTGGGAGTAGATGCTCTTCTCCAACAGTGGCCGACACAAGAGCTTCTCTATGTGTTCCCAGCCCTGGCCCATGTTGGGCAGGGTGCTAGACCGGGTGGGCAAAGCATTCCCGGCAGGGTAATCCTGGTGGGTCCGGATTGGCCCAGGCGTCCCTGGTATGCGGACTTGATCAGGCTCTCAGTCGACGATCCTCTGCGGCTGCCAGTGGAGCAGGGCCTGTTACATCAGGGTCCCGTGGTGATGGAGGATCCCTCCCCCTTTGGTCTTACGGCTGGCTATTGAGCGGGCAGCGTCTGAGGAAGAAGGGCTTCTCAGACAAGGTCATCGCCACTATGCTGAGAGCGAGGAAGCGCTCTACTTCTACTGCTTACGCCAGGGTTTGGGCGTATCTTTGCAGCGTGGTGTGAAGCAGGCTCACTTTCTCCCTTCACTGCTCCAATTTCTTCAGTGTTGGCGTTCCTGCAAGAAGGGTCTGGAGAAAGGCCTGTCGCTCAGTTCCCTTAAAGTCCAGGTAGCGCTCTGGCTTGCTTCAGGGGCCGCCTGAAGGGGTGCTTCCCTGGCTTCGCAGCCAGATGTGGTGCGCTTTCTCAAGGGAGTTAATCACCTGCGCCCTCCTCTGCACTCAGTGGTGCCTGCGTGGAATCTCAACCTGGTACTAAGAGCATTGCAGAAGCCGCCTTTTGAACCCTTGTCGAGGGCATCTCTGAAAGACCTGACGTTGAAAGCAGTCTTTTTGGTGGCTATCACTTCAGCCAGAAGAGTTTCCGAGCTCCAGGCGCTCTCATGTCGAGAGCCTTTTCTGCAGTTCACTGAGGCAGGAGTGACTATTCGCACAGTGCCTTCCTTCCTGCCCAAGATTGTTTCTCGCTTCCATGTGAATCAGCAGCTCTGTCTCCCTTCCTTTCGTAGGGAGGACTACCCAGAGGAGTACTCTGCTCTTAAATATCTGGATGTGAGACGAGTCATCATCAGATACTTGGAAGTGACCAATGATTTCCGGAAATCGGATCATCTGTTTGTCCTGTTTGCAGGTCCTCGTAAGGGTCTGCAGGCTGCTAAGCCTACAGTGGCAAGATGGGTCAAGGAAGCCATTGCAGCGGCTTATGTGGCCGCGGGAGGTGCCGCCTATCCAGCTGAAGGCTCACTCCACGAGAGCTCAGGCGGCCTCGATGGCAGAGGCCGGATCCGTCTCCTTGGAAGAGATATGCAAGGCGGCAACTTGGGCTTCGGCTCATACATTCTCCAAGCATTACCGTTTGACTGTGGCTGCACGGGCGGAGGCCCGTTTGGAGCTTCAGTTGTTGAGGTCAGGGATTTCAAGTCCCGCCCTGGGTTGAGGTACTGCTTCGGTACATCCCACCAGTCTATGGATTGATCACTTGATGATATGGAAGGTAAAATTATGTAGAATCATACCTGATAATTTTCTTGTGCCATTAATCATAGCTGATCAATCCATAGCCCTCCCAGATATCTGTACTGTTTTTATTCTGGTTGCATTTCAGGTTCAAGTTTAGTCTTCAGTTACTTCAGAAAGACTTCGTGTTCAAGTTTTTTCACTTGGATTCTTCAAGAGTTAAGACGAGTTTGTGTTACAGTGAGCTGCTGCATTCCTCTCCCCTCCGTTTTACGGGGCTGGATTGAGACTTAAAATTCTGCCGGCACTCCCTCCCGCTTCGTGCGGCTGTAGGGCAGCTTTGTACCCCTCCCGCTTCGGCGGTGTTAGGGTCAGTCAGCTCCTCCCGCGGTTGCGGTTGCAGGATAAGCCAGATCCCCCCGCATCGGCGGGTGTGGTGTCCCTCCCCCGCTCCGCGGGGATGAGCTGGACGGATTCCCCTCCCCCACTTGTGTGGGGATGAGCTGGGTTAATTCCCCTCCCCCGTTTCGGCGGTGGTGAGCTGGGCAGAGTGTCCCTTCGTGGGTGTAATTCTCTAAGTGCTGAGTCCTGCGGATGGAGCTTTGATATCGACATACTGAGGAGTTTCCGGCAGCACATGACCACATATAGGGAGGCAAAAGTTTGCTCTCTATCTCCACCTGCTGGTAGATGGACACAACCCACCAGTCTATGGATTGATCAGCTATGATTAATGGAAAGAAAATTATCAGGTATGATTATACATAATTTTACCTTAGAGAGTAGTAAATCACTTGGACCCAGATGGTGTTACATCCAAGGGTACTAAAAAAAAAAACTCAAGCATGAAATTGCTGATCTGCTGTTAGTAATATGTAACCTGCTGTTAAAATTGTCCGTAGCTTCTTGGTTGAATAAGTTGTGGTATGTTTGTGAAATGGAGAGGTTATGGGCTGTTCGACATCATACGTTAGCAAAGTGGGAAGATATTTGGGGGCCTTTATGACTAACTGTTCGTTTTGAGTGGGTTTTTTTTTGGTAGGAGGGTCTGGGGGGGGGGGGAGGTTCAAGACAACCAAAAATATTAAAAAAAGAAGTGATTTCATGATGAATTGGGATGTTTCTCTGTGAATTTTACTATTGTCCAGTTCTGTATGCTCTAGCTTTTATGTATCATTGCATGTTGGTGTATCTGTAATTTTTGCATTCTCAATAAACACTTCTTTGAAACAAAAAAAAAAATTGTCCGTAGTACCTGACGCCAATTTGTAAAAAGGGTTCCAGGGATGATCCTGGAAATTACAGACCTGTAAACCTGATGTCAGTGCTGGGCAAAATAGTGGAAACCATTATAAAGAATAAAATAACGGAATACATAGACAAACATGATTTAATGGGACAGAGTCTTGCCTTACCAATTTGCTTAATTTCTTTGAAGCCGTGAATAAACATGTGGATAGCTGGTTGATATAGATTTGTGTGGTGATTTTCAGAAAGCTTTTGATAGAGCTCCTTATGAGAGACTCCTGAGAAAAACAGAGAGTCATGGTATAGGAGGCAGTGTTCTGGTGTGGACTAGGAATTGGTTATTGGACAGAAAACAGAGGGTAGGGTTAAATGGTCATTTCTTTCAATGGAGGAGGGTGCACAGTGGAATGCTACAGGGATCTGTACTGGGACTGATGCTGTTTAACATATTTATAAATGATATGGAAATCAGAATGACAAGTGACGTAATTAAATTTACAGATGACACAAAACTATTCAAGCTTGTTAAAACACGTGTAGACTGTGAAAAGTTTCAGGAAGACCTTTGGAAATTGGAAGAGTGGGCATCCAAATGGCACATGAAATTTAATGTGGACAAATGGCAAGGTTCATGCACATCAGGTCAGCACCAAAGAAAGAGATCTGGGTGTCGTCGTACATAATATGCTGAAATCTTCTGCTCAATGTGCAGCTTTGGCCAAAAAAGCAAACGTGATGCTAGGAATTATTTGGAAAGGGATAGTGAATACGTTTACAAAGATTAGGAAAGCTGGTAAATTGGGCAATGCTATAATAATGGGTGATTTTAATTACCCTGATATTGACTGGATAATTGTTACATCAGGGAGTGCCAGGGAGATAAAATTTCTAGGTGTAATGAACAACTGCTTCTTGGAGCAGCTGGTCCAGGAACTGATAAGAGGGGGAGCCATTTTGGATCTGGGCCTTGGTGGCTTGCAGGGCATAGTGCAAGGGGTGGCGGTGTGGGGTCCTCTGGGAAACAGTGATCATAATATGATTAAGTTTGAGCTACTATCTGGGATGAACCCCCAAAAGAAATCTACTGTAGCTGCATTTAATTTTCGAAAGGGAGACTATAATAAAATGAGGAAAATGGTTAAAAAGAAACTAAAAGGATCAGCTGCAAAGGTTAGGACACTCAATCAGGCATGGACATTATTCAAAAATACCATCTTGGAAGCCCAGTCCAGATGCATTCCACGTATTTGCAAAGGTGAAAAGAAAATGTCAGCCAGTGTGGTTAAAAGGTGAAGTAAAAGAGGCCATTACACTCAAAAGATTGGCCTTCAAAGAATGGAAAAAGGACCCAAATGAAGAAAATAAGAAGCAACACAAGCACTGGCAAGTCAGATGCAAAGCATTAATAAAGAAGTCTAAAAGAGAATATGAAGAGAAACTTTCTGCAGAGGCTAAACCTCACAGTAACAACTTTTTCAGCTACATCAGCTACAAGGGATGGAGAATAAGACTGAAAATACTATAATGCCTTTGTTTCGCTCTATGGTGCGTCCACACTTTGAATATTGCTTTCAGTTATGGTCGCTGTATCTCAAAAAAGATATAGCGGAATTAGAAACGGTTCAAAAGAAGAGCAACTAAAATGATAAAGGGTATGGAACTCCTCTCATATGAGGAAAGGCTAAAGAGGTTAGGGCTCTTCACCTTGGAAAAAAGACGGCTGAGGGGAGATATGATTGAGGTCTACAAAATCCTGAGTGGTGCAGAATGAGTAGAAATAAATCAAAATTTTACTCGTTCCAAAAGTACAAAGACTAGGGGACACTCGAGGAAGTTACATGGAAATACTTTTAAAACAAATAGGAGGAAATATTTTTTCAGTCAACAAATAGTTAATCTCTTGAACTCTTTGCCAGAGTAGGTGGTAACAGCGGTTAGCGTATCTAGGTTTATAAAAGGTTTGGACAAATTCCTGGAGGAAAAGTCCATAGTCTTCTATTGAGGCAGACATGGGAAGTAACTGCTTGCCCTGGGATTTGTAGTATAGAGTGTTGCCATGATTTGGGTTTCTGCCAGGTACTTGTGACCTGACTTTAGCCACTGTTTGGAAAACAGGATACTGGGCTAGATGGACCATTGGTCTGACCCAGTATGGCTACTCTTATGTAATTATGTTATGACCGAAAATAATGTAATGTCTCTGTATTGCTCCAAAGTGTGTACTCACCTTGAGTATTGCGTTCAGTTCTGGTCGCTGTATCTAAAAAAAGATATAGCGGAATTAGAAAAGGTTCAAAGAAGAGCGACCAGAATGATTTAAGTGGATGGAACTCTTTTCATTATAAGGAAAGGCTAAAGAGGCTAGGGCTTTTCAGCTTGGAAAAGAGATGGATGAGGGGAGATATGATTGAGGTCTGCCAAATCCTGCGTGGTGTAGGACGAGTAGAATTGAATCGATTTTTTTTTTTTCTTTTTAATTTTTTTTTTTACTCGCTCCAAAAGTGGAAAGACTAGGGGACACTCAAGGAAGTTACGTAGAAATACTTTTAAAACAAATAGGAGGAAATATTTTTTTCATTGAATGAATAGTTAAACTCTGGAACTCTTTTCCGGACATGGACAGACATGGAGAAGCAATTGCTTGCCCTGTGATTGGTAGCATGGAATGTTGCCACAATTTGGGTCTTCCAGGTACTTGTTACCTGGCTTATCCATTGTTGGAAACAGGATACTGGACTAGATAGACCTATTATGGCTGTTCTTATGTTTTATGTTGCTGATTTTATATTGTTTTAATTATTTACACCATTTAGCATGTTCCATAAAATAAGCAGTATATGCAATATTGATTAAACTTGGGAACTCAAACTTTTGTTCTTGCAGATTTTTTTTATTTGCATTTCCCAGTGCTTAATTTTATTCTTTTTTTAAATAAAAAAAAAAATGTGAGATGGTTCTCTCCCTAATGCAGCAAGACTGTTGCTTTACAAAACCTAGACCAGATATATTCCCTGTATTAAAAAAGGATGAAGGAAGGCCAAACATCAGCCAGCATGTTTAGAAATTGAGGTGAAGGAAGCTGTTAGAACTGGTTGAAAGATAGGAAGCAGAGAGTAGGATTGTGTGGCCAGTATTCTCAGTGGAGGAGGGTAGTTAGTGGGGTCCCGCAGGGGTCTGTGCTGGGTCCGTTGCTTTTTAATGTATTTATAAATGACCTAGAGATGGGAATAACTAGTGAGGTAATTAAATTCGCCGATGACACAAAATTATTCAGGGTCGTCAAGTCGCAGGAGGAATGTGAACGATTACAGGAGGACCTTGCGAGACTGGGAGAATGGGCGTGCAAGTGGCAGATGAAGTTCAATGTTGACAAGTGCAAAGTGATGCATGTGGGTAAGAGGAACCCGAATTATAGCTACGTCTTGCAAGGTTCCGCGTTAGGAGTTACGGATCAAGAAAGGGATCTGGGTGTCGTCGTCGATGATACGCTGAAACCTTCTGCTCAGTGTGCTGCTGCGGCTAGGAAAGCAAATAGAATGTTGGGTGTTATTAGGAAGGGTATGGAGTCCAGGTGTGCGGATGTTATAATGCCGTTGTATCGCTCCATGGTGCGACCGCACCTGGAGTATTGTGTTCAGTACTGGTCTCCGTATCTCAAAAAAGATATAGTAGAATTGGAAAAGGTACAGCGAAGGGCGACGAAAATGATAGTGGGGATGGGACGACTTTCCTATGAAGAGAGGCTGAGAAGGCTAGGGCTTTTCAGCTTGGAGAAGAGACGGCTGAGGGGAGATATGATAGAAGTGTATAAAATAATGAGTGGAATGGATCGGGTGGATGTGAAGCGACTGTTCACGCTATCCAAAAATACTAGGACTAGAGGGCATGAGTTGAAGCTACAGTGTGGTAAATTTAAAACGAATCGGAGAAAATATTTCTTCACCCAACGTGTAATTAGACTCTGGAATTCGTTGCCGGAGAACGTGGTACGGCCGGTTAGCTTGACGGAGTTTAAAAAGGGGTTAGATAGATTCCTAAAGGACAAGTCCATAGACCGCTATTAAATGGACTTGGAAAAATTCCGCATTTTTAGGTATAACTTGTCTGGAATGTTTTTACGTTTGGGGAGCGTGCCAGGTGCCCTTGACCTGGATTGGCCACTGTCGGTGACAGGATGCTGGGCTAGATGGACCTTTGGTCTTTCCCAGTATGGCACTACTTATGTACTTATGTACTTATGTAGAAGAAAATCCTTCAGAAAATGGAAGAAGGATCTGACTGAGAATAATAGGAACAGCATAAGGAATGGCATCACATGCAAAGTGCTGGTAAGGAAGGCAAAGAGACTTTGAAAAGAAGATTGTGTTGAAGATTGCATTGAAGGCAAAATATATAGTAAATACATTTTTAAGTATATTAGAAGCATAGAGCAGTAAAAGAATCTGTTGTACCGCTAGATTACCAAAGGGTAAAAGGGGCACTCAGACAAAACAAAGCGCGGAGAGATTAAATGAGTTTAATGCTTGAGCTTTCTTTATGGAAGTTGGAGATACCAGTGCCAGAAATGATATTCAGTGCTGATGAAACAAATCTCTGTAAACCTGGAAGATGTAATGGGGCAGTTTGACAAATTTAACAGTAGCAAATCGCCTGGACCGGATGGTATATATTCCATAGTACTGATAGAATTGAAAAATGAACTTGCAGAGCTGCTGTTGGTAATATGTAATTTATCTTTAAAATCGAGCATGGTACCGGAAGATTGGAGGGAGGCCAATGTAATGCCAATTTTTTTTTTTTTGTAAACTGTATTTATTGTTTCATGGAATCAGGTACAGGCATCAAAACTGACAACAGTACGGCAGCCCCCTGACCTCCATGATGTTTCCCTTATCTCCCCCGAATAGAGATCCCCACCTATCCCTCCCCCTTCCCCCCCCTCCCTTTCCCCTTATGTCCCTTGACGCTGAACCAGCACACAGTTCTTATTAAACGGAGTCATGGGTGGGCATCACAAGCAGGGCACGCATTCGTCCCCACACGTCCCAATATTGACGAGCTCTCAAAGAAACCGCAAATTATAGTTCATGAGTACCCACTCAGCATTCACTCATACAATTTTTCCATGCTGCTAAGGACGGAGGTTCTTTTGCCACCCACTGTTTCAGAATACATCTCTTAACCAGAATCATTGCTAATAATACAACTTACGTTGTGGTTCCCGCAGCCCCTGCTCTTTAAGAGCCTGCCCGCAGCCCATTAAGTAATTGAGTTCCGCCACTCCACTGTGCAGTGCAAGACCTCTTCCAGCAGCCCTATCACCCCTACCCACAGTGCCTGCAGGGCCGGACATTCCATGAAGGAGTGCAGGAAAGTACCTGCTGCTCCCCCACACTTGTCACACATATCATTCTCCCACATCCCCAGGGTTTTCTTTCTTGCCTTAGTAATGTAGATCCTGTGTAGATTCTATACTGTGTGTCCTGCAGTGAAGCATTCGGGGTAAGCATCCGTAAGTCCTGAAAAATTACACCTAGGCGCTTTACTGATACCTCTTCCACCACATCTGCACTCCACGCTTCCGCTAGCACTAACAAGTGGGGCGCCCGCATGTTTTCCCTGATCAGGTGACACCACCCAGTTAATCAATTCTGGCTGGGGGTCGTCTGCATGAAAACATGATCAAGCTGTGTGAACCGCACAGTTGCTTTACTCTTGCGCTCTACACTCAGTATGTAGTCTCGTGCTTGCAAGTATGCAAAGAAATGGGAGCCAGGGATCTGCAGTTCACTTTTCACCATGTCAAACGTTGGCAGAGCGTCTTCCCCCTCTTTCCTGAACTGGCCTATGAATCTACAGCCGTTATCCCTCCATATACTGATACTGACAGTCCCACCCCCCGCCGGGAAGGCCATATTTCCCACCAGCGGCAGAAATGGCTCATCCCTGTTCCCCCACCTACTTGCCCTCTCCACCACCTCCAAGCCGTTTGAAGAGCTGCCACATAGGGGGTTCTCTACTTTCTTTTTTGCCCCTTGTATTGCCCAGGACTCCAAAACCGTGAAGGGGTCATTCAGCCTGCACCAAGTTTCCCAAAAGTCCAGTGGAGCGAAAAAGCCCTTCTCTGTAATCAATTCATGGATCCACCGCAGCAGTGCAGCCACATTATATACTCTCAGATCCGGCAGCCGAAGTCCCCCTTGTCCATGATTCCTAAGCAGCTTAGTGAAAGCTATCCTCGGGCGCTTAGCATGCCAAATGAAAGTACCCACCAGACTTTTGTACAAATTTCCTCCGAAGTCCTCACCCACAAAGGGAGCATCTGTAACGGGGTAAAGTAATTTAGGCAAAATGACCATCTGATCAACGCTTGCGTCCCATGAAATTCACTGGCAGGTCTTTCCACTTCTGACATAACTTTTTACCTCTTCTAATCGATCATCACATTTCTTTTATACACCCACTTCTGATTCGCACTGATGTAAATCCCCAAATACTTAATACCTTCTGTGGCCCATCGGAGTGGGATGCCTGCGATGTTCTACTCGCACACGGGTCGCTCACCGGTAATGCCTCTGATTTCTCAAAATTGATACTAAGACCCGAAAACTCTCCAAAAGCCCGAATAATGTGCATCACCAGTGGTAGCGTACGAGTCGCTTCATCTAGCAACAGCACATATCGTCCGCAACATATCGTCCGCACATAAGTTGATTTTATATTCATCACCGCCTACTTTCAGGACTTTCAACGCGGTCTCTTGTCGCAACTTTGCCGCCAGGGGCTCCAAAGTAAGGATGAATAACAACGGTGATAGTGGGTAGCCCTGCCTGATCCCCCCCCCCCCCCAGGGGAAACGCGTCAGTTAGTGAGTCATTGACCAGGAGCTGCGCTGTCGGGTTACTATATAGCGCCCGTATCCACCCCACAAACTCTCCCTGGATACCATAGCGCCCCAAGACCCAGAATAAGTATTGCCAGACTACCTTGTCAAAGGCTTTCTCCACATCAAGGCTTGCCACCAGCGCATCTCCTGCTTTCCCACTGCTCTCAATTAAGATCCTACTCACTTTTAAGATGTTGGCTGACGCGAATCTCCCTTGACAGAGCCCACTGGTCGGGATGCACCAGGTCAGGCACCACCCTATCCAATCTATCTGCCAGCACTGTTGCCAATATCTTTATATCTTGATTCAGCAGGGAGATGGGCCTGTAAGAACCCACTAACTCTTCATCTTTCCCCCCGGTTTATTGATCAGCACAATATGCGCATGATTCAGTACAGATCCCATCTCACCTCTCTCCCAAACCTCTTCACACATAGTGATGAAGGGCGCCACCATCACATCCTGTAAGATTTTGTAGTATTCCGCCCCAACCCATCTGGGCCCGGCGCTTTAGCCAGTTGAAGGACGCTAATCACTTGCTGTACTTCTTTTCCCTGGATGGGCTCATTCAACCCCCTTCTCTGCTCTTCTGATATCCTGGGCAGCCCAACCCCCTCAAGGAATTCTGAGCATTTGCTCTCTGTGAAGACCCCCGTCTGGTATAACTGTGAATAATACTGAACAAATTCTTTTGAATGTCAGGCAGCAAAGTTTTGACCTCACCCTCCCTGTTCCTTATTTAGTTATGAATCTCCGCGTCGTCTCTGTCTAACTACAATCCATATACGCCTTCCTGTTGGCATCCGAGGGGAGCCTAATAACACTTGTCGTGCCTCCCTCAGTTTCACTGTTAAGGCCCTCAGTCTGTCCCCATGTTTCTTGTTCTGGGCGGCTCTGTAAGAAATAATCTTCCCCCGTAACATCGCCTTCGAGGCCTCCCAAAACACCCACAGGCTCACTTCCTGCACTTCATTCTCTACCATGTAATCCAGCCAGCTCTTCCTCAGGTAAGCCTGAAAGTCCCTACTCTGATAAAGAGCCGGATTCACTCCGCCATCTGCTTACTCCCTCACGGCCCCCCGCCTAGGGTTACCATTCGTCCGGATTTCCCCGGACATGTCCTCTTTTTGAGGGCATGTCCGGGGCATTCGGCGGATTTGCCTGCAACCCACGTTTGTCCGGATTTCTGGACAAACGTGGGCGCGGGTGCGGGCAGGCGCGTGCGTGTGGCGGGCCGATCGGCGCCGTGGGTCTGGTCTCCCGTCCCCTCCCCTTCCTTACCATGTTCCCTGTGGTCTAGTGACGTCTTCGGGCAGGAAAGAGCCCCTCTTTCCTGCCCGGAGCGCTGCCTCCCCTGTCTATCTTCCTCCTCGGTCTGGCTGGGGATTCAAAATGGCCGCCGAGAGTTGAACTTTCGCGAGGCCGCTTCAACTCTCGTGGGCCATTTTGAATCCCCAGCCAGACCGAGGAGGATGCAGCAGGCAAGGGCAGGCAGCGCTCCGGGCAGGAAAGAGGGGGCTCTTTCCTGCCCCGAAGAGAAGACGCTACTAGACCACCAGGGCTAGATAGTAAGTGAGGGGGGGAGGGAATAGGGGAGGAACGAGGACCCGAAGGGGGCGGGGCGGGGCATGAGGCATGGCGGGGGTGGGGGTAGGGGGCGTGACATGTGTCCTCTTTTTCAGAGGACACAAAATGGTAACCCTACCCCCGCCTGCCAGTCCATCCACACCGGCGAGTGGTCAGACACCTCTGGTTCCCCAATTTCTGATTTGCACACTGTCAGAGCTACCGTGTAGATACTAGCAGATAATCAAGTCTAGAGTGTACCGTGTGGGTGTGAAAAAAAAGGTGTAATTTGCCTCATCCAGGGTGTTGGAGCGCCACAGGTCCACTAAATCTAGCTCTTCATCAAATAATTCACCCCTCTTTCATCCTGGTCTGGGCTTGCTCGTCTTGGCGGCTTACAATCTATGGAAGGGTCACTGGTAACGTTGAAATCTCCCCCTACAATCAACTGGTATTGATCAGACGTTACCAATTTAGCTGCCAGCAGAGTGAAAAACTTATGGGAGTATATATTAGGCGCATATACACTGCAGAGGCCCCACCCTTCTCCCCGTGTAATTCTCCTGACACTATAAGAAACCGTCCTTCCGGGTCTTGGTACATTCTTTGCAGGTCAAACGTAATATGTTTCCGCAGCAGTATGGCTACTCCCCTCTGCCGCCCATTGTAAGATGCAAAGAAGACCTCACCTACCCAGTCCCGCTTTAGCTTTAAATGCTCCAACTTGCTAAGATGGGTCTCCTGCAGCATAGCTATATCAGCCTTCTGCCTCCTAAGTACTTGCAAAAGTTTTGCACGCTTTACTGGGGAGTGTACTCATCACATTCAGTGTTACAATCTTTAATTTACCCATGTAACTTCACACACATCTCCATCTTGTGCTCAAAGCTTGTATGGGTCCTCCACGGGCCTCCCAGCTGAGCCCCCAGATCATTCTTCCACTCCTCCATTGCAGCTTCCTGTGCCCCATTTGGCCTCCCTTTTTCCCCCACGCTTTTTAGCCTCCGTGAGTGCGCCCATGCTGTCCAGCTGAGTAACCAGGGGACCCCCCACCCACTCCCTCTCCACCCCCTCTCCCTAGCCCAAACCTCCCCCCTCTCCCCCACCCCCTACCTTCCCCCTCTTCCCTCCCAGCGTATTTTCTTCCTGGTCAACACATTCCCTTTCCCCCACACCCTGCCAATCCACAACACACACTCCTTCCTTGCACACCACCAACTTTCCCGCTCCCTCTTCCCCTCCCACTCCTCTCCTACCCACCACCCCCCAACTCCCATACACATTCCTTGCTTCAACACAAGATAATGAACACTTGATTAACAGCTAACATGAACCTGTCCTTAACTCATAACAGCAAAAGAAAAAAAGGGGGAGGGGATTTTTTCAACAGGGAGCTCCTGACACTATTCAGGTCTATTAAACTATTATCAGCCCATTAGCAAGCCAAATCACTGGTTGCCATGGTTCGCAAGGGCCAACATGTTCACGGATCATAACTTCCCCTGAGACAGATCTGCTTCCCCCTCTAGTCTTGGATATCTTTGCTCCCATCTGCAAGTTGACATCCTGCCTTGCCAGCCACCTCCCTTGTTCAAGTCACGGCATGCAATAAATCTCAGTCACATGCAACCAGTCTCAATATACTACACCATCCTGTCCACAAGGGCTCGCATCTGCTGGTTCAGTTCAAGCTGGTCCCAAGGTTTCCAAAGCCGCTGATTTTGATATAAGTTTACACCAGGTCTCTTACAAAATCAGCGAAGCAGGATCCTACCTCCATTCTTCTGCCAGGTTCCAAAGGGTCAAAAGCAATCCTCTCAGTCCCGACAAGACGACTGTAAACTGCACTTTCTACTAAGTTCAGACATCGTAATGGAGGAGATCAGAGGATTGCGAGGCTTGTCTCGTGAGCTTGGCGATAGACCCCCTTGACATATTCGGTGACTGAATTTACTCCAGACTTGAAGCAGTGAGAAACAAAACCAGTAAAAAAGACAGTTTTCTTATGAAGTCTGAAGCGAGGTTTCAGTTCCTTGGAACATCCGTATATTGGGAGTAAAGGAAAAAATTATTTTTTTTATTTTATTTTTGTTACATTTGTACCCCGTGCTTTCCCACTCATGGCAGGCTCAATGCGGCAGGCAATGGAGGGTTAAGTGACTTGCCCAGAGTCACAAGGAGCTGCCTGTGCCGGGAATTGAAACTCAGTTCCTCAGTTCCCCAGGACCAAAGTCCACCACCCTAACCACTAGGCCACTCCTCCACTCTGAGCCCTGAAATGCTTAAAAACTCCTTTGATCCCGAGCTCGAATTTGAAAGGGCTCAGCTCTCACTGGGGAGAATTCATCCCCTCACAATGGTGTCTTATCTCTGCTAACTGAATCATAAGTGGCTGCCTGTGCCTCCTGCTGAGCAAGGGTCCATTGATAAATTGTTATTTTCAGAGAGCGTTTCTCAGTGTCCTTGTATATCTTTAGATGAGGCAATTTTCCTCTGTTTCAGTTTAAATGTGTAGAATGCTGTGTGGTTGCCAGCATCAGCACTTATTGTCCCACGATGAAATATTTGTGCTTGTCAAACTTCTAACAATGATGCTCTGCAACCCCAGTCATTACTTTCTGTAGGGAGTTATTTGCCAGGTTAATTTCCGTGTTACAGTCTAAGCCTCAGTTCCTGGTATAATCTTGGTAAACAAATGTAAGCAAGGGGTCCTGTTCCAACTGGTAGAGCTTTGGCTCCAATCTTACGCTTGTAGCCTGTCCACAAAGGGCCCAGTTCCTTGGGATCAGTAAAAAACAGTACTTTATTATCCTGCATGACCCTCACTTTAGCCGGGAACAGCAGTGCAAATTTAACCCCTTTATCGAATAATCTCTTGCACTGCTGTCCCATTTTCCTGCGTTGCTCTGAAACCACAGCGGAGTAGTCCTGAAAGAGAAGTAACTTCTTCCCCTCATACTCCACCACTCTCTTCCTTCTGTAAGCTTGCATCAAATGTTGTGTTATCCGCATAATTAAGAATCTTAATAATTACTGGCCATGGACGCGAATCTCCCCTCCTCTCACTGGCCCGATTCTATGAGCTCGCTCTATCTTCCAGGGGTAGGTCCGATGCTTGTATACCCAGGTTGCTCAGGGAGCCAGCTTTCCACCGCTTCCGCAAATCTTTATCTTTCACAGACTCTGGCACCCCAAGAATTCTCACATTATTTCTCCTACTTTTATTTTCTTGTTCATCTACTTGCTGTAGCAGGCGCGAGCATTTTTGTTCAAGCACTTGTATTTCTAGCGTCTGCGGCCTCTGACCTGTCTTCTGCCTCGATTATCCTCTCCTCCGCCTGCGGTATCCTGGCACTTTGCCGCTCTAATCGCCTCCCGAATCTGTTCTACAGATGTCTGAAATTTGGAAAGCTTTTCCTCCAGATCGCCGTGACCTGGGCTATAAGTTCTTGCATTCCTACTGCAGGTGATTCGCCACCCCCCGCGGACTCTTACTGCCGCCATTTTAGGTCTCACGTCCTGTACGCGATTCTTTTACAGTACTGGCTTTTCGCGGGCATGCCAGTCACTCACCGCTGCAATCGACTTCGCTCCCGGATCGGGTGGAAGCGCAGTGTTTATGTAACACCTCCGGGTGGTTTGGAGAGTTTTTTGCGGTTAATTTCACAATTTATAGGGAGTCAAGCTCGGAGCCGGGCTTGGGACGTCCGATCACAGCGCTGCATCACGTGACCCCATAATGCCAATTTTTTAAAAAGGGTTCCAGTGACTTCTTCAGTTCCCTATCCATTTCCGCATACAATTCAAACTCCTCTTATTGACTTACAAGTACATTTGCTCTGCAGCTCCTCAGTACCTCTCCACTCTCTCTACCCTGCACTCCTTCCTGAGAACTCTGTTCATTGGGTAAATCTTTTATCTGTACCCTTCTGCGCCATTGCCAACTCCATACTCCGATCCTTTTATCTTGCGTACCATATGCCTGGAATCGACTTCCTGAATCAGTAGTCAAGCTCCATCTCTGGCCATCTTCAAATCTAGGCTAAAAGCCCACCTTTTTGAGGCTGCTTTTAACTCATAACTCCTATTTACTTGTTTAGTACCCATGCTGTTTATCATTCCCTCCTTAAGTAATTCCCTTACCCCTTATTTGTCCTTTTTGTCTGTCTTGATTAGATTGTAAGCTCTGTCGAGCATGGACTGTCTCTTACATGTTCACTGTACAGCGCTGCATATGCCTAGTAGCACTTTAGAAATGATTAGTAGTAGTAGTAGCAGCAGTGGTGATCCGGGAAATTATAGACCGGTAAGCCTGATGTCTGTACAAACAAAATTTCTGAGCATATCATAGGCATGGATGAATGATACAGTACCAACATGGAGTAGTCAAGGGAAATCTTGGTTCACCAATCTGCTACATTTCTTTGAAGGGGTGAATCACATGTGGATAAAAGTGAGCCGGTCGATATTGTGTATCTGGATTTTCAAACGGCATTGACAAAGTACTTCATGAAAACTCCTGAGGAAATTAGAAAGTCATGGGATAGGAGGTAATGAAATATTGTGGGATTAAAACTGGTTAAAAGATAGAAAACGTAGAGTAGGGTTAAATGGTCATTATTCATTGAGAAGGGTAGATAGTGGGGTTTTGCAGGGGTCTGTGCTAGGACCCGCTGCTTTTAACATTTATAAATGATTTGGAGATGGTAATAACTAGTGAGGTATTTAGTTTGCTGAAGACACAAAGTTATTGAAAGTTGCTAAATCGCAAGAGGATTATGAAAAATTGCAAGAGGACCTTACAAGAGTGGGAGACTGTCATCCAAATGGCAGATGACATTTAATGTGAGGAAGGGGAAAGTGCTATATGTGGGAAAAGAGGAACTATAGCTACGTGATGCAGGCTTCTACATTAGGAATTGCCATCCATAAACTGAATCTAGGTGTCACCATTTCTACATTGAAACCCTCTACTCAGTGTGCGGTGGCATTAGGAATTATTAGGAAAGGAATAGAATACAAAACTGAGAATGTTATGTCTTTCTATCGCTCTGTGGTGCGACTGCACCTCAAGTACTGTGTGCAGTTCTGGTTGCCACATATCAAAGATATAGCGGAATTATAAAAGGTACAGTGAAGGGCTATGAAAATGATAAAGGAGTGGAAGACTTCTCTATGAGAAAAGGCTAAAGCAGCTAGGGCTCTTCATCTTGGAGAAGAGCAGGCTGAAGGGAGGTATGATAGAGGTATGTAAAATACTGAGTGGAGTGGAACATGTAGATGTGAATCGCTTTTCTACTCTTTCCAAAATATTAGTGCAAGGGGGCACACAAATGAAGCTACTAAGAAGTACATTTAAAAGTAAGTACATAAGTATTGCCATACTGGGAAAGACCAAAGGTCCATCAAGCCCAGCATCCTGTTTCTAACAGTGGCCAATCCAGGTCACAAATATTTGGCAAGATCCCAAAAAAGTATAGAACATTCTATACTGCTAATCCCAGAAATAAAGGGATGAGAAGACTACCTTATGAGGAGAGGTTAAGAAGGCTAGGACTCTTTAGCCTGGAGAAAAGGCGGCTGAGGGGTGATATGCTACAGGTCTACAAAATAATGAGTGGGGTAGAGTGGACAGATGTGAAGCGTTTGTTTACGCTTTCTAACAATAATAGAACCAGGGGACACAGGATGAAATTAGAATGTGGTAGGTTTAAAACAAATTGGAGAAAGTTTTTCTTTACTCAGCGCGTGGTTAGACTCTGGAACTCATTGCCGGAGAAGGTAGTGACGGCAGCTGACCTTGCTGAGTTTAAAGGGGGTCTGGACAGATTCCTGAAGGAAAAGTCCATTGATCGTTATTAAATTTTGGGGTTTTGCCAGGTTTTTGGGACCTGGATTGGCCGCTGTCGGAGACGGAGTGCTGGGCTTGATGGACCTTTGGTCTTTTCCCAGCGTGGCAGTACTTATGTACTTATAGTGGATTTTCCCCAAGTCCATTTAATAATGGTCTATGGACTTTTTCTTTAGGAAGCCGTCCAAACCTTTTTAAAACTCCGCTAAGCTAACCGCCTTTACCACATTCTCCAGCAATGAATTCCAGAGTTTAATTACACGTTGAGTGAGGAAATATTTTCTCTAATTCGTTTTAAATTTACTACTTTGTAGCTTCATCGCATGCCCCCTAGTTCTAGTATTTTTGGAAAGCGTAAACAGAAGCTTCACATCTACCCGTTGCACTCCACTCATTATTTTAAAGACCTCTATCAAATCTCCCCTCAGCTGCCTTTTCTCAAAGCTGAAGAGCCCTGGCAGCTTTAGCCTTTCCTCATAGGGAAGTCGTCCCATCCCCTTTATCATTTTCGTCGCCCTTCTCTGCACCTTTTCTAATTCCACTATATCTTTTTTTGAGAAAGGGCAACCAGAATTGAACACAATATTCGAGGTGCGATTGCAGCATGGAGCGATACAAAGGCATTATAACATCCCATTTTTGTTTTCCATTCCTTTCTTAATCATGCCTAACATTCCATTTGCTTTCTTAGCCGCAGCAGCACACTTAGCAGAAGGTTTCAACATATCATCAATGACGACACCTAGATCCCTTCTTGGTCTGTTACTCCTAAAGTGGAACCTTGCATGACGTAGCTATAATTTGGGGTCCTCTTTCCCACACGCATCACTTTGCCACTAGCTCACATTAAACGTCATCTGTCATTTAGACGCCCAGCTCATAAGATCCTCTTGTAATTTTTCACAATCCTCCCACGATTTAACAACTTTGAATAACTTTGTGTCATCAGCAAATTTAATTACCTCACTAGTTACTCCCATCTGTAGGCCATTTATAAATATGTTAAAAAGCAGCGGTTCCTAGCACAGACCCCTGGGGAACCCCACTAACTACCCTTCTCCATTGAGAATACTGACCATTTAACCCTACTCTCTGTTTTCTATCTTTTAACCAGTTTTTAATCCACAATAGAACACTACCTCCTATCCCATGACTTTCCAATTTCCTCAGGAGTCTTTCATGAGGTACTTTGTCAAACGCCTTCTAAAAATCCAGATACACAATATTCAACTGGCTTACCTGTATCCACATGTTTGTTCACCCCTTCAAAGAAATGTAGTAGATTGGCGTGGCCTAAACGGTAAGGTAAAGGAAGCTATTAGAGCCAAAAAGCAATCCTTCAGAAAATGGAGACAATAAGATAAACATAAGGAATTCAAGCCAAATGCAAAAAGGAGATAAAGAGGGATAAGAAGGTCTTTGAAAAAAAGTTAGCGTTAGAAGCAAAAACACATAGCAAACATTTTCTTAGGTATTTAAAAGCAGGAAGCCGGCTAAAGAATCGGTTAGGGCCGCTGGACGACTGTGGTGTTAAGGGGCGATCAGGGAAGACAAAGCCGTAGCAGAGAATTTGAATGATTTCTTTTTTGCTTCGGTCTTCACCGAGGAGGATTTGGAGGGATACCGGTGCTGGAAAAGGTATTTGAAGCAGGTGAGTCAGAAAGACTAAATGATTTCTCTGTAAACTTCAAGGATGTAATGGGGCAGTTCTGCAAACTTGGAAAGTAGTAAATCACCGGACCGGATGGTATTCATCCCTGAGTATTAATAGAGCTGAAAAATGAAACTTGTGGAGCTACTGGTAGTAACCTGAAAATGGTCCATGAACTGGCCAATTTCAGCAAACTACTGAAAACCTATCTCTTCGAAAAGATATATCACTAAGATCAACACGTGTAACTGCACAATCTCTAATATAGATAGGAATGTCTTATAAAGTCTTTTGCTGTAATACAACCATGTACTTCACCACCATGTAACCCAAACTCTCTATAAACCAAATGTATACTTTCTATTCTCTATTTCCAATATCCACAATGAATTGTAAGCCACATTGAGCCTGCAAAGAGGTGGGATAATGTGGGATACAAATGCAATAAAATAAACAATAAAATAGTATGCAATTTATCCCTAAAAACAGGTGTGGTACCAGAAGATTGGAGTGTGGCCAATGTAACACTGATTTTTAAAAAGGGTTCCAGAGGAGATCCGTGAAATTATAGACCAGTGAGTCTGACGTCGGTGCCAGGAAAAATGGTGGAGGCTATTATTAAGAAATAAATTACAGAGCACATACAAAAGCATGGGCTACTGAGACAAAGTTAGCACGGATTTAGTGAAGGGAAGTCTTGCCTCACAAATCTATTGCATTTTTTCGAGGGGGTGAACAAACATGTGGACAAAGGGGAGCCGGTGGATGTTGTGTATTTAGATTTTCAGAAGGCGTTTGACAAAGTGCCTCATGAAAGACTCTAAAGGAAACTGGAGAGTCATGGGATCGGAGGCAGTGTATTATTATGGATTAAGAGCTGGTTAAAAGATAGGAAGCAGAGAGTAGGGTTAAATGGTCATTGTTCTCGATGGAGAAGGGTAGTTAGGGGGGTCCCTCAAGGGTCTGTGCTGGGACCGCTGCTTTTTAACATATTTATAAATGAGCTTGAGATGGGAGTAACTAGTGAGGTAATTAATTTTCAGATGACACAAAGTTATCCAGGGTCGTCTTATTGCAGGAGGAGTGTGAAAGATTACAAGAAGACCTCATGAGACTGGGGGATTGGGCGTCCAAATGGCAGATGAAGTTCAACTTTGACAAGTGCAAATTGATGCATGTGGGAAGGAGGAACCCGAATTACAGCTATTTATGCAAGGTTCTGCTTAGGAGTTACGGACCTAGAAACGGATCTGGGGGTTGTGGATAGGACGTTGAAATCTTCAGCTCAGTGTGCTGCGGCAGCTAAGAAAGCAAACAGAATGTTGAGTATTATTAGAAAAGGGATGGAAAACAAACATGAGGATGTTATAATGCCGTTACATCGCTCCATGGTGCGAGCGCACCTGGAGTATTGTGTTCAGTTCTGGTCGTCTCATCTCAAAAAAAGATATAAATGAATTGGAGAAGGTGCAGAGAAGGGCGACAAAAATGATAAAAGGGATGGGACGACTGCCCTATGAGCGGCTAGGACTCTTTAGCCTGGAGAAAAGTTGGCTGAGGGGTGATATGATAGAGGTTTACAAGATAATGAGTGGGGTAGAGTGGACAGATGTGAAGCGTTGTTTACACTTTCTAACAATAATAGAACCAGGGGACACAAGATGAAATTAGAATGTGATAGATTTAAAATGAATCGGAGGAAAGGTTTTCTTTACTTAGCTCGTAGTTAGACTCTAGAACTCATTGCCGGAGAAGGTAGTGACGGCAGCTGGCCTTGCTGAGTTAAAGGGGGTCTGGATAGATTCCTGAAGGAAAAGTCCATTGATCGTTATTAAATTTTGGGTTTTTTGCCAGGTTCTTGGAGCCTGGATTGGCCGTTGTCAGAGGCGGAGTGCTGGGCTTGATGGACCTTGGGTCTTTTCCCAGCGTGGCAGTGCTTATGTGCTTGACTAAATCCATGTTGACTTTGTCTCATTAATCTATGCTTTTGAATATGCTCTGTAATTTTGTTCTTTATAATAGTCTCTACCATTTTGCCTGGCACTGACGTCAGTCTCACCAAATTTCCCAGATCTCCTCTGGAACCTTTTTTAAAAATCGGCATTACATTGGCACCCTCCAATCTTCCGGTACCACGCTCGATTTTAAGGATAAATTACATATTACTAACAATAACTCGCAAGTTCATTTTTCAGTTCTATCAGTACTCAGGGATGAATACCATCCGGTCAGGAGATTTGCTACTCTTCAGTTTGTAGAACTGCCCCAAGGACTAAATACAAATCTACCTATGCATCCAGCTTTTCCTACATAAGCACAACAACTGTGGAACACGCTACCAAGAACCCTGCAAGCGACATACGACCACCTGAACTTCCGGAAGAGGGGTTGATGGTTGAGAGGCTAGGATGGGGGAGGGCAGACTTATACGGGGTCTGTGCTGGAGCCGGTGATGGGAGGCGGGACTGGTTGTGGGAGGCGGGAAATACTGCTGCACAGACTTATATGGTCTGTGCCCTGAAAAAGACAGGTACAAATCAAGGTAAGGTATACACATGAGTTTATCGTGGGCAGACTAGATGGACCGTGCAGGTCTTTTCTGCCGTCATCTACTATGGTTACTATGTTAAAACCACCCTGTTTTAAAAAGGCATACCCCCCCCCCCCCCCCGATCCAAGTTAAATGCCTGGCCTCGGCTACACAAGAAAACTAAAGCATGTACTTAAGGTAACACCACTCATCCACTCTATGATTCTGTCTTATCCGCAAGGAAGGTGAGCCCTTAGGTCCCGTAAGGCCCCGAAGGACCTCAAAGGACAGCCGTGCAACCCCAAGTCTTCACCCGCGGCGACCGCCGTTCACCAAGGCTTGAGCCCCCAGCTGCAGGCGGTCAACGGGACTTCAGGAGCCGCGGGGGTTGACGGACTGACCTGGACTGGACCCAGGATAGAAGCGGGCAGATGGAATAGAGAGTCCACAAACAGGCAGCAGATCTGGGCAGGCAGCTAACAACGTGGTCAGAGTCGGGCCAGAGGTCGAGGCAGGCAGCTAGCAACGTAGTCAGAGTCAGGCAAGAGGTCAAGGCAGGCAGCTAGCAGAGAAAACCAGGAAACAGTCCAAAATCAGCAACACCAGGAAATCAACGGAACACAGGAACCACGGAGACTGGCCTCGGGTAACAGAACCTGAAGCAACCTCCTACCGCAGACTCATTCCTTAAATACTGTTCGGCAGTCAGCCGCCCAGCCCCTGTAGACATAGCCGGCCAATCAGAACTTGGTTATCGACGGAACTCTTTCTGATTGGCTCTGACCGACCCTCCCAGGCGGGTCTATCGTGCTGGCCTTCCAGTCTAACTCCTCTGAGGCGGAGCTTGGGGTTCCCGTGCCCAAGAATGAAGGGAACGCCGGCCATCGCACCTCGGCGCCATTTCCCTTACTGGCGCAAACACAGCCCCCGTAGCCGGCGATCGATAGTCCGGCAGCCGCGATCGCCGGCCTCCGGCCTCGGCCCCGGACTGGGCGGCCATCACCCCGGCGAGCCCCGGCGAGCCCCGGCTCCTCTCCGTGGCCTCAAGAAGGCCAGCCTTCGTCGTGGAGGACGCCGGCTCCTGCTCCCCGCGGAGGAGCAGCCGGAGGGAGCGACGGATGTGACAGTATCCCCCCCGGATGCCCCCCTCCTCCTAGGTCCAGGTTTCTGAGGATATCGATCATGGAAGGCTCGTACCAACTCAGGGGCCATGTACATTGGTAGCCGGTTCCCAGGAATTATCTTCGGGACCGAAATGCTTCCATGACAATAAGTAGAGCAGCTTTCCCCGGCGCCTCTTGGAGTCGATGATTTCTTCCACCTCATACTCGGGATCAGGGTCAGTCTCTGGAACCAATGACTCTTTATTCTGTGGATGCCATTTAGACCCCCGAAAGATCTTTAGTAGAGAAATATGGAAGGCATTATGGATCCGCAAAGTACTGGGTAGCCGTAGGCGGTATGTCACTGCTCCGATCCGAGACTGGATAACAAACGGCCCGATGAATCGTGGCCCCAGCCTTCGAGAGGGGACCCGGAGCCTCAGGTATTTGGTGCTCAGCCATACCTTTTGCCCTGGCTGCAAAACCGGAGCAGGGTGACGGTCAGCAAATGATTTATACCTGGTGGCTGCTCTCTGTAACTGCTCTCGGGCCATATTCCAGACCTCCCGCAGGTCAGCCAGGGTTTGAGTAAACCATGGGCGTAGATGCGTCAGAGGGGATGGGCGGAGGAAGCCGCGGATGTTGTCCGTACACCATGAAAAATGGAGACTGCCCAGAGGCAGAGTGTTCGCTGTGGTTATAGGTGAACTCGGCCCATGGAAGAAGGGATGCCCAGTTGTCTTGCCGCTTATTGACGAAAGCCCGCAAGAACCCCTTCAACGTTTGGTTGATCCTTTCAACCATCCCGTTGGTCTGCGGATGGTAGGCAGAGGAGAAATGGGTAGCAACCCCCAGAGTAGAACACAGGGCCCTCCAGAATCGTGAAGTGAACTGGGCTCCACGGTCACTGATGAATCTAACAGGTAAACCATGGAGCCGGAAGATATGTTGGATAAACTGTTGGGCTAACAGTGCTGCCGATGGAAGACCTGGCAGGGGAACGAAGTGTGCCATCCTGGAAAAATGGTCCACCACCACCCAAATCACCGTGTGCCCCTGGGAGCGGGAAGATCCGTGATGAAATCCATCGACAACTTATCTCAGGGTGCTGTAGGAACGGGCAAGGGCTGCAGATCTCCCCAGGGGCGCCCCACTACTGACTTGGTCCGGGCACAGGTCGGGCAGGTCGTGACGAACTGAAGGATATCTTGCCTCATATGAGGCCACTGGTACTGTCGAGAAATCAGGCGGAGGGTTTTTTGGAACCCAAAATGTCCGGCCCATACAGAGGAATGTCCCCAACGCATTACTTTTTCCCGGTCCTGAGGGGGCACCAGTTCCCGCATCGGGGTGACCCCTCCCGGGGCTGCAACAGAGGCAGGTCGGATCCATCATAGGATGAGGCTCCTCAAGGTCCTCTGGGGCTTTCGAAGGCTCGGGAGAGGAAGTCCGCAGGGGTATTTTGTGCAGTTGACCGGAACACAAGTTGAAACCGGAATCTGGCAAAAAAACAGTGACCAGCGGGCTTGCCGCGGATTCAGCCTTTGGGCCTCCTGCAGATACAAAAGATTTTTGTGGTCCGTAATCACTGTAAATCGATGCTCTGCCCCCTCCAGCAAATGTCTCCATTCTTGCAGAGCTAACTTCAAGGCTAGCAATTCTCTGTCTCCCACTGTATAATTGCGTTCCGCAGGGGAGAACTTCCGGGAGAAAAAGAAGCAAGGTTGACGCCGGCCCCTGGCGTTAACTTGAGAGAGGACTGCCCCGGCGCCCAAAGCTTAGGCGTCCACCTCTACCACAAAAGGCTTGTTAGGATTTGGGGCCTGAAGGATGGGAGCGGATTCAAAGGCCTTCTTCACGTGACTAAAAGCTGCTTGCGCCTCGGCCGGCCAGTTTCGAACATCCTCATGCTTCTTAGTGAGCGCTGTCAGTGGGGCTGTCAATTGCGAATAGTGAGGAATAAATTGACGATAGTAATTCGCGAAACCCAGAACCGCTGCAGCGGTTGAGGCCACTCCCGGATAGCGCAAAGTTTGTCTGGATCCATTCGTAGACCCCCAGGTAAAAGAATATGTCCCAGAACGGCAGAGTCTGCTCGTGGAAGGAGCATTTACTGAGTTTGGCAAACAGGCGATATTGCCGTAGGCGCTGAAGAACAGTCCGAACGTGGGCCACATGCTCCTGGGGATCCTTGGAAAAAATCAGGATGTCGTCTAGGTAAACAATTACCGTTGCATAAAGCAGGTCTTCAAGAGCGAAGTTTATGAATCTCTGGAACACTGCTGGGGCGTTGCACAGGCCGAAAGGCATCACCCAGTATTCGAAGTGCCCCTCATGCATATTAAATGCAGTTTTCCATTCATCCCCCTGCCGGATACGGACCAAGTTGTATGCTCCACGGAGGTCCAATTTCGTGAAGATCTAGGCCCCTGCAGCCGATCAAACAACTCCGGAATAAGGGGCAGGGGAAATCAGTCCTTAACGGTGATGGCATTCAGACCCCGGTAGTCAATGCAGGGCCTCAAGGAGCCATCTTTCTTGGTCACGAAGAAGAATCCTGCTCTGGCAGGGGACGTGGAGGGACGAATAACCCTTTCTGGAGATTCTCCCGGATGTAGGCCTGCATGACATTCGTTTCCTCTCGGGACAGAGTAAAGAGTCGGCCCCGCGCGGCATTTTGTCAGCCATCAGGTTAATAGCGCAATCGAAGGACCGATGTGTGGGTAGCACATCCGCCTCCACGGGACTAAACACATCAGCGAACTCCTGGTACTCCTCAGGTAGAGCAGCTTGACAGGCTGACACAGTTCTAGGAGTGGCTACTACCACGGGACAGCTGGATTCCCGGCCCTTCAAACAGGTCTCAAGACAGGCGCCACCCCAAGCTTGAATCCTCCCTAAAGTCCAATCTATGACAGGAGTATGACGCCATAACCAGGGCAGACCCAGCACCACAGGATGAATGGTGCGGGGTAAAATTAGAAATCGAGCGTCCTCCCGGTAATCTTCCCCTACCTGGAGCCCCAAAAAGGGAGTCCACCTCTGTGATAGGCTGAGGTAATGCTGTTCCCTGGATGGATGTCACTTGCAAGGCGGGTCGATAGGGCAGAGTAGGCCATCCCATTTGCCGCAAAAGTTCCTGACAAATGAAATTTCCCCCCGCCCCAGAGTCCAAAAGAGCTCGGGTGTGAACCATTGTCTCCTGCCACCGCAGGGTCACCGGGGAGAGTTATCAGATGGTCTGGTAGGGGATTTGAGTGCCGATGACCATAGGTTCCTCAGAGGTCGCCCTGGATTCGTTGGAGCCCTGTCGGGGAGAAGGTACCCGACTAGACCGGGGCCTGCCTCCAGACCCCCTCCGTCGGTCCGCACGGGCTCTGGCCCTCTCCTGAAAACGGGTATCCCACCCGGACACAGAGCGAGATCAAACCGTCCAACTGCCCCGGAACCTCCCGGCCAGCCAGCTCATCCTTGATTCGATCCTGAAGCCCCTCCAGGAAGATCGCGGATAGGGACTCCTGGTTCCAGCGCAACTCAGTCGCCAGAGTCCGGAACTGGATTGCGTAGTCCGCCACGGTCCCTTCGCCCTGTTGGATCTGCAGCAGCTCAGAAGCAGCGGAAGACGGCCTTCCTGCAAGATCAAACACCATGCGAAATTGGCGTTGGAACTCGGCGTAGTTGTCCAGAAGCGGATCTTGTTGTTCACATAGCGGGGACGCCCAGGCTAGGGCCCATCCCGTAAGCTAAGAGATAACATAGGCCACTCTTATCTGGTCTGAGGCAAAAGCTTCTGGTTGCATCTTGAAGTATAAGTTGCACTGGTTGAGGAACCCCCGGCAGCTTCCGGGGACACCATCAAACCGAGTGGGCTCAGGGAACCGAGGTCCCGGGAAGGACCCTCCCGAACGGGGAGCCACTGCGGCGACCTGGTGCGCCGCAGCAGCCTGGTTCTGTGCCTGGACCGAGGTTAGCTGAGAGCAGACATTCTGCAAGGCCCCCGACAGGGCGTTCAACTGCTCCTGCTGCTGCTGGATAATTTTAGCCAAGTCCCGTAGGTCGGGTTGCGGTGGGCGAGCTCATGGCTTCAGGTTCCTGTCTTATCCGCAAGGAAGGTGAGCCCTTAGGTCCCGTAAGGCCCCGAAGGACCTCAAAGGACAGCCGTGCAACCCCAAGTCTTCACCTGCGGCGACCGCCGTTCACCAAGGGTTGAGCCCCCAGCTGCAGGCGGTCAACGGGACTTCAGGAGCCGCGGGGTTGACGGACTGACCTGGACTGGACCCAGGATAGAAGCGGGCAGATGGAATAGAGAGTCCACAAACAGGCAGCAGATCTGGGCAGGCAGCTAACAACGTGGTCAGAGTCGGGCCAGAGGTCGAGGCAGGCAGCTAGCAACGTAGTCAGAGTCAGGCAAGAGGTCAAGGCAGGCAGCTAGCAGAGAAACCAGGAAACAGTCCAAAATCAGCAACACCAGGAAATCAACGGAACACAGGAACCACGGAGACTGGCCTCGGGTAACAGAAACCTGAAGCAACCTCCTACTGCAGACTCACTCCTTAAATACTGTTCGGCAGTCAGCCGCCCAGCCCCTGTAGACATAGCCGGCCAATCAGAACTTGGTTATTGACGGAACTCTTCTGATTGGCTCTGACCGACCTCCCAGGCGGGGTCTATCGTGCTGGCCTTCCAGTCTAACTCCTCTGAGGTGGAGCTTGGGGTTCCCGCGGCCAAGAATGAAGGGAACGCCAGCCATCGCGCCTCGGCGCCATTTCCCTTACTGGCGCAAACACAGCCCACCGTAGCCGGCGATCGATAGTCCGGCAGCCGCAATCGCCGGCCTCTGGCCTCGGCCCCGGACTGGG
Source organism: Microcaecilia unicolor (assembly GCF_901765095.1). Taxonomy (NCBI): domain Eukaryota; kingdom Metazoa; phylum Chordata; class Amphibia; order Gymnophiona; family Siphonopidae; genus Microcaecilia; species Microcaecilia unicolor. The sequence continues at coordinate 323,038,245 of NC_044032.1, read as the reverse complement.
CGGCCATCACCCCGGCGAGCCCCGGCTCCTCTCCGTGGCCTCAAGAAGGCCGGCCTTCGTCGTGGAGGACGCCGGCTCCTGCTCCCCACGGAGGAGCAGCCGGAGGGAGCGACGGATGTGACAGATTCTTATTGTGGCTCTGCCATATGAACTTATTTTACTATTATATCACATTGTATCTGTTCACACCGGAATCGGTAAATGCCTAACCGGTACTATATAAGCCACATTGAGCCTGCTAATAGGTGGGAAAATGTGGGATACAAATGTAACAAATAAAGAAATTACATCCTCTAGGTTTACAGAGAATTCATTCGTCAGCTTCGAATACCATTTCTGACACCGGTATCCCACCCAAATCTTCCTCGGTGAAGACCGTCTGTTTATCCTGGCCAGGTGGACGGTAGTACACTCCTATCACTGTCCTTTTCCCCTTTACACATTTCTTCACTCAACATGTAACTAAACCCTTGAATTCGTTGCCAGAGAATGTGGTAAAAGCAGTTAGCAGGGTTTAAAAATGTTTGAATAATTTCCTAAAAGAGAAGTCCATAAGCCATTATTAAGATGGCCCTTTTGAAAATCCTTCTTATTTCTAGGATAAGCAACATAAAATCTGTTTTAGTTTTCTGGGATCTGTACTTGTGACCTGTATTGGACAGTGTTGGAAACAGGATACTTGTCTTGATGGACTTTCGGTCTGTTCCAGTAAGGCAACGCATATGTTCTTATGTTCTATTCTGCTTCCCACATAAGTAGGCTGCTTGTTCTCACGACTGGGTTGACGTCCACGGCAAGCCCCCTCCAACCGGAAGAAAACTTCGCGGGAGGTCCCGCACGCAGGGCATGCGCGGCCGTCTTCCTGCCCGTGCGTGACCGTTCCTGCTCAGTTTTTTTCCTTTCCGCGCTGGAGAGAGACGTGTTCATGTCCCTCTCTTTGTCAGCCTCTGAAACCGGATTGCGGCCTAGCCTGCGGGTTTCCTTTATTAGTGTACGCGTTCGCATTATTTTTTCTCTAAAAGAAAAAAAAAGAGAGTTTCCTCGTCGTCCTTAGTCGCGAGGGCATGTCGTCGCAGCCTTGTGGCCGCCGCGGTCGTTTCTTTCTTTTTCGGGTGTGCTTTTCACCGCCACCATCGACGATTTTGACTTCGCCGACGCGATTTTTTCCGTCGATGTCCTCAAAGGTCCCGAGGGGATTCAAGAAGTGTGGTCGATGCGGCCGGCAGATCTCGCAGACCGAAACTCACACTTGGTGTCTCTAGTGCCTTGGCCCGGAGCATAATTCCAAGACGTGTACCTTCTGTCTCGGCTTAAGGAAGCGGATGCAGGTGGCCAGGCAAGTTCTGCGGGACCGTCTTTTCGGAACTTGCGCCGGCCCTTCAACGTCGACCTCGACGGCATCGGTGTCGACGGCCAGGTCTTCGGTACCGATGTCGATGGTGGCATGGACCCCAGGAGCACAGGTATCTTTTGCCCACCAGCCTGCCGGCGACGGTGAGCAGCCACGTGGGCAGTCTGCCCCGGCCACTCCCGCTGCTCAGGGCCATCGGGACCGAACCCTGTCGGATCCGATACCTCGAGGCCGGGGGGGGGGCTCCACCTCCTCCTCGTCCCTTCCGCGGAGCGCCAATGATAGGCATCGAAAGAAAGCCAAGAAGCACCATCATCGGTCGCCCACGATGCACAGGACTGGCAGCTCCGGGACATCGAGGGACAACTCAACACCCAGGAAGCGGCAGTGCCGGGAGGAGCGTTCCCTCTCGGTCGAAGAGGTGTCGCTGCGCCGGTCCACGGGTATCTCGGTACTGTCTCCTGGACCCGAGCAGCTTCCAGCACCGGCACCCACACCGGCCCCCCTGCCTTTCCCGACAGAGGGCCTAGACGAGTGCCTCCGAGCCATCCTTCCTGGGATCCTGGAAGGGCTGATGCGCCAGGTTCTACCAGCCTCGGGGGTGCTTGCACCCCCGGCGCCGTTGATGGAGGCGCCAGTGGGCTCTGGCCCGATGATGAGGCCTCCGACGCCGCTTGCGGCACCGGTGTCGACCACCACTCAAGTGGAGTCGACATCGATGGAGGGAGCTTCGTCCCCGCCGGCGCGGGAGTCCACCACTCGACGCCATCATCGAGGATGTGGTTTCTCGCAGTCGAGACGGGCCCGGTTGCGGTCTGAGCTGAGAGGACACCGAGGAGGAGGCCTCGTGGGGGTAGGAGGAGGACCCCAGATATTTCTCCTCAGTCTGTGGGCCTTCCCTCCGACCCCACTCCTTCACCGGAGAGGAAGCTCTCGCCTTCTGAGAGCCTCTCCTTTGCCTCCTTTGTCAGGGATATGTCTATCAGCATTCCCTTCCCAGTGGTTACTGTGGATGAGCCGAGGGCGGAGATGCTCGAAGTCCTTGACTATCCATCACCACCTAGAGAGTCTTCCACGGTACCGCTGCACAATGTCCTTAAGGAGACACTGCTTCGGAACTGGTTGAAGCCACTATCTAATCCCACCATCCCCAAGAAAGCAGATTCCCAATACAGAATCCACTCAGACCCAGAGTTGATGCGGCTTCAATTGCCTCATGACTCAGCGGTCGTGGACTCTGCTCTCAAGAGAGCACGGAGTTTGAGGGATACCGCCTCGGCGCCCCCTGGGCGGGAGTCTCGCACTCTGGACTCGTTTGGGAGGAAGGCCTACCAATCTTCCATGCTCGTGACCCGCATCCAATCATACCAGCTCTACACGAGCATCCACATGCGGAATAATGTGCAGCAACTGGCGGACCTGGTCGACAAGCTCCCTCCAGAGCAGTCCAGGCCATTTCAGGAGGTGGTCAGGCAGCTGAAGGCGTGCAGAAAGTTCCTGTCCAGGGGTATCTATGACTCCTGTGATGTGGCATCTCGAGCTGCGGCCCAAGGTATAGTGATGCGTAGACTCTCCTGGCTGTGTACCTCTGACCTGGACAACCGTACATAGCAGCGGCTGGCGGATGTCCCTTGCCGGGGGGATATCATTTTCGGCGAGAAGGTTGAGCAGTTGGTGGACCAACTACACCAGCGGGAAACCGCTCTCGAAAAGCTCTCCCACCGGGCGCCTTCAGCATCCACCTCAGCAGGTGGATGTTTTTCCCGGGCCCGGCAGGCTGCACCCTACGCCTACAGCAAGCGTTAGTGTACACCCATCCGGCCCAAGGCCTCCTCAGGCACAGGGACAGTCCAGCTGCGCTCGTTCCCGTCAACAGCGTGCGCCTAAGCAGCCCCCTACGCCTCCACAGCAAAAGCAGGGGACGGGCTTTTGACTGGATCCATGGGAACATAGCCGCCATCAAAAGTATCCGTGCGGGCGGCCTGCCGGTCCGGGGGGAGGTTGAAAGTTTTTCACCAAAGGTGGCCTCTTATAACCTCCGACCAGTGGGTTCTCCAAATAGTGCGGTGCGGATACACCCTGAATTTGGTCTCCACTCCACCAAATTGCCCACCGGGAGCCCAATCTTTCAGCTCACAAGCAGGTACTTGCAGAGGAACTCTCCGCCCTTCTCAGCTCCAATGCAATCGAGCCCGTGCCACTCGGGCAGGAAGGGCAGGGATTCTATTCCAGGTACTTCCTTGTGGAAAAGAAAACAGGGGGATGTGCCCCATCCTAGACATGAGAGGCCTGAACAGGAATCTGGTGCGAGAAAAGTTCAGGATGTTTTCCTTGGGCACCCTTCTCCCCATGATTCAGAAAGACGATTGGCTTTGTTCCCTGGATTTAAAGGATGCTTATACTCACATCCCGATACTGCCAGCCCACAGACAGTATCTCTGATTCCGTCTGGGGACACGTCACTTTCAGTATTGTGTGCTGCCCTTTGGGCTCGCCTCTGCACCACGGGTGTTCACGAAGTGTCTCGTGGTGGTTGCGGTGTACCTACGCAAGCTGGGGGTGCACGTGTTCCCGTATCTCAACGATTGGCTAGTGAAGAGCACCTCAGAGGCAGGAGCTCTTCGGTCCATGTAGTGTACTATTCACCTTCTGGAGCTGCTGGGGTTTGTGATAAATTACCCAAGGTCCCATCTCCAGCCAGTTCAATCTCTGGAATTCATAGGAGCTCTGCTGAATTCACAGACGGCTCAGGCCTATCTTCCCGAGGCGAGGGCTCAGAATCTCCTGTCCCTCGCTTCCCAGACCAGAGCGTCTCAGCAGATCACAGCTCTGCAGATGTTGAGACTCCTGGGCCATATGGCCTCTATGGTCCATGTGACTCCCATGGCTCGTCTTCACATGAGATCTGCTCAATGGACCCTAGCTTCCCAGTGGTGCCAAGCCACCGGGAATCTAGAAGGTGTCATCCGCCTATCCATCAGTTGCCGCGCTTCTCTGCACTGGTGGACAAATCGGACCAATTTGACCCTGGGACGTCCATTCCAAATTCCGCAGCCCACGAAGGTGCTGACGATGGATGCATCTCGCCTGGGGTGGGGAGCTCATGTCGATGGGCTCCACACCCAGGGGGTGTGGTCCCACCAGGAACAAGATCTTCAGATCAACCTCCTGGAGCTCCAAGCGGTCTGGAACACACTGAAGGCCTTCAGGGATCGGTTGTCCTACCAAATCATCCAAATTTGGACAGACAATCGGGTTGCAATGTATTACATCAACAAGCAGGGGGGCACCGGATCTCGCCCTCTGTGTCAGGAAGCCGTCAGGATGTGGCATTGGGCCTGCCAGTTTGGCATGCTTCTCCAGGCCACCTACCTGGCAGGCCTAAACAACAGTCTGGCCGACAGGCTGAGCAGAGTCATGCAATCCCGCACGAGTGGTTGCTCCATTCCAGAGTGGTATGCAAGATCTTCCGAGAGAGGGGCACCCCCTCGGTGGACCTTTTCGCCTCTCAGACCAATCACAAGCTGCCTCTGTTCCAGACTACAGGCACACGGCAGACTGGCGTCTGATGCCTTTCTCCTCCATTGGGGGAACGGCATCCTGTATGCTTATCCTCCCATACCTTTGGTGGGGAAGACCTTGCTGAAGCTCAAGCAAGACCACAGCACCATGATTCTGATAGCGCCTTTTTGGCCCCGTCAGATCTGGTTCCCTCTTCTTCTGGAGTTGTCCTCGAAGAACCGTGGGGATTGGAGTGTTTTCCGACTCTCATTTCGCAGAACGATGGAGCGCTTCTGCACCCCAACCTTCAGTCTCTGGCTCTCACGGCCTGGATGTTGAGGGCGTAGATTTTGCTTCGTTGGGTCTGTCTGAGGGAGTCTCCCGTGTCTTGCTTGCTTCTCGAAAGGATTCCACTAAAAGAGTTACTTTTTCAAGTGGAGGAGGTTTGTCGTTTGGTGTGAGAACAAGGCCTAGAACCTCGTTCTTGTCCTGCACAGAACCTGCTTGAATACCTTCTGCACTTATCAGAGTCTGGTCTCAAGACCAACTCAGTAAGGAATCACCTTACTGCAATTAGTGCTTACCATTATCGTGTATAGGGTAAAGCTATCTCTGGAGAGCCTTTAGTCGTTCGATTCATGAGAGGCTTGCTTTTGTCAAAGCCCCCTGTCAAGCCTCCTGCAGTGTAATGGGATCTCAACGTCGTCCTCACCCAGCTGATGAAACTCCTTTTGAGCCACTGAATTCTTGCCATCTGAAGTACTTGACCTGGGAAGGTCATTTTCTTGGTGGCAGTTACTTCAGCTCGTAGAGTCAGTGAGCTTCAAGCCCTGGTAGCTCATGCTCCTTATACTAAATTTCATCATAACAGAGTAGTACTCCACACTCACCCTAAGTTCCTGCCAAAGGTGGTGGTGGAGTTCCATCTTAACCAGTCAATTGTCTTGCCAACATTCTTTCCCAGACCGCATACCCGCCCTGCTGAACGTCAGTTGCACACATTGGACTGCAAGCGAGCGTTGGCCTTCTATCTGGAGCGGACACGGGCCCACAGACAGTCCGCCCAATTGTTTATTTCTTTCGACCCCAATAGGAAGGGGGTCGCTGTCGGGAAACGCACCATCTCCAGTTGGCTAGCAGATTGCATTCCTTCACTTACGCCCAGGCTGGGCTGACTCTTGAGGGTCATGTCACGGCTCATAGTGTTAGAGCCATGGCAGCGTCAGTGGCCCACTTGAAGTCAGCCACTATTGAAGAGATTTGCAAGGCTGCGACGTGGTCATCGGTCCACACATTCACATCGCATTACTGCCTCCAGCAGGATACCAACGCGACAGTCGGTTTCGGGCAGTCGGTGCTGCAGAATCTGTTTGGGGTTTGAATCCAACTCCAGGACCCGATTTATTCTGTTCAGGCTGCACTCTCAGTTAGTTGTCTTCGTAGGTCAATTTTTGTTATGCCCTCGCCGTTGCGAGGTTCAATTGACCTGGATTCTTGTTTTGAGTGAGCCTGAGAGCTAGGGATACCCCAGTCGTGAGAACAAGCAGCTTGTTTGTCCTCGGAGGAAAACGAATGATACATACCTGTAGCAGGTGTTCTCCGAGGACAGCAGGCTGATTGTTCTCACCTACCCTCCCTCCTCCCCTTTGGAGTTGCATTTTTCCTCATTCCTTTGCTTGTCATTCAACTGAGTGGAAACGGTCGCGCACGGGCGGGAGACGGCCCGCGCATGTGCTGTGGGCGTGCCCTGTGTGCGGGAACTCACGCGAAGTTTTCTTTCCGGTTTGGAGGGGCTGCCGTGGACGTCAACCCAGTCGTGAGAACAATCAGCCTGCTGTCCTCGGAGAACACCTGCTACAGGTATGTATTATTCGCTGTTTCCGCAAAGTTTGGCTCACTTTTCTCAATGTATCAGCTGGCCTCTGGTTCCCATTTGCACCTGGGCTGTTATATGCTCTCTGCAGACCTTCTGTCCTTGCAGGCAGTGGAATTGCTATACTTGCTATTTCTTCTGGTTTGGCTGTCTTGAACTCAATAGAGCTAAGCTTCTAGAATCTTCTAAGCTTTCACCTATTGCTTGGGTTTAGTGGTCCCACTTCTGCTGTTGTCCTTAACACCTTTCCACAGGTTCAACAGTGCTTCATATTATGCATTCAGCTCAGCCTTATATCGTGGCTTTAGCCCAGATTTCATTTATAGATTCCACTTGGTTAGGCTTGTGCAAGCTTTTTGTCTGGATTTGGCATGGAAATAGCCTCTTAGTCTTCGCAGACTGAATTTGCCTTTCCCATATGGATTCATTGAGCCTAAGCTAAACCTCCTTGTTTTCTCTCGGGGCTAGTTTCTCAGATCTTTATAGCCTAACCTATTGATTTCAGGGGATAGGTTCAGTTGAGTCTGACCTACGAGTTCTGTTGTGTCAACCTCTTGCATTTTTGAGTCTGACTTTGCAGTTTGTAAAACTTCGCTTCATAGATTTAGTCCAGTTTATCCTTATGGTTTTGTGGCATTTAACTTCTCCCTTTTCTGCTGGGCTTGTCTCCTCCTGGTCTTGGCCGGGATTCATGGCTTAGACTCTGCTGATTACATAAGTACCGCCATACTGGGAAAAGACCAAGGGTCCATCAAGCCCAGCATCCTGTCTCCGACAGCGGCCAATCCAGGCTTCAAGAACCTGGCAAAACAAAACAAAAAGTTAATAATGTTCAATAGACTTTTCCCTCCGGAATCTGGCCAAAGACCAGCTGCTGTCACTACATTCTCCAGCAACGAGTTCCAGAGTCTAACTACACGCTCTGAGTAAAGAAAACTTTCTATTTGTTTTACATCTACCATATTCTAGCTTCATCTTGTGTCCCCTGGTTTTGTTGTTGTTTGAAAGTGTAAACAAACGCTTCACATCTGTCCGCTCTAATCAGCTCATTATCTTGTAGACTTATATAAAATATAAAAAGCACATTTTAACAACTAATCGCCATAGTCTTTTCCACTTAGTTTTAAAAGCTTTGTACCACAGCATTAACAGAATCTAACAAGCACTGCAGGATCTAGTTTAGTATTAAGTGGGAATAAAAAGAGAGGGGGGGGGGGAAAGCAAGCAGGACCTAGTTTAGTGTTATGGGGGGAATAAAAGAGAGAGACAGAGAAAAGCAAGCAACATTAACTAGTTGCCATAGTGTACAAACCCTTTTCCCATAGTTTTAAACTGAAATTTTCTCTAGAAATAGGCATTTTCCCCATAGTTTAAACTGAAATTTTCTCTAGAAATAGGCATTTTTCCCCATAGTTTTCAACTGAAACCTTTTCTAGAAGTAGAAACTAAACAGCCAAAAACTCTTGTTCTAAAAGGCAGTTATTTTCTGTTCCTTGGCTGCTGGAGAGGTAGCTCATCCAGCAACCTCAGTTAAGTGTTAACTAAGGTGTGGGGAAGTAGAATACTTGCATAGGTTGCTGAGTCAGCTTCAAAGAGCCTGTTTAAAAGAGGCCCTTAGATTCAAAACTATATAAAGAGTCAAGGTCCCACTGAACTTTCTTTCTGAGAAGTTCTGAGAGAAAAGGACATTTCTCTGGTAAGTGAATGCTACTTTGCTTTGTGCTTTGGGAACTTAAAGATTGGGGTTTAAAAGAGGAACTGTAGGTTACTGTTAGGCAAAATAAAAATATAAAAAGCAAATTTTAACAACTAATCGCCATAGTCTTTTCCACTTAGTTTTAAAAGCTTTGTACCACAGCATTAACAGATAGAATCTAACAAGCACTGCAGGATCTAGTTTAGTCTTCCCACCCACCCTCCCTAACACCCACCCACCCCTAGGACAACTCTTCAATTATAGTCAGTTATTGTAATTAGGGTAACAAGCAAGGAGTGCTCTTACAGAGTTTTAGATACGTTCCATTGCCATCTAAGAGGGAAACACTAAATAAATCATACAATGTACTATATAAACTAAACGACACTTTTAAATTAGGCTAATATCCTTAATACTGTAGCAAGTTTTAAATTATTGAAAAACTCAAAAACGCTAAGATGGAGTCAGCAGTCCAGCAGCGAGAGGAGTGCTATCCAATCTTTTGCATTGAGTGTCGCATGTATGATTATCTCCCAGTTGGTGAGATGTCATATGTGTGTGCCCGATGCAAAGAACGTGTCCGTTCTTTCGAGGCTAGAGTAGCAGACTTGGTGGAGCTGAGTGAGCAGAGAGGTACATAGAGGAGACCTACAGGGATGTTGTAGAGAAGTCCCACCTCCAGTCTGGTAGCCCTTGTGCTACCTTGGAGGAGGGAGGTCTCCTAGAAGGAGAGCATCACCCTGGTGAAGTAGGAAGTACTCTTGTAGCCAGTTCCTGCCCACCAGGGGATGTACTATCCTTTCGCACCGAGGATATGTCTCCAAGTACTGCCGGGAGGGAAAGCTTAGGATAGCCATTGTTGTTGGTGTGATTCGATCATTAGGCATATAAATAGCTGGGTGGCTGGTGGCCGTGAGGATCGCCTGGTGACTTGCCTGCCTGGTGCAAAGGTGGCGGATCTCACACGTTACCTAGATAGGATTTTAGATCGTGCTGGGGAGGAGTCGGCTGTCTTGGTACATGTGGGTACCAATGACATAGGAAAATGTGGGAGAGAGGTTCTGGAAGCCAAATTTAGGCTCTTAGGTAGAAAGATCAAATCCAGATCCTCTAAGGTAGCATTTTCTGAAATGCTACCTGTTCCACGCGCAGGGCCAAGACACAGGCAGAGCTCCGGAGTCTCAATGCGTGGATGAGATGATGGTGCAGGGAGGAGGGTTTTAGATTTGTTAGGAACTGGGCAACATTCTGGGGAAGGGGGAGCCTATTCCAAAAGGATGGGCTCCACCTTAATCAGGGTGGGACCAGGCTGCTGGCATCGGCATTTAAAAGGAGATAGAGCAGCTTTTAAACTAGAAATGGGGGGAAGGCCGACAGTCGCTCAAAAGCGCATGGTTCGGGATAAGGTATCTTGCAAGGATACCTCACAAACAGGGAAGATAGGGTTTCTGGATAATGAGTTTGCACAACAGACCATGGTAGGCCAGGTGCCCTTAAATACAACCAAAGATCAGACAAAAGATGGCAAATCAATAGTGTCAGGTACTAAGCATCATGCAAATAGGAACAACAAATATACTCTGAAATATCTATATGCAAATGCTAGGAGTCTAAGAAATAAGATGGGAGAGTTGGAATATATTGCACTAAATGAAAAATTGGATATAATAGGCCTGGTGGGGTACAAAGTATATCGTACTGATAGGGTGGATTGGACTGGTGGAGGGGTAGCATTGTATATTAATGAGAGCCTTGATTCAGATAGATTACAAATTCAGCAGGACACAATCACACCTTTGAATCATTGTGGGTTGAAATTCCATGTATAAAAGGGATAGGAGTGTACTACGTCTGCCTCCCCAGGATGAGCAGGTAGATGCAGAAATGATAAAAGAAATCAGAGACGCAAACAAAATGGGCAATGTGATAATTTATTTATTTTGTATTTGTTACATTTGTATCCCACATTTTCCCACCTATTAGCAGGTGGCTTACATAGTACCGAATAGGCATTTACCGATTCCGGTGTGAACAGATACAATGTGAGTAATAATTGGTGACTTCAATTATCCAAATATAGACTGGGTAAATGTAACATCGGGACACGCTAGAGAGGTACAATTCCTTGATGAAACCAATGACAGCTTTATGGAGCAGCTGGTGCAGGAGCCGACGAGAGAAGGAAAATTCTAGACTTGATCCTTAGGGAGCACATGATCTGGTGAGGGACATTATGGTACTCAGGCCGCTTGATAACAGTGATCATAATATGATCTGTTTTCATAGCAACCTTGAAGTAACTATACACAGGAAGTCAAATACATTAGCGTTTAACTTTAAAAAAGGAGACTGTGATAAAATGAGAAGAACGGTTAAAAAAAAACTTAGGGGGGCAACTGAGAGGGTAAAAACTGTACAACAGGCATGGACGCTGTTCAAAATACCATCCTGGAGGCCCAGGCCAAACATATTCCGCGAATTAGAAAAGAAAGACGGAAGTCCAAAAGACAGCCAGCGTGGTTGAAAAGTAAGGTCAAGGAAGCTATTAGGGCTAAAAGAAACGCCTTCAGAAAATGGAAGAAGGAACCGTCTGAAATAAGAAGAAGCAGCATAAGGAGCATTAAAGGCAAAAAAACATAGTAAAAATATTTTTCGGTATATTAAAAGCAGGAAGCCGGCAAAAGAATCGGTTGGGCCGCTGGATGACAGAGGGGTAAAAGGGGTGATCAAGGAAGATAAAGATGTAGTGGAGAGATTGAATGAATTCTTTGCTTCGGTCTTCACAGAGGAAGATTTGGGTGGGATACCGATGTCGGAAATGGTATTTCAAGCGGACGAATCGGAGAAACTTACTGACTTCACGGTAAACCTGGAGGACGTAATGGGGCAGTGCAGCAAACTGAAGAGTAGCAAATCTGCTGGACCGGATGGTATTCATCCTAGAGTACTGATTGAAAAATGAGCTTGCGGAGCTACTGTTAGTGATATGAAATTTATCCTTAACATCGAGCGTGGCACTGGTAGATTGGAGGGTGGCCAATGTAATGCCAATTTTTAAAAAGGTTCCAGGGGAGATCCGGGAAATTATAGACTGGTGAGTCTGATGTCGGTGCTGGGGAAAATGGTAGAGGCTATTATCAAAAACAAAATTACAGAGCACATCCAAGGACATGGATTACTGAGACCAAGTCAGCACGGCTTTTGTGGGGGGGAATCTTGCCTGACCAATTTACTTCAATTCTTTGAAGGAGTAAACAAACATGTGGACAAAGGGGAGCCGGTTGATATCGTGTATCTGGATTTTCAAAGGGCGTTTGACAAGGTACCTCATGAAAGGCTACAGAGGAAATTGGAGGGTCATGGGATAGGAGGAAATATCCTATTGTGGATTAAAAACTGGTTGAAGGATAGGAAACAGAGAGTGGGTTAAATGGACAGTATTCACAATGGAGAAAGGTAGTTAGTGGGGTCCTCAGGGGTCTGTGCTAGGACCACTGCCTTTTAATATATTTGTAAATGATTTAGAGATAGGAGTAACTAGCGAGGTAATTAAATTTGCTGATGACACAAAGTTATTCAAAGTCGTTAACTTGTGACAGGATTGTGAAAAATTACAGAAGGACCTTACGAGACTGGGAGACTGGGCAGCTAAATGGCAGATGACTTTTAATGTGAGCAAGTACAAGGTGATGCATGTGGGAAAAAAGAACCCGAATTATAGCTACGTCATGCAAGGTTCCACGTTAGGAGTTACGGACCAAGAAAGGGATCTGGGTGTCGTCGTCAATAATACACTGAAACCTGCTCAGTGTGCTGCTGCGGCTAGGAAAGTGAATAGAATATTGGGTATTATTAGGAAAGGTATGGAAAACAGGTGTGAGGATGTTATAATGCCGTTGTATCGCTCCATGGTGCGACCCGCACCTTGAGTATTGTGTTCAATTCTTGTCGCCGCATCTCAAGAAAGATATAGAGGGGCATAATCGAACGCCAACGCCCATGTGTAAAAACGTCCATCTCGGAGACGGCTCCGCGAAGAGGCGGAGCGAACCGTAAAATCGAAACGAGATGGCCGTCCATCTTCGGTTTCGATATACGGTTCGGCCCGCTGAAATCCTATCATTTGTGTTGACTCTAGAGATAGACTACACAAATGGTGAGATTGCTGGACCTAGATATGGCCGTCCGTGGTTTTTAGCGATAATCGAAACCGCTGCCGGCCATCTCAAAAACGGACCTAATCCAAGCCATTTGGTCGTGGGAGGGGCCAGCATTCGTAGTGCACTGGTCCCCCTGAGATGGCCTCTATGCCAGCCTCAAATATCATACCTAGCTCCATGACAGCAGTATGCAGGTCCCCAGAGCAATTTTAGTTTAGTTGGTGCTGTGCAGTCAGGGACGTCCAAAAAAAAAAACATGCAAGTGCAGTCAGGGACGTCTAAATTAAAACAATAGTAATAGGGGGATTCGAACCAGCCACCTTCTGATTACAAGACCTGTGCTCTAACCACCTGCACCACTTATTCAGCTGCCTAGACCTCCTTCCCTTTCCATTAAGTCCCTGCAAGATTCTGTCAGCCAATCACAGCTCGTTTAGCTGACACCAATGTCAGGTAAATGAGCTGTGATTGGCTGACAGAAACTTGGAGGGACTTAATGGAAAGGGAAGGAATGTCTAAGCAACTGAATAAGTGATGCAGTGGTTAGAGCACAAGTCTTGTAATCAGAAGGTGGCTGGTTCGAATCCCCCTATTACTATTGTTTTAATTTGGACGTCCCTGACTGCACTTGCATGTTTTTTTTTTCTTCCGATTTTTGCTCTCTGCATGGGTCCCGCGCAGCACCAACTAAACTAAATTGCTCGGGGGTCCTGCATACTGCTGTCATGGAGCTAGGTATGGTATTTGAGGCTGACATAGAGGCTGGAAAAAAATATTTAAACAGTTTGTTTTTAGGGTTGGAGGGGTTTAGTGACCACTGGGGGAGACAGGGAGATCATCCCCGATTCCCTCCGGTGGTCATCTGGTCAGTTTGGGGACTTTTTGGAAGCTTGGTCGTGAAACAACAGGACCAGCTTTGTGTGGACTAAATGCTCGTCGGGGACGTCTTGCTTCTTTCCATTATCAGGCGCAGAGGTCCATCTGTTAACCACGCCCCAGAAATGCCCCTGTCCCGCCCTTCGCTACCCGTTCGGCCACGCCCCGAGAATTCGCCCGTCCCTGTGACGGAAAGCAGTTGGGGCCGTCCAAATTCAGCTTTCGATTATACCTGTTTTGAGACGGACGTCCATCTCCCGATTTGTGTCGGAAGATGGGCGTCCGTCTCTTTCGAAAATAAGCTGGATAGTAGAATTGGAAAGGTGCAGCAAAGGGCGACTAAAATGATAGCGGGGGATGGAACGACTTCCCAATGAAGAAAGACTAAGGAGGCTAGGGCTTTTCAGCTTGGATAAGGGAGGAGGAGAGGCATGATAGAGGTATATAAATAATGAGTGGAGTGGAACAGGTGGATGTGAAGCGTCTGTTCACGCTTTCAAAAATCCTAGGACTAGGGGGCATACGATGAAACTACAGTGTAGTAAATTTAAAACAAATTGGAGAAAATGTTTCTTCACCCAACACATAATTAAACTTTGGAATTCGTTGCCGGAGAATGTGGTGAAGGCGGTTTAGCTTAGCAGAGTTTAAAAAGGGGTTAGACGGTTTCCTAAGAACAAGTCCATAAACCACTACTAAATGGACTTTGGAAAAATCCACAATTCCAGGAATAACATGTATAGAATGTTTGTACGTTTGGGCAGCTCGCCAGGTGCCCTTGGCCTGGATTGGCCGCTGTCGTGGACAGGATGCTGGGTTCGATGGACCCTTGGTCTTTTCCCAGTGTGGCATTACTTATGTAGTTATGTACTTATATGACTTCTATCATATCACCCCTCAGCCGCCTTTTCTCCAAGCTGAAGAGCCCTAACCTTCTCAGCCTTTCCTCATAGGGAAGTCGTTCCATTCCCTTTATCATTTTCGTTGCCATTCTCTGCACCTTCTCTAATTCCTTTATATGTTTTTTGAGATGTGGCGACCAGAATTGGACACAATACTTAAAATTCAGCTTCCTCTTGGTCTCAGCTGAGTTTGGCTACTCAGTCTGTTAGATTTCATTCATTGACTTAGCTGAGCCTTCTTTAGAATTACCCTCAGTGTCTGTTATAGCAGGTCTTGGCCTTTCCATTATTGCCCAGGCATACTTTCTCAGTGGAAATGATATTCCTCCGTAAATTGTCTGTAAATAAAATAGCAAATTTAAATAAAACCGAATCCTCAACTACCAGGAACGCCTTCAGAGATGGTCTTCCCTTAACAGCTTTTATCACAGGTTTCTCTCAATCCTCTGAAACAAGTCACAATAGAAAACTAAAAGAGAAAAAACTATTGTGACCAAAAAACAGAGGCAAAACAATTTACCAAATTCACAAAGACAAACTTCCCTTAAGAAAGCAACATTATGCTGAAAACATTATGCCTACATGTGCAAAGTAAAAAGAACTACAACTTAGCTTAAACAACTGGGTGATCGGTAGTATAAATGTATAAAGGTTTTGAGTTAAAAAAAACAAAATTCTGGTTGTTTCCTTCTTTCCCTGGGTTATTGGGGATCTGTTATTTTCTTTTATACCATCTTGCTTGGTCAGTAGAAAAACTGGATGGCTCAAGGTTGCATAGGATCTTATAGGATGATGTCACTCAATAGTTCTCAGTCTCCATATCTGCAGGTAGGTTATACAGTGGGGAAATAAGTATTTGATCCCTTGCTGATTTTGTAAGTTTGCCCACTGACAAAGACATGAGCAGCCCATAATTGAAGGGTAGGTTATTGGTAACAGTGAGAGATAGCACATCACAAATTAAATCCGGAAAATCACATTGTGGAAAGTATATGAATTTATTTGCATTCTGCAGAGGGAAATAAGTATTTAATCCCTCTGGCAAACAAGACCTAATACTTGGTGGCAAAACCCTTGTTGGCAAGCACAGCGGTCAGACGTCTTCTGTAGTTGATGATGAGGTTTGCACACATGTCAGGAGGAATTTGGTCCACTCCTCTTTGCAGATCATCTCTAAATCATTAAGAGTTCTGGGCTGGTCGCTTGGGCAACTCGCATCTTCAGCTCCCTCCATAAGTTTTCAATGGGATTAAGGTCTGGTGACTGGCTAGGCCACTCCATGACCCTAATGTGCTTCTTCCTGAGCCACTCCTTTGTTGCCTTGGCTGTATGTTTTGGGTCATTGTCGTGCTGGAAGACCCAGCCACGACCCATTTTTAAGGCCCTGGCGGAGGGAAGGAGGTTGTCACTCAGAATTGTACGGTACATGGCCCCATCCATTCTCCCATTGATGCGGTGAAGTAGTCCTGTGCCCTTAGCAGAGAAACACCCCCAAAACATAACATTTCCACCTCCATGCTTGACAGTGGGGACGGTGTTCTTGGGTCATAGGCAGCATTTCTCTTCCTCCAAACACGGCGAGTTGAGTTCATGCCAAAGAGCTCAATTTTTGTCTCATCTGACCACAGCACCTTCTCCCAATCACTCTCGGCATCATCCAGGTGTTCACTGGCAAACTTCAGACGGGCCGTCACATGTGCCTTCCGGAAGCAGGGGGACCTTGCGGCACTGCAGGATTGCAATCCGTTATGTCGTAATGTGTTACCAATGGTTTTCGTGGTGACAGTGGTCCCAGCTGCCTTGAGATCATTGACAAGTTCCCCCCTTGTAGTTGTAGGCTGATTTCTAACCTTCCTCATGATCAAGGATACCCCACGAGGTGAGATTTTGCGTGGAGCCCCAGATCTTTGTCGATTGACAGTCATTTTGTACTTCTTCCATTTTCTTACTATGGCACCAACAGTTGTCTCCTTCTCGCCCAGCGTCTTACTGATGGTTTTGTAGCCCATTCCAGCCTTGTGCAGGTGTATGATCTTGTCCCTGACATCCTTAGACAGCTCCTTGCTCTTGGCCATTTTGTAGAGGTTAGAGTCTGACTGATTCACTGAGTCTGTGGACAGGTGTCTTTCATACAGGTGACCATTGCCGACAGCTGTCTGTCATGCAGGTAACGAGTTGATTTGGAGCATCTACCTGGTCTGTAGGGGCCAGATCTCTTACTGGTTGGTGGGGGATCAAATACTTATTTCCCTCTGCAGAATGCAAATAAATTCATATACTTTCCACAATGTGATTTTCCGGATTTAATTTGTGATGTGCTATCTCTCACTGTTACCAATAACCTACCCTTCAATTATGGGCTGCTCATGTCTTTGTCAGTGGGCAAACTTACAAAATCAGCAAGGGATCAAATACTTATTTCCCCCACTCTATACCCACTCATTGGGAATCGTCTGAAGACATTTAAGGAAAGAAAATTAAGCAGGTAAGATCAAATTTCTCAGTGTGATTCTTAATAGTACCTATGTTACTGAAAACCACAGATTTCTTTTGTTTTTTCAGTAAGCTGTAACATAAATACCTATAATTCAAAATGATAGATACAAGATTTAATGATTACCTGAGGCTACGTTTTTGGAATTGAGCAGTGCTAAATAACCTATAGGCTGGTTGTGCCAGCACTGTATCACATTAGTGCACATATAGTTTAGTTGAACTAAGGCAGTTTTCTGGCTCAGAGCTTGTTGTGGGTAAAGAGGAAGGAAGGGAAGATCATCATTTGGGAAGATAAGTTAGATTAGATTTATTATTTATAACCCGCCCTTATCCAGGGCGAAGTATAAAATATACACACGCAAAATACATAAATCACACAGATCTAAAAAAAACCACAACAAAATATTACAAATTCATATCTACTTCATAGTCCATGAGCAGGCGGCAAGAAGGTCCTCAAGCACAAACCGCAACCTTAACCAGCAGTAACATTAAAAAGCCATACTCATCAAATGTGCCATCAGTTGACACTTAACGCCAACAAATGGGTCTAATGTTTCAGTCCAGTTGGCAATTTATTTCATTCGAGAGGCCCAGCAGTCGAAAGTGTTCCTTTTTTGGTCACATACAGTCAAAAGTGGTTCAAGGCAGGCACAACCAAATTTCCAGCATTCATTTACTGCAATGGGCTCTGTGGTACATACCACTGAATAGCATTCTTGAAATACACAGTAATGTCATGAAACAAGTGAAGAAACAAAAAAGCAACACTGGGCCTTCAGGATTGAGATGATCAAAGTCTCTTGTTTATTAATTGACTGATAGACCCAACACGGGCCGTTTTTCGGCGAACTAGCGCCTACCTCAGGGGTCAGCTAATCCTGATCAAAAAATTGTAGGTAGTACTGTCACAGTGTAGCACCTTTGATATGGAATAGAGTCTCAATTGCTCCGAGAGCAAAATCAGCATAGGACAACGCTGTCAGTTTAAAAAAAAACAGCTTAACTGACCCCTGAGGCAGGTGCCAGTGCGCCGAAACACGGCCCGTGTCGGGTCTGTCCATCAATTAATAAACAAGAGACTTTGATCATCTCAATCCTCTGAAGGCCCAGTGGTTGCTTTTTTGTTTCTGTATTATTTGTATGCTGTTTTACCCTCTCTTTTGTATCTGTGATGAAACAAGTGAAGACATGAAAATCTGTTGTGTTGAAAATAGTTTCTCCATATGATATTGGAAGAATTAGTAATGAAATGATTACTTAACAAGAAATAGATTTTGTGAATTGAAAACATATGACCCAACGTTAGAATCAAGTTAGGCGTTTAGAGAGTTAGTGAACAAAAGAGGGCCATTAACTCTCTAAATGACTAGACTTTATCCAGATAATAATGGGTCAGGTTAGGGGAGAAGTGGTGGGGGTGCTGGAAATTATCATTTTAGCAGTGATATTAGGCTGCTAAATGGATAAATTACCTGTTTAGTTTAGACTTGACAAATAGCAGGCCTAAATCTAAACAAATAGTGCAGACACAATTACCAATTAATACATATATTCTGCACAGCTACTTACATTCAAGCACTGCTATCCATATATGTTACGTGTCAGTAACATCACTTAGCTTAGTACAGTGACTGTGTAGGCTGGAAATTTACTCCATAGATTTTATTTTTGCAGTATTGTCATTTACATGAGCCATTACTTTTTGTATAGGCCAGTATATTGTGAGCACAATAGTCAAAGCTGACTGGGGCCATCCAAGATTTTCATTATTTGGGTAACGCAGCTGAAAATCACCAGACTGCACTGATGCTCTCCACATAGCATTGGGGTGGTCAGTGGGCTGAGCTGGATCTGCAAAGCTTTAGACAGGAAAAACTATCCCACGTTTTCCAGAATCATTATCACCACTATCCAGATATTGGTGGTGGCCAGTACCATGCCCAGATATTCTACACCAATGTCTGAATATTGGCCAGTGCTGAGTACAGCTTTAACCAATGTGACCAGCAATTAAAAGAAATTGTGGAGTTTCAATATTGCTTCATTTGTTTTCTTAGTGACCTGATGGGCAGATAATATTTTGGCCCATTTTGCTGTTGGATTACAGCACCATAACTGCTTAGCTTTTTCTCACATTTTTTAAATGCTTGCGTTGGCCATTAATGTAACAATCCTTGGCCAGAGGTCACAGACCCTTGTTCCTTGAGAACGGGTACAGCTCATCCTGACTAGAAATGGCAGTGTCCTTTTCCTTGGTGGCTTTGAATGTGCTCTGCAGCACTCCTTAGCTCAGCTGGTCCAGGGGAGCTGAAATCAGGCCTTGGAAGTATATGCATAGCTTACCACAGCAGCTGGTGCTCGGTGTACAGTAGATAGGCAGCCAGAGCAACAAGACGGTCTTGAAGGTAAAACACACACATCACCATTTATTAAAAGCAGAATTCTATAATGTAGTTTTTGTACATGTCATCATTGTAGATGCCAAGAGGAAATTTAGAAACTGTTCATCATAGAGCTCTCGTTATGGCACAGATTCGGAAGTGGCTGGACAAGGTGAGTGATTTAGTACTGCACATGCTTTGCATCTTAACAATCCAAATTGATAACTAGCAGTGCCCACCACTAAGCCTATTAATGGGCTGGGAAACAGGGTGGGAGAGGGGTCTTTTTTTACAAGATTGTCTGTGAGAGAAAGGCAGAATGGAGCAAGATTTCCCTTCCTGTATAGATGGGGTGGAGCTGCTGTTGGGATCTTATGGTAACCAGTTGGTGAGAGGGGATGTGAGTATTGTATTTAGCTGTAACAGGCTTTTTCAGTTGGGAGGGATGGGGGTGCAGGGAAGGGTCAACCAGCAAGACGTGCACACATGTTAGGGATGAGGGCTTGCACCTTAATCTGCAGAGCACTGCTTGAGATGTTGTACTGGCAGTTTTTTAGGAATCTGTAGTATGCCTGCAGAGAGGCAGGCTTGACAGAAATCTAAAAATGCTGAGAAAAATGTTCAGACATTGCACAGGGAGATGTTCCTTAGGGGCTGTAAAAAGCAAGATTTACACAGTTCTGAAAAATACACCACATATGTTAGAGAAGTGGTGGAGGCATTGGCTTAGGCAGATTCTTTTTTTTTTTTTTTCATGAAGTTGCCAGAAGAGATGGGGAAGGGGGAAATGTATCTTACACCTAGGAAACGAGTTGCTTGAGAATGAGGGCTTGCACATTTAAAATCACTCTAAACAGTCACACTTATAAATAAAAATGAGAGGTTTTCAAGTCTTGCACAATGAGAGAGCAGTTGACATAGTTCTTTTGTACGAGTTCTGTTTAAAGCATAAAATGTATTTTTCTCCTGCCAGCAAGGCAAAGGGGATGGACACAGGAGGGAAAAAAATCAGCACTGCACACAGTTTTAGAAC
Source organism: Microcaecilia unicolor (assembly GCF_901765095.1). NCBI lineage: Eukaryota > Metazoa > Chordata > Amphibia > Gymnophiona > Siphonopidae > Microcaecilia > Microcaecilia unicolor. The sequence goes on along the minus strand of NC_044032.1, from coordinate 323,017,973 downwards.
AAAAACAGCACTGTAGGAGCAGCAGCTCCCAAACCAGAGGGGGAGCTGCCTGTTCGAGCATTCCGTTTAAACTGTAAAATGTATTTTTTTTTCATGCAAAGTGAAATTGTGTTTTGTGTGCAGAGGCAGTGGCGTACCAAGGGGGGGGGGGGGGGGGGGGGGGGGGGCGGTCCGCCCCGGGTGCCGGTGGGGGGGGGGTGCTCCGCTCCCGCCACCTCCCATGGCCGTTCCCACGGCGCCGCACATTTAAAAAACCCGGCGAAGCAGCGTCGCAGGCAGCGCCTCGTGCCCTGCTTGTAAAAAAAAAAAAAAATCAAATCTCCTTCCTCCTTCCCCTCCTTGTCTTGACGTCGACCTCACAATTGATTGGAAGGCCCGAGTCGACGTCAAGACGAGGAGAAGGAAGGAGATTTGATTTTTTTTTACAAGCAGGGCACGAGGCGCTGCCTGCGACGCTGCTTCGCCGGTTTTAACGGGACTGAGGTGGGGAAGGAGAGGGGCGAAAGGGACTCGGGTGGGGGTGTTCAGAGGGGAGAAGGGGACTGGGGTGAGGATCTCAGAGGGGAGAAGGGGAGGGGAGAAGGGGACTGGGTGAGGATCTCAGACAGGGGAGGGGAGAAGGGGACTGGGGTGGGGGTCTCAGAGGGGAAAAGGGGAGGGGAGAAGGGGACTGGGGTGGTGATCTCAGACAGGGGAGGGGAGAAGGGGACTGGGGGGGGGGTCTCAGAGGGGAGAAGGGGAGGGGAGAAGGGGACTGGGATGGGGGTGTTCAGAGGAGAGAAGGGGACTGGGGTGGGGGTCTCAGACAGGGGAGGGGAGAAGGGGACTGTGGTGTGGGGGTCTCAGACAGGAGAAGGGGAGGGGAGAAGGGGACTGGGGTGGGGGTGTTCAGAGGGGAGAAGGGGGCTGGAACTGGGGGCTGAAAAAAGGGGCAGAGAGAGAGAGGGGACAGATCCTAGATGGAAGGGAGAGCGAGAAGGAGGGCAGACCCTGGATGGATGGGAGAGGGAGGGCAAATGATGGATTGAAGGGGCAGAGAGAAAGGGCAGGCAGTGGATGGAAGGGACGGCAGAGAGGGCAGACACTGGATGGCAGAGAGAGAGAGAGAGTGAAGACAGATGCTGGATGGAAGGAAGACGGTGAAAAGAAGATGAGGAAAGCAGAAACCAGAGACGACAAATTGTAAATAAAATATATTTTTTTATTTTTTTTGCTTTAGGATAAAGTATTGTAGATGTGTTAAATGTTTATAATAGAACATGTAAATAAGGTAATCTTTTATTGGACTAATTTTAATACATTTTGACTAACTTTCGGAGAACAAAACCCCCTTCCTCAGGTCAGGATAAGATACTGTAACAGCACTATACTGTACTGACCCGAGGACGGAGGTTTTGGCCTCTGAAAGCTAAATGTATTAGTCCAATAAAATGGTATTATTTTACTTTCTATATTTGTTTTATTTCTATTTGTTAATTTGTAAAGTGGTGATTGGTACTTGTTAGGTTTTTTTTCAAATTTACATCTGCTGTCTTTATATTTTGCACAGTACTAGGGGACAGTTTCTGTTTCTGTGGTGTTGCATTGTATGCAGAGTCTGGCATTGGGGGTTCAGTTAATTTTTGTCTAAATAGAAAGTTTATGATTACTTATTCTATAGTGGATTAGGGTGTATCTGTGTTTGTGAAAAAGACATGGCTTTCAGTTGGGCATTGACTGTGCAGGATCTACGATCTGTACTATTCTGTCTGGTTTCGTTTTACAATAGGTGAATTGATGTTCTAGTGCTCACTGTAGTATTTAAGATGCTTTCCTTTTCCTTGTGTGACTCGTAGAAATGACTGCTTATGGTATGGTAGAATTGCTCTATAGGTCCTGAGTGTTTTGTATTCTCGGCATGCCTAGTACTGGATTTGGGGGGGGGGTGGGGGTGTTAAAAAATGACCGGCCATGGGTGTCAACTACCCTAGGTACGCCACTGTGCAGAGGTATCGATTAGGGCATCAGTTTTTTAAGGGTGTTTGTTTTTGTCAGGCGAGGTAAGGCAGAGAGACCATGGGGGGGAAATCAGTGAATCTCTGTGAGTGCTGCTGGGGCTGCCCCTTAATGAGTGAATCTTGCATTCTTTAACAGAAGATCTGTTTAACAAAACAGGATGTTTGCAGAGGGACACAGTATGTGGAGAGGGAGTCTGGCCATCCAGCATTTCAATATGAAGCCATGAAAGAAGTGAGGGCAAATGCATGAGTTGTCCTATCCTGCATTCTTGTAACAGAATATATGTATAGTAAAATAAAATGGAGGGGGTAGTGAATGGGATTGGTGCATGCTGTCCCTAAAAGCTGACAGAATTGTATGACGCAGAAATCCTGTGCCCCTGTGCTTGAAAAAAGAATGAGAGAGAGAAAAAACAGCTAGTCTGAAGACAGAAATGTCCTTTCATTCCTGAGAGAGATGGAGCAGTGAAATTCTCAAGTTGGGGGGGGGGGGGAGCTGAATTATCCCAGTTTGTTCAGTAAAACAGACACATAAATGAACCCAACTGAGAATGCTCACTGCCTGTAGTTTCTGTGCAAATTACTCATGCTCCTCCAAGTCTGAAGGTGGTGTGTCTTGTGAGTAGTATAAAACAGGAACTGACCCTATGGGCACCGCCATCTTGGATTTGTGCCTCTGAAAGTAATTGTGGGACCACAGTCTTCCTGCACACACTGTCGGCTCTGCTGGCCCTCTGCTGCGGAACAGGAACTTGACCCCAGAAAGGATAGGGGACCGCCAGAGCCAACAGTCAACGCAGTGACTGGTGTAAGTTTGCTGCTGCTGTTCTGGTCTGGGCAAGAAACAGCAGCAGCTGAGGGTGAGGAGCAGAAAGTATGATTTGGTGGAGGGGAGAGAAATACCACTGCATGAAAGGCGAGAGAGAGGGAGAAGCTGGATGAAAAGAGAGGGAGGAAGAGGTGCTGGACTGAAGGATGGTGAGAGACAGATGGGGCTGGACTTAAGGATGATAAGAGGGCCTAGTTCAGTCTTAGAACAAAAAAATATAAGAGGTAGTCGGGGAAGGAGGGTTCCAAGATGGCGACGATATAGGTGGGCTTTAAGGAACGCTCTTCTACGGACTTCATAATTCGTTAATAGCATTCGAGCATGCCGAAGAGGAAGGGGAAGCTGAAGGGACCTCCTCTCCCGAAGCCTGAATCCCCACTTGTTCGTCAAACCTCCATTACAGCCTTTACTGTCTCTACCCCGATTGCAGACGTCTCTGCTTCCAGGGCTAGGAAGAGCCCCGGATTAGAAAGTGAATATTCGCTTAGCCGATGGGACCAGCTACCCCTTCACTTCCACAACCAGTTGAAGCTGCAGTTCCGAGACTATATTCAAATGAATTCTCGAAGGGGAGGCGAGCTTCTTCTTTGACGGTGTCGAGTGAATTATCTGCCGAAGGCCCGTCTCCACAGCCCGTGGAGAGGATACAGCATATCTTGCCTATGGCATCAGAGGATGCACAGGGGGAGCTTATTTCCACAACTTATACTCAACATGAGATTGATTTATGTGCCTCAGCGATTCAACCATTGACAAGACCACAAGAAATATCGCTGGAAACTATTTGGACTGCCCTTGAAACCCTGCATAAGGTTTGTTCTTCTTTTGTCTCAGTTTCCTTGAATAATTCTGTGCAAACAAGAGAGGCTAAGAACATTATTGAAACTATTTCCACTAAACAAAATAAGTTGGAATCAGATATGGTTAAATTTCAAGAGAATCAAGCTCAGTTTGCAGGGGATAGATTACTATTGCATCGCAAGATAGAAAACATAGAGAATGCAATGAGAAACTTAAATTTACGCATACTTAATTTTCCTTAGTCAAGATTTATTTCACCAAGAGATATGTTCCAAAGATTTCTAAAGGAGAACTTTTAATACTCAGAACAGTCTTTTCCACCTGTTCAAAAGTTATACTATATGACAACCATGCTGAACCAACAAAAAATCAAGAGAAACAGGATGATCGACCTCAACAGGAAATCTCATTGGACAATTTAGATATTTCCATTTTATTAGAGCAATCGGAGGAAGAAGTCAAAACTAGAGCTACACTCTTCGTTTGTATTTTTACAGGCTAAAGAAACCTTATTGAGATTGTATTTTCAAAAAGCCCAGCCTAATTTTTTAGGAGGGAAAGTATTGATTTTTCCTGATATTTCCAAATGGACCCAGGAAAGGAGAAAAAAATTCCTAGAAATAAGACAAGAGGCTTCATTATTGAATGTTCGTTTCCAACTACGATTCCGTGCAAGTGTATTCTTTTCTTCAAAGATAAGAAATATGTGTTTTTGAACCTCTCCAAACTGCGCAGTTTTCTGAATGCTCAGGGTACTATTGGTGGAGATCCAAAATGTATAGCTGTTCAGGTGTTTAATGGGGCAAGACTACCTAAATTTTTCTTGTAAATTGTTACCTTTATATTCCAACTTATATAAACTTATATGGAAAGCGATGGCCACAAATTCTCGCAGTCTAAGCAATAAAGTTCATGACCTTCAAGCCCTGATGTTGGAGGCAGACTTAGACATTGTTGCAATCACGGAGATGTGGCTAAATGGTTCGCATGAATGGGATGCAAACATACCAGGCTATAATCTGTTTAGGAAGGATAGAGAGAGTCGTAAAGGTGGAGGAGTAGCTCTATATGTGAGAAATGATATCACAGCGACCGAAATGACAGGGACCTGGGGAAAGGAAGAAGCGATATGGATCACCTTAAAAAGAGAGGATAGAACCTCTATACATGTGGGTGTTGTCTACAGACCTCCAAAACAATTGGAGGAACTAGATAAAGACCTGATCGCAGATATTCAAAAGTTGGGAAACAAGAGAGAGGTGCTGTTGCTGGGAGATTTCAATCTGCCGGATGTAGATTGGAAGGTTCCGTCTGCGGAATCGGAAAGAAGTAGAGAGATCGTGGATGCTTTTCAAAGCGGTTTGCTCAGACAAATGGTGACGGAACCCACGAGGGAGGGAGCGACACTGGATCTGGTGCTCACAAATGGGGATAGCGTGTCAAATATCCGAGTGGGTGCCCACCTGGGCAGCAGTGACCATCAAACGGTTTGGTTTGATACTACTACTACTAAGCATTTCTATAGCGCTGCCAGGGATATTACAGCTAAAGTGGAGAGTGGCCACTCAAAACTCAAAGTTCTGGATTTCAAGTGTGCTAACTAGTAAAATGGGGGAATACCTGAGGAAGGACATGATGGGCTGGGAGGAAATACGAGAAGTGGAAGGACAGTGGTCCAGGCTGAAAGAAGCTATAAATAGGGCCACGAACCTTTATGTAAGGAAAGTAAATAAAAAGCAAGAGAAAAAGGAAACCAATATGGTTCTCCAAGCAAGTGGCTGAGAAAATAAAGGCTAAAGAGTTGGCGTTCCAGAAATACACAAAAACTCAGGAAAAGGAACACGAGGAGGAATACAGGATGAAACTGAAAGAAGCCAAGAGAGAGATACGTCTGGCAAAAGCGGAAGAACAAATGGCTAGAAATGTAAGGAGGGGTGACAAAAATTTCTTCAGATATATAAGTGAAAGGAGATTGACTAAAAAGGGAATTGTGAGACTAAAAGATACTGCGAACCGCTATGTGGATAATGATGAAGGAAAAGCAAATTTGCTAAATAGATACTTTTGTTCTTTTTTCACAGAAGAAAATCCTGGAGAAGGACCGCGATGGACTGCAAAAAGTACAAATGAGATTGAAGTGGATAGAGTACCGTTCATGGAAGAGAGTGTGTATGAACAGCTTGAAAAGCTAAAGGTGGATAAAGCCATGGGACCGGATGGGATCCACCCCAGGATATTGAGGGAGCTCAGAGAGGTTCTGGCGGGTCCTCTTGAAGATTTGTTTAACATATCCTTGCAGACGGGAGAGGTTCCGAGGGATTGGAGAACGGTGGAGGTTGTCCCTCTTCACAAGAGTGGTGATAGGGAAGAAGCTGGAAACTACAGGCCAGTAAGCCTCACTTCTGTTATTGGAAAAGTAATGGAAGCCATGCTGAAGGAAAGGATAGTGAATTTCCTGGAAGCCAATAAGTTGCAAGATCCAAGACAACATGGTTTTACCAAAGGGAAATCGTGCCAAACGAATCTCATTGAGTTGTTTGATTGGGTGACAGGAGAATTGAATCAGGGACGAGCTATGGACGTAATCTACTTAGATTTCAGCAAGCTTTTGACACGGTTCCCACAGGAGGCTCTTAAATAAACTGGATGGGCTGAAGATAGGACCCGAAGTGGTGAACTGATTAGGAACTGGTTGACGGACAGAAGCCAGAGGGTGGTGGTGAATGGAATTCGCTCGGAGGAGGGAAAGGTGAGTAGTGGAGTGCCTCAGGGATCGGTGCTGGGACCGATTCTGTTCAATATATTTGTGAGTGACATTGCCAAAGAGTTAGAAGGTAAGTTTGCCTATTTGCGGATGATACTAAGATCTGTAACAGAGTGGACACCCCGGAGGGAGTGGAAAACATGAAAAAGGATCTGAGGAAGCTAGAAGAATGGTCTAAGGTTTGGCAATTAAATTCAATGCGAAGAAATGCAAAGTGATGCACTTAGGGAATAGAAATCCACGGAAGACGTATGTGTTAGGGCGGGGAGAGTCTGATAGATACGGACGGAGAGAGGGATCTTGGGGTGATAGTATCTGAGGGTTTGAAGGCGACGGAACAGTTTGACAAGGCGGTGGCCGTAGCTAGAAGGTTGTTAGGCTGTATAGAGAGAGGTGTGACCAGCAGAAGAAAGGAGGTGTTGATGCCCCTGTATAAGTCTTTGGTGAGGCCCCACCGTAGAGTACTGTGTTCAGTTTTGGAGGCCGTACCTTGCGAAGGATGTAAAAAGAATTGAAGCGGTGCAAAGAAAAGCTACGAGAATGGTATGGGATTTGCGTTACAAGACTTATGAGTAGAGACTTGATGACCTGAACATGTATACTCTGGAAGAAAGGAGAAACAGGGGTGATATGATACAGACATTCAAATATTTGAACGGTATTAATCCGCAAACGAACCTTTTCCGGAAATGGTGGTAGAATGAGAGGACATGAAATGAGATTGAAGGGGGGCAGACTCAAGAAAAATGTCAGGAAGTATTTTTTCACGGAGAGAGTAGTGGATGCTTGGAATGCCCTCCCGCGGGAGTGGTGAAATGAAAACGGTAACGGAATTCAAACACGCGTGGGATAAACTTAAAGGAATCCTGTTCAGAAGGAATGGATCCTAAGGAGCTTAGCCGAGATTGGGTGGCAGAGCCGGTGGCGGGAGGTGGGGATAGTGCTGGGCAGACTTATACGGTCTGTGCCAGAGCCGGTGGTGGGAGGCGGGGCTGGTTGTTGGAAGGCGAGGATAGTGCTGGGCAGGACTTATACGGTCTGTGCCCTGAAAAGGACAGGTACAAATCAAAGTAGGGTATACACAAAAAGTAGCACATATGAGTTTATCTGTTGGGCAGACTGGATGGACCATGCAGGTCTTTTTCTGCCGTCATTACTATGTTACTATAACTTCATAAGTACATACATAAGTATTGCCATACTGGGAAAGACCTAAAGGTCCATCAAGCCCAGTATCCTGTTTCCAACAGTGGCCAATCCAGATCACAAATACCTGGCAAGATCCCAAAAAGTAAAAAACATTTTATACTGCTTATCCCAGAAATAAGAAGTGGATTTTCCTCAAGTCCATTTAATAACGGTCTATGGACTTTTCCTTTAGGAAGCCATCCAAACTTTTTTTAAACTCCAGTAAGCTAACCGCCTTTACCACATTCCTTTGGAATGTATTATCAAGGAACCCTCCAATTGTGTGGAGGAGTGGCCTAGTGGTTAGGGTGGTGGACTTTGGTCCTGGGGAACTGAGTTTGATTCCCACTTCAGGCACAGGCAGCTCCTTGTGACTCTGGGCAAGTCACTTAACCCTCCATTGCCCCATGTAAGCCGCATTGAGCCTGCCATGAGTGGGAAAGCATGGGGTACAAATGTAACAAAAAAAAATTGTGGACTAATCAACCAAGTAGAAATATTTCTTTCTTAAATTTTTCTGATTTGTTTTCTACTATTTTGGTGTATTTCTTTCGAAGATTGTTGTATCTTTGTAAAATTTAAAGCCAAACAGCTCAGAATATTGCCGCCAGACTCATATTTGGAAAAACCAAATACGAAAATGCAAAACCCTTAAGAGAGAAACTTCACTGGCTCCCACTTAAGGAATGCATTGCATTCAAAATCTGTACGATTGTACACAAAATCATCCTCGCAGACGCCCCAATCTACATGCTAAACCTCGTGGACCTGCCTCCCAGGGAACGCCGTAAGATCATCCCGCAAATTCCTCAACCTGCACTTCCCAGCTGTAAAGGACTAAAATACAAGCTGTTACACGCCACCACCTTCTCTTACATGAGCACGCAGCTGTGGAACGCACTGCCTACAGCCCTTAAAGCTTAAAACTAACTTCCGCAAATCTTTGAAGACACATCTCTTCAACGAGGCATATTAAGAGAACCACACCCTGTACAACATTACCAAACCAATATTTCCAATTATTAAAGTCCCACCTTTCACACTATCCTGTCTAACACCTTCGTTCTCTCTTCCCTTACTTAATCTCTAAACAATACTAAGTGTATCTTATATCATGTAATGACTATGCCATAACAAACTATGTAGCCACATTGAGCCTGCAAATAGGTGGAAAAATGTGGGATACAAATGCAATAAAATAAATAAATTAATTAAAAATTAAAAAAAAATATATAAAAATAAAAGCGAGAGAAGCAAGCATTATTAACTAGTTTCCATAATGTATACCCATTTCCCCATAGTTTTAAACTTACATTCTACCTCTAGAGATGTTTAACAGCCAAGAGGTATAAAAAAGATAGTAGCAAGGCTTAAACTGTTTCTAAAAGAAAGTTATTTTCTGTTCTTGCCTGCTGGAGAGGTAACACTGCTACTGACCTGAATTAGGTGTTAATTAAGGTGTGTGAGAGAAGAATTATTTGCAAAGGTTACTAAGGGCAACCTGAATACTGGGCTAGCTTCAAAGGGTTTGTTTGAAACAGTCTCCTTAGAATCCGAACTATATAGCGAGGAAAGGTCCCACTTAATTTTCTTTCTGAGAAGTTCTGAGTGAAGAGGACATTTCTGTGGGTAAGGACCATTATTTTATTCTGTGCTTGGTAATTTAAAAATTGGGTTTAAAAGAGGAATTGTAGGACATTGATAACACAAAATTTAAAAAAAAAAAGCAAACTTTATTAACTAGTCTCCATACCCTTTTTTCCCCATAGTTTTTTTTTATTATTTTATTTATAACAATTTTATACATATAGTCAAGTATTTAAAACTTCTAAATTTTCTGCCACAGCATTAACAGATAATGCCTAGTGGGCACAATAGGACCTAGTTCAGTCTTAGAAAAAGAAATAAAAGTAAAGACAGAGAAGCAAGCATTATAACTAGTTTCCATAGTGTACAACCCTTTTCCCCATAGTTTTAAAACTATGGGGAAAATTATTCCCACTATTCGATTCCCACTTCAGACACAGGCAGCTCCTTGTGACTCTGGGCAAGTCACTTAACCCTCCATTGGCCCATGTAAGCCGCATTGAGCCTGCCATGCGTGGGAAAGCGCGGGGTACAAATATTTAAAAAAAAAACTTAAATTTTTCCACATCATTAACAGATCAGTCCTCATTCACACCCACCCTCCCCAGCTCCAACCCACCCCTAGCTCAACTCTTCATTTATAGTAAATTATTCTAATTAGACAAGAGGGGAGTTTTCTTTAGCGTTTTAATTGTTTAATTAGTTTCAGAGAAGCACAACACAAAATTACACCCGTCTTAAGGCTCTTTATATACAGTGGTGGAAATAAGTATTTGATCCCTTGCTGATTTTGTAAGTTTGCCCACTGACAAAGACATGAGCAGCCCATAATTGAAGGGTAGGTTATTGGTAACAGTGAGAGATAGCACATCACAAATTAAATCCGGAAAATCACATTGTGGAAAGTATATGAATTTATTTGCATTCTGCAGAGGGAAATAGTATTTGATCCCCACCAACCAGTAAGAGATCTGGCCCTACAGACCAGGTAGATGCTCCAAATCAACTCGTTACCTGCATGACAGACAGCTGTCGGCAATGGTCACCTGTATGAAAGACACCTGTCCACAGACTCAGTGAATCAGTCAGACTCTAACCTCTACAAAATGGCCAAGAGCAAGGAGCTGTCTAAGGATGTCAGGGACAAGATCATACACCTGCACAAGGCTGGAATGGGCTACAAAACCATCAGTAAGACGCTGGGCGAGAAGGAGACAACTGTTGGTGCCATAGTAAGAAAATGGAAGAAGTACCAAATGACTGTCAATCGACAAAGATCTGGGGCTCCACGCAAATCTCACCTCGTGGGGTATCCTTGATCATGAGGAAGGTTAGAAATCAGCCTACAACTACAAGGGGGGAACTTGTCAATGATCTCAAGGCAGCTGGGACCACTGTCACCACGAAAACCATTGGTAACACATTACGACATAACGGATTGCAATCCTGCAGTGCCCGCAAGGTCCCCCTGCTCCGGTAAGGCACATGTGACGGCCCGTCTGAAGTTTGCCAGTGAACACCTGGATGATGCCGAGAGTGATTGGGAGAAGGTGCTGTGGTCAGATGAGACAAAAATTGAGCTCTTTGGCATGAACTCAACTCGCCGTGTTTGGAGGAAGAGAAATGCTGCCTATGACCCAAAGAACACTGTCCCCACTGTCAAGCATGGAGGTGGAAATGTTATGTTTTGGGGGTGTTTCTCTGCTAAGGGCACAGGACTACTTCACCGCATCAATGGGAGAATGGATGGGGCCATGTACCGTACAATTCTGAGTGACAACCTCCTTCCCTCCGCCAGGGCCTTAAAAATGGGTCGTGGCTGGGTCTTCCAGCACGACAATGACCCAAAACATACAGCCAAGGCAACAAAGTAGTGGCTCAGGAAGAAGCACATTAGGGTCATGGAGTGGCCTAGCCAGTCACCAGACCTTAATCCCATTGAAAACTTATGGAGGGAGCTGAAGATGCGAGTTGCCAAGCGACAGCCCAGAACTCTTAATGATTTAGAGATGATCTGCAAAGAGGAGTGGACCAAAATTCCTCCTGACATGTGTGCAAAACCTCATCATCAACTACAGAAGACGTCTGACCGCTGTGCTTGCCAACAAGGGTTTTGCCACCAAGTATTAGGTCTTGTTGCCAGAGGGATTAAATACTTATTTCCCTCTGCAGAATGCAAATAAATTCATATACTTTCCACAATGTGATTTCCGGATTTAATTTGTGATGTGCTATCTCTCACTGTTACCAATAACCTACCCTTCAATTATGGGCTGCTCATGTCTTTGTCAGTGGGCAAACTTACAAAATCAGCAAGGGATCAAATACTTATTTCCACCACTGTACATCTGATATCCCTAGTACTTTAAGAAGTTTTAATTAAACAACTGTATAATATTAAGATGCTGATAGTAGTCCAGCAGCGAGAGGGGTGCTATCCAGTCTTTTGCATTGAATGTCACATGTATGATTATCTCTCAGTTGGTGACAGGTCAAATGTGTGTGCTCAATGCAAAGAGCTCCTAGCTCTGAGAACAAATCTGTTCTCTTGAGGCTAGAGTAGCAGACTTGGAGGAGCTGAGGGAAACAGAGAGGTACATAGAGGAGGCCTACAGCGACATTGTAGAGAAGTCCCACCTCCAATCTGGCAGCCCCTGTGCTTCCAGAGGGAGGGCTTCTAAAAGGAGAGCATCACCCTAGTGCAGCTGGCAGTAATCCTGTAGCCAGGACCAGCACACCAGGGAATGCGATATCCTCTCGCACTGAGCATGTCTCCAGGAGCTACTGCCCAGGAGGGAAGAGTTAGGACAGCTGTTGTAGTTGGTGATTTAATCATTAAGCATGTAGATAGCTGGGTGGCTGGTGGACGTGAGGATCGCCTGGTCACTTGCCTGCCTGGTGCGAAGGTGGTGGACCTCACATGTCACCTAGATAGGACTTTAGATAGTGCTGGGGAGGAGCCAGCTGTTTTGGTACATGTGGGTACCAATGACACAGGAAAATGTGGGAGAGAGATTCTGGAAGCCAAATTTAGGCTCTTAGGTAGAAAGCTCAAATCCAGAACCTTTTCTGAACTGCTACCTGTTCCATTTGCGTGGTCCAAGAGACTGGCAGAGCTTCAGAGTCTCAATGCATGGATGAGGCAATGGTGCAGGGAGGAGGGTTTTAGATTTCTAAGGAACAGGGCAACATTCTGGGGAAGGGGGGAGCCTGTTCCGGAAGGATGGGCTCCACCTTAACCAGGGTGGGACCAGGCTGCTGGCATCAGCATTTAAAAAGGAGATAAAACAGCTTTTAAACTAGATCGTGGGGGAAGGCCAACAATCATTCAAAGATATCAGCAAAACATGGAAGATAGGGTATCCCAATAGCGAGATTGCAAAAGAGAGACCATAGTAGTTCAGGTGACCTTAAGTAAAAATCAGACAAAAGATTGCAAATTAACACTGTCAACTGCTGAGCAGGATGTAAATAGGAACAACAAAAATAGTCTCTATGCAAGTGCCAGAAGCCTAAAAAATAAAATGGGGGAATTAGAATATATTGCACTAAATGAAAGATTAGATATAATAGGTATCTCTGAGACCTGGTGGAAGGAGGATAACCAGTGGGACTGTCATACAAGGGTACAAATTATATCGTAGTGATAGGGTAGATCGAATTGGTGGAGGGGTAGCTTTGTATGTTAAGGAGGGACTTGAATCAAATAGATTGAAAATTCTGCGGAAACAAACACATCTTGGAATCCATATGGATTGAAATTCCATGTGTAAAGGGGAAAAGGATAGTGATAGGAGTGTACTACTGTCTACCTGGCCAGGATGAACAGACAAAGTAGAAATGTTATCAGAAATTAGGGAGGCTAACAAACGGGCAACACAATAATGGGTTATTCAATTACCCCGATATTGACTGTGTAAATGTAACATCAGGGCATGTTAGGCAGGTAAAATTCCTTGACAAATCAAGGACTGCTTTATGGAGCACCTGGTACAGGATTCAGCAAGAGAAGGAAAAATTCTAGCCCTAGTCCTTAGTGGAGCGCATGATCTGGTGCAGGAGGTACTGGTGCCAGGGCCTCTTGGTAACAGTGATCGTGATATGATCAAATTTGATATTGGGTTTGGAGTAAGTACACACAGGCAATCCAATACGTTAGCATTTAACTTTCAAAAAGGAGACTATGATAAAATGAGAATAACGGTGAAAAAAAAAGGAGAAGCTGCAAAGGTCAAATATTTACATCAAGCTTGGATGCTGTTCAAAAATACCATCCTGGAAGCCCAGGCCAAATATATTCCATGTATTAAAAAAGGAGGAAGGAAGACCAAACGACAGCCAGCATGGTAAAAAGTGAGGTGAAGGAAGCTATTAGAGCTAAAAGAAATCCTTCAGAAAATGGAAGAAGGAACCGACTGAAAATAGTAAGAAACAGCATAAGGAATGGCAAGTCAAAAGCAAAGCGCTGATAAGGAAGGCAAAGAGAGAGTTTGAAAAAAAGATTGCATTGGAGGCAAAAACACATAATAATTTTTTTAGGAATATTAAAAGCAAGAAGACGGCAAATCGGTCGGACCGCTAGATGACCAAGAGGCATATTTTCAAAGCACTTTGGGAGGCTAAGTTCCATAGGTTTCTATGGAACTTTGGGAGGCTAAGTGCTTTGAAAATGAGCCTCCAAGGGGTAAAAGGGGCACTCAGGGAAGACAAGGCCATAGCGGAGAGATTAAATGAATTCTTTGCTTCAGTCTTGACCGAGGAAGATTTGGGAGAGATACTGGTGCCAGAAATGGTATTCAAAGCTGACGAGTCAGAGAAACTGAATGAAATCTATATAAACCTAGAGGATGTAATGGTGCAAATTGACAAATTGAAGAGTAGCAAGTTGCCTGGACCGGATGATATTCATCCCCGAGTACTGATAGAATTGAAAAATGAACTTGCAGAACTATTGTTATTAATATGTAATTTATCTTTAAAATCAAACATGGTACCGGAAAATTGGAGGGTGGCCAATGTAATCCGATTTTTAAAAAAGGTCCCAGAGGTGATCCGGGAAATTATAGACCAGTGAGCCTGGTGTCAGTGCTGGGAAAAATGGTAGAGACTATTATAAAGAACAAAATTACAGAGCATATTGAAAAGCATGAATTAATGAGACAAAGCCAATGTGGATTTAGTGAAGGGAAATCTTGCTTCACCACTCTATTACATTTCTTTGAAGAGGTGAACAAACCTGTGGATAAAGGTGAGCCAGCTGATATTGTGTATCTTGATTTTCAGAAGGCGTTTGGCAAAGTACCTTATGAAAGACTCCAGAAGATATTGGAGAGTCATGGGATAGGAGTTAATGTTCTATTGTGGATTTTAAACTGGTTAAAAGAGAGAAAAAAGAGAGTAGGGTTAAATGGTCAGTATTCTCAATGGAGAAAGGTAGATAGTGAGATTCCCCAGGGGTCTGTGCTGGGACTGCTGCTTTTTAACATATTTATAAATGATCTAGAGTTGGGATTAACTAGTGAGGTAATTAAATTTGCTGACAACACCAAGTTATTCAAAGTTGTTAAATTGCGAGAGTATTGTGAAAAATTATAAGAGGACCTTATGAGACTGGGAGTCTAAATGGCAGATGATGTTTAATGTGAGCAAGTGCAAAGTGATGCATGTGGGAAAGAGGAACCCAAATAATAGCTACGTAATACAAGGTTCCGCATTAGGAGTCACCGACCAGAAAGGGATCTAAGTGTCTTCATTGATGATATGGCGGTTAAGAAAGCAAATAGAATGTTAGCTATTATTAGGAAAGGAATGGAAAATAAAAATGAGGACATTATAATGCCTTTGTACAGTGGTGTGCTGGTAAATTTTTAACAACAGGCTCTCTCCCCAGTCCACCTCGGCGCCCCCCCCCCCCCCCCCCCCCCCCCGTCCACCACTGCGCCCCCCGTCCACCTCGGCGCCCCCCCCCCAAAATTGCAGAGCTGGCTATAGCAGGGGGGGGGGGGCAATGCATTACTCTCTCCACAGGAAACAAATTTAAATGATCCCAGGTTCCAATCTAATTCATGTTTAATGTGGGATAAAATGCCATAAATAAGTAAATAAATATAAACTTTTAATGTTGAGCACCTGATTCTCAAAGTGAACATATTCCAAACACTATAATGAAAATAAAATGATTTTTTTTCTACCTTTGTTGTCTGGTGACTGTTTTTCTGATCATGCTGGCCCAGTATCCGATTCTGCTGCTATCTGTCCTCCTAACTCCATTTCCAGGGCTTCCTTTCCATTTATTTATTTCCTCCTTTCTTCTTCATTTCTGGTCCTCAGCTTCTGCCTATTTTTTTCATCCATGTGCAGTTTTTCTCCTCTCTTCCTTTTCCCTCATCTCATCTCCTTCCTCACTCTTCTCTCCCCTCCATCCATGTCAGCATTTCTTCTCTCTCCCCTCCTCTCCCCTACCCTGCATGCACCCATACCCAGCGACCCTCCTCTGCCCTGCCCTGCATGACCCAGATATGCCTTCCTGAACAGGTTTGTTTTTAGTCCTTTCCGGAAGTTTAGGTGGTCGTACGTTGTTTTTACTGTTTTGGCATTACGTTCCATAGTTGTGCGCTTAAATAGGAAAAGCTGGATGCGTACGTTGATTTGTATTTGAGTCATTTGCTGCTTGGGTAGTGAAGATTTAAGTATGTTCGTGCTGATCTTATTGTGTTTCTGGTTGGCAGGTCTATTAGGTCTGTCATGTATCCCGGGGCTTCGCCGTAGATGATTTTGTGAACCAGGGTGCAGATTTTGAAAGCAATACGTTCTTTGATAGGGAGCCAGTGCAGTTTTTCTTGGAGGGGTTTGGCGCTTTCAAACTGCGTTTTTCCGAATATAAGCCTGGCTGCTGTGTTCTGAGCGATCTGAAGTTTCTTTATAGTTTGTTCTTTGCAACCCGCATAGATTCCGTTGCAGTAGTCTGCATGGCTTAGTACCATTCATTGGATGAAGTTGTGGAATGTTTCCCTTGAGAAGAATGGTTTCACATGTTTAAGTTTCCACATTGAGTGAAACATTTACTTTATGGTAGATTTTGCTTGGTTCTCTAGTGAGAGGTTCCGGTCGATTGTTACGCCAAGAATTTTCAGGCTGTCTGTGATAGGAAGGGTATAACCTGGAGTGTTTATATTTATGGGTTTATATGTGTTGTATTGGGATGAGATGATGAGGCAGTGTGTTTTTTATGTGTTGAGTTTTAATTAGAATGCGTTTGCCCATGAGTCCATGATGTTCAAACTGAGCTTGATTTCATTGGTGATTTCTGCCAGATCATGTTTGTAGGGGATATAAATTGTGACGTCATCAGCACGTATGAATGGGTTAAGGCCTTGATTGGATAGGGACTTGGCTAGTGGGATCATCATGAGGTTGAAAATGATTGGTGATAGTGGTGTTCCTTGCGGTACTCCACAATCTGGTTTCCAGGGTGATGATATGTTTGTGTTGGCTTTCACTTTATATGTTCTTGTGGTTAAGTAACCCTTGATCCATTTGAGTGTATTTCCGCTGATTCCGAAGTAGTCTAGGAGTCTTAGTAATATATTATGGTTGACCATGTTGAATATGCTGGACATGTCAAATTGTAGGAGAAGTATACTTTTACCTATTGCTATTTACTGATTGAATTTTGTTAAGAGAGTAAGTAATACTGTTTCGGTGCTGTGTAGGTGGCGGAATCCTGATTGTGATTCGTGTAGTATTGTGAATTTGTCTATGTAATTATTAAGTTGTTTGGTTACCAGGCCTTCCATTAATTTGACTATCAATGGGATAGATGCTACTTGACGGTAGTTACATAGTAACATAGTAACATAGTAGATGACGGCAGAAAAAGACCTGTAAGGTCCATCCAGTCTGCCCAACAAGACAAACTCATATGTGTATACCTTACCTTGATTTGTACCTGCCTTATTCGGGGCACAGACCATACAAGTCTGCCCAACAGTATTTCCCGCCTCCCAACCACCAGTCCCGCCTCCCATCACCGGCTCTGGCACAGACCGTATAAGTCTGCCCTCCACTATCCTCGCCTCCCAACCACCAACCCCTCTTCCCCCCACCTGCTCTGCCACCCAATTTCGGCTAAGCTTCTGAGGATCCATTCCTTCTGCACAGGATTCCTTTATGCATATCCCACGCATGTTTGAATTCCGTTACCGTTTTCATCTCCACCACCTCCCGCGGGAGGGCATCCACCACCCTCTCTGTGAAAAAATATTTCCTGACATCTTTCCTGAGTCTGCCCCCCTTCAATCTCATATCACGTCCTCTTGTTCTACTGCCTTCCCATCTCTGGAAAAGATTGGTTTGCGGATTAATACCTTTCAAATATTTGAACGTCTGTATCATATCACCCCTGTTCCTCCTTTCCTCCAGGGTATACGTGTTCAGGTCAGCAAGTCTCTCTTCATACGTCTTGGAACGCAAATCCCGTACCATTCTCATAGCTTTTCTTTGCACCGCTTCCATTTTTTTACGGCCTCCAAAACTGAACACAATACTCCAGGTGGGGCCTCACCAATGACTTGTACAGGGGCATCAACACTTCCCTTCTTCTGCTGATCACACCTTTCTTTATACAGCCTAGCAACCTTCTCGCTACGGCCACCGCATTGTCACACTGTTTCGTCGTCTTCAGATCCTTGGATACTATCACCCCAAGATCCCTCTCCCCCTCAGTACCTATCAGACTCTCACCACCTAACACATACGTCTCTCGTGGGTAGTTGATAATGTCGTTTATTTTTTTCTTAGTGTCTTTTGTTATTGGGGTGAGTAGGATGTTGCCTTTTTCTTTTGGGAAGGTACCTTGTTGAAGCATGAAGTTTCCTTGTCATCAGCAGCAGATGAATCCATTACGAATGGGTTGTGTCCACCTACCAGCAGGGGGAGAGAGAACACTGAAAACCATAGTGCCTCTAGTACAGCTAGCTCCATCTGCCTCTCAGTATTTCTCTATCTCCCAGCAGGGTTGGACGCAGCTTGTTCAGCTCCTTGTTGATTCTGCCTGGGGTGGCTCCTCTGCTTTTGCCAGTTATAGCAGGGGTGTTCTGACTAAGTGGAGCCCACTTTAAAGGCACATAGGTTCGCCCTTTCCCTGCCTTACCCTTCCCCCTGTGTGGATGCAGGATATAGGTTCGCCCTTTCCCTGCCTTTCCCACCCTCTTCTGCCTCCGGAGTACCTCTGTAGCTGTTTGCCTCCAACTTTCCTCACATTGTTAAAAAAAAAATCGCTCTTTGACAGCGCTGCTATTTCTGAGGTGTTTCCTGATTTTGCAGCGTGACCGGAGCTCGTGGACTCGGTCCTTTGAAGTAAGAGCGGTACTCAGCTCCTCCAGGGAGGACCCGCGGACTACGTTCCGATCGGTGTGATTTTGGTGCGAAGCGTCCATTTTGAATTTTATTCCGCCGTTTTTCAGCGATGGCTGCTGAGGGAGTTAAGCGCTGTTCCTGTTGTGGCAAGCGCAGATCAGCAGCGGGGCTCTGTAAAACGTGCTGTTTAGACGATAGAGCCAGTACGAGCATGGCGAGCGAGGAATCTTCCCGCTCGATGGAGCTGGCAGAAGGCACCATCTGGAAGCGCCGCTTGGCTCAACCCCCGCGGTTACGGAGGAGTCTGAGAGCAGAGGGGCGCCTTGGGCCGAGGCTACCAGAGGAGCTCCGTTCCCCGTGGCTCCTACTTCGGAGACGGGAGGTCAGGGTGAGTTTTTCTCCCCTGAGTTTGTGCTTATTTTATATAAAGCCTTCATGCTGAAAAGAGCTCTGCTGCAGGTGTCTGACACTGCTTTGCTACCTGTCCGCCTCCGACTGATGATGGCCAGGGCTGATATCAGACGTGATTCCCCTGAGCGTTGGATGCACGCTAAGCATAGACGGGTAAATTCCCCGTCGGAGAGTGGCGCACCCCCCCCCCCCCCCCCCCCCCCCCCGGTGGTCGGGCTGTGGGGACTCTGAGGGATCTGGCAGGCCTTCGTGGTCTGAGGAGCCAGAGGAAGGTGCCGGTTTGCCACTGGATCTGGATGATCCCACTGCGGTGAGGATTTTCCACCGCGATGAGCTGCCAGCGCTTATCTCTGATGCCTTACAGGCCCTCTCTATTGATGATCCTGTTAAAGGCGAGGCCTCCTCTGGTAATCCGAGGATGGTGAGTACTAAGAAGCCTGCTCGAACCTTTCCTTTGCATGACTCCATCCAAGAGCTTATTTCTGCTCAATGGGCTTGACCCTGAGGGGCCCTTGAAAGTGGCCAGGGCGATGGGCCATCTTTACCCTCTGAGTGAGGAGCACTTGGCCCGTTTTGGGATGCCTAAAGCGGATGCCTTAGTCACGGTGGTGACAAAAAAGACCACCCTCCCAGTAGAGGGAGGGGTCGCCCTGAAGGACATTCAGGACCGGCGGCTGGAATCAGCGCTAAAACGGTCCTTTGAGATTTCGGGCCTAGCCTTAAGGGCGTCTGTTTGCAGTTCTTACGCAGCTCGAGCCTGCCTCTCTTGGTTACAACAGGTAGTGGAACAGCCCATGGATGGTGCGGAGTTCCTCGCTGAGGTTGCACCGCGAATGGAGTCACCCTTGTCATTTTTAGCTGACACCCTCTATGATCTGGTCAGAGCTTCGGCTAAACAGATGTCTGTGGCGGTGTCCGCCGGCCGCCTTCTATGGCTACGGCATTGGGCAGCTGACATGGCCTCCAAGCAAAGGCTGGTGAAGTTGCCCTTTTGGAGCCTTCTGTTATTTGGAGAGGAGTTGGAGAAGATTATTAAAGACCTGGGGGATGCTAAACCCCAGAGGTTACCTGAGGATACGCCGCAGCCTTCTTCCAAGGGTCAGGTGGAGTGCTCTGCTGGGTTTACTCAACGTGCCTGTTTTCAGCGGAGGAACTCCTTTCGCTCGGACAAACGCTCCGCAGCGGCAGGCTCAAGGCGAGGAGTTCAGGGCCCTCCTCCACAATGATGGGACGCCGGTCCACTCCTCCTTTACAGCTATAGGAGGACGCCTTTCCCTCTTTTTCGAGGAGTGAACCAAGATTACCTCAGATCAGTGGGTCCTGGACCTGATCAGAGAAGGTTACCGATTGGAATTCGGTGCCCCGGTGAGAGACGTGTTTGTGGAGTCCCGATGCGGCACTGCCATCAAACGGGCGGCGGTAGAGGACATCTACAAGTCTTGTTGCACCTTGGAGCAGTGATCCCTGTGCCTCTCGCCGAACATGGCTGCGGTCATTACTCCATTTATTTTGTGGTGCCGCGAAAAGGCGGGTCTTATCGGCCCATTCTCGACTTAAAGAAAGTCAACGAGTCACTAAGAGCGCAGCATTTTCACATGGAAACCCTGCGCTCCGTCATTGCGGCAGTTCAGCCAGGAGAGTTCCTCACGTCTCTTGACCTGAAAAACGCTTATTTGCACATTCCTATGGCCCCCGCACCAACGGTTCCTCCGGTTTCCGGTGTTGGGAAAACATTTCCAGTTTCAGGCCTTGTTTTTTGGCTTCGTCACAGCTCCTTGAACCTTTTCCAAGGTAATGGTGGTAGTAGCTGCCTTTCTCAGGCGAGAGGGTATCTGGGTTCACCTGTACCTCGACGACTGGCTCATCAGAGCGGACTCTGCAGAAGAGAGTTGTCATGTAACAGCCAGAGTGGTCTCAGTACTGCAGTCTCTGGGCTGGGTCGTCAATATACCCAAAAGTCACCTGACTCCCCTCTCAATCTCTAGAATATTTGGGGGTCCGGTTCGACACGGCCTCAGGGTTTGTCTTTCTACCTGACCAAAGGCAGTGCAAGGTTCAGAATCAGGTCCGTCTGCTCCTGCGGATGCCTTGCCCGCGAGCTTGGGACTTTGTCCAGCTGTTGGGGTCGATGACGGCCACCTTGGAAGTGGTGCCATGGGTGAGAGCGCACATGAGACCTCTGCAGATTGCCCTGGTTCAACGATGGTCTCCTATGTCCCAGGATTATCAACGCAGACTCACGTGGCTCCCTGCTGCCCGACACTATGGAGTGGTGGCTCTCAGACAGCATGCTGCGGTGAGGAATGCCACTAGCGCTTCCCGATTGGTGCCTGGTAGTAACGGATGCCAACCTGAAGGGCTGGGGAGCACATGGCCAGGGAAGCTATGCCCAGGGTCTGTGGACACCCGAGGAAACGGAGTGGTCCATCAATCGCTTGGAACTGAGAGTGATATTCCAGGCTCTTCTGGCCTTTCACAAGACTCTGGAGGGACTGGCTGTCAGAGTTCTGTTGGACAACACGACAGCAGTGACCTACATAAATCGTCAAGGCGGCACTCAGTGCCAAGCACTGGCCGCAGAGGCCGCTCAGATATGCCACTTGGCCGAGCTACTTCTGTCAGCCGCTCACATAGCAGGTCAGAGCAACGTGTGAGCCGATTTTCTAAGCAGGTATCAAATCGACCCTGTGGAGTGGGAACTGGCAGACGAAGTGTTCCTTCAGATCTGTGCCAAATGGGAAATGCCCGTAGCTGATCTTATGGCCTCAAGCACAAATGCCAAAGTCCCGTCCTTTTTCAGCAGATGGAGAGATCTTCGCTCGGCGGGGTTGGATGCCTTGGCTCAACCCTGGCCTCCGGCCTCCTGTATGTGTTCCCTCCTTGGCCCTTAATAGGACGACTCTTCCTGCGAATTCGGCTGCATCAAGGAGTGGTGATCCTAATTGCCCCGGATTGGCCCAGGCGGCAGTGGTATGCGGACCTCCGGCGGATGCTGGTGGAGGCTCCCCTTCCATTGCTTCTACTACTACTACTAACTAACATTTCTAAAGCGCTACTAGGGTTACGCAGCGCTGTACAATTTAAACATAGAAGGACAGTCCCTGCTCAAAGAGCTTACAATCTAAAGACAAGTGAACAATCTAGAGGACGAGTGAACAGTTAATCTGATAGGCTGGATAGATTGGGGCATTTTATATTTCTCGAGCGGTTAGGCGCCGAAGGCAGCATTGAAGAGGTGAGTTTTAAGCAGAGATTTGAAGATGGGTAGGGAAGGGGCATGGCGTATGGGTAAAGGAAGATTGTTCCAGGCATAGGGTGAGGCAAGGCAGAATGAGCGGAGCCTGGAGTTGGCAGTGGTGGAGAAGGGTACTGAGAGAAGGGCTTTGTCCTGTGAGCGGAGGTTACGGGCGGGAACATAGGGGGAGATGAGGGTGGAGAGGTAGTGAGGAGCCGCAGACTTGAGTGCATTTGTAGGTAAGGAGGAGGAGCTTGAATTGTATGCGATATCTGATCGGAAGCCAATGAAGTGATTTGAGGAGAGGGGTGATATGAGTATATCGGTTCTGGCGGAATATAAGACGCGCGGCAGCGTTCTGAATGGATTGAAGGGGGGATAGATGGCTGAGTGGGAGGCTGGTGAGGAGTAAGTTGCAGTAATCAAGGCGAGAGGTAATGAGAGCGTGGACGAGAGTTCTGGTGGTGTGCTCAGAGAGGAAAGGGCGAATTTTGCTGATGTTGAAGAGGAAGAAGCGACAGGTCTTGGCAGTCTGTTGGATATGCGCAGAGAAGGAGAGGGAGGAGTCGAAGATGACTCCGAGGTTGCGGGCAGATGGGACGGGGAGGATGAGGGTGTTATCAACTGAGATAGAGAGTGGAGGAAGAGAAGAAGTGGGTTTAGGAGGAAAGACGAGGAGCTCGGTCTTGGACATGTTCAGCTTCAGGTGGCGGTTGGACATCCATGCCGCAATGTCGGATAAACAGGCCGATACCTTGGCCTGTGTCTCCGCGGTGATGTCAGGTGTGGAGAGGTATAGCTGGGTGTCATCAGCATAAAGATGATACTGAAAACCATGAGACGAGATCAGCGAGCCCAGGGAAGAGGTGTAGATTGAGAAGGGGTCCAAGGACAGATCCCTGAGGAACTCCAACAGATAGTGGGATGGGAGTGGAGGAAGATCCATGGGAGTGTACTCTGAAGGTGCGGTGGGAGAGATGAGGAGAACCAGGAGAGGACAGGGCCTTGGAACCCAAAAGAGGACAGCGTGGCAAGAAGTAAATCATGATTGACAGTGTCAAACGCGGCGGAAAGATCGAGGAGGATGAGGATGGAGTAGTGACCTCTGGATTTGGCCAGGAGCAGGTCATTGCAATCTTTAGAGAGTGCCGTTTCAGGAGTGCAGAGGGCGAAAACCGGATTGAAGTGGATCGAGGATGGCATGAGAGGAGAGAACATCAAGGCAGCGGCTATGAACGCTCAATTAGTTTGGAAAGGAAGGGTAAAAGAGAGATGGGGCGGTAGTTGGAGGGGCAGTTAGGGTCAAGTGAAGGTTTTTTGAGGAGAGGTGTGACAACGGCGTGCTTGAAGGTGTCAGGGACAGTTGCAGTGGAGAGAGAGAGGTTGAGGATGCGACAGATGGCGGGGGTGACAGTATGGGAGATGGTGTTGAGTAAGTTGGTGGGGATGGGATCAGAGGAACAGGTGGTGCATTTCGAGGAGGAAAGAAGGCGGGAAGTTTCATCCTCGGTGATCTCAGGAAAAGAGGAGAAAGAGACCTGGGTAGGTTGGTTGAGGGAGAGGGTTAAAGGGTGAAGAGGAGGTGGTGGCTTGGTCGTGAACTCAAGGTTGATCTTTTGCACTTTGTCGCGGAAATAGTCGGCCAGTGATTGAGGAGAGAGAGAAGGGGGAGTAGGAGCGGGGGGCACTTTTAGGAGGGAGTTAAGGGTGGTGAAGAAACGACGAGGGTTGGAGCTGAGAGAATTGGTCAATTGGGTGTAATAGTCCTGTTTTGCACGGAATAGGGAGGAGTGGAGGGAGGATAGCATGAATTTGTAGTGGAGGAAGTCTGAAAGGGTACGAGATTTCCTCCAGAGGCGCTCAGCGGATCGGGTGCAGGAGCGAAGGTAACGGATGCAAGGAGTCAGCCAGGGCTGGGGATTGGTCCTTTTTGTGGGACGGGAGATGGATGGCGCGAGGGTGTCCAAAGCAGAGGAGAGAGCGGTATTGTAAGCGGAGACCGCTTTGTCGACAGTTGCGGAGGACGTGATGGAGGGGAGGAGATTAGAGATAGTAGATGATAAGGTGGACGGGTCAATAGCCTGGAGGTTCCTGGAGGTGGTGGTTAAAGTTGGACGGGGTGGAGGGGGGGGGGGTGAAGAAGTGTGAATGTGATCAGGTGATGGTCGGAGAGAGGAAGAGTTGAGACGTGGAAATTGGAAGGTGAGCCGGAGGAGGAGAGGACGAGGTCAAGACAATGGCCGTCACGGTGAGTAGGGGTGGTGGAGCACAGCTGGAGGTTGAAGGAGGATGTTAGGGTGAGGAACTTAGAAGCATGGGGGTCGGATAGGTCATCAGCATCTACGTTAAAGTCTCCGAGAATGAGGGACGGAGATGAGGGGTCAAGAAAGACAGAGAGCCAAGCATCAAAGTCTGTAAGGAAGGAAGGGAAGGATTTATCAGGGGGGCGGTAAATGACTGCCACTCTGAGTGGTAGCGGGTAGAATAGCCGGATGGAATGGGCTTCAAAGGATGAGAAGCAGTGAGACTGCGGAAGGTGGAGGGGTTGGAAACCACAGGAGGGTGAGAGTAGTAGCCCAACACCTCCGCCGCGGCCAACTGGGCGGGGCGTGTGGGAGAAGAGATAGCCTCCATGGCAGAGGGCTGCAACTAAGGCAGAGTCTTCTGGGGAGATCCAGGTTTCGGTTAGGGTGAGCAGTTGAAGGGAGCGAGAGATAAAGAGATCGTGGGTGAGAGACAGTTTGTTGCAGACTGAGTGGGCATTCCACAAGGCGCATGAGAAGGGGAGGGAGGAGGGGGGAAGGAGGGGAATAGAGACGAGATTGGAGACATCCCGGGATCGTTCGCAGGGATAGGACGGGGACAGGTGAGGGGGACCTGGATTAGGGTTAATGTCTCCCGCGGATAGCAGGAGGAGGAGCAAGAGAGTGCGGCGGAGGTCGGGCGATGAAGACGGGGTGTACTTAGGAGGAAAGGGGATGGGTTAATGGCAGGAAGGAAGTGCCGAAGGTTGAGAGCTAGGAAGGAGGAGGGGGACAAGAGGGATGGTGAGGTGAGGGATGGAGGTGAATAGGGTATTGCGGTGGCGGGCAGGGTGGGAGGGCAGCGGGTAGTTCTAATGGTAGACAGTGGGAGTGGGGGGGGGAAAGAAGATTAGGAAGGGACAGGGCAAGGAAGAGAACATGGACAGGGGCCTTAGGTGGTGAGTGAGGTGTAACAGGTGACTGTATAGTGACTGAGGTGTTAAGCAGTTAACAGGTGTTAATGGGTGACTATGTAATGACTGAGGTGTTAAGCTGATAGATAGGGCTTGAAGCTAGGTTTTGGGTTGGCGATTAGGTAAGTCAATGGCTGATAAGCTAGCAGGCAGGTAGGTAAGTCAATGGCTGAGAGGCTCGCAAGCAGGCAGGCAGGTTACTCGATTTGTTAACAGGCAGATGGATTGTAGCAAGCTGGAACAAGCTGAAGCAAGCAGGAACAAGCCGGAACAGGCAGGAACAGATGGACAAGCTGGAACAAGCAGGAACAGATGAACTGTGTCAGGATGAGCAGACGGACAAGCCGGGATCAGGAAGACTGGAACGAGCTGGAACACGCTGGAGCAGAAGAATCGGAGTAAGCAAGGAGAGGCTGGGTCAGGCAGGCTGGAACACACTGGAGCCGATGGACAGCAGGGGGAAGGCTGGATTGGCGGCTGGAACTAGCTGGACACGCTGGATCCGGTGGACTGGGGCAAGCCGGAAGAAGCTGAATCAGGCGGACTGGAACACACTGGAGCCGATAGACTGGAAGGATCAGGCGGACTGGAACAAGCTGGGCTCAGGAGAACTGGAACGAGCTGGAACACGCTGGCTGGATCAGGCGGGCTGGAGCCAATGGACTGGAACAAGCGGGCTGGAACACGCTGGAGCCGATGGACTGGAACAAGCGGGGGAAGCTGGGTCAGGCGAACTGGAACAAAGTGGGATTAGGAGGACTGGAACAAGCTTGAACACGCTGGAGCGGATTGACTGGAGCAAGCAGGGAGAAGCTGGATCAGGCGGACTGGGACACACTGGAGCCGATGGATTGGAATAGGCAGGGGGAAGGCTGGAACGGCGGACTGGAACAAGGTGGATCAGGAGCGCTGGAACGAGCTGGATCATGCTGGAGCCAGTGGACTGGAGCAAACACGGAGAAGCTGGATCAGGCGGACTGGAACGCAGTGGAGCCGATAGACTGGAACAAGCAGGGGGAAAACTGGAAAACTGGTACCGAACCTGTTGACGCAGGGCCCGGTGACCATTTAGGATCTATGCCGCTTTGGTCTTACGGCATGGCTATTGAGAGGGCGCAATTGAGAGACAAGGGCTATTCTAACAAGGTCATCTGCACTCTCTTGCAGGCCTGCAAGCGTTCCACTTCCGTGGCCTATGCTTGGATCTGGCGCCAGTTTGAGGCTGGTGTGCTTCTAAAGCGATCACACCCATGCGGGCTTCTGTCTCGCTGATAGTTGACATTTTGCAGGATGGTGTACAAAAAGGCTTGGCCTATAATTCCCTGTGTGTTCAAGTGGCAGTGTTGGCATGTTTTCGGGGGAAGGTCTCGGGCCTCTCCCTGGCTGCGCATCAGGACATTGCACGGTTTCTTAGGGGGGTGCTTCGGCTCCGGCCTCCCGTGCTGGCCCCTTGTCTGGCTTGGAACCTGGGGCTAGTATTAAAGGCTCTTCAGTGTTCGTCCCCTTTGAGCCGCTGAGGCGAGCTTCGGAGAAGGATGTGACTCTAAAGACAGTCTTTTTGGTGGCCATTACATCGGCGAGACTGGTGTCTGAGCTCCAGGCGCTGTCCTGTCTAGACCCATTTCTGCAATTCTCAGAGTCCGGAGTTACGGTACGTACTGTGCCTTCCTTCCTGCCTAAGGTGGTTTCAGCGTTTCACCTAAACCAGCCTATTTTTCTGCCCTCCTTTACTAGGGAGGAGTTTCCGGAATTTCGGGGGGAAGTTGCACCTTCTAGATGTGCGCAGGGCTCTGTTGCAGTATCTGCAGATGTCAAATGCTTTCAGGAGCTCTGATCACCTTTTTGTATTGTTGTCAGGCCCTCATAGAGGGTCTCCAAGGTCTAAAGCCACTATAGCCATTTTTTCTGCATATCTGCTTTCTGGCCGGCCTCCGCCTGACGCCTTTAAGGCACATTCCACAAGAGCGATTTCCTCCTCTTTGGCTGAGACGGGAGTACACTCTCTTCAAGAGGTATGTAGTGCAGCTACTTGGGCTTCTCAGCTCTCTTTTGCCCGTCATTACAGGCTGGATGTGGCTGCCAAGGCGGACGCGCTTTTTGGAGCACAAATGCTTGCCCGTGGTGTGGCTTGTTCCCGCCCTATCTAGGGATTGCTTTGATACATCCCATTCGTAATGGATTCATCTGTTGCTGATGACAAGGAAGGGAAAATTAGGTTCTTACCTTGGTAATTTTCTTTCCTTTAGTCACAGCAGATGAATCCATGACCCCTCCCTGATTGACTCTGTTTTGTGTTCAGTTTTTCCTGCAGACATATTCCCTCATTGGGAGAAGTTGGAAAACTGTCTTCAGGATTTCTGTTCTACTACAGGAGGTTGAGTTTGTCCCTCCTTTGTGTTATTGCTCCTGTTCTGGGGCGTTCGTTCGCTGTGAGGAAAGTTCATTTTATGCTACTTTGCGGTTTGACACTGCTTTGGAAGCTTCAAAATACTGAGAGGCAGATGGAGCTTGCCGTCCTAGAGGCACTATGGTTTTCAGTGTCCTCTATCTCCCCCTGCTGGTAGGTGGATACAACCCATTCGTAACGGATTCATCTGTTGTGACTAAAGGAAAGAAAATTACCAAGGTAAGAACCTAATTTTCCCTTAAGCGGGATGTGAGGTCTGTTATGAAGGGGTGGGGTGGATTTTATTAGGTAGCTAGGGCAGGTGTCCAATTGACAGTGACTATTGGAGTACCTCTTAATCACCTGGGTGACTGTATTGGCGGTGAGGAAAGCGAACTTTGACCAGATTCAGTCCGCTGGGTATTCCCCTGGGGGTGGGTCCAGAACATTGATGAGGTTATCAATGTCCGTGTTGTCCTGAGGTAGTGTTTTCCGTAGGTTTGCAATTTTTTCGTTGAAGTGTTTAGCAAGATTGTCTGCAGATGGGATGTCAGTATTTGTTGTGGTGATCGGCATTATGTCTAGCAATTTGTTCACGAGATGGTATAGTTTCTTCGTGTCTTTGTAATCCGGCCCTATTTTAGTTTGATCTTTTGGTCTGTCTTATTTCGTATTTGTATTTCCTTTGTAATTGTTTCCATACGTTGAGTGTATATTCATCTTTAATTTTTTTCCATGTGCGTTCCAATTTCCTGGATTGTGTTTTGAATTTTTTCAATTCTTCGTTGAACCACGGTATCGAGTTGTATCTGTGTGAGGTTCTTGTTCTTAAGGGTGCTATTTCGTCTAATATGTGTTTACATCTTTTGTCCCATTCTGATAGGTAGTATATGGAGTCTGTTTGTATTGTCCAATCATTATTGTATATCTGTTTTCAGAATGTTTCTGGGTCTATTTGGCCTCTCGTGGTGTAGGATGTGTGTTCTCGTATGTGGAGAGAACCTTTTTTCCGCCATTGTAGGGATAGGTTTAGTTTGTAATGATCTGTCCATGGAATTCCATTCAGTTTCTGTTATTGTTAGGTTCTGGTCCGTGGACAGTTTATATGAGATAAGGTCGAGTGTGTGTCCTTTCGTATAGGTTGATTGCATGTGTGGCCATTTGAGATCACATAGACGAAGGAAGTCCTTGCATTCTCATGCGTTGGTAGAGTTTGGGACTTTTAGGTGAAGGTTAATGTCCCCTAGTACTAATACATTGGAGTTGGGTATGCAGGTATTTGAGATGCAGTCCATGATGTTTGACTGGCTTTCATCCAATTGCATGGTGGTCTGTAAAAGTTTAGATGGTCGAGCAGGGTTTTGTGTTGGATTCTGATCGAGGCTATTTCGAGTTGGGTTGTTATGGATTCGCCTGTGTTTTCGATGGTGAAACAGGATCGGTATATAACCGCTATGCCTCCACCTCTCTTTTCCTTTCTGGTCCAGTGAGCGATTTTATATCCTGGAGGGCATAGGTTTAGGATGATTGGGTCCTCTTGATTATGGTTTCAGTGATGAAGAGTAGATCAAGTTTTGCTGGCATGATCCAATCTGTTGTTGTTGTTGTTTTGTTTACTGTGGATCTGGCGTTAGCGTAGCCTACTTGAATAGTTTGGTGTGGGTCTTCTGTGTTCGGTGTTATGTGGACTTTTGTCAGTTGTCAATTCATAGTTTGTGAGGGTTTTTTTATTTTATTTTTTTCCGTTCTGTTGGGGGTGTCCGTTTGTTTGTGTTCTTCCTTCATTTTGGTTGTTATTGGTGTGGTGAGGTGTGGTATATCTTTTTACTCTTTGGTAGTTGTGCAGTATGGGTATTGTGTTAATATCTGCGAGTGGGGTGGTGAGTGTTAGGTGGGTTAGCGATAAGGAATAGATACAGTGGGGGAAATAAGTATTTGATCCCTTGCTGATTTTGTAAGTTTGCCCACTGACAAAGACATGAGCAGCCCATAATTGAAGGGTAGGTTATTGGTAACAGTGAGAGATAGCACATCACAAATTAAATCCGGAAAATCACATTGTGGAAAGTATATGAATTTATTTGCATTCTGCAGAGGGAAATAAGTATTTGATCCCCCACCAACCAGTAAGAGATCTGGCCCCTACAGACCAGGTAGATGCTCCAAATCAACTCGTTACCTGCATGACAGACAGCTGTCGGCAATGGTCACCTGTATGAAAGACACCTGTCCACAGACTCAGTGAATCAGTCAGACTCTAACCTCTACAAAATGGCCAAGAGCAAGGAGCTGTCTAAGGATGTCAGGGACAAGATCATACACCTGCACAAGGCTGGAATGGGCTACAAAACCATCAGTAAGACGCTGGGCGAGAAGGAGACAACTGTTGGTGCCATAGTAAGAAAATGGAAGAAGTACAAAATGACTGTCAATCGACAAAGATCTGGGGCTCCACGCAAAATCTCACCTCGTGGGGTATCCTTGATCATGAGGAAGGTTAGAAATCAGCCTACAACTACAAGGGGGGAACTTGTCAATGATCTCAAGGCAGCTGGGACCACTGTCACCACGAAAACCATTGGTAACACATTACGACATAACGGATTGCAATCCTGCAGTGCCCGCAAGGTCCCCCTGCTCCGGAAGGCACATGTGACGGCCCGTCTGAAGTTTGCCAGTGAACACCTGGATGATGCCGAGAGTGATTGGGAGAAGGTGCTGTGGTCAGATGAGACAAAAATTGAGCTCTTTGGCATGAACTCAACTCGCCGTGTTTGGAGGAAGAGAAATGCTGCCTATGACCCAAAGAACACCGTCCCCACTGTCAAGCATGGAGGTGGAAATGTTATGTTTTGGGGGTGTTTCTCTGCTAAGGGCACAGGACTACTTCACCGCATCAATGGGAGAATGGATGGGGCCATGTACCGTACAATTCTGAGTGACAACCTCCTTCCCTCCGCCAGGGCCTTAAAAATGACCCAAAACATACAGCCAAGGCAACAAAGGAGTGGCTCAGGAAGAAGCACATTAGGGTCATGGAGTGGCCTAGCCAGTCACCAGACCTTAATCCCATTGAAAACTTATGGAGGGAGCTGAAGATGCGAGTTGCCAAGCGACAGCCCAGAACTCTTAATGATTTAGAGATGATCTGCAAAGAGGAGTGGACCAAAATTCCTCCTGACATGTGTGCAAACCTCATCATCAACTACAGAAGACGTCTGACCGCTGTGCTTGCCAACAAGGGTTTTGCCACCAAGTATTAGGTCTTGTTTGCCAGAGGGATTAAATACTTATTTCCCTCTGCAGAATGCAAATAAATTTATATACTTTCCACAATGTGATTTTCCGGATTTAATTTGTGATGTGCTATCTCTCACTGTTACCAATAACCTACCCTTCAATTATGGGCTGCTCATGTCTTTGTCAGTGGGCAAACTTACAAAATCAGCAAGGGATCAAATACTTATTTCCCCCACTGTAACTAGGAGTACTTTGATGATGATGTTCATTGTGATTTAGGTTCGTTTGGAGTAGAGGGTTAGAAAGTGTAATGTTTTCTGAGTCTTGCTCCAGATGTCCCGTCAATGTAATTATGTTCACTGTGGATAGTAATGGGGCTGTTTCTAATGCCTGGGTATGTGGGAGTGATTTGTTATAGTTGGATCTATCATTTATACATGGTTATATCCATAGGCTAGTAACTCGGGCCGAGCAGTGTGTGGGGTGATGTGTAATCTTCTACAATCCCTATATGCTCAGTTTCTCAATTTACTCCAGTGTTTTCTCAGTTTTCTTAGTTTTTAGATTCAGTGTTAGCTCATTTTTCTTAACTCTTAGTTTCAATTCTTACAAGTGGTTGTTCATTCAGTAATACAAATAATTATTCAAGTTTTCTTAATTTTTTGCTTCAGTCTTTTCTCAGTTATTTAGTTTTTAGTTTCAGTTCTTACAAGTAATTGTTCAATCAGTAGAATAAGTACCTCAGTTAAAGTTGGTGCAGGAGGCAATTCATCATCAATATTATTCATGGTTCGTATGTTGTTGTCTAAGGTCGGTTTCGGATTCTTTTACCGGCGGTCGTAGGCTGCTCTTGCCCGGCAGCTGATACGGGCGATGTTGACCAACCACGTGCTGCTCCTGGCCCTGCGCTGCTCTCCTTATGCTCCTACGATTGCCACCGATATCTGCTCTCTCTCCTGCTCCTCTCAGCCGCTCTCCTCCGTTTTCGTAGCACAATGTGTGCGGCGCTCCGCTTCCTTCCTCTAGCCAGCATCTGTCTTCCTCCCGACACTTATCGTTCCCTTCCTCACCCTGCCGAACCCGGCGGGCACTCGACCGAATAGTCCCACTCAGCCCACCCCAGGCGTCTTATGTAATTGGAACCCCTTTTACGGACAGCAGTTGGACATTTTTAAAAAAATTTTTATTACATTTGTACCCCGCACTTTCCCACTCATGGCAGGCTCAATGCGGCTTACATGGGGCAACGGAGGGTTAAGTGACTTGCCCAAAGTCACAAGGAGCTGCCTGTGCCTGAAGTGGGAATTGAACTCAGTTCCTCAGTTCCCCAGGACCAAAGTCCACCACCCTAACCACTAGGCCACTCCTCCACTCTGAGGTTGAAAAGAGAGAGTGTACTATCTGTAGCTAATATTTTCAACTGTGATTCTAGTTTATAATTAGTACCATCAAGTACTACCTCATCAATTAGATTTGGATTACGAGGGTGACTAAACTACAAACATTTAGTCTTTTCAGTGTTGATTTTTAGTTTAGTGGATATAGCCCACAACTGCAAACAATCCAATACCTGAGGTGGTAATATCTGCATAAATGGGTGTAACATTTAAGCGTGTAATATATGTGACCTTGGAAGCTAATCCGTGCCTTTTTTGTTTTGCCATCAGACTTATGTTTAAGGATGCGTTTGAATGCATGCGTAAACTCCGTGTCAATCTCAGTTTCATTCATGATCACAACCCAAAGGTAGGTTTCGTGTTGTCTTTTGGCTTCTGGCCAGCTTGGAAAGATATATTGGTTTTTCATTTAGGATTTAGTGCCTGACTGCTTTTACCTGTGAGTTGAACTACAGCAATTCTAAAATATCTTTTTGTCTGAGATTGTTTCTGTTTGTACTTTACAATATGCAGACATACTAAGAAAACAAAAAGATAACTTTTTTTAATACCTTTTCTTAACCACAAAAATACCGTTATTTTTAAATGATTTCCCGTTTAATTATTAGTGGTTATGATGTGTGGCACATATGGTGCATGCTGCTTCCTATTTGTCTGTTTCCAAGCGTAATAGACTTGGCTTGTTTCATTCATGTCCATTTCCAATGTTTTCAGGGATAACTGTATAGTTTGCAATTAAATAATGCTGTTTGGGTCATGTGACGCTATGGTGGAGAGAGGACGTGAGTGAACTTCTCTCCATAGCCTAACTGCTTGTCGTGGAATCTGCAAGAGTATTGATCTCCCCATAAAACGTAAAAATCGAAAGATTGCAGCTGGAGAATTGAAAAAACCCGGTAACCCCGACATGGCAGCAAAATCAGCTCAAAAAGAGAAGCAGAAGGGTAAGGCGAATGAGTACAAAATGGCGGCATCTCCTTCCGAGCTGGGCCCTTCTGTATCATCCGCCTGGGTGGCGGACATCACGTCAGAGCTGACGGTGGTAATGGAAGAACTGTTGGAGCGCTGATTTGCCCCGTTGGATCGTGAACTTGATAACAAGCTGGAGCAATTAACTACCAAACTGGAAGATTTAACCAAAGAATGCGTGAAATGGAAGAACAAATGGCGGGAGTAGAGGGCGCACAGCAGGACCACAAGAAAAAGTTGTCAGAATTGAAATCCAAAGTTGAGGATTTAAAGAACCACTTCAGGTGGAATAATATCCGTCTGGTGGGTTTACCTGAAGCGCTGGGAGGAAAACAGCTGGAACGGTTTCTAGAGCAATGGCTTATAAAAATAATTGAGTTCCTAACAGCTCTTGGTCCTCTTCGATTAGAAAGAGCCTGCCGGTTGGGTGCGTGTCAGTCGGAGGGCGCCAATCCGCGAGTGATTATATGCAGAGTGCTGAATTTTGCACACAAGCAAATTATACTGCAAGCAGCTCGCTCACATAAAGCATTGACTTATGAAAATAAGCAGATTCTTTGCTTCCAAGACTATTCCACAGGACTAGCAGCTAGGAGACGAGCCTTTTCATCAGTGTGCTCCAAGCTGTTCGATCTGAAGATTCATTTTACTCTGCAATATCCTGCTACAATGAAAATTACACATAATGGGACAGTGAAATCATTTGTGTCAGAAAGAGAAGCAAAAGAATACGTGGAAAACTTAGAGCAGCGAGAATCAAGTGTATCAGCAGTAACATAATAGATGACAGCAGAAAAAGACCTGCACGGTCCATCCAGTCTGCCCAACAAGATAACTCATATGTGCTACTTTTTGTGTATACCCTACTTTGATTTGTACCTGTGCTCTTCAGGGCACAGACCGTATAAATCTGCCCAGCACTATCCCCGCCTCCCAACCACCAGCCCCGCCTCCCACCACCGGCTCTGGCACAGACCGTATAAGTCTGCCCAGCACTATCTCTGCCTCCCAACCACCAGTCCCGCTTCCCACCACCGGCTCTGGCACAGACCGTATAAGTCTGCCCAGCACTATCCCCGCCTCCCAACCACCAGCCCCGCCTCCCGATCTTGACTAAGCTCCTGAGGATCCATTCCTTCTGCACAGGATTCCTTTATGCTTATCCCACGCATGTTTGAATTCCGTTACCTTTTTCATTTCCACCACCTCCCGCGGGAGGGCATTCCAAGCATCCAGTACTCTCTCCGTGAAAAAATACTTCCTAACATTTTTCTTGAGTCTGCCCCCCTTCAATCTCATTTCATGTCCTCTCGTTCTACCACCTTCCCATCTCCGGAAAAGGTTCGTTTGCAGATTAATACCTTTCAAATATTTGAACGTCTGTATCATATCACCCCTGTTCCTCCTTTCCTCCAGGGTATACATGTTCAGGTCAGCAAGTCTCTCCTCATACGTCTTGTAACGCAAATCCCATACCATTCTCGTAGCTTTTCTTTGCACCGCTTCAATTCTTTTTACATCCTTCGCAAGGTACGGCCTCCAAAACTGAACACAGTACTCTAGGTGGGGCCTCACCAAAGACTTATACAGGGGCATCAACACCTCCTTTCTTCTGCTGGTCACACCTCTCTCTATACAGCCTAACAAACTTCTAGCTACGGCCACCGCCTTGTCAAACTGTTCCGTCGCCTTCAAACCCTCAGATACTATCACCCCAAGATCCCTCTCTCCGTCCGTATCTATCAGACTCTCCCCGCCTAACACATACGTCTTCCGTGGATTTCTATTCCCTAAGTGCATCACTTTGCATTTCTTCGCATTGAATTTTAATTGCCAAACCTTAGACCATTCTTCTAGCTTCCTCAGATCCTTTTTCATGTTTTCCACTCCCTCCGGGGTGTCCACTCTGTTACAGATCTTAGTATCATCCGCAAATAGGCAAACTTTACCTTCTAACTCTTTGGCAATGTCACTCACAAATATATTGAACAGAATCGGCCCCAGCACCGATCCCTGAGGCACTCCACTACTCACCTTTCCCTCCGAGCGAATTCCATTCACCACCACCCTCTGGCGTCTGTCCGTCAACCAGTTCCTAATCCAGTTCACCACTTCGGGTCCTATCTTCAGCCCATCCAGTTTATTTAAGAGCCTCCTGTGGGGAACCGTGTCAAAAGCTTTGCTGAAATCTAAGTAGATTACGTCCATAGCTCGTCCCTGATTCAGTTCTCCTGTTACCCAATCAAAGAACTCAATGAGATTCGTTTGGCACGATTTCCCTTTGGTAAAACCATATTATCTCGGATCTTGCAACTTATTGGCTTCCAGGAAATTCACTATCCTTTCCTTCAGCATGGCTTCCATTACTTTTCCAATAACAGAAGTGAGGCTTACCGGCCTGTAGTTTCCAGCTTCTTCCCTATCACCACTTTTGTGAAGAGGGACCACCTCCGCCGTTCTCCAATCCCTCGGAACCTCTCCCGTCTGCAAGGATATATTAAACAAATCTTTATGAGGACCCGCCAAAACCTCTCTGAGCTCCCTCAATATCTTGGGGTGGATCCCGTCCGGTCCCATGGCTTTGTCCACCTTTAGCTTTTCAAGTTGTTCATACACACTTTCTTCCGTGAACGGTGCTCTATCCACTTCATTCTCATTTGTACTATTTCCAGTCCATCGCGGTCCTTCTCCAGGATTTTCTTCTGTGAAAACAGAACAAAAGTATCTATTTAGCAAATTTGCTTTTTCTTCATCATTATCCACATAGCGGTTCGCAGTATCTTTTAGTCTCACAATTCCCTTTTTAGTCATTCTTGTTTCACTAATATACCTGAAGAAATTTTTGTCACCCCTCCTTACATTTCTAGCCATTTGTTCTTCCATTTGCACTTTTGCCAGTCGTATCTCTCTCTTGGCTTCTTTCAGTTTCATCCGGTATTCCTCCATGTGTTCCTTTTCTTCAGTTTTTCTGTATTTCTGGAACGCCAACTCTTTAGCCTTTATTTTCTCAACCACTTGCTTGGAGAACCATATCAGTTTCCTTTTTCTCTTGCTTTTTATTTACTTTCCTTACATAAAGGTTCGTGGCCCTATTTATAGCTTCTTTCAGCCTGGACCACTGTCCTTCCACTTCTCGAACTTCCTCCCAGCCCATCATCTCCTTCCTCAGGTATTCCCCCATTTTACTAAAGTCAGCACGCTTGAAATTCAGGACTTTGAGTTTTGAGTGGCCGCTCTCCTCTTTAGCTGTTATATCAAACCAAACCATTTGATGGTCACTGCTGCCCAGGTGGGCACCCACTGGGATATTTGACACGCTATCCCCATTTGTGAGCACCAGATCCAGTGTCGCTCCCTCCCTCGTGGGTCCCTTCACCATTTGTCTGAGCAAAACACTTTGGAAAGCATCCACGATCCCTCTACTTCTTTCCGATTCTGCAAACGGAACCTTCCAATCTACATCCGGCAGATTGAAATCTCCCAGCAACAGCACCTCTCTCTTGCTTCCCAACTTTTGAATATCTGCGATCAGGTCTTTATCTAATTCCTCCAATTGTGTCAGAGGTCTGTAGACAACACCCACATGGACAGAGGTTCTATCATCTGTTTTTAAGGTGATCCATATCGCTTCTTCCTTTCCCCAGGTCCCTGTCATTTCAGTCGCTGTGATATCATTCCTCACATACAGAGCTACTCCTCCACCTTTATGACCCTCTCTATCCTTCCTAAATAGATTATAGCCTGGTATGCTTGCATCCCATTCATGGGAACCATTGAGCCACATCTCCGTGATTGCAACAACATCCAAGTCTGCCTCCAACATCAGGGCCTGAAGGTCATGAACTTTATTGCTTAGACTGTGAGCATTTGTGGTCATCGCTTTCCATCTACATTTCCTGGTTTGCGTTTCAACATTAGTGATTTGGGGGTTTCTTTTCTCTTTGGGTAACTTCATATCTTTTTGTTCCACTTTTATTGTTTTTTCTATGGCTTCCATTCTGTTTTCAAGAACATCACAGTGCTGTAATGGAGTAAAAGAATTTTGTAGGGGCAACACTTGTGAGGTTGGATGCTTTCTTGTCATGTAACGAAGTCTGCCTGAGCCTACCGTGATCCATCTATTCTTAGGTGGTTTTATTCTTTGTGGTAGTGGTGATAATTTGGTATGATTCTGTGCAGTTTGATATAGTGCGGTCCTAGATGCTGCTTTAAGTGCATCTAGTCCCTGTTTTACTTTACTGAGCTCGTGTTTTAATCTAGTGAGCTTGCAGACAGATAGGACAAGCCTTAAGTCTCCAGATAATTGGTCTTGAAACTAAAGCACCACAATTATTACAGAGAATAAAAGTCATCCTGGTTGGTTGAAATGGGTATGAACAGGTGTGATATAGTGAGAACAGCAGCCTATGGATATGTTGGCTGAGATTCTTATTTTTACAGTAGTAATCCTTAGCTGGTGAGTAGAAGACTGGGGATTCCTGTGATAATGAGGGGTTTTCTTTTCAGAGACATTTGTAATATGGGTGGAGTTAATTTGTGGTAAGTAGTGTATTTGGGGAAGTTATTTATGAAGTGTCCGTCTTGGGGTGGGTGGGTTGAGGGGCAGGGTGGGTGGGCTTAAGCTTAAGACCTTAGGAATGTGTCTGCTGCAACCTAGAAATAGGCATTTCCCCCATAGTTTTAAACTGAAACCTTTTCTAGAGGTAGGAACTAAACAGCCAAGAACTCCTTTTTTCTAAACGGCAGTTATTTTCTTTTCCTTGGCTGCTGGAGAGTTAGCTCATCCAGTGACCTCAATTAAGTGATAATTAAGGTGTGGGGGAAGTAGAATACTTGCATAGGTTACTGAATCAGCTAAAAGAGCCTGTTCAAAAGAGGCCCCTTAGATCCAAAGTATATAAAGAGGAAAGGTCCCACTGAACTTTCTTTCTGAGAAGTTCTGAGAGAAGAGGACATTTCTCTGGTAAGTGAACGCTACTTTGCTTGTGCTTTGGGAACTTAAAGATTGGGGTTTAAAGGAGGAATTGTAGGTTAGTGTTAGGCAAAATTAAAAAGCAAATTTTAACAGCTAATCCCATAGTCTTTTCCACTTAGTTTTAAAAACTAAGGGGAATACTAAATTAGATCCTGCAGTGGCTGTTAGATTCTATCTGTTAATGCTGTGGTCCAACAGCCACTGCAGGATCTAATTTAGTATTCCCCTCCACCCTCCCCAACACCCACCCACCCCTAGGACAACTCCTCATTTATAGTCAGTTATTGTAATTAGGGTAACAAGCAAGGAGTGCTCTTACAGAGTTTTAAATAGATTTCATTACCATCTAAGAAGGAAATACTAAATAAATTATACAATATACTATATAAAGTAAAAGACACTTTTATATTAGGCTAATATCCTTAATACTGTAGCAAGTTTTAAATTATTGAAAAACTCAAAAAACACTAAGATGGAGTCAGCAGTCCAGCAGCGAGAGGGGTGCCATCCAGTCTTTTGCATTGAGTGTCACATGTATGATTATCTCCCAGTTGGTGAGATGTCATATGTGTATGCCTGATGCAAAGAGCTCCTAGCTCTTAGAGAACGTGTCCGTTCTCTTGAGGCTAGAGTAGCAGACTTGGTGGAGCTGAGGGAGACAGAGAGGTACATAGAGGAGACCTACAGGGATGTTGTAGAGAAGTCCTACCTCCAGTCTAGTAGCCCTTGTGCTACCTTGGAGGAGGGAGGTCTCCTAGAAGGAGAGCATCACTCTGGTGAAGTAGGAAGTACTCCTGTAGGCAGGACCTGCACACCAGGGGATGTACTATCCTCTCGCACCGAGGATATGTCTCCAAGTGCTGGCCAGGAGGGAAAGGTTAGGACAGCTGTTGTAGTTGGTGATTTGATCATTAGGCATATAGATAGCTGGGTGGCTGGTGGACGTGAGGATCGCCTGGTGACTTACCTGCCTGGTGCGAAGGTGGCGGACCTCACGCGTCACCTAGATAGGATTCTAGATAGTGCTGGGGAGGAGTCCGCTGTCTTGGTACATGTGGGTACCAATGACATAGGAAAATATGGGAGAG
This sequence comes from Microcaecilia unicolor, assembly GCF_901765095.1. NCBI lineage: Eukaryota > Metazoa > Chordata > Amphibia > Gymnophiona > Siphonopidae > Microcaecilia > Microcaecilia unicolor. The sequence continues at coordinate 322,978,532 of NC_044032.1, read as the reverse complement.
AGGTTCTGGAAGCCAAATATAGGCTCTTAGGTAGAAAGATCAAATCCAGATCCTCTAGGGTAGCATTTTCTGAAATGCTACCTTTTCCACGCGCAGGGCCCAAGAGACGGGCAGAGCTCCGGAGTCTCAATGCGTGGATGAGACGATGGTGCAGGGAGGAGGGTTTTAGATTTGTTAGGAACTGGGCAACATTCTGGGGAAGGGGAAGCCTATTCCGAAAGGATGGGCTCCACCTTAACCAGGGTGGGACCAGGCTCTGGCGTCGGCATTTAAAAAGGAGATAGAGCAGCTTTTAAACTAGAAATGGGGGGAAGGCTGACAGTTGCTCAAAAACGCATGGTTCGGGAAAAGGTATCTTGCAAAGATACCTCACAAACAGGAAAGATAGGGTTTCTGGATAGTGAGGTTGCACAACAGACCGTGGTAGGCCAGGTGCCCTTAAATACAACTAAAGATCAGACAAAAGATGGCAAATCAATAGTGTCAGGTACTAAGCATCATGCAAATAGGAACAACAAACATACTCTGAAATGTCTAAATGCAAATGCTAGGAGTCTAAGAAATAAGATGGGAGAGTTGGAATATATTGCACTAAATGAAAAATTGGATATAATAGGCATTACTGAGACCTGGTGGAAGGAGGATAACCAGTGGGACACTGTCATACCGGGGTACAAAGTATATCGTAGTGATAGGGTGGACTGGACTGGTGGAGGGATAGCATTGTATATTAACGAGAGCCTTGACTCAGATAGAGTACAAATTCAGCAGGACACAAATCACACCTTAGAATCATTGTGGGTTGAAATTCTATGTATAAAAGGGAAAAAAACGGTGATAGGCGTGTACTACCGTCCGCCTCGTCAGGATGAGCAGGTAGACGCAGAAATGATAAAAGAAATCAGAGACGCGAACAAAATGGGCAATGTGATAATAATAGGTGACTTCAATTATCCAAATATAGACTGGGTAAATGTAACATCGGGACACGCTACAGAGGTACAATTCCTTGATGAAATCAAGGACAGCTTTATGGAGCAGCTAGTGCAGGAGCCGACGAGAGAAGGAAAAATTCTAGACTTGGTCCTTAGTGGAGCGCATGATCTAGTGAGTAACGTTATGGTACTGGGGCCGCTTGATAACAGTGATCATAATATGATCAGTTCTGATATCGACCTTGAAGTAACTATACACAGAAAGTCAAATACGTTAGCGTTTAACTTTAAAAAAGGAGACTATGATAAAATGAGAAGAACGGTAAAAAAAAACTTAGCGGGGCAACTGAGAGAGTAAAAACTGTACAACAGGCGTGGACGCTGTTCAAAAATATCATCCTGGAGGCCCAGGCCATACATATTCCGCGAATTAGAAAAGAAAGACGGAACTCCAAAAGACAGCCGGCCTGGTTGAAAAGTGAGGTGAAGGAAGCTATTAGGGCTAAAAGAAATGCCTTCAGAAAATGGAAGAAGGAACCGTCTGAAAATAACAAGAAGCAGCATAAGGAGTGTCAAAGCAAATGCAAGGCGCAGATAAAGAAGGCCAAGAGGGATTATGAAAAGAAGATAGCATTAAAGGCAAAAAAACATAGTAAAAATGTTTTTCGGTATATTAAAAGCAGGAAGCTGGCAAAAGAATCGGTTAGGCCGCTGGATGACCGAGGGGTAAAAAGGGAGATCAAGGAAGACAAAGACATAGCGGAGAGACTGAATGAATTCTTTGCTTCGGTCTTCACCGAGGAAGATTTGGGTGGGATACCGGTGTCGGAAATGGTATTTCAAGCGGACGAGTCGGAGAAACTTACTGACTTCACGGTAAACCTGGAGGACGTAATGGGGCAGTTCAGCAAACTGAAGAGTAGCAAATCTCCTGGACCGGATGGTATTCATCCTAGAGTACTGATAGAACTGAAAAATGAGCTACTGCTAGTGATATGCAACTTATCCTTAAAATCGAGATTGGAGGGTGGCCAATGTAACGCCGATTTTTAAAAAAGGCTCCAGGGGAGATCCGGGAAATTATAGACCGGTGAGTCTGACGTCAGTGCCGGGGAAAATGGTAGAGGCTATTATTAAAAACAAAATTACAGAGCACATCCGAGGACATGGATTACTGAGACCAAGTCAGCACGGCTTTTGTGTGGGGAAATCTTGCCTGACCAATTTACTTCAATTCTTTGAAGGAGTAAACAAACATGTGGACAAAGGGGAACCGGTTGATATTGTGTATCTGGATTTTCAAAAGGCGTTTCACAAGGTACCTCATGAAAGGCTACAGAGGAAATTGGAGGGTCATGGGATAGGAGGAAATGTCCTATTGTGGATTAAAAACTGGTTGAAGGATAGGAAACAGAGAGTGGGGTTAAATGGGCAGTATTCACAATGGAGAAGGGTAGTTAGTGGGGTTCCTCAGGGGTCTGTTTTAGGACCGCTGCTGTTTAATATATTTATAAATGATTTAGAGATGGGAGTAACTAGTGAGGTAATTAAATTTGCTGATGACACAAAGTTATTCAAAGTTGTTAAATCGCGACAGGATTGTGAAAAATTACAAGAGGACCTTACGAGACTGGGAGACTGGGCGGCTAAATGGCAGATGACGTTTAATGTGAGCAAGTGCAAGGTGATGCATGTGGGAAAAAAGAACCCGAATTATAGCTACGTTATGCAAGGTTCCACGTTAGGAGTTACGGACCAAGAAAGGGATCTGGGTGTCGTCGTCGATAATACGCTGAAACCTTCTGCTCAGTGTGCTGCTGCGACTAGGAAAGCGAATAGAATGTTGAGTATTATTAGGAAAGGTATGGAAAACAGGTGTGAGGATGTTATAATCCCATTGTATCGCTCCATGGTGCGACCGCACCTTGAGTATTGTGTTCAATTCTGGTCGCCGCATCTCAAGAAAGATATAGTAGAATTGGAAAAGGTGCAGCGAAGGGTGACTAAAATGATAGCGGGGATGGGACGACTTCCCTATGAAGAAAGATTAAGGAGGCTAGAGCTATTCAGCTTGTAGAAGAGATGGCTGAGGGGAGACATGATAGAGGTATATAAAATAATGAGTGGAGTGGAACAGGTGGATATGAAGCGTCTGTTCACGCTTTCCAAAAATACTAGGAGTAGGGGGCATGCGATGAAACTACAGTATAGTAAATTTAAAACAAATTGGAGAAACTTTTCTTCACCCAACGTATAATTAAACTCTGGAATTCGTTGCCGGAGAAAGTGGTGAAGGCGGTTAGCTTAACAGAGTTTAAAAAGGGGTTGGACAGTTTCCTAAAGGACAAGTCCATAAACCACTACTAAATGGACTTGGGAAACATCCACAATTCCAGGAATAACATGTATAGAATGTTTGTACGTTTGGGAAGCTTGCCAGGTGCCCGTGGCCTGGATTGGCCGCTCTCGTGGACAGGATGCTGGGCTCGATGGACCCTTGGTCTTTTCCCAGTATGGCATTACTTATGTACTTATGTACTTATATCTGTAGAGCTGCACTTAAATGTATCAGAAGAAATGTCCAGGTGTACAGCTCTAAGGATTGGGACATGCAAATCACAATTTTAGCAGAGTAGATAACAAAAACAGGAAAGATATAAAGATATAAATGCAGAATTAAGCCAGAGCAATTCTTATCTGTGAGTGTCCTTTAGGCAGGAGTCAGTAAAAGACCATGTGGTTTAACTGCTCCTCCTCCAACACAAGCTACCAGCCACACCTTAACCTACAGATTTACAAGCCAGATGGGGGGAAGGGTACATAGTAACATAGTAGATGACGGCAGAAAAAGACCTGCACGGTCCATCCAGTCTGCCCAAGAAGATAAATTCATATGTGCTACTTTTTTTATTTGTACTGTCCTCTTCAGTGCACAGACCGTATAAGTCTGGCCAGCCCTATCCCCGCCTCCCAACCACCAACCCCGCCTCCCAACCACCAGCTCTGGCACAGACCGTATAAGTCTGCCCAGCACTATCCCTGCCACCCACCACCGGCTCTGGCACAGACCGTATAAGTCTGCCCAGCACTATCCCCGCCTCCCAACCACCAGCTCTGGCACAGACCGTATAAGTCTGCCCAGCACTATCCCTGCCACACACCACCGGCTCTGGCACAGACCGTATAAGTCTGCCCAGCACTAGTCCCCCCTCCCAACCACCAGCCCCAGCACAGACCGTATATGTCTGCCCACACTAGCTCCGCCTCCCAACCACCAGCTCTGCCACCCATTCTAGGCTAAGCTCCTGAGGATCCCTTTCTTCTGCACAGGATTCCTTTATGTTTATCCCACGCATGTTTGAATTCCGTTACCGTTTTCATCTCCACCACCTCCCGCGGGAGGGCATTCCAAGCATCCACCACCCTCTCCGTGAAAAAATACTTCCTGACATTCTTCTTGAGTCTGCCCCCCTTCAATCTCATTTCATACACTTTTAGGAGCAAACAAAAGATCTAATTCTTTTGGTACTTTTCAGATTAAACAGGTAAACCAGTTTAAAACACAGCAAGTAAATTACAATATTAGCAGAGCAGATATAACTGAAGAGTTAACGTATTTAACCTAATGACAAATATTGGGTATGGACTCTTCTAGTAGCATGGGTGCTGACTGATGGAAAGCAAGTTGGGCGATCTGCAAGAGAGCTTAATACGACAGCAGAAGAGAAGTTACATGTTACATGTTGGTGACGGACTCGAGTTCAAGCCTAGGTTCAAAGTTGGGGGTTGTTGGTTTTTGAATAATGTGGGAGAGTTATAAATGGGGATTTGAAGGTGTAATCTAAATATTAAGAATATGGGAAGATAAGAGAAAGGGGAATTGAAGGATCGGCAGGGTGCGTTGGGAGTATAAATGTTGAATGTTTCAAATGTGTAAAAAGGAATAATGGGGAGTGTGGGGTATAAAGCCTAAATAAAGACGAGTGGTTGGGTAAGCGTTAAGTCGTGATGGCTTCCTGCATGGAGGCATATGAGAGGGGGGAACAGAGGGGGGAGGGGGAGAGCGGGGGGGGGAAGACTGGGGGGAAATAGGGATGTATGTTAAACAGAGGGACAGATGGCATGGGAGGGTTTACGAAGGGAAAGACGTGTGTAGATGAGATAAATGAATGGGATGTGTGTTACACATGGCTTTTTGTACATTGGCTGAAAATGAGGATGTGGATTACAGAGGGGAGGGGCCAGGAGCTGGGATGGCTTCTCTTGTTTCACATAATTGTTCATTGGTTGATATTGTGTACTACCATAAAGTGAGATGATTAAAATAGTTAGTTGGAATGTGGGTGGTATTCACTCACCTATCTAAAGATCAAAAATCCTGCAATACCTTCAGAGAATCAGAGTAGATGTATTTCTGTTACAAGAGACACATCTCTCGGATTTGGAACATGCAAAATTAGTTAGATGGTGGGTAGGAGACTGTATTGCTTCATCTGCGGAGGGTCGCAAAGGAGGAGTGGCTATCCTTTTTTAGGAAAGGAGTAGCTTCACAAATTCACAATTTGATTAAAGACCCAGGAGACCGATTTGTTTTTTGTAGTGTCACAATTGCCAGGCGACAGATAGTACAGGGTAGTATATATGCCCCAAATAGGCTAGATTTCAAATTTTACAAACGATTACTCCTGATTCTCAAAAAAAAAAATAGAGTCACTACCAGTGATGATGGGGGGTGATTTCAACATGACATGGGATATGCAGATGGATAGATCCCACCCACCAGTGGATTTAAGGAATAAGAGTACTAGAGGGCTACCAGATATGTGCGCTATGTTAGATCTTATAGATGTCTGGTGTACACTGCATCCAACAGACAGGGAATATACACACCAATCAAGAGCCCATAATAATCAAGGATTGACTATTTACTGAGTTCACGTGAGAACTTTACTCATATTACTAAAGTGGTAATTGGCCCATGTGTGATCTCGGATCAATCAGCAGTATGGATGACTTGGCAAGTGGGAGATCCAGAACAAGATTTTGGGGGTTGGGCATTTCCCAGTTATCTTTACAAAGACGGTAGATTTCGGGAATTTCTCATAGCTAAATGGGAGGAATGTAGACATTTTAACGAGGAATTGGTAAGAGAGGCTATGACATATTGGGAAGCAGCGAAAGCAGTAATGAGAGGGGAGATTATTAGTTATGTTAGTCATTATAAAAGGACCCGAGACCGAGAAATAATGTGTTTGGAGAGGCAATTAACAAGTTTGAAACATCAATACGGTAAATACCCGAATCCTAGAGTGAGACAGGAATTAATCTCGGTCCAAACAGCTGTGAACTCTCTGTTGCATGAGAGGGCGGTAAAATCTCAGGTTTATTTCCGATTCCAATTATATAAGCATGGAAATAAGGGAGGTAAACTTCTAGCTAAATTAATAGCTCCATGGTATGTTTCAAGGAATATAGTGGCCATTAAAGGCATAGATGGGGAAATAAGGGATGCCTTTTCTTTGTATTTTCAAAATATTTATAGTGCAAAGGAAGATCAAGGCCTGCAAAACATAGTAACCCCTTTGCTGACACAAATAGAGAGTCTACATTTGAATACCGCTATAAGCTGTGATGAAGTATCCTGGGCTATTGGTCAAAGTAAATTGGGGAAGGCGCCTGGCCCAGATGGGTTTAAAGCTGAATTTTATAAGCTGATGGGGGAAGAGTATAGTTCCCACGTTGACTAAGGCATTTAATGAATGGGTAGAAGAGGGTGGCTCGCTGGAACGCCTTAATTTAGCCCAAATAATAGTGCTACCGAAGCCAAAAAGAGATGGAATGTTACTGTCTTCATATAGGCCTATCTCCCTTTTGAATCTTGAAATAAAATTATTTGCAAAAAGTTTGGCTAACAGGTTAAGAAAGGTTTTGCCGCAACTTGTTCATGAAGCACAAGTGGGCTTTGTACAAGGTTGTTCTGTAACTAAGAATCTGCATAGCATATTGACATCATTGGAGAAATTAAAAGGGTCATCAGAACAAGCAATACTGATTAGCTTTGACGCTGAAAAGGCGTTCGACCGTGTAGAATGGCCCTTTCTATTCACAGTTTTAGATAAATATGGATTCAAAGGCTGGTTTGTGCAAGCGATTCACGCCCTATATTTTTCACCTCGAGCCAGAGTATTGGTTAATGGGAATTGGTCTGTGGATTTTGAGATTAAACGGAGGACCAGGCAGGGTTGCCCGTTGTCACCATTGCTTTTTGCGCTCTATTTAGATTCTTTGATTCGATCATTTCCTGTCGAGCTATTAGTGGAATATCAATCGGAAAAATGGAATTTAAAATTGCGGCGTTCGCTGATGATTTGTTAGTGACTCTTACTAAACCTACAGTGTCACTTGAGGCGCTTCTGGAAATTTTTGAGGAATTCGGAGACTACTCAGGATTTAAGTTAAATTTGGATAAATCAGAGGTATTGGCAGTGACACCGAATACTCAAAATCTTTGGGAAGGAGATTTCCCCTTGAGATGGGCGGATAACTACTTTCGTTACTTGGGGGTTCTATTAATGGCTCAAATGGAAGACTTATATAAATTAAATGTCAACAGGCTGTTAAATCAAACAGAGAAGCAGTTGGAATTTTGGAGTGCGTTGCCTGTGCCATTGGTGGGTCATGTCTGTCTTATCCGAATGGTGATTCTGCCCAGATGGTTATATGTCATGCAGACTTTACCGTTGCAGCTGCTTCAGAAAGACATTAGGAGATTTAATCAGATAGTGGGGCGCTTTTGTTGGGCAAAAAAAAAAGCCAAGCTTAAGCTACAACTTTTGATGGGAAGCTGGCAACAAGGGGGATTGGGTCTTCCTAATTTACAGTATTATAACTATGCCAGCCTCTTGAGACTGGTAAGAGACTGGGTCTTCTCAACGAACCTGCACTCGCCCCTAGAGTTAGAGAAAGTTTATTTTAGTCCTTATGGTTTAGTTACCTTGCTGCATATAGATAGACTCTCGTTGCCAAAGTCCCTTAGGAATAGTATACTTTTGGTGCCTTTGCGCAAAGCATGGAGATTTCTAGGGAAAAAATTGGGGGGTGACCCGAGCAAGTCAGAATTACTAGCTATAAGAGGGATTCCAATGTTCACACCAGGGATGGAGAATCCGGCTTTTACACAATGGGAGAGAAGGGGTTTTTTCCTGTTTGAGGACAATATTAGATGTAGATGGGAATCTTAAATCATTAAGACAACTCTTACCTTCTGATGAAGGAGGTTGGGGAGAAGCCTTTGCCTATGGCCAGATGAAGCATTATATTCAATCCTTGGGTGGGGAGGCGCTCAAATTTAAATTGGGGGAGAAAGTAAAGTTGTTTTTTGATGATATATCAGATGAAGCCCCGGCAATTTCAAATCTCCAGAAGAAATTATGGGCATTGACACCGAGATTGGGGTTAACTCAGCTTCATCAAAGGTGGGAGGTAGATGTGGGAACAGAGTTATCTAACTGGGACATTGATGCCCACCTGAGGGGCATTCCCAAATTAATCAGTAGAGCCAGTTACCGAGAATGTGCATTTAGGGTAATATATAGAGTATGTTTTACACAAGTTCAACTGTTTAGAGCAGGAGGGGTTGATACGCCAACATGTTTGAAATGCAGCTTAATGGAAAACACTTTTTATCATGCATTTTGGGAGTGTATAAAGGTACAGGAGTATTGGAGGAGGATAGTGGCATTTATGTCTTTATTAATGTCATATAATATAGTGGTCGCTTCCCTCCAACTGCTCTTGGACTGTCCGGGTGAATTTAGGGGCCTAAACGCAGATGGAAAGCTATTATGTCGTAAGCTCTGCCTAGTTGCGAAGAAATGTATACTACAATCTTGGACCTCGGTGTGACCTCCAGAGTATTGGCATTGGCGCAATCAGGTGCAACAGTTAATGACATGGAAGGCCAGAGAAGCAAAAGGCTCATGCCGACGTAAAGCACGTTTTCTTAAAATTTGGGGGAATATGTTGGAAGCTTTAACGCAGAAAGGAAGAAACCTCATCTTTAATACGTTATGAGTGAGACACAATGTGGGGACACACATTCATGGGATATACACATACATGAACATATCTTTGGATTGAAGGGAGAGGGGGGGAGGGAATAGTAGAGGTAAGAATGTTAATTTGTCTAAAGGGCTGGCAACATGATCATTAAAGTTATGGATCAATTGAAATTACTAAATAGTAGGGTGGGAATCAAGTAAGAATGATGTAGGAGGGAGGGGGGAGGGAAGGAAAAGGGGTGGAGGAGGGGGGGAGATTTAAAAAGTTTGACAATGAAAGAAGTTTGACAAAGACACCATGATTTTAATGTGTTAAGTTTATTTAACATTCTGTAAGTTTGATACTTGAAATATATGCGTGGTTCTGTATCATTTTCTGCAAATAAAATATATGAAAACTAAATAATGCTGTTTTTTGTTGCTGACTGCCATTTATTCATGTCTTTTATTTTGAGTATTATATTCTGGTGATTTGTTGAAAGTGGACACTGTTCTAGAGACTTGGGTATTATCTTGGATTCTAATTTAACTTTAGAATTGCAGCTAAATACATTGGTAAAAAGGTCCCCCCCCCCCCCCCCCCCCCACACACACACACACACAAATTAAGACTGCTTTGTTAGGTTTTCCCAGACCTTTTAGATTATTAGTTTAAGCTTTGATTCTTTTTACCACAATTAGATTAGTGCAATTCTCTCTTTATCTAGAACAGTAGTGATTCCTGCTGGTATCTTGTGAGTTTTTTTGTATTTTCACGTGACAAATGTGCATAGACTACAGACTCGCACATTTTACCAGTAAATAGGATGTGATAGATACTTTTAATATGATGCCAGCAGAATAATCAGTTCACCAGTAGCTTCTGGTTACAGGTAGACAGTATTGGCAATTTCTAACCTCCCTTGTAGAGGGAGAGGGTATGAAGGGCCTCGATTGCAAAGACTTGCAGCTATATTTCCACAGTGCACAGAGATGGAATATTGGAGCAAGAAAGCCAAAGAAAAGAAAAAAGCTCTAAAGTAGTTCCCTTAAAACATACCAGTGCATAGTCCTGTTTTGTCCAGCCCAAAACAGGGCAGAGCCTGTACTGGGCAACCAGAGCTGTGGAGTTGGTACCTTTGACTCTGACTTCTATTATGTCTAGTAAATCTAAGAGATATTTGATTAATTACAGAAACATAGGATATTTCTTTATATACAAAATTAGGGCTAATACATCACAATATATATTTATTTGAAGTTTCAACAAAGAATATGAACAAAAAAGTGATGTCAAATGAAAATATGCAATACACTGTTATGCACTTAATAATTTTTTTATTTATAAGTAATTCAAAATAATAAACAAAAATGAACATATAGAGAAAAGCTGGTACTGAAGGAAAAAAAATCAATATATGTTACAAAGAGGCATATTTTCAAAGCACTTTGGGAGGCTAAGTTCCATAGGTTTCTATGGAACTTTGGGAGGCTAAGTGCTTTGAAAATATGCCTCATTGTAACCTATATCTTCATGATAACTATCAAAACTTTTACTTTATTGTAGTATATCCAGCTTAAGTCCACAAACTATGGAATTCAATAGCACACAGAAGACATCTATCTATCTATATATAAAAGGCACTTTGAAGCCTCAAGCCGGAAACTTGAGGCGCCCGAGATATCCGGTTTGGCCTGCAGCCTCCAGTCACTGTAGCTCCGCCCTCGCGTTAAAACGCGATGATGTTGAGGGCGGGGCGGCCCTCACAACCACGTCACTGAGGGACGAAGGGACGAAGAGGAGAGGTGTGCAACTCGGAACGGAGGCACAGAGGGGGTGTCTGCAACTCGGGAGGGAGGACGGGGGGGGGGGGATTACCCTGCTAGCGCCCGTTTCATTTTTGCCAGAAACGGGCATTTCTTACTAGTTTTTAAATAAATCTTTGAAGAATTTGCCCTCGGCAAAAGAATTGCCTCAGTCAAACCCTCCGTTATGGATGCTCTCAAATCTCATCTAACTCTCAGAGCAAAGAACAACCTCTCAACACTAACTTGGGTCAGTGGTAAAGCAGTAACCACCAGAGCAACATCTCTAACAATTTCAGGATATAAACGAATGGCTTTTTGCACTGTTAGTTTTGATTAATGATCTCATTTTTCAGCTCCTTTTAGTGCAAGTGAGAAATTGTTGAAATATACTCGATTTGCTCTCTGTGTTTGGAGGAATCCTTTTCTGTGCAGAGATGCTTTGCACACTCATTCTGTTGATATTTATCAAAATCAAATTCATCCTCAGTTGATGTTGGTCTTCAGCCTTCTTAACTTTTTCCACCTGGCATTCCTGCAACCCATTCATCCTAATTGCTACTTCACATAGAACACCTCTCCGTTTAGTCACCTGTTCATCTAGAAGAATCTGGTATACTGAATCTACATAAACAACTGCCCAAAGTATCTTATTTTCTAATAATTGTGCCTCTCCAGTTCATTGAAGCAGAAATGCCATCTGCAATTAATCCTCCTTTTTAGGACAAATGAATCATCAGGTTCAACAATATACCTGGAGGTAAATCCTCAGCTTGTAATTTTTTAGTCACTGTAAACAGGCAATGAAGCAACTCTTCCAATTCTGTCACCTGTGCCTACTGACTTTCACTTATCACTTATGGGTTGGTAGAAAAAAGCAGATCACTTGAGGGTTGGTAAAAAGGAGCAGATCACAATTTAAAGTTTTCTTCAAATTCTTTATTTTTATGAGGTGTAAAAATAAAACCAAACAAGCTTGACACTTGTGGTGTTTCACCCAGGCAAAGGGCCGTGCCAGGGGCTAGGTAATACCATCAACAAATAAGACAAAAGCTTTTCAGTTTAAAAAAACTGTATAAATAAACATAAATGAGATATAGATACACATCAAAACATGTACATAAACACTTAATATTGATAATGCCCCCCCCCCCCGTGTATACCAAACATAATAATAAAGTTTAAAAAAGGCACCTATCCAGTGGGTGTATAGCAGTCACTTCACCACCTTGTCTTATTTGTTGATATTATTACTTAGCCCCTGCTGCAGCGTTTGCATGGGCTAAAAATGTCCAGCATTGGCTTTGTTTGGTTTTATTTTTAGACCTCTCAAGAATAAAGAATTTGAAGAAAACGTTCTTAATTGTGATCTGCTCCCGCCATCTTGGGTTTTGCAGATCATCTGCCTAGTTGTTTCCTTGGTCTCACTTGAGGGTTGGCTCTGTGGTCTCACTTGAGGGTTACCCATGTCAACAAGAAAGGGTTTCAGATCAAGTAAGCACTGAATCATTAAATAACTACTGCCCCAACATGTGGCTTGATCAGTAGTTACCCCTTTTCCAGCTCATATCTTCAAAATGGAATCAACTTTAGGTTTCTGGCAGCAAAAACTACTTTCCTCACTTTGCCATTCAGAGCAGCAGCATGTCTTTCTTGCAAACTCTTATTGCCAACTGCAGTGTGTGCACAACACAGAACATGTAATTTGGGAAAGTTTTGAGGCAGCTACAATGGTGGAGGCTATTATTAAGAATAAAATTGCAGAGCATATACAAAAACATGGACTGATGAGACAAAGTCAGCACGGATTTAGTGAAGGGAAGTCTTGCCTCACCAATCTAATGCATTTTTTTGAGGGGGTAAGCAAACATGTGGACAATGGGGAGCCGGTTGATATTGTATATCTGGATTTTCAGAAGGCGTTTGACAAAGTGCCGCACGAAAGACTCCTGAAGAAATTGCAGAGTCATGGAATCGGAGGTAGGGTATTATTATGGATTAAGAACTGGTTGAAAGATAGGAAGCAGAGAGTAGGATTGCGTGGCCAGTATTCTCAGTGGAGGAGGGTAGTTAGTGGGGTCCCGCAGGGGTCTGTGCTGGGTCCGTTGCTTTTTAATGTATTTATAAATGACCTAGAGATGGGAATAACTAGTGAGGTAATTAAATTCGCCGATGACACAAAATTATTCAGGGTCGTCAAGTCGCAGGAGGAATGTGAACGATTACAGGAGGACCTTGCGAGACTGGGAGAATGGGCGTGCAAGTGGCAGATGAAGTTCAATGTTGACAAGTGCAAAGTGATGCATGTGGGTAAGAGGAACCCGAATTATAGCTACGTCTTGCAAGGTTCCGCGTTAGGAGTTACGGATCAAGAAAGGGATCTGGGTGTCGTCGTCGATGATACGCTGAAACCTTCTGCTCAGTGTGCTGCTGCGGCTAGGAAAGCGAATAGAATGTTGGGTGTTATTAGGAAGGGTATGGAGTCCAGGTGTGCGGATGTTATAATGCCGTTGTATCGCTCCATGGTGCGACCGCACCTGGAGTATTGTGTTCAGTACTGGTCTCCGTATCTCAAAAAAGATATAGTAGAATTGGAAAAGGTACAGCGAAGGGCGACGAAAATGATAGTGGGGATGGGACGACTTTCCTATGAAGAGAGGCTGAGAAGGCTAGGGCTTTTCAGCTTGGAGAAGAGACGGCTGAGGGGAGATATGATAGAAGTGTATAAAATAATGAGTGGAATGGATCGGGTGGATGTGAAGCGACTGTTCACGCTATCCAAAAATACTAGGACTAGAGGGCATGAGTTGAAGCTACAGTGTGGTAAATTTAAAACGAATCGGAGAAAATTTTTCTTCACCCAACGTGTAATTAGACTCTGGAATTCATTGCCGGAGAACGTGGTACGGGCGGTTAGCTTGACGGAGTTTAAAAAGGGGTTAGATAGATTCCTAAAGGACAAGTCCATAGACCGCTATTAAATGGACTGGAAAAATTCCTCATTTTTAGGTATAACTTGTCTGGAATGTTTTTACGTTTGGGGAGCGTGCCAGGTGCCCTTGACCTGGATTGGCCACTGTCGGTGACAGGATGCTGGGCTAGATGGACCTTTGGTCTTTCCCAGTATGGCACTACTTATGTACTTATGTACTTATGTACTAAGAACATCATTTTGTTGTTCTATATCAGCTTCAGCTCAGTTGCAGGAATGTGCTGTTCAATTTCAAACATTACTGTATCTCTGAAATGTTCTGCTAGCTGTTGGTCACTTTCATTGTCTGCATTCATTAGTTTAATTTACTCCTGCCAGAATTCGGAACCAAAAAAATAAAAATTATGCAGAAAAAATTTCAAAATTCTGTGCACAAAATTTGCAAATTCTGCAAGTTTGTCATAATTTAACCAATATTAAAGCTCCCTGTACACAGATACCATCTATATTTTCCCAGCACCCATAGCATCCATATTTTTTCCAGCTTCCTCCTTGCACCCACACATAGCATCCACCTTTACAGTCCCACCCCCCACACGTAGCATAGACATTTACAGCCCCCTTCCTCACACACACACACAGCCCCCTTCCTCCACCCACACATATAGCATCCACCTTTTTTGTTTTATAGCCCTGCCTCTCTCACACATAGCATCCACTTTTTTTTTTTACAACCCCCTTCACCCACTCACCAACACATATTATCCACGTTTTTGTTTTTGTTTGTTTTTTTACAGCTTGCTCCCTTCCTACCTGCTCCCATAGGCAATCAATATTTTTTTTCAGCCTACCCCTGCACTCACCTGTAAAGTAGGGGCTGCTTGCGAGTACCTCTTAGGGCAGGAAAGAGCCCCACTCTTTCCTGCCCAGCTCGTGCCACTGCTTTTTCCAAATGGTCACCGAGACATCCTGCGGCAGTCTCACAAGATTACCGCTTGAAGTCTCGGTGGCCATTTTGAAAAAACAGTACATGAGCCAGAAAACGGCAGCGGCAGCAGTGGGCAGGAAACCGTAGGGCTCTTTCCTGTCAATGAAGAGGCCACTAGACCACCAAGTAGGCCTGGGAGGGTGGCAGGGGAGTCAGCCTGCCTGCCTTTGCCGCAGGCTGGGGAGGGCCCACTGAGGATCAGGGAGGTGGCGGGGAGGCCAGCCATTCAGCTTTGGAGCGTAGAATTCTCCACAAATTCTGTGCTCCACAGTCACGCAGATTTCCGGCAGGAATATTAATTGTAGTTAGTATGTTAGAAGCATTGTCAGTTACAATACATAGAATGTGCTCTTTTTTTTAAGTTCATAATCATGCAGAACCTTTTCCACTAAGAACTGGAGAATCTTGCTGATATGATGAGCTTCTTTTACTGCCAGTGTCTTGGTGAACTATTTTAGTTCACTCTGTGGCATGTGCAGGCATCCATCTTAAGAAATACAAAGCTCCCCTTGAGACATAGTAACATAGTCCATCCAGTCTGCCCAACAAGATAAACTCATATGTGCTACTTTTTGTGTATACCTTACCTTGATTTGTATCTGTCATTTTCAGGGCCCAGACCATATATGTCTGCCCAGCACTATCCCCGCCTCCCACCACCAGCTCTGGTACAGACCGTATAAGTCTGCCCGGCATTATCCCTGCCTCCCAACCACCAGCCCCAGCACAGACCGTATAAGTCTGACCAGCACTATCCCCGCCTCCCATCCACCAGCCCCGCCTCCCATCACCGGTTCTGCCACCCAATCTCGGCTAAGCTCCTGAGGATCCATTCCTTCTGAACAGTTTGAGAGTTTAAGTTCTTCCTTTTGGTTGGCTTTATCACACACCATTTTTCTAACACACTCTCTTTCCAGAGGCACACCCTGTTTGAGGGCCATTTTTCCTTTCAGACCTATAAAATCTGGTCATGAAAATGATAGAGACACACTATCCTTCACAGGATAGTAGTATGATATGTTTGTTTTTTTAGTGTATCTGCTGTCATTGTTACAGTAATTATCACTGGCAAAATACCTTGTAACTGATGTCTGTGAAGTTTTCTGATCCTTTTCCTGGCTGGAAGTACTGGGCATTGTTTCCTTGCTTTTATTGTCATCTTTTTCACTCACAGCTTTTTGAATACTTCTAGATATTAGTGCTGTAAATGTCTTTTGAGATTGGAAGCTCTTGTAGGAGCATTTTTATCACTACCTAAATATGTGCTGGTCTTGCCATCACAATTCGATAAATCCGCTTTTAGATTGAACTATTTTTATTGATGACAGGCTAGTAACAGCAACAGTCAAGAAAGACAATAATGGAGTACACAAACAGAAAATTATAGTACAATACCGTATAACCCATCATCCAGTTTTTATCAATTCCCCCCCCCCCCTCCCATTCACCGTCCCAGTATAACACAGTTGATATCAACCCTAACCCCCCAGAGAACCTCCATCAGGTAAAACAAAACAATAATTCCAAGAACGAGAGAGTTCTGTTTCTTCTGACTCTCCCCTTTTCACAAATAAAAGGAAGGAGTCCCCTTAACCGTCCCCCCCAACAGAACCCGAGCCCTTCCCAAAACCCTTGTATTTCTCTCTCCTCTTCCCTCCTGGAGATGATCAAAATAGGTTAAACAGAAATGGAGAAGCAAAAAGTGAACCTCCATGACAAAAATTACAAAGGCAAAGTATTAAGAAGTAGGCTGCGCACTCAAGGAGGGAGGTGTTGTACAAAAGGTTCCCATCCAGCCAAAAATATTTTCTGTAAAACAAGCAGAGCAAGCTCCCAGGTTAATAATAACTGGACCACATTACGCCAGTGCCACTGATTAGGAGCATCTCTCACACCATGTCTATAAGATACACTTCACACCCACCACACATGCTTTATAGAGAAAATATCGATGTCCCTTTGAAAGAGAGCCCCTATATATTTCCAACCCTAATAGAAAACTGGAGGGGGCAAAGGGAAAAGACCGTTAATACACGAAAGCACCCAATGCCAAAAGTCCTGTATGGTCGGGCATGTCCAAAGTGCATGAGGTAATGTATTCTCCATCGTCCCACAGGCCACACAACTCAGAGACGGGATATACCCGGTATGGAAGGCCTGCCTTGGAGAAAAAATATGCACTTGTTAGAGTCCGGAACAAGCATTCCCTATACCAAGCATTGTAGAGACAGTGCCTCCTCCCCCAAATGTTGACCCAAGAACTTGCCACTATGAGAGCATAAGACTTTTTAGGCATCAGCAGTGCGAGGACTTTATGAAAATAAGTCACTGACATACGAGTCACCTGAGGTGCTGTAAAAAGGCAACTTGTAGATATGTATAAAGATTTCCTGGATGTGGAGGCACAGTACCCACAACACTATCATAAGATTTGAGGATGCCTGTTTCACCAAGTCCGCAACACAGAGACATCCCTGTCTACCCCAGCTTTGAAATACTGAAGAATCAATCCCCAGGGTGAAATTCAGGTTTCCACTTTTAAAGGTAATCAATAGAAATAAAACAAAATAAAACATGGAAAAGAAAATAAGATGATACCTTTTTTTATTGAACATAACTTAATACATTTCTTGATTAGCTTTCGAAGGTTGCCCTTCGTCAGATCGGATATTATATATGTAATTTTTTAAAGCCACCCACTAAGACCCATCAACTGTCCCGAGTCTTAATTCTCTTTAGACCAGACAACAATAAAAAAAAAAAAAACTTACAATTGATTAATTTTCCAAAAACACCATATATATCTGCAGCTGAACTCCTCAAGAGATATTTCTCAGACATCTTGCAAATTCCTGCTGATAACCACCCGTTGGTATCAAAAGCGACTTATATTTCTAAAAAGACTTCTATGACTGAAAATGTGGATACGAATCTGATTGATATTTTGGAGAAGTCAGAGATAGCAGAGAGGGCCGCTCTTATAGTGACTTTCGCTTTTGACTTAGGAACAATATTTTGAAGTTGTATTTTCGCCATATGTCAGATAATTTCTTGGGTTCTAGAATAAAAATTTTTCCTGACATTTCAAGGGAAACACAAGCCAGGCGCCGTGAGCTCTTGGCTTTTAAACCGAGAGTGGTAGCCCTTGGTGGGACCTTTTTGGTCCGTTTCCCCAGTAAATGTTTTATTTCTTTAGATTCAAATAATTACCTTTTTCTTGAACCCAAGAAATTACAAGAATTTTTGGAATTAAGAGAACAAATGAAGAAGCCTCTTCAATAGCTTCCTGTAGTTATTCCGCTACCAGCTGTAACTTCTGATTGACCCTCCTCCCTCTGAAAGAATAGTTCTATTCATGTGATTTTTCTTTTTTTTAGTTATTTTCTCTCTTGGATCCCCATGTTTGAGGTCAATTATTTCAAAATATTATATGTGGGGGTAAAATTTATTGCTTTTTTTCGAAATTTCCATTTCTGTACATTTATGATGGTTATTATGAATGTAATAAATTAAAAGATTAAAAAAAAAAAAAAAAAAGACCAGACAACAATACAGAAATAGAGGTCCATCTGCTTTGCTCAGGAACCTCATCCTTCATGGATCCCCCAAAACCTTTTTAGAGTAAACACCATGCAGCAATAAAGCAAGTCATTAAGCAGTCATTTGTAAAGAAAGCCTCAAACTCATAATAAATCCACACACACACACACACACACACACACACACACACACACACACATACACACACATAAAAAAAATCCTGCAAGTCATAATATGAGCTTGGTTCAGCAGAACCTCCACCAAAGGTGATACCAGTTCCCTTCTCAATTGTTTCATAAGGTTAGGGAAGTGCTTGCAATCTCCCATGCTGATAGTAGTTCTGCTAAGCTCCAACCACAGACAGAAGAGCCTCCTGCAATTAGTTTCAAACCTCAGCTCCCGCCGAGGAAGTTGTCATTGTTAGAGCAGACAAGGTGTCTTGTACAACAGTTACATTGTCTTCCACAAAGAAAGAAGAGGGAAAAGAGAGAGAAAAAAAAAACATTCAAGGCATAGTATAGTTTCAGTACAGCAGAACCTCCGCTGAAAGCAATGCCAGTTCCCATCTCAGGTATCTCACAGGATCAGGGGCTTCTCGATATCTCCCAGGCTGATAATAGGTCTTCTAAGTTCTAACCACAGCACGTTTTAAACCTCTGATCCCACTGAGAAACTCATCATTGGTAGACCAGACAAAGAACTTTGTGTAGCAATTACAGTTTCAATACAGCAGAGTCTTAAGTTGATGCCAGTTCCCAGCTCAGGTATCTCTTAGGATCAGGGGTTTCTCGATACCTCCCAAGCTGATAGTTATTCTTCTAAGTTCCAATCGCAGACAAAAGGAGAATCCTCTACAACAAGACTCAAGCCTCGACCCCCATTAAGGAAGTTGTCAGTGGTAGACCAGACAAAAAGTCTTGCGCGGCGGTCACAGTCTCAAAAAACAGTGCTTTATTTGCGTGTGTAAGTCTTAAGCATGCTGGGTACATGAGAGCAAATTGAATCTTGCAATTTACCAGTTGGGTACACAGTGGAGCAAAGCGGCGTTTCTGGGTTTTTACTTTCGCCGAATAGGCTTGGAAACACAATACTGTATGGTTGTTATATGTTAGTCTTACCATTTCTGATCGCCTGTAAAATAGCCATCTTATGGGCATAATTGAGGACCCGAAGTATTACCACCCATGGCCAGGTGGTAGTCAGCTGACACTGTCCCAATCTGTGCACCCTCTTGATGCGCAGAGGCAGTTCTAAGTCCAGAGAGAACCAGGCTTCCAGGACCCCAATTAGTTCTTTCTTTTCCATCTACTCTGGGAGACTGTCCAGGCTGAGGTTATTCTGCCTGGACCGTTTTTCAAGGTCCTCCAGTTTATCCTCCTAGCTTGAGATCGTGCTTTGCAAGTGAGCGCACATGCCCTCAAATTGTTTCACGTGGTCCTCCAGGTCACTAGTACGTTCCAATTCAAGTTGCTTAAAACATGATACAATGTTGTAAATGGACCCATCACCTATGGGATCCTGCGAAATCATATGTACACATTTTGTAGGGGCAGTGAAAAACAGATCTAATGGCTACTTTTGGCATTGGGCAGGTGGAAAGAGGATTGTGGGGTTGTCCAGGGAGTGGAAACTTGTTGCTTTGGACGTTGAATGGTTTGGAGGAGGATCATAAGACCTAGTGAGGCAAATTTTCAGTAAGCCCAGAGCCATATTACAATTATATTGGGTCCTGGGCAAGCATATATATGTAGGCACATATAAGAGATCACCATTTACTCTTGTTTTTTATAACGACTCCCCCCCCCCCCCCCCCCCATTACAATTATATTGGGTCCTGGGCAAGCATATATATGTAGGCACATATAAGAGATCGCCATTTACTCTTGTTTTTTATAACGACTCCCCCCCCCCCCCCCACTAGTCATATTCACTCTGTTCCTGCCTTCCCTCCCCCTTTCTTCCCAAGTATTACACCACCTCTTCAAACGTAGTGTGAGAAAACTGTGGAACCTATTGAGTGTAGCAGCAGAAAGTTATGAGAAAGCACAGAGTCTGTGGCTTTGAATGGATAGTGGTTAGATCAGTGGACTAAGAGCCAGAGAAGCTGGGCAAGTGATTTTCATGCTCTATGACTCTGATAGAAACCAAACATAACAAGGGTGACTGCTCCAAAGAGTGAAATTTATTGGTGATGTCTGAGGTATACATTTATAAAAGTGTTTAAAAAAACACGTATTTTTAACAAATATAAAATTCAAACAGATCTATGTGACATAATTGAACTGAGTCGACCTCAAAACACACCCCCTAACCCCTTTAAGACTGCTCAATCATAGTCTTGCACACTTTGCAACTGGCGGAAGCAACTGAAAATAACATTTAACTTGGTGCCTCTGAAAGGATGTAGACAGAGTGGAGGCAGTTTTAGGAATTTCCTTAGATAACTTCTCTTCACTTAGAATAAACAGAGAAACATATGTATATCTCCACTCCAGCCTGAATTCTGAAATGGAAACTCTCACATACACATACAATCTCACTTTTTTTTCAGGTGCACAGACACATGCACACATGCATACTCTTGCTCTTCTGTCACGTTTTCCCAAAAAACACGAACTAGGTTTGTGAGCCCTTGGGCCACTGCCAAGGAGCGGCAGTGGCAGGCAAAACCACCCCACAGAGGGATAAGGCAGAACTCTGACAGGGCCAGCTAGACTTCACCTGCACTTGACCACCGTTCTTCAGGAGTTGAGCCCCTGGGTGCAGGTGGCCGGCAGGACTTGCCGGACAGGGCCGGAACTGGATACCAGCAGGATACACTCAGGGACTAGAGCACACAGGGAGGCTAGGCAGAATACTAGTCTGAGAGTCCTAGTCTAGTCCTTGTCTAAGGGACAGAACTGAAAGCTGCAAGCAGCCACTGAAACAGGGAACAAACACTGGTAGACAAGAGACAGAACCGAAAGCTGCCAGGCAGCCACTGAACAAGAAACACAGACAACCTAGAACTAGACAAAGACATACAAACAAGAAACAAGACTAGGAAACAAGCAATAAAGTACAAGCAGCTACACAAAGACTAAACTAGAATCAGGCAAGAATACAGACCATAAACTGGACTAGGCAGAAGTGCAGCAAGTACCAACAAACCAGGGCCTTAGGCGATGCAAAGGCAAAGCAGCGAGTTTCCAAATGGCTGAGATTCAGCTGCAGCAATCACCCAGCAGCTACGGGTGCTGAACAGGCTCAAAGAAGACAAGCAAGTCTGGCAGGCCGGAAGATCCGGACTGGACTGGGCTGAAGTCTGGAATGGGAAACAGCACATAGACAATCCAATGCAGCCACCAGGTCTGGCCACCAGAGGGCAAGAGGAACACAAACCAAAACACAAGCAGAAGGCATACAGAAGCACAGAGAGGCTTAACACATACAGGTGCAGTATAGTGGAGAAATCAGAGCCACGCTGGAAGCAGCCAGCACACAGAGACAGCGCTAAATTAGAAAGATCAGACAGAAGCCAGCTTAGAAGCCAGAAATAAGGTAAGCCCGAGGGGGGTCACGACCACAGACGTGACATCTTCAGATATATGCAAACACACTCCTCTTATGCTGCTACTGTCAACTACTCGTGTGCTTATTTAGGGGCCCATGTAGAAAGCCTTGCAGTAGGGTATGCACTGTACTGTGAAATAAGGGTCACAAAAAAGCTGCAGCATGTGGTATTCAATGAGCATGCAGATTACTTTCACGTTATAATGACGACAGTAATTTGTGGATCATTACTAAATGCCAACTTTCCTGTCAGTGGCTGAGCAGTGATTTGGCTCAGGCACTGACTGGAAGGATTGACATTAAAAAAAATAATAAACAAGCATACTGTGGCATGCATCAGCCCCTCACCCCTACCTTATACCTCAACATCTCTTCCTGCCCCCTCCCTCCAGTCAAGTGTAGTGGCATTCCTCCCTCCCTCTAAAATTCCCTGGTAGTCTAGTAGCCCCATGCCAAATTCCCAAAAAGTTAAGTATCCGGAGAAAAGGGACTGGGCAGGGAGAGAGGGACCATTGCAGAAAGCAATCTAGGGCAGGGTGGTTGGGTTGGAATAAGAGAGTGCTGCTAGACATCTGCTCCTTTCAACCAACCTGGTTCATTTTAATTCAGTCTGTGATAATTATTTCCATGTGAGCTAAAACCTATGCTGAAACTACTTCTGCACTGCTGAGCCAGTAAAACCTGCAATAAAAGTGGCTTATAGCTGTGGTAATGCTTTCTGCACGATCCCCTTACTGAGTATCCCTGCTCCCCAACCAGTTCTTCCTACCATAATGTAAAGTTCTTTCAATTGCTGCCTGCACTTTTCCTCAGCCTGCAGCAGCCCTTTTACACTCCCCCCTCCCCCCCCCCTCTAATTCTTATTGCTTCTCTGCAACACCTTAAGACCCCAAAACACTTACTGATTCCACTGTCTCTTTCCAAGGTCAACCCAGTACCCTTTGCAGTGCTCAGTTTCCCCCCTTACTTGCATATCATAGGGGGGCCAATGCAGAAAACAGCACATTAGAGCCACTAACCACACTTGCCTTAGGATGTAGTAATAATCAATGAGCATGCAAATTACTGCCGTGTTAAAATTGCATCAGCAATTCGCAGCTCATTCCCACATGTCATCCATTCTATCAGTGCCTGAGCCATGATTGGTGTATAAATATAGTACAAGCCTGCGGCCTACTGACCTGCTGGAAGAGCATGGCCCAGCCTAACGGCTGCTGGGAAAGACAAGCCAAGGAAGAATTAATTGAGATTAAAAGAGCATTTTCTAACTGTGACATTAGTTTGATAGTTTGGAATGATGAAAATAGATTCTGACCGTAGAGATAGCAGGGAGGGACCTTGTACCAGGTGCATGAAAAGGCAGAAGTGAGAGAGAACATTTGTGGTCAAGAACATTTGCCCATCTGCCGGAAAAAGGTTGGGGAATTTTTCCAGAAGTAAAAATATCAAAATCTGTGGTTAGTCTTGGGCCACCTGGGTAAAACAATCTTTTTTAGGGGGGGGTAATAGGGATAAATGTAAATCAAGAGTATAAATATGGCTGACAGCCTCCCTATAGGGGGACAGTCTGAGGCCAGAGGTTGACCTGTATCACCCGGTCAAAGATCTCCCCATAAGAATATTGTATTCTTATAACTTAACGCCTCACATGTAACCTGGCTTTGGTGAGTAATAAATCTTATAATTGAACCTGTCTCTAATTCTCTCTATTTCTTACTTATGGGTAATTTGTTACAATATATGAGATCTGATATAGACAAGGAAAAAGGTTAACTAGAATAAAATGACAGTCCTTCTGGGTTTGTCTGGGCAATTCACACCCCCAAGAAGACCCCTGACAGAGTTGGAAGATCATAGTAAGTTACTCTATGAACTTCTACTGTACTGGGTAACATTATTTATTTTATTTGTTGCATTTGTATCCCACATTTTCCCATAGTTAATCAGTTTTCAATGGAACTCAAAGGCTTCAAAGATTGGAATCAGATGAAATTGGTAACAGCCTTCCCTGTAAATTTAGGGCATATAAAAGCCCACATTAATTCATTGGCTCAGACACTAACAGAAAGGGTGACATAAAAAAAAAATGGTCACACTAGTCTGCATCAGCCTCTGTCAACAACTCACCTCCTGATGGCCCACACCTCTCAACCGCCCACAAGGGAAAAGTGTGTGGGGGGGGGGGGGGGGGGGGGGAGGGTAATGGGATTCATTGCTTACAATCAAAGCGGTTTACATATTATATACAGGTATTTATTTTGTACCTGGGACAATGGAGGATTAAGTGACTTGTCTAGAGCAAGGGGAATTGACCTCAGTTTCCCTGGTTCTTATGCCATTGCACTAACCATTAGGCTACTCCTCTACTGTTAATCTAGTCTCTCCCCCCCCAACCCCCCCCCCCCCAAATCCTTTACCTTAAAATAGAAATCCCTACCCAGGCCCACCCCACTGTACCTTACAGGAGTGGCAAGAGCAATGCCCACTCGCTCCTGCTTCGGGATGCTCTGCATAGGGCAAGGCGTCACTATTTTTCAAGATAGCGGCACTGGAGGCAGGAGCGTGATGGCATCGCTCCTTCCTCTCCTGTAGGTGGGGTGTGTTGAACTGGACTTGGGGGAGGGGTCAAGGGCTTGGAGGGTGACACTAGATACCAAGGATCTATTTTTATTTATTTATTTAAGGAACGGCATTTGGGCCCAGGGGAGGGAGAGGGTAGACTACTACTAGACTACCAAGGAAATCGTTTGAATTGTGTGGGGGGGGGGGGGGAGAGGTTTGCTTTGGATCGGGTCGGACCATTACATCTGGGGCAGGGTGGTTGGGGAGGGGAAGAGAAGTTGCTGATACACACTCATTCTCTCAAACAACCCTTCTATGAAGGCCTGGACCCTGGTGTTATTTTTCCTGTAGTAGTCACATTTGCATTCATTTGAATACAGTTGCAATAAGGATTTCCGTGCAGAAACACTTTTTGCATTGCTATCCAGTGGTACGACTGAGTGACTATTCAGTGGCTGGCTAGCTAGTCAGAAGCTTTTTGAAAAAAGATTCCGAGAAACATGTGTATTAACTTTGAATTTTATTTACTTTAGGTATTTTTGGACAACGTGGAAGCATTTATAAAGCAAATTGACTCTGTGAACTACATCAATTTGTTTTTGACTGAATTGAAGTATGTATCATTTTTCAATTTGAAACGTATGTGTTTGTGGCCATTTTGTTTTGCTCATAATTACTCATAAGTGACTCGTCTAGAGGCAGATATTTGAAGGAAAAATAAGTCCAGATTAAAAATGTATGTTACTAATCAGTGAGTCACTCTGCCTGAAATATCAGTAATAATAATAATGCTGCTTATTTTTGGATTTACAGTGATCTAGACAGTGGTTGATGGGTGCTTTTCATTTTTCAGTGTCATCTCATCTTGCCTTTCAGTCAGTTGGAAGTAAAATTTGGTTGTATTGTTTGTTTAAAAACTTACTCTACTAAACATGTTAGTCAAACCGGTTCACAGTCTAAAAATAAAAGCCAGAAAACACCAATTAATCAATGATAAAGAGTTATCTTAGTATGTGTATACAAAGCGGGATCATATGTTTTATCTTTGTTCACTTTACTGTTACATATGTTAAATTTGATTTTATTTTTCAAACTTCCAATAAAAAGACTTGAACTAGGAAAAAGTAATCTTTCATTCTAGAAAGAACACCAAGAACATTCAAAAGGAACATCCCAAAACAATACTGGATTGGTCATGTTCATCCATCAGTACCAAGCTGCGAGCATACAAATGCAGTTTCAAATTAACTAATATTAATTTTTTTAAATGACAATTTTTCATGAATATACAAAGGAAGATTAATGTAAAGACTAGGATCTAAAAAGGGAAAAAAAAAACCCAAAGAAAAGGAATGCCTGGTGGACTCAAATGTGCCCTTGCTGGTAAAAGGATCACCGATTGATGAGTCTAATGATATAAGTGCCTGATTTGGAATACAGAGCTCAATTGGTAAAGTCAGACAATTTAGAACTCCAGTATGAACAGCTTTGTGGGTTAAGTATAAAATTTTAAATAAGTGTCTGTAATGAATAGGAAGCCAATGTAGTTTTTTGAGATGAGATGATGCATGCTCATACTTATGAGGGTTGCAGAGAAATGGAGCAGCTGTATTCTGTAAGATATCTTGATATTTAGCAATCCATGCTTAAGCAATATTGAAGTAATCCAGGTACAAAATCAAAAAAGCATGAATTATGGTATTGTGAAGAACAGAAACATTAAAAAGGCCTCACAGGGGGTGTAATCAGGGTAAAGCCAAATAACCTAAAGTTACTTTAGAAATTTGCAAGTAGAAAGTGGGCATTATCAAAGATTACACCCAGGTAGCGAAATCACTCGACTGTAGGAGATAGGGAATTAAAAAGAATAAGAATAGGTCAAATCAAACAGCCAGTCACCCAGCAAGTCATTGTCCTGTCACTGTTTAGTACTAATTTGTTCTTATGAACCCATGATGCTATAGAAGCCCGAGAAAAATCAGGACTATTGAGAATAACAGGAAAAACTAGAAGAACATCATTTGCATAAAAGAAACAAGCTCATACCATAGCTCTGAACCAAGGCTGTTAAGAAAGGCATTGTGTTGGGAAGGGTGGGGGGGAGCAATTAAGAATTCTTCTGTTTCTTTAATAACTCCTTATTCTCTGTATGCACTGGTGGACTTGAAGAGTTTGGGCTTAATTAAATAATGTTATAGTGCTTTGAGACAAATATTACTGAATCTGAAATATATCTCCTTTCCAAATAAGTATGCTGCATGCAACCATTTATATGCAAAACATGTCAAGGAACATGCTCTTTGAGAATGCAGATGTCTAGTCTAGTTTATCCTATACAGAATTTTTCTGTAAAATAAGCAAGTTCTTCTGAGCAACACATATTATTCTAGACTGACTGCCACTGATTAGTAGAGGCAATAATATAACTTGTAATGGGTTATAGTATTTTCTCCAAGGACAACAGGCTCTATTGTTATCACAAGTGGGCCGACGATCTGCGTCTGCCCGGGATCCAGCATATCGCATAGCAAAAAAGAAAAAAATTTGCTAGAGCCTTCTGGCGCACGTGCCGCACTGCGCATGCGTGTAGTGCTTTCCCGCCCGTCATTTTTTTCCATTGGAGGAGCGACGGTGTTCTCTGCGGCTGCTCTACTGCCCGGGAAAGAGCCTTCAATTTTTGTCAGTGCCTTTCGACTAGTTTTTGCGTTTATTTTTCTTTTATTTTCCATCACGGGCCGTACTTAGGCTTGCTCAGTCGGAGTAATCCCTATATTTGTGCCTTTATTTTTTTTTCATTGGCACAGTCGAGACTTTTAATTTCACCGAAGCTGTCTTCCCTTCCATATCATTGAAGACTCCCAGTGGCTTCAAGCATTGTATTCTGTGCAACCGGACCATCTCGGTTACTGATACACATTCTTGGTGTATCCAGTGCCTCGTGCCCGACCATAGCCCGGCACATTGCATCCTTTGTCTTCGTATGAAGAAAAGAACACAAATTTCCCGAGAGACTCGGAGAGAGAAACTTTTTGGAGTTTGGTCTGGTGCATAGGCAGTGGCATCGGCGTCGATGGAGGCATCGACATTGGGAGTCACAATAGGGATGGCTGCTGCTGCGCGACCCAGGGACACTGAGAGAAGTGAGGCATTGAGTGGGTCGCCACCTGTCTGAAGGCCCCCTGGAACCGACCTTCGTTGGATACGACCCCGAAGCGATGTGAGGATTCCACGTCGTCCTCGTCTGCACCAAGAAGTCTTGGTGAGGTGCATCAGGCGAAGGCCAAGAAGCACCAACACTGATCTCCTTCGACGCACGGTCCCTGGAGCTCCGGCACGCCGAGGGATCCGGCACCTGAGAAGCGTTGATGCCGGGAGGATCGCTCCCCCTCCATTCAAGAAGTACTGACGTGCGTATCTCCCAGCAGCCTAGCCTGCACCGAATCCACAGCCTTTTCCGATGGCGGTTCTCAAATTGAGGGTGCTTGTGCCTACCATGCCTTCTGCTGCAACCCTGTCAACTGCCACCCGTGCTGGTTATCCTTTGATGTCAGTGGAGGAAGCTTTGCTGGAGTCGAGGCATGCACCAACCTCTCGATGCTGTTCTTGAGGCCACAGGTCTTCGAAGTCGAGACGGGCTCGGTCTCGGACATCCCTGAGGGAAGTGCTGTCCGCCACCGAAGAGGAACGCTTGTGGGAGTCTGAAGAGGATCCCAGGTACTTTTACTCCGATGAGTCCTATGAGATTTCTTCAGAACCTTCCCTTCCAACTGAGAGAAGGCTATCAGTACCTGAGAGCCTCTTTCACCTTGTTTGTGTGTGAAATGGCTGAGGCCATACCCTTCCCAGTAGAAGTGGAGGATGAGCCCAGGGCTATGGTGCTCGAGGTCCTAGACTACACCTGTCCACCTAAGGAGGCAGTGATGGCCCCCCCTGCATGAGGTACTCAAGGCAGTCCTCGTGCGGAACTGGGCATCCCCTCTGTCCCTGTGGTCCCCAAGAAAACTGATACTCCACAGGGAACCTGGGTTGGCGAGGTCTCAGTTACCCCACAACTCCATGGTGGTGGATGCCGTTCTCAAGAGAGCCAAGAGTATTAGAAACTATGCTTTGGCGCCCCCAGGCAGAGAAGCTAGGACCTTGGACTCTTTTGGGAGGAAAATGTATCATGCCGCGATGCTCATTGCCCGTATTCAATCATACTAGCTCTTCACAAGCGTCTGCTTGCGGAACTCGGGGAGGCAGCTGTCTTGATTCGGTTGATGCACTCCCTCCAGAGCATGCCAAGCCTTTTCGCCAGTTGGTCAAGCAGCAGAAGGTGTGTCGCAAGTTTTTGGCCATGGGCACTTACAACACTTTTGACGTGGCATCCAGAATCTCTGCTCAAGGTATAGCGATGCACAGACTCTCATGGCTGCATGTCTCTGACCTGGACCATTCGGTTCAGCAGAGGATGGCGTATGCCCCATGCTGGGGGGATAATCTTTTCGGAGAGAAGGTTGAAGAATTGGTTGACCAGATCAACAAGCATACCGATGCTATGTCTTCTCTCTCCCACCGGGCGCCTTCTGCTACCACCTGCTCATCCAGGAGGCATTTTGGTGGGTCCCAGAGTACATCTTACGCCTATTCAAGGTGTAGATGTGCCCCAGCGGCCCACCAGCCTGCTCAGGCTACACCCAAGCGCGCTCGTTCTCGTCAACAGCGTGTGCCTAAGGCCCCAGCTGCTCTCCAGCAAAAGCAAGGGACAGGCTTTTGACAGTCTCCAGCAGAGCATAGCCACCATAAAAGTGTCCGTGCCAGACGACTTACCGGTTAGGGGGAGGTTGAAATTTTTTCACCAAAGGTGGCGTCTCATAAGTTCCGAACAGTGGGTTCTTCAAATAGTCCGGTTATGATTCAACCTCAATCTGGTATCCAAACCTCCAAGTTGCCCACTGAGAGCTCATTCGTTCAGCTTTTAGCACAAGCAGGTACTTGCAAAGGTAATCTCCTTCCTTTTAGAGGCCCATGCGGTCAAATCTGTTCCACCAGGGGAAGAAAGGCAAGGATTCTTTTCCAGGTACTTCTTTGGGCAGAAAAAGACAGGGGAGATGCGTCCTATCCTAGACCTGAGAGCCCTGAACAAATTCCTGGTCCAAGAAAAGTTCAGGATGGTTTCTCTGGGCACTGTTCTTCCCATGATTCAGAAAAATGATTGGTTATGCTCTCTGGACTTGAAGGATGCATATACACATATCCTGATACTTCCAGTTCACAGAAAAGATATTCGGTTTCAGCTGGGAACACATCACTTTCAGTACCGCATGTTGCCTTTTGGCCTTGCATCTGCTCCCAGGGAGTTTACCAACTGTCTAGCGGTAGTTGCAGCGTCGCTACACAGACTGGGAGTGCATGTGTTCCCTTATCTGGACGATTGGCTGGTGAAGAGCACCTTGGAGGAGGGTGCTCGGGAGTCCATGTGGAAGACTATTCAGGTGCTCGAGCTACTAGGGTTTGTAATACATAGTAACATACTAATATAGTAGATGACGGCAAAGAAAGATATGTACGGTCCATACAGTCTGCCTAACAAGATAAACTCATATGTGCTACTTTATGTGTATACCTGACCTTGATTTGTATCTGCCATTTTCAGGGCATAGACCGTAGAAATCAGCCCAGCACTAGCCCCGCCTCCCACCACCGGTGCTGCCACCCAATCTCCGCTAAGCTTCTGAGGATCCATTACTTCTGAACAGGATACCCTTATGTTTATCCCACGCATTTTTGAATCCCGTTACTGTTTTCATCTCCACCACCTCCCGCAGGAGGGTATTCCACCACTATCTCCATGAAAAAATACTTCCTGACATTTTTCTTGAGTCTGCCCCGCTTGAATCTCATTTCATGTCCTCTAGTTCTACCGCCTTCCCATCTCCAGAAAAGATTTCTTTGCGACTTAATACCTTTCAAATATTTGAACGTCTGTATCATATCACCCCTGTTTCTCTTTTCTTTCAGGGTATACATGTTCGGGTCAGCAAGTCTCTCCTTATATGTCTTGTAACGCAAATCCCATAATATTTTTGTAGCTTTTCTTTGCACTGTCTCAATTCTTTTTACATCCTTTGCAAGATACGGCCTCCAAAACTGAACACAGTACTTCAGGTGGGGCCTCACCGATGACTTGGGGCCAATCCAGGTCACAAATACCTGGCAAGATCCCAAAAAAGTACAAAACATTCTTTACTGCTTATCCCAGAAATAGTGGATTTTCCCCAAGTCCATTTAATGATGGTTTATGGACTTTTCCTTTAGGTAGTCATCCAAAACGTTTTTAAAACGTCGCTAAGCTAACCGCCTTTACCACTTTCTCTGGCAACGAATTCCAGAGTTGAATTACACGTTGAGTGAAGGAATATTTTCTCCGATTTGTTTTAAATTTACTACATTGTAGCTTCATCGCATGCCCCCTAGTCCTAGTATTTTTGGAAAGCGTAAACAGACGCTTCACATCTACCCGTTCAACTCCACTCATTATTTTATAGACCTCTATCATATCTCCTCTCAGCTGCCTTTTCTCCAAGCTGAAGAGCCCTAGCCACTTTAGCCTTTCCTCATAGGGAAGTTGTCCCATTCCCTTTATCATTCTTGTCGCCCTTCTCTGTACCTTTTCTAATTCCACTATATCTTTTTTGAGATGCGGCGACCAGAATTGAACACAATATTCGAGGTGGGGTCACACCATGGAGTGATACAAAGGCATTATAACATCCTCATTTTTGTTTTCCATTCCTTTCCTAATAATACTAAACATTCTATTTGCTTTCTTAGCCGCAGCAGCACACTGAACAGAAGGTTTCAACATATCATCAACAACGACACCTAGATCCCTTTTTTGGTCTGTGACTCCTAAAGAGGAACCTTTGCACTTGCTCACATTAAACATCATCTGCCATTTACGTAGTCTCCCAGTCTCATAAGATCCTCTTGTAATTTTTCACAGACCTCCCGCGATTTAATGACTTTGAATAACTTTGTGTCATCAGCAAATTTAATTACCTCACTAGTTACTCCCATCTCTAGGTCATTGAGAATACTGACCATTTAACCCTACTCTCTGTTTTCTATCTTTTAACCAGTTTTCAATCCATAATAGAACACTACCTTCTATCCCATGACTCTCCAATTTCTTCTGGAGTCTTTCATGAGGTACTTTGTCAAACGCCTTCTGAAAATCCAGATACACAATATCAACTGGCTCACCTTTATCCACATATTTGTTCACCCCTCCAAAGAAATGTAGTAGATTGATGAGGCAAGATTTCCGTTCACTAAATCCATGTTGACTTTGTCTCATTAATCCATGCTTTTGAATATGCTCTGTAATTTTGTTCTTTATAATAGTCTCTTCCATTTTGCCGGGCACCGACTTAAGACTCACTGGTCTATAATTTCCTGGATCTCCTCTGGAACCTTTTTTAAAAATTGGCGTTACATTGGCAACCCTCCAATCTACCGGTACCACGCTCGATTTTAAGGATAAATTACATATTTTGAACAATAGCTCTGGAAGCTCATTTTTCAGTTCTATGAGTTCTCTGGGATGAATACCATCCGGTCCAGGAGATTTGCTACTCTTCAGTTTGTAGAACTGCCCCATTACATCCTCCAGGTTTACAGAGAATTCATTAAGTTTCTCCAATTCATCAGCTTCTCATACCATTTCTGGCACTGGTATCCCACCCAATCTTCCTCGGTGAAGACCGAAGCAAAGAATTCATTTAATCTCTCCGCTACGGCTTTGTGTTCCCTGATTGCCCCTTTTACTCCTAGTCCATCTAGCAGTCCAAACGATTCTTTTGCCAGCTTCCTGCTTTTAACACAATCTTTTTTTCGAAGTCCCTCTTAGCCTTCCTTATCAGCGCTTTGCATTTGACTTGACATTCCTTATGCCGTTTCTTATTATTTTCAGTCAGTTCCTTCTTCCATTTTCTGAAGGATTTTCTTTTAACTCCAATAGGTTCCTTCACCTCACTTTTTAACTATGCCGGCTGTAGTTTGGTCTTCCGTCCTCCTTTTTTAATACGCAGAATATATTTGGCCTGGGCTTCCAGGGTGGTGTTTTTAAACAGCATCCACGCCTGATGTAAATTTTTGACCCTCGCAGCTGCTCCTCTAAGTTTTTTTTTTCACTGTTCTCATTTTATCATAGTCTCCTTTTTTAAAGTAAAATGCTAACATATTTGATTTCATATGTATACTTCAAAGCTAATATCAAATCCGATCATATTATGATCACTGTTATCAAGCGGCCCCAGCACCATTATCTCCCACACCAGATCATGCGCTCCACTAAGGACTAGGTCTAAAATTTTTCTTCTCTCGTTGGCTCCTGTACCAGCTGCTCCATAAAGCTGTTCTTGATTTCATCAAGGAATTTTACCTCCCTAGCATGCCCCGATGTTACATTTACCTAGTCAATAATGGGGTAATTGAAGTCATCCATTATTATTGCGTTGCCCAGTTTGTTTGCGTCCCTAATTTTCTTTTAACATTTCTGCATCCGTCTGTTCATCCTGGCCAGGCAGACGGTAGTACACTCCTATCACTATCCTTTTCCTGCAGTGCCTGCTAGAGTCTATCTGTTAATGCTGTGGTACTTAGTTTTTAAAACTAAGGGGAAAAGACTATGGAGATTAGTTGATCAAATTAGCATTTTTTTTTTGTCTATCACTAACCTACAATTCCTCCTTTAAACCCCAATGTTTAAGTTCCCAAAGCACAAAGCAAAATAGTATTCACTTACCAGAGACATGTCCTCTTCTCTTGGAACTTCTCTCAGAGCTACCCCAAGTCCCATGTCTCCCTTGTCCAACAATTGAAATTCATAGGAGCCGTGCTTCATACGCAAGCTGTTCGAGCCTATCTCCCGGAGATGTGTGCGGACAACGTTCTGTCCCTTGTGTCCATGGTTCGGACATCGCAGCAAGTCACAGCTCGGCTGATATTGAGGTGGTTGGGCCACATGGCCTCCACAGTATATGTTACACCCATGGCACATCTTCACATGAGATCTGCTCAGTGGATCCTGACTTCTCAGTGGTATCAAGCCATGGGGAGCCTAGAAGATGTCTGCCAAAGCTGATACGCATTCTTCAGTGGTGGTCAATTCAATCCAATCTGTCTTTGGGATTTCCATTTCAAATTCCTCAACCGCAAAAAGTGCTGACGATGGATGCATCTCTCCTGGGGTGCGGGGCTCGTAGATGGGCTTCATACTCGGGGAGCGTGCTACCCCCAGGAAACAGATCTTCAGATCAACCTCCTGGAGCTCCAAGCGACCTGGAACGCTCTAAAGGCTTTCAGAGATCGGCTGTCCAACCAAATTATCTTTATTTAAACAAACAATCAGGTTGCGATGTATTACACCAACAAGCAGAAGAACACTGGATCTCGCCGTCTGTGTCAGGAAGCCGTCCAGATGTGGCTCTGGGCACACAGTCACGACATGTTTCTACAAGCCACTTATCTGGCAGGCGTAAACAACAGTCTGGCCGACAGACTGAGCAGGATAATGCAACCTCATATGTGGTCCCTGAATATGGGCGTAGCCCGCTAGATCTTATGAGTGTGGGGCACCCCCTTGGTGGATCTTTTTGCCACTCAACACAACCGCAATGTCCTGTTCTAGACTTCAGGCTAGCGTCAGATGCCTTTCTCCTACATTGGGAAACAGGCCTTCCGTAGGTGTATTCTCCAATACCTCTAGTGGGGAAGACTTTGTTGAAACTCAAACAAGATCGTGGAACCATGATTATGATTGTGCCCTACTGGCCACGTCAGATATAGTTCCCTCTTCTTCTGGAATTGTCCTCCGAAGAACCATGGAGATTGGAGTGTTTCCCGACCCTCATCACTCAGAATGAGGAGTCGCTTCTACATCCCAACCTCCAGTCTCTGGCTCTCACGGCCTGGATGTTGAGAGCCTAGAATTCGCTTCCTTGGGTCTTTTGGAGGGTGTCTCCTGGGTCTTGCTGGCTTCCAGGAAAGAATCCACTAAGAGGTGTTACTCTTTTAAATGGAGGAGGTTTGCCATCTAGTGTGACAGCAAGGCCATAGATCCCCTTTCTTGTCCTACACAGACCCTGCTTGAATACCTTCTATGCTTATCAGAGTCTGGTCTAGAGGTCTGCATGGGAACTTGGTTTGCGGGGATCCCGCGGTGTCCACAGAAATCCCACAGGAATCCCCTCTGGGTCAGACATGCGGGAATCCCGTGGGGATGGAGGATGTTCTGGTGGGATTCCCGTGGAGCTGCACTGCGCACATACCTTTGTTTGTGAGAGCCCGCTGCTTTTCTGCTGATCTGTGCTCCTATCGCATCAATCATACTGCAGTGCTGGTTCGCCAATCACCCCTTCTTCTTTTAGTGGGCGGAGACACCAACCTCTCCTCCAGTGGGAAAAGGACGCCCTCAACTGCCCCATCACAGGGACAGAAAGGACAGGGAAGAAAGGAGAAACGGGTGATATGATACAGACGTTCAAATATTTGAAAAGTATTAATCCGCAAACGAACCTTTTCCGGAGGTGCGAAGGCGGTAGAACGAGAGGACATGAAATGAGATTGAAGGGGGGCAGACTCAAGAAAAATGTCAGGAAGTATTTTTTCACGGAGAGAGTAGTGGATGCTTGGAATGCCCTCCCGCGGGAGGTGGTGGAAATGAAAACGGTAACGGAATTCAAACATGCGTGGGATAAACATAAAGGAATCCTGTTCAGAAGGAATGGATCCTAAGGAGCTTAGCCGAGATTGGGTGGCAGAGCCAGTGGCGGGAGGTGGGGATAGTGCTGGGCAGACTTATACGGTCTGTGCCAGAGCCGGTGGTGGGAGGCGGGGCTGGTGGTTGGGAGGCGGGGATAGTGCTGGGTAGACTTACACGGTCTGTGCCCTGAAAAGGATAGATACTAATCAAGGTAAAGTATACACAAAAAGTAGCGCACATGAGTTTATCTTGTAGGGCAGACTGGATGGACCATGCAGGTCTTTTTCTGCTGTCATTTACTATGTTACTATGTTACAGCCAAATTTCAGGGGGGGGGGGGGGGGGGTGTGGGGCATAGCTAAGGTGCGTGGATGTCCCTCTCAAAGAAATGTCCATTTTGGGCATCCTCAACTGCTCCGTCGCAGGAACAGACAAATATTTCAAGGGGGGTGTCGAGCATAGCAAAGGCGCGTGGATGTCCTTCTCAAAGAAACGTCCATTTTGGGCGTCCTCAACTGCTCCGTCGCAGGGACGGCCAAATATTTCAAGGGGGTGCCAGGCATAGCAATGGCGCATGGATGTCCTTCTCAAAGAATCGTCCATTTTGGGCATCCTTAACTGCTCCATCACAGGGATGGCCAAATTTCAAAGGGGTGTTGGAGGCATAACGAAGGTGGGACTTGAGCGCCTAACACTTAGACGTCCTTCATCCATAATCTAAAAAAAAAAAAAAGGACGTCCCTGATGAGCACTTGCACGTTTTAACCCGGGTCTCTCTCTGTCTCAACTCAAGTTCAACACGTCCAGGAGATTTGCTGAAGTTGTATGTAGTAAGTCTTCCAGGCACTGCCAGACCTCGGTATCCACAGAAGAGAACTGCACAGAGGTGAGCTCAGCTGACTACTTTTATTTTTATATGTGTATAGGCAGTTTATATCTCTCATGGTGGGAACTGGCTGTTTGTGAGCTGTTTTACTTCAGCTAAAGCATTAGCATACCCACTTGTTTCTTTTTTTGAGGGCATTATGCTGTTCGGGTGACCAATAATTCTCTCTATTTTAGTGTGGAAAAAACTTCAGTTTGTTTTATGTATTTATTGCCCTTTTTCTAAGATTCAGTATATTAATGAGTGAAGAAATATTTTCTCTGATTCGTTTTAAATGTATTACTCTGCATTGTGTGCCCCCTGTCCACTCCACTCAGTACTTTATACTTCCTTTTTTTATGGGGACGGGCGGGGATGGAGGAGATCACTCACGGGGACGGGCGGGGACGGGTTAGATTCTGGCGGGGATGAGCGGGGACGGGTTTGATTCCGGCGGGGATGGGTCACATTTCTGTCCCCGTGCAACTCTCTAGTCTGGTCTCAAGACCAACTCCGTAAGGGTTCACTTTAGTACAATTAATGTGTATCATCAGCAGGTAGAGGGTAAGCCTATCTCTGGACAGCCTTTAGTTGTTGGCTTCATGAGAGGTTTGCTTTTGTCAGAGCCCCCAGTCAAACCTCCATCAGTGTCATGGGATCTCAACGTCGTTCTCACCCAGCTGATGAAAGCTCCTTTTGAGCCACTGAATTTTTGCCAACTGAAGTATTTGACCTAGAAGGTCGCTTTCTTGGTTGCTGTTACTTCAGCTCTTAGGGTCAATGAGCTTAAGGCCTTAGTAGTGAATGCACCTTATACTAAGTTTCATCACAACAAAGTAGTCCTCCGCATGCACCCTAAATTCCTGCCAAAGGTGGTGTCTGTTCCAATCTGAACCAGTTGATTGTCTTGCCAACATTTTTTTCCCCGTCCTCATGCCCACCCTGGCGAAGGCAGCTTGCATACCTTGGACTGTAAGAGAGCATTGGCCTTTTACGTGGAGCGGATGAAGCCCTTCAGACAGTCCGCCAAGTTGTTTGTTGCTTTTGATCCCAACAGGAGGGAAGTCGCCATTGGTAAAAGCACCATTTCCAATTGACTAGCAAATTGCATTTCCTTCGCTTATGCCCAAGCTGGGTTGACTTTAGAGGGCCACATCACGGCTTATAATGTCAGAGCCATGGCTGCGCCGATAGTTCACTTGAAGTCAGCCTCCATTGAAGATATTTGCAAAGCTGCGACGTGGTCTTCAGTCCACACATTCACATCTCATTAATGCCTTGAGCAGGATACCCGACTCAACAGTCGGTTTAGGCAATTAGTGTTGCAGAATCTGGGGTTTAGAATCCAACTCCACCCTCCTAGGCCCATTTTGTTCTGTTCCAGGCT
The DNA here is from genome assembly GCF_901765095.1 of Microcaecilia unicolor. Taxonomy (NCBI): domain Eukaryota; kingdom Metazoa; phylum Chordata; class Amphibia; order Gymnophiona; family Siphonopidae; genus Microcaecilia; species Microcaecilia unicolor. The sequence goes on along the minus strand of NC_044032.1, from coordinate 322,941,179 downwards.
GCACTCTCAGGTAGTTTGTATGTAGTTTCAGGTTAATCTACATTACATCCTCGCCGTTGCGATGCCCAATTGACCACTGTTTGTTGTTTTGGGTGAGCCTGGATGCTAGGGATACCCCACTCGTGGTAATGATACAGCCTTCTTGTCCTCGGAGAAAGCGAAGATACTTACCTGTAGCAGGTAATCTCCGAGGACAGCAGGCTGATCATTCTCAGAATCCCGCCCATCTCCCCTTGGAGTTGTTTCTTTTCTTTTGTTTATGCTTTTGGATTAAACTGAGGAGAATGGTTACATGACGGGCGGGAAGGCACTCCGAACATGTGTAGTGGAACGCGCACGCCAGAAGGCTCTATCAAAATTCTTTTTTTTTCCTATGTGATATGCTGGTTCCTGGGCCAACACGGATCATTGACCCACTTGTGAGAATGATCAGCCTGCTGTCCTTGAAGAATATCTGCTACAGGTAAGTATCTTCACTTTTTTTTCCCACCACATTTATAGATAGTTGTCTGCTAAACTTCTTTGAGTTTACTGTTTCTAAATCAGTAATGCACAATCCACTAGAAAAACCTGTACTTTCCTTCATGCTTTAGGAGATGTGCACTGCATATAAAATTATTGCAAAGTATGTATAGGAAAGGGTGATATAAACCAATTGCTTCCCAAATCACAGCCTTCTAAGGGGTATCTCAAGGATTGAATTTGGAGACCACCAAGATAATCAGATTTGTTGAGGGTATTTGGCAGTGATTTCCAAACTGGTGCTTGGGTTGATTGGATTTTCAGTATCCCCAATAAATATGTGTAATATATATTTGAATGCATTAGAGATGAAATATAGCGAAGATACTTACCTGTAGCAGGTATTCTCCGAGGACAGCAGGCTTCATATTCTCACAAGTGGAATAGATGTCCGACACTTACGCCAAAGTAAAAAAAAGAAAATCAGAGCTTTTTGAGGCGCGAGCTACGTTCCACTGCGCATGCGTGAGTGCATTCCCGCCTGCTTCGAGAACACGCTTCCCTAAGTTTAATTTTAAAGCAAAAACAAATAAAAATAAAATGAAAGACAACTCCAAGGGGAGGTGGGTGGGATTGTGAGATTATAAAGCCTGTTGCTCTCGGACAATACCTGATACAGGATAAGTACAAGCAGGCTTGCATATACTCACGTGTGGGGAATCCCTAGTATCCAGGCTCGCCGAAAACAACAAACGTTGGTCAATTGGGCCTCACAACGGCGAGGACATTACACAGATTAACCTGAAACTATATACAATCTGAATGAAAGTACAGCCTGGAACACAATAAAACGGGCTTAGGAGGGTGGAGTTGGATTCTAGATCCCAAACAGATTCTGCAACACTGACTGACTGTTGCTTCGGGTATCCTGTTCAAGGCAGTAGTGAGAATGTGTGGACTGAAGACCACATCGCATCCTTGCAAATTTCTTCAGTGGAAGCTGTTTGATTGGTAACTGAGATTACCTGTGTCCTGCTCTTAATATCTTCCTTAATATCTCTTAATATCTTTCTGATAAACTATTAACGCCTTTATTCTATTTCACCCCCTTTTTATTTTATCCTATTAACACACAAAAAAAACCCTGTCCTTTTACTTGCAGAGGGTCTGTCCTCTATTTGTTCCTTATCTGTCTCCATCCTATCGCCTATATTGCACTGATTTTATATTTTTATGCTGGTATTGTCTTAAAGGGAATTAATAGAATTGTGTTTTGAACATCTGTGCTAGTGATTTCATCTTATTTATGCTGGAAATTTCTTAAAGGTGTTTTCATTGGAACTGTGTTTCAACCTGTTCCAAGTGTTTTAAACCTGTGACTTATCCAATCAATCTGGTTACATAGAATCTGGTGACTGTAGTGTCTGTTTTAAAGTTGCATTCTTTAGAATTGTGTGTTGAATCTACATTGCCAGAGACTTATTTCAATCAATTTGGTTGCATAGCATCTGGTGACTCATAGCTCTGGAGGTCTGGCAGTTTGTATAGATCTTTTTTGGTAAAAGAAAAAAAACAGTACTTATGTTTACCTTGTGAGCTACGCTGGGCATTTTCAGACTTGGTTTGATTGGTAACTGAAGTTACCTGTGTCCTAGTCCCACTCTCCCACCCCTCTTCCACCCACCCCTAGGTAAACTCCCTTTATATAGAGCAATCAAGGGACAAGTATGTTCATTACACTTAGTTGATCAATCCTAATTCTTGTTACTCCCTGTCATACCTTACCTGTTCTCACTTGTGAATCACATCATTATGACCTCCATTCAGTGCAATACATGTTCTACTTTAATCCTAAGGCAGGGGTAGGCAACTCCGGTCCTCGAGAGCCGCAGGCAGGTCAGGTTTTCAGGATATCCACAATGAATATGCAGGAGATAGATTTGCAAGCACTGCCTCCATGGTATGCAAATCTATCTCATGCATATTCATTGTGGATATCCTGAAAACCTGACCTGCCTGCGGCTCTCGAGGACCGGAGTTGCCTACCCCTGTCCTAAGGCAAACTATCTGGAATCTTAGAGCTTGTCCTATCTGTCTCCAAATGGCAGCCTTGAAAGAAGAGATCAACAAACTCAAGAAGGAATTAGCTACAATTAAAGAAGCATCCAGGATTACTCATTTCCCAGCTAATTAATTTACCACCACCACTGCCTCAGAGAATGAAACATCAGAGGAATAGATGGGTCACAGTAGGCTCTGGTAGTCTAAGATCTGTAAATCCATGAAAACAGGAGGAGCCTCCACGCAGAATCAAAGCAAAACAGCAAAAGTAGAGGCTGACATTTACAAACCAATAGGGAGATAATATCAAGAAACAGTATAAAGACTAAGATCTGTGACACAGAAACACTCACCCTCCCAAGCCTTGCCCCTGTCAAATCCTTTGCAGCGTTGCATCATTACGATGGTGAAAAAGAAGTACTATGGAGGAATCAGAGGCAACCCAAGAAACATCCCCCAAATAATGACAGAATGGTGAAAAGCAGAAAATTCTTACTGCTTGGAGACTCCATTATCAGAGGCATTAACTTAGGAACACAGTTCAGGGGTTCCAACCTAGTGAAATGTCTTCCAGGATCTTCAGCTACAAGATATATAGACCGAATACTGAAAGTGATCCGAGAAGAGAGCGAGGCTTCAAATGCTGATGTTGTAATTCACCTGGGGACAAATGACCTGGCCAACAATAGCAAGTTTACAGCACAGAGAGCATTCCAGAAGCTTGGGGAGGGTCTGAAATCTTTAGTTCGGGCTGTGGCTTTTTCTGAAGTTATTCCTACGTGGGGGATGGGAAAGGAAAGACTACACAAAACAGGAATTCAATAAGTGGCTTGAGTCTTGGTGTAAAGAAGAAGGTTTTAGATACATAGGAGCATGGGGTAATGGGTGGAAAAATAACAGGCTGTACTGTAATGATGGGCTACATGTTTCTGTGATGGGAAAAAGGATTCTTGGGGAGAAATTCAGACAATATGTTTCTAGACATTTAAACTAGAGGGTAGGGGTGACAAAAGGAAACGTGATTTCAGAAAGTCACCCCCTGAATAAACATGATGGCAAAGGGAAAGGTCATGTAAATATAGTAAACCACCTAAACTCACTAAGCAGATGGAAACTACATGCACAAATGCTCATAGTCTAAGTAAAAACGTTCAAGACTTGGAAGCCCTGATGTTTGAAGAAAACTTGGATATTGTTGCTATTACGGAGACGTGGTTCAACGATTCCCATGAATGGGATGTGACCGTACTGGACTATAATCTTTCTAGGAAGGATAGAGAGGGCCAAAGAGGTGGAAGAGTGGCTCTGTATGTGAGAGACAATATCAGAGCGGCTGAAATGTGGGCAACCTGGGGAAAGGAAGAAGCTTTATGGATCGTTCTGGAAAGAGAAAATGGAACCTGTATCCACACGGGGGTTATTTACAGACCTCCTGCACAAACGGAGAAGTTAGACAAGGATCTGATGGAAGATATTCAAAAGATTGGTATGAAAGGGGAGGTGCTACTGTAGGGAGATTTCAGTTTGTCTGATGTGGATTGGAACGTCCCGTCTGCGGAATCAGAAAGTAGGGAGATTGTGGTTGCCTGTCAAAGTGTCTTGCTCAGACAAATGGTGACAGAACCCATGAGGGAAGGGTCAATGCTGGATCTAGTGCTCACAAATGGGGGTAGTATTTCCAATATCTGGGTTGGTGCCCACCTATGTAATAGTGATCATCACACTGTATGGTTTGAAATAAGGACAAAGGTGGAGTGTGGACGCACAAAACTCAAAGTACTGGATTTCAGACACACTGATTTTGATAAACTGGGGGACTACCTGAAGAAGGAGCTGTTGGCGTGGGAAGGCGCAGAAGATGTGGAAAAACAGTGGTCCAAGCTAAAGGCTGCTCTAAATATGGCGACTGATCTTTTTGTGAAGAAAATAAAAACAAGAGAAGCAGGAAGCCTATATGGTTCTCCAAACAAGTAGCTGAAAAAATAAGAGCAAAAGAGGCTTTGTTCAAGAAATACAAAAGAACGCAATGAGAAGATCACGGAAAAGATTATCAGATTAAACTCAAAGAAGCAAAGAGGGAAATACGGCTAGCGAAAGCGCGAGTGGAATTAAAAATGGATAAAGATGTAAAGAGAGGTGACAAGACCTTTTTCAGATATATTGGAGAAAGGAGAAGAGATAGGAATGGAATTGAGAGACTGAAAGATAATGAGAATGGCTTTGTGGAGAGTGATGGAGATAAAGCGAACGTGCTAAACAATTATTTCTCTTTGGTGTTCACAGATGAAAATCCTGGAGAAGGACGGTGGTCGGCTGCCGAGGGAACGTCTGGGAATGTAGTGGATACTGCACCATTTACAGAAGAAAGAGTTTATAAACAGCTTGAGAATCTGAAGGTGGACAAAGCTATGGGGCTGGATGGGATACATCCCAGGATACTGAGGGAGCTCAGGAAGGCTTAAAGATTTAATAGATCTTTAGAGACTGGAGAGGTTCCGTGGGATTGGAGACGAGCAGATGTGATCCCTCTTCACAAAAGTGGAGACAGGGAAGAAGTGGGAAACTGCAGACCGGTAAGTCTCACATCGGTGATAGGAAAAATAATGGAGTCGCTGCTGAAAGAAAGGATAATTAACTTTCTAGAAGCCAACAGGTTACAGGACCCAAGGCAACATGGCTTTACCAAAGGAAAATCCTGTCAAACTAATCTTATTGACTTCTTTGACTGGTTGACCAAAGAACTGGATGAAGGACATGTGCTAGATGTAATCTACTTGGACTTCAGCTAAGCCTTTGATATTGTCCCCCACAGAAGACTCGTGAATAAGCTGAAAGGGTTGAGCTTAGGACCGAAAGTGGTGAACTGGATAGAAAACTGGTTGACCTACAGGTGACAGAGAGTGGTGATAAATGGAATCCGCTCGAAGGAAAGGAAGGTGAGCAGTGGAGTTCCTCAGGGGTTGGTGCTGGGGCGTATTCTAATTAATATATTAATTTGTGGGAGATATTGCTGAAGGTTTGGAAGGAACGGTGTTCCTTTTTGCGGATGACACGAAAATAGCCAATAGAGTGGATACCCTGGAGGGAGTAGAAACGATGAGAAGGGATCTCCAAACCTTAGAAGAATGGTCAAGGGTCTGGCAGTTAAAATGTAATAACCTATTAACACAGGGGAATATTGCTTCGTATCAGAGTACAAAACTATAAATCAAGTATAACAACTGTACTCCAATATACATTAAACCAAACTTTTTAATTGCTAATACATGTACATATATTATCAACAAACACTCCCAGGATTTCCAGAGCTCTCTTCCTTCCGTCTCACTCCCACTCAAGCACACCACTACATACTCCTTAATTAACCATTCAGCCCCAAACTCCACTAATTACTATATTTACATTGACTTCAAGTTGTAAAAATTAATCTGTTTCACTCGACAGTGATCAGATTATAAAGATCATAACAGTCAAAAACCTAAAATCATAAGCGGAAACCAATCCCGCTAAGTTCCTTCAATGCTGGTGAGAAGATGAATAAGTGAAATTTCAAGCCTTCACGGTTATCCAAGTTCCAAAAACCTTTGGATGAATGTTATACAAAACCAAGTCGGTTTGACCAGATGTAACTCCAACGTATTAACGTGCTTGACAGTTCAGCTTGACTGGAGGAAAGGCTCTGTGAAAGGCTCCAAAATTCAGCTATTCAGCATAAGTTTAATTATTTCCGTTCCTCAATGCAAGAACGCATTTCGGTGATCCTTCATCAGGAGGAACTTTTTCTCGAAACCTATAATATTAATCAATACATGTCCAAACCCTCAGATATCACAGTGAGCATATCGCATTATATTCTGTTATTAATATACATTGTGGCTGCTTACTTTTGAGACTAATGTCTAAGCGGGGTGTCCCAGGCACCGCCCCTGAATGTTGCTTTTTCTCTTATGTTCTTACGAAATTTAAATACCCGAACAGGACCCCCCATTCATTTCCAAATGCTATATCCATTCTACTTCAAGGTTGAGTCCCCTTGGGACTACAGTACCCCATGTGAAAATAAAGCGTTGCTCAATAGTAAATAATTGGGCACTAACATCACCTCCCTAGCCTGTTTGTATATGACTAAGTTTGAACAACAAGCTCCACAGTATGGCCAAGTGAAGCTGTGGAAGAGGTATATTGATGATGTCATAATGTTTTGGCAGGGGTCTGAGAGAGATCTTCGAACCTTCATAGATACCCTCAATAATGCTGACCCACACATCAAGTTTACTTTTCGTGTTGCGAAACAAGATATTGAATTTTTGGATATCTGTATTATCAAAATAGAGAATGTGGGTTTTGAGACTATGATATTTAGAAAGCCGACCGACAGGAACACCTTGCTTCATTATTCTAGTTACCATCATGCAGCGTTGCGCAGGGGTGTTCCTGTCGGTCAGTTCTTGAGGTTGAGGCGTTTATGCTCCTCAACTGAAGAATTTAAAAGACAGTCTAAAGACATGATGTGTCGGTTCTTGCAAAGAGGCTATCCATTATGGGTTCTTAAGAAGGCATATAAAAGAGCGTTACATGTGAATAGATCATGGTTGTTTTCATCTAAACAAGAAACCACAAGAAGAGCATTGGCTTGTGTGCTTCCATTTTCCCACTGTGCACCCAAGATAGGGCATTTAATACATAAATACTGGCATGTGCTGTCTGTGCATTCTGAATTCAATGAGCACCCGAAAATTACATATCGCCGCAAGGCGAATTTGGGCGAGTTACTTAAACGAACAAGTCCTAAAGTATTCAATGGGTGCCATTCCCCTTGCGGAAGATGTGTTTATTGTAAGCATTCAGTTACCACAAAGTGGATCACTATTCCAGGATCTACATATAAATTTTATTTGTGGGCTAATACCTCCTGCAAGAGTGAACGAGTAGTTTACTGTATATTTTGTCCATGCCAATTATATTATATTGGACATACTATGAGACAACTTAAACAAAGGTTGGCTGAACATATTAGTAACCTTAGAATTCAAAAAAGAGCACATTAGGAGATTTAAAATGTTTAGTGTTAGTACAAGTTCCCCCCACCCCCCCGAATAGAGGTGGTGATGTTAGTGCCCAATTATTTACTATTGAACAACGCTTTATTTTCACATGGGGTACGGTAGCCCCAAGGGGACTCAACCTCGAAGTAGAATGGATATAGTGTTTGGAAATGAATGGGGTGGGCGGTTCTTTTCGGGTATTTAAATTTTGTAAGAACGTAAGAGAAAAAGCAACGTTCAGGGGCGGTGCCCGGGACAAGCCGCTTAGACATTAGTCTCGAAGGTAAGCAGCCACAATGTTTATTAATAACAGAATATAATGCGATATGCTCTTTGTACTTTATAACTGTGATATCTGAGGGTTTGGGCATGTTTTGATTAATATTATAGGTTTCGAGAAAAAGTTCGTCCTGATGAAGGATCACCGAAATGCGGTCTCGCATTGAGGAACGGAAATAATTAAACTTACGTCGAATAGCTGAGTTTTGGTGGCTTTCACAAAGCCTTTCCTCCAGTCATGCTGAACTGTCAAGCACATTAATAAGTTGGAGTTACATCTGGTCAAACCGACCTGGTTTGTATAACATTCATCCAAAGGTTTTTGGAACTTGGATAACCGTGAAGGCTTGAAATTTCACTTATTCATCTTCTCACCAGCATTGAAGGAACTTAGCGGGATTGGTTTCAGCTTATGATTTTAGATTTTGACTGTTATGATCTTTATATGATCACTGTCGAGTGAAGCAGATTAATTTTTTACAACTTGAAGTCAATGCAAATATAGTTATTAGTGGTGTTTGGGGTTGAATGGTTAATTAAGGAGTATGTAGTGGAGTGCTTGAGTGGGAGTGAGACGGAAGGAAGAGAGCTCTGGAAATCCTGGGAGTGTTTGTTGATAATATATGTACATGTATTAGCAATTAAAAAGTTTGGTTTAATGTATATTGGAGTACAGTTGTTATACTTGAGTTAAAATGTAATGCCAAGAAGTGTAAAGTGATGCAGAAACCCAAAAGAGAGATACCGAATAGGAGGGGAGAGGTTAGTAAGCTCGACTCAGGAGAGAGACCTTGGGGTGTTGGTGTCTGAGGATCTAAAGGTGAAGAAACAATGCAACAAGGCGATGGCTATGGTCAGAAGGATGCTAGCCTGCATAGAGAGGGGCGTAACCAGCAGAAGAAAGGAGGTGTTGATGCCCCTCTTCAAGTCGTTGGTGAGGCCCCACTTACATAAGTATTGCCATACTGGGAAAGACCAAAGGTCCATCAAGCCCAGCATCCTGTTTCCAACAGTGGCCAATCCAGGTCACAAATACCTGGCAAGATCCCAAAAAAGTACAAAACATTTTATGCTGCTTACCCCAGAAATAGTGGATTTTCCCCAAGTCCATTTAATAATGGTCTTTGGACTTTTCCTTTAGGAAGCCGTCCAAACCTTTTTTTAAAGTCCGCTAAGCTAACTGCCTTTACCACATTCTCTGGCAACGAATTCCAGAGTTTAATTACACGTTAAGTGAAGAAAAATTTTCTCCGATTCGTTTTAAATTTACTACATTGTAGCTTCATCGCATGCCCCCTAGTCCTAGTATTTTTGGAAAGCGTAAACAGACGCTTCACATCTACCTGTTCAACTCCACTCATTATTTTATAGACCTATATCATATCTCCCCTCAGCCGCCTTTCTTCCAAGCTGAAGAACCCTAGCCGCTTTAGCCTTTCCTCATAGGGAAGTCATCCCATGCCCTTTATCGTTTTCGTTGCCCTTCTCTGCACCTTTTCTAATTCCGCTATATCTTTCTTGAGATGCGGTGACCAGAATTGAACACAATATTCAAGGTGTGGCCACACCATGGAGCGATACAAAGGCATTATAACATCCTCATTTTTGTTTTCCATTCCTTTCCTAATAATACCTAACATTCTATTTGCTTTCTTAGCCGTAGCAGCACACTGAGCAGAAGGTTTCAACGTATCATCAACGACGACACCTAGATCCCTTTCTTGGTCCGTGACTCCTAACGTGGAGCCTTGCATGACGTAGCTGTAATTCAGGTTACTCTTTCCCACATGCATCACTTTGCACTTGCTCACATTAAACGTCATCTGCCATTTAGACGCCCAGTCTCCCAGTCTCGTAAGGTCCTCTTGTAATTTTTCACAATCCTCCCGCGATTTAATGACTTTGAATAACTTTGTGTCATGAGCAAATTTAATTACCTCACTAGTTACTCCCATCTCTAGGTCATTTATAAATATGTTAAAAAGCTGCGGTCCCAGCACAGAGCCCTGGGGAACCCTACTAACTACCCTTCTCCATTGACAATACTGACCATTTAACCCTACTCTCTGTTTTCTATCTTTTAACCAGTTTTTAATCCACATTAGAACACTACCTCCTATCCCATGACTCTCCAATTTCCTCTGTAGTCTTTCATGAGGTAATTTGTCAAACTCCTTCTGAAAATCCAGATACACAATATCAACCGGCTCCCCTTTATCCAAATGTTTGTTCACCCCTTTAAAGAAATGTAGTAATTGGTGTGGCAAGATTTCCGTTCACTAAATCCATGTTGACTTTGTCTCATTAATCCATGCTTTTGAATATGCTCTGTAATTTTGTTCTTAATAGTCTCTACCATTTTGCCCTGCACCAACGTCAGACTCACCGGTCTATAATTTCCCGGATATTCTCTGGATCCTTTTTGTAAAAATTAGCGTAACATTGGCCACCCTCCAATCTTCTGGTACCACGCTCGATTTTAAGGATAAATTACATATTTCTAACAGTAGCTCCGTAAGCTCGTTTTTCAGTTCTTTCAGTACTCTGGGATGAATACCATCCAGTCCAGGAGATTTGCTACTCTTCAGTTTATAAAACTACCCCATTACATCCTCCAGGTTTACAAAGAATTCATTAAGTTTCTCTGACTCGTCAGCTTCGAATACCATTTCCAGAACCGGTATCCCACCCAAATCTTCCTCGGTGAAGACCGATGAAAAGAATTCATTTAATCTCTCCGCTATGGCTTTGTCTTCCCTGATCGCCCCTTTTATTCCTCGGTCATCTAGCGGTCCAGACGATTCTTTTGCCAGCTTCCTGCTTTTAATATACCTAAAAAAAATTTTTAGTATGTGTTTTTGCCTCCAACGCAATCTTTTTTTCGAAGTCCCTCTTAGCCTTCCTTATCAGCGCTTTGCATTTGACTTGACATTCCTTATGCCATTTCTTATTATTTTCAGTCGGTTCCTTCTTCCATTTTCTGAAGGATTTTCTTTTAGCTCTAATAGCTTCCTTCACCTCACTTTTTAACCATGCAAGCTGTCGTTTGGTCTTCCGTCCTCCTTTTTTAATACGCGGAATATATTTTGTCAAATATATTCCCTATGTGATAGGGTGGATCCAGGGGCTTCCAGGATGGTGTTTTTGAACAGCATCCATGCTTGATGTAAGTTTTTGACCTCGCAGTCGCTCCTCTAAAGTTTTTTTTTTTTCACTGTTCTTCTCATTTTATCATAGTCTCCTTTTTTTAAAGCTAAACGCCAATGTATTTGATCTCCTATGTATACTTAAAGTAAATATCAAATCCGATCATATTATAACTGTTATCAAGCGGCCCCAGCACCATTACCTCCCGCACCAGGTCTAGAATTTTTCCTTTTCTCATTGGCTCCTGTACCAGCTGCTCCATAAAGCTGTCCTTGATTTCATCAAGGTATTTTACCTCCCTAGCGTGCCCCGATGTTACATTTGTCCAGTCAATATCGGGGTAATTGAAATCACCCATTATTATTGTGTTGCCCAGTTTGTTTGTGTCCCTAATTTCCTTTAACATTTCTGCGTTTGTCTGTTTGTCCTGGCCAGGTGGACAGTAGTACACTTCTATCACTATCCTTTTCCCCTTTACACATGGAATTTCAATCCACAGTGATTCCAAGAAGTGTTTTGCTTCCTGCAGAATTTTCAATCTATTTGATTGAAGGCTCTCATTAATATACAATGCTACCGCTCAACCAATTCGATCCACCCTATCACTATGATATAATATGTATCCCTGTGTGACAGTGTCCCACTGGTTATCCTCCTTCCACCAGGTCTCAGAGATGCCTATTATATCTAATTTTTCAATTAGTGCAATATATTCTAACTCTCCCATCTTATTTCTTAGGCTCCTGGCATTCGCATATAGACATTTCAAACTATGTTTGTTGTTCCTATTTACATCATTCTCAGTACTTGACAGTATTAATTTGCAATCTTTTGTCTGATTTTTGTTTTTATTTAAGGACACCTGATCTACTACCGTCTCCTTTGCAACCTCACTGTCAGGATACCCTCCCTATCTTCCCTGTTTTGGTGATATCTTTGAAAGATACCTTATCCCGACCCATGCGCTTTTGAGCGACTGTTGGCCTTCCCCATGTTTCTAGTTTAAAAGCTGTTGTATCTCCTTTTTAATTGCCGATGCCAGCAGCCTGGTCCCACCCTGGTTAAGGTGGAGCCCATCTTTTCGGAATAGGCTCCCCTTCCCCAGAATGTTGCCCAGTTCCTAACAAATCTAAAACCCTTCTCTCTGCACCATCATCTCATCCACGCATTGAGACTCCAGAGCTCTTCCTGTCTTTTGGGCCCTGCACGTGGAACAGGTAGCATTTCAGAAAATGCTACCCTAGAGGATCTGGGTTTGAACTTTCTACCTAAGAGCCTAAATTTGGCTTCCAGAACCTCTCTCCCACATTTTCCTATGTCATTGTTACCCACATGTACCAAGATAGCCGGCTCCTCCCCAGCACTATCCTAAAATCCTATCTAGGTGATGCGTGAGGTCCGCCACCTTTGCACCAGGCAGGCAAGTTACCAAGCAATCCTCAAGTCCACCAGCCACCCAGCTATCTATATGCCTAATGATCAAATCACCAACTACAACAGCTGTCCTAACTGTTCCCTCCCGGGCAGCACTTGGAAACATATCCTCGGAGCAAGAGGATAGTACATCCCCTGGTGGGCAGGCCCTGGCTACAGTAGTACTGCCTACTTCACCAGGGTGATGCTGTCCTTCTAGGAGACATCCCTCCTCCAAGGTAGCACAGGGGCTACCAGACTGGAGGTGGGACTTCTCTACAACATCCCTGTAGGTCTCCTCTATGTACCTCTCTGTCTCCCTCAGTATTGTGTTCAGTTTGGAGGCCGTATCTTGCTAAAGATGTGAAAAGACTGGAAGCGGTGAAAAGAAAAGCTATAAAAATGGTATGAGATTTGTGTTGCAAACCATACGAGGAGAGACTTGCTGACCTGAACATGTATACCTTAGAGGAAAGGAGAAACAGGATTGACTAAATACAGACGTTCAAATATTTGAAAGGTATTAATCCGCAAATTAACCTTTTTCGGAGATGAAAGGGAGGTAGAACTAGAGCACATGAATTGAATTGAGGTTGAAGGGGGGCAGACTCAGAACTAATGTTGGGAAGTATTTTTTCATGGAGAGGGTGGTGGATATGTGGAATGCCCTCCCACCAGGGCCGTGCCTAGGATCTCTGGTGCCCCCCTGCAGACTATCAGTTGGTGCCCCCCCCCCCCCCCCCCCCCCGTGTGGCATCTCCTTTCTCTCTTCTCCATAGGTGGTCGGTGGCCCAACTGCCAGGGGCGGAGCTTATATCCATACTTGTCTGACAACACACAGAAAAAAAATAAGTAAAAATAAAATAGTCACAATTAATACCTTTTATTAAATTTAGATATTAGATATGTATCATATGTCAAAGAATAAAGTGGTTGCTCAAAGCATGTACTAACCACAATTGCTCAACTGCAAAACACTATGCAGAACTTTGTGCAAAAACACACTCAGAACCTTACTGTACCATAACACTGGGCAGACCCTAATAAACCAATATACCACCAATACGGAAAATACAGACCGTCAACAATATGAAACAAGGGATCATAATATCACAATTCTCATGTAGAGCCACAAAACACCCTTTTAGGGTGGAAAGTGTTTACAATGAGCTCCTTTTATTAACGACTATATGTAGATCCTTCAAGAGGTAGTGTGCCATGATTTAGGCTCTAAAACCCTTTCTGATGTTTTGGTGCCACCTCAGTAAGGCCAATACACAATCTTTCCACTGCAAAACACTATACACAAACTTGTGCAAAAACACACTCATAACCTTACCAAACCATAACAGCACTTATTCCAAGAACAGGACAAGCTACAACCTTATGCGTGGAAAGGAAGCACTATAATTACACCGGGCTCTAAAACACCAGTACACAACCTAGTGAAGCAAACAAAAAAAAAATCCAAAAAGGGCTGAAAATACTACACGCTAGCAGAATACTGCACCTTGATCACACATGAAAAACACATGACACAACAGATATGAAGGCAAAATACTGAACTGGAAAGTTACCTCAAGAAGTCAGACTCAGCACGCAGCAATACTAGAAAAATTGAAACTTACATGCAAAATATCACAGATGCACATTTTCAAAAGGTGACATATTCCAGTTAATAAATTCTGAATAAAATACTTTTTTCTACCTTTGTTGTCTGATCATTTAGTTTTTCTATTTGCTTTGGTCCCAGTGTCTTCGTTCCATTTGATATTTTTTCTCTCACCATGTCCACTATCCTCCTGTGTTCTTATGCGTCCTGTCTACCACCTTTAGCCCTGTCCCTATCCTTTCTCCAGTTTCAACATCTGCCCTCAAAGTGTTCCAATCCAGCCCTTAAATTCAGCAATTTCCCCTCCATCCATATCTGGCATTTCTCCCCTCCCCTCCATCCATGTGCATGTACTTCCTCTGTCTTCCCTCCTCTCCATCCATGTCCAGCATTTCTCCTCTCTTCCCTGCCCTCCATCCATTTGCATCTCCTTCCAGTCTTCCCTCCCCTCCATCCATGTCCAGCACCTTCTCTCTTTCTCTCCTACCCTTCCATCCAGTATCATCCCTCTTTCTTTCTCTCTCCATCCTTCTACCCATTACCCTCTCCCAATCCTTCTGTCCACTGTCTCCCTCTCCTTCCATCCATTGTCTCCCTCTATCTCGCTTCCTTCTAGCCAGTTCTCTCTCTCGACCCTTTTCCATTCAGCATGTCCTGTCTCTCCCCATCCTTCCAGTGTCTTTCCTTTTTCCCTCCCTACCCTTCCATCCAGTGTCTTCCCTCTTTCTGCCCAATCCTTCCAGCATTTCCCCTCTTTCTCCCTCCTTTCATTTAGCATTTCTCTGACAGCTAGGGTCTCTCCCAGTTTCTCCCCAGCAGCTTCTCTCTCTCTCTCCTGCCCATGTCCCCTCTCTCTGTACCCCTCTTCCATCCAGCATCTTCTTTCTGGCTCTCCCCTGCTCTTGTCCATGTCCCTGGTTTGGTTCTCCCCTGCTCTTTTCCATGTCCCTGGCTCTCTCCTGCTCTCTTCCATGGTCCCTCTTTCGCTCCCTATCTCTCTCTCTGGCTCTCCTCCCCTGCTCTTTTACATGTCCCTGGCTCTCTCTCTCTCTCTCTCCTCCAGCGTCCTCACGTCACTTCCCTATAGACTTCCTGAATCAGTACTTTAAGCTACAGCCTGCTTGTAACTCCTATTCACTTGTTCATCTCCACTTTTCTAAAAGCAGGAATTAGCCTAAAGAGTATCAGTAAACATCAGGATTTTAAAAAAAGTCACTTTTTACAGGGAGCATAATTTTACAGAGGCTGAGTCAGAGCGCTTTAAGAGCCACTTACTTATTGGGGGGGGGGGACACTTACATAAAAGCAGTTTAGCTGCCAGGCCACTTGTAACCACTGAGAGAAAAAAAAGGTTCGAGTATCTTTCCCCAGACCCAGGAGGTGTTAATAGACCCATCCATAATAAATCTTTATCTGCAAGGGCCATCGCTTTTGAGAGGGGGAAAGGGGGCTCGAATTTCATTAGCACAGCCCAGGATGGAGTTTGCACACCTGCTCTATACCCCAGGGCTCGCAATATGCTTTGTTTAAAGAGACTCCTCTTTGCAAGAATTCAGCCAGAAAAGGAGCTTAGAACAAAGTCATTTTTTAACGTCGCTCTCATTTAGATATCACGTGAAAGAGCTCTTTCAACAAAGTTGGATTAGGTGTGGAGTTTTCTGTTCGGGGTCATAATAATGAATGCTAGAGTAGAGTGGAGTGGCTGAGTGATGTTTAGTTAGGAAGGAAATAGCCAGCTCTCTTCCGATATTAAAAGCTTGTGTTCTGTGCAACAGACTTAAATGTGAGCAAATATTCAGAACGTCTTTTCACTACATCGCTTCGTTTCGTTTCAATGGAGTAAGGGAACCAAATTTTACAAAGTTACTTTAAAATCATACACTGTTCTGTTAATGCTGCACAGAAGTCTCTAGTTCAAAGCATGAGAGAGCAGAGGAGCAGCGCAGGTTCGTTTAGTAATCATTTTTTTTTTAAAGTGGAACCAGTCACTCACAGTAGGGTGTCTTTTACTGATTTCCGGGCACAATCTGATCTAACCTCCTCCTCCTCCTCCTTGGGCCCGCTCACCTCTGACGCAGCTTCCTGTTTCCGGCAAGGTAGGATGTCTCAGACTGAGAGGGAGGACGGACCTTGCAGAGGGAAAGGAGGTGACTCGTTTTGTGCTCCGCATCCGCGAGCAAGGTAGCAGCGCATGCACATAGGCGCCAACGTGCCAACGCGTTAAGGTTTATTATTTTTTTTATTTTTAAATACCAACTGGATGGCAGCGCTGCGGCCGGCGCGGCGCCCTTAAAAGCAGGCGCCCCCCTGCGGTGCTTACCCCGCTTACCGGGTTTGCACGGCCCTGCCTCCCGCAGGAGGTTGTGGAGATGAATATGGTAATGGAATTCAAACATGCGTGGGATAAACACAAAGGAATCCTGTTTAAAAGGAATGGTTCCGCGGAATCTTAGCCGAGATTGGGTGGCGACACCAATAATTGGGAAGCAAAATGGGAACTGGGCAAACTTCTGCGGTCTATTCCCTGATTTTGACTGAATAGATACGGATGGGCTTGAGTGTAAATTTTAAGGGAGTTCGACATTAGCTCCAGAACTTAGTACAAGAACAGTGCTGGGTAGACTTCTGTGGTCTGTGCCCTGAGTGAGGCAATGACAAATCAAACTTGGGTATACATATAAAGTATCACATACCATGTGAATGAGTTTATCTTGTTTGGCAGACTGGATGGACCGTACAGGTCTTTATCTGCCGTCATTTACTATGTTACTAATTTACTATGACCTCAGGTGGCTACCAACGCAGCCATGGCTCTGACATTATGAGCCATGACATGACCCTCCAAGTCCAGCCCAGCCTGGGTATAAGTGAAGGAAATGCATTCTGCCAGCCAAATTGAGATGGTGCGTTTCCCGTTAGCGACCCCCATCCAGTTTGGATCAAAACAAACAAAAAGCTGGGCGGACTATCTGTGGGGTCTTGTCCACTCCATGTAGTAGGCCAATGCTCTCGTGCAATCCAAGGTGTGCAAGCTGCTTTCGCCAGGATGGGCGTGAGGGTGGGGAAAGAATGTTGGCAAGACAATCGACTGGTTCAGATGAAACTCCGACACCACCTTCGGTAGGAACTTAAGGTGCATGCGGAGGACTACTCTGTTGTGATGAAACTTAGTATAAAGTACATCCTCTACTAATGCCTGAAGCTCACTGACCCTATGAGCTGAAGTTACAGCCACCGACCTTCCAGGTGAAATACTTCAGATTGCAGGAATTCAGTGGCTCAAAAGGAGCTTTCATCAGCTGGGTAAGAATGACGTTGAGATCCCATGACACTGGTGGAGGTTTGACAGGGGACTTTGATAAAAGCAAACCTCTCATGAAGCAAACAACTAAAGTCTGTCCAAAGATAAGGTTACCTTCTACACAATGATAAGCAGTAATTGCACTAAGGTGTGAACCCTTACAGAGTTGGTCTTGAGACCAGACTTTGACAAGTATAGAAGGTACTTAGGGTCTGTGTAGGACAAAGTAGTAGGATCTAGGACCCTGCCTTCACACCAGACGGCAAACCTCGAAGCCAGCAAGATGCCAGAGACACCCTCCGAAAGACCCAAGGGAGTGAATTCTAAGCTCTCATCCAAGCTGTGAAAGCCAGAGATTGGAGGTTGGGATGCAGAAGCTACCCCTCGTTCTGAGTGTGTGGGTCGGAAAACACTCCAATCTCCTTGGTTCTTTGGAGGATAATTCCAGAAGAAGAGGGAACCAAATCTACCATGGCCAGTACGGTGCGATAAGAATTATGGTTCCGTGATCTTGCTTGAGTTTCAACAAAGTTTTTCCTTCTAGAGGTATCGGAGGATAACCATACTGGAGACCTGTCCCCCAATTGAGGAGGAAGGCATCTGATGCTAGTCTGTCATGGGCCTGAAGCTTGGAACAGAACTGAGGGACCTTGTGGTTGATCTGAGTGGCAAGAAGATCCACCGAGGGGATGCCCCATGCTCAGAAGATCTTGCGGGCCATGCCCATGTGAAGAGACCACTCATCTGGTTGCATTATCCTGCTCAACCTGTCAGCCAGGGTGTTTGCGCCCGCTAGATAAGTGGCTCGAAGGAACATGCCGTACTGGCGAGCCCTGTGCCACATTTGACAGCTTCTTGACGCAGAGGGGTGTGATCCAGTGCCCCCCCCTGCTTCTTGATGTAATACATGTCTGTTTGAACGAGAATAATATGATGGGACAGCCAATCTCTGAAAAACTTTAGAGCATTCTAGACAGCTCGAAGCTTCAGGAGGGTTGATCTGAAGATTTGTTTCCTAGAGGGACCAAGTTCCTTGAGTGTGAAGCCCATCTACATGAGCTTACCATCCCAGGAGAGATGCATCCGTCGTCAGCACCTTTTGTGGCTGAGGAATTTGGAATGGAAGTCCCAGTGTCAAATTGGATCGAATTGTCCACCACTGCAAGGAGCGAACAAGCTCTGGGGACACTTGGGTTACATACTCCAGACTCACTGTGGCTTGAAACCACTGAGAAGCCAGGGTCCATTGAGCTGTTCTCATGAAGACGTGTCATGGGTGTAACGTATACGGTGGAAGCCATGTGGCTCAACAGTCTCAACATCTGTTGCATTGTGACCTGCCGAGGGGCACGAACCTTGGACGCCATTAAAACAAGATTGTGGAGGGGGGTCACGTGATGTGCTTGAGCTGAGAGGCTGCATTTACCTCGAGCTCCCCGACCGTCCTTCCTTAACTAGAATCTTGGAGCGAAACTCTTAAAGTTTGGAATCTCTCTTGCGCTAGAGTTCAACATTCCCACCTTTATGGACAGGTACATTCGAAAAGGGGGAACGGAGATGGCTGCTAAAAGCACAAAAAAAGCGCAAAGAACCACGTGGGAGCAGTGGCAGAAACTAAAATGGCGGAGGAGACGGGCGACCTCTTGGGAATATCGGAGGAGACGATTCAAAAACGTACAGCGGCTATGGTAGCGGCACTGGGTACCCACTTTGATGGAATCCAGGACAGTGTGCAGGAGCTCACGCAAGCGGTTACAGATTTTAATTCCAAAGTAACGGAACTTGAAACGAGAGTGGGCTCCGCAGAGGACAGCTTGCATGGGGTGGTGGAAGAACTGGCGGCACTAAAAAAAGAAATGGCTGGCTATCATACCAAGCTCGACGATCTTGAGAATAGATCGCGAAGAAATAACCTACGAATAGTGGATATGCTGGAATCGTTGCGGGACATGGACCTTAAGTCGATCTTAGAGAAATGGTTTGGCGAGCTAGTAGAGCAGGGGTCCAATATAGACCCTATCCAGATTGAGCGTGCCCACCGAGTGGGAAGATGGTAGGAGGGAGCAGCACGGCCGAGAGTGGTGGTGGCGTGGTTCCTGAACTTTGCCCAAAAGGAATACATCTTGCGCAAATATAGGGCGAAACAAGGATTGACTTTTCACAATGCCAAAATTCTTCTTTTTCAGGATTATTCACTAGTGGTAGCGCAACAGAGGAAAGGATTTTCTGAAGTCTATAAAAAGCTGGTAGAAAAACAACAGCAATTTACTTTGCAATTTCCGGCATGACTTCGGGTGCTGAGGAATGGGAAAAATCATGTATTTGAGACCAGTGAGGAAGCGAAGAAGCAGATCTTGCAGTGGTTTCCAGACTGACAGGTCACGTTGCAGAGCTATGGCAGTTCCATTGCAGTTGAGAGAGGAGAGTGGAGGTTGCAATGGGATGAAAGTGGATTGCAGTGACTGAGACTTTGCTATAAGAGACACAAAAATGGACGCCTTGGCTATATGGACCAGGGCCATTAATCTGAGGTTGCGAATTGGAGGGGGATGAGTGATAAGAGTGTTTGAGGAGGGAGAATTTTTCTACGTTTTGTACGGAATGGATGTGGGATAGAGGTGAGTGGAATTGTTCGGTGAATAAGGTGGATTGTGAGCGAGTATGTCTGGGGGGAGGGAAGGTCGGGTTGCATCACGATTATGATCTCTGTGTATGGGAAAGAGGGGACAGGAGGGGAGGAAGAGGGGGGAATATGGGTGGGAGGGGAGGGGGGAAGGGGAAGAAGGGAGGATAGAGACCGGATGAAGGATGAGTATGGGTGGAGGGTGAGGGGCATGTGTGTGGATAAGGGGACACGGGTCGAGTGGTTGCTGTATGATATTCCCTGTGGGGAAGGCTGGGCTCCACCGGGGGGACAGACAGACGGAGGCGCATGGATTGTTGCTAGGGGGAACATATTGTTGGTGTATGTTGGGGACTGCTAGAGGGATAACGTGTTTCTCGTGGAATGTATCTGGGGTAAATTCGCCCATTAAAAGAACGAAAATTTTACAGTACCTGGTCACACACGGAGCTGATTTTGTGGGTCTCCAGGAGACCAAGCTTAACGATGTAGAGCATCCGAAGTTACAGCGTTCATGGGTGGGCCAATGTTTTTATGCGTCAGCCCCGAAGAGCAAAGCAGGAGTGGCGCTGCTTGTCCGGAAAACTGTCCCTTTTGTACATCATAGAGTTACTAAGGATGATAATGGGAGATTTGTGATTGTGGAAGGTAAACTCTATCAGTCACCAATGACAGTGGTGTCGGTATATGCTCCGAATATATCACAGAGAGGTTTTTTTTCAAAATCTGGTTGCGAAGTTGGCTGGGATCTCGGGACCTAAGATTCTTACGGGGGACTTTAACACAATAATGGATCAAAGCCTAGATACTAATGTAGGGGTACAGCGCTCTAGGCCAAGGCCACAAGAGGGGTTGGGTGTCTTTCTCACAAGTTTAGATCTAGCAGATACCTAGAGAATATTACATCCCCAAGAATTGGATTTTACCCATACCTCTAGAGCAGTGGCGTACCTAGGGTAGTTGACACCCGGGGCCGGTCATTTTTTTAACACCTCCCCTCCAAAATCTAGTACTAGGCATGCCAAGAATACAAAACACTCAGGACCTATAGAGCAATTCTAGCATACCATAAGCAGTAATTTCTACAAGTCACACAAGGAAAAGGAAAGCACCTTAAACACTACAGTGAGCACTAGAACATCAATTCACCTACTGTAAATGAAACCAGGCAGAATAACACAGATCGTCCATCTTGCACAGTCAATGCCAACCGAAAGCCATGTCTTTTTCACAAACACAGATACACCCTAATCCACTATAGAATAAGCAATAATAAACTTTCTATTTAGACAAAAATTAAACTGAACCCCCAAGATGCCAGACTCTGCATACAATGCAACACCACAGAAACAGAAAATGTCCACAAGTACTGTGCAAAATATAAAGACAGCAGATGTAAATTTGAAAAAACTAACAAATACCAATCACCACTTTACAAATTGACAAATAGAAATAAAACAAATACAGAAAATAAAATAATACCATTTTATTGGACTAATACATTTGGCTTCCAGAGGCCAAAATCTCCTTCCTCAGGTCAATACAGTATAGTGCTGTTACAGTATCCTATCCTGACCTGAGGAAGGGGGTTTGGTCTCTGAAAGTTAAGTCGAAATGCATTAAAATTAGTCCAATAAAAAGATTACTTTGTTTACGTTCTATTATACACATTAACACAGCTACAATACTACTTTATCCTAAAGCAAAAAAAAAAATAAAATATATATTTTATTTACAGTTTGTTGTCTCTGGTTTCTGCTTTCCTCATCTTCTTTCACTGTCTTCCTTCCATCCAGCATCTGTCTTTCTTCTCTCTCTGCCATCCAGTGTCTGCCCTCTCTGCTGTCCCCTCCATCCAATGTCTGCCCTCTCTCCCTGCCTCTTCCATCTACATCTGCCCTCTATCTCTGCTCCTTCCATCCACCATCTGCCCCTGTCTGCCCTCTCTCTCTCCCCCTTCCATTCACTGTCTGCCCTTTCTATCGCTTCCATCCACTGTCTGCACTTTCTCTCTGTCCGCTCAATCCACCATTTGCCCTCCCTCTCCCATCCATCTAGGGTCTGCCCTCCCTCTCACTCCCCCTTCCATCCAGGATCTGTCCCCTCTCTGCCCCTTTTTTCAGCCCCCAGTTCCAGCCCCACTATCCCACCAGTCCCCAGTTTCAGCCCCAGTCCTTTTCTCCCACCAGTCCCGAACTTTAGCCCCCAGCCACTTCTCCCTGTCCCCTCTTTAGCCCCCAGTTTCAACCTCAGCCCTTTTCTGTCACCAGTCCTGAGCTTCAGCCCCAGCCACTTCTCCCTGTCTCCTTTTCAGCCTCCAGTCCCCACAATTTCAGCCCTGCCACCTTTCAGCCCCCAGTCCCAGTACTAGCCCCCTTATCCCACCTACCCTCCTTCAGCCCCCAGTTTCAGCCCCCTTCATCCACATGCCTTGCCCCCCTTTTCAGCCCGACCCATTCTCCCAACTGACCCAGGCATGCCCCATTTTCCGTCATGACCCCTTCTCAGACCCCAGTTCCAGCCCCCTTCTCCTATTTGAGAGCCCCCTCCTCCCATCTGAGAACCCCCTCCCCACCCCTTCTCCCATCTGAAAACCCCCAGAACACCCCTCTCCTCTCCCATCTGAGAACCTCCTCCCCACCCAGTCCCCTTCTCCCATCTGGAAACCCCCTCCCCACTCCAGTCCCCTTCTCCCATCTGAAAACCCCCTCCCCATCTAAGAACCCCCACAACACCCCTCTCCCATCTGAGAACCCCCTCCCCACCCCAGTCCTCTTCTCCCATATAAAAACCCCTCCCCTCCCCATGTGAGAACCCCCACAACACCCCTCTCCCATCTGAGACCCCCCTCCCCACCCCAGTCCCGTTCTCCCATATGAAAACCCCCTCCCCTCCCCATGTGAGAACCCCCCACACCCCTCTCCCATCTGAGAACCCCCTCCCCACTCAGTCCCTTTCTCCCATCTGGAAACCCCCTCCCCACTCCAGTCCCCTTCTCCCATCTGAAAACCCCCTCCCCATCTAAGAACCCCCACAATACCCCTCTCCCATCTGAGGACCCCCCCACCCACCCCGACCCGACTCGACCCTCCTCTCCTGCTCCTACCCTACCTTTACAAAAAAGTTTTTGAAGCGTCGTTGCAGGCAGCGCCTCGCATCTGCCCTGCTGGTAAAAGAAGTAAATCTCTTCGCTTCGAAGTTCGTCGTCGTCGGGCCTCACTATGTCCCGCCCTCGCGGAAATAGGAAGTTACCTCAGAGGAGGGCGGGACATAGTGAGACCCGACAACGACGAACTTCGAAGCGAAGAGATTTACTTCTTTTACCAGCAGGGCAGACGCGAGGCGCTGCCTGCAACGACGCTTCAAAAAAAGTTTTTTAAAGGTAGGGTGGGAGCAGCGGGAGCGAAGTGGATCACCCCCCACCCACTGACACCCGGGGCGGACCGCCCCCACCGCCCCCCCCTTGGTACGCCACTGCTCTAGAGCTCATTCAACACAATCAAGAATTGATTATATTTTTGTGACGAGATATTTTTCACGCAGTAAAGACAGCGGAAATAGGGCCGTTAGTGATCTCGGATCACACGCCTATTTCCATTAAGTTGGAGGTGGGGGGGATAGGAGGGAGTCCTAAGGGGCGGTGGAAGTTTCCGGTGCATCTGTATCCGGATCAAGGGTTTAGACAATATCTTAGTAGGAAGTGGGAGGAGTACTTAGTTAATAATAACGATCATGTGCAGACACCTATCTTACTGTGGGAGGCAGGGAAAGTGGTTATGAGGGGAGATATTATAGCTTATGTGGTAAGGAAGCGGAGGCAACAGGCTAGTAAAATGGTGGATATGGAAAGGAAGATTAGGGCTTTAAAGAGACAATGGAACTCCCATCCTACTGAGGCTGGTAAGCATGCTCTGGAGAGAGTACAGGTAGCGCTCAATAATCTGCTCCACGAACAGGCGCAGAAAAATGCTTTCTGTTATAAATTGCGGCTCTTCAGATATGGGAATAAGTCGGGTAAGCTTCTGGCAAGTATGGTTAAAAATTGGTCGGGTCAGTCGGTAGTGGAGGCGTTGCGAGAGTGGGGGGGGGGCGGTAAGGTGGTAACAGAGCAAAAGAAGCTAGAGCAGATTTTTGCTCAGTTTTATAGGTCTCTTTACACTGCAGAAGGGGGGGGGGCAGAGAGACAAGGTGGAGGCATACCTTCAGGAGTGCAACTTGCCTAGACTGACAAAAGAGGAACAAAATAAACTGAATGAGCCCATTAGTGGGATGGAGTTACAGAGGGCCATTAAAACCTTGAAACTCAATAAATCTCCAGGACCCGATGGGTTTGGTGGAGAGTTCTATAAGATCTTAAGTGAAAAGGTCCTGGGCGTCTTGGGGAGAGTATTATGAGAGCACTATACAGAGAGGGTATTTCTCGCAGGGGGCTAATCAGGCATTGATTACAGTGCTTCCTAAACCCGGGAAAGACCCATTACAACCGGGGTCTTATAGGCCCATTTCCCTCATAAATGTAGATTTGAAATTGCTGGCGGAGAGGTTGGCTGTGGTGATACCTAAATTGGTGCGACCTGATCAGGAAGGATTTGTGAAGGGACGGGTGGCTGGAGCGAATGTTCGTAAGTTGCTTTTGGGGTTGGAGAGATGTTTGCAGATGAACACTCCTGCCTTGGCCATAAGCTTTGACTCTGAAAAGGCTTTTGACAGGGTGGAGTGGTCTTTTCATTTTACACTCTTGGGTTGGTATGGCATGGAGGGTTTCTTTATACGGGCCATTCAGGTACTATATGCCAATCCTTCAGCGGCAGTGTTAGTTAATGGGATAGCATCAGAGGTCTTTCCGTTGGAGAGGGGTACGAGGCAGGGGTGCCCATTATCGCCCCTTTTGTATATTCTGTTTTTGGAACCCTTGTTGGAGCAGCTTAGGCGGGATGGGAGGATTTTAGGGGTGGAAGTGTCTCCACAGCATGCTTCTCTGAAATGTATAACATATCTCAAACACTAAACATTTTCCCACTTTTGATGATAATATCAATCGCAGCATACACATTTATACAAAACTGCACATTCTATCTTCAACGGGGATCGTCAGATTACTTTGATCACCATTAGCATCTGGGGAATTCCCCAGTATTCCATCGGTGACACTCCGTTCTTCATTGATCAACCCGAATATACTATTCAATATTTTTTTTACTATTTATTTTCTTTTTTCATGATTTTGTATCCAAATCTACTTATGTATGTTAAATCCAACTATTAGTATCAGGTACTGTCTAATATCTAGTACTTAACTTATAAAACTTTCAGCAGCTATATTTTTTCAAGCCAAACCTCCGCCAACATGGCCGGGTTTCGAGAGTCTTCATCAGGGAAGAGGCATGCTAGAACGAAAAAATAGTAAAATTCCCTTTAAAATATATACTAATAACATCCAATCCTTCCTAAGTTGTATCTTATATCGCGCTGCGATCTCACCATCACTAAAATTGCTCCTGCACATACAGAAAAAATGGCTGCGGCGTCTTCCACAGCCGCTATCATTTAAATAAGCTACTGCCGCTGAAGGATTGGCATATAGTACCTGAATGGCCCGTATAAAGAAACCCTCCATGCCATACCAACCCAAGAGTGTAAAATGAAAAGACCACTCCACCCAGATGCTAATGGTGATCAAAGTAATCTGACGATCCCCGTTGAAGATAGAATGTGCAGTTTTGTATAAATGTGTATGCTGCGATTGATATTATCATCAAAAGTGGGAAAATGTTTAGTGTTTAAGATATGTTTTAAATTTTGAACTTTGAATTGATCTCCACACTATAAATATAAGGTCTCCTTCATTTGATTTCTCTGAAATGTATGACTTTTGCAGATGACATTATGTTATTGATGACGGATCCGGGTAATGTTTGGCCGTGGGTACTGCAATTGTTTAAAACGTTTGGACAGCTGTCAGGGCTCAAGCTTAATGTGACAAAATCAGAGGCGCTTCCTATAAATCTAGGGATTAAAGATTTAGGACACGATTTCCCTTTACAGGCGGCGGGAGGGTCGCTGAAGTATTTGGGGGCGACTATTCCAGCTGATCTTAGTAAGTTATATGAGATGAATGTCAGTTCATTATTAGCTAAAACGGTAGAGTGTTTAAATATGTGGATGGAGTTGCCCTTAAATCTTATTTTTGTATAATATGATAATAGTGCCTAGGTGGCTTTATAAATTGCAGATCCTGCCTATATGGTTGCGAGAGAAAGATCTGAAGAAATTATACAAAGTATTGAGTTTATTCTTATGGAGGGGTAAGAGAGGTAGGATTTCGTTAGACATGTTCATGCTTCTGAGATCTAAGGGTGGGATGGGGTTGTTGGATTGCGTTGATACAATTTAGGATGTGGCATGAGACACCTTAGAGATTGGATATGGGGGACTTCAGGTTTTACACCGATGACAGTGGAGCTTTGCTTCTTACAACCTATATCAGCCTTGTATTTGTTACACGCTAGGGGGACTCAGCTGCCTGAGGTGGTGAAGCGACATGTAATCTGGGGGTATATGAGGTGTGTTTGGAGAGAATTTAATAAGGTGTTTGGAGGGAATAGATATGTGTCACTTTTTTTTAACGGTGAGAGGGAATTTAGATTTTGAACCAGGGGCAGGGAAGGGATTGTTGTTTAGTAAAGGGTCTGGAGAGGAGCTTTGGTGGGTTGGGGATTTTTTAGATGCTGCAGGGAACATGAAATCGTTTGAGGCATTGAACAAGAATTATGGTTTAAAGAGCTCAGATTATATGGGGTTTTTACAAGTGAGACATTATGTAGCTTCACTTAAGTGCTAGTTTTGCTCACAAGGTGGGGGAGTGTTTGAAGCTAGATGATGAGCGGAGACCCAGGTTAAGCTCTTATGTTACAATACTGTGTGAGGAGATACCAGACTTATCTCTGGTAGGGGTGGCGGATGCTTGGGAGAAGGATTTAGGGCTTCGAGTAGAGTAGAGCTGCTCCAGAGGTTTCTGGGAAGTATTCTTAAAGTTTCTCTTAATGAATCGCATAGGGAGCAGGAGTACAAGTTTCTTATGAGGATGTATATTGCTCCTTGGAGGGCGTATAGGGCAGGGTTTGCACAGACGGGGGGGAGGGGGGGTGTCTCCAAACTGTGGAGTAGTTAATGCTACACTAGGACATATGTTTTGGGCTTGTGGCAGGACACAAATTTTTTGGGCTAAGGTGGATAGTTTTTTGTCCCGTTGTGTGGAGCAGATTGGAGGGTGCAAGCTATTAGGTTTTTTGTTTGCAGAAGGTTTACAGCTACAGGAGGAATCTGGAGCGCAGCAATTATTTTTGGCAAAGGCGTTGGTATTAGCCAAGAAAGTAATATTAATACATTGGCGCATGTGCAAGATCCCGAAATGTCACATGTGGAAATCAATGTTGTTCGAATTGGCACATTTTGAGC
This sequence comes from Microcaecilia unicolor, assembly GCF_901765095.1. Taxonomy (NCBI): domain Eukaryota; kingdom Metazoa; phylum Chordata; class Amphibia; order Gymnophiona; family Siphonopidae; genus Microcaecilia; species Microcaecilia unicolor. The sequence goes on along the minus strand of NC_044032.1, from coordinate 322,913,778 downwards.
GCCAGGTAGTGGGTAATTGTGAGGCAAATAAATGGAAGCCTTTCCAGAGCATATGGGAGCCATATTGGGCTGTATTACCTCACAGGGAGCGAAGCTTGTTGCTCAATGGGTGAGAACATGAGGTGCGGGAGTGGCGTGGCTTGGTGGGATTAAGCAGTGGTGGGAAGGAGGTGGGCTTCATAGTATAGGAGATAGGTAGCCCCAGAAGTGGTAGAGGGGAGAGAGGTTCTTTAGACGGTCTTGGGGGGCGGGGGAGTGGGAGGGGGGGTCGGGGGAGAAAGGGGGAAGGGGGAGATACGTCCACAAAAATGGAAAAATGTATGGGGGGTTTTCTTACGTTGTTGGATGATTCTTTTTTACTCCAGGGCCTACAAGATATGACTTTGATCAGTTAGTAGGCTATAGTACTGATGAGTACTGTTAGTTGTATATGTAGTTATGTACGTGAAATTTCTGTAGCCTCTGCTATGTGTTTAGTTCTGTTCATTGGTTTTGTACTATGGAAAACCCTAATAAAGATATTTAAAAAAACAAACAAACAAGATTGTCTGCTCTGGCTTCCAGGAGGTAGGCTCGAGCCTTCCGTGTTTTGAGCAGGGCTTCTATGAACTCTAATTGCTGGACATGGTGTAGATGGAACTTGGGGTAATTTAAAACGTACCCTAGTAGTTCCAGCACCCAAATAGTCATCTGCATGGACTCCCGAGCACTGTCCTCTGAGGTGCTCTTCACCAGCCAATCATCTAGATATGGATACACATGAACTCCCAGTCTACGTAGTGATGCTGCGACTACCAATAGACACTTGGTGAAGACCCTGGGAGCTGATCAAGGCTAAAAGGCAACACGTGGTACTGAAAGTGATGTGTTCCTTGCCGAAATCTAAGATACTTCCGGTGAGCTGCATGTATCAGCATATATGCTACCTTTAAGTCTATAGAGCATAGCCAATCATTTTTCTGAATCATTGGGAAAAGGGTGCCCAGGGAATCCATCTTGAACTTTTCTCAGACTAGAAATTTGTTCAGGGCACTTAGGTCTAGGATGGGACGCATCCCCTGTCTTTTTCTGCCCAAGTAAGTACCTGGTATATAATCCCTGCCATTTCTTCCCCTGGTGGAACAGGTTCGACCTCATGAGTCTTCAGAAGGATAGAGAGTTCCTCTGCAAGTACCTGCCTATGCTGAGAGCTGAATGAATGATCTCTTGGTGGGCAATTTGAGGGTTTGGAATGCCAGTTGAGGGTGTATCCAAGACACACTATTTGAAAAATCCTCCGGTCGGAGGTTATAAGAGGCCACCTTTGGTGAAAAAATTTCAACCTCCCCCTGACTGGCAAGTCATCCAGAACGGACACTTTTACTGCGGCTATGCTCTGCTGGAGCCAGTCAAAAACTCGTCCCTTGCTTTTACTGGGGAGCAGTAGGGACCTTAGGTGCACACTGTTGACGAGAAGGAGCGTGCTGGGGCTAAGCCTGAGCAGACTGACTAGCCAGAGTGTACCTGCACCTAGAGTGTAGGGAGCACTCCTCAACTAGCCAAAAAACCTCCTGGATGAGGAGGTGGATGCAGAAGGCGCCCAGCAGGAGAGAGAACAGATAGTATCAGTGTGTTTCTTGATTTGGTTTGCGACCTCAACCTTCTCTCTGAAAAGATTATTCCCCCCCTCCGGAAAGGAGCATCAGCCAATCTCTGCCAAACAGAATGTCCCAAGTCTGAAACACTTAGCCATGAGAATCTGCACATTGCTATACTTTGAGCACAGACAGGGCCGGTCCTAGGGTTTCTAGCACCCTCCTGCAGCCTATTAGTCGGCGCCCCTACACATCCAGGGGCGGGATCACTATGGCTCCGCCCCTACAGTAGTCACACCCCTTTTACTAGCCATGGCATCATTGAAAATATTACACCTGTCTTCCCTTCCCTTCCCTCCATCTATGTCCAACAATTCTCTCCCTGCCCTCCCCTCCATCAACCCATGTCCAGCAACTCCACTGCCCTCCATCCATCTATCCATCCATATCCAGCAATTCTCCTCTCCCCGGCTGCCCCCCTCCATCCATCCATCCATATCCAGCAATTCTCCTCCCTCCCCTTCCCTCCATGTCCAGCAATTTCTTGTCTCTCCCTGGGCCCTGTCCTCCCATCCATGTCCATCCTTGTCCATTGATGCTCCTCTCTCCCCTTCCCTCCTCCATCCATCCATATCCAGCAATTTTCCTCCCCCCCTCCATGTCCAGCAATTTCTTGTCTCTCCCTGGGCCCTGTCCTCCCATCCATGTCCATCTTTGTCCATCAATGCTCCTCTCTCCCCTTCCCTCCTCCTCCATCCATCCATATCCAGCAGTTCTCCTCCCTTCCCTCCCCTCCATGTCCAGCAATTTCTCCTGTCTCCCTGGGCCCTGCCCTCCCATCCATGTCCATCGATCAATGCTCCTTTCTCCCCTGCCCTCCCGCTCCCATGTCCACCTGCCCGCCCTCTTCTCTGGTTTAAATCTTGTGTTTAAATTCACCTCTGACGTCGCAGCAGCTGCGCAGCGTCAGTGAAAGCGCTGCTGACGACGTCTCCCAGCCTTCCCTTTGCTTGTTCGTTCCCTCAGTGTCCCGCCTTCTTCTGACTTCATTTCCTTGCGAGGGCTGGACACTGAGAAGGGAACAAACGAACGAGTGAAGGGAAAGCTAGAGACATCGGGCAGCAGCGCTTTCACTGATGCTGCACAGCTGCTGCGATGTCGGAGGTAAATTTAAATACAAGATTTAAATGCCCTAGGGCGGCGCGGGTACCGGAGCAGGAAACCGAAGGCAGGGCTGCTGTCGGGGTCCGGGAGCTGAGGTAAGCGGCGAGGGTCAACATGGCGTGATGGCGCCCTCCAGAGGTTGGCGCCCTCCTGCCATGCTTACCTCGTTTACTGGGTTGGACCGGCCCTGAGCAGAGATCCTGGATGCCACATCAAAAGTGAGGGAACCACGTTCTCACGGTGGGCAGGAAGGCGCATGCACAGTGGAGCATGACTCGCTCTTCACAAAGCTCTGATTTTTTTACTTTGGCATAAATGCCGGACTGAGCGACGCAGATCGGTGTCTACCCCATCGTGAGAATATGCAAGCCTGCTTGTCTTCGGAGAAATGCAAGTACATTGTGTGTGTGCATATTATGGACATCCTGAAAACTGGCCCAGATGCACTTTAAGGCTTGGTTTGGATGCTTGTTAGGGTTAGTAATTGGAAGTGAATGACATTTTGTTTGCAGATGAGCTGCATCTACAAGAAGCCCCAGACTGATATTATAGCTACGCTACAGCTCACATTGTTAATGGGTTCATAGGGAGGAGCTAGTCCGGGTGCTTTAGGAAACTGACGAAAGCAGAAGAAAAATAGGTGACATTTTTCTTCCAAAAACATGGGGCCAATATTCGGACCGCGGGAGGTATCCAGTCTGCCTCCTGCGGTTGGCGCTGAGCCCGGATATTCATGCTGGGCTGTTTTCAGTGACCAACATTTAATGTCTGAACGGGGTTTTTTTTTGGCCAATTTTAAATTTAACCAGCCAAGCAGATATTCAGTGCTAACCAGTTATGTTTAAACTGGTTAACAATATTCCAGCTATTTTGGAGGCCTAATTTGGTTGCCAGACTTAGCCAGTGATGTGCTGAATATCGGCAGATAGCTGGCTATCTGCTAAGTGCTAACCAGCAATATTCAGTGGAAGATAACCAGTGATTTCCTGCTGAATATTTGCTGGATAGCCAGTTAAGTGACATTTAATCGGCCAGGAGCCATTCCTAGCTGGTTAAATGGTTTTAAATATCAGGCAGATATAGATTTAAATTTACAATTTGTAGTTTTTGTAGTGATTACTTTTGCAAATGTGTTTGCTTTTATTTTCATTTTAAAAGAGCAACAACAAACCACTGCAAAATAGATCGAGTGGACCATATTACTGAACACCAGACTAATGCTTGTACATATTTTGTAAAAAAAAAAAAAAGAAAGGGGTGAATGCAGGTGGGTCGGTGTGATGTTCAACCTGCTACCCAGTTAGCTAACCAGATAGCAGACTGAATATCAGGTTTTCTTTTTATGCCATTCTCCTCAAGTGCACCCCCCCCCCCCCCCCAAAAAGGATCAGTCTACTTCAGAACCCTCTCCTGTAAGAGCTTCCCCCTCCTGAAGACCGTTATATATCTGTAGATACCCCATACCCACCCAAGTCTACCTTGTCTACCTTAAGTTCTCTGTTAGTCTAAAAGGGTAGGCAGCAGGCTACCTTTGGAAGTCATTGCTGCCATTTTGAGTCTGGAGCCATGGGAAAGAACAACCAAGATTTGCTTGTGCCTGGCGTATCCTAGAGACCCCTAGGGAGGCCTACAGTGGGTGGGAGCATTTGCAGCGGCTAGAAGTCTTGAGTTGTTCACTCATAAGACTCTTCCAGCTGCTACAATTGCTAGATTTCTGTACTGTACTCTCTGCATTATTAAACTAAGTACTTTACTTTGTTTACAGTTTTTTGACTTATGAGATATTCCGCATAATTCAGTGAGTTTTTACTGAGTTTTTAATTGCTGTGTATTTTTCAAAGATTTTACATAATTCATCACCATTTTGGAGAGAGTTGATTAAAAATTAAGTTTTTCTGACCGATGATGATGATTTTTGCTATAGAGACTGAGTACCTCTTTTTTTTGTATAGGTCACTGAGCTCTTGTCTCCATTTCCTTATAGGAGGACTTCAGTTTATTCATGTTTCCCAGATTGTGTTTTTTTGTGCAATACTGATGGTTGAAAACTAACCATTGTAATCAGGACAATCCTCTACAGCTCTGCATATTCCCTAATAATGTACATGGTAGTACACATGTCATTTAGTAGCCTGCAGTTGTTGGTTTTTTTTGTTTGTTTTTAGAGATGATGTCACAAATACCATGTTTCCTTCAGCCACCAGCAACACTTGGTCACCTGTGGTTCTTGATGGTAAAAAAGTAGATCACATTTGTGATGCAATGAGAACAGCGATGGAAAAAATTAATCCTCACAAGTATGTGAAATAAAATAGACCAATAATGCATTTGTATAAGCACATATTTATGTAATTATCTTGCATTTTTAGTTTGTAATGTAGTAAAACTTGAAGAAATATGGGTAAAAACTGTTCAGGACAGTGGTATTTAACTTATGGATTGAGAGCTGCAAGTAGCTTATTGTACCACTAGAGTAGTACAGATAAAAACGGAGCTGCCTTTTAAAACTGCAGGATAATGTGTGAATGAGGTTCTCCAAAACTTGATCAGTACAGTTTCAGGACCCTGGGTTTTTTATGAAGCAGAATATTGCATTCAACATAGCTTTGTGTGAGTTAACAGTAGCTTGTGTTGTGAAAGAAACAAAAGTTCACAGTATTTAACCTTCCTCAGTTCTCTGGCAGCTCTCTAATAATGATCCAGGGTTAGGGGGAACAGGCAGGCAGAGAGAAGCATGTCAGATGACAAGGAAACTGGATATTTTGCCTGTTACCTGGTTATCTTGATGTCAGATCAGCTTATCTGAAAGAAATTTAGTTAATAAGAAAAAATATATTTTGTGATAAATTCTTTTCTGATTGTTTTTGGGTCAATTTAATTGTCTGTTCTTGTTTAATTCAGGTACTGTTTATCCATTCTGACGTGCCACGTAAAGAAAAGTATCCCAGAGCTAGAAATTGCACTGCAGAGGGTTCATGAGCTTAGAGGTATCTTGAAAATACTTATGATAGTGACTCAGACTGAAATAACACATTCCATTGTAACATAGTAAGTGACAGCAGTTAAAGACCTGAATGGTCCATCTATGTCTGCCCAATAGTCACATTCATTCTCAATTCTAGATTAAATAAGCAGTGAACTTGATATTATATTCTTGAACATGGTCTGTCTGTTGTTTCTGGGATAGACCATAGAAGTCCGCCCAGCTCTGTCCTTATGTTCCATTCCAGCAGAGCTGATGGATTAGAAAAGTTTAACATTTTTAAGGTGTAAAGTAGGTGTGATATGGAAATGGAGGGAAGGGTTTGTGAACAGTGTTATGGAGATGCTTTTCATAAATGGCAGGAACCTTTGCAGGTAATAAAAAGAAAACCACATATGTATATAATGGTACTTTAGATTGAAGATAAATGCATAGATTTCTTGTTCACTACTGTAGATTATTAATCTCCACAGACAGGCAGGTAAAATTCAGGCAGATTATATGGTGAAATCCAACAAATCAGTGTGCCAGAGCTTTCTTCCATCTCAAAAGAAGCCTTTTGGGCTTGTCCTGAACATGCATAGGTATTCTATAGATATTCTAATGTTATATTGGTAGCATCATAGGGTAATTATGGCATGCCTAATCATCAATCCATTGCATAAGCTTGAATTCTGACAGCCCTCTATTGTATATTGTTTGTGTGGACATATATTGTGGATTTATTATTGTTTGTGTGGAGAGTGGCGTGGAAGACTTCAGGTGGCTGTCGGTTTAGCAAGCGCTGCTAGATGTGCGCAGCGTTGTGTGCCTGAACATCGTGGTGGGGGGCAGCCGCGCCAACATGGGGAGCAGCCGGAGTCTCTCTGCCCAGGAGCACCTGACTGTGAGCATCTCCCGGGCGGCTGCTAAGAGAGGGAAGCGTCAGAGAGTGGACATGGGGAGACAGTCCCTGCTGGGATAGTGCTTGCAATCTAATCAAATCCCCTCAGCCAAATGATCTTGCATCAGGGAGGCAAGAGCTTGAAACCCCTCCAATCACCCCTTTGAGCCTGAAACCCCTCCGATTACCCCACCTTCTCATATCTGTACTGCTGATTAGTTCCCGTAGTCCTGCACATGTGTCCATGCACTTGAGTATATGTTACACCTGAGTTATACAAGTGTTGGCTCCGCCCTCACCCTGCCTGCGGTCAGAGGGACGAAACCTGCCCCCCATGCCTCCAGCTAAAGCCTGATGCGAGCCCGATAACCCTTCGGGCAAAGAGGGAGGAGGGCAATCAGTTGTTGTGAGACAGACTAAGGGAGGACCCAGTCTCGGAGCAGCCCCCCCCCTCATTTCCTAGGCAGACTAAGGGAGGACCCAGTCTCGGAGTAGCCCCCCCCTCATCTCCTAGGCCCACTGAACCCAATACTAAACCCAATACTGCTGTCAACAGCTGAAGGGCAAGAGGAAATAACATACAAGGCCAAAACACCAGATTCCCACACCAAAGAACTAAGATTCACCACGCACCCAAAAACCAGAACACGGTCTCACTAGTAGCTCACAGTGAGTAGAAACCAAAATGAATACCTTAAAATTACTCCTAACAGTCCACTTCTTAACACTGATCCACTTAACGTTAACCACCCCACTATCAGAAAGCAACATTATACCAATACTACACAATCATCATAGATTGATTAGAGACACCACACCTCATCAAACTGACAACAGCATAAACAAAGGAAGAGCATCAACATGCGGACAGTCACAACAGAAAGGGAAGAAGGGTCCCAACAAATCCATCCCGATAAAGACACGACAACTAATAAAAGTCCACACAATACCAAACATTCCAAGCAATTCAAATGGGCTACATCAACACCAGATCCACTGTAAATAAAACAGAAATACTAAGCCTGGATCATGACAGAAAACCATGACCAAAAGGACCCTATAATCCTAGACCTGTGCCCACCAGGATATAAAATCACGCACTGGACCAGAAAGGAAAAGAGAGGCGGTGGCATAGCACTAATCTACCGATCCCACTTTACCACTGAAACCACTGCCGAGTCCATAATTGTCCATAATTGCAACCAATTGTACTTCCATCATTCACAATGTATTGTAAGCCACACTGAGCCCGCAAATAGGTGGGAAAATGTGGGATGCAAATAAATAAATAAATAAATAAAATAACACCTCAACTCGAAATTGCCTCAATAAGAATCCACAACAAAGCCCTACGCAATCATCTGAATTGTGTGCTGTTTTACAGACCTCCAGGTAATTGGAACGAAGGCCAGATAAACTTCATGGACTTGATTTCAAATACATGTGTAACCGACTCCAATATTTATTTATTTACGGTTCATTTCTACCCCACATTTTCCCACAAATGCAGACACAATGTGGCTTCCATGAATTACAAAAGTTAAAAGATACAACACATGAATTTAGCAGTAGAATAAGGATAAAACGTTAGCAGCAATTAGGATGGCTAAACAGCAGAATTACTAATGGAATACACTTGTTCAAAAAGGTACGTTTTCAGCAGCTTCTTGAAAAGAAGGTGGTCAGCTTGCGATTTTAGGTACAGGGGAAGAGCGTTCCAAGTCTTTGGGCTGGAGTAGTGGAAAGTAGAGGCAAAAAGAAGCTTGTATTTAACACCCCTGCAAGATGGATAATGGAGTTGTAAAAAGGTGCGTGCTGTTGTGATGGCATTTCTAGGTGGGAGATCTATTAGAGGAATCATATATTCCGGAGCTAAGCCGTAGATTATTTTGTGTGTCAGAGTGCAGATCTTGAATGCGATTCGTTCTCTCACATGTAGCCAGTGTAAATTGAAACGTAGGGGCTGCGCAGAAACCAAGCGCGGTTTGCCCAAGATGAGTCTTGCAGCAGTATTCTGGGCAGTCTGGAATTTCCTCAGTAGATGCTCCTGGCAGCCTGCATAAATCCCACTGCAGTAGTCCAGGTGAGACAGAACTAGCCAGTGAACGAGAGTGCGGAAGAGCTCTCTGGTGAGACAAAACCTAACACGCCGCAGCCTCCACATTGCATAGAACATCCGCTTGGTGACCGCTCGCACTTACGGATCCAGGTGCAGGTGAGGGTCCAGCTCAACACCCAGAAGTCTAAGGCTCTGTGAAATAGGGAGGGTCTGGTCTTTAATGACAAGGGAGTTGGTGGAAAATCTGGCATGGACGGACGACAGCACAAGACACTCGCATAAGCACAACTCGATACCATGGTTCAATGAGGAACTGAAAAAACACAATACAGGAAACTCAAACGAGCATGGAGAAAAACAAAAGATAATCATACACACGCTTGGAAACAAACTCAAAGAAAATACAAATACGCAATAAGATGGACCAAAAGACTATACTATAAAACTAAAATAGGGACTGATTACAAAGACACGAAGAAACTATACCAACTTGTGAACAAACTCCTAGATACCAACTTGGTCACTACAATGAATACAGACATCCCATCTGCAGATGAACTTGCCAAGTATTTTAATGAAAAAATTATAAACCTTCGCAACACGTTATCTCAAGACAACACTGACATCGAAAACTTCCTCGATGAGCTGGACCTAACCTCTGGTGAATACCCGGCTGATCGAACCTGGTCAAACTTTGCCCACCTGTCGAAACAGTCACCCAAGCGATCAACAAGTTCTCCAACATTCACTGTAAGCTAGATTCCTGTCCTAACTACCTAATGAAATCCGCCCCTCATCGCTTCATAGCAGACCTCACATCCCACCTAAATTACATGCTTCATCAAGGTCTTTTCCCCAAGGAATATGGCAATATCCTACACACCCCATTGCCAAAAGATACCAAGAAAAAAAACAGATGAAATTACTAACTACTGCCCAGTAGCATCTATTCCGTTGGTAGTCAAACTGATGGAAAGCATGGTAACCAAACAACTTACAGATTATATAAGCAAATTCTCAATATTACACGAATCAGTCGGGATTTCACCCCCTCCATAGCACCGAAACAGTATTATTCACTCTCCTAGACAAATTCAAACAAGAAATTGCGACAGGCAAAAGCATCCTTCTCCTACAATTCGATATGTCAAGCGCATTCGACATGGTAAACCACAATATATTAATAAGACTACTGGACAAGTTCGGGATCGGTGGAAACATACTCAGCTGGATCAAGGGTTTCCTAACCAAGAGAATATATCATTGATGATCTAACATATGCTACAATCTAATCTATCACTGAGGAACCTTTATGCAATACCATAATGTATTATTCCTTACCATGTATGTACGCACATTATGCAATACCATTTGTAATTCTGTTAACCGGACATGGCAACCGCCACTACGGCAAATGTAAGCCTCATTGAGCCTGCAAATTGGTGGGAAAATGTGGGATACAAATGCTACAAATAAAATAAATAAATAAATATCAAGTAAAATCAAACTCAAATATATCATCACGATGGAGGGCAGACTGTGGAGTACCACAGGGTTCAACACTGTCACCGATGCTCTTCAACCTAATGATAACCCTACTAGCCAAGTCCTTATCCAACAAAGGCCTTAACCCTTTCATCTACGACGATGTCATAATTTACATCCCTTACAAAACCAAACTGACTGAAATCACCAACGAAATCAAGCTAAGCCTAAACACCATGGACTCATGGGCAAATGCATTTCAACTAAAACTCAATAAAGAAAAAACACATGGTCTCATCCTCTTATCACAACATAGCACGGACAACCCCACAAGTATCGACACCCCAGATTACACCCTCCGATATCAGACAGCCTGAAAATCCTCAGCGTTATAATGGACCATAACCTGACACTGGAGAGCCAAGTGAAATCCACTACAAAGAAAATGCTCCACTCAATGCGGAAACTCAAACGCATGAAACAATTCTTCACGAGGGAAACTTTTCGCAACCTGATACAATCAATGGTAATAAGCCACTTAGACTATTGCAATTGAATCTATGCAAGATGCAAAGAATAAACCTTAAAGAAATTTCAGACTGCTCAGAACACGGCAGCTAGGTTTATATTTGGAAAAACGCGATTTGAAAGTGCAGAACTCCTCCGTGAAAAATTGCACTGGCTCCCAGTCAAAGAACGCATTGCCGTCAAGATCTGCACCATGGTTCACAAAATCATCTATGGCGAAGCCCCAGGATACATGACTGACCTAATTGACCTACCAACCAGAAACGCATCCGAATCATCACGAACATATCTAAATCTACACTAACCACTCTGCAATGGACTTAAATACAAATCTGCCTACCCATCCAGCTTTTCCTACATTAGCACACAACTGTGGAACGCGCTACCAAAAGCTTTGAAAACGACGCACGACCACCTTCACTTCCGGAAAATACCCTGTTTAAAAAGGCATACCCCACAAATCCATCTTAAATGCCTGATTTCAACCACACATGAAAATTAAAGCACGTAATGAACATAACTCAGCTCTTCCGCTTCACGATTCCTAATGTGGCCTCTGCCACATGAACTTTATCTTACCACAAACCACATTGTATTTGTTCACACCGGAGTCGGTAATCGCCTCTCCAGTACTATGTAAGCCACATTGAGCCTACAAATAGGTGGGAAAATGTGGGATACAAATGTAACAAATAAAATAAATATATATTTTGGGGGGGGAGGGGTAACTTTATAGCAGGGCATCTACCCTGTGAAGATACACAGATACATATATTGAAGGTACCTGACCATCTCTGGGGAAAGGTGACTAAAGTAGCGGATCCAGAATGTTGATGGTGGCCAATTTTTTGTGTGTGTTTTTTCTTGGGTCCATAATCAGTCTACAGGAGTTACATGTTTGAACTTCTGTAAATTAAAAAAAATGTTTTTCAATAAAAGGATGGGATTTGGACTATTGCATTACAAATTGTATGCTCCAACAGAATTCATTAAAATCTCAATTTTTTTTCTGGTGACTTCAGTCACATTTTGCTAGAAATGGTCACAATGTTATTTAAGAGACACTAGTTAAGTACTATTTTATAAAAACATATGGCACTTATGTGTCTTTATGAAATACTAGTGTAAGTGGCAGGAATCGCACCCTACATTGCAGGTGCAGGCACTTATACCTGCTCATCATTATTCAAGTACATGCATAGCTTTTTTTTTTTTTTAGTGAATTTTAAATACAAATTACCAAGAATAAACTCTTGTATAGATTAGCTCTCAAATACAATATACAATAAGGAAAAAAAAAAGTCCCGGTGGCCATTAAGAAGCAAAAGGTAGTGGTGGTTGGTGATTCTCTTCTAAGGGGGTACTGAGGCACCGACCAGACGTGATGTCCAGGGAAGTATACTGTGCCTGGTGCCAAAGTTCGAGATGTAGCAGAAAGATTGCCTAGACTCATCAAGCCTACAGACCACTATCCTATGCTGCTCATCCATGTTGACACAAATGATACTTCTAAGTATCCTACTGAACATATCAAATGTGACTTCATGGCTCTGAATCATAAGGTGAAGCACCTAAGTGCACAGGCAGTGTTCTTATCGATCCTTCCTGTTGAAGGTAATGTCCGAGTGAGGGAAGCTTGCATCCTTGAGCTAAATGTGTGGCTGCGTGGATGGTGCCAATATGAGCGCTTCTGTTTACTGGATCATGGGATGATTTTCCAAGAGCTACTGAGCAGTGATAGTGTCCATCTTTCAAGGAAGGGGCGAAGTGTCTTTTGCAAAAGACTAGCCCAGTGTTTCCCAAACTGTGGTGAATGTTTGCTGACTTTTAATGCCTGAGAGTTGATGGCTTCAACATGCCTGTATTGTTTGCACTCCAGCTTGTAAGGCATACGGATATGTGTTTATGTGTAATGTACTTGATTAAGTTGTAAGCTGTTTCAGGGTTGCTTAATAAACTTGGTGCAATTTTAATGCTATGATTATGATTAGTTTTGGGGCAGATTAGCTGTTGAAGATTTGAGCAGTGAGATCTGTGTTCCAATCCCTCATCTGAGCAAACTCAAATTGGAAATGTTCTTAGCTATCGCTGTGTAATTGTAGTTCACTGTGTATTTGTTCAACAAATGTTATCAGCCGTTTGGTTGAATTTATATTAAAAAGTAGTAATGTCAACATATTTAAACAAAGTTGTATGGAGTTACAGGAAATCTACATGGCTGGGGCAAGCTACCGATCACAGCTCACTGTCATGGAGCCTGTCTGGCTCCTAAAAGGGCGATCCTGATTGGGAAGCAAGGAGTGAGGCTCTTTGTTTCCAAATCAGGATCACCCTTTTAGGCGCCAGATAGGCTCCGGTGACCAATCACAGCTGAGCTGTGGTTGGTAGCTTGCCCAAGCCACGTGTGGCAGGAAAACAGCAGTCCTAAGTGAGAAAGATTTTGTATGCAGCAGGCAGAAAGAGATAAAGGTAAACACAATTAATCCTGACCCTGTAAGAATGACAAGTTGTAAAAAAATCCGAAAACCAAGGGAAGGCTTGTGGGTTAGCGACAGGCACCATGTGGGAATCGCTGTTGCTTCCAGGGACCCGTTCAAACAAAGGGAGAATTGTGGGTGCGGTGGTGGAGGGAAGGAGAGATGCTGCAGGAGGAATGAGGGGCATAAGTGTTGGACATGAGTTGAAGGGGGAGGAAGGGGTGAAATCTTGTATATGGGGGTTGAGGGGAGGGTGAGATGCTGCATGGAGAGGGGCCAGAGATGGAGAAATGTTGGACATAGGGGTGGAGGGAAGGGAGAGATGATGCATGGGGGGGGGGGGGGGGAATACTGGATATGATGTGTAGCGGGGGGTGGGGGCAGTAGAGACCTGTTTGGCCGGTTGGGGGGGGTGGGGAACTGCCACAAAAAATTTCTCAGACACTAAGGTGCCTTGAACTGAAAACGTTTGGGAACCACTGGACTAGCCAAAGTACTAAAGAGGGCTTTAAACTAAATGTGCTGGGGATGGATGAGAAAAGCCCCAAAGTCATTAATAACTGTGTCAGGAAGGTAAGACACCAAATACCCTTATAGAAAGAGGAAAAATGAGTAACGTGGCGAGCCTTGTATGCCAGTACTAGCAGTATGGGAAACAAATGTCTAGATCTAGAGGCTGCAATAGCAGAAGCCGACTTGGATTTATTGGCGGTCACGGAGATGTGGTTCAAGGACAACCATAACTGGGATATAGTTATACCTGGCTATAATCTATTCAGGAAGGACAGGGTAGGATGAAAGGGTGGAGGAGTGGCATTACATGTTAAGAATAATATTAAGTAACAAAACTGCAGGAGATGTGGGGTAAGAAAGAAGCACTGTGGGTTAAACTGGTAAGAGGGAAAGGAAAATATATTTACAGTGGGGGAAATAAGTATTTGATCCCTTGCTGATTTTGTAAGTTTGCCCACTGACAAAGACATGAGCAGCCCATAATTGAAGGGTAGGTTATTGGTAACAGTGAGAGATAGCACATCACAAATTAAATCCGGAAAATCACATTGTGGAAAGTATATGAATTTATTTGCATTCTGCAGAGGGAAATAAGTATTTGATCCCCCACCAACCAGTAAGAGATCTGGCCCCTACAGACCAGGTAGATGCTCCAAATCAACTCGTTACCTGCATGACAGACAGCTGTCGGCAATGGTCACCTGTATGAAAGACACCTGTCCACAGACTCAGTGAATCAGTCAGACTCTAACCTCTACAAAATGGCCAAGAGCAAGGAGCTGTCTAAGGATGTCAGGGACAAGATCATACACCTGCACAAGGCTGGAATGGGCTACAAAACCATCAGTAAGACGCTGGGCGAGAAGGAGACAACTGTTGGTGCCATAGTAAGAAAATGGAAGAAGTACAAAATGACTGTCAATCGACAAAGATCTGGGGCTCCACGCAAAATCTCACCTCGTGGGGTATCCTTGATCATGAGGAAGGTTAGAAATCAGCCTACAACTACAAGGGGGGAACTTGTCAATGATCTCAAGGCAGCTGGGACCACTGTCACCACGAAAACCATTGGTAACACATTACGACATAACGGATTGCAATCCTGCAGTGCCCGCAAGGTCCCCCTGCTCCGGAAGGCACATGTGACGGCCCGTCTGAAGTTTGCCAGTGAACACCTGGATGATGCCGAGAGTGATTGGGAGAAGGTGCTGTGGTCAGATGAGACAAAAATTGAGCTCTTTGGCATGAACTCAACTCGCCGTGTTTGGAGGAAGAGAAATGCTGCCTATGACCCAAAGAACACCGTCCCCCACTGTCAAGCATGGAGGTGGAAATGTTATGTTTTGGGGGTGTTTCTCTGCTAAGGGCACAGGACTACTTCACCGCATCAATGGGAGAATGGATGGGGCCATGTACCGTACAATTCTGAGTGACAACCTCCTTCCCTCCGCCAGGGCCTTAAAAATGGGTCGTGGCTGGGTCTTCCAGCACGACAATGACCCAAAACATACAGCCAAGGCAACAAAGGAGTGGCTCAGGAAGAAGCACATTAGGGTCATGGAGTGGCCTAGCCAGTCACCAGACCTTAATCCCATTGAAAACTTATGGAGGGAGCTGAAGCTGCGAGTTGCCAAGCGACAGCCCAGAACTCTTAATGATTTAGAGATGATCTGCAAAGAGGAGTGGACCAAAATTCCTCCTGACATGTGTGCAAACCTCATCATCAACTACAGAAGACGTCTGACCGCTGTGCTTGCCAACAAGGGTTTTGCCACCAAGTATTAGGTCTTGTTTGCCAGAGGGATCAAATACTTATTTCCCTCTGCAGAATGCAAATAAATTCATATACTTTCCACAATGTGATTTTCCGGATTTAATTTGTGATGTGCTATCTCTCACTGTTACCAATAACCTACCCTTCAATTATGGGCTGCTCATGTCTTTGTCAGTGGGCAAACTTACAAAATCAGCAAGGGATCAAATACTTATTTCCCCCACTGTATATTGGTGTAATATACAGGTCACCTTCGCAGTCAGAAGAATTGGACAGAGACTTAATTGAAGACATCCACAAGATAACTAGGAAAGGGGAAGTACTACTTGCCAGACATTGTTTGGCGCGTCCCTGTTGTGGGTTCATCTAGAAGCAAGAGGATCTTGGGTTCTCTACAGGAAGAAATTGTTTCAGCAGCAGATAATGGAACCGATGCAGGATGGAGCTATTCTAGACCTGGTTCTTACAAACGGGGACAATGTTTCTGGCCTCAGTGGTGAGTAAACTAATGGAAGTGCTTCTAAAGTGGAGGATTATGAGGTTTCTCGAATCGAATGGCCTGCAGGACCAAAGGCAGTATTATGGCTTCACTAGAGGCAAGTCATGTCAGACAAATCTGATTGATTACTTTGACCAGGTGACCAAACAGTTGGACATGGGAGGGGTGCTAGATATAGTGTACTTGGATTTTAGCAAAGCTTTTGACACTGTTCTTCACAGGCGACTGATTAATAAGCTGAGTGCCCTTGGTACGGGACCTAAAGTGACTGACTGGCTTTAAAAACTGGTTAAATGGAAGGAGACAGAGGGTAGTGGTAAATGGAGCTTGCTGCAAGGAGAGGGATGTTGTCAGTGGTGTACCACAGGAGTCGGTCCTCGGACCTGCTCTTTTTAACATCTTTCTGAGTGATATTGCAGAAGGGCTGTCTGGTAAGGTTTGTCTCTCTGCGAATGATACCAAACTCTCTAATAGCGTGGACACCCCAGAGGGTGTAGATGGCATGAAGAAAGATATAGTGAAGCTTGAAGAATGGTCTGATAATTGGCAACTATTTATTTATATATTTAGATTTTGCTCACACCTTTTTCAGTAGTAGCTCAAGGTGAGTTACATTCAGTTACACTGGATATTTCTCTGTCCCAGGAGGGCTCACAATCTAAGTTTTTTGTACCTGAGGCAACGGAGGGTTAACTGACTTGCCCAAGATCACAAGGAGCAGCAGTGAGGTCTTAACCAGCCACCTCTGGATTGCAAGACCGTTGCTCTAACCACTAGGCCAGTCCTCCATTCCACTAAGATTTAATGCTAAGAAATGCAGGGTCATGCTCTTGGTTACAAGAATCTAAGGGCACTGTACAATATAGGTGGTGAAGTGCTGCTATGTACGAAAGAAGAACGGGACTTGAGGGTGATTGTATCTGATGACCTTAAAGTGGCCAAACAGGTAGAAAAGGTGACGGTCAAAGCCAGAAGGATGCTTGGGTGCATAAGGAGAGGGATGACCAGGAAAAAAAAGAGATGATAGTGCCCTTGTATAAGTCTCTTTTGAGGCTGTATTTAGAGTGCTGAGTGCAGTTCTGGAGACTGCACCTACAAAAAGATATAAACAGGATGGAGTCTGTCCAGAGGGCAGCTACTAAACTGGTAAGTGGTCTCTGTCATAAAACGTATAGGGCAGGCTCATGAACCTCAACAAGTATACACTGGAAGAGAGGCGGGAGAGAGGGGGGATATGATAGAGATGTTTAAATACCTCAGTGGCATTAATGTACAGGAGGTGAGTTTTGTTTTTGTTTTTTGTTTTCAAATGAAGGAAAACTCTGGAATGAGAGGGCATAGGATGAAGTTAAGAGGAAATTGGCTTAGAAGAAATCTAAGAAAATACTGTTTCACAGAAAGGGTGGTGGATGCATGGAATGACCTCCAAGTGGAGGACAAGCACTGTGTCAGAATTTAAGAAAGTGTGGGACAGGCCTGTTGGATCCCTTAGGAAAAGTGGTTACTGAGGAAGAGCAGACTAGATGGGCCATTTGGCCCTTATCTGCTGTCACGGTTTTATATTTCTCAAAAACAGAAAAGAAATAGCTACAAGTTCAGAATGATGGAGGAATTCCAAGAGGGAAAAACGCAATGTGAATCTCAAAAGGAGGAATTAGAACGAAAAGTGACCCATTCTCTATTTTACCTGCAAACACATAATAGTGCAATTCAAACTTGAGGATTGGATGAACATTCTGCCTTTAACTGAGATGGCTAAAAAAAACAAACACATATTTAACAAATTGAAATTTAATGTACTTATATGGAAACTTCAAAAGAAAAGATCACCCAATTTCAATACCGCGGGCCTAAGGAGGAGAAATTGCTTCGGTTTTTCTAGCCACATAAGGAAAAATTCTAAAATCGCAATTCAAAAAAAGAATTCTGGGATGCCGAAAGTACAGCTTGAGAAGCTAATCCCTATCTTTCAAAAAGCAAAAGTAACAATCATAGTAGCTGGTACAATAATTTCAATCATAGAGGATACCAATAGTGCTGTGTAACATCCAGATTGTTGAGCCTTCTTAATAGAGGGCAAATAATATACTTTTGCACGTGGTGCAACCAAATTATCTGCAACCTTCAAATGTTCAGTCAAATAACTCTTAAACTCCGTGCTTTTTTTGTAGATAAAAAGGTGCCGGTACTCATTATGGGCGGAGTCACCACATATGGTTCCACCCCTATGATAAAACAAAAAAAACAGCACCACGGGCCTTTAAAAATGGAACACAGTTCTTTAATGAATGAGCCTTGACAAAAAGACCCGACACGGGCCGTGTTTCGGTGACTAGCACCTGCGTCAGGGGTCACAGTGATGACGTGGAAAACTTGGGGAATAACTCGAATATATTCCTCTACAATATATTATTCCTTACCCCATTTTCATCCATTTGGATACAGAAAGTGAAAGTGCCTTGGTGCTTTGTAGCTTTTACTATATGAGACGTGGGGTAAGGAATAATATATTGTAGAGGAATATATTCGAGTTATTCCCCAAGTTTTCCACGTCATCACTGTGACCCCTGACACAGGTGCTAGTCACCAAAACACGGCCCGTGTCGGGTCTTTTTGTCAAGGCTCATTCATTAAAGAACTGTGTTCCATTTTTAAAGGCCCGTGGTGCTTTTTTTTTGTTTGGACTTTAGTTTGTACTTCGTTCCCTCTCTTTTGTTATATCCACCCCTATGATAGCCACACCCCTTATGCCAGCCATGGCGCATATAAACAGACATCATTTAAAATATTATACTAGTATAGGAGAAACAAATAACTTGTGATTTTTTTTTCATTATAAATTTCTGTAAGCTGTAACAGCTCCAGTATACCCAGTGCAAAATAAGACAGCAGATGTAAATTCTCAAATTGGACATATTCCAAACACTAAAATGAAAATGAAATGATTTTTTCTACCTTTGTTGTCTGGTGACTTTGTTTTTCTATCCGTATTGGTGCCAGTCTCTTATTCTTCTGCTCTCTATCTGTTCTCTTAACTCCGTTTCCAGGGCTTCCTTTCCATTTATTTCTTTACTTTCCTCCTTTCTTCTTAATTTCTTGCCCTGCATCCATAAGTAAAAACTGGGTCCTCCTCCGTGGAATTGACTGGAGGAGGTATAACGTGGATCCAGCTTTTGCCTACTTTCTCCATCCATGTGCAATTTTTCTCCTCTCTTCCCTTTCCCTCATCTCTATCCATGTGCATCTTCTTTTTTCTTCCCTCCCCTCCATCCATGTCCAGCACTTCTTCTCTCTCCTCCCCTCCATCCATGTCCAGCATTTCTCCTCTTTCTCCCCGCCAACCCCTCCATCCATCCATGTCCAGCAATTCTTCTCTATCTCCTGCTCTCTTCTCCATCCATTTCCAGCATTTCTCCTCTCTCCCCTGCCCTCCCCTCCCATCCATGTGCATCTCCTTCCTTTATTCCCTCCCCTCCACCCATGTCCAGCATGTCTCCGTCCTCTCTCCCATGCCCTCCCCGCCCATGTCCAGTGATTCTCCTCTATCCCCTGTCCTCCCATCCATGTCCAGTGATTCTCCCCGCCTCCCTGTCCTCCCCTCCCATCCATGTCCAGCAATTCTCCCCTCTTCCCTGTCCTTCCCTCCCATCCATGTCCAGCGATTCTCCTCTCTCCCCGTCCTCCCCTGCCATCCATGTCCAGCAATTCTCCTCTCTGTACTTCCCTCCCCTCTCATCCATGTCGAACGATTCTCCTCTCACCCCTGCCCTCCCCTTCCATCCATGTCCAGCGAGTCTCTTTTCGCTGACCTCCTCCAACCATGTCAAGTATGTCTCCTCTGCCCCCTGCCCTCCACTCTCAGCCATGTCCAGCAATTCTCTTCTGCACACTGTCCTCCCCTCCTATCCATGTCCAGTATGTCTCCTCTGCCCTGTGCCCTCCCCTCTCAGTCATGTCCGGCGATTCTCCTCTCTCCTCTGCCCTCCCCTCCCATCCATGTCCAGCATGTCTCCTCTTTCCCCTGCCCTCCCCTCCCATCCATGTCCAACGATTCTCCTCTCTCCCCTACCCTCTCCTCCTATCCATATCCAGCGTTTCTCTCTTCCCTGCCCTTCCCTCCTATCCATGTCCAGCAATTCTCTCTTCCCTGCCCTCCTCTCCATGTCCAGTGATTCTCCTGTCTTCCCTGCCTTCCCCTCCCATCCATGTCCAGCAATTCTCCTATCTTCCCTGCCCTCCCCTCCCATCCATGTCCAGCGATTCTCCTCTCTTCCCTGCCCTCCCCTCCTATCCATGTCCAGCAATTCTCTCTTCTATGCCCTCCCCTCTATGTCCAGCGATTCTCCTCTCTTCCCTGTCCTCCCCTCCCATCCATATCCAGCGATTCTCCTCTCTTCCCTGTCCTCCCTTCCCATCCATGTCCAACGATTCTCCTCTCTCCCCTACCCTCTCCTCCTATCCATATCCAGCATTTCTCTCTTCCCTGCCCTTCCCTCCTATCCATGTCCAGCAATTCTCTCTTCCCTGCCCTCCTCTCCATGTCCAGTGATTCTCCTGTCTTCCCTGCCTTCCCCTCCCATCCATGTCCAGCGATTCTCCTATCTTCCCTGCCCTCCCCTCCCATCCATGTCCAGTGATTCTCCTCTCTTCCCTGTCCTCCCTTCCCATCCATGTCCAGCGATTCTCCTCTCTCCCCTGCCCTCCCCTCCTATCCGTCCAGCAATTCTCTCTTCCCTGCCTTCCTGCTCCCTTCTGTTCGTGCACCCGTGCTCCCTGTGTCGAAATCTTTTATTTACCTGAAGTCACGGCAAACCAGCAGTGAATGCAGTAGGCAGTTAGGCTCGTCTCCTTGTCGCTTCCCTTCCCTCTCAGCATGTCCTGCCCTCGCGGAAAGGAAATTACATCAGAGGAAGGCGGGATGCGCTGAGTTGGAAGGGAAGTGACAAGGAGACTAACCTGCCTGCTGCTTTCACTGCCGGTTCGCCACGACTTCGGGTAAGCAAAAGATTTCGACTCAGGGAGCACAAATGGAAGGGAGCAGGCAGGTGAGCCGGACCTCAGGAAAAAGGTGCTGGTACGCCCTACCGGCGTGTACCGGCACAAAAAAAGCCCTGCTTAAACGTATCCCATCGTGTCACTACATCAGACTTTAGAAAATTAAGTAGTCTTGAATTGGAACTTCTGGCAGCATTCTCCAAGTTTTCAACTTCATTTTTTAAAGCAGAAATACTTTAATCATGGTTAAATCTATAGCTTGAATTGTCTGGATTTTAACAGTCATTAATTCTGTGTATCAACCTGAGATTTTAAACTGATTCCAGACCAGCAATTAATTCATCCTGAATTGATAACCTGCTGTCATAATTCAGAAATCTGTAGTGATGAGGCAGAAATGAGCTTCCTGTATAGTCTCTAAAGTAAATTCTTTAGGTTATGGCAGGGAAAACTGACTCACCTGGTGTTTTCAGATTAATACTCGCAAAATGTTCCTCATATATTGCATCTTGCTGTAAACCTGTAAGTAGAGTGTCCCTCGAAGAAGCTACACCAGTAGCATGTTCCCCACACCCTCAGGGTTCAAAACATCTATGAGCTCTGAAATGGAAGCACTAGATTCCATCAAAGGGCGAAGCCATTCCCCTTCTTCTTCCATCAGACTAGAACAGGCCAGGTCAATCACTGCAAGAGTTTCCAACACAATTCCTTTTCCAGGCAGGGGTGGAGGTAAGCTCGATTCCAGAAGGCATCAGCACCAAAGTCAGGCGATGGGTTTTCTGACATCCACACCAAAACAGCCAGCTTCAGACTGGTATTTTACAGGGCTGAGCATTGCACAAATGAGTCAGTTGGCCCAATATCAACAGCTTGTTGCTGTTTGGAGTGAAAAACAGCTTGTCTTTCCATTTCACCATATTCAGAAGAGGTAAGGATCGCTGTAAACATCAAACTTGTGCAGCTACCACCTTGGAATCATAGATTAGAGTATTTTATAATCCACGCATTACTTGTGTGTACCATCTAAGGTCTGCCCGCTACATGCCTACTGGCAAATCATGCATACTTCCTATGCAGGTCAGTATTTTATAAAAGGCCATTTATGTTCATATGTCTTTAAAACATAAACTGATGAAAATACCCCACTTGACCAGGTTTCACTGATTACCTGTGTCAGGACAACAATTCATAACAAGTTGAAATATCTGTAAATAACAAAATACAAGTAATGACTTAGAAAAATCATACTTAACATGAAAAATAATATAAATAAAATTAACCTCAATGATCATGTAACCTGGGTCTTGCCCTCGTATCAGAGTCCTGAGGCACTGACTAGCTCTTGGGATCAAGGAACTCCCTGACCCGGGTCACACAACAAGTCAGTCAATCACACAGAGGTATATTTTCAAAGCACTTAGACTTACAAAGTTACATAGAGGGGCATAATGGAACAGAAACGCCTATCTCCATGGGCGTTTATCTCCGAGAACGGGTCCGTGAAGGGGCGGGGCGGATCGTATTTTTTAAAAGAAAAAGACGCCCATGTTTTATTCGTCAAGGTATGAGCTGGGCGTTTTTGCTTTTCAGCGATAATGGAAAATGAAATCGCCCAGCTCAAAAACGAATAAATCCAAGGCATTTGTTCGTGGGAGGGGCCAGGATTCATAGTGCACTGGTCCCCCCTCACATGGCAGGACACCAACCGGGCACCCTAGGGGGCACTTTTACAAAAACCAAATAAAAGGTAAAAGAGCTCCCAGGTGCATAGCACCCTTCCCTTGGGTGTTGAGCCCCCCAAATCCCCCTCAAAACCCACTGCCCACAAGTCTACATCATTACTATAGCCCTAAGAGGTGAAGGGGGGCACCTACATGTGGGTACAGTGGGTTTGGGGGGGTTGGACGACTAATAGCATTAAGCAGCACAATTGTAACAGGTAGGGGGGGATGGGCCTGGGTCCACCTGCCTGACGTCCACTGCACCCCCTAACAACTGCTCCAGGGACCTGCATACTGCTGCTTGGGAGGAGGGTATGACATTTGAGGGTGAAAGTAAACAGTTGTGAAACATCATTTGTTGTGGTGGGAGGGGGTTAGTGACCACTGGGGGAGTCAGGGGAGGTCATCCCCGACTCCCTCTGGGGGTCATCTGGTAATTTAGGGCACTTTTGGGGGCCTTATTCGTCAAAAAACAGGGTCCAGGAAAAGTGTCCTAAATTCTAGCTCAAAACTGTTCCATTATCGGCGAAGGGCGCCCATCTCTGTTCGGCCGATAACCACGCCCCAGTTCCGCCTTCGACACGCCTTCGATACGCCCCCGTCAACTTTGTCCGCATCCGCGACGGAGTGCAGTTGAAAGCGTCCAAAGTTCGGCTTTCGATTATACCGCTTTATTTGTTTTTGTGAGAAGAACGCCCATCTCCCGATTTAGGTCGGAACTTGGGCGTTATTCTCGTTCGATTATAAGCTGGATAGTAACCTATGAAACTTTGTAAGTGCTTTGAAAATGAGCCACTTGGACAACTTTATATTTTTCACTTAAAATCTTGAGTGCAGGCCAGAGCTGGACTTAACTCCAGTAGGCCGTAGTGTATTAAGGCAGGTATTTCTTCTTGTTCTCCTCCAGTCTGGGAGCAACACTCTGCTCTCATTCCAAAAATGTTCCAAGGTTGATATTTTATGCCAACCAACTTTACTAAATCCTGCAACAGGCAGTTCATATCGTCTTGGAACTAAATTTGTAATCCACTTTGATACCTTTATACAAACAGTCACAAACCAAGCTTAATGCTGTAATCCAATTTGGTAGCTCCTATGGTATGTGCATATATACAACTCCTCCAGTTCTTGCACCCATTTCATTAGGCAAAATAATCCAAGGCTGTGCTTGTAGCACTGGGTGCGACAAGCTATCTCCACTCAGGTTCAGACCTCTCTGTCTATCCTCTCCTACCAGAACTTCACTTCCCCAAGCTGTAGTCTCTTGCATTGAACAGGCTTTTTCTGCTCCTGCTCTCAAGCTGGGCTCCCTTTCACCCAATCGGAGCACTTCTCATACTTCAGTTATTGCTGCAATTGGCAATTGCTTCATTATATTATTGGCCTTTCTGGGACACCCCCTCTCCTCCCATGGGACCTTGCCGGGGGCGAAGGCAACCAAAGACCTTGTGCGCTCTTCAACAATAATATTTATAATCTTGAAAACTCCTCCCCAAATTCCATTCAGCAACCAAGAACCTTTCCCTCTGTACTATCCCCGAACACTGCCCTTAGAGCTGGGCTTCTCATTTCTCCATTACCAACCAATTTTCCCCCCAGTGACTCTAGGGAGTAGTTGACATCACTTAGTAATCCCCATTATAATGCGGGATTGCAATCGGTACATAACAAGGTCTGACAAAAAAAATCTGGAGTCAATATTCAAAGGGATTTAACCAAGCAGGAGAGGCTCTTTGAGGGGGCGAATGAACATGTGGATAAAGGTGAGCCAGTCAATATTGTGTATCTGGATTTTCAAAAGGCGTTTGACAAAGTACTTCATGAAAGACTCAGAGGAAATTGGAAAGTCATAGGATAGGAGGTAGTGTTCTATTGTGGATTAAAAACTGGTTAAAGGATAGAAAACAGAGAGAGTAGGGTTAAATGATCAGTATTCTCAAAGGAGAAGGGTAGATAGTGGGGTCCACAGGGGTCTGTGTTGGGACTGTTGCTTTGTAACATATTTATAAATGATCTAGATATAGGAATAACTAGTAAGGTAATTAAATTTGCTGACGACACAAAGTTATTCAAAGTTGTTAAATCGCAAGAGGATTATGAAAAATTGCAAGACGACTTTACAAGACTGGGAGACGGGGCATCCAAATGGCAGATGTTGTTTAATGTGAGCAAGTGCAAAGTGATGCATGTGGTAAAGAGGAACCTGAACTATAGCTGCGTGATGCAAGGTTCCACGTTAGGAGTCACTACTACTACTACTTATTTCTATAGCACTACTAGACGTACACAGCGCTGTACACTGGACATAAAGAGACAGTCCCTGTTCAAAACAACTTACAATCCAGGAAAAGGATTTAGGAGTCATTGTTGACGATACTTTGACACCCTCTGCTCAGTGTGCTGTGGCAGCAAAGAAAGCAAATAGAATGCTATGTATTAGGAAAGCAGTGGAAAATAAAAATGAGGATGTTATAATACCTTTGTATCGCTCCATGGTGCAACCACACCTTGAATACTATGTGCAATTCTGGTCACCGCATCTCAAGAAAGATATTGTGGAATTAGAAAAGGTACAGAGAAGGGCGACGAAAATGATAAAGGGGATGGGACGACTTCCCTATGAGGAAAGGCTGAAACAGCCAGGGCTCTTCAGCTTGGAGAAAAGACGGCTAAGGGGAGATATGATAGAGGTATATAAAATACTGAGTGGAGTGGAATAAGTAGACGTGAATTGCTTGTTTAGTCTTTCCAAAAATACCAGGACTAGGGTGCACGCAATGAAGCTACAAAGTTGTAAATTTAAAATGAATCAGAGAAAATATTTCTTCACTCAATGTGTAATTAAACTCTGGAATTCGTTGCCAGAGAATGTGGTAAAAGCAGTTAGCGGGGTTTAAAAAAGGTTTGGATAGCTTCCTAAAGGGAAAGTCCATAAACCATTATTAAAATGGACTTGGGGAAAATCCACTGCTTATTTCTGGGATAAGCAGCATAAAATGTATTGTACTGAGGACTTCCGGTTGGGGAATGAAGCGGTGAGTCGACAGACGACACTGCTCCGGGACTCCAATTAACCCGCGCTAGTAAACGGCGTCCAAAACCAATAAAAATACACGGAAATCTCTGCGAAAGAAGTGTACTCACAAATCGCCAAACAGAATAAAAGAGAAGCGCTGGATGGCGGCGAAAACAGGGAGGAAAGAGCCCAAGGAGAGAGCGCGAATCGCAGACGCCAAGATGGCGGACAAAAGCGCTCCAGACTCCCCATCGCCAAGCTCCTTGTGGGCAGCCGAACTCATGGAGGAAGTAAAATTGGCGGTAGAACAAACGGTGGGGCAAAAGTTACAGCTCATCCTTGACAAACTGGACGGGATGGAAGAGTGGCATACAGCGCTGGTAGCAGATCTGCACGAGGCACAGCAGCGTCTGGGGCAAGCGGAGGATGAAATCCAGAAGCTAGCAGAGGAGCAGCCCAAACAAGAATCCCGGTTATCGGAACTGGAATCGAGACTGGAGGACCTAGAAAACCACTCTAGGAGAAACAACATGCGGTTGGTAGGCTTGCCGGAGGCCTTACCAGAGAAAAACCTTGGCGCCTTTTTGGAAAAATGGCTACCAGAAGCGCTGGAGGAACCAGCCTGCCCCCTTACCTTTCTGTCTCTGCTTCCAAAGGGGAGGGCCGGCAAGACTCTTCCTGCCTGCTTGCTCCCACGGTTTGTCCTCTCTTGCTCCTGTCCTTGCCAGGACTCGGATGATTGCATTAATGCGATATCACGCTAATGCAATCATCCGGATCCTGGGCGGCACACAGGAGAGGACAGACCTGGAAGCAGCTTGCCGGCGCTGCCCCCCCCCCCCCCCCCGGAGGCAAGGTCGAGGAAATATCCCCCCCTCGGAGGCCCTGTTGAGCAAGATACCCGATGTGACAGCCGGTTCGGATGGGCAGTTCTAGTTTTGTGTGTAGAATCCAGCTCCACCCCCCCCCCCCCCCCCCCAGCCCAGTTTTCTTAAGTTCCAGGCTTCACGTTCACAACTAGTATGTAAATAATGTCAGGCTAATTGATTTACAGGTCTAGCATTGTTGTTTTTTCTGTGAGCCTGGTAGCTAAGGATTCCCAGCTGTGAGAATACAACTTAATACTTTTTTGAGATTTGCTAGACCACTCTAGCTACCTGAGCAGAGCGGTGTACATAAGTAAAACATTTAAAAAAAAAAAGGAAAGGAACTCCAATTATTGATAGAAAATATATATAACCACACATACATTCAAACAAAGAAAAGCATAATACATTCATGCAAAGGAAAGTATGAAGCACACAGCCAAGAACAAGGGTTGGTTCACCTAACCTACTGGCAGCAACAATGGCCTGCTTGACCTCAGAGAAAGCAAAGTTACTCACTTGTAGCAGGTGTTCTCCAAGTACAGCAGGCCAAGAATTCTCACATACCCTCCACCTTCCCTTGGAGTTGTATTCTTTAGTTTTTTTATTTTAAATGACTGAGGAACCCGCACTCAAGTGTTGGGGGGGGGGTGGGAGGGAGGCGCCAGCACATGTGTGGTGGGACGCTGCTAGAAAGTTCTGATTTAATTCATTAGTTGGCATCCGTACCGGGTTCTGTTGGATGTTGCCCAGCTGTGAGAATACTTGGAAAAACTGCTACAAGTGAGTAACTTTTGCTTTTCTATCACATTTTTAATCCTCAGAGACTGCTCCATCTGTCGGTGATGTTGTCAGTGCAGAAGAAGCTCTGAAGTACTTGTTGTTTCTGGTTGATGTTAATGAGTTGTATGATCATTCACTGGGGACGTATGATTTTGATCTGGTCGTCATGGTGGCAGAGAAGTCTCAGAAGGTCTGTATTGTTAAAAAAAAAAAGCATTAGTATCATAGCAATGTTATTTTGAATGTTCTAATTGTGTGCTTATTAGATATTCCATCATTATTATGTTTACATCATATTATATCTGTTGTTTGAATTTCAGTGCTGTTAAATATGTTTCCTTAGCGTCAGCAGCAGGTGAATTCAGAGACTTGTGGGTTGTGTCCATCTACCAGCAGGTGGAGATAGAAAGCACTGAATTGCACCTCCTTATAGGATGGAATGCTCCTTGGTCAGTCAGTATTCTCCATCTCCAGCAGGCGGATGGATGGTCTCTCACAAGTTCCTGGTCTCATCTGTTTGCAGCTCCTGTTCTGCGTTTCTCAGTTCTGTTGAACTAGGGGTGTGTGGATGAGCACTGTGGCCTTTAGGGAGTACACCTAGTCACCCCAGGACCCTCTCCCACCCTGTGATCCTCTCCAGCCCTTCTCCATTCTTCTTCCTTAAGAAAAAGGAGTAGTTTTTAGTCAGCCCACTATGGCTCCGGCAGAGATACTGGTGCTCCCAGTATCAGGGCTAAAAGTGAACAGGATAGCTATCTAGCTCCTGTGACCCTAGGACAACAGGCAGCTCTCCTGAAGGACCTCAGGGTGGCTGGGTTAAGCTGCATTTTTTCCTTTGATGTTTCTAATAGTGGCAGATTTATTTACTTGTCTGGAAGAGGTTGCAGTGGTAATTGCCCACTGTCCCTGCTGTGGATGGCGGTGCACAGCACGAGTTCTTCCTCCTGTCGGCTATGTCAGCTCTTTTTGGCTCATAGGGCCGCGTTTAGGGAGGCCTGGCTTTTTCCTGCGCATGTGTGCAGCTTGGGAACTTCACCCCGATGATCTGACAGGGGTTTGGCGGGCATTTTGTTGACACAAGACAGAGATAAAAGGCAGTTCGTTATCTTTTCCTGCTTTAGCGTTTGTTTCCTTGAGTTTTGGGGCTCCTGTGTGTTGTTTCTTTAAAAAAAAAAAATTTTTTTTTAAATGGGGGTAAGAGGCTGGTCTGGTGGTTGTGTTGACAACCAGGGGTTCCTTCAGGGTGACCGCTCTTTTTTGCTGCTCCCCTCCTTCCTGCCGCACAGAGGACTCTAGTTTCATCAGGGCCTGCATAGTGGACTTCGTTCCCGCTTTCGTCTCCATTTTGTATACTAGTCCGCTAGAGGCAGTCAGAGGCTCCCCGGCAGCCAGAGAGCTCAGAAGAAGGAAACCACATGACTGAGCCTGGTGTTTTTCCCGCCTTTCGGCTGTCGGTCCAGCACAGTCACCTGGGTTTCTCACGGCCTCTACAAGGCTTGCTGTCCTCTTCTGCTCCCGTGACTGTGGTCTCAGTGCAGCCCATTTTCATGTACCCTAGGCAGCTGCCGGTTTCCATCCCGTTGCTGGGTCTGATTCAGTACCTCTGGGCTTCAATGGAGAAGCTTTCCCCTTCCACGATGCCTCTTGCTTCAGCGAATTGGTTCTTTAGAGATTGCCTAACCTTCTTCCGCTGGACTCTGCTGAGTTAGGCCTCATTTTCGATTTAGTACTTGGCTAGTTTATTCCTAGGGCCATAAATTTCTCTTTTCAGTTCATAAGAGCATCATTATCACCTTCGGAGGTCACTTTTACTCCCTGGAGCCGGACTTCTGTTTACCATTGTGAGTGGTTTAAGTCTGCAGGAACTGGTGGGCACCCACTTGGGGGCATCATGTTGGGTTGCCACTCTTCGATTATCAGCGCAAGTGGTCTCCCTTTCGCCGAGGCAGCTTGCGTCCACTTCTGGGCTTCAATCCCTTTGTTGATTTTCCAGCAGCTTGGATCTCTTGTACGGTGTTCTACTGTTGGATTGACTTATGCCTTCTTGCCTGTTGAATGCCATTGTGGCCCTCTGGTCAGCTGGCAGCCTTTGCAGAGTGGTCTCAAGTTAATGGCATGGCTTCCTGGTTAAAAACTCAGCTGAGGGTGAGGGACAAGGTTCAAGGATAACCTGCTGCTTGGGTGTCCTTGTACTTCTCTGGTGCGAAAATACCCTTTTTCATGGCACTAAACAGCTCAGCGTCTTCAATGTAGAAGACCAGCTTAGTGATTTAAGCTGCCAGCTGAGAGCACATAGAAGTTGCTGGTTCAAGTCCTACTGCAGTTTGCCATCAGTAGTGCACAATGGAACACCAGGATTCACAGATTGCAAGCCCTGGACCTCTGCAACTTGCCCTCACTAGGACAATATGGTTCTCTCAGCCAGATACTGTCGAACAGATACCTAGAAAAGTCCTCATTTGGCTGGATTTGTGCGTCTCTCATCTCAATGTCTTAGTCACAGCCGGGCATTTTCTAGACATCCCACTGGGCGGCTGGTCCACCATTGCGTAGTAGTTGGTTCAGCTCATTGTTTCGAGTGTGCTGTTGTTTGGGGTGGTCTAGGCATACTTGATGCAAGCTCCTGGTGATGCAAGACCGTGTCTCCCTCATCCTCATTTGGTCGATACCAGGTGCTCTTTGTCCAGGGCACCCTGGTTTTTGCCTCTGTTCTGGGTATCAGCCCAAGCAGGGGTTCGGAATCCCAGGCGTTGGCCTGTCCAGATCCCTCGAATTCCCATTCTAGGGTGCGGGCTCTCTTAATTTTCCCTTCTCTTCAGAGGGTTGCAACCTGTCATGTTCGCTGTGTGCATTTCCAATATTGAACAGTGTTCAGCGTACCCGTTTGTCGGATATCTAGTTCCTACCTTGATCAGTACTTCTTCCAGTACTGCGGCTTCCGCAGTCATTCTAGCTCATTAGCTGAAGGGGGCTTCCACGTTTGCTCTTGCCTAGCGGGTGATTTGCCCAGCCACATTCCAAGCATTTTCAGTTTCGTGGCATAGGTCATTTTGTAACTTGGTATTTATTTATTTATTGCATTTGTATCCCACATTATCCCACCTCTTTGCAGGCTCAATGTGGCTTACAATATATCGTGGATAGTGGAAATGAGAGGAGAGTTGACATTTAGTGTTACAGAAGTATTTTGGGTTGCATGGTAATGGAAAACATGATAAAGATATAATATGAGGCGCTCTTAACATTGCTTGCTAGATATATGTGGGGATTTCATATGTTTTAGTCATTGTGATATGTCTTGTCGAAAAGATGGGTCTTCAGCAGTTTTCAGAAGTTGGTCAGTTCATAGGTCGCTTTTAGGTTACGTGGCAATGCGTTCCAGAATTGTGTGCTCATATAGGAAAAGGTTGATGCGTGCATTAGTTTATATTTTAGGCCTTTGCAGTTTGGGAAGTGAAGATTAAGGAATGTGCGAGATGATCTTTTGGCATTCCTGGGTGGTAGGTCAATCAGGTCAGACATGTAAGCTGGGGCCTTGCCGTGGATGATTTTATGTACTAGGGTACATACTTTAAACGTGATGCGTTCTTTGAGTGGTAACCAGTGTAGTTTCTCTCATAGGGGTTTTGCACTTTCGTATTTTGGTTTTCCAAATATGAGTGTGGCTGCTGTGTTCTGGGCTGTTTGGAGTTTTTGAGTATTTGCTCTTTGCAGCCAGCGTAAAGTGAGTTGCAGTAGTCTAGGTGACCGAGTACTAATGATTGTACCAGATTCCGGAAAACGGTTCTTGGAAAGAATGGTTTTACTCTTTTTAACTTCCACATTGAATGGAACATCTTTTTGGTTGTAATTTTCGCGTGATTCTCAAGTTAGGTGCCGGTCAATGGTGACTCCAAGAATTTTCAGGGTTTCCGAAATTGGTAGAGTTAGTTTTGGGGTATCGATGGTGGTGAATTTGCTCATGTTGTGTTGGGAGGTGAGTTTTAGGCATTGGGTTTTTTCTGCATTGAGTTTTAACTGAAAGGCATCTGCCCAGGAGTGCATGATATGCAGACTTTGGTTGATTTCATTGGAGATTTCTTTTAGGTCTTGTTTGAATGGGATGTAGATCGTTACATCATCAGCGTAAATGTATGGGTTGAGGTTTTGCTTAGATAGTAGTTTGGCCAAGGGTGTCATCATTAGGTTAAATATGGTCGGTGAGAGGGGAGATCCCTGTGGAACTCCACATTCGGGTGTCCATGTGGCTGATGTAGTCGAATTTGATGTCACTTGATACGAGCATGTAGTTAGGAATCCTTTAAACCAATTAAGAACGTTGCCTCCGATACCGAAGTATTCAAGTATGTGTAGTAGGATTCCATGATCAACCATGTCGAATTGTAGAAGTAATATATTCTTGCCGGTTGCAATCGTTTGTTTGAATTTATTCATGAGCGTAACTAGTATTGTTTCGGTACTGTGATTGGAACGAAATCCTGACTGGGACTCTTGTAGTATTGAGAACTTGTTTAGATATTCTGTGAGTTGTTTGGTGACCATCCCTTCTGTTATTTTGGTTATTAGGGGAATGGATGCTACTGGTCTATAGTTGGTTAATTCACTCACATTTTTCTTTGCATCTTTGGGTATTTCTTGCATACTTTCTGCAGGTCTCACCTTTGGATACCTCGGCTTGGCCACCTTTATCTTTGGAATATTGGTGCTATCTGCGGGAGCTTTCAGTGCCCACCCTACTTCAGGACTGCTTTGCTACATCCCACAAGTCTCTGGATTCATTTGCTTCTGACGCTAAGGAACGAAAAATTATGTCTTACCTGATATTTTTCTTTCCGTTAGTCACAGCAGATGAATCCAGTGTCCCACTCTATTTTTTTTCAGCGGTTCCTATCAATTATTCTGTCAATTGGATCGTGCCTTTGCGTTTTACCTTTTAGGTGAATGATGGTACTCATTTTTCGTCTTGGACATTCTTGGGGTTTCATGTTTCCCGGTGGAGAAAAAGAAATATTCTAATTATATTTCCTTCTACTTTGTTATGAGAAATACTGACTGACCAAGGAGAATTCCATTCTATAAGGAGGTGCAATTCAGCTCTCTCTATCTCCACCTGCTGGTAGATGAACACAACCCAGAAGTCTCTGGATTCATCTGCTGCGACTAAAGGAAAGAAAGTTATCAGGTAAGACATAATTTTTCAACATTTTTGATACTGTTTCATGGTAGTCCTATTAGGTCTCAATTTGCTGCTTTCACGTTTTCCTCTTTCATTCTATCTATGTCTTTACTTGTTCATTGTACTGTTTTGCTGTTAACTAAATTGTAAATTTTATGTTAAACTTTTTACCTGCTGTACACTGCCTTGGGTGAATCTCTCCATCAACGCGGTTAAAAAATCCAAATAAATACAGTACATAAAAGTTGTAGTGTTGCTTTGTATATACATATAAGTTAAATAGAGGTTAATCTTATTACTGGATCTTGACAAAACTTAGCATGTATCATAAATGACTCGGGCCATAATTCCTGGAGCCTTTGTTATGACTGGAGATGTGTGAGCCCTTGTGCCCCGACTGAGCACGGCGAAGATGGAGAGATGCCATATTCGGTCAGGCAGCCAGACAACCCCTAGCTTCATCTGGGAAGCGACCACCGTTCACCGAGAGTTGAGCCCTCAGCTGCAGGTGGCCACCAGGACTTCTGGAACCGGCGGGGTTGCACAGCCGCTGACCAGGATGGCAGGAATACAGACACAGTCCAGCACCAGAACTCCGAATAGGCAAGAATAGTCAAAAATCAGTCCAGGGTCAAGGCAGGCAGCAAACAAGCGAAATCCAAGAAGTAGCCAAGGTCCGGTACACAGGAAATCAGGAACAGGAGATAGCCGGCAAACAGCACTCTCTGACAGCAACTCCTCAGAACAATTGAGGCTAGGGTTACCATATGGCTCCAGAAAAAGGAGGACGGATTGAGCCAGCCGGGCTTTACTTCCATTGCTTTCCATTGAAAGCAATGGAAGTAAAACCCGGCTGGCTCAATTACTTCCATTGAAAGCAATGGAAGTAAAACCCGGCTGGCTCAATCCGTCCTCCTTTTTCTGGAGCCATATGGTAACCCTAATTGAGGCCAAAGCAAAGAAGGCCTGGAGGCAGTGCTTTAAATAGTGAAGCAATCAGAGCAAACCAAACTCAGGGGCATCCAACATGGCAGCCCCCATAGGAGATCCTCCCAAGACCAGATATGGAGTTCCTTCCTGTTCTCGTTTAGACAAGATGGCTGCCCCCTCCTGAGCTAGCCAAGATGGCTGCTGCTCTTGCTCCAAGCCAGATGACGGCTACTGGGTTAGGAAACAGAAACTGACCCATCCCGGAGAAGTGTAGCAGAGCGTAACAGCCTTTGAGTCTGTAGTGAAAGAGAAACAGTATTACACAACTCAATCAAGATTCCAAGGCTGCTGTTTAGCAACCAATGAGATGACCATTAGTTCATTACAGAGAAAAATGGAGCGCCCAGGTAGGACAAGGCCATAACAGAGAGGCAAAATTAATTCTTTGCTTTGGGGGGTTACCGGAAATTACAGACCAGTAAGCCTGACGTCGGTGCCAGGAAAAATAGTTGAAACTATTATTAAAAATATTTAATGGGATAGCATGGTTTCAGTCAAGGGAAATCTTGCCTCACCTATTTGTCTAGTTTCTTTGAAGGCATAAATAAACGTGGATAAATGGCTATTCATGTGTTGTTATGGAGCGCCTTAAGAATCTGTACTAGAGCTGATTCTATTCAATATATTTGTGAGTGACATTGCTGAAGGTTAAAAAGAAAAATTTTCCTTTTTGCAGATGACATGAAGATTGCAATAGAGTGGACACTCTAGAGGGAGAGGACATTATGAGAAGGTGTACCATCTGTCAGTTAAAATTTAATGCAAAAAAAGTGCAGAGTGATGCACTTCAGGAGTAGAAATCTAAAGGAGTTGTGTGTGCTGGGGGTGAGAGGCTGATATTTACAGACCGGAGAGAGAGACCTTGGGGCATAGGAGCCATCTCTGTGGGTGCTTGAGCACCCCCAATATTGAGAAAATTCCTTGTATGTGTCCCAAGGAGGGGTTATTTCCAATGGAAGCCACCCTAATAATTTTGAAAGTTGGCTTCCTATGCCTCAGGGTGATAGTGCCTGATGATCTCAAGGTGGTGAACAATATATCTTCGCTGGATCTATGCCACCCCCCTCCCGGCTTCCTCACTTGTACTATGTGGGAAGACCCCACTATTACCCTCGCGCCAACATAGCCAACAGCCCTCCTGCCTTATTCCCATGGAGAAATAACTGAAATTTGTTATATATATGAGATTTTGATTGCCCATTGGTGAAGCAGTTTAGTCAGTTCCCTCTGGGAGTCCAGAAGGGCCTGTGTAGCCCCCTCTGTCCGGACAGACCCATAATATTGTCTCGGCTGCCGAATTTCTTCTCCAGACGCAGTATTCCTTATCCTCTAATTTTCGGTATTCTGGCCCTATAGAGATGATTTCTTCTCTCATAAGAGTAGTTACTTACCTGTAACAGGTGTTCTCCGAAGACAGCAGGCAATATATTCTCACATATGAGTGACGTCACGTCGGCCCAGAGGACTTCTAGCAACGTCTCATCAAAATGAAAAAAATGTCACTCGTCGCGCGGGCAGATGTAGTGCGCATGCGCGCGTCCCTTTTCCCGGCCGCCGCGAGGACACACTCCTCAGTTTAAATTCCAAGAAAAAAGAGGAATACAACTCCAAAGGGGAGGTGGAAGGGTTGTTAGAATATATTGCCTGCTGTCTTCGGAGAACACCTGTTACAGGTAAGTAACCTACTCTTTCTCCAAAGACAAGCAGGCCAATATTCTCACATATGGGTATCCCTAGCCCCCAGGCTCACTCAACATAACAAAGAACGGTCAATTGGCCTCGCAACGGCGAGGACATAAGTGAAATTGACCCTGAAACAAAACACAAACTAACGGAGAGTGCAGCCTGGAACAGATAAAAATGGGCCTAGGGGGGTGGAGTTGGATTCTAAACCCCAAACAGACTCTGCAGCACCGACTGCCCAAACCGACTGTCGCGTCGGCTATGTTCTGAAGGTAGTAATGAGATGTGAATGTGTGGATTGAAGACCACGTCGCAGCTTTGCAAATCTCTTCTATGGTGGCTGACTTTAGATGAGCCAAGTAACGCAGCCATGGCTCTAACATTATGAGCCGTGGACATGACCGTCCAAAGTCAGCCCGCTTGGGCATAAGAGAAGGAAATGCAATCTGCTAGCCAATTAGAAATGGTGCGTTTTCCGACAGCAACTCCCCTCTTATTGGGATTAAAGAAATAAACAGATGGGCGGACTGTCTGAAGGGGCGTGTCCGCTCCACGTAACAGGCCAGTGCTCTTTTACAGTCCAAAGTGTGCAACTTGCTTTCGCCCGGGCTCATGTGAGGAGGGGGAAAAAATGTTGGCAAGACAATTGACTGGTTCAGATGGAACTCCGACACCACCTTCGGTAAAAACTTTGGGTGCGTGCGGAGAACTACCTTGTCATGATGAAAGACAAGGAAAGGTGCATGAACTACCAGGGCCTGAAGCTCACTGACCCTACGAGCTGAAGTAACCGCCACCAAGAAAATGACCTTTAAGGTCAAGTACTTCAGATGACAGGAATCCAGTGGCTCGAAAGGAGTTGTCATCAGCTGGGTGAGAACGACGTTGAGATCCCATGGCACTGGAGGAGGTTTGACAGGGAGCTTTGTCAAAAACAAACCTCTCATGAAACGCATGACTAAAGGCTGGCCAGAGATAGGCAGACCATCTACACATGAATGATAAGCACTGATTGCGCTAAGATGAACCTTGACCGAGTTGGTTTTAAGACCGGACTCAGATAAATGTAGAAGGTACTCAAGCAAGGTCTGTGCAGGACAAGAGAAAGGATCTAGGGCCTTGCTGTCACACCAGACGGCAAACCTCTTCCATTTAAAAGAATAACACTTATGTGGGGAATCTTTTCTGGAAGCAAACAGGACTCTGGAGACACCCTCAGAGAGACCAAAAGAGGCAACCTCTACGCTCGCAACATCCAGGCCGTGAGAGCCAGAGACCGGAGGTTGGGATGCAGAAGCGCCCCCCTCGTTCTGAGTAATGAGGGTCAGAAAACAGTCCAATCTCCATGGCTCTTCTGAAGAAAGTTCCAGAAGAAGGGGAAACCAAATCTGATGGGGCCAAAAGGGCGCTATCAGAATCATGGTTCCCTGGTCTTGCTTGAGTTTCAGGAGAGTCTTCCCCATTAAGGGGATGGGAGGATACGCATATAGGAGTCCTGTCCCCCAAAAAAGGAGGAAGGCATCCGATGCTAGTCTGCCATGGGCCTGAAGTCTGGAACAGAATTGAGGAACCTTGTGAGTGTCCTGGGAAGCAAAAAGATCTATCGATGGAGTGCCCCAGAGTCGAAAAATCTTTTTGGCAATAGTCATGTTCAAGGACCACTCATGAGGCTGCATAATCCTGCTCAGCCTGTCGGCCAGACTGTTGTTTACACTGGCTAGATAAGTGGCTTGGAGAAACATTCCTTGTTGGCAGGCTCATAGCCACATCTGCACGGCCTCCTGACACAGAGGGCGAGATCCGGTACCCCCTTGCTTGTTGGTGTAATACATTGCAACCTGATTGTCTGTCTGAATGAGAACAATTTTGTTGGATAGCCGATCCCTGAAAGCCTTTAGAGCGTTCCAGATCGCTCTCAATTCCAGGAGATTGATCTGGAGATGCTTCTCCTGAAGAGACCAAGCTCCTTGAGTGTGCAGCCCATCTACATGCGCTCCCCACCCGAGGAGGGATGCATCCGTCGTCAGCACTTTTTGTGGCTGAGGGATTTGGAATGGGCGTCCCAAGACCAGATTGGATCAAATGGTCCACCAGTTGAGGGAGTTGCGAAAATTGATGGACAGCTGGATAACATCCTCTAGATTCCCTGTAGCTTGAAACCACTGGGAAGCTAGGGTCCATTGAGCAGATCTCATGTGTAAATGTTCCATGGGTGTCACATGAACTGTGGAGGCCATGTGGCCAAGCAATCTCAACATCTGCCGAGCAGTGATCTGCTGAGACGCTTGTACTCTGGAAGCAAGAGACAGAAGTTTGTCCGTTCTGGGTCCTGGAAGATAAGCACAAGCTGTCTTTGTGCACAACAGAGCTCCTATGAATTCCAATTTCTGAGCTGGGACGAGATGGACTTGGGATAATTGATGACAAACCCCAGCATCTCTAGCACCTGAATAGTCATCCGCATGACTGCAAAGTTTCTTGCGGGGAAGTGTTCTTCACCAGCCAATCGTCCAGATAAGGGAACACATGCACTCCCGTCTGCGTAGCGACGCTGCCACAACTGCCAGGCACTTTGTAAATACCCTGGGAGCAGACGATAAGCCAAAGGCAAAACACAGTACTGAAAGTGCTGTGATCCCAGCCGAATCGAAGATACTTCCTGTGAGCTGGAAGTATCGATATGTGAGTGTAAGCGTCCTTCAAGTCCAGAGAACATAGCCAATCGTTTTCCTGAATCATGGGAAGAAGGGTGCCCAGGGAAAGCATCCTGAACTTTTCTTGGACCAGGAATTTGTTCAGGGTCCTTAGGTCTAGGATGGGACGCATCCCCCCTGTTTTCTTTTCCACAAGGAAGTACCTGGAATAGAATCCCAGCCCTTCTTGCCCTGGTGGAACGGGCTCGACCGCATTGGCGCTGAGAAGGGCGGAGAGTTCCTCTGCAAGTACCTGCTTGTGGTAGGAGCTGAAAGACTGAGCTCCTGGTGGGCAATTTGGAGGTTCGGAAATCAGATTGAGAGTGTACCCAGACCGGACTATTTGGAGAACCCACCGATCGGAGGTTAAGAGAGGCCACCTTTGGTGAAAAAATTTTAACCTCCCCCCCCGACCGGTAGATCGTTCGCACAGGTACTTGATTTGGCTATGCTCTGCTGGAGCCAGTCAAAAACCCGTCCATGGTTTTTGCTGGGGAGCTGCAGGGGCCTGCTTCGGTGCCCGCTGCTGAGGAGAGCGAGCGGGCTGGGGTCGAGCCTGAACCGGCTGACGGGAATAAGAAGTGTACTTGCGGCTTCTAGAAACGTAAGGAGCACTTCTTTTTCCCTTAAAAAACTTCCTAGAGGTGGAAGTGGATGCAGAAGGCGCCCGGCGGGAGAGAGAATCCATAGCGTTGTCACGCTGGTAGAGATGATCAATCATCTCTTCTACCTTCTCTCCGAAAAGGTGATCCCCCCGGCATGGGATATCTGCTACCTTCTGCTGAGTTCGTTCCTCCAGGTTAGAGGCACGCAGCCATGAGAGTCTGCGCATCGCTATACCTTGGGCAGAGAAGCGAGATACCACATCGCAAGTGTCAAAAACGCCCCTGGACAGGAACTTGCGACACGCCTTCTGCTGCCTGATCACTTGGCGAAAGGGTTCGGCTTTTTCCTGTGGGAGTGCGTCTACCAAACTCTCAAGTTGCCTCACAGAGTTTCGCAAATGAATACTCGTTTAGAGCTGGTACGATTGAATTTTGGCGGTGAGCAGACCAGCCTGATACGCCTTCCTCCCAAAAGAGTCCAAAGTTCTGTACTCCCGCCCCGGGGGCGCCGAGGAGAAGTTCCTAGAACTCTTGGCTCTTCTGAGAGCGGAATCCACCACCGCTGAATCATGAGACAATTGAGCCCGCATGAGACTGGGTTCCCTGTGGATCCGGTATTGGGACTCAACTTTTTTGGGAACGGTTGGACAAGAAAAAGGCTTCTCCCAGTTCCTCAACATAAGTTCCTTGAGAGTCTCATGGAAAGGAACTGTGGCAGAAGATGTAGGTGGAGATGGATAGTCCAAAACCTCAAGCATTTTGGCTCTGGGCTTGTCCACAATTTCTACAGGGAAGGGGATGGCCTCAGACATCTCCCAAACAAAAGAAGAGAAAGACAAGCTCTCGGGGGGGGGGGGGGGAGAGAAAGTTGTCTTTGGGGCGAGGGAGGAGATTCAGATGGGATGCCTTGAGAGTTCTCACCAGAGAACTCCCCATGCATTTTATCATCATCCTCTGATGAGGTATTATCAGATGGGGCTAAAAGCTCAGACAGAGCCGCCCGAATCTGAGCCTGTCTCGACGAAGAGGCTTGACGCCCTCTATGATGATGTCGAGAAGTTGACGGTCCCTGAGACTCCGGCAAAGCTTCCTGCCCCGATGTCTCGGGAGAGCCAACCCGGGAAGTCAATGACACCGATGCCGGAGGCGGCACCGGTGAGACAGACCTCACCACGGGCTGAAGGCCTGATGCATAAACATCCGGCACCGGCAACGTCGATACCTCCGACACCATCGGCACCGGTGCCTCTGAACTCATTGACACCGGTACCGCCGGCACCGACAACCTCGGTGCCGATTGCCACTGCTGCATCATTTCCATGAAAAAAGGAAAAAGGGCCTGCATACGCTCATCAAGAGCTGCTGCCAGAAGATGCTGAGGGATCGGTTGAGGCATTGGAGGCAAAGTCTGCTGAGGTTGGGGAGTGGGGACTCGGCTGCCAGTGACCCCACGCGTCGGTACCTCAATAATAGAGGGGGAGCGATCCTCTCGGCACCGACGCTTCTCAGGTATCGAATGTATCGATGACCCGGAGCTCCCGGTGCCGTGACGTGAAGGAGAACGACGATGGTGCCTCTTGGCCTTCGCCCGACGCCCGTCGTCGAGACTCCTCGGCACTGGAGAAGAGGACGTGGAATCCACACGTCTCTTCGGGGCCAGGTCCGATGCAGGACGGTCCCGGGGGGTCTGCAAAGCAGGAGGCGCCAAGGCGGGCGGAGACCCACTTGATGCATCACTGCTCCCAGCGTGCATCGGTCAAATGGCAGCCTGTCCCCGGTCTCCCGGTGCCGACGCTTCCTTCGATGTCGACCTCGACGACGTCGGCTTCGAAGGCATCGTCCTCGACGGCACCGACTTCACCGGCGCCGACTTAGACGACGTCGACGACGAGGCACCGGGCCCAAAAATCTTCTCCCTTTGGGCATCCCGGGAGAGCAGTGTCCGCTTTTTCATAGCGAAACACAGTTTGCAGCCCTCCGAGCGGTGGTCCGGCCCAAGGCACTGTAAACACCACGAGTGTGGGTCAGTTCTGGAGATGGCCCGATGACAGCGGGCACAAGGCTTAAAGCCGCTGGGCGTCTTCGATGACATTTCGGGAAAAACAGCCCCTGCCAAATCAAAAGACGCAATTGTGTTGTTAAAAGAAAAGGACACAAGAAAAAAAGAAAAAAAACGAACGAGCGATTTAAATAAAATCGCAGGCTAAAAGAAAGAAAACTTTAAAAATGAAAAAATAGTACTAAGAATATTATAACGGTAGCTCAGACCATATTGTCCCCATTTTTGCAACTACTTCTGAGGATAATATTACCTTGCCTGAACTGCAACCCACCTTTCCTTCTTATCCTCTGGTGCCTGATAGCGACGTTCCTCCTCCCACGAATACTGCCCTGACCACCCAGGATACCGAAGTCCCAGCTACCGATTCACGTACACGCCCACCCAGATCACATCGCCGTTTCATCTCCTTCAGAAGGCTTCCCACTTAACCTAGGCATTGTAGCAAACCCATAGAACTTTCCCTTCCTACCACACGCTCCTATTAAGTGTAACAGGCCCCCATATGAGCCAGATTGACCCCCTGCATAGTGTTGCTGGATATTGGGATCCAGCGCCCGACGATTGTATTCTTTGGGATCCCAATTACAGATATCATTTGTTGTGTGAGCCCCTATTACACGCCTCCGGTCCTGGCCCCGCCAGAGTTGTACAACATCTCGTCTCGATACTTCACAACGCAGTAACAGTAAAGGTAGCACGAGGTACTCTCCCATTCATTAGACCCCATACAGGTGAAGAAGTTATCTTTTGGATTGTCACTTATAAGCTTTATTGTACGGATTGGTTGCCTTGGCTTTTCGTTAGAAAAGTCGGGAACAGACTCCTTGAGAAGTATTGCATCTCACCAGACGGCAAGGGTTCATTTGCCGCAGTCCGTTTACACCCGTGACATATAAATTTATGTCCCGTAGAAGAATAGATAACCAGCATTCACCGCCACAAACAGTACCTTCCCTTGAATTCCCATCACTGTCACCTTCCGACTTCTGGGATTCAGTAATTCCTGAACCCCCGAATCACTTTTCAGGTCCTCGAGGGTTAAGATATCTCCACTGGGACCCAGCTCCACAGGACGATCCCAGTTGGGATCCCTTTACCCGGTATCATACACTGTGTGAACCCTTACTTGAGAGTTGGACTACTGGCCCCAGTCGGACTGTCATTCATACCCTTGCATTGTTTGGAGGAAGTTTAGGTTTACAAGTAGAACAGACTGAAGTGCCCCTAGTGAGACCAGGAACTCGTGGGGTAGTAGATTTCTGGTTAATCACATACGGTGTGCTTAACACTGATTGGATAGCCTTTCTATTCATTAGAGAGGTAGGATTAAGACCTTTGGAGGTATTTAGCCTTTTTGAAACAGGTAGTCCCACCGAAACAGGAGCTACTAGAATCTATCCCCCTTACACAAGTAACACCTAATGATATATCAGTTCTTGGTGTATTTTGGAATAGTGATTGTTGTAATTGCAGCTCTTGCTAAAACCCTAGGACTAATTTTGTTACTCACATTATTTGTTACCCGTCAATTGCCATTCTTACAGTCCTGATACGGTATTTAATCATGAAAACTGCCAACATGATGTGCCTAGTCCTCCTGCTATGTGTGTTCACCATGCCCATTGTACAAGGAATGCAGACTTTAGAAAGTTTTATTCAGAAAATGATGCCTAATAACAAAATAACATTAGCTACAACTAAGAAGACGATTACAATAACCCTCTGTGTGTGCTTACACTGCGTGTGGTGAACATCCTGTGCAGCAATATCTGTCAGCTTTTGAGATATTCCACATGTGGAAGTTGGGCAGAAGTATAGTGGTACACAGGTACATGGGTTCCCTATTCAGGTAGAGAGATTCCAGAACTCAAAAAGAGTATTTCTATTATGAAACCACGAGTGCTTACTAGTTGTCCGATGAACAAGTGCAATCAAGTAGCTATCACTTTCAGAGGAATAACTGCTGTTAAGTACAGAACCTATTCCTTAGGAATAGATACCACAGGCAGGGATCCTATTGGCATATTTCAGATTATTCCCCCTCCCCAAACTGCAAGAAACCCCTTAATGCCAACCAAGATCCCAGAAGTAAAGATTCCCTATCAAGTTGTACCAATTAATAACTCCAAAGATTTAATTGCACTGGAAACTGGGTTTGGGGATACTAATCTGTGGCTCGAATGGGCCCACTATACTACAGCGAGTCTGAATGTTTCTAACTGTTATTTTTGCGCCCATGCAAGGGCAGAACCTACAGTAGTCCCTTTTCCTTTAGATCTTTACAATGATCCAGATGGTTTTTGGTGTATGTTAGAGCTATTGCAGGTAAAAGAAGAAATTAATCAGTCTTGTCAACATCTTGACAAACATCACCCCTACTTGCCCTCTCGGCTGAGGGTACCACCCGCATTTAGAATTCCAGACCCTGCTACAAGGTATCATACATGTCTGGACCGATATGCAGTTAAAAACCCACGGTTTCTGGGAAATTTGACCAATTGCAATACCACCCTAGGAAGAGGGGCTCTGCGAGGTCTGAACCTCACAGACTTTTCACAGGCTAGAGCCGATGTATGGTGGTATTGTGGAACCTCCACCATCCACTTCACAGAAGTTGGACAGGCAGATGTGCCCTAGTCAAATTGGTAATTCCAATCATTATAGCATCTTTGATTCCTCCTCATAGCAGCTCTTCCTCACGAGTGAAGAGACATGCAATGCCTGGATCTTTTGATGATCGGGTCTATATAGACGCAGTTGGAGTTCCAAGTGGGGTCCCTGATGAGTTCAAAGCCAGAAACCAGATTGCTGCAGGATTCGAATCTGCCTTCTTCTGGTGGTCGACCATTAATAAGAACGTAGATTGGATTAACTACATAT
Organism: Microcaecilia unicolor; assembly: GCF_901765095.1. NCBI lineage: Eukaryota > Metazoa > Chordata > Amphibia > Gymnophiona > Siphonopidae > Microcaecilia > Microcaecilia unicolor. The sequence continues at coordinate 322,870,369 of NC_044032.1, read as the reverse complement.
ATTACAACCAGCAGAGATTTGTGAATTATACTAGAGATGCGGTTCAAGGAATTGCAGCGCAGTTAGATGCCACTAGCAGAATGACGCTTGAAAATCGATTAGTGCTTGACCAAATGCTAGCGGCAGACGGCGGCATATGTCGCAAAATAGGTACACAGTGTTGCACCTTTATCCCCAACAACACTGCTCCAGATGGGTCAATTACCAGAGCTTTGAAAGGCCTTACCTCACTTTCAAAGGAATTGGCTGAGAACTCAGGTGTTGATACATCTTGGACTGGTTGGATGGATAAAGCCTTTGGTAAATGGAAGACATTTATCATCTCTGCGGCCACCACCATAATCATAGTGGTTGCAATTTTTGTATTAGTAGGATGCTGCATAATCCCTTGTGCTAGAGGCTTAGTAGAACGCTTAATTGAAACTGCCATAACCAAGAAAGCAGCCACAGGACAATATGTCCTGTACGAAAATCTCCTTCCCAATACCACAGGAGACAACACATTGGACTATCTCCCTATGAGATGGACCAATCGCTATGCAAATGTTAGAGACACTGTAGAAATGTCTGCAACTGTATAATCGATTAAGAGCACACAGGGATGCAATATAATGATGTAAGGCTTTATAAAATGATGTGATCAATAATCAATATGACTATGTAATCAATGCAAACGTATACTTAGCATATAATCAGTATATAACCAAAGAATTAATGATTGTTAGCAATATATATACATACATATGTAAAAGTAAGATTTAACCTGCATATTAATAGGTTGAAAGATATTATCTTTGTAATCATTAGTATGTTACTTAATCGCAGATATGGGTAAGCCCCAAGAAGGGTTAGAATAACAGAAACAGTGTCTATGTTGTGACCTGAATTCCAAAATCTTGCCAATACCAGTTTTCAATTAGACTCTCTAATCCGATAGTTTTACAGGATATCTTCTGGAATGGATGGTACCATAGTAAGATAACCCTGGTGTCACCCTATGAGATAGGGTGAAGAGGGGAATGTTAATATGTGTCCCAGCTTGAGACCCATCCACTGGAACAGTGGTGGGCCAAGTTACATAGCTTAAACTGCTGAAAAGCACTGACTAGGCCTGAAAATCAGATGATGGCCTTATAGCTGAGAGCCTGCAAGAGCAGGACTGCTTGGTGAGTCTTATTGAAACCTGGTACAACTTTCAAATTCAGTGTAAGAGTTAAGATGAAGGAATTAATGGCAGAAATGGTAAAAAGTTTGGTTCATAAGATGGAGTCTGTCCTTATAAGATGGCTCCCAGAGTCACAAAATACAAAGAAACTGATCTGTCTATATTAGGAAAGATGTTTACAAGTACGGAAATTGGCGTTATGAAGTAATCTCAGAAAGGAGGGGCAGGTGGGCACCTGACCTGTGGTTAAGTATGATTCATAGATGAAACAAAAATTAGAAAAAAAGTCTTTCTCCATTGAGTTGTATGGACTGCAAATGCTATATAAGGACTGTGCATCTGAGCTAGAGTCGGAGTCCTTCCCCAACGTGAGTCGGATGACGGCGAAGCTACGGTCCGTTGAACCCAGAATTTGACTGATGTGTGTAACAGCTGGCAGATTCATTCGTTGAGAATAAAGACTATCTTTATCACTAACTTCTCTAGTCTCAGTTTCAATCTGTTCCTTCTCTTCAAACTGTTTCACATAAATAATATACACATAAGTAAATTATCTTTCACTCATGTAGACTTTATGTGGGAACATAAATGGCCAAAGATTCACTTAGATCCTAGAAGACAGAAAGTTGTGGTCATGGGAATTAGATTTGAACTGCGCCTTCTGCCACCCCCCCTACACCTCCGTGTCCGAAGGCACTCCTTTGGACCCCGATTCATCTCACCGTGGAAAGGGGTTCCGCGGAGGTCTAGGGAGGGGTGGATAAACAGACTCCTCAAAAAAACAATACTTTTTGTAGAGATTTTCTTCACCTCCGGGCACAGCAACACGAAGACGAAAAATCACCGTGTCACCTCTTTGACGCGGAGAAGAAAAAACTGAGGAGTGTGTCCTCGCAGCGGGCGGGAAAAGGGACGCGCGCATGCGCACTGCATCCGCCCGCGCGACGAGTGACATTTTTTTCATTTTGATGAAGACTTTGCTAGAAAGTCCTCCGGGCCGACGTGACGTCACCCATATGTGAGAATATTGGCCTGCTTGTCTTTGGAGAACCACTTTTACAGTTTCCCAATTATAACATGCAAAGTCCACCCACTTCTCCCGCAAAAAGGAAAGGAAAGCTGGGTCTCTATATAATTCTAAGGGGAAACTCCAAACCCCCCTGAACGTGTTCCTTTGCCAACATCCATCTGCAACCATATGAGGGCATGATCCAATACCTCGCAAGACCCAGTGTCTGCCAATGGAATTTTTGAAAAAAGTGGCTGAGATACAAAAACATAGTCTATGCGTGATTGAGTCAAGTGTGCTCGAAATGAGTGTGTTTAGTCTCTGTTGTGTGGGGTGTAGAATCCTCCAGACATCTATCAGGTCCAGCATACTACAAAGGAAGGGCAGACCCCTGGCACACTACGTCAAACTCCCTGTGGCCAGGGCCACTAAGGTGGGGGGCAAGGGGGACAAAATTCCCCAGGCCCAGGCCTCCAAGGGGGGCCCAGCGCAGGGGTCAGGCCACTGGCGCTGCAGTCCCCAGTCTCACCTGCCTGCCCTCGGCTCTGTCCATTAAAATTGGCAGCGCCTCAGCTCCGTTTGGCAAGGCAGATCGCCTCCCTTCGGGCCCCCCCTGTGTCCTGCCCTCGCAGAGACCGGAAGTTACATCAGACAAGGGCGGGACACAGTGAGGGAAGGCCTGAAGGGAGGCGATCTGCCTTTCCAAACGGAGCTGAGGCGCTGCAGATTTTAGTGCAGGGGGCCCAGTGGCGGATGGAGCCGAGGGCAGGCAGGTGAGACCGGAGACGGCGGGGGGGGGGGGGGCCGCCTTGCCCTGTGCCTGGCTTAGTCTCTCGGCGGCCCTGCCCGCGGCACAGGCAGACTTATCCATCAAAGGATCATAGGGCAAATTAAAATCCCCACCTAAAATAACATTACCTTCCTGATAAGGGGTCAAGAACTCAATAAGCTTACGGAAAAAATACTTCTATCAAAAACATTGGGAGCATATAAGTTACATAACACTAAGAGCTGTCCTTTCAACTCAGCTACTACCAGAACATATGTGCCATCTGGTCTTCACTTGACTGATTCAATCAATACCTGTAGCCCCTTACAAAAAAGGATCATGACTCCCGCCTTCCTCTGCACTCCTGGAGCCTCCACTACCTGTCCCACCCATCCTCTCTGAAACTTGGCATGTTCTACTGATGTGAGGTGGTTCTCCTGCAAAAAAGCCACATCCGCTTTTGGCGTTTTAGAGCCTGTAAGACCTTAGATCTTTTAATCGGCGAGGAGACCCCTCCCACATTCCAAGATACTAATCTAAGTGATCCCAGAATCACAGACTAACTCCTTATATCGAAAATAGGAGAGGCACTCCCCAGCACACCACCTCCCCTCCACCAGGCCAACAGTTCCCATATACCCCCAGAGCTCATTCCAAAAACACAAAATAATCCACTATCTATGAATGCTACATAAAGCAACCCTGACAAAAACATTCCACAGAGAAATCCTGGAAGCACAAAATGCTATAGTTCTCAGAGTGTAAGGCCCCCTTCATTATCAATGCCCTCAAAATGTCTTGTTTTGAGCATAATTAAGAACTTTCATAATTACAATTCGTGGACGGGACGTCTCGGCACGCACAACTCCCAACCGGTGCGCTCTCTCAATCCTCAATGGTCCCTCTGCCAACGGTAATTCCAACACTTTAGTTAGCCAAGTCTCCATAAAGCTGCGCAAATCAGACTCTTTTATGTTCTCTGGGAGGCCTACTAACCGAAGATTGTTTCGCCGCGATCTATTCTCCAAATCTTCGAGCTTAGCCTCTAATTGCTCAATCTTGCTCTGCATTTTCTGCTGCTTGCTTTCCTGTTGGATGCATTTGTCCTCCACGTCTGAAAGACGCTGTTGAAATGTGGTAAAATCGGACCTTAGCCCCTCCAACTTTCCATCCATCGCCTCTAATTTATCTGAGCGCTGCAGCTTCCGCTCTACCGTTGGCTCCAACAATTCCAATACCTCTGCCGCTATCTCTGCCGCCCACGCAGAGCCCACCGACACCTCTCCTGCGGGGCCGATCTCCGCCATCTTGGATTCTCCTGTGCAGCCTCGTGCTCTTTCTCTCCTTTGAGATTTTTCCACTATCCATGCGCCAAAAGAACTCCTTTCTCATTTCTCGGGATCTGCACACCTTCACCAACCATACGTGTCCTAAGTGGGGTTTTTGTATAAGTTTTAACTTGCATGCTGCTAGATGTTAAGCGGGGTGGGGGGGCCCGGAGCTCTTCTCTACGGCTGCCACTCGCTAACCTAGCATCATGTGACCTGTGCTGAGGTTTTTTTTAAAGTTACAACCCTTTTAACTTCTCCTTAGTCTTTTTATCCTAACTTTTAAGTTTTCTATGTTTTTGACGCGGCCGGGTTTCTTCTTCTTTTTATGCCCCTTTTTTTCTTGGCACAATCGAGTCTTTTGATTTTGCCGAGGCTGTTTTTCCTTCCATATCATCGAGGACACCCAGCGGCTTCAAACGTACTCGGTGCAACCAGACAATCTCAGGTACCAATACCGATTCCTGGTGTATCCATTGCCTTGGGCCCGACCACAACCCAGCTGCTTGTAGTTGTGTCTTCGTATGAAGAAGCGGACCCAAGTAGCTCGAGAAGCCCAATGAGAGAAACTTTCTGGGGCTCGGTCCGGTCCTTTGATGTCAGCATCGACTTCGGTACTGAGGTCGGCGACGTTGACATCATTGGACCTGACCCCAAGGAGACGTGAGGCTTCCACATCGTCCTCGTCAGTACCGAGGAGTCTCAGTGACAGGCATCGAGCGAAGGCGAAGAAGCACCATCACCGATCTCCTTCGACACACGGTGCCAGGAGCTCCGGGCGTCGAGGGATTCGGCACCCGAGAAGCGTCAGCGCAGAGAGGACCGCTCCCCCTCCATACAGGAGGTGCCGATGCGACAGTCTCTTAGCAGCCCGGAACCTGCACCTGAGCTTCAGCAGATTCTGCCACCAGTTTATCCACCGACCCTTCAGCCTTCTCTGATGGCGGCTCTCGATGAGCGCATCCGGGCCCTGCTTTCAGAGCTTCTGGAAGGACTGCTGTGCCAGTCTGTTTGGTGTCTGGAGTGCATGAGCCCTTCCGTTCCGTCTACTGCTACAGCATCTGGCCCTTCACCTGCGTTGAGGTCCTCATCCTCTGTGCCGCTTGTGGCACCAGTGTCGGCTGCCACCCAGGCCGACTCCCCTTCGACTTCGGTGGAGGAAGCTTCACTGCAGTCTTATGTGGGCATGGGCCTCTCGACATCGCCATCGAGGACGTTGCTCCTCGGTGTCGAGGCAGGCTCAGTCTTGGAGTTCCCTAAGAGAGAGGTACTATCCAATACTGGAGCATTCGTGGGAGTCAGAGGGAGATCCCAGATACTTTTCTTCCAATGAGTCATATGGGATACCCTCTGAACCTTTCCCTCCACCTGAAAGGAGACTGTCTCCTCCTGAGAGTCTTTCCTTTACATCTTTTGTCCGGGAAATGGCTACGGCTATTCCATTCCATATGGAGGTGGAGGATGAGCCCAGGGCTGAGATGCTCGAGGTCGTGGACTATCCTCCACCTAAGGAGGCTGTTACAGCTCCTCTGCAATAAGGTACTGAAGGAAGTCCTTATGCGGAACTGGTCGTTCCCTCTGTCTGGCCCTATGATCCCGAAGAAAGCTGATTCCCAGTATCGGATCCACGGTGAACCTGGGTTGATGAGGTCTCAGTTACCCCATAATTCCATGGTGGTGGACTCTGCCCTCAAGAGAGCCAAGAGTACTAGAGACTATGCCTCGGCGCCCCCAGGCAGAGAAGATTGAACCTTGGATTCTTTTGGGAGGAAGACGTATCAGGCCACTATGCTTGCTGCCTGTATCCAGTCCTACCAGCTCTTCACGAGCGTCCACTTACGGAACTCAGTGAGGCAGCTGTCTAGCTTGGTCGACGCCCTCCTTCTGGAGCAGGCCGAGCCTTTTTTGCCAGGTGGTCAGGCAGCAGAAGGTGTCGTAAATTTCTGCCCTGGGGCGCTTACAACTTTTTTGATGTGGCATCCAGAATCGCTGCTCAAGGTATAGTGATGCACAGACTCTCGTGGCTGTGTGTTTCTGACTTCGATCATTCGGTCCAGCAGCAGATGGCAGATGTACCTTGCCGGGGGGGGGGGGGGGGGGGGACACAATCTTTTTAGTGAAAAAGTAGAGGATCTTGTTGACCAGATCAAGAAGCATAATGATGCTATGGATTCTCTCTCCTGCCGGGAGCCTTCTGCTACAACCTCCTCATCTAGGAGATATTTTGGGAGGAAGAGTGCTCCCTATTTCTACACTAGGCGTAGGTACACTATGACTTCTCGACAGCCTAGTCAGACTCAGCCCCAGCACGCTCGTTCTCGTCAACAGCATGCGCCTAAGTACTCTGCTGCTCCCCAGCAAAAGCAAGGGATGAGCTTTTGACTGGCTCCAGTTAAGCATAGCCACAGTAAAAGCGTCCGTACTGGACGACTTGCCAGTTGGAGGGAAGGTTAATGTTTTTTCACCAAAGGTGGCCTCTCATAATCTCCGACCGGTGGGTTCATTCAAATAGTCCGGTTAGGATACACCCTCAATCTGGAAATCCAAACCTCCAAATTGCCCACCGGGAGCTCATTCTTACAGCTCCCAGCACAGGCAGGTACTTACAGAGGATCTTTCCGCCCTTCTAAAGGTCCATGCGGTCGTATCCGTTCCACCAGGGGAAGAAAGGGCTGGGATTCTATTTCAGGTACTTCCTTGTGCAAAAGAAACGGGGGGATGCGTCCCATCCTAGACCTATGGGACCTGAACAAATTCCTAGTTCAGGATGGTTTCCCTGGGCACCCTTCTTTCCATGATTCAAGAAAGCGATTGGGCTATGCTCTCTGGACTTAAAGGATGCTTACACACACATCTCGATACTTCCAGCTTCACAGGAAGTATCTTGTTTCAGCTGGAATGCATCACTTTCAGTACCGTGTACTGCCCTGTGGCCTGGCATCTACACCCAGAGTTTTTACCAAAGTGTCTAGCGGTAGTCGCAGCGTCGCTACGCAGACTGGGAGTGCATGTGTTTCCTTATCTCGACGATTGCTGGTGAAGAGCACCTTGGAGGAGGGTGCTCTGGAGTCCATGTGAATGACTATTCAGGTGCTAGAGCTACTGGGGTTCGTAATAAATTACTCCCATCTCACTCCTATCCAAAAATTGAGTTCATTGGAGCACTGCTGGACAAAGACAGGCTTATCTTCCTGAGACTAGGGCAACAAACTCCTGTCCCTGGTGTTCCACAGTTTTGAGCATCTCAAAATCACAGCTTGGCAGATGTTGAGACTTCTGGGGCATATGGCCTCCACAGTTCATGTAACACCAATGGCATGTCTACAGATGAGAGCAGCTCAATCTACCCTAGCTTCCTAGTTGTATCAAGCTGCAGGGGATCTAGAGGATGTGATCCAATTGTCCACTAACTTTTGGAATTCTCTTCAGTGGTGGACGATCCAATCCAATAGACCGTGGGATGTCCATTCCAAATTCCTCAACCACAAAATTGCTGACGACAGATACATCCCTCCTGGAGTGGAGAGCTCATATAGATGGGCTTCACACTCAGGGAGCCTGGTCCTTTCAGGAAAAAGGACTTCAGATCAACCTCCTGAATTGCGAGTGATCTGAACGCTCTGAGGCTTTCAGAGATCGGCTGTCCAACCAAATTATCTTGATTCAAACTAACAATCAGGTTGCGATGTACAACACCAACAAGCAGGGGGGGGGCACCGGATCTCGCTCACTGTGTCAGGAAGCCATCCAGATGTGGCTTGGAGTCGCGGGCACGACATGTTTCTCCAAGCCACTTATCTGGCAGTCGTAAACAACAGACTGAGCAGGGTAAATGCAACCTCACGAGTGGTCGCTGAATATGGGCATCGCTCGCAAGAATCTTCCAGCTGCTCCATAAGCAGTCCTTGATTTCATCAAGGAATTTTACCTCCGTAGCATGCCTGATGTTACATTTACCCAGTCAACATCAGGGTAATTGAAATCACCTATATTATTGTGTTGCCCAGGTTCCTTTAACATTTCTGTAGTCCGTCTGTTCATCCTGGCCAGGCGGACGGTAGTACACTCCTATCCAGTGGTGTGCTGATAAATGTTAACAACAGGGCTCTCTCCCTGGTCCACCTCTGCGCCCCCCCCCCCCCCCCCCCGCCACAAATTGCAGAGCTGGCTATAGCCGGGGAGAGAGACTGTGGGTGGGTGAGGGGCAATGCATTACTCTCTCCAGGAAAAAAAAAAATTAAATGGCTGCCCAGGTTCCAATCTAATTCATGTTAATGTGGGATAAAATGGCCATAGAATAAGTAAATAAATATAAACTTTTTAACGTTGAGAACCTGATTCTCATAACATGATGTCTGTTTTAGAAGCCCTTTAGCAGGAAAAAAAATCTCTGCAGTATACCCAAAATGACACAAACCAAATTAGCATACAGATCAGGAATTAGGGAGAATATACAGAGTCTTGCCAATTCTGAAAAACAATGTGTTATCAAAATCTCAGAAACCTAACAAACAGATCCCTATTCAGACACTTGGCCTTGCAGTCATACATGCAGAACAGAGAGAGCCCCTATTCAAATTCTTCAAAAATTAACCTGAAATCCTAAGAAGCACAATACTAGAAAAAACAGAAACAAACACGTTGCTATACACTGCAAAATATGATAGCAGATGTAAATTCTCAAAGGGGACATAGTCCAAACACTAAAATGAAAATAATTTTTTCTACCTTTGTTGCCTGGTGACTTTGTTTTTCTCATCATGCTGGCCCAGTATCGATTCTGCTGCTCTCTATCTGTTCCCTTGACTCCGTTTCCAGGGCTTCCTTTCCCAGTTGTTTCTTTTCTTTCCTCCTTTCTTCTACATTTCTGGGTTCTCCGCAGACTTGACTGTCCAGTGGATCCAGCTTTCTGCCTATTTTCCTCCATCCATGTGCAGTTTTCTCCTCTCTTCCTTTTCCCTCATCTCATCTACTTCCTCTCTCTTCCTCCATGTCCACATTTCTCCGTTCTCACCTCCATTCATGCTCATCTCACTTCCTCTCTCTTCCCCCCCCCCTCCATCAATGTCCAGCATTTCTTCTCTCTCTCTCTCCCTTCTCCTTCATCCATGTGCATCTCCTTCCTGTCTTCCTCCCCTCCAACCATGTCCTGAAACTCTCCTCTCTCCCTTACCCTCCCCTCCATCCATCTATTCCAGCAACCCTTCTCTCTCCCCTGCCCTCCCCTCCAGTCCATCCATGTCTTGCAACCCTCCTCTCTCCTGCCCTCCCCTCCATCGATCCATGTCCAGCATCCTCCTCTCTCCCCTGCCCTCCCCTCCTTCATCCATGTCCAGCACCCTCCTCTCTCCCCCTGCCCTCCCTCCATCCACCCATATCCAGCACTCTCCCCTCCCTTCCATTCACCTATGTCCAGCAACTTCCCTCTCCCCTGCCTTCCCCTCCTTCCAACCCATGTCCAGCAACTGTCCTCTCCCCTGCCTTCCCTCCATCCACCCATGTCCAGCAACTGTCCTGCTCCCGCCTTCCCCTCCATCCACCCATGTCCAGCAACTGTCCTCTCCCCTGCCCTCCCCTCCATCCACCCTGTCCAAACGATTCTCTACTCTCCCCACCCCACCCCTCCTGCAATCCATACCCAGCGATTCTCTTCTCTCCACCCTGCCCCCCTCCAGCCACTCTACCTAGCGATTTCAAACTAGTTTGTTGTTCCTATTTACATCAAGCTCAGTACTTGACAGTATTAATTTGCAATCTTTTGTCTGATGTTTTAATTTTTATTAAGGACACCTGATCTACTGTGGTGAGTTTTGCAACCCTCGCTATCAGGACACCCTATCTTCCCTATTTTGGTGATATCTTTGAAAGATACCTTATCCCTAACCATGGCGCTTTTGAGTGACTGTTCGGCCTTCCCCTCATTTCTAGTTTAAAAAGCTGCTCTAATCTCCTTTTAAATGCCGATGCCAGCAGCCTGGTCCTACCCTGGTTAAGGTGGAGCCCATCCTTTCAGAATAGGCTCTCCCTTCCCCAAAATGTTGCCCAGTTCCTAGCAAATCTAAAACCCTCCTCCTTGCACCATCGTCTCATCCACGCATTGAGACTCTGGAGCTCCGCCTGTCTCTTGGGCCCTGTGCGTGGAACAGGTAGTATTTCAGAAAATGCTACTCTAAAGGTTCTGGATTTGTTCTTTTCTTCCTAAGAGCCTAAATTTGGCTTCCAGAACCTCTCTCCCCACATCTTCGATGTCATTGGTACCACATGTACCAAGACAGAGCCGGCTCCTCCCCAGTAACTATCTAAAATCCTATCTAATTCAAAGCTTGGCACTGATATATGGAAAATCACATAAAGTTGACATTTTAGTTCTTACATGCCAACCTGGAGTGTTTGGTAATCCTTATATCCATATGTAAAGGATTTGTCCAATCTTCAAGTGCTAATACTGTTTTATAGCACACACACACACTATGCACAATAAAATAGTGTCCTGGGAACAAAAAATCATTTTAATTCAGGTGCATGTGTTTTGACAAAATCTAATGAAAAATGTGCTCATCTATTTTGTTTAAGGTTTAGTGCAGTTGTCAGGTGCTAATGAACCCAGGGCCGTATGAGTGGAACAGTTTAAGCTGACACAGTTTTTGCGATTTGTATATAAAAATAATGTGGGTATTTGAGATGAAATGTCAACAAGTTATCAGAGCTTCATGAAAGGAAAACTGGTCAATAACGTTTTTCAGTCACTAAGGGGCTCATTTTCAAAGCACTTACACTTACAAAATTCCATAGGTTACTATGTAACTTTGTAAGTCTTAAATGCTTTGAAAATAAGTCTCTAATGTGCTGATGATCAGAAGCAAATGCAGGCACTGGAGCCTATTAGCGCCAATCTTATCACCTGCGGTTACTACAGCCCCATGATCAAAAGCCATGAGCGCGTGAAACAACTCGCTCACTGACTCTGACTGCAACTAGCATGCAAATGCATGCTAAAACATATTCCTCCCCAGTGATCAGGAGCATTGGTTGCACTGTCCGTGGCAAAACTACAGTAGCTCAGAGCTGGCGTTAGGATTGCAGACCATTGGGGATGAATGGTGAGGCCCTGTCCAGCATGCATTTGCATGCTAGCAGGCCCCCATTACAGCCACCCCCTGCAGGAGCAGGAATCCTGACTCCCGCCCCCCCACCTCAAGCCAGGCGAAATGGGGGGCTGGAGGTCTGGCGGACCTCCAGTCCCTCCAACCCCTCCCCCCAAAAAACTAAGCCCCCCACCTGGTGGTCTAGTGGCCCTCTTCCCCGCCCCTTACCTTTGTTAGAGGAGGGAGGTAGTACACTCCCTCCTTTCCAGCAGCGCCACCTTGAAAATGGTGGTGCCATACCCTGCCCAGTGCATCCTGGGTGGAGGAGTGGCCTAGTGGTTAGGGTGGTGGGACTTTGGAACTGAGGAACTGAGTTGATTCCCGGCACAGGCAGCTCTTTGTGACGCTGGGCAAGTCACTTAACCCTCCATTGCCCCATGTAAGCCGCATTGAGCCTGTCATGAGTGGGGAAAGCGCGGGGTACAAATGTAACAAAATAAAAAAATATAGGGAGTTCCCCTTGTATGTTGTGTAGCCACCACCCTGTGCATTCCAGGATGCACTGCGCAGGGATAGGCGCCACCATTTTCAAGGTGGTGCTGGAAGAGGAGGAAGTGTACTACCTCTCTCCTCCAGCAAAGGTATGGGGGGGCAGGAAAGAGGGCCGCTAGAACCGCCAGTTGGGGGGGGCTTGATTTGCAGCCCACTAGGCCACCAGGGCTTTTGGGGGGGGATGTGCGGGGGAGTTAGTGGGTTGGAGATCACGTGGATCTCCAGCCCCCCGTGAATATGTTGGGGGGGCTCAGGGGGGGGGACTAAAAGTCTGCCGGATCTCCAGCCCCTATGTTTGGCAGGACTGGGCTTTTGACATCCTGGACCTGTCAAACAAGTGTGGGAAGATTGTGCTGAGTGCATGCTCGGCCACAATCCTCTCGCACTTTACCCTATGATCACAGATAATAATGATCATAAATTTGCATGCTATTATCTGTGCTCATAGGGGCGGTAAAGCCCTACGCTGTTCCAGTGCTATTTTTAGAGCATTGTTTGGAGCAGCGTGGGGTTTTCGATCATCTGGGCATAAGTATGCTATGTGGTAAATGATGGGCACAAAAAAGACCAGTTGACTAATGTAGTCTGCCCAATTATTCATAACCGTAATGCACTCATTTCAAAAGAGGAAAAAGTCTCAAAAATGGCACAAAGTGGCAGATGGACATTTTTCTTACCAAAATGTTTAAATTTTGATTTTCGAAAAGGCAGAATTGGGACATTTTTCTCTGAGTTCATCCAAATTAAAGGGGACATGTTGAGAAGTGTTTTGGGAGGGACTTGGCAGTCTTACAATCTGGACGCTTTTCAGCAATAATGGGATAGAAATAAAAAGGTCCAGGGCAAAAAAAAGTACATTTTTATCTAGGCCTGATTCAGACCAGTTGTCCACAGAGGGATTAAGGTATGACAAGAGAGAGTCTGGTCTGAAAAGCGTCCTTCGAAAATTCCCCAGTGGTCACTGACCCTTTTCCACCTCCCAAAGGTGTGACAGTACTACTACTACTACTATTTAGCATTTCTATAGCGCTACAAGGCGTACGCAGCGCTGCACAAACATAGAAGAAAGACAGTCCCTGCTCAAAGAGCTTACAATCTAATAGACAAAAATAAAGTAATCAAATCAATTAATGTGTACAGGAAGGAGGAGAGGGAGGGTAGGTGGAGGCAAGTGGTTACAAGTGGTTACAAGTCAAAAGCAATGTTAAAGAGGTGGGCTTTCGGTCTAGATTTAAAGGTGGCCAAGGATGGGGCAAGTCGTAGGGGCTCAGGAAGTTTATTCCAGGCATAGGGTGCAGTGAGACAGAAGGCACGAAGTCTGGAGTTGGCAGTAGTGGAGAAGGGAACAGATAAGAAGGATTTATCCATGGAGCGGAGTGCACGGGGAGGGGTGTAGGGAATGACAAGTGTGGAGAGATACTGGGGAGCAGCAGAGTGAGTACATTTATAGGTTAGTAGAAGAAGTTTGAACAGGATGCGAAAACGGATAGGGTACGAGTGAAGCGACTTGAGGAGAGGGGTAGTATGAGTAAAGCGACCCTGGCGGAAGACGAGACGGGCAGCAGAGTTTTGAACCGATTGGAGAGGGGAGAGGTGACTAAGTGGGAGGCCAGCAAGAAACAGATTGCAGTAGTCTAAACGAGAGGTGACAAGGGTATGGATGAGGGTTTTGGTAAAGTGCTCAGAAAGAAAGGGGCAGATTTTACGGATGTTGTAAAGAAAGAAACGACAGGTCTTGGCAATCTGCTGGATATGAGCAGAGAAGGAGAGAGAAGAGTCAAAGATGACCCCAAGGTTTCGAGCTGAGGAGACAGGGAGAATGAGAGAGCCATCAACAGAAATAGAAAACGGGGGGAGTGGGGAGGTGGGTTTGGGGGAAAAATGAGAAGTTCGGTTTTGGTCATGTTTAATTTCAGGTGGCGTTGAGACATCCAGACAGCAATGTCAGACAAGCACGCTGAAACTTTGGTTTGGATGCAAGGTGAGATATCAGGGGTGGAAAGGTACATTTGGGAGTCATCAGCATAGAGATGGTAGGAAAAGCCATGGGATGAGATTAATGAACCAAGGGAAGAAGTGTAGATAGAAAAGAGGAGGGGACCAAGAACAGAACTCTGAGGTACGCCGACAGGCAGAGGGATAGAAGTAGAAGAGGATCCACCAGAGTGAACACTGAAGGTGCGGAGGGAGAGGTAGGAAGAGAACCAGGAAAGGACAGAGCCCCGGAATCCAAGTGAGGACAGGGTATCGAGGAGTATGCTGTGATCGACAGTGTCAAAAGCAGCGGAAAGATCAAGAAGAATGAGGATGGAATAGAGACCTCTGGATTTAGCCAGTAATAGGTCATTGGAGACTTTAGTAAGCACAGTTTCGGTTGAGTGGAGAGGGCAAAAACCAGATTGTAGTGGGTCAAGAATAGCATGTGAGGAGAGAAAATCAAGGCAGCAGTGGTGAACAGCACGCTCAAGTAATTTGGAGAGAAAAGGGAGTAGGGAGATGGGTCGGTAATTAGAGGGACAAGTAGGGTCGAGTGAAGGCTTCTTAAGGAGAGGTGTGACCACAGCATGTTTATAGGCAGTAGGGACAGTTGCAATGGAAAGTGAGAGGTTGAGAATGTGACAGATAAAAGGAATAAGAGCAGGTGAGATGGCATTAAGAAGGTGGGTGGGAATGGGATCAGAGGAACAGGTGGTACATTTTGAGGAAGAAAGGAGAAGTGTAGTTTTCTCTATAGTAACTTCAGAAAAGGAGGAAAAGGAATGAGGGGAAGGAGAGAGAGGGGAACGGACTAGTGGAGGGAGAGGTGGCGAGGTAGAGACTTCAAGGTTTATCTTTTGAACCTTGTTGTGAAAGAATTCAGCAAGGGTCTGAGGAGATAATGAAGGGGGCGTTGGAGGAGGGGGCACCTTGAGGAGAGAGTTCAATGTGGTGAAGAGAAGTCGAGGGTTAGAGCCAAGAGAGTTGGTCAGTTGGATATAATAATCCTGTTTGGCGCGTAAAAGAGCAGATTGGAAGGAGGTCAGCATGAACTTAAAGTGTATGAAATCAGCAAGGGCCTGAGATTTCCGCCAGAGGCGTTCGGCGGAGCGGGTACAGGAATGTAGGTAGCGGATATTAGAAAGCTAAGGTTGGGGTTTTGTACGCCTTATAGGGTGGGTCATCAAAGCTGCAAGAGTGTCTAAGGCAGAGGATAGAGTATTGTTGTAAGAAGAAACAGCCTCGTTGACAGACGTGGATGGTCCCAAAGTAGAGAGGATGTTTGAAACATGGGAGGATAGAGATGAAGGGTCAATATCGTGAAGGTTCCTAGATAAATTAGATAAGATAGGACGGGACTGGGAGGGAGGAGATTTAAGTGTGAAAGTTATAAGATGGTGATCAGAGAGAGGAGATAAGAGTCAAGGAAACTAGAGGGTGAACAGTTGGAGGAGAAGATGAGATCAAGACAGTGACCATTTTGATGAGTGGGGGAGGTGGAGCATAGTTGGAGATTAAAGGAGGATGTTAAAGCGAGTAACTTGGAAATATAAGAGTTGGAAGGATCATTAGCAGGAATATTAAAGTCACCAAGGATGAGAGAGGGGAGGAAGGATCATGGAAGAAGGCAAGCCAGGCATCAAAGTCACTGAGAAAGGATGAAAGGGACTTATCAGGGGGACGATAAATGACCGCTATGCGAAGAGGCAGAGGAGAGAAAAGGCGGATAGAGTGGACTTCAAAGGAGGAAAAACAGTGAGATTGAGGTGCAAGAAGGGGTTGAAATCTGGAAGAGGGAGAGAGAAGTAGTCCAACACCGTCCCCGCGACCAGCAGGGCGAGGAGTATGTGAAAAAAGATAACCGCCGTGGCAGAGGGCTGCGACTGAAGCAGAGTCATGAGGGCAGAGCCAGGTTTCTGTTATGGCGAGCAGATGGAGGTGACGCGAGATAAAGAGGTCCTGGATATAGGGGAGTTTGTTACAGATAGAGCGGGCATTCCATTGGGCGCAAGAGAAGGGCAGAGAAGAGGAGGGGAGTAGAGGAATAGAGATGAGGTTGGAGAGGTCGCGGTGAGATCTGTAGATTTGGGATAATAGTTGGTGAGGAGGGCCAGGATTGAGATTGATGTCACCAGCTGAGAGTAAGAGAAGGAGTAAAAGAGAGCAGAGGAAAGTAGGAGAGGTGTGGCCACGAAGGCGTCGAAGGCGAGAGGTATTTAGGTGGAATGGGGAAGGCAAAATGGAGGGAAGAAAGAGACGGAGATTAAAAGCCAAGAGGGAGGACGAGGGTAGGAGAGAAGGTGAGGTGTAAGCAAACGAGTAGCCTGGAGTGCAGTGGACAGTAAACAGGACCCAGGTTGTATAAATCTGTGGTCAATAAGATGGTAGACTGTGTAACTCAAGATGCCTGCTTTTCTTTCTGTGAAGCAGAGTTTGCTTAAATCTGTAAAACAGCAAGGTAAGGTCCAAGAAAACACAAGGGCAGCGATTTCAGAGATAAGAGACTGATAGTTTGACATTATGTCAATACTCTTTTGGCATCTCTGATAGAGCTGTTTTTCTAAATTAATCAAGGTGATCTCCTATGTATGAAATTTCAGTTCATCTCAGCACATATCCAATATTATCAATTAAACTTGTGAGTAAAGGATTGTTGTATAGCCCCTGAAGCAGCCCTGTCAGGCGAAACACGGCCTGTGCCGGGCTATTTATGTATATATAATTTCAGGTTTTAATAATAAATTACTGTTTTATTTTTGCGATCTGCTTCTTTGTTTTCCATCAAACAGCAAGGTAAGGTCAGACAGTATTTCAGTATAATCTTATGTTAATATTCCACGTGCAAGCACAGCAACAGGGAGGGGTGAAGAAGGAGGTTAAACAAGCCCTAGGACTATTCTGTGCAAAGATTTATGGTTGGAGGT
Source organism: Microcaecilia unicolor (assembly GCF_901765095.1). Taxonomy (NCBI): domain Eukaryota; kingdom Metazoa; phylum Chordata; class Amphibia; order Gymnophiona; family Siphonopidae; genus Microcaecilia; species Microcaecilia unicolor. The sequence goes on along the minus strand of NC_044032.1, from coordinate 322,853,560 downwards.
CCTGAGACTGTTTTTGCTGGAACAAGTAAATCAAATGTTGTTTTTAGATAAGGGAGCCATCAACTGAGACAGCAGGAGCTGAAACAGCAGACTGGGAATTGTCAAGTACACATAGTTAGAAAAAAGTTATAAAAGGAATGGTTTATCACTGCAGAAACAGGAATCTTACTAGCACTGCATTTTACTCCAGGCTGGTAAATTCCTCCACAGGAACGTAGAAAGGAAAAGTACTATTTGTATGTATTACTTGTGAATTGTAATTGGCAAAGCAGCAATTAGATGTCTGTTTTCCTATTTGTAATAAATAAGCTTCTATGATAAATTTATGATTGGCTAATGGCGTATCTCTTCCTGTGTTCTTTAATCCAAATTATTTTATCCAAGGAATAAATGTATGAAAGTTTAGCCTTGCAAATTGCAGCCTGTCTAATAAGGGGGGGGGGGGGCATAGATATAAGGTTAAACACAGTCAAGGAGTTTTTCTTCAAGAAAGGAGAACTTCTCTAAGGCTGAGTGTAGTCCCCTCCCGAGGGGCAGGGTTCGGGATTAGAATTTGGCGCCAACACAGGGACTTGTCTGCCCCAATAAGAGATGCCTGGGCTAGCTTCTTTTTTGTGTACTAAACATCTATTTATTTATTTATTTTATTTTGCAGTTGATTGGGTTTTTTGAACATTCTTTTTCTTGCTTCCCAGCAGGGATTGTTTGGATTGAGAGCAGAGATAAGTTCTTTCCTTTGTTCTCCTTCACAAGCATGGGCTGGCATAAATTACATAGTAACATAGTAGATGACGGCAGAAAAAGACTTGCACAGTCCATCCAGTCTGCCCAACTAGACAAACTCATATGTGCTACTTTTTGTGTATACCCTACCTTGATTTGTACCTGTCCTCTTCAGGGCACAGATCGTATAAGTCTACCCAGCACTATCCCCGTCTCCCACCACCAGCTCTGCCACCCAATCTCGGCTAAGCTCCTGAGGATCCATTCCTTCTGAACAGAATTCTTTTATGTTTATCCCACGCATGTTTGAATTCCGTTACCGTTTTCATTTCCGCCACCTCCCACAGGAGGTCATTCCAAGCATCCACTACTCTCTCCATGAAAATACTTCCTGACATTTTTCTTGAGTCTACCCCCCTTCAATCTCATTTCATGTCCTCTTGTTCTTACCGCCTTCGCATCTCCGGAAAAGGTTCGTTTGCGGATTAATACCTTTCAAATATTTGAACGTCTGTATCATATCACCCCTGTTTCTCCTTTCCTCCAGAGTATACATGTTTAGGTCAGCAAGTCTCTCCTCATACGTCTTGTAACGCAAATCCCATACCATTCTCGTAGCTTTTGTTCGCACCGCTTCAATTCTTTTTACATCCTTAGCAAGATACGGCCTCCAAAACTGAACACAATACTCTTGGTGGGGCCTCACCATCGACTTATACAGGGGCATCAACACCCCCTTTCTTCTGCTGGTCACACCTCTCTCTATACCTTCTAGCTACAGCCACCGCCTTGTCACACTGTTTCGTCGCCTTCAAATCCTCAGATACTATCACCCCAAGATCCCTCTCCCCATCCATACCTATCAGACTCTCCCCGCCTAACACATACGTCTTCCGTGGATTTCTATTCCCTAAGTGCATCACTTTGCATTTCTTCGCATTGGAATTTTAATTGCCAACCTTAGACCATTCTTCTAGTTTCCTCAGATCCTTTTTCATGTTTTCCACTCCCTCCCGGGTGTCCACTCTGTTACAGATCTCAGTATCATCCGCAAATAGGCAAACTTTACCTTTTAACCCCCTCGGCAATGTCACTCACAAATATATTGAACAGAATCGCCCCAGCACCGATCCTTGAGGCACTCCACTGCTCACCTTTCCCTCCTCCGAGCGAATTCCATTAACCACCACCCTCTGGTGTCTGTCCGTCAACCAGTTCCTAATCCAGTTCACCACTTCGGGTCCTATCTTCATCCCATCCAGTTTATTTAAGAGCCTCCTGTGGGGAACCGTGTCAAAAGCTTTGCTGAAATCTAAGTGGATTACGTCCATAGCTCGTCCCTGATTCTCCTGTCACCCAATCGAAGAATTCAATGAGATTCGTTTGGCACAATTTCCCTTTGGTAAAACCATGTTGTCTCGGATCTTGCAACTTATTGGCTTCCAGGAAATTCACTATCCTTTCCTTCAGCATCGCTTCCATTACTTTTCCAATACCCGAAGTGAGGCTTACCATCCTGTAGTTTCCAGCTTCTTCCCTATCACCACTTATGTGAAGAGGGACCACCTCCGCCATTCTCCAATCCCTCGAAACCTTTCCCGTCTGCAAGGATATATTAAACAAATCTTTTAGAGGACCCGCCAGAACTTCTCTGAGCTCCCTCAATATCCTGGGGTGGATCCCGTCCGGTCCCATGGCTTTGTCCACCTTTAGCTTTTCAAGTTGTTCATACACACTCTCTTCTGTGAACGGTGCTCTATCCACTTCATTCTCATTTGTACTTTTTCCTGTCCATCGCGGTCCTTCTCCAGGATTTTCTTCTGTGAAAACAGAACAAAAGTATCTATTTAGCAAATTTGCTTTTTCTTCATCATTATCCACATAGCAGTTCGCAGTATCTTTTAGTCTCACAATTCTCTTTTTAGTCATTCTCCTTTCACTAATATACCTGAAGAAATTTTTGTCACCCCTCCTTACATTTCTAGCCATTTGTTCTTTCGCTTGCGCTTTCGCCAGACGTATCTCTCTTGAAATCCAGGACTTTGAGTTTTGAGTGGCCGCTCTCCACTTTAGCTGTTATATCAAACCAAACTGTTTGATGGTCACTGCTGCCCAGGTGGGCACCCACTTGGATATTTGACACGCTATCCCCATTTGTGAGCACCAGATCCAGCGTCGTTCCCTCCCTCGTGGGTTCCGTCACTAATTGTCTGAGCAAAACACTTTGGAAAGCATCCACGATATCTCTACTTCTTTCCGATTCCCCAGACGGAACCTTCCAATCTATATCCGGCAAATTGAAATCTCCCAGCAACAGCACCTCTCTCTTGTTTCCCAACTTTTGAATATCTGTGATCAGGTCTTTATCTAATTCCTCCAATTGTGTTGGAGGTCTGTAGACAACACCCACGTGGACAGAGGTTCTATCATCTCTTTTTAAGGTGATCCATATCGCTTCTTCCTTTTCCCAGGTCCCTGTCATTTCGGTCGCCGTGTTATCATTTCTCACATATAGGGAGGAGTGGCCTAGTGGTTAGGGTGGTGGACTTTGGTCCTGGGGAACTGAGGAACTGAGTTCGATTCCCACTTCAGGCACAGGCAGCTCCTTGTGATTCTGGGCAAGTCACTTAACCCTCCATTGCCCCATGTAAGCCGCATTGAGCCTGCCATGAGTGGGAAAGCGCAGGGTACAAATGTAACAAAAATAAAAAAAATATATAGAGCTACTTCTCCACCTTTACGACCCTCTCTATCCTTCCTAAATAGATTATAGCCTGGTATGCTTGCATCCATTTCATGGGAACCATTAAGCCACGTCTCCGTGATTGCAACAACGTCTAAGTCTGCCTCCAACATCAGGGCTTGAAGGTCATGAACTTTATTTGCTTAGACTGCGAGCATTTGTGGCCATTGCTTTCCATGTACATTTCCTGGTATGTGCTTCAACATTAGTGATTTGGGGTTGTCTTTTCTCTTTGGGTACCTTCATATCCTTTTGTTCCAACTTCATTGCTTTCTCTTCTGCCTCAGTTCTATTTTCAGGATCATCACCATGCTGTAATGGAGCAAAATAATTCTGTAGGGGCAACACTTGTGAGGGCGGCTGCTTTTGTGTCACATAATGAAGTCTGCCTGAGCCTACCGTGAACCATCTATTCTTAGGTAGTTTTATTCTTTGAAGCAGTGGTGAGTAGATGGTATGATTCTGTGCTCTTTACAGCTTGTTTATTTAGCCACATTCTTTTGTGAGTTGTCCTGTCTTTAGTTAAGTAACAGAAACTTCACTTCTGTTCGAGAGGTGTGCCAGGAGTGACTGAACTCTATTGACAAGACTTTTTTTTTTTTTAATAAACTGGTTTTCCTGTATTGGCTTTTGGTACCTCCTTTGAATTGTGCAACTCTGTTTAGCTATTCATTCTGTCCTGCGGTGCACTTCCTGTGGGACAGTGTCCTTGTCCCCGTTCTGATTTTTTTTCTCACTGGAGTCTCATGGGGTTATTAGGCTGTCACTATTATTGCTGATTTAATTGCGTTTTGTATATTAATTACACTAATGTTTTTTCTTTTACAGCATGGGGCATATCATTTTGAAGGGGCAATTTTGTTGTCATGTACTTTTGTTAATAAAATTATTTGTACTGTGTTTCTGTATATCTTTGGGTTTTATTATGTTATTGGCAGCAGAGAGGAGTTAACATCTTAATGACCTCCTGTGTTGGATTTGCCTTGTTTATATATATTATGTATCCATAGTATTATTGTTAACTGCTAGGGTCATTCTAAAGCCCATATTGCGGGTATTTTAGGGAAATTTTTTTGCTTAGGGTGACTGCCTTAGGAATATATCATCTTCTGTCTTCCCTATACTTAATAATGCTGTTTCCTTGCCTCCTTTATCAGTGGTTATCTAAGCCCAAATGGAGGTGTCAAAATTAGAACTTGATTTTTGGAGCTACGTTAGCTGCTTTTTGCTTTCAACCAGTGGCGTAGCTACAGGTGGGCCTGGGTGGGCCACAGCCCACCCAATTTGGACTCAGGCCCACCCAAAATTTTGGCACTCTTGCTGTGGCTGGTGGGAATCCCCAAAGCCTAAAGATTTCCTCCTCAAGCAGCCAGTGCTCTTCCAAACAGCAGCTGGCACTACATATTGGCCCCTCTGCACATGCTCAGTTTTCACCCATGCAGAAGCACTGAGCATGTATGGACTACTGGCAGCAGTACCAGCTCAAGTCAAGTGCTGCCAGCTGCTGTTTGGAAGAGCACTGGCAGCCTGAGCAGGAGGAAATCTTCAGGTAGTGCAGTTTGGGGATCCCCATCAACTTAGGTGTTTAACATTTTGTTTGAGGGTAGCTGGAGAGGCAGAATGCAGAGAGCAGAGTGGAGGGGTGCCAGGAGTGACTGAATTCTGTGCCCATCCATTTTGGGCTCAGGCCCACCCAAATTTGGCTGTCTGGCTACGCCCCTGCTTTCAACCCCAATCCTGCATGCTGCTTTTATGTTTCAGAGCCCAATTCATGACAGCAAAAGAAGGATGTAATTTATATTTAAGACATAATGCAATCTCCAATTTCAAAATTTGCATAGAAACGTTGTAGAGGATTATATATTATTTCTTGCCTGATCTATGTGAATCTTGTAAAGGTCAGCCAAGGATGCACCTTTGTCTGCCTCATTAGGATTTGTACTTTTTAGAGCTCATTTTTATTAGATTGGGTTCAAAGCTTGTTATTAACTCTTCTGATTCTATGTAGTAGGTTAACTTTTACATTAACTGTGAGATTTACTGAAAGGCTCCTGTCTGTATTTTCCTGTTATATCTACATGTTGCACACTTTTACACTCTTGTATTTCTGAGGGAACTCTAAACTTTGTGATGTAGTTTTATTATTTCCAGATGGTTGCATTCCTCCCTGATAAGCCTTAGGGACCATATTATCAGCTCTAACTTGACAGTGCTGTTCATCACAACAGGAATTCACGAAGACCTGATGGGCTTTTGCAATAGCAGAACTGGAAGGGAACTGATTCTCATCTGCAAATTATAGTCATTTTTGTAGAGACTTTTGTTTTGCTACTGTTATTAGTGCGACGAAACAAACATTTGTCTACTGAAGTACTTAATGTGTTTAGTTCATCACTTTCAAGGTGTATATATATATATATATATATATATATACCATGAAAGTGATGAATATATATATATACTAGTAAAAAAGGCCCGTTTCTGACACAAATGAAACGGGCGCTAGCAAGGTTTTGCTCGAAGTGTGTATGTTTGGGAGAGTGTATGTGAGAGTGACTGTTTGAGAGTCAGAGTGAAAGTGTGAGTGTGTGAGAGAGAGAGAGTGAGTCTGGGTGTGAGTGAGAATGAGAGTGTGTGCAAGTGTGTATGTGAGACACAGTGTGAGAGAGAGTGTGTGTGAGACACAGATTCTCTGTGAGTGTGCGTGTATGAGACCAAGCGAGTGTGTGAGTGACTGTGTGGCACATAGAGTGTGAATGTGATACAGTGTGAGACAGAGTGTGTGAGAGTGAGAGTCAGAAAGATGTATATGAGAGAGAGAGTGTGAGCCCTGCCCTCCCAATCCATGCCCATCTGTCCCCTGCCCCCTCCATTCATCCTTTTCCAGCAATTGCCCTCTCTCCCTGAGCCCTGCCCTCCCAATCCATTCCCATCCATGCTCCTCTGTCACCTGCCCCCTCCATTCATCCCTATCCAGCAATTCCCCTCTCTCCCTGAGCCCTGCCCTGCAATCCATATCCATCCATGCCCATCTGTCCCCTCCATTCATCCCTATCCAGCAATTCCCCTCTCCCTGAGTCCTGCCCTTCCAATCCATGGCCATCCATGCTCATCTGTCACCTGGCTCCTCCATTCATCCCTATCCAGCAATTCCCCTCTCTCCCTGAGGCCTGCCCTGCAATCCATATCCATCCATGCCCATCTGTCCCCTCCATTCATCCCTATCCAGCAATTCCCCTCTCTCCCTGAGTCCTGCCCTCCCAATCCATGCCCATCCATGCTCCTCTGTCCCCTGCCCCCTCCATTCATCCCTTTCCAGCAATTCCCCTCTCTCCCTGAGCCCTGCCCTCCCAATCCATGCCCATCCATGCTCCTCTGTCCCCTGCTGCCTCCATTCATCCTTTTCCAGCAAGTCCCCTCTCTCCCTTCCATGACCCCCCCTCGCATCCATGCTCCTCTCTCTCCCATGTCCCAGCCTGGGCCGCCCTCTTCTCCCCCCCCCCTTCGCATCCATGCCCCCCCGCTTCGCATCCATGCTGTCGTTTCTCCCCTGCCCTCCCGCTCCCATTGTTGACGCGAGGGCGGGGCAGAGACGGCTGGCTGGCTTGAAGTCTTTGTTATTGTGGTCGCGTTTCCTGCCTCCCTGGTAGTCGCCTCCCTGCTGGACAGTGACGTCAGGAGTTGTGTTATTCGAACGTTGGAGGAGCATGACGTTGAGGGCGGAGCGATGCGATTGGTTGAGTGTCATTGCTCCGCCCTCGACATCATCACGTTTGACGCGTGGGCGGGGCAGACACAAAGCGATCTCACCCCCTTCACTTTTAGAATGTTGGGTAAGTGAGGCTTCATTAGAACGTTGGAGGTGCGTTTTATATAGAGAGATATGTGTGTTATGTACCCCAGGTACATGAGATTCCAGAGAAATAGCCCCCAGGAGGAAGAGTGTATCTAGATGAATGTTTAGATTATGAAGTTAAGATTTTTTTATGTACCGTGAATGAAAATGTTTTGTGCTGCTCTAGACAGAAGGAAAGTGCCTTTCTAGGCGTCTGCCTAGTTTGCCCTAATTTGTTTAAATTACCTTCTCTTTCATCATATAGGACATAGGTTGTTAGATTTCTTATTTAGGACCATTATCTGTGTGTCAAGCTTCTTGAATTTATTGTTTTATATTAATTGAATTTGAAAACATTTTCCCCTAACAGGCAGAGTTCCTGTTTTCCTCATTGTTTCAGCAAGAAGAGGGATGCTTCTAAATAACATATATACAGTTTGTATGTTAATTGTAAACAGCTGGAATGTTAAACTTTAATCCCACAATCATGCTTATTTTCGAAAGAGAAGGACGCCCATCTTTCGACACAAATCGGAAGATGGGCGTCCTTCTCCCAGGGTCGCCCAAATAGGCATAATTGAAAGCCGATTTTGGGTGTCCCCAACTGCTTTCCGTCGCAGGGACGACCAGATTTCCTTGGGGCGTGTCGTAGGCGTAGCAAAGGTGGGACTTGGGCGTGCCTAATACATGGGCGTCCTCGACCCATAATCGAAAAAAGAAGAGCATCCCTGATGAGCACTTGGACTAATTTACTTGGTCCTTTTTTTTGTTACGACCAAGCCATGAAAAGGTGCCCGAACTGACCAGATGATCACCAGAGGGAATTGAGGATGACCTCCCCTCAGTCCCCCAGTGGTCACTAACCTCCTCCCACCCTCAAAAAAAATTATTTAAAAATATTTTTTGCCAGCCTCTATGCCAGCCTCAAATGTCATACTCAGGTCCATCGCAGCAGTATGCAAGTCCCTGGAGCAGTTTTAGTGGTTGTAGTGCACTTCAGACAGGTGGGCCCATGCCCATTCCCCCTACCTGTTAGCTTGTGGTAACTGTGAGCCCTCCAAAACCCACCAGAAACCCACTGTACCCACATGTAGGTGCCCCCCTTCACCCATAAGGGCTATGGTAGTGGTATGCAGGTGTGGGTAGTGGGTTTTGGGGGGGGCTCAGCACACACAGTAAGGGAGCTATGCACCTGGGAGCAATTTCTGAAGTCCACTGCAGTGCCCCATAGGATGCCCGGTTGGTATCCTGGCATGTGAGGGGGAACTGTGCACTACGAATGCTGGCTCCTCCCACAACCAAAGGGCTTGGATTTGGTCGTTTTTGAGGTGGGCATCCTCAGTTTCCATTATTGCCGAAAATCAGAAACGACCAAGTCTAAGGATGACCATCTCTAAGGTCGACCTAAATTTCCAGATTTGGGCGTCCCTGACGTATTATCGAAATGACGTATTATCGAAATGAAAGATGGACATCCATCTTGTTTCGATTATATGAGTTTCCCCACCCCTTCACGGAGACGTCCTGCAAGGACATCCTCAGAAAAACTTGGGCATCCCTTTGGATTATGTCCCTCTTTGTGTCCCTTTTATGAGCTTTGTTTTGTATATATGGGGAAACGATGCACCTAATTGCTTACTTGGTGCCCTAATTTCATTTGTTATGCAAGCTATTAATTAGTTTTCTTAGGACAAGTATAGAACTTTATTTTCACTAATTTGCACTGTTGAAAATAGGATGCTGATGTGATTTTTATTTTTCCCTAATTTGTTTTTTCAATAAGTGAAATGTGCCTATCTAATGATTTTAAGCAGAAGCTTGCTTGTAGCAGACCTGGTTATTCAGCAAACCACAAAGATAAAGATTTAAATTTATATTTTGAATTGTATGGAGTAAAATTGTGAAGAAGTTAGAAGAAATCTAGTCATCCTTGGGAAATTTTATGTAAAAGGTTACAGAGATGTTCAAGCAAACAAGAAGGTGTATTTGTAATGAGACTTAAAGTTATTAGCTGCCAATGTGCAAGTTGTGTGAACTGTTTCACAGTACATATTGTGACTAGTCACATGGCACAAGTACATCCTAGTATATTCAGCACCATGTATAGAAAGGAAACTGCAAGTTGGTCAGATGGTCTGTGTAAAGTGGATATATGTGGAAGTGTTTGAAATGGGTTAGGTATATGAATTATGATATACTCTTTTAGGATAGGCCAGAATAACAATTGATTTTCTTGTGAATTAAATATAACTACAACTGTGTAAAACATAAAATCTGAGAAACGCATTGAGTTCATGGAATTTTGTTAAGGAATTGGGCAGCCATTAAGTAGATTGTTTATGACCTGAAGCCTAAACAACTATGAGACCCTCATTGCCCTGCTCTGTTTAATTGATTTATTGTTTGGAGTCATGTTGCAGGTTCACAGATCTGTCATTTCACATTAGTTGAAGCCTTCCAAAAGCAGCATGACGTCTCCCATGTGAAGCCCTGACTGTGTGAACCCTGCAACTGTGTACAGACTGCTGCTTCACAATACCTGAACCCACACTGACCACTGTCGATTCATCTGTCACTTGGATTGTCTGCCTATCACTGCAATTTTAAGTGGCACTGAATAGCCAGCTTTCTGACTGTGTACATTTACAAAAACTTATGGACTTTTCCTAGTTTTCTATTTTTATTATTGTACATCTCCTTGCTTTGGTTTTGAGTTACTGAAATGTTATAGAATTATTTGTTATATATTTTAGCTTTATCCTAGTCTCCTGTTCTGTTCTTTCTCATAGGATTTCCCGATACTAGTTTGCAGTTTTATGAAATCATTATACCTCCAATTATTGATAGACTCTATGTCCTTTCTGAGGCATTGCATATTAATATTTAATGACTCAACAGCATGGCATTGCCTTGGACTACTTTCTAGCTAGTCAAGTGTTGGCATTTTGTTTAATTCTACTTGTATCTTTATACCTCTTAATTCTGCCCCTCGTGGTAATTTACCTAGGGTTATTCAGTGCTTGACAGATTTAGAAGCCCATGTGTGTGCATGTTAGGTTTCTGTTAATGATTTCTTGTTAATTCCACACATATTATGCTTTCTCAGTTCTCTGCTTTATCTTCTGTTGCCCCGTGCAGGACAGAATTTTGATCTTGGAAGGACCTCTCCTTTGTGGAGGTTCCTGTTTAGTTCCATGCCAAATCCTGTCCCCCCCCCAATCACCACAATTTGCTGAAATGTCCAGCATTGGGTTTCTGGTCTCCTCATTACCTGTTTTCTGTGCATAATGAATAATCCCATCTGCTTAGGGATTATTCAAGAGGGAAATGTATTTCTCTGAGGACAAGCAGGCTGCTTGTTCTCACTGATGGGTGACGTCCACGGCAGCCCCCAATGATCAGAAATCTTACTAGCAACAAAAGTTTGCTAGAGCCTTCGAGCGTTCATGGCCATCCGCTTCCCGCCCCTCGCACGAGAGTCCCATAGTTTTTCTCTTTCCGCGGTAGGGAGCGGTTGTTTTCCGTCTCTCTCTATGCCCCTGAGAGAAAGCCTTCGTGTCTGCGAGTTTTTTCGCTGTTTTTTCTTTTTCTTTTGTGCTCTGTTGAAAAAGCGAGTCCCATACGGTTTTAGTGTTAGTCCTACTTAAGTTTCGTTTCGTTGCCGTCCGCGTTTCTCCCTTTTGTGCCCTTTTTTCCTGGCACCATTGAGAACTTTGACTTTGTCACCGCTGTTTTTCCGTCCATGACATCGAGGATTCCCAGCAGTTTCAAGAAGTGCGGTCGGTGCAGCCGGGCAATCTCAGGTACCGATCCCCATTCGTGGTGTATCCAATGCCTTGGGCCCGACCATCGCCCAGACGCGTGTAAGTTATGTCTTAGCCTTAAAAAGCAGACACAGGCGTCGAGAAAAGCTCAGTGGGAACGTCTGTTTGGAGCCTTGCCCATCACTTGAGTGTCAACATCGACAGCGGTACCGAGGTCAGCAGCATCGACATCGGAGATGGCTTCGACATCGGGAGGGCAGGTAATAGCTGTCCAGAGACCACCACATGCTGGGAGCAGTGAGCCATTGAGTGGGTCTCCGCCTTTCTCGAAGGCTGCTGCTGTGCAGGCCCATCGGGACCGACCACTTTCGGACCCGACTCTGAGGAGGCATGTGGATTCCACATCCTCATCGGTACTGAGGAGTGTCGATGCAGTGCATCGAGCGAAGGCTAAGAAGCATCGACATCGGTCTCCTTCAACACACGGTACCGGGAGCTCCGGGGTGTCGAGGGATTTGGCACCGGGGAAGCGAGGACACTGGGAGGACCGCTCACCCTCGTTCCAAGAGGTGTCGGTCTTTGGACAGTCCGGTACCACTTCCCTGCTCTGTACAGGTTCTGCCTCCGGCTCCTGCACCGGCCCCACAGCCTTTCCCGGCAGACACTCTGGACGAGCGCCTCCGAGCCATTCTCCCAGGTCTCCTGGAGGGGCTGCTGCGTCAGTCTGTTCTGGTACCGGGGGTGCTTGCGCCCTCGGTACCGCTGATGGAAGCAGCAGCTGGCTCTTTGACCGTGGTGAGGTCCCCGACGCCGGTGCCACCCAGGTCGACTCCCCATCGACATCGCTAGAGGGAGCTTCATCGCCGCCGCCGCCATGGGAGTCAACTTCTCGATGTCGTCATCGAGGACGTGGTTTCTCGGAGTCGAGATGGGCCCGGTTTCGGACTGCAGTTCGCGAACTCTTGTCCGACACCGAGGAGGATGCCTCATGGGGAGAATAGGAGGATCCCAGATATTTCTCTTCTGAGGAGTCTTGTGGTCTTCCTTCTGATCCCACTCCTTCACCTGAAAGGAAGCTTTCTCCCCTGGAGCGTCTTTCTTTCTCCTCCTTTGTGCGGGAAATGTCTGTGGCTATTCCCTTCCCTGTGGTATCTGAGGATGAGCCCAGGGCCAAAATGTTCGAGGTCCTTGACTATCCTTCACCACCTAAGGAGTCGTCCACTGTTCCTCTGCATAATGTCCTTAAGCAGACATTGCTGAAGAACTGGACGAAACCACTCTCTAATCCCACCATCCCCAAGAAGGTTGAGTCCCAGTATTGAATCCACGGAGAGCCTGAGTTGATGAAGTCGCAGTTACCTTATGACTCTATGGTTGTGGATTCTGCTCTCGAGAGCCAAATGTTCTAGAGATTTTGCCTTGGCGCTCCCGGGATGAGAATCTAGAACTGTGGACTCTTTTGGGAGGAAGGCCTACCAGTCCTCAATGCTTGTGTCCAAGATTCAGGCCTACCAGCTCTACACGAGCATCCACTTGCGGAACAATGTGAAGCAACTGGTGGACTTGGTCGAGAAGCTCCCTACGGAGCAGGCCAGGCCTTTTTAGGAGGTGGTCAGGCAGCTGAAAGCATGACGTAAATTCCTGTCCAGGGGTGCTTACAACTCTTTTGATGTTGCATCCAGATCCGCTGCTCAAGGTATAGTGATGCGCAGACTCTCATGGCTGCGTGCCTCTGACCTGGATAATCGTGTTCAGCAGCGGCTTGCGGATGTTCCTTGCCTGGGGGGGGGGGGGGGAAATATTTTTGGCGAGAAAGTCGAGCAGGTGGTTGAGCAGCTCCACCAGCCTGAGAATGCCATCGACAAACTCTCCCACTGGGCGCCTTCAGCATCTACCTCATCAGGTAGATGTTTTTTCAGGGGAAGGAGGACTGCTTCCTATGCTTACTATAAGCATAGGTACAATCCACCTTCCCGACAGCGTTCTCAGGCTCAGCCCCAGCGTGCTCATTCACATCAACAGCGTGCGCCTAGGCAGGCCCCTGCAGCTCCCCAACAAAAGCAAGGGACGGGCTTTTGACTGGCTCCAGTTGAGCATAGCCTCTATAAAAGTGTCCGTGCCAGACGATCTGCCGGTCGGAGGAAGATTAAAATTTTTTCACCAAAGGTGGCCTCTCATAACCTCCGATCGGTGGGTTCTCCAAATAGTTCCTCAATTTGACCTCCAAATTGCCCACCGGGAGCTCAGTCCTTCAGCTTCCAGCACAGGCAGGTACTTGCAGAGGAACTCTCCGCCCTTCTCAGTGCCAGTGCGGTCGAGCCCATTCCACCAGGGCAAGAAGGGCTGGGATTCTATTCCAGGTACTTTCTTGTGCAAAAGAAAACTGAGGGGATGCGTCCCATCCTAGACCTAAGGGCCCTGAACAAATACCTGGCACCCTTTTTCCAATGATTCAGAAAAACGACTGGCTATGCTCTCTGGACATAAAGAATGCTTATACACACATCCCGATACTGCCAGCTCACAGGCAGTATCTTCGATTCGTCTGGGAACGCAGCACTTTCAGGATTGTGTACTGCTTTTTGGTCTCGTGTGTGCGCCCAGGGTGTTTACCAAATGCCTGGCGGTAGCTGCAGCGTCGCTACGTAGACTTGGGAGTGCATGTGTTCTCTTATCTCGACGATTGGCTGGTGAAGAACACTTCAGAGGCAGGAGCTCTACAGTCCGTGCAGATGACTATTCAACTCCTGGAACTACTGGGGTTTGTTATAAATTACCCAAAGTCCCATCTTCTTCCAGTTCAGAAACTAGAATTCATAGCAGCTCTGCTGGATTCACAGACGGCTCATGCCTATCTTCCAGAGGGGAGGGCGGACAACCTTCTGTCTCTTGTTTCTTTGGCCAGAGCGTCTCAGCAGATCACAGCTAGGCAGATGTTGAGACTGCTAGGCCATATGGCCTTCACAGTCCATGTGACTCCCATGGCCCGTCTTCACATGAGATCAGCTCAGTGGACCCTAGCTTCCCAGTGGTTTCAGGCTGCAGGGAATCTAGAGGATGCAATCCAGCTATCCACCGATTTTCAGAATTCTCTTCTGTGATGGACAATTCGCTCCAATTTGACCTTGGGACGTCCCTTCCAAATTCCTCAGCCACAAAAAGTGCTGACAACGGATGCATCTCTTCTGGGATGGGGAGCCCATGTCGATGGGCTTCACACTCAAGGAGCTTGGTCCTTCCAGGAATCAGGTCTTCAGATCAATCTTCTGGAATTGCGAGCGATCTGGAACGCTCTAAAGGCTTTGAGATCGGTTGTCCAATCAAATTATTCAAATTCAGACAGACAATCAGGTTGCCATGTACTACGTCAACAAGCAAGGGGGCACCGGATCTCTCCCCCTGTGTCGGGAAGGCATCCAGATGTGGCTGTGGGCTCACGTTCACTGCATGTTTCTCCAAGCCATGTATCTGGCAGGCGTAAACAACAGTCTGGCTGACAGTTTGAGCAGGATAATGCAATCTCACGAGTGGTCGCTCAACTCGAGCGTGAGGCACCCCCTTGGTGGATCTTTTTGCCACTCAGACCAATCAGAAGGTCCCTCAGTTCTGTTTCCAGGCTTCAGGCCCACGACAGACTAGCATCGGATTCTTTTCTCCTTCACTGGGGGAAGGGTCTCCTGTATGCATATCCTCCAATACCTTTGGTGGGGAAGACTTTGTTGAAACTCAAACAACACTGCGGAACCATGATTCTGATTGCTCCTTTTTGGCCGCGTCAGATCTGGTTCCCTCTTCTTCTGGAGTTGTCCTCCGAAGAACCGTGGAGATTGGAGTGTTTTCCAACCCTCATTACTCAGAACGAGGGGGCGCTTCTGCATCCCAACCTCTAGTCTCTGGCTGTCACGGCCTGGATGTTGAGGGCATAGAGTTCGCTTCCTTAGGTCTTTCTGAGGGTGTTTCCTGAGTCTTGCTTGCTTCCAGGAAAGATTCCACTAAAAAGAGTTACTCTTTCAAATGGAGGAGGTTTGCCGTCTGGTGGTAAAAAGAATTGAAGCGTTGCAAAGAAAAGCTACGAGAATGGTATGGGATTTGCGTTACAAGACGTATGAGGAGAGACTTGCTGAACTAAACATGTATACTCTGGAGGAAAGGAGAAACAGGGGTGATATGATACAGACGTTCAAACATTTGAAAGGTATTAATCCGCAAACGAACCTTTTCCGGAGATGGGAAGATGGTAGAACGAGAGGACATGAAATGAGATTGAAGGGGGGCAGACTCAAGAAAAATGTCAGGAAGTATTTTTTCACGGAGAGAGTAGTGGATGCTTGGAATGCCCTCCCGCGGGAGGTGGTGGAAATGAAAACGGTAACGGAATTCAAACATGTGTGGGATAAGCATAAAGGAATCCTGTGCCGAAGGAATGGATCCTCAGGAGCTTAGTCAAGATCGGGAGGCAGGGCTGGTGGTTGGGAGGCGGGGATAGTGCTGGGCAGATTTATACGGTCTGTGCCAGAGCCGGTGGTGGGAAGCGGGACTGGTGGTTGGGAGGCAGGGATAGTGCTGGACAGACTTGTACGGTCTGTGCCAGAGCCGGTGGTTGGGAGGCAGGGCTGGTGGTTGGGAGGTGAGGATAATGCTGGGCAGACTTATACGGTCTGTGCCATAGCCGGTGGTTGGGAGGAGGAGCTGGTGGTTGGGAGGCGGGGATAGTGCTGGGCAGACTTATACGGTCTGTGCCCTGAAGAGCACAGGTAGGGTATACACAAAAAGCAGCAAATATGAGTTATCTTGTTGGGCAGACTGGATGGACCGTGCAGGTCTTTTTCTGCCGTTATCTACTTTGTTACTATGGTGTGAAAGCAAGGCCCTAGATCCTCGCTCTTGTCCTATACAGACCCTGCTTGAATACCTTCTACACTTATCAGAGTCTGGTCTCAAGAGTTCACCTTATTGCAATTAGTGCTTATCATCAACGTGTAGAGGGTAAGCCTATCTCTGGACAGCCTTTAGTTGTTCGCTTCATGAGAGGTTTGCGTTTGTCAAAGCCCCCTGTCAAACCTCCACCAGTGTCATGGAATCTGACCCAGCTAATGAAGCCTCCCTTTGAGCCACTGAATTCCTGCCATCTGAAGTATTTGACCTGGAAGGTCATTTTCTTGCTGGCTGTTACTTCAGCTCGTAGGGTCACTGAGCTTCAAGCCTTGGTAGCCCATGCTCCCTATACTAAATTTCATCATAACAGAGGAGTCCTCCGCACTCACCCTAAGTTCCTGCTGAAGGTGGTGTTGGCGTTCCATCTGAACCAGTCAATTGTCTTGCCAACATTTTTTCCCCATCCTCATACCCGCCCTGCTGAACGTCAGTTGCACACATTGGACTGCAAGAGAGCATTGGCCTTCTATGTGGAGCAGACAAGCCCCTTCAGCCAGTCTGCCCAAATGTTTGTTTCTTTCGACCCCAACAGAAGGGGAGTTGCTGTCGGGAAATGCACCATTTCAAATTGGCTAGCAGATTGCATTTCCTTCACTTACGCCCAAGCTGGCTGACTCTTGAGGGTCATGTCAGTGGCCCACTTGAAGTCAGCCACTATAGAAGAGATTTGCAAGGCTGCGACGTGGTCTTCAGTCCACACATTCACATCCCACTACTGCCTTCAGCAGGATACCTGACGCAACAGTCGGTTTGGTTAGTCTGTGCTGCAGAATCTGTTTGGGGTTTAGAATCCAACTCCTCCTCCCTTAGCCCATTTTTGTTCTGTTCCAGGCTGCACACTCAGTTAGATGTTTTCTTCGTAGGTCAATCCTTGTTATGTCCTCGCCGTTGCGAGGCCCAATTGACCTTTGTTGTTTTGAGTGAGCCTGGGGACTAGGGATACCCCATCAGTGAGAACAAGCAGCCTGCTTGTCCTTGGAGAAAATGAAGATACATACCTGTAGGAGGTATTCTCCGAGGACAGCAGGCTGATTGTTCTCACATACCCGCCCGCCTCCCCTTTGGAGTTGTCGTTTCCTTTTTTTTGCTTTATCGAACTACGGGACTCTCGCGCGATGGGTGGGAAGCGGATGGTCGCGCATGCGCGCGCTCAAAGGCTCTAGCAAACTTTTGTTGCTAGGAAGATTTCTGATCATCGGGGGCTGCTGTGGACGTCACCCATCAGTGAGAACAATCAGCCTGCTATCCTCGGAGAATACCTGCTACAGATATGTATCTTCATTAAATCTATGATCAATAAGATGGTGGACCACAGTGTAACTCTTAAGATGCCTGCCTTTTTTTCTGTGAAGCAGAGTTTGCCCAACTCTGTAAAACAGCAAGGTGTGGTCAGATTACAAGGTTCACTTCCCACTTTAATGCTTTCATTTCAGTACACATAAGTGAGCCCCCCTGGAGCATAAACATTTCTCCTCTACCTAAATATGTGACCTGCAAGCCCTGGGGGCTTTGGTAGTTGTGGACTTTTAGGTAGGTACAATAGGTTCTTTCTGTTCCTAGAGGGCTCACTATAAAAATGAAGGGGTTTAGGTGGGATATGTATCTTGGTCCCTTTGTCCACTGCACTGATCATTAGGCTGCCCCTGCCTTGCTGGGATGTCTGTATGGTCAGTTCACTAGGAATGCTGCCAACCAGACCTCCCTATGGCTTGTTTACGTTTCTCCATGGGATGTCCCCTGTCCCCCCCCCCCCCCCCCCCCCCGCCGTCCCCCCCAGAAAACAGACTTACAGATGGATGTGTTGAGCATGAAAACATCTAGCTGAAAGCCATAATGGAACTATAAATTTTGACATTTTTTGATTCGATAGCTGTGTGCTAGATGCTGGATTGAAATGTTTTTAGAAAAAGTCTCAATTCTGACTTAGACATCATATCGAAAATACCCCTCTAAGTGTGTCTCCAGGCTGGTAACCATAAAGCATGACTGTTTTTAAGATCTCTCTTAATTCAGCAACAGTTTTTGTCAATCTTTCTCCTTTGTACTCTATTTTGGGTAGATGAGCATTCAAGATCCCTACATAGTTCAGATCCAGCAGCCCCTTCCTTTGCCATGTCAATCCAAATCACTTGTACTAAACTAAATTAGCCATTTGTACTAGTGTGACTGCTGCTTAAAGGGAAGATTCCCCCTGACCTTTCTGAATGACATTATCCTGCTTATCCATGACAAACTGTTTTACCCCTGTGACCTGCACTTTCACTAGGTCATGCAGCCACAGTCTGATCCCTTTTTGTGCAACTTGGTATTTTCTGTGTCTGCAACAAGATGGCTGCAGGTAATGTCTGTTTTAGAATAAATCCTTTCCATTTGTTACAATCTTGAATAGAAGGGCTTAAATGTAAGAGTTGTGCTGTTGTCTTTCACAGGACCCCAAGGAGTACCTCCCATTTTTAAATAATTTGAAGGAAATGGAGACCAATTACCAAAGATTCACAATAGATAAATACCTGAAAAGATACAAAAAGGCTCTTGGTCACCTTAGGAAATGTGGTAAGTTTGTATATTTCATTCCATGCTACAAGATTCATTTTAACCTGCACTTAAATCTATACACCTGTGAAAAAACTGTACTGTTAGTTACAGGAGCTGGAGTTTTGATTTTTCACAGATTAATATGTGTCACGTTTTCAAGGCAGAAACTAGGTTCGTGAGCCCTTGGGCCACTGCCGTGAAGCAGCAGTGGCAGGCAAAACCACCCCACACCAGAGACAAGGCAGAACTCTGACAGAAACAGCTAGACTTCACCTGCGCATGACCGCCATTCCCCAGGAGTTGAGCCCCTGGGTGCAGGCGGCCGGCAGGACTTACAGGGCAGGCACTGGATACCAACTAGGCTGAACAGGGACTGAGGGTCAGAGGGGAAAAGAATATATATGGGCAGCAAGGCAGGAAACTGGGCTAGGACTCACACACAGACAATAGTACACAAAGCAGGAAATGGACAAGCTAAAGGACAGGAACTGAAAGCTGCCACGCAGCCACTAAGCAAGAGACACAGACAAACAGAAACTAGACAAGGAATATAGACCAGAAACAAGACTAGGGAAACAAGCAAATAAACCTAAGCTAAACTGCACACAGACTAACTAGAATCAGACAAGGAACTATACAAGAAACCAGACTAGGCAGAAGTGCAACAAAGCACCAACAAACCAGGGACCTTAGACGATGCAAGGGCAAACTCAGAAGGTTTCCAGGTGGTAATAAATCCATCAGCAGCTGAAACTCAACTGCAGGAATCATGAGGCAACTACGGGTGAGGCTAGCTGCCAAACTTCAAACCAAGTCTGGAGGGCTGGAATATCTGGACCGGACCAGAAAGAAAGTCTGGAAAGTCTATGACAGCCACCGGTTCTGGCCACCAGAGGGCAAGAGGAACACAAACCAAGACACAGGCAGACAGCATACTGAAGCACAGAGAGGCTTAACACACACAGGTGCAGTTTAGTGGAGTAATCAGAGCCATGCTGGAAGCAGCCAACACACAGAGACAGAGACAGAACTAACTCAGGAAGAACAGACAGAAGCCAGCTCAGAAGCTGACCACCGGAAATAAGGTGAGTCTGAGAGGGGTCACGACCACAATCGTGACAATATGGTCGTTTGGCATTCTTTTGAAAAATTATTTACAGTGGAGTAATACACTGTGGGCTGGATTCAGTAAATGGTGCCCAAATTTGGGCACTGGAAAGATCTGCGCAAAACTCATATTCTATAAAGAGCACTCCATGCCATCTGCTCTTTATAGAATAGCTCTTAGTACAAATTCCCACACCCAACTTTGGGGCCCTAGGACTTACTCCTGCTGAAACCTTGTATAAATTCTAGTGTGCAAGTTGGGCATGCAGCCCCAGAATTCTGTAACACTGGGCTGAAATATATGGAACACCCCTGACCTGCCCATGCCCTTCCCGTGACCTGCCCATGCCCTTCCCAAGGTCACGCCTCCTTTTGAGTTGGCATGCGAGACACTTTGGGTGCACAGCATTATAGAACAGCTCGTAGGCAGATGCATGCATGCATTAACTGGCTTATTAACTAATTTATGCACAAAGACTACCGGTGGAACCACGCAGCAAGATGGCCGCCGAGAGGTGAGCTCTGCTGAGCCCCGATCGAGGCCCCCGAACCCGCGGATTCTGGACCCCTCCCGTCAGACCGGTTCACTAGTGGGGGCTGGTGGGACCATAGGGGCGTGGGCAGCACGTCAAAAAACAGCCCAGCGGGAGCAGGGGAAGCAGCGGGAGTGCCGAGACCAGACTATGACTGAAGATGGCGGCCGGAGCGCGGTGCTCCTCGAGGCGTGGGATCTGAAGTAGGGGTCTTTTTCAGCATAACAAAGTGAAACTCGGCAGCGCCCCAGACGAATGGAGAGTCGGGAGAGCTGAGGTGGGTGCAGTTTAGGTCAGAGTGTGAGAAGAGCGGCGGGCCCGTTCCCCCCCTCGGGGGGCCCACCAGGAGCAGAGGAAGCTGGGGAAGCCAGCAGAAGACAGTTAAAGGAGTGGTGGAGACCTGAGTCGGGGGGAGGAGAAGGAGAGGAGGTGAGGGCATCTACCCAGAGGTGCATGGAAGTCTGAGGAGACAGAAGATGTAGGGTACCCATCGGTGCTAAAGCACGCAGGGCACAAAGATCAGCAGCAATAACAGCAAAGGAGAAGAGCCTCCCCTCTGGTTGGCACAGTAGCCTGGTATAAGCTTTGTAAGCAAAAACTGGGCACTTTTCAGGTCTATAAAATACATAAAAGCCCTAGAGGGCTGGAGTGGAGTGATAAACTGTGAGGATGAGAGCGATCTGCCTATAATAGAACATCATTTACTCATAGAGTGGACAGTGTCCCAGGGTGCACCTGGTGTGGATATAAGTCCAACATATCTCCCTAAGGGGGGGAGAAAGACAAAGATCACAGTTAATTAGCTCCAAGAGCCTTTTAAGCACATAAAGTTAAGAGTGGAGGAGTGGCCTAGTGGTTAGGGTGGTGGACTTTGGTCCTGGGGAACTGAGGAACTGGTCCTGGGGAACAGGCAGCTCCTTGTGACTCTGGGCAAGTCACTTAACCCTCCACTGCCCCATGTAAGCCGCATTGAGCCTGCCATGAGTGGGAAAGCGCAGGGTGCAAATGTAACAAAAAAAAGGAGAAACAAAGGATACCACCAAAAAAGAGCCTTGAAAAATTCCGGTATGCGGCAGACCAGGCGGGGAAAACAAAACCGGAGGTGACAGGAACCAGCCAGGGAGGGGAGAGGATGGGCACGATCCCCTCAGAGGAAGATTCCCTCAGAAAAATGGGTGTGAGTAATGAAGAAATCACCAAAGCAGAAGTAATGGGCTGGTTTAAAGAGCTGAAGTCTGATCTGGAAGGGGTCCAAAAGGATATCCAATGCTCACTCCGAGAGATCCGGACGGAGATTCGAGATCTGGGGACTCGGGTGGATGAAGTAGAGGAGAAGATGGAGCGAGTGCAGGCTGAAACTCGGAGCAAAAAGGTAGAGACACATGTAGTGGCAATGGATATCCAGCAATTAAAAGACCAGATGGAGGACCTGGAAAACAGATCCCGCCGCAATAATTTACGGTTTAAAGGAATTCTAGAACTAGACATTTTCAGCAATTGCGAGGTGGTGATCAAGGAACATTCTTAATCCGGAGGGCGAAGGTGGACAACAGGATATCAGCTTACAACGAGTACATCGAAGTGCGGGCCCCCAGCGGGAATCAGCTCCGAGAGATATCATAGCCTGTTTTCTGGATTTCCCTACCAAAGAATTGATTTTGGCAAAGGCAAGACAACAGAAGGTGATACAGTGGAAAAATTATAAGATTGGAATATACCAGGATTTGATGGGAACCACGTTACAAAAACATAGAGCAATGGGAGAAGTGACAAGCTACATGAGAGCTAAAGGGATTCGATATAGATGGCTATTTCCTTTTGCAATATGGCTCACGGTGGCGGGAAAGTCACGGAAGGTGAAGACACCAACAGAGGCGTGGGAGGCGCTGAGACGTTGGGATGTGAGGGTCTTCCAGACCGGGAGCAACAGCTACCGGAGGAGGGGAAGCAGCAGACTCGGCATGGCAGATGGTGACAACTAGAGGGAAGAGGAATGATAAAGGCGCCTCCTGAAGACCTAAGTGAGATGGAGTTGAGATAAGCTGGACGATATGGCATGAACACTGTTCAATGTTGATGCTTGGTGGTGAGCTGATTTAATGAGGGAGATGTCCTTCTTTGGGGGGGGGGGGGGAGAAGGGAAATGGGATACTCACTTAATAGATTTAAAGGGAGGGGAGAGTGAGGGAAATGCAAGGGGAGGGAGATTCGGGGGGAATGGGAGCCTGGGGGGCAAGAGCGGAGCATCCTTTCTGATCAATGGACCAAGCAGTGTCCGGAGCGAGGGAAGGACAGGGAGGAGGGAGGGAGGGCAGGGATGGAAGGGGAGAATTCAAGGAGGAGGGAAGGGGGAGGGGGAGGGATTGAAGATAGGTTCCTGGAATGTCAATGGGCTCAATAACCCCGGGAAAAGAACAAAGGTAATGAAAGAATTAATTAGGTTGAGGTGGGAGGTGGGTTTTTTTTTTGCAAGAGACTCACTTAAGGCCCAGGGATGGACACTTGTTACGCACTAAAATGTATAAGGAGGTGGTGACACACAAGGCACAGGGGGGAGGAGAGTGGGGAGAGTGGCCATACTGATAAGACAGACATGTGGGCTGATCATCAAAAACGAATTTAAGGATATGACAGGGAGATGTGTGGCACTATGGGGCCTGATACAGGGGAAGGAGGTAACATTGATCAACATCTATGCACCTAACACGGGACAAGGGGGATTCTTTCATACTTTGTGGGAAGAGATTCAAGGGTTTATAGGGGGACAAGTGATAAGCGTGCATCACGTGCTATATTTAGATCTCCTCCCACTGAGGAGATCTAAATATAGCACGTGATGCACGCTTAGATCACTCGGGAGGAGGGGGATATCAATCTAGTTTGGGGAGAAAGGCACTTCATAAAGTTTTGAGGCAGATGGAATTGGTGGATGGCTGGAGGCTGGTACACGGTATTTAACGGGGTTATACGTTCTACTCCCATGCAGCAAGCTCCTATATGAGGATAGATGGGCTGTGGGTGCACCGTAACTGTGGGCAGACGATAAAAGAGGCTGAAATAGAACCTATTCAAATTTCTGATCACGCACCTGTGTGGATTAGTTTACAGGGATGGGGACATGGGAAGAGAAACATGACTTGGAAACTTAATGATTCTCTTTTGGGGGAGGAACAGGTGAGGGAGGAGATGCAGGCCACTATACAGGAGTACTGGAGAATTAATGACACAGGAGAAGTGGGGGATGGGACCTTGTGGGATGCAATGAAGGCAGTGGTGAGGGGAGTATTGATTAAATGGGGAGCCAGGAAGAAAAGAGAGAAAGGTCAGGTGATGATGGTGCTGAGGATGAAAATAAACAAATTAGAAAGGACCCACTAGAGAAATCCATCGGCATGGGTATGGGCTGAACTCAAAAAGATTAAGGGGGAGTTGGACCAGGCGCAGATGGCTGAGGTCGAATATATGAGAACGCGCCTCTGTCAGCAGTATTTTGAATTTGCGAACAAATCAAGCACCATGCTGGCCAGATGCCTGAGAGCTAGGAGGGGGAAGTCAATGATACGGAAAATAAGGGATGAGAAGGGAAGATGGCTGTATACAGATCAGGAAAGGGATTTTTAAAGTATTATAAAGAACTATATACAGCACCGGAAGGGGAACAGCTGGAGAATATAGCTTGATACCTGGACCGGATCCCCCTGCACAAATTGAGCGAGGAGGAGAGTCAAAGGATGGGAGAACCAATAGGACCGGGGAAAATACAGGAGGTTATTAACAATCTTCCTAATGGCAAGGCCCCGGGGCTAGACAGCTTTACGGCCCAGTTCTATAAATATTTTGAGAGTTTGGTCAGTCCTATGCTGATGAGGGTGGGAAATGGAGTACTAGAAGGAGGGGCGCTACCGAGATCCATGATGGAAGAAGGAGTGACGGTCCTGCCTAAACTAGGAAAAGACCCGACTAGGTGCGGGTCCTATAGACCCATCTCTCTTTTAAATGTAGATGCAAAAATTATTGCCAAAGTGTTAGCGAATAGATTAGGGAGACTGCTGCCTAAACTAATCCATACAGACCAAGCGAGATTTATACCAGGGAGACAAGTGGGGGATAATATTAGAAGAATGCTACATTTGTTATGGGAGGCTCAAAAAACAGATACGGGAATAGCGATACCATCGATGGACGCAGAAAAGGCATTCGACAGGGTAAATTGGGAGTTTCTGTGGGAGGTGTTGGGTAGAATGGGACTAGGAGGGAGCTTCAGCTTATGGGTTAAAGCTTTGTATGGGAGCCCGAGAGCCTGTTTGAACATTAATGGGAGTTAATCTAACTTCTTCCCAATCAGTAGAGGGACTAGACGGGGTTGCCCGCTGTCCCCACTTCTGTTTGCCCTATATATAGAACCGTTGGCAGAGAGGATATGGCAACATCCAGGGGTGAAGGGGATGAGGATAGGAGAGCAAGAACACCGCATAGCGTTATTCACGGATGATACGTTACTCTATGTGAAAGACCCGGGTGGAACACTGTCGGTGATCCAAGGGATTTTTGAGGAGTATGGCACATATGCAGAGCTTAAGATCAATATGGAAAAGAGTGAGCTAATGGGAATATCGTTATGCAAAGAGGAAGAGTCAGAGGTGAGGGACAGGTATAAGTTTAAATGGATGCCAAAAAAAATTTGTTATTTAGGGATACAGATACCTGGGAACCTGGATAGGGTATTTCAACTTAATTATGGCCGGTTACAGGAACAGATTAGAAATGATATGTTGAGATGGAAAAGTAAGTGGTTGTCCTGGTGTGGGAGAATGGTGGCGGTCAAAATGAACGTTTTACCACGCATGCTGTTCTTATTTCAAGCATTGCCTATTGCGGTCCCGAAACCATTTATTAAGAGATTACAAAGTTCTATAAGGAACTTCATATGGGAAAATAAGAAACCACGAATGGCACAAAGAATCCTGTGGGGAGAGCAGTCCCAAACCTGGAGTGGTATTATTGGGGAGCACAATTGAGGTTGATCTTAGACTGGGAGAGGGGAACAGACAAACCGGCGGTTCAGGTGGAGCAGTCATATTGGCCACATAGGAGCTTGAGATCATTGTTATGGACGACAGAGATAATAGGGAAAGGGCAAAAGGGGGAGTATAACCGATATCTTAGGCATCTATTACAATTATGGGGAAATATAAGGAAACATTGGGGGCGGAAAGATGGGGTATCCTCAGTGGCCTCTATCAGGTGGGAACCTAAGTTTAGACCGGGCAGGGAAAATCTTACCTTTGTAAGATAGGAGCAGAAGGGAGTGGTGAAGTTCCAGGATGTGCTACATGGGGGTGGAATGTGGAGTTTTGAGGAGGTGTGTTCCCGACATGGGATTCCTGAGGGAGAGGGATTCGCATACATGCAAGTAAAACATTTTATAGACAAAGAGGGGTGGAGGAGGGGATACCCATGGGAAAAGGAAAGTCTGGAAAATTTGTGGATATTATTGGGGAGAGTCCCAAAACCTCTATCGGTGATATACCGGTTCATTCAAGTGGATGAGGACAAAAAATATTCATTTCAGGAGGCATGGGAAAGGGATTTGCATTGTCAGTTTACAGAGCGGGAATGGGAAGATATATGTAGAGAAGTTCAAAAAGCCTTGGTTTGTGTGTTAATACAGGAAAATGCGTATAAAGTACTAACACAATGGTATTACACACCAGAGAGGTTAAAGAAGATGTATCCAGGAGTATCAGACGTGCTGGAGATGTAAAAAACAGAAAGGCATATTTCTTCATGCCCGAGGGTGGTAGTATTCTGGCAGGCAGTGATGAAAGCACTGGCCAGAACCATGGTAGTTTCACTAGTGTGTGGCCCCCGGGAGTGCTTACTAGGAATGTATAATGAGAGAGTGGTGTGGGAGGAGAGTAAATTGATGCAGTGGGGATTAGCAGCTGCTAAGTGCCTTATTGCGCGCTGCTGGAAATCAGTGGATCCCCCAAATATAGGGGATTGGAAGGTTAAAGTGAGACTTTTCTGGCATATGGAGCGTTTAACAGTATATAGGAGGGAGGGAGAGCTCCGACGTAAAAGGGGATGGACAAGACTTCAACAAATGATTGAGAGAATCTAGAGGGATTGAGGAAGCATTCCGGGGGGGGGGGGCAGGTAAGGGGGAGGGAAGTATTTAGAGACTAAGTGTTGAAGGGGAGTGGGGGGGGGGGCTAGGGAGGGGAAGGGAAACTATAGGGGGCACGGTTGATCCCACCACCTATGTTAGAAAAGCGAATAGTTAAGTTGGGGTTAACATAGAGAGGAACATGGTTGGTGGGTACTGTGTTTGGAGAATCGTGTGAAATTAAATAAGTTGCGTTGATGATTGTAACACAAGTTAGTTGGAAAAGTCCATAGGAAGAGACAATGTAAAGAAAGGGAAACATAAGAGGCTAAATACTACATGGTTTGATTGTTACAAATGTTTAAAATATGTAAAAATATTCAATAAAAATCTAAAGTTTAAAAAAAAAACTAATTTATGCACACATGGGTGACTTGCGCACTAAAATATGGGCAAACGTTATAGAATCTGAGGGTACAATTGTAAAATTAGCTGAAATTTTGTGTTAGTTCACTACTTGCCAAGTCCTTGGAACAAGGAGAGCCTAATAGTGAAGTCTCCGTGTGCAAAGAATAGATCCATATGAGGGGTCAAAAATATCTGGCCTCTAATAACTGAAAGTTGAGTTGCTGTCGATCAAAAGCCACATTCCAGCCTTCAGGGTCCTGCATCCACTTGGCACCAGAGAAATGATTTCCCAATACTAGAAGTCTAGGCCTGCTGTAGCTGTAATTGACAGCTGTCTGAGCTTGCCAGATTAATGCTGTCAGTGTGTGTATTCGTATATATGTATATCTACATATATATATATATATATATATGTGTGTGTGTGTGTGTGTGTGTGTGTGTGTATAGCAGTGGCGTAGCTACGTGGGGCCTGAGGGGGCCGGGGCCCCCGCAGATTCACCCCAGGACCCCCCTCCCGGCGAACCCGCCCCCGCCACCGCCTACCTTTACTTGTGCTGGCGAGGGATCCCACTCCCCGCCAGCCGACGTCTTCTCAGTCCTTCCTGCACTTCAATTTGTTTGCTGACGTCCTGCACGTAATTATACGTGCAGGACGTCAGACTCAGAGAACAGTTCTGTTCTCTGAGTCTGACGTCTTGCACGTACAACGTGCAGGACGTCAGCAAACAAATTGAAGAGCGGGAAGCGACTAAGAAGAAGACGTCGGCTGGCGGGGAGTGGGATCCCCCGCCAGCAAAAGTAAAGGTAGGCTGCAGCGGCGGCGGGTTCGCGGCGGGAGGGGGGGCGGCAATGTCGGCGGTGGGGGGGCGGCGCCGGGGGGAGGGCTAAAATGTGCCCCCTCCCCCCGGGCTCGGACCCCTCTCCCACGGAAGGCTGGCTACGCCCCTGGTGTATAGATAGATAGATAGATAGATAGATGTTTTCCCTAGGGTCCGTATATTATCACTGGACTCATGATGATCCTATAGATAGTTGTCCTGAGCTAAGTTCCATCTTCAAGCAGGCGGCTACATGTTGTTTGGGAGAGGGGGCGGTCCAGTGCTGCTGCTATTGTATCAATACATTACATTGCTGGTCTTTCTACTACTACTACTATTTATCATTTCTATAGCGCTACTAGATGTATGCAGCGCTGAACAAGAAAAATCCCATGGAAAAACCAATAGGAAATGCAGAAGTGGGAAAAGAAGGACTACTAGGCAAGCCACTGGTTCAACCAGTCCACTTTATTCTTCAAATGTATATAAAGACTTGACACAGCAACCATGTTTCGGCATACAAGATGCCTGCCTCAGAAGTCTGTTGTTTTTGATTTGAAAAAATGAGTGGTGGTGGTAGTAGAAACTGAAAGTTCTATGTGGGTCTTTAAAAAGACCGTGCACCTACGGACAGCTGTCTGTCGGACGGTTTTAATACTGAGATTCAGTTCCGCAAGGCAAAGGGATCTTCCTTAATACAGCGAAAACAAAAAAAAGCGCTGTACACTTGAACATGGAGAGAGTCCCTGCTCTAATCAGGACAGGCAAACAGGACAAATAAGGGAATTACTAAGATGGGAATGATAAAACATACATGGGTACTGTTCAAGTGAATAGGGGTTAGAAGTTAAAAGCAGCATCAATAATGTGGCTTTTAGCCTAGATTTGAAGAAGGCCAGAGATGGAGCTTGATGTATTGGCTCAGGAAGTCTATTCCAGGCATTATGGTGCAGCAAGATAAAGGAACGGAGTCTGGAGTTGGCAGTGCAGGAGAAGAGTACAGATAAGAGAGATTTGCTCAATGAACGGAGTTCCTAGGGATGAGTGCAGGGAGAGATGTGTGGAGAGGTACTGAGGAGCTGTAGAATGAATGCATTTGTAAGTCAATAAGAGGAGTTTGAATTGTAAATGGAAATGGATAGGGAGCCAATGAAGTGACTTGAGAGGGCTAATATGAGAATAGCAATATTGGCGGAATACAAGTTGTGTAGCAGAATTTTGAACAGATTGAAGGGGAGAGAGATGGCTTAGTGGGAGACCTGTAATGAGAAGCAAGTTGCAATAGTCTAAGCGAGAGGTGACAAGAGTGTGGATAAGGGTTTTGGTAGTGTGCTCAGAAAGGAAAGGACAAATTTTGGTGATATTATAGAGAAAGAAACAGCAGGTTTTAGCAATCTGTTGGATATGTGCAGAGAAAGAGAGAGAGAGGAGAAAGATAACCCCAAGGTTACAAGCTGTTGAGACAAGGAGGATGAGAGTGTTATCCACAGAGATCGAGAATGGGGGAAGAGGAGAGATGGCTTTAGGGGGAAAGACAAGAAGCTTGGTCATGTTTAGTTTCAGATGGCAGTGAGACATCCAGGCAGCAATGTCAGATAGGCAGGGTACCACTTAGGCCTGGATTCCTGCTTAAATTTCTGGTTTGGGGAGGTAGATCTGGGAGTCATCAGCATAAAGGTGATACTGAAAACCATGGGAGGAGGGACAAAAGAAGAGGTCCCAAGAGAGAGCTCTGAGGTACACCAGCTGATAGTGGGATAGAAGTGGAGGAGGATCCACCAGAGTATACATTAAAAGTGCGATGGGAGAGATGAGATGAAAAGCAGGGAAGAACAGAGTCCTGAAATTCATGTGTGGACAGGAGTAGGCGGTGGTCAACAGTGTTAAAAGCAGCAGATAGATTATTATTTTTATTATTATTTGTTACATTGTATCCCACATTTTCCCACCTATTTGCAGGCTCAATGTGGCTTACATAGTATCATAATGGTGTTTGCCAGTTCCAGTATGAACAATTACAAGGTAATATTGTGGTAGAATAAGGTTCATGTATGATAGATACATTGGGGGAACTTATGAAGAAGAGGGAGAGTTAAGATATGTCCATTGCAGTCTTTAGTTTCGTTATGTCGCAGGTACCCAGGTTTTTATGTTGGGTCGGTGGGGTATGCCTTTCTGAACAGGTTTGTTTTTAGTACTTGTTGGAAATTTAGGTGGCCAAGCGTAGTTTTTATTACTTTTGGCAGTGTGTTCCATAGTTGTGCGCTTGAGTAGGAAAAGCTGGATGCGTAAGTAGATTTGTATTTAAGTCCTTTGCTGCTTGGGTAATGGAGATTTAGGTATGATCATGCTGATCTTGTAGTGTTTCTGGTTGGCAGGTCTATGAGGTCTGTCATGTATCCCGGGGCGTTGCCGTAAATAATTTTATGAACTATTGTGCAGATTTTGAAAGTAATATGTTCCCTGATTGGGAGCCAGTGCAGTTTTTCTCAGAGGGGTTTGGTGCTTTCAAAACGTGATTTTCCAAATATAAGCCTGGCTGCTGTATTTTGGGCGGTCTGAAGTTTCTTTATGATTTGTTCTTTGCATCCCACATAAATTCCATTGCAGTAGTCTGCGTGGCTCAGTACCATTGATTGTATCAGGTTATGAAATATTTCCCTCGGGAAGAATGGTTTCACGCGTTTGAGTTTCCACATTGAGTAAAACATTTTCTTTATGGTGGATTTCACTTGTTATCTAGTGAAAGGTTCCAGTCGATTGTTACTCCAAGAATTTTCAGGCTGTATGAGATGGGAAGGGTGTAACCTGGGGTGTTTGTGGGTTTGTATGTATTGTATTGAGATGAGATGGTGAGACAATGTGTTTTTTCTGTGTTGAGCTTTAGTTGGAATGAGTCCATGATGTTTAAGCTGAGCTTTTGGTGATTTCTGCCAGATTGTGTTTGTAGGGGATGTATATTGTGACGTCATCAGCATAGATGAATGGGTTAAGGCCCTGACTGGATAAGGCCTCTGCTAGTGGGGTCATCATGAGGTTGAATAGGATCAGTGACAGTGGTGATCCGTGCGGTACTCCACAGTCTGGTTTCCAAGGTGATCAAGAAGGATGAGGCCAGAATAGAGACCTTTGGATCTGGCCAGGATCAGGTCATTGGAGACTTTAGCAAGGGCTGTTTCAGTTCAATGAAGAGGGCAAAAGCCAGATTGAAGTGGCTCAAGAATAACTTGAGATGAAAGAAAGTCAAGACAACAGCGGTGAATAGCAGGTTCCAGTATCTTGGATAAGAAAGAGAGATGGGGCTATAGTTGGATGGTCAGGTTGGGTTCAATGAAGTTTTTTTTTTTAGGAGTGGTGTAACTATGGCATGTTTGAAGGCATCAGGAACAGTCGCAGTGGAAAGTGAAAGATTGAGGGGATGACTGTAGGTGAGAGAGTGCTAAGTAGATGGGTGAGAATAGGATCAGTGGAGTAGGTAGTTTGGAGGAGGAAAGAAAATGTGCAGTTTCCTCTTCAATGATTTCAGAAAAGGTAGAAAAGGAGGCAAAGGTTGAAGGAGAGTTGGGAGAGTGGACTGAGGGAAAGAGAGGTGGAGGTGACTTGGTTGAGAATCCAAGGTTAATCTTGTGAACCTCATCAGCCAGAGTCTGGGGAGAAGGTGGAGGTGAAGGCACTTTGAGGAGAGAGTGAAGTGTGGGAAAGAGATGTCGAGGGGAGGGGAATGGGAGGAGTGAGAGCATCAAGAGCAGAGGGAGAGACTGGTATTATAGGAAGAGACAGCCTCATTGACAGACATGGATAACATAGTGGTTGACAAGAGGTTTGAAACACTGGAGGATTCCTAAATGTATTGGTAGAGATTGGATGAGACTGTTGGGGAGGGTTTTTAAGTGTGAAAGTTATCAGATGATGGTCAGTGAGGGGAAGAGCTGAGGCACAGAAACTGGAGAGTGAGCAGTTGGAGAAGAAGATCAGATCAAGACAGTGGCCATTCTGGTGAGTAGGGGTAGTTGAAGATTGAACGAGGATGTTAAAGCAAGAAACTGAGAAGCATAAGAGTCAGAGGGATTATTAGCATGAATGTTAAAATCTCCAAGAATGAGAAAAGGAGATGAAGGTTCAAGAAAGAAGGAAAGCCAGGAGTCAGTGAGAAAGGAAGAAAGGGACTTATCAGGGGATCGATAAATGACTGCTACTCGGAGAGGTAGGGGAGAGAATAGACTGATGGACTTCAAAGGAAGAAAAAGCAGTGAGACTGAGATGGAAGAAGAGGCTGAAACCTACAAGCGGGTAACAGTAGTAGCTAGCACCACCACCACAGCCAACCGGGCAAGGATTATGGGAGAAAAGGTAACCTCCATGACACAGAGCCACAGCTGAAGCAGAGACTTCAGAGCAAAGCCAATTCTCAGGACAAGCAGATGGAGTGTACGAGAAATAAAGAAGTTGTGGATGTGGGAAAGTTTGTTGCAGACAGAGTGTGCAATTCCACAGAGAACATGAGAAAGGCAGATAAGAAGGGGAGAGGAGAGGAACAGAAATTAGATTGGAGACATCGTGGTGTGACCTGCACGATTAGGATGAAAGCTGATGTGGAGGACCAGGATTGGGATTGATATCCCCAGCAGAGAGCAAGAGAAGGAGCAATAGAGTACGGAGAAGAGTAGGAGAGGCATGATAACATTGACTGAGACATGTACTCAGACAGAATGGAGATGGATGAGAGCTGAGAAGAAGGGAGAAGACAAAAAAGGGATGGTGAGTTGATGAAAGCAGAAGGTGGGCAATGTGTTCCTGCAGTTTACAGTGGTTTCAGATGGAGAAAGAGATTAGGAAGGGAAAGTACCAAGAAGAGGGAACTGTACTGGAGCCATAGGAAATAGCAGAGAGAAAATATAAACAGTTTAGAGAAGATGCTTCGGTGTGCAGCACCTGGAGCGAAGGCCCTGGGTGGATCGGGATGGACCTGGGAGTCACCCCGGACTAGGCTGTGAGGGTATGCAGATGGGCTGCAAGTCCTCCTAAGCACCTGAAATGCAGCTGGTGGGAGTGCAGAGTACCTGGAGCGAAGGCCCTGGGTGGAGTGAGGTGGACCTGGGATTCACCTCAGACTAGACTGTTAGAATATGCAGATGGGCTGCACGTTTTCCACAGCATCTGAAAGGCAGCTGGTGGGAACATGTGGCACCTGAAGGGATGGCCCTGGGAGTCACCCAGCCTAGGCTGTGAGGATATGCAGATGGGCTGCAAGTCCTCCACAGCACCTTGAAGGCTGCTGGTGGGAGCGTGCAGCAGCTGGAGTGAAGGCCCTGGGTAGATCGGGGTGGATCTGGGAGTCACCCCCCACCTAGGCTATGAGGATATACAGATGGGCTGCAAGTCCTCCACATTGACCTTCAGACATGCCAAGCAGAATGTCTTTCTCTTTGCCTGAATTGTCCAAAGTATGAATGTTGAAATCTTGTTGTTTGAACTTTCAAGGAAGGCTTAGGTGTGGGCTCCAATATGTATTGATTTGTTTTGCAGATAGTCCGTGTTAACGCAGTATTCTTCACAAACACCATATTTTAAAGGCATCGGTTTTTTTTTATCTTCCTTTTATTCTTCACTATCCAATGTTTGCATTCATATGATACTTTTAAAAATAACACAGCGTGGACAAGTTGAATGTTTGTATGCAGAGAGACATGTGTTCTGTTGAAGATCTTTTTAAGGACCTGCATATGTCATTGGATTTCTTGTCAAGTTTGGTTCATTATTGATTATTGATCCAAAAGGTTGAAGTTGTCTACTTTTTCTGTTCTCCATCATGGATGAAATTAGTGAGTTTTGCCAGTTGTTAGATCTTTGTCGTTTTCACATTGATGCAAGGCCATTTTAAAACTGTTTCTTGATCTTGATAAGCTGATGTTTCAGATTGTCTTCAATTTCATCGTAATTTGGTATTGTCAGCAAAATATTGATGAGTCTTCCACCAATTTTCACACCTTGGATTTCTTCATATAGCCTTGCTTCTGATGATTTGTTCTACTTATAAATTGAACAGTGAAAAGTATGCAGCCTTGTACACCTTTGCCGATTTTTAAGCCATTCTGTTTCTCCTTGTTTAGTTCAAACTGTCGCTTCTTGATAAATGTAAAGGTTGTGCATGAGAACTATCAGGTGTTCTAGTATACCCGTGTTTCTTAATTTGACCCGGACTTTTTCATGATTTATGCAGTTCTCAGTAGCGCTCTGTTTACTGTTAGATATTTCAGAAGCTCTAAGTTAGTCTTTTCTTTTTTTTTCTTTCCTAGGTCCAGAACATTTTTCAGAATTTTTAAACTTAGTAAAGGATCAGAACTTGTACACTGAAGCCCTGAAACTTTGCCTCATTGGTACCCAGGAATATAAGGTGCGTGAAGTGTTGTGTTTACTGGCTTTCTGTCACTATTTTAACCATGTGGTATCATAGATTGTGTGCCCTTTAACAGTTTGTAGCTAACCTGACTGGGGGAAGGAGTGTAACAAAGAGTGAAACTCTTACAATAAGAATTTAACTTACCATGCAAAATAGCAAATCTGATATCAGCTATGAAACTCCATACAAGATAGTGACATTAACCTCAAAGATCTCACCAGTGAATGACTTCTAGTACAGCATACCACTAAAATTATGGCTTCTACCAAGCATGCATCTTCATTCTACACGCTTCTTTGTTCCTCTTATCAGAACAGCTGTATTGGTACTCAAAAAAAGTCTGGGAATATGACCTAGATGACATATTATCTGACCAACTTTGGTCTCAATTTTGGCTAAAAGGGCCTTGTTCCTCTTTGGGTTACTAAGGCAGAAAATTTTTATACTTTCATTATCATCATTCATTATGGATTCCAGTAGAATCATTTAGATCTGGAGCTGTAATGACAGACTTTGTTGGACTTGCTCAAAACAAAAATAGTTTTCAACACATTTGAAAGTGCCAAGTTTCAGTTGTCTGATCAGATGTATGGAAGAAAATTGATATTCTACATATTTACATATTTTAAAGTTCTAATACGGAAATCCTTAGTTCTTCCATTTAATCTGTCTAATGATAGTCATCCTTTTGATTATTTATTTTAATTGCTTTAAAATTATATCATAGAAAGATAACTTCTTCCCCTATTTATTACTATAGTGGAACTGGTTAACCCATTTTAGAAAATAACATATTAGAAATTAAATATCCGACTCGTATTTTGTTCAAAAATAGAAAAAGCTGGTTGTTTACGTTTTGTCATTCTTGCAGTAATTCCTGTATTATATATATATACTAGTAAAACAGGCCCTTTTCTGGAACGAATGAAACGGGCGCTAGCAAGGTTTTCCTGGGAGTGTGTATGTTTGAGAGAGAGAGAGCCAGAGTGAATGTGCGGGTGTGTGAAAGAGTGAGACTGTCTGTTTGACAGTGTGTGTGTGAGAATGAGAGTGTGTGACAGGGCCCCCTCCCCTGTTCCTAATGCCCCTCACCCCGTTCCCTCCTTTTCCTCCTCCTTCTCACTCTTTGGGTTCCTTAAGGCTTTCAAAAGTCTATGTACCCCCGTGGCCCTAACGCCCAGTATTCGGATACCCCACCGCTTTCCTACTCACCCCTCCCCCAAGATGTAATACTTTAACGTCCTTCATTTAAAAAAAAAAGTGTCCTAGCTACCCTGTGTACAAATGCCGGGCATTCAGATTGTGTTCCTCTCGTAAATTTTCATTTCTTTCATTCATTCAGAACTTGCCCCCCCCCCCCCCCCCCGAACACTTTTGGTTCCTCATTCATTCAGAACTTGCCCCCCCCCCCCCCCCCCCCCCCGAACACTTTTGGTTCCTTCAGTCTTTTAAAACTCTCCTATGTACCCTGTGTGCTAATGGCCAGCATTGAGATTGTTTTCCTGTCCCAAATGTTCATGTCTTTCAGTTGTTCAGAACTCCCCCCCCCCCCCCCATTTAACACTTTCGGTTCCTTCAGTCTTTTAAAACTCTCCTATCAACCCTGTGTCCTAATGGCCAGCACTCAGATTGTTTTGCTTTGCCAAATTGTCTGTCACTGATGTCACTGAGGTCAGTGCGTGCCTGCCTAGCAGACCACTTCCGGCAGGCATGGTCCCAAGCACATCCTGTTGGAGGTGAGAATTATTATATAGGATATATATATAATCTCCCTAGTTTGTTTATTTTTGAGAAAAAATAGCATTACAAAAGCAAACAGCTAGACTGAAGAGGTTAAAATCAGTTTCACTTTTAAATTCAAATCTTTTTTTTTTTTTATTTGTGGGAGAAAATAAATACAGAAACAAAAAAGATTTGAACTGAAGAGTGAAACTGATTTTAACCTCTTCAGTCCAGCTCTATCCCTGAGGTTGCGGATTATAATACCACTGGGAGGTAGCATGTGCTTATCTTTCCCTGTGCTGCTGGGTGAGGATGAGGTAACCCAGAGCAGGATAGAAGTGATACAGTCACCAAGAAGACCTGAAATTACTTCTAAACTAGTTAGCTCACAAGCTGTGCATATTATTTTTATATTGCCAATGAACAGACATCAATTTTAATTTTATTATGGGCGTAGTGAGCAGGGGAATCAAGCTTTTAAAGTTTTGAACAGTAGGAATTTCAGTTACTTTATATATGTTATTCTTTCATAGAATGTCAGCATACTGTATGGAGAATATTTGAGTGAGAAGCAGGATTATGAACTAGCAGGGCTCATCTTTGCTCGCTGTGGTGACTTTGAGAAGGCTCTCAAAGCCTTCTTGACATGTAACAATTGGCAGCAGGTTCTCTGCATGGCAGCTCAGCTTGAGTATTCTGGAAATGAAATATCCACCCTTGCCAGGAACATGGCAGGTAAGTGATAAAATGAGCACATGAGCTCCCTGTAATACAGTGCTGCTTATTCTTCCACCCCGACCTCTGATTGCAGTGATCTATACAGTGTATAAACAGTAAATTCTTTATCATCCCACGCGAACAGGCCAGATGCTTCGGTTTGTGCTTTCCTACCCTAGAGACTGAGAACCGCTGAGCTGTGATGTCTTAACTTAAGAACTAGAGAATGACACGGGGACAGGGACACAGCCCGTGGGGACAGGACAGAGCCAACTACTACTTAACATTTCTAGAGCGCTACTAGGGTTATGCAGCGCTGTACAGTTTAACAAAGAAGGACAGTCCCTGCTCGAATGAGCTTACAATCTAAAGGACGAAATGTCAAGTTGGGGCAGTCAAGATTTCCTGAATAGAGGTGTAGTGGTTAGGTGCCGAAGGCGACATTGAAGAGGTGGGCTTTGAGCAAGGATTTGAAGATAGGCAGGGAGGGGGCCTGGTGTATGGGCTCATGGAGTTTATTCCAAGCATGGGGTGAGACGAGGCAGAAAGGGCGGAGCCTGGAGTTGGCGGTGGTGGAGAAGGGTACTGAGAGGAGGGATTTGTCTTGAGAGCGGAGGTTACCCTATCGGACCGACCGTTCACTTGTCTATTAGATTGTAAGCTCTTTGAGCAGGGACTGTCTCTCTTTGTTAAATTGTACAGCGCTGCGTAACCCTAGTAGCGCTCTAGAAATGTTAAGTAGTAGTAGTAGTAGGATCGTAAGGGGAGATGAGGGTAGAGAGGTAAGGAGACGGAGATGGGGACAGAGCTTGTGGGAATGGGGACACAAACTTTGTCCCTGTGTCAATTTCTACTTTGAAGCCTGTTAATTGAACTGGACTGTTTATGTTTGAGTGATGCAGACAATGATATTTTGATTTTTTGGAAAAACAAGCAAACATGCTGGCCACAACTAACAACATTTGCATGAGGGATCCTGTACATTCCTGCTAAAAAGACATTTTCTATTGCAGGAATGACTGTGGAAGACAGGAGAGCTAGACTGAATCCTGAAATTGTTGATGACTTCTTCATCAACAGATTAAAAAATCTTAACAGTGCTTCATAGGGCATATTTCTCCCCCACTAGGGCATACAGAACGGGTTGTATTTTGTACCCTTGGACATTTTAACAAGGTGGATTAGGATTCCTTGGGGTAGTAGGTCAGCTATTGTTGGGGTTGGAAGGGTGGGGGGTGTTGTTATGCTCATTGTTGTTTTCTATTTGTGATTTATAAACAGTTGCACAGCTTATTGTTCCTTTTTATACTTTAATAAAAAGATTTAAATATAAAAGTGTTCGAGGCTTCTGCAGATGAAGACAGAGCCCATGTGGATGGGACAGGGATGGAGACAGAACCTGCAAGGATGGGGTGGGGACAGAGACAGAACCCATGGGGACGGGACTGTCATTCTCTATTAGGAACCTCTGGCCATTGAGTATCTTTCAGTCTCCAGCCATTTCCTTGGTCAGTCATATTATTTTTAAAAAATGGCAGCAGGAGGGTTTTCTGACTTTCTAAAAAAATTTAGAATCTGAGGTACCCTGGTCCCCCTCCCTTCCCCAGACCTTTTCCTTGGGAAAACCTTGAGGACCTGATCTTAATTGCTGCTCAAGACTGGTTAATTTTATCAGTACTTTATTTACTCACTATGGTTTACCTGGAAAAAATTTAATTTAAAAAAGGCTGCTTCGGAAAGACTTTTATTTTTTTGACTCCATTGATTTTCTTTGTCAGTCTACCCTCTCGCAGGATCATTGGTGTGTTTTTACTCTGACTGCGCTGCTGGGTAAAAACAAGTGTTATTCAGCTTGTGGGGCACAGGTTGGTTACAGCGGTGGCATGCTGCTTATTATTATTATTATTATTATTATTATTATTATTATTATTGGGGTTGATTAACTATCTTTATGAAGAGACTCACCCAAGGCAGTGTATAGCAGTTTAACATAAAACTTACAATTTTGTTAACAGCTTAACAATAGTAAACTAACTGAATATAAGCATAAATACAATCAATGAGGTAAACTTGGAAATGGCAAATTGAAATTTAGTAATAGGACTAACATGATACAGTATCAAAAATATACACATTTAACAACACTATAGAAATATCATATAACAGAAATATGAGAAATGTCAGTACAATATAAATGATACCATAATAGACAGCATTGAAGAAAGTTTCAAGTTTTATTCAGGATTTACCATCCCACCCATCAAGAAACATATCTAGGAGACTTACAGTCTAAAAATGTTTGAGGAAAAGGACAATAACAAAATATTCAAATAAAACAGGCATAATACGATGTCAGCATAAAACCAAACATTCAAATAAGAGATATTATGCCGTTCATAAAATACAACAAAACAGCTTACTATATAGCCAAAGGGGCCAGGTGCAGATACATTGGCGGGGTCAATATGTGTAGTACAAATGTCAAAGGGGATAGATGGGTGGCTAAATTGAAGGTAAATTATATGCACAATTAAGTAAGATACAAGGGACTTGTTTAAGTTACAGGGTGTGCAGCAAGTTAGTCCAGGTGCCGAGGTTAGTCCATCTGCTTCATTGAAGCAGTGGTAGTCTTGAGTTAGATATAGTTCCTCTGGGAGCAAGTTACAGAGTGTGGGGGCTACACCTGAGAAGGCTCACTGGTGGATGTTGTCATTCAATTTCTTTTGACAGGAGTACAGATAATGATGCTCCTTGAGAGGACCTTACTGGTCTCAAAGGTGTGTAGATGTCTAACTTATTCTTTAAGTATTCCAGCCCATTTTGTAAGGAGTTGGTTTCTTTTCTCTGTGTTGGATAAGCAGCAGTGATTGCTGCCAGAGACAAGCCTCTTCAGTTTTCTCCTTCCCCACTGGCAGTGTTGGATCCTTCTCTTGTAGGTAGGTCCCAGGACTTAGGTTTTTTTCTAAAATTCTCATCTGAATTAATTCTCTTGTGCAGGGCATTTTGTATGGGCAGAGATTTGCCCTCTGGTTTTTGCTTTACCTAATGTCCCTGCTTCTCCTAATGTAGTTAAGTGGCCAGGTTGGAAAAGATAGATCAAGATGATAAACTGTATAATTTCTGGAGCACAGGAGGAGCTAGATTTAAATTTGGCAGAGCAGAAGTTGGGGCTAGAGGAAGATGTCTCTGAGGGGGTTGAAGTTCCATTGGAAGAGGATCCTTCTGTGCTCCATATTTGTGGTAAAGAGGATTTGGCTACTGAAATTTTCCCAGGTTTTCTCCACTCTTAAGATTTTGGTGGGACTGGGTAAATGTAACATTGGGACACGTTAGAGAGGTACAATTCCTTGATGAAATCAAAGACAGCTTTATGGAGCAGCTGGTTCAGGAGCCGACGAGAGAAGGAAAAATTCTAGACTTGGTCCTTAGTGAAGCACATGATCTAGTGCGGGACGTTATTGTACTGGGGCCACTTGATAACAGTGATCATAATATGATCAGTTTTGATATCAACCTTGAAGTAACTATACATAGGAAGTCAAATACGATACAAATGTGGGATACAAATGCAATAAATAAAAAATAAATAAATACGTTAGCGTTTAACTTTAAAAAAGGAGACTATGATAGAATGAGAAGAACGGTAAAAAAAAACTTAGAGGGGCAACTGAGAGGGTAAAAACTGTACAACAGGCGTGGATGCTGTTCAAAAGTACCATCCTAGAGGCCCAGGCCAAACATATTCTGTGAATTACAAAAGAAAGACAGAAGTCCAAAAGACAGCCGGCGTGGTTGAAAAGTGAGGTGAAGGAAGCTATTAGGGCTAAAAGAAACGCCTTCAGAAAATGGAAGAAGGAACCGTCTGAAAATAACAAGAAGCAACATAATCAAGATGGCGGCTGACTAACGGGCTAATGAACTGCTAGCTCCTGATAATATTACCGCGGAGCTCACCATTGTTCAGTTGCCTGTTGGCTGAGTGATGGCCCGAGTTTGGTCGCGCCGGCTTTCCTTGATGCTGCGGGGTCCTGGTGCCACTCCTTTTTGCCAGTTTTGGTGTGGCGGTTCGTGCAGTCATCTTAGTCGCGATGTCCCTGCTTGTGTGGCCTGCTCTGCTGATCTTGAGGGCCCTCAGGAAATTCGTCGGCGTCCGGCTTTGGATCATCTGCTCATCGGGCTTGTGCTTGTTTCAGTCCGGGGTGCCGTGGTCTGCTGTATGTCTGCTGCGGCTGCCTCTTTCCCGATCTTGATTGCCTTTGCTGTCCTGGCTCGGAGGGTCCCGACAGTTGGAGCTGTGGAGGAGGACTGTTCGATTCTCCATCTTGAAATCTGCGCCATTGGTCTACAGTTTTCATTGGCTTCTTGTGATCATAGCCTCTCTCCTGGCTGCCTGCTGTTGCTGCTTTCCCCAGTGCCTGTCCGAGGATCGTCTTGCCAGAACTTGCTCCAGCCCCTCTGTCTGATCTGGATCTCCATCGTCCCCATTGGCCCACCAGGACTTTCGCCGTTCATCTTTGCTTCCCTTACCCTTCCCTCCTTATCCTTCTTATCTTGTTCTCCCGCTCTAACTACTGTAATGTAACTGTTATGTATTTATTTAATTGGTTCTTTGTAAGCTGCTTTGGGACTGCAACACTGTGGCAAAAGGCAGGGTATAAATGTACTGAAATAAATAAATAAGGAGTGTCAAAACAAATGCAAGGCACAGATAAAGAAGGCCAAGAGGGATTACAAAAAAATGAAAGCATTAGAGGCAAAAAAAACATAGTAAAAATTTTTTTTCGGTATATTAAAAGCAGGAAGCAGGCAAGAGAATCGGTTGAGCCGCTGGATGACCGAGGGGTAAAAGGGGCGATCAAGGATGACAAAGATGTAGCGGAGAGATTGAATGAATTCTTTGCTTCAGTCTTCACCGAGGAAGATTTGGGTGGGATACCAGTATCGGAAATGGTATTTCAAGCGGACGAGTCAGAGAAACTTACTGAATTCACATTAAACCTGGAGGACGTAATGGAGCAGTTCAGCAAACTGAAGAGTAGCAAATCTCCTGAACCAGATGGTAAACATTCTAGAGTACTGATAGAACTGAAAAATGAGCTTGCGGAGCTTCTGTTAGTGATATGTAATTTATCCTTAAAATCGAGCGTGGTACCGGAAGATTGGAGGGTGGCCATTGTAATGCCGATTTTTTAAAAAGTTTCCAGGGGAGATCCAGGAAATTATAGACCGGTGAGTCTGACATCGGTGCCGGGGAAAATGGTAGAGGCTATTATTAAAAACAAAATTACAGAGCACATCCGAGGACATGGATTACTGAGACCAAGACAGCACGGCTTTTGTGTGGGGAAACCTTGCCTGACCAATTTACTTCAATTCTTTGAAGGAGTAAACAAACATGTGGACAAAGGGGGGGGGGGGGGGGGGGTTGGTTGATATTGTGTATCTGGATTTTCAAAAGGCATTTGATAAGGTACCTCATGAAAGGCTACAGAGGAAATTGGAGGGTCATGGGATAGGAGGAAATGTCCTATTGTGGATTAAAAACAGGTGGAAGGATAGGAAACAGAGAGTGGGGTTAAATGGGCAGTATTCACAATGGAGAAGGGTAGTTATTGGAGTTCCTCAGGGGTCAGTGCTAGGACCGCTGCTTTTTAATATATTTATAAATGATTTAGAGATGGGAGTAACCAGCAAGGTAATTAAATTTGCTGATGACACAAAGTTATTCAAAGTCGTTAACTCGCAACAGGATTGTGAAAAATTACAGAAGGACCTTACGAGACTGGGCAGCTAAATGGCAGATGATGTTTAATGTGAACAAGTGCAAGGTGATGCATGTGGGAAAAAGGAACCCGAATTATAACTACATCATGCAAGTTTCCACGTTAGGAGTTACGGCCCAAGAAAGGGATCTGGGTGTCGTCAATGATAATACACTGAAACCTTCTGCTCAGTGTGCTGCTGTGGCTAGGAAAGTGAATAGAATGTTGGGTATTATTAGGAAAGGTATGGAGAACAGATGCGAGGATGTTATAATGCCGTTGTATCGCTCCATGGTGCGACCGCACCTTGAGTATTGTGTTCAGTTCTGGTCGCCGCATCTCAAGAAAGATATAGTAGAACTGGAAAAGGTGCAGCGAAGGGTGACAAAAATGATAGCGGGGATGGGACGACTTCCCTATGAAGAAAGACTAAGGAGGCTAGGGCTTTTCAGCTTGGAGAAGAGATGGCTGAGGGGAGACATGATAGAGTGGAGTGGAACAGGTAGAACAGGTGGATGTGAAGCGTCTGTTCACGCTTTCCAAAAATACTAGGACTAGGAGGCATGCGATGAAACTACAGTGTAGTAAATTTAAAACAAATCGGAGAAAATGTTTCTTCACCCAACGCATAATTAAACTCTAGAATTCGTTGCCGGAGAACGTAGTGAAGGCGGTTAGCTTGTCAGAGTGTAAAAAGGGGTTGGACGGTTTCCTAAAGGACAAGTCCATAGACCGCTACTAAATGGACTTGGGAAAAATCCACAATTTCGGGA
This sequence comes from Microcaecilia unicolor, assembly GCF_901765095.1. NCBI lineage: Eukaryota > Metazoa > Chordata > Amphibia > Gymnophiona > Siphonopidae > Microcaecilia > Microcaecilia unicolor. Next base: position 322,810,676 of record NC_044032.1, on the reverse strand, counting down.
ATAACTTGTATAAAATGTTTGTACGTTTGGGTATCTTGCCAGGTGCCCTTGACCTGGATTGGCCGCTGCTGGTGACAGGATTCTGGGCTCGATGAACCTTTGGTCTTTTCCCAGTATGGCATTACTTATATACTTATGGTGGATAAAGCCCAGTTCTGGTTTCCAGGACCCTTTTTTAGTTAATTTGTGTGATAATGTGAATGAGGGCAGACCCTGGAGCCAAGATAAATCAGAGCCACACAGCAGGTGAAGTTGGACAAAATATTTTATTGACGGTATCAGGTAGGGGTCCTCTTCAATTCACAGGTGGCGAAGAAAAGTGAATACAAAACTAGTCATTTCGTACAAGTGTGTCTTCTGTGGCCTGCTTCTGCAGGGCCACAGCATGTGACATACACTGCTGGGCTCTGGTCTGGCTCCTCAAGAGTTATCAGCGCAATCATTAGCAGTTCACTGAGTCCAGCCAGTGACTGCTGCACAGTTCATTTATCTGAGCAAGAAGACAGGGGCCTGTTTACAACTAAGTTGCTTTGGAGTGACCCTGTTACACTTGTTTTGATGTTTTATTTAGAAAACCTTTTGTGTGTTAACGGCGCAGTCACTCTGCCCCTGATGCAGCCCATTGATAGGGCGAAACATGATTCACATTGGGCTTATGTAAGAATATTGTTGTTGAACTAAAGTGCTTTAACAGTTATTATTGTTGAATTAAAGTGCATTTTTGAACTGCGGTTACAGTTCCATATATACGTGGTTGAGGCAGATGGAGTTGGGCGTCACTGCTTCCCTCTGGGCCTCCTTAAAACTTTGTTCTCAGAGCTTTTATACTTCCTATTTCTAGCTGCCCTGGCTCCATCCCTCCCATGTCACGTCCTCCTTCAACATTTAGTATTATTAACTCTCCATCCACACTAGATTTTCTTCTGCTTTATCACCCTCCACCTTTTTCGTCACATCCATTCATCTTTTGCAAACAGTGATTACAGATTTCTGTCTTCATTCATCTTGCCCAATCGTTCTGGGAGACTTCAATCTGCATCTGGATACCCCAACTGCACCTTTTTGCCAGGAGCTTCTAGATTATTTACTGACCTACAACTTAATACATCTCCAATCCTACTCACAAAAGAAGGGCACACTTTAGACCTGATCCTAACTATTCCAGACACATTAGCTACAATTTCAGTTTCAGCAGTATTTCCTCTACCATGGTCAGATCATTCACTTATTCTTTTTAGCTATCATATCCAGATTACACCCACTGCCCCATTACCTAAACACACATTTTTCGCGACAACGAATTTTAAGCCTACATCACTTCTATCTGGCTGTACACTATCCCTAGATTACTTTCATGAGCACTATTTGACCAACCAAGATTTGAAACATTGAACTATCCTCAGCACTTGATATAGTAGCACCATTACAAAACCGTACATTATCTTCTCACTATAATATACATAACCCTAGGTACACATATGACCTTCAGAGTCGCAAAAAAGAACTTTGCCAGGCAGAAAGGCTGCAGTCGCCCATCGTCTATCTATCCATAGGCGCCGACTCCGTGGGTGCTGTGGGTGCTCGAGCACCCCCAATATTTTCAAACCTGCCCTCCTTGCTTTCCTGCCGCTCAGTCAGCGCTTAAAACTCATTTTACCTGACTGAACAGCAGTGAAAGAAGCAGAGTACAGCCGGCTCCGTCTTCAGCATTCTTTTTCCCTCTCAGCTGTGGTCCCGCCTTCATTTCCTGTTTACGCAAGGGCGGGACCACACCTGAGAGGGAAGGAGAAAGCTGAAGACGGAGCCGGCTGTACTCTGCTTCTTTCACTGTCGTTCAGTCAGGCAAAATGAGTTTTAAGAGGTAGGGCAGGGAAGAGGGGAGAAATCGCTGAACATGGATGCAGGGCAGGGAAGAGGGGAGAAATCGCTGAACATGGATGCAGGGGTGGGCAGGGAAGACGGGAGAAATTGCTGAACATGGATGCAGGGAAGAGGGGAGAAATCACTGAACATGGATGCAGGGGAGGGCAGGGAAAAGGGGAGAAATCACTGAACATGGATGCAGGGGAGGGCAGGGGGCAAGGAAGAAGGGAGAAATCACTGAACATGGATGCAGGGGAGGGCAGGGGGCAGGGAAGAAGGGAGAAATCGCTGAACATGGATGCAGGGCAGGGGGCAGGGAAGAGGGGAGAAATCGCTGAACATGGATGCAGGGGGGCAGGGAAGAGGGGAGAAATCACTGAACATGGATGCAGGGGGCAGGGAAGACGGGAGAAATCACTGAACATGGATGCAGGGGGCAGGGAAGAGGGGAGAAATCACTGAACATGGATGCAGGGGAAGGCAGGGAAGAGGGGAGAAATTGCTGAACATGTATGCAGGGCAGGGAAGAGGGGAGAAATCGCTGAACATGGATGCAGGGGGCAGGGAAGAGGGGAGAAATCGCTGAACATGGATGCAGGGCAGGGAAGAGGGGAGAAATTGCTGAACATAGATGCAGGGCAGGGGAGAGAGGAGAGTTGCTGGACATGGATGGAGGGGTGGGCAGGGGAGAGATGAGAGTTGCTGTACATGGATGCAGGGGGCAGGAGAAATGCTGGACATGGATGGAAGAGAGGAAAGACAGGAAGGAGATGCACATGGACGGAGGGGAGGGGAGAGAGGAGAAATGCTGGACATGGAGTGGAGGAAAGACAGGAAGTAGATGCACATGGAGGGGAGAGGAGAAATGCTGGAAATGGATGGAGGGAAGGGAGGACAGGAGGAAATGTACATGGATGGCAGGGAGAGAGGAGAAATGCTGGACATGGAGGGGAGACAGGAGGAGATGCACATGGATGGAGGGAGAGAGGAAAAATGCTGGACATGGATGGAGGGGAGGGAAGAGAGGAAGTGAGATGAACATGGATGGAGGGGTGGAGAGAGAGGAAAAATGGTGGACAAGGATGGAGGAGAGGGAAGAGAGAGAAAGGAGTTGCATATGGATGGAGGGGAGTGAAGAAAGAGGAAGGAGATGCATACTGACAGAGATGAGGGAAAGGGAAAAGAGGAGAAAAACTACACATGGATGGAGAACATAGACGCTGGATGGAAAGAGGGAAGAGAGGGGGCAGACGCTGGATGGAAAGGAGAGAAAGAGGGGTCAGATGCTGGATGGAAAGGGGGAAGAGAGGGGCAGATGCTGGAAGGAAAGGGGGAGAGAAGGGGTAGACGCTGGATGGAAAGGGGGGAAAGTTAAAGATCGAGGAAAGAAGAAGCAAGAGACTGGGACCAACACAATTAGACACAGTAAACGGCCAGACCACAAAGGTAGGAAAAATTAATTTTATTTTTAGTTTAGGATAAAGTAGTGGGTAGCTGTGTTAAAAAGTACAGAAAATGGAAGTAAGGTGAAATGTTTACTGGAATAATTTTAATACATTTTTGACTAATGTTTGTGTCAGGTTCTCAGGTTCAGAGCCCGCGGGGCTGGGCTCTGGAGCAAACGTGAGCCCTTGGGCTGCTGACGAGGAGTGACAGCAGCAGGCAAAACCCACCAATCAACACTGGGCAAACACACCGGCACCGGCAGGGACTGCAGGCACCGCCCAGCGAGCCGGAACACACAGACTGGAATCCTGGACTGGAATTCCCCGGACTGGAGGACACAGGACTGGAACCCCCTGGACTGGAACACATGGACTGGAATCCCCCGGACTAGAGGACACAGGACTGGAACACACACCGGACCGGAACACACTGGACTGGAGCGCACCAGACTGGAGCACACCGGACTGGTCCACACAGCTTCACCTGCACTTAGCTACTAAGCCCCCCAGGAGTTGAGCTCCTGGGTTCGAGTAGCCGGCAGGACTTACTGGATACCGGATGACACAGGGACCAGGACTGGAAACAGAAGTGCTCCTAAACCTAAACTGATCTACGTGCTCCCAAGCCCTAAACCAGCAGGAGTGTTCATAACAGTAAACTGACAAAAGGACTTCCTAAGCCCTATACTAAACAGGAGCTCCTAAGCCCTGCTCAAGAAAGGGACTTCCTAAGCCCTAAACTAACAGAGCAGGGAACTAAACACAAAGCTAACACAGGTGCTACTAAGCACCAAGCTACAAGCAGAGCTCTACACTAACAAGCTAAACACAAAACTAACAAGCTACCTAAGCACTGCTCTAGCAAGCTAGAAACAAAACTAACATGGTGCTTCCTAAGCACTACTCTGGCAAGCAACCAGAAGAGCTCCTAGCACTAAAAGGGAAGACAGGGGAGCCACAAGGAAAAAGCAGGGAAGCTAACACATAAGCCAAAAGTGATTCTAAAATCACCAAACACCAACAGCAAAGACTGCAATGCTCCCAATAGCACAAACACCAAAAGTACTTCTAACAGCAAACTCTGCAGTGTTCCTAACAACACCAAACCCTGAAGTACTTCTATCAGCAACAGAGCTTCCAAAGCCCTACACACAGCAATGCTTCCAAAACCAAGAGGGAAAAGCAGGGATGCTAAACACACAGACACCAGTGCACACTGCACTAACACTAACCTGGCCCTTAGCAAAAGCAAGCAGGGAAACTAGACACAAAGTCAGAAGTGCACACTGCACCACCCTACCTAAAGCAAACACCACTGTTGCCAAGGCCCTGAAGGAAACAACACCACTTCCTTATCAAGGCCCTCCCTGATGATGTCACACTCCCTAGATCTAGGCAAAAGCACACTGACCCAGAGAGCACACTGAAACCCAGAGAGGCCCAACCCACACCAATGCAGCACCGTGAAACACTTGAAACCAGTACACCCAAAGAGAGGTAGGGCAACACACACAGGTGCAGTATAGTGAAACAATTAGAGCCATGCTGCTGGAAGCTGCCAGCACAGAGAGACACAGCCAGCTCAGACAGGACAGACAAAAGAAACAGAAGCCAGCTAAGAAGCTGACCCCCAGGAAAGAGGTAAGTTTGAGAGGGGTTCTGACCCCAATCATAACAGCACCCTCCCCCTCAAGGCTCCCGTGTCCACACGGGAGCTCCAGGTCTCAAAAGACAATTTAGGTCTCCAAGGGTAGCTGTGATGAAATCTCCCAATGGGTTTCACAACATAAATCTGGACGGCTGGGCAGGAAGTAACAAGTACATCTGGAACTTGGAAACCAGAGTGGCTTTGGCCGCCACAAGGCTCTTTAGGACGGCTGCTAAGCAGGATCAGAGTCTTGGATGCAACAAGTGGAGTTCTATTCAACAGGAGCCATCTCCTGAAGGAGTCCACAACTTCCTTGACTTCCTGGCACTCCACTGTAGCAGCCAGAACTGGGCTAGAGCCCACACCCATTCTGGAATCTGAAGCCGGACAGGAACTCGAACAGGACTTCCGACTGGACCTTGACTCTTGGCTGGAGCTGGAACTCAGAAGGAGGTCAACATCTTGGTTGAAGTGGGAACTCAGAGTAGACTCAGCATCTTGCCTGAGACTGCAACCTGATCCGGCCTCAGCCTCTTGGCCGGAACTGCCACTCAATTCGGACTCAGCCTTTTGGCTGGACTCTGTACTCAGCGTAGACTCAGCATCTCAGCTGGCACGGGAACTCGCTCCGGACTCTGCAACTTGACCCGGACTCAGCATCTTGACCGGGACTGCAACTTGACCCGGACTCAGCATCTTGCCTGGAACTGGAACTCCAACTTGACCCGGACTCAGCATCTTGGCCGGGACTGCAACTTGACCTGGACTCAGCATCTTGCCTGGGACTGGAACTCCAACTTGACCCGGACTCAGCATCTTGACCGGGACGGCAACTCTCACCGGACTCAGCATCTTGGCCGGGACTGTAACTTGACCCGGATTCAGCATCTTGCCTGGGACTGTAACTCAATTCTGATTCGGCATCTCGGCTGAACTCTGCACTCGGTGCAGACTCAGCACTCATCGTGGACTCGTCATCTTGGCTGAGCTCTGCACTCGGTGTAGACTCAGCACTCATCGTGGACTCATTATCTTGGCTGGGCTCTGCACTCGGTGTAGATTCAGCACTCATCATGGACTCATCACTCGGTGTAGACTCAGCATCCCGGCTGGGACTGCAACTCGATCCAGACTCAGCATCTTGACTGGAACTGCAACTCGATCCAGACTCAGCATCTTGACTGGAACTACCACTCGCTCCAGACTCAGCATCTTGACTGGAACTGCAACTCGCTCCAGACTCAGCCTCTTGACTGGAACTGCAACTCGCTCCAGACTCAGCCTCTTGACTGGAACTGCAACTCGATCCAGACTCAGCCTCTTGACTGGAACTGCAACTCGATCCAGACTCAGCATCTTGACTGGAACTGCAACTCGATCCAGACTCAGCATCTTGGCAGGCAAAGCCCTTCAGGCTGGACTCAGAAGTTTGGCGGGAAAAATCAGGAAACCACCTTCTTTCAGCTTGGGCTTCAGGAGTATCCCGCAGGGATGGATCCGAGAGAAGCTGGAAGCAATAAAAGAAGAGCTTGGTAGAAGGGTCAATAGCAGAAACTGGGTTCTCTTCGAACCCAAGCCAGGAGACACGCCTTCTCTCCGCTGCAGCTTCAGGAGTATTCTTCAAGGCTGGATCAGACAAAAGTGCAACCCGGTAATCCTGGAGTGTCAGAAACGGATCCAGATCAAAAATGGGGTTGGAACTGGGATCCAAACTTGTAGTAGGAGGCTTGGTTTGAAGCGCCACTTGAACTGGACTCCGAGGCTTGTGTGGAGGCGCCATCTGGACTGGCACCGGAAGCTCGGTGAGAAGCCCCTCTCGGACTGGAATCGGAGGCTCAGCCAGCAGCGTCCCACGGACTGCACTCTGAAGCTTGAGTGAAAGTGCCACTTGAACTGGCATCGGAGGCTCGGTCAGAAGCATCCCTCGGACTGGACTCAGAGGCTTGAGTGGAAGCGCCACTTGAACTGGCATCGGAGGCTCAGTCAGAAGCGTCCCTCGGACTGGACTCTGAAGCTTGGCTGGACGTGCTGCTCGGACTGGATTCAGAGGCTTGTCTGGGCATGCTGCTTGAACGGGATTGGACCCCTGCTGGGCCCGGAGCGTGGAATTCCCAAGACGTCTCCTCTCAGCGACAGCTTCAGGAGTATCCCACAAAGCTGGATTCAAGACCAGGCTGCGGCGATATTCAGCGAGCGTGATAAAAGGGTCCATATCTGAAACTGGGTTTTCAGCTATTCCAAGCCACCGGACACGTTTTCTCTCAGCTGCCGCTTCAGGGGTCTTCAAAACAGGATGAGACAAAAGTTTCCCACGATACTGACGAAGAGTCATAGAAGGATCAAGCACAATGACGGAGCTGGACCCCAGCTGGGTCAGCTGGGCGGGGGTTCTTGCCGGGCTCATGGCCTTTACAATCTGTCAGGTTCTCAGGTTCAGAGCCCGCGGGGCCGGGCTCTGGAGCAAACGTGAGCCCTTGGGCTGCTGACGAGGAGTGACAGCAGCAGGCAAAACCCACCAATCAACACTGGGCAAACACACCGGCACCGGCAGGGACTGCAGGCACCGCCCAGTGAGCCGGAACACACAGACTGGAATCCTGGACTGGAATTCCCCGGACTGGAGAACACAGGACTGGAACCCCCTGGACTGGAACACATGGACTGGAATCGCCCGAACTGGAGGACACAGGACTGGAACACACACCGGACCGGAACACACTGGACTGGAGCGCACCAGACTGGAACACACCGGACCGGAACACACTGGACTGGAGCACACCGGACTGGTCCACACAGCTTCACCTGCACTTAGCTACTAAGCCCCCCAGGAGTTGAGCTCCTGGGTTCGACTACCCGGCAGGACTTATTGGATACCGCATGACACAGGGACCAGGACTGGAAACAGAAGTGCTCCTAAACCTAAACTGATCTACGTGCTCCCAAGCCCTAAACCAGCAGGAGTGTTCCTAACAGTAAACTGACAAAAGGACTTCCTAAGCCCTATACTAAACAGGAGCTCCTAAGCCCTGCTCAAGAAAGGGACTTCCTAAGCCCTAAACTAACAGAGCAGGGAACTAAACACAAAGCTAACACAGGTGCTACTAAGCACCAAGCTACAAGCAGAGCTCTACACTAACAAGCTAAACACAAAACTAACAAGCCACCTAAGCACTGCTCTAGCAAGCTAGAAACAAAACTAACACGGTGCTTCCTAAGCACTACTCTGGCAAGCAACCAGAAGAGCTCCTGGCACTAAAAGGGAAGACAGGGGAGCCACAAGGAAAAAGCAGGGAAGCTAACACATAAGCCAAAAGTGATTCTAAAATCACCAAACACCAACAGCAAAGACTGCAATGCTCCCAATAGCACAAACACCAGAAGTACTTCTAACAGCAAACTCTGCAGTGTTCCTAACAACACCAAACCCTGAAGTACTTCTATCAGCAACAGAGCTTCCAAAGCCCTACACACAGCAATGCTTCCAAAACCAAGAGGGAAAAGCAGGAAAGCTAAACACACAGACACCAGTGCACACTGCACTAACACTAACCTGGCCCTTAGCAAAAGCAAGCAGGGAAACTAGACACAAAGTCAGAAGTGCACACTGCACCACCCTACCTAAAGCAAACACCACTGTTGCCAAGGCCCTGAAGGAAACAACACCACTTCCTTATCAAGGCCCTCCCTGATGATGTCACACTCCCTAGACCTAGGCAAAAGCACACTGACCCAGAGAGCACACTGAAACCCAGAGAGGCCCAACCCACACCAATGCAGCACCGTGAAACACTTGAAGCCAGTACACCCAAAGAGAGGTAGAGCAACTCAGGCAACACACACAGGTGCAGTATAGTGAAACAATTAGAGCCATGCTGCTGGAAGCTGCCAGCACAGAGAGACACAGCCAGCTCAGACAGGACAGACAAAAGAAACAGAAGCCAGCTAAGAAGCTGACCCCCAGGAAAGAGGTAAGTTTGAGAGGGGTTCTGACCCCAATCATAACAGTTTGGAGACCAAACCCTCCTTTCTTGTGTCAGAACAGAATACCATAACAGCAGTATACTGTCCTGACCTGAGGAAAGAGGTTTTGGCCTTTGAAACCTAATTGAAAAATGTATTTAGTCCACTAAAATGATATCATATTTTCCATTTTTTGTTTTATTTATTAACCTATAGTATAGTGATTGAAATATGTCAGTTTTTGAAATTTGCATCTCTTTATATTTGCACAGTACAGGGGTACTAAGGGGTGGGACTGTTCAGGGAAGAAGTCCTGGTGCAGGTTGCAGGCAGCTTATGAGTGGCGCTGCCACTACCCAGGTGAAGACTGCAGTAGACAGAATTTTAAGATATTCAGGGGGGGGGACGCACTGCCTGTAAAAAAAAAAAAAAATTTCAGCACCCCCAATCATTTTGAAAAGTTGGCTCCTATGACTCTATCAGTTTATAGAAGTACTGCACACACTTATAAACTTGCCATTTATAAAGCTAAAAGAAACTATTACTCCAACTTGATTGAGAAGGCACCAAACACCTCAATCCTTTATAAGACATTGAAGTCTTTGACCACCTTTCACTTTATGGAAGTCAATCTCCAACATCACAAGTATTAGCCACTCATTTCCTGCAAAAAATTGGTGCTCTGTAGGGTACTTCTCCTCCTACTTATCCCACCACAACTCCCCTCCCCAACTTCAAATACAGTCATGTTTCCAGTTAGTACCTTCAGCCATTTCAATATACAGTGGTGGAAATAAGTATTTGATCCCTTGCTGATTTTGTAAGTTTGCCCACTGACAAAGACATGAGCAGCCCATAATTGAAGGGTAGGTTATTGGTAACAGTGAGAGATAGCACATCACAAATTAAATCCGGAAAATCACATTGTGGAAAGTATATGAATTTATTTGCATTCTGCAGAGGGAAATAAGTATTTAATCCCTCTGGCAAACAAGACCTAATACTTGGTGGCAAAACCCTTGTTGGCAAGCACAGCGGTCAGACGTCTTCTGTAGTTGATGATGAGGTTTGCACACATGTCAGGAGGAATTTTGGTCCACTCCTCTTTGCAGATCATCTCTAAATCATTAAGAGTTCTGGGCTGTCGCTTGGCAACTCGCAGCTTCAGCTCCCTCCATAAGTTTTCAATGGGATTAAGGTCTGGTGACTGGCTAGGCCACTCCATGACCCTAATGTGCTTCTTCCTGAGCCACTCCTTTGTTGCCTTGGCTGTATGTTTTGGGTCATTGTCGTGCTGGAAGACCCAGCCACGACCCATTTTAAGGCCCTGGCGGAGGGAAGGAGGTTGTCACTCAGAATTGTACGGTACATGGCCCCATCCATTCTCCCATTGATGCGGTGAAGTAGTCCTGTGCCCTTAGCAGAGAAACACCCCCAAAACATAACATTTCCACCTCCATGCTTGACAGTGGGGACGGTGTTCTTTGGGTCATAGGCAGCATTTCTCTTCCTCCAAACACGGCGAGTTGAGTTCATGCCAAAGAGCTCAATTTTGTCTCATCTGACCACAGCACCTTCTCCCAATCACTCTCGGCATCATCCAGGTGTTCACTGGCAAACTTCAGACGGGCCGTCACATGTGCCTTCCGGAGCAGGGGGACCTTGCGGGCACTGCAGGATTGCAATCCGTTATGTCGTAATGTGTTACCAATGGTTTTCGTGGTGACAGTGGTCCCAGCTGCCTTGAGATCATTGACAAGTTCCCCCCTTGTAGTTGTAGGCTGATTTCTAACCTTCCTCATGATCAAGGATACCCCACGAGGTGAGATTTTGCGTGGAGCCCCAGATCTTTGTCGATTGACAGTCATTTTGTACTTCTTCCATTTTCTTACTATGGCACCAACAGTTGTCTCCTTCTCGCCCAGCGTCTTACTGATGGTTTTGTAGCCCATTCCAGCCTTGTGCAGGTGTATGATCTTGTCCCTGACATCCTTAGACAGCTCCTTGCTCTTGGCCATTTTGTAGAGGTTAGAGTCTGACTGATTCACTGAGTCTGTGGACAGGTGTCTTTCATACAGGTGACCATTGCCGACAGCTGTCTGTCATGCAGGTAACGAGTTGATTTGGAGCATCTACCTGGTCTGTAGGGGCCAGATCTCTTACTGGTTGGTGGGGGATCAAATACTTATCTCCCTCTGCAGAATGCAAATAAATTCATATACTTTCCACAATGTGATTTTCCGGATTTAATTTGTGATGTGCTATCTCTCACTGTTACCAATAACCTACCCTTCAATTATGGGCTGCTCATGTCTTTGTCAGTGGGCAAACTTACAAAATCAGCAAGGGATCAAATACTTATTTCCACCACTGTACCTTCAATAGCTAATTTGAGCCGTTTGATCACTTCTATGAGGACAACCACTGCACCTACCGACCCCATCCCAACTTCATTACTTAAACGCTCCTTGGATTCTTTATGACCATTTCTCCATGTTATGATCATCAAAAGCCTAACCTTAGGGCTCTTGCAGACTTCTGAAAGCTTGCTACCATTTGCCCAAAGGTCAAAGACTTGTCTGGTTCTACTGCAGATCCACACAGTTACAGGCCAATTGCAAATCTTCTGTTTACATCCAAAATCGTGGACGCTGTAGTACATGAACAGCTTCTTGACTTTATTTCTAAAACCTCATTCTTCACCCAAACCAAACAGCATTCCAGAACCACTACAGCACAGAAACTTCTCAGTTAGGCAGTGGCATAGCCAGACCTGAGATTTTGGGTGGGCCCAGAGCTAATATGGGTGGGCACGCACTGTCTATATAAGTATGAGTAGTGTCTCTTGAGATCCTATAAAATAATGCCTTAGAATTCACTTGATGATGGATTAAGTAGTCTGCCCAACAGCTGTCCTGCATCAGTATAACCACATACATACTTAATGGAAACATTGATATTTTTAAATATAATTACATTATCCCACAATCTCTCCACTGCAAAATGATATACACAAACTTGTGCAAAAACACACTCATATCCTTACTAAACCATAACAGCACTAATTCCAAGGACAGGATGAGCTACAACCTTATGCTTGAAAAGGCAGAACTGTAATTACACTAGGCTCTAAAACACCAATACACTACCTCATGAAAATAAAAAGCAAAACAAAAAGGGCTGCAAATACTACACGCTAGCAGAATACTGCACCTTGATCACACATGAAAAACACATGACACAACAGACATGACACAAAGAACTAGAAATAAAAAAATATGAAGGCAAAATACTGAACTGGAAAGTTAACTCAAGAAGTCAGACTCAGCATGCAGCAATACCAGAAAAATTGAAACTTACATGCAAAATATCACAGATGCACATTTCCAAAAGCTGACATATTCCAATTAATAAATTCTGAATAAAATACTTTTTTCTACCTTTGTTGTCTGATCTATTCGCTTTGGTCCCAGTGTCCTTCTGTTTTATGCAGTGTCTTCTTTCCATTTGATAGTTTTTCTCTCACCATGTCCACCATCCTCCTGTGTCCTTATGCGTCCTGTCTACCATCTGTAGCCCTGTCCCTATCCTTCCTCTAGTTTCAGTATCTGCCCTCAACGTGTTCCAAACCAGTCCTTAAACTCAGCAGTTTTCCCTCCATCCATATCCAGCATTTCTCCTCACTCCCCTCCATCCATGTGCATCTACTTCCTCTGTCTTCCCTCCCCTCCATCCATGTCCAGCATTTCTCCTCTCTCCCTTCCCCTCCATCCATGTGCATCTCCTTCCTTTGTCTTTCCTTCCCTCCATCCTTGTCCAACATTTCTCCTTTCTTCCCTGCCCTCCACTCCATCCATGTCCAGCATTTCTCCTCTCTTCCCTCCCCTCCATCCATGTGCACCTCCTTCCTGACTTCTCTCCCCTCCCTCCATCCATTCGTCCAGCAACTCTCCATTCTCCCCTGCCTTCTCCTCCATCCACCCATATCCAGCAAATGTCCTCTGTCCCCTGCCCCCTCCATTCATCCATCCATGTTCAACAATTCTCCTCCTTCCCCTGCCCTCCACTCCGTCCAGCAACTCTCCATTCTCCCCTGCCTTCTCCTCCATCCATCTCCAGCAAATTTCCTCTCTCCCCTTTCCCTTCCATCCATCCCTGTTGTCCAGCAATTCTCCTCTCTCCCCTGCCTGTTTCTGTCCATCCTCTTCCCTCTTCTATCCAGCGTCTCCCCCCCCTCTCTCCCCCTTCACAGCATCTCCCAGCCATCTGTAAAGAATGACAATGTGGATGCAGCAGCTCACAGGTTTGCTGTTTTTTTTTTTAACTAACGTCAGATTTATTGTTTTAAGCTACTGTTATCATGCAAGAAAAAGCCAAACCATTTATAATAGTACAAATAAGTCATCTTGAATTGTGTAAGTCAAATAATTGAAACAACCAAAATGTTTTTTTTACTTGTCCAGTGTTTTAAAAGCAATAGTGTTATATTATAATCTATATTCAAAATTATGTGTATATAATAGGCACTATTATCTGTATTTTTAAAGCAAAGTGGGGGAAAGGTTTGTCCATGGATCTTCATGACACATGCACGCAAACAATTCTGTTCTACAAAATTAAATATATAGCAACATGCTCACCCATCCACCTCAACCTGTTGCTATTCGTTTTAAAATCGGCTTTGTTTATTGTTTGAACTGCAAAAGTGAATCCTTCAAGCATTAGTAGCTTCCATTTTAAAAGCTTGATTGCTTTTTTGTGATTTTTCACGGAAGAGCAATGTTTTCCACCGATTTGCTCTCTCAAGGAGGAAAAGAAATACTTGCAGAAAAACAGAACCGTTAAAGCAGAGGGATATTTCAATATAAGGCCGTTTTCATTGCTCTTTTTGTAAATTACGGGGGTGGAATGTACATTAATAATCAGGCGAGACTGGCAATGTGTTCAGAATCAGAGCTTCTTTCGGAATGTAAAGCTCTCGATAGATCGACCTATATTGGGGGGGGGGGGGGGGGAGGAGAGTCTGTGCTATCTACTACAGAGGTGTCCTTCCTAAAATATATTTCTACGATAATAACAGATTGCATCCACGGTTCAGCTGAACCCCATTTAGAATCATTCTACTTGGAAAATTTTGGACAATAATAGTCCTTTTTTTTCTACTTGAAAGATTTAGAACTAGCTCTTATTTTAGTTCTAAAACAACACTGCCTCTGTTTCTCTAGTTGTATGGTTTTGTTTTACTTCTAAATCTAACAGTCTGCTTCTCTCCACTTTCTCCATTTAAGTGAACGGCGACGGCTGCGCGAGGGAGTGGAAACGATGATTTCAAATGTCTTCCTTACTTACAGTGGACGAGATAGGCTGGCTCACTTCCATTCCACTCCCGAAGTTGCAGGGACGAATGGGCGGGCAGGCGGCGGTAGTAAAAGCAACAAGGAGGCAGGTTCGACAATGTCCTTCACTTCCCTGCCCTCTCAGCGTCCCGCCTGCCCGAAAGGAAATGATGTCACAGGAAGGCGGGACGCAGAGGGCATGGAAGCGAAGGACGGAGTTGAACCTACCTCCTTGTTGCTTTTACTACCGCAGCGCTGCCCGCTCGTTCGTCGCTGCAACTTCGGGGTAAGGGTCACTGTTCCAGTCGTCGTTTGGGTGGGCCTGAGCCGAGATTGGGTGGGCTTGGGCCTATCCATGCCCACCCGTAGCTACGCCCCTGCAGTTAGGCTTCGTAACTTTTCTCTGCTAGGCTTCGTAACTTTTCTCTGCTACTGGCTTGATAAATGCAAATCATCTCTTCTTCTGTCATTAGATCTTTCAGCAGCTTTTGTTCTGGTCAACCACTCTATTCTATTACATCGTCTTCACTACATAGGTATCACTGATACAGTCTTAGACTGGTTTACCTCGTTTTTCACCAGTCGCACATATACTGTGTCCTTTAACAGTTCCACATCCAAGACATTTAATCCCAGAATAGGGGTCCCTCAAGGATCCTTTCTTTTACCAACACTTTTCAACATCTTTCTTGCTCAAACTCTAGGACTCACAATGTATGTATACGCTGACGATATCCAAATTCTCTTTCCCCTGGACTCTTTTTTTTTTTCCAGAAATTTTATTAAGTTTTTATGCAATATACACATAAAACTGGACTCTTGCTCCTCTCTAGAAGTTACTGCTCTGAACTATAAACTAACAATGATTATGGATTGGCTCCATGATAATCATCTGGTGTTAAACCCTTCAGAATCTAAATTTGTTCTTTTTTTAATAAACCCATAATTTGCCCATACCCAATTTGTTTTAAATGTACTACTCAGTAGCTTCTTTGCATGCCCCCCTAGCCCTACTATTTTTGGAAAGAGTAAACAAGCGATTAACATCTACCTGTTCCACTCCACTCGGTATTTTAGAAAGGTGAGGTCTCCAGAATTGTACACAGTACTCTGAATGGGGCCTCACCAGAGACTTATATGGAGGTACTATCATCTCCTTTTTTCCTGCTGGCAATTCTTCTTCCTATGCACCCAAGTATCCTTATGGCTTTGGCCATCAATCTTTCTACCTCTTTGGCCACCTTGAGATGATCAGAAATGATCACCCCTAAGTCTCATTCCTCTTTTGAGAACAGAAGTACTTCTCTTCCTAAATGTTACTGCTTTTTTGGGTTTCTGGAGCCCCGGTGCATGACACTGCATTTTTTAGCATTAATTCTTAGTTGACAATTTCTGGAACACTCTTCTAGCTTCGCTAGATCCCTCTTCATGCTATCCACACCATCAGGAGTGTCTACCCTATTAGTTTTGTATCATCCACAAAGAGGCAAATCTTACTTGACAGCCCTTTTGCAATCTCACAGAGATGTTAGTTGGGCCCAGGACTGATCCCTGTGGTATACCACTAGTAACATCCTTTTTCTCTGAGTGAACTCCATTTTCCACCACCTTCTGCTTCTTCCACGTAATCAATTTCTAACCCCGTTAGTTACTTTTCAGTCCAGAGCAAGGGCACTCAGTTTATCAGTCACCAGTGTTGAACCATGTCAAAGGCTTTACTGAAATCTAAGTACACCACATCTAGCTCTGCCCTTAAACCCAACTGTTTGGTCAACCAGTCAAAGAAGTTAATTAGATTTGTCTAAACTCCTCTAGTAAAACCATTCTGCCTTTGGGTCCTGCAATCCACTTTAGAAGCATTTCCATTCATTTACTCACCACTGAGGTAGTTCCTGTAGTTCCCAACCTCCTCCTTAATTTCGCTTTTGTGGAGAAAGGACCACATCTGCCCTTCTCCAGTCCTCCAGGACCATTCCCGACTCTAGAGAAGCTTTGGAAAAGTCAGACAGTAGAGCCACCAGAACTTCCGTAAGTTCCTTTGGTATCCTCAGATGTATCCCATCTGGCCCCATCGCTTTGTCTACCTTTAGCTAGCTGCTCATGAAAACAGTCTTTTGAAATTTGGTCAAGGTCTTACCGCACATCCATTCTTATTAGCATTTGTTTTCTGCAGTCCTACTCCCGGCCCTTCATCTGTGAACATAAAACAGAAATGTGTGTTGAGCAGTTCTGCTCGGTCCTCGTCAGCTTCTTTGTATTGTTCACATTTGAGCCGTACAACGTCACTATTGCACTTCCTCCTATCACTTACATATCTAAAGAATATCTTGTCCCCTAATTTTACCTTTTTGATATTTCTTTTTCCATGTGCATCTTTGCTGGTCTGACTACTTTACCAACTCCTGTTAGCTTTTACTGGCATTGTCTTCTTGTAATTTATGAAAGCTAACCTCTTTTCCCTTACCTTTTCATCTACTTTTGAGAAGCAAAGCAGCCTTCTTTTCCTCTTACTTTGTTTACTTTCCTAACAAAAAGGTTTGTTGCCCCTAAATTGGCTCCTTTCAGTTTTACTTACTGCTTTTCTGCTTTCCCAAGCTGTTCCCATCCAACTAGCAGCTTCTTTAGGTATTCCCCCATCTTGACAAAATTTGTTTGTTTTTTAAGTTTAAGTCTAATTTTGAATAAACCCTCTCAGCACGTCTTAATTTTGAACCACACCATCCAGTGATTATTAGATGCCAAATGATCACCCACTGTAGCATCAGAAACATACTCTCCATTTGTTAACATCAGGTCCAGTATGGCCCCATCTCATGTGAGTTCCATTACCAGCTGCTGGAGCAACTCTTCCTGTAGAAAATCCAAAATCTCTTTACTTCTCGCAACAGGGACGCTCTATCTGCACGTGGCATGTTGAAATCACCTATTAATATTACTACTTCTTTCATTGCAATCTTGTGAATGTCTTCAGTTAAGGATTGGTTCACTTCCTTTGTCTGAGAAGGAGGCCTGTATATCACACCAGTGTCCATGCACTCATAGTGGCTTTTCCTTACCCTTTAAGTCCAGTAATTCTGTCGCTTTAATATTATCTTTAACATATAATGTCACTCCTTCACCCTTTTTCCCTATCCTGTCTTCCCTGAAAAGAGTATAGCCTGGTATAACAATATCTGACCGCCACTAAATCCAAGTTATTCTCTTTCATCATAGCCTCTAGGTCCAGAACCTTGTTCCCCCGTACTACAAATTGGTATATAAAGCTCTCCAGTTATTGCACTACTTTTCTTTTTCTGTAAAGGTATTAAATCCCCTGGAGGATTTGTTCACCCTTCTCTAATGAGTTTAGTTTAAAGCCCTGTTCAGTAGGTTAGCCAATGTGCTGTGGAAGACACTTCATCCCTTCTCTGGTGGACACCATTTCTGTCCAATAGCTCATTAAAAAAAAAAAAATCATCCTGTAGTCTAGGAAGCCAAAATGCTTTTGATGACATCATTAGCATAGCCATGCATTTATCTTCAAGATATGAGCATCTCTAATTTGGCCTTTATCCGCGACAGGGAGGATCAGTGAGAACACCACCTGTACACCTCTCTGCTTCAAACTCTGTCCCAGAGCCATGAAGTCATTTTTGATAAGTTTGGAGGGATACCTAGCAGTATCATTTGTGCCAATATGGATGAGCAACAAGGGATAATGGACAGTAGGCTCGAGGAGTCTTGGTAAGCTTTCTGTAATGTCTCTAATCTTGGCCCCAGGCAAACAGCACACCGCCCTGGACATCTTGACTGGTCAACAGATGGGTTCCTGATTCTGTGGATTGGGAGGTTCCAGATGCCGGTTTTCATATTAAGCAATCTATCGCTAGGATTTACCTGTTAGTATCTTGGCAATCTGAAAGGTTCTAGCTGCCTAAGGTAGATGCTGTGGATTCAGCTGGTGAAGAAAAAGACTACTATTCAGGTTGAAGGGAATGCAGTGTTGAAAGATTTCCAGGACTGCAGGATGGAGTCTTTTGAAGCATTCAGGCAGCTGTCTGTGCATTTTTTAGGTAATAAAAGGAATAGGAGGAAAAATCTATGCAGTTGCCAGCGAGGGATGACTCCAAGGCAAAGAGTGTTTTTCTTCCTGGGGTGTGAATGGAAAAATTATAATCTCAGATCAGAATCCTCCTCACTCTACCTTCAAGTGTTGGCATTGATGGCTGTGACCTTAGAATTGAATGCATAGAGGTCTTTCCTCTCTCTTTGGTCTCCACAAAGTCAAGAGTTCCACCTTGTACCGTAGGTCAGACTTAGTCTCGACTGGTGGCTATACAGCAACAATTTGTCCAAAGGAAAGAGATTGGAAATCACAGATTGGATTCTTGTGACGACAGATGCAAGTCTCATAGGGTGTGGGGCACGTTGTCTTAACAAATGATTACAAAGTTGATGGTCCTTGGTGAAAGCTCAATGGTAAATCAACTGTTAGAAAAGCATTGCGATCCACTTAACTCTCCTAGAGTTTCATCAGCTACTTCAAACCAAAGCATTGTCTCATAGTGCAGTAGCCTATATCAGGAAACAAGGAAGAGGAACAAGAAGTCTGCAGCTGGGAGAACATATGTTAGGAGAATATGGAAGATAATTTTTATTACATTTGTACCCCGCGCTTTCCCACTCATGGCAGGCTCAATGCAGCTTGCATATTGTATACAGGTACTTATTTGTACCTGGGGCAATGGGGGGTTAAGTGACTTGCCCAGAGTCACAAGGAGCTGCCTGTGCCTGAAGTGGGAATCGAACTCAGTTCCTCAGTTCCCCATGACCAAAGTCCACCACCCTAGCCACTAGGCCACTCCTCCACTCTGTACTTGATATCTTGACAGTACATGTGCTGGGATCCAAAATATCAAACGATCTGCGTCCAAATCTTATTAGAACTTCCATACAACAGAAAACATAGATTAAGAGCAAATATACACAGGGATCATTTATGACATCATGGTAAATCAGACGCGCATGCAGAGGAGTCATAGATAGGACGTTTTCTAGAATCAGGCCTTCCTAGACTGCTTTACCTATAAGACAAGAGCACAGCCTACTCTGTTGGCATTAGTGGAGTCTATATCACTCTCATCATTCTGCTCTACTTTGGCAAGTTTCCTTGGATGACATGGAGTTAGCTTGTTAACGTGAACCCATTTAAGGACATCCCCATTGCTACTTGACTTAGTAATGCAAATGTGATAGGCAACAAGTGATATTTTAATCAAAGGAGCCATACCAGCTGGGTAAAAATTTGAATCATTTGGCTTTGTATTTGCAAAAATTATAATAAAATACTTTGTCACCAATCTGATATTTCTTTGTTGTTGTCTGCAAATCATAATAGCAGAGCCGGTAGTGGGAGGCGGGGCTGGAGGTTGGGAGGCGGGGATAGTGCGGGGCAGACTTATACGGTCTGTGCCAGAGCCAGTGGTGGGAGGCGGGACTGGAGGTTGGGAGGCAGGGATAGCGCTGGGCAGACTTATACGGTCTGTGCCAGAGCCGGTGGTGGGAGGCGGGGATAGTGCTGGGCAGACTTATACGGTCTATGCCAGAGCCGGTGGTTGGGAGGCGGGTCTAGTGCTGGGCAGACTTATACGGTCTGTGCCCTGAAGAGCACAGGTACAAATCAAAGTAGGGTGTACACAAAAGTAGCACACATGAGTTGTCTTGTTGGGCAGACTGGATGGACCGTGCAGGTCTTTTTCTGCCGTCATCTACTATGTTACTATATTACTATGTTATAATAAGCTTTCTGGCCTCTAGCTGCACATTCAAGATTTCTCTGGGCAAATGGAAACACACTTTGCAATTCTGATGTAGATGAGTAACACATTCATATGTGGTAGTGGGCAATAGGAAATGTGATAGCTGTTCTCCACACCCAGTACTTTCCAAACATGTATGACCTTACCTGAGAAATGAGGTCCTGTTCTGAACTTACCTGCATTGGCAAACTCCACCTTCTGAATATATGATTTGTACAGCAGAAGTCACAGCAACCCTGTTGATAATTGGGAGCAGGTAAACACTCAAGCCACTTAGTAAACATGCAAACAACTGTGAACATCTCATTCTGATTATCAGACCAGAGCACAGTAATGACCTCCTCTCTCAGGAGCTCAGTGGAATGGTGCTGAGGGTTGGAATCTACAAGTTAAACAGACTTTGGTGTAAGTTGTTACATCTTGTTCCATGTGGGACCAATAGGCCACTTGTTTCAAGGTTTCATATACAATCTTGTCACCTTAGTGTCCAGCACAGGGTTCATCGTGGGCATGTAACATGACACCATGATAAGATTGAGGCACGACCGATTGGTGAATTCCTTCATTACTTGTCCTTTATTAGGAGGCCTTTATGGATCTGAAACATCCCTTTATAGGTATATAATACTCTCAATTCATCATGGAGTGGAGGAGTGGCCTAGTGGTTAGTGCAGTGGACTTTGATCCTGGGAAACTGAGTTCGATTCCCACTGTAGCTCCTTGTGACTCTGGGCAAGTCACTTAACCCTCCATTGCCCCTGGTACAAATAAGTACCTGAATATGCTATGTAAACCATTTTGAATGTAATTGCAAAAACCACAGAAAGGTGGTATATCAAGTCCCATTTCCCTTCCCTTCCCTTCCCCCCTGACAATCATTTAGGGTTGTAAGGTGCTTTTCAGGGTATGCAGTATAGGAATAGAATTTTTCAATGGCTGGTTCCTCTTTCTGTACGGTCACCAGATCGAAAGAAGGCTCCTGTAATAGTGAGTTATCAGTATGTTTGGCTTGCTGCCTCGTGACTACTTTCACATTCAGGGATATCAGATTTTTACATTGCCAAAGGTCACCCAACATGGCCCCTTCTTAAGCCAGCTGGTCTGCAAGGTCATTTCTCACTTTATCTGGATGATCGACTTTAGCAAGTCATTTCACCTTTTTCCAGTATATGGTCATGTCATTGTCCTTGACAAAACAATCCAAGATTAGCATTAGGTCCCCATGCATGACGGGTTTCCCTTTTGAATTCAACATGCCATTGGCTTTCCATGTTGGTAGGTGTATCAAGAAGCTTTGTCAGACATAATCAGTGTTGATGCAGATGATCATGATCTTTATTCCTTTCTTGTTGGTGGACTGAACTGCTGCTATGCAGCAGCTATCTCTGCATATTGATTGGTCTTATTCCCTAAATAGAATTTCAAGTGCTCCTGGGAGTTCACTTGATCCTATAGTACTCCATCCCAATTGTGATAGGTTTCCTTCTGATAGGCATATCTATCTACATATACCTGGGGGTGAATACTACCAAGCCTTTCATCATAAAGATAATGACGGTGAGGTTCACTGGGTTCTTGGATCACCTATGGGAAAAGGGGATTCTGGGGCAGTAATGGAGACACCGGTTTTGGCGCTGGATGCTTTTTTTCTTAATGCTATTTGGATTCTGACTGCCTCCCCTAATATTGCTGAGTTTAGGAACAAGGGGCAAGGTGTGGATATGGTTAGATAGATTTATGCCTGTTGTGGCAGTGCTTCAGTTTGTTAGGCCAAATTAAATCAGATAGTACAGAATATTGTTTTAACTGGTTAAGTTCCTTTACCTGCATTATACCTAGCTCACTTTTGGTCAGCTTTTTCTATATGAACATATGGTTAGAGGAGAGAGATTTTAAACTGGGCAGATTGAACTAGTATTTGAACAAGAGCATAGCTGCAATTTCTTCTTTCATGCAGGGCAGCTGGTGGAACGGAGAAGGCATGCTGAAGCAGCTGTGCTCCTAGAGCAATATGCCAAGGTTAGTGCAAGCAATTAAGCTACATCTGTGTTTCACTTTAACGGGCAATTCTATAGTCAATACCCCTTGTAAACATAAATGTGTAGAATGCCAGAACTTATGATTGTAAGTGTACATATAGCCACAAAATTCCAGAAGGGTGAGTTCTATTCTACAATGGAGCACATAACTTAAATAGTTTGTAAATGCAAGAGGGAGGAATACATGGGTGTGTCTCCCAGTTATGCCAGTAACTTACATGGTAGTGTAATTTACTCATATCCCTGCTACATTTACTTTGCCATTGTCTGCCAGGTCTGTGGTTGCTGTAACTGTGGGCACATAAATGTTAGGTGTTCTAATACTGGGTTACACTAGTATTCTTTAACAGAATCAATGTGCTCAGATACCGTTATAGAGTAGGTTCCTATTGTGAGTCCCTGGGGTGCCTAAATTGAGGCACCCTGTTGTAGAATTGCCCCCCTTTGTGTCCTGTGCATTAGAAAGATGTTTCATAACCCGGATCCATTTAGTTTGAAAATCTTCAATTAGCTTCTAATACACACATTTTTATGGCCATTAATGTATTGGCAGCCATCAAGTATTTGCTTTTCTGAACCCAAATGGACATAACCTTTTCATGCGTTGTACTGTGAGATTTTTTTTTAACTCTCGAAATGTGTATTTATTTTGAGAAGCAGTTTTCGTTTATTTTGCCTGATGTAGCTTTATTTACATATGAGGTGCCTTTTCCATGGTGCTTTTTGTATAAATTGTACCATGAGTGAGCAAGTTGTATGAAGGGCAGTGTACAGAGGTTATCTGATATCTTAATATTCTTCATGTTTAGGACTATGAAGAAGCCATAATATTGCTACTAGAAGGAGGTGCCTGGGAAGAAGCCTTGAGATTGGTAAGTTTTCAAAATAATTTTTTGGGGAATGTGGTGAAACGGGACTTTCTTGTCTATGACCTGTAATGTTGTTTTATATTTCCTCTTCAGTGCATTTCCCTTGTTTGCTAGAAAGTGGTGTCTGTCCTCTGCTTTAAAGCTTCAGCAGAGGACTGCTTTCTTGTCAGCTTGTCAAAAAGAGAGAAACCCCTGTGGGGAGAGTAACCTGCAGTGCCATTGGCCATAAACCCTTAGTGTTCATGCTCTGGGCCCTGTTTGACCCTCAAACTAGAGAGTTGCACGGGGACAGAAATCTTACCCATCCCCGCCCGTCCCCGCTGGAATCTTACCCGTCCCCACCCATCCCCACTGGAATCTTACCCATCCCCACCCATCCCCGTAAAAATTTAAACCATCCCAACCCGTCCCCACCCGTCCCCGCAAGAATTTAAACCATCCCCACCCATCCCCATAAGAATTTAATAGTACATAAAAGAAAGTTCCAGTCAGCTCCCTCAGTCTCTCTCTGGATTTGAGCCACAGCACTGTAGGCAAGGAAGGAACGGAAGTTGGAACTTGGAACACTCTGGTGCGCACATGTAAGATTTGTCTCTGATTCACTGGCAGTGTGTGCTGAGAGGTCGCCACATGCACGCGCCAGTAGGTCAGGTGACATCTGATTCTCGTGCCTGTGTCAGAGCTGAGGTCTGTGCACCAGCCTGGGAGCAAAGAGGATTAATAGTAACATAGTAAGTGACAGCAAATAGACCTGAACGGTCCATCCACTCTGCCCAATAGTCACACTCATGATCAATTCATCATTAAATCAACGAGTGTGATATTATATACTTGATTATGGTCTTTCTTTCGTGTTTCTGGAACAAAGACTACAGAAGTCTATCTGGCCCCATCCTTATGTTCCAACTGCTGGAGTTGCCATCGAAGCCCACTCCAGCCTATTCATGTTCTCATTTGTGGGACACAGACCATAAAAGTCTGTCCAGCACTGTCCTCATGTTCCAGCCACTGAAGTTGCTGTCTAAGCCCTTTCCAGCCCATCCTACACCAGATTGCCATGTATGAGACACAGACCATACAAGTCTGCCAGGTATCAGCTCTAGTTCATCACAGCCAGAGTCCCCATCTAAGCGTCACTTGACACATCCACACACATGCAGCCATTTAAGGTTAGGTTTTATATAACTTCCATTTTCTAATTAGAGATCCTCTGTGTTCATCCCATGCCTTTTTGAATTCCGTCATCATTTGTGACTCTACCACCTCCTTAATGGAAGACTTTCCACATTTATGCTGTTAAAGCAAAGAGGAGGAGGAGGAGGAGACAGCACTCAAAGAAATTGGTATTCGGTAGATGAGAGGCTGGTGCAGGTGGAGCTTACAATTCCACGGGAAGCCCACAGAACTGGTTCCATCCCCGCGGGAACCCCGCAGGAACTGACTCCGTCCCCGCGGGAACCCCGCAGAACAGCTTCCATCCCCGCGGGAACCCCGCAGGAACTGCCTCCGTCCCTGCGGGAATCCCGCGGGGACGGAAGCCGTGCAGCTCTCTACCTCAAACCCAAGATGTAGCCAGAGTGTACTGGAATTTCTCCAATCTCAGAGTGGGAGTGTGGAGAGTGGGAACCTCTGCACTGTGACCCTGTTCAAATCCTTTGAGCAGTTTTTTTCCTGAACTCCCCAGGTACTACTTAGGTAGTAAGAAGTGTTTAGTTAGTTTTAATATTGTTGGGTTTTTTTTTTTACCTGTTACTGCTTTCTGTTTACACTTTTTTTTTTACCATTCACTGTTCTACCTTTTTAATGCTAGTAAACCTAATAGTTTATTAGCTCTGTTTTCCTGGACTGACTAAGAATCCTGGTGGTTTGTGTTCTCGGTCTGTTGGTGTTTTCTAGGAACTGTGGGACCCCTGGGATTATGACCTCATTGTCCTTAGAAACCTCCAGAGAAATAACTTATAGGTGGGAGACTCACCTAGAGGCAGGCAGGACCTAGTCGGGTGGAGGGTATGCCAGTGTAGGAGCATGTGCACAGGTGCAAGCGGGCCTGGACAGTGCTGGACAGATCCTCTAGGTGGCCGCAGGTTTAACCCCAGGTGGGTGCTAGGGGTAACGCTTAGGCATTACGTGACAGGGAGCAAAAGCTTTCACATGGTGATAATGGGCACCATTTGGCTTTTCCCATTTTAAGCCTGTGACTAAATTTTCTTAAGAGGACTATATAGAACATAAATCAGTGTTTGCTTGAATGATAAGCCTTATTTTCCTTCTTTTCTGATCCCATTTTAAGGCTCACCTCTCTTTTCTCTTGTCTGAGTGCTAATCTTTGTTTTGATTTTCTAAGCATACAGTTTATTTACATTTTTTTTTCTTGTACATATATTTGTGATCATAAACCGCATTTAGAGACTTTTCTATGAAAGATATTATAGAATAAACTAACATTACTATTACCTTTTTTGGGTAGATTTACAAATACAACAGACTGGACATTTTGGAGACAAATCTAAGACCTTCCATTCTAGAAGGTGAGTGTTGCATGACTATACTGTTAAGCAATTGAAAACAGTTGGCAGTCTCCAGCCAGTTTCCATTCTGCCTCACTGACTTCAGAGTTTCAGCAGGTTGCATTATCAATCTGTGCCATGTCCACTGGCTGCACTGTACATTTATTCCTAATACAGTAGACATATTTTATCTGAAGACCCCTTGTCTAGTATGTCCCAATAGCCAGAAAGAATGGCTGGCCCCAGACTGTGTTCCATGATCTAGAAGAACATCATTTACAGTCTGTTAGTGTACTGACATAGCCGTGACAGGTGATAGCATTGTTCCTTTCCTGTTCTCAGCAGTTCTAGTAATGGTGGCAGTGGTGAACCTGTCAGAAAAAGGACCAGAAATCCTTTATGCTATGAGCTTGGTGGAAATACAATACAATTAAGGATTAATGCAGATTACAATTCAAATGAAGAGTAAGCCATCACTAGAAAAAAATACAAAACTACTAAATCATATATAAACTATCCAAGCTATCTCAAAAAATTACAAAAAATAAATAGAAAATAAGTATTTAACAGCTTATGAAATCTCAATAGGACTCAAACATTATCAACTCCAAAGGAAAGGAATTCCAACATTGCACAGAGCAGTAAACAAAACCAGAACTATGACTGGACTTGTACTTCACATACTTCACAGTATGTGAAGCAAATGGTCCCTAGATCTAAGAGAACAAACCGTTGCTCCCACAGTATATAACTCCACTAGATAATCAGGGACGTAACCTTAACCAGGTGACTTTATTATTGTTTCCGGGAGGTCAGCTGCATTCCCGCATGTGGGACCAGTGTATCTTGGCAGCCTGTTATCAGCATGCTCACTTCCCCTGCTGTTGGTGGATCAACAGGCTACCGGATCTCATAGCCACTTCCCCTTTTGGGTAGTGGTTTTAGTGATTCCCGCCCCCCCCCCCCCCCCCCCCCCCCCCCCCTTAGCAACCAGAAAGGGTGCCTGCTGTGTTGCTGGGCTTAGCCCAGTCCTGGGGTAATCTTTAAAAAAAAAAAAACCACAAAACTGAAGTCATAGAGTAAACCCTCCCCAGAGTAGGTCCCTCTAATTCTTTGTTTGTACCATGCCCTTGAGAGCCCAGCTGCGGCATTTCCTTCATAGCCCAGTGGAGATTTTCCCTTGTTTTTTTTTTTTTGTTACATTTGTACCTTGCGCTTTCCCACTCATGGCAGGCTCACTGTGGCTTACATGGGGCAATGGAGGGTTAAGTGACTTGCCCAGAGTCACAAGGAGCTGCCTGTGCCTGAAGTGGGGTATCAGTCTCTCTGCCCCCTAGTAAGTGGTTCCTAGACCCAGCAGTCTTGGGGCCAAACTGCTTGCTGCCTGTTGGATCACTCCTAGTTATCTGCAGGAGGCCCTGCCCTTGTGGGGTGTAAGTGATGCTCTTCAAATAATACTACTACTTATCATTTCTATAGCACTACTAGATGTACGCAGCACTGTACACTGAAAATGTTAGAGATAGTCGCTGCTCAGCAGAGCTTACAATCTAATCAAAACAGACAGACAAGACAAATAAGGGATAAGGGAATTAAGGTGTAAATGATAAAACAGACATGGGTACTGAACAAGTGAATAGGAGTTTGGAATTAAAAGGAGCTTCAACAGGTGGGCTTTTAGCCTAGATTTGAACACGGTCAGAGCTGGATCTTGACATACTGAGTCAGGAAGTCTATTCCAGGCATTATGGTGCAGGAAGATCAAAGGAATGGAGTTGGCAGTGGAGGAGAAAAGTACAGATAAAAGATTTACCCAATGAACAGAGTTCCAGGGAAGTAGTGTAGGGTGTAAACGGGCCCGCTGCTCCAGTATGGGGGAGGAAGCTGCCTCTCATGAATAGCCAGAACTTCACAAAACTGCCACCAGGAAATACTTCAAAACATTCCTTTATTTTCCAGATTCATAAACAAAACTTCACTCCAGAGTAGAGACTTGCTTCTCAGGCAGGGCTGTTCTGCCTTGCTTAGTACATCAGCCAATTATACAAAGACTTTGCCCCCTTCCCTGAGGGGAATGCAATAGTCCTTTGGAAATCTCTACTTTTTTGTCCCAGTCAGTAGCAAACAAATAGTACTTGTCCCACAAGCAGGATTTCCCCTCAAGACAAACACTTAATCATCCAGCAGCCTTTACTTTCAGGAGGTTCAATACTTTTGGGCCCTCCTCCCACGCAAGGTATTTCAGCCTGCTTCAGTACTTTAGGGACCTGTCTTGCCCAAGGATTTTCAGCCTGCACTGCTCCTCTCCTCCTGAACTGAACAGTACTTTAGGGACCTCTCTTGCCCAAGGATTTTCAGCCTGCAACTGCTTCTCTCCTCCTGAACTGAACCCCTCTTCCCACCAGGCAGCCCTCCTTCATAAGCAAGCCTTCCAACTTCAGAGGTTCTCAAAATAATCAGGTTCCAAAACAGGTTAGTAATTCCCCCACCATTCATGGTTTCGCCAAAGCAAACAGGTCTCCCAAAAGAAAAACAGGCTTTAAACCAAAATAAATTCCAAAACCATGTAGGTTTCCAAACCTTCAGGGGCTGCCTTCCTCAGCTCTCAAGCTCCAATTCCGTTCGGCGTTCTTCCCCTGCTCAGGCTGATTAATTCCCTCTTCCATCCAGTCCTCCTCCTGCTTCTCAGCCCACCCCTCACTATTACAGGTGGGCAGCATGATATACTGATTGCGGGTCCAAGGGAACTGGCTCCTTCATTCACCCTCCCTCTTGTGGTCAGAAACGGTATATGGCCAGCTTGCCTATCCCCTGGCTGTCACTGCTAGGACTGGAAATGCATTCTGGGATATGTAGTTCATGGTTTTGCTGCTTCACTCTATACATCGGGGATGTAGCCTTGTCACAAGGGAGAGATAAGAGTGGAGAGGTACTGAGGAGCTGCCAAGTGAATGCACTTGTAAGTCAATAAGAGGAGTTTGAATTGTATGTGGAAACGGATATGAAGCCAATTAAGGGTTAATATAAGCATAGCGAGACTGGAAGAATTTAAGTCATGTAGCAGAATTTTGAACAGATTGAGAGATGACTTAGTAGGAAACCTGTGAAAAGCAAGTTGCAGTAGTCCAAGTGAGAGGTGATAAGAATGTGGATAAGGATTTTTGGTAATGTGGTCAGAAAGGAAGGGACAAATTTTGGTGATATTATAGAGAAAGAAATTACAGGTTTTAGCAGTCTATGGATATGTGCAGAGAAAGAGAGAAAGGAGTCAAAGATGACCCTAAGGTTACGAGCTGATGAGACTAGGAGGATGAGAGTGTTATCCACAGAGATTAGAGAATGGAGGAAGAGGAGAAGTGGGTTTAGGGGGAAAGATAAGCAGCTCAGTCTTGGCCTTGTTTAGTTTCAGATGGCGGTGAGACATCCAGGCAGCAATGCCAGACAGGCAGGATACTACTTGGGCCTGGATTCCTGCTTAAATTTCTGGTTTGGGGAGGTAGATCTTGGAGTCGTCAGCATAAAGGTGATACTGAAAACCATGGGAGATCAGAGCACCAAGGAAAGAAGTATAGATGGAGAAAAGAGGTCCTAAGAGCCCTGAGATAGAAGCGGAGGAGGATCCACCAGAGCATATACTAAAAGTGCGATGAGAGAGATAAGAAGAAAACCAAGAAAAAATAGAGCCCTGAAATCCAAGTGAGGCCAGCATATCAAGGAGTAGGTGGTGATCAACAGTGTCAAAAGCAGCAGATAGATCAAGAAGGATGAAGATAGGTCTTTGGATCTGGCCAGGAACAGGTCATTGGAGACTTTAGCAAGGGCTGTTCCAGTTGAATGTAGAAGGCAAAAACCAGATTGAAGTGGATGAAGAATAGCATGAGATAAAAAAAAAAATCAAGACAATGGCGGGTAACACTTTGCAGTCCTTGACTCTAGGCTAGCTCTCCTTGGAAATTGCCTGCCTTCTTATTTGAATGTCCCAGGTTGAGAACCAGCTTGCACATGATACTTTGGGCATGCTAGTTACCTAGGATCCTTGATGCAAATTAGGGTACTCAGGAGGTAGTCCTCTCCTTAACCTACCTGGCAGCTGCCTCTGTAGCCCATTCTATCTCCTTGCCCTGGGTCTTCTGCTGTAGGGAAGTAATGTCAAGTGATTTCAGTTGTTCTCTAGATTTTGTTTGCCTTAGCAGTGGGGCGGCTTCAACCTTGGAGGTAATACCTTCTTTTTGGATACAGTGTGCCTCTGGTCCCTTGGACCTAGTCAGGGCACCAGTCCAGGCCAGCCTGTATGCTGGCCATCAAGCGCCTTGCATGGCATTGCCATTTCTTGTTACAAGGGAAGAGCCTTCACATCCCTCAAGCAGTGGCTCTGCAGCCTACCCTGGAAATGGATGTAGGCACTAGATGGACTATAGGTTTACTCTGGCTTTTCAAAATTAAAAAAATTAAAAATAGAAACCACTGTAACAAGAAGAGCATCCTTGGGCCCAGCAAGTTAATTCTCCTTGGTCTTAGTCTTCCAAGCCTCCTTTCTTCTTCCTACCTATGCAGGGTGAGAGGAGAGGCATATTTCCAAGGAAATACAGTATAAGAGAATAGAGATACAGAGCAAACTCAGCAGTTTGTTTTATATACAGCAGGTGGTATGAGCAGAGAACACCTTCATATAGAATAAGGGAGATGGTTAATGGAAGACCATCACCTCCGCCAGAGCAAGTATGCTTACATTTATTGTAGTCTTGATATTCCACCTTAGCTTAGGAAGGGGTCAAAGCAGTGTACAATTATAACATTAAAAACAGAAAGAAACTCAGTTTAAGTTAGTAAAGAGACATTCACACAAAGAGAAGAGAATAGTAGGGGATGAAGGGGGGTAAGGAAACAGATTTCAACTACTGTGTCTCTGCATATGACCACAGGGCCAGCACAGTCAGGTGGAAAACTAAAGGCCTTCTGGAAGAAAATTTAAGTCTTGTTTTAAATCAGGGCAGGGAGAGTTTGGATCTGATATCTGCAGGTAAGTTGTTGCAAAGGGAAGTGGCTAGGAAAAAGAATGTAGAATGATGAGTAGATTCATAGTGGACTTGTTTTGGAGAGGCAGTACTAATTTGTTAGCATTGAATGATCTTAAGGATACCAGAAGGGGTGTATGGCATAATCAATGAGGCCAAGTAAGGAGGATTGTTGAGCTGGAGGGTTTTATGAGCAAGATGTAGACCTTAAATTGCACACAATAGAAAGGTGGAAGCCAGTGTATCTTTGCTAGTAAAGGGATGGTTGGATCAAATCGTTTAGCCCTACATAGCAGACGGAACAGAAGAATTTTGTAAAGTTTTTTATGTCAACTGAGTTGGGACTGAGGCAGCCCTGCGTAAACTGTATTGCAATAATCTATTCACAGAATAGCTATGCACAATTCCATATTTTTATTATTTTTCAAATATCTAAACCTACTATTGCACAATATATAATGGTTAAAACTTGTAAATTACTATCCACACACTACAGTCTCACCACTCATACAGCACTCATCAAATACTCGTGGATTCCATTCACACAAAATTCTAACCATATAAACATTATAATTCATCATGTAATACATAGCATAGCTGGCCCCAAGACAGAAGAGTTTATAATAGCTTATATCAACACTGATTCAGCTTATAAAAATTGCAATCATCCAAAGATTGGTTAAATTACTCTCGGTAGTCCACCATCAGTTCTCCATCTATTTGAGATATGATAGATACATGAATTAAAGTGTCTAATTGAGCATAATCTCCAAAGCCAGAAAAATCTGTTTTTTACAACCTTAGAAATCTGCTGGTCAAATGCATGCATTGAATCAATGATGATCCCCTAGGTACTTAAAGGAAGCAACTGATATGAAGGTCGAAAAGTGTGAGAGGTATTGTGGTTTTGGCTTCATACCTCAAAAAAAAAAGCCTCCTATTGGATACCTGTCCCTCACCGTATCACCTATAAGATCCTTCTGCTAGAGTAGCAGACTTGGTGGAGCTGAGGGAGATAGAGAGCTACATAGAGAACACCTACCGGGACGTTGTAGTGAAATACCACCTCCAGTCTGGCAGCCCCTGTGCTGCCTTGGAGGAGAGAGGTCCTGCAGTGCCTGCTAGAGGCTATCTGTTAATGTTGTGATATAAAGTTCAAGTTTTAAAACTAGGGGGCAAAGAGTATGGAGATTAGTTGATAATTTCCTTTTTTTATATTTTTATTCTGCCTATCACTAACCTATAATTCCTCCTTTAAACCCCAGTGTTTAAGTTCCCAAAGCACAAAGCAAAATATAATGTTCACTTGCCAGAGAAATGTCCTCTTCTCTCAGAACTTCTCAGAAAGAAAGTTCAGTGGGACCTTTCCTCTTTATATAGTTTTGAATCTAAGAGGACTGCTTCAAACAGGCCTTTTCAAGCTAACTCAGTAATCAGGTTGCCCTTAGTAACCTCTGCAAATACTCTTCTTCCTCACACCTTAATTAACATCTAATTGAGGTCCAGTGGCGTAGCTAGGGTAGTTGACACCCGGGGCCGGTCATTTTTTAACACCCCCCCCCCCCCCCCCCGAAATCCAGTACTAGGCATACTGAGAATACAAAACACTCAGGACGTATAGAGCAATTCTACCATACCATAAGCAGTAATTTGTACGAGTCACACAAGGAAAAGGAAAGCATCTTAAACACTACAGTGAGCACTAGAACATCAATTCACCTATTGTAAAACGAAAACAGACAGATTAGTACAGATCGTCGATCCTGCACTGTCAATGCCAACCGAAAGCCATGTCTTTTTCACAAATACAGATACACCCTAATCCACTATAGAATAAGTAATCATAAACTTTCTATTTAGACAAAAATTAAACTGAACCCCCAATGCCAGACTCTGCATACAATGCAACACCACAGAAACAGAAAATGTCCTCTAGTACTGTGCAAAATATAAAGACAGCAGATGTAAATTTGAAAAAACTAACAAATACCAATCACCACTTTACAAATTAACAAACAGAAATAAAACAAATAATATCATTTTATTGGACTAATACATTTAGCTTTCAGAGGCCAAAACCTCCTTCCTCAGGTCAATTCAATATAGTACTGTTACAGTGTCCTATCCTGACCTGAGGAAGGGGGTTTTGTTCTCCGAAAGTAAAATGTATTAAAATTAGTCCAATAAAAAGATTACCTTATTTACATGTTCTATTATAAACATTTATTAACACAGCTACAATACTACTTTATCCTAAAGCAAAAAAATAAAAATATATATTTACAGTTTGTTGTCTCTGGTTTCTGCTTTCCTCATCTTGTCTTCCTTCTATCCAGCATCTGTCTTCGGTCTCTCTCTGCCATCCAGTGTCAGTCCTCTCTCTCTGCCCCTTCCATCCACTGTCTGCCCTCTCTCCCTTCCATCCCCTTCTGCCCCTTCCATGCACCATCTGCCCCAGTCTGCCATCTCTCTCCCCCTTAAATCAACATCTGCCCTCTATCTCTGCCCCTTCCATCCACCATTTGCCCCAGTGTGCCCTCTTTCTCTCTCCCCTTCCACCCACCATCTGCCCTTTCTCTCTGCCCCTTCAATCCGTCTGCCCTCCCTCTACCATCCATCCAAGGTCTGCCCTCCCTCACGCTCCCCCCTTCTGTCCCCTCTCTCTCTGCCCCCTCTTTTCAGCCCCCAGTTCCAGCCCCCTTATTCCAGCCCCAGCCCACATCTCCCACCTGCTCCCCTTTTCAGCCCCACTATCCTACCAGTCCCCAGCCTTTTTCTCCCATCAGTCCCAAGCTTCAGCCCCCAGCCACTTCTCCCTGTCCTCTTTTCAGCCCCTAGTTTCAACCCCAGCCCTTTTCTCTCACCAGTCCCGAGCTTCAGCCCTAGCCAGTTCTCCCTGTCCCCTTTAAAGTCCCTAGTTCCCACAGTTTCAGCCCCCTTCATCCACCACATGCCTTGCATCCCCCCTTTTCAGCCCCAGACCCATTCTCCCACCTGCCCCAGGCATGGACCCATTTTCCCTCCTGCCCCCTTGTCAGACCCCAGTTCCAGCTTCAGACCCCTTTTCCCATCTGAGCACTCCTCTCCCCCTCCCCTTCTCCCCTCTCTGAGCACCCATCTGAGCTCCCCCACCCCTCCCCAATCCCCTTCTCCCCTCCTTGATGCTCTCCCACCCTCCCTAATCCCCTTTAAGCACCCCTCTGAGCTCCCCCACCCCACCCCTCCCCAATCCCCTTCTCCCGTCTCTGAGCTCCCCACCCTCCCTAATCCCCTTTAAGCACCCCTCTGAGCTCCCCCACCCTCCCTAATCCCCTTTAAGCACCCCTCTGAGCTCCCCCACCCTTCCCCAATCCCCTTCTCCCCTCTCTGAGCTCCCCCACCCTCCCTAATCCCCTTTAAGCACCCCTCTGAGCTCCCCCACCCCTCCCCAATCCCCTTCTCCCCTCCTTGATGCTCTCCCACCCTCCCTAATCCCCTTCAAGCACCCCTCTGAGCTCTCCCACCCCTCCCCAATCCCCTTCTCCCCTCTCTGAGCTCCCCACCCTTCCCCAATTCTCCTCTCTGAGCTCCCCCACCCTCCCTAATCCCCTTTAAGCACCCCTCTGAGCTCCCCCACCTTTCACCAATCCCCTTCTCCCTTCTCTGAGCTCCCCACCCTCCCTAATCCCCTTTAAGCACCCCTCTGAGCTCCCCCACCCCTCCCCAATCCCCTTCTCCCCTCTCTGAGCTCCCCACCCTCCCTAATCCCCTTTAAGCACCCCTCTGAGCTCCCCCACCCTTCCCCAATCCCCTTCTTCCCTCTCTGAGTTCCCCCACCCTCCCTAATCCCCTTTAAGCATCCCTCTGAGCTCCCCCACCCTTCCCCAATCCCCTTCTCCCCTCTCTGAGCTCCCCCACCCTCCCTAATCTCCTTTAAGCACCCCTCTGAGCTCCCCCACCCTTCACCAATCCCCTTCTCCCCTCTCTGAGCTCCCCCACCCTCCCTAATCCCCTTTAAGCACCCCTCTGAGCTCCCCCACCCCTCCCCAATCCCCTTCTCCCCTCTCTGAGCTCCCCACCCTCCCTAATCCCCTTTAAGCACCCCTCTGAGCTCCCCCACCCTTCCCCAATCCCCTTCTCCCCTCTCTGAGCTCCCCCACCCTCCCTAATCCCCTTTAAGCACCCCTCTGAGCTCCCCCACCCTTCCCCAATCACCTTCTCCCCTCTCTGAGCTCCCCCACCCTCCCTAATCCCCTTTAAGCACCCCTCTGAGCTCCCCCACCCCTCCCCAATCTCCTTCTCCCCTCTGAGTCCCCCCCCCCCCCCCGACCCGACAGCTGAGATCCGTTCTCCTGCTGCTCCTACCCTGTCCTGCTTTAAAATGTTTTTTTTTGAAGCGCCGGAGAGTGGCAGGCAGCGCGCCTCGCGTCTGCCCTGTTAGTAAAGAAGATCTCCGTCGTTGTCCTTCCCACACTGAGTCCCGCCTGCCCTCGCGCTAATAGGAAGTTGCCTTAGAGGGGTGCGGGACTCAATGTGGGAAGGGTGACGACGTCAGCGAGATCTTCTTTACTAGCAGGGCAGATGCGAGGCGCGCTGCCTGCCACTCTCCGGCGCTTTGAAAAAAAATTTTAAAGGCGGAGCAGCGGGAGTGGAGCACCCCCCACCCGATGACACCCGGGGCGGACCGCCCCCACCGCCCTTGCTACGCCACTGTTGAGGTCAGTAACAGTGGCGTTCCTAGACTGCCTGACACCCGGGGCGGATCGCCGATGCGCGCCCCCCCCCCCCAAACTGGCGAAATTACACCCTCCCCCCCCCCCCCCGGGTGCATTTTTACCTGCTGGGGGGGGTGCCGTGCGCCTGTTGGCCGAGTCCGCTCATTCCCTCCCTGCTACTCCCTCTGCCCCGGAACAGGAAGTAACCTGTTCTGCGCAGAGGGAGCAGCAGGGAGGGAACGAGTGGACTCAGCCAACAGGCGCTTGGCACCCCTCCAGTGGCATGCACCTCGGGCGGACCGCCCCACCGCCCCCCCCCCCCCCCCCTTGGTACGCCACTGGTCAGTAACAGTGCTACCTCTCCAGCAACCAAAGAACAGAAAATAACTGCCTTTTAGAACAAGATTTGAGCCTTCTGTCTATCCTTTTAAAGTTCTTTGGCTGTTAAGTTTCTACTTCTAGAAAATGTTTGTTTAAAATCATGGGAAAAATGTCTGCTTCTAGAGAGAATATAAGTTTAAAACTATGGAGAAAGGGTTGTACGCTATGGAAACTAGTTACTAACGCTAGGTTTTCTCTCTCCCCCCCCCCCAAAAAAAAAAAATGCTAAACTAGGTCCTGAAGTGCCTGCTAGAGGCTATCTGTTAATGCTGTGGTACAAAGTTCAAGTTTTAAAACTAGGAGGAAAAGAGTATGGAGATTAGTTGATAAAGTTTGCTTTTTTTATATTTTTATTCTGCCTATCACTAACCTACAATTCTTCCTTTAAACCCCAATCTTTAAGTTCCCAAAGTACAAAGTTGATGTAGTGTATCTAGATTTTCAGAAAGCTTTTGATAAAGTTCCTCATGAGAGACTGAGAAAATTAAAGATTCATGGGATAGGAAGCAAGGTTCTGGTGTGGACTATGAATTGGTTATTGGACAGAAAACAGAGGGTAGGATTAAATGGTCATTTCTCTCAATGGAGGAGGATGAACAGTGGAGTGCCACAGGGATCTGTACTGGGACCGGTGCTATTTAACATATTTATAAATGATATGTGTTTTAATTCTTCCTTTCTATCCCGGGAAGAATTGCCCCTCTCCCATGGACATGTGTCCAAATGGACGAGGGGAGTCTCCCAGAAGGCTTAAAATATATTCCTCTAACATGACCTCTTTCATCTGACTCCTGATATCCGTGAATATCAGTAGATGTGTAAGGGTCCTACCCATAACTAATTTAGGCTCAGGAGGTTAAGCATCCTGCTAGTCATTAGTTAAGAAGGAGAGAAGACAGATAGCAAGGGTAATTACCTTTATTATATCTTACCACAATAACACAGTAGGATCAGGAATACAAGCAGATAGGTGGACGGCCGGACAGCACTTCGTGTAGCAAGTCAGAAGGTCTTCTGGCACACCCAAAATCTACCCACCTTATATATTCTCATATCTCCATTCTAAGTAATGGGGCCCATAAGCTACCATGTTAAGTTGTTTATCCCAAGCTAGCTAGCAATCTTGCCCAATTGCAAAGTTGACACCCCTTTTTCTTAATCATTTCCTTGCACCTGGCATGACACATTCATTTCTCAACTTGTTTTTCTAACTTAGATTAGAGAAAAGTCCACTTTGTAACTGATAGTTTCCATTTTAATTCTCTAATCTTCCATTTTGTTTCATTTTTTCCTTGACCTAACTTTCCAATTTAAGTCATTCAGGCCTTTTCCTAAGCCAGACAACTACACTTGACTTTACCATCAGGCCTCTATCTGTGCTAACAACTAGGCCATACTTTTCCAGTAAGCTCCCAGTTATGTCAGCCATCAGATTTCTGACTCAGCCAAGGTCTGTAATGGCCTGAGCTCTATGACTGGGCCCGCCACCATTCCAGTGGGGGGGGGGTCTCTGGCTGTACCATAATTATACATATGGAAATCGGAACAACGAGTGAGGTTATCAGATTTGCAGATGATACAAAACTATTCAAGGTTATTAAAACACTTGCGGACTGTGAAATACTGCAGGAAGATCTTAGGAAACTGGAAGACTGGGCATCCAAATGGCAGATGAAATTTAATGTGGACAAATGCAAGGTGATGCACATTGGAAAGAATAATCCGAATCTTAGTTACCTGATGCTAGGGTCCACCTTGATGGTCAGCACTCAAGAAAAAGATCTGGGTGTCGTCATAGATAATATGCTGAAATTTTCTGCTCAGTGTGCGGCAGCAGCCAAAAAACAAACAGGATGCCAGGAATTATTAGGAAAGGGATGGTGAATAAGACCAAAAATACTGTAATGCCTTTGTATCACTCCATAGTATGTCCACACCTTGAGTATTGCGTTCAGTTCTGGTCGCCGTATCTCAAAAAAGATATAGCGGAATTAGAAAAGGTTCATAGAAGAGCGACCAAAATGATAAAGGGGATGGAACTCCTCTTGTATGAGGAAAGTCTGAAGAGGTTAGGGCTCTTCAGCTTGGAAAAGATGGTCGCGGGGGGATATGATTGAGGTCTACAAAATCCTGAGTGGTGTTTAAGTTAATCGATTTTTCACTCATTGAAAAAGTAGAAAGACCAGGGGACACTCAATGAAATTGCATAGAAATACTTTTAAAACAAATAGGAGGAAATATTTTTTCACTCAAAGAATAGTTAAGCTCTGGATCTCTCTGCTGGATAATGTGGTAATGGCAGTTAGCATATCTGGGTTTAAAAAAGGTTTGGACAAGTTTCTGGAGGAAAAGTCCATAGTCTATTATTGGAATGGACTTGGGAAAGTCACTGCTTGCCCTGGGATTGGTAGCATGGAATGGTGCTACTAATTGAGATTCTGCCAGGTATTTGTGACTTGGGATTGGCCAATGCTGGAAGCAGGATACGAGCTAGATGAACCGTTGTTCTGACCAATTATAGCTATTCTTATGTTCTTAAAATTATACTTCCTTAGCGTCCCTCCGGAACGGACCAGGATTGGACTGATGGGTTGTGCTCGCCTTCCAGCAGGTGGAGACTGAGAAAAAAACTGTGACTCTAGAGAGCCAATAAGAGCCCTGGCCATGTGACCCTAGCCTCAGTATTTTCTCAGTCTCCAGCAGGCAGGAGGTGAGCCCATTATTCTCTCTCTTTTTCTCTTTAAGAAGCTAATAATATTATTAATAATAATGATAATAGTTCTGTGCATGGGGAATCTCAGAGGCTTGGCAGATAGGTATTTCTTTTCTTTCTTTTCCAGCCTCTGGGGTGTTACACTTGGGTGCCCTGAGTCCCTCCCCCCCCCCCCCCCCCCCTTCCTCCCTATCTCCCATACTTAGCTGGGAAGGGCTACCCTTTTGTTAGAAAGGTGTATTGCCTTTGGGAGAGGCAGACACTTTTAGTTTTTACCTTAAAAAAAAAAAAAGAGAAGTTAAATTGTGAAGCCTTTCCTTTCCCCAGGCTGCTTTTGAGCAGGCAGTTTTGTTGTGTTTCATTGCCAGTTCTTTGTTTTAAAAAAAATGAATGAGAAAGACTTAATTCTTACGGTCCCCATGGCCTTAACGAGTGATATTTCTTACTTGGAGGTTTGCTTCTCAGTTTTCCTCGTGTTTGGCAGCGGCATGCTGTTTAAAAAAAAAACGGCGCGAAGCGTTGTTTCTGGGGTACAGCAGCACAGAGAGCTCAGCAAGGACGGGTAGGCAACGCGTTCCTTCTCAGCGCCGGGGTGTGATTACTAGTGGCTCCTGCGTCAAGCGCAAGAGTCTCAGCTGATCTACTTGCAGAGGCAGCAGCTACAGGCGTTTTTTCTGTCTCATATGAATTGCACTCTGAGATATGTTTCTTCTTATATCATATATGCTTCAGGGGTATATTGTGTAACTGCAGCGGCTGGCAGTTTATCTGGACCTTCAGTCAAGTCTGCAACAAGCATGTATATTCCTTCTTCTCGTGCATGACATTTTCTTCTATGACGGTTTATTTAACTTTACCCTTGTTTTCACCTCTTTAGCTTCAAGTGATCAGGTACTTTCTCCATGATAGCCTTTACATACTTTGCTATCTCTTGCTCTGTCGGCAATGGTCTCTGTTAACTGTAGGAGTTTGTAGTTCAGTATTCTTGTTTCCCACTATCTACAGCTGAGACGGACTCATTGCAGATTTTTTGAGACGGCTATGCCTCTAGCTTTGCCAACCTTCTTTCAGCCGTCTTTCTAGGGTCTCCCTGTCCTTCTTGCTGCACTTCTAGTGCGGTAGGGGACAATCTACAGTGGCTCTTGGATCTTCAAGCTTTTGGCTTTGTAATCATCCTATTTTGTTTGTTTTCAAGGTAGTCTACCGCGTTCTCAATGTCACATGTTTTTCGTATGGAGACAGTTGAATATATCATACTGGTAATTCGTGCAGGGCAGTGTTTTTCATGTCCTTAGATCTGCTGGAAGCTTATTTACATATTCCTTTCAGGACCGGGTTTCCAAAACTTTGTG
Source organism: Microcaecilia unicolor (assembly GCF_901765095.1). NCBI lineage: Eukaryota > Metazoa > Chordata > Amphibia > Gymnophiona > Siphonopidae > Microcaecilia > Microcaecilia unicolor. The sequence continues at coordinate 322,771,056 of NC_044032.1, read as the reverse complement.
CGGTTTCCGATTCTGGGACACCATTTTTTCGGTTTCAGACTCTGCCGTTGCATCTTGCAACAGTCTCTCCCGCTGTCACCAAACTTTTGGTAGTGGTGGCAGTGGCTCTCATGGAAGAGGGAATTCTACTTTCTAGTATCTCGATGTCCGGCTAATCAGGAAAACTTCTTATCAAGAAAGTTGGCAGGTCTTAGACCGAGCGGGACAATATTTTTGACAGTTCTTAGGTTGGCTACTAAAGGTGATCCAGATTCAAATATTGCTTCTAGGTCGCGTTCTTTATGTTCAACATTATATTCAGGTTACCGTCCATGACAGCGACTTTTGCGGTTCTTTCCTGGACTATACTTTTCATGACTGCTATTCTCTCATCTCTCTGATATTCTCTCATATCCGGATAGTCCTCTCAGATAGAATCCCCTCAGCTGAGGTGGTCTCTGTATTCTCAATAGTGCAGCACTCTGTTCTGGTGGTTGAGATTGAACATTCTCACTGCAGGTATGTCTGTACAATATACACAGTGGACAGTTTTTTATCGTTCCTTGTCAGTTTCGGTGGCTGGGGTGCACGTTGTTTAGGCAGGCTACCCCGTTTTCAGTGGTCTCCTTTGGCAACATTTCACTCCTTCAATTTCTTGGAAATTAGAATAATTTGTCTAGCTCTGGAGGAGTTTCTTTCCCTACTGCATAGCGAGGTGGTGAGAGTCTGTCGGACAATTCCTTGCCAGTAGCCTATGTCATTTATCAAAGAAGAATGAACAATCTACTCTTCACATGGCAGAACGCGAGTCTTTTAGCATGGGTAGACTTTCGCCTTACTGCCATTTTCAGCTTTCCATGTGGTCGGAGTAAAAAAAAAACCATTAAGTGCATTTTTTCTCTTTCATTTCACCCTAGTCCCAGGGGAATAGACTCTCACCTTCTCAGAGTTGTCAGCTGATAGTACCTTAATGAGACGCTCCAGTTCTAGAACCTTTTGCTTTCGCTCTGTCCTCACAGGTTCCTCGCTTAGTCTCTCATTGAAAAGACTCATCAGCGGCAGGGGTAGATGCCCTCTTGCAGCAGTGGTCTTCCGGTCTTCTCTATCTCTTTCCTCCATATTTTCTGTTGGGTCGTCTTTTACAAGAGATTGAGACACATGGAGGTCCGGTAGATCTGACAGCTCCATATTGGTCCTGAAGTCCGTGTTACGCGGATCTTCAGCGTCTTTCTTGGCGTCTTCTCTACATCTTCCTGTTAGCAAGGCCCTGCTGTTCCAAAGTCCCATCTTTGTTCCAGACCAGGCTTGTTTTGGCCTTATGGTTTGGCTCTTCTATGGTCTTGATGAGCTAGGAGAGGATTTGCTGCTTCAGTAATTGTTACTATGTTGCGGTTGCGTCATCGAGCCACATCTCTCTCTGTTGGATAATGGATATTCTCTCTCTTTTTTCTTTACCTGCAGGTTGCAGCTGTTTCTCTTCAGGTTGTAGCTATTTTTCTTCCGCTTTCCATTAAGGTTTTTTTTTCTCTCTTAAGATACTGTTTTTTCGTAGCCATTGATTCAGCTAGAAGAGTCTCGGGGCTGCAAGTTTCTTTCCTGCAGGCCTCCGCTTTTTCTTTTTGAAATTTTTTTTTCCAGGAACCAAGTAGTTCTACGTTTGGAGTACTTCTACTTCTGGCTCCTTCTTTTCTGTCTACCGGAGTTTCACGTTTTTCATCTTTCCCAATCAGTTTTTTCTTTCTGTTCTGGGGTCTTCTTCAGGAGTACAAGATAACAGGAAATTCAATAATTTAGATATTAAGCGAGCTCTTATCAATTAAGGCAGCTGTTACACGGTATTTCACAGCTATTGAACATTTTCGGTGCTGGAACTCACTTTTTGTCCTTCTAGCCGGTCGGCGTAAGGGCTTGATCATTTCTAACTCACTATATCTCGATGCGTTAAGGAAATCAGAAATTCTAATTGTCTTCTCGCCGGGGGTACAGTTACTGTAAGGGCTAAAACCCATTCCACAACTTCATAAGCAGTTGTTCTTGGCAGAGTGATTTTTTTAGGGTCCTCGGTGTACTTTGGCACAGTAGATGGTCATTGGCGCCAGTAGGCGGTCTTTGCAACTCCAGTATTCCCAGCGGGTTTGATAGGGTCCCTCCCGTAGGATTACTGCTTTGGTACTTCCCATCAGTCCAATCCTGGTCCGGTCCGGAGGAACGCTAAGGAAGGAGAAATTAGATCTTACCTGCTAATTTGCTTTCCTTTAGTCCCTCCGGACCGGACCAGGCCCCTCCCATGTTCGGTCAACTCTTCAGATTTTGTTTCTTCTGTGTGGAAGTGAGTTCCGGAGTAATTTAAAAAAAAAAGACCAAAACAAAAAAAAAAACAAATGCTATATATATGTAAAATTTTAACTGGGTCATACCACTTCCTGGTGAGAGTTGCTGGTGAGCTCTTATACACGGCATTGCCGTTGTTTAAGCACCTTTAACAAGTGCTTTGTGGCTGCTTTGATTCCATGATGCACAGAAGAGGGGTCTTTCTTTCTTTCTCTCTTTCTTGCTTTGTTAGTCAAATACTGAGGCTAGGGTCACATGGCCAGGGCTCTTATTGGCTCTCTAGAGTCACAGTTTTTTTTTCTCAGTCTCCACCTGCTGGAAGGCGAGCAGAACCCATTAGTCCAATCCTGGTCTGGTCCGGAGGGACTAAAGGAAAGCAAATTAGCAGGTAAGATCTAATTTCTCCATTTACCAGGCAGCAGGCCCATTAGGTCATACAAGAAAAGTGGTGGTGCTGTCCTCTCTGCAGCGCGGTGATCTGGATTCTGAGGATGAGGAGCCTGTACAGAATGAGCAGGAACCAGTGCACAAGGCTGATCTGCAGCAGTAGATGAGTGACTCAAAATACATGATCCAGCATGACCAGGAAGTGCTGGATCTCCAGAAGCCTGCTAACGCACTTGAGCATAGCTATGAGAACCTACTTGTGAAAATAGAGGATGGTGAGAATAAAGCTTGCAGAAAAAACCTTCGCAGTGTTTCCAAAACTCTTGGAGAGTAGAATGTGGCTGCTACAATACAGCACGTGTGACATCAGTTCTTGAGCGATGCAGACAGCATCTACCACTTATCAAATCTGAGCAGGTCCATAGAATGCTGGCTCTAAACCAGCTGATTGGCCTGGTTTTTATGCTTCCCTGTTAAGGAGCGGGTCTTGCAGGTGGCTCAGAAGGTATGCCATATAATTTTGGAGGGTGCGAATGTACAACTCTTTGCTGACATCTCTGCTATCACCCTGCAGCACCAAAAGAGACTTTCGGCTGGTCTCCCGCTGTCTGACTGATAATAATCTGCGTTACCGATGGCACTACCCATTTAGCTTGTCTTTTCTATTAAACAAGCTGCACAAGGTGATTGCCGTTGCTGAAACGATCACCTTGTTGTGGGTGGCTAAACTGTGGCGAGGTGATCCTGGTGGACTTGAGCGTCACTCAGCTTCCATGCGGTCCTATATGGAGCAGCGTTGGCGCAGGGGTGCCCAGAAGAGTAAGCTGCAGCACAGCTCAGATGTTCTGACCGCCCACTCAGCCTGTTTGACCTGGCCCTATCTGCTGGCCGCAGCTGACTTGGACAGTCTTTCCTGGAGTGTTTTTTGTGCCATGTTTGGATTACTGTTTATTTGGTTCTGCACAACTTGCTTGTTAATCTGTTCTGAGACTTTGAGACAGCCTCTGTGGTTTCATGTTTAGAACAACCACTGAACTGAGCCTAGTAACTTATCAGCTAATGTTGGTTGGTTTTCTTGGATGAGTGTCATGGGGTGCTTGCCTTCCTCCATAGGCCCGACTTATGGGAGTCCTTGTTTTACGTGGGAAAGGGAGTTGGGAAGGGGGATTAGGGGTTGGGAGGCGGGGGTAGGGGTCCTGGAGTGAGTATGGTGGTCATGTGGGTTGCTATGGTAATTGGCTGACGAGTGTGAGTTGAGAGGTGCTGGAGTGTCTGGGGTGTCAGTGTGTGATTGGTAATGCTGCTGGTCTGTATCTGTTTGTGCATTTGTGCCTTCCCTTGTTGTACTATTTGATGGAGTCTAAGCAGCTAGTTTGTATGTCCCTCAAGACTCAGGGTCTCAATTCCCCATCTAAGTGACTTTATTTTAACAGTCTATATGGATGTTGGGTTTGTACAGGAATCACACTTCCTCCCTCAGTAGGAGGTATTGTTTTGTTATAAAAAAAATATTCTCATGTGTTCTTTGCCTTAAATAGAGCTAAAAATAAGACTAATAGATTCCTGCTTGCTAATTCCCTGATCCCGGTGGTACATGAAATAGTTTGAGATAGAGGGACATTTTCTTCTTCTCAATGTAGAAATAGAGCGTCGGCTTTACACCTTCTTGAATATCTATGCCCCCAATGCGGAGCAGGGTACCTTTTTTGAGGCTTTGAGTAGTCTCCTTTATGTGAAGGAGGAAGGGGTGGGGGGTATTTAAATATTACACACAATCCCTCATTGGATAATTCTGCCTGTGAGGATAGGAAAAAGATGAGCACACTGCTCTTTGACTGGGACTTAATTGATGTGTGGCTGTTTCATCACCCCCATGATCGAGATTATTCCTGTCACTCAAAGGCTCATGATACATATTCTTGGGTGGGTAAGGATTTGCTTCCCCTGTTATCTGTGGCTACTGTTGAATCCGTGGTATGGTATGACTATGCCCATGTGATTGTTACCTTGGTCTTGGAGGGGGGTGCTAAGAAGTGGGAGGCCTTTGCAGCCGGTTGATAGTTTGTTGCATGATTCTAAGAATGTGCAACAGCTCGAGACTGATCTTAGAGTATTTTGAGTTTAATGGAGATTTTCCTTCTCATTTTTTGGGAAGGCCTGAAGGCAGTGCTGAGAGCTAAACTTATTGTACTATTGTCATATTGGTTTAAGGAATGCTCGCAGAAAAAAACTTGACTTGCATCATCAGTTGTATGTTTTATGACTCAGCACAAGGGGGGCTGCTTCTTTGTGTAATAGCTGCATGGCTTATGCTATTCTCTCAGAAAAAGTCAGAGACCAAAAGACAGGAAAAGGGAGGTTTTATTACCCACTACAATAGTAGCTGGTATCTGTAGCAAACATTAATAATCTCACAAAACCTAACATCAGTAAACTTGGTAGTTGCAAAAAGGCAGGCTAATTATATAAAGAACAGACATATCATGAGCTCTGAGCTTTGGCAGTTCTGCAGAATATGATACATAGATATTATCATATGAAGGACACAAAGCTGAGAGAAAGGAGAAAGAAACAAATAAAAGAAGAAAGAATGAAAGATTCTTAGCTGCAAAGACCAAGTCCTCACCCATAGTCACAGGAGGAGGGGAAACCACACACATCACCCCTACCCCCCACCCCCACCCCCGGGGAACATGCCCTACCTACCAGAAGAATATATTCCAGTGTTCCCTAGATGTGCAGTCACTTATATACACCTTCCATCACAGAGCACCACCTCATATATCACCCAATGAGGAATCCTGCACATACATAGGGCTCTGCCCATTTGTCTGGTCATTACCTCATGTCTTACCAACCGTTGTTCTTATATGTCCAACTAAAACTGGTTTGTACTAGTTTGCAGATAAAAACGTTATCAGGCCTCTGGCTACAGTGAACAGGATGTGCTGAGGTCTGCAGTAACAGGCCTCAGAACAAACACAAAGGACAAAGAAGCATAGTTGCATGAGAAATGCCATAACATTTGGTGCTATTGCCACTCCTGGCAAAGCTTCGTGTTTGCAGACTTGCAGGAATTGGATATGGAGGAAATCTATGAGAAACTGCAGTTGTTGCGGCAGGAGTTTTTTTCATGGTGCAACTTGGGCTGGCTGGCTGTTAGCCCATAAACTAAAAAAGCAGACACAACGGAGCTTCATTTTGGAGATTAGAGATGAGGTTGGTGGTGTTAGTGTCATAATCAGAACATATTCAGGAGACCTTTATCACTTTTTATAAAACTGTTTACCAGCCTGATAAAAGTGTCTTCTGATGAGTTGGATGTCTTCTTTACCAATTTGGACCTTCCTAGTTTGTCCCTAGCTGAAACCTCACAGTTGTCCTGTCACGACCACGACCTCAGGGCCTTTGCAAACTGTCACGGACTTGGGTGGAAAACGTGAGCTCTTGAGCCGCTGCCAATGAATGACAGCAGCAGGCGAACTTTCCAACCAGGACTGGACTAAACAAGCGAGACTGGAACAGACTAGAAGTGCAATAAGAACACAGACAGGAACAGGGTACACGGGAACTGAGCTTGACTAGGCAGGACTGGAACAGACTAGAAGTGCAAGAAGCACACAGACAGGAACGGGGTACACAAGAGCAGAACCAAGTAATGCTAGAGGAAAACAGGTGGATGTGAAGTGTCCACGCTTTCCAAAAATACTAGGATTAGGGGGCATGCGATGAAACTACAGTGTAGTAAATTTAAAACAAATCGGAGAAAAATTTTCTTCACCCAACGCGTAATTAAACTCTGGAATTCGTTGCCGGAGAACGTGGTGAAGGCGGTTAGCTTGGCAGAGTTTAAAAGGGAGTTAGACGGTTTCCTAAAGGACAAGTCCATAAACCGCTACTAAATGTACTTGGGAAAAATCCACAATTCCGGGAATAACATGTATATAATGTTTGTATGTTTGGGAAGCTCACCAGGTGCCCTTGGCCTGGATTGGCCGCTGTCGTGGACAGGATGCTGGGCTCGATGGACCCTTGGTCTTTTCCCAGTGTTGCATTACTTATGTACTTATGTACCCGTGCACACCAGAGCCGTCTCATATGGGCCGCAAGCCAGAACTGGAACCCACTCACAATGGCAGAAGGCAAAAAGAGAAGGCACATACACACAGACAGAAGCAGACTAAGCAGAACTCTGGGCAGGGCACAGGGCAAGGCAGACACAAGGCTGGGCCACATGGCCACAAGGGTAGAGGGAAACAACACAGCCACTCAGAATCAAAGAACAGAACAAACAGACAATAACCAAGACAGATGTGCTAACCCCAGCACACAGACAAACAGATAAGAACCAAGGCGGAAGTGCCACACAGGCACACTAACTAACAAAAGAAACTAGGCAGAAGTGCCCACACTGGCACACAGGCTGGGAAACTAGGCAGAAGTGCTACACAAGCACACCGACAAACCTGGATACCCTGACTGAATGTCCTCACCTTCCTTATGAGGGCCTTCACTGATGATGTCATGAATACAGGAAAGAGGCTTGAAACACACAGAATACCAGAGTGAGTTTTGAAGCCCACAGAACACCAGAGTGAGGCTTGAAACACAAAAGAAGTGGTAGCAGAGGCAACAATGCAAGGAAAATACAGACTGGAGCCACCTCTGAAGCTGACCACTGGAAGACAAGGTGAGACTGAAAGTGGAGTCATGACCACAGTCGTGATAGCACCTCCCCCTCAAGGCTCCCGTGGTCCCCATGGGAGGTCTGGGTTTCCAAGGGTAACTGTAGTCAAACCTACTGATAGGTTTCAAGACATGGACATGGACATGGAAATAAAAAGCAAATCTGGAGCTTGAAGACAGGGTTGGCTCATATAAACAAGAAGGAAGTTTGAAAACAGGGCTGAAGTGATGTCACATCCAGTGGACTTCCAGAGACTGACCTCGAGACCATAGCCCCCCCCCCCCCCCCCCGACAACAGGGATGTCCTGAACCCCATATCTAGGGTCTGGTTCTTTGGGCGTAATATGGTGCTGGAGGAGGCTTCTTTGGACAACTGCTAGACAGAGTCAGTCTTGGATGCAGCAAAGAAGGAATCATACTCAGAAGGAACCTTCCCATGAGGAGATCCACAACCTCCTTGCCCTCCTGGTGTATAGACCGAGCAGTAGGAACTGGCTAGAGCCAACACCCAAGCTAGATACAGGAGTAGAACGCAGGGCTGGATCAGAAAGAAGTTTGAAGCGGTAACAGAGGAGCTTGATAAAACTGGACATAATTAGTTCTAGAACTGGTCTGGATTGGAACCAAGGCTAGAAAAATTGTTTTAGAAATTTTGCTGAAAGCCCAGCTGGATGGATGATTGCACTGAGCTCATGGCCTTTGCAAACTGTTACAGACTCAGAGAAAAATGTGAGCTCTTGGGCCGCTTCCGATGAACGGCAGCAGCAGGAGAACCTTCTAACCAGGACTGGACTAAACAAGCGGGACTGGAACAGACTAGAAGTGCAGTAAGCACACAGACAGGAACAGGGTACACAGGAACTGAGCTTGACTAGGCAGTACTGGAACAGACTAGACATGCAAGAAACACACAGACAGGAACAGGGTACACAAGAACAGAGCCAAGTAAAGCTAGAGGAAAGGCACTCAAATGGGCCGCAAGGCCGAACTGGAACCCATGCACAATAGCAGAAGGCAAAAAGAGAAGGCACGTGCACATAGACAGAAGCAGACTAGGCAGAGCACTAGGCATGGCAGACTAGGGAGAACTCTAGGCAAGACAGACTAGGAAGAGCACAGGGCAAGGTAGACACAAGGCTGGGCCTCATGGCCACAAGGGTAGAGGGAAGCCACACAGCCACATAGAATCAAAGAATAGAACAAACAGACAATAACTAAGACAGAAGTGCTAACCCCAGCACACAGACAAACAGATAAGAACCAAGGCAGAAGTGCCACACAGGAACACTAGCTAACAAAAGAAACTAGGCAGAAGTGCCCACCCTGGCTAGGAAACTAGGCAGAAGTGCTACACAAGCACACTGACAATCCTGGAGACCTTTGGCATTGCAAAGGCCCTGAATGAATGTCCTCACCTTCCTTATGAGGGCCTTCACTGATGATGCCATGAATACAGGAAAGAGACTTGAAACACACAACCAGAGTGAGGCCTGAAGCCCACAGAACACCAGAGTGAGGCTTGAAACACACAAGAAGTGGTAGCAGAGGCAACAATGTAAGGAAAATACAGACTGGAGCCTCCTCTGAAGCTGACCACCGGAAGGCAAGGTGAGACTGAAAGTGGAGCCACGACTGTCAGCAATCTTTGTCTAGGTTTGGTCCCGGGGTCCAGTTCACAGAGGCAGTGAGTTCGTAGAGGCAGTAGGTTTCCAAAGAATACACAATCCACACGAGTTTGGATATATAAAGTATATTATATTTGCATATATGTATAGGCTCACAGCACTTAGTACAGGTAAATGGTACAAGGCTGTCTCTGGGTGTGTGCTTAGAGAGAGAAAGAAAGGATATGGTGTTTGTTCAGAGGAAGAGGGAAGCCTTGGGGTTGTGCTGAAAGAGGTATATGTGTGCAGAGGAAGAGAGAGAAGGGCCTAAGAAAGCTAAGCCATGGGCTCTGGGAGAGAAGGCTTTGGGGAAGAAAGGGGGGCCAGAGCCGGAGCTCTGGTGGCTGGAGATGGGTAGGTGCAGGGGGAGAGACAGAGAGAGAAGTAGTGTAAGCAGAGCCCTGTGCTCTGCTTGCCGAGAGACAGAGAAAGTGATTCCTGAGGGAGGGGGAGAGTTATCAGAAGTCAGAAGCTGGTTTAATATTAATTTAAGTATGTCAAGAGGATATCCAGCAATCCTGACATCCAGCAATCCTGACAACGACCACAGTCATGACTTGTCCAAGCCCATATGAAGACAGAAACAAAAAAAAGGCAAAGATCTGCCACAGAAATGGCAAATCAAAAGAAAAAAAGCAGATCAAAAAAGACAAAAAAATAGAACAGGAGGGTAACAGAAGAAGTGGTTTATTACAAGTTACCCGACGTGGCCACGTTTCGCCCTCAGGCTGCGTCAGGGGTAAAAAAACTACAAAATAAAAATACATAATGAGTAAAACAAACTTCACCATTGTATATTTGATAATAAAACATATCTAAAAACACTATCACATCATATAAAATAAAAACAGATCAAATCTAAAAACATAATACAATAAAATATAATATCAAATCAATATCAGTTAAAAACATTCAGATTAAATATGCATGCAATAAAATAATAATTTTAATACAAGACATGATATCAACACAAAATATAATAATATCAACACTAAATGTATATCAATAGAACTGCATCGGACAGATAGGTGGAGATATACAACACTAAAATAACTAAATGACCATACATACTAAATATCACCTACCTAATAGGGGTAAAAAGCAAAGTGAACCCCTAAAAGTAGTCCTACAACCACCTAAAAAATACAAAATGAAATAAATAAATAAAATCTCACAATGCTTGGCCTCAATTGCCGTCTTTTATGCACATTCAATGATCTAAAAATATTGAAATTAATATTCACTTTGTTAAAAAGTGAGAATCAGTGGGTTTCCATGTTCTAATAGATAGCAACTCAAATCAATAGAAATTGATACAAAGTACCTAAAAACATCATACTGTACTATGACAATCACATGTATCCTGATGATGATATCATTCAAAAGAACTCCACTATGGATATCTATTTGTACTTTCACTTATCTGTTTTTGAGATATCCATAGTATTTTATATACACTTTTATTTGGATTAGTGGGTTCTTCTAGAATTTTCTTTGACCTTTGAACTCTCAAAGGGGATATTTAAAGGACTAATCAGAGTGTTTGTTATAATGCTGCCAGTCAACATAGCATTGTGAAGTTTGCTGAGTAAGCTTGGGAAGCACTTATGTAAGGTAAGATATAAGATACTCCATATGGAATTTAGATGGTGGTGTGTATTGTTTAAACAGTTTGGCTTGCTTTAAATATGTTTTGTCAGTGCAAATTCTAAGTCAGTTATTTTTTCTAAGCCAGTTGCTTGTTGCTCCATGTCTGTTTTATTGAAGTTTGTGTAATCTGATCAGCTTAGTGCTGTTAGCTTCAATACTTAGAGGGGGTTTAGGATGTTGCCACAGTTATGATTGAAACAGATGATTGTATATCTACCTATTCAAGTATCAGTAAAGAGCACTGCATTACATGCCAGTTGTGCTGAGTGGGATTTGATATTATATTTTATTGTATTATGTTTTTAGATTTGATCTGTTTTTATTTTATATGATGTGATAGTGTTTTTAGATATGTTTTATTATCAAATATACAATGGTGAAGTTTGTTTTACTCATTATGTATTTTTATTTTGTAGTTTTTTTACCCCTGACGCAGCCTGAGGGCGAAACGTGGCCACGTCGGGTAACTTGTAATAAATCACTTCTTCTGTTACCCTCCTGTTCTATTTTTTTGTCTTTTTTGATCTGCTTTTTTTCTTTTGACAAGCCCATATGAAGTCTGTTGGGTGATTCAGAACTTAGGCCCCGGGGCTCGATGGCTATGTGGTTCAATTCTGTAGACTTTTTAAAGCTACTTAATTAAGCCATTGACTAAACTGCAAAATAGTCTGGTGGAGGGCTCCCTTTTGCTGCATTTGTGGTGTTTGGCGGGGTGACTTTGTTATTAAAACCAGGAAAGGGATCCCCTTGAGTGTGGTTCATATCGTCCAATCTCCTTGCCAGGATTAGACTATAACATTTTCACCAAAATTCTGACTTGGAGTTTGTAGCGATATATGCCCCAGTTAGTGGCAGATGACCAGCCAGGTTTCATATAAGGGCACCAAATGTTTGATAATTTCTGACATTTTTGCCGTCTTATGTGGTCTGTTCAGCATCATTGGATTCCGACTGTTATGTCCAATAAAAAGGTATCATCTTATTTTCTTTTCCATGTTTTATTTTGTTTGATTTCTTTTGATAACCTTAAGAGTGGACTAACATGACTGTTATCTCGAAATCGACTCTGAAAAAACCTTTCTCAGTGTTTATTGGCCTTATTTATTTCAGATGTTGGAGCATGTCAAGATTTTGGGGCAATTCTCAGTTGTGTAAACAACCCCTGGCTAGTTTACAGGTTAAATGCAGCATATATGGATAGATTTGAACTAGCATGGGATACTTTTTGCCATAGCTATGGAGCCTTTGGCCCATTTAGTACGCCGTGCTGTGGGTGTACTTGGCATTAGTAGTGGGTGTGTTCAGCATAACATCCTGTTATTTGCAAATGGTGATCTGCTTCTTCTAACGGAGCCTTCCTCCTCCTTGTTGGAGGTAGAATGGTTGGATTGCTTTGTTGGAGTATCTGGGTTTAAGATTAACAAAACCAAGTCCGAACTTCAGAGTCTCACTTTGAAGGATTCTGAGATGGACCTGTTAGCGGTGCCGGATTCCCTTTGGCTGGTCCAGTCAGTCCCTCTGATACTGGGGGTTAATTTAACAGCTAAGCTAGGTGACCTTTATCAAGCGAACTATCCAGGCATCTTGAAGAACCTTTGGGAGAAGTTGAATCGGTGGCATGGTTTGAATTTTTCATGGCTTGGATGAATTCACTCGGTGAAGATGGTAGTACTGTCCAAATTGCTTTACCTATTTGCTGCCTTGCCAATCCTTTTACCAGATAGGTTTTTTTTATAGGCTTTATAAAAGGTTTTCCAATATATTTGGAAAAAGAAGCTGCCTTGGGTTAGGCTCAAATTTTGTACCAGACGTGTAAGCAAGGTGGGATGGAAGTGACCAATTTTAGTTTTTATTATCAGGCTGCCCAGCTTAAATATCTTATTAATTGGATATGTGAGTCCCATAAGAGTTGTTTGCCTGGAACAAGTTTTTATTGGTGAGACCCCGCTTCGAGCGATACCTTGGCTGTCACCATTGGCATTGCGGCCCTTGCTCTGTTTTGTCAACCCAGTTCTGCAGCTTACACTTGCCTTCCTCAGTCCCACTGGAAATTACTACGGGACAGGTGATATTTTGGGGGGATGTCAATTCGAGATGCGGATGGATTTGCCCCCAGGCAGCTTGATTGTGCTTACCTCTCCTAGGAGGGGAAGAGGTTGTATTCCTTGGGTCAGTTGGTAGAAGAGGGAGAACTGGTGGACTATCAGGAACTGGCTGAGGAGTTTGTTTTGGGCCAGTAGGATGTTTTTCATTGGGTCCTTTGGATTCCAAGTATCTATTGCCAGCAATCTTGTGGAGAATGGGTACAAAATGCTTTACCAATGGTACATACACACCTGTGCGATTGAGAGCTATGTATGGACAAGGAAGCAATTTGTATTGGCGTGGTTGTGGGGATCAGGGGACCTTTATACATATCTGGTGGTCCTGTCCTAAGACCCAGTTTTTTTTTTAGCACAAGTGTTGAGGGATTCAGGTAATCACAGGAGTTTGTGTGGTGAAAACCATGGCCAATTGCTTGCTTCATGTTGGTCCCCCAGAGTTGCTTGTCTGTAAACGGTGACTGGTGTATCATCTGATCGCTGTGGGACATTTGGTGCTGGCGTCTCCTTGGAAAAAGCTGGCCCTTCCAGGCCAAAACGTGCTATGCTTATCTGATGTCCAAGCAGTGGCACTGCGGAGAAATAGGTTATTCCAATTTTGCAAGATCTGGGAGGACTATGTTCTGTGGCTGGATCGCACTCAGGCTCCATCTTGAGCTCTCTGCCAGCCTGTTGATATTGCTTACTGAATATTGCCTTAGCCTAATTTTCCATTTCCCGAATGGGTGTGGGGGGTTGTCTGGGTTGGATTGAGGAGGGTTTTTGGGGTGGGGGGGTGTTGGCTGTACTGTTTGCTTTGCCATGTTTCCACGTACTGAACGTACAGTATGTCATTTGCACTTGTACGGGGGGGGGGGGGGGTAGTGGTTTTTGTACTTTTTATTGTGTTTTTCAAAATAATTTTTTTTAATGAAGAAAACTGGCAGTTAATAGTCTGAGAAAGTTCACAAGTCTCAAATGTAATTCTTTTGAATAATTATCAAAATTATAAATTCTACGTTCTAATACCATTTTGTCCTAGAATAAAAATACACACATTTGCTTAACATTGAACCTGTTCTGATAACTCTTGGATCTTCATAGTATTCTGTACCTCAAGAAGTTTTCAATTTCTGAATCCTTCACAAGCTATGCTACATAAAAGGGGTCAATCTAGCACATGCCTAGTAAATAGTGTCCACAGTAGTCCACAACAAGTCTGTGATTTGTGCTGGTCTTCTAGGGAGGCAACGTTATCTCTACACTTGCATCCTTTGTCAATTCAACTGCCACCAAAGGTTATCCCGAGGTAGGCAATGCCATACCTTACTATGGTCCTGCTGTTTCTGCCAAGATTGGGGCCCTGCCCATGTCACGCTCCAGCAGTTTTCTTCCTTTGTTCGTGTTGATGTGACTGCTAGTCCAGCTTCCGGAATCACAGCACTAAGGGGGTTGACAGCCCCAGTGGGCTCAGCAAAGTCTCGCTGCTGAAGCCAGGGCTATCCCTTATGCCCTGGCTAGCTGGTGCATCCTGAGTCGAGGCCTGGAGAATACTGATAATCATTAGCTAGTGGAGAGAAGATGCTTGAGGCAGGCGGGTGGGAGTCTGATGTTTCCTCCGCCTACTTGGCATTTTAGCTGGAAAATGGGAAGATTATAAACTCTATAAATAAATAAGAATAAGGCCACTCAGGAACAGCTTTCTAAGTGTCCTACTTGGCAACCATCTTGTAAACAATGTTTTTATTTCTATTAACAATTTGCTCAGCAGTTGATAGTGATAATTTGCAACCATTTAAGTCTGTCTGCTTTTTATTTAAAAGTACCTGGTCTACTATGGCCTTTATTGCAACCTCACTATTAGGATGTCCTGTCTTTCCTGTTATGGTGATATCCTTCAAAGATACCTTGCTCCAAACCGTGATCTTTTGAGCAGTTGTCAGCCTTCACCCAGTTCCTAATTTAAAAGCTGCTCTATCTCCTTTTTAAATGTTGATGCCAGCAGCCTGGTTCCATCCTTCCCCAGAATGTTGCCCAGTTCATAACAAATCTAAAACCCTCCTCCCCACACCATTGTCTCATCCACACAGTGAAACTTCGGAGCTCTGTCTTTCTTTTGGGTCCTGGGTGTGGAGCAGGGAGTACTTCTGAGAATGCTACCTGGAGTTTCTAGATTTTTATTTATATCATCAAACAAATATAACTAAGCAGTATTTCAAGAAATCAATAAAGCCCACATCATGGGGAGAAAGAAGAGAACAATTAAATAAGAAAATAAACAATAAGGAAATTAGGACAGCTAGTCACAACTTACCTGGACTTCACTTAAGGCGATGATACTTCACATCACTCATGATGGTATTTAACTTTCCTATCTAATAAGTCTTTCCAACTGATCTGGTTTCCAGAGGGAAATCATGCCAAACGAATCTCATTGAATTCTTTGATTGGGTAACTGGAGAATTGAATCATCGACGTGCTATAGACATAATATACTTAGATTTTAGCAAACCTTTTGACACGGTTTCCCACAAGAGGCTCTTAAATAAACTAGATGGGCTGAAGATAGGTCCCGAAGTGGTGAACTGGATTAGGAACTGGTTGACGGACAGACGACAGAGGGTGATGGTAAATGGAGTTCGCTCGGAGGAGGGAAAGGTGAGTAGTGGAGTGCCTCAGAGATTGGTGCTGGGGCCGATTCTGTTCAATATATTTGTGAGTGACATTGCCGAAGGGTTAGAAGGTAAAATTTGCCTATTTGCGGATGATACTAAGATTTGCAACAGAGTGGACACCCGGGAGGGAGTGGAAAGCATGAAAAAGGATCTGAGGAAGCTAGAAGAATAGTCTAAGGTTTGGCAATTAAAATTCAATGCGAAGAAATGCAAAGTGATGCATTTAGGGAGTAGAACCCCACGAGAGACGTATGTGTTAGGCGGTGAGAGTCTGTTAGGTACTGAGGGGGGAGAGGGATCTTGGGGTGATAGTATCCGAGGATCTGAAGGCGACGAAACAGTGTGACAAGGCGGTGGCCGTAGCGAGAAGGTTGCTAGGCTGTATAGAGAGAGGTGTGATCAGCAGAAGAAAGGAAGTGCTGATGCCCCTGTACAAGTCGTTGGTGAGGCCCCACCTGGAGTATTGTGTTCAGTTTTGGAGGCCGTACCTTGCGAAGGATGTTAAAAAAATGGAAGCAGTGCAAAGAAAAGCTACGAGAATGGTATGGGATTTGCGTTCCAAGACGTATGAGCAGAGACTTGCTGACCTGAACACGTATACCCTGGAGGAAAGGAGGAACAGGGGTGATATGATACAGATGTTCAAATACTTGAAAGGTATTAATCCACAAACAAATCTTTTCCGGAGATGGGAAGGCGGTAGAACGAGAGGACATGAAATGAGATTGAAGGGGGGCAGACTCAGGAAAGATGTCAGGAAGTATTTTTTCACAGAGAGGGTGGTGGATGCTTGGAATGACCTCCCGTGGGAGGTGGTGGAGCTGAAAATGGTAACGGAATTCAAACATGCGTGGGATATGCATAAAGGAATCCTGTGCAGTAGGAATGGATCCTCAGAAGCTTAGCCAAAATTGGGTGGCGGAGCAGGTGGGGGAAGAGGGGTTGGTGGTTGGGAGGCGAGGATAGTGGAGGGCAGACTTATACGGTCTGTGCCAGAGCCAGTGATGGGAGGCGGGACTGGTGGTTGGGAGGCGGGAAATACTGATGGGCAGACTTGTACGGTCTGTGCCCTGAAAAAGGCAGGTACAAATCAAGGTAAGGTATACACATATGAGTTTATCTTGTTGGGCAGACTGGATGGACTATGCAGGTCTTTTTCTGCCGTCATCTACTATGTTACTATCAAGCTCATTTTCAAAGCACTTAGCCTCCCAAAGTTCCATAGAAATCTATGGAACTTAGCCTCCCAAAGTGCTTTGAAAATATGCCTCTATGTTACTATGTTCTGCTTTAGGTTCTCTCGCGTATATATCTGTCCCCTTCTCCTATACTGCTAATTCCAGACTCCATTCTTTTTATCTTGCTGCACCTCACGCCTGGAATAAACTTCCCAAGCCTGTACGTCTAGCCCCCTCTTTGGCCGTTTTCAAGTCCAAACTTAAAGCCCACCTCTTTACCACTGCTTTTGACTCCTAACCACTGCTCACTTGCCCTGTCGTTTTATCCTCACCTCTTTATTCCCTTACCCTTAATTGTTCTGTCTTATCTAGATTGTAAGCTCTTTGAGCAGGGACTGTCTTTTTGTGTATGGTGTACAGCGCTGCGTATGCCTTGTAGTGCTATAGAAATGATAAGTAGTAGTAGTATATCTCTGTCAGACATAGACTATAGAGGCAGTCAAAGGTTATTAAATAAACTTTATTCAAGTAAGTAAATTATAAACCGTACATTACCGCTTGTGGTGACAACATCTCCGTCAGTGGCTGGGGAGGCTTGAATTGCAGCCAGGCAGAGAGTCTCAGCGGGCACAAAGGGCCTGGGTAACACGTCTGCTCCCATTCTGAAAACCTCCGTCTCTCTGCTCTTAGCTTCCAGCTTTTATACTGACCAATAAACATGATCTCATTCAATTGAATAAGGCTGACGTGTAGCTAAGGAGTGACAGTTTCTTAATGCATCCCCAGGAACTGGCCAGGTTTCCAGAGATTCATGTGAAACATCATCCCAAGCCCTGAGCATATTGTCATTCCATTTAGAACAAATTACTTCATTTAATATGATAATGCTATCAATTCCTGTCCTGAGAGTCCAGCATTAAATATCCATGTGGGAGTTCATTATGTACTTTCAAGAAACATTAAATATGATAACAACACTTAGGCAGAACTCATTATGTGCTTTGAAGGAAACATTAAATATGATATGAATACTTTGGCAGAACTCAATGTCAAGCACAAACTTTTCCATTACAGGTTCAAAGAACATTTTTAACATCAGATAAAGTATTCAAAGGTTCTAGATTTTAGTTTTCTTCCTAAGAGCCTAAATTTGGCTTACAGAACCTTCCTGCCATGTTTTCCTATTCCATTGGAACCCATGTGTGCCAAAACAGCTGGCTCCTCTCCAGCACTGTCTAAAATTTTATCTAGGTAACACACGAGGTCTTACCACCTTGGCACCAGGCAGGGAAGTGACCCTCATATCCACCAGCCACCCAGCTATCTAAATGCTTAATTATTGATTCTCCAACTGAAACAGCTAATGATCAGAAATAATGGCCCCTGGATTTTCATGCCTTTGTCTTTCTTCCTGCTGTTGCTAAAATAGAAGCTCTGCTTTTCTCTGCACTGTGTGGCTTTTAGTGTGTTTGAGCCATGTGGTACAACATCTCTCAAGTCTGCAAGCTAAGCTAACCAATCTAGCAAGTGGACTTCAATGCTAACTTAAGTTCTGTGAACAGCTTCACAAGCAATATACCCTGCTCTTCATCTCTTTAGTCCCAGCAGTTTGCCTTTGAAGTGCTTGTCATAATGGCCTGCATCTTTTGTTTTATTAGATCTATGATCTCATAGGTGACTCTGCTGCTTAGCAGTCAATTTTCTGAACTTGTGATTATACCGTGTTTCCCCGAAAATAAGACCTACTCTGAAAATAAGGCCAACCGGGGTCTTGCTGCAAATTTGTATTATAAGGCCTCCCCCGAAAGTAAGACCTACCTGAAGCAGGGCCGCCGAGAGCCGGACAAAGCCCGCTGCCGCCGCCCCCCGCCCCCGAGGTCGCCGGGCCCCCCCCCTCCACCCGCCCTCCATCGCTCCCAGAACTACCAGTACCTGAAACGCAAGTTCGGAGCATGCAGCAGCAGGGCAGGCCACTCCTTCCTTCCGTGTTCCGCCCTTGCCTGTCGTAACGTAACGTCAGGCGAAGGCGAGGCACAGAAGGAAGGAGAGGTCTGCCCTGCTGCTGCTTGCTCCGAACTTGCGAAGGAAGGTGAAAGGAGGCGTTTCAGGTTGGGAGCGACGGAGGGCGGGTGGAGGGGGGCCCGGTGACCTCGGTTGGGGGGGGGGCGACCTTGGGTGGGGGTGGCGACCCCGATGTTTCCCCGAAAAAAAATAAGACCTCCCTGAAAATAAGACCTAGTGGGTCTTGGGGAAGAAAAATTACTATAAGACAGTGTCTTATATTCGTGGAAACACAGTAGCTGCGATCCTCCCTTTAATATGCTAGAGCTGCAGCTTTTGCTTTCTCTACCTCATGTATGTTCAGGTCTTTTTCTTGGTAGCAGCTCAACTATCCTCTACCTCCAAGGATTTTTTTTTTCGTGCAGTAGTAGGGGGTTACCATAACCTCTGTTTGCTTGAGAAGATCACACACTGTATGGCTAACGATACCACTCAGTTCACCAAACAGTAGCAAGCTGTCCTATCTGTATTTGTATTCTTTCCAACCCAACAGAAGTTAGAAATTATACAAAAGGGGTCAAAAGTGTCTGTCTGGGGGCAAAATAACTGCCAGAAAATTTAATGAAATTAGATGAAACTTGGCCCAAGAAAACAAAACAATGAGTTTTGAATTTGGGCCAAATCGCAATAGGGGTTTCGAAGAGATATGGCCCCCCCCCCCCCCCAAAAAAAAAAAAAGAAAAAAAATCCAGTGCATTTCTATGAAAGGAGTTTCAGCTTCTGTAACATTGAAATGTAGACTGAAATGTAGCAGTTAGAGAACAGGGCAAAGAAGTTTAAAAGGTTGGCTTCCCTTCTCTTCCAAACCCCCAAACTTCATATCCCCAAAACTGAGCCCCTCTCCACATCTGCCACACCACACTAAACTGACCACATTTAAAAACTAGCCCCACCATCCTTCAAACTTCTGTCCTCAAAAACTACCTCCTATATCTTCTACACCATCCCAAAAAAGCTCTGCAACTGCCACACCACTCCAAAACTGTCCTACCTCCTAAAATTACCATCTGCAAACTACTCCTTTCAAAAAAAAAAAACCTACCACAAACTGCCCCACCTCAAAAAGTAACACTATAAAAACTACCCCGTACCAAAAAAAATACTTTACCTGCAACTGATAAAATACAACACAAAGTGCCCAAAAACTATATCCTACCACCCCACAAATTGTTCCATCCCCTAAACTAGTCCCCCTCAACTACTCCTGTATGGATAAACTATTTCCTCCAGCTCAAACTTGCCACCCCACAGGTGCCCCACAATCACAGCTACCTCCCCCACCAGTGGTATGCAGTAACATTTAATGAAGGTTTTGTTCCTAAACTGGCTTCTGTACTCCCACTGTTCAAGAATGTTACTTTAGACCCAAAAGATCCAGAGATTTATCATTCAATTTTATTTCTGCATTTTTTGGCAAAAAATTTGGAGAATGTTCTTCAACAGCTGATGGGTTTTTATCGAATTTCAGGAAGTTTTAGATTTTTTCAGTTCAAATTTCAGCCTAAACATGGTACAGAAATACTGTTACTAGTGTGTAATAGAATTCTTTGCCCATGAGTTCAGGGAGTACTATAAGGCTCAGTACACTCCATTTTGTTTAATCTCTATATGCGTCCAGTTTGTCGAATAATATTTATATTGGATATACAATATCAGTTATATGCTGATCTGCAAATTTTAATTCCAATACAAATTTTGATACACTAAAATTTATTAAATTGTATATGAAAACTATTTTTTCTTGCATGAATGCAAAATGACTCTGAGGGAGAAGTTATCAAGCTGCGTTAAGGCTGATCGTTATATTACTAGGCTTGCTGTTTCTACTGCAGACTCCTGCACTGTCCCTCATCCCTGGAGGCCTGTGAACATTAGACTGTAGGCTCCACCCACCTGAAAGTGACATATGCACTCTAAATTCAATCTTCTGTTGTGGCACACACCAAAGGAATGCGCATAAGGCGCAAGTTGTGCTCCTTAGTGTGCTTCTTCATGCACACCTGAGGATGCACCTTTATTTCAATATCATGATCGGCTGCCTTCCAATTATTTTGACCCCCTCCTGCTGGACTATCCTTCTCCTTTATACCATCACCCCTGATGGATCCTCCATGTCACATCCCATCTCATTGGGGACATCACCCTCCTCGACCCCATGCCCCCTCCCCCCCTCAGGACAAGTCAACCTCAGGTAAGAATACTTTGTCCAGTACCATTATTATCTCTGTCCCATTCTTCCACTTCTCTGATTATCTCCACTATTACCATTGGCTGATTGAACGCCTTTTCTATAAAGGGGAAATACTTTTTGCTTCATGACTTAAGGCTTAGCTATATTGTACCATTCCCACTCAACAATACATATCCTCTCACAAACTCAGGCCTGCACCACTTGAATCCCTTACTTTTCACCTATACACGCATGAACCAATAAACTTTCTCTTAATCTACCAGTCACCTCCTGTTTCCCTTCATTTACTTCAGTCGCTAGTCACTCATTATCTCACTTTCTCTTATGTCTAATTACCCTATTATATGAGGAAATCTAAATATACATTTGGATAATCTACAAGCACTATTCACATCTGACTTTTATATTCTTATACAGGACCTTAATTTCTGTCAAGCCATTATTTTTTGTACCCACAATGCTGGACATACTCTTGACACTATTCTAATACCCCAAACTCATCTTTCAGAAATTAAAATGATTCTTCCCTTCTCTCTTCCCTACACAGATCACTCTTTTCTCATGCTACATCTTGAAACATGGACTACTTGGGAGAAGATCCAGAAATATGCTAAGACATGTAGAGATCCAAGTATATTAACATTAGGGAACTTCTCCAAGATCCTCTCCCTCTCTCAGGAAACTTTTTCTGCTAACTCTCTGGAAGAACAGACTGTATTTCCTTAGCTAAAGCATATGACACACTAGCACTTCTTACTTCTCCATCCCTCTCTAACTGCCAGAACAAATCCTGGTTCCTGAGTCCCTCTTACTATTAAAACGCCAGATCCACCATAAAGAGCGAGCTTGGAGGAAAGACTGCTAGAACTTAACAAGCTTATAAAGCTTTAGCATTCTCCTATTAAAAAAAAATCCATCCAACAAGCAAAAAATGATTTATTTTCTAAACAGATTCTTGAGGCTCCACATCCTGCAAAATTATATGATATTCTATCTTCTTTAACTTCATCCTCTGTCACTCCCACTTCCACTGATATACATTTAAGTTCAGACGATATAGCTCAACTATTTCCATCCTCAATTCTTCCATGGGCCCTCCTTCGACCTTCTCCTAATCCAGTACTTCAGTTCTTCCTAGCTTATCTACTAAGCCTAGCATCTTGTTGACTAGTACACTTTTCACCTTCAATCTTCCATCATTTGCCACTGTTACACTTGTTCTTAGTATTATTAAACCAACAACAGCTCCAAATGACTCCATACCCTCTAGCGTCCTCAAACGTATCCACTCTCTGCTCATAATTTCTTCATACTACGATCACAATTAGCCTGGAACAGGGCCAAGTCCTATCTACCTGGAAGAATACCTTAGTTCATCCAAAACTTAAGGACCACAAGCTTGGAATCTCAAATCCTACTAATCTTCGTCCAATTTCAAATCTTCCATTTATTTCTAAAGAACTGGAAACAATAGTCCATGAATAACTAGATGACTTCATAGATAAAGCAAATACTCAACACCCAAATCAGATGGGATTTCAGCCATACTTGACTTGATCAATCACAAACTACTGCTTCAAAGACTATTTGAAATAGGAGTGTCAGGTACAGTTCTTACTGGTTTTCCTCCTACCTACAAGGCTGCGCAAGTACCATTTCATGGCAAAACATTCAATCCCAACTACACTCTTGGAGCATTCCACAAAGCTCCATTATGGCCCCCATACTCTTTAACATCTTTATGGCCTCACTCCTCAATCTCATTCAATTACTGGACCTTACCCCATTTGTATATGGGGACGATATTCATATTTTAGGCACTCTAGACTGTAGTATTCTTCAAGACATTACTTCCATAAATGGAAAACTAGATACAGTTGCTAACTGGTTCCGTACACACAGATAAAAACTAAATCCTGACAAGACCAAGGAGGTCCTATTCATTCAGTCAACCCTGAACTTTCAGCCCCTATCATGATTACAGGCACAAAAGTCTCTCAAATTATTAGTAAGGATCTTGGGCATAACCCTCAATCAACATCTAAACTTTCGGACACATATAACCAATATGGTGCACTCCTGCTTCTATAAACTCTTAATGCTATATACAGTCAGATATCTATGCATCCTTGTGCACGCCTTTATTATTAACTAACTTGACTATTGTAACAGTTTGCTAAATGGTGTTCACACTTCAGACATAAGACTACTACAAATAGGACAGAACATGGTGGTAAAACATCACCAACTCTCGCAAATTCGACCATGTGACTCTTCCACTCCAACAGGAGCATTGGCTGCTAATCAGTCATAGAATAACATTCAGAATTGTGATGATGGTTCACAAAGTCCACTATTCTGGACTACTGCTCTACTTATTACTACTACTGATTCCTTACATTCCCACTAAATCATTAAGTTCCACGCAGCATAACTAACTGGAGGAGTGGCCTAGTGGTTAGAGTGGTGGACTTTGGTCCTGGGGAACTGGGTTCAATTCCCACTGCAGGCACAGGCAGCTCCTTGTGACTCTGGGCAAGTCACTTAACCCTCCATTGCCCCAGGTACAAAAGTACCTGTATATAATATGTAAGCCGCATTGAGCCTGCCATGAGTGGGAAAGCGCAGGGTACAAATGTAACATAAATAAATAAAAAAGACTAGTGGTCCTTCATTCCATATTTGCCTTGATACTGTCAGAATAAAGATCTTCAGTATAACCGATCCCTCCTTCTGGCACTCTTCCCATCTTTAGACTAGAATGTTCGCTCCAAACCTTTTAACAAGGGTTGAAAATATTTTTATTTCAAGAGGCAATTGATAAGTGATCATTCATCTTGATTTTTTTCGCTCCCCCCCCCCCCACTTGCGCTCCTCCAGGGGGAAACAGGGCAGATCAATGCTAGTATACCTCTCTCATTATTTCCTGTTTTATTTTTTTTCTTTTCTAAGGTTGTATTTCTTTTCAGTTTATTTCCTTCTATATTATATTATAAACCTCTCAGAAAGCACCTTGAATGAACAGTATATCAAATACTGAATACATTTGGAAATTTTGTGATGTTAACTGTCCCTCAATGTGACTTAAAGGACTCTAACATGGCTTGACTAGTTTTACCACGGTGATGTTTAGGTTGCTGTGGGTTAGATGCAAAACATGTAAATGCATGTAAAGCAGCTCATTACTATATAGAAACCAGTGGCATAGCAATGGGGGGGGGGGGGGGGGGGCCTCCTCACCTTCCGCTCGGAGCCCCTTCTCCTGCCAGCCAAAGAGATCTCCATAACTCCAGCCTGTGCTGACTGAGCAGCACTTAATTCAACAGACGTGTTTTGGCCTCCTTTGCCAGCTCTCTTCGTGCATTTCTCAGTTTTGTGACTGATGATGGCTGAACTGTGCTGCTGACTTGAGTGCTGCTCTGGCAGCACAGATGGGACTCATGGAGGAGTCCTCTTCAACTGGCAGGGCTTGGTATCCCTGCCAGCAAAGGTATGCCTCGATGTTGGGGGGGGGGGGGGTTGAGAATACCTACCCTCCCTCAATGCACTTCTGGCTATGCTACGGGTAAAAACCAGAACTTTAATTCCAGTGCATACTGGGTGTACATTGCAAGTCTTGTTCTGTTATAGAATGACAAAGTAACCCCAGCCCAAAGCTGGGGTTATTTTACTGTGCTGGGAGCGTTGAGCCCAAAGCCAAAGTCTGATGCTCCAGGGCTGAAGACTGAAGGCCAGTGCTTCCCTTCCCCCCCCCCCCCCCAAAGGGCTCTCCACCCCCTGAAAGGACCTACCATGTGATTCCTTGGTGGTCCAGTGGTGAATGGGCATGGGTGATCCCCCAGTCATTCCTGTACAGGCCGGCACAATATTCAACATGACCCCCCTATCTCTAGTCTCATACTACTACTGCTAGGGGGTCATATTCCCGTATAAGGAAGCATAACCTCCCCCTGGCGGTAGTAGTGCAAGACTACTGCTAGGGGCAGCCTGTTAGATATGCCGCTGGCCAGAACAGGAGTGGCACAGGTAGGTCCTTTCAGGGGGTTAGGGCTTGTTTTGGAGAAGGGGACACGGAATCGGAGAGAAGCTCTGATGGCCCTGTCGGATGCATTCTAAGAACATCAGGCTACAGCTTTGAGGCTCATTGTTCCCAAGCTACTGGAATAACTCTGCTTGCTAGATGGCTTGCAAGCAGTGTAATTTGTTTACCTTAGGATTCAACAACCTATGGAACTGTTATCCCTTAGGTTGCTGAATCCTGTGGTAAATCAGGGTGCAGTAAAAGCTCACCTTTTACTGCACTTTGATAACTTCCCCACCCCCCTGAATGTTTCAAAAACTAAGAAATTGTGGTTATCTCAGGAAAAAAAGTACTTTTTAAAAATGTATTTTATTGTATACTGCCTGCAAGCCTTAAAGCTCTCAAAGTGGTATATATTCAGATACAATAGGTATTTTTCCTCCACTAAGTATATCCACAATCAGTAATGGTTAATGGCATTTCAGTTCAGTACTTCAGGAGATTAAAGATTTTGGGCATAATAGTTTATAGTTTGTAATTTATAGTTTAACATTCTATACTGCCTGATGAGAAAGATGTTTTTTTTTTTTTTAAAGTTTTAATGTATTAGATATGCAATTGTAAATTCTCCTGAAGAAGGACTTATTGTTTGTAATCCGCTTAGAATCTCTTTTGAATTTAGCAGAATATAAGAATCATATAGCATAGCATAGCACTTTCTGTCTGGCAGTCCAAGACTATGTACATACTAAAACATTGATAGAATGGAACGCCAAAATTTTGATAGGACAGACTATGTATCCAAGAAAACACCTTTGAGTATTGCTGCCTCATTGTGAATATATCAGTCATCTTATACGTAAAGATGAATGAATAAAGGTTTATTAGATGTTCTAACATTTTGCAATGTCCACTTTGAAGAGTTTCATCTCAGAATATTCTCTGCAGCAGGGCCTGGCTTGTGGAATTCACTCCTTCAAGAATTAAAGTCAATCAATACTGGCTTTTTGCAGACATTTTTAAAAGCTTAACTGATTAGGGGCAGTTATTGAGAGTCCTGAGTGTGTTTTATGTTTAAATGTTTATTGGCCAAGCATCAACAATGCAAGAAAACAATCATCACAAAAAGTGCAATGAACAAAATGCATCATCTGCCAAATTGAGAGCCAACAATGTATTTACTAAATCCCCTA
Organism: Microcaecilia unicolor; assembly: GCF_901765095.1. Taxonomy (NCBI): domain Eukaryota; kingdom Metazoa; phylum Chordata; class Amphibia; order Gymnophiona; family Siphonopidae; genus Microcaecilia; species Microcaecilia unicolor. Next base: position 322,744,958 of record NC_044032.1, on the reverse strand, counting down.
CCCCTCCTCCAAATCAAACTAAATCTACCCCCACTTAATCCATCCCCCTCCCCTCCCAAGATCTTGTTACTTGACAAACTGACAAAGAAAGTAATGTCCATGAATAATAGCAAATAAGTCTGTCACAAGTCCAAAGTATTTAGAAAAGTGGAACGAACTCGAATCTGAAGAGTATCAAGGTAAGAAATCCATATCTTAATAAATACTTTATTCATCCTGGACCATTTAGTGTCCACTGATAACTAGTCCATAATCAAAAGTTCATTCATCCGGTTCCTCCATTGTATGATAGTTGGTGCAAAATGCATTGTTTTGCAATCTGTAGCTGTATACAGAAATAAGTTGGAGATATGTGGTCCTTCCACTTTGCCATCCATTTTGTGTAGGGATTGGCTTCCCTACACCGGCTGTACTAAGGTGTGTCTAGAGGTCTCTCCAAAATTGATGTATTGGAGCACAGTCTCAAATAGAATGTTTATATGACACAGCAACTCTGCACTTAAGGCCAGCCCTGTCTGATGGAAGACCCATCTTTTTGGCCCTGGAGAGTTGGATATATATGCACATGATGAATTTGTATTGCAATTGCTGAGGCTGAATTCTCTGTACAAGACATGCCCTATCTTTCAAACTATTCCTCAAATTATCCATGGAATATGTGCCCAAATCTCGAGTCCATTTAACCAATACAGAGTGTACAGCATTCATTCCTAAAGGGTTTTTTAAGGCCTTCATAATATCTCACCAGGCCTTTGTGAATTGCTGACACAGGCCAATTTTCATCGAATTTGGACTCTGAAATCAACTCTATAGGCTGTGAGAAGAGAATGGCTATAGTGATGCAATTGTGTATAAGCATACCAGTCTCCACCTGAGACCATACTGATGCTGGAGGGTCTCATAAGAAAGCATGGTCGGTTCATCTTCGTCAACATGAAAAAGCAACATTTTTCTTTATTAGCCCATTCTCTGAAATGGCCAGCCAACAAACCTGGTAGGAAATGCACATTACCCTGGATATGAAGGAATCTGGAACACTGGGAATGTAAACTTTTTTTTTCCATAGAATAGCCCATGTCCAATACAAGGATTTTCAAGCTTTAGTGAGATTTCAGATGTTTAGAAAGATCTTTAACCCTAGCATGAAGAAGAAATGCTAATGAGAACTCATCATAAAGATAGCTTTCAAAATCCACAAAATTCAAAGAATCCATATATCCAGTCTTGGATAAAATGAAGATGGAGGAGTGACCTAGTGGTTAGGTCACCGGTCTTGTAATCCAGAGGTGGCTAGTTCAAATCCTGCTGCTGCTGCTCCTCCTTGTGATCTTGGACAAGTCACTTAACCCTCCATTCCTTACCATTCCTCCGGACCAGCCCAGGATTGGACTGATGGGTTGTGCACACCTTCCAGCAGGTGGAGACTGAGAAAAAACTCTGACTCTAGAGAGCCAGTAAGAGCCCTGGTCATGTGACCCTAGCCTCAGTATTTTCTCAGTCTCCCAGCGGGTAGGAAGTGAGCCCATTAGTCTCTCTTTGTTGGTATATAGATCTTTTCTCTGTTTATTCTTTCTTCTATGCCAGGGGAATTCTGTTAGAGGTTTTTTCTGATATTAAGCTGTTTAGTTGTCAGCATCTGGGGTGTTACACTCGGGTGTCCTGGGTCCCTCCCCCCTTCCTCCCCATCTCCCTGCTGTTTAAAAAAAAAAAAGGGAAGTGCTACCCTTTCGGAGTAAAGGTGTTTTGCCTTTGGGAGAGGCAGCCAGTATTTAAAAAAAAAACACAAAAAACAGAGACGAACTGTTTTCCCCCACTGTCTTAACGAGCAGGCAGCTCCGTTGCAGTTCTATGTTTGTGCAGCGCTGCGTACGCCTTGCAGCGCTATAGAAATGCTAAATAGTAGTAGTAGTAGTTCTATGTGTGTGTTTTGCTTTCTTTGATCAGCTGTTTAAAAAAAAAAAAGCCAGACCGCTTTTATTTATTTCTTCCTCCTGAAAGCGTTCGGATATCGGGGGTAGACTTTGTTACATTTTTGGCAGTTGTCGGACCTGCTCCATATTAAAAAAAAAAAAAGGCGCAAAGCGCTTAGGCACTGGAACGTGCATGCACGCTTGTCTCCGCTATGTCGGAAAAACTAAAGAGGTGTGCTGTCTGTCAGCATCGGGGGGGGGGGGGGGGGGTTAACGCGAAAGGCGGCCATTTTTAATCCACTTCTTTCTTCTCCGTCAGGTGACGCGTCTGGCCCTGGCAATTCTGCGATTTTAGGGGAATCGGAGACAGGGGCTCTGGTACAGTCTGCAGCCACTCAGGCAGGGAGGTTTCCACCTGAGTTTGTCCTTCAGATGTACCAGGCCTTCCTGCTGCAGAGGGACGGTTCAGGAGCAGGGATGTCAGGGGTTCCTGTCAGCTCTGTCCCTCCTGCTAAGAGGTCTAGAGCATGTGACTTACAATTAGATATTGGGTCCAGAAATGCCCTTTTTAGAGGAACAGGAAGAGCTTGCTGAACATGCTTGAGAGGATACTTCCTCTTTAGATCCTGACGCTGTTCCCTTGGCCCAAGGGGAATATCCCTTGGTGGCTAGTGTTCCATAAGGAGGATTTGCAGGACCTTATTTTTGTGGTTTCCACTACTTGCATTTTGAGGATCAACTTCCAGCCTCAGAAGTTCGTAAGATTGATTTGTTGGTTAAGGGTTCTATGGCTTCAACTAGAACTTTTCCCATGCATCAGGATATTTGGGATGTTATTAAAGCTCAGTGGGAGGTCCCGGATGCTGCTTTTCGTCCTACCAGATCTATGAATCGCTTGTATCCGGTACCGGAGGCTGATAGAGCTCTGCTTAAGCTTCCAGTAGTTGATGCTGTGGTCTCTGCGGTTACAAAACGTAACACGGTCCCCGTAGATGGAGGAACGGCACTTCGGGATGTTCAGGACAGGCGCTTGGACTCTCTTCTAAAGCATAGTTTTGATGTTTCATCTTTGGCAGTACAGGCGGCCATTTGTGGTTCTTTAGTGGCTAGAGCCTGTTTCCGTTGGGCAGAGAGAGTCCTGGATAGATCTTCAGACGACTTTGCGGCTACAGATGTAGAGGTGGCCAAGATTGAGACGGGCTCTGCTTTTCTAGCTGATGCCCTGTACGATCTGTTGCGGGCATCTTCTAAGTCCTTGGCCTTGGGTGTCGCAGCTCGCTACTTTCTCTGGTTGAAAGTTTGGTCGGCGGATGCGGCCTCCAAGTCTAAGTTAAGTAAATTTCCTTTTAGGGGTTCCTTCTTGTTTGGAGAAGACGTGGATAAACTTGTTCATTCCCTAGGAGACTCTATTCCTCGTCTTCCTGATGATAGGCCTCGTCTGTCCAGTCGGGGTGCTTTGTTTGGTCATGGTAGACTACGCACGTTCCGTAGATTTCAAGCTGATAGACTCAGAGGTTGCAATTTTTCAACAGTCCTTTTGGGGTTACCGTAGAGGAGGTAGATACTCAGGCGTGGGTTTTCGCTCCCCTTCGCGTGCTTCCCAATGAAGGTGTGAGGGCCCCTCCTCTGGTTCCTGTAGGAGCTCGGCTTTCTCAGTTCTATCAGAGGTGGGCCCACATTACTTCAGATTAGCGGGTCTTGGAAGTTGTTCGAGACAGTTATGCCTTAGAATTCGCAAGGCCTATTTCAGACGCCTTTCTGGAGTCTCCCTGTCACTCTCCTCTCAAGGCGGGTGCGGTTCGAGAGACTCTATAGAGGCTCTTAGATCTTCGAGCTATTTGTCCAGTCCCTCCTTCCGAGTACAAGCAAGGCCGGTATTCCATTTACTTTGTGGTTCCCAAGAAGGAAGGCTCCTTTCGTCCTATTTTAGACCCCAGAGCTGTCAGTCGCGCTCTCAGGGTCACAAGTTTTCGGTCAGTCATAGTAGCGGTTCACAAGGGAGAGTATTTAACAGCCTTAGATCTGACAGAGGCCTATTTACATATTGCTATTCGTCTGGCTCACCACAAGTTCTTGCGCTTTGCGATTCTAGGGCGGCATTACCAGTTTCGTGCTCTGCCCTTCGGCCTAGCAACTGCACCACGCACTTTTACCAAAGTTATGATCGTGGTGGCAGCGGCTCTCAGGAAAAAAGGGATCCTCGTTCATCCATACCTAGATGACTGGTTGATCAGAGCAAAGTCTTATCAGGAGAGTTGTCGAATCACAGGCCGAGTGATGGCGTTCTTGCAATCCCTAGGTTGGGTGGTGAATGTAGCCAAGAGTCAGTTAGTTCCATCTCAGTCTCTGGAGAATTTGGGTGTCACCTTCGACACGGCACAGGGCCGTGTCTTTCTTCCGCAGGCCAGGATTCTAAAGCTCCGGTCTGCTTTAGAAATGTTAAGTAGTAGTAGTAGATACTGGGTTTACTTCAACGGAAGCGTCCGTGTGCTCGAGATTATCTTCAAGTTCTTGGTTCCATGGCGACCACTATAGAGGTAGTGCCTGGGCCAGGGTTCATATGAGGCCTCTTCAGTGGTCTCTTCTATCCTGGTGGTCCTCTCAGAGGGATTTGCTTCAGATGAGGTTGTCTCTCCACAACCGAGAACGCAGCTCTCTATTTTGGTGGCTACGGATGAAGAATCTGACCGCAGGATAGGGGCGTAGCCAGACACCCAATTTTGGGTGGGCCTGGGTCCAAGATGGATGGGCAAAAGAACTCCACCTTGTCCCACAACTGATGTGGTCTCTACCTCTCTCGCCTGCATGCCATATGGTCTCTCAAACATCTCCCCCCCCCCCCCCTTACATACGTTTTAAATAGCAGATTTTCACCAGCAGCGAGCAGCAACTAATACACTGCTCAAGTTGGTCCCACAGCTTTCCCTGTAATGCAACTTCCTATTTCCACATAGACGGGAATACATCAGAGGGAAGGTTGTGGGGCTGCTGGGAGCAGTATGTATCAGTCGCTGCTCACTGCAGGCAAAGATCTGCTATTTACAAGGTATGCAGGAGGGCCAGTTGTTGGGAGTTTTTGGCTGGTGGGGCTTGAGAATCCCTGCCAGCCACATCATAGGTGGGTTGCTAGTGGGTGGGCCTGAGCCCAAAGTGGCTGGGAATGGGCCCACCCTTGGCTACGCCACTGCCGCAGGAATGCCATTGGAGTCTCCTCGGTAGGTAGCCTTAACGACAGATGCCAGTCTTTGCGGCTGGGGAGCTCATTGTCTAGACAGGTGGACACAGGGTCTCTGGTCTCCTCTGGAGGCGGCTCAATTCATCAACTTCTTGGGGACCAGGGTGATTCGGTTAGCTCTGCAGCAGTTTGGTTCTCTCCTGGTGGGCAAAGCGGTGCGAGTTCTCTAGGACAACGCCTCGGCAGTGGCCTACATCAACCGCCAAGGGGGAACGAGGTGCCGTCTCTTGTGTCGAGAGGCAGAGAGGATCATGGCGTGGGCGGAAATTCACCTCACGGCCATATCAGCCTCGCATGTAACAGGAGTAGAAAACATTCAAGCGGACTTTCTCAGTCACCACACTCTCGATCCAGGAGAATGGGCTCTCAGCGATCGGGCGTTTCGCTTGATAGTAGAGCACTGGGGCACTCCAGTTCTAGATCTTTTCGCCTCCAGTCTCAACGCAAAGGTTTCTCGCTTCTTCAGTCGCCGAAGAGATTTAAGAGCGGTAGGGGTAGACGCTCTCTTACAACAGTGGCCCTCTGATCTTCTTTACGCATTTCCTCCGTGGCCTCTATTAGGTCGTCTCCTACAGAGGATCGAGGAGCACGGGGGGCTAGTAATTCTGGTGGCCACGGCCTGGCCTCGACGTCCTTGGTACGCGGATCTTCAACGTCTGTGGGTGGCATCTCCTCTTCATCTTCCGGTGCACAACACCTTGCTGCAACAAGGCCCAGTTCCACATCCAGACCTGGCTCAATTTTGTCTTACGGCTTGGCTCTTGAACGAGCCCGTTTAGGTAAGAGGGGATTTTCAGCTCCAGTCATTTCCACTATGCTTTGGTCTCGTCGCCGCTTCACCTCTCTAAGCTACATTCACACCTGGAGAATTTTTGAGGCTTCGTGTGCAGATGCTGGGGTTGCTCCTTTTCAGGCTTCGGTTGCTCAGATGTTAGATTTTCTGCAGCGAGGGTTTGATAAAGGGCTGTCTCTTTCTTCACTTAAGGTGCAGACGGCAGCTCTTTCCTGTTTCAAAGGGCGGATTCGAGGGAAGTCTTTGGCTAGTATTCCCGATGTCGCCCGTTTTTTGAAGGGGGTTAGTATTCTGCATCCTTCGGTCAGATTGGTCTTTCCATCTTGGGACCTTAATCTGATACTTTCGGCTCTAACGGGTCCTCCGTTTGAGCCATTGCTAGCTTGTTCTCTAAAGGATTTGACGCTTAAGACAGTATTTTTGGTGGCTATTGCGTCAGCAAGGAGGGTCTCGGAGTTGCAAGCTTTTTCCTGCAGGTCTCCATTTCTGGCATTTTCTAAAGAGCGAGTAGTCCTTTGTCCAGTTCCTTCTTTTTTGCCTAAGGTACTTTCTCGTTTTCATATGTCCCAGTTGGTTTTTCTTCTTGTTCTGGGATCGGCCTCAGGAATGCAAGAGCAGCAGAAGTTGCGTCCTCTAGATGTTAAAAGAGTTCTTAAAAGATATCTCGCAGTTACTGAGGATTTCCGTCGCTCGGACCGTCTTTTTCTTCTGTGTGCTGGTCACCGCAAGCACTTGTCAGCTTCTAAGCCCATGTTATCTAGGTGTATCAAGGAAATGATAGCGTCAGATTATCTCTTGGCGGGCAGAACAGTTCTGGAGGCGGTTAAAGCTCATTCTACATGAGGTCAGGCAGCCTCATGTGCGGAGTGTTTCTTGGTGCCTCCAGTGGAGATTTGTAAAGCGGCGACTTGGTCTTCTCTCCATTCTTTCTCTAAGCATTTACAGGCTGGATGTTCAGTGTCGCCAGGAGGTAGTCTTTGCATCACGAGTACTCACAGCGGGTTTGCTGGGGTCCCTCCCTTAGGACTACTGCTTTGTTATGTCCCATCAGTCCAATCCTGGGCTGGTCCAGAGGGATGCTAAGGAAGGTGAAATTAGACCTTACCTGCTAATTTGCTTTCTTTTAGTCCCTCCGGACCGGCCCTGGTCCCTCCCGTGTTCTATCTTTCGTCTGTGTTCAACATTACTGTGTACAGGTTTTGGAAGAAGGTACCTATTTTATATCCCAGTTTCGTCTGCAAATGTTTTTTGCTATAAAATTTTTTATTGAAATTTTTATCAAATACAAAATGGAAAACAGCCATCTCCACATTTACATAGTACTTCTTCACAAATAAATCCCTTTCCCCAACTCTTACCCTGCTACCCTTCCCCCCTATCCCCGGTGGTGAATGAACCTGATCAGTATATTCATAAAGTGTCCAGATTTTGTTGAAGGCCAGCATGGACCCTCTCCGCATAGCTGTTAACTTTGACATTTGATAGAGGAAGTCCACTTTCCTATTTACCACCCGTATTGATGGTGGATCCACTTGCCTCCATGCTTGGGCCAACCCTAGCTTTGCCACTACAAAGTACTGAATCGCCAACCTGTGTTGCCAGCTAGGTATTGATGCTGGCCTGAAGTGGAGTAGGCAGTGTTCTGCCCCCCATGGGTATGCCCGCTGTAGAACTTTATTAACCAATTCCAATACGGCTTTCCAATAAATTTTTACTTTCTCGCAGGTCCACCAAATGTGATAAAATGTGCCTCTTTGGCCACATTCCCGCCAGCGTTGTCTTGAGACTTCCGGGTACATTTTTTGTAGCCGGTCAGGAGTATAATACCACCAATATAACATTTTAAAACCATTTTCATTCACAGATTGTGCTAGGGATGGTTTAAGCAAATATTTGTAGTTCCCCTTCCATACTGTTTTAGGGTATGTGGTCTGCAGTACCTCCTCCCACTTTGCATGATATAGTACCTGAGAATCAGTACGTCCCAACAGGGCCAAGTATATACGAGTTATACCTCCTTTGCCTCCCCCTCTACCAACAGCTGATTCCAGGGCTGTTTCGGCTAGGTCTAATTCATCCTGTGCTTTCTTCTTAAGGAAGTTGTGCAGGTTACAGTAATAAGTGAGATCTCTTTCCATCAGGCCATATTCATCCTGGAGATCAGTAAAGTGGATCATTTCCCCATCTTTCCATATTTGACCCAACGTACGTAACCCCTCTTGGGCCCATCTATCAAACACCTTTTCCGATCTCCCCAGTGGAAATCCCTTTGCCCATCGTATTGCTGTTTGCCGATAATATCTCCTCTCAGGGAACAGGCGCCTCCTCAATTGGTACCATGTCCACATTGAGTGTTTCAGCCCTAGGGGCATCTTTTTGATTATAGGGACCAGCTCATCGCCTGGTATCCACAGAATATCCTCTATTGCCCGCCTACCTAGCCATGCTCTCTCCCAGTGTAACCATTTCTTAGATGCCCCGGGGGCCCACTCTGCAAGGACTCGGATCTGTGCCGCCTGATAGTACAAGAAGAAATTAGGGACTCCCATGCCTCCTCTCTCCCATGATTGATACATCATAGCTCGCCTCACCCTTGGCGGGCGCTTCCTCCATATATATGCAAACATTTTGCGGTTGAGTTTTGCAAAGAAGCTAGTGGGAATTGGGATCGGAATTGCCATAAATAAATAGAGCAATTTCGGGACCAGCAGCATCTTGATGGCATGTATGCGCCCTTTCCAGGATATGTTAAGACCTTCCCATCTATCTAACTCTCTAAATAGTTCTTCTGTTTTTGGGGGGAAGTTAGCTGCAAAAAGCCCCTCCAGCTGTGGTGTTATCTGTATGCCCAACTATCTGATAGACTTATTCGCCCACACAAAGGGAAACGCTGTCCGAAGGGTCGACAACTCAATAGGTGGTACCGTGAGATTTAGAAAAACCGATTTCTCTAGGTTAGGCTTGAATCCAGATAATTGCCCATATTGTGTGAGATGTTCTATTACCCGCTTTACCGATATTTCTGGCTTTGAGATTGTCAGCAGTATATCATCGGCAAACAACATAAGTTTATGTTCCCTCCAGCCCCTCACCACTCCTTTTACCTCCCCATCTTTCCTAAGCATACAGGCTAGTGGTTCTAGGGATAGGGCAAAGAGAAGTGGTGATATCGCATACCCCTGTCTAGTCCCACGCCAAAGTCTAAATGTTCTTGTATATGCCCCGTTAATCTTTAAAGTGGCCAATAGAGCTTGGTATAGCAACTGTAGCCACCCCAGAAACCTCTCTTCAATCCCTACCCGCTGTAGCACTGCGAACAGAAACGACCAGTCCACACGGTCAAATGCTTTTCCTGCGTCTATCGAAAGCAATACTGCAGGGGTCTGATCATCTCTCACCTGCTGAATGACATGCATCAGACACTTGATATTATCAAATGTCTGGCGTCCCGCTATAAAGCCCGCCTGATCCTCATGCACTATACCTGGTATCTGTTTCTGCAGCCTGCGGGCCAGAATTTTTGTGAATATCTTGTAATCCACATTAAGAAGCGAGATTGGCGTGTACGAGCTACATAACTGCGGATCTTTCCCTGGTTTTAATAATAGGGTTATCGCTGCCATTCTCCAAGTATATGGTAATTCCTGAAAATCAGATAGTGCATTAAACAATTTCAGTAAGACTGGCGCGAGGTGTTTGCTAAACAATTTATAAAATCTTGTGGGGAATCCATCAGGGCCTGGAGCCTTGCCGTTCGCCATATCCGCTATTGCCCACGTGATCTCCTCAAGTGTGATGGAGGTGGACATTTGTTCCGATCCCCCCCCCCCCCCCCCCCATTCGAGGGCGATTTGCCTCCTGCAAGTAATGCTCTATTCCAGATGCCTCTGGAGCTTGTTCTGGCTCATAAAGGTTTGACGAAAATCAGCATCTACAGACAATCTTTTTCCATGGTATATATATGGAAGTCTTTAGGCGATAACACGAGCAATCTACATGGGTCTTTGACGTTGGAGCCTTTATCAGTTGTGAAAGACGTATTGATCAACTCAACCCCAGTTCATTTTCAACAGCAAATTTCTGTATGTTGCACCGCATATCTCTTCAGAAAGTATTCACATTTGTACATGGCATGTTTCACCTGCCAGTTTGAACCCAGGTAACTGTGAATTGCTATGCAAGTTCTTATTAATGTCATCAGTTGTCATAACCCAGAAAGATATCTTCATTTCCTCTTAGTATTGCTTCATCTTATCAAATATAACAATTCTAATGGTTTGATGCCCATTTTAAAATGTCTTCAACACTTAAGTTGCCATGTTTGCTACTAATGAATCAATGAGCTGAGCAGAGGAATGAAATCCTGGATCATCAGTGATAGCAAAGGAGCTATCAGTCTATTCAACAAGCTGCACTTAGGCTTTCTTTACAGCTGCACGCTGATTCACTGAAATTCTTACCTTGCACTTGCTTCACAAAATTATCCATGGTCAGTGGCTTACTAAAACTGGTGAAACAAGACTTCATATGATCTGCCATATTCTTTGTTCCAAATAGTTTTACTGAGCCATCCTTGCACTTGGATTTGTACATTACACATTTGTAACAGTTGCTGCACATGGCCCACCCAAATACAGGATTGCCTTAGTTAATTTCCACAACACGGAATTTCTTCCAGACACATATTTACCATCTCTGTTCTCTTCAAAATCAACTGCCCTTTTCTTACCTTCTCTTTTAAACTATTTGATGTCCACGTTACTTGATTTGCTTCCTCTCTGCATTTAGTTTCAGACATTTGAAACAAAATTTAATGCTTACAAAACTTAAATACATCCATTTTTTGTAATGTTGCAGTCAAGCCATCCAAAGATATTAGTTTACTAGTTTAATGTAGGCCTACTGCCTAAGCCTATTGGTCAAAATATTGCAGACATCTACAAACTTTACAGAATGGAGTTACAAGCTAAAAACTAACAACACACCTCATAGCTACATTCAGCATCAGTGGATATGTATGTGTCATATCCTTAACTCTCTACTACCCAACGCAGTCTGCCTCTCAGATGCAGGACCAATGTACACTTATAAACTGAGAGATGATTCTATAAGCTTGCATCCCTTCACTAACCCACTTTTCCCTTGTACATCTACTTACGTTTTCTGCATGAGTCACAGATACTCAATTGCTTCTGTATTTGTAGTCTACACCACCTCATCTCTGCTGTTCTGTTTTGTTGTAAGTCTCCCTTCCATGGATCCTCCCTTTTTTAAGATGGCAAGCATGTACAGTATGATAGTCTCTGATTATTTTCATAGCTTAAATGGGGTGATATATACTACAGGTTCCCAACCCATGGTATGCATACCTCAAGGGGTACATGTGACATTACAAGGGGTATATGGTGTCACCGCAACACACATCAAGCAGGCAGTTCTCCCTTCCTCCTCCTTTCTCCCCCCCCCCCCCCCCCCCCCCCCCGGGGTCCAGCAGCACCTCTCTCTCTCCTCTTTACTCGGATCCAGCAGCAGCTCGCCCCCCCCCCCCCAGGTCTAGCGACACTTCTCCCTTTGTGACTTCCTTCCCACACTCCATTCTCACTTGCCTTGATTGTGCAAGTGACAGTGCAGCAATTTAATCAGGCAGCCTTGAGGCCTTTGCTAGGCCGTGCCCCACCTCCATGGAAACAGGAAGGTGCATCAAAGGAGGGGGTGTGGCCTAGCGAAGGTCCTGAGGCTGCCTGATTACATTGCTGCACTACCACTTGCAGTGATCAAGGCAAGTGAGAATGGACTGTGGTAAGGAAGATACAAAGGGAGAGGTGCTGCTGGACCCTGGAGGGGGAAGAGGTGCTACTGGACTCAGGTCAAGAGAGGGAAGGAGAGGGAGAGGTGCTGCTTGACTTGGATCAAGGGAGAGAGAGGGAAATGTGCTTCTGGACTTTGTGGGGAAGGTGGTGCTGTACCTTGGGAGGAAGAAGGAGGAGGAGAGGTGGTGCTGAGTTTTGGGTCAGAGGGAGGGAGAAGGAAAAGGTGCCTCTTGACTTGGGTAGAGGGAGGGAGAAGTACTGCTGGACTTAGTTTAGAGGAGGGAGAGGGATGTGCTACTGGATGTGGGGAAGGGAAGGTGCTGCTTGATGTAGGGGATTGTTGGTGAAGAGAAGGCACTGCTACTCGATTTGGAGGAGGGAGGGAAGTTGGTGAAGGGGAGGTGCTGCATAACAAGGGAGGTGGAGAGGGAGAGATGCTGGACCCGGGGAGGGAAAAATGCCAGATTGTGGTGGGGGAGCAAGGAAGAGAGAGTGAGATTCTAGTCCCAGGGTAGTATGTGTTGGCAAAAGGGAAGAGTTGGAAGGGAGCATAGGGATAAGGGACACAGACGGTTAATGCTTGAAAACAGGTCAGATAGGGACATATGGGGAGGGATAAGGACACAGAGGGCAGATGCTGAATATGGGTGGGGAGGACAAGGACGCAGAGGGGGGAGATATTGGAATGCTGGACAGGACAGATAGGGATGCAGAGGGAAAGTGGATGGTGGGCATGGAGAGAGAAGAAATATCCAATGGGCAGGAGACCCTGTAAAAACAGGAATAAACCAGAGAAAAGCAGAAGTCACTGGGACTAAAACTGATTTTTTTAAAAACTGCTCAAATAACAAAAAGAAGAGGAAAAAGGATTTTATTCTGAATTTGTATTTGGAATGTTAGCTTTTGGATGTGTACATCTTGTTTTCAGTTTCTATTTCTGTAGAATTGCTGTGAGTCTGACAACTTGGAGTTTCTGGTTCAGGTTTTTGGCTTCATTCCTCCAGTTTCATATTTCTTGAGAGTCTTCTGAGCTTTGCATATATGACCAGAATGTAGTGTTCTGCCAGCATGTAGTTTCTGTGTAGAGATTTTATAGCAGTTCTGTTTGTTCTCTTTTTTCACTAGGGTAGTGAATTGTTGTTTTAGGGCCTGGTATAATAATTATAAGGTTGTTGCTCTTTGAGACCTGGGAGATAGTGCTGTTATGGTACATAAGTACATAAGTAATGCCAAACTGGGAAAAGACCAAAGGTCCATCGAGCCCAGCATCCTGTCCACGACAGCGGCCAATCCAGGCCAAGGGCACCTGGCGAGCTTCCCAAACGTACAAACATTCTATACATGTTATTCCTGGAATTGTGGATTTTTCCCAAGTCCATTTAGTAGTGGTTTATGGACTTATTCTTTAGGAAACCGGCTAACCCCTTTTAAAACTCTGTTATGCTAACCGCCTTCACCACGTTCTCCGGCAACGAATTCCAGAGCTTAATTACACGTTGGGTGAAGAAACATTTTCTCCGATTTGTTTTAAATTTACTACACTGTAGTTTCATCGCATGCCCCCTAATCCTAGTATTTTTGGAAAGTGTGAACAGACACTTCACATCCACCTGTTCCACTCCACTCAATATTTTATATACCTCTATCATGTCTCCCCTCAGCCGTCTCTTCTCCAAGCTGAAAAGCCGTAGCCTCCTTAGTCTTTCTTCATAGGGAAGTCGTCCCATCCCCGCTATCATTTTAGTCGCCCTTCGCTGCACCTTTTCCAATTCTACTATATCTTTCTTGAGATGCAGCGACCAGAATTGAACACAGTACTCAAGGTGCGGTCGCACCATGGAGCGATACAACGGCATTATAACATCCTCACACCTGTTTTCCATACCTTTCCTAATAATACCCAACATTCTATTCGCTTTCCTAGCCACAGCAGCACACTGAGCAGAAGGTTTCAGTGTATTATCGACGACGACACCCAGATCCCTTTCTCGGTCCGTAACTCCTAACGTGGAACCTTGCATGACGTAGCTATAATTCGGGTTCTTTTTTCCCACATGCATCACCTTGCACTTGCTCACATTAAACGTCATCTGCCATTTAGCCGCTCAGTCTCCCAGTCTCGTAAGGTCCTCTTGTAATTTTTCACAATCCTGTCGCGATTTAACAACTTTGAATAACTTTGTGCCATCAGCAAATTTAATTACCTCGCTAGTTACTCCCATCTCTAAATCATTTATAAATATATTAAAAAGCAGCGGTCCTAGCACAGACCCCTAAGGAACCCCACTAACTACCCTTCTCCATTGTGAATACTGCCCATTTAACCCCACTCTCTGTTTCCTATCCTTCAACCAGTTTTAATCCACAATAGGACATTTCCTCCTATCCCATGACCCTCCAATTTCCTCTGGTACCTTGTCAAACGCCTTTTGAAAATCCAGATACACAATATCAACCAACTCCCCTTTGTCCACATGTTTGTTTACTCCTCCAAAGAATTGAAGTAAATTGGTCAAGCAAGATTTCCCCACACAAAAGCCGTGCTGACTTGGTCTCAGTAATCCATGTCCTCGGATGTGCTCTGTAATTTTGTTTTTGATAATAGTCTCTACCATTTTCCCTGGCACCAACGTCAGACCCACTGGTCTATAATTTCCCGGATCTCCCCTGGAACCTTTTTAAAAAATCGGCGTTACATTAGCCACCCTCCAATCTTCCGGTACCATGCTCGATTTTAAGGATAAATTACATATCACTAACAGTAGCTCCGCAAGCTCTTTTTTTCAGTTCTTTTTTTTTTTTTTAGATTATCTTTATTAGTGTCAATACAGTACACACTTTCCAAGTACTAGCAGATGTACAACCCAAAATCGCTGCATAAAACAAGCATCACAATAGGACATTTATAACAATCGGCCCATCCACCGGATGAAAAACCTTTCCACAACTCATGACTGCATTAACATTTTTTACTTTTCTTCCCAACCTGTATGCCCCCTCCCTCCCTCCCACGGATCCCCAGAAAAACTAACCATTCAAAAAGGAAAAAAACATTCGCTTCCCCCCCTATCATTCCCCACAAACACTCCTCCGCCCGACCCCCCCCCCCCACCACACCTATATGCAATTCAAACAGATTGTTATGGAGTTTTACAGGGCAACTAGTTCCTCGAACGTTTTCCATATCTGCGCATAATACCTGTTATCCATGTTTGGGGACTGTTTATACAAGGAATGCTCGTATCTGACAAGCTCTTTTACCTTAATTAACCAGCACTTGTATGGAACCTGATCCTCACTTGTCCAGTACTGTAAAATGGTCTTTTTGGCTGCAAGCATGGCCAAATATAAAAAACGCCTCTGGGGTTGAGAAAACCCTTGCTCAATTAGGTCCGTCTGATCCCCCAACAACAGCGCTGGATAAGACCATTCTACCGTAGCCTGGAGTACTTTATTAAGCAAATTAAAGATCTCGTTCCACAATGTCAGTCTGGGGCATTCTAAAAACGTATGCAAAAAGGTACCAATTCCAGTCTGACATTTGGGGCACTTGTCAGACACCCACAATTTAATTTTTTGTCCTCTCTGACGTGTGATATATGCCCAGTGCAGCAGCTTATACTGAGTTTCTTGCCACTCCGCAGATTTAACCATTTCATTCCCCGTCACAAACAACATGTTAAACTGAGTTTGAGAGTATTGCGTTCCCAGGTCCCCATTCCACTTTGAAACAACACCCGCCTCCCCCTTCTCTGAGATGGATAATTTTGTCAGCTTATACCATGTAGATAACCTGTTCCCTCCCATAGGTAAGCGCAATATCATCTCATCGAGACTCCCATATGTCCAGGAGATTCCATATTTCCCCCACAGCTTCTGCCAGTAGTGCCTGATTTGCATGTAATGTAGCATGTGGTTATTAGAGACCCGCCACTTATCCCTCACCTGTGAAAAGGACAGAAAACCATCCCCCTCTGGAGAGACCAAGTTCCCCAACGTCACACACCCATTCTCTGCCCAAAATTGAAATACGGAGGGACCCATTCCTGTGGGAAAGTCAACTAGGCCTACCATTCTTTAAAATGGTGATACTAATGGGCATCTAGATTGTCTATTTCGCCACCACTTCCAGGCCTGTCGCATTGGGTGAAGAAAGTTAAGTTGCCAGTTTTAATTCTGTTCCCTTCCCCGGGGGCGTATGCAACAAGTTTATAAATGTATACGGAGAACACCAGCCCTCCCACCACCCAACCGGTGTAAACTTTGACTGACCCGCAATACCCTCATATATTATGCGCATTAACGCTGCCACGTTATAGAGACGGAGATCCGGCAAATTAAGGTCCCCCTTTTCCTTGTTTTGCACTAACATCTGGTGCCCCACCCGAGCCCCTTTTTGTCTCCAAATAAATGATCTAATAGTTGATCGGAATAACCTTTCATCATGTCTCTTAATCCAAATAGGCATGGCTTGCATGGGATACAGCAGCTTAGGTAACATTACCATTTTAACCAAGGCAATTCTCCCATACAGCGATAGTGGGAGATCCTTCCACCTTGCGCATGTTTGTTTGATCTGATCTATCTTATTTAATATATTTCTCTTATACATTACTAGGGGATTAACGCTCAGGTAGATACCCAAATATCGCATAGCCTGTTGCACTGGTGGTACAGGTAGGCCCCCAAACCTGGAGTTAGCTTTACTACCCGCTAGGGGAAGGAGTTCTGATTTCTCACAATTAACTCGCAGGCACGAAATGTCTCCGAATCCCTGTACCAAAAGTAATGCCTGTTCCAAGTGTGTGGTGGCATCCGCCAGGTAAAGTAGAATATCATCCGCAAAAAGATTGATGCGAATTTCTCTCCCTCCCACCCTCAGACCCCTAATCTGATCGCTGTGCCGGATTTTAATCGCCAATGCTTCAGTTGCCAAGAGGAACAACAGCGGTGACAATGGGCACCCCTGTCTCGTTCCCCTCTGCAATTCAAAGCTGTTCGTCAGCGTATTATTAATCAGCAGCCTAGCCGTTGGTTTGGTATACAGAGCCCTTACCCACTCAATATATCTACCCTTAATCTCGTATTTGTCCAATACCCAAAATAGGTACTGCCAAGAGACACTGTCAAAGGCTTTTTCCATGTCAAGCCCAGCTATGGCCTCCGTCCCCGCATTTCCTTTATATGTATGTAAGCCGCCAATGCCCTTATAAGGTTCATCGAGGCATAGCGTCCTGGAACAATGCCCGCCTGGTCTTCGTGAATAACTCTGGGGAGTAATGTATTCATTCTTCTAGCTAGTATAGCTGCCAGGATTTTGACATCCTGGTTCAACAGGGAAATAGGACGATACGACCCCACCTATCCTGGATCCTTCCCAGGTTTAGGGAGCAGTATAATATGCGGTAGGTTTTGAGGCTGCTGCTCGACATCTCCCCCTCCGACCAAGCTATTAAACATAGTAGCCAACGGACTGGGTACATCATCCAACAAGATTTTGTAATATTCTGGGCCATAGCCATCGGGGCCGGGAGCCTTAGTTAGCTTTAGTGCCCTAATACCCTGCCTGACCTCCTGCTCAGAGATAGGGGCACTCAAACACTGCACCTCACTGAATGTTGGCAAAGGCAGGCCATTAAAAAAGGCATCCCTCCGCTCGGGGTCCATTTCCCTCTCTGCATAGTGAGATTGATAATATTGAACAAATTGTTTTTGTATTTGGGCCTCTTGCTGGTATAAGGTTCCTGATTTATCCCGTATTGCTGTCACCACCTGCCTTTTTTTATAGGGTTGCACCAAGTTTGCCAGCAGTTTCCCCGCCCTATTTCCCCACTGAAACAACCTAAATCTCTGATAGTATATATCCTTCTCAGCTCGTGCCATAAGCAAATATAGTAACATAGTAGATGACGGCAGAAAAAGACCTGCACGGTCCATCCAGTCAATTTGTTTTCGTATCCTCATCATATTTTCCTTGTGCACCTGATCCATCTTACCCTCATGCTGTCGCCAGGCCTGTTGATACTCAGCAGTTAGGGATAACAACTCTGATTCAGCTTTCCGCTTTTTCCCTGCTGTGTACGCCAAGATATGTCCTCGCAGTACAGCTTTAGATGCTTCCCAGTATATACCAGGGCCCACCTCTGGGGTATCATTGTGTTTCTTATATTCTGCCCACTTTTCCCTTAGATAAACTTTAAATTTGTTATCCCTGAACAGAGACGGGGAGAATCTCCACACCCGCTCCGATCCGCCCGCCGTATACGCTAACGATATTGAGATGGCTGAGTGATCAGACAGAGTGTGGTCTAGTATGTGTGCTACCTTGACTATCGGGAACAATGACACCGAGACAAGAAAATAGTCTATGCGTGAGTATGTGGTATGGAGAAAAAAGTAAAATCTGTCTCATCTGGGTGCAGGAGTCTCCAAATATCTATCGTCCCTAACTGATGTGTCAGAAAATTTACCCCCTTATTCTCCATCCCCTTGATTCTGGGTTTAACTGGTTTGCAGTCCATGGAAGGATCTACGTAGTTATTAAAATCACCTCCCAGGATCAATTGATAATCCTGATACGGGACTACCCTTGCTGCAATCTCTGAAAAAAACTTGTGATGATAGACAGGGGCGTAAAGGTTACACAGACAGATTTTTCGACCCCAAAGCTCTGCTAGAATGATAACATACCTTCCGTCCCTATCCTGTAACACTTTATGAGTTTGTATTGGCAGCTGTTTATTTATTAGGATAACTACCCCCCTCTTCCTGTTGCTGTAAGAGGAGTACACTACCTCTCCAACCCAATTTCTCTTCAATTTTACATGCTCAGAGTTGGACAGGTGTGTCTCCTGTAGGAATGCGATATCAGCCCCCTCCTTTCTCAGCCAGGACAAGATTTTCGTACGTTTAATTGGGGAGTGGATCCCATCCACATTCAAAGACACAATCTTCAAATTAACCATCTCCAATGTTGGTGGCAGCAAAACCCATGATGTTACCCTCCAGTAGGCCTCCCAGCCAAACCTGCCAGATGCTTTACCTTCCTATGTCTCTGTCCCATGCAGGATACGTCTCCTGTTGACTCCATACAAATAGTATACACCCCTCTCCCCCAACTCCTCCCCCTCCCTCCCTCCCCCCACTCTATGAGCCCCCCTCCCTCCATGCACACATATCGGGCCTACCCCCCCTCCCCCCTTAACAGCCCACCTCCCCCTACTCCCTTAACTTCTGGTCTTCCCCACCTCTCCATCCTTCCCCTTCCCACAACCATACAACGAGAAACAAATAACAGACCCCCTCCCCAACTACCCTTCCCCCACTTACACCCCAGTCCCCCAAAGCATAACATCTAAAATAATTTCAGTAATCCTATAATTTATACAGGAGTATTCAGTGAAACAGCTAATGCCCTGACAGTGATAAAAAGCATGGGAGGGCTATATGTAGTAGTCCATTTCCACCCTGTACTGGCAGGCTCTCTGGTACCAGACATCTGAGCCCGCCCGGCTACTGCATGTTAACGCTCAGGAGTCCACTCAGCCAACCTCTCCATCTAGGTGCTGGTAAAGCTGTTATAAAACTGGATCTAGCACTTCCATTCTGGCCGGTCTGTCCTCCTCCCAGCTTTGATGGCGCCCTCTCTAGTTGTTTTCTCTTTGGCCCTCATTGTCCAAACCGACCAGGAAATCTCTGGCTGCTGATGCTTCCGTGAATACCAGAGACCTCCCGCCATGCCATACTCTCAGCTGGATAGACAAGCGAGAAGCGAACTCCCTTATTGTACAGCTGTGTGCATGTTGGTGCCATTGCACGCCGTAGTTGCGCTACTCCCGTAGAGTAGTCGTTGAACAGCAAGATCTTATGACCATCATACTCTAACTGTGCTGGTCTGGAGCGGCCGTGTTTCAGCAGTAGTTCTTTTTCTCTCCAGTTCGTGTAGTGCGCTATCGCTGTTCTGGGCTTGTTGTCTCCCTCTCTGCGTATCCCAATACGGTGTGCTCGGTCACACTGCCACGTGCCGTCGTTCCCACCAAGGCCCAGCTGTCTCGGCAGCCATTCACCAAAGAATTTATATAGCGCTCCATCTTGCACGGACTCTGGCAGACCTACTACGCGCAGGTTATTCCGGCGATTCCGGTTCTCTTGCTCCTCTACTCTGTCCTTCAATGCCGCCACCTCCGATTGCAGAGCTGCAATTTGTGCCACCAGACCCTGCGTAGTGTTCTCCTGTGTTGAAACTCGCTGTTTCACTTCCTTGAGCCGGCGGGACTGGGAGTCGAATTTTTCATTTATCTCCTTGACTGCGGACTGTATTTTATTCAACCTGTCCTCCAGCGCCGCCGTTGCAGTCGAGGAGATCTCCCGTGCCCAGTCCCCCGCGTTTTTCCCGGTCGCGAGCGGCAATTCTGGAGCCAGCGCCGTTTTGCCTGTTTTCAACACCTGGGTGCCTTTGGTCTTTGGGCCGCCCTGGTTCTTTGCGGGCATTCCTTCCCTCGGAACTCCTGAGCTTTTGCACAGTCCTTCTCGAACAGTTCACGGACCAGTTCCTCTGCCTTGGGGTCCGTCGGGGCGCAACTTTATCAGGTGTATAGCTGATTCTCCGAGGACAAGCAGGCTGCTTGTTCTCACGACTGGGTGACGTCCGCGTCAGCCCCCACCAACCGGAAGAAGCTTCACGGGCGGTCCGCACGCAGGGCACGCCCACCGTGCATGCGCGGCCGTCTTCCCGCCCGTGCGCGACCGTTCCCGCCAGTCCTTTTCTTTCCGCGCCTGGAGAGAGTCGTGCTACCGCCACTCTCTCTTCGTCAGCCCCGGAAAGCCGTCGCGTTTACGCGAATTTTGTTTATTTTTCGTTTAGTTTTGATTGCCGCGCGCTCCGATTTTCTTTTCAAAAAAAAAAAAGTGAGAGCACGCACTCTAATTTTCCCTCGTTTTCGAGCGGGGCGTTGCGTTGCAGCCTTGTGGCCGCGCGGTCGATTACTTTTTCGAGGTGTGATTTACCGCCACCATCGACGACTTTAACTTCGCCGACGCGATTTTTCCGTCGATGTCCTCGAAGGTCCCGAGTGGATTTAAGAAGTGTGGTCGGTGCGGCCGGCCGATCTCGCAGACCGACACCTACGCTTGGTGCCTCCAGTGCCTCGGGCCAGAGCACAATATCAAGTCGTGTTCTCTGTGTCTTGGTCTCCGGAAATGGACTCAGGTTGTGAGGCAAGTTCTGCGGGACCGTCTTTTTGGAACTTGCGCCGGCCCCTCGACGTCGACCTCGACGGTACCGGTATCGATGCCCGAGAAATCGGCACCGATAGCATCGACCCCAGGAGCACAGGTCCCGTCGGCCCGCAGGTCCTCCGGCGAGGGTAGGGGTGAGAGGCCGCGTGGGCAATCGGCCCCGGTCACTCCCTCGGCCCATGGCCCTCGGGACCGAACCCTGTCTGACCCGGTTCCTCGGGACCGAGGGGGATCGACCTCCTCCTCCTCCATGCCACCTGGCACCGATGACGGGCACCGCAAGAAATCTAAAAAGCACCGTCATCGGTCGCCTTCCATGCATCCGGCTCTCGGTACCGGAGAGGAATCGACGCCGAAACGTCCGCGTCGAGAGGAAAGGTCCCCCTCGGTAGTGGAGGTACCGACACGTCAGGGTCCCAGCACTTCGGTGCAGTCTCCTGGACCCGACCAGCTTCCGGCACCGACGCCTCTACCGGCTCCCGGCAGCGGGCCTGGACGAGTGCCTCCGAGCCATCCTTCCGGGGATCCTGGAAGGGCTGATGCGCCAGGCTGTGCCGGCGCCGGGGGTGCTTGCGCCCTCGGCGCCGTTGACTGTGGCGCCGGCGAGCTCTAGCCCGGTGCCGAGGTCGTCGACACCGCCGCCGCTCTGCTGAATACCCAGACAGCTCAGGCCTTCCTTCCCGAAGCGAGGGCCAACAACCTCCTGTCCCTGGCTTCGCAGACCAGAGCGTCTCAGCAGATCACAGCTCGGCAGATGTTGAGACTTCTGGGTCATATGGCCTCCACAGTTCATGTGACTCCCATGGCTCGTCTTCACATGAGATCTGCTCAATGGACCCTAGCTTCCCAGTGGTTTCAAGCCACCGGGAATCTAGAAGATGTCATCCGTCTCTCCACCAGTTGCCGCACTTCACTGCTCTGGTGGACCATCCAGACCAATTTGACCCTGGGACGTCCATTCCAAATTCCGCAGCCCACGAAAGTGCTGACGACGGATGCATCTCGCCTGGGGTGGGGAGCTCATGTCGATGGGCTTCACACCCAAGGTCTGTGGTCCCTCCAGGAAAAGGATCTGCAGATCAACCTCCTGGAGCTCCGAGCGATCTGGAACGCACTGAAGGCTTTCAGAGACCGGCTGTCCTACCAAATTATTCAAATTCGGACAGACAATCAGGTTGCAATGTATTACACCAACAAGCAGGGGGGCACCGGATCTCGCCCCTTGTGTCAGGAAGCCGTCGGCATGTGGCGTTGGGCTTGCCAGTTCGGCATGCTCCTCCAAGCCACATACCTGGCAGGTGTAAACAACAGTCTGGCCGACAGACTGAGCAGAGTCATGCAACCGCACGAGTGGTCGCTTCACTCCAGAGTGGTACGCAAGATCTTCCGAGAGTGGGGCACCCCCTCGGTGGACCTTTTCGCCTCTCAGACGAACCACAAGCTGCCTCTGTTCTGTTCCAGACTACAGGCCCACGGCAGACTGGCGTCGGATGCCTTTCTCCTCCATTGGGGTACCGGCCTCCTGTATGCTTATCCTCCCATACCTTTGGTGGGGAAGACCTTACTGAAGCTCAAGCAAGACCACGGCACCATGATTCTGATAGCGCCCTTTTGGCCCCGTCAGATCTGGTTCCCTCTTCTTCTGGAGTTGTCCTCAGAAGAACCGTGGAGATTGGAGTGTTTTCCGACTCTCATCTCGCAGAACGACGGAGCGTTGCTGCACCCCAACCTTCAGTCCCTGGCTCTCACGGCCTGGATGTTGAGGGCGTAGACTTCACTGCGTTGGGTCTGTCTGAGGGTGTCTCCCGTGTCTTGCTTGCCTCTAGGAAGGATTCCACTAAAAAGAGTTACTTTTTCAAGTGGAGGAGGTTTGTCGTTTGGTGTGAGAGCAAGGCCCTAGAACCTCGTTCTTGCCCTGCACAGAACCTGCTTGAATACCTTCTGCACTTATCAGAGTCTGGCCTCAAGACCAACTCAGTAAGGAGTCACCTTAGTGCGATTAGTGCTTACCATTATCGTGTGGAAGGTAAAGCCATCTCTGGAGAGCCTTTAGTAGTTCGGTTCATGAGAGGCTTGCTCTTGTCAAAGCCCCCTGTCAAGCCTCCTACAGTGTCATGGGATCTCAACGTCGTCCTCACCCAGCTGATGAAACCTCCTTTTGAGCCACTGAATACCTGCCATCTGAAGTACTTGACCTGGAAGGTCATTTTCTTGGTGGCAGTCACTTCAGCTCGTAGGGTCAGTGAGCTTCAAGCCCTAGTAGCTCATGCTCCGTATACTAAATTTCATCATAACAGAGTAGTGCTCCGCACTCACCCTAAGTTCCTGCCAAAGGTGGTGTCGGAGTTCCATCTTAACCAGTCAATTGTCTTGCCAACATTCTTCCCCAGGCCGCATACCCGCCCTGCTGAACGTCAGTTGCACACATTGGACTGCAAGAGAGCATTGGCCTTCTACTTGGAGCGGACACAGCCCCACAGACAGTCCGCCCAATTGTTTGTTTCTTTCGACCCTAACAGGCTAGGGGTCGCTGTCGGGAAACGCACCATCTCCAATTGGCTAGCAGATTGCATTTCCTTGATTTACGCCCAGGCTGGGCTGGCTCTTGAGGGTCATGTCACGGCTCATAGTGTTAGAGCCATGGCAGCGTCAGTGGCCCACTTGAAGTCAGCCACTATTGAAGAGATTTGCAAGGCTGCGACGTGGTCATCTGTCCACACATTCACATCACATTACTGCCTCCAGCAGGATACCCGACGCGACAGTCGGTTCGGGCAGTCGGTGCTGCAGAATCTGTTTGGGGTGTAAATCCAACTCCACCCTCCAGGACCCGAATTTATTCTGGTCAGGCTGCACTCTCAGTTAGTTGTTCTTCGTAGGTCAATTTTATGTTGTACCCTCGCCGTTGCGAGGTTCAATTGACCTGGGTTCTTGTTTTGAGTGAGCCTGAGAGCTAGGGATACCCCAGTCGTGAGAACAAGCAGCCTGCTTGTCCTCGGAGAAAGTGAATGATACATACCTGTAGCAGGTGTTCTCCGAGGACAGCAGGCTGATTGTTCTCACCTACCCTCCCTCCTCCCCTTTGGAGTTGCGTTTTCATCTTTTGCTTGTCATTCAACTGGCGGGAGCGGTCGCACACGGGCGGGAAGACAGCCGCGCATGCGCGGTGGGCGTGCCCTGCGTGCGGACCGCCCGCGAAGCTTCTTCCGGTTGGTGGGGGCTGACGCGGACATCACCCAGTCGTGAGAACAATCAGCCTGCTGTCCTCGGAGAACACCTGCTACAGGTATGTATCATTCACTTTTATTACAGGGAAGCTGCAGAGCTCTTCGTTCCCACTGTTGCTCAGGAAGCAGGCATCACGTGACCCCCTCATTTTTCAGTTCTATCAGTACTCTAGGATGAATACCATCCGGTCCAGGAGATTTGCTACTCTTCAGTTTGCGGAATGCCCCATTACGTCCTCCAGGTTTACCGTGAAGTCAGTAAGTTTCTCCAACTTGTCCACTTGAAATACCATTTCCGACACGGGTATCCCACCCAAATCTTCCTCGGTGAAGACCGAAGCAAAGAATTCATTCAATCTCTCCGCTACATCTTTATCTTCCTTGATTGCCCCGTTTACCCCTTGGTCATCCAGCGGCCCAACCGATACTTTTGCTGGCTTCCTGCTTTTAATGCCTCTAATGCTATCTTTTTTTCGAAATCCCTCTTGGCGTTCTTTATCTGCGCCTTGCATTTGCTTTGACACTCCTTATGCTGCTTCTTGTTATTTTCAGACGGTTCCTTCTTCCATTTTCTGAAGGCGTTTCTTTTAGCCCTAATAGCTTCCTTCACCTCACTTTTCAACCACGCCGGCTGTCTTTTGTGGTATGGTAAGATTCAGACCATGTTTTTGCACAAGTTTGTGCATAGTATTTTGCAGTGGAGGAATTGTATGTTGGCCTTACGGAGGTGACATCAAAACTTTAATATAATTTATTTTTCTAAAACCCTGTCTAATATTAGGACATTTTTGCAGTACCTGATATGTGTTTAAGGTACAGGAAGAGTGTTAATCTTGCAACTCCCAATCACATGAGGCAACAAAATCAAGGGACCTTCCCTCTATCACACTGAAACACACTGCCTCTTGTAAAATATTGCAGTATTTTACAAGAAGCAGAAAAGAGAATACCCACAGGTAACAAACATGGTTTTTACATAACTTTTTCCCTTTGGTTCAATGTACTCATGTAAAAACCAGCCTCTCTCATCTAACAGTTCTCAGAGCTAAAATGAATAGCTACTTCTGTTTGGAAAGTTACCTAATTATGGGAATCAGTACACTGAAACCAAGATTCAGAATGCTTATTTCAGCCACAAAAGCCTAAATGTTCCATTCGAACTGTAAAAGCAAATGTGTGCCTATATTTCACCACATTTTAAGACAGTCCACACTTTAAGTGGCTGTGATTGCATTTCTTCTATGTTCTGATGACAGTCTCTACTTCTATGTCATTACTGTGTGCTATTTATTTTTATTTTTCATTTGGTATGTGTATAGAAAAGTGCCTTTTCATTGGGGCATAATGCATGAAATGAGATTGAGGAGGAGCAGACTCAAGGAGAATGTCAGGAAGTATTTTTTCACGGAGAGAGTGGTGGATGCTTGGAATGCCCTCCCGCGGGAGGTGGTGGAGATGAAAACGGTAACGGAATTCAAACATGCATGGGATAAACATAAAGGAATCCTGTGCAGAAGGAAGGGATCCTCAGGAGCTTAGCCTAGAATGGGTAGCAGAGCTGGTGGTTGTGAGGCGGGGCTAGTGCTGGGCAGACTTATACGGTCTGTGCCGGGGCTGGTGGTTGGGAGGCGGGACTAGTGCTGGGCAGACTTATACGGTCTGTGCCGGAGCTGGTGGTTGGGTGGCGGGGATAGTGCTGGGCAGATTTATACGGTCTGTTCCAGAGCTGGTGGTGGGAGGCGGGACTGGTAGTTGGGAGGCAAGGATAGTGCTGGGCAGACTTATACAGTCTGTGCCAGAGCTGGTGGTGGGAGGTGGGGTTGGTGGTTGGGAGGCGGGGATAGGGCTGGCCAGACTTATACGGTATGTGCCCTGAAGAGGACAGTACAAATAAAAAAGTAGCACATATGAATTTATCTTCTTGGGCAGACTGGATGGACCGTGCAGGTCTTTTTCTGCCGTCATCTACTATGTTACTATTGAAGAAAAAAAAAAAAAAAGTACTTCACAAAAGTGGAGAACTTGCCCATAGTGATCAATCAGATTTCATGTTTCATTATCCCAGAAAAAAAATTAAACTGGGTTGGTCACTTTGGGCAACTTTTTAAAATATTATTGTAAACCGCCTATAATTTTGCCTGAGCAGTATATCAAGTTTTAATAAACTTGGAAACTTTTATGGAGAACTTTTTCTCTTGTTTTTATTAAAAAAGACCCTGTCTCCCTGCTTGCCCGAGTGGTTAAAACATGGGGAGGGAATAGAGTGATATTAGCCATAAAGGACGAGAGAGGTCAAATACATACGAAAAGTGAAAAAATAGCAAAAATATTCAGAGAACATTTCAGCCAAATATACCAAAAGTATAAAGGAATAGATAAAAAAAAAATCCCTCATAAGATATTTAGAAGCCTCAAAGATACCAAAATTCTCTCCATCAGTACTGCAGACTCTAAATGGGCCAATCACTGGCAAAGAGCTCTCTAGGCATGTATAAATAAATAACTCTTATGGGAGAAGCTACCCAATAAGTAATTCTCAGGTTTCCGTTTACAGAAGTCTGGCTAAACAACTTCTTAGCTCTGCCTAGGGGTATTATTCTACAGGAACCTGCCTCTTCTGGTGCCTACACCAGAAGTTTCCTTCCGTTGTAGAGAACTGTGATAAAGAAAAGTCACAGCTGATATATATTAGAATTTATTATAAAGATAAGAAAATATAAATGATACACTCTGGAATAAGGCTTAGGTACAAATATAGAGACCTTATGCTGATAAGAAAACTATAGATGGTATTGTCTAACTAAAACACTGTTATCACTGGTTACTAGGTTATACACAATCCTGATTTGTAACTGACTAGGTCATGAAGTAATACAGTTAGCAGCACATCTTCCTGACCACAGTTCTGAACTAACCCGCCTTTGCTGAGGTAAGAACCCACTCACTAATCCCAGACTAATCGGAAATAAATCCCTGTAATTCTCACTGAGCTGACTCTTGGGTGGTCTCTCAGATGAGGTTGGCACAGGTTTTCCCCCTTAGACTCAAACTGTCTTCCACAGCGAGTCAGTCTTAGAGAATAGCCCAGGCTCTCTGCAGCAAGCAGGATTACAGTCACTCTGGCCGGTACAGCTGGACCAACAGGTACTTTCTTCAGATAGACAGTTCACAAGGTTGTGGACCACTTCAGGTCTCGCTGGTCTTCTCTCCAGCTACCCCGTCTTCCAGGTGAACCCGACAAGCTCTGCCAGACCCTTTTCTTATCCTCTCGTTCCCCGCTTTTCCAGTCCCCGGTTCTCAGGTGACCAGACAGCAACCAATCATGATCTTGGCCAGCTCCTTCCCTGAGCAAGAAACGACCTTTTTTTGACCTTCAAATTGTTACATTGTGATGGGCATTCCTGCCTCTCATCAGGCTTGCTGGCGCCATGGTCTTACTCCCTGTTCCTTATCAGGGAGGTAAAAGGGGAGCAGGTAGCCCACTGCATGTCCTTGAGTTTTTCCATGCCTGCCAGTGATTTACCACAAGCAGAGAGCTGACACAAACAGAAAGTTGAATCTGCTTGCTCACTGAAGTACAGGGTCATAGTTCACAGACCCCATCTTGATATAGTTGTATTCACAGGCTGAGACCAGCAGAGTGAGACTCACAGGGAAATAGCCCTACAGCTCCAAGCTACCATTAAATCCTTGCCTCTCCACTGTGCCCCGGGTCCAGATGGGTTTACGGGAGAGTTCTGTAATATGATACCCCAGAAAGCATTACTAGCGCTGCATGCTTATCTTGAGGAAGCAGTGGAGACAGGCAGGTTTCCCGTCAAAATAACATGGCACTGATAACGCTGTTGCCAAAGCCAGGGGAAGAAGGGGATAAACCTGAAGACTACTGGCCCATCTCGCTCTTGAATGTTGATATCAAAATACTAGCAAAAATGCTGGCCACCAGGTTGGCCAAATATTTACCAGATATAATAGGGCCTGAGCAAGTGGGATTTGTGAAAGGCAGTCATTCCTCCACTAATGTGAACAAACTGCTGATGGCAATGAGCAACAGTACTACTACTACTACTATTTAGCATTTCTATAGCGCTACAAGGCATACGCAGCGCTGCACAAACATAGAAGAAAGACAGTCCCTGCTCAAAGAGCTTACAATCTAATAGACAAAAAATAGTCAAGTTAATCAAATACCAGCAATCCTCCTAAGTCTCGATGCCGAAAAGGCATTTAACAAAATAGGATGGGAATTCCTGTTTGGAGTGTTAGCATATACGGGGATGGATGGCTGGTATCTACAGGCTGTGCAAACGCTATACACTAAGCCTACTGCATCTGTATTAATCAATGGAGTGCGAACAGACCCTATAGACATAGGGCGGGGTACTCGTCAAGAATGCCTCCTGTCACCCCTATTGTTTTTGTTGTCTATTGAGCCTCTGCTTCGCACTCTAAAGAAAGATGAGCAGATAAAGGGCCTGGAGGTGGGTGGAGAGGTAGTGCAGACTCTGGCATTTGCAGATGATTTGTTGGTGGTGATGGGGGACCCCCAGAATTCGTTGAAGCAGCTTTGGGCATGGATAGAACAATACAGTCAGGGTTAAAAATAAATGCACACAAATCACATTGGCACACCATCTCTCCGGGGGTGGGAGACACAGGGCTAGAGGAGTTGGGAGTAAAGGAATCTGAAGATGCGATCAAGTACTTAGGAGTCCAAATCCCCCAGAACCTAGTTCAAGTGTGTGCCCAAAATGTGAACAGGCTACTGGAGGATATGCCGGACAAATTGAAGTTGTGGCAACCTCTACCACTCTTTTTGCTTGGCAGAATAGCATTATACAACATGATGATCATGCGTAGATGGCTGTTTGTGTTTCAAACACTCCCACTCTACCTTCCAAGGAAAGTGGAACGGCAAATAAACTATTGCAGACATTTTTTTGGAAAGGAAAGAAAGCGAAAATTGCCATGCGGATACTGCAGATCCCAAGAGAATACGGGGGCCTGGGCCTCCTGAGCTTGCGATATTTAACGGTAGCCTGTGGAATCAGACACTTAAATGACTGGTTTAGAAAGACAAGTGAATATTCAGCTACCCAGATGGAACTAAGCCTGTTTGGCTCGGACAACTTTACAGGATTTCTGCATGGTAGCAAGCACCATCCCCCAGAAGTCCTGCAGAAGTCACACATTTTGCCTACGATGATAGCGGTGTGGAAATGGATCTGTCGCATGCATGGTTTCTCGCCGAAAGCTACCCCCTATTTATCAATCTGTGGTAACCCAGGTTTTGAACCTGGGAGAAGCTATGCAGTATTCAACAAATGGAAGGAAAAGGGGATAGAATACCTGCATCATGTGCTCACAGACGAAGGACATATCAGAACGTTCTCAGAATTGAGAGCCTAGTTCAAAATAAGTTCAGCGGACTATTTCCATTACTATCAGCTAAAACACTATGGGGCTCATTTTCAAAGCACTTAGACTTACAAAGTTCCATTAGTTACTATGGAACTTTGTAAGTCTAAGTGCTTTGAAAATATGCCTCTAGGTATCCAGTTTGCCTTGGACAGACCTCACCGAGGACGTGAGGGAGGAACTGGCATCTGCCATATCGCTGGGGGCGCAATTGAAAGTACCAATGGCCTACCACCACTGCCACATCCGAAATACAATGCCAGAACCAGACTATGCGGGCTATGCGGCAAAATGGAGCCAAGATCTGGGAAGCCAGATAACAGAGACTATGTTCAAGGACCATGTGCGGACACTCTGGCAGACTACAAAACTGGCAGAGCACTGGGAATTGCAATATAAATTCGCATTAAGGATTTACGTGGCACCTAGAAGAGTGTTCCATATGGGAGCATCTCCAGATGGAGCGTGTGGGAAGTGCCATCAAGAAGGGGCCACGTTGGCTCATATGTTTTGGACCTGCCAAGAGTAGCCTGGTTTTGGAGAAGCATACTAAGGCAAGTAACAGAGCTCTGGTCTCGAAGATGGAACTATGATCTACAGCTGCTTTTTGGACATCCAAGGCTAAGCAAGCCCATGCCGAAAGACATACTTTGTAAAAAGAGCTACCGTGGTAGGAAAAAAAGCAATTTTACAGGAGTGGCTGGGGAATAAACCACCATCACTGCAATACTGGCGAACTCAAATGCTCATGCTTTTACTTTTACGTACAGAACATTTGGAAGTGCGGAACCAGTCTCAGCTGAGGAAACAATTTGAATACAGATGGGCACCCTTTTGGGACACTTTAACCCCAACAGCCCGGAGCCAGATACTGAACCTATAATCCTAGATGCTGCTGCTCACGCTGCCTCTGCTTGTTATTGAACATAGAAGGGGCGGGAGGGGAGGGTTTGGGGGAGGAAGGGAGATAAGGAATGGGGAGGGGTAGGGGAGTAATCTGGGGGGGGAAATAAAAAGATAAAATACAAATACAGTGGGGGAAATAAGTATTTGATCCCTTGCTGATTTTGTAAGTTTGCCCACTGACAAAGACATGAGCAGCCCATAATTGAAGGGTAGGTTATTGGTAACAGTGAGAGATAGCACATCACAAATTAAATCCGGAAAATCACATTGTGGAAAGTATATGAATTTATTTGCATTCTGCAGAGGGAAATAAGTATTTGATCCCCCACCAAAGTGGAGAACTTGCCCATAGTGATCAATCAGATTTCATGTTTCATTATCCCAGAAAAAAAATTAAACTGGGTTGGTCACTTTGGGCAACTTTTTAAAATATTATTGTAAACCGCCTATAATTTTGCCTGAGCAGTATATCAAGTTTTAATAAACTTGGAAACTTTTATGGAGAACTTTTTCTCTTGTTTTTATTAAAAAAGACCCTGTCTCCCTGCTTGCCCGAGTGGTTAAAACATGGGGAGGGAATAGAGTGATATTAGCCATAAAGGACGAGAGAGGTCAAATACATACGAAAAGTGAAAAAATAGCAAAAATATTCAGAGAACATTTCAGCCAAATATACCAAAAGTATAAAGGAATAGATAAAAAAAAATCCCTCATAAGATATTTAGAAGCCTCAAAGATACCAAAATTCTCTCCATCAGTACTGCAGACTCTAAATGGGCCAATCACTGGCAAAGAGCTCTCTAGGCATGTATAAATAAATAACTCTTATGGGAGAAGCTACCCAATAAGTAATTCTCAGGTTTCCGTTTACAGAAGTCTGGCTAAACAACTTCTTAGCTCTGCCTAGGGGTATTATTCTACAGGAACCTGCCTCTTCTGGTGCCTACACCAGAAGTTTCCTTCCGTTGTAGAGAACTGTGATAAAGAAAAGTCACAGCTGATATATATTAGAATTTATTATAAAGATAAGAAAATATAAATGATACACTCTGGAATAAGGCTTAGGTACAAATATAGAGACCTTATGCTGATAAGAAAACTATAGATGGTATTGTCTAACTAAAACACTGTTATCACTGGTTACTAGGTTATACACAATCCTGATTTGTAACTGACTAGGTCATGAAGTAATACAGTTAGCAGCACATCTTCCTGACCACAGTTCTGAACTAACCCGCCTTTGCTGAGGTAAGAACCCACTCACTAATCCCAGACTAATCGGAAATAAATCCCTGTAATTCTCACTGAGCTGACTCTTGGGTGGTCTCTCAGATGAGGTTGGTACAGGTTTTCCCCCTTAGACTCAAACTGTCTTCCACAGCGAGTCAGTCTTAGAGAATAGCCCAGGCTCTCTGCAGCAAGCAGGATTACAGTCACTCTGGCCGGTACAGCTGGACCAACAGGTACTTTCTTCAGATAGACAGTTCACAAGGTTGTGGACCACTTCAGGTCTCGCTGGTCTTCTCTCCAGCTACCCCGTCTTCCAGGTGAACCCGACAAGCTCTGCCAGACCCTTTTCTTATCCTCTCGTTCCCGCTTTTCCAGTCCCCGGTTCTCAGGTGACCAGACAGCAACCAATCATGATCTTGGCCAGCTCCTTCCCTGAGCAAGAAACGACCTTTTTTTGACCTTCAAATTGTTACATTGTGATGGGCATTCCTGCCTCTCATCAGGCTTGCTGGCGCCATGGTCTTACTCCCTGTTCCTTATCAGGGAGGTAAAAGGGGAGCAGGTAGCCCACTGCATGTCCTTGAGTTTTTCCATGCCTGCCAGTGATTTACCACAAGCAGAGAGCTGACACAAACAGAAAGTTGAATCTGCTTGCTCACTGAAGTACAGGGTCATAGTTCACAGACCCCATCTTGATATAGTTGT
Source organism: Microcaecilia unicolor (assembly GCF_901765095.1). Lineage (NCBI taxonomy): Eukaryota > Metazoa > Chordata > Amphibia > Gymnophiona > Siphonopidae > Microcaecilia > Microcaecilia unicolor. The sequence continues at coordinate 322,712,487 of NC_044032.1, read as the reverse complement.
ATTCACAGGCTGAGACCAGCAGAGTGAGACTCACAGGGAAATAGCCCTACAGCTCCAAGCTACCATTAAATCCTTGCCTCTCCACTGTGCCCCGGGTCCAGATGGGTTTACGGGAGAGTTCTGTAATATGATACCCCAGAAAGCATTACTAGCGCTGCATGCTTATCTTGAGGAAGCAGTGGAGACAGGCAGGTTTCCCGTCAAAATAACATGGCACTGATAACGCTGTTGCCAAAGCCAGGGGAAGAAGGGGATAAACCTGAAGACTACTGGCCCATCTCGCTCTTGAATGTTGATATCAAAATACTAGCAAAAATGCTGGCCACCAGGTTGGCCAAATATTTACCAGATATAATAGGGCCTGAGCAAGTGGGATTTGTGAAAGGCAGTCATTCCTCCACTAATGTGAACAAACTGCTGATGGCAATGAGCAACAGTACTACTACTACTACTACTACTATTTAGCATTTCTATAGCGCTACAAGGCATACGCAGCGCTGCACAAACATAGAAGAAAGACAGTCCCTGCTCAAAGAGCTTACAATCTAATAGACAAAAAATAGTCAAGTTAATCAAATACCAGCAATCCTCCTAAGTCTCGATGCCGAAAAGGCATTTAACAAAATAGGATGGGAATTCCTGTTTGGAGTGTTAGCATATACGGGGATGGATGGCTGGTATCTACAGGCTGTGCAAACGCTATACACTAAGCCTACTGCATCTGTATTAATCAATGGAGTGCGAACAGACCCTATAGACATAGGGCGGGGTACTCGTCAAGAATGCCTCCTGTCACCCCTATTGTTTTTGTTGTCTATTGAGCCTCTGCTTCGCACTCTAAAGAAAGATGAGCAGATAAAGGGCCTGGAGGTGGGTGGAGAGGTAGTGCAGACTCTGGCATTTGCAGATGATTTGTTGGTGGTGATGGGGGACCCCCAGAATTCGTTGAAGCAGCTTTGGGCATGGATAGAACAATACAGTCAGGGTTAAAAATAAATGCACACAAATCACATTGGCACACCATCTCTCCGGGGGTGGGAGACACAGGGCTAGAGGAGTTGGGAGTAAAGGAATCTGAAGATGCGATCAAGTACTTAGGAGTCCAAATCCCCCAGAACCTAGTTCAAGTGTGTGCCCAAAATGTGAACAGGCTACTGGAGGATATGCCGGACAAATTGAAGTTGTGGCAACCTCTACCACTCTTTTTGCTTGGCAGAATAGCATTATACAACATGATGATCATGCGTAGATGGCTGTTTGTGTTTCAAACACTCCCACTCTACCTTCCAAGGAAAGTGGAACGGCAAATAAACTATTGCAGACATTTTTTTGGAAAGGAAAGAAAGCGAAAATTGCCATGCGGATACTGCAGATCCCAAGAGAATACGGGGGCCTGGGCCTCCTGAGCTTGCGATATTTAACGGTAGCCTGTGGAATCAGACACTTAAATGACTGGTTTAGAAAGACAAGTGAATATTCAGCTACCCAGATGGAACTAAGCCTGTTTGGCTCGGACAACTTTACAGGATTTCTGCATGGTAGCAAGCACCATCCCCCAGAAGTCCTGCAGAAGTCACACATTTTGCCTACGATGATAGCGGTGTGGAAATGGATCTGTCGCATGCATGGTTTCTCGCCGAAAGCTACCCCCTATTTATCAATCTGTGGTAACCCAGGTTTTGAACCTGGGAGAAGCTATGCAGTATTCAACAAATGGAAGGAAAAGGGGATAGAATACCTGCATCATGTGCTCACAGACGAAGGACATATCAGAACGTTCTCAGAATTGAGAGCCTAGTTCAAAATAAGTTCAGCGGACTATTTCCATTACTATCAGCTAAAACACTATGGGGCTCATTTTCAAAGCACTTAGACTTACAAAGTTCCATTAGTTACTATGGAACTTTGTAAGTCTAAGTGCTTTGAAAATATGCCTCTAGGTATCCAGTTTGCCTTGGACAGACCTCACCGAGGACGTGAGGGAGGAACTGGCATCTGCCATATCGCTGGGGGCGCAATTGAAAGTACCAATGGCCTACCACCACTGCCACATCCGAAATACAATGCCAGAACCAGACTATGCGGGCTATGCGGCAAAATGGAGCCAAGATCTGGGAAGCCAGATAACAGAGACTATGTTCAAGGACCATGTGCGGACACTCTGGCAGACTACAAAACTGGCAGAGCACTGGGAATTGCAATATAAATTCGCATTAAGGATTTACGTGGCACCTAGAAGAGTGTTCCATATGGGAGCATCTCCAGATGGAGCGTGTGGGAAGTGCCATCAAGAAGGGGCCACGTTGGCTCATATGTTTTGGACCTGCCAAGAGTAGCCTGGTTTTGGAGAAGCATACTAAGGCAAGTAACAGAGCTCTGGTCTCGAAGATGGAACTATGATCTACAGCTGCTTTTTGGACATCCAAGGCTAAGCAAGCCCATGCCGAAAGACATACTTTGTAAAAAGAGCTACCGTGGTAGGAAAAAAAGCAATTTTACAGGAGTGGCTGGGGAATAAACCACCATCACTGCAATACTGGCGAACTCAAATGCTCATGCTTTTACTTTTACGTACAGAACATTTGGAAGTGCGGAACCAGTCTCAGCTGAGGAAACAATTTGAATACAGATGGGCACCCTTTTGGGACACTTTAACCCCAACAGCCCGGAGCCAGATACTGAACCTATAATCCTAGATGCTGCTGCTCACGCTGCCTCTGCTTGTTATTGAACATAGAAGGGGCGGGAGGGGAGGGTTTGGGGGAGGAAGGGAGATAAGGAATGGGGAGGGGTAGGGGAGTAATCTGGGGGGGGGGAAATAAAAAGATAAAATACAAATACAGTGGGGGAAATAAGTATTTGATCCCTTGCTGATTTTGTAAGTTTGCCCACTGACAAAGACATGAGCAGCCCATAATTGAAGGGTAGGTTATTGGTAACAGTGAGAGATAGCACATCACAAATTAAATCCGGAAAATCACATTGTGGAAAGTATATGAATTTATTTGCATTCTGCAGAGGGAAATAAGTATTTGATCCCCCACCAACCAGTAAGAGATCTGGCCCCTACAGACCAGGTAGATGCTTCAAATCAACTCGTTACCTGCATGACAGACAGCTGTCGGCAATGGTCACCTGTATGAAAGACACCTGTCCACAGACTCAGTGAATCAGTCAGACTCTAACCTCTACAAAATGGCCAAGAGCAAGGAGCTGTCTAAGGATGTCAGGGACAAGATCATACACCTGCACAAGGCTGGAATGGGCTACAAAACCATCAGTAAGACGCTGGGCGAGAAGGAGACAACTGTTGGTGCCATAGTAAGAAAATGGAAGAAGTACAAAATGACTGTCAATCGACAAAGATCTGGGGCTCCACGCAAAATCTCACCTCGTGGGGTATCCTTGATCATGAGGAAGGTTAGAAATCAGCCTACAACTACAAGGGGGGAACTTGTCAATGATCTCAAGGCAGCTGGGACCACTGTCACCACGAAAACCATTGGTAACACATTACGACATAACGGATTGCAATCCTGCAGTGCCCGCAAGGTCCCCCTGCTCCGGAAGGCACATGTGACGGCCCGTCTGAAGTTTGCCAGTGAACACCTGGATGATGCCGAGAGTGATTGGGAGAAGGTGCTGTGGTCAGATGAGACAAAAATTGAGCTCTTTGGCAAGAACTCAACTCGCCGTGTTTGGAGGAAGAGAAATGCTGCCTATGACCCAAAGAACACCGTCCCCACTGTCAAGCATGGAGGTGGAAATGTTATGTTTTGGGGGTGTTTCTCTGCTAAGGGCACAGGACTACTTCACCGCATCAATGGGAGAATGGATAGGGCCATGTACCGTACAATTCTGAGTGACAACCTCCTTCCCTCCGCCAGGGCCTTAAAAATGGGTCGTGGCTGGGTCTTCCAGCACGACAATGACCCAAAACATACAGCCAAGGCAACAAAGGAGTGGCTCAGGAAGAAGCACATTAGGGTCATGGAGTGGCCTAGCCAGTCACCAGACCTTAATCCCATTGAAAACTTATGGAGGGAGCTGAAGCTGCGAGTTGCCAAGCGACAGCCCAGAACTCTTAATGATTTAGAGATGATCTGCAAAGAGGAGTGGACCAAAATTCCTCCTGACATGTGTGCAAACCTCATCATCAACTACAGAAGACGTCTGACCGCTGTGCTTGCCAACAAGGGTTTTGCCACCAAGTATTAGGTCTTGTTTGCCAGAGGGATTAAATACTTATTTCCCTCTGCAGAATGCAAATAAATTCATATACTTTCCACAATGTGATTTTCCGGATTTAATTTGTGATGTGCTATCTCTCACTGTTACCAATAACCTACCCTTCAATTATGGGCTGCTCATGTCTTTGTCAGTGGGCAAACTTACAAAATCAGCAAGGGATCAAATACTTATTTCCCCCACTGTATGATGGTATGTCAACAGTAATTGTGGAAACAATTATGCAATGTGAAATGTAACAGCTGATTGTGTGAACTTTAATAAAAATGATTGAAACATAAAAAAGACCCTAAGTCTCATTGTTAATTTTTGTTGTTGGTATGGACAGTACACCACTTGTCAAGTGCCCGAACAGTTTATATATGAGTAAACTATAACAGATCAGGCCAACTGTGTCTTGGTCTGTATGCCAGTTGTAGTGACATGCATTTGTTATGTATGTCGCCAAGTTAGTTAACTGTTCAGCAATAAAAGGCCCTATTAAAATTTTCTGGTCAGAGCTCAGGGGTAACTTGTTTTGAAGACGTTGGGAAACACTGATCCTATACTGCAATAATCACGTAGACCTAGTTTGCATTGTAGGATTTGAGAAATCAGACAGAATACCTAGGATGCAATTTATTTAATCTTAGACCTTTAACAAGGAGAACACTATTCCCAAGCATTCTTCTACCTTGCTAGCAGTGGGAACACCTTTCCCATGTGTTTCCATTTGAAATGACCATTGTAATAGATAACTGTGAAGTAATAAAATTGAGCTTCAATAGGTAGGCCCCTACTTTGAAAAGGATGGCTCATGTTTTATTATATTTATTTTTTATAAAATTTCTAGCCCGCATCATCTACAATTCTGAGCAGAGTCCAAAAAACATATAAAATCATATACATCAAATAAAACAATATATGACTATAAAAACATATAAAATCATAGACATCAAATAAAACAATTATATGACTATAAATTTCGCAATGAAAAACTCACATAAAAGCAGTAAAGCTATTTTCAAAGAACAACAGTCCTAATCAACAACAATTATCCTGTGAGAAGATTAAACACTCGCTGAAACAGCACAGTCTTTAAAACATTTTTAAACTCATTCAAATCCTTCAAGGCCCTTACTTCTAAAAGTAAGGAGATCCAAAGCCTTGGTCCTGCAATGTAAAAAAAAGTCTAATTCCTATATGCAGGGAACATCTAAAGTATTGCAAGATGCAGATCTCAATTACCTTGATGGTTGATGCAAATGTAAACTAGATGCAATGATAGGAGAGATCTTATTAATCATCACTTTAAAAACTAACAACAAAAATTTGTATTGGATCCTGAACAAGTACAGGAATGATATGATCAAAATGCCTCAAACCTAGAAGAACACAAGCTGTAGTATTCTGTGCAATCTGTAAAATCTGCAGACTGGATGGACCGCGCAGGTCTTTTTATGCCGTCATCTACTATGTTACTATGTTACTATGACCTAAAAAGTAAGGCATTACAATAGTCAAAATGAGGCATAATTATGCTTTGAATGACCAACCTAAAATTTCCGGAGGATAAATAGTCCTTCAATCATCTAATGAGCTTTAATTTGAAAGACTGTACCAATTACTGTAGCTACCTGCAATTTCATACTTAATGTGGAATCAGTAATGACACCCAAAGATGGAATGGTTCTACTAAAACTTATTTCAACTCCATCAATCCAAAAGGACTTGGGGCATCTACCAATGGAAAGCTAGATATCAGAATAACTTGAGTCTTGGTGTAATCCGTTGGGTTGGTCATGAGCCCTTGGGCCCTGGCCAAGGCCAGCAGGCGCCGACCCAGGCCAAGGGGAGACCGACCCACCACCACACACCCCAGCTACACAATACCCCTAAGCTACCCCTCCCCACAGTCCCTCAGGAAGAAGGGAAATAGGCATACAGGCAGGCCTCGCGGCCGAACCGGAACCCAGACACACACAGGGAGGGGTGAAAGAACCCAGAGGGCCCCCTGGGACCCCAAGATGCCAGACACGCGCAGAACACCAGCAATAGGGCAGAGGGCGAAACAAAGGACCAGAGTGGGCCACGCCCACCCAGGGGACTAGCGCAGGACAGGGGAACTAACACAGCAACCCCCCCCCCCACCAGGGTAGGAAGCCCCAGGCAGAAGCCAGAGGAACCAGACACGAAGGCAGAAAGCCTTTGCCTCAAACCCACTGTAGACAAAGGCAAACAGAACACAAAGGGTTAAGCTTGTAGAGCCAGCAGAGAGTTCCATAAATCAACAAACAATCAGAGAGAATGCTTCCCTTCCGAGAGGGAGCAGGGCCGATAGAACAAACACACTGGCAGAGGCAGGAACACAATACACACAGTACACAAAGGGTTAAACTCACTGAGCCAGCAGGCCGGGACACTGGGAAGAGAAATCCTAAAACAAACATAAGTACATAAGTAATGCCATCCTGGGAAAAGACCAAGGGTCCATCGAGCCCAGCACCCTGTCTACGACAGTGGCCAATCCAGGCCAAGGGCACCTGGCAAGCTTCCCAAACGTACAAACATTCTATACATGTTATTCCTGGAATTGTGGATTTTTCCCAAGTCCATTTAGTAGCGGTTTATGGACTTGTTCTTTAGGAAACCATCCAACCCCTTTTTAAACTCTGCTAAGCTAACCGCCTTCACCACTTTCTCCGGCAACAAATTCCAGAGTTTAATTATACGTTGGGTGAAGAAACATTTCCTCCGATTTGTTTTAAATTTACTACACTGTAGTTTCATCGCATGCCCCCTAGTCCTAGTATTTTTGGAAAGCGTGAACAGACGCTTTACATCCACCTGTTCCACTCCACTCATTATTTTATATACCTCTATCATGTCTCCCCTCAGCCGTCTCTTCTCCAAGCTGAATAGCCCTAGCCTCCTTAATCATAGGGAAGTCGTCCCATCCCCGCTATCATTTTAGTCGCACTTCTCTGCACCTTTTCCAATTCTACTATATCTTTCTTGAGATGCGGCGACCAGAATTGAACACAATACTCAAGGTGCGGTCACACCATGGAGTGATACAACGGCATTATAACATTCTCACACCTGTTTTCCATACCTTTCCTAATAATACCCAACATTCTATTCGCTTTCCTAGCCGCAGCAGCACACTGAGCAGAAGGTTTCAGTGTATTATCGACGACGACACCCAGATCCCTTTCTCGGCCCATAACTCCTAACGTGGAACCTTGCATGACGTAGCTATAATTCGGGTTCTTTTTTCCCACATGCATCACCTTGCACTTGCTCACATTAAACGTCATCTGCCATTTAGCCGCCCAGTCTCCCAGTCTCGTAAGGTCCTCTTGTAATTTTTCACAATCCTGTCGCGATTTAACAACTTTGAATAACTTTGTGCCATCAGCAAATTTAATTACCTCGCTAGTTACTCCCATCTCTAAATCATTTATAAATATATTAAAAAGCAGCGGTCCTAGCACAGACCCCTGATGAACCCCACTAACTACCCTTCTCCATTGTGAATACTGCCCATTTAACCCCACTCTCTGTTTCCTAACCTTCAACCAGTTTTTTTTTTTTTCAATTAACAAGAAGTCTTTATTGAAAAAATGAAAGAGCCATGGAAAATTACAACTGTATCATAAAGAAAATATCATTCTCTATATTTCACACAGAACAGTGTTCATCTTACAAGGTTCACTTCTAATGACAGCATATGTCTAGACTTCACTTTTTATTCCCATTTTCCCCCATAAGAAATATCCTTAACCTAAAGCAAAATATCAAACCAAGGCTAATTATAGAAAATAACCCACCCTTCTAACCCAGTACAGTACCCAGCAAGTAGCACAATCACCTATAATCAGCAGTCAAATAGTCACAACAACCCCATTTATGATCCCAAACCCAAAGGGGCCCATATTCTTCCCAATTTTGCCATTTGCTTACAATCCTTTGCTAGTAGTCTCTCTTTTTCTGCGATATTTCCAAGCAAAGTTTTCCACCTAATTATTGAAGGGCAGTTTCGCTGTTTCCAAGCTTGTGCAATGGTCAATCTGCCTGCACATAAACAATGTTTCGCTAGGATCTTGCCCTCTTCTTTGAGTCATAAGATATTTTTGTGAAATAAATATACTGCAGGGTCCCATGGTATATCCACTCCTACCCACTGTTGCATCCTCCCCTGGATAGCTTTCCAGAATGCTCCCACCTTTCTGCATGTCCATGGTGCCCATTTGACCACAGTCTCTCCAGCATTTCTGGGATACTGTTTTAAACATATGGTGTAATCTTACTGGGGTCAGATACCAACGATATATTATTTTCGTAATATATTCCTGAATATTTATCGCTGGAGAGATCTGTGTTGAGCCTCTTTCAAATCTCTGCCACTCCACCTCTGTGTACTTTACTCCCAATTCTTTTTCCCACTGGTCTCGATGTCTAGAGTTCTGTGGAAGTTTATCTCTCAAGTATCCATATAGCAAGGAGATTAGACCTCTTGTTCCTTGTTCTCTTACACATAACTCCTCTAAGAACGTGACCTCTCCAAACAGATTAGCTCTTATTCCTGGGGAGTGTAGAAAATGGATTAGTTGCGTGTATGCGTATTGATCCCTCCGGGAGAGGTTGTAGGTTTCAGCTAATTCTGAGAATGTGACAAATCTCTCTCCACTTAATAATTGTCCCCAAAGATCAAGACCACTCCGTGCCCATTTAGTAAAGGTCGAGGGTTTACATCCCAGAGGAAAAGCTAAGTTGTATGCTATAGGGGACAGCCTAGAGTTATACACTTTCCTTCTACGTTCCATCTTATCCCAACATGATAATGTGAAGCGAATTACAGGGCTCACCTCCATTCCCAACCGCCTATGTTTAGGTGTTAGCCATAGCATATGTCCTAATTTTAATGGGCTACAAAGTAGATACTGTTCTGCCCTTATCCAAAGTTTATGAGAGGTCTCCTGGAACCATTCTACTGCCGCTTTGACTTGGGCTGCCCTGTGGTAGAACTCCAAGTGGGGAACTCCCAGTCCTCCCTTAGATTTACGAGCCATATAGGTCACACTGGAGTGAATTCTCGGCTTATTATCTTTCAGATAAACTTTGTTAATCGACTCTGTACACGCTGAAGCAAATGTTCATCTATTGGCAATGGAATTGATTGAAAGAGATATAGTAGGCGTGGCAAAATGTTCATTTTTACTGTGACTATCTTGCCAAACCAAGACAAGCCAAGAGGTTCCCATCTATCCAAATCTGCCTTAAGCTCAGTAACTAAAGGAGTATAATTCACCTCACTTAGGCGTTGCAGATTACTAATGAGGAGAACTCCTAGATATCGGATGCCATCGGTCACCCATTTCAATGGGAACAATTGCTGACATGCCTGATAAATTTGCGCGTCCACACCTTGTGCCAATGCTTCCGTCTTGGTGTAATTAATTTTGAAACCGGAGACCTTTCCGTAGGCATCTAAGGTTTGAAATAGCTTTGAAAGGGAGTCCAAAGGTGAAGTAATTGTCAATAGAACATCATCCGCAAATAGCGCTACCTTGGACTCCCATTCCCCTATCTTCACTCCGGTGATTTCCGGGTCGTTTCTAATGACCCACACCAGGGGCTCCATCACAATGGCAAACAAGAGAGGTGATAATGGACACCCCTGGCGTGTTCCTCTTTGTAAGTCAAAGAAGGGGGAAACCTGTCCATTGATCTTTAAGCATGCTTTAGGTCTAGTATAGAATTCTTCTATCCAACCCATAAATTTAGTGCCAAAACCAAGACATTGCATTGTCTGATATAAAAGGGCCAATGTACCCTATCGAATGCCTTTTCGGCATCAATACTTAACAGGCAGTAGGGTAAATTTCTTTGCTTTGCAGCATACATAACATCAATTGTTCGCCTTATGTTGTCAGAGGCTTGTCTATTCGCAATGAATCCCACTTGATCTGGGTGAATAATAGATGGAAGAACTGTGGTTAACCTGGTGGCCAACACCTTTGCCAATATACGCACATCCACGTTTAAGATCGAGATTGGCCGGTAGGAAGAACATTCGGTCACATCTTTTTTGGGCTTAGGGATTACGGCAATCCATGCCTCTCGCATAGTTTCTGGCATGCTTTCCCCAGTTCGTATAGAGTTTAACACCTCTGCTAACAGAGGTGCCAGGTATGGAGCAAACCTTTTATAAAATTCGCTTGTATACCTGTCTAGCCCAGGTGCTTTACCAGTTTTTAAAGATTTAATGGCATTGAGCACTTCCTTTGCCTTGATAGGAGCATCAAGCATTTCCCTGTGTTCTAGGGCGATACTTGGTAAACATAATTTCTCTAAATATGACCGAACTTCCCCCTCCTGTATCGAGCCATCCTTAGAGTACAATGCAGCATAATACTGGCTAAATCGGTTTCTAATCTCTTGCGACTGTCGGAGACTCTCTCCTTGTTGTCCCTTAATACAAAAAATGGTACGCTCTACCAGAAGCTTTCGCAGTTTAAGCGCTAGCTGTCTGCTAATCTTATTTTTCTTTGTATAATTATGAAGCTTTAACTTTATTCCTCAAGTACTTTAATATATTCACTGCACTCCTCTTCCTGTTTTAATATCATATTATTGAAAGTCCAGGTACCTCCCCTTTTCTCTGTCAGATGACTGTCCCACTGTAGCACACACGGGGCGTGGTCAGAGAGGGTAATATTTCCAATTTGTGATCTCCCAATCTGAGTTCCCAACAGTTTATCTATAAGGATGTAATCTATTCGGGAATATGTCTGATGAACTTGAGAGTAAAAGGAGTAGTCACGTTTTCCAGGGTGGCTGTTCCTCCAGGAATCACAAAGCCCCACATCTTTCACAAAAGTGGCAAAGTGCTTGGCAATTACCTTATCATTCCTTGTGGGAGAGCCAGTTCGGTCCAGGCCTGGTTGCAATGTGGCATTGAAGTCGCCACCTAATATCACAGAACCTCCTATCACTTCCAACCATTTCGCTTTAGTAACTGAAAGAAAGAGTGCTGTTTCGTGTTGGGGCCATAAATAGATCCAAACGTAATTTCCCTGTTTTCTATAGTACCTCTAATCAAAACATATCGCCCTTTTGGGTCCCGTTTCACCTGGTGGACCTGCAGAGAGAGATTATTATGAAAAAGTAGGGCTACCCCTCTTTGTTTCTTGTTTGAGATATCAGATGCAAAGTTTCATGGGCTCTCTTCAAGTGTGTTTCCTGTAGCATTATGACATGCGGTTTCAGTCTCATAAGTTCTTGCCACACTAATTGGCGCTTTCTCGGAGCATTAAGGCCCCTTACGTTAAGGGTTACAATATGTAAATTATGTGCCATTAGGGTTGTGTTGACCTAGACCAGGTCTTAAACATGGTCGCTGTCTCTGAGTAATGTACTTCCCATATCCCCCCTCCCTACCCCTCCCTCCCCCCCCCCTCCCTCCCAATATCTCCCTAATGGCAAAGAAAGACAAGGGGGGAGATCCATAAATAGGAATCTCTCCTGTTTTTCAACCCCGGCCAAGACAGCAAACCCATCCACAACCCTTCGCCCCGTCCCCCCGCAACATTCCTCTCTCTTATTTTACACAGATAACTATATCTTCCCCTTTTTATCTCCTATATTCACACATTGATGTATTTGCAAAACACTACCAGTTATATTTGTTCACTCAGTTCCAGCAGAGTTCATGTGGCAGATTTAGATGCAGTCAGTCGGGATTTCTTTGCTTTATTGAAGACTTGCTGCCACTGCGGCACTTTGTCTCGTGTTGTTACGGTCGTTGTCGTGGGTGTAGGCTCTGTCTCCATATCCATCAGCCCCGCCGTTTGCAACCGTTGTCGAGCCATGTCTACAGTGCGGACCTTATGGAGTTGACCCACTATGGTGAAGCACAGAGAAAATGGGAATGCCCATCAATATTTAATATTATGTTTTCCCAGGGCCTCCAAGATGGGTTTCATGTTTCGTGTTTGTTGTAGGGTTTATGCTGAGAGGTCCTGGTATATAGTAACTATATTTTCTTGAAATTGTAAGCCCTTCTTCTGTCTAGATAGGGCAAGCCATTTTCCTTTTCAGCATACTTCCAGAAACACACAACAATATCTCGTGGCTTGTTGGCCAACAGTTTTCCCAGCGCCCTGTGGGCCCTCTCAATTTCAGGGAGCGCTGTTTCTGGGGTTGCTTCCATTAATTGTGCGCAGAGTTCGTTTATTATTTTTGGTATGTCTTCTTGCTCGCCCGCCTCCGGAATTCCCCGGAAGCGTAAGTTATTTCTTCGCCCCCGATTTTCAATGTCATCCATCTTGTATTGTAATTCCTCTAACTGAGTAGAAAATCCATCTTCTCGCTGTTTTACTTGCGTCAACAGTTCGTCCTGCTCATCAACTTGGCCTTCAAACTCTTCCAACCGGGCCCCGACTTCTTTTATCTCGCCTCTCAAATTGTCTATACTTTCAACAATTTCTGATTGAGCCAGGTCTTTTCGGAGATCTTTAAGTATTTTGGCAAACTGCGATTCTCGAGCCCTGCCTGCTTCGTCTTCAGAGCGCAGCCTCGAGCTCAGGCTGCCATCGAGGGAGCTGACGTCACCGGAAGTCCCTTCAACCAGTTTTTAATCCACAATAGGACATGTCCTCCTATCCCATGACCCTCCAATTTCCTCTGTAGCCTTTCATGAGGTACCTTGTCAAACGCCTTTTGGAAATTCAGATACACAATATCAACCGGTTCCCCTTTGTCCACATGTTTGTTTACTCCTTGAAAGAATTGAAGTAAATTGGTCAGGCAAGATTTCCCCACACAAAAGCCGTGCTGACTCGGTCTCAGTAATCCATGTCCTTGGATGTGCTCTGTAATTTTGTTTTTAATAATAGCCTCTACCATTTTCCCCGGCACTGATGTCAGACTCACCGGTCTATAATTTCCCGGATCTCCCCTGGAGCCTTTTTTAAAAATCGGTGTTACATTGGCCACCCTCCAATCTTCCGGTACTACGCTCGATTTTAAGGATAAGTTGCATATCACTAGCAGTAGCTCCACAAGCTCATTTTTCAGTTCTGTCAGTACTCTAGGATGAATACCATCCGGTCCAGGAGATTTGCTACTCTTCAGTTTGCTGAACTGCCCCATTACGTCCTCCAGGTTTACTGTGAAGTCAGTAAGTTTCTCCGACTCGTCCGCTTGAAATACCATTTCCGACACTGGTATCCCACTCAAATCTTCCTCGGTGAAGACCGAAGCAAAGAATTAATTCTGTCTCTCCGCTACGTCTGTGTCTTCCTTGATCATCGCCCCTTTTACACCTCGGTCATCCAGCGGCCCAACCGATTCTTTTGCCGGCTTCCTGCTTTTAATATACCAAAAAAAATATTTACTATGTTTTTTTTGCCTCTAATGCTATCTTTTTTTCGTAATCCCTCTTGGCCTTCTTTATCTGCGCCTTGCATTTGCATTGACACTCCTTATGCTGCTTCTTGTTATTTTCAGACGGTTCCTTCTTCCATTTTCTGAAAGCGTTTCTTTTAGCCCTAATAACTTCCTTCACCTCACTTTTCAACCAGGCTGGCTGTCTTTTGGACTTAGTCTTTCTTTTCTAATTCCCGGAATATGTATGACCTGGGTCTCCAGGATGGTATTTTTGAACAGCGTCCACGCCTGTTGTACAGTTTTTACTCTCTCAGTTGACCCCCTAAGGTTTTTTTTTACCGTTCTTCTCATTTTATCATAGTCTCCTTTTTTAAAGTTAAACGCTAACGTATTTGACTTTCTGTGTACAGTTACTTCAAGGTCGATATCAAAACTGATCATATTATGATCACTGATATCAAGCGGCCCCAGTACCCTAACGTCCCTCACCAGATCGTGCGCTCCACTAAGGACCAAGTCTAGAATTTTTCCTTCTCTCGTCGGCTCCTGCACCAGCTGCTCCATAAAGCTGTCCTTGATTTCATCAAGGAATTGTACCTCTGTAGCGTGTCCCAATGTTACATTTACCCAGTCTATATTTGGATAATTGAAGTCACCCAATATTATCACATTGCCCATTTTGTTCACGTCTCTGATTTCTTTTATCATTTCTGCGTCTACCTGCTCGTCCTGGCGAGGCGGACGGTAGTACACTCCTATCACCATTTTTTCCCTTTTATACATGGAATTTCAACCCACAATGATTCAAAGGTGTGACTTGTGTCCTGCTGAATTTGTAATCTATCTGAGTCAAGGCTCTCGTTAATATACAATGCAACCCGTCCACCAGTCCGGTCCACCCTATCACTACGATATACTTTGTACCCCGGTATGAAAGTGTCCCACTGGTTATCCTCCTTCCACCAGGTCTCAGTAATGCCTATTATATCCAATTTTTCGTTTAGTGCAATATATTCCAACTCTCCCATCTTATTTCTTAGACTCCTAGCATTTGCATATAGACATTTCAGACTATGTTTGTTGTTCCTATTTGCATGATGCTTAGTACCTGACACTATTGATTTGCCATCTTTTGTCTGATCTTTAGTTGTATTTAAGGACACCTGGCCTACCACGGTCTGTTGTGCAACCTCATTATCCAGAAACCCTATCTTCCCTGTTTGTGAGGTATCTTTGCAAGATACCTTTTCCCGAACCATGCGCTTTTGAGCGACTGTCGGCCTTCCCCCCATTTCTAGTTTAAAAGCTGCTCTATCTCCTTTTTAAATGCCGATGCCAGCAGCCTGGTCCCACCCTGGTTAAGGTGGAGCCCATCCTTTCGGAATAGGCTCCCCCTTCCCCAGAATGTTGCCCAGTTCCTAACAAATCTAAAACCCTCCTCCCTGCACCATCGTCTCATCCACGCATTGAAACTCCGGAGCTCTGCCTGTCTCTTGGGCCCTGCGCGTGGAACAGGTAGCATTTCAGAAAATGCTACCCTAGAGGATCTGGATTTGATCTTTCTACCTAAGAGCCTAAATTTGGCTTCCAGAACCTCTCTCCCACATTTTCCTATGTCATTGGTACCCACATGTACCAAGACAGCGGACTCCTCCCCAGCACTATCTAGAATCCTATCTAGGTGATGCGTGAGGTCCGCCACCTTTCCACCAGGCAAAACGAAGGCGATAACGCTCTCACTGAGCCCAGAGCCCTGGAGGCTGAGCAATGCCCTGCCCCCACTAAATAAACGTGCAGCTGACCCTGATTACAGATCTACACACACACACACACAGCAGCAGCTAACCCAGAGGGAAGGAAAAGAAAACTCTAACACAAACACAGATCCCTGTCAGAACCCAGAGCACGTTCTGAGAGAAAACTATCAGGCTTTCCAGTTACCACCAAGCGTAAGTAATGCAAAAGCAGAGGAACTCTTCAGCTGCAGGCTAAAGTACTATCCCTTGACGTCAGCACAAACCCTGGCAGCCAATCAGGAGAGACGTCCCCCCCTCCCCCTCAGCCAAACCGGCAGAATCATAACACTTGGACATATTTAAACTAAGTCAATTTGCTCTCATCTATTACTTTATAGTCCTCAGATAAAGACATAACTGAATACCTTCTGTCACAGAATTTTCAATTTTAAAAAAGAATATCATCTGCATATATCCTATAATGAAGACCCAAAACCTTCAAAAAGGCTCATAAAAGGAAGACGAAAATATTAAAACTGCCGAAACAACAGACCCTTGAGGAACACCTGTCTTAGTTTATAATTTCTGATCGCTCTAATCCTTGTACAACACAAAACATAAGTACATAAGTAATGCCATACTGGGAAAAGACCAAGGGTCCATCGAGCCCAGCATCCTGTCCACGACAGCGGCCAATCCAGGCCAAGGGCACCTGGCAAGCTTCCCAAATGTACAAACATTCAATACATGTTATTCCTGGAATTTTGGATTTTTCCAAGTCCGTTTAGTAGCGGTTTATGGACTTGTCCTTTAGGAATCCGTCCAACCCCTTTTTAAACTCTGCTAAGCTAACTGCCTTCACCACTTTCTCCGGCAACGAATTCCAGAGTTTAATTACACGTTGGGTGAAGAAAAATTTTCTCCGATTTGTTTTAAATTTACTACACTGTAGTTTCATCGCATGCCCCCTAGTCCTAGTATTTTTGGAAAGCATGAACAGACGCTTCACATCCACCTGTTCCACTCCACTCATTATTTTATATACCTCTATCATGTCTCCCCTCAGCCGTTTCTTCTCCAAGCTGTATAGCCCTAGCCTCCTTAGTCTTTCTTCATAGGGAAGTCGTCCCATCCCCGCTATCATTTTAGTCGCCCTTCGCTGCACCTTTTCCAGTTTTACTATATCTTTCTTGAGATGCGGCGACCAGAATTGAACACAATACTCAAGGTGCGGTCGCACCATGGAACGATACAACGGCATTATAACATCCTCACACCTGTTTTCCATACCTTTCCTAATAATACCCAACATTCTATTCGCTTTCTTAGCCGCAGCAGCACACTGAGCAGAAGGTTTCAGTGTGTTATCGACGACGACACCCAGATCCCTTTCTTGGTCCGTAACTCCTAACGTGGAACCTTGCATGACGTAGCTATAATTCGGGTTCTTTTTTCCCACATGCATCACCTTGCACTTGCTCACATTAAACATCATCTGCCATTTAGCCGCCCAGTCTCCCAGTCTCGTAAGGTCCTCTTGTAATTTTTCACAATCCTGTCGCGATTTAAAGACTTTGAATAACTTTGTGTCATCAGCAAATTTAATTACCTCGCTAGTTACTCCCATCTCTAAATCATTTATAAATATATTAAAAAGCAGCGGTCCTAGCACGGACCCCTGAGGAACCCCACTAACTACCCTTCTCCATTGTGAATACTGCCCATTTAACCCCACTCTCTGTTTCCTATCCTTCAACCAGTTTTTAATCCACAATAGGACATTTCCTCCTATCCCATGACCCTCCAATTTCCTCTGTAGCCTTTCATGAGGTACCTTGTCAAACACCTTTTGAAAATCCAGATACACAATATCAACCGACTCCCCTTTGTCCACATGTTTGTTCACTCCTTCAAAGAATTGAAGTAAATTGGTCAGGCAAGATTTCCCCACACAAAAGCCATGCTGACTTGGTCTCAGTAATCCATGTCCTCGGATGTGCTCTGTAATTTTGTTTTTAATAATAGCCTCTACCATTTTCCCCGGCACCGACGTCAGACTCACCGGTCTATAATTTCCCGGATCTCCCCTGGAGCCTTTTTTAAAAATGGGCGTTACATTGGCCACCTTCCAATCTTCCGGTACCACGCTCGATTTTAAGGATAAGTTGCATATCACTAGCAGTAGCTCTGCAAGCTCGTTTTTCAGTTCTATCAGTACTCTAGGATGAATACCATCCGGTCCAGGAGATTTGCTACTCTTCAGTTTGCCGAACTGCCCCATTACGTCCTCCAGGTTTACCGTGAAGTCTGTAAGTTTCTCCGACTCGTCCGCTTGAAATACCATTTCCGACACCGGTATCCCACCCAAATCTTCCTCGGTGAAGACCGAAGCAAAGAATTCATTCAGTCTCTCCGCTACGTCTTTGTCTTCCTTGATCGCCCCTTTTACCCCCTCGGTCATTCAGCGGCCCAACCGATTCTTTTGTCGGCTTCCTGCTTTTAATATACCGAAAAAAATTTTTATTATGTTTTTTTGCCTCTAATGCTATCTTTTTTTCATACTCCCTCTTGGCCTTCTTAATCTGCGCCTTGCATTTGCTTTGACACTCCTTATGCTCTTTCTTGTTATTTTCAGACGGTTCCTTCTTCCATTTTCTGAAGGCGTTTCTTTTAGCCCTAGTAGCTTCCTTCACCTCACTTTTCAACCACGCTGGCTGTCTTTTGGACTTCCGTCTTTCTTTTCTAATTCCCGGAATATGTATGGCCTGGGCCTCCAGGATGGTATTTTTGAACAGCGTCCACGCCTGTTGTACAGTTTTTACTCTCTCAGTTGCCCCCCTAAGTTTTTTTTTTACCGTTCTTCTCATTTTATCATAGTCTCCTTTTTTAAAGTTAAACGCTAACGTATTTGACTTTCTGTGTACAGTTACTTCAAGGTCGATGTCAAAACTGATCATATTATGGTCACTGTTATCAAGCGGCCCCAGTACCATAACGTCCCTCACCAGATCATGCGCTCCACTAAGGACCAAGTCTAGAATTTTTCCTTCTCTCGTCGGCTCCTGCACCAGTTGCTCCATAAAGCTGTCCTTGATTTCATCAAGGAATTGTATCTCTGTAGCGTGTCCCGATGTTACATTTACCCAGTCTATATTTGGATAATTGAAGTCACCCATTATTATCACATTGCCCATTTTGTTCGCGTCTCTGATTTCTTTTATCATTTCTGTGTCTACCTGCTCATCCTGGCGAGGCGGACGGTAGTACACTCCTATCACCATTTGTTTCCCTTTTATACATGGAATTTCAACCCACAGTGATTCAAAGCTGTGATTTGTGTCCTGCTGAATTTGTAATCTATCTGAGTCAAGGCTCTCATTAATATACAATGCTACCCCTCCACCAGAAAGTAGTAAAGTAGTAAAGATTCAGTATCAAATCAAAAGAAAAAAAGCAGATCAAAAAAGACAAAAAAATAGAACAGGAGGGTAACAGAAGAAGTGGTTTATTACAAGTTACCCGACGTGGCCATGTTTCGCCCTCAGGCTGCGTCAGGGGTAAAAAAACTAATAGGGGTAAAAAGCAAAGTGAACCCCTAAAAGTAGTCATACAACCACCTTACATAAGTGCTTCACAAGCTTACTCAGCAAACTTCACAATGCTATGTTGACTGAGAGACTTCAGAAATTAAAACCATATCTCATATTTCTTATGCAAGTCTCTCAGTTTTGTATTTGATTTTACATTATTTGTTTTTGTTTGGGGTTTTTTTTTAAGTAACTTGATGCAGCTGTTTCAAGGTGAAACATGGCCATGTCAGGCACAGATGTGTAAATCTCTGGGAGCCTTTTTGTATTTTAAATAAAGATTGTTTATCTTCTTATTACATCTGCCTTTTGCTTTAATCTTCCACATTGGATTTGGTAGTACGTTTTGTCTTGTTGTTTTCTCACCCTTGACATTTTCAGGGCATAGACCATAGAAGTCCGCCCAACACTGGCTTTGCTTCCTAAACTGCGATGGATTTACAGCCTGTCTCACTGACACAGACTACCCAGTAATTACCATGGATTCTTTTGGATTCGTAATAAGTAAATGAAACCTTTATTAGGGAAGCTAAATTCTACAATGATTAAGATATATACAACGGTTAAGACATATACAATGATTAGCTGTATAAAAAATCATTGTATCACTGGTCTCTACATCTAAGCAATGCAAAGAGTTCTTAGACCAGGAAAGGAAGCAATAATATACATACATAAAGCATCACTGGTCTCCATCATCCAGGCTGTTATCATCAGCTGGGGGGCCCGTTACAGCGATAGCTAGGAACTTTTGGACCAGAAACAGACCCTCTGCGCAGTGCATCCACTCACAGATGAGCCCTCACTCTGCTGTGACAAGCCCTCCCTTTTTATTAGGCTCTTAGCTCATGTCCAGAGCTAAGGAAAGTTACAGAATGCTTCTAAGGAAAATTACAGAATGCTTCTCTGCTTAGGTCTGTTGGAACGTAGTCACATGCTTTCCCAAGTCAAGGTGGCCAAGCTGGGCCCGGAAAAACAAACGCCATCCTCCCCTTCACATACCAAATTAGTTAGAGCTTTGTCTTATCTTCTGCATTCCAACTTGTTTCTTGTATTTACAAGAAAAGTTACTTTCAGTCAAAGACAGAGTTGATAATCTTTAAAATTCACTTCCATTACACTTCCCAATTACTAGTGTTGCCATCTAATCACCGCTAAGCTTGTTTGGTTCTATGTGTACTATATAGGATCCCTTGTACAAAATAATTTGGTAAAATAATAAAATCTGTAGAGTTTTTATCCACAAAAACCAAATCTAAAATATGCCCTCCCTTGAGAATGGCTTGATACACAATCTGCTGCCACCCTAATATATAAAATAGATCTAAAAAATCAGCAAATTTATCAGTACAAATCTTATCAATATGAAGATTAAAATCTCCCAAAATCAGAGTGTTTGAAGGATCTAAATTCAAATCACTCACCAACTCAAATAGTGGCAAACAATCATGATTTAAAACCCCTGGGGCACAATAACATAACAAAACATTATTGGAGAAGACAAAAACAATAGATTAATCCCAGGGAGGAGCATTACTTCATTTTTTATCAAATTAAAACATCCTTAATAAACAATTAACTCCCCTCCACCCTTCCTGTCTAATTGCAGTTTGAATATACAGACCCATGACCCATTGGCCTATTGCTTGCTCTGATACCAACACACATATACACACACCAACCCCTCACCCCACCACACACACTTACATGTAGAAGGGTTGGAAAGAATTTCATGAGCCATTCTCTGCATGCTTTTCCTATTTATTAAAATTAACCATTTTAAAGAATAGTTTTGAGCCATATCAGCTATTGTGGGAGTATATCCTAATCCATGGAAGAGGCGAAGTATAATTAAGTGACCATAATCTCTGTAGCTTCTTTGCATCTCCTCTGACTTGGGCGCCTGACAGCAGCACCATCCTAATTACTGTACCTTTATTTCTCTTTCTACCATGCAGCTCAAAGACATCACTTGGTATTCCTGGAATCTCAGACTACAACACTTGTGCATCACAAGCAGCGTCTCACTATTGTTCGAGAGCTTAAACAGCAAGCACAAGGACGTCTAGGTTTGTTTCACCCAGTTCTGTTTGTTTATGCTGGCTGTAATTAGTGTTTTGCTTTTTGGTATTTTGAAGGATCAGATCAACTAACTTGGGCATTCTTTTTAACATGGGCCTTTACACAGAAAGACTGCATAGAAAAATTAATAAAACAAATATTAGCCTGATTGTTGTTTCTGAGGTAAAATCTTTGTTTGCTTATGGTAAATCAGCTATTTTATTACAATTTGACTTGGTTGCTGTTTTTTATATAGTCGATTATGACCAGTGTGTGTTTTCTAGCGAAAAAGGTGCTGGTACTCAAATGCCAGGCTACCTTTCAGGGGTGGGGTGATCACTGAGGGACCCACCCCACAATAGCCAGGCCCCCTGCAAGCAGTCACAGAATCTATGAAAAGGCAGAATTGGTGTGTAGAGCCTGAGCTCTTTCATTATAACTCAGGGACCATGAGTCAAGTTTAGCAGACAATGAAAAGGGTGCCCGGTACTCAGTACCCCCTCAAAAAAAAAGCCCTGATTATGACATATTATTGTATAAATTGAGTTCATTGTGAATCTCTGGTATAGTTTTGTCTTCGATAGGAGAATTTCTTTCGTGTCGATATTAGAGTTAAAATGGCTGATCAAATTTCTACCAGCTGGACTCCACCTTGTGGAGTACCTCAGGCATCGCCATTGTCTCCAGTGGTGTGCTGGAGCCGGCTCGCACTGGCTCGCAAGAGCCGCTTGTTAACTTTGCTCGGCTCTTGAAACCCGCGAGCTGGCTCTCCTCCCTCCCTCTTCCCTCACATCACTGACCTGACAAATTCTTCGGGGCAGGCAGTCTTGCCTGCTCGCTGCAAGTGCTAACTCTCCCCCGCTGGCGCTGCAGGTTCGCGCTTTAAAAATGGCCACCGAGACTTCCAGAGGCGGCCTCGCGAGACCTCGCCCTTGTAAGTCTCGGCGGCCATTTTGAAGCGCGAACCGGCAGCGCCAGTGGGGGACTGAGTCAGTGCTTGCAGCGGGCAGGCAAGACTGCCTGCCCCGAAGAATTAAAGGAGTCAGATCGGTGACGGGAGGAGGGAGGAGAATTCTATTAACAACTCGGGAGGGGGTGGCAGGGGAGAGAACTAGGGAGTCGCTGGGCATGGGTGGATCATGGAAGGGAGAGAAGGGTCGTCGCTGGGCATGGGTGGATCATGGAGGGGAGAGAAGGGTTGTCACTGGGTATGGGTGCATGCAGGGCAGGGGAGAGAAGGGTCGTTGGGTATATAGGTGCATGCAGGGCAGGGGAGAGGAGGGTCACCGGACTTGGGTGGATGGAGGGCAGGGGAGAGGAGGGTCACTGGGTATGGGTGCATGGAGGGCAGGGGAGGGTTGCTGGGTGCATGCAGGGCAGGGTGAGAGAAGGGTCACTGGACATGGGTGGATGGAGGGCAGGGGAGAGGAGGGTCGCTGGACATAGGTGGATGGAGGGCAGGGGAGAGGAAGGGAGAGAGAAGAAATGCTGGACATGGATGGAGGGGAGGGAAGAGTGAGGAAGGAGATGAGATGAGGGAAAAGGAAGAGAGAAGAAAAACTGCATATGGATGAAGAAAATAGGCAGAAGTTGAGGACCAGAAATGAAGAAGAAAGGAAAGAAATAAATGGAAAGGAAGCCCTGGAAACGGAGTTAAGAGGACAGATAGCAGCAGAATCGGATACTGGGCCAGCATGATCAGAAAAACAGTCACCAGACAACAAAGATAGAAAAAAAATCATTTTATTTTCATTATAGTGTTTGGAATATGTTCACTTTGAGAAGCGGGTGCTCAACATTAAAAGTTTATATTTATTTACTTATTTATGGCATTTTATCCTACATTAAACATGAATTAGATTGGAACCTGGGATCATTTAATTTTTTTTTTCCTGGAGAGAGTAATGCATTGCCGCCGCCCCCCCCCCCTCCCCCGGCTATAGCCAGCTCTGCAATTTGGGGGCGGCGCAGAGGTGGATAGGGGGGGCGCAGAGGTGGACCGGGGAGAGAGCCTGTTGTTAAAAATTTACCAGCACACCACTGATTGTCTCCCATATTATTTAGTTAGATTGAGTGGGCAAGGATATACTTTCAGATTTGATATTCCCTAATAGCGCAGAAAAGAAACAAGTGGAAAAACAACTTCAAGGGATCAATCCAAGACAAGAGATAAGATGCTCCAAAAAAAACTTTATTGAGGACCCAACACGGTCCGTGTTTCGGTTTTTGAAAAAACCTTCATCAGGGGTCAATCAGTAGTTGCACAGAAGATATACTGACAGACAATGGAGCTCATAAAATGTGGTCTCTTGAATATATAGGAGAGTGTAGCCTAGTACCAACGTATCCAGTGTGAAATCATATTATGTAAAGGTCAAATAATTGGTGTACAGTTATAAAAAAAAAGAGAGAGAAAATAGCAGAAACATTGAAGATAAGAATTTAGGGCCTCTTGTACAAAGCTGCGCCAGCAATTTCTACACAGTTAATGATAGACAGCCCATTCAATGTGTGCGGGATTCCTGTCATTTTCCATGTGGGAATCGTTAGCATAAGGTTGTAGCTCATCCTGGCCTTGGAATTAGTGCTGTTTGTGTATAGCATTTTCAAGTGGAGAGATTGTGGGATAATATCAATGTTTCCATTAAGTATGTATGTGGTTATACTGATGCAGGGCAGCTGTTGGGCAGACTACTTAATCCATCATCAAGTGAATTCTAAGGCATTATTTTGTAGGATCCCAAGAGACACTACTCATACTTATATAGACAGTGCATGCCCACCCATATTAGCTCTGGGCCCACCCAAAATCTCAGGTCTGGCTACGCCACTGATACATATATCTTTACTATATAAACAAATGACTAAGCTAAGAGACAGTGAGTGTTTCATACGAGGATATGGTGTTTGTAGCAGGGGCGTATCTAGAATCCGGCGGTAGGGGGGGCCACAGCCAGAGAGGGGGGGCACATTTTTGCCTGCCTGCCTCCCTCCCCCCCCCCCCCCCGCCGCCGCCTCTCTCTCCACCCCCTCCCCGCCGTCAACCCTCCCCCGCTGCTTACTTTTGCTGGCGCCGAGGTCCGACCCGCAATCTCCGTTTTTCGTCTTCCTCCGTGGCCATGCTTCCAGGAAGTAACGCTGCAGTGCTGATTCGTTGAATCCAGTTCGACGTCTGATGTCAGACGCCGAACTGGATTCAACGAATCAGCACTGCAGCGTTACTTCCTGGAAGCATGGCCACGGAGGTAGACGAAAAACGGAGATTGCGGGTCGGACCTCGGCGCCAGCAAAAGTAAGCAGCGGGGGAGGGTTGACGGCGGGGAGGGGGGCCAGGGCGAAATCTGCGGGGGCCCAGGCCCCTGTGGCCCCACGCAGATACGCCCCTGGTTTGTAGGTGATGATTCAAGCATGGGTGGAAAGTAAAATTATGTGGCTTGTTAAAACTTAAGTATATGAAATCTGAAGGTACAACCAAAATTAAAAACAAAAATTAATAAACAAAAAACCTGAATAAAACCTTAAAAGGGCTACCAGGTACTTCTTAGCCAGGATCAGGTGACCCTCAGGGGGAGGAATGCTGGCTTCGGCCTAACCCCTGGTAAGCCTTTTCTTGGTTGAGAGGTGCCCAGCTCTCCCACCGGTTGCCTTCTCAGGTGCCATGGAGGACTTGCAGCTCATCTGCATATCCTCGGAGCCTTCGCCGGAGTGACTCCCAGGTCCGTTCCGATCCACTCGGGGCCTCTGCTCAAGGTGCACAGTGCTCCTACCAGGTGCTGTGGAGGACTTGCAGTGTTCTGCATATCCTCACAGCTGCATCCGGGGTGACTCCCAAATCCACCCCGACCTTCCCAGGGCCTTCGCCACAGTTACCCAGGGCTTTCGCTCCACCTACCCAGAGCTACCAGGTACTTCTTAGCCAGGATCAGGTGACCCTCAGGGGGAGGAATGCTGGCTTCGGCCTAACCCCTGGTAAGCCTTTTCTTGGTTGAGAGGTGCCCAGCTCTCCCACCGGTTGCCTTCTCAGGTGCCATGGAGGACTTGCAGCTCATCTGCATATCCTCGGAGCCTTCGCCGGAGTGACTCCCAGGTCCGTTCCGATCCACTCGGGGCCTCTGCTCAAGGTGCACAGTGCTCCTACCAGGTGCTGTGGAGGACTTGCAGTGTTCTGCATATCCTCACAGCTGCATCCGGGGTGACTCCCAAATCCACCCCGACCTTCCCAGGGCCTTCGCCACAGTTACCCAGGGCTTTCGCTCCACCTACCCAGAGCTACCAGGTACTTCTTAGCCAGGATCAGGTGACCCTCAGGGGGAGGAATGCTGGCTTCGGCCTAACCCCTGGTAAGCCTTTTCTTGGTTGAGAGGTGCCCAGCTCTCCCACCGGTTGCCTTCTCAGGTGCCGTGGAGGACTTGCAGCTCATCTGCATATCCTCGGAGCCTTCGCCGGAGTGACTCCCAGGTCCGTTCCGATCCACTCGGGGCCTCTGCTCAAGGTGCCGCGTGCCTAACGGCACGCGAAAGCTTTCCTTCTAATAAGTTCTGGGAGAAGAGGATATTTCTCTGGTAAGTGAACAAATTTTGCTTGTGCTTTCGGAACTTGAAGATTGGGGTTTAAAGGAGGAACTGTAAGTTAGTGATAGGCTGATATCCTTAATACTTTAGCAAGTTTTAAATTACGGAAAAACTCAAAAAACACTAAGATGGAGTCAGCAGTCCAGCAGCGAGAGGGGTGCTATCCAGTCTTTTGCATTGAGTGTCACATGTATGATTATCTCCCAATTGGTGAGGTGTCATATGTGTGTGCCCGATGCAAAGAGCTCCTAGCTCTCAGAGAACGTGTACGTTCTCTTGAGGCTAGAGTAGCAGACTTGATGGAGCTGAGGGAGACAGAGAGGTACATAGAGGAGACCTACAGGGATGTTGTAGAGAAGTCCCACCTCCAGTCAGGTAGCCCCTGTGCTACCTTGGAGGAGGGAGGTCTCCTAGAAGGAGAGCATCACCCTGGTGAAGTAGGACGTACTCCTCTAGCCAAGACCTGCCCACCAGGGGATGTATTATCCTTTCGCACCGAGGATATATCTCCAAATGTTGCCCGGGAGGGAAAGGTTAGGACAGCTGTTGTACTGGGTGATTCGATCATTAGGCATATAGATAGCTGGGTGGCTGGTGGACGTGAGGATCGCCTGGTGACTTGCCTGCCTGGTGCGAAGGTGGCGGACCTCACGCGTCACCTAGATAGGATTTTATATAGTGCTGGGGAGGAGACGGTTGTCTTGGTACATGTGGGTACTAATGACATAGGAAAATGTGGGAGAGAGGTTCTGGAAGCAAAATTTAGGCTCTTAGGTAGAAAGCTGAAATCCAGATCCTCCAGGGTAGCATTTTCTGAAATGCTACCTGTGCCACGCGCAGGGCCCAAGAGACAGGCAGAGCTCCAGAGTCTCAATGCATGGATGAGACGATGGTGCAGGGAGGAGGGCTTTAGATTTGTTAGGAACTGGGCAACATTCTGGGGAAGGGGGAGCCTATTCCGAAAGGATGGGCTCCATCTTAACCAGAGTGGGACCAGGCTGCTGGCATCGGCGTTTAAGAAGGAGATAGAGCAGCTTTTAAACTAGAAATGGGGGGAAGGCCAACAGTCGCTCAAAAGAGCATGGTTCGGGATAAGGTATCTTTCAAAGATATCACCATAACAGGGAAGATAGAGTATCCTGATAGTGAGGTTGCAAAAGAGATTGTAGTAGATCGGGTATCTTTAAATAACAATAAAAATCAGACAAAAGATTGCCAATTAATACTGTCAAGTACTAAGCATGATGTACTTAGGAACAACAAACATAGTTTGAAATGTCTATATGCGAATGCCAGGAGCCTAAGAAATAAGATGGGGGAGTTGGAATATATTGCACTAAATGAAAAATTAGATATAATAGGCATCTCTGAGACCTGGTGGAAGGAGGATAACCAGTGGGACACTGTCATACCGGGGTACAAATTATATCGTAGTGATAGGGTGAATCGGATTGGTGGAGGGGTAGCATTGTATATTAACGAGAGCCTTGAATCAAATAGATTGAAAATTCTGCAGGAAACAAAACACTCCTTGGAATCACTGTGGATTGAAATTCCATGTGCAAAGGGGAAAAGGATAGTGATAGGAGTGTACTACCGTCCGCCTGGCCAGGACGAACAGACGGATGCGGAAATGTTAAAGGAAATCAGGGACGCAAACAAACTGGGCAACACAATAATAATGGGGGATTTCAATTACCCGCATATAGACTGGGTTAATGTAACATCTGTACACGCAAGGGACATAAGATTTCTTGATGAAATCAAGGACAGCTTCATGGAACAGCTAGTTCAGGAGCCGACAAGAGAAGGAAAAATACTAGACTTAGTCCTTAGTGGTGCTCATGATCTAGTGCAGGGGGTAACGATACGAGGGCCGCTTGATAACAGTGATCATAATATGATCGGTTTTGATATTGGCATTGAAGGAAGTGAAACTAGGAAATCAAGTACGCTAGCGTTTAACTATAGAAAAGGTGATTACGACAAAATGAGAAAAATGGTGAAAAAAAGACTGAAAGGAGCAGCTCGCAGAGTAAAAAACTTGCATCAGGCGTGGATGCTGTTTAAAAACACCATCCTGGAGGTTCAGGACAAATATATTCCACGTATTAGAAAAAAGGGAAAAAAGACTAAACGTCAGCCGGCGTGGCTAAACAGTAAGATAAAGGAAATCATTAGAGCCAAAAAACAATCCTTCAGAAAGTGGAGAAGAGAACCAACTGAAAGTAACAGGATAGATCATAAGGAATGCCAAGCCAAATGCAAAGCGGAGATAAGGAGGGCAAAAAAGGACTTTGAGAAGAAATTAGCGTTGGAAGCAAAAATACATAGTAAAAATTTTTTTAGATACATTAAAAGCAGGAAACCGGCCAAAGAGTCGGTTGGGCCGCTGGACGAAAATGGTGTTAAAGGGGCGATCAAGGAGGACAAAGCCATAGCGGAGAAATTAAATGAATTCTTTGCTTCGGTCTTCACCGAGGAGGATTTGGGGGGGACACCGGTGCCGGAAAGAATATTTGAAGCGGGGGAGTCGGAGAAACTAAACAAATTCTCTGTAACCTTGGAGGATGTAATGGGTCAGTTCAGCAAGCTGAAGAGTAGTAAATCACCGGGACCTGATGGTATTCATCCCAGAGTATTAATAGAACTAAAAAATGAACTTGCGGAGCTACTGTTAGAAATATGCAATCTGTCCCTAAAATCGAGTGTAGTACCGGAAGACTGGAGGGTAGCCAATGTTACTCCGATTTTTAAGAAGGGTTCCAGAGGAGATCCGGGAAATTATAGACCGGTGAGTCTGACGTCGGTGCCGGGCAAGATGGTGGAGGCTATTATTAAGAATAAAATTGCAGAGCATATACAAAAACATGGACTGATGAGACAAAGTCAGCACGGATTTAGTGAAGGGAAGTCTTGCCTCACCAATCTAATGCATTTTTTTGAGGGGGTAAGCAAACATGTGGACAATGGGGAGCCGGTTGATATTGTATATCTGGATTTTCAGAAGGCGTTGACAAAGTGCCGCACGAAAGACTCCTGAAGAAATTGCAGAGTCATGGAATCGGAGGTAGGGTATTATTATGGATTAAGAACTGGTTGAAAGATAGGAAGCAGAGAGTAGGATTGCGTGGCCAGTATTCTCAGTGGAGGAGGGTAGTTAGTGGGGTCCCGCAGGGGTCTGTGCTGGGTCCGTTGCTTTTTAATGTATTTATAAATGACCTAGAGATGGGAATAACTAGTGAGGTAATTAAATTCGCCGATGACACAAAATTATTCAGGGTCGTCAAGTCGCAGGAGGAATGTGAACGATTACAGGAGGACCTTGCGAGACTGGGAGAATGGGCGTGCAAGTGGCAGATGAAGTTCAATGTTGACAAGTGCAAAGTGATGCATGTGGGTAAGAGGAACCCGAATTATAGCTACGTCTTGCAAGGTTCCGCGTTAGGAGTTACGGATCAAGAAAGGGATCTGGGTGTCGTCGTCGATGATACGCTGAAACCTTCTGCTCAGTGTGCTGCTGCGGCTAGGAAAGCGAATAGAATGTTGGGTGTTATTAGGAAGGGTATGGAGTCCAGGTGTGCGGATGTTATAATGCCGTTGTATCGCTCCATGGTGCGACCGCACCTGGAGTATTGTGTTCAGTACTGGTCTCCGTATCTCAAAAAAGATATAGTAGAATTGGAAAAGGTACAGCGAAGGGCGACGAAAATGATAGTGGGGATGGGACGACTTTCCTATGAAGAGAGGCTGAGAAGGCTAGGGCTTTTCAGCTTGGAGAAGAGACGGCTGAGGGGAGATATGATAGAAGTGTATAAAATAATGA
Organism: Microcaecilia unicolor; assembly: GCF_901765095.1. NCBI lineage: Eukaryota > Metazoa > Chordata > Amphibia > Gymnophiona > Siphonopidae > Microcaecilia > Microcaecilia unicolor. Next base: position 322,683,083 of record NC_044032.1, on the reverse strand, counting down.
GTGGAATGGATCGGGTGGATGTGAAGCGACTGTTCACGCTATCCAAAAATACTAGGACTAGAGGGCATGAGTTGAAGCTACAGTGTGGTAAATTTAAAACGAATCGGAGAAAATTTTTCTTCACCCAACGTGTAATTAGACTCTGGAATTCGTTGCCGGAGAACGTGGTACGGCCGGTTAGCTTGACGGAGTTTAAAAAGGGGTTAGATAGATTCCTAAAGGACAAGTCCATAGACCGCTATTAAATGGACTTGGAAAAATTCCGCGTTTTTAGGTATAACTTGTCTGGAATGTTTTTACGTTTGGGGAGCGTGCCAGGTGCCCTTGACCTGGATTGGCCACTGTCGGTGACAGGATGCTGGGCTAGATGGACCTTTGGTCTTTCCCAGTATGGCACTACTTATGTACTTATGTAGGGTAGAACCATTTTGAATGCATAATGATGTCATATAGAAGGCTAAAAATATGGTTACTTTTATGATATCGATGGTGCTAAGGTATCGTATTATGAATAATTAAAGGAATACTTACATCATTTATTAAAAAAGGCGCCAAAAAACATTGTTAAAACATCAGAACAGTTGAAACTAAAATAAATAACGTTTGAAACCACTGAGTGAATAATAAAAAGATTGTGAGATCACTTGAAAAGAAAAAGAAACAATGAAACCCGTGTGGCACAATGAGCTCCAAATGTAAAAAACGCAGCGGGCACTGTCAAGAGTATATGTTTGGTGCTGGTAGGTAAGTTAAAGGTATCTAAAATGCAGCGATGCCTAAAGCTGGAAAAATGACAATGGTGCTATGGCATAACATTCTAAATGGCCGAAGGGATGCTTACATCATATATTTAAGTAGAGGAGTGTGGTAGCCGTGTTAGTCCACTCTTAAGGTTATCAATAGAAATCAAACAAAATAAAACATGGAAAAGAAAATAAGATGATACCTTTTTTATTGGACATAACTTAATACATTTCTTGATTAGCTTTCGAAAGCTAATCAAGAAATGTATTAAGTTATGTCCAATAAAAAAGGTATCATCTTATTTTCTTTTCCATGTTTTATTTTGTTTGATTTCTATTGATAATCATATATTTAAAATGGCGGGCCAAAAACCGTTGTAAATGAAAAAGTATGTGTATATCAATGTGGTTGATACTAAGGTAAAGAAAAATGTATAAACCTACTGAATAAAAAAGGTCAAAAAATAAACCAATGTGGCAAAAAGAAAATGAGAAAAATGCATTTTATATATATATATATATATATATATATATATATATATATATAAATAAATAAATGGACGCTGTCAAAAAAAAGATGACCAACTGATACCTAAATAGCGGTGGTGCCTGAAGCTATTAACAGTAAAATGCTATGGTTGAGAGGTAAAAAAATAGTCAATGCAGAATTGACAACTCTGATTACTAAATCGGTTGAATAAAGGGAACTTTTGTGTATACAAACCTTTTGTAAAATAAAATGAAAAACTTACTCTGCGGATACGCTGCAAAAATGGCCATGTAGTTGGCCAATATGAATAATGCAACTGTAGCAAAATGGTGGTATACGTAAACGTGCAATTTAAATAGACAAGTTGAAAGGATGTGACATGTACCTAAATGCATAATGATGAAAGAAATGACATATTATCGCTATTCCGTGAATGGCTTCCTTAATGAGAAAGTAATATAGAGTAATGTTTCCGAATTTTATAAAATTATATATATGAAGAATCTGTGATGTATGAATAATGTTAATAAAATGACGCTGAAAAAAAAAACTTTATCCACCTGTGAATAAATTGCACAAAACCTTATGTAAAATATATATTGAAATAAGATGAAATGAATAAAAATAAAAAAGTGTAAATGTGAATTTCAAGATAAACAATTTAGTGCTTTTTAACCTTTTTTTTAAATTATAAAGACACATATATAAAATGAAATAAATACGTTTAGCTAAAATGCAGTAAAAGGATGTAAAATGGCAATACTATCATGATTATAACCAATCAAACCTTATGAACATATCCCTTGTATTTAAACATAGAAATAGATAAAAATGATCACAATACAAAAAATAGATGAATTTTCCTTTCATAAAAGCACATATAATACACTAATAATTGAACAAATCCTATATAATAATTCTCACCTCCAACGTTTGAATATGCCTGGGGCCATGCCTCCCTCGGAGGTGGTCTGCTAGTCAGGCATGCACTGACGTCAGTGACGCCAGTGACAGCTGTTACCAAAGCAAGGGAAGGAGTAGGGAAACACGCGGAACGTGTTTCCCTACTCCTCCCCCTGTGTTACGGCCCACTGGACCCCCCCCCCTTCCGCGACCCTGTCGACCCCCCCTTCTCGGCGACAACAGTCCCCCGCCGCCGTCCAGTATCTGTGCTGACGAGGGACCCCAACCCCCATCAGCCAAAGTCCTGTGCTGGCCTTCGCGGCGTTGCTTCTTCAGTGATCTTCGGTTCAAGTTCCTGTGCGTTCGTCTGACGTCAGATGCAAGCAGACGAACTTGAACACAAAATCATTGAAGAAGCAACGCTGCGAAGGCCAGCACAGGACTTCGGCTGATGGGAGTTGGGGTCCCCCGTCAGCACAGTTACTGGACGGCGGCGGGGGACGGTTGTTGCCGACAAGGGGGGTCGACAGGGTCACGGAGGGGGGGTGAAAACGGAGGGACGGCAGAGTCTGGAACAGTGAGGGAGGGTGGGGGATGGCATTGCTAGCGCCCGTTTCCTTCCCTTTTGAAACGAGCATTTTTTACTAGTAATAAAATCAATAAGAGATAATCTAATTAACCAAACCCAAAATTGACATAAAAATATGATGGAACAAAAAATAAATAATAATATGAAGCATATATGGTAAACATATATATAAAAGGATATGTAGAATTGTAGAGTACAGGATATGAATATTAGAGTGATGAAGTACCACATGGGAGACGGTTTATCCTATATGAGCAGAGTGAGTAAGGATATTAGGCTAATATCCTTAATACTGTAGCAAGTTTTAAAATATTGGAAAACTCAAAAACACTAAGATGGAGTCAGCAGTCCAGCAGCGAGAGGGGTGCTATCCAGTCTTTTGCATTGAGTGTCACATGTATGATTATCTCCCAGTTGGTGAGATGTCATATGTTTGCACCCGATGCAAAGAGCTCCTAGCTCTTAGAGAATATGTCCGTTCTCTTGAGGCTAGAGTAGCAGACTTTGTGGAGCTGAGGGAGACAGAGAGGTACATAGAGGAGACCTACAGGGATGATGTAGAGAGGTCCCACCTCCAGTCTAGTAGCCCTTGTGCTACCTTGGAGGAGGGAGGTCTCCTAGAAGGAGAGCATCACCCTGGTGAAGTAGGAAGTACTCCTTTAGCCAGGACATGCCCACCAGGGGATGTACTATCCTCTCGCACTGAGGATATGTCTCCAAGTGCTGCCCGGGAGGGAAAGGTTAGGACAGCTGTTGTAGTTGGTGATTCGATCATTAGGCATATAGATAGCTGGGTGGCTGGTGGACGTGAGGATCGCCTGGTGACTTGCCTGCCTGGTGCGAAGGTGGCGGACCTCACGCGTCACCTAGATAGGATTTTAGATAGTGCTGGGGAGGAGTCCGCTGTCTTGGTACATGTGGGTACCAATGACATAGGAAAATGTGGGAGAGAGGTTCTGGAAGCCAAATTTAGGCTCTTAGGTAGAAAGCTCAAATCCAGATCCTCTAGGGTAGCATTTTCTGAAATGCTACCTGTTCCACGTGCAGGGCCCAAGAGACAGGCAGAGCTCCAGAGTCTCAATGCGTGGATGAGACGATGGTGCAGGGAGGAGGGTTTTAGATTTGTTAGGAACTGGGCAACATTCTGGGGAAGGGGGAGCCTATTCCGAAAGGATGGGCTCCACCTTAACCAGGGTGGGACCAGGCTGCTGGCGTCTGCATTTAAAAAGGAGATAGAGCAGCTTTTAAACTAGAAATGGGGGGAAGGCCGACAGTCGCTCAAAAGCGCATGGTTCGGGAAAAGGTATCTTGCAAAGATATCTCACAAACAGGGAAGATAGGGTTTCTGGATAGTGAGGTTGCACAACAGACCGTGGTAGGCCAGGTGCCCTTAAATACAACTAAAGATCAGACAAAAGATGTCAAATCAATAGTGTCAGGTACTAAGCATCATGCAAATAAGAACAACAAACATACTCTGAAATGTCTATATGCAAATGCTAGGAGTCTAAGAAATAAGATGGGAGAGTTGGAATATATTGCACTAAATGAAAAATTGGATATAATAGGCATTACTGAGACCTGGTGGAAGGAGGATAACCAGTGGGACTCTGTCATACCGGGGTACAAAGTATATCGTAATGATAGGGTAGACCGGACTGGTGGAGGGGTAGCATTGTATATTAAAGAGAGCCTTGACTCAGATAGATTACAAATTCAGCAGGACACAAATCACACCTTTGAATCACTGTGGGTTGAAATTCCATGTATAAAAGGGGAAAAAATGGTGATAGGAGTGTACTACCGTCCACCTCGCCAGGATGAGCAGGTAGACACAGAAATGATAAAAGAAATCAGAGACGCGAACAAAATGGGCAATGTGATAATAATGGGTGACTTCAATTATCCAAATATAGACTGGGTAAATGTAACATCGGGACACGCTACAGAGATACAATTCCTTGATGAACTCAAGGACAGCTTTATGGAGCAACTGGTGCAGGAGCCGACGAGAGAAGGAAAAATTCTAGACTTGGTCCTTAGTGGAGCGCATGATCTGGTGAGGGACGTTATGGTACTGGGGCCGCTTGATAACAGTGACCATAATATGATCAGTTTTGACATCAACCTTGAAGTAACTGTACACAGAAAGTCAAATACGTTAGCGTTTAACTTTAAAAAAGGAGACTATGATAAAATGAGAAGAACGGTAAAAAAAAAAACTTAGGGGGGCAACTGAGAGAGTAAAAACTGTACAACAGGCGTGGACGCTGTTCAAAAATACCATCCTGGAGGCCCAGGCCATACATATTCCGCGAATTAGAAAAGAAAGACGGAAGTCCAAAAGACACCCGGCCTGGTTGAAAAGTGAGGTGAAGGAAGCTATTAGGGCTAAAAGAAACGCCTTCAGAAAATGGAAGAAGGAACCATCTGAAAATAACAAGAAACAGCATAAGGAGTGTCAAAGCAAATGCAAGGCGCAGATTAAGAAGGCCAAGAGGGAGTATGAAAAAAAGATAGCATTAGAGGCAAAAAAACATAGTAAATATTTTTTTTGGTATATTAAAAGCAGGAAGCCGGCAAAAGAATCGGTTGGGCCGCTGGATGACCGAGGGGTAAAAGGGGCGATCAAGGAAGACAAAGATGTAGCGGAGAGACTGAATGAATTCTTTGCTTCGGTCTTTACCGAGGAAGATTTGGGTGGGATACCGCTGTCGGAAATGGTATTTCAAGCGGACGAGTCGGAGAAACTTACTGACTTCACGGTAAACCTGGAGGACGTAATGGGGCAGTTCGGCAAACTGAAGAGTAGCAAATCTCCTGGACCGGATGGTATTCATCCTAGAGTACTGATAGAACTGAAAAACGAGCTTGCGGAGCTACTGCTAGTGATATGCAACTTATCCTTAAAATCGAGCGTGGTACCAGAAGATTGGAGGGTGGCCAATGTAACGCCCATTTTTAAAAAAGGCTCCAGGGGAGATCCGGGAAATTATAGACCAGTGAGTCTGACGTCGGTGCCGGGGAAAATGGTAGAGGCTATTATCAAAAACAAAATTACAGAGCACATCCGAGGACATGGATTACTGAGACCAAGTCAGCATGGCTTTTGTGTGGGGAAATCTTGCCTGACCAATTTACTTCAATTCTTTGAAGGAGTGAACAAACATGTGGACAAAGGGGAGTCGGTTGATATTGTGTATCTGGATTTTCAAAAGGCGTTTGACAAGGTACCTCATGAAAGGCTACAGAGGAAATTGGAGGGTCATGGGATAGGAGGAAATGTCCTATTGTGGATTAAAAACTGGTTGAAGGATAGGAAACAGAGAGTGGGGTTAAATGGGCAGTATTCACAATGGAGAAGGGTAGTTAGTGGGGTTCCTCAGGGGTCTGTGCTAGGACCGCTGCTTTTTAATATATTTATAAATGATTTAGAGATGGGAGTAACTAGCGAGGTAATTAAATTTGCTGATGACACAAAGTTATTCAAAGTCGTTAACTCGCGACAGGATTGTGAAAAATTACAAGAGGACCTTACGAGACTGGGAGACTGGGCGGCTAAATGGCAGATGATGTTTAATGTGAGCAAGTGCAAGGTGATGCATGTGGGAAAAAGAACCCGAATTATAGCTACATCATGCAAGGTTCCACGTTAGGAGTTACGGACCAAGAAAGGGATCTGGGTGTCGTCGTCGATAACACACTGAAACCTTCTGCTCAGTGTGCTGCTGCGGCTAAGAAAGCGAATAGAATGTTGGGTATTATCAGGAAAGGTATGGAAAACAGGTGTGAGGATGTTATAATGCCGTTGTATTGCTCCATGGTGCGACCGCACCTTGAGTATTGTGTTCAATTCTGGTCACCGCATCTCAAGAAAGATATAGTAGAATTGGAAAAGGTGCAGCGAAGGGCGACTAAAATGATAGCGGGGATGGGACAACTTCCCTATGAAGAAAGACTAAGGAGGCTAGGGCTATACAGCTTGGAGAAGAGACGGCTGAGGGGAGACATGATAGAGGTATATAAAATAATGAGTGGAGTGGAACAGGTGGATGTGAAGCGTCTGTTCACGCTTTCCAAAAATACTAGGACTAGGGGGCATACGGTGAAACTACAGTGTAGTAAATTTAAAACAAATCGGAGAAAATTTTTCTTCACCCAACGTGTAATTAAACTCTGGAATTCGTTGCCGGAGAAAGTGGTGAAGGCGGTTAGCTTAGCAGAGTTTAAAAAGGGGTTGGACGGTTTCCTAAAGGACAAGTCCATAAACCGCTACTAAACGGACTTGGAAAACTCCAAAATTCCAGGAATAACATGTATAGAATGTTTGTACATTTGGGAAGCTTGCCAGGTGCCCTTGGCCTGGATTGGCCGCTGTCGTGGACAGGATGCTGGGCTCGATGGACCCTTGGTCTTTTCCCAGTATGGCATTACTTATGTACTTATGTACTTATGATGGCTTATCAGTGTCATTAAAGAAAGACATGATAGTCTATCTCAGCATTAAGGCCATTAGGTTTTAAACTGTTGAAAAAGAAAATAAGTCTTTGTTCTTCCCTGAGCAAAATTGTATCAATGTCTCCTTTTCGCCATCTCTGAAATGTCTAAGGACAAAAAATTGAAGATCATCGGTAGAATGATTGTGAGAAGACCAAATGTTAAGTGAGTGGTGCAGACAAATTTTGTCGTTTGATGCTGCTCCTGTGCTCTATTTTTTTTTTTTTTGACAGAACATTTGGTTTTACCAATGTACATTTTTTGAACGGACAAATGATGGCATAGATGACATGATTAGTGTTGCAGTCTGATTGGTGGCGTAGAGTGTACTTCTTTCTGGTTTGTGAATCTTTAAATTCTGTGATGTCCATAGAATGTTTACAGACTGAACATTTTCCACACAGATGATGTCCTGCAGGGCCTACATTGTTTGTTATGATGTCAGGTAATGTAGATGGGACAAGAATTTCTCTCAAATTCTTATTCCTAGACTGTGCGAAAATGATATTTGTGTCCTTAAAACATGAATGGACAGCCAAAATGGGCCAGTGTTTCTTGATAGATGCGAAAACTTTAGTATGCAGACAAAATCAGGTGCTGGTTTATTGCTTTGTGATTATAGCAGAGTATCTCGTTCAGTGAATAATGCCTTGTATCCTTTTTTGATTATTTTTTTTTGGGGTACCCTCTGTCTACAAATCTTTTATACATATTGACTGCCTTGGATTTGAAGTCTCCAAGATCTGTGCATAGTCTGCGTAATCTCAAGAACTGTGAGAATGGGAGATGTTGTTTCAACGTGCGCTGATGGAAGCTATCAAAGTGTAAATATGTGTTTCTGTCTGTGGGTTTTCGATAAATTGTAGTAACAAATGAGTAAGAGGTTTTATGTATCAGAATATCCAAAAAGGGTATGGTATCATGATGATGCTGCATTTGGAATTTCAGGTTAGGATTTCTGGAGTTTAGCCAAATGTGGAATTCTTCTAATCGTGCAATGGAGCCTTTCCATATAATAAAGATGTTGTCTATGTAACGCTTATAAAACCTGACTTCTTTATCAAACAGGTGATCATTAAGAAAAAGGTTCTCAAAATGTGCTACATAGAGATTGGCTAAGTCTGGATCCATTGTTGCACACATGGCCGTTCCTTTTATTTGTTGGAAAAATGTACCTTGAAATGCAAAAAAGTTTTTGGTAAGAGCAATGGTAGCTAACGCAAGGATAAACCTGTTGGGGATGCGACTGGTAGTTCTTTCGTTGAGTGTGTGATCAATGATGGACAAGGCCTCTAACTGCGGAATGTTTGTATATAAAGATTCTATATCGAGTGTGACTAGAATCGTATCAGATCACCATCGAAAGCATTTAACATCGCAGCTGCTCCTCTGAGATTTTAATTGTCACCGTTCTTCTCATTTTATCATAGTCTCCTTTTTGAAAGTTAAATTCTAATGTATTGTATTTCCTGTTTATACTTACTCCAAAGCTAATATCAAATCTGATCATATTATGATCACTGTTATCAAACGGCCCCAATACCATTACCTCCTGCACCAGATCATGCACTCCGCTAAGAACTAGGTCTAGAATTTTTCCTCCTCTTGTTGGCTCCAGTACCAGCTGCTCCATAAAGCAGTCCTTCATTTCATCAAGGAATTTTACCTCCCTAACATGCCTTGATGTTACATTTACCCAGTCAGTATCAAGGTAATTGAAATCACCCATTATTATTGTGTTGCCAAGTTTTAGCCTCCCTAATTTTTTTTTTAATTTTCCAGAAGTCTTTATTAAGTATTGAGAAATACAGTAATTGAGACAAGTACAATACCAGCTTATTAAAAATCTCAATAAGAAAATTGTAACAGCAAAAACATAAACTTCTAACCTTTTGGAAGAATTATTATCCCCCCCCCCCCTTCCCTTATCCCATCCCACCCACATCCAATTAACAAGAACAATTGGTCAAGAAAGGTTCCCAAATGGCTTCCCACTTAGGGTATGGCAACGAGTCGTCCAGAGCTTTTCCATTTCACAGATGTACCAAAGCTTATTCAACCAATGAACAAGGGAGAGAACTGAAGGAGATTTCCACTGAGAAGCCAAAGTCATCCTAGCGACTGACATTGCATGTTGCACCAACAAGGCTTGAGATTTTGTGAGCCCTGGAGGCTTCTTAGGAAATAGAAAAATCCTGGGGCCCATTTAATAGGTTTCACTAACCATTTCTGAAACTTAAATTGAATGGCCTTCCAATATGCACGTACCTTAATACAAGACCACCAAACATGACCCATCGTGCCTTTCTGCTCACATCCCCGCCAGCACATGAGAGAAACAGAGGGAAACATATGGTGCAAACGAGCCAGGGTAAGATACCATCTATATAGTACCTTAACCGCATTTTCCGTAAAGGGAACAGAAATTGACACTTTCAATAAGGCCCTTTCCAAGAGATTCCAGTCGTCATCCCTGATTTCAATCCCCAGCTTTCGATGCCAACGTAAGCGATGTAGCAATTGGGGATGCAATTTTGTCCTCTGGTATTTATATAAACAAGATATAAGCCCCCTTGTACCCCTGGAGTCCTCACAGAAGTCCTTCAAAAAAGAGTCCTCCCTCAGTACCCTGGCCTTCACCTCTGGGGAAGAGAGGAAGTGCCTCAACTGAGTGTAAGCATAGACCTCATGTGACTGGACAGGATATTCCTCTGCGAGTGCAGAAAAGGAGATCACCCTATCATCTTCAAAAAATTGACCCCATGTGGCAAGACCAAATGAGGTCCACCGAGAAAAGGGCCTCTTTACAAGACCAGGGGGGGAAAGGGGGTTATACACTATAACCTCCTTCTCTGCGCATATCCAGCAGACAGCCCAGACCTGTCGCTTCTTCCTCTATAACATCAGCAAAATTCGCCCTTTCCTCTCTGAGCACACCACCCGAACTCTCATCCACTCTCTCATTACCTCTTGCCTTGACTACTGCAATCTACTCCTCACTGGCCTTCCACTTAACCATCTATCCCCTCTTCAATCCGTTCAGAACTCTGCTGCGCGTCTTATCTTCCACCTAGACCGATATGCTCATATCACCCCTCTCCTCAAGTCACTTCACTGGCTTCCGATCAGGTACCGCATACAGTTCAAGCTTCTCTTACTAACCTACAAATGCACCCAATCTGCAGCCCCTCATTACCTCTCTACCCTCATCTCCCCTTACGCCCCCTACCCGAAACCTCCGCTCACAGGACAAATCCCTCCTCTCAGTACCCTTCTTCACCACCGCCAACTCCAGGCTCCGCCCCTTCTGCCTCGCCTCACCCCTATGCTTGGAATAAACTCCCTGAGTCCATACGCCAAGCCCCCTCCCTGCCCATCTTCAATTCCTTACTCAAAGCCCACCTCTTCAATGTCGCTTTCGGCACCTAACCATTATACCCATATTCAAGAAATCTATGCCCCAAATTGATTGATTGCACATTTTTTGTCCTTTAGACTGTAAGCTCCTTTGAGCAGGGACTGTCCTTCTTTGTGAAATTGTACAGCGCTGCGTAACCCTAGTAGCGCTTTAGAAATGTTAAGTAGTAGTAGTAAGGGACAATTTAGACAAAAGAAGATCGGGCTTAGCAAATAAACCATCCCAATAGCTAAACGTGGTAAAGACTGAAGGGCAAGCATCCCCTTGTAAGTTGCGATACTTACGCTGAAGCCACATTAAGAGATGCAGGAGACAAGACCCAATTGAAGCTTGTTCTAAATAGATCCAGAGTTTTTGAGGTTTAGTCTGATACCATTCCAGCACGGCCCTCACCTGAGCCTCTCTATAATACCAAAATACGTTAGGGACTGCCAAACCTCCCTTCTTCTGGTCCTGGACAAGAAGAGAACGAGGTAGACGCGAACGTTTATTACACCAGATGAAGCGAAAAAGACGGTCCTGAATTCCCGGGGAAAAACTCCTAGCTACGTGAATAGGAAGAACTTGAAAAAGATACATCAAACGAGAGAGAATATTCATCTTTAGAGTAGCAAATCTACCAAACCAGGATAACTTAGAAGATCCCCAATGCTCCATGTCCCTGCTAAGATCCCTCAAAAGGGGGGGGGGGGGTAGTTAGCTGCGAACAAATCAGTGAATAATGGTGTTAACATAACTCCCAAATATTTAATTCCTCGAGTTACCCATCGAAATGAAAAATATTGTCGAAGAGAGCCCAGTACCTGCGAGGGAATCCCAGTTGCCAACGCCTCTGACTTGCTCATATTGTTTACAGCCCGAAACCAGAGAGTATAAATTCAAAGTCTGTATAAGATTAGGCAGCGAGATCACAGGCTTAGTCAAAGTGAAAAGAATGTCGTCTGCAAACAAAGCCAATTTTAATTCCCTGCCAACTACGGTAATGGCTGACACATTCGCGTTAGAACGCACAGCTTTAGCAAGAGGCTCCATTACTAAAGCAAATACCATTGGAGAAAGAGGGCAGCCTTGACGAGTACCCCTAGTCAAAGAAAACATGGAAGAGTTACCCTCATTCACTCAAACACAGGCTTTAGGGGAAGCGTACAAAGCTTGAATCCAACCACAGAATTCTGAATCAAATCCAAAGCCCTCCAACACCCTCATCATAAAGGGCCAGTGGACTCTGTCAAACGCCTTCTCGGCATCCAACCCAAGAAGGCAAACCAAGAGCTTATCCCTTCTAGTTACATGCAACAAGTTAATCATACGACGAACATTGTCCATGGCCTGCCGGTGAGAAACGAAGCCCACCTGGTCCAGATGGACCAGGTCAGGCAACACTAGCGCAACCCAATTAGAGAGAACCTTGGCAAGAATTTTAACATCAGAGTTAAGAACAGATACAGGACGATAAAAGAGGCACATTCAGTTTTGTCTTTACCTTGCTTAGGAATCACAGCAATCCAAGCCTCCATCATTGAGGGAAGGAAGGGAGAGCCTCCCCCGAGCGCACTAAAGCTCAGCCAAGATGGGTGCAAACTCCCCAACAAAGGGTTTGTAGAAGTCGTTAGGCAGACCATCTAAACCGGGTGATTTCCCTGTGGGGAGGTCTTTGATAACCCTGTGGACCTTCTCGGCTGAAACAGGTCTGTCCAACACTGCCCTCTGAGCCTCTGACAAGTGAGGAAGCGGATTTGCAGAAAGATATTCCTCAATGGCCTCTGATTTAATTGATAAAAATCTTGGAAACATTGACGAATCAGAGATGATTGTGTCAAAGGTTTACCATGGCTGTCTCCCAGCTTAAGAATTGTGCGGTTCATCCGTTGTTGGCACAGTTTAAGCGTCAGGGCCAGGGGTGTAGCCACGGGTGGGCCTGGACAGGCCCAGGCCCACCCATTTTCCCTCCAGGCCCCCCTATCCGCATTGCTGTCTCCCTTTTGTCCCACGGAGGCAGCGCTTCCTTCCTGCCCTGTCTTCTCCCGAAGCTCCGCTGCATCGGTCCCTCCCTGCAAGTAGAATCCTCCTTCGCCGGTCGCGCTGCACTGCCATGCAATTGCACACGCAGCTATGCTCCTCCCCCTGCCGCGTCTATCTGACCCTCTGTGATGCACTTCCTGTTTAGGGCCGGATGAACGTGACAGGGGGAGGAGCGAAGCTGCGTGTGCATGGCAGTGCAGTGCGACCGGCGAAGGAGGATTCCACTTGCAGGGGACCGATGCAGCGGAGCTTGGGGAGAAGACAGGGCAGGAAGGAAGCGCTGCCTCCGTGGGACAAAAGGGATAGAGACAGCGCAAAGGATGCGGATGGGCGGACCTGCAGGAAAAATGGCTGAGCTGCTGGGACATGGGAGGGAGAGGAGGAAGGGGCTGGAGGGAAGGGAGAGAGTTGCTGGGACATGGGAGGGAGAGGAAGAAGGGACTGGAAGGAAGGGAGAGAGCTACTGGATATGGGAGGGAGAGGAAGAAGGGACTGGAGGGAAGGGAGAGAGCTACTGGATATGGGAGGGAGAGGAAGAAGGGACTGGAGGGAAGGGAGAGAGCTGCTGGACATGGGAGGGAGAGGAAGAAGGGACTGGAGGGAAGGGAGAGAGCTTCTGGGACATGGGAGGGAGAGGAAGAAGGGACTGGAGGGAAGGGAGAGAGCCGCTGGGACATGGGAGGGAGAGGAAGAAGGGACTGGAGGGAAGGGAGAGAGCTGCTGGGACATGGGTAGGGTTACCATATGGCTCCAGAAAAAGGAGGACGGATTGAGCCAGCCGGGTTTTACTTCCATTGCTTTCAATGGAAGTAATTGAGCCAGCCGGGTTTTACTTCCATTGCTTTTAACGGAAAGCAATGGAAGTAAAACCCGGCTGGCTCAATCCGTCCTCCTTTTTCTGGAGCCATATGGTAACCCTAGACATGGGAGGGAGAGGAAGAAGGGACTGGAGGGAAGGGAGAGAGCCGCTGGACATGGGAGGATAGGGAGAGAAAGAGGGGAGATGGATGGAAGGATGCAGAGAGAAAGGGGAGAGACTGGAAGGATGTGGAGAGAGAGAGAGAGAGAGAGGGGAGACTGAACAGAAAAGGGTAGAGAGATAGAGACACTAGATGGAAGGATCAGGAGAGAGGGTAGATGGGTGGAAGGATCAGGAGAGAAAGAGGGAAGACACTGGATGAAAGGGTAGGGAGAAAAAGGAGACGCTGGATGCAAAAGAAAGAGGGGAGCTGCTGGATGGAAAGAGGGAGAGGACAGAGTAGGGAAAGACTGAAGAATAAGAGGAAGGGGCATGTGGAGAACAAGGGTGAGGAAAAGATGAAAAGCCATAGGTGGTGAATGGACAGGAAACCCTGGCAAGAGAAAGACGAAGGAAAGCAGAATCTAGAGACTGGGAGCAACACAATGAGAAAAAGTAAATGGCCATACAACAAAGGTAAAGAAAATAATTTTATATTAATTTAGGATAAAGTAATATGGTACCTGTGTTAATAAAGTTTCAGAGACCAATACTTCCTTCCTTAGGTCAGGAGAGGATACCATAACAGCGTTATGCTGACCTGAGGCAGGAGGTTTTGGCCTCTGAAAGCTCATTGAAAAGGGTGTTAGGCTTTTAAATAAATTTTCTGAAACGTGATGCACTGAAAAGCAGCACTTTACCCCTATGTGACAAATGCATCTGATTAGTGTGACTAAATTTTGCTGGGGAAGGGGGATAGAGAGAAAATTTAGTGCCCACCCACTTTAGGTTCAGGCCCATCCAAAATTGGCAGTCTGGCTACGCCACTGGTCAGGGCAGGACCCGGGTTCTTACTATGCACATACTGGTTCTGCTGTTGTTGACCCCTGTGAAATTGTAACTTCGGAATAAATGTGATCCAACCGTAACTGAAGAGCCTGAATTTCGCTTAGTGTAGAAACAGAGCGAGTAACCTTGTGCTGTTCCTGTAGCCTGTCCAGTTGAGAAAGACACTCATCTACCACCAATTGCTGGGATCTGGCACGCGCAGTAGCCTTTTGTAGAAAATAGCCCCGAGTGACTGCCTTAAGGGCATCCCAGACAATCCCAGAGGAAGGCCCATAGTCCAAATTAATCTCCAAGTACTCCTTAAGTAAAGCTCTATAACCCCCAAGGATCTCATCATCCCGTAAAAGGCTAGTATTTAAAGTCCATCTTCGGTCCCTCCCCTCTTCGCTAAGAGAAGGAATCTGAGCCCAAACAGGAGCATGATCAGAGATCGTGATGGGACCAATATTTGAAATGCACCCAGCATGTGCTAACAAGATATTTACTAAGATGTAGTCAATCCTAGAATAAGAGTCGTGAGAAGAGGAATAAAACGAATAGTTACGAGACGTCGGATGAGAAACCTGCCATGAATTACAAACACCAAGGTCATGAGCAAAGTTCACCAGAGCCCTAGAAACACCAGCAACCGAGGCCAAAGCGTCACTGGATCTATCTAAAGTTGGATGAAAAGTAGCATTAAAGTCTCCCCCCACCACAGTCTTACCATAGGGGCAGGAGGAAAAAACTTTGCCAAGCCTGATAAAAAAATTATTCTTGTGAATCATTGGGAGCATATACAGAGCACAGCAAAAAGGCCACGTTGTCCAGAAGCAAATTTAGAACAATATACCTACCCTCGGGGGGTCTCCTAATTTTCTCAACCTGTACCTGCAAAGAGGAGTGAATCAAAACAGCAACCCCTTGCCTTTTAGAGGCATCAGCTGCCGAGGCACAAAAGACATGGGGGTAGCTAGGATGCGACAGGAATCTCTCGTGTTCCTTCTTAAAGTGTGTTTCCTGTAAAAATACCACATGTGGGTTAAAGTATCTTAGTTCTTTGAATAACGTTTGACACTTTTGAGGTGAGTTCAATCCCTTAATATTATAGGACAAACATTTTAAGTCCATGTATAAAGAGAGTCAAATAAGCAAAAAAAAAAAAAAAACCAGGTACAATGAAAACCTTGAGAACCCATCAAAACTAGTAAAACAAAGTCATTCCCACCCAATGGGAACCCCTTCCACCCCACCCCTTCCCCTAACTCTCCCCCTCCCCGCCCATCCCATCAGCAACTACCAGACAGAAGTCAGTCAAGACCCCTGAATAGGAAAACAAATTGGAGCAAGTCCCCCCAGTGTCTAAAAGCGTACTCAAATCCCCCCTCCCTATGCCTCCCCCCCAAAAAAACACATATTCTAATCTGCCGTGCTATATTTAAAAAAAAAGCATACATCCCTCTTTCCCCAGCCCTAAACACACAAGATTCCCCACCTTCTCTGTCCCACCCCCACCCCCCACCCCCCGACACAAACCACCCCACTTTAAGCCTTACAGCAAAAGATCCCTACACCCACCTAGGAAACCAATGGCTAAGTTAATGAAAAGAATTGAAGCAAGTAAGGACAAGAAGTTTTCCCTTTGCTTTGTATTTAACTCTCGTCTCATATCATCACACACGCACCCACTCATACACACACACACAAAAAAACATTCTCCACATACATCCACTTCCCTCCTCTCCCCCGTTAACTCAGATACACAAACCATCCAGCCAAAGTCAAATGTCCAAAGTACCCTTCAGGATCTAAATGATCCATAGCCTCAAACGAGTATCCTAATAGAGTCCAGAGAAGCAAGTCAGGTCTGAGAAGCTGGTTTCTTTACTTTGTGGGCAACTCACTTCCATCTTTGCAACTTGGCCCTAGTCGACGGGGCAAGGTCTACAGGCGGCGCTGCTTGAGACACCAAGCCAGAGTCATACAGAATCTTCCAGACCTCAGTAAGATGAAGAATACGATGTAATTTCCCTTTAATTGTAAAGCAGTGCACTAACGGAAAAGCCCAGCGATATGACATTTTTCCTTAACCAAAATATCCAGAGCAGGTTTCATAGCTCTCCTTTGGGCCAAAGTAAATATTGATAAATCCCGACCTTGGCATCACCATACTCCAGTGAGGATGTCTGATGGGCACTCTGCAGCATGTGTTCTTTAAAGGTATACAAGGCAAAGCGTGCTATAATATCTCAAGGTCTGTTGTCTGCCGTTTTCCCCAGTGCTCTCTGCGCTCTCTCAATCACACAATCATTGGGTTCCAGATCCTTGCCCACCAGCTTAGCACAAATTGTACGCAGTATGGTGGGGAAATCTTCTAAATCACCTGCTTCGGGTACTCCGCGAAAGCGGAGATTATTTCAGCGTCCCCTATTTTCCAGATCGTCGACCTTGTACTGGAGATCGTCGTACTGAACCAGCATTTGAGCAAGTTGAGAGTCAGAGGTTTGCATCTGTTCTGCTTGCTCCTCCATGCATGCTTCTAAGTCCTCTACCCGGCCCCCCAGTTCACGAAGGTCAACACTAATGGCGTCCATGCGCTCTAAGATTTCCTCTTTAGAGGATTTAATCTCTACATGAATTACGTCCAAGCTTTTGGTTAAGTCATTAGAAAGCCCCCATTTAGAGCAGATATGTTGTACTTTGGCCTGGGATAGTGCCAAGTTGGAATCGGAGTGAGAAAGATGCATGGGCGACACATAGCGCTGCAGGCCCTTACCCGATTGCCGAGTAGAATGGTGCTCACCCTCCTTGCAAGCCGCAGATACAGCTCTGCTCATGTCAATTAGCCTGCTAGGTATCAGCAGTATTGAAGAGGAATCAAAATCAGGCCAGATGGAAGCAGATTTCGCTAATGAAGGTAGGAAGGTGCAGGAGCTAAGAACTCAAGCGGCCATCAAGCACTGTGACGTCACTTCCTCCCCTAGCCTCCCTAATTTCTGATAACATTTCTACATCCTGGCAGGTGGACGGTAGTACACTCCTTTCACTATCCTTTTCCCCTTTACACATGGAATTTCAATCCATAGGGATTCCAAGATGTATTTTGTTTCCTGCAGAATTTTTAATCTATTGGATTCAAGGCTTTCCTTATCATTCAAAGCTACCTCTCCACCAGTTCAATCCACCCTATCACTATGATATAATTTGTACCCTGGTTATTCTCCTTCCACCAGGTCTCAGAGATGCCTATTATATCTAATTTTTCATTTAGTGCAATATATTCTAACTCTCCCATCTTATTTCTTAGGCTTCTGCCATTTGCTTAGAGACATTTCAAACTGTTTGTTGTTCCTATTTACATCTTGCTCATTAGTTGACTGTTAATTTGCAATCTTTTGTCTGATTTGTATTTAAGGACACCTTCAAGCTTATTTTCGAAAGGAAAGGACGCCCATCTTTCGACACACATCGCAAAATGAGCGTCCTTCTCACAGGGTCGCCCAAATCGGTATAATGGAAAGCCGATTTTGGGTGTCCCCAACTGCTTTCCGTCGCAGGGACGACCAGAGTTCCCAGGGGCGTGTCAGAGGCGTAGCGAAGGCGGGACTTGGGCGTGCCTAACACATGGGCGTCCTCGACCCATAATTGAAAAAAAAAGGGCATCTCTGACGAACCCTTGGACGACTTTACCTGGTCGTTTTTTTCTTATGACTAAGCCACAAAAAGGTGCCCGAACTAACAAGATGACCACCCAAGGGAATCGGGGATGACCTCCCCTTACTCCCCCAGTGGTCATTAACCCTTTCCCACCCTCAAAAACCTTTTTTTTTTTTATTTTTTGCCAGCCTCTATGCCAGCTTCAGTTATCATACCCAGCTCCATGACTGCAG
This sequence comes from Microcaecilia unicolor, assembly GCF_901765095.1. Lineage (NCBI taxonomy): Eukaryota > Metazoa > Chordata > Amphibia > Gymnophiona > Siphonopidae > Microcaecilia > Microcaecilia unicolor. The sequence goes on along the minus strand of NC_044032.1, from coordinate 322,664,745 downwards.
TATGCAGGTCCCTGGAGCAGTTTTAGTGGGTACAGTGCACTTCAGGCAGGCGGACCCAGGCCCATCCCCCTCCCACCTGTTACACTTGTGGTGGTAAATGTGATCCCTTCAAAACCCAGCAGAAACCAACTATACCCACATCTAGGTACCCCCCTTCACCGATAAGGCTATGGTAGTGGTGTACAGTTGTGGGTAGTGGGTTTTGGGGGGCTCAACACACAGGGTAAGGGAGTTATGCACCTGGGAGCAATTTATGAAGTCCACTGCAGTGCCCCCTAGGGTGCCTGGTTGGTGTACTGGCATGTGAGGGGGACCAGTACACTATGAATGCTAGCTTCTCCCATGACCAAAGGGCTTGCATTTGGTCGTTTCTGAGATGGGCATCCTTAGTTTCCATTATCGCCGAAAATCAGAAACGACCAAGTCTAAGGACGACCATCTCTAGGGATGACCTAAATGTCAAGATATGGGCGTCCCCGATCGTAGTATCGCAACGAAAGATGGACGCCCATCTTATTTCGATAATACGGGTTTCCGCGCCCCTTCGCCAGGACGTCCTGCGAGGATGTCCTCAGGAAAACTTGGGCACCCCTTTCGATTATGCCCCTCCTTGTCTACTATGGTCTGTTTTGCAACCTCACTATCGGGATACCCTATCTTCCCTGTTTTGGTGATATCTTTGAAAGATACCGTTATTCCGAACCATGCACTTTTGAATGACTGTCAGCCTTCCCCCAGGTTCTAGTTTAAAAGCTGTTCTATCTCCTTTTTAAATGCCAATGCCAGCAGCCTGGTCCTACCCTGGTTAAGGTGGAGCCCATCCTTCCAGAATAGGCTCCCCCTTCCCCAGAATGTTGTCCAGTTCCTTACAAATCTAAAACCCTCCTCCTTCTACCATCACCTCATCCATGCATTGAGATTCCGTAGCTCTGCCTGTCTCTTGGGTCCTGCGCTTGGAACAGGTAGTACTTTAGAAAATGCTACCCTAGAGGTCCTGGATTTGAGCTTTCTACCTGAAAGCCTAAATTTGGCTTCCAGAACCTCTGTCCCACATTTTCCTATGGCATTGGTACCTCTCCAGCACTATGTAAAATCCTGGCTAGGTGATGCGCGAGGTCCTCCACCTTCGCACCAGGCAGGCAAGTGACCAGGTGATCCTCACATCCACCAGCCACCCAGCTATCTACATGCCTAATAATCGAATCACCAAGTACAACAGCCGTCCTAACCGTTCCCTCCTGGGCAATAGCTCCTGGAGACATATCCTCAGTGCAAGAGGATATCTCACATCCTGTGGTGTGCTGGTCCTGGTTACAGGATTACTTCCAGCTGCACCAGAGTGATGCTGTCTTTTTAGAATCCTCCCTCCTCCAAGGCAGCACAGGGGCTGCCAGATTGGAGGTGGGACTTCTCTACAATGTCCCTGTTGGCCTCCTCTATGTACCTCTCTGTCGCTCTCAGCTCCACCAAGTCTGATACTCTAATCTCAAGAGAGAGAGCTGGGAGCTCTTTGCATCAAGCACACACATATGACCTCTCACCAACTGGGAGATAAACATACATGTGACACTCAATCCAAAAGACTGGATAGCACCCCTCTCGCTGCTGGACAACTGTCTGCATCTTAGTATTATAGAGTTGTTTAATTAAAACTTCTTAAGGTACTAAGGATATCAGATGAATATAAAGAGCCTTAAGGGTGTAATTTATTTAGTCTTTGCTTCTGAGAAAGTAATTAAATAATTAAAATCTAGTGAAAACTCCCCTTCTATTCCACTCTGCATTTTAAAGACCTCTATCATATCTCCCCTCAGCCGTCTTTTCTCCAAGCTGAAGAACCCTAGCCGCTTTAGCCTTTCCTTATAGGGAAGTCGTCCCATCCCCTATATCATTTTTGTCATCCTTCTCTGTACCTTTTCTAATTCCGCTATATCTTTTTTGAGATGCGATGACCAGACTTGAACATAATATTCAAGGTGTGGTTGCACCATGGACCGACACAAAGACATTATAACGTCCTCACTTTTGTTTTCCATTCCTTTCCTAATAATATCTAACATTCTATTTGCTTTCTTAGCCACCGCTGCATTCTGAGCAGAGGGTTTTAACGTATCATAGCGATGACAGTAGATTCTTTTCCTGGTCAGTGACTCCTAATGTGGAACCTTGCATCACATAGCTATAGTTTGGGTTCCTCTTTCCCACATGCATTACTTTGCACTTGCTGACATTAAATGTCATTTACCATTTTGCAGTCTCCCAGTCTCGTAAGGTTCTCTTTAATTTTTCACAATCCTCAGCACAGACTCCTGGGGAACCCTACCCCATTGAGAATACTTAACTATTTAATCCTAGTCTGTTTTCTATCTTTTAACCAGTTTTTAATCCACAATAGGATGCTACCTCCTATTCCATGACATTCTAATTTCCTCAGGAGTCATGATGTACTTTGTCAAATGCCTGAAAATCCAGATTCACAATATCAACCGGCTCACCTGTAGCCACATTTTTATTCTCCCCTTCAAAGAAATGTAGTAGGTTGGTGAGGCAAGATTTCCCTTAACTAAATCCATGCGCAGAGGGTAAGAGGGAGATGCAGCATGGCACCATTAATTATTGATTGCAATTTAATGTTTTTTTTTAAATCACGATTAATAATTAACACATTAATTGCGGTTAACATGCAGCCCTACTTTTAATCTAATAGAATTTAGTATTCTTTACTGTTAAATGTGTAATGAGATTGTTTTTGTATAGGTCAGTGTAATGGTTATCTAACATTGATCAGTCCAAGGTTGAGGTATGTTCCATACACCTGCAGCATATGCGGTTTTGTTGCTGCCATTGAGGCGGGCATGGAGATGGGTGTGTCGCTTTTTTGGGCTTTCCAGATTTTTTTGCCTGGTTTGACCTCCGCATATTTTGTGGCTTGGGCGGCGAGAGGGGTTCATTATTTGTATCAATTATATACGGAGGAAGGTACATCGAAATCGTTGGAAGATTTGGAGTCGGAGTATGGGTCGGTAGGGGGGGTTTCCTCGCTTGGTACATAAGTACATAAGTATTGCCATACTGGGAAAGACCAAAGGTCCATCAAGCCCAGCATCCTGTTTCCAACAGTGGCCAATCCAGATCACAAATACCTGGCAAGATCCCAAAAAGTACAAAACATTTTATACTGCTTATCCCAGAAATAGTAGATTTTCCCCAAGTCCATTTAATAACGGTCTATGGACTTTTCCTTCAGGAAGCCGTCCAAACCTTTTTTAAACTCCGCTAAGCTAACCGCCTTTACCACATTCTCTGGCAACGAATTCCAGAGTTTAATTACACATTGAGTGAAGAAAAACTTTCTCCGATTCGTTTTAAATTTACTACATTGTAGCTTCATCGCATGCCCCCTAGTCCTAGTATTTTTGGAAAGCGTGAACAGACGCTTCACATCTACCCGTTCAACTCCACTCATCATTTTATAGACCTCTATCATATCTGTCCTCAGCCGCCTTTTCTCCAAGCTGAGGAGCCCTAGCCGCTTTAGCCTTTCCTCGTAGGGAAGTCGTCCCATCCCCTTTATCATTTTCATTGCCCTTCTCTGCACCTTTTCTAATTCCACAATCCTGCTTAGAATCGAAAGTGAAAAACGCCTATATTGCGAGCCAAATCGGGAGATAGACGTTTATCTCTCAGAAACGACTAAATGGGTATAATCGAAGCAAAACTTTCAGTTCGTCCGTATCGCTCGTACGCTCAGCTACAGACGCCCAAACAAGGGGCATCTCGGGGGCGTGTTAGGGGCGGTGTTACGAGGTGGTCGTGTACAACGTATAACGGATAGCGAAGTGATTTTGGTTGGGCGGGAACATGGGTGTCATTGGCTAGACCCGAAATAAAAGCGACCAGAGCTAGGGGGAAATCATCTTTAGGCCCATGAGCGATTGTGTGGAGTTGGAGAGTGGCGAGATCGTTGTTGGGAGAGCTGAATTGTTGGTTGCAGAGAAAGCTGAGTGTGTTGAGTACCTGTTACGTTCGTCTGTGTGCCCTAGTCGGAATGTTTTCACCCTCACCTGCCTCTTTTGTGTCTTACCTTTTGACCTTTCCCTACTCCTCCTCCTTGCTCTTTCGGCCCCTTCCCCTCCCCCTATCCCTCTCCATTCACTGTATATTGTATTCCCTGACCTCCGTTTGTCTCTGTGTTGCCTGTACTGTTTGGCGAGTGAGTGGCCAGAGGTTGTGTTCGGAGTGAGATTCTGCGTGCTGCTGCTGTTTCAGTACTACTACTAATACTTGCACTGGTGGGGAAATGGATGCACTAAATTCACTGGCGGCTTCCATGTTAGAGGAAGAGGCCACACACCGCAGGTGGTATTCACGGCCCCGAGTGTTCAGGCCCCGCACCACCTTCCTAGACCTAACTGACCAGCAGTGTCTAACAAGGTTCCGGTTTGAGAGGGTGACCATTCAGCAGCTTTGTGAGCAGCTGAAACCCCTCCTTCAGCCCCAGACCCGTAGGAATAACCCCATCCCTGTCCACCTCAAAATCACTGCCTCTCTCTCTGTCCTGGCCACTGGGAGTTTTCAATCTGTATTAGCTGCTAACACAGGTCTCACCCAGGCTTCTATTTCACACTGTCTCACCCAATTCCTGGATGCTTTTCTAACTCACACCTCTCACTACATCACTTTCTCCACCACCCCCCAGGCCCTGCACAACAACATGGCTGTCTTCTATGCTGTTGCTAGATTCCCCTCGGTCATAGGTGTGATTGATTGCACATACGTTGCACTCAGACACCCCCGGCCACACGAAGCCACCTACAGAAACAGGAAGGCATTTCATTCTATGAACATGCAAGTTGTGTGTGATGCCCAGGGGGAGATATTAGACGAGTGTGCCAGGTACCCGGGTTCAACCCACGATGCCTACATCCTACAGCACTCTGGCATCTTCCGCAGGTTTGAGCGAGGGGAGTTCACCGGTGGATGGCTACTAGATAAGTGCAACATGGATGTACCCATACTATACCTCCTCCACTGGGCAACCCTCCGCCCTGGCTTCCTCCAGCTCACTCCACAACCTACTATCCTAATCCCCCCTCCCCCCCCTGTACCGGCTCCAAGCAATACACACTCATCTATCTCATTCTGCTTTTCTCCAAAGGTGACCAAGGCTACCCGCAGAGGACGTGGCTCATGACCCCAGTGGTGCACCCACAACCAGGGGCAGAAGAAACCTACAACAGGAGACATCGGAGCACCCGGGGGATCATTGAGCGGACCTTTGGCTTTTTGAAAAAGGTGGCCAAGATCTTTGTGGCGTGCTGCATGTTGCACAATTTGGCCCAGCGCAGAGGACAGGCCCTCCCAGAGGAGCCACAGCCATCAGAGGAGGCCCCAGATGAGCAGGAAGAGGCGCCCCCTCCCCCCCAGCCCACAGAGCAGAGCTCACTGCTTACCAGCTTGGCGTCAGAACCAGACAAAGACTCATTGAAACAAGTTTTGTGTGAAAGTTATTGCACATTTATTTCTATTAATCACATAACTATTAACATCACACCCACCACCACCCACCAACCCTCACCCTCCAGCATGTCCCATCACTTTCCCCGTCCCCTCCCCCGTCCCCTCCCCCGTCCCCTCCCCCGCCCCCTCTTTCCCCTCCCACGGACTTCCTTTGCAGCTGGTGCGCAGGGGAAATCTGTTCAGACTCCTCTGATGGGCTGCTCCCACTGTCCTCCTCCGTATCCACACAGCAGCCTGCGGCTTCAGCTGCCCTGTGGAAATCCGGCCACCTTGTTGGCTGTAGCCTGGGCACAGGACCCAGAAGGGGAGCTGGTGTGGTGGGTGCTGCACTAGTGGCTGCGGAGGCGGACGATCGCAACGTCCACCTCTTAGCTGGTGGTTGCTGCCCACTGGAGGAAGTGGATGGCAGGTCTTGCGGCAGCAGCACGGCTGGAGTAGGTGCTATGACCTGAGGGCGCAGGCCTTCGATGCTCTGCTCCAGCCGTTGGAGTTGCTGGAGCACCTCCTGGTGGCCTTGGCGCTGCGCCTGGAGCAGTTCCTGGTGGGCTTGGCGCTGTGTCTGGAGCAGTTCCTGGTGGGCTTGGCGCTGCGCCTCCAGTGCTTCCCGCTGCAGCTGTAATTTATGCTGCCGGTACTCCTCCAAGTGCACATTGTGCCGCAGCAATTCAGTGGCCAACCGCAGTAGTTGCCTCCTTTGGCTGGATGGCCGCTGGCGAGGAGCTGGCCCTCTATCTGCATCCTCCTCATCAGCAAAGTCAACCGGTGGTGGAGGTGCAGCCTCTGCCGGTGGTGCTAGTGGAGGTTGGGCCTCTACTGCTGGTTCTGCTGCTGCAGGTGGTGGAGGTAGAGGCTGGACTGCTGCTGCAGGCGGCGGAGGTTGAGGCTGTACTGCTGGTGCTGCAGGTGAGGGAGGTAGAGGCTGGACTGCTGCTGCAGGTGGTGGAGGTTGAGGCTCTCCTGCTGGTGTAGTCCTTTGTTGGGACTGAAGGCCACTAGGGCCAGCCTCCTCAGTCATCACCTGTATAGCACAAGGGTGAGGAAGTGTGTTGGTGAAAATAACCCACTTTTGTCTTTCAGCATTCATATACATTGCCCCACACTTGATGACCCAGCAAAGAGATGGTGAGGAGGAATGGGATTGACACCGATGTGAAACAGAGCCCCATAGGCAGCTGGGTAGAGGTGGTGGACGGACAGCCAAGAGAAGGACACCGCTCACAACTTTGTGGACAAGCTGTTTGTTGTATATTTGTTAAAATGAAGGACATTTGAGCATGTCTTGTGTTACTACTGACTTGGTAGACTGCCTATAACTGCTTTATAACCCCGATTACAGGCTCCTTAAGTTTCATGCATGTGGCCCACACTGACTAGAGCACAGAGGTGACAGAAGGAAATATGCACAGTTTGGTGATAGGAAAATAATAGGAGGGAGTAGGGAAGGAAGGGCCCCAAAGTTGTGCCACAGTAGTAACCTACACACACCCATAGGAGCCAAGTGTAAAGTATTATTGGGAGTGTTAAGCCCAGTGCAAATAACCCTCCCCCCCCCCCCCCCCCCCCGGACACCTACATGATATTTCCTCAATATTGGGGGTGCTCAAACACCCACAGCACCCACAGAGTCTGCTCCTATGACACACATTAATACTACCACTACTGAAATAGAACTTACAATGTAATTAAGATGCACACAGGACAAGTAAGAGGGAAGCCAATGACTACGGTAGGGATAGAGAGCAAGGGTACGGAGCAAGTGAGTAGGGGTTAGGAGGTCAGGACAGCATCATAAAGGTGGCCTTTTATTCTGCATATGAAGACAGCCAGAGACACACCCTGGTGAAACTCCTCCCCCACCTCCCTCCTCCTGCCCCCCACTCCTCACCTCCCTCCTCCTGGCCCCAACTCGTATAATACAGTGTAGTGCAGCACAACAGATACCCCAGCTTCATAATGGTCGACCTACCTGAGCCCTCAGGCTGTGCCGAGGTGTCAAGGGACCCGATCCCATGGATGCCTTTCTGGGGTAGGAGGGCGTGAACCATGAGCTCCATGGGGGTGAGGTTGGCGGTGTCATGTGCTGCGGGATTGGCCCCAGCCTTCCTCCTCACATCCTGCCTCAGCTTGCGCCACTTGCGCTTGCAGTCCTCCACATCCCTTGCACAATGGAAGACTGCATTCAGCCGGTAACGTTCCGCCTCCCATTGCCGCTGCTTGGTGGTTGCAGCCAGCCTCTGTCCTGTGGGAGCAAACAGATTGGCGTGCTGTTGCTCAATCTCCTGGACCAGGAGCTCCACCTCTGCATCACTAAAATTACCCTTCTGGGTTAGGGGCTGGCGTGGCGGCATTGTACCAATGAGTTTCGAAAATACGGAGAGGGGCGTCTAAATAGTCGCAAGGAACGCCCATGTTGCAATGGGATAGGCGTGTCTGATATGGGCATTTTAATTTCGATTATACACAAAATTCCTAAACGTGTCCAGCTGAGGTAGCAATTTGGGCCACGTGATTTCGATTATGGGTAGATAAGTATGGGCGTCCCCACCTGCCTTCCCTTTCTTGATTGCCATTTAAACCGGCATTTCCTGTGCTGGGGCTTTTGCGGTTGTTATTAACATTAGTTTACAGTGTTTTACCCTCACTTATAATAACATTTGTGTTTGGCAATGTATGCTTGGGTACACCTGTGTATTTGGGGAGGGGGGGTTGTGATTTGTGGTGGCCCTCAGCCAACAACGCTTCCGTTTCCAGTCTTCCACATCCCGTGAGCCTCCCTTACTGTCTCCCATTCTCTCTGCCTGGTAGTAGCAGGCAGTCTGTGGGAGCGAAGAGATTGTTAGAATGGCACCAAAGCAAGCACCCTTCGGTAAGGGTCATTTCACTGAGGCAGAAATTGAGCTTAATGGTCCAGGAGATAGAAGCTGCACTACACAATCTTGCAACACACGTTCAAGGTAAGCTCATACTTCTCAGCCACCTCTTCTCTTCCTGCTCATAAAGGAGTGTCCATTCACTGTATGTAGTCTGCAGTCAACTCTTAGCTCTCTTTTCACCAGGTTCCTGTGCACTGGTTGGAGGCCATCAGCGCCGTACTGTGTGGTTTTGGCAGGTCCTCAATGGTGTGGGCCAGCTGTTGGAGCTGTTGTATTGGTTCCCAGTAAGTTCCATCTTCCTTGTTTATGTGGTGAACACCAGTCCCCATTTATGAAGTGGCCACCCATTCTCAAGTTCAATAGGAGGGGGAATAATATATGCAATGAATGTCTTTACCACATTATTGAACACCGGCCTACAATCGTCCATAGTTATAGAACAACAACATTTCTAACATGTGGTAGGCTGCAAACTAGGTTCAAAGTGGCCACAGGTACTGCCTACTGAGCCCTTAAGACATGGTGAGGGAGAGGGTTTGTGGTTACAGGTCCAAACCCAAATTACCTGCAGGTGGCTACAGCCTGGTGGCTGCAGTGGCCTAGTGGTTAGAGCACCAGCCTTGTAATCCCAAGGTTGCCAGTTCAATTCCCACTGCTGCTCCTTGTGATCTAGGGCAAGTCACTTAACCCTCCATTGCCTCAGGTACAAACTTAGAGTCATCCTGGGACAGAGAAAGACCCAGAATACCTGAATGTAACTCACCTTGAGCTACTACTGAAAAAAGTGTGAGCGAACACCATATTTATTTGTGCCCTTCTGTAATTCTTGTATTATACTGCAACTGTGATGAAGTAACCATCCATCTAATGGTTTTCCCATTGTTTTCCCTTTTCTCCTCAGCACTATATACCATTGCTGATGCATTGAATGTGAAAAGATGAGCCAGCTGTTTGTAGCTCCTTCGTGGGCCCCCCCTCCAATGTGGCTTGGTTGTGGGTAAGGATGTCTGGCGATCAGAGAGCAAACATTGTCTATGTGCTACCTAGGGTTATGTGCAAGTTTCTACTTGGCAGATCACAAGTGCTAGACAACACATCTATTATTTATGTGACTCTGTGCTGTAGGGCTGTATGGTAAGGGGGAGGGAGAGAGGCTGGATGGCCATTTGTGTTCCTCAACAGTAATAGCCATTCAGCCTCCCTGGCCCACCCCCCTGCACATACGGCCATGCAGGTTGGAATGAACAGGTGGGCTTCTGTATGGGCAACATTATCACAGACATGCATCAGCTTTCTCATTCACACTTCACATTTCATGCAATGCATATTGCTCCCTCCTCTCACATCAACACCCCCATTTGGTTATATGTAATGCACAAGGTAGAGAAACACACACCTTGTTAGATAAAATAGAAAACATATATTTGTGTACAAACCACAACATATTTCCCCTCCCCCACCCCTACAAATCCCCCCCACGAAACAAATCCCCACAACCCCTACATATCCCCCCACCAAAATCCAACAATTCCCCACAACCCCTACATATGCCCCACCCCCAAATCCAACAATTCCCCCACCCACCCACCCACCCAAGTATGTCAAGGGCGGCCACGCCCTCTTACCAACGCCCTCTGTAGCAGGGTAATGAGCAGCAAAAGCAGCACCCTCAGAGGGCCGTGGAGCTGCTCATTACCCTGCCTTATGGCTCTGAGCTCCTGCAGCACCTGGTTCTGCCCAACTACCAGCTGCTGCAGGAGGCGCAGGGCTGGAGCTGGCCCAGGCGCTGGAGCTGGCCCAGGGGATGGGCCAGGGGCTGGAGATGGCCTAGGGGATGGAGATGGCTCAGGGGATGGAGCTGCAGGTGGGGAGGGGTCCTCCATAAAGTCCTCATCGATGATGAGGACCCCGTCCTCCTCCTCCTCATGGCCCTCCTCCTCCTCCTGGTGGCCCTCCTCGGCTGGCTCCTCCTCCGCCTCCTCCTCCTGCTGGTGCTGGAGCTCTGTGTATGTAAAAGGAGCGTGGTTGAGATCAGCACATGCAACATTGCTTGCATAGTGCAGTAGCTGGGTGGCCTGAGGTGGGGGATGGGGAAAGGTGTGGTGAGGCTTGGCCTATACCCATGGGGGACTGAGATGCATCAGATGACATGACAGGGAACCCTGGAAGGTGCTCTGACACAGCACACACAGGACATGTTGGCAGACCACACTCATTGCTGACCAGCATGTTTGCATTCTGATATGTGACGACGGTTTGCTGACCTGTTTTTGTTGTTTTTATTGTTGGGGGGGGGCGGTGGGTAGGGTGTTTAGCACATAACTTTTATATGAGGCCATGACATCCACTAAAAGTAGGGACTCAGGCAGGTCTACCAGGAAACACTATCCACCCACCACAGAAAGGGGGATAGTAAAGTGAGGCATGTCATCTCATGCATCTCGGGGGGAAGGGTCGTTGGAAGTTACAGCCACACTCATGGGAGGGCACCTGCAACCTGCATCCTTGATCTGGGACAGATATGTTATTTCTTACTAGTTGGCTATAGCCACATGGAAAGTGATATTGTACAGTACATTTGCATTATTCAATAAATACATTTACAAATGAGTACAGGTGTCCTGTTTTGAAGACTTACGTCGAGCCCTCAGGTGCCGTCGCACTGCCCTGATGATATCTGGGCACTTGCAGCATACGCGCCTGAACCTCCTCCTCAGGGACTCGAGGTCCCTGTGAATCCTGAACCATCTGTAAGATATAAGTTTGTACAGCAGGAGTCAGGGGATGGTCCTTTTGCCTTCTGCACACACATTCATTTGTCTATCAAATAGCAGAGAGGGTCAACACTGTTGTGGGGGGGGACATTCCATTGGTACAGATGATCATAGGAGCCACCTTTTTTAAGTTATTGGGGGTGCTAACCCCAGTGGAGATAACTCCTCCCTGGACACATACGAGGAATTTATTCAATATTGGGGGTGCTCAAGCACCCACAGCAGCCACAGAGTCGGCTCCTATGCAGATGATGCCATAGAGGTGGCCAAGAGGCCAGAAAGTACCGTTTGTATGCATTATAATTTATGCTTGTTAAACTACTAATATGTCTTATCATTACCATGTTATCAAGATCCTTCTGTATGCTATACGTTTATTTTGTTAAATGTTTCCACTATTCATGATGTATTGTAAGCCACATTGAGCCTGCAAAGAGGTGGGAAAATGTGGGATACAAATGCAATAAATAAGTAAATAATGAAATAAATTATTGTAGGGATGTGGGAATGGTTGTCCTTTCAAGTACATACATTTTATTACTGATTGTGCATGTACCCATATTACTCATTATCCTTGCATGCACACTCCAGTTACTGCTTACATTGATGACGAAGCTGTTATATGTGTAGGTACAGGAGGGGGACCAGAAAGGGGGGGGGGGGCGGCCCAAACACTTACCTTTCAAGCCTCCCCCTTATACGAGACCAGGCTCTCATTGCCTGGATCCTGGGGGGCAGGTGGTGGTAATGAATGAAGAGCCTGTGCTGGTGCCTCAGGCACAGCCGCACCAGCAGCAGGCTCTCAGCCTCAGTGAAATTTGGCTCGCGTCGCAGGTGCGCCATATTTTTCAGTGAGAATAGGTGTTGGAAAACATGCGCCTTATGTGGACGCCCTTGCATGACGGACGTCGTTTCGTGCACAGCTCCATATATGGATTACCATCCCATATATGGCCCTATCAGCATGTGGACGCCATCGTAATCATAGACGTCCCTGACGTGCATGAATGATTGTTATGCGTGCGGGCCCTTGATGCGTGCGGAACTTACCTTATATAGATCAGTATGAAGCACGCGAACCTTTTCACATATACACAATATGCATATAGCTGCATGTTTAGTAGGTACAGTGCATGCAGTTCCGGACATCCAGATAGGGCACATATGAGGAGTATTCGGTGGAGCAGCATGATCTTCCTGTATTTTACGTGTATGAACATTCCTCATATTTCCCGTACCTGGATGTCCAGAACAGCATGCACAGTACTTGCGGTACAAATTGTTTTACTATACTTTCTGATTTGGTCGTTTTCACCTGTGATAATCGAATGTGTAAGGGTGCCCTGTTTACTAACCTTTATGCACCCCTCATTTGCTCATTTGCAACAGGGAATAATCGATTGTCGAAAAACGTCCATACTATTTTTCAATTATACCTGCCTGATTTTGGACGTTTTCGTAAGGACATCCTAATGCGTACTTGGACGACCTTTCGATTATGCCCCTCCACATCTTTTTTGAGATACGGCGACCAGAATTGAACACAATATTCGAGGTGCGGTCGCACCATGGAGCGATACAAAGGCATTATAACATCCTCATTTTTGTTTTTCATTCCTTTCCTAATAATACATAACATTCTATTTGCTTTCTTAGCAGCAGCAGCAGCACACTGAGCAGACGGTTTCAACGTATCATCAACGACGACACCTAGATCCCTTTCTTGGTCCGTGACTCCTAACGTGGAACCTTGCATGATGTAGCTATAATTCGGGTTCCTCTTTCCCACATGCATCACTTTGCACTTGCTCACATTAAACGTCATCTGCCATTTGGACGGCCAGTCTCGTAAGGTCCTCTTGTAATTTTTCACAATGCTCCTGCGATTTAATGACTTTAAATAACTTTGTGTCATCAGCAAATTTAATTACCTCACTAGTTACTCCCATCTCTAGATCATTTATAAATATGTTAAAAAGCAGCGGTCTCAGCACAGAGCCCTGGGGAACCCCACTAACTACCCTTCTCCATTGAGAATAATGACCATTTAACCCTACTCTCTGTTTTCTATCTTTTAAACCAGTTTTTAATCCACAATGGTTTCAGTTGCAGCATTATATTCGGTCCCTTCCTGCCGCCTCGCTGATGTCGGCGGTGTGGGAGAAGTTTCTCACCATATTAGCATTAGATGCACAATTGGCGGTCCCCCTCAAATACTATCATTTGTGCTTGAGGGAACAATTGGGGGAGGTGAATTATGAAAAGCCAGCAACTCAGTGGAATAGGGAGTTGTCAATCGGCCTGCAGGGTGAGAAATTGAAGACTTATCTTTTGAATATTCAAAAGGTAACAGAGAATGTGACACTGAGGGAGACTCTTTATAAGTTTGTAATGAGGATGTATATTTCACCGCATAGGGCGATGAGAGCAGCAATGCGGGAAGATGATATTTGTGTCAGGTGTGCTCACTCCCCAGCAGACCTTGGACACATGTTTTGGAGCTGCCCGTGTGTTTTAGAGTTCTGGACGCGGGTGTGTGAGCATGTGTCGGTTCTCTGGGGGGTGACATGGAGCCCCCACGCATCACAATTGTTTGATCAATTCAAACTCTCAGTACTGGGTGTAAAAGGGCTAAAACCTTTTTTAAAGCGTGCGGTTCTTATGGGGAAAAAGGTAATTTTGCAACAATGGATAGTTGTAGAGCCGCCTACTTTCCAACAATGGAGGGCTAGGATGATATTTTTATGTGCTTTGCAGCGCAAGGGGGTGGGAGATCTTTCCTCGTCCAAGGGGGAGGTATATTGTCAGATGTGGTTGCCCTTTTGGGACTCGTTAACATCAGTTGCACATGTAGAATCTTGAATTCTTGAAAAGTATGTCATGGCAGTAAGGTCGGTTGGGGAGGGTTTGAGCTAAGTTGGTTCTACATGGGTGCAGGTGGGTTGGTAGTGGGGCAGTAATTGGAGCAAGTAGAACACGCACTGGGTTTCGTGTTGGAGGCAGTGGCGTAGCCACAGGTGGGCCTGGGTGGGCCAGGGCCCACCCACTTAGGGTTCAGGCCCACCCAACAGTAGCATATGTTTAGTGGTAGCTGGTGGAGATCCCAAGCTCTGTCAGCTGAAGACTTCCCTTTGATGGTAAGCCAAGGTGGAAAGAAGCGTTTTCTCACCAGCTGGGATATTTTTTTGGTGGTGGTGGTGAAGAACACTTGGTGCCCACCCACTTCTTGTCTAGGCCCACCCAGAATCTATTGTCTGGCTACGCCCCTGGTTGGAGGGCTGGGTAGCGATTCTAATATTACAGATGATAAGTTATGTTAATGGTATAGGCAAAAGTGGGGTGGCCAATGTAAAGGTTAGGTATTATGGTATAGATGGATGGATGGATTAGTATGTAAGGGTTTAGGTTGTTGGCATGCCCTCTGTGAGTTGTTTATGGATTAATAAATCATTTAGAGTAACTAGGGGGGGGGGAGAAAAATGTAAAATTCTTGATGATAGTATTGTATGCCGTTTGGTTGTTCACATGGTTTATGATTTCCATGGTTATTTTTGAACCCTTATGTATTTGTATGTGGTATCATCAATAAAACTATTGAAACATAATAATTATTTTAAAAGGTAGATAAATTTAAGCTAATTTAAAATGAGGCCAAAGATTTGCCCTGCATCCTGATTAGGTGAAGAGAGGTACTTTATGAATCATAGATCCTGGAAGAAATGTCTAACGTCTTTGAGTTGATAGTTGTCAGTACTAGCCAAGGAGCAGAAAGATAGTGTATTGCAATTCTGTAAATGAGAGAGAAGTTACTGGTGGGGGTTGATTATATAAAAAGGAATTCAATAGGGGATGATGTGCTTAAATGGAAGATGAGGTACTCCGTTGAGGTAGATGGATGAGTAGCAAGAGGAGTAATAAGCATTCCCCCTTTCCTTAGTTGCCTATGGACTCTCTGCCTTGTACCACCTAAGAGATTTTAATGCACTCTTGAGAGATGAACTGCTATGGATTTACAGCCTACTTCACTGACAAAGACTACCCAGTAATTACTGTGGATTCTTTTGGATTCGTATTAGATAAATGAAACCTTTATTAGAGGTGCTAAAATCTAAACACAATGATTAGCTATATATAAACAATCATTACATCACTGGCCTCTACATCTCTTAGACCAGGAAAAGAAGCAAACAATGATTAGCCATATATACAACATCACTACATCACTGGTCTCTACATTTAAGCAATGCTAAGAGTTCTTAGACCAGGAAAAGGAAGCAAACAATCTTTACATCACTATATACATACAATCATCACTGGTCTCTACATCATCCAGGCTCATAACATCAGCTGGGGGGGCCCGGTTCACAGCGAGAGCCAGGAGCTTCTTGGACCAGGAACAGATCCTCTGCGCAGTTCATACGTTACTCACAGATGAGCCCCACTCTGCTGTGTCAAGCCCCCCTTTTTATTAGGCTCTGAGCTCATGATCAGAGCTATGGAAAATTACAGAATGTACATGAGAATGCAGTCACATGCTTCCGGCCCAAGTAAACAAACCACTGGCCAGGTGGCTCATCTCCTGAACTCCAAGCATATCCTGTTTCCCTCCTGCACAAACGGAATTGGTTAGAGATGTGCCTTATATTCTGCATTCCAACTTACTTTCACACAATCAAAGTTAAACAGAATTACTTCTAATCAACAATACAGTCTGACTGCACCAGTCAGTCAAGACAGAGATGAAAAACAATCTTTAAAATTCACTTCCATTACGAGAGCAAAGGATGCTGGTAGACAATTGCACAGCATTTGTTGCATTGCAAAGTACAAGGTTTGCTTAGTTTTCTGCTGTGGGATACATTGAAATTTGGTCCCTATTTAGCAAAGAAAGGAAAAAGAAAGTCAAAGATCTTGTTAAAGAACTTAACCATGAATTTCAAAAGGCAGTCAGAAAAGACAAAGACCGATACTATAACATCATCTGTAAAGAACTTCAAATGGACAATAGATTAGGAGAAATGAGGACAGTTTTTCAACATATCTGTGAAATCCAAAAGAAATTCCAGGCGCGAATAGGTATGTTAAAGGATGCCAACAGGCAGATAACAACTAAGAGATACATCAAAAAATCAAAGTTGGAAGAGATACACAGAAGACCTGCACAAAAACACTAATGTAGATGATACAAAAGAGATCATTGTGTGCCCACAATACAATAACCATCAATTTTACAAGAAGTAATAACCCTAAGATCACTGCCAAGAAAGAAGGCTATTGAGAATGATGGGATTGCTGTTGAACTACTACAAGCTACAGAATGTCTGCTAACTTGCTTACCACACTTTGCCAAGAAACCTGGGAGACAGAGAAATGGCCAACTCACTGGGGAAAAAATCAGTCTACATTCTACATGATTCCCCAAAAAAGGATATCTAATGGACTGCACAGACTATCAGTTTACTTGGTGCCGCATGCCAGCAAAATCACACTGAAGATTATTTAATAAAGAGCCATACATAAAAAGAGAGCTGCCAGATAGGCAACAGGTTTCAGAAGGAAGTTTGTATGTGTTTTATTCACTGGCTGTGTTGACCATGTCATAATGTGGAATTTGTGCATAAGACAAGAAGCTACAGTCAAGACAGCATGATGAAACCAGTTAGTTCACAATTAGCAAAGGAATTCAGCAGGGCTGCATTCTCTTTCCCTATTCATAGTAAACGAAGCAGGATTAAAAGATGATGAAAAGGTTTCAAAGTTGGAGTAAGGAATGTCAACAGCCTCCGATATGCTGATGATACTACCTAGAAAATGAAAGCGAAGAAGATTTAAAGATCCATAATTTAGAGATCCTTATTGATAAAGCTAAGATGCAAAGTGAAAAAAAATGGGACCAAACCTGAGTCTGACAGCTGTGCTGGGAAAAATGGTGGAGGCTATTATTAAGAATAAAATTACAAAGCACATACAAAAGCATGGGCTACTGAGACAAAGTCAGCACGGTTTTAGTGAAGGGAAGTCTCGCCTCACAAATCTACTGCATTTTTTCGAGGGGGTGAACAAACGTGGACAAAGGGGAGCCAGTGGATATTGTATATGTAGATTTTCAGAAGGCTTTTGACAAAGTGCCGCATGAAAGACTCCAAAGGAAACTGGAGAGTCATGGGATCGGAGGCAGTGTATTATTATGGATTAAGAGCTGCTTAAAGGATAGGAAGCAGAGAGTAGGGTTAAATGGCCATTATTCTCGATGGAGAAGGGTGGTTAGTGGGGTCCCTCAGGGGTCTGTGCAGGGACCGCTGCTTTTTAACATATTTATAAATGACCTAGAGATGGGAGTAACTAGTGAGGTAATTAAATTCACAGATGACACAAAATTATCCAGGGTCATCAAGTCGCAGGAGGAGTGTGAAAGATTACAAGAAGACCTCGTGAGACTGGGGGATTGGGCGTCCATTTGGCAGATGAAGTTCAACGTTGACAAGTGCAAAGTGATGTATGTGGGAAGGAGGAACCCGAATTACAGCTATGTTATGCAAGGTTCCGCGTTAGGAGTTACGGACCGAGAAAGGGATCTGGGAGTCATTGTGGATAGGACGTTGAAATCTTCAGCTCAATGTGCTGCGGCGGCTAAGAAGGCGAACAAAAATGTTGGGTATTATTAGAAAAGGGATGGAAACCAAGCATGAGAATGTTATAATGCTGTTATATCGCTCCATGGTGCGACCGCACCTGGAGTATTGTGTTCAGTTCTGGTCGCCTCATCTCAAAAAAGATATAAGGAATTGGAGAAGGTGCAGAGAAGGGCGACAAAAATGATAAAAGGGATGGGACGACTACCCTATGAGGAGAGGTTAAGACGGCTAGGACTCTTTAGCCTGGAGAGAAGGTGGCTGAGAGGTGATAAGATAGAGGCTTACAAAATAATGAGCGGGATAGAGCAGACAGATGTGAAGCGTTTGTTTACGCTTTCTAACAATAATAGAACCAGGGGACACAAGATGAAATTAGAATGTGGTATGTTTAAAACAAATCGGAGAAAGTTTTTCTTTACTCAGCGCGTAGTTAGACTCTGGAACTCATTGCCAGAGAAGGTAGTGACGGCAGCTGGCCTTGCTGAGTTTAAAGGGGGTCTGGACAGATTTCTGAAGGAAAAGTCCATTGATCGTTATTAAATTTTGGGTTTTTTGCCAGGTTCTTGGGGCCTGGATTGGCCGCTGTCGGAGACAGAGTGCTGGGCTTGATGGACCTTTGGTCTTTTCCCAGCGTGGCAGTGCTTATGTGCTTATAGAAGAAAAAAAGTGATGACAACAGGAGCAAAAATGAGCCTAAAAATTGATGCTGAAGACATTGAAGTCGTAAAGAATTTCTGTATTTTAGGATCAATCGTCAACAAAGCTCAAGAGGTATGCTATAGGTTAACACTTGGTAGACCTGCAGTGAAGGGTTTGGAGAAGATTTTCAAGTCATGTGATTGTTCATTACAAAATAAGATTCAAATTATACAGACAATAGGTGTTTTTAATATTGAATTCTAAAAGCAAAACAGAGCATAGTTGCATTTTAATTGTGGTGCTGGAGACACAAATACCATGGACAGCCAAGAAATCAAACACACAGGTCCTTGACCAAATATAACCTGAATTCTCACTAGAAGCTCAAACGGCTAAACTAAAACTATCATATTTCGGCCATATTATGTGACAGCAATAAGATGGTTTGATACAATCACAGCAACAATGAATTCTCCATTAAAACGTCTCCGTACACAAACAGAAAATTCTGGAGAAAGTCAAGAGTCCTCTTTGATTTGAGGGCAGTTAATCATTCATCAATCAGCAGTTAGGCCAAGAGGATATAAAGCTTTTAGATAAAGCACTTGTATAAAAACATGACAAAGGTTAGTCATGAAACTCAGGTCTTATTTTTCTAGTACGGGGTACCATCTTGGCTTTTAGTCTGTAGTTCACTTCAGCCTTGGTGCTTATTACTTCCAAGAGTGGAAAGAGAGCAGTCTATAAAATCCTGAATGGTGTAGAATGAAGTGAATCGATTTTTTTTTTGTTCACTCTTTCAAAAAGTACAAAGACTAGGGGTCACTCAATGAAGTTACATGAAAATTTTTTAAAACAAATAGGAAATTTTTTTTAACTCAACGAAGAGTCCATAGTCTGCTATTGAGACAGACATAGGGAAACCACTGCTTGGTAGCATGGAGTGTTGCTACTATTTGGGTTTCTGCCAGGTACTTGTGACCTGGATCGGCCACTGTTGAAAGGAGGCTAGATGGACCATTGGTCTAACCCAGTATGGCTATTCTTATCTTCTCATAACCAAAGAATTTGCTGAGAATTAGAATAAGATGCGTTCCAGCCCTTTTGTGCATTATTTGCCCCTTAATGTATATTAAAAGGCAATAATGTGTTAAATTTCTGTAATGCACATAGATCTAAGGTACCATGGGATACACATGAAATGCAAAGCATGCAAATACATGCAGAACACCTCGTTACTGTGTAAATTACATAAAGCAACTGTCACAACTGTCAGGAATGGTGAGCCCTTGGACCAAAGCCAGAGCTTTGGCAGACAAATCACCTGGGCTGGCACAGGCAGGAATCAGAACAGACTGGACTAGGAAAAACTAACAGACTCAGCAAGGCAGGACAGAGGTAACTAAACACAAAAACTGGATCCAGACAAGGCAAGGAAAGAAGGCAAAGGACCAGAACTGGAACCCAGACAGGGCAAGGCAAGACTCGGGACTGGAACCCAGAAATGCAAGACAAGGCAAAGCACAGAAGTAGATTAAAACTGGGTCTAGAAAAGGGCAAGACAAGGCAAGGACTGGATCCAGACAAGACTAGACTGAAAGAGACGAGACAAAGTACAACTAGACAGGCAAGACAGGGTAGAAGCTAGGCAACAAGAATAACAGAAGCAAGACAATAAACAAGGCAAGAACAGGATTCAGGATTCTCGAACAGGCTTGGCTGGAACCAGATTCAGGATTCTCAAACAGGCTTGGCTGGAACTGGATTCTGGAACGGGCTTGGCTTGGCTGGAGCAGGATTCTGGAACGGACTTGGCTTGGCTGGAACAGGGACAGAACCTAGCTCAAACACACAGCAGGGGCAGAACTTAGCAGAAACAGAGCTCAAGAGCCAGGAAGCAAACATAGTAGGCAAAGGATAAGCAGACTAAGGGAAGACAAACAAGGAAAGAAGCAATGTGCTTACCAGCATCCACAGCTGGAAGGGAAAGGCCAGGCAGATTGAGAGGCAGCAGACACACCTGCATAGCAGTGAGGTAATTAAGGACAATGCTGGCTTCTACAGACTCTCAGAATAAACAGACAAGAACCACACACACAGGAAATAGAACAGAGAATACAGAAACAGAGCTTGGCTAAAGAGAGAGTGGCTTAAACACAGAGCTTAACTATAGCAAGAGTCAAAAGCAGGGCTAGACTAAAAGCAGGAGCCAAGAGTAGAGTCAAACAGATACAGACACCAAGGGCAGGGTGTGGCTGTACAGCCAGGCTTTCAGGATCAAGGTTCAAAAGCAAACTCACAGAAACAAAGCATTGAAACACAGGACTCAGGGAAACACAGAACAGACCTTCAGGAGCAAGACTCAGGAACAAAGCCAAGCATGGATATGATCTAAACAGGTAACACAAGATTAAGAGACCTCTTGCAAAGGCAACGTAGGAAAGCTCCCTGGGTCCTTATAAAGGAGTAGGCTGATGATGTCACAAGAAGGAAATGAAGCAGAAGCAGGGAGACCAAAGCAAGGCTTGGCTTCAGGGGCACCAAAGCGAGGCTTGGCTAACAGGAAGAACAACAACAGGAAATGAAGCAGGGAGACCAAAGCAAGGTTTGGCTTACAGGAAGAACAACAGTAGGAAAAAAGGCAGACTGGAGAGGTTGCAGGGCTAGATACAGAGAAAAAGTAGGTCTGAACATAAGGGCATGGCCACAACTGTGACAGCAACTTGCTGTGAACACCACAAACTGCATTACTAGAAAAATAGCGCCAGCAAAAAAACTGGTGATATTTTTTCCTGGCCATGGCCTGATGTTCTCAGCCACCGCTCCAGGGGCCAATGCTCAAAAGCAGGAGCTGCTCCCCTTCCACCACTGATACCCTCTCCCCCCACACCCACACTGATACCCCTCCACACAATCGCAGCCCCTCCAGCCTGAAGAATGCCCCCCTACCCGATTGAGTCAGGATAGGATTGACTGTGGATTCCTCCTGCTACAATCCTACTAGGCCCCAAGGATATTGCAAAGTGGCAGAGGGGGCTTTTTGGTGACTGAGAGGGTCATCAGGCCAAGGGGGATGTGATTTGGGGGGGTCTTAAGGATGGGGGGATTTTATTTGGAGGGCCATCAGGAAGAGAGAGAGGTAGCTCTGCTTTTGAGTACTGGCTCTTTTAAGAAGTGGCCCAGGAGCATCCGTCCATGGCATAGCGCCCAGTGTTCTCAGGCGCTATGAATAGCACAGCATGTGAAGGTGATTATAAGCTGCACTATACATATACTGCAGGAGTGTTGAGCTACTGCAAGTTAGTCACTTCTGCAGAAAATTAAGGGTCTGTAAAAGCCCAACTTTTACCACAGCTTAAGAAATATCCCCTTATCAAAAGTACTCTAGCTTTTTTTTAAAATTTTTATTTATAACCATTTAAATTTTTACAAGCGATAAAACAACTTGCTGGAAATACAGAGAAAGTAATATGTAGGAATTATTTCAGTCAAGTAATTCTATTCTCTTCCTTAGACCACTAAATAGGGAGAGTGAAACAAGATAAGGAGATCAATTAAACAGTAAACAGAAAAAAAAACGTGGTATTAACCTGATTATCCCCAGATATTACTTGTCTAATTCATTATTCTACATTGATCATCTGGTTGGCTTCTTCAAGGCCAATACAGTGTATAGTCAAATCATTTCACTGAAAACATACTTATTGTCCAGTATTAATTAAAAATAATACATCTGATTACATGCTTTCTCTTTTAAAAACCAGAAGTTATTTAACAATACCTATACTTAAGTCTCTAATTCAAATCCCACTAATTAAAGTAATCCCAGTTTTCACAGGCTTCACTCCTTTTAAAGTAATAATTTGAGGAAATATTTCTGAGGAAAATTTTACGAGTCATACCCGGAACTCTGGGAAAAACAATAATCTCGATATTAATCATCTATAATAATATAATATTCATTTTATTATTCAAAATTTCTGGTCTATTATCATTTTCAAAATCATAACCACATCTTGCTCATGTAGAATCATTTGTTATATCAATTTTTTACTCGCAAAGGGTTCAGTTGAATTGTCCATGTAACTCTCTAATAAAATTATATCTGAAACAAAATTATTTACTGCCACCGTTAGGTCCCGAAACGCCTTCCAGATGGTATTCAATGTAACCTCCACGGGAGCCAAAAACTCCGTTGATTTCTCATAGGTGTTTAGGAGTGGTTCCGCCGATTCGGGTTCTGTTGTAAACGTCCTCCGTTTCAGCGTATACCTCTAACTCACTCCTCCACTCCTTTGGACATGGTGGTTGAATAATTCGGGAGCGACGGAGTTGTTTTTTCCAAGTCCAAGAGCGTCAACGCTCCTTCACCAGCGCTAATCAAAGGACTCGCCAACCCTTTCATCTGTGGGCAGTTTGTCGCGCAGCGGTCCCGCGCTTGCTGCTCAGGGGATAAAGCGCTGGCCATCGGCAGCTGACCGCCGGTTGTCCCCTTCCTCTCAGTTAAGGTAACTGCAATTGCAGAGAGGAAATTTACATAAGGAAGACGAAACTTCAGAGGGCAGCTGGGCCGTTGGACATACGAACTTCAGGTCACCATCTTATCACTCTCCCAGTTTGGGACACTCTTTGTCTGGTTTCTCTTCAGAGGCCTGTCTGATATGGGTAACCCTTCAGCAAAGCCCTCTAAGTCATTGAAACACACAAGCCCCTCCACCCCTACAAGGTGGTGTCCCTTTGGAGGGGAGTACTCTAGCTTTTAAAGTTGGTGAGGCTTCTACTGTTGTCTAGACAAGTTGTCTAGGATAGAGGTGAGAAGGAAGAAACGAGAAAAAAATGGCAGGGAGCATAATTATATCAAGTAAGAACTAAGGGGGCATTTCTATAACTGGGTGCCACCATTTGGGCACCCTGAGAGCAGGTAGTGGGTACCTATTCTATAACAGAACTTAGGTGCTTAGGTTCCATTATTTAATACTAGCATAACCCAAGATCAACAGATGTAACATTTAGGCACCCACTTCAGTCATAGAGCTGGTCTAAGTGTGGACACCTAAACACAGCAGGGATGCTCATAACTTACAGTATTCTGTAAGCTACATACATACGTGGGAGCCCCATCTATGTCCTGTCCATGCTCTTCCCCTTTGTATACCCCTCTTGCAAATACCTACCATGCAAGTTAAGTGGGTATTTGCAGAATAGCACTTAAGTGGCCTACTGGCATAGACATGCATAAGTGGGCATATACACACTTGTATGTTAGTATTCTAAACATTTATGGATGCATAAACATTAATTCCTAGTTTATAAAATTTCTCTTTGCATTGTAGACATAATAAATATATTTCAGTTATATTTTGGGGGCTAGGGGTGTAAATGGTTTATTGGGGGTGATCTTTGTTCTTGCTCTGCTTTTAAGATTAATTACTTGTTCTACTGGTTCAATAAATAAATTTATATCTATACTAGTAAAAAAAGGCCCGTTTCTGTCAGAAATGAAACGGGCGCTAGCAAGGTTTTCCTCGGAGTGTATGTTTGCGAGAGAGAGTATGTGTGAGAGATGGAGTGTGTGTGTCAGAGAGAGAATGAGAGAGAGAGAGACTGAGTGTGTGTGTGTTTGTGTGAGAGAGAGAGAGAGTGTGTGAGAGACAGAGTGTCTGTGTGTGTGAGACTGTGTGTGTGTTTGTGTGAGAGAGAGAGAGAGTGTGAGAGACAGAGTGTCTGTGTGTGTGAGACTGTGTGTGTGTGACAGAGAGATGGAGAGTGTGTCAGCGAGAGTGTATGTGAGAGACAGAGATTGAGTATGTGCCCCCACCCCCCTCTCTCAGGACCCCCCTCCCCCCCTTTATGGTCTGAGGACCCCCTTCCACCCCAACCTCTCTGGTCTCAGGACCCCCCTCAGGACCTCCTCTCCCCCTGCCCCCTCTCCAGCCACCCATGTCCAATGACTCTGCTCTCTCACCTGCCTCCCCTCCAGCCACCCAGGTTGTGTAGCGAATTCTTCGGGGCAGGCAGGAAAGATCCCCAGTCCTGCCTGCCCGCTGCTGGTGCTGGCGCTGACCCTCCCTCGGTGCCGGATCGCTGTTCAAAATGGCCACAGAGACTTCCAATGGCAGACTCGCTGTAGTCTTGGAGGCCGCCCTTGTAAGTGTCGGCGGCCATTTTTAACAGCGATCCGGCAGCAGGGGAGGGCCAGTGCCAGCAGCGGGGCAGGCAGGACCGGGGATCTTTCCTGCCTGCCCTGAAGAATTCGCTACACAACCTGGGTGGCTGGAGGGGAGGCAGGTGAGAGAGCAGGGTCATTGGACATGGGTGGGGGCAGGGGGAGAGGAGGGTCGCTGTACATGGGTGGCTGCAGGGGGGGGCAGGGAAGAGGAGGGTCGCTGGACATGGATCAGCTGTGAGGCATGGAATGTTTTTTTTTTTCTTTTTTCGCGGGTTCTGAAGTTCACAGCATAATTGCAACGGTGACGTCAGCCTGACTATGGAGCCTAGCTCATCAACTCCGAAGGAGCCACGGACACAGGCAGCAAGATTAGAACGTTGGAGGTGAGAATTATTATATAGGATGTGTATATTGTATGTATATACATATATATTTTTTTTTTCTTTTTTTCCGGTTATGAACTTGCATTTCTTACAAACTTTGTTTAAGGTTGTGTTCTGTAAAGACACCACTATCTACTTTTTATGCTAGCTGAACTCACAAAATTAAGCTAGTTTAACAGTATCATGTTTTAGCTCTTTGATTTCTGGCTCTTTGTGGTTATTGTGAAATCATGGTAGATAACAAACATTTTCCATAATGTTAATGCTTTGTTTTGTAGATGAAGAAGCACCCGAGGTCCTGGACTCTGACCTCTTTTCAGAAACTAGCAGCATCATGACAGCCAGTGACACGAGTGGCAAATATTCTCACAGCAATTCCAGGATATCTTCGTATGTACCCTGTCTTTCCATCCTATGCATATAAACTGCAAGATTTTTATAGCTGATAAAATGACTCTGTATGGGACTGTTTTCAAATTATAAGGACCTATGAGTATTGAAAGGTTGAGTATAAAGGAGACAGTTTCCAAATTGTATGCACTGGGGCAAAGAGAGTGCACACCTTTTAACCAATTGCTTTGTACTGATTTTTTTTTAATTGTTTGAAGATTTTATTAAACATTGAAAATTGTACAACACCTGATAAGGCACCAAAGTATAACCAAAACATATATCACAGTAACTCTTCTCCCCAGCCCAAAATCCTTTATAAAGGTTCAATGTGCCCAACATATCAAACTATATCTTCAAATTTAAACATTTTGTGAAGGTCCCCTCTTCCCACAAAAAACCCTCCTCAATCTCAACCCCCTCACTCACCTCCCCCCCTTTGATAACCTTCCCCCCTACCCCCCCCAGAACTCATCCCCCCCCCCAATTAACATGAACAGTTCTTCAAGAAGGGCTCCCACACAGTCTCCCACTTCCCCACAGTACGACACTGCTCCGCACGAAGTCTCTCCCTTTCACAAATGAACCACAGTTTGTTCAGCCATCACACCCGAGAAGGAACTACGGGAGACTTCCAATGAGCTGCCAATACCACTCTCGCCGCCAACATAGCCTGCCTGGTCAACAGCCCCTGCGATTTGGTAAGGCCCCGAGGCTTCTTGGAAAAAAGGAAAAATTCCGGCGACCACTTAATAGGTCTCCGAAACCAAGTTTGTAATCTATATTGAATAGATTTCCAGTAAGCCCTCACTTTAGGGCAGGGCCACCAAATGTGACCCATAGTACCTCTCTGACCACATCCACGCCAACACAAAGGAGATACATCCGAAAACATGTGGTGCAACCTCACAGGTGTCAAGTACCATCTATAAAGCACTTTCAGCACATTCTCCTGGAAGGGAACAGATACCCTCACCCAACCACTCTCCCATACAGACCAGTCGGCCTCATCAAAAGTGACTCCTAATTCTTGATGCCAACGCTCTCTGTGAAGAAGACTTGGGCGAATCTGCCGACACTGATAAGAATAGAGACACGTAATTAAACCTCTAGTGGTCTTAGAATCCTCACAAAGATCTTCCAAAAAGGAATCATCTCTCAGTATTTGAGCCCGAATTTCCCTAGAGGACAAGAAGTGTCTTATCTGCGAATAAGCAAACAACTTTTGAGGCAATATCGGAAACTGGTCCCGGAGGGACTCAAATGAAATCAAACTACCATCATCAAAAAACTGACCCCAAGACACCAATCCCAATGTTGCCCATCTAGAGAAGGGCCCAGGACGAAGCCCTGGAGAAAATAGAGGGTTATTAGCAATGGGTGATAACCTAGAAAGCACCCTATCTGACATAATAAAAAGCCCGTCCCAATAAAAGAAGGTTGATAAGATCGAGGGACTCAGGTCTGTTTGCAAGGCCCTATATCTACTTGGGAGCCACATTAAGGAGTGGAGGGAACATGAACCCACCTCGACCTGTTCCATGTGTACCCACAACTTATGAGAGTGAGCCTGAAACCACTCAAAGGCCAGACGTGCCTGAGCTGCTTTATCATATCACATAACGTTAGGAGCTCCCAAACCTCCCTTCTTCCGTGTCCGATACAATAAAGCTCTAGGCAAACGAGGGCGCTTATCAGACCAAACAAACCGGACCAATCGATCCTGTAACTTCGCCAAAAAGCCCCTAGAAATACGAAGAGGTAGCACCTGAAAGCGATATAACATTCTAGGCAAAATATTCATCTTTAATGTGGCAATCCTACCTAGCCAAGACAATTCGGAAGCGTCCCATTTATCCAAATCCTTATAAAGATCTTTCAACAAAAGGGGATAATTAGCAGAGAACAGATCCTCTAGCACCGGGGTTAGGGTAACCCCTAAGTAAGTTAGCCCTCTGGTAACCCAGCGAAAAGAAAAGGAAGCTTTTAAAGATGCCAATATCGGAGAAGGAATTCCAATAGCTAATGCCTCCGACTTGCTCATATTTAATTTAAACCCAGAAACCAAAGAATAAGCACCCAAGTTCTGCATAAGATTCGGTAAAGAACGCAACGGTTTCGTCACAGAGAGCAGAACATCATCCGTGAATAAAGCTAATTTATATTCCTGGTGTCCCACTAATATTCCAGTTATATTAGGATCCGATCGGATAGAAATCGCAAGAGGTTCCATGACCAAGGCAAAGAGCAACGGTGATAATGGACACCCCTGCCTAATGCCACGATAAAGGGGAAACCCTGGAGAATTACCTCCATTGATACGAACACAGGCCCGCGGGGAAGTATAAAGAGCCTGTACGCATCTACAAAACCCAGGCCCCACTCCAAACCTTTCTAACACCTGAAGCATAAAAGGCCAATGGACGCGGTCAAAGGCCTTTTCAGCATTCAAGCCCAACAAACAAACAGGCAAATTGCTCTTCTTGGATACATGAATCAAGTTAATCATACGACGGACATTGTCCATAGCCTGTCGGTTAGGAATAAAACCAGTCTGGTCAGGATGTATTAAGTCTGGTAAAACCCTCGCTAGATGATTCGCCAACACCTTCGCCAAGATCTTTACATCAGAATTCAAAACAGAAATAGGACGATAGGATGCACATTCCGTCTTATCCTTACCAGGCTTTGGAATGACCGCGATCCAAGCTTCCATCATAGAAGAAGGAACGTCCTCTCCCATTAAGACCTGAGAAGCTCCGTCAAGAAAGGGGCCAACTCCCCCCTAAATGTTTTGTAGAATTCATTAGGCAATCCATCTAGCCCCAGCGACTTCCCTGCTGGCAAGGATTTGATTACCCTTGTTACCTCCTCCACAGTGACCTTGCCATCCATTACCTCCTGTTGTGCTACTGTAAGCTGCGGAAGAGAAGAAGCCGAAAGAAATTTTTGTATCTCTTCAGGGGACGGATTAATATCAGATGAGTAAAGCTTTTGATAAAACTCCTGAAAGCATTGACAAATTCTCCCAGATGAAGTCACATACCCGCCCTTTCCATCCCCCACTTTCAAAATTTTACAATCAACTTTTCACTGAGATAACTTAATCGCCAAAGCCCTACTGGGCTTGTTAGCATGTACATATTGGAAGTATTGATATTCAGCATTGACAAATTGCAACTGATCCGAGTAGATCTGATCCAATTTTAAGCGAAGTCCCTGAATCTCCCTCAAAGTAGCCACCGAGTGCGATGATTTATGCTGTTCAGATAAAGCCGACAGGCGGGGCAGACACTCGGCTACCTCAGCCTGTTGCTTCCGTGCCCTGGAACTAGCCTTCTGAAGAAAAAATCCCCTAGAGACAGCCTTCAAGGCATCCCAGACTACCCCCAAAGCTGGACCAGAGTTGACATTAAACTCTAAGTACTCCTGTAAAAGCTGCCTGTAACCTGCAAGAATCTCCTCCTCCCTTAACAGTGTAGTATTCAAAGTCCATCTCCTTTCTTTCTCTTTCTCCCCAAGAGAAGGCAAACAGGCCCATACAGGAGCATAATCCGAAAGGGTACATGTTCCTATATCAGCCACCCATCCCGCGTGAGTTAACGAAATATCCATTAACAAATAATTGATTCGAGATAAGTATCATGAGAGTGGGAATAAAACGAATAATCCCGAACTTGTGACTGAGCAATTCGCCCATATGTCAGCAGCACCAATATCTCTTACAAACCTGTTAAAAGCTTGAGATATCTGAATATCCATACCCGATGACTGTCCTGATCTTTCTAAAGCCGGATTTAAAGTAGCATTAAAATCCTCCCCCCCCCCCCACAATCAACTTACCAGTTGGACAGGAAGTAAGGCGACCCACCAATTTATGCAAAAATCCCCCTTGATCTTCATTTGGTGCATATATAGAAACTAGGTTAAGCGCCACATTATCTACTGTAAGACTTAAGAGTAAAAACCTCCCCTCCACATCCCTCTGCACCTTGGTAACTTGTACCTGCAATGACGAATGTAACAAAGTAGCTACTCCCCTTCTTTTAGATCCATCTATAGCAGATGCACAAAAAACTAAAGGATATTGAGAAGAAACCAATAGTCTTTCATGGTCCCTTCTCAGATGAGTCTCCTGGAGGAACACCACATGTGGTCTCAAATGCACCAATTCCTTAAAAATGTTTTGACACTTCTGAGGTGAGGCCTTTAACATTATAAGACAAAAACTTTATATCCCTACTCATAAAAGCAACCTACCTGCAACCAGGCAAGGCACATGAAAGAATGTGGGATGTGGGAGCCCCCCCAAACCACCTGCAAAACAGCACCAAAACGAAAGAGAAACCCTCCCACCCAACAACCCCCAAACATTACCCCTTCTCTCTGCAAAAAAACAATTCCCTCCTGTTCCCCCCAACCCCCCTCCCATCCACAGCCACCAGACCGAAGACCCATCAAAGCCTCCTGTCTAGGAAACAAAGAACAAGCAGTCACAGTATCCCACAGCACACTCGGATCCCCCCCCCCCCCCCACACACACACACATGCCCATACCACTCAAACCGTCTCACTCTAATCAATCCCGCCAGCCAGCCACCTCACTACCCACAAATCCAACCCACCCCTCCAACTAATAGCAAAACCACATGTAGCACTCACACTCCACTTGCATCCCCACCCCCTATATCCAGTGAACCGTATATCCAGTAACAAAACCTCCCTCTCTCTCATTCAGCCTTCACTACACCCTTCTCACCAGAACCTGCCTCCCCCCTACAGCAAACATACACCCCATACACACTGTAAAGTCTTTTGACAGAGTGTCCTTCAGTAATCCAACAATCCTGATGCCTGATCCTCCTGGAAACCCATTGAAGATCAAAGTCACAAATCAGGACAAAAAATTGAAAGATAGACCACAAAGCACAGTTTACTGATTACTTCTCCATGCGAGACACACGCTTCCATCTCTGTAATTTAGCTTTCGTCTCCGATGCAATATCCACAGGAGGAGAAGCGTGAGGTGCCAGTCCTGCTTCATGCAACCTTTTCCAGGCCTCCGACAAATGCCTCACCCGAGACGCTGTCCCCTTTATAGTGAAGCATAATGTGAAGGGAAAAGCCCAACGATATTGAATCTTCTCTTTAATCAAAATGTCAAGGGCAGGCTTCATGGCTCTTTGTTGTGCCAGAGTAAAAAGAGAAAGATCTTGCCCCTACCCTGGCATCGTTGAAATCCACTGTTTTCAATGAAATGATTTGACTAAACACCGTATTGGCCCTGAAGAAGCCAACCAGATGATCAATGTGGAATAATGAATTAGATGAGTAATATCTGGGGATAATCAGGTTAATACCATGGGGTTTTTTCTGTTTACTGTTTAATTGATCTCCTTATCTTGTTTCACTCTCCCTATTTAGTGGTCTAAGGAAGAGAGTAGAATTACCTGACTGAAATAATTACTACATATTACTTTCTCTGTATTTCCAGCAAGTTGTTTTATCGCTTGTAAAAATTTAAATGGTTATAAATAAAAAATTTAAAAAAAAAAAAAAAAAGAAATCCACTGTGGTGGACTGGCGAGCACACTGCAGCCCAAGTTCCTTAAAGGTAAACGAGGCAAACCGTGCAATAATATCACGGGGGCAATTGTCTGCCGGCTTTTTCAAAGCTCTCTGCGCTCATTCCACAATACATTCCGTTGGATCCAGAGCAGTGCCCACCAGCTTATCACACAAAGCACGCACGATGGTGGGAACATCCTCAGCGTCCCCCGCCTCCAGGACTCCACGAAAACGGAGATTTTTGCGACGTC
The DNA here is from genome assembly GCF_901765095.1 of Microcaecilia unicolor. Taxonomy (NCBI): domain Eukaryota; kingdom Metazoa; phylum Chordata; class Amphibia; order Gymnophiona; family Siphonopidae; genus Microcaecilia; species Microcaecilia unicolor. Next base: position 322,633,543 of record NC_044032.1, on the reverse strand, counting down.
CCCGGTTCTCCAAATCATCTATCTTATACTGGAGCTCATCCCAAAGGCCAAAACCTCGGTAATCCGGGACTCCGCCATGCTGATTTGCTCCCCCTGGTCGTCCATGCGCGCCTCCAGTTCCTGTACTCTGCCTCCCAATTCGTGGAGATCCGTACTCATAACATCAATCCGCTCCAGGATCGCTTCTTTAGAAGATTTTATCTCTGCCCGAATCGCTTCGAGACTTTTCGCCAAATTGTGGGAGGCACAACTTTTGGTGCTTAAATCTTGCAGCTCAGATTGAGAAAGAGCTGAATCAGAGTCCAATCCTGAGGGCCAGGCCGGCGACACGTGGCGTTGTGGGCCTTTGCCCTGCTGTCGCACAGAGTGCCATTCACCCTCCTTGCTAGAAGCCACAGCGGACTAGGAGAGGAAGTGACGTCACCGTAGGAGAGGAAGTGACGTCACCGTATAGCATGGTGGTCTAGCTCTGCTGCTCCCATGCCCAACACCGATTTTTGGGGTAAAATCGCGAATCAACAACCGAAAAAACGGGGTTTGGATGAGCGGATTCTGCCACTAAACACCTACAGCCATGAGCAAAACAGTTTCCAGCCGGAAAAAAGATGCGAGCGGAGAAAAGTGTGGCGCCTAAGGCCGCTAAACGCCACGAGTCCCCAGGGCGTGCTTCTCTTTCGGACTCGGATTCCGCTTTGTCTATGTCAGAAGCACGAGCACCTCCCTTGAAAAAAGGTATCTCCAGCGAACTCAGAAAATTTCTATCCAACATTCAGACTGAAATTAAGCAGTCCAAAGATGAAATCTTAGAGCGGATGGATACCTTAAGCGCTGACCTCCGTGAGTTAGGCGGCAGAGTGGAAGAAGCTGAGCTGAAACTTGACGAACACGCTGAGTCCCTGAGCAAACATGCTGAACTTCTCCAGGAAATGGAACACAAGCATGCACACTTGGAATATAAGATGGATGATCTTGAGAACAGGGGCCGGAGGAATAATCTCCGCTTCCGTGGTGTGCCTGAGGGCGGTGACACAGAGAACGTGGCTGAAATAGTGCAAACGTTGTGCCTAACTCTGCTCGGCCCTGAAGCGGGTGAGATGCGATGCGAGTTGGATAGAGCCCACAGAGCGCTGGGGGCACGCAAAGAACAGCAGACCCGCGACATAATAGTGCGTTTCCACAAATACGAAATTAAGGAAAAAATTCTGGCGGCCGCTAGAACGACTGAGCGCTTGGAATATGGAGGGACCCGCATTCAGGTTTACCAGGATTTATCACAATATACATTGCAACTAAGAAGACAGATGAGACCAGTGCTGGAGGTCTTGAACAAACATAAAATACCTTACAGATGGGGATTCCCCTTCGCTCTCCTTTTTACCCTGAAGGGCAACAAACAGAAGGTACAAACTCTACAGGAGGCTTGGGAGACCCTATATGCTGCGGAACTGGTTTCTGTAAAGTCTCCACCTGGGGCAGTAGCGCCTACCACCCGAGCGAAGCTCCAACGGTGGCAAAGAATTCCAGAGTCGACAAAGCGTGGCACTCAGAAGCGCTGAGATGGACTGAGTAGGTTGGACTGACTCCATAAGACCAGGTCACCAGGGACATGGTGTAAGGAAAATACACTACTCTGGCCTGGCAGAGGTACCTATTTTGTACTGTATATTATGAATGCGGGCGAGGATTCTGCACATAGGTATAAAAATAAAAAAAAAATGTGTTAAGTTCATGGTTGGCTGTACTGGTAATGGTGGAGGGTAAAAGGAATTAGCTGATGGATGGAACGGGAGAGTTAGTTGTTTGATTCGATAAGGCAGGGTTGGGGGGATGGATGTGGGGTTGGGACTGTGTGAAGGGTGGGGAACTTCCTCAAATCCCACTTGGAGGCCATGGTCTTTCAAGTGGTGAAAAAGGACGGGATGGGGGGGAAGAGGCTAGGGGAGAGAGGGATGAAGGGGGTAGGGAAGGACGTGGCTGGCAATTAAGATCATACACTCTACGACATTTTACAGAGTGGTCTTGGAGGGATAAAGCTCCTTAAGAACGATACTCCATTTAATGAAGGGTACAGGTTTAAAAATCTTATCTTATAATGTAAAAGGCCTTAACATGCCTCAGAAACGGCAGAAGTTCTATAGAGAACTGGGACAGCTTAGACCACATGTGGCTCTTCTTCAAGAAACACACTTGAGGGGAAGGCACGAAAGACTTCTCTCCTGCTCGGACTACCCGGTGGCGCATTTTGCCTCTGCGGCAGGGCCCAGAAGGGGAGGTGTGGCAGTTTTGATACATTCCACAGTGGGGGCGCAGGTGCTTAGAATTAAGAGGGACCCGGGTGGACGCTATATTTTCTTGCATGTTAAAATTGACCAGGTGGACCTCACTATCGCCTCTATCTATGCCCCAAACGAGGGACAAGCAGGTTTTATTGAGAAAGTTAAAAATTCATTGACCTCCTTTGCACAGGGCTCCCTAATTATAGGAGGGGACTTCAATACAGTGATGAACCCAGGCATGGATCGCTCTGGAGCCTCTAGAACGGAGGGACAGAGGGATGCACAAGCGCTGAGATCTTTAACTCAATCTTTGGGCACAGTGGACCTGTGGAGGGTTCATAATCAGAGGGTGCGAGACTATACGTTCTATTCCCCAGTACACCAATCATACTCCCGCATAGATTATATCCTAGTTGATGTTGCCTTAGTGGAGAGAGGCCCGGAAGCAGGAATAGGTAGTATGACTTTGTCAGACCATGCCCCGATTTGGGTAACTTTACCCCATATTAGAACTGAGAGCAAGGACAAAAGATGGGCACTAAACGTTAATATTCTACAAGATGAGGCAGCTGTGGTGGGATATAAAAAAATGTTGAAAGAATATTTTGAGTTTAATTTGAATTCTGGACCTTCACTCAGCACAATCTGGGATACTATGAAGGCAGTCTCTTGTGGATATTTTTTGCAACTGGCCAGTAAGAAAGCAAAAGCCCGTAAGGCACAGATAGCAAGCTGTATGGAGAACATTCGCTTGTTGGAAGAGCAGCATAAGGCAACTGGGTCCTCGCAGACCCTGAAAGAACTAAGTGACCAAAGATTAATACTCGATTCTATCTACTCTGAGCAACTTAGCATGCTATATGCAAAGAGCAGGTTGGGCTCATATGAGTTCGCCAACAAAGCAGGGCGTCTTCTAGCTATAAGGATGCGTAGGCAAAAAGTAGACAAAACTATCTTAAAGATAAGGGACGGGGCTGGGAAAGATCTTGATAAATCTGAGGACATACGTAGGAGATTTGGGGAATTCTACCAGGCTTTATATGCTAGGGAACTCAATCCATCTATGGAATTAGTAGACCACTATTTGCAGGACAGCGAGCTGTCCTCCTTGAATCACCAGCAGCAGCGACTGTTAGATGAGCCAGTCACCCCTAAGGAAATTCAAGAGGCTATTAGAAGTTTACCATCGAGCAAGTCGCCTGGTCTGGATGGACTGCCTAATGAGTTCTATAAGCAATTCGCATCCGAGTTAGCCCCTCTCTTGGCTGACTTGTTTAATCAAGTGGGAAAGGGCGGAACCCTGCCCCTGTCAATGATGGAGGCTTGGATAGCAGTAATACCCAAACCTGGAAAAGACCATATGGAATGTGGATCTTATAGACCTATATCAGTGTTAAATGCTGATGTAAAAATTTTGGCTAAGGTGTTAGCTAATCGGGTGGCGCCAGTTCTACCAGTTCTCATCCATCCAGATCAGGTGGGCTTTGTCTCATACCGGAAAGCAATGGATAATATCAGAAGAGCGGTTGACCTTATGTACTTGGCAAAAAGAACCCAGAAACCATTATGTCTTCTAAGTCTGGACGCAGAAAAAGCCTTTGACCGGGTTCACTGGCCCTTTATGCATAGAGTCCTTGAGACGATGGGGTTTGGATTACAGTTTAGGAGATGGATCCAGGCTTTCTATAATACCCCAAGGGCATGTGTCCGGGTCAACGGAAGCAATTCAGACTTCTTTACTCTCTACAGAGGAACTAGGCAGGGCTGCCCTCTTTCACCTTTGCTGTTCGCTATGGTGATGGAGCCTTTTGCGGCTCGGTTGCGCCTGGACCCCAATATCTCTGGAGTTAGAGTGGCAGACAGAATCCATAAATTGGCCCTTTTTGCGGACGATGTCCTACTGTTTGTTACTTGCCCACTAACCACATTCCCACACTTAGAGCGATTGATAGACGAATACTCAGCTGTGTCTGGCTTTAAAGTCAACATGGCTAAATCCGAAGCCCTAAATGTAACCCTTCCAGAGGAGGTGGTGGATTTTTTAAAGATCTCTTCCCCTTTTCGATGGGCTCATAAGCAACTTAGATACCTGGGGGTGAATCTGACTAGGACATTCTCTGAATTGTTTAACGCAAATTATAAGGGGTTAGGCAAAATTATTAGGGCTGATTTAGAGCGCTGGGGAGACATGCAATTCTCATGGTTTGGGAGAATAGCTATTCTTAAAATGAATATTCTACCTAGGCTGCTATATCTGTTCCAGGTGCTGCCTGTGATGATGCCCAGACGATTTATAACATTCTTACAAGACACACTTGTGCGGTTCGTCTGGGCAGGAAAGCGTCCAAGATTAGCGAGATCACTGCTATATAGGGATAGGAAAAGAGGAGGGCTGGGGGTACCCAATCTCGCTTGGTACTATAGAGCGGCACAGGGGAAGGCAGCACTTGAATGGCATCAAGAATACCCAGATAGACAATGGATACAAATAGAACAACACTCATTGGGAGACACACCGTTGAGCGCATTAATGTGGCTACCTAAGACATTTAGAAGTATGGGAGAGGGAACTTGCTCTTCAGTGGAGGTAACACTTCACTATTGGGACAGAATGTTTCCCAAGAAACAATGCATCCTGACCCGGAATACACCAATAGCATATAACCCATTATTTTTACCCGGCACTATAAAGGGGACATTCACGGGAGATCCAAGATGGCGTTATAGAGAGCGGTCGCAAGCCCAGAGAGCTCCTGCACCCCAAATTAGGTTTTTGGCTGTTCGACGCGTTCCCAGGAAATGGGAAAGAGGGGAAAATCGGTGCCCCAGCTCCCTCGGGCCCGGTTGGGAACCCCATCGTACGCCAACCTACCTTGGAGGTTTATGGAATCCGGGCAATGGAGAATCTAGACGCTACTTCAGGGATAATCGCACCTCTATCTGCGAACAGCAGCATTGAGGGAGTTACTCTTAGTTCTCCCTCACAGGGCCTGACCCCGCCGCAACCCGGAAGCAGTGCTGTGGTTAGCGCACACGTGGGGACGCCCGATCTGGGTTCAGTCAGCCACGCGAGCGGAGGGGGCTCCTTCACTGAACTTTCTTTTGGAAGAACATCCGCTGGGGGCTCGAGGGTGACTTCGTCGCCTGTCCAGATCCAAGAAAGCATCTCCGGAGGTATTTGCGTCCCGGTAAGACCCATGACAGTCACACTGGACACTCTTTGGGAGGCGATACAGGGGGTGAACTCGTCCTTAAAGAAAATTTCAGACTCTCTTCAAGGAGAGACAGTTGAACTTAAAAACAATTTCTTGCAATTGTCCACTAAAGTTGACGGTCAAAAGAATGATCTAGAAAAAATTGAGAAAGAGCTGACCTCCTCTAAAGAGGTCATAACAGCTTTGATTAAAGAGAAAAATGTTTCTGCTAGGAAAATGGAATCATTGGAAAATCAACTTAAAAGAAATAATTTACGGTTTCTGAATTTTCCAATATCAGCATTTATCTCTCCTATGGAATTACTTAAAAAATATTTCTCTGAAGTTCTGGGTTTCACAAATGACAATTATCCACCAATTACAAAAAGTTACTATATAAAAAGGAAATTGAGTGCATCTGAAAAACCACCTAAAGAGTCTTTGAATCTTACTGAATTTCTAGAAACATCTGTGGAATCAGAACGTGCTACGTTGATAGTTTCCTTCACTTTTGAAATGGACAAAATGCATATATTACGTTTATATTTCCATCATATGAATGAAGTTTTTATGGGGGGGAAGATATCTATTTTTCCTGACTTGTCTAGAGAGACACAATTGAGAAGAAAGGAACTTTTGGCTTTTAAACCGAGAGTTCTTGCCCTAGGGGCGACTTTCTTCATTAAGTTTCCATGTAAATGTCTGTTGTCTTATGAATCTAACAATTTTCTTTTCACAGACCCCCAAAAGCTTCAAGAATTTGTAATTGCTAAAGAAAGTATGAGCAACCCCTCTGTAGTAGCTAACCAAATTAATGCAGCTGTCTGATTGTAACTCTAGTTATCACCTCCGCTCTAGAAACTTAGTTTATTTTTCTTTTTTTCTTAGTTTAAAGAAGTGTTTATTTCCTGATTCTTGGATCAAATATTGTGGAATAAGTATATACAGTGGTGGAAATAAGTATTTGATCCCTTGCTGATTTTGTAAGTTTGCCCACTGACAAAGACATGAGCAGCCCATAATTGAAGGGTAGGTTATTGGTAACAGTGAGAGATAGCACATCACAAATTAAATCCGGAAAATCACATTGTGGAAAGTATATGAATTTATTTGCATTCTGCAGAGGGAAATAAGTATTTAATCCCTCTGGCAAACAAGACCTAATACTTGGTGGCAAAACCCTTGTTGGCAAGCACAGCGGTCAGACGTCTTCTGTAGTTGATGATGAGGTTTGTACACATGTCAGGAGGAATTTTGGTCCACTCCTCTTTGCAGATCATCTCTAAATCATTAAGAGTTCTGGGCTGTCGCTTGGCAACTCGCAGCTTCAGCTCCCTCCATAAGTTTTCAATGGGATTAAGGTCTGGTGACTGGCTAGGCCACTCCATGACCCTAATGTGCTTCTTCCTGAGCCACTCCTTTGTTGCCTTGGCTGTATGTTTTGGGTCATTGTCGTGCTGGAAGACCCAGCCACGACCCATTTTTAAGGCCCTGGCGGAGGGAAGGAGGTTGTCACTCAGAATTGTACGGTACATGGCCCCATCCATTCTCCCATTGATGCGGTGAAGTAGTCCTGTGCCCTTAGCAGAGAAACACCCCCAAAACATAACATTTCCACCTCCATGCTTGACAGTGGGGACGGTGTTCTTTGGGTCATAGGCAGCATTTCTCTTCCTCCAAACACGGCGAGTTGAGTTCATGCCAAAGAGCTCAATTTTTGTCTCATCTGACCACAGCACCTTCTCCCAATCACTCTCGGCATCATCCAGGTGTTCACTGGCAAACTTCAGACGGGCCGTCACATGTGCCTTCCGGAGCAGGGGGACCTTGCGGGCACTGCAGGATTGCAATCCGTTATGTCGTAATGTGTTACCAATGGTTTTCGTGGTGACAGTGGTCCCAGCTGCCTTGAGATCATTGACAAGTTCCCCCCTTGTAGTTGTAGGCTGATTTCTAACCGTCCTCATGATCAAGGATACCCCATGAGGTGAGATTTTGCGTGGAGCCCCAGATCTTTGTCGATTGACAGTCATTTTGTACTTCTTCCATTTTCTTACTATGGCACCAACAGTTGTCTCCTTCTCGCCCAGCGTCTTACTGATGGTTTTGTAGCCCATTCCAGCCTTGTGCAGGTGTATGATCTTGTCCCTGACATCCTTAGACAGCTCCTTGCTCTTGGCCATTTTGTAGAGGTTAGAGTCTGACTGATTCACTGAGTCTGTGGACAGGTGTCTTTCATACAGGTGACCATTGCCGACAGCTGTCTGTCATGCAGGTAAAGAGTTGATTTGGAGCATCTACCTGGTCTGTAGGGGCCAGATCTCTTACTGGTTGGTGGGGGATCAAATACATATTTCCCTCTGCAGAATGCAAATAAATTCATATACTTTCCACAATGTGATTTTCCGGATTTAATTTGTGATGTGCTATCTCTCACTGTTACCAATAACCTACCCTTCAATTATGGGCTGCTCATGTCTTTGTCAGTGGGCAAACTTACAAAATCAGCAAGGGATCAAATACTTATTTCCACCACTGTATAAGTAATCCAAATTATTATATTTCTGTGAATGTATAATTTTCAGAGATTTCTGATTTTATGTTTCATTTTCTGAATGGCATAATAATAATTATAATAAAGAGATTAAAATAAAGGGGACATTCACAAAATGGCACAGAGCCGGGGTGCGGACCTGGGGACAGATGTTTGAAAATGACTCGGTGTTGTCTTTTGAGGCTTTAAGGGACAAATACCCTGAGGTAGAGGGAGATGAATTCGCTTATTGCCAAGTTGCCCACTTCTTACAAACTAAAGCGGTGCGAGAGGTGATGTCGCGAAAGAAACTTGGTCTGGAAGAGATATGTGAGAAACTTGCGTCCTCCCGTGGTCTGATTGGTTACTTGTATCAAAACATAAGTTATCATTCATCTTATAAGGGAATGCACAGAGGAGGTTGGGAGAGGGAACTAGCCATACATCTGGAGGAGTCTGAGTGGGAGAGAATTGAGAGAAAAGTAGTGAGATTATCGACTCATGTCCCTATGCAGGAGAATGCAGTGAAGGTTCTGTATAGATGGTACCTCACACCGGCCCGGTTGCAGAGGATCTTTCCAGACGCGTCGGATGGGTGCTGGCGACGCTGCGGTCAAAAGGGTACAATGGGTCACGTGTGGTGGAATTGTAAAAAAATAAAAGCCTATTGGAGGGCGGTTCACTTTCGGCTGCAGAAATGGCTGGGGTGTAGGGTGCCATTGAGTCCCTTGGTGTTCCTGTTTTCGGCAAGAATTGCTGGTCTCTCGTCTGCCCAGCAGTCTTTGGTTGACCAGGTGGCGGGCACTGCCAGGGTGGTTGTGGCATCCCACTGGCGGAGAGAGGGGGTGCCCCCAATAACAAAATGGCTATATAAACTGAGGTATGTGAGAGAGATGGAGAAATTGATTGCCGAGCGCAAGCACCAGTTGGGTACTTGGCAATCGGTATGGCAATATATTCCTCCTGACGCTCTGTAACTAAAGGTCTATACGCTTAGAGAGTGTTCTACATGGCCATAGCTAGCCGTGTCTTTTGGGAGAAAGTGGGTGGGGGGAGGGGGAGGGACTGGATGGGGCATTCTTATACTATGTTAAAAATATGAAAAATACTCTAAAAAAAATTACTGAAGTTTGGTAATGTACTTATAGGCCAGTGGATACTGTTACTCGTTACAATATAGGCAGCACTAGTAGACTTCTTGTATATGTAAAGCAGAAGTGCTGGCCTGTTGCTTGTATTATGTAAACTCTGTTCAAGTTCACTGACAATAAAGACTTCTTGCAAATAAAAAAAAAAAAGAAGCCACAGCGGACTTACTCATGACTTCCACGGCTTTGCCAGTACCAGGCACTCACTTTCAATTGCAGAAACGGCCAAAAATAGCTATTATCGGTGGGAAGATACGGGAGCTAAGAACTCAAGCCGCCATCAAGCACTGTGACGGCACTTCCTCCCCCCTGCTTTGTACTGATTTTTAAACGGAACAAAGCCTGTACAATTCTTGCACCTGTGTTTTGGTATAAGATTGTGCTCTGTAAAGACATATAGTAGAAATCTCTAGTTTTTCTATTAGCTGAACTTGCAAACAAAGGGGGTCTTTTACTAAAGCTTAGCTCGAGTTATCTGTGGTAGGGCCCATAGGAATAAAATAGCCCCTGCTGCAGATTAGCTCATCTGCATATCCTCACAGCCTTCTCCGGGGTGATTCCCAGGTCCACTCTAATCCACTCAGGGCCTCTGCTCAAGGTGCCGCACGCCTGACGGCACACAAGGTATTTTCTCTATACATTTATATTTTCTCCCAGTTACTACTTATGGCTCCAGTACACTTTGGTACTGTCCCTTCCTAATCTGTTTCTCCATCTGAAACCACTGTACACTGCAGGAACACACTGCCCACCCTCTGCTTTCCTCATCTCACCATCTCTTTTGTCCTCTTCCTTCTCAGCTCTCAACTTTCAACATTTCCTTCTTTCCATTCAACCATCTCCTTTCTATCTGAGTGCATCTTGCCTTTGTTGCTGTTGTCATACCTCTCCTACTCTTATCCATACTCTCTTGCTCCTTCTCCTGCTCTTCACTGGGGACATCAATCCCAATCCTGGTCCTCCAAATCAGCTCTCATCCTATTTGTGCAGGTCACACAGTGATGTCTCCAATCTAATTTCTGTTCCTCTTCTCCCCCCTTCTTCCCTGCCTTTCCCGTGTGCTCTGTGGAATGCCCGCTCTGTCTGTAACAAACTTTCCTACATCCACGACCTCTTTATCTCTTGTACTCTCCATCTGCTTGCCCTAACTGAAACTTGGCTTTGCCCTGAAGACTCTGCTTCAGTCGCGGCCCTATGCCATGGAGGTTATCTTTTCTCCCATACTCCTTGCCCGGTTGGCTGCGGAGGTGGTGTTGGGCTACTACTTTCACCCTCTTGTAGATTTCAACCTGTTCTTCCACCTCAGTCTCACTTCTTTTCTTCCTTCGAAGTCCATCCGTCTATTCACTCCTCTGCCTCTCCAAGTAGCAGTCATTTATTGACCCCCTGATAAGTCCCTTTCTTCCTTTCTCACTAGCTTTGATGACTGGCTTTCCTTCTTTCTTGAACCTTCATCTCCTTCACTCATTCTTGGGGATTTTAACATTCATGCTAATGATCCCTCTGACTCTTATGCTTCTAAGTTTCTCGCTTTAACATCCTCTTTCAATCTTCAACTGTGCTCCACTACCCCCACTCACCAGAATGGCCACTGTCTTGATATGATCCTCTTCTCAAACTGCTCACTCTCCAGATTCTGTGCCTCAGCTCTTCCCCTCTCTGACTATCATCTGATAACTTTCACACTTAAACATCCCCAACAGTCCCGTTCAATCTCCACCAATACATTTAGGAATCTTCAGGCTATTGACCCTTCTATTCTGTCCTCCAGTGTTTCAGATCTGTTTTCTACCACTTTGTTATCCAAGCCTGTCAATGAGGCTGTCTCTTCCTATAATACTATTCTCTCCTCTGCTCTGGATACTCTTGCTCCTCTCATTCCCCATTCTGTAAGGTGTACCAAACCCCAGCCTTGGCTGACCTCTAGAATCCACTACCTACATTCCTGTGCCCGCTCTGCTGAACGCCCTTGGCGGCAATCCCATGCCCATGCTGACTTCATACATTTCAAATTCTTGCTGACCTCCTTCCAGTCTTCTCTTTTACTTGCCAGACAGGACTATTACATCCAGTTGACAAATTCTCTTGGCTCAAACCCTCGACATCTCTTTGCCACACTGAACTCTCTCCTCAAAGTGCCTTCACCGCCAACTCCCCCTTCACTTTCTCCCCAGACTCTGGCTGAGTATTTTCATGATAAGGTTCACAAGATTAAACTTGAATCCTCAACCAAGTCACCTCCACCTCTCCTTCCCTTAGTCCATTCTCTCAACCCTCCAACCCCTGCCTCCTTTTCTGAAATCACTGAAGAGGAAATTGCACATCTGGACTGGTATTGGGAGTTTTTAATTTAATGCTTGACCCTTCGTCGGTTAAGTTTGTATAACAGGATCATATTCTGTTTGATGTTTTAACAGCATGTTTACTGAAGCAATACCTACTATTAGTATCTGTGATATTTACTGGTAACCAATAATATGGGTAGACCATTTTTTGCTCTCCTTCAAATTGAGATGGGATACGAAAATGGAAAACCTCAAACCAACGACATTTGCAACGAGGGGCAGAATCGACATAGACCTATTCTGTGATCTGTTCAAGCACTCCCAACTACTTGAACACTGGGAAAACTTTGGATCTGACTGGAGGGATCACAGTGAGAAAATTCTAAATGGCATAGCCCCTTTAACCTGGAAGACTAAAACTGTAAGACAAAACAGCTGTCTTGATGCCAAACTACTCTCACCGAAAAAGAAATGCAGACAACTAGAGTTAAAATGGAGAAAGAAGACCAACATAGGGACAAGACAAGAGTGGAGACAGGCTATTAACGATTATAAAAAAAACATGATAGAAGCTTGGTACTCAAAACAAATAGTAACAGATGTTTTCAATTCAAAATCACTTTTTCACCTAGTCACCAAACTGATAGACACCTCAGCTTGATCCCAACAACATAATGATAAATCCCCATCAGCACTAGAATCAGCAAGTTTCTTCCAAAACAAGATTGTTAAATTTAGATCTACTTTTACAACTTCAACGGACGTATGCTTCATAGCGAATGACACCAATTCAGCAGCAATAGTGGGAGTCAGGATCTGGTCTGACTTCAACCCTCCAAACTGGAAGGGCTTCTTTGCACTATATCAAAGATACTCCAAATCCTATTGCACACTGGACCCCTGCCCGCCGCACTTAATGAGATCTCCTCTACTGAATTCTTGTTCAATTTATTCCTGTGGATTCAATATCTACTCTCAATTGGCCAATTCACACCTTCAGTGGATGAAATCTTCATTAATCCCTTAATCAAGGACACCAAGGAATCCAGTGAACTAGCAGCCAAACATTCCACAACACGGAAAGAGTTCTCATATCCAGAGTAAATAAAGCCAGAGCCGTCCTGAGCAATAAAGGCAGAGCATTACTACTGCAATTTGATCTATCATCAGCCTTTGAACTGGTAGACCATAATATCTTACTATTGGTGCTAAATAATATTGGAATTGGAGATAAGGTCCTGTTCTGGTTTAAAGGCTTCCTGACAACTAGATCATACAGAGTAAAATAAAATGAAGTCCTCTCAAAAAGCTGGAGCAATCCTTGCAGAATCCCTCACACTATTTAACATTTTCTTACGCACATTAGGCCAAATGCTCTCTTCAAAGGGCTTCTTGGTTTACAGCTACGTGGATGACATCTCAGTGGTCATCCCCGTACTTTCCACTATATTCCAGGCAACGGAAGTGATTGCAGACTGCCTTCAGCTTCTTAGTACATGGATGGGCAGTTATAAACTGAAACTAAACCCAGAAAAAAAATGCCTACTATAGGACTACAAGCCAGACCCACAGGAAAAGCAGTTTTCAATAAAAAAATATTCACTCTTCTTATTACAACCAACAACTAAGCTGTTAGAAGTGTATTTAGACCAATTGCTGTCATTCAACCTACACATCTTGAATATGATGAAAAGCTCATTTTCAATGCTGAGGAAACTAAGACAAATAAGGAAGTACTTTGAGACAGTACAATTCAGAATGTTGGTTCAATCTTTGATTTTTTCAAAACTGGCCTATTGCAACCTTATGCTGTTAGGAGCTCAAAAAACCCAACTCTGCAAACTACAATCCATTCAAAATGCACCAATCCATTTAATTTACTCATTGAAAAAAACATAACCACATTTCCCATCTTTACCTGTAGATGCAAGGATTCAATGCACCCTAGTCAAAATCCTCACAGGAGACTGTCCAGGCTACATGCCTTCACATGTAGAATTTATCGCCAATAGGAGGTTAAGAAGGCCTAATAACTGCTCACCTTTTTCTCTACCATCCCCTAAAGGTATAAAACGAATCTGTATCTGTGATCAACTATTAGCATACCAATCACCTAAAGTCTGGAAGGACTTGAACTTAAGCCTAGACTATTTAAATGACTATAAGCAATTCAGAAAACATGTGAAAACATTTCTTTAAAAAAATTCCTTTGTTAATTCCTCTTCAATGGTAATCTGTAATATTTGCTGTAAATCTTCAGGTATTGTCTCGGTCCCATCTTTGTATTCAAGACCCAAAATGTAAGCCACTTAGAACTTAAGGTAAAAGTGTTCTAGAAATTCTGAATAAAGTAAATGTGTGTGCCTACTTTCCTTGGGATAATTTTCCAAAGCTACATTTCACCAACTTTTCCATCTTGTGGTCCTGAAGATCCCTGAGAGCTGTCCCTCTATCTGCGGTAGTTGTTGTCTTTAGTAGTGCTATAAGCTGGTTCTGTGGAACACTAAAAAAGTTAGGCACTCTAATCACACTGAGCACTGCAAAATAAAATAATAAAAAATTGTATTTAACATTGGATAGACTGGTATACAATACATAAGAATTATTGAGCTAATATACCAGAGAATATTTCAGTTTGAACCCAGAAGTAATTAGTGATAATCAAGTTTTGAGGGACGGCATGGCCACCGGGTGGGAGTCAAAAACTGGATTGACTCAGGAACAGATCCATGAGTTGATGTCGAGCAACAGATTGTTTGCCACACCGGAAGACAGTGTAATAATAGATTAGACTCAGACACAAAAGCTGAACCAGGTTCTTATTAGAAATGAATATCATGCGATGACACTAGTGGAATATTGTCACGCATTACGGAAACTGAGGGTGTTAAGGCTTTATAAAGAACCCAGGTTCCTAGATGATGATGTATATGTCACGAAATGGAATGAAATATTATCACATTACTCCCTGGACTTAATATTGTTGACAGTGGATGAATTAAACAGGTTAATCCAAGAACAACATTAGGAACTAACAGCGGCGATTGACAATTTAAAAATCAAACTGTCATCACAGGTTTTTGAACAACAGCGACAACAACATGAAACCAGCATGACTAAATATAAACAAGAGATCAGAACCCAAAAGATCACGAAATGCAAACAGGATGAAATGGATTACATGAAGGGATACATGTATCCTTGGATGGATAAAGGGAGAAAAACCAAACGGAGCAGGAGAACTATCAAGAAAGTGGCATTTAACACATCAAGTGAATCCTCCAGCGAGGGAAGTGAACCAGAACACTCAAATGCTGGCACAACTCAACAAGATATCACGTCCTATCAAGCTTTTTACCAATGGACCCATCAACCATGCAGTCGATACCGGATCGAGCACCAACCAAGCAGCCCAGGACCAGGCATCAGAAAATGAGCAAAGAGTAGTATTCAATATATCCTCGAAGAGATTGTCTCCAGCACAACATCAAGTACTGACCCTAGGCATGTCGTATGTACCAAATGAAAAAACATCTACACAGATTCTTCAGAGCATTAAAATTACGAGTGTTTTCTGATAATTCAGAGAGAGCACGTGTACAAACAGAGGAGGGAGAGACATCATTCATATCTAAATATCATTTACCATCTGTATGGGTCCCTCCGGGACTCCCTGATTCAGCGGTTGAAGCATTTCAGCAATTAGTACTTAGAGAATTGAATGAGATGGAATGAGCTATTCAACATCCAGTCAATTATATAACTAAGGCACAATGGCAAGGGCTTCAGCAGCAACGACGGGATACGTCTATAATAATTTTAAGAGCAGACAAAGGAGGGGGGGGGGGGTAGTGCGGGATCGATCAGCATATACAAATGAAGCTTCACGTCAATTATCAGAAGCAAAATACTATAGCCAACTTCCTTTGGATCCAACAAATCAATACCAGATGGAAATTCGCAGCTTATTGTTAACTACTACTACTATTTAGCATTTCTATAGCGCTACAAGGCGTACGCAGCGCTGCACAAACATAGAAGAAAGACAGTCCCTGCTCAAAGAGCTTACAATCTAATAGACAAAAAAAAAATAAAGTAATCAAATCAATTAATGTGAACGGGAAGGAAGAGAGGAAGGTAGGTGGAGGCGAGTGGTTACAAGTGGTTACGAGTCAAAAGCAATGTTAAAGAGGTGGGCTTTCAGTCTAGATTTAAAGGTGGCCAAGGATGGGGCAAGACGTAGGGGCTCAGGAAGTTTATTCCAGGCGTAGGGTGCAGCGAGACAGAAGACGCGAAGTCTGGAGTTGGCAGTAGTGGAGAAGGGAACAGATAAGAAGGATTTATCCATGGAGCGGAGTGCACGGGAAGGGGTGTAGGGAAGGACGAGTGTGGAGAGATACTGGGGAGCAGCAGAGTGAGTACATTTATAGGTTAGTAGAAGAAGTTTGAACAGGATGCGAAAACGGATAGGGAGCCAGTGAAGGGTCTTGAGGAGAGGGGTAGTATGAGTAAAGCGACCCTGGCAGAAGACGAGACGGGCAGCAGAGTTTTGAACCGACTGGAGAGGGGAGAGGTGACTAAGTGGGAGGCCAGCAAGAAGCAGATTGCAGTAGTCTAAACGAGAGGTGACAAGGGTGTGGATGAGGGTTTTGGTAGAGTGCTCGGAAAGAAAGGGGCGGATTTTACGGATGTTGTAAAGAAAGAAACGACAGGTCTTGGCAATCTGCTGGGTATGAGCAGAGAAGGAGAGAGAAGAGTCAAAGATGACCCCAAGGTTTCGAGCTGAGGAGACAGGGAGAATGAGAGAGCCATCAACAGAAATAGAAAACGGGGGGAGCGGGGAGGTGGGTTTGGGGGGGAAAATGAGAAGCTCGGTTTTGGTCATATTTAATTTCAGGTGGCGTTGAGACATCCAGACAGCAATGTCAGCAAGCACGCTGAAACTTTGGTTTGGATGCAAGGTGAGATATCAGGGGTAGAAAGATAGATTTGGGAGTCATCAGCATAGAGATGGTAGGAAAAGCCATTGGATGAGATTAATGAACCAAGGGAAAAAGTGTAGATAGAAAAGAGGAGGGGACCAAGAACAGAACCCTGAGGTTACGCCGACAGGCAAAGGGATAGAAGTAGAAGAGGATCCACCAGAGTGAACACTAAAGGTGCGGAGGGAGAGGTAGGAAGAGAACCAGGAAAGGACAGAGCCCTGGAATCCAAGTGAGGACAGGGTATCGAGAAGTATGCTGTGTTCGACAGTGTCAAAAGCAGCGGAAAGATCAAGAATTTAAATATTTGTATAGGTCATTTCCAGTGGTACCACAAATCTATTTTGTGCCGAAAATCCACAAATCTTTGACAAATCCACCTGAAAAACCGATAGTCTCAGGTAAAAACTCACTAATGGAACCTCTCTCACAATATCTAGATCATCACCTCCACCCAAGGTTACTCACTATACCATCGTACCTACGGGATTCCACCAACCTATTTCAATTGTTGGAAACTGTAGAGGATACATACACACAGGATGCCATACTTGTGGCTCTAGATATACAAGCCTTGTATACCAATATCCCACAGAGTGGAGCACTTGCGCTCATAGAAACGACTGTACATGAACTGGAAGTTTCCATGGACAAGAAACATTTTCTTAATCAGCTAGCACAGAACTTAATTATTTTTGCTTTGATCAAACGTATTATTTGTAAACATGCGGTGTGGCTATGGGTGCGACGGTAGCTCCCACAGTAGCCTGCCTATATATGGCAGCATTTGAGAAAGAACATATATATTCGTCAGCTTACTATTCCAACATAATTATATGGTAACGGTTTATTGATGATATCATTCTATTGTGGAAAGGTACCAAAAATCATTTGGAGCAGTTTTTGTCATATTTAAACACTTGTGATCCACATATAAAATTCACATCACACATAGGAGATCAAGAGATTGATTTCCTGGACATCTCTATTTAGAAAACTGACTGACAGAAACTCATTGCTTCACTACACCAGCTGCCATCCCGCAAGATTGAGAAATGGGATCCCAATAGGACAGACATATTTGCTCAACAAGCGGTCAAAATGGCTACTAAGTTCAAACAAAGAGGATACCCCAACAGGGTGATTAAGCATGCCCACAAATGGGCAAAAAAACGCCAACAAGCATTGGGTGTTACACCCCACCAGCATTAATAGTGAAACATTAGAGAGGATACAATGCATCATTCCATATTCGAAGCATGTGAATAAAGTCTCTCATATCATTCATAAATATTGGCCCGTTTTAAGGCTGCTTGATCAAGTTTCACAAAAACCCTCAGTGACATATACATGAGGCAAAAGCATGGAAGAATATCTCTCCATCTTTCAGCAACCACATATAGAACCCCAGGAACAACAGAGGCACTACAGATGCAATGCTTGTATATATTGCCCCCATGCAATGGAGACTCAATTTGTCATCAGTCCTAAAGCAGGCAGGAGATTCAATTTATATAAGTACATAGACTGCAACACCTCAGAAGATGTTTATGCAATACATTGTCCGTGCCGCAAGTGGTATATAGGACACACAAAACGCAAAATAAAACAAATTGCGGAACATTTAAGCAATTTACGAATCCAAAAGCATGATGTCCCACTAGTGGACCATTGGATCCAACATAAACACCAGAATCAGGGTTTAAAATATGTGGTACTTATTCATATACATCTACCAAGAGGAGACGATATATCTAAAATTCTGTCACAAAGGAAACAACGGTTCATTTATGAGTGGGAGACCAACCTAATGGGCTCAATAAAGAAATGGAGTGGCTGACTTGATCAAATCAAAACAAAGGGGCTGAACCAGTGAGAGTGGGACAGACAACTATAATAGTCCTTTAAATACAACAGCTTAGAGCATGCACCGGCGTCTCGGGAGCTGGGAGTAGTTCGATCTTCAGACTCCTGCAGGCAGACCGAGAGTAAGCAGTCTAGTACAGATATAAGGTAAAATAGAACAAACAGTAAGGTGAGATTACATTATCATAGTGAGTAAATAGCCACTTCTTTAGAGGTTGATAATCATTATATGTATTTATAGAATATGTTCTCCTGAAGACGCCAGCTAGGTGAAATGTGGCACCACGTAGAGAACAGAGAACGAGAACACAAAACAGCTTGACAGCAAGACTCTATCAGCGAAAAATTTTAAAGCACGGACACATGCACAGCACCGGCAGCACTAACACAGAGAGAGAAAGTAACCAGGACCTGCGATAAGATAAGCAAAACTAAATTGTTTAGTAGAGATCTAAGCATATAAAAATCAGTATAGTGGAAGGGAGGCAGGATCCAGTACAATGATGTACCAATATTAGTAGTGCTATAAGCTGGTTCTGTGGAACACTAAAAAAATTAGGCACTCTAATCACACTGAGCACTGCAAATAAAATAATAAAAAATTGTATTTAACATTGGATGGACTGGTATACAATATATAAGAATTAAATTTTAGCTGCCAGACCCTTGACCATTCTTCTAACGTTTGGAGATCCCGTCTCATTGTTTCTACTCCCTCCAGGGTATCCAAGACCTCTTTATCTCTTGTGCTGTCCATCTGCTTGTCCTAACTGAAACTTGACTTTGCCCTGAAGACTCTGCTTAAGGCGCGGCCCTGTGTCATGGAGGTTGCCTTTTCTCCTATACTCCTTCCCCGGAGGAGACAGGGAGGATGTGAGAGCATGATTCAAGACAAGGTGGTGTTCTGAAAGCCATTGAACCACAGTCCTCAGACAGCTTTGAAGAGGCAGTAAATTTGTGCGGTATAGATCTGCCTTATAAAGTAATAAAATGTCTGCGTAAATATGAAAAATCTTGAATCAGAGTAGCAATGGGACAATAAAATGTTTAAAAGGAGAGGGGTAGGATAGAGCCCTATGGAACCCCACACAATAGAGACTTTTCAGAGGAAGTACAGTGATTAAAAGTAACACGAAAAGAACTGTCAGAAAATATGTAAACCAACAGAGGACAGTATGAGATTGGAGTTGAGATAGCAGTAATGTGTGGTCTACCAGGTCGAATGCCACAGAAAGATCAAGTGAAATTGCCAAGGTAACAATGCCTGTCGAGATGGGACCGAACCTCACTGAGAACTGAGGCTAAAATGGTTTCAGTGCCACACAGAGCTCAGAAACCAAGGGATGAATTCTTCAAGACTGGCCGGGTGGATGCAACTTTCCACTTAGGCAGAACTTGACCCACAGTTAGACTAGAATTTACTAAAGCTAGCAAATAAGGAGTAAGATGTAAATTAGATAGTTTGATCCAGGATGACGGCAGTGGGTCTAAAGAACAAAAAGTAGCTCTCATGAAAGTCATATTTTACCCAGAAGAGACCAATGTCTGCAACTGAAAGTCAAATCAGGATGATGAGAGAACAGAGTCAGGCAAAGGAGATAACATCTGAAACTAAGGAATCAAGAAGAGGGAGATAATGGTGGAGACAACGGAGGTGTCATAGCCAAAAAAGGACGTTGTAACTTCTGTATTTTGTTTATGAAGAAATCAGCTAATAAATTCGGAGAAGGTGTAGAAATCATTCTCTGGTTTTGCAAACACATTCCATAGGTCTTAAGCTTAAGCCCACCCACCCTGCCCCACAACCCACCCACCCCAAGACTGACACTTCCTATATAGCTTTACCAAATATATTATGTATCATAAATTAATCCCACCCAAATTACAACCCCATCATAGTACACCTGTTCATACCCATTTCAACAAATCAGGATGACTTTTATTCTCTGTAATAATTGTGGTGCTTTAATTTCAAGGCCAAGCATCTGGAGACTTAAAGCTTGTCCTATCTGTCTTCAGCTCAATAGTTTAAAACAGGAGCTCAGCAAAGTAAAGTAGGAATTGAATGCACTTAAAGCAACTTCTAGGACTGCACAAAATCATACTGCACACAATCATACCAAATTCTCACCACTGCCTCAAAGGATAATACCACCTAAGAATAGATGGTTCACAGTAGGCTCAGGCAGGCTTCGTTATGTGACACAGAAGCATCCGCCCTCACAAGTTTTGCCCCTACAGAATTCTTTTGCTCCACTACAGCACTGTGATGTTCCTGAAAATAAAACTGAGGCAGAAGAAAAAGAAAAAGCAAGGAAGGTGGAACAAAAAGATATGAAGGTACCCAAAGAGAAAAGACATCCCCAAATCACTAAAACTGAAACACATACTAGGAAATGTAGATGGAAAGCGATGACCACAAATGCTCGCAGTCTAAGCAATAAAGTTCATGACCTTCAAGCCCTAATGTTGGAGGCAGACTTGGACATAGTTGCAATCACAGAGACATGGCTCAATGGTTCCCATGAATGGGATGCAAACATACCAGGCTATAATCTTTTTAGGAAGGATAGAGAGGGGCGTAAAGGTGGAGGAGTAGCTCTGTATGTGAGAAATGATATCACAGCGACTGAAATGACAGGGAGCTGGGGAAAGGAAGAAGCGATATGGATCACCTTAAAAAGAGAGGATAGAACCTCTGTCCACGTGGATGTTGTCTACAGACCCCCGACACAATTGGAGGAACTAGATAAAGATCTGATCGCTGATATTCAAAAGTTGGGGAAGAAAAGAGAGGTGCTGTTGTTGGGAGATTTCAATCTGCCGGATGTAGATTGGAAGGTTCCGTCTGCGGAATCGGAAAGAAGTAGAGAGATCGTGGATGCTTTTCAAAGTGCTTTGCTCAGACAAATGGTGACGGAACCCATGAGGGAGGGAGCAACGCTAGATCTGGTGCTCACAAATGGGGATAATGTGTCAAATGTCCGAGTGGGTGCCCACCTGGGCAGCAGTGACCATCAAACGGTTTGGTTTGATATGACGGCTGAAGAGGAGGGTGGCCACTCAAAACTCAAAGTCCTGGATTTCAAGCGTGCTGACTTTAGTAAAATGGGGGAATACCTGAGGAAGGAGCTGATGGGATGGGAGGAAATACAAGAAGTGGAAGGACAGTGGTCCAGGCTGAAAGAAGCTATAAATAGGGCCATGAACCTTTATGTAAGGAAAGTAAATAAAAGCAAGAGAAAAAGGAAACCGATATGGTTCTCCAAGCAAGTGGCTGAGAAAATAAAGGCTAAAGAGTTGGTGTTCCAGAAATACAAAAAAACTCAAGAAAAGGAACACGAGGAGAAATACCGGATGAAACTGAAAGAAGCCAAGAGAGAGATACGTCTGGCGAAAGCGCAAACGGAAGAACAAATGGCTAGAAATGTAAGGAGGGGTGGCAAAATTTTCTTCAGATATTTTAGTGAAAGGAGAATGACTAAAAAGGGAATTGTGAGACTAAAAGATACTGCGAACTGCTATGTGGATAATGATGAAGAAAAAGCAAATTTGCTAAATAGATACTTCTGTTCTGTTTTCACAGAAAAAAATCCTGGAGAAGGACCGCGATGGACTGGAAAAAGTACAAATGAGATTGAAGTGGATAGAGCACCGTTCATGGAAGAGAGTGTGTATGAACAACTTGAAAAGCTAAAGTGGACAAAGCCATGGGACCGGATGGGATCCACCCTAGGATATTGAGGGAGCTCAGAGGGGTTCTGGCGGGTCCTCTTAAAGATTTGTTTAATATATCCTTGCAGACTGGAGAGGTTCCAAGGGATTGGAGAACGGCGGATGTGGTCCCTCTTCACAAAAGTGGTGATAGGGAAGAAGCTGGAAACTACAGGCCGGTAAGCCTCACTTCGGTTATTGGAAAAGTAATGGAAGTGATGCTGAAGGAAAGGATAGTGAATTTCCTGGAAGCCAATAAGTTGCAAGATCCGAGACAACATGGTTTTACCAAAGGGAAATCGTGCCAAACGAATCTCATTGAGTTCTTTGATTGGGTGACAGGAGAATTGAATCAGGGACAAGCTATGGACGTAATCTACTTAGATTTCAGCAAAGCTTTTGACACGGTTCCCCACAGGAGGCTCTTAAATAAACTAGATGGGCTGAAGATAGGACCCGAAGTGGTGAACTGGATTAGGAACTGGTTGACGGACAGACGCCAGAGGGTGGTGGTGAATGGAATTCACTCGGAGGAGGGAAAGGTGAGTAGTGGAGTGCCTCAAGGATCGGTGCTGGGGCCGATTCTGTTCAATATATTTGTGAGTGACATTGCCGAAGGGTTAGAAGGTAAAGTTTGCCTATTTGCGGATGATACTAAGATCTGTAACAGAGTGGACACCCCGGAGGGAGTGGAAAACATGAAAAAGGACCTACAGAAGCTAGAAGAATGGTCTAAGGTTTGGCAATTAAAATTCAATGCAAAGAAATGCAAAGTGATGCACTTAAGGAGTAGAAATCCACGGGAGACGTATGTGTTAGGCGGGGAGAGTCTGATAGGTACGAATGGGGAGAGGGAACTTGGGGTGATAGTATCTGAGAATTTGAAGGCGACGAAACAGTGTGACAAGGCGGTGGCCGTAGCTAGAAGGTTGTTAGGCTGTATAGAGAGAGGTGTGACCAGCAGAAGAAAGGGGGTGTTGATGCCCCTGTATAAGTTGTTGGTGAGGCCCCACCTGGACTATTGTGTTCAGTTTTGGAGGCCGTATCTTGTTAAGGATGTAAAAAAGAAGCAGTGCAAAGAAAAGCTACGAGAATGGTATGGGATTTGCGTTACAAGACGTATGAGGAGAGACTTGCGGACCTGAACATGTATACTCTGGAGGAAAGGAGAAACAGGGGTGATATGATACAGACGTTCAAATATTTGAAAGGTATTAATCTGCAAATAAACCTTTTCCGGAGATGCGAAGGCGGTAGAACGAGAGGACATGAAATGAGATTGAAGGGGGGCAGACTCAAGAAAAATGACAGGAAGTATTTTTTCACGGAGAGAGTAGTGGATGCTTGGAATGCCCTCCTGCGGGAGGTGATGGAAACGAAAACAGTAACAGAATTCAAACATGCGTGGGATAAATGTAAAGGAATCCTGTTCAGAAGGAATGGATCCTAAGGAGCTTAGCTGAGATTGGGTGGCAGAGCCGGTGGCGGGAGGCAGGGATGGTGCTGGGCAGACTTACACGGTCTGTGCCAGAGCCGGTGGTGGGAGGCGGGACTGGTGGTTGGGAAGCGGGGATAGTGCTGGGCAGACTTATACGGTCTGTGCCCTGAAAAGGACAGGTACAAATCAAGGTAAGGTATACACAAAAAGTAGCACATGTGAGTTTATCTTGTTGGGCAGACTGGATGGACCATGCAGGTCTTTTTCTGCCGTCATCTACTATGTTACTATGTTAATATCATGATGAACCAGAGAACCAAAAATAGAATGGAGTTCCCTAGCAGCATTTGAAGATTTAATAATTCTAGCTGAATAATATGCTTGCGTTGCTCTTTTAAAATGGTAATTTAGAGGTCACGTGATGCTAGGCAGAGGGTAGGATGCCGCAGGGCAGAGCTCCGAGGCCCCTAAGATAAAATCTATCCCTGGACAGCATGAGAGGCGATTTGGAAACCCACGAATAGAATAAATAAGTTGGGCACGTTGAAAAGTCCTAAAAGAACTAATTTGGTGCACCTATGATGACCTCCAAAGCACAGAGAAAAGACGGAGTATGAGGGTGAGCTGGGGAAGGTAAGATGGTGGACCCTGGCCCCTCGGGAGAAACCGTAAGCTCCGCTTGGGCGGCTGAAATTGCAGCGGAGGTCTCGCAGCTGCTGGAGACCTCTGTGGACTTAAAACTGCAAAAGATTGCTGAAAAGTTGGACACGGTAGATGGTAAAATAGAGAGGCTACGCATGGATATGGCAGGATACCAGCAAAGACTGTCTGATATAGAAGACCGTTGCACGCAGCAGGCCAGCCAGCATGAGGAATGGCGAAAAAAGTTTGAGCAAGTAGAGCAGAAGCTAGAAGATCTTGAGAACCAGGAGAGATGGAATAACCTCCGGTTGGTCGGATTTCCTGAGTCCCTACGAGAGGTTGATTTAAGGGAGTTCCCAGAATCCTGGCTGCCCAAAGCACTGAATTTGCAGGCTCTGGAAAAGACCTTAAAAATAGAGCGAGCACATAGTTTGAGCCAGCTAAGGCAAGCAGCAGGACATCCCAGGGTTGTAATATGTAAAATCCTTAATTACTCCCATAAGCAAGAGATTCTGAGAGCCTGGAGGCATATGAACAGCACACCATTTTATGCTTTCAAGAATTCTCTGGGCGGTGTCACTACAACGGAAGCAATATGGAGAAGCATGCTCAGAGCTGTTTAAGAAGAAAGTTAGATTTGCCTTACTGTATCCAGCGCGGCTGCGAGTGCAGCAGGATGGCAAGCTTCGATTTTTCATCTCACCGACGGAAGCCCTAAAATTTGCCAAGCAGCTAGATGGCGGCGCGGAAGTCGCAGCGAGAGAGCAGGAGTGCTGATCGTGGTGAGAGCCAGCAGAAAGAAAGCTACCTAGAAGGAACTGAGAGGGAAGCTCAGAGTCTGCAAGAAATCATTCTACGGACACTAAAAGAGAGTGCATTTGTCTTCCTCCCTGTTTTAAAGTGAGAGATATGGGGGTTATTGATTGTTTTTGAGGGGGTGGGGGGGGGACTTGTTTTGTTAAATGTTAGGAATATAAGTGCAAACATGTGGGGATAAAATTATATAAGTATAGGAACGGAACGGTCGTTTTAAAAGCATGGAAGTTTAACTGTGGTATTTGGGGGATGGGATTTGCTAACGTTTCAAGATTATAGTTGTGCTGTAAGGGAGGGGGCGGGGCGGGGCGGAGACGTGACGAGTTCTCTAGACAGGACGCAGATCTGTTTCTTGGGGGAGTAAGAGGGGGAGGGAGAGGAGGGATTGGGCAAGGGGAGGAAGGGGGAGGGAGATGACAGGGGGGGGAGGAAGAGGGGTTTTGTTAGTTGTGGTTTTTATTGGATTTTGCTCTTCTCTCTTTCGTTAGGGATCGTTGTCCGGCAGCAGTGGTGGAGATGGGGGAGGGCACCCAAGGGCTGGGGGGGGGGGTGTTCCCAAGGCTGTAAAAGTAGAGGCTGGCTATACAATAAGATAAGAGAGGGGAACTGGGTCATTTTAAGTTTGTTTCCTGGAATGTGTGTGTGTGTGTGGGGGGGGGGGGGTTTTGTCACCCATAAAGCGGAAAAAACTTTTACAAGTTTTGAACCGCCATGCAGCGGATATAGTATTTTTGCAGGAGATGCATCTGTCAGCTGCAGTGCATGCCAAATTCCGACAAGGATGGGTGGGAGGAGCGAAAGGCTCCCCGGCTTGCAATAAAAAGGCAGGGGTATTAATACTTTTCCGTAAGGGGCTGCATCTTTCCATTAAAGGGGTAAAGAGGAGTGCAGAAGGCAGATATGTATTAGTGGAGGTGGAATTGGGGGGTTTTACATATGTACTCTGCAATGTCTACGCACCAAATATTTTTGATAAAAAATTTTATAGGGAGATTTTGGCATTGTTGGCTCCATACCAAGGGGGCAATATAATTTTAGGTGGGGATTTTAACATAGTTTATAACCCATTGGTAGACAAAAGTAGTGGGATAGGACAAGGTCAGGCATATTATGAAAGAGACCTGCCTTTTCTGTGCTGAACACTAGATTTGGTAGATGTGTGGAGAATTTTACACCCAACATGTAGAGATTATACTCATCTATCAAGAGCGCACTCAACCATGTCCCGTATTGATTATATTTTTCTCTCAGATACTTTATTTTCAAAGGTGGTGGAGGCGGAGATAGGCCCATGTGAGATTTCAGATCATTCTCTACTTTGGGTGATCTTGGAACGAACAGGGGGAGAAAGTAAGGGAGGAGGATGGAAATTTCCGCTGGAGCTTTACAGGGATACGAAGTTTCAGGCATTTCTGAGAGAGAAATGGAAAGAATTTGCGGTCCACAACAGGATGCATGTGGAACAGGCTAGTTTGTACTGGGAGACAGCAAAGGCTGTCCTAAGAGGTGAGATCATTGCTTACAGGGCGTGGATTAAGAAAAGACGAGATCAAGAGATTTTAAGATTGGAACGAGAGGTGAGGAATCAGCGTATAAAGTTCGGGGTAAATCTGACGGAAGAGCAGAAGTTAGCGTACTTGACATCTCAGAGAGAATTAAATGAACTACTGCATGAGCGAGTTCAAAAATCGCAACAATATTATAAGCATCAATTGTACATGTACAGAAACAAGGCAGGGAGCTTGCTAGGGCGTTTAGCTAGAGGGAAGAAAGGGCCGAACAGAATTGTACAGGTAAAGGACCAGGCAGGTAACATGTTTAAATCTCCGCAGGATATAGTGGCAGGGTTTCAGAGGTATTATAAGGAGTTGTATGGGGAACAGGGGGACCTGATAACGGATAGCATGATGTTTTCAGAAAATGTAGAGACCCCGTTGATTTCCTCGACCCAGGCAAAATTCCTTAATGCACCTATAGTAGAGGGTGAGTTGATGCTGGCATTACAGCAGAGTGAGATACACAAAGCACCGGGCCCAGATGGATATAGAGTGGCTTTTTATAAAATGTTACAGGAGCAGGTGACTCCCCCACTTTTGAAGTTGTTTAACTCCCTGGCCAATTCAGAACCCGCATTGGAAACCTTCAATATAGCTAAAGTGATAGTGTTACTGAAACCGGGGAAAAAACCAGAGGATATGGGGGCCTATCGGCCAGTCTCCTTGCTAAATAGTGACATTAAATTATATGCAAAAATTTTGGCTAATAGGCTGGCAAGGGTACTTCCAGACGAGGGGTTTTGTTTGTTGTTGTGGTTTTTATTGGATTTTGCTCTTCTCTCTTTCGTTAGGGATCGTTGAGCTAAGATGGCTGACTGAGAGGAAGCACTGTGAGGAGCTCTGCTGGGAAACCTCCGATAATCGGTTTTCCCAAGCGCTCCCACTGCCTCAATACCATGATTTGGAACCCGAGTATGGGAACCCATACACGGAGAATCCAGGCAAGCCACTACTGCGAGTATCGTCCTAGCTGAGCCCCGAAGATCCGCTCACAACCGACGCACTCCCTGGCTGGAAAGGCCCGGGTACGAAACAGAGAGGAAAAAAGAGAGGAAAACCAGCAGAGTCCACAAAACCGGAACCCACGCGGTGAACCGAGACGCCAATTACCTAACAACCCTGAAAAGCAGAAACCACCCGTAGCCCTCGACACAACCGACCCTGCAGGAACGGAGCCTGGCGCGGACCGCAAGAACAACCTCACTAAGGAAAGACACCAAACGACCTCCTCATCTGCTTAATCGTGGAGCTCACTCACCCGCGTCCCTCTAGATGAAACGGGAAGCAGACGATCGATGAACTACAGTGCTAAAGAGCCTGATTACAGCACAGCCTCCCCATAACTGACAACCTGGCACCTCCTTGACTGATTGCGCCATGTGGACGGGACCAGCGTGGAGTTACCCAAGCTGTTGAGGTATAAACTGAAACCCGTTACAGCCTAGCCTCCAGAGCCGAAATCACAACCAGCCCACACCCCACACGCCGTCATTCTTACCGACAGAGCAGGAGATTCAAGCAACCCTAGGCGAAAAGTGCTTGCTCGTCTCGCACTCCTTAGTGCTGCACCATAAACACAAGGTAGTGATCCACAATAAGACTTTATATCTTGGATATGAACTCCTCGCTTACTAAACAGAGGTCCCAAATGAACAGACCACCTGAGCCGTCCCCAACCGGACCGGAACAGACCGGGAAGGAACTAGATCAGAGCCAAATCCTTAATCAATTGATCCAATTGGGGCCCATAGACCCAGAAGGCAAACAGCGAGTTTAGGACCAACTGTCCGCACCACGCGGCCCATCTACCCGCTGACGACCGAGACCTGGGGGACCCGATCCGGAAGCAGACGCTAAGACGAGAGCCTGTCTGAATCGCCCGTTGAAACCACGAGCTGAATTATCCCGCTGCCATCGGAGAGGTGGAATACCTCCCCAACCGGGATCAGCATCTACGAAAACGGTGATCAGAACTACCAACGGTGGTCCAGGACAGGCAGCCACGCTTTACAGGCTTTGTAGTTTGTCTAAACTGTATCTGTATAGTATATTATTGCATCCAGAACTGTAATCCATTTTAAACGCATGTAATTTGCACCTAGAACTGCAATCTGCGTATCTCTCATCTCATAGCACCCTTAGGCTCTATTACTAACAACTCTGTCTACTCCCCTTGGACCTAGCATCAGGACTACCAGCTCAAAGAGTTCTACTCAGCCTGTTCCAATCCGTCCGTTCTAGCTTCTTCCAAGCCGTCTGTTCTAGCCTGTCCCAATCCGTCTGTTCATGGCCCCCATTCACATTCTCTTCCCTGTCCTGTCCCTCCCTGGCCTGATCCCCCTCCCCCTACCGCAGGAACTCACTGCCCATCCTCTCCCGTTCTGCTCACTACTCACTACCTGTCCTTCCAACTACCGCCCCATCTCCCTCCTACCCTTCCTTTCCAAGATACTTGAACGCACCGTTCACAGCCGCTGCCTTGATTTTCTCTCCTCTCATGCCATCCTCGATCTGCTGCAATCCGGTTTTCACCCTCTACACGCAACAGAAACGGCACTCACTAAAGTCTGTAA
Organism: Microcaecilia unicolor; assembly: GCF_901765095.1. Lineage (NCBI taxonomy): Eukaryota > Metazoa > Chordata > Amphibia > Gymnophiona > Siphonopidae > Microcaecilia > Microcaecilia unicolor. Next base: position 322,604,520 of record NC_044032.1, on the reverse strand, counting down.
TGACCTGTTCCTTGCAAAATCCAAAGGTCACTACTCCATCCTCATCCTCCTCGACCTATCCGTCGCTTTTGACACTGTCAATCATAATCTACTCCTTGACGCACTATCCTTATTTGGATTCCAGGGCTCTGTCCTCTCCTGGTTCTTCTCTTATCTCTCCCACCGTACCTTCAGAGTACATTCTCATGGATCTTCCTCTACCCCCATCCCGCTCTCTGTTGGTGTTCCTCAGGGATCTGTCCTTGGACCCTTTCTTTTCTCAATCTACACCTCTTCCCTGGGCTCGCTGATCTCATCTCATGGTTTCCAATATCATCTTTATGCTGACGACACCCATCTTTATCTCTCCACACCTGACATCACTGTGGAAACCCAGGCCAAAGTATCGGCCTGCTTATCCGACATTGCTGCCTGGATGTCCAACCACCACCTGAAACTGAACATGGCCAAGACCGAACTCATTGTCTTTCCACCCAAACCCACTTCTTCTCTCCCTCCACTCTCTATTTCAGTCGATAACACCCTTATCCTCCCCGTCTCATCTGCCCGCAACCTCGGAGTCATCTTCGACTCCTCCCTCTCCTTCTCTGCACATATCCAGCAGACAGCCAAGACCTGTCGCTTCTTTCCCTATAACATCAGCAGAATTCGCCCTTTCCTCCCTGAGCACACCACCCGTACTCTCATCCACTCTCTCATTACCTCTCGCCTTGACTACTGCAACCTACTCCTCACTGGCCTACCACTTAACCATCTCTCCCCCCTTCAATCTGTTCAGAACTCTGCTGCGCGTCTTATCTTCCGCCTAGACCGATATGCTCATATCACCCCTCTCCTCAAGTCACTTCACTGGCTTCCGATCAGGTACCGCATACAATTCAAGCTTCTCTTATTAACCTACAAATGCACTCAATCTGCAGCCCCTCATTACCTCTCTACCCTCATCTCCCCTTACGCTCCTACCCGTAACCTCCGCTCACAGGACAAATCCCTCCTCTCAGTACCCTTCTCCACCACCGCCAACTCCAGGCTCCACCCTTTCTGCCTCGCCTCACCCTATGCTTGGAATAAACTCCCTGAGCCCATACGCCAAGCCCCCTCCCTGCCCATTTTCAAATCCTTGCTCAAAGCCTACCTCTTCAATGTCGCTTTCGGCACCTAACCATTATTCATCTATTCAGGAAATCTAGACTGCCCCAATTCGATTGACTGCACTTTTTTGTCCTTTAGATTGTAAGCTCCTTCGAGCAGGGACTGTCCTCTGTGTTAAATTGTACAGCGCTGCGTAACCCTGGTAGTGCTTTATAAATGTTAAGTAGTAGTAGTAGTTTGTTAGATGAGAACACACATATAGTTCTTCATAGTGCTGGTTTTACTACTACAGAGACAATGGCATAGCTATTTGTTTTCATTTTGATGTTGCCTTCAAAGTTTACTATCTTTTTTTGCTTTGTTCTCAAACTGTATTTATCCTTCCTTTTTCAATTAATCTCATAGTATACCTCAATTTTTGTTTTTCTCATTACCAAAGTGCTGTCACAGCATGGAGATGGGTGAAAGTAGGAATCCTGGGGAACAATTTTTCTACCCTTGCACCCTTGGATTGGAAGTCACCTATCTGTGTTTACCTTATCCTGCTTGGTCATGGAGAAAGTTGGGTTACTTATCTGTAATGGAGATTCCGCATAGGCAGGGGGGGGGGGTGGAAGCCAGCCACACCAACCCAGTGCTTCTTGGGGATCTTTTTTCTTGGAGCCATCCTTTGTTAAATTTAAAGTTGTGCTAAAAAAATCTTTTCCATCCATAGGAGCTGACTCTGAGAGTGCTGTGGGTGCTTGAGCACCCCCAATATTGAGAAAATTCCTTGTTTGTGTGCAAGGAAGTGTTATTTTTACTGGGCTTAGCACCCCCAATAATTTTTAAAAGTTGGCTCCTATGTTTCCATCAGTTCTACCTTAGCTACTGGTGTATGATTTCCTAGCCCTTTTTCATTTCTTCCTGCTTGTCCCTTCCACAGTTTAGTACCCTGATCTGTTCCTAGTTTGTTACTTTTCATTCTCTTCAGATCTGTTCCTTTCCCATCAATCAGTGGAATTCCTTTCCATTTTCTTTTTAATATAATTTATTTTGTAGATGACTTTGTGTTTTACATAAAGGGTGGTATAGTAAGCCTAATAAAGCATTACCCTCCTGCTTCCTCTGCGGTTGAAGCCAACTGAAGCCTGAAACTGACCTTCGCTCTTTAGCTATAAAACAAACTGACAAGGGTAGCAGTTGCCCCTAGGTGGATGCACTGGCACATGCTCAAAAGTCTTCCACATTTTTCTGGGCTCTAGGGAGCAGGTCTGCACTGTCACTGTCATGTGATGCTACAAAGCATTAAATTCCCATCTCGACTCGATCTCCAAACTTAATAGCATATTAATCAAATGTCTTTTGGTAACATTTCCTCCTATACATAAACCAATATGTATAGGACCATGCTCATATGCTTTCTGGGACAATTGCTGACTTGATAGTTCAAAAGTCTTCAAAGACTGTGCAGATATATAATCATAACACGTATCTCCTTTAGTGCAATAAATGTTTCAAAAAACAGCATTCACTTAGCTTATAACTTTTAAGCTAAGTGAATGCTATTTTTTGAAAAATTTAAAAAGTTTTTTGCACAAAGTATGGTAAAAAGCACTTGGAGGCGTTTATTGCACTAAAGGAGATACGTGCTATGATTATATGTCTGTACAGTTTTTGAAGACTTTTGAACTATCAAGTCAGCGATTGTCCCAGAAAGCATATGCACACAGTCCTACACATATTGGTTTATGTATAGGGGAAAATGTTATCAAAAGACATTTGATTAATATGTTATTAAGTTTGGAGATCGAGATGGGAATTTATTTATTTGTAGCATTTGTATCCCACATTTTCCCACCAATTTGCAGGCTCAATGTGGCTTACATTTGCCGTAATGGCGGTTGCCATTTCCGGGTAACAGAATTACAAATGGTATTGCGTTAAGGTGCATACATCCATGGTAACATACATGGAACGTGACTTACATGGAATAGATCATGGTGTATATATATATCATGTGCATATGTACATGGTAAAGAAGAATACTTTATGGTATTGCATGAAGGAGTCTGAATAATAACTCGGATTGTAACATACATTAGGTCATCGACTAAAGAGATCATATTCGACGTAAGGATTAAAGTATTAGTGGTTGTTCATTTCTAGCAAAGAGGTTAATCAATCAAGTGATAAGATTTCGGTTTTGTCTAGATCATGTAGGATCTTATTATTTAGTGTTTAAGATGGATGTTTATGGTATGCCTTCTTGAACAGATCAGTTTTCAGTAGCCTTCGGAAGATAGTTAGGTCTTGCATTGCTTTTATGGCTTTTGGTAGTGCGTTCCATATCTGCGTGCAAATGTATGAGAAACTGGTCGCGTATGTGGATTTATATTTTAGTCCTTTACAGTTAGAGTAGTGTAGATTGAGGAATGTGCATTCTGATCTTTTTGCGTTCCTGGTAGGCAAGTCTATGAGATCTGACATATAGGTCGGGGCTTGCCCGTGAACGATTTTATGTACCAGGGTGCAAACTTTGAACGTAATTCGTTCTTTTAATGGGAGCCAGTGTAGTTTTTCTCTTAGGGGTTTGGCACTTTCATATTTCGCTTTCCTAAATATGAGTCTGGCTGATGTGTTTTGAGCGGTTTGAAGCTTCTTAATGATTTGTTCTTTGCATCCGGCATGAATGGCATTGCAGTAATCTAGATGGCTTAGCACCATTGATTTTACTAAGCTGCAGAATACATCCCTGGAGAAGAAAGGTTTGATCCTTTTAAGTTTCCACATTGAGTAGAACATTTTCTTTGCTGTATTTTTCGCTTGGTCCTCGAGTGTGAGATTTCGGTCAATTGTGACTCCCAAAATTTTCAAGCTGTCTGAGATCAGAAGGGTGTAATCTGGGGTGTTATTGGTATTGGGTTTGTTTGTATTGTATTGTGAGGGCAAGATGAGACATTGTGTTTTTTCTGCGTTTAGCTTTAGTTGGAATGCGTCCGCCCATGAGTTCATTATTTGGAGGCTGTGTGTGATTTCATTTGTGATTTCGGTTATATCTTGTTTGAACGGGATGTATATCGTGACATTGTCTGCATAGATGTACGGATTGAGTCCTTGGTTGGATAGTGATTTGGCTAAAGGTGTCATCATTAATTTAAAAAGGGTTGGTGAGAGCGGTGATCCTTGTGGTACTCCACATTCAGGTTTCCATGGTGATGACGTTTCTGAGTTTGCAATCACTTGATAAGTTCTTGCTGTTAAGAAGCCTTTAAACCATCTTAGTACGTTTCCTCCAATTCCGAAGTAGTTTAGGATGTTCGAGAGTATTTGGTGGCTGACCATGTCGAATGCGCTTTGTAGGTTTGCTATCTTTCTCATCTATTTTTTACAAGTTGTTTCTTTCACGTTTTTTGGTGGTGATTGCTGTCATGTGATGGTCATCTGTGTCTATGTGTAGCTGTCTTTTCCTGCTGACCATGGAGAATCTTTGTTATCAGAGTATGTAACGTAACTTTCTGCACATCCCCATTTATTTTCTTGTGTAGAAACACTATGGAACTGTATGCATTTTGTTACACACTGTCAGATTTCATAAACCCCAATAACTTCAACATACAGACCAAAATCCTCAAACTGTTCAAGCTTCACTTAAATGACTCTTCTTAATTTTTCCTAAGTGCCTCCATCATAGTTCTTTTTTGTCCCACTAGACCAGTCCAAGCCAATAATTTGTGTCCTTTCCCAACCAGTAGATGGAGGTCAAGGTACTGAGCTTTTCAGTAACATCACTAATAATAAGGGGCTGTGGAAGGCTAGAGAAACTCAGTATTCTGTACCTCCAACAGATGGTATGGCTGGGTTGGTACAGTGAGATGTAGGAAGACCTGATCCCTTGGTCTGCTGTCTAAGACCTGCATCCATAGCTGAGTCCATGGGCCGATTACTTCTGGGTTTCAGACCAAGGTTCTTAGCCCAATTGATCCAGGAGATCCTGCAAGAATCTCCTTGCACAGAGCTTTAGCCCCTGGACTAGATTCTGCTGTTTACATTGGCACAGGTCCCCCCGGGGGGGGGGGGGGGGGGGGGGGGGAGGGTAGGAGGCTTCCTCCCCTTCCCTTGAATCAATTAAAAAAATGTTTTAAATAAAGTCCCTTCTGCCATGACTAACTTTAACTTTATTCCCTTAGGGTTCAGAAGAATAAAGTTGCTTAAAGAAAGAAAGGTAAAACAGTAGTGGCTGGAGAGGAGAGCAGCCAGCAGGTTTCTGCTCCAGATGAAGCCATTTTCAGGGTCGCTCTATTCTGGACTGGGACTGCAGCGGGAGTTAGAGGGAGAACCACAGCCTTGGAGCTGCGGGACCAGGCAGCTGAGTAGAGCTGCTGGCTTTTTGCCCAAACTGCACTGCTAAGGTGTCAGGGTTGATGTTGCTAGATCCTGATGCTGACATCAGCCTGCCAAAGCATGAAGGGAACCTGAGACTACAGCATTTTTAGCTGGTGGGCTGGGGGGTCTAATTTTGCTTCCTGTTCTGTTCAGCTGGTGGGCTGGGGGGTCTAATTTTGCTTCCTGTTCTGCTCAGATGTTCCCAGTACTAGTGGTCTCTCATTTGGGCCCTCTAGAGCCTGAAATGATACAGTCCGTAGTAGCTTGTATCTCTGCAGCCTGTTGGAATGGGATATAGGCATGGGACATAGGCATCGACCAGGGTCTTCTAAGGCCTGCACTAGCTGGGGTGCTACTTCTGGGTCCTCAAAGACCAAGGCATGCACAGACAGTGGCTAAGAACACACAGGGAGTATTGAGAGTCAGTGAACTGGACCCCTTTCCTCATGGAGGATCCCTGGGACTCGGAGGAGGACCTTCCTTTCTCCCTATCTCTGGAGGGGGAAGGGTATGGTCATATTCCCATGGTCAAATTCCATGTCCCTTGAAGAAAATAGTTCCCCACTCATGACACTGTTTAGGAGGGAGGAGCTGAATCAGCTGCTTGATTTAGTTCCTCATCCTCCAGATCTCCACCAGCCCTGTGGAGGGGATCCTTAAGCACCCCACCCCCACCCCATGCAGCTGGTCCTGGCAGTGTGGGAGGCTCCAGATAGCACTTCAAGGCAGCTGAATAAGTTTTACCCCCTGCATATATAAGACTAGGTGGATGCAATAATCACGGTGGTGACCAAGATGACAACCATCCCAGTGGATGGAATTCTGCTTTAAAGAAGGTTCATGACAGGAGGGTGGATCAGCTCCTCAAATAGATGTTTTCCTCTGGCACCTCTGGCATGCAGATCTTAGTCTGTCCAGGGTATGTCACAAGGGCACTTCTTCTATGGGCTCAGCAACCTCTGGCTTCAAAGGAGGCAACATGCTTGCAGTTGGGCATAGCCTTTCTTTTTTTGTATCAATACATTTTTTTATTGAAGAAATAGAAAACAAGCATCATAATCCACCGCCTTATGGAGACCCTGCACTTAATGACAGCATCCATTAGACCTGTCGAGTTTCTTACCTCCCTGGTAGGCTTACCTTCACATTCCAATTCGGTAGCCTCATAAGCACTTCCTATGGTTCTGCTTTCTGGGCAATCATTACCAGTTCAGGGCTGTGGCTGAACGTGTAGGGCTAAGCTGATCTTTGTATGCCCTTCCCCACCAGGAGACCTATCAGTTCTTTATCCTAGATTCCCCTGAAGAGGTCAAGTGAAATTGAAATAAAGCACATACAATATATATATATATATATATATATATATACAGCGTGCTCCACTTAAGTGCACATTGAATAAGCACATGCTCTGTTTAACTGCATGCTGTACTTCAGTCCCATTTTTGGCACTATCAATTTCTATGGGGACAAACTTCGGTTTAGCGCACCACTGATAAGTGCAAGATTCGCTTATATAAATGGTTCAAGGCCGCTCCTCTGCAGGAAAGACTCCGCATACGCGCGCGCATGGAATATGGAAGCCGATTGGCGCATGACAACCAACGAGATTTCAAATTTACTGCCTCTTTAAGTGCCACAGTCAGAATAAGCTAAAGAATGTTGTTAGAGTGTACACCGGGGTTGTCGTCGCAGCGGAACTGTAAGACTTTAACACTGGCTGAACGAATAGAAGTTCTTAAAAAAATTAGAAAACAAACAAAGTCAAGCATCTATTGGTAAAGAATATGATGTCAATCCCAGTCAAATTTCACATGTTTTGAAGCAGAAAGACCAGCTTCTGGAACACTGGCAAAACAATACAAATCCACAACGGAAACGAAAACGGGCGGGGAAAGCTGAGGAGGTAGAAGATGCTCTTCGGTGGTTTTCTCGAGTCAGGAGCAGACAGTTTCCTGTCTGGTCCACTGCTTATGGAGAAAACTAACCAGCTAGCTGAAAGTGGACTAACTGAATTCAAAGCCACTGTTGGATGGTTGGAAATATGGAAGGAGAGGAACAGCATAAAATTCAAGAAACAGCATGGTGAGAAACAAGGCGCTGATGACTTTGGTGCTGAAAATTGGGTTGTTTCAGTTCTTCCTACCATCTTGAACAAGTTTGCACCTTGTGACATTTTCAATGCTGACGAAAATGGTCTCTACTGGTGAGCGATTCCTGATGGAACACTTGCATTCAAACATGCCAAAACTACTGGAGGTAAAACATCGAAGGATCGACTGACGATCCTCCTTTGCTGCAATATGGATGGGAGTGAGAAGTTGGAACCCCTCGTCATTGGAAAGAGCAAACAGCCTCGTTGCTTCAAAAAAGTTAAGCGACTTCCTGTGTCATATGAGGCTAATGCAAATTCATGGATGACTGGGGAAATTTGGAAGCAGTGGGTAAAGAAGTTAGACACTAGAATGCGGGCACAAAAGCGTCAGATTTTGCTGCTTTGTGATAATTTTGCTGCACACAGGGATGATGTCAGGCTGTCTAACGTCAAGGTGGTCTTCCTGCCACCAAATACTACCTCTCTGATTCAACCTATGGATCAGGGCATAATACTCCAATTTCAAACAACATTATCGGGCTCTTGTGCCACATCGTCTGATGAGCGTTATGGATGATCAGATTGGCAAGGATAAACGTGCTGTTGAACTGGCTCGTAATCTATCACTGTTGGATTCCCTACAGATGCAGAAAGAAGCCTGGATTCATGTTACACAGGCAACCATTGTGAACTGCTACAAGCGGGCAAGCTTTGTTAAGGATATGGAGAGGGACGAAACAGATGCAGCTGTTGCAAACGTGTCAGATGAAGAGGTTATTGACATACCAACTGGTGTTACTGTTCCATCACTACGTAGCTGTTGATTACTATCTACAAACAGTTGAAGACAGCACTGATATTGAGATATGCGCCTACACGCAGGCAACAACGGCTGATGCTGGAACAGATGAAGAAATGAGCAGTGAGGCACATGCTGATGAAATTCAACAACTTCCTCCTGTCACTTTTGCAAGAGCGCTGGAAAGTCTCAACACCGTGCGGGCCTATCTGGAGGCCACTGGATGTCAGTGCTATGATAGTTTTTACCGTCTGGCGGATGTAGTCTATGGAACTCACAGACCCAAGAGTGTACAGAGGACTATAACTGATTACTTCAAGTAAAGCCTAATGTCAGTTAACTGAGACCGTATGTACTGTATGTATAATAAACAGTACTGTACATATGTTTATCAGATGTCAAGTTTCTTTGGGTCACAACGGTTAAGTGCACGCTCTGGTTAACTGCATGCATTTCTTTGGTCCCAGACCCTTGCACTTAAGCAGATTGCACTGTATATATATATATATATATATATATATATATATATATATATATATAAGCAAAGGCCAATGCGGAGCGAACTCCTCTTGAACCCCATAGATTCTACAGGACTCGCTCAGAGAAACACTTCAGCCATACACTTCAGCCCTCTTCTTTTTATTGGTAAGCAATCAAAGCCACATCATCATTAGATTCAGGAATCACATGTTATCAGCATCATATGGAAAACATTACTCAATAATCATTATCTTTCTTATGAAAGTTCAGCAGAATCATGGAAAATTGTTGTAATATCAGAATATGTCAGCAGTTGTCCATCCAGCATATTAGTAACAAGCTGACCTATATTTTCTAATTCATGTCGTCACTTAATGCTGACAAAGCTATGATTTCCCAAAAGCAAGTTATAATTCCATGTTCTTTATCATTCTGCTAGCTTCAGCTGTTAATTTAGAAATGTGTTATGTCTAGCATTTATCTCAAGTTATTTCAACATTAGCTCAATGTCCAGTAAATTATTATTCAGCAGTTGCTGTAAGCAGAATCATCTAGCTGCAAGCTTTTTGTCTCCCCTGATTTAATTGTTACATTAATCATAATCGTTTTCAACCCAGACCCGGGGGTCTCTATTCTCAGATAGATTTTCCAGACCATCATGCCCTTCAGGGTTGGCAATAGCACCTCAAGCCCTTCACCAAGGTGGTCATAGTGGTGACGGCAGTCCTTTACAAACAGGAGATTTGTATTCAGTCCTACCTGAGCAATTGTCTGTTCCGGACAGATATGGAAGCAGACTCCATGTATTCAGTCCTACCTGTGCAATTGTCTGATCCAGACAGATATGGAAGCAAACTCCAGGAAACCACATAGGTTCATTATTCTGCTGCAGCTCCTTGTCTGGGTGATAAATTTTGCCAAGAGTCAGCTGGTCCTGTCACAGACCATGGACTACTTGGTTGTCAGGTTGATACCGAGAAGCATTCACAGTCCTTGGAGGAGGGAGTTAGGCATTGTGAAATGGTAGCACCTTGTGGCCAGATTTAGAGCACAGAGTTACAGTGCTTTAAACATTATGACTCCAACCAAAGATTTTCATTGACAAGACTGAAAAAGCAAATTGAGAAGGAATATAAAATGGAGAGGAGGGGGAATCACCAGGCAGTTGAAAATTCTTATACCATCAAATTCCAGTCGCAGTTCTGAATAAGTTCAAAGGAAAATTCAGAGTCACAAAAATGTGGGAGCATTGGCCTATTTATTTATTTATTTAATACATTTATACCCCACATTTTCCCACTAGCTGTATGGTCAATGTGGCTTACACATAACCATAGGGTATGCTACAGTACAGAAAATATAAATGAACAATGTAATAGTAGATTATTAAGCGTATAGGTATCATATAAAACAACAAAGATAACAAAAGATAGTACAGGGTAATTAAGATTAGGTTGAGTCTGGAAGGTATGCCTTCTTGATCATGGTGGTCTTCAATAATTTTCTGAAATTTAAATAATTCTGAGTTGATTTTAAGGTTCTGGGTAGTGCATTCCATATTTGTGTGCCTATGAAGGAGAAGTTGGATGTGTAGGTAGATTTGTATTTAAGTCCACTGCAATCTGGATATTGTAAATTTAGGTAGGAAAATTGATCCTGCTTTGAATCAAATAACAGTTTAAAAAAACAAAATGTCTGTTAAATTCAGAAGTAAAACCACTACTGATCTGTTGCAGGAGGTCTTCAAAAAATAGACGCAAGGCAGAACGTAAGAGATATAGCCTAAAGGAAGGAAGTCCCTTGGAGGATGTGGCCCTCCTGGAGGCCTTGGGAGAAATCATGTCTTCTGTGGAAAAACTTAAGGGTAAGTCCCTGAAGGCAAAAGGACATTATGCCAGTTTTGGTGGTATGCTCAGATCACAGGTATCATTGGAGAATATTCTCACCAAAGAATAGTATTTTAAAAGTGCTTTACTTTGATCTGAATGGTGAGTGCACAAAGCCATATTTTGAAGATTTGACAAGTAGATAGCTCTCTGGCCAAACAGGAAAGTCAGCCACACTTGTGGAATTGGCATCATCTTCACCAGTGTATTCTAGACTCCAAAAATGTTTAACTTCAATAAATCTCACTATCTAAAAGTATTATACCCTAACAAAGAGAAACCAGAATACATTTGGTTGTGTGAAGTAGATTTCTATGAAAGCATGTAATTGATAATGGACCTCACATATTTGTTATTTTTTAATATTTTGATAACTTTATTTGAGCATAATTGTTTCCCATTTTAATGCAATCTATATATTTTAGTTTATGCATTTGTGAATACATCTTTCTGAAAAAGGATCCATAGCTTGCATTAGCCTCTCAAAGAGGACCATAGCACAAAAAGGTTAAGAGCTATTGACTCTGCAGGGCGGGATAACTGGTAGTAAAAATGAAATTCTCTGCTGAATGCATGCCATTTACTACTACCCTTTGTCACCTCCCACTCAACCAGTTTCTGACCCAGTCAGTCACTTTTAGTGCCCATACTAAAGGTGTTCAGTTTGTCTATGTAGAATCATTTTAAAAGCTTTACTGAAATCTACAAGTAAGTGCACCACATCTAGCACTGTTCCTTGATCCAAATCTGGTCATCCATTCAAAGAAATTAATCAAATTCATCTGACAAGACCTATCTGAAGTAGAGCCATGAATGAAGTAACATTGTGTAACTTACTTGCGCAACTTCTTTGAGAAAGGCAAGAAGTGCCTCAGTTTTTTTCTTTTGTTTTGTTTTAATTTAAGAAGGCTTTATTGAGGTCGGACTAAGATTTCAGTTTTTTCTTTATTTGATATTCAGCTAAGGGTGTGTGCTATCATAGTGGTTTACAACATCACTAATAGGAGAGCCATAGTAGGACATGAAGTACAATATATATAGGAAAATCAAAAGGAAAAAAATACAAACGGGAAGAGAAAAAAGAGGTTGGAGGGAAGACCATTACTTAAATAACAGTAAGAGGGAAGGGACAGAGAGTCCATCAGACTTGGTGTCCTAAGCACATATCTCCAAGAAATGAGGCTCATGTAGAGAAAAAGAGCAGGGGAGGCCCAAAATAAATCAGGCAGTAGGCCCATATATTTATCTAAATAGGTGGGTTTTGAGGGCCACTAAACTCTGAGTGAGAGAACAACACCCTTGGCCAAACTACTATCAAACCAAAACCTCAACCCATACATATACGCAGACGACGTAACGATCTACATCCCATTTAATCAAGATTTAAAGGAAATTTCCAGTGATATCAACCAGAGCCTACATATCATGCATTCATGGGCGGATGCTTTTCAGCTGAAACTCAATGCAGAAAAAACCCAATGCCTAATACTGACCTCTCAATATAATACGAACAAATTCACCACCATTAACACACCAAAACTGAATCTTCCAATTTCGGACACCCTAAAAATTCTTGGAGTTACCATTGATCGTCACCTAACACTTGAAAATCACGCGAAAAATACAACAAAGAAGATGTTCCACGCAATGTGGAAATTAAAAAGAGTAAGACCTTTCTTCCCAAGGACCATCTTCCGTAACCTGGTACAATCAATGGTACTCAGTCATCTTGACTATTGCAACGCACTCTAAGCTGGCTGCAAAGAGCAAATAATCAAGAAACTTCAGACAGCCCAGAACACTGCAGCTAGACTCATATTTGGCAAAACAAAATATGAAGTGCTAAACCCCTTCGAGAAAAGCTACACTGGCTCCCACTCAAAGAACGCATCACGTTCAAAATATGTACCCTAGTTCACAAAATCATTCATGGAGATGCTCCAGCCTACATGTCAGACCTGATAGTCTTACCACCCAAGAACGCTAAAAAACATCCCGCACATTCCTTAATCTTCACTTCCCCAACTGCAAAGGTCTAAAGTATAAACTAATGCATGCATCAACTTTTTCCTACTTGAGCACACAATTCTGGAACGTGCTGCCGCATAACTTAAAAATGATCTATGAACTAACTAACTTCCGCAAACTATTGAAGACCCAAGGCATACCACAAAGATCAACAAATGTGAACTCCTACACATTTATCCAGAACTGCCTTACGATATTTGCTGTTATACTATCATCATGCTTTATCATTATCATGTTTACCCAAGATCTTTTTGCAATACTAAATGTCTATTTTCCTATATACTTCCATTACTCATGATATATTGTAAGCCATATTGAGCCTGCAAAGAGGTGGGAAAATGTGGGATACAAATGCAATAAATAAATAAAACAGTTACAAATCTGTGGGAAGTTCATTCCAAAATACAGGGCCAGCAATAAAAATATTGTTTTCCTGAAAGTTGCCAAAGTTACCCCCTCTAAGGTGGGAACGGTAAGGAGATGCTGATCTCAGGAGTGAAATGCCCAATGTGAGGAGTAAGGTAATAGGTTTTGAGACAGAATTGGGGGGGGGGGGGGGGGGGTTGGCTAGAAATGTTCTTGTCTAAGAGGAGTGACATGGTGTATTTTCATCTGCCGGTAACCAACTTGACCGCTACATTCTGTATTAGTTGAAGGCGCCATAGTTTTCTCTGTCGCAGACTATTAAATAACACATTGCAGTAATCAATGTTAGAACTAAGGAATATGTTAGAATTTGAAGGGCATTAACCTCCAGGAAGGGGTGAAGGGACTTTATTTGGCAAAATCTATTTAAAAAACGCTTAGCAATTACAGTGGAAATGTGAGTAGAAACAGTAAGGCCTGCATCGACGGTTACCCCCAGGATCTTAAAAGTCAGAAGTAGGAATGAAAGTATTAAGGAGGATGTTGTTCACAGAGAGACATAACTGGGATATAATTATACCTGGCCACGATCTATTCAGGAAAGACAGAGTAGGAAAAAAAGAGCAAGGGAGTGGCATTATATGTTAGGCATGATTAAAGTGACAGAATTGCAGGACATATGTGGTAAGGAAGAAGCTCTGTGGGTTAATCTGGAAACAGGGAATGGAAAAAGTATTTAGATTGGTGTGATATACAGGCCTCACACATAATCAGAAGAAATAGAGATTTATTTATTTATGGCATTTATATCCCACATTATTCCCACCCACGGGCAGGCTCAATGTGGTGTACAATAGTCTATTAAGCAGCAATAATACAAAATACAGTAATTAGGGTCATAGGAGGGAAAGAGGAACAACAGGAGGGAGAGGGAGAGAGGAGAAGGTGACAATTAGTCGCTATGGCAGCCATGGTTCAGAAGGATGTGACACCAGGAGGGTCACGGCATATGCTCTACCGAAGAGGAAGGTCTTGAGCTGCTTCTTAAAGGTCGGGTGATCTGGGGTGAATTTGACCACTTGGGGCAGCCCATTCCAGAATTGAGTGCTAAGATAAGAAAAAGAGGAAGCATAGACAGTCTTATATTTTAGGCCACTAAAAGCTGGCTAGTGGAGATTGAGATATGAGCGAGCTGACTTGCAGGAGTTCCTGGGCGGCAAGTTAATGAGAGTGTCTATGTAAGCAGGAGCGTCACCATAGATGATTTTGTGCACCAATGCGCAGATCTTGAAAACGATATGGTCCTTCACAGGAAGCCAGTGCAACCTCTCACGTAGTGGGCTCGAACTTTCAAATCTCGATTTACCGAAGATGAGTCGAGCTGCTGTGTTCTGAGCAGTTTGCAATTTTTTTAGTAGCATGGATGTGCATCCCCCGTAGATACTGTTGCAGTAATCAAGACAACTTATAACTAGGGACTGGACTAGGTTGCGGAATACCTCTCTAAGTAAATAAGGCTGGATACGCTTAAGCTTCCAAAGAGTGAAGAACATTTGCTTTACTACAGAGCTCACATGCTGCTCCAATGTTAAAGATCTATCAATTATGACCCCCAAGATTTTTAGGGACTCCGAAATTGGCAGGACGAGCTCAGGAGTGATTAGTGTAGGAGGTCTGAGTTTGTTGAAGCGAGAGGAGAGGATCGAACAATGTGTTTTCTCAGCGTTGATTTTGAATCGAAATGAGTTGGCCCAGTCAAGCAAAGTGTTAAAGCCTTGTCGGATCTTGCTAGTTATTTCATTTAGGTCTTTCTCAAAAGGGATGACGATAGTGATATCATCAGCATAGATAAATGGGTTTAGTCCCAGTTTGGAAAGAGCCGCTGCCAAGGGAATCAACATCATGTTGAAAAGGGTTGACGATAGTGGGGAACCCTGTGGCACTCCACAGTCTGCTTTCCAATGAGGTGATAAGGTAGAGTTGGCGTGTACTTGGTAAGTTCTTGATGTAAGAAAGCCTCTCAGCCAGGCCAGTACGTTTCCACAGGCACCGAAATAATCTAGGAGCCGCAGCAGGATGCCGTGATGCACCATGTCGAAGGCACTAGACATGTCAAACTGTAAGAGCAAAATACTCTTCCCTACAGCTATTTCCCTCTTGAAGTTGGACAGAAGAGTGACAAACACAGTCTCAGTACTGTGGAGCAGTCGGAAACCCGATTGCGAGGTATGCAGAATATTGAACTTATCCAAGTGCTCACTAAGTTGTTTATTCACCAAGCTCTCCATGAGTTTCATGAAAAGGGGAATGGAAGCTATTGGTTGGTAGTTGGACAGATCACTACTCTTTTTCTTGGTATCTTTGGGCACTAGGGTTAGTAAGATGTTACCATAGTTTACGGGGAACTTGCCATTACCAAGCATATAGTTGAGATGCTGCGTCAGGTCATCCAGGAAACAGGCAGGGGCGCATTGGAGTAGATAATTGGGGCACACATCTAACCTGCAATACTTCCTGACAAATCTGCGAAGCTCCAGCTTGACAGAATCAACATATAGAGGTGAAAAGCTAGAGAACAGACGGTCTACTGGCTGCTCGTCAGGCCCCGGATCCAAGCCACTAATAATATTACTAATGCTAGGATTGTTCACTGGAAGGGAGCTCTTCAGTTTGATAATTTTGTTTGATCTAATCAAAGACATTCATAAGATAGCTAGGAGGGACATACTACTGATGGGTTATTTTATAGAACCATCCCCCATATCCTACCTCCCCCCAACCCTTCCCCCTTTCCCTCCCTCCCCTCTGATGGGTGATTTTACTAAGCCAGATGTTGACTGGGCGTCCCTGCTGCTTGGTCATCTAGAAGCAAGAGGATCTTGGATTCTCTACAGGAAGAATTGTTCCAACAGTTGGTAATATAACCTACATGGAATGAAGCTATTCTGGACCTGGTGCTTACATATGGGGAGAGTATTTCTGATGTTACTGTGGGTGATCATTTGCTGTGGTTCAATATTAAGACACATGAGGGAGAGGGCTTATTCAAGAATTTGCTTAAAAGCGGAAATGGAGGGTTGGTTCCTGATAGATAGCGGGAGGTCATTCCAGAGTTTAGGCCCATTGTAACAGAAACCAGCTAGTGGATAGGCGAAGGTAATGTGAGAAGATTATTGTTGGCGAAGCAGAGGGGAGCATATGTAATGAGGATTCTCCGAGGACAAGCAGGCTGCTTGTTCTCACTGATGGGTGACGTCCACGGCAGCCCCAGGATCGGAAGATCTTCCAAGCAAC
Organism: Microcaecilia unicolor; assembly: GCF_901765095.1. Lineage (NCBI taxonomy): Eukaryota > Metazoa > Chordata > Amphibia > Gymnophiona > Siphonopidae > Microcaecilia > Microcaecilia unicolor. Next base: position 322,588,118 of record NC_044032.1, on the reverse strand, counting down.
AGAAGTTTGCTAGCTCTCGCGAGATCCGCATGTATCGCGCATGCGCGACCGTCTTCCCGCTCGCTACAGCATGCTCCTCAGTCTCTCTTTTTCCGTGGTCAGAATGGACGTGTGTCGCTCGTTTGCGGCCCCAGAGAGGCCCCCGTTGCGTTCTTCGCTGCGGTTTTAGTGCCTTTTCGGCTTGTTCTTTGTTTCTCCTCTCGTGTGTTTTAAAAAAAAAAGTTTGTTTTGTTTTCCGGTACTTCTTCAAGGTTTCCCGTGTAAGTTTCCTTTCTTTTCCGTGTGCGGCCTGTTCCACCGCCCGTTCGGGTCTTTTCCCTTTTTTTGGTGCCCCTTTTCTCGGCATCATCGCGTTTGACTTCACCGGCATGATTTTTCCGCCCATGTCCTCGAAGCCTGCCAGCGGCTTCAAGAAGTGCACGCGATGCCACCGGAAAATCTCGCTAACTGATAGACACGTATCGTGTCTTCAGTGTCTCGGGGCTGGTCATTGCCCGGACGCCTGTACTTTGTGCCTCCAGCTTAAGAAGAGGACCCAGGCAGCGAGATTGGCTCAGTGGAACATCCTGTTCGGAGCCTCGTCCGGTCTTTCGGCGTTGACGGAGCCAGCGGTACCGAGGTCATTGCCAGTATCGATGTCGGCGTCGAAGGGAGCATCGACGTCCAGAGTGCAGGTGATGGCTGTCAGAGATTCCACTCTGGTAGCAGTGAGCCATCGAGTGGGTCTCCACCTGCCTCAAGGGCTCCTGCAGTGCAGGCCCCACGGGACCGACCACCTTCGGACCCGGCCCCGAGGAGAAGTTTGGATTCCATGTCTTCCTCATCTGCGGTACTTCGCACAAAGGCAAAGAAGCACCGTCATCGGTCACCTTCCTGTCACGGTACCGAGAGCTCTGGGACACCGAAGGATTCGGTACCCGCGAAGCATCGACGCCGGGAGGACCACTCGCCCTCCATACAAGAGGTGTCGATGCGCTCTGCTCCGGACAGCTCGGTACCGCCTCCGTGCTCCAGACAGGTTCTCAGCTCGTCGCCAGTACCGGCACCACTGCCTTGCTCGACAGCCACTCTGGACGAGCACCTCAGGGCCATTCTTCCAGAGATTCTGGAAGGGCTGCTGCAACCTCCTGCTCCGGTACCGCTGGTGCCAGCGCTGGTGGTACCGTTGAGTCATGTGGCAGTTGGCTCTCCGACCATGGTGCGGACTGCAACACCGGTACCGCTTGCGGCATCAGCATCCACTGCCACCCAGGGGGACTCCCCACTGACGTCGCTGGAGGGAGCTTCGTCGCCGGTGGCACGGGAGTCGTCTTCTCGGCACCACCGTAGGGGACCGGGTTCCTTGGCGTCGAGACGGGCTCAGCTTCGGACTGAAGTTCATGAACTTGTGTCCGATACCGACAGTGAGGCCTTGTGGGAGGCGGAGGAAGACACCAGGTATTTCTCTGACGAGGACTCTTGTGGCCTTCCTTCCGATCCCACCCCTTCGCCAGAGAGAAAGCTTTCTCCCCCTGAGAGTCTGTCTTTCTCTTCCTTTGTCCGGAAAATGTCTACGGCCATTCCCTTCCCAGTGGTTACTGAAGATGAGCCCAGGGCTGAGATGTTCGAGGTCCTGGACTATCCTTCACCACCTAAGGAGTTGTCCACTGTTCCCCTTCATAATATCCTGAAGCAGAGATTGATGGCGAACTGGGCGAAACCATTAAGTAACCCCCAAATTCCCAAGAAGCTTGAGTCCCAGTATCGAGTCCATGGGGACCATGAGTTGATGAGGACCCAGTTGCCTCATGACTCTGGAGTTGTGGACTCGGCTCTCAAGAAAGCCAAGCGTAATAGAGATTACGCCTCGGTGCCCCCCGGGCCGTGAATCTAAGACTCTAGACTCTTTTGGGAGGAAGGCCTACCATTCTGCTATGCTCGTGTCCAAGATCCAATCCTACCCAGCTCTACACGAGCATCCACATGTGGAATAATGTGCAGCAGCTGGCGAACTTGGTCGATAAGCTCCCTTCAGAGCAGGCCAAGCGTTTTCAGGAGGTGGTCAGGCAGCTGAAGGAGTGTAGGAAATTCCTGTCCAGGGGTGCCTATGACACTTTTGATGTAGCGTTCAGGGCCACTGCTCAGGGTATAGTGATGCGCAGACTCTCATGGCTGTGTGCCTCTGACCTGGAGAATAGAGTCCAGCAGCGGATTGCGGATGCTGCTTGCTGGGGGGATAACATTTTTGGTGAGCGCGTCGAACAGGTGGTAGAACAGCTCCACCAGCAGGACACCGCATTCGACAAGCTCTCCCACCAGACGCCTTCAGCATCTACCTCTACAGGTAGACGGTTTTATGCGGGACGGAGGAATGCTCCTTACGCTTATAATAAGCGTAGGTACAATCCCCCTGCCCGCCAGCCTGCTCAGGCTAAGCCCCAGTGCGCTCATTTGCGTCAACAGCGTGCGCCTCCTCAGGACCCTGCAGCTCCTCAGCAAAAGCAAGGGACAGGCTTTTGACTGGCTCCAGGCGAGCATAGCCGATATAAAAGTGTCTGTGCCGGACGATCTGCTGGTCAGAGGGAGGTTAAAGTTTTTTCACCAAAGGTGGCCTCTCATAACCTCTGACCAGTGGGTTCTCCAATTAATCAGGCTAGGATACACCCTCAATTTGATCTCAAAACCTCCAAATTGTCCTCCGGGAGCTCAGTCTTTCAGCTTCCAGCACAAGCAGGTACTTGCAGAGGAACTCTCCGCCCTTCTCAGCGCCAATGCGGTCGAGCCCGTGCCACCGGGGCAGGAAGGGCTGGGATTCTATTCCAGGTACTTTCTTGTGGAAAAGAAAACAGGGGGGATGCATCCCATCCTAGACCTAAGGGCCCTGAACAAATATCTGGTCCGAGAAAAGTTCAGGATGCTTTCCCTGGGCACCCTTCTTCCCATGATTCAGAAAAATGATTGGCTATGCTCTCTGGACTTAAAGGATGCTTATACTCACATCCCGATACTGCCAGCTCACAGACAGTATCTTCGATTCCGTCTGGGGACACGGCATTTTCAGTACTATGTGCTACCTTTTGGTCTCGCTTCTGCACCCAGAGTGTTCACGAAATGCCTGGCGGTAGTGGCGGCGTCTCTACGCAGACTGGGAGTACATGTGTTCCCTTATCTCGACGATTGGCTGGTCAAGAACACATCGGAGGCAAGAGCTCTACAGTCCATGCAGGTGACTATTCAACTCCTGGAGCTACTGGGGTTTGTGATAAATTAGCCAAAGTCCCACCTTCTTCCAGTTCAAAGACTAGAATTCATAGGAGCTCTGCTGGACTCCCAGACGGCTCATACCTACCTCCCCGAGGCCAGGACAGACAACCTTTTGTCCCTGGTCTCTTGGGTACGAGCGTCTCAGCAGATCACAGCTCGGCAGATGTTGAGATTGCTCGATCACATGGCCTCAACAGTCCACGTGACTCCCATGGCCCGTCTCCACGTGAGATCTGCTCAATGGACTCTAGCTTCCCAGTGGTATCAAGCTTCCGGGGAACTAGAAGATGTGATCCAGCTGTCCACACTCTTTCTCAAATCCCTGCATTGGTGGACAATTCGCTCCAATTTGACCTTGGGACGTCCCTTTCAAATTCCTCAGCCGCAAAAAGTGCTGACTACGGATGCGTCTCTCCTGGGGTGGGGAGCTCATGTGGATGGGCTTCACACCCAGGGATGTTGGTCCCTCCAGGATTCAGGGTTTCAGATCAATCTCCTGGAGTTAAGAGCAGTCTGGAACGCGCTAAAGGCTTTCAGAGATCGGCTATCCAACCAAATCATCCAAATTCAGACAGACAATCAGGTTGCCATGTATTACATCAACAAGCAAGGGGGGCACCGGATCTCACCCCCTGTGTCAGGAAGCCGTCAGGATGTGGCTTTGGGCTCGCCGTCATGGCATGTTTCTTCAAGCCACGTACCTGGTAGGCGTAAACAACAGTCTGGCCGACAGGTTGAGCAGGATAATGCAACCTCACGAGTGGTCACTCAACTCGAGAGTTGTTCGCAAGATCTTTCAAGCGTGGGGCACCCCTTTGGTAGATCTTTTTGCCACTCAGACCAATCACAAGGTCCCTCAGTTCTGTTCCAGACTTCAGGCCCATGGCAGACTAGTGTCGGATGCCTTTCTCCTGAATTGGGGGAAGGGCCTCCTGTATGCGCATCCTGCCATACCCTTGGTAGGGAAGACTTTGCTGAAACTCAAGCAGGACCGTGGAACCAAATGTTTTGAATTGCCGTGCCACCTAACACACACTCTAAAGGCCTTTAAGTGCTCTAAATGCCTTGCATCTAAGTGCTTCTAAATGCCTTGCCTTATGAATGACTTGCTAAACATCTAAGACTATCACAAGGAAGCACGATCTGGAATTTGCTACATACTTTTAAATACATATCAAGCTTCTCGGCACAGTAACAAATATGAATACCAAAAAACTGCTCATGATAATCTACTTCCTCCCCCTAATACAATAACAAGAAGCAGCATAAGGAGTGTCAAAGCAAATGCAAGGCGCAGATAAAGAAGGCCAAGAGGGATTACGAAAAAAAAAAAGATAGCATTAGAGGCAAAAAAACATAGTAAAAGTTTTTTCGGTATATTAACAGCAGGAAGCCGGCAAAAGAATCGGTTGGGCCGCTGGATGACCGAGGGGTAAAAGGGGCGATCAAGGAAGACAAAGACGTAGCGGAGAGACTGAATGAATTCTTTGCTTCGGTCTTCACCGAGGAAGATTTGGGTGGGATACCGGTGTCGGAAATGGTATTTCAAGCGGACGAGTCGGAGAAACTTACTGACTTCACGGTAAACCTGGAGGACGTAATGGGGCAGTTCGGCAAACTGAAGAGTAGCAAATCTCCTGGACCGGATGGTATTCATCCTAGAGTACTGATAGAACTGAAAAACGAGCTTGCGGAGCTACTGCTAGTGATATGCAACTTATCCTTAAAATCGAGCGTGGTACCGGAAGATTGGAGGGTGGCCAATGTAACGCCCATTTTTTAAAAGGCTCCAGGGGAGATCCGGGAAATTATAGACCGGTGAGTCTGACGTCGGTGCCGGGGAAAATAGTAGAGGCTATTATTAAAAACAAAATTACAGAGCACATCCGAGGACATGGATTACTGAGACCGAGTCAACACGGCTTTTGTGTGGGGAAATCTTGCCTGACCAATTTACTTCAATTCTTTGAAGGAGTAAACAAACATGTGGACAAAGGGGAGCCGGTTGATATAGTGTATCTGGATTTTCAAAAGGCGTTTGACAAGGTACCTCATGAAAGGCTACAGAGGAAATTGGAGGGTCATGGGATAGGAGGAAATGTCCTATTGTGGATTAAAAACTGGTTAAAGGATAGGAAACAGAGAGTTGGGTTAAATGGGCAGTATTCACAATGGAGAAGGGTAGTTAGTGGGGTTCCTCAGGGGTCTGTGCTAGGACCGCTGCTTTTAATATATTTATAAATGATTTAGAGATGGGAGTAACTAGCAAGGTAATTAAATTTGCTGATGACACAAAGTTATTCAAAGTCGTTAACTCACGACAGGATTGTGAAAAATTACAAGAGGACCTTACGAGACTGGGAGACTGGGCGGCTAAATGGCAGATGACGTTTAATGTGAGCAAGTGCAAGGTGATGCATGTGGGAAAAAAGAACCCGAATTATAGCTACGTCATGCAAGGTTCCACATTAAGAGTTACGGACCAAGAAAGGGATCTGGGTGTCGTCGATAACACACTGAAACCTTCTGCTCAGTGTGCTGCTACGGCTAGGAAAGCGAATAGAATGTTGGGTATTATTAGGAAAGGTATGGAAAATAGGTGTGAGGATGTTATAATGCCGTTGTATCGCTCCATGGTGCGACTGCACCTTGAGTATTGTGTTCAATTCTGGTCGCTGCATCTCAAGAAAGATATAGTAGAATTGGAAAAGGTGCAGCGAAGGGCGACTAAAATGATAGCGGGGATGGGACGACTTCCCTATGAAGAAAGACTAAGGAGGCTAGGGCTATTCAGCTTGGAGAAGAGACGGCTGAGGGGAGACATGATAGAGGTATATAAAATAATGAGTGGAGTGGAACAGGTGGATGTGAAGCGTCTGTTCACGCTTTCCAAAAATACTAGGACTAGGGGGCATGCGACTAAACTACAGTGTAGTAAATTTAAAACAAATCGAAGAAATTTTTCTTCACCCAACGTGTAATTAAACTCTGGAATTCATTGCCGGAAAATGTGGTGAAGGCGGTTAGCTTAGCAGAGTTTAAAAAGGGGTTGGACGGTTTCCTAAAGAATAAGTCCATAAACCGCTACTAAACGGACTTGGAAAAATCCAAAATTCCAGGAATAACATGTATAGAATGTTTGTACGTTTGGGAAGCTTGCCAGGTGCCCTTGGCCTGGATTGGCCGCTGTCGTGGACAAGATGCTGGGCTCGATGGACCCTTGGTCTTTTCCCAGTATGGCATTACTTATGTACTTATGTAATACGCATGGACTATTCCCAACATAAATTCCAATCTACCCACAACACACACACCCTACATATAACATGCGCACTTCTCATCAGAACATAAGAATAACTATCAACTTAATGGAAAGATAAACATATATGGAAACAACCAAAAGAAAGGGAAAAAAGGACACAACAAAACTAGATACCAAGAAAGCAGTCAACTAATAAGAATTAATACAGCTGCGTCCCGGACCGAACCCTACCTTTCAATCCAAATGGGATACGTAAATTCCAGATCCGTAGTAAGCAAAACACAGGATATAACAGACTGGATTACGGCAGACAACCTTGACTTCCTATTCATCACAGAAACCTGGATACACGACCTTAAAGACCCTATCATCTTAAAAATATGCCCACCTGGATACAAAATTACCCATTGGACAAGAAATGGTAAAAGAGGTGGAGGAATAGCCATAATATACAAATCTGAATTCACCATTACAAATATAGCTGAATCCATACTGCCACAACTCGAAATTGCCTCAATAAGAATCAATAACCCAAAGCTGCAGGAACAACTGAACGCAGTTATACTTTATAGACCACCAGGCAATTGGCAAGACTCCCAAACACACTTCATGGACTTTATTTCAAACACCTGCATCTCTGCCTCAAACCTCATCATACTAGGAGACATCAACCTACACCTTGAAGATACCACCACAACAAATACCCAAGAATGCAAAGAGTTCCTACTACTATGGGATCTCCAAGAACCAAATTTGCAACCAACTCACACCAAAGGACACACATTAGATATCATCACACACAAATTTGATAACAATGCAAACCTTATATTAACAGATACCAAATGGACACCTGTACTGTGGTCAGACCATTACAAAGCACATATTACCCTTCTATGGAGAATGAAAGACACAACTAACAAACAAACACGAAAAACTTACACCACGAGAGGAAAAATAGATCCGGTAAAATTCTGGACAATAAAGGCAGACACAATCCAATTCCTCTCAGAATGGGATAATAGATGCAAATCAATACTAGACATCATTGCCCCAATCCAAACCAGAACTTCGCACAGAAAGAACTCAATTCCATGGTTTAATGAAGAACTGAAAAAACTCAAAACACAAGTTAGGAAATTAGAACGAGCGTGGAACAAAAAGAAAGACGATCCCACACTTAACGCTTGGAAACAACTCCGAAGGAAATATAAATATAGCATAAGACAATCCAAAAGACTATACTACAAAACTGAAATTGGACCAAATTACAAAGACACACACAAACTCTTCCAACTCGTGAATAAATTGTTAGACACCACACCAGTCACGAATAACAGCAAAGACACACCAGGAGCTGACAACCTTGCGAAGTACTTCAAAGAGAAAATCATACAACTGCGACTCAAAATACCTGTCAGTCCCATCGAATACACTACACTCCTAGACTGCCTAGACCCAGACCCCGGAGAATACCCTGCAGTTAGGATCTGGACTGAATTTGAAATACTATCAGAGGATCTCATCTCACAAACACTTAAAAGATTCGCCAAATCTCATTGCAAATTAGATGTATGCCCAAATAACCTTATGAAATCAGCCCCTCAGCAATTCATAACAGACCTAACGAACCACGTGAACTTTGTGCTACAAAATGGACTCTTCCCAAGGGAGAAAGGAAACATTTTACTCACCCCCATACCTAAAGACGCAAAGAAAAATGCCAATGAATTAACTAACTATAGACCAGTAGCATCCATTCCATTAATTACCAAAATAACAGAAGGGCTGGCGACCAAACAACTCACAGAGTATCTAGACAAGTTCGCAATACTACACGACTCCCAGTCAGGATTTCGCTCTAACCACAGTACCGAAACCGTACTAGTTACGCTTATGACCAAATTCAAACAAATGATAGCAACCGGCAAGAACATACTAATTCTACAATTCAACATGTCAAGCGCCTTTGACATGGTTGATCATGGAATTTTATTACACATTCTCGAATACTTCGGCATCGGAGGCAAAGTTCTAAATTGGTTTAAGGGGTTCCTAACTACACTCTCATATCAGGTGACAACAAATTCGACTACATCAGCCACATGGATACCTGAATGCGGAGTTCCACAGGGATCCCCCCTCTCACCGACCATATTCAACTTAATGATGACACCCCTGGCCAAACTACTATTGATGCAAAACCTCACCCGTACATATACGCCGACGATGTAACGATCTTCATTCCATTCAAACAAGACCTAAGTGAAATTTCCAATGAAATTAACCAAAGTCTACATATCATGCATTCTTGGGCAGATGCATTTCAGCTGAAAATTAACGCAGAAAAAAACCCAATGCCTAGTGCTCACCTCGCAACACAACAAGGACAAATTTACCACCATCAACACACCAAAACTAAATCTACCAATCTCGAATACCCTAAAAATTCTTGGAGTCACCATTGATCAGCACCTAACACTTGAGAATCATGCAAAAAACAAAGATGTTTCACTCAATGTGGAAATTAAAAAGAGTAAGACCATTTTTTCCAAGGACCGTCTTCCGCAATTTGGTACAATCACTGGTACTCAGTAATCTGGACTATTACAACTCACTCTACGCTGGCTGCAAAGAACAAATTCTCAAAAAAGTATGCACCCTCGTTCATAAAACTATCCATGGAGCTGCCCCAGCCTACATGTCGGACCTAATAGACCTGCCACCCAGGAATGCAAAAAAATCTTCTCGAACATTCCTTAATCTTCATTTCCCCAACTGCAAAGGTCTGAAATAAAAATTAATACACGCCTCTACCTTCTCCTACATGAGCACGCAACTCTGGAACATGCTACCACGCTATTTGAAAGCGACCTATGAACTGGCCAACTTCCGCAAACTACTAAAGACTCATCTCTTTGAAAAAATATACCACAAAGATCAAAACATGTAAAATCTCCAAATGCACCCAGAAACGTCGTAACGCGTCTAATGTCTTACAGTGTCTCTGCTACACCACTATCTTGTATTTTTAAGGTCTAATAATGTCTTCTGTAATACCACTATCTTGTACTTCATGACCATGTAACCTAAAATCCTTCTGTAAAACCAAATGTATATCCTCTTCTCATTTCCAGTATCCATGATGTATTGTAAGCCACATTGAGCCTGCAAAGAGGTGGGAAAACGTGGGATACAAATGCAATAAATAAATTTTGATCGCTCCATTCTGGCCGCGACAGATCTGGTTCCCTCTTCTTCTGGAGTTGTCCTCCGAAGAACCGTGGAGATTGGAGTGTTTTCTAACCCTCATAACTCAGAACGAGGGGGCGCTTCTGCATCCCAGCCTCCAGTCCCTAGCTCTCACGGCCTGGATGTTGAGAGCATAGACTTTGCCTCCTTGGGTCTTTCTGAGGGTGTCTCCCGAGTCTTGCTTGCTTCCAGGAAAGATTCCACGAACAGGTGTTATGCTTCCAAGTGGAAGAGGTTTGCCGTCTGGTGTGACAGCCAGGCCCTAGATCCTCGTTCTTGTCCTACACAGACCCTGCTTGAATACCTTCTGTACTTGTCTGAGGCTGGTCTTAAGACCAACTCTGTAAGTGTTCATCTTAGTGCAATTAGTGCTTTTCATTACCTATCTCGGGACAGCCTTTAGTTGTTTGATTCATGAGAGGTTTGCTTTTGTCAAAGCCCCCTATCAAACCTCCTCCTGTGTCATGGGATCTCAATGTCGTTCTCACCCAGCTGATGAAACCTCCTTTTGAGCCACTGAATTCTTGCCATCTGAAGTACTTGACCTGGAAGGTCATTTTCTTGGTGGCAGTCACTTCAGCTCGTAGAGTCAGTGAGCTTCAAACCTTGGTAGCCCATGCTCCTTATACCAAATTTCATCATAACAGAGTAGTCCTCCACACTCACCCTAAGTTTTTGCCAAAGGTGGTGTCGGAGTTCCAGCTTAACCAGTCAATTGTCTTGCCAACATTCTTTCCCTGGCCTCAAACCCACCCTGCTGAACGTCAGGTGCACACATTGGACTGCAAGAGAGCATTGGCTTTCTATCTGGAGCGGACAAGCCCACACAGACAGTCCGCCCAATTGTTTATTTCTTTTGACCCCAATAGAAGGGGAGTGGCTGTCGGGAAACGCACCGTCTCAAATTGGCTAGCAGATTGCATTTCCTTCACTTACGCCCAAACTGGGCTGGCTCTTGAGGGTCATGTCACAGCTCATAGTGTTAGAGCCATGGCGGCGTCAGTGGCCCACTTGAAGTCAGCCACTATTGAAGAGATTTGCAAGGCTGTGATGTGGTCATCAGTCCACACATTCACATCTCATTACTGCCTACAGCAGGATACCCGACGCGACAGTCGGTTTGGGCAGTTGGTGCTGCAGAATCTGTTTGGGGTTTAGAATCCAACTCCACCCCCCTAGGCCCATTTTTTATTCTGTTCCAGGCTGCACTCTCAGTTAGTTGGTTCTATTTAGGTCAATCTCAGTTATGTCCTCGCTGTTGCGAGGCCTAATTGACCAATGTTTGTTGTTTTGAGTGAGCCTGGGGGCTAGGAATACCCCATCAGAGAGAACAAGCAGCCTGTTTGTCCTCGGAGAAAGCAAGGTTACTAACCTGTAGCAGGTATTCTCCGAGGACAGCAGGCTGATTGTTCTCACAATCCTGCCCTCCTCCCCTTTGGATTTGTGTCTTCCCTTGTCTTTGCTTTATACTGGACTGAGGAGCACGCTGTAGCGGGCAGGAAGATGGTCGCTCATGCGCGATGCATGCAGATCTCACGAGAGCTAGCAAACTTCTGTTTCTAGGAAGATCTTCCGATCCTGGGGCTGCCGTGGACGTCACCCATCAGTGAATCAGCCTGCTGTCCTCGGAGAATACTTGCTACAGGTTAGTAACCTCGCTGTATGAGGTAAGCACGTGCCAGTGGAGTCCTTGATTGTAAACCTGCAGAAGAGTTTTAAAGATAATGTGAGTAGAGACAGGAAGCCACTGTTCAGAGGAGGGGAGTGACATGGTTGAAATGGTGAGCATTGTACAACTGTTTAACAGCTGTTGATTGTACCAGTTGAAGACGTTTGATGGATAAAAGGGGAAGGCCAGCATAAAGTGAATTACAGTACTCAAGGTGAGAAATGACGTGCAAGATAAGGGGGTGATTTAGGTGAGCACCATGTGCCCTTCTTGTTTCAGCCCTTTGTTTGTGAACGCGAAGGTTTTTTAAGGGGCGGTGAGGGGTTTTTTTCTTTTTGTTTTTATCACAGTGGCCATTTTGTTCCCTATGTTGTCATTGGAACGCATGGCATTTTTTAAATGTTTTTTTAATGTTATTGTTTTAACCCATTTTCTTAGAGTTTCAAGTGGCTTTTTTATATATATTTGGTTCTTTAGTAATGAAAGTGGAGCTGCAAGTGGTTTTTGTGCTGAGTAACTGTCACAACAAGGCAGGACAGAGGTAACTAAACACAATGGACAACACAAGAACCGGATCCAGACGAGGCAAGGAAAAGAAGGCAAAGGGCCAGAACTGGAACCCAGACAGGACAAGGCAAGACTCGGAACTGGATTAAGACTGGGACCCAGAAATGCAAGACAAGGCAAAACACGGTGGAAGTAGATTAAAACTGGGTCCAGAAAAGGGCAAATCAAGGCAAGGACTGGATCCGGACAGGACTAGACTGAAAGAGACAAGACAAAGCACACCTAGACAGGCAAGACAGGGTAGGAGCTAGGTAACAGAATAACAGAAGCAAGACAATAAACAAGGCAGGAACAGGATTCAGGATCTCAAACAGGCTTGGCTGGAACAGGATGTAAAGGGGCTGTTACACTGGATTGGCGGGTGTAAAAGTATGTAGCACAGTTTGTACGTTGCCTGGAGGCAAGTACAAAGGCCGAGTTCGGGTGGAACTTACAAGTGCGCATTTAGATTTGAAAATACACCAGTCTACGCTGGTATGTGTACGGTCCAGGCAGGGATAGTGTCCACCCCGGAAAGGTAGCTACGATTTCTGCCATTTAGAAAATGGGACAGGGACAGATCCCACGGAGACAGGATGGGGGCGCAAACTCTGTCCCCGTGTCATTCTCTACTTTGAAGGATGTTAATGAATTGGACAGTTATTTATGTTCGAGTGATGTAGGCGATGATGTTTTCATTTTTTGGAAAAACAAGCTAGCAAAATTTACATATGGGATCCTCTACATTCCTGCTACCATCACATCTTCTCAGAAGATATTTTCTATTGCAGGAATGACTGTGGAAGACAGGAGAGCTAGACTGAATCCTGAGATTGTTGATGACTTCTTATTCATCCACAGATTAAAAAATCATAACAGTGCTTCATAGGGCATATTTCTTCCTCACTAGGGCGTACAGAATGGGTTGTATTTTGTACCCCTGGACATTTTAAAAGGGTGGATTAGGGTTTCTTGGGGTAGTAGAAGTCAGCTGTTGTTGGAATTGGAAGGGTAGAGGGTGGGGGCGGGGTTATAAGTTGCTCGTTATTATTATTGTTTTCTATTTGTGATTTATAAAACAGTTGCACAACATATCCTTTTTATACTTATAAAAAAATTTAAATATAAAATCATACATGTTTGAGGCTTCTTCAGATGAGGACAGAGCCTGCGGGGACACGTGTAAAGACACGTTCTGGTTTGGATTGGGGCAATGATGTCTAGTATTGATTTGCATCTATTATCCCATTCTGAGAGGAATTGGATTGTGTCTGCCTTATGGTCCATTTCGTTGTGGTAGATCTGTTGCCAGAATTTTACAGGATCTATTTTTTCCTCTCGTGGTGTAAGTTTTTCGTGTTTGTTTGTTAGTTGTGTCTTTCATTCTCCATAGGAGGGTAATATGTGCTTGTAATGGTCTGACCACAGTACAGGTGTCCATTTGGTATCTGTTAATATAAGGTTTGCATTGTTATCAAATTGTGTGTGATGACATGGAGAAGGGAATTCAGATGTCCGTTTGGCAGGTGGAAAATTCCCACAATATATTTGCGTGTGGCAGAGCCTATCATAAAATGCATGTAAGGATATGATACAGACATTCAAACATTTGAAAGGTATTAATTTACTAATGACCTTTCCAAGATGGGAAGGTGGTGGATCTAGAGGACATGAATTGAGGTTGCGGGGGGGGGGGGGGGGGGGACTTAGGAATAATGTCAGGAAGTACTTTTTCATGGAGAGGGTGATAGATACCTGGAATGCCCCCCACATGAGGTGGTGGAGATGAAAATGGTAATGGAATTCAAAAATGCATGGGATAAACTCAAAGGAATCCTGTTTGGAAGAGAATTGGTGCCAACGCCGAAATTCGTTCAGTCTGTAGTAATTGGTGCATAATTATTAACACATACTTTATTGAATTGTTGTGACTATGCACAGGCGGAACTCTGTTTGGAATTAAAGTAAGGGGAGAGAGGGAGTTTGATACAATTCAGGTTCTGTCCTCCAAACACTTTCCACTGCAATGACTGAACCGTCTACAACTTCAAGAACCAGTCTTTCTCTTAGAGAAGAGTATTCTTCCAGCAAAGATGTTCGACCACCAGTTATCCCCGGCAAAGGCCTCATTAGCAACCCTGAGACTTAAACAAAGATAAGGAGGCACTGTAAGTCACAAATAAACATTCAGGCAAAACCTTTCCCAGAACAGAATACCAGTCTCTCAATCTACACTAGGATCCACCTTCCAACAGGGATAAAAATCCAACATTATGCCAAATCCTAGCAGCACATCATAAGGGACATATGGATACTGAAAATAATAAGGCAGGGTTATTACATAAATTGTTCTTGCAGTACTTCTAACTGTCCATTCATAGCCTGAACCAGTAAAGATGGGGTGTTCTCTGACAGACGATAACTCCCATAGAAGGAGATCAACAGTGGTTTCCACTCAATGTATTTCTTTAATTCCAGAGAAACCTGAAGGTGGGAGACCCTTTCTGGATCTGAGAGATCTCAGGAAGTTCCTTTTCAGAGACAAGTTCAGATTGAACCCTCTGAATACCATCCTTCTGCTCTTGCATCTGAATGACTGGTATTACCTTTAGCATTCATTTATTTATATTTATTAAGTACCCTGATCAAAGCTTATAGCAATGAACAATAAACTTAGCAATAATAGAACAAATAGGCCAAAACATTAGAGCTGTAAATTTAAAACGAATCTGTGTTCTTCTCTCAGTGTGTAAACTTATCTCTGGAATTCGTTGCCAGAGAATGTAGTAAAAGCAGTTAGCTTAGCGGGGTTGTTAAAAAAGCTTTGGATGGCTTCTAAAGGAAAAAGTCCATAGACCATTATTACAGCGGACTTGGGAAAATCCACTGCTTATTTCTAGGATAAGTTGCATAAAATATATTGTACTGTTTTGGGTTTGCCAGGTACTTGTGACCTGGATTGGCCACTGTTGGAAACAGGATGCTGGTGCTTGATGGACTATCTGTCCCATATGGCAATACTTATGTACTTACGATGCCAAACAATGAGATATGAATAGCCATCTTACCTAATAAGAGACCCCAAAACATAACACAATAACTCTCATCCCTCCTCTAAACTACAAATAATTTTCTTCTATACAAAACTGTTTCAGAAGATCATTCCTAGCTAAAAAGGATCTGTTTTGTTTTTATCTGTCAAG
Source organism: Microcaecilia unicolor (assembly GCF_901765095.1). Classification (NCBI taxonomy): domain Eukaryota; kingdom Metazoa; phylum Chordata; class Amphibia; order Gymnophiona; family Siphonopidae; genus Microcaecilia; species Microcaecilia unicolor. Next base: position 322,572,946 of record NC_044032.1, on the reverse strand, counting down.
GTGTCAATTGAAATCATATTCTGGGAATTATTTATGTAAGAAAATACTCTATATGAAAAAAACTGGGAAATTCCAAACCTTCTTAATTTAAGTTCTAATTACCCAAATTAGTTTGAAATAGTAATATTAAATGGTGTGACACCTTGTAACTCCAAAATTCCACAATCGGGATCGTTTCTAATAAATCAACAAGGAACCTCAAACCTCCTCATAGGGAACACACTGCAACATTAGCTTAGTCCACTATTTTAATAAAGGAGTAAAATACTATCACTGGTTCCAGTAAGGAGGAAGAAGAGAAAAAAAAAAAAACAACCGCAAAAACTCATAACTACATGAGAAAAACGGATGGCATAAAAACTCACCTTCTCCTTCACTGACTAAAGAGTTAAACAAGGTGAAACACCTCTCTTCCAATCAAGTGTATCTTGCGTCCCCCCAAACACACTCATCAATTTGAAGCCTGGCCCCTTAACCTAAACCTGCCCACCCAATTTTTCAAAGTGAACAAAATAAAACAATGTCTTTAGGAAAATCGCAGGCTTATCTAACCCACACAGTCTTTCCACAAGTCAGTTTTCCACAAAAACCAGTCACATCTGCTTATTGATTATTCCAGGCTCGGTTAGTTTTGTAAATCCAGGCTGATGGTAATGAAAGTGGAGAAGACATAAATACATGCATGTATTTATGGTCTGTTTGGTGATTTTGAGAGGACCATGTAAGGATCCGACACAGTACCCTTCCTGAAGCAGCTTGTATATCGGCGAAACAAGGCGCACTTGTTGAAGGGAGACACGGGATGGTGTCAAAGGTTTAAACTGAACAGTATGGTGTCTTCTCCACTTTCATTACCATCAGCCTGGATTTACAAAACTAACCGAGCCTGGAATAATCAATAAGCAGATAAGTGACTGGTTTTTGTGGAAAACTGACTTGTGGAAAGACTGTGTGGGTTAGATAAGCCTGCGATTTTCCTAAAGACATTGTTTTATTTTGTTCACTTTGAAAAATTGGGCGGGCAGGTTTAGGTTAAGGGACCAGGCTTCAAATTGATGAGTGTGTTTGGGGGGACGCAAGATACACTTGATTGGAAGAGAGGTGTTTCACCTTGTTTAACTCTTTAGTCAGTGAAGGAGAAGGTGAGTTTTTATGCCATCCGTTTTTCTCATGTAGTTATGAGTTTTTGCGGGGTTTTTTTTTTCTCTTCTTCCTCCTCACTGGAACCAGTGATAGTATTCTACTCCTTTATTAAAATAGTGGACTAAGCTAATGTTGCAGTGTGTTCCCTATGAGGAGGTTTGAGGTTGCTTGTTGATTTATTAGAAACGATCCCGATTGTGGAATTTTGGAGTTACAAGGTGTCACACCATTTAATATTACTATTTCAAACTAATTTGGGTAATTATTTATGTAAACCATCTGTGAAACAAAGTAAATTTTCCAGAACTAGAGCTCGTATATTTATGAGCTGCACCAGCTGTAGAACAGGCTTCCTAAGGCTGCATGTTTGGAAAGATTTATGCTCACTATTGTAAACTCTTGAAAGCTCATTTTGTTTATCAAAGCTTTTGGATACTTTTTCTTAGTGGGCGACTTTTATATTTGAATTTTACTTACTTGCACCCCCATTTTAGACAGATCGTAGAAGTAGAAATTGAGACAGGCAGATCAGTACATCTAATGTTTACCAGTGTTTTAGAACAGAATTTGTCCCCATAGAAATGGACGTTTATGCACCGGATGTCTGCAGCGTCGTCGATAATACACTGAAACCTTTTGCTCAGTGTGCTGCTGTGGCTCAGAAAGCGAATAGAATGTTGGGTATTATTAGGAAAGGTATGGAAAACAGGTGTGAGGATGTTATAATGCCGTTATATCACTCCATGGTGCGACCGCACCTTGAATATTGTGTTCAATTCTGGTCGCTGCATCTCAAGAAAGATATAGTGGAATTGGAAAAGGTGCAGCGAAGGGTGACTAAAATGATAGCGGGAATGGGACGACTTCCCTATGAAGAAAGATTAAGGAGGCTAGGGCTTTTCAGCTTGAAGAAGAGACGGCTGAGGGGAGACATGATAGAGGTATATAAAATAATGAGTGGAGTGGAACAGGTGGATGTGAAGCGTCTGTTCACGCTTTCCAAAAATACTAGGACTAGGGGGCATGCGATGAAACTACAGTGTAGTAAATTTAAAACAAATTGAAGAAAATGTTTCTTCACCCAACGCGTAATTAAACTCTGGAATTCGTTGCCGGAGAACGTGGTGAAGGCGGTTAGCTTGGCAGAGTTTAAAAAGGGGTTAGACGGTTTCCTAAAGGACAAGTCCATAAACCACTACTAAATAGACTTGGGAAAAATCCACAATTCCAGGAATAACATGTATAGAATGTTTGTACGTTTGGGAAGCTTGCCAGGTGCCCTTGGCCTGGATTGGCCGCTGTCGTGGACAGGATGCTGGGCTCGATAGACCCTTGGTCTTTTCCTAGTGTGGCATTACTTATGTACTTATGTAGGATTCAGGATTCTCAAACAGGCTTCAGGATTCTCAAACAGGCTTGGCTGGAACAGGATTCAGGATTCTCAAACAGGATTCAGGATTCTCAAACAGGCTTGGCTGGAACAGGATTCAGGATTCTCAAACAGGATTCAGGATTCTCAAACAGGCTTGGCTGGAACAGGATTCAAGATTCTCTAACAGGGCTTGGCTGGAACCGGATTGTGGAACAGGCTTGGCTTGACTGGAACCGGATTCTGTAACAGGCTTGGCTTGGCTGGAACAGGATACCGAAATGGGCTTGGCTGGAACAGGATACTGAAAGGGGCTTGGCTTGGCTGGAACAGGATACTGGAAGGGACTTGGCTTGGCTGGAACAGGATACTGAATGGGACTTGGCTTGGCTGGAACAGGATACTGAATGGGACTTGCTTGGTTGGAACAGGATACTGAAAGAGACTGGCTTAGCAGGGAACTGGGACAGAACTAGCTCAAACATAGAGCCGGAGCAGAACCTGGCTCAAACACACACAGGAACAGAACTTGCAGAAAACAGAGCTCAAGAGTAGGAAGCAAACATGGCGGCAAAGGATAAGCAAACAAGTGAAGACAAACAGAAGCAATGTGCTTACCAGCATCCACAGCTGGAAGGGAAAGGCCAGGCAGATTGAGAGGCAGCAGACACACCTGCATAGCAGTGAGGTAATTAGGGACAATGCTGGCTTCTACAGACTCTCAGAATAAACAGACAAGAACTACACACACAGGAAACAGAACAGGGAATACAGAAACAGAGCTTGGCTAAACACAGAGGTTGGCTTAAACACGGAGCTTAACTGTAGCAAGAGTCAAAAGCAGGGCTAGACTAAAAGCAGGAGCCAAGGGTAGAATCAAACAGATACAGACACCAAGGGCAGGGTGTGGCTCTACAGCCAGGCTTTTCAGGAAACTCGATTCAAAAGCAAACTCACAGAAACAAAGGAAAGCACTGAAACACAAGGACTCAGAGAAACAGAGCACCGACCTTCAGGAGCAAGCCTCTCAGGAACCAAGCCAAGCAGGGAAAAGCTCTAAAACCGGTAACACAAGATTGAGACCTCTTGCAAGGCAACGTAGGAAAGCTCCCTGGGTCCTTATAAAGGAGTAGGCTGATAAATTTACAAGTAGGAAATGAAGCAGAAGCAGGGAGACCAAAGCGAGCTTGGCTTACAGGAAGAACAACAATAGGAAATGAAGCAGGGAGACCAAAGCGAGGCTTGGCTTACAGGAAGAATAACAATAGGAAAAAAGGCAAACCGGAGAGGTCACAGAGCTAGATAAAGAGAAAACAGTAGGTCTGAACATAAGGGCACGGCCACAACCGTGACAGTAACAGAGCAGGCTGTGTAACTCAATGCTATTTAAAACAGGACACTCCAGTCACGTAAATCAGATGCTGCCAGAACAGTGATTTCCGTTCCCCGAGGTTCCTTTCACAATTTTTTAAAATTTAAAACCTCACTTTATTTTTGGCACTGTCTGGTTTGCCCATAATGCTGTTTGAGCATAAATGACTTGTGTTGATGCTGAACCTCCTGTAGTACAGATATGCAGTCTAGAGCAGACTGATTTAAAACAGCACTGAAATATCATTGAAACCAATTAAATATTAACCACAGCCAGGTGTATAGGAGAAAACACATTAGTTGTACTACATATGTTAGGTCACCATTACCCTCAAAGCAGTGGATAATGCTGAAAATTTGAATTTGCTCACCTGAAAAATGCAGCAATGTTGAGAGGCAGGTAGAGAGAAAAGGGCCAATGAAGCTCTGCCGAGTAGCATGTGCCTCATATTAACACACATGCTCATAAATTTGACCACACCATGACATGCAGGCACACACAACCCAGTGGAGGTTCACAGAGCCTTCTGTACCCACCTCCGGACGGTGCCGCATCTTTCTGGTGAGCAAATTCAATTTTACAACTATCTGTTATTGGGCCGCAAAACAGTACTACTGGGGCCGCATGTTGTAGAGACCACTGGTTACACATAAGGGTATATAAGGAGTTTTGGTCCCTACACACATTTTTATGTTTTATTAGTGGTGTATGTCATTTTGAATGTTTTAGTGATGCTGCTTTTCGGAGGATGATATTAATTATTTGTTGAACTGTTTATCATGTAGTCTATATGTGTGTCCAGTTGTAGTATTATGTTCCGTTTGACAGTTTTATGGTATCTACTTATTTACTTATGTTTTCACAATTTTATTTCTCAAGTTGTTTTTCTTGTATTTACATACTGGTTTTATTTGTTTTGACAGTAATGTCTAGCCCCTGAAGCAGCCCCTGCAAGGCAAAACACGGCCATATCGGGCACACGTTTTTAAAATTCATTTACTAATAAAGTCTTCTGTTCCTTTTATCACCGTGTCTGCTACAACGTCTTCAAAATATTAACCAAGCTATGTTTCACTGTGTACCCTCAATCATATTTCATTCAAATGTCAACACATCTAGATTTCATGATGTACCTAGTAAACTCATTCAGGACGCTCAGGAGCAGTGGCATACAAGTCAAGAAATTGTACAAATTAACTAGAGGAGGAGAGTGCACTTGAAATGCTTCATTTTGAGCTACAGGGGAACACCCAGCCTCCTCTATTCTAGCTGACAAAGGAGAACTTCCCACTTCCAGGAACTGCATAACCATACAGAGATCATGCAGTCATTTGTATACTAACCTTAAGAGTCTGAAAGAGGACATAAGCTCTCATTGGAAAGATATAAATGGGGAACCTCAGTGCATATTTAACTATTTCCTCATAGAATGCATAGGTTAATGCATCAAAGTATATGTAGACTCCAAGATATTTTACTCAGTCTAGCACAGTATTCCCAAATGCATCTGTATTTTCAAAAATGTGTGGCACACCAGCTTCTATGGAGCAGGCATTGTGAATATAAGAGAACTAAGCCTAAAAAAAGAAGCTAGGGAAGTACTTCAAGCTCTATCAGTGTGTGGAAGGACTCAAAGGAGGCTTAGCACAGGGAAGAGGAGAAGGAGCTGTATGTGCTGCACAAAGCAGGGTCCAGTTATCCATACCCTACATGGTGCACCCGTTAATGTCCATTTTTTGAGGCTCATGATGTATTTAGGAAAAGAGAGAGGCATGTGTGACTGCATATCTCAGAAGAAAGGACCCCTACTGTTTGAGCTGCTGCTGGTCTTTATGGTTACTGCAAGGTGCTGAGAATAGAGCCCATGTGCTAGTCTGGACTTCAGTTATTCAGGCACTGGTGACTTTTTAATGTGGTATTCCTGATTTGGCTCTGAAGGCTAAAAAAAAAACTCACATAAAAGCACTGATCCAGCAAAATGTGGTTTGGGGAAAGTGTTTGATTGATTGTATTTGGAATGATTAGGAGTCTGAGGCTCCAGAATGTTGTCAAACAGGTTCTTTAATAAAATTTACAAATAAAAAAAAAAAACACTGATCCAGCATATAGGTGTGCCTGAAACATATTAATCACTATGAGAATGACATTTTTTTTGAATGTGGCAGTAAAAGTTGTGAGGCTGTGACAGATATGTTTTCACTAGTCTCCCTTTCCATCTCTTTATTAGATGAGGTGCATAGCCTTTTAAAAGTACTTGTTCTATTTCAATATGATGAAGCAGCCAGGAGAATTACAGCGTGTCTTCAGAGAGACTCTGGAATGATGGAGGGTCTATCCCAGAAATCTGGATTTTAGACATGGATCAGAACCCTGCTTTTCCCTGTAAGTTTTTTATACAGTTAAAGTGATGAAAGAGGAAGCTCTGTGGAAGTTTATTTATTTTCAGTATTTATATACCGCCTAACCCTAAATGGTTTACAATTTTCTTTTTCAGGTACTGTTCACATTTAGGTTTCCAACTGAATGCTAAAATGTCTTTCATTACACCTGATATTGTCTGTTGCATAAAAATTACTTAAACCCGTTAAGTACTCATCTGGCAATTCCTAATGCACTACGCTTAATTTAATAACAATTCATGATCCATGGTATCAAATGTTGCAATTAAAGCAAATTTTAGAGTGTTACTGCTTTATATTTATTTATTATTTATTTATTGCATTTGTATCCCACATTTTCCCACCTCTTTGCAGGCTCAATGTGGCTTACAATACATCAAGAAAGGTGGAACTATATTAGAAAATAGACATTTAGTGTTACAGAAGGATCTAGGGCAACATGATAATGATAAAACATGATAGAAGTATAACAAGCAGATATTGTAATACAGTTCTGAATATATGTGGAGGAGTTGTGTATATTCACATTGGTTGATCTTTGTGGTATGCTTTGTTAAAGAGATGGGTCTTCAATAGTTTGCGGAAGTTCGTTAGTTCGTAAATCGTTTTTAAGTTGCGCAACAATGCGTTCCATAACTGTGTGCTCAAGTAGGTAAAGTTTGACGCGTGCATTAGTTTGTATTTTAGACCTTTGCAGTTAGGGAAGTGCAGATTAAGGAATGTGCGGGATGATCTTTTGGCATTCCTGGGTGGTAAGTCTATCAGGTCTGACATGTAGGCTGGTGCATCTCCGTGAATGATTTTGTGGACCAGGGAGCATATTTTGAACCTGATGCGTTCTTTAAGTGGGAGCCAGTGTAGATTTTCACGTAGGGGTTTAGCACGTTCATATTTAGTTTTACCGAATATGAGTCTAGCTGCAGTGTTCTGGGCTGTCTGAAGTTTCTTGATTATTTGCTCTTTACATCCGGCGTAGAGTGCATTGCAGTAGTCTAGATGACTGAGCACCATTGATTGTACCAGGTTACGGAAAACAGTCCTTGGGAAGAAAGGTCTTACTCTTTTTAATTTCCACATTGAGTGGAACATCTTCTTGGTTGTGTTTTTCGCGTGACTCTCGAGTGTTAGGTGTCGATCAATGGTAACTCCAAGAATTATTAGGGTGTCCGAAATTGGAAGGTTTAGATTTGGTGTGTTGATGGCTGTGAATTTGTTCTTGTTATGTTGAGAGGTGAGTATTAGGCATTGGGTTTTTTCTGCATTAAGTTTCAGCCTAAATGCATCCGCCCATGAATGCCTTTGGATAACAATTTCTTGGCATCTGAGACCAAAGTAATAAGCAGAGATTAGTAAGATTAGTACTGTGAAAGCTTCCAAATCAAAATTGAGTCTTATGTATACAGTCACTCTTTAATTTGTTCAGCAACAATTGCTTGTCAGCTTAGCCAATAATGGTATACTAGCAATAGGGTAAAATAGAAGCAGGGCTGGTTTTAGACATGCTGTGGCTCAGGGCAGAAATTAAGGAGGCTCTCCGATCCTCTCTCCTTCCTGCCCCCCCCCCCCCCCCCCTCTTCACACATGTCATTACTACCACATAAAACAACTTTAAATTACTTCTTCACATACAAAACACACACACAGACCTTCATCAAATTCAGAAGAAGGGATCACAAATAGAAATAGGCAGTGGCGTAGCAAGGGCAGGGCGGTGGGGGCGGTCCGCCCCGGGTGTCCGCGGGTGGGGGGTGCTCCGTCGCATCTCTTCTCCTGCCACCGCCTGCCTTTTTCTTTTTTTTTTTTTTAATCCGTGCAGCCACGCAGGCAGCGCTTCGCGTCTGCCCTGCGTGTGCTGTGAAAGAAGTAAATCGCCAGCGCTGACTTCGGGCCTTCCCTCAATGTCCCGCCCTCTTGTGAGGTAACTTCCTATTTCCTCGAGGACGGGACATCGAGGGAAGGCCCGACACCAGCGCTGACGATTTACTTCTTTCACAGCACACGCAGGGCAGACGCGAAGTGCTGCCTGCATGGCTGCACGGATTTTAAAAAAAAGAAAAAGGCAGACAGTGGCAGGAGAAGAGGGCTCTGTGGCTCTCAATGGAGGGGGGATGGGACTGGGTCAGGGGGGGAGCTCAGAGGGGAGAAGGGGAGTGGAGAGGGGTGGGGAGTTCAAAGGAGGGTCCTCAGAGGGGAGAATGGGGATTGGGGAGGGGTGGGGGTGCTCAGAGGGGATTGGGGAGGGTGGGGGTGCTCAGAAGGGTACTCAGAGAAGGGGATTGGGGAGGGTGGGGGTGCTCAGAGGGGAGATTGGGGAGGGGTGGGGGTGCTCAGAGGGGATTGGGGAGGGTGGGGGAGCTCAGAAGGGTTCTCAGAGGTGAGAAGGGGATTGGGGAGGGGTGGAGTCTGGGGAGGGATGCTCAGAGATGAGAAGGGGATTGGGGTAGGGGTGGGGGGTGCTCAGAGGGGATAAGGGGACTGGGAGGGAAGTGCTCATGGGAGAAGGGGTCTTAAACTGGAACTGGGGGGCTGAAAAGGGGCAGGGCTGAAACTGTGGGGACTGGGGGCTTTAAAGGGGACAGGGAGAACTGGCTGGGGCTGAAGCTCGGGACTGGTGAGAGAAAAGGGCTGGGGTGGAAACTAGGGGCTGAAAAGGGGACAGGGAGAAGTGGCGGGGGGCTGAAGCCCAGGACTGATGGGAGAAAAGGGCTGGGGGACTGGTGGGATAGTGGGGCTGAAAAGGGTGGCAGGTGGGAGATGTGGGCTGGAACTGGAACTAGGTGCAGGTGGAAAGAGGGGGCAGAGAGAGGGGACAGACCCTGGATGGAAGGGGGGGGAGCGTGAGGGAGGGCAGACCCTGGATAGATTGGGAGAGGGAGGGCAGACGGATTGAAGGGGCAGAGAGAAGGGCAGATGGTGGGTGGAAGGGGGAGAGAGAAAGAGGGCAGATGGTGGATGGAAGGGGCAGAGAGAGAGGGCAGACACTGGATGGAAGGGACATTAGAGAGGGCAGACACTGGATTTCAGAGAAAGAGCGAAGATAGATGCTGGATGGAAGGAAGACAGTGAAAAGAAGATGAGGAAAGCAGAAAACCAGAGACACAAACTGTAAATAAATATATATTTTTTATTTTTTTTGCTTTAGGGTATAGTATTGTATCTGTGTTTATGTGTTAATAAATGTTTATAAATAGACATATAAATAAGGTAATATTTATTGGACTAATTTTACTACATTTTGACTTAACTTTCAGAGAACAAACCCCCTTCCTCAGGTCAGATAGGATACTATAACAGCACTATACTGTATTGACCTGAGGAAGGAGGTTTTGGGCCTCTGAAAGCTAAATGTATTAGTCCAATAAAATGGTATTTTATTTTCTATGTTTGTTTTATTTCTATTTGTTAATTTGTAAAGTGGTGATCGGATTTGTTAGTTTTTTCAAATTTACATCCACTGTCTTTATATTTTGCACAGTACTAGGGGACATTTTCTGTTTCTGTGGTGTTGCATTGCATGCAGAGTCTGGCATTGGGGGTTCAGTTTAATTTTTGTCTAAATAGAAAGTTTATGATTTCTTATTCTATAGTGGATTAGGGTGTATCTGTGTTTGTGAAAAAGACATGGCTTTCAGTTGGCATTGACTGTGCAGGATCGACGATCTGTACTAATCTGTCTGTTTTCGTTTTACAATAGGTGAATTGATGTTCTAGTGCTCACTGTAGCGTTTAAGATGCTTGTGTGACTTGTAGAAATGACTGCTTATGGTATGGTAGAATTGCGCTATAGGTCCTGAGTGTTTTGTATTCTCGGTATGCCTAGTACTGGATTTGGGGGGGGGGGGTGTTAAAAAATGACCGGCCCCAGGTGTCAACTACCCTAGCTACGCCACTGGAAATAGGGTTACTGTAAATTGAAAGATGTAGTTTTTATTCAGTTTTTAAGTCAGGACATGACTGGGGAAACCACTTGTTAAGTTGGTCTGAAGTTAGATACCAACAATATAATAGCTTAGCAGTATTTTTGCTAGGGATTGCTCCATTCTATCCAGTCATCTGGCAAAATGTTAGTTCAGTACTCTCTCCCACCACTGCCTGTGAGACACAGGGACAGGGAGAGCATCTTGATAGCCATAGAGTATACCCACTAAGTTCTTAGTATGCTGAAAATCTTCAAGGTATATTTCCCAGTTAAACAAGCTTTGTAACGCTTAGACATTAAAAGATAGCCGTTAAACTAAAATTGCTGAAGATGAGTAAAAAAAGCCACAAAGCCACAAATAACTCCAGGGATAGGCACCCCATATAAGACTGTGACTTTTCCTCGCCTTTTCCGCCGCCGCCCACCACCCGCTGAGCCCGCCCTCAGCTCCCCGACCTTTCCATTCCTGCCCGGCGTTTAAACATTTTTTAAGTTACAGCGATGGCTCACCTCCGCTCCAGCCTTTCCCTTCTCATTTCTTGCTCAGTGTCCCGCCTTCCTCTGATGAGGTATTTCCTGTTTCCGCGAGGGTGGGACACTGAGCAAGAAGCGAGAAGGGAATGGCTGGAGCGGAGGTGAGCCGTCGCTGCAACTTAAATGGTTTAAACGCTGGGTGGCCACAGCAGGAATGGAAAGGTCGGGCAGCTGAGGGCGGGCTCAGCAGGGGGTGGGCGGCGGCGGGAAAGGCGAGGAAAGGTCACAGTTTCGGGGCGCCTATGAGGATTGTGTAATAAGCTGATACTGGAGGTTGATTTGGAATTGTAACATTTTAGGCTGTCTTGGATTCGGATTTGCTAACTAAGGGGAAGCACTTTTTCACCCCTTATTAGGTACTAGTAAAAAGGCCCGTTTCTGTATGAAATGAAACGGGCGCTAGCAAGATTGTCCCCCCCCCCCCTCCTTCGCTGTCTTCCTCTGTCCCCTCCAAGTCCTACGCCACCCTCTCTCCCCTCCAAGTTCCACGGCCCTCTTTCTTGTCGTCCGATTTGCAGGCCGTCCTCCCTCCCCTCTTCCACTGCGCTGCAACTCACCAGTTTGTGCATATGTTTCCAGGTGTTCTCCAGGGCCTTGTGGTCAGCCGCCGCCTGGTTGTGGTGGCCCACCGCCTTCAGGTTGTGTTGTGGCTTGTTGTCATTAGTGAAGTGTTTTTCTGTGTGTGATAGATATTGTGTTTTTGTTGTCAGAATGTTGTTTGAGGGGTGGGAAAGGGAGGGGTGGGCGTGGTAGGCAAGTTGGGAGGGTGTGATGGTGTGTGTGAGTGAGAATGTTAGGGGGAGGGGGTGGGGATGGTGAACTGTGAGGGAGTGGTGAGGGAGTTTTGAAGGGGGGGGGTCTGCGTTCCTGTGGTGATGGGTTGAAGTGAGGGATCCTCAGGTTGTGGTTTTGGTGGGTCCAGTAGGTTTTTTGTTTTGTGTGTGTTAGAGAGAGTGTGTGTGTGAATGTTTGTGGGGGGGGGGGGGGGAGGCGCAAATGAAACACCTTCACAGTTGTTACAGATGAAGCAATAATAAAGAACGACAACCTGGATGCAGCAGCTCATATGTTTGTTTGGTTGGTTTATTTTGAGTGTATAGCAATGACGTCTGCACGGGACAGTGGAAATAGAGATCAACCAAACTGGCTTCCTTGCTTACAGGGAACTAAATAGGGTCACCTGTTGTTTGTGGTGGGAGGAGCTGTGAACGTTGTCGGTTGGACTCGGAGGGGGCGGGGTGTGATGTGCTGCGACGGTGGGGGCTTGGAGGGGGTTCGGGGGCTTGGAGGGGGGGTCAGTGTTGCTTGGGGGGGCGTCGGCCCCTCACAGCGCATTTCACCTTCGTGTGAAGGCGCTGCAGCAGAGGCAACAGATGATCGTTTCCCTTCGGGCCTCCCTCATTCCCTCCCTGTCCCGCCGTCGTCTGAGTAAATTCTGTGAGGGCGGGACACAGGGGAAGGAGGGAGGGGCGAAGGGAAACTATCATCTGTTGCCTGCTGCAGCGCCTTCACTCGGAGGTGAGAGGCGATTGAAGGAGTGAGCGACGGCGACCGCGAGATCAGATGGACGAGGGGACCGTTTGCATGTCATGCGAGACGCGTCGTTCGCCCGCCCTCAACGTCATCACGTTGTGGCGCGAGGGCGGGGCACACAGTCTGTGGCAAACCGGATATCTCGCCCCCTTCAAGTTTCTGGTGAGGCTTCATTAGAACGTTGGGGTTGCCTTTTATATAGAAAGATGTGTCCCATCTGTTTTCATTTGTGATCTGTGTTCACTAGTTATCTGGGCATTCATGCACAAAACTCACATTTAAGATAAGATAAAAACTATTTTATTATACACATTGTCAGCTTTTCTGTAAGCATCACAACCATTATATCTAGAATGCAATTTCACATGCATCACTGTTTAATATAATTGTGTTATGGTCTTATACATGCTCATATGTTTTTATATGACCTTTCTCTGTGCAAGGCTATTCTTTATGCAAGTACTTTTATTATGTTTGTTTATATCGCTCTGTTCTAATTTATATTTTAACTTTGGATATTTGACTATGATTTTTAATCAGTGATTTTGTTATGTATGTCTGATTAACAGTGTATTAAAACCCCATGGAAAGACAGACAGGAAGAGGTGCTGGAGGGAGAGGGAGAGGCCGAGAGGGATACATAGATGCTGGATCAGCTTGGAGGGTGGGGGGCAAGGGAAAGACTGATTGACTGACTAGGTAAAGAAAGGGGGGGGAAGAGACCCTGGAGACCTAGGAGGGAGACATACTGAACTGTGGGGGAGGGAAGGGGGATGAAAGAGGGAGACATCCTGGCCCCAGGGTGGGGGAAGAAGGGAAGAGAGAGGAGAGTGACAGGGAAACAAGAGATGTGAGATATGGAGGGAAAGGGATAAGAACACAAAGGTGCACCACTGGACCGGGGGGGGGGGGGGGGGGGGTTTAGTGACACAGAGGGGCAATACTGATCACAGCAGGGGATAGGAAAAAAGAGAGGGAAATGCAGGCCAAGGCAAGACAAAGACATAGATGGGAAACTGCTCAATTTAAGGGCTGGATCAGAACATTTTAAGGGCAGATGCTGAAACTGGAGGAAGGATAGGGGCAGGGCTACAAGTGGTAGACAGGACGCATAAGGACACAAGAGGTAGGTGGACATGGTGAGAGAAAAAATATCAAATGGAAAGAAGACACTGCATAAAACAGAAGACACTGGGACCAAAGCGAATAGAAAAACTAAATGATCAGACAACAAAGGTAGAAAAAAGTATTTTATTCAGAATTTATTAATTGGAATATGTCAGCTTTTGGAAATGTGCATCTGTGATATTTGCATGTAAGTTTCAATTTTTCTAGTATTGCTGCATGCTGAGTCTGACTTCTTGAGGTAACTTTCCAGTTCAGTATTTTTCCTTCATATCTGTTGTGTCATGTTTTTTCATGTGTGATCAAGATGCAGTATTCTGCTAGTGTGTAGTATTTGCAGCCCTTTTTGTTTTGTTTTGTTTTTTTGTTTCACTAGGTTGTGTACTGGTGTTTTAGAGCCCGGTGTAATTATAGTGCTTCCTTTCCACGCATAAGTTTGGAGCTTGTCCTGTTCTTGGAATAAGTGCTGTTATGGTTTGGTAAGGTTATGAGTGTGTTTTTGCACAAGTTTGTGTATAGTGTTTTGCAGTGGAGAGATTGTGTGTTGGCCTTACTGAGGTGGCACCAAAACATCAGAAAGGTCGTTAATAAAAGGAGCTCATTGTGAACACTATCCACCCTAAAAGGGTGTTTTGTGGCTCTACATGAGAATTATGATATTATGATCCCTTGTTTCATATTGTTGACGGTCTGCATTTTCCGTATGGGTGGTATATTGGTGTATTAGGGTCTGCCCAGTGTAATATTTATGGTACAGTAAGGTTCTGAGTGTGTTTTTGCACAAAGTTGTGCATAATGTTTTGCAGTTGAGCGATTGTGGTTAGTATATGCTTTGAGCAACCACTTTATTCTTTGACATATGATACATATCTAATATCTAAATTTAATAAAAGGTATTAATTGTGACTATTTTATTTTTACTTATTTTTTTTTCTGTGTGTTGTCAGACAATTATGGAGGTAAGTTCCGCCCCTGGCCCCACCCCTAACCCCGCCCCCTTTGGCCTCCCCAAACAATTGGGCTACCGATCGCCTATGCCAGGGAAGGTAGGACATTGATTGCCCCTATAGAAGAGGAAAGAAAGAGTAACATCTGGAGAGCCTTGTAGAGCAATGCCCATAGTATGGGAAACAAACTTCTAGAGATAGATCTAGAGGCTACAATGATGAAAGCAGACTTAGATTTAGTGGTGGTCACGGAGACGTGGTTCATGGAGAACCACAACTGGGATATTGCTATACCTGGCTATAATCTAGTCATGAAGGACAGAGTAAGAAAAAAAGGTGAAGGAGTGGCATTATATTCTAAGTATGATATTAAAGTGACGGAACTGCAGGACACGTGGGGTACGGAAGAAGCGCTGTGGGTTAAACTGGAAAGAGGGAAAGGAAAATGTATTTTTATCAGAGTAATATACAGGTCACCTTCACAGTCAGAGGAAATGGACAAAGACTTAATTAAAAACATCCACAAGATAGGAAAGGGGAAGTACTACTGATAGGTGATTTTAATATGCCAGATATCGATTGGGGTGTCCCTGCTGCTTGGTCATCTAGAAGCAAACAGATCCTGGATTCCCTAAAGGAAGAATTGTTTCAGTGGTGGGTAACAGAACCGATGCAGGATAGAAGTGTTCTCGACCTGGTGCTTGCAAATGGAGAGAATGTTTCTGACGTCAGGGTGGGAGACCATTTGGCATCTAGTGATCTTCTGCTCTGTGTTCACGGATGAAAGGCCAAGGGTAGGACTGCAGGAAACAAATACTAAAGGGGATGAATGTATGGTAGACCAAGACCCGTTCACGGAGGACTGTGTTCGAGAGGAGCTAGCTAAATTAAAAGTAGACAAAGCGATGGAGCCTGATGGGGTACATCCGAGGGTGTTCAAGGAATTCGGAGACGTTCTGGCAGCTCCGCTGACTGACCTCTTCAATGCTTCCTTAGAGACTGGAGTGGTTCCAGAGGACTGGAGAAGGGCAAATGTGGTTCCTTTGCACAAGAATGGAAGTAAGGAGGAGGTTGGGAATGACTGACCTATCAGTCTGACCTCGGTGGTGAGTAAACTAATGGAAATGCTACTAAAGTGGAGGATTGTGAGGTTTCTCAAATTAAATGCAATGCAGGACCCGAGACAGCATGGCTTCACTAGTGGCAGGTCATGTCAGACAAATCTGACTGATTTCTTTGACTGGGCGACCAAACAGTTGGACGTGGGAGGGGCACTAGATGTAGTATACTTAGAGTTCAGCAAAGCCTTTGACTCGGTTCCGCATAGGCAACTGATAAATAAATTGAGTGCACACGGATTGGGTCCTGGAGTAACTGTGATTAGGTTAAAAATTGGTTGAATGGAAGGAGACAGAGGGTAGTGGTAAATGGAACTTCCATATCATCATGCTGATCAATCCATAGACTGGTGGGTTGTGTCCATCTACCAGCAGGTGGAGATAGAGAGCAATCCTTTTGCCTCCCTATATGTGGTCATGTGCTGCCGGAAACTCCTCAGTATGTTCTCTATCTCAGCAGGTGGTGGTCACACACAGCAGCAGCTCTGGCTAGGTCTCCAAGCCTAATTTTTAGGTTTTGTTGAGTACCTGGGGTTGAGGGCTCTTCTTGAGCAAGTGCAAACCTGGTGGCGCCAGGTCCCTCCTTTTCTCCCCCCTCCCGCTGGCTCTGTTAAAAAAAAAAAAAATTTGGACGTCCTTAAGGGCGTTTATTTCAACGTTTATTTAAACGTTTATTGCAGCTACTCACTGGGACATCAGGTCGTTACAGCTCGGAGCGAGAAGCAGGTAATTTTTACCTTTTTATAGCGGGCAGGGGGTTCCCCAATCAATCTCCACGTGGCCTATGGCGTCGGAGGGCGAGGGCGCGAAGAATCGCTCCCCGGACCGCGTGTGCGCTTCTAGCGGGGATGCAGGGGTCTTAAAGTCTGATTCGCCCTTGTTGGGTGTCAGTTTGGAGGCCGGTCAGTGTCCCGGGTCTTCCTCCGGTGCGGCGGTTTTTCCCGCCATAAACGCCCATCCCCCGCTGCTCGCCTCCGCCATCTTGGCCGGCCATGCTGCTCGGACGGCTTCTTCTTGGGCCGCCCTTGAGCTGGGAGACGTTAATGCCATGGCCGCCCTTGATTTGGGCGACGGCAAAAAGCGGCTAAAGTTAAGCGCCGTTCTTCCGTGCGGCTCCTTCGCGGAGTGTCGCGCCGGACGCCATCTTGGATGCGCAGCATGTTTCTCCCCCGCTCTTGCGAGCGCCGGTTGCAGGTGCGTCTAGGGCTGTGGCCCAGGCTGCTGAAGTGCACAGTCCTGAGGGGTTTCTCCCCCGAGTTTATTTTGCTGCTGCATCAGGCCTTCCTTATGCAAAACGCTGCCCCTGCTCCCTTGTCGATAAAGGGTTGAGGCCCCCGGAAGTAAACGCCCTCGGGTGGATTCCCAGGCCTTAGAGGACTCTGTTTCCTCTGATGTAGATGAGGGCAGCGTATCTGAGTTCTCCCAACGGTCCTTTGGGGATTCCTTGGAGGAGACGGATTCCCGCTCGGATGGAGCGGATGACCCCTCTGCAGCGCGGATCTTTCGCTCAGAGGATTTGCCCAACCTGTTAGTGCAGGCCATGAGCATTTTGAAGATTTCCTCTCCAGAGGAAGTCTCTCCCTCAGCCCCTGTTGGCTCCGCCATTATTCTGGGGACGAAGCGCCCGCCTAAAACCTTCCACGTGCATGATGCCATGCACACCTTAATTTCGGCTCAATGGGATGTCCCGGAAGCGAGCCTCAAAGTGGCTAGGGCTATGTCCCGCCTCTATCCTTTGCCTGAAAGTGAATGGAGGCTTTCTTTGGCCTACCGTGGATTCTTAATCACTGCGGTGACTAAGAAAACGGCGTTGCCGGTGGAAGGTGGCACGGCCCTAAAAAGGACGCCCAAGACAGAAGATTGGAGGCGGCCTTAAGGTCGTCCTTCGAGGCGGCTGCCTTAAGTTTGCAGGCCTCAGTTTGCGGCTCCTATGAGGCCAGGGCTTGCCTCACGATTGTGCAGCGGGCTTCCCCCTCGGATCCTTCCTTGAGGGCTCATTGGCCGGCCCTGGAATCGGGCTTGGCTTATTTGGCAGACTTTCTGTATGATGTCTTGAGAGCCTCGGCTAAAGGTATGGCTCAGACAGTCTCTGCGCAGCGGTGGCTTTGGCTGAAACATTGGTCTGCGGACCACGCCTCTAAGTCCCGCCTGGCTAAGTTGCCTTTTAAAGGCAAGCTGCTCTTTGGGGTCGAGCTGGACAAAATTGTGACCGATCTCGGCACGTCTAAGGGCAAGAGGTTACCAGAGGTCAGGGCTCGGGCCAGTGCTCGCCCCGGTATCTCCAGAGGACGGTTTCAGGAAGCCCGTCGGTACCACCCGGGCAAGTCGGGCACCTCTGCCACCTCTTCCTTCAAGAGGGACTTCTCCCCCAAGCAGCATTCCTTTCGCAGAGACCGCCGTCCCGGAGGTGCGCCCTCCGGTCCTCCCCCAGGGTCTCGTACCCAATGACGGGGTCCTGGTCCATGGCCCAGTGCAGATTGGAGGACGCCTGTCCTCGTTTCTGGGCGAGTGGACCAGGGTAACTTCAGACGCTTGGGTGCTGGAAGTCATCAGAGACGGCTACAAGCTAGAGTTCTGCCGACCCTTAAGAGACGGGTTTGTACTCTCTCCCTGCAAGTCTCCGGTCAAAGCTGTGGCAGTGCAGCAGACCTTGGACAATCTGATCCGCCTGGGTGCGGTCGTTTCGGTGCCAGAAAATCAGCTTGGCAAGGGACGTTACTCCATTTACTTTGTGGTACCAAAGAAAGGAGGTTCTGTACGGCCTATCCTCGACCTCAAAGGGGTCAATCGGGCCTTGAAAGTTCGGCACTTTCGCATGGAGACTCTCCGCTCTGTTATAGCGGCAGTGAAGGCAGGGGAGTTCCTGCCATCCTTGGACATCAAGGAAGCGTACTTGCATATTCCCATCTGGCCTCATCAACGCTTTCTGCGTTTTGCAGTCCTGAGCCGACACTTCCAGTTCAGAGCCCTCCCGTTCGGGTTGGCTACTGCTCCGCGGACCTTCTCCAAAGTAATGGTGGTCATTGCGGCCTTCCTGCGAAAGGAAAGAGTACAAGTCCATCCTTATCTGGACGACTGGTTGATCCGAGCCCCCTCTTATGCAGAGTGCGGCAAAGCTGTGGACCGGGTGATTGCTCTTTTGAGCTCCCTGGGGTGGATCATCAACTGGGAGAAAAGCCAGCTGCGCCCGACTCAGTCCCTGGAGTATCTGGGAGTTCGATTCGACACCCAAGTGGGCAGAGTGTTCCTGCCGGACAATCGGATTGTCAAACTTCAGGCTCAGGTGGACCAGTTCCTAGTAGCCTCTCTGCTTCGGGCTTGGGACTATGTGCAGCTGTTGGGCTCTATGACGGCCACGATGGAAGTAGTGCCCTGGGCCAGGGCTCATATGAGACCACTACAACACTCTCTGCTGCAGCGCTGGACTCCGGTGTCGGAGGATTATGCTGTGCGCCTTCCCTTGGACCCAGCAGTGCGCAAGGCGCTGAGCTGGTGGCTGAAGACAGACAAGTTGTCTGCAGGGATGCCTCTTGTGACCCCGGAGTGGATTGTCGTCACAATGGACGCCTCTGACGGGCTGGGGAGCCCACTGCTTGGGAAGGACAGCGCAGGGGCTCTGGTCTCCTGCAGAGGCAAAGTGGTCTATCAACCTCCTGGAACTCAGAGCCATTCGGTTGGCGCTTTTGGAGTTCCTCCCGGTACTGGCGTTGAAGCCAGTACGGGTCCTGTCGGACAATGCCACGGCTGTGGCCTATGTCAACCGCCAGGGAGGTACCAAGAGCGCCCCTCTAGCCAAGGAAGCCATGAATCTATGCCAGTGGGCGGAAGCAAACCTGGAACAGCTGTCAGCGGCCCACATTGCCGGAGTCATGAATGTCAAGGCGGACTTTCTCAGTCGCCATACCTTGGATCCCGGAGAGTGGCAGTTATCGGCTCAGGCGTTCTTGGACATCACGAAGCGCTGGGGCCAGCCGAGCCTAGATCTGATGGCGTCATCGGCCAATTGCCAAGTGCCGCGCTTTTTCAGCAGAGGACGGGACCCTCGATCTCTGGGAGTAGATGCTCTTCTCCAACAGTGGCCGACACAGGAGCTTCTCTATGTGTTCCCGCCCTGGCCCATGTTGGGCAGGGTACTAGACAGGGTGGCAAAGCATCCGGGCCGAATAATCCTGGTGGGTCCGGACTGGCCCAGACGTCCCTGGTATGCGGACTTGATCAGGCTCTCAGTGGACGACTCTCTGCGGCTGCCAGTGGAGCAGGGCCTGTTGCATCAGGGTCCCGTGGTGATGGAGGATCCCTCCCCCTTTGGTCTTACGGCCTGGCTATTGAGCGGCAGCGTCTGAGGAAGAAGGGCTTCTCAGACAAGGTCATCGCCACTATGCTGAGAGCGAGGAAGCGCTCTACTTCTACTGCTTACGCCAGGGTTTGGCGTACCTTTGCAGCGTGGTGTGAAGCAGGCTCACTTTCTCCCTTCACTGCTCCAATTTCTTCAGTGCTGGCGTTCCTGCAAGAAGGTCTGGAGAAAGGCCTGTCGCTCAGTTCCCTTAAAGTCCAGGTAGCGGCTCTGGCTTGCTTCAGGGGCCGCCTGAAGGGTGCTTCCCTGGCTTCGCAGCCAGATGTGGTACGTTTTCTCAAGGGAGTTAATCACCTGCGCCCTCCTCTGCACTCAGTGGTGCCTGCGTGGAATCTCAACCTGGTGCTAAGAGCCTTGCAGAAGCCGCCTTTTGAACCCTTCTCGAGGGCATCTCTGAAAGACCTGATGTTGAAAGCAGTCTTTTTGGTGGCTATCACTTCAGCCAGAAGAGTTTCCGAGCTCCAGGCACTCTCATGTCGAGAGCCTTTTCTGCAGTTCACTGAGGCAGGAGTGACTATTCGCACAGTGCCTTCCTTCCTGCCCAAGATTGTTTCTCGCTTCCATGTGAATCAGCAGCTCTGTCTCCCTCCTTTCGTAGGGAGGACTACCCAGAGGAATACTCTGCTCTCAAATATCTGGATGTGAGACGAGTCATCATCAGATACTTGGAAGTGACCAATGATTTCCGGAAATCGGATCATCTGTTTGTCCTGTTTGCAGGTCCTCGTAAGGGTCTGCAGGCTGCTAAGCCTACAGTGGCAAGATGGGTCAAGGAAGCCATTGCAGCGGCTTATGTGGCCGCGGGGAAGGTGCCGCCTATTCAGCTGAAGGCTCACTCCACTAGAGCTCAGGCGGCCTCGATGGCAGAGGCCGGGTCCGTCTCCTTGGAAGAGATATGCAAGGCGGCAACTTGGGCATCGGCCCATACCTTCTCCAGGCATTACCACTTGACTGTGGCTGCTCGGGCGGAGGCCCGGTTTGGAGCTTCAGTGTTGCGGTCAGGGATTTCAATGTCCCGCCCTGGGTGAGTACTGCTTCGGTACATCCCACCAGTCTATGGATTGATCAGCATGATGATATGGAAGGTAAAATTATGTATCATACCTGATAATTTTCTTTCCATTAATCATAGCTGATCAATCCATAGCCCCTCCCAGATATCTGTACTGTTTATATTCTGGTTGCCTTTCAGGTTCAAGTTTAGTCTTCAGTTCCTGTTCAGGAGGACTTCGTGTTCAAGTTTTTTCAATGGGATTCTTCAAGAGTTGAGACGAGTTTGTGTTACAGTGAGCTGCTGCATCCTCTCCCCCTCCGTTTTACGGGGCTGGATTGAGACATAAATTCTGCCGGCGCTCCCTCCCACTTCGTGCGGCTGTAGGGCAGCTTTGTATCCCTCCCGCTTCGGCGGTGTTAGGGTCAGTCAGCTCCTCCCGCGGTTGCGGTTGCAGGATAAGCCAGATCCCCCCGCATCGGCGGGGTGGTGTCCCTCCCCCGCTCCGCGGGGATGAGCTGGACGGATTCCCCTCCCCCACTTGTGTGGGGATGAACTGGGTTAATTCCCCTCCCCCGTTTCGGCGGTGGTGAGCTGGGCAGAGTGTCCCTTTGTGGGTGTAATTCTCTAAGTGCTGAGTCCTGCGGATGGAGCTTGGATATCGACATACTGAGGAGTTTCCGGCAGCACATGACCACATATAGGGAGGCAAAAGGATTGCTCTCTATCTCCACCTGCTGGTAGATGGACACAACCCACCAGTCTATGGATTGATCAGCTATGATTAATGGAAAGAAAATTATCAGGTATGATACATAATTTTACCTTGCTCTGAAGAAAGAGATGTTATCAGTGGAGTACTGCAGGGATCGGTCCTCGGGCTGGCTCTTTTTAACGTCTTTGTGAGTGATACTGTGGGAAGGGCTGTCTGGTAAGGTTTTTCTCTTTGCGGATGATACCAAACTCTGCATGACATGAGGAAGGACCTAGCGAAACTGGAGGAATGGTCCAATATTTGGCAACTAAGATTTAATGCTAAAAAATACAGAGTCATGCACTTGGGTTGCAAGAATCCGAGGGAATGGTACAATATAGGGGGTGAAGTGCTTCTGTGTACAAAAGAAGAGAGGGACGGGGGTGAATGTGTCTGATGACCTTAAAGCTTTCAAACAGACAGAAAAAGCGATGGTCAAAGCCAGAAGGATGCTTGGGTGCATAAAGAGAGAGATGACCAGCAGGAAAAAAGAGGTGATAGTGCCCTTGTATAAGTCTCTGGTGAGGCCATATAGAGTACTAGATGCAGTTCTGGAGACTGCACCTACAGAAAGATACAAACAGGATGGAGTCGGTCCAGAGGGCGGCTACAAAATTGGTAAGTGGTCTTTAATATAAAAAATATAGGGGCAAACGTATGAACCTCAACATGTATATGCTGGGAGAGAGGAGATATGATAGAGATGTTTAAATATCTCAAGGGCATAAATGTACAGAAAGTGAGCCTTTTTCAACTGAAGGAAAATTCTGGAACGAGGGGGTATATGATGAAGTTAAGGGGGAATAAGCTTAGGAAGAATCTAAGAAAGTATTATTTCATGTAAAGGGTGGTGGAAGCGTAGAATGGCCTCCTGGTGGAGGTTGTGGAGTCAAGGACTGTGTCAGAGTTTAAGAGAGCTTGGGATAAGCACGTGGGATTCCTTAGGAAAAAGAACAGTTAGGGGTTACAGAGGATGGGCCATTTGTCCTTTATCTGCCATCATGATTCTATGTTTCTAGATGTTTCAACTGCATATAAGCATATTGGTGAGAAGGAAATAAATTGTAGTCTCACGTTAGCACCCCAAAAGTCAGGAAAGCATCATTAAACAGTTGTCCCCAACGAGCCAAACCCTGGGACTCCCAAGTTCTATGAACTAGTGGTATCATTCCAGGAGGGAATAAGCTAATGTTCTCCGAGGACAAGCAGGCTGCTTGTTCTCACTGATGGGTGACGTCCACGGCAGCCCCTCCAATCGGAATCTTCCTAGCAAAGTCCTTTGCTAGCCCTCGCGCGCCCGCGCGCACCGCGCATGCGCGGCCGTCTTCCCGCCCGAAACCGGCTCAAGCCGGCCAGTCTTCTTTCGTCCGCACTCGGTACGGCTGTGTTTTTGTCGTGTCGAGCCCCGGAGAGTCGACCTCGCGCGTCCGTTTTAAAATAGACGTGTTTTTTTCTTCGGAAAAGTTCTAACTTTGTTCGGGAAGTGCTCCGGAAACCCCCTTGGGTTTCGTTTGCCCCTTCCCGTGTTTCCAGTTTTCGCCCCGGTAAGTTTTCTTTCGTCGTCGGGGTAGGCCTCTTTTCGGCCATCGGTCGAGATTTTTCTCCCTTAAAGTTTTGGTGCTCCAAATTCGTCATTTCGGATTTTGATTTCGCCGGCGTGATTTTTCCGCCCATGACATCGAAGCCTTCCAGCGGCTTCAAGAAGTGCACCCAGTGCGCCCGGGTAATCTCGCTCACTGATAGGCACTCTTCGTGTCTTCAGTGTCTGGGGGCCGAGCACCGTCCTCAGAACTGTAGTCTGTGTTCCCTGTTACAAAGGCGGACTCAGGTAGCGAGATTGGCCCAGTGGAACGTTTTGTTCTCGGGCTCTTCGTCGGCATCGGCACCGGGGTCATCGTGTGCATCGACGTCATCAGCGTCCAGACCTTCATCCTTGGCCGCCAGTGCATCGAGGCATCGGCCCTCTGCATCGGCGCCGAGACATCGGATAGCTGCATCGACGTCGGTGGTACCGGGACCTCGTCTCCTGATGTCGTCGGACGGTGGTGCATCGGGTGGAGTGCAGGTGAGGGCTGTCCATTCCCCTGCTGGTGGCGGTGAGCCTTCGGGTGGGTCTCCCCCTACCCTGAGGGCTCCTGCGGTACAGCCCCCCCGGGATCGACCTGCTTCGACCTCGGCCCTGAGGAAGCGACGGATGGATTCTACGTCCTCCTCGTCGGTGCCGGGGAGCTCCGGTGACATGCTTCGGAAGAAATCGAAGAAGCATCGACACCGGTCTCCTCCCCGCGTCGGCACCGAGAGCTCTGGGTCGCCGAGGGAGTCGGCACCCAGCAGGCATCGGCACCGAGAGGACCGCTCACCCTCTGTTCAGGAGGTGTCGATGCGCTCCACTCTGGACAGCCCGGACCAGCCTCCACGCCCGGAACAGGTTCTAACGTCGACGCCTGCATCGACCTCCCTGCCTTTCTCTGCAGCCGCTCTGAACGAGAGCCTCCGGGCCGTTCTCCCAGAGATTCTGGGAGAGCTGTTGCGCCCTACCCCTCCGGTACCGGCGGTGCTTGCGCCTCCGGTACCGTCGAGCGTGGCGCCGGCTGGCCCATCGCCCGGGGTGAGGTCCCCGACGTTGGTACCCGCGTGCGGTGCCGACTGCGGCCACCTCCCAGGAGGGCTCCCCGACTACGTCGGCGGAGGGAGCTTCGCCGATGCGGGCAGGGGAGTCTACCTCTCGACGCCCCCATCGTGGACGTGGCTCCACCGAGTCGAGCCGGGCAAGGTTGCAGACACAGGTCCGTGAACTTGTGTCTGACACCGAGGGTGAGGCCTCGTGGGAAGAAGAAGAAGACCCCAGATATTTCTCTGACGAGGAGTCTGAGGGTCTTCCTTCCGATCCCACTCCCTCTCCTGAAAGACAGCTTTCTCCTCCCGAGAGTCTGTCTTTTGCTTCCTTTGTCCGGGAGATGTCTACGGCCATCCCCTTCCCGGTGGTTGTGGAGGACGAGCCCAGGGCTGAAATGTTTGAGCTCCTGGACTATCCTTCTCCACCTAAGGAAGCGTCCACTGTTCCCTTGCACCATGTCCTGAAAAAGACATTGCTTGCGAACTGGACCAAGCCATTAAGTAACCCCCACATCCCCAAGAAGATCGAGTCCCAGTACCGGATCCATGGGGACCCAGAGCTGATGCGCACTCAGTTGCCTCACGACTCTGGAGTTGTGGATCTGGCCCTAAAGAAGGCTAAGAGTTCTAGGGAGCATGCTTCGGCGCCCCCGGGCAAAGACTCTAGAACCTTAGACTCCTTTGGGAGGAAGGCCTACCATTCCTCTATGCTCGTGGCCAAAATCCAGTCTTACCAGCTCTACCGAGCATACACATGCGGAACAATGTGCGGCAGTTGGCGGGCTTGGTTGATGCTCTCCCCCCTGAGCAAGCCAAGCCTTTTCAGGAGGTGGTCAGGCAGCTGAAGGCGTGCAGAAAATTCCTGGCCAGAGGGGGTGTATGACACCTTTGATGTTGCGTCCAGGGCCGCTGCTCAAGGTGTGGTGATGCGCAGGCTCTCATGGCTGCGTGCCTCCGACCTGGAAAATAGACTCCAGCAGCGGATTGCGGACTCGCCTTGCCGTGCGGACAATATTTTTGGAGAGAAAGTCGAGCAGGTGGTAGAGCATCTCCACCAGCGGGATACCGCATTCGACAAGTTCTCCCGCCGGCAGCCTTCAGCATCTACCTCTACAGGTAGAAGATTTTTTTGGGGAAGGAGGACTGTTCCCTACTCTTCTGGCAAGCGTAGGTACAACCCTCCTTCTCGACAGCCTGCGGCCCAGGCTAAGCCCCAGCGCGCTCGCTCTCGTCAGCAGCGTGCGCCTCAGCAAGGCCCCGCGGCTCCCCAGCAAAAGCAAGGGGCGAGCTTTTGACTGGCTCCAGCAGAGCATAGCCGACATCCAAGTGTCAGTGCCGGGCGACCTGCCGGTCGGGGGGAGGTTGAAAGCTTTTCACCAAAGGTGGCCTCTCATAACCTCCGATCAGTGGGTTCTGCAAATAGTCCGGCAAGGATACACCCTCAATTTGGCCTCAAAACCTCCAAATTGTCCACCGGGAGCTCAATCCTACAGCTTCCAGCACAAGCAGGTACTTGCAGAGGAACTCTCCGCCCTTCTCAGCGCCAATGCGGTCGAGCCCGTGCCATCCGGGCAAGAAGGGCTGGGATTCTATTCCAGGTACTTCCTTGTGGAAAAGAAAACAGGGGGGATGCGTCCCATCCTAGACCTAAGGGCCCTGAACAAATATCTCGTAAAAGAAAAGTTCAGGATGCTTTCCCTGGGCACCCTTCTCCCCATGATTCAGCAAAACGATTGGCTATGCTCTCTGGACTTGAAGGATGCCTACACACACATCCCGATACTGCCAGCTCACAGACAGTATCTGCGATTTCAGTTGGGCACACGCCACTTCCAGTACTGTGTGCTACCCTTTGGGCTCGCCTCTGCGCCCAGGGTGTTCACAAAGTGCCTAGCTGTATTAGCAGCGGCACTTCGCAGGCTGGGGGTGCATGTGTTCCCATATCTCGACGATTGGCTGGTGAAGAACACATCCGAGGCAGGAGCCCTGCAGTCCATGCAGATGACTATTCGCCTCCTGGAGCTACTGGGGTTTGTGATAAATTATCCAAAGTCCCATCTTCTCCCAGTGCAGAAACTCAAATTCATAGGAGCTCTGCTGGATTCTCGGACGGCTCGCACCTATCTCCCAGAGACGAGGGCCAACAACTTGTTGTCCCTCGTCTCGCGGGTGCGAGCGTCCCAGCAGATCACAGCTCGGCAGATGTTGAGATTGCTGGGCCACATGGCCTCCACAGTTCATGTGACTCCCATGGCCCGTCTTCACATGAGATCTGCTCAGTGGACCCTAGCCTCCCAGTGGTATCAGGCTGCTGGGGGTCTAGAAGACGTGATCCACCTGTCCACGAGTTTTCTCGAATCCCTGTATTGGTGGACAATCTGGTCCAATTTGACTCTGGGACGTCCTTTCCAAATTCCTCAGCCACAAAAAGTGCTGACAACGGATGCGTCTCTCCTGGGATGGGGAGCTCATGTCGATGGGCTTCACACCCAAGGAAGCTGGTCCCTCCAGGAACGCGGTCTACAGATCATTCTCCTGGAGTTGCGAGCGATCTGGAACGCTCTGAAGGCTTTCAGAGATCGGCTGTCCCATCAAATTATCCAAATTCAGACAGACAACCAGGTTGCCATGTACTATGTCAACAAGCAGGGGGGCACCGGATCTCGCCCCCTGTGTCAGGAAGCCGTCAGCATGTGGCTCTGGGCTCGCCGTCTCGGCATGGTGCTCCAAGCCACATATCTGGCAGGCGTAAACAACAGTCTGGCCGACAGACTGAGCAGGATTATGCAACCTCACGAGTGGTCGCTCAACTCCAGAGTGGTGCGCCAGATCTTCCAAGCGTGGGGCACCCCCTTGGTGGATCTCTTCGCATCTCGAGTGAACCACAAAGTCCCTCAGTTCTGTTCCAGGCTTCAGGCCCCCGGCAGACTGGCATCGGATGCCTTCCTCCTGGATTGGGGGGAGGGCCTGCTGTATGCTTATCCTCCCATTCCTCTGGTGGGGAAGACTTTGTTGAAACTCAAGCAAGACCGAGGCACCATGATTCTGATTGCTCCTTTTTGGCCGCGTCAGATCTGGTTCCCTCTTCTTCTGGAGTTATCCTCCGAAGAACCGTGGAGATTGGAGTGTTTTCCGACCCTCATCACGCAGGACGAAGGGGCTCTTCTGCATCCCAGCCTCCGGTCCCTGGCTCTCACGGCCTGGATGTTGAGAGCGTAGACTTTGCCTCTTTGGGCCTGTCAGAGGGTGTCTCCCGTATCTTGCTTGCTTCCAGGAAAGATTCCACTAAGAGGAGTTACTTCTTTCTATGGAGGAGGTTTGCCGTCTGGTGTGACAGCAAGGCCCTAGCTCCTCGCTCTTGTCCTACACAGACCCTGCTTGAATATTTTCTGCACTTGTCTGAGTCTGGTCTCAAGACCAACTCTGTAAGAGTTCACCTTAGCGCAATCAGTGCATACCATTACCATGTGGAAGGTAAGCCGATCTCAGGACAGCCTTTAGTTGTTCGCTTCATGAGAGGTTTGCTTTTGTCAAAGCCCCCTGTCAAGCCTCCTACAGTGTCATGGGATCTCAATGTCGTTCTCACCCAGCTGATGAAACCTCCTTTTGAGCCACTGAATTCCTGCCATCTGAAGTACTTGACCTGGAAGGTCATTTTCTTGGTGGCAGTTACTTCAGCTCGTAGAGTCAGTGAGCTTCAGGCCCTGGTAGCCCAGGCCCCTTACACCAAATTTCATCATAACAGAGTAGTCCTCCGCACTCACCCTAAGTTCTTGCCAAAGGTCGTGTCGGAGTTCCATCTGAACCAGTCAATTGTCTTGCCAACATTCTTTCCCCGTCCTCATTCCTGCCCTGCTGAACGTCAGCTGCACACATTGGACTGCAAGAGAGCATTGGCCTTCTATCTGGAGCGGACACAGCCCCACAGACAGTCCGCCCAATTGTTTGTTTCTTTTGATCCCAATAGGAGGGGAGTGGCTGTAGGGAAACGCACCATATCAAATTGGCTAGCAGATTGCATTTCCTTCACTTACGCCCAGGCGGGGCTGGCTCTTGAGGGTCATGTCACGGCTCATAATGTTAGAGCCATGGCTGCGTCGGTAGCCCACTTGAAGTCAGCCTCCATTGAAGAAATTTGCAAAGCTGCGACGTGGTCATCTGTCCACACATTCACATCTCATTACTGCCTGCAGCAGGATACCCGACGCGACAGTCGGTTCGGGCAGTCAGTTCTTCAGAACCTGTTTGGGCTTTAGGATCCAACTCCACCCCCCGAGGGCCCTGTTTGTTCTGTTCCAGGCTGCACTCTCAGTTAGTTGGTAAATTTTTTAGGTCAATCTCAGTTATGTCCTCGCCGTTGCGAGGCCCAATGACCATGGTTGTTGTTTTGAGTGAGCCTGGGGGCTAGGGATACCCCATCAGTGAGAACAAGCAGCCTGCTTGTCCTCGGAGAAAGCGAATGCTACATACCTGTAGAAGGTATTCTCCGAGGACAGCAGGCTGATTGTTCTCACAAACCCGCCCGCCTCCCCTTTGGAGTTGAGTCTTCCCTTGTTTCTCTTTTGCTACAATACGAGACTGGCCGGCTTGAGCCGGTTTCGGGCGGGAAGACGGCCGCGCATGCGCGCGGGCGCGCGAGGGCTAGCAAAGGACTTTGCTAGGAAGATTCCGATTGGAGGGGCTGCCGTGGACGTCACCCATCAGTGAGAACAATCAGCCTGCTGTCCTCGGAGAATACCTTCTACAGGTATGTAGCATTCGCTGTGGGTTTTGAGTCCACCTCCCAAAATTTCTGGCTTGAGCTCCCCAGCATATCTAAGCACCTGCTTCTTACTTTTTGAAAACCAGCTAGTTCATGCATACCTATAGAGTATGCTACTTCCACTGAGGAAAGAAAGTAACTCTGAAGAAGAGTAGATTGTTTTTATTCTAATCATACATTTAAATTTTCATGGTATGTAATAAAAGTTACAACTACTGTATTTTATGGTCTTGTTCATTAAACAGGACTTTTTTTTTCTATACTTTAGGTTCTAGGTCCCAATTCTACTGCAAACAGTATTATGGCATCTTTTCAGCAAAAGAGATCTGCTACCTCTCCACTTCAAGGTTGGTAAAAGTAGCAACTGGCAGGTATCTAAGATCAGTGCCTAGATTTTTACTGACATCCAAAGGAAGTCAACTCCACAAATAGCAACCTTATTGCTTACCTGCTTTTCCCAGAGATTTTCTCACTTAACAGGTTAAACACTCATCCATGCATTCCTTTTCTGTTCCTTGCAGCTCTGATTGTCAGCTTTCACTGGTTTCTCATCCTCTTCCTCATGCTGTTGTATGTCAACCTTCATCTGCAGTTGCTCCCCTACTTTGCCTGCTGGCTGAAAAACCCTACTGTTATATGGCCACCTTCATCTGCAACAGCTGTCCCTGCTTCCTGCACCTGCATATCTGTGTCACTGTTGAGTAGAAGCTCTACCTTCCCTTCTTTCATGTTTTCCTCCCCCAGAGTCCCGCCTCTGCCATAATTCCCTTTGAGGACCCTTCTTGTCCTTATTAATGTAGGGAAATGCTGTTCTGTTAGCTGTCACTTTGTCTTTTGCCCTGTGGTTTGCTGCTTCCTTTGATTTATAGGAGGTTTCCCATTTACAGCATATATTGGCCAAAATGAGTGAAATGACTACTTTACAATTAGCTCTTCCACTAGCAGTCTTACTGTTTGGAATTATTGAGGTTGCATCTCTTCTCCCAATAATATCCTTTAAGAAAAGACACTGTGTAACCTATAAACAGCTTCACCTCTGACTTGGAGAGCACATCCAGTTTAACAAGAATTGCAAGCTGACAAACTCTGTCCAGTGGATAGGAAAAAGTGAACGTTAGCTCAGCAGTTGCTTAATGTGGTTTTAATAAAACTTATGAGAGTGGAGGAGTGGCCTAGTGGTTAGGGTGGTGGACTTTGGTCCTGGGGAACTGAGGAACTGAGTTCAATTCCCACTTCAGGCACAGGCAGCTCCTTGTGACTCTGGGCAAGTCACTTAACCCTCCATTGCCCCAGGTACAAATAAGTACCTGTATACAAATGCATTGAGCCTGCCATGAGTGGGAAAGCGCGGGGTACAAATGTAACAAAAAATGTTTTAAAAAATATAACACTGGAGTTTGTCTGATTCTCAAATTTTTTGGCATTGTAATTTTTTTTATTGTGTGTATGTTTTTGTTTCAGATGCAGAAATTTTTATGCCACCAAAGATTAACAGAAACTTTCAGTGGAAACTGACCATCTTGGAGTAACTTGTCTACCAATGAATGCAATGTGCAGGACATATTTGTAAAACATTTAAAGTGGTCAGCATAGAATTCCTATCCACAGCTATATTGATCAAACTACTGTGCTTGTCAAATTAAAATGGAAGCAACTCTGATCCACATTCAACTATACATGAGTATCTTAATAGCTGTAGTTCAGGCAGAGGGGGTGATTCCAAGAACTGCTTTGTATGTTTTTCTGGCACACCAGTTTTTAACTACATTATTTTATATAAAAACTGTGTTGGTTTCCAATAATTATATAATAAAGATGCTAATGGAAGTATTTCTCCGTTTGCTGCTGTTCTACCTTGAGCCCTTTCAGTATCCTGTTCTCAGACTTCCATCTTGCAGCATTGTATTCGACACACGAAGAGATGCAGGTGCTTGTTGTACCTGCTAACTGCACATTCTCTGTTCACTGGTAAGTGCAGGAGTGTAGGTAAAATCATGCTATTACTGTGCATGCTGCCTTTCACCAGAGGCTAGACACTGCAAGAACAGTGTAATGTTTGATTGATTGGGAGGAGTAATTTTCAGTATTTAGTGCAAATTTAAATGAAGTAGACTTCAGCATACACTGTGTGTTCTGCTTCTGCTCTTCAGTCCATGATGTTATTAATTTAGTATTTATAGTGGACAAAAAAACTGCTTTTGTTTTGGGTTTATCCATCTGACACTGATATGTCAGATGGAGATTAAAGTAGGTAGGGTAACCCCTTTAATGTAAGTTGTGATGTGAAAGCTACAGGAAGATAGATCGATCCTCCTGCTGGGTCTGCTTCTGCCATTGTAAAGAGAATCTCTCCTTTCACCAGTCAACCACCTGAAATTCCTCTAGAAACTACAGTACTGACTCCCGTCCGAATAATCATAAATTCAGATGATTGGACATACCTACTTAGAACATATAATCAGAGCATCGTATGTTGAACACTAGTTTTATTTTCAACGTTGTGTGAAAAAATTACAAACTACAGTACTGTATTTGTAGTATATACAATACTGTATTTAAAAAGGGAAATACACTGTAATAAAGTATTTAAAAGTAAAGTACAGTGCAGTATTTCTTGTATATACACTACTATATTTCTGTGTAAAAAATGAAGTACACTGTAATGAAGTACACTATAAAATTTTAATTTTATGAAATGTTTATTGAAAAACCACAAAATACAGTGCTTACAAGAAACTAGGTGGTACAAAAACTAATCCCAAAACCCCCATCCACCCATCTAGGCACTCAAACCCATAGGAAACTGTGTTGTTCCTTCATTCTGATCACTGGAAAAACTTTAAAAAATAACTCTACATGGCACCCCCAATCTGCCCAGTTCTCCAGTTCATAGTAATACCGTATTTAAAAGTAAAGTACAGTTGTACATACACTACTTTATCTCTGTTTTTTAAAAAAGGAAGTCATTCTTAATTGCTTCAATGCCGATTTTCATTTCTCTGCTGCAAGATCAGTCTTTTTAGACAAAAGAGCTGGATCACACTGCTTTCTTCTTGCTTTTCCAGCCAAGTAATTGCTGTATTGAAACATTCAAAGGCTTCTGCATGTGTTGGTCCCACATCAGCATTAACCTGGTGATCTTTATCAGTTTCTGATTCTTCATGTTCCTTGTCCTGTACCGATTTCATGATTTTATCATCTGCTATGATCTGATACCCTGGATCATTTGCATCACTGCATATCCAATTTGCTGACATTCTCAGCATCACAATCAGTGCAACCAGGAACCTGTAGTGTTTTTAAGGACTTCTTCTTCCTCTCCTTATCTTTCTGATTTGTTTAGAATTGTGTTCCACGCATTTTTCAGGGTTTGGTTTTTAACTTGATTCCAAGCATCAGCAACCATGTAGGAACAATCGTTATGTTCAATTCTCATATGAATTGGATCATGTCACAATCGTTTTCTGCGTCAGCCAAAATAAGTTTTTGTGGCAGTTGTTTCCTGTAAAGTTGTTTCAGTGAAACAGTAACTCCTTCATCCATTGACTGCATTACAGATGTCATATTTGGTGGCAAAAAAAGCACCTTGAATCTACCTTCCTCTTGCTGGGCTTTCTGCTGTAAGATATGAGAAGGCGCATTGTCCACCAATAAAATGACGTTTCCATCTTTTCCTGTGCAAAGCTGAAATCTTTTTATCCAGTGCTGGCTTTGAAGTTTTTCATGGTTTTTCTGGACCTTCCTCTTTTTCAAGCACTGAGACTAGTTTACAATAGTGTCTCGTTGTCTTTTTATGTCAGATATTGTTGATGTTCCTACACCATATTCTGCAAAATATTTCCTCAACACTCCCTTTCTTAATTTCTCCATGATGTATGTTTTGTCTTTTATTTATTTATTTGTAACATTTGTATCCCACATTTTCCCACCCATTAGCAGGCTCAATGTAACTTACATAATACCGTAAAGGCAATCGCCAAGTCCGGTAGATGTTAAACAAATACAGTTTAAAATAAGGGTCAGGTAAGGTTAGGGTAAACAAGTACAATAAGGGACAAGGAAATAAGGAATATATAATGTCCAATGCGATGTAAGGTATTGTTATAATGACAAAACGTGCCTTTTTCGCTTTGACACCATTTTTTTAAACTGCTGCATCCCCACTGTCGTCGTGTGATTCTGAAAGGGCAAGGCTTCTCTCTGCCATGTCTCCACTACATCTCCACAATCTGAAATGGCAAGGCTTTTTTCTGCTGCATCCCCACTTCCGTTTAGGTCATTTCCTGCAGCAGACTGTGTGGACTGTGAGGATGATTGCCTGGTAGATTTACAAGGGGGTGGATAATGGGCCACAGGCAAGGGAAATGAGGCAGGATAATGTGGGTGCACATGTTCCCAAGCGGGCCGAACTGGTCCGGATAATTGGACATCCAGCTAATCAGCATTATACTGTATCACCTTCTGGCATTATCAGTGCCATGAGAATAGCCCATCCATACAAAAAAATGTACACCTCTCTTTTTCCACCCCACTTCACTGAAAAGCCTCAAAAGCAGGGCCGCCAAGACGGGGGGACTGGGGGACAAAATTCCCCAGGCCTGGGCCTCCGGGGGGGCCCAGTGCCACTGCCGCAGTCCAGCCCGCCGCCCGCCCTCCATCCATCGCTCCCTGGCATTGAATTTAAGCGCCTCACCTTCGAAAGCGCAGCAAGCAGCAGCAGACCACTCCTTCCTTCCGTGTCCCGCCCTCGCCTGACAACCCACGAGGGTGGGACACGAAAGGAAGGAGTGATCTGCCGCTGCTTGCTGCGCTTTCGAAGGTGAGGCGCTTAAGGTCTGTGCAGAGGGCCCGGGGGTGGAGGGGGGGCCTGGCGACCTCGGATGGGGGGGGGCCTTGTCCCGGGCCTGGCCCAGTCTCTTGGCGGCCCTGCTCAAAAGCACCCAGTATTGAGTTCTAAGTAATTCTCTTGCTACCTTCACCCTCTGTGAGAGAATGAGCTCCTCTCCCACTCTCTCTGTCAAGGGCAGTAAATGATGAGGAAACTGGTTGGTATTGCAAGTACTTCCCCTCCTTTGGCCCCTCCGCTTCTGATACTCAGACTTGTTCAATTTCCATAGTGAAAAAAAGATGCTACCACTCAATCAGCCAGCTTCTCTGATCCCTTATATTTTATCTGGTTGCTGTTATTGTCTGTTTGTATTTTGGTGCAGTTATGAACTGCTTCGGATGACTTTTTAGCCAGTAAGGCAGCATATGAATTTTGTTAAATTTATTTCCCATGCATATGGAATGCATCGGCAGCCAGCAGCTGGGTAAGCAGATAAACTCTCCTCAACAGGGGTTACCACTTAAAAGTAGTGAGGTGACTGAAGGACCAGCTATCCATCCAAAGATCGGAGTTGCTGGCTGACGGGAAATTAGGAGGGGAAAGCAGAGAACGCAAGGGGGGAGAAGGAGAAAAATCATAGAAGGGGCGGAAGGAACATTGGAGGAAGGGTAAGAAATGGAAAAAGAGTGAGGGTAAGTGTGTGCTCCATATATTGTGATCTCTTACAGATACCCATACATTCATACCCCAATTCCCCACCATGTGATGCCAAAGTACTATATTTAAAGGTTGAGGTTTAAAAAGAAACAGGAGGAGATAACTTACAAATCAGTAAAAGATTACAGAGAAAAATAACCAGTACATAAGTATTGCCACACTGGAACAGACCAAAGGTCCATCAAGCCCAGCATCCTGTTTCCAAAAGTGGCCAATCCAGGTCACAAATACCTGGCAAGATCCCAAAAAAGTTCAGTACATTTTATGCTGCTTATCCCAGAAATAAGCAGTGGATTTTCCTCAACTCAATTTAATGATGGTCTATGGACTTTTCCTTTAGGAAACTGTCCAGACCTTTTTTAAACTCTGCTAAGCTAACTGCTTTTACCACATTCTCTGGCAACGATTTTCAGAGTTTAATTACATGTTGAGTGAAGAAACATTTTGCCTGATTTGTAATAAATTTACTGATTTGTAGCTTCATTGCATGCCCCCTAGTCCTAGTATTTTTGGAAAGAGTAAACAAATGATTCATGTCTACCCGTTCCACTCCACTCATTATTTTATAGACCTCTATCGTATCTCCCCTCAGCTGTCTTTTATCCAAGCCCTAGACACCTCAGCCTTTCGTCATAGGAAAGTCGTCCCATCCCCTTTATCATTTTCATCGCCCTTCTCTGTACCTTTTCTAATTCCACTATGTCTTTTTTGAGATGCAATGACCAGAATTGAACATAATATTCGAGGTGTGGTTTCACCATGGACCGACACAAAGACATTATAACGTCCTCACTTTTGTTTTCCATTCCTTTCCTAATAATATCTAACATTCTATTTGCTTTCTTAGCCGCAGCAGCACACTGAGCAGAGGGTTTCAATGTATCATCAACCACAACGTTAAGATCCCTTTCTTGGTCGGTGACTCCTAACATGGAACCTTGCATTACGTAGCTATAGTTCGGGTTCCTCTTTCTCACATGCATCACATGCCCAGTCTCCCATCTTGTAAGGTCCTCTTGTAATTTTTCACAATCCTCTTACAATTTAACAACTTTGAATAACTTTGTATCGTCAGCAAATTTAATTACCTCACTAGGTACTGCCATCTCTAGATCATTTATAAATATGTTCAAAAGCAACGGTCTCCATTGAGAATACTGACCATTTAACCCTACTCTGTTTTCTATCCTTTAACCAGTTTTTAATCCACAATAGGACACTACCTCCTATCCCATGGCTCTCCAGTTTCTTCTATAGTCTCATGAGGTACTTTGTCAAATACCTTTTGAAAATCCAGATACACAATATTAACCGGCTCGCCTTTATCCACATGTTTGTTCACCCCTTCAAAGAAATGTAATAGATTGGTGAGGCAAGATTTCCCTGAACTAAATCCATGTTGGCTTTGTCTCATTAATCCATGCTTTTGAATATGCTCTGTAATTTTGTTCTTTATAATAGCCTCTATCATTTTGCCTGGCACCGACATCAGGCTCACCGGTCTATAATTTCCCGGATCCCCTCTGGAACCTTTTTTAAATATCTGCATTACATTGGCTACCCTCCAATCTTCCAGTGACACACTGTATTTTAAAGGTAAATTACATATTACTAACAATAGTTCCGCCAGTTCATTTTTCAATTCTATCAGTACTCTGAGATAAATACCATCTGGTCCAGGAGATTTGCTACTCTTCAATTTGTCAAATTGCCCCATTACATCCTCTAGGTTTATAGAGATTTCATTCAGTTTCTGTGACTCGTCAACTTTGAATACCATTTCTGGCACCGATATCTCTCCCAAATCTTCCTCGGTGAAGACCGAAGCAA
This sequence comes from Microcaecilia unicolor, assembly GCF_901765095.1. Taxonomy (NCBI): domain Eukaryota; kingdom Metazoa; phylum Chordata; class Amphibia; order Gymnophiona; family Siphonopidae; genus Microcaecilia; species Microcaecilia unicolor. The sequence goes on along the minus strand of NC_044032.1, from coordinate 322,536,635 downwards.
AGAATTCATTTCATCTCTCTGCTATGGTTTTGTCTTCCCTGACTGCCCATTTTACCCCTCAGTCATCTAGCGGTCCAACTGATTCTTTTGCCTGCTTCTTACTTTTAATATACCTAAAAAAAATTTTAACTGTATGTTTTTTGCCTCCAACGCAATCTTTCTTTTTCAAAGTCCCTCTTTGCCTTCATTATCAGTTCTTTGCATTTGACTTGACATTCTTTATGCTGCTTCTTATTATTTTCAGTTGGTTCCTTCCATTTTCTGAAGGATTTTCTTTTAGCTCTAATTGCTTCCTTCACCTCACTTTTTAAACATGCCGGCTGTCATTTGGTCTTCCGTCCTCCTTTTTTAATACACGGAATATATTTGACCTGGGCTTCCAGGATGGTATTTTTAAACAGCATCCACACCTGATGTAAATTTTTGACTTTTGCGGATGCTCCTCTAAGTTTTTTTTTCATCTTTCTTCTCATTTTATCATAGTCTTCTTTTTGAAAGTTAAACGCTAGCTTATTGGATTTCCTGTTTATACTTACTCCAAAGCTAATATCAAATCTGATCATATTATAATCACTGTCATCAGGCGGCCCCATCACCATTACATCCCGCACCAGATCATGCGCTCCACTAAGGACTAGGTCTAGGACTAGGTCTGCTTTTTAATATATTTATAAATGATTTAGAGATGGGAGTAACTAGCGAGGTAATTAAATTTGCTGATGAGACAAAGTTATTCAAAGTTGTTAACTCACGACAGGATTGTGAAAAATTACAGAAGGACCTTACGAGACTGGGAGACTGGGCGGCTAAATGGCAGATGACGTTTAATGTGAGCAAGTGCAAGGTGATGCATGCAGGGGCGTAGCTACGGGTGAGCCTGGATGGGCTCAGGCCCACCCAAACGACGACAACTGGAACAGCGACCCTTACCCCGAAGTCGCAGCGACGAACGGGCGGGCAGCGCTGCGGTAGTAAAAGCAATAAGGAGGTAGGTTCAACTCCGTCCTTCACTTCCCTGCCCTCTGCGTCCCGCCTTCCTGTGACGTCATTTCCTTGTGGGCAGGCGGGACGCTGAGAGGGAAGGGAAGTGAAGGACATTGTCGAACCTGCCTCCTTGTTGCTTTTACTACCGCCACCTGCCCGCCCATTCGTCGCTGCAACTTCGGGAATGGAATGGAAGTGAGCCAGCCTATCTCGTCCACTGTAAGACATTTGAAATCATTGTTTCCACTCCCTCGCGCAGCCGTCGCCGTTCACTTAAATGGAGAAAGTGGAGAGAAGCAGACTGTTAGATTTAGAAGTAAAACAAAACCATACAACTAGAGAAACAGAGGCAGTGTTGTTTTAGAACTAAAATAAGAGCTAGTTCTTAATCTTTCAAGTAGAAAAAAAAGGACTATTATTGTCCAAAATTTTGCAAGTAGAATGATTCTAAATGGGGTTCAGCTGAACCGTGGATGCAATCTGTTATTCTCGTAGAAATATATTTTAGGAAGGACACCTCTGTAGTAGATAGCACAGACACCCCTCCCCCCCCCCCCCCCCCCAATATAGGTCGATCTATCGAGAGCTTTACATTCCGAAAGAAGCTCTGAACACATTGCCAGTCTCGCCTGATTATTAATGTACATTCAACCCCCGTAATTTACAGAAAGAGCAATGAAAACGGCCTTATATTGAAATATCCCTCTGCTTTAACGGTTCTGTTTTTCTGCAAGTATTTCTTTTCCTCCTTGAGAGAGCAAATCAGTGGAAAACATTGCTCTTCCGTGAAAAATCACAAAAAAGCAATCAAGCTTTTAAAATGGAAGCTACTAATGCTTGAAGGATTCACTTTTGCAGTTCAAACAATAAACGAAGCCGATTTTAAAACGAATAGCAACAGGTTGAGGTGGATGGGTGAGCATGTTGCTATATATTTAATTTTGTAGAACAGAATTGTTTGCGTGCATGTGTCATGAAGATCCATGGACAAACCTTTCCCCCTCTTTGCTTTAAAAATACAGATAATAGTGCCTATTATATACACATAATTTTGAATATAGATTATAATATAACACTATTGCTTTTAAAACACTGGACAAGTAAAAAAACATTTTGGTTGTTTCAATTATTTGACTTACACAACTCAAGATCACTTATTTGTACTATTATAAATGGTTTGGCTTTTTCTTGCATGATAACAGTAGCTTAAAACAATAAATCTGACGTTAGTTTAAAAAAAAACAGCAAACCTGTGAGCTGCTGCATCCACATTGTCGTTCTTTACAGATGGCTGGGAGATGCTGTGAAGGGGGAGAGAGGGGGGGGAGATGCTGGATAGAAGAGGGAAGGGGATGGACAGAAACAGGATGGGCAGGGGAGAGAGGAGAATTGCTGGACAACAGGGATGGATGGAAGGGAAAGGGGAGAGAGAAAATTTGCTGGAGATGGATGGAGGAGAGGGCAGGGGAGAATGGAGAGTTGCTGGACAGAGCGGAGGGCAGGGGAAGGAGGAGAATTGCTGGACATGGATGGATGGAGGGGAAAGGGGAGAGAGGAAATTTGCTGGAGATGGATGGATGGAGGAGAGGGCAGGGGAAAGAGGAGAATTGCTGGACATGGATGGATGGAGTGGAAAGGGAAGAGAGGAAATTTGCTGGAGATGGATAGATGGAGGAGAGGGCAGGGGAGAATGGAGAGTTGCTGGACGGAGCGGAGGGCAGGGGAAGGAGGAGAATTGTTGAACATGGATGGATGAATGGAGGGGGCAGGGGACAGAGGACATTTGCTGGATATGGGTGGATGGAGGAGAGGGCAGGGGAGAATGGAGAGTTGCTGGACGAATGGATGGAGGGAGGGGAGAGGTCAGGAAGGAGGTGCACATGGATGGAGGGGAGGGAAGAGAGGAGAAATGCTGGACATGGATGGAGTGGAGGGCAGGGAAGAGAGGAGAAATGTTGGAAAAGGATGGAGGGAAGGAAAGACAAAGGAAGGAAATGCACATGGATGGAGGGGGAGGGGAAGGGAGAGAGGAGAAATGCTGGGCATGGATGGAGGGGAGGGAAGACAGAGGAAGTAGATGCACATGGATGGAGGGGAGTGAGGAGAAATGCTGGATATGGATGGAGGGAAAACTGCTGAGTTTAAGGGCTGGTTTGGAACACGTTGAGGGCAGATACTGAAACTAGAGGAAGGATAGGGACAGGGCTACAGATGGTAGACAGGACGCATAAGGACACAGGAGGATGGTGGACATGGTGAGAGAAAAACTATCAAATGGAAAGAAGACACTGCATAAAACAGAAGACACTGGGACCAAAGCGAATAGATCAGACAACAAAGGTAGAAAAAAGTATTTTATTCAGAATTTATTAATTGGAATATGTCAGCTTTTGGAAATGTGCATCTGTGATATTTTGCATGTAAGTTTTAATTTTTCTGGTATTGCTGCATGCTGAGTCTGACTTCTTGAGTTAACTTTCCAGTTCAGTATTTTGCCTTCATTTTTTTATTTCTAGTTCTTTGTGTCATGTCTGTTGTGTCATGTGTTTTTTCATGTGTGATCAAGGTGCAGTATTCTGCTAGCGTGTAGTATTTGCAGCCCTTTTTGTTTTGCTTTTTTTTTTCATGAGGTAGTGTATTGGTGTTTTAGAGCCTAGTATAATTACAGTTCTGCCTTTTTAAGCATAAGGTTGTAGCTCATCCTGGCCTTGGAATTAGTGCTGTTATGGTTTAGTAAGGATATGAGTGTGTTTTTGCACAAGTTTGTGTATAGCATTTTGCAGTGGAGAGATTGTGGGATAATGTAATTATATTTAAAAATATCAATGTTTCCATTAAGTATGTATGTGGTTATACTGATGCAGGGCAGCTGTTGGGCAGACTACTTAATCCATCGTCAAGTGAATTCTAAGGCATTATTTTGTAGGATCCCAAGAGACACTACTCATACTTATATAGACAGTGCGTGCCCACCCATATTAGCTCTGGGCCCACCCAAAATCTTAGGTCTGGCTACGCCACTGGATGCATGTGGGGAAAAAAGAACCCGAATTGTAGCTACGTCATGCAAGGTTGCACGTTAGGAGTTACGGACCAAGAAAGGGATCTGGGTGTCGTCGTCGATAATACACTGAAACCTTCTGCTCAGTGTGCTGCTGCAGCTCGGAAAGCGAATAGAATGTTGGGTATTATTAGGAAAGTTATGGAAAACAGGTGTGAGGATGTTATAATGCCGTTATATTGCTCCATGGTGCGACCGCACCTTGAGTATTGTGTTCAATTCTGGTCACCGCATCTCAAGAAAGATATAGTGGAATTGGAAAAGGTGCAGCGAAGGGCGACTAAAATGATAGCGAGGATGGGACGGCTTCCCTATGAAGAAAGACTAAGGAGGCTAGGGCTTTTCAGCTTGGAGAAGAGACGGCTGAGGGGAGACATGATAGAGGTATATAAAGTAATGAGTGGAGTGGAACAGGTGGATGTGAAGCGTCTGTTCACGCTTTCCAAAAATACTAGGACTAGGGGGCATGCGATGAAACTACAGTGTAGTAAATTTAAAACAAATCAGAGAAACTTTTTCTTCACCCAATGCGTAATTAAACTCTGGAATTCGTTGCCTGAGAACGTGGTGAAGGTGGTTAGCTTGGCAGAGTTTAAAAAGGGGTTAGACGGTTTCCTAAAGGACAAGTCCATAAACAGCTACTAAATGGACTTGGGAAAAATCCACAATTCCGGGAATAACATGTATAGAATGTTTGTACGTTTGGGAAGCTTGCCAGGTGCCCTTGACCTGGATTGGCCGCTGTCGTGGACAGGATGCTGGGCTCGATGGACCCTTGGTCTTTTCCCAGTGTGGCATTACTTATGTACTTAATTTTTCCTTCTCTTGTCGGCCCCTGTTACCAGCTGCTACATAAACAGTCCTTGATTTCGTCCAGGAATGTTACTTCCCTAGCATGCCCTGATGTTACATTTACCCAGTCAATTTTGGGGTAATTGAAATCACCCATTATTATTGTGTTGCCCAGTTTGTTAGCCTCCCTAATTTCCGATAACATTTCTTTATCCGTCTGTTCATCCTGGCCAGGCGGACGGTAGCACACTCCTATCACTATCCTTTTTCCCTTTACACATGGAATTCCAATCCATAGGGATTCTAAGATGTGTTTTGTTTCCTGCAGAATTTTCAGTGTATTTGATTGAAGGCCTTCCTTAACATACAATGCTACCCCTCCACCAATTCAATCCACTCTATCACTACAATATAATTTGTACCCCATTATGATAGTGTCCCACTGGTTATCCTCCTTCCACCAGGTCTCAGAGATGCCTATTATATCTAATTTTTCATTTAGTGCAATATATTCTAACTCTCCCATCTTATTTCTTAGGCTTCTGGCATTCACATATAGACATTTCAAATTATGTTTGTTGTTCCTATTTACATCATTCTCAGTACTTGACAGTATTAATTTGCAATCTTTTGATTTTGATTTTTATTTAAGGACACCTGATCTACTATGGTCTCCTTTGCAACCTCACTATCGGGATACCCTATCTTCCCTGTTTTGGTGATATCTTTAAAAGATGCCTTATTCCGAACCACGCGCTTTTGACCGACTGTTGGCCTTCCCCCAGTCTCTAATTTAAAAGCTGCTCTGTCTCCTATTTAAATGCCGATGCCAGCAGCCTGGTCCCACCCTGGTTAAGGTGGAGCCCATCCTTTCGGAATAGGCTCCCCCTTCCCCAGAATGTTGCCCAGTTCCTAACAAATCTAAAACCCTCCTCCCTGCACCATCGTCTCATCCACGCATTGAGACTCTGGAGCTATGCTTGTCTCTTGGGCCCTTCACATAGAATGGGTAGCACTTCAGAAAATGCTACCCTAGAGGTTCTGGATTTGAGCTTTCTATCTAAGAGCCTAAATTTGGCTTCCAGAACCTCTCACCCACATTTTCCTATGTCATTGGTACCCACATGTACCAAGACAGCCGGCTCCTCCCCAGCAGTATCTAAAATCCTATCTAGGTGACGCGTGAGGTCTGCCACCTTCGCACCAGGTAGGCAAGTGACCAGGCGATCCTCACGTCCACCAGCCACCCAGCTATCTACATGCCTAATAATCGAATTACCAACTACAACAGCCGTCCTAACCCTTCCCACCTGGGCACTAGCCCCTGGAGACATATGCTTGGTGCATTCCCTGGTGTGCTGGTCCTGGCTACAGGATTACTTCCAGCCTCACCAGGGTGATGCTCTCCTTTTAGAAGGCCTCCCTCCAAGGCAGCACAGGGGCTGCCAGATTGGAGGTGGGACTTCTCTACAACGTCCCTGTAAGCTTCCTTTATGTACCTCTTTGTCTCCCTCAGCTCTTCCAAGTCTGCTACTGTAGCCTCAAGAGAATGGACACGTTCTCTGAGAGCTAGGAGCTCTTTGCATCAAGCATTCACATATGACATCTCACCAACTGGGCGATAATCATACATGTGACACTCAGTACAGACTGGCTAACACCCCTCGCTGCTGGACTACTGACTGCATCTTAGTATTATAGAGTTGTTTAATTAAAACTTCTTAAGGGACTAGGGTAATACATAAGTTTGGTACTGGTCCATATTGCCCCACGTTTCCTGCCTGCTGCTGCCACTTCTTTAAAATGGCTGCTGAGACTTCAAGTGGTGGGTTTGCAAGACTTCATGGAAGTCTCACGAGGCCACCATTTAAAGTCTCAACAGCCATTTTGATGAAGTGGTGGCAGTGAGCAGGAATGAATTGGGGATCTTTCCTGCCCTGAAAAGGCCACTGTACCATCAGGGTACATTGAGGTACATTTGGGGATGGCTCCCTGAGACTCAGGGGGAGGGGGAGGAAAAACTTGCCTGCACTTCCACAGGTGAACGCTTCGATCACTTACAGACAATAGATTAGTTATCCCATCATTGCAGAAGGCTAGATGGGAATCTACCAGAAGCTCAGCTTTCTTTTTTTATAGCCCCTTCTCTTTGGAACTGCCTTCCCAAAAACCTTAGACTGGAGCAGCCTTACATTCAATTTTGTAAATTTTTAAAAACATATTTGTTTCAAAACACGTTCAAAAATAATCTGTGATGAAAGGCAGTATTTAAACAGAAGTAATTATGTAGTGGAAAAAATATTCTAGCGTAATGTATTTGTCGTGAATGGCTGACCTCTTCCTTCAACCTCCAATTGAGCTCCACCACCCCTACTCACCAAACTGGCCATTGTCTTGACCTCATCCTCTCCTCTACCTGCTCACCCTCCAATTTCTGCGCCTCGGCTCTTCCTCTCTCAGACCATCACCTGATCACCTTCACACTTCATCACCCTCCCCCTCAGTCCCGCCCAACACTAACCACTACTTCCAGGAATCTCCAGGCTGTTGACCCTTCCGCATTATCCTCTAGTATCTCTAATCTCCTCCCTTCCATCATGTCCTCCGAGTCTGTCGACAAGGCTGTCTCCGCTTACAACAGCACTCTCTCCTCTGCTCTGGACACCCTCGCACCATCCATCTCCCGTCCCACAAGGCGCACTAATCCCCAGCCCTGGCTGACCCCTTGCATCCGTTACCTTCACTCCTGCGCCAGATCGGCTGAATGCCTCTGGAGGAAATCTCGCACCCATACCGATTTCATTCATTTTAAATTCATGCTATCCTCTTTCCGGGCCTCCCTATTCCTTGCCAAACAGGACTATTATACCCAATTGACTAATTCTTTCAGCTCCAACCCTCGTCACCTCTTCACCACCCTTAACTCCCTCCTCAAAGTGCCCTCCGCTCCCACTCCCCCCCTCCCCACTCACTCTCTCCTCAATCACTGGCTGACTACTTCCACGACAAGGTGCAGAAGATCAACCTCGAATTCACCACCAAGCCTCCTCCTCCTCTTCAACCTTAACCCACTCCCTCAACCAACCAACCCAGGCCTCCTTCTTCTCTTTTCCTGATATCACCGAGGAGGAAACCGCCCACCTTCTTTCCTCCTCGAAATGCACCACCTGTTCTGATCCCATCCCCACCAACTTACTTAACACCATCTCTCCTACTGTCACCCCCCCCATCTGTCATATCCTCAACCTCTCGCTCTCCACTGCAACTGTCCCTGACACCTTCAAGCATGCCGTAGTCTCACCACTCCTCAAAAAACCTTCACTAGACCCTACCTACGCTTGGATTTCAAGCGTGCTGACTTTAGTAAAATGGGGGAATACCTGAGGAAGGAGATGATGGGCTGGGAGGACGTACGAGAAGTGGAAGGACAGTGGTCCAGGCTGAAGGAAGTAATAAATAGGGCCACAGACCTTTATGTAAGGAGAGTAAATAAAAGCAAGAGAAAAAGGAAACCGATATGGTTCTCCAAGAAAGTGGCTGAGAAAATAAAGGCCAAAGAGTTAGCGTTCCAGAAATATAGAAAATCTCAAGAAGAGGAACACGGGGAGGAATACCGGGTGAAACTGAAAGAAGCCAAGAGAGAGATACGTCTGGCAAAGGCGCAAGCGGAAGAACAAACGGCTAGAAATGTAAGGAGGGGAGACAAAAATTTCTTCAGGTATATTAGTGAAAGGAGAATGACTAAAAAGGGAATTGTGAGACTAAAAGATACAGCGAAAAGCTATGTAGATAATGATGAAGAAAAAGCCAATTTGCTAAATAGATACTTAGAACAAAAGTATCTATTTAGCAAATTGGCTTTTTCTTCATCAAAGCAAATTGGCTTTTGTTCTGTTTTCACTGAAGAAAATCCTGGAGAAGGACCGAGAGGGACTGGCAAAAGTACACCTGAGAATGGAGTGGATAGAGCACCGTTCACGGAAGAGAGTGTGTATCAACAACTTGGAAAGCTAAAGGTGGACAAAGCCATGGGACCGGACGGGATCCACCCCAGAATATTGAGGGAGCTCGGGGAGGTTCTGACGGGTCCTCTTAAAGATTTGTTTAATAAATCCTTGGAGACTGGAGAGGTTCCAAGGGATTGGAGAATGGCGGATGTGGTCCCTCTTCACAAAAGTGGTGATAGGGAAGAAGCTGGAAACTACAGGCCGGTAAGCCTCACTTCGGTTATTGGAAAAGTAATGGAAGCCATGCTGAAGGAAAGGATAGTGAATTTCCTGGAAGCCAATAAGTTGCAAGATCCGAGACAACATGGTTTTACCAGAGGGAAATCGTGCCAAACGAATCTCATTGAATTCTTTGATTGGGTAACTGGAGAATTAAATCATCGACGTGGTATAGACGTAATCTACTTAGATTTTAGCAAAGCTTTTGACACGGTTCCCCACAGGAGGCTCTTAAATAAACTCGATGGGCTGAAGATAGGTCCCGAAGTGGTGAACTGGATTAGGAACTGGTTGACGGACAGACGACAGAGGGTGGTGGTAAATGGAGTTCGCTCGGAGGAGGGAAAGGTGAGTAGTGGAGTGCCTCAGGGTCAGTGCTGGGGCCGATTCTGTTCAATATATTTCTGAGTGACATTGCCGTAGGGTTAGAAGGTAAAGCTTGCCTATTTGCAGATGATACTAAGATTTGAAACAGAGTGGACACCCGGGAGGGAGTGGAAAGCATGAAAAAGGATCTGAGGAAGCTAGAAGAATGGTCTAAGGTTTGGCAATTAAAATTCAATGCGAAGAAATGCAAAGTGATGCACTTAGGGAGTAGAAACCCAAGAGAGACTTATGTGTTAGGCGGTGAGAGTCTGATAGGTACTGAGGGGGAGAGGGATCTTGGGGTGATAGCATCCGAGGATCTGAAGGCGACGAAACAGTGTGACAAGGCGGTGGCCGTAGCGAGAAGGTTGCTAGGCTGTATAGAGAGAGGTGTGATCAACAGAAGAAAGGAAGTGTTGATGCCCCTGTACAAGTTGTTGGTCAGGCCCCACCTGGAGTATTGTGTTCAGTTTTGGAGGCTGTACCTTGCGAAGGATGTTAAAAAAATGCAAGCGGTGCAAAGAAAAGCTACGAGAATGGTACGGGATTTGCGTTCCAAGACGTATGAGGAGAGACTTGCTGACCTGAACATGTATTCCCTGGAGGAAAGGAGGAACAGGGGTGATATGATACATACGTTCAAATATTTGAAAGGTATTAATCCGCAAATGAATCTTTTCCGGAGATGGGAATGCGGTAGAACGAGAGGACATGAAATGAGGTTGAAGGGGGGCAGCCTCAGGAAAGATGTCAGGAAGTATTTTTTCACGGAGAGGGTGGTGGATGCTTGGAATGCCCTCCCGCGGGAGGTGGTGTAGATGAAAACGGTAACGGAATTCAAACATGCGTGGGATATGCATAAAGGAATCCTGTGCAGAAGGAATGGATCCTCAGAAGCTTAGCCGAAATTGGGTGGCGGAGCAGGTGGGGGGAAGAGGGGTTGGTGGTTGGGAGGCGAGGATGGTGGAGGGCAGACTTGTACGGTCTGTGCCGGGGCCAGAGGTGGGACTGGTGGTTGGGAGGCGGGAAGTACTGCTGCGCAGACTTGTACGGTCTGTGCCCTGAACAAGGCAGGTACAAATCAAGGTAAGGTTTACACATATGTTTGTCTTGTTGGGCAGACTGGATGGACCGTGCAGGTCTTTTTCTGCCGTCATCTACTATGTTACTATCCAGCTTATAATCGAACGAGAAAAACGCCCAAGTTCCGACCTAAATCGGGAGATGGACGTTTATCTCACAAAAACGAATAAAGCGGTATAATCAAAAGCCGATTTTTGGGCGTTTTCAACTGCACTCCGTCGCGGATGCGGACAAAGTTTATGGGGGCGTGTCAGAGGTGTGGTGAAGGCGGAACTGGGGCGTGGTTATCTGCCGAACAAAGATGGGCGCATTTCACCGATAATGGGAAGAAAGTATGCGTTTTTAGCTAGAATTTAGGACACTTTTCCTGGACCCTGTTTTTTCACGAATAAGGCCCCAAAAAGTGCCCTAAATGACCAGATGACCACTGGAGGGAATCGGGGATGACCTCCCCTGACTCCCCCAGTGGTCACTAACCCCCTCCCACCACAAAAAAATGATGTTTCACAAATTTTCATTTTCACCCTCAAATGTCATACCCAGCTCCCTGGCAGCAGTATGCAGGTCACTGGAGGAGTTGTTAGGGGGTGCAGTGGACTTCAGGCAGGTGGACCCAGGCCCATCCCCCCCTACCTGTTACAATTGTGCTGCTTAATGCTTATTAGTCGTCCAACCCCCCCAAACCCACTGTACCCACATGTAGGTGCCCCCCTTCACCCCTTAGGGCTATAGTAATGGTGTAGACTTGTGGGCAGTGGGTTTTGAGGGGGATTTGGGGGGCTCAACACACAAGGGAAGGGTGCTATGCACCTGGGAGCTCTTTGACCTTTTTTTTTGTTTTTGTAAAAGTGCCCCCTAGGGTGCCCGGTTGGTGTCCTGGCATGTGAGGGGGACCAGTGCACTATGAATCCTGGCCCCTCCCACGAATAAATGTCTTGGATTTATTCGTTTTTGAGCTGGGCGCTTTCATTTTCTATTATCGCTGAAAAACAAAAACGCCCAGCTCACACATTGTTGAATAAAACATGGGCGTCTATTTTTTTCGAAAATACGGTTCGGTCCGCCCCTTCACTGACCCGTTCTCGGAGATAAACGCCCATGGAGATAGGCGTTTTCGTTCAATTATGCCCCTCCATGTATGTTACCTGTCCCTCCAACTACTGCCCCATTTCCCTCCTGCCCTTCCTCTCCAAGATACTTGAACGCACCGTTCACAGCCGTTGGCTTGGTTTTCTCTCCTCTCATACCATCCTCGATCCGCTTCAATCCAGCTCTCGCCTTCTACACTCGACAGAAACGGCACTATCTAAAGTCTGTAATGACCTGTTTCTTGTCAAATCCAAAGGTCATTACTCCATCCTCATCATCCTTGACCTATCCGCCGCTTTTGACACTGTCAATCACAACTTACTTCTTGCCACACTGTCCTCATTTGGATTCCAGGGCTCTGTCCTCTCCTGGTTCTCCTCTTATCTCTCCCACCGTACCTTCAGAGTACATTCTCATGGATCTTCCTCCACCCCCATCCCGCTCTCTGTTGGAGTTCCTCAGGAATCTGTCCTTGGATCCCTTCTTTTTTCAATCTACACCTCTTTCCTGGGCTCACTGATCTCATCTCATGGTTTCCAATATCATCTTTATGCTGATGACACCCAGCTTTATCTCTCCACACCAGACATCACTGCGGAAACCCAGGCCAAAGTATCGGCCTGCTTATCTGACATTGCTGCCTGGATGTCCAACCGCCACCTGAAACTGAACATGGCCAAGACCGAGTTTATTGTCTTTCCACCCAAACCCACTTCTCCTCTCCCTCCACTCTCTATCTCAGTTGATAACACCCTCATCCTCCCCGTTTCATCTGCCCATAACCTCGGAGTCATCTTCGACTCCTCCCTCTCCTTCTCTGCACATATCCAGCAGATAGCCAAGACTTGTCGCTTCTTTCTCTATAACATCAGCAAAATTCGCTCTTTCCTCTCTGAGCGCACCACCCGAACACTCGTCCACTCTCTCATTACCTCTCACCTTGACTACTGCAACCTACTCCTCACTGGCCTCCCACTTAGCCATCTATCCCCCCTACAATCTGTTCAGAACTCTGCTGCACGTCTTATCTTCCGCCAGGACCGATATGCCCATATCACCCCTCTCCTTAAGTCACTTCACTGGCTTCCAATCAGGTACCGCATACAGTACAAGCTTCTCCTACTTACCTACAAATGCACTCGATCTGCAGCCCCTCATTACCTCTCTACCCTCATCTCCCCTTACGTTCCTACCCGAAACCTCCGCTCACAGGTCAAATCCCTCCTCTCAGTACCCTTCTCCACCACCGCCAACTCCAGGCTCCGCCCTTTCTGCCTCGTCTCACCCCACGCGTGGAACAAACTCCCCGAGCCCATACGCCAGGCCCCCTCCCTGCCAATCTTCAATTCCTTACTGAAAGCCCACCTCTTCAATGTCGCCTTTGGCATATAACCATTATACCTCCATTCAGGATATCTAGACTGCCCCCACTTGACACTTTGTCCTTTAGACTGTAAGCTCCTTTGAGCAGGGACTGTCCTTCTTTGTTAAACTGTACAGCGTTGCGTAACCCGAGTAGCGCTTTAGAAATGTAAAGTAGTAGTAGTAGTAGTAGTTTAGTGTGTAGTGGAATTGATCATCTTGTAGAACGTCTGTTTTAAGTTTGCCGTGCCTTCCTATCAATTTGATGGAATTCTTTTATGTTTTTTTGTTTTTACATAAGTACATAAGTAATGCCACACTGGGAAAAGACCAAGGGTCCATCGAGCCAGCATCCTGTCCACGACAGCAGCCAATCCAGGCCAAGGGCACCTGGCAAGCTTCCCAAACGTACAAACATTCTATACATGTTATTCCTGGAATTGTGGATTTTTCGCAAGTCCATTTAGTAGCGGTTTATGGACTTGGCCTTTAGGAAACCGTCTAACCCCTTTTTAAACTCTGCCAAGCTAACCGCCTTCGCTACGTTCTCCGGCAACGAATTCCAGAGTTTAATTACGCGTTGGGTGAAGAAAAATTATTTCCGGTTTGTTTTAAATTTACTACACTGTAGTTTAATCGCATGCCCCCTAGTCCTAGTATTTTTGGAAAGCGTGAACAGATGCTTCACATCCACCTGTTCCACTTCACTCATTATTTTATATACCTCTATCATGTCTTCCCTCAGCCGTCTCTTCTCCAAGCTGAAAAGCCCTAGCCTCCTTAGTCTTTCTTTATAGGGATATTTTATACTAATATTGTAAACTGTTCTGTTTTGTGCATACAATTTGTAACAGTATAGTAAATGAATAAACGATAAACCCTGCAGGACCTGTATTCTATGCAAATGCTAGGAGTCTAAGAAATAAGATGGGAGAGTTGGAATATATTGCACTAAATGAAAAATTGGATATAATAGGCATTACTGAGACCTGGTGGAAGGAGGATAACCAGTGGGACACTGTCATACCGGGGTACAAAGTATATCGTAGTGATAGGGTGGACCGGACTGGTGGAGGGGGTTGCATTGTATATTAACGAGAGCCTTGACTCAGATAGATTAAAAATTCAGCAGGACACAAATCACACCTTTGAATCATTGTGGGTTGAAATTCCATGTATAAAAGGGAAAAAAAAACGGTGATAGGAGTGTACTACCGTCCGCCTCGCCAGGATGAGCAGGTAGACGCAGAAATGATAAAAGAAATCAGAGACGCGAACAAAATGGGCAATGTGATAATAATGGGTGACTTCAATTATCCAAATATAGACTGGGTAAATGTAACATCGGGACACGCTACAGAGATACAATTCCTTGATGAAATCAAGGACAGCTTTATGGAGCAACTGGTGCAGGAGCCGACGAGAGAAGGAAAAATTCTAGACTTGGTCCTTAGTGTGGAGCGCATGATCTGGTGAGGGACGTTATGGTACTGGGGCCGCTTGATAACAGTGACCATAATATGATCAGTTTTGATATCGACCTTGAAACCTTGAAGTAACTGTACACAGAAAGTCAAATACGTTAGCGTTTAACTTTAAAAAAGGAGACTATGATAAAATGAGAAAAACGGTAAAAAAAAACTTAGGGGGGGCAACTGAGAGAGTAAAAACTGTACAACAGGCGTGGACGCTGTTCAAAAATACCATCCTGGAGGCCCAGGCCATACATATTCCGCGAATTAGAAAAGAAAGATGGAACTCCAAAAGACAGCCGGCCTGGTTGAAAAGTGAGGTGAAGGAAGCTATTAGGGCTAAAAGAAACGCCTTCAGAAAATGGAAGAAGGAACCGTCTGAAAATAACAAAAAGCAGCATAAGGAGTGTCAAAGCAAATGCAAGGCACAGATAAAGAAGGCCAAGAGGGATTACGAAAAAAAGATAGCATTAGAGGCAAAAAACTTAGTAAAAAGTTTTTTTTGGTGTATTAAAAGCAGGAAGCCAGCAAAAGAATCGGTTCGGCCGCTGGATGACCGAGGGGTAAAAGGGGCGATCAAGGAAGACAAAGACGTAGCGGAGAGACTGAATGAATTCTTTGCTTCGGTCTTCACCGAGGAAGATTTGGGTGGGATACCGGTGTCGGAAATGGTATTTCAAGCGGACGAGTCGGAGAAACTTACTGACTTCACAGTAAACCTGGAGGACGTAATGGGGCAGTTCGGCAAACTGAAGAGTAGCAAATCTCCTGGACCGGATGGTATTCATCCTAGAGTACTGATAGAACTGAAAAATGAGCTTGCGGAGCTACTGCTAGTGATTTGCAACTTATCCTTAAAATCGAGCGTGGTACCGGACGATTGGAGGGTGGCCAATGTAACGCCCATTTTTAAAAAAGGCTCCAGGGGAGATCCGGCAAATTATAGACCGGTGAGTCTGATGTCGGTGCCAGGGAAAATGGTAGAGGCTATTATTAAAAACAAAATTACAGAGCACATCCGAGGACATGGATTACTGAGACCGAGTCAGCACGGCTTTTGTGTGGGGAAATCTTGCCTGACCAATTTACTTCAATTCTTTGAAGGAGTAAACAAACATGTGGACAAAGGGGAGCCGGTTGATATTGTGTATCTGGATTTTCAAAAGGCGTTTGACAAAGTACCTCATGAAAGGATACAGAGGAAATTGGAGGGTCATGGGATAGGAGGAAATGTCCTATTGTGGATTAAAAACTGGTTGAAGGATAGGAAACAGAAAGTGGGGTTAAATGGGCAGTATTCACAATGGAGAAGGGTAGTTAGTGGGGTTCCTCAGGGGTCTGTGCTAGGACCGCTGCTTTTTAATATATTTATACATGATTTAGAGATGGGAGTAACTAGCGAGGTAATTAAATTTGCTGATGACACAAAGTTATTCAAAGTCGTTAACTCGCGACAGGATTGTGAAAAATTACAAGAGGACCTTACGAGACTGGGAGACTGGGTGGCTAAATGGCAGATGACGTTTAATGTGAGCAAGTGCAAGGTGATGCATGTGGGAAAAAAGAACCCGAATTATAGCTACGTCATGCAAGGTTCCACGTTAGGAGTTACGGACCAAGAAAGGGATCTGGGTGTTGTCGTCGATAACACACTGAAACCTTCTGCTCAGTGTGCTGCTGCGGCTAGGAAAGCGAATAAAATGTTGGGTAATATTAGGAAAGGTATGGAAAACAGGTGTGAGGATGTTATAATGCCGTTGTATCGCTCCATGGTGCGACCGCACCTTGAGTATTGTGTTCAATTCTGGTCGCCGCATCTCAAGAAAGATATAGTACAATTGGAAAAGGTGCAGCGAAGGGCGACTAAAATGATAGTGGGGATGGGACGACTTCCCTATGAAGAAAGACTAAGGAGGCTAGGGCTATTCAGCTTGGAGAAGAGACGGCTGAGGGGAGACATGATAGAGGTATATAAAATAATGAGTGGAGTGGAACAGGTGGATGTGAAGCGTTTATTATACCACTTCACATTAAAGTAAAAAAAAAAAAAAAAGAAGCCAAGACTGAGTGCTCGGATATATCAAGATATCTCTATTCAGTGCAAAACAGCCATTGGGACTTAATGAGAAGGGTGTTTTCATGCCTATGATTGTTTTGCACTGAATAGATATCTTTATATACCCAAGCACTCTGGGTATTTAACCTCCTATTTTGAGGTTAAAATGAAGGTTTTATTTAGCTATTATCTCCGTTTCCAGCTTCTTCCCTATCACCACTTTTGTGAAGAGGTACCACCTCCGCTGTTCTCCAGTCCCTCGGAACCTCTCCCGTCTCCAAGGATTTATTAAACAAATCTTTAAAAGGACCCGCCAGGATCTCTCTGAGCTCCCTCTGGTGTGCTGGCCCCTAGCCTCCCTGGCCTGATCCTTACCCAGACACCCCCACCTCCCTGTCCCCAGCTTAAAAATTTCCTGGCAGTCTAGTGAGCCCCCCTCCCCCACTCTGATTACTTTCTGACTTTGTACCCCTTCCGCCTGCCAATATTTAATCTGTGGTGGTCTAATGCCTCCTCCCACCCTGACCCCCCTTCAATATAAAAAGTGCTGTGGTGGTCAGCCCCCCCCCCCCCCCACACACACACACACAAATTCCCTGCAAGTCTAATAGCTCATCTTTTCCTTTCCCTACCCTCCCCAATCCCAAAAAATCCTTGGCAGTTGAGTTGGGACCCTGACCCTAGTCCTAGCCCCCTCGACCATTTTGCAGAATCCAAATGGGCATCACTTCTGCTTTGTGTCAGAGCTAGGATTGTATGGTGTTGGGGGGGGTCCCACAAGATTACCAAGAATTTGGGGGGGGGGCACTGGGGAAGGGGAGAGAACTACTAGACTACCAGGAACTTGTGGGAGAGGGAGAAGGGGGCTACCTGACCACCAGGGCATTTTGTTTTTAATATTAGGGGAAGGAGAGGAGATAAGTTCAGGAGATGGGGCACGGTCATGTGGGGGCAGTATGTGTGCCCTTGAACATGGCAGGCAGAGGGATTGGGTCATACTTGTCAGGGCATGAGTGAAGGCTGATGCAGGCCATGGTATGGGTTTTATAAAAACCTTTCCTGAGCCAGTTACCACTTAGGCACTGACAGGAAAGTTGACATTTACCACCAAGCTGTGGATTACTGCAGCAATTTTAATGCAGCAGTAATTTGCATACTCATTAGTTCGAGCATGTTGCTGTAATTTTGTGGTGCCAATTTCACAGTAGACTGAAGACTACCGCCAACCTTTGAGCATCGACCCCAGTGTTAGCAGAGCTACGATGCACATGGCATATAATCAGAAAAAGGAATAGTTAGGGTTAAACTTGCAGTCAGAACTCGCTGGTAATCAGGAATGTGCACGACATACCTTCTGAGTGCTTAAGTGCTGGGAAATACAGATAATCTAGACTCCATATCATAACATTTGTTCTTATAGCCCACAGTACCTCGTGGTTCGATGTGGGTTACAAAAACAAGAGACTGAACAATTCAGGAAATACAATATTATACAAATAGCAAAATGTGCCTATAACAATCAGTTCTTATTAAAACTCTGAAACAAGTATGTCTTTAACAAACATCTAAAATGAATGTAATGAAGCTTGCGTTATTAAAAGAGAAATATCTTTTCCAAATTTAGCAGCTTGATAAGCTAACAAAGAATCGATCATTTTCTTCTGAGATTTACCCTTTAAAGATGGGAAGGAAAACAATATTTTTAAGCAAACATTATGCTCTGGATTTCACAGAACAAAACAATTTACCAATATGAAGAAGCTAACCCATACAATATCTTATATATCACACAGGACAATTTAAAATTAACCCAGTGAACTTTTGAGCAATAAAATGTTAAATGATCAGAACGTTTCAAGAGAATAAATCAATCTCAACACAGTATTTTGAATCGTCTGCAGTTTTCACATTAATACTTGGGAATACCCCAAATAAATAATGTTACAATAATCTAAGGAGCTTAATAATAGAGCCTGGACCAACAACCGAAAGTTATGGCAAAATATTTATGAATGCAGTGTAGTTTACATATCAGAAAAAAAGCTTTCTGGATAACCTTATTAACTTGAAGCTCCAAGGTACCTGTTGAATCAAAAAAAAGAAACACCCCGAGAATCTTCACAGAAGGGGAGAAAACATACTTTCATTTATTATAGTGTGAGATTCCTCAGGCTCCTTGGAACCTGTAATCAACAATAACTTTGTCTTTTCCTTATTAACTTTAATTTGTGGACTGACATCTAGCATTCAACTGTACTAAATATTGATTGTATAGTTAATAATTCTTTAGAAACTTCTGATTGAATTTGAAGGAGAACAGTAATATCTGCATAACTAAATGATTTTATCCCAATATTCTCCAGTGTAAATCCCAATTAATGTACATACAAATTAAACAGTAGTGGTGATAAAAGGGAACCCTGAGGAACCCCACTCACATTACTCCAACTGCCTGACAAATTTGTTAGACATTTTAACTCTATATTTCCTATTCAAAAGAACGCCCTGAAACCAAGATCTAACACCCTGAAATTCCTACAGCATCCAGAATCTGAAGGAGAACTTCAAAATCTACTAGATCAAATGCATTAGATAGGTCAAATTGTAAAAGTAGTACTTTCATCCTTTCACTAAGCCACAATCATATTAAATTGAACATTGTGCCCACTACCGTTTACTAAAATTCGAATGGAATCCAGATTGAAAACAGTAAAGGATATGATCCTGTTCTAAAAATTGAGCTAATTGATCAGCTACTAGCCCCTCCATCAATTTAGTAAATAGTGATATTGAAGCGATAGGCCTATAATTTGATACCAATGTAGGTGAATCTTTACTGTTCTTTAATATTGGAGTAATTATTATTTCCCCCAATTCTGCTGGGAATCTACCTATTGCTATGCATGGAACATCTGGACTTAGTAATATGGAAACATCTTTTATACCCATTCCCTGATTAGGGGGCTTCTAATTACGGAAGCACTCAGTTCGCACATACAGCTAGGCTGAGGTGACACACAGGGAGCAAGCTGTAGCAGCATTTAATTTTCGAAAGCCTCCCCAGCCGAAGGATCGATGTCGTCAGTAGTTTCGCGCGACGACACCCACATGACCCAGTTCCGCCCGCCCAGGCTCGCCGCCCGGCCCAGCCGCAGCCAGGATCTGTTTTGGACCGACGATGATGTCACGACGTGACCACACGCAACACGCCCATCCCAGTTGTCGAGTTCCGCCCCCCCGGGGCGCATCGCTGGCGGTCCTGTGCCTCTGCAGTGCTTCGCCTCGCCCTCAGGCAGCCAGTCAGGAGTCACAGTCAGCCTTCCCTACTACGAGTGCTCGCTCCCGTCCCTCCGCATAGGCGGGAACGCGCGGGAGGGGCCTCACGTAGGGAAGAACAAGACGAGAGACAGAGTGTCTGATGATGGCCCCTCCCACTGACTTCCTGCCAGAAAAACTGTTGGCACATAGGCGCAGCGCATTGGATTTGGAGAGAAGAGACAGAGGTAGGTGCTGACTGATTTGACTGAACCATAGCCAGAGTTTATTTAGTTCCTTCAATCAGTTCCCAGGCTGTGCATAATCCCAATTATCTTTTTTCAAACCTGTGACTCTGGGCAAGTCACTAACCCTCCATTGCCCAATATGTAAGCCGCATTGAGCCTGCCATGAGTGGGAAAGCGCGGGGTACAAATGTAACAACAAAAAAAAGAAAGGAAGCCCTGGAAAAAGAGTTAAGAGGACAGATAGCAGCAGAATCGGATACTGGGCCAGCATGATCAGAAAAACAGTCACCAGACAACAAAGGTAGAAAAGATCATTTTATTTTCATTATAGTGTTTAGAATATGTCCACTTTGAGAATTAGGTGGTCAACATTAAAAGTTTATATTTATTTACTTCTTTATGGCATTATATCCCACATTAAACATGAATTAGGGTGTTTTGTGGCTCAACATGAGAATTGTGATATTATGATCCCTTGTTTCATATTGTTGACGGTCTGCATTTTCCGTATGGGTGGTATATTGGTGTATTATGTTCTGCCCAGTGTAATATTTATGGTACAGTAAGGTTCTGAGTGTGTTTTTGCACAAAGTTGTGCATTGTGTTTTGCAGTTGAGCGATTGTGGTTAGTATATGCTTTGAGCAACCACTTTATTCTTTGACATATGATACATCTAATATCTAAATTTAATAAAAGGTATTAATTGTGACTTTTATTTTTATTTTTTTTTTCTGTGTGTTATCAGACAATTATGGATTTAAGCTCCACCCCTGGCCCCACCCCTAACCCCACCCCCTTTAGCCTCCCCAAACTGTTGGGCCACCGACCACCTATGACTGTCAAGCTAGATGCAAAGCATTGTTAAAGAAGACTAAAAGAATATGAGGAAAAACTTGCCACAGAGACAAAAACTCATACATCAGAAGCAGAAAGCCTGTGAGGGAATCCATGGGATCATTAGATCATGAAGGAACAAAAGGGGCACTCAGGGAAGACAAGGCCATAGCAGAGAGATTGAATGAATTCTTTGCTTCGGTCTTACAGAAGAAGATGTAAGAGATCTACCTGTACTGGAAATAGTAGAGGAGTGGCCTAGTGGTTAGGTGGACTTTGGTCCTGGGGAACTGAGTTCAATTCCCACTTCAGGCACAGGCAGCTCCTTGTGACTCTGGGCAAGTCACTTAACCCTCCATTGCCCCAGGTACAAATAAGTACCTGTATACAATATGTAAGCCGCATTGAGCCTGCCATGAGTGGGAAAGCACGGGGTACAAATGTAACAAAAAAAAGTGTATCAATGTGGCGAAACTGAAAGAAATCTCTGTGAACCTGGAAGACGTACTGAGCCAAATTGACAAGTTAGAGTGATAAATCACTTGGACTGGATGGTATACATCCTAGGATACTGAAAGAACTCAAATATGAAATTGCTGATCTGTTATTAGTGATCTGTAAACTGTCATTAAAGTTGAACATAGTACCTGATTTAAAAAAAAAAAAAAAGGGTTCCAGGGGTGATCCAGGAAATTATAGACTAGTACAGGCCAAATAATAGAAGCTATTATAAAGAATAAAATTATGGAATATATAGACAAACATGGTTTAATGGACAGAGTCAGCATGGGTCCAGCCAAGGGAAGTCTTGCCTCACCAATTTGCTTCATTTCTTTGAAGTCTTGAATAAACATGTGGATAATGGTGAGCCGGTTCATGTGGTGAATCTAGATTTTCAGAAAGCTTTTGATAAAGTTCTGTATGAGAGACTCCTGAGAAAATTAAAAAGTCATGGGATAGGAGGCAATGTGCTCCTTTGGATTAGGAATTGGTTATTGGACAGAAAACAGAGGGTAGGGCAGGAGTGAGGAGTGCTGCATCAGGTAGGACTGGGGTGAGAGGTGCTATATCAGGGAGGGGCAGGACTGAGAGGTGCTGCATCGGGGGGGGGGGGTATGGAGTGTGAGGTGCTGCATCAGGGGGGTAAGGAGTATGAGAGGTGCTGCATTGGGGGGGGGGGGCAAGGAGGAAGAGAAGTGCTAGATAGCTAGGGAAGAGAGTGGAGGAAGGTGAATAGTGGAGTGCTGCAAGGATCTGTACTGGGACCGGTACTAGATGTGGGTTGATTAAATTTCAGATGACACAAAAGTATTCCTTTATTGCAGTTTAACTGTGATGATTTTTTTGTATAAGTCTCTCACTTTTCCTTGTCTTTGTAGCTCACCTTCGGCTCTTCTATGTCTCTCCTTTTCTACTACAGGACAACACTTAGGTCAAGTCTTGTCTTGTGTGCCAGTTATTCCTTTTAATTCTATTTGTGCTGTTTTTCCTTTTATGTATATTTTCTGGCATTGTTCCAGTCCCTTATACACATATATTACTGCAAATGCTTCTAGAATCTGTCAACCTATACACTTGAATTTCTATTTCTCCTGAATTTTGTTTATTTTCTAGCACTTAACCTGGTGCAGTTTCTTGCTTTACTCCTGATTTGCAGGCTGCTACTTACAATAAGTGGCTCTACAAATTTTTGATATAATGTTTGTTTTTCAGTTAGTTCCTTGTGTAAGAAATATATAGTTATAATTGTTCATGGCCCACTTTTACTCATGATACTTTACATATCGTTCTCTCCTGCACCCCATTTTTTGTCCTCTTAAATTCTATTTTTTCATTTTTGATTATTGATTTTTAGCTCATACATCCCTTGTTGCTGCATTCTGCCTGCCCTTAATTCCTACTTTCTAATATTTTCTCTGATTATTAACATTATCCTGCTTATTTTCGAAAGAGAAGGGCGGCCCTCTTCCGACACAAATCGGAAGAGGGCCGCCCTTCTCCCAATGCTGGCCAAATCGGCATAATCGAAAGCCGATTTTGGCTGGCTTCAACAGCTTTCCGTCGTGGGGACGGCGAAAGTTCAAGGGGGTGTATCGGCAGGGTAGCAAAGGCGGGACAGGGGCGTGGTTAAGAGATAGCCGCCGATGGCCGATAATGGAAAAAAGAAGGGCGGCCCTGACGAGCATTTGGCCAACTTTACTTGGTCCATTTTTTTCACAACCAAGCATCAAACAGGTGCCCAAACTGACCAGATGACCACTGGAGGGAATCGGGGATGACCTCCCCTGACTTCTCCAGTGGTCACTAACCACCTCCCAACCCGAAAAAAGCAACTTCAAAAACTTTTGTCTTTTTTTTTTTTTAGCGTATGTCCTTTGCTATGCCTCCGTCCCTGCGACGGCAGGGTTTTTTTGTTACATTTGTACCCTGCGCTGTCCCACTCATGGCAGGCTCAATGCAGCTTACATGGGGCAATGGAGGGTTAAGTGACTTCCCAAGGGTCACAAGGAGGTGCCTGTGCCTGAAGTTGGAATTGAACTCAGTTCCTCAGTTCCCCAGGACCAAAGTCCACCACCCTAACCACTAGGCCACTCCTAGTCCATCCCTGTGATAGCAGCTGAAGACATCCTTCCCTGCAACGGCAGTTGAGGACGTCCAAAATGTTTCTGTGAGAAGGACAGCCATGCCTATGCTATGCCTGTGACACCCTTTTTATTTATTTATTTGGATTTTGGATCACAAGTAGCAGCAGTGGGATTTGAACCAGCCACCTCTAGGTTGCAAGACCAGTGCTCTAACCACTGGGCCACTCTGCCACTCCTCCACTCCCTTGAAATTTGGCCATCCCAGTGGGGGGGTGGGGGGCAGTATGCAGGTCCCTGGGGGGGGAGGTATGTATGTGTCAGCGGAGGCATAATGAAGCTGTGGACATCCTTCTTTCAAACATTTTGGACGTCCTCAACTGCCCCCTCAGGGATGGCCAAATTTCAAGGGAGTGGAGTAGAGGAGTGGCAGAGTTGCCTAGTGGTTAGAGCACTGGTTTTGCAATCTAGAGGTGGCCGGTTTAAATCCCACTGCTGCTACTTGTGATCCAAAATCCAAATAAATAAAAAGGGTGTCACAGGCATAGCAAAGGCATGGCTGTCCTTCTCACAGAAACATTTTGGACGTCCTCAACTGCCGTCGCTTCCCCTCCTTAGGAAGGAAATCGAGTGCAAATGAGCTAATAGCGAGCAGCTTATTTGCATGCAATTTCCTTCATGCATGCCCATTCCTTTCCAGATCGGTAAGGGAAAGGCTTCCTGACTACAAGATCATACCAAGTAACAGTTAACTCAATCACATCAACCCCATGGACACCTGAATGTGGAGTCCCTCAAGGATCTCCCTTCTCGCCAACCCTCTTCAACCTAATGATGACACCATTAGCCAAGCTACTATCCAATCAGAACCTTAATCCATACATATATGCAGATGATGTCACAATCTACATCCCGTTCAAACATGACATAAAGGAAATCACCAACGATATCAACCAAAGCTTCCTAATCATGAACTCTTGGGCAGATGCATTTCAGCTGAAACTTAATGCAGAAAAAACACAATGCCTTATACTTACTTCACAACATAACACAAATAAATTCACCACCATAACCACACCAAACATCTCCCTTCCCATTGCTGACACTTTGAAAATCCTGGGAGTTACCATTGATCGCAATCTCACACTGGAAAATCAAGTGAAGAATACAACTAAGAAAATGTTCCATTCAATGTGGAAACTTAAAAGAGTAAAACCTTTCTTCCCAAGGGCTAGTTTCTGTAACCTGGTGCAGTCATTGGTGCTGAGTCACCTAGACTACTGCAACGCACTCTATGCTGGCTGTAAAGAATATATTCTCAAAAAACTTCAGACAGCCCAGAACACTGCCAGACTCATATTTGGAAAAACAAAATACGAAAGTTCAAAACCCCTAAGAGAAAAACTACACTGGCTCCCAATTAAAGAACGAATCACGTTCAAGGTCTGCACTCTAGATCATAAAATCATTCATGGAGATGCCCCAGCATACATGATAGACCTTGTTGACCTGCCACCCAGGAATGCTAAAAGATCGGCCTGCACATTCCTTAATCTACACTTCCCCAGCTGCAAAGGACTAAAATATAAACTAACACACGCGTCCAGCTTTTCCTACATGAGCACGCAACTCTGGAATTCATTACCACTTAAAAACAAATTACGAATTAATCAACTTCCGTAAATCTCTGAAGACCTATTCAACAAGGCTTACCACAACGAGCAATAATTTAATGATAACACAATACCACTCCAACTACACTCTTTACACTCTCTCGCTATACCCATATGCTTAATTCTATATTATTATCCATGCACTCCATGCAACTCCAATGTATCATTCACTCCAGAATGGCGAGTGCCATAATGGAACTTTGTAAGTTAATTCGATATTGTCATCCATGTATTTCATGTAACACCAATTGTTTCTTTCACTCTGGAATGGCGAATGCCATAACGGAATATTGTAAGCCACATTGAGCCTGCAAATAGGTGGGAAAATGTGGGATACAAATACAACAAATAAATTCAGTTAGTGGGACCAGTGCACTACAAATGCTGGCTCCTCCCACGACCACATGTCTTGGATTTGGTCGGTTTTGAGATGGTCAGCCTCATTTTCCATTATCGTTGAAAACCGATGCCAGCTACCTCAAACCCGGCGATCTGAACATTTATGTCGAGATTTGGCCAGCCCCAACTGTATTATCGAAAAAAAAGATGGCCGGCCAAATTTTTCGAAAATACAGTTGGCTCCGCCTATTTGCGTAGCCAGCCCCAGAGATGGCCGGTGCCGTTCGATTATGCCCCTCCATGTCTTTTTTGAGGTGCGGCGACCAGAATTGAACACAGTATTCGAGGTGCGGTCGCACCATGGAGCGATACAACGGCAGAATAATATCTTTATTTTTGTTTTCCATCCCTTTCCTAATGATACCCAACATTCTATTTGCTTTCCTAGCCGCAGCAGCACATTGAGCAGAAGTTTTCAATGTATCATCAATGACGACACCTAGATCCCTTTCTCAGTCCGTAACTCACAACGCTGAACCTTGCATGACATAGTTATAGTTTGGGTTCCTCTTCCCCACATGCATCACTTTGCACTTGTTCACATTAAACTAAAAACGAACCTCTTCAAAAAGGCTTACCCCACTGACCCACTGTAAATCCCTACATCCAGCAACACAGCATAACCAGTGACCATAGTGGACAATACACAATCCCCATCCCATTCAACCCCCATGATGCCTGATACATACCTACCTCTTTAGACCACAATATAACCTTGTATTTGTTCTCAACCGAATTGGCATACGCCATTACAGTACTATGTAAGCCACATTGAGCCTGCAAATAGGTGGGAAAATGTGGAGTACAAAATGTAACAAATAAATAAATAAACGTCATCTGCCATTTAAACGCCCAGTCCCCCAGTCTCGTAAGGTCCTCTTGTAGTTTTTCACAATCTTCCTGCGATTTGACTACTTTGAATAATTTTGTGTCATCGGCAAATTTGATTACCTCACTAGTTACCCCCATCTCTAGGTCATTTATGAATATGTTAAAAAGCAGAGGTCCCAGCACCGATCCCTGAGGGACCCCGCTAACTACCCTTCTCCATTGCAAATGTTGACCTTTTAGTCCTACTCTCTGTTTCCTATCTTTCAACCAGTGTTCAATCCACAGTAAGACACTACCTCTGATCCCATGTCCCTCTAATTTCCTCTGCAGTCTTTCATGAGGGACCTTATTAAACACCTTCTGAAAATCTAGATACACAATATCAACCGGCTCACCTTTGTCCACATGTTTGTTTACCCCATCAAAGAAATGCAGCAGATTGGTGAGGCAAGACTTCCCTTCACTAAATCCATGTTGACTTTGTCCCATTAGTCCATGCTTTTGAAGGTGCTCTGTAATTTTGTTCTTGATTATAGTCTCTACCATTTTGCCCCAGGGGTGTATCTGAGTGGGGCCACAGGGGCCTGGGCCCCCGCAGATTTCGCCCTGGACCCCCCTACTGCCGCCGTGGGTACCTTTGCTGGCGGGGGACCCCAACCCCCACCAGCCGAGGTCCGCTTCCTCCTACCGCTGCGAGGTTTTTTAAGTTCATCGGGATTCGTCCTCCGTCACTCTGTGCTACTGTTCAAAGAAGCTGCTAGCTGAATGCAGTTTCGGACTGAGTCTGACGTCGCTGCTGCACGTTGTACATGAGTCTGACGTCCTGCACGTACATCGTGCAGCAGCGACGTCAGACTCAGTCCGAAACTGCATTCAGCTAGCAGCTTCTTTGAACAGCAGCACAGAGTGACAGAGGACGAATCCCGATGAAGAACTTAAAAAGCTCTACCGCCGACTTTCAGATACGCCCCTGTTTTGCCCGGCACCGATGTCAGACTCACTGGTCTATATTTTCCCCGGTCTCCTCTGGAACCTTTTTTAAATATTGGTGTTACATTGGCCACCCTCCAATCTTCCGGTACCACGCTCGATTTTAAGGATAAATTACAAATCAATAACAGTAGCTCCGCCAGCTCACTTTTTAGTTCTATCAGTACCCTAGAGTGAATACCATCCGGTCCAGAAGATTTGCTACTCTTCAGTTTTCAGAACTGCTCCATTACGTCTTCCAGATTTACAGATATTTCAATAGGTTTTTCCAACTCTTCAGCTACGAATACCCTGTCCGGCATCGGTATCCCACCCAAATCTTCCTCGATGAAGACCGAAGCAAAGAACTCGTTTAGTTTTTCTGCTATTTCTTTGTCTTCCTTAATCGCCCCTTTTACACCCCAGTCATCCAGCGGGCCAACCGATTCTTTTGCCGGCTTCCTGCTTTTAATGTATCTAAAAAAAATGTTACTATTAGTTTTTGCCTCTAACGCTTTCTTTCAAAATCCCTCTTTGCCTTTCTTATCAGCGCTTTGCATCTGACTTGACATTCCTTATGCTGCTTCTTATTTTCCTCATTCGGTTCCTTCTTCCATTTTCTGAAGGATTCCTTTTTAGCTCCAATAGCCTCCTTATCAAAAGCTTTCTGAAAATCTAGATACACTACATCAACCGACTCACCTTTATCCACATGTTTATTCACACCTTCAAAGAAATGAAGCAAATTGGTGAGGCAAGACTTCCCTTGGCTGAATCCATGCTGACTTTGTCCCATTAAACCATGTTTGTCTGTGTGTTCTGTAATTTTATTCTTTATAATAGTTTCCACTATTTTGCCTGGCACCAATGTCAGGCATACTGGTCTATAATTTCCTGGATCACCCCTAGAACCCTTTTTTAAAAATCGGCGTTACATTGGCTGCCCTCCAATCTTCAAAAACAGCATGTTGAATGTCTGGAATGCTTACGCCTCTGTTTTATATCCCTTTTTTTTTCTTGGTGTCCCCCATTCCTACCACCCATTCTTTCCAGTACCTTGGTGGTGTTATTGATTCCCAACTTTCCTTCACAGATCATATTTCTAAAGTACGTAAGCAAGGCTTTCTTGCACTGCGCCATCTTTATTCAAAACTATCTGGATTTCCAATCACTTTATACCTTTTGTGATTTTACAGATTGTTTATTGTAGCATTAACACTCTCAAGTCCATCGGTTACAGACTTTGCAAAACTCCTGTGCCTGTTTTCTTTGCAGAGCAAAAAAAAAAATTGATCATGTCTCACCTCTCTTAGTCCATCTTCACTGGCTGCCAGATGAATTTCGCTCCCACTTCAAAATTCTTTGACTTACAATTTATGGAATTTATGTGCTCAGGTTCTCTTTCCTCTCAGGGCTCTCTTCGCTTCCTGATGTGGAATTTTAATGTGGAGCGTGGGCGGTATCACCTCCCCCATAAAGCGTTCAAAACTTTTAACTACGTTGCAACGGCGGGGATAGCTTGCCAGCAAGAGACACGCCTTAATGACAATTAACATAAAATCTGAAAAGGGCATGGGTTGGTGGAAGTGCATTTTCTTGGGACTAGGAAAGGGGGGCTGGCAGTATGTATTGCTTCATAAAACTTTTGCTTGCACATCAGAAGAACTTCTGAGAGATGCTAAGGGAGGTACCTCCTTCTTAAGCTCTGGTTACAGGCAGAGAGCTGTATTTATTGACTGTTTATGGGCCCGCTCCTTATGATGTGCAGTTCTCATCTCCTGCCCTTCTTGTTACCTTACCAAGATAGGGACCTCATAGTAATGGGAGATTTGAATCTCTTAGCTGACTCTACCCTGGATAGTAATGCTCCCTCATGGTGACCACTGTCTTCTAGGCCTGGTCAAGGAATCCTAACCTCATTTTGTACATCACTAACACTGGTGGAGGCTGCTCCATCCTGGGGAAGTAGATTATATCCATAGGTACAGAGCACATGACACACTTACTCATTCTTTTTTGTTACACTATATCGGTAATGGCGAACCTATGGCACGCGTTCCAGAGAGGGCACGCGCGCCAGTCGCTGGTCCGCTCCGCCCACTCTCCCTCCCTCCCTTCGACCAAGTACCAGGCCGGCCTCCCTCCCTCCCACCAAGCACCACGCCGCTTGCCCTCGCTCCCTCCCTCTTCCAAACAAGCATCAGCCCGCCCATCCTTCCTCCCTCCCTCCCAGCACCACCCCCCTCCTCCTCTGCAATTGAAAAAACGTACCTTTAAGGCAGCGTCGGCAGCGGCAACGAAAAGCGTAGTCTTCACTCAGCGTGCTTCCCTTCTGTCTCACTCTCAAGCTCTGGGACCATAGCTTGAGAGCGAGACAGAAGGGAAGCGCGCCGAGTGAAGACTACGCTTTTCGTTGCCGCTGCCAACGCTGCCTTAACCCGGTACATTTTTTCAATTGCAGAGGAGGAGGAGGAGGGGGGCCATGGTGCTAGGAGGGAGGGAGGAAGGACAGGCGGGCTGATGCTTGTTTGGAAGAGGGAGGGAGCGAGGGCAAGCGGCGTGGTGCTTGGTGGGTGGGAGGGAGGTCGGCCTGGTGCTGGGTGGGAGGGAGGTAGGCCTGACGCTGGGTGGGTGGGTGGTTGGGAGGGAGGGAGGCCTGATGCTGGGTGCTACTGGGTAGGTTGGAGGCCTAATGCTTAGTGCTGGGAGGGAGGCCTGGTGTTGGGTGCCGCTAGGTTCTGGGTGGGAGGGAGGGAGGCTTGATGCTGGGTGCTGGGTGGGTGGGTGGTTGGGAGGGAGGCCTGATGCTGGGTGGGTGGTTGGGAGGGAGGGAGGCCTGATGCTGGGTGCTGCTGGGTGGGTGGGAGGCCTAATGCTTAGTGCTGGGAGGGAGGCCTGGTGTTGGGTGCCGCTGGGTGCTGGGTGGGAGGAAGGGAGGCTTGATGCTGGGTGCTGCTGGGTGCTGGGTGGGTGGTTGAGAGGGAGGCCTGATGCTGGGTGGGTGGTTGGGAGGGAGGGAGGCCTGGTGCTGGGTGGGAGGCCTGATGCTGGGTGGGAGGGCTGGCAGCCTGATGCTGGGTGGGAGGGAGGGCAGGGGGGAGAGAAGGGTGGCTGGACATGGGTGGCTGGAGAGGAGGGTGGCTGGACATTTGTGGCTGGAGGGGAGAGGAGGGTTGCTGGACATGGATGGAGGGCAAGAAATGAAAAAAGGAGGAAAGTAAAGAAATAAATGGAGGCAAGAAATGAAGAAGAAAGGAGGAAAGTAAAGAAATAAATGGAAAGGAAGCCCTGGAAACGGAGTTAAGAGAACAGATAGAGAGCAGCAGAATCAGCGACTAGGACCAATATGGATAGAAAAACAAAATCACCAGACAACAAAGGTAGAAAAAAATCATTTTATTTTCATTTTAGTGTTTGGAATATGTCCAATTTGAGAATTTACATCTGCTGTCTTATTTTGCACTGGGTATACTGGAGCTGTGACAACTTACAGAAATGATTTATAATGAGAGAAAATCATGTTATTTTTTTCTCCTATACTAGTATAATATTTTCAATGATGTCTGTTTATATGCGCCATGGCTGGTGTAAGGGGGTGTGGCTATCATAGGGGTGGAGTCATATGTGATGACCCCGCCCATAATGAGTACCGGCACTTCGCGATAAATAATTAGATTTTGGGTTGCTGTTTAGGCACTCGGTCTCTGAAAGGTTCGCCATCACTGCACTATATTGTTAGACTATATTCTAGTTACTAGTGCTCTTTTCCAATCTGTCACAGAAGCAGTTATAGGGCCAGAAATAAAGCAGTGGTCTGGGTTGATCTGGAGGCATTGTATACTTATCATGCATTCATGGGGTGGCGTTTCCCCACTTACTTTGCACATTCACACCTAACATCTCACTGGGAAGACTTCCTTTCGTATATTAAACAACACATAGATGAGCCACAATTGTTTAGGTGTATGGCTAAAGCAGTGATGTGAGGGGAAATTATAGCTTATACAGTAGCTCGTCGTAAAATAGCAGCAAATATTAAAAACCTGGAAGCTCAATGGGCTGAATGGGCCTATATAGACAAACACCTTCTCAAAATAAAGATAATTATCTTTCAATCTAGGTTACTTTGAATTCACTAATGCAAGAACAAACTCAACGTAGTCTGATTTATCAAAAGTATCATTTACATAAATATGGCAATAAAGCAGGTAAAATGTTGGCCCGAGTAATGAAGACTTGGGATCACATATGATTGGAACACAAGATTGTGCGGGCCAATTAGTTACTTGCTAAGACCGCATTGCCAATATATTTCATGATGATTTTCAAAATTTATATAAAGGTAGCCCAGTGGTGGATAAGAAGGTGATGGATGATTTCCTCGATGGGGCAGGCCTCCCTAGTCTATCAGTAGAGGGTCGCCTGATGTTAAACAGTCTTTTACAAGCAAAGGGTTGCGGTTATTAAGAAATTAAAATCTCATTCTGCTCTAGGGGCAGATGGATTCACAGGGGAATATTATAAAATGTTACTGCCTCAGTTGCTTTATTATCCTTTCATCAATCGATAGAGATGGGAGCTTTTCTCCCTCATGAAAATATAGCTTTAATCACCTTGATTCTTAAACTAGATAAACCCCGGGAAGTGGCGGACTCCTACCGACCTATTTTATTGCTTAACATAGACATCATTACTGGCACGACTGCTCGCATCCCGTTTAGTACGTTTTCTCCCCCAGTTTATAGACATGGCACAGGTCTGCTTTATTCAGAATCCACAATTGATTTCTAATACTAGGCGGATACTGTTGGTTATGTCACACTGCCAAACAAATGATATCCCTATTGTATTAGTGAGCCTAGTTGCGGCTAAAGTATTTGACCAAGTTCATTGGCAACACATATTTTGGGATTGAGAGTTGGTTTTTCCATGCAATCACTACCTTATATCATTCCCCTCAGGCACAGTTGCTAGTGAATGGGGTGGAGCACACTCGTCTGGTGACTGTTGAGCATGGAACACAACAAGGTTGTCCTTTATCCCCTTTACTTTTTGTACTTTAATTAGAACCGCTTCTTCGAGTGATTAATGCTTCTGCGATCCACGGCTTGAGTTCATTTGGCTATTCTATTAAACCCCTAGCTTATGCAGATGATATTTACCTACTGCTTACCTCCCCCCCCCCCCCCCCCCAAGAATCTCTGCCTCCTTTGTTGTCTCTTCTGACATCTTTTGGAAATATTTCCGTTTTCTCTCTTAATCATGCTAAGTTGAAGGTGTTGCCCTTATCTAGCAATGTGAAGCACAATTGGCAGGGCTCCATTCTTCTGCAGTGAGAAGAGTCTACAAAACATCTGGGGGTTCTACTACCACAGGACTTACAATCCTTATATACTATTAGTGTGACCCCTTTATTGGAAGACACAAAATGCAAACTTCATCTTTGGAAAGCCTATCCTTTATCTACTTGGGGTCACATACACCTTTTTAATATGCTGTTTGCACCCCGATTGTTGTATACTTTCCAAATGCTTCCATTATTTTTAAAGGGACAGAAGTGCATCACATAAATTACTACAAACATATCTTTGGGGAGGTAAAAAGCCTCGAATGTCGATGGTCATTTTCTCTTTATCGTTTTTCTTTGTTAACAATATGCCAAAAAGGAAGGGAAAGCCGAAGGGACCACCCCTCCCGAAGCAGGTACCCTCCTTTCCTGGTCAGCAGTCTATGTCGACGTTTTTGGTGTCTACCCCGATTTCGGGCATTTCCATTGAAGGGGCAAGGAAGAGCCCCCTCCAGGAGAGCGATTTTTCGCTCAGCCCGTTGGTACCTTTGACCCCGCCGCCTCCGCAGCCTCACGGTATAGCTGTTCCGACTCCAGAGAGAAGCGAGGATTCGAAGGGGAGGCGCACCCCGATGGAGGAGGCGATGCCCGATAACACGTCTGGGTGGCGGCAGGAGTCCAGCAACAACCTGGAATATGTACTTTGGCGATCCAGCCATTAGTGAAGCCCCGAGAGGGGCCATAGAGTCTCTTCACAAGGTCTCTTCACAAGGTCTGTACTTCCTTTATCTATGTATCTTTGAATAATTCCACTAAAATAAAATCTCTTAAAGAAAAGATGGAAGGTGCTCTAGTGAAGCAAACTGAATTGGAAGCGCAGATGACTAAAATAACCAAGCAACAGGCTCAAATTTCTGGAGACCGAATGTTGATTCATCGGAAGATTGAAAATCTGGAGAATACATCCAGAAACCTGAACCTGCGATTATTAAATTTCCCTATGTCTCAATTTACCGCTCCAAGGGATATGTTTATAAAATTTCTTAAGGAGATATATAATTACACAGAGCAATCCCTTCCTCCTATACAAAAAATTTACTATCTGGATGGGAAATCTAACCAGCAACAAGGTGCTACTAAAAAACAGGAGACACCAACAGATTTTCTGGAACAATCGAAGGACAATACTGAAACTAGAGCAACTTTAATTGTTTGTTTTGTATTTCTACAAGATAAAGAATCTTTGTTGAGACTTTATTTTTAAAAAATTCATCCAGAATTTAAAGGAGGCAAAGTTTCAGTTTTTCCGGTCATTGCTCGATGGACTCAGCAGAGACGGAAGAAATTCCTGGATATGAAACAGGATTCTTTAAAAATAGGAGCTGGTTTCCAATTAAGATTTCCATGCAAGGGTATTTTGATTTTCAAAGATAAGAAATATATGTTCTTTGAACCTGAACAATTACATACATTCCTTAATATGAAGAGTACCTAGGGTTTATTCCGTATCTGTGGTCCCTTAGTAAAAGGGGAACCACCTGCTTGTTTTCTTAAACTGTTAATTTTGTTTAGCCAACTTCCTTTGGCATAATAGTACCTATCTTGAATCTATACTATATTTGTGGACTATATAACCAGCAATGTTTATTATTTCTTGTTACTTTTTCTTTAATGTATATTCCTGTATCATTTGCTGGAATATCTTGTCAAAGATCAATCTTTGTAATATTATTGAAAATGGAAAATAAAATATAAAAAAAAAAAAAAAGAATGCCGATGGTCATGATACAAACACCTAAGGCACATGGTGGAACAGGTCTGCTTAACATTAGATACCTCACAGTGGCTTGTGGAATGTGTCACATTAACGATTGGTTCAGGGACACAGACCATTTTTCTCTCACATCAGTGAGACTAAATTAGTTCCTGGAACACATTTTAGTCACATACTTCATACATCAGCCAGACTACCCCCATGTATATTCATTTCTTATCCTTTGCTTAAGACTGCTAGATGGTGTGGCATTGGATCTGTAGGAAACATACATTTTCAGCTTCAGTGAAACCTTGTATGTCGATTTATAATAATCCTGCTTTTCCACCAGGGTGTGGGACAAAAGTGTGTTTACCAGCTAGACAGAGAGGGGGTTACAGTACTTAGTACATGTAGTTACGACAGAAGACCAATTGTTTGGGATGATTGTAGTTCTTGTATGGGAATTCTTATATGTAACATATAAGTGCTGTGTGGTACCATTTGATGTTTAATACCTATGTTTTGTGAATAAAAAATATATAATCATTAAAAAAAAACCTTTTATTTTCTTCAATGTGCTTTTGGCCTTTTACTAGAGACTTGTCAGCACTGAGAGTGTGAAGAATTTCACCTTTCACTCTTTTAATTGTTTGCAATGTGCTCTGGTGGCATTCCTTTCAGTGTGTTGATTTTTATTTTATTATTGTAAATCGCTTTGATCCTACTGTTGGAAATCACAGTATATTAAATATTTTAATAAACATAAACAACATTGTTGATGTTTAACATCCATTAAAGCAGTAGCCTCTTTATTGAAAGAAAAGTGTGGAGTCTTTTATTAGCCAAGGAAACTCAATAAGGGAAAAACAAAGAGGACAGGTAACTCCAGGGGGCACAAAAAGCACTATGCCATGTGTTATAACCTAAGTGACACTGATAAATTATGACTAGTTGGATAACAAAATGAACAAGAAAATAAACTTATTACTGACTTGAGTACATTCAAAAGTGAGAATAATTACCACTAATCAGATATAAAAGATAAAACCAAACACAAGATGAAACAAGCTTCCTTTAAGAAACCATTATCCAATTCAAAACAATAACAAGTATCACGGTAAAGCTAACTGCAAATAAATATACTAGAATGATAAAGCAAAGGCTAGCAGAGAGCAGATTCAATACTAAAGAAACAAGACAGAAGGGTATTTTCCATATGACATATAAATAGCGCTAAAAAATTATAAAATGTTTTTAAAAAACTGTCCATAATGGAAGTGTTAAATAAACATACTCTAATATTTGAGAAAACACTAAAAAAAAATAATAAAAAGATGCACTGCAAACACCCATAGATGTTTAGAGACAAATGTCTCTGCTAATCGGAAATACACTATGCAAAATGTGCAACGGCAGTTCTGGTCCCCGTATTGAGAAAATGGCAATGGCAGTACATTCCCTCAGCATGCAAAACATGCCTATATACCTTTGCACGTGGAAGAATGTTCCTCAGTGAGCACAGCTATTTTACAGTGCAGGGAGCACCACCACCACCTGCCACCCCACAATGTCTCCACAAGGGCATGGAGATCCATAAGGAGCAGTCTGGAAAGGTGAGTATGAAACAGTGCCCCCAGGATCACATCATCACTCATGTGCAAGCCCAATACATAGGAGAGGTCACTTAAAGGCACTAACTAGCCTATAGATTCTCAAAGGACAACAACTTCAAAATACAGAACATGACTGTCTGAAAAAGACAGATACAAATCAAGGGGCTGGTGGTTGGGAGGCGGGGCTAGTGCTGGGCAGACTTATATGGTCTGTGCCCTGAAAAAGACAGATACAAATCAAGGTAAGGTATACACAAAAAGTAGCACATATGAGTTATCTTGGGCAGACTGGATGGACCGGGCAGGTCTTTTTCTGCCGTCATCTACTATGTTACTATCCAGCTTATAATCGAAAGAAATCGCCGGCGAAAAAGTGACAAAAAAGGGACATAGCCGGCTCCGTTAGAGAAAGCCAGCCAAATGCAATAATCGATCGTCAGCCATGTCGCCGGCATCAACGTAAAGCCGGCCATCTATGGCCGGCCCCATAAGGGGCGTGTTAGGGGCGGGGTAATGAGACGCCCGGCTGCAACGTATAATTTTATTTATTTATTTATTGCATTTGTATCCCACATTTTCCCACCTATTTGCGGGCTCAGTGTGGCTTACAATATATTGTGAATGATGGAAATACAATTTGTTGCATTACGATTATGGGTTACATAGTGAAGAGTAATGGGAAGACAAAGTCAAAGTCAAAATATCATTTGGGAATGGAACAGTGGAATATAACAATGGGGAATTGATAGGGCGATAAAACAATAGCAAGAGGGTAGAGTATTAAGTGTGATGAAAATGCGGGGGAAGAGAACTCAGAAGAGAGTGTACTGATGCATTTCTATTAGTTTGTGTGGGCTTCATATGTTTTGGTCCTTGCAGTATATTTGCTCAAAGAGATGGGTCTTCAATAGTTTGCGGAAGTCGGAAAGTTCGTAGATCGTTTTCAGGTTGCATGGTAGTGTATTCTAGAATTGCGTGCTCATATAAGAGAAGGTTGATGCGTGAAGTACTTTGTATTTTATGCCTTTGCAGTTAGGGAAGTGGAGATTGAGGAGAGTTCGAGATGATCTTTTGGCGTTTCTGGGTGGCAGGTCTATTAGATCAGACATGTATGCAGGGGCTTCACCGTGAATGATTTTGTGGACTAAGGTGCATACTTTAAAAGTGATACGTTCCTTGAGTGGGAGCCAATGTAGTTTCTCACGTAAGGGTTTTGCACTTTCGTGTTTTGGTTTTCCGAATTTGAATCTGACTGCTGTATTCTGGGCTGTTTGAAGTTTCCTCAGTATTTGTTCTTTGCAGCCTGCGTATAGTGAGTTGCAGTAGTCCAGATGACTGAGTACAAGTGATTGCACTAGGCCATGGAAGACAGATAACGAAATAGTACGCATGGCCGGCGACAGAGGCGGCGTGATTAGACCACAAATAAAAGCGACCAGAGTAAGAGGGAAATTGTCTATAGACCCATTAGCGATTGTGTGGAGTTGGAGAGTGGCGAAATCGTTGTTGGGAGAGTTGAACTGGTGTTTGCAGAGAAAGCTGAGAGTTTGTTGAGTACCTGTTACCTTTGTCTATGTCTGCCTCATTTGTAGTTTACCTTTTCACCTTTAACCCCTCCCCAAACCCAGACACACCTACTCATTCCTCTATCTCCCCCATCCCCTCTCCCTTCAGTGTGTCCAAGTTCATAATTCAAACCCTTATCTGTTTGTAGACTCTGTTTTTGTGTTTGTCCTGTGTAGTGCTGCAGCTGTTTGTGAAGACTGTCGTTTGCTGCTTGGAGAGTGGCTAGAGGGTGTGGCAGGAGAGTTTGTAGTGGGTGTTGCTGGGTGGTGTGAGAGTGAGTGGCAGGTTCTGTGTGTCCTTGCTGTCTTTCACTGGTGTATTGCACCTGTACTGTGGGGAAATGGAGGCACTAAATGCACAGGTGGCTTGCATGTTAGAGGAAGAGGGGAGGCACCGCAGGAGGTATGCATGCCCCAGAGTGTTCAGGCCCCGTACCCCATGGTCCTGTGTCGGTTGGTGTGCAGGCCCACGGGTTTGCTGCTGTGTGTGGTGGGGCTGGAGGCCACTAGGGCCAGCTTCTTCCTCCCACTGGGTGTCATCACCTGCATAGCAAAAGGGGAACAAGTGTGTTGGTCCAAATATTCTGCATTTGTTTTTCAGCATTCATATACATAGCCCCACAGGCCAGGGGCGTAGCCACGGGCGGGCCCGGGTGGGCCTGTGCCCACCCAAGTTCGGGTCAGGCCCGCCCAGCAGCAAAGTTCCTGAGTGATGGCGATTCCAGTCGCAGCGATTCCCACACGCTGCTTGCCAGTGCCGGCTGCCGCTCAATCTCCTCGCGCTACTAAGCGCTAACCCGGATGTCTCTTCTCTGCAGGAGAGACTTCCGGGTTAGCGCTTAGTAGCGAGAGGAGATTGTTGAGCGGCAGCCGGCAGGCAGCGTGTGGGAATCACTGCGACTGGAATCGCCGTCAGGAACTTTGCTGCTGGGCGGGCCTGCAAGGAGGGTGAGATGCTGCAGCTGCACGGGGGGGGGGGGGGGATGTCACATGGGGGAGGGAAGACGGGGGGACACAGCAGCTGCACAGGGAGAAGGGAAGATGGAAAGAAAGATGCTGCACAGGGGGGAGGGAAGATGGAAAGATGAGGCTTGGTTGGTGGGTGAGGGAGATGCAGCAAAGGGGTGGAGGGGTGAGGAAGGGAGAAGTCTTGGCTGTGTATGAGGTGGAGGGGAGGGACACATGCTGCATACAGAGGGGATAGGTGGGGAGGGGGAGAAATGGTAGGCATAGGAGTGGAGAGGAGGGAGAAATGGTGGGTATAGTGGAGGGAGGGAGGGCGGAGCAGAGAAAATTTTGTGCCCACCCACTTTGGGCTCAGGCCCACCCAAAACTGGCTGTCTGGCTACGCCACTGCCACAGGCAAAGACCCAGCAAAGAGATGGTGAGGAATGGGATTGGCAGGCGAGCCACAGATGTCATTGTGCATGGTACAGAGCTGGAGACAAGGAGTGCAGTGTACTGCAGAGACTGATGTGCAAGACAGCCACACAGACAGGTGGGTAGACATACAACTGTGAAAGGAGTGCAGAGGACACAGTGGCTAGAGCACAGAGGTGTGGGAAGGAGATATACAGAGTTTGGTGATGGGGAAAAATGGAGGGAGTGAGGAAGGCACCCAAAGGTGTGAAACAGTGCAAACCTACACACGGTGTATGTATTTGATTTACGTGTATATATAATATTGTAAATATCTTGACATCTATTATATACATTGCTCGAGACCCTCCCCCCCTCCTCCCTCTTCCCTCTCCCCTCCTCCCTCTCCTCTCCTACGTCTCCATATGTGATGGTTTGCAATGATGATATGCATTGCATGCTGTTCTTTTCCCCCTTTCCCTACTGAGGAGCACCACACTGTCCCCCACTTGTGTGAAACATAGTGTAGTACAGCACAACAGATCCCCCAGCTCCCTAATGGTGAACCTACCTGAGCCCTCAGCCTGTGCAGTGTATCCACGGACCCAATGCCATGTATCCCCTCCTGGGGCAAGAGCCCATGGACGACGAGTTCAGTGGGGGTCAGGTTTGCGGTGTCATTTCCTGGGGGGTTTGCACCAACCTTCCTCCGCACATCTTGCCTCAGCCAGCGCCACTTTCTTTTGCAGTCTTCCACATCTTGGCCTGCGTGGAACACCGCATTGAGCCTGTCTCTGAGAGCCTCTCATTCCCTCTGCTTGGTGGTTGCGGCTAGCCGGTGGGCGCAAACAGGTTCATGTGCCTCCTGTCTATTTCTTCCACGCAGTTGAACCTCAGCATCGGAAAAGTTTCCCTTGCGGGTAGCTGGTAGTTTGGGTGCCATTGTCCCAATCTAATGCAAAAGATTCGAAAATATGGAGAACGCCACTTAAATACGCTCTTATGGCCGGCCATGTGAGAATGATATGGGCGGGTCTCACATAGCCGGCGTAGTTTCGATTATCCCCAAACACCCTAGCCGGCCACACCTGCTTTCCCCAGATGGACAGCCTAATTTTGATAATTGCTAAAGCAAATGGCCGGCATCATTTTGATTATCGTAAAAAGCCCTAACTGGCTGCCGCTGCTTTCCACAGATGGCCGCCGTAATGTTGATTCTCGGTAACGAACTACGGGTGTTCTCATCTGCACTGTGTTTGGATTGTGCTCATCACGATGAAGGGTCACGAACTCGCCAGCTGCTGTTCCCATTTGGAATCTTACATTTCCTTTATTGGAACCTCTTTAAAAGGGCTTTCTCTGTGCTGCACTTTATAGGTTTCCATTTATAGTATGGGATGGTTTAGCACTGCGGTTTTCCCAAATGTATGCTTTTCTATATATACTGTGTGTGTTGTTTTGGGTTCCTGGGCGGGGGGGCGAGTTTTTGGCTAATGGTTGAAAGGGAGGGGGGAGATTTAGGATACTTTTGTAAAGAAAACTGATGTGTGCACTTTGTTTCAGACTAGGTGGTAGTTGCTAGCCTAGCCAGGGCCGGTCTTAGCAAGTGCGGGGCCCTATGCAGACCAATTTGATGGGGCCCCACCCTAGCCCTGCCCCCACCCTAACTCCGCCCCCACCCTAGCTCCAGGGCCTGCCACCCCTCCCTCCGAGCTCCAAGGCTCCCAGCTCTAGGGCTTGTCGATCCTGCACAGTCAATGCCAACTGAAAGCCATGTCTTTTTCACAAACACAGATACACCCTAATCCACTATAGAATAAGTAATCATAAACTTTCTATTTAGACAAAAAATAAACTGAACCCCCAAGATGCCAGACTCTGCATGCAATGCAACACCACAGAAATAGAAAATGTCCCCTAGTACTGTGCAAAATATAAAGACAGCAGATGTAAATTTGAAAAAACTAACAAATACCAATCACCACTTTACAAATTAACAAATAAAAATAAAACAAATATAGAAAATAAAATACCATTTTATTGAACTAATACATTTAGCTTTCAGAGGCCAAAACATCCTTCCTCAGGTCAATACAGTATAGTACTGTTACAGTATCCTATCCTGACCTGAGGAAGGGGGTTTTGTTCTCCGAAAGTTAGCCAAAATGTATTAAAATTAGTCCAATAAAAAGATTACCTTGTTTACATGTTCTATTATAAACATTTATTAACACATCTACAATACTACTTTATCCTAAAGCAAAAAAAATAAAATATATATTTTATTTACAGTTTGTTGTCTCTGGTTTCTGCTTTCCTCATCTTCTTTTCACTGTCTTCCTTCCATCCAGCATCTGTCTTCGGTCTCTCTCTGCCATCCAGTGTCTGCCCTCTCTGCTATCCCCTACATCCAATGTCTGCCCTCTCTCCCTGCCCCATCCATCCACATCTGCCCTCTATCTCTGCCCCTTCCATCCACCATCTGCCCCTGTCTGCCCTCTCTCTCTCCCCCATCCATTCACTGTCTGCCCTTTCTATCCCTTCCATCCACTGTCTGCCCTTTCTCTCTGCCCCTTCAATCCACCATTTGCCCTCCCTCTCCCATCCATCCAGGGTTTGCCCTCCCTCTTGCTCCCCCACCCAGGATCTGCCCCTCTCTCCGCCCCTTTTTTTTAGCCCCCAGTTCCAGCCCCACTATCCCACCAGTCCCCTGTTTCAGCCCCAGCCCTTTTCTCCCACCAGTCCCGAGCTTCAGCCCCCCAGCCACTTCTCCCTGTCCCCTTTTCAGCCCCCAGTTTCAGCCCCTTTTCAGTCTCCAGTCCCAGTACTAGCCCCCTTATCCCACCTACCCTCCTTTTCAGCCCCCAGTTCCAGCCCCCTTCATCCACATGCCTTGTATTAGGGCCCCCCTTTTCAGAACCACTCTCCCACCTGACCCACGCATGCCCTATTTTCCCACCAGCTCCAGGCATGGCCCCCATTTTCCCATATTGCCCCTTCTCAGACCCAGTCCCCTTCTCCCATCCGAGAACCCCCTCCCCAGTCCCCTTCTCCCATCCAAGAACCTCAGTCCCCTCCCCACCCATCCCCTTCAACCATCCAAGAACCCCCTCCCCACTTCAGTCCCCTTCTCCCATCCAAGAACCCCAGTCCCCTCCCATCCCCTTCTCCCATCCGAGAACCCCCTCCCCACCCCTTCTCCCATCTTTGAACCCCCTCCCCACCTCAGTCCCCTTCTCCCATTCAAGAACCCCAGTCCCCTCCCCACCCGTCCCCTTCTCCCATCCGAGAACCCCCTCCCCAGTCTCTCCCATCCAAGAAGCCCAGTCCCCTCCCCACCCGTCTCCTTCAACTATCCAAGAACCCCCTCCCCACCCCCTTCTGCTTCTCCCATCCGTGAACCCCCTCCCCACCTCCTTCCCATTTGAGAACCCCCTCCCCACCCTTCCCCCACCTGAGAGCCCCACACCCTTCTCCCATCTGAGTCCCTCCCCACCTACCAGCTCCATTCTCCTGCCGCCCACCACCCTCACTGCCTTTAAAAAAAACAATTTTGAAGCGCTGGAGTGACAAGCAGCAGCGCCTCGCGTCTGCCCTGCTACTAAAAATCTCTTCGACAACGTCGTTGGGCCTTCCCACATTGAGTCCCGCCCGCCCTCGCGGAAATTGGAAGAGACAGGGCGAGCAGCGGGAGCGGACTCGGAGCACCCCCC
Source organism: Microcaecilia unicolor (assembly GCF_901765095.1). Classification (NCBI taxonomy): domain Eukaryota; kingdom Metazoa; phylum Chordata; class Amphibia; order Gymnophiona; family Siphonopidae; genus Microcaecilia; species Microcaecilia unicolor. Next base: position 322,494,059 of record NC_044032.1, on the reverse strand, counting down.
CACCACCTCCCGCTGACATCTGGGGCGGACCGCCCCCACCACGTCGCTGTCACGCGTTGTTGAACTTGGGAGGGAGGGAGAGTGGAGCTCGGGCGGTCGGGGCGACCTGAGGCGCGCCGAGCGGGGCCCTCCTGAGCGCGAGGCCCTATGCAGCCGCCTCGGTCACCTCGCCTTAAGACCGGCCCTGAGCCTAGCATATACTCTGCAATTTCCACATCGGACCAACTCTGCATTCTGTACCCTCCAGGACCTCCTTCCTGTGTGTGATGTGGTGGCTCACTGCCCCCCTTTCTCTCTCTCCTGTGTTGAAGCAGCCAGCCTCTGGTCCCTTGGAGCCTACAGATTCCAGCACCACATGTTCTAGGTAGCGTCATACCTCTCAGCCACCTCTTCCCTTTCTGCTATGTAGTTGATAACCAAACACTTCTTGCATCTTGCAGGACAGTTGCTCAAGAGGATTGCAAGAGACAGCAGTGGACTGTAATACCCTGACCTCAGAGAGCCATGATTTGTTCAACCCGCTTCATTGTACAGATGTCTTGTTCTCTATTGGACACAATCAGCAATGGCTGGCTGTGGGGGTGGGGGAGGGGAAGAGGCCCTGAGAATGGATGTGTGCATCCCTCATGGTTAAGGGTTCCCCATTCTATCTGTCTCTTCACTGCACTCAAATTGTACCTCTATTTTTACCTGGTTCACAGGTATCCACAGCTGGTAGTTTGTGTCCCGCTTTGCCCCTCAGGTGTCTCCCCGCTAGGTTCTATCCTTCTTTATGTAGTGAACCCCAGTCCCCTGTTATGAAGTGCCCACCCATTCTCAGGGTTGTTGGGGGTGGGGGGAGAGGAGAATGCATACATACATAACAATATATAACAAATCAGTTACCATATATGTTCTTTACTATGCCACTGCTGTATATTATTGCTAAGTTAATTTACTGCTTGCATTGTTTTAGTATATCAGTAATACCGTATTCTTGATGTAGCTCTTGTAAGCCACATTGAACCTGTATTTCTCTGTTGATCACCCCACCCCTCACCTATCCACACCCATCCTGTTAGAATATCAATGATATGCTTTGATGTCCCCATGCATACCTCCTACCCACCCCCATCCTCCCACCCTGTCAGACTGTCATAGTAATGCTTGACTGTTTTCACTTATATACACTGTCAGCTAGCACATTTGCTTATTTCCAATCTGATGAAGAAGGGCAACCTTCGAAAGCTAATCAAGAAATGTATTATGTCCAATAAAAAAGGTATCATCTTATTTTCTTTTCCATGTTTTATTTTGTTTCATTTCTATTGAAAACCTTAAGAGTGGACTAACACGGCTACCACACTCCTCTACTTAAGTTTTTAAGAATTTTGGGAGCCGGTTCTCCATGGCTACTTTAACAAATGGATCCCAAAATGTGGGCTTGGGCCCCTCCTGAATTCTATTTTACTTTGCTGACGAGAGAGAGCCCCCTGTTAACAATTTACCAGCACACCCCTGAATATGACCCTCTACTGGAAAGAACACAAAACCCACCCAATACAAATACGCATACAATGCAAATCATGAGGAAAGATTGATGTAACCAAATTTTGGACAGTCATATACGAAGATCAGTGGTCACCAACAATTAACACAGAAGAATTTCTATCAGAATGGGATTAAAACAAAATCACTAATATAATGGACATAATAACCCCTTTGAAAACAAAAAACAGATAGAGGCGCAAATCAGTCCCATGGTTCGATGAAGAACTAAAACTCTATGCAGAAGACTAGAGCAAGCATGGGGGAAAAACAAAAATGAAAACCACGTGGACAGAAGCATGAAACAGGTACAAGATTAAAATTAGGCTAAAATAAAATTCTATAAAGAACAAGTAAGATCACAAAGACACAAAGAAATTATACAAACTCTTAATCTAATAAACACCAAACCTATGACGATGGTGAACAAAAATCCCCCATCAGCAAACGATCTCGCCAGATTCTTTGAAGAGAAGATACTCGGTCTAAGGAGAAACAAGATGACACAAATTTTGAATCCCTAATAGACAAACTTGATCACCCTTCTAAGAAACTCCAGCAGATAGAACATGGACCACTTTCACACAACCCACAAATGAGACAGTTGCACAAGCATTAAGAAAATTCTCCGCCTACAGCATGCTAGCCACATGTCCAAACCACATACTAAAACTTGCCCTGGACCGATTCATAGACCAACTCACCTCCCATCTGAATGACATTTTTCAAGAAGGCCGTTTCCCACAGGAAAAAGGCAATATATTGCTTACGCCAATCCCGAAGGACACCAAGAAAAACATTAATGATACATCGAACTACAGGCCAGTGGCATTCATACCTCTAAGAGCTAAAATAATGGAAGGAATAGTGGCCAACCAACTAACTGACTACATTCATAAATTCTCCATATTCCATGAATCCGTTAATCTTCAGACCCCATCACAGCACTGTAACAGTGCTGATCACACTATTGACCAAATTCAAAAAGGAAATCTCAAACGGGAAAAACATACTTCTACTACAATTCAACATGTGCCTTTGACATGGTCGACCATCTAATAAACACCAAACCTATGACGATGGTGAACAAAAATCCCCCATCAGCAAACGATCTCGCCAGATTCTTTGAAGAGAAGATACTCGGTCTAAGGAGAAACAAGATGACACAAATTTTGAATCCCTAATAGACAAACTTGATCACCCTTCTAAGAAACTCCAGCAGATAGAACATGGACCACTTTCACACAACCCACAAATGAGACAGTTGCACAAGCATTAAGAAAATTCTCCGCCTACAGCATGCTAGCCACATGTCCAAACCACATACTAAAACTTGCCCTGGACCGATTCATAGACCAACTCACCTCCCATCTGAATGACATTTTTCAAGAAGGCCGTTTCCCACAGGAAAAAGGCAATATATTGCTTACGCCAATCCCGAAGGACACCAAGAAAAACATTAATGATACATCGAACTACAGGCCAGTGGCATTCATACCCCTAAGAACTAAAATAATGGAAGGAATAGTGGCCAACCAACTAACTGACTACATTCATAAATTCTCCATATTCCATGAATCCGTTAATCTTCAGACCCCATCACAGCACTGTAACAGTGCTGATCACACTATTGACCAAATTCAAAAAGGAAATCTCAAACGGGAAAAACATACTTCTACTACAATTCAACATGTGCCTTTGACATGGTCGACCATCAAATCCTCAAAAGAATACTTGATAAAATTGGTATTGAAGGGAAGGTGCTTAACTGGCTCCTAGTTTTCCTGACCGCAAGATTCTATCAAGTTAAGACAACCTCCTCTCTCTCTCCTCCATGGAAAGCAGAATCTGGGGTCCCCCAGGCTTACCGCTCTCACCAGTGCTATTCAACCTAATGATGACTTCCCTTGCACAAACACTATCGAAACAAGACTTCAATCCCCTTATATAAACCGATGACATGTCCATCTACATCCTCTTCCAACAGCATCTGCACAAAATTGTGACTAGGATTGCAGACAGCATTAACATATTGGAATCCTGGATATCATCATTCAAGCTCAAACTGAACAAGAAAAAGCACACTGTCACAGAGTCCAGAGTAGTGAGCCCTTGGGCCACTGCCAGTGACCGGTAGCAGCAGGTGAACCACCCAAACAGGAAGCAAGGCTGAACACAGACAGGCTGGTACAAGCAGGACCAGAACTAGCTGGAAGGGAACTGAAGCTGTAGATGAGCAGGGCTGGAATAAGCAGGACTGGAACTACCGGACTGGAGCTGAAGCTGTAGATAGGATTCACAAACAGGATTCAGGATTCTCAAACAGGCTTGGCTGGCACAGGATTCAGGCAGAGCTGGAATGGAAGCTGTAAGCAGACAGGACTGGAACAAGCAGGGTTGGAGTAGAAGTTGAAGACTGGCAAGACAAGAACTAGCAGGGCTGGAACTCAACAAATACAAACAGACGAAAACTCATCTGAAGACCTCTGTTGCAAAGGCAAGCCTGAAAGTTCCCAGGTGCTTAATAAAGGCAATTACAGATGAGATCACAAGTAAGTCTGGAATGCTGGAACATCAGAATGGGTTTGGCTTGGCTGGAACCGGATGCTGGAACGGGCTTGGCTGGAACCGGATTCTGGAACATGTTTGGGAAACAGGGAGAAGACAGTCCACAGCAGCCACAGGGCCTGGTCACCAGGAGGTGAGGTGAGTGTAGGCTTGGGATACAGTCACAACCGTGACACATCATCACACAATACAGAATGCTTCCTGAACATCAGTGCCATGGGCACTCCCTCCCAATATCTGACAATTTAAAAATCCTAATTTAAAAATCCTAGGAGTCTCCATTGACCACAATCTATCCTTCGAACTCAACTAAGGAAATGTTCCAAACCACATGTAAACTGAAACACATAAAAAAACTACTTCCTAAGAGACATATTCTACACACTAGTCCAATCCATGGTCCTCGCCCATGCAGAGTATTGCAACGGAATAAAGAAACTGCAAACAGCAAAAAAATATAGCTGCTAGACTAATATTCGGAATAAACCAATACAGGAGCCGACGAGAGAAGGAAAAATTCTAGACCTAGTCCTTAGTGGAGCGCATGATCTGGTGCGGGAGGTAATGGTGCTGGGACCACTTGATAACAGTGATCATAATATGATCGGATTTGATATTAGCCTTGAAGTAAGTATACGTGGAGGGGCATAATCAAACGGAAACGCCTATCTCCATGGGCGTTTATCTCCGAGAACGGGTCCGTGAAGGGGCGGGCTGAACCGTATTTTTGAAAAAATGGACGTTTTTGAGCTGGGCGTTTGTTTTTTTTAGCGATAATGGAAACTAAAAACGCCCTGCTCTACAGACCGCCAGGTAACTGGCAAGACTCCTAAACACACCTCATGGACTTTATCTCGAACAATTGTGTCTCTACCTCAAATCTTATCATAATAGGAGACATCAACCTGCACCTTGAAGATCTCAACTCAACAAGCGCTCAAGAATGCGAAGAGTTCCTACAACTGTGGGATCTTCACAGGACAAACACACAACCAACTCACATCAAAGGACACACACTAGACATTATCACATACAAATTTGATCCCAATTCAAACCTTATACTAACAGACACAAAATGGACACCCGCACCATGGTCCAACCACCATAAAGCAAATATCTCCCTCCAATGGCGAATGAAAGATTCATCGACTAAACAAGAATGAAAAACCTATACCATGAGACGAAAAATAGACCCAATAATATTCTGGCAACAAATATACCACAACGAATGGACAATAAAAACAGATACAATCCAATTCCTCTTAGAATGGGACGACAGATGCAGATCCATATTAGACAATATTGCTCCAACACAAACCAGAACCTCACACAGGAGGAATTCAATACCATGGTTCAATGAAGAACTGAAAAAACTTAAAACACAAGTTAGAAGATTAGAACGGGCATGGAATAAAAAGAGAGATGACCCCACACTCAATGCCTGGAAACAACTCCAAAGAAAATACAAATACACCATAAGACAAACCAAAAGATTATACTACAAAAAATTAATTGGACCAAACTACAAGGACACACACAAACTCTTCCAACTTGTGAATAAACAGATAGACACTACAACAGTCACAACCAACAGCAAAGACGCACCAGGAGCAGACGATCTCGCGAGATACTTCAGTGAGAAAATCATACAACTACGACTTAAGATACCTACCAGTACCATCGACTATGCTGAACTCCTTGATTGTCTAGACCCAGTCCCTGGCATCTACCCAGCAGACAGAACCTGGACCAACTTCAAAACACTATCAGAAGATATCATCTCCCAAACGCTCAAAAGATTTGCCAAATCTCATTGCAAACTAGACATATGTCCAAACAACCTCATGACATCTGCTCCCCAACAATTTATAACAGACATAACAAAACTCTTGAATCACATGTTACAAAATGGTCTCTTCCCGAAGGAGAAAGGAAACATTCTACTCACCCCCATACCCAAAGACGCAAAGAAAAACGCTAGTGAACTAACCAACTACAGGCCAGTAGCATCCATTCCCCTAATAACCAAGCTAACGGAAGGGTTGGTGACCAAACAACTCACATATTACTTAAATAAATTCTCAATACTCCCAATCAGGATTTCGGTCAAACCACAGTACTGAAACAGTACTAGTTACCCTCATGACCAAGTTCAAACAAATGATTGCAAATGGAAAGAATATACTACTTCTACAATTTGACATGTCAAGCGCTTTCGACATGGTTGATCATGGAATACTACTACACATCCTTGAGTACTTTGGAATTGGAGGGAACGTTCTCAATTGGTTCAAGGGATTCCTAACCACACGATCATACCAAGTGACATCCAACTTGACGACATCAGCCACATGGATACCTGAATGTGGAGTTCCACAGGGATCCCCCCTCTCGCCGACTTTATTCAACTTAATGATGATACCCTTGGCCAAATCACTATCAAACCAAAACCTCAACCCATACATATATGCAGACGACGTAACGATCTACATCCCCTTTAAACAAGAGCTAAAGGAAATTTCTGATGACATTAACCAAAGTCTCCATATCATGCATTCATGGGTGGATGCATTTCGGCTGAAACTTAATGCAGAAAAACTCCAATGCCTAATACTCACCTCTCAACATAACAAGAACAAATTCACCGCTATCAACACACCGAATCTGAACCTCCCGATTTTGGATACCCTAAAAATTCTTGGAGTTACCATCAATTGACACCTAACACTCGAGAGCCACGCGAAAAACACAACAAAGAAGATGTTCCACTCAATGTGGAAACTAAAAAGAGTAAGACCTTTCTTCCCAAGGAATGTTTTCCGTAACCTAGTACAATCAATGGTGCTCAGTCATTTAGACTACTGCAGCGCACTCTATGCCGGCTGTAAAGAGCAAATAATCAAGAAACTTCAGACAGCCCAGAACACAGCAGCTAGACTCATATTCGGTAAAACAAAATATGAAAGTGCTAAACCTCTACGAGAAAAATTACACTGGCTCCCACTGAAAGAATGCATTATGTTCAAAATATGCTCCCTAGTCCACAAAATTATTCACGGAGATGCACCAGCCTACATGTCAGACCTGATAGAACTACTACTACTACTACTACTATTTAGCATTTCTATAGTGCTACAAGGCGTACGCAGCACTGCACAAACATAGAAGAAAGACAGTCCCTGCTCAAAGAGCTTACAATCTAATAGACAAAAAATAAATAAAGTAAGCAAATCAAATCAATTAATGTGAACGGGAAGGAAGAGAGGAGGGTAGGTGGAGGCGAGTGGTTACAAGTGGTTACGAGTCAAAAGCAATGTTAAAGAGGTGGGCTTTCAGTCTAGATTTAAAGGTGGCCAAGGATGGGGCAAGACGTAGGGGCTCAGGAAGTTTATTCCAGGCGTAGGGTGCAGCGAGACAGAAGGCGCGAAGTCTGGAGTTGGCAGTAGTGGAGAAGGGAACAGATAAGAAGGATTTATCCATGGAGTGGAGTGCATGGGGAGGGGTGTAGGGAAGGACGAGTGTGGAGAGATACTGGGGAGCAGCAGAGTGAGTACATTTATAGGTTAGTAGAAGAAGTTTGAACAGGATGCGAAAACAGATAGGGAGCCAGTGAAGGGTCTTGAGGAGAGGGGTAGTATGAGTAAAGCGACCCTGGCGGAAGATGAGACGGGCAGCAGAGTTTTGAACCAACTGGAGAGGGGAGAGGTGACTAAGTGGGAGGCCAGCAAGAAGCAGATTGCAGTAGTCTAAATGAGAGGTGACAAGGGTGTGGATGAGGGTTTTGGTAGAGTGCTCGGAAAGAAAGGGGCGGATTTTACGGATGTTGTAAAGAAAGAACCGACAGGTCTTGGCAATCTGCTGGATATGAGCAGAGAAGGAGAGAGAAGAGTCAAAGATGACCCCAAGGTTTCGAGCTGAGGAGACAGGGAGAATGAGACAGCCATCAACAGAAATAGAAAACGGGGGGAGCGGGGAGGTGGGTTTGGGGGGGGAAATGAGAAGCTTGGTTTTGGTCATATTTAATTTCAGGTGGCGTTGAGACATCCAGACAGCAATGTCAGACAAGCACGCTGAAACTTTGGTTTGGATGCAAGGTGAGATATCAGAAATGCCAAAAGATCATCTCGCACATTCCTCAACTTGCACTTTCCTAACTGCAAAGGTCTGAAATACAAACTAGTGCACGCATCAACCTTTACCTATGGGAGCACACAGTTATGGAACGCATTGCCGCGCAACCTAAAAACGATCTGCAAACTAACGAACTTTCGCAAACTACTGAAAACCCATCTCTTTAACAAGGCATACCACAAAGACCAACCAATGTGAATATACACAACTCCTTCACATATATTCAGAACTGTCTTATAATATTCTGCTTGTTGTACTATTATCTTATTTTATCCTTATCATATTGCCCAAGATCCTTCTATAACACAAAATGTTTATTTCTAATGTATGTCCACCTTTCATGATGTATTGTAAGCCACATTGAGCCTGCAAAGAGGTGGGAAAATGTGGGATACAAATGCAATAAATAAATAAATAACTAGCACAGAGAGGTGCCGAGTGGAAAGCGGACAGCACAGAGAGGTGCCGAGTTGAGCGAACAACACGGATAAGTGAGGAACCAGGAAGAGGTCGGGAGTACCGTGTGACAGTATATTCTTATATCCTGGCTTGGAGGAGGGGTTTTAGATGCTAACTGAGGTGTTGTATGGTAGCCCTATCAAAGCGGTACCTAGTAAGGCATTCCTGGTCAGTGAGGTCCAGGAAGTAGGTCCTGGGCCTAAATACTCTGAGGGATATCCCATCCTGGGCCTCCCCTCCAAACTGTCATCTACATCCAGCAAAGCATCAGCCACAATAGCATTCAGCACATATACAGGTATCTCACCACCACAGGTGCAACCCACATAGCCCACTGTGCACATCTCAGCAGCAGTACACAACAGTCACTCTACCAGCAACACACAGCACATAGTCATACAGCAGCAGCACAAAGCACTCCTAGCAACAGCACAGTGACAAACGGGGACTGGATAAACAAAGCAACAACGAGACAATAGACAAGCAGGTAGGGAGGTGTGGGGGGTATAGAGACAGTGAAGGTTTGGTAGGGGAAGGGGGACAGATATAGATCAAGGGACGTGTGTGGCTAGGGAGCTAGTAGGTGTGGGCAAGGACTTGAGGAGATGGGACATAGAGGAGGCAAGGTAGGAAATGTGAGGGTAAGAAATTCAGACTGGAACAAACAGTAACAGATCACTCAGTAACTCTCCACTCTCCTTCAGAACATGAACAAATCCACCTGTCCACTTTCCAACTCAGCAAAATTACAAACGGATCCAAAAACAGGAATGGGCATGAGTTAGTTGCTTACAAAGCTGGTCTAAATCACAATGTTTTTTTCCGGCCCCATGAAGTCATTTTGCAATCCACTATGAAAAAAAGTCCCATCATGTAACACTGCCCATCTCACACCCAAGACATGCCTCTGAAACGCCCCTTCTGAAAATGTTTACTTTCTGACACATATCGAACGTAAACATTTTTGGTTTTTTGATGTTTGATTATATGAGTTAAACATTTTTGTGTGAAAAATACATCCATATGTCACTTATGCCATTTTCTGACTGTTTCTTTTCATTAGGAGCCCCATAGTCTAGTGCAGTGGTCCCCAACTATGTCACTTCCCAACTAATCAAATTTTCAGGATATTTACAGTGAATATATAAGAGAGAGGTTTGCATGCCATTGGAGTCCCCCAGGACATGTTTGGGAACCACTGGCTTAATGGATAGAGCAGCAGTCTGAAAACCCTCCTTGAACCTTGGATAAGTCACTTCACCATCCATTGTCTCAAATACAAATTAAGGGCTTCCTATACTAATGTGTGTTAAGGCAAGTTAATGGGGTCTATAGATTTCTATTTATGCAGTCACAAACATGAGTGTTACAAAAGGAACAATCATTAAGGCAAAAAAAAAAAAAACAGAAATAACAGGAAACAGTATATATCAAATGTTTTCCCATAGTCTATCCAATATTAAGAAATTGAGGAGATCCAAGAAAAAAAAAAAATCTAAAGCATAGTGTAAAAGAAAAAAAAAAGTAAAGAAATAAAAGGGGAAAAAAGTAAAGAAATAAAAGGAAAATAGAGATACTTAAGATACCATCATAAACTGTCCCACCCTTGGCTAAAGTATTTTATTTTCCAATGGCCATAAGTAGAAGGTTGCTAGGCTGTATAGAGAGGGGAGTGACCAGCAGAAGAAAAGAGGTTTTAATGCCCCTGTATAAGTCGTTGGTGAGGCCCCACCTGGAGTATTGTGTTCAGTTCTGGAGGCTGTATCTTGCTAAGGATGTAAAAAGAATTGAAGTGGTGCTAAGAAAAGCTACGAGAATGGTACGGGATTTGCGTTACAAGACGTATGAGGAGAGACTTGCTGACCTGAACATGTATACCCTGGAGGAAAGGAGAAACAGGGGTGATATGATACAGACGTTCAAATATCTGAAAAGTATTAATCCGCAAACAAACCTTTTCCGTAGATGGGAAGGCGGTAGAAGTAGAGGGCACAATACGAGATTGAAGGGGGGGCAGACTCAAGAAAAATGTCAGGAAGTATTTTTTCACGGAGAGAGTGGTGGATGCTTGGAATGCTCTCCCGCGGGAGGTGGTGGAGAGGAAAACGGTAATGGAATTCAAACATGTGTGGGATAAACATAAAGGAATCCTGTTCCGAGGGAATGTATCCTCAGAAGCTTAGCTGAGATTAGGTGGCAGAGCTGGTGGTGGGAGGCGGGGCTGGTGGTTGGGAGGTGAGGATATTGCTGGGCAGACTTACAGTGGTGGAAATAAGTATTTGATCCCTTGCTGACTTTGTAAGTTTGCCCACTGACAAAGACATGAGCAGCCCATAATTGAAGGGTAGGTTATTGGTAACAGTGAGAGATAGCACATCACAAATTAAATCCGGAAAATCACATTGTGGAAAGTATATGAATTTATTTGCATTCTGCAGAGGGAAATAAGTATTTGATCCCCCACCAACCAGTAAGAGATCTGGCCCCTACAGACCAGGTAGATGCTCCAAATCAACTCGTTACCTGCATGACAGACAGCTGTCGGCAATGGTCACCTGTATGAAAGACACCTGTCCACAGACTCAGTGAATCAGTCAGACTCTAACCTCTACAAAATGGCCAAGAGCAAGGAGCTGTCTAAGGATGTCAGGGACAAGATCATACACCTGCACAAGGCTGGAATGGGCTACAAAACCATCAGTAAGACGCTGGGCGAGAAGGAGACAACTGTTGGTGCCATAGTAAGAAAATGGAAGAAGTACAAAATGACTGTCAATCGACAAAGATCTGGGGCTCCACGCAAAATCTCACCTTGTGGGGTATCCTTGATCATGAGGAAGGTTAGAAATCAGCCTACAACTACAAGGGGGGAACTTGTCAATGATCTCAAGGCAGCTGGGACCACTGTCACCACGAAAACCATTGGTAACACATTACGACATAACGGATTGCAATCCTGCAGTGCCCGCAAGGTCCCCCTGCTCCGGAAGGCACATGTGACGGCCCATCTGAAGTTTGCCAGTGAACACCTGGATGATGCCGAGAGTGATTGGGAGAAGGTGCTGTGGTCAGATGAGACAAAAATTGAGCTCTTTGGCATGAACTCAACTCGCCGTGTTTGGAGGAAGAGAAATGCTGCCTATGACCCAAAGAACACCGTCCCCACTGTCAAGCATGGAGGTGGAAATGTTATGTTTTGGGGGTGTTTCTCTGCTAAGGGCACAGGACTACTTCACCGCATCAATGGGAGAATGGATGGGGCCATGTACCGTACAATTCTGAGTGACAACCTCCTTCCCTCCGCCAGGGCCTTAAAAATGGGTCGTGGCTGGGTCTTCCAGCACGACAATGACCCAAAACATACAGCCAAGGCAACAAAGGAGTGGCTCAGGAAGAAGCACATTAGGGTCATGGAGTGGCCTAGCCAGTCACCAGACCTTAATCCCATTGAAAACTTATGGAGGGAGCTGAAGCTGCGAGTTGCCAAGCGACAGCCCAGAACTCTTAATGATTTAGAGATGATCTGCAAAGAGGAGTGGACCAAAATTCCTCCTGACATGTGTGCAAACCTCATCATCAACTACAGAAGACGTCTGACCGCTGTGCTTGCCAACAAGGGTTTTGCCACCAAGTATTAGGTCTTGTTTGCCAGAGGGATTAAATACTTATTTCCCTCTGCAGAATGCAAATAAATTCATATACTTTCCACAATGTGATTTTCCGGATTTAATTTGTGATGTGCTATCTCTCACTGTTACCAATAACCTACCCTTCAATTATGGGCTGCTCATGTCTTTGTCAGTGGGCAAACTTACAAAATCAGCAAGGGATCAAATACTTATTTCCACCACTGTATACGGTCTGTCCCAGAGCCAGTGGGGAGGCAGGGATAGTGCTGGGCAGACTTATACGGTCTGTGCCCTGAAAATGACAGATACAAATCAAGGTAAGGTATACACAAAAAGTAGCACATATGAGTTTATCTTGTTGGGCAGACTGGATGGACCATGCAGGTCTTTTTCTGCCATCATCTACTATGTTACTATGTAATGGGAATAAGAAGAGTGAAGGGAAAGGAATTGAGTTGAAGTGGACTCTCAAAAGTTGTTAAGAATAATAAGAAGACAGAGGTACTTAGAGACCTTGCTTGCTGTGTTTGTCTTTGAACAGGAACAGAACTGAATTTTGTAAGAAAAGCATTTATTCCTTTGGGGCCACGATGTGGATGATTCCTAACTTATCAAGAGTAACATAAGAGAAGAAGGAGCAGACAGACTTGAAAGATTGCAATCTATCAATGTCAACTGCTGAACAAAGTTGTTGATAGGAACAAAACACATTGCTTCAAGTGCCTGTATTCAGATGCTAGAAGTATTTTTTTTTTTAAATAAGATGGGAGAGTTAGAATATGTAGTACTAAATGAAAAGGCATCTCTGAGAGCCGTGGAAGGAAGATAACCAATGAGACACTGTCATACCAGGGTTCAAATTATATTGCAGTGATAGGATGGATCAAATTGATGGAGGGCTAGCGCTATATGTTATAGAGGGTCTTGAATCAAATAGACTAAAAGTTCTATAGGACACAAAATATACCTTGGAATCCTTATGGATAGAAATTCCATGTGTAAAGGGGAAAAGGATAGTGATAGGAGTATACTACCGTCCACTTAGCCGGAATGAACAGAAGAGATGTTGAAATGTTAGCAGAAATTAGGGGAGCTAACAGATAAAGTAATACAATAATAATGGCTGATTTCCAATTGCTCCAGTATTAACCAGATAAATGTATCATGGCTTGTAATGGAGGTAATGTTCCTAGATAAAATCAAGGACTGCTTTAAAGAGCATCTGGTTCAGGAGCCAAGAAGGGGAGCAATTCTAAATCTGGTACTTAGTGGACCACTTAGTTCCCCCTCCCCCAGTCCACCCCTGATGCAAGAGGTAATGGTGCTGAGGCCAGTTGACAACAGTGATCACAACTGACCAAATTTAAAACATAAGAATAGCCCAGTATCCTGCTTCTTATAGCCAATCTAGAACACAAGTATCTGGCAGCATGCCAAAGAGCAAGATTCCATGCTACCAATCCCAGAGCAAGCATTGGCTTCCCCCATGTCTATCTCAGTAGCAGACTATGGACTTTTCCTCCAGGAACTTGTCCAAACTTTTTTTTTTAACCTAGATATGCTAACCACTGTAACTACATCCTCCAACAAGTTCCACAGCTTAACTATTTGTTGAGTGGAAAAAAAATATTTCCTCCTATTCCTTTTAAATGTATTACCATGTAAATTCATTGCGTGTCCCCTAGTCTTTGTACTTTTTGAAAGCGTAAAAAAAATTGATTCACTTTTACCCGTTCTGCACTATTCAGGATTTTGTAAACCCCCCCCCCCCCCAGCCATTTCTTTTCCAAGGTGAAGAACCTTAACTTCTTTTTCCTTTCCTGATATGAGAAGAGTTCCATCCCCTTTATCATTTTTGCAGCCCTTCTTTGAACCTTTTCTAATTCTGCTATATCTTTTTTGAGATGTAGCAAGCAGAATTGTACACAATATTCAAGGTGAGGATGTACTCTAGAGCAATACAGAGGCATTATAATATTTATCTTATTTTCCATCCCTTTCCTAATAATTCCTAGCATCCTGTTTGCTTTTTTGGCTGCTGCCACACACTGGACAGCATATTGTCTACGATAACACCTAGATCTTTTTATTGGGTGCTGATCCCTAAGGTGGGCCACTAGCATCAAGTAAATATGATGTGGATTATTTCTCCCAATTGTGCATCACTTTTCATTTGTCCACATCTGCTATTTGGATGCCCAGTCTTCCAATACCCTGAGGTATTCCTGCAATTTTTCACAGTCCAAATGTGTTTTAACAACTCTGAATAATTTTGTGTCATCTGCAAATTTAATCACCTCACTTCCATTATGTCACCAAAGGATCAGTCCAGACTAATGGGTTATGCCTATCTGCTAGCAGGTGGAGATAGAGAACACTAATGAGCTGTGCATTCTAGGGACATGTGCAGAGTAGCTCAGGCAGTATTCTTTGTCGCCAGCAGGTGGAGAGGACATCCTGTGGAGCTCTGTGACATTCTGTGGTCTCCTGTCCTGCTTGCAGGGTCAGTCGAGTTTGGGGTTGAGCTGTATTATGATCTGGGTATAAACCCTAGTGGTTCTAGGTTTCTCCCTATTCCCCCACATACCACTTTCTGCCTCTGTTTCTTCCATAGCTATTTTTCTCCTACCTTTAAAAAAAAAAAAAACTAGCTGTCTGGCTTTGTCATTTTGAGGAAGATTGGACTTGAATGTGCCTTAGAATTAGACTGGCAGAGTATTTTTTTTTTTTCTTCAGGCTGTAAGTACTGTCAGAGGCGTAGCCAGGTTCTGATCTCAGGGGGAGCAGACTTTTATAAAATAGGCGCCAGTTGGTGTCAGCTAGACAGCAGTGTCTGTGTTATTGCTCAGGTGCTATGGCGGGCAATGATTAATACAGGAGGCTGTCTCTGTTGCATCCTGCCTACAAGGAAACAGTAAGTTACATCAGGAGACAAGATGCAGAAGAGGTCCCTGGACTGGCCAAAGCAAGCAACCTGTCTTCTTAACTACAAAGTAAAAATATTCAAGAATAGCACATACATTCCTTCCACTGCTAGACACCTTGTTTAAATCAGATGGGCTTTTGTTTGTGTGGTGACTGGCAAGGGGGTACTCCAGGACTGCCCTAGAACACAAAACTTACCACACCATAATAGCCCTTACCCACCTATCAGAAGAGAGTGCTATATATATTACACTGGATTGTGGAGCACCATTATACCTACTATTGGAAAACTGGAACAAACTGCACTGTTACACATTCCTACAGAGACACTACATGTGTTTTGTTACTGTTTTTTGTTTGACCTCGTTTTCGTCCTCCTTGGGCTATTCCATATGGAGGATTGAACGTACTAAGTTCATCCAGAAGATTCTGAATTGTTTTTCTTACTTCCATTGTCACCCAGTCCCATGGGTGTCTGGTCTGGGCAGGCATCAGCAGGCGTAATTCAAAACTGATTCCCATGACCACTGCTTTCTGTCTCTCTAGGTCTAGGTGTATTCTGGGCCATTTATGTTCCCACATATAGTCTATTAGAATCTATCAGTATTTTGTGCACAAAATGAGTGTCTAGTGTGTGTTTAGTTTAGTTAGTAAAATAAGTGACAGGTAAGGAATACTTGAAAATGAAGACAGAGAAAGGTTTCAGATAGGAGGCATTTATTCTTACCAAAGTTTCAAATTAATACAGACATCGGATGGATTCTGGGTTCAATGGCACAGCGCTCTGCCGTCTGAGATGCGTTGGGGACGACTCCGAACTTAAGCCAAAATCACCCTTCTTTTATACTCTCATCTCTCTATTGAAGTCTATGGCAGCACCTATTTTGGGACCTGTTTTTTTTCAAATATTTCTCAATTTCTGCGGTTAAACTGTCGCGTACTGCCATCTGTGCATTTTGTACCCAGCTCTTCCGTTCCATGTATTTCACAAGGTTGCAACATTTTCCGGTAATATCAACATGTTTTTTTGGAACAAACTGTTTTTGCGGTTACTAACATTTTTTTCTGTTGAGATACCAGTTTCACATATTTCATCAACACCTTTCACAACACCTTCTGATCTCTGTATCAGTATCATTTTATACAAAAATATACTTAAAATAGGCCCCATTTTGAGAACCACATTTTATTCATTTTATCCATCATTCTTTCATTTCAGGTGCTATATATTATTTGAATATTGTACCTGTACCTGTTTGTGTCAAGACTCATTGTTCAGACCTGCTTTCTGCAGATTATCTAATATTATTTCATTCGTTAGTTATTTGGCCTAGTCAGTTCTTTTTCAGATGTTTTAGGCCCTGTGGCCCTGTCCATCACTATTCCAGTGGTAGATCTAAAACCAGGCCATATATTAACATTCCCCTCTTCACCCTATCCCATAGGGTGACACCAGGGTAAATATACCATGGTACCATCCATTCCAGAAGGTATCCTACAAGGCCATCAAATTTTCTATGTCTCAATGCAAACCGGTACAGTCTGAATTATTTGGTTTCAGATTACCATCCTGGCACCACTTCAATTATTTCTATCCTTCCTACTTATCTATATCTATGGTTATACAAAAACTTATAGTTACTATACTTCTACCCTTTAATATGCAGATTCTATCTTATTCTTACCTATTTTATCATTAATTCTTTGGTTATATACTGATCATATCTTATCTTATAAAGCTTTATATGGTTATAT
Source organism: Microcaecilia unicolor (assembly GCF_901765095.1). NCBI lineage: Eukaryota > Metazoa > Chordata > Amphibia > Gymnophiona > Siphonopidae > Microcaecilia > Microcaecilia unicolor. Next base: position 322,477,065 of record NC_044032.1, on the reverse strand, counting down.
TGTATCCCTGTGTGTGCTATTACCTGATTATACAGATGCAGACATCTCTCTAGTGTCTCTAGCAGTTGCATAGCGATTGGTACTTCTCAGAGGGAGATAGTCCAATGTGTCATCTCCTGTGGTGTTGGGAAGGAGATTTTCGTACAGGACATATTGTCCTGCTGTTGTCTTTTTCGTGATTGCAGTTTCAATTAAGCGTTCTACTAAGCCTCTAGCACAAGGGATTATGCAACACCCTACTAGCACAAAAATTGCTACCACTATGATTATAGTTGTGGCTGCTGAAATGATAAATGTCTTCCATTTACCAAAAGCTTTATCCATCCAACCAGTCCAGGATGTATCAACGCCAGAATTTTCTGCCAATTCTTGTGACAGTGAGGTCAAGCCTTCCAAAGCTCTGGTGATTGATCCATCTGGAGCTGTATTGTTGGGGATAAAGGTGCAACACTGTGTACCTATCTTTTGGCACACCCCGCCATCCGCTGCTAGAAGTTGGTCAAGAACTAATCTATTTTCCAACGTCATCCTGCTGGTGGCGTCTAATTGTGTTGCAATTCCTTTAACTGCGTCCCTAGTGTAGTTCACAAATCTCTGCTGGTTGTAATATATATAATTAATCCAGTCTACGTTCTTATTGATAGTTGCCCACCAAAAGAAGGTAGATTCGAATCCTGCAGCTATTTGGTTTCTGGCTTTGAACTCATCAGGGACCCCTCTTGGAACACCAATAGCATCTATATAGACCCGATCATCAAAAGATCCAGGCATTGCATTTCTCTTCACTCGTGAGGAAGAGCTGCTGTGAGGAGGGAGTAAGGACGCTATTATGATTGGAATTACCAATTTTACTAAGGCACATCTGCCTTTCCAACGTATGTGAAGTGTATGGTGGATAGTATGGGCTCCACAGTACCACCATATGTCTGCTCTAGCTTGTGAAAAGTTTGTGAGATTAAGATTTCGCAGACTCTCTTTTCCTAAGGTTGTGTTGCAATTAGTCAAATTTCCTAAAAACCGTGTATTTTTCCCCTCATATCGTTCTATACATGTATGATATCTGGTAGCAGGATCTGGAATCCTGAATGCAGGTGGAACCCTCATCCGAGGGGGCAAGTAGGGGTGATGCTTGTCAAGATGCTGACAAGACTGATTGACTTCTTCTTTTACCTGCAATAATTCTAACATACACCAAAATCCATCTGGATCATTTTGGAGATCTAAAGGGAAAGGAACTACCGTTGGTTCTGCTCTTGCATGGGAACAAAAATAACAATTAGAGACATTCAAGCTCTTTGTAGTATAATGTGCCCATTCGAGCCATAGGTTTGTTTCTCCAAATCCTGTTTCCAATGCTATTAAATCTTTGGAATTATTAATTGGCACGATCTGGTAAGGAATTTTTTCTTCTGGGATCTTTGTTGGCACCAAAGGATTGGTCGCTGTAGGTTGGGCTGGGGGTGGAATAATCTTGAACGTTCCAACCGGATCTCTACCTGTGGCATCAATTCCTAAGGAATAAGTTCTGTATGTAACAGCCGTTACTCCTCTGAAAGTGATAGCCACTTGATTACATTTAGTCATTGGACAAAGGCCAGTCCATCGCAATTTCATGATGGAAATGCTCTTTTTGAGATCTGGAATCTCACTACCTGAGTAGGGGACCCACGAACCTGTATACCACCATACTTGTGCCCAACTTCCGCAATTGGAGAAGGGACACAGGTATACCTCAAAAGCTGACAAGTACTGCTGTACCGGATGTTCCCCACACATTGTATAAGAACATACATCAAGGGTTATTGTGGTTGTGTCCTTGGTAGTGGGTAATGTTATTTCGTAAGTAGTAATGAATTGTTGCAGAAAACTTTCTAAATGCTGTGTTCCTTGTATCATGGGCATGGTGAGCACACATAACAGGAGGAAGACTAAGGACTTCATGTTGGTAGTTTTCATGGTTAAATGTAAGATCTGAATTGTACCAAAGGTAATTGGCGGTTAATGAAAATGAGTAACACAATAAATCCTAGGGTCCTAACCAGAACTGTAATTGCTATAATTAATATTCCTAGGTATACCAAAGATTGATATATCATTAGGAAGAATTTGGGTTGGGTTGGTAAATTCTAATAACTGGGTAGGGTGGGTAAATTCTAATAGCTCCTCTTTCAGGAGTGTCGGGGATAACAAAAAGACTGTATACTTCCAAAGGTCCCAATCCAACCTCTCTAATGAACACAAAGGGTATCCAATCAGTGCCCAGTACGGCGTATGTGATAATCCAAAAATCTACAACGTCACCAGTTTCTGGTCTTATTAGGAGGTCGTCGGTTTGTTCTATTTGTAAACCTAAGGTTCCTCCAAACAGTATCACAGTGTCTGTAACCGTTCGGCTAGGACCTAGTGTCCAATTCTCAACCAAAGGTTCACACAATGTCAGATATCGGGTGAAGGGGTCCCAATTGGGATCGTCTTCTGGAGCTGGGTCCCAATGAGGATGTATTAACTCTCTTAAATCAAAAAGGTACTCTGGGGGTTCAGGGATTAAGTGTACACCTATACTAAAAGGCGATGGTGGGGGAGAATCAGGTGGAGAGGGCGGGTTATCTGGTAAATTCTGGGACATATATTGATGGTTACTTAAGGATGATGAGCTATCTGGGAGGTCGAGTGGCTGGGACGGTGATGTTTGAAGTGGCTAAAGTAGTATTCGTGGGAGGAGGAGCGTCACTAGGAGGAACCAGAGAATAAGGAGGAGGGGTGGGTCGTAATTCAAGCAAGGTAATATTATCCTCAAAAGTAGTTGTAAGATTGGGGACAATATGGACCGAGCTACTGATATTATTGGGAACAGTTGTAGAATGCAAAACAGGAGAATCAGTGAGGACAGGAGTAGTCGCAGAGGTTTCAATAGGCTCTGGAGGATAGCCAGTTGAAAAGTCTGTCGTGGCAGATGTGTCTGCCCAGGGGGTGGGATGACTGGTGGCAATGGGACCTATCTTTGAGGTCGTCTGGGGGGATCTGTATCCAAACAGGCGTGTAAATGCGGTGTATTGTTGGGGCTCTGTGTAGGCTGCTGTAGTAGGTGATGGAGCAGGAGTAGATGTAAGTACCGAAGTAGTTACAAGTACTGCTGGAGTAGTTGCAAGTACAGAAGTAGTTGCAAGTACTGCTGGGGTAGTTACAAGTACCGAAGTAGTTGCAAGTACCGTGGCGTTTCCGGCTGGCAAGGTAACGTTGCCAGTGGGAAAGGCAGTAAGTGTGATCCAAAGATCCAGGAGGTTACTGTCAGCAGTATAGGTAAACAGGGTAGTGAAAAACAAAACCAAACCTATACAAAGTAGGATGATGCACACGAGTCCAACAGCAAACAATCGAGCAGATGGGAAGCAGAAGAAGAGGGTGTACTGATGTAACACCGTTACTGCTGCTGAGACAACACTTGGGCGGGTACTGGTTCCGTCCGTGTCGTCAGGATTGGTGTCGCCTTCCAAATAAGTGTCGTCGAAGTCGTTCGACCAATGGGAATTGGTTTCAGATACCTGCTCAGAGTTACACTTATCAACAGGGTAAAGTCCAATGTCCAGTGGGTCTGGTGGATCAGGTTCCTTGATATTGTCGAGGGCAGCAAGGTTCTCAGCAGTTGGTTCCCTGCGGAGACTCTTGCCAGCGGGGGAGGGTGGTGGTATCAACACTTTCACAGGAGTGGTTGGGAAAGGTGGTATTGGAATAGGAACTTTATGTAGAGAAATAGTCTGTAAGGGAATGAGTTCTTCTGGAGTGAAAATCGGCGGAAATTGCTGTGGCATTTATCTGGCTTGATTCGGGAAGTACAAATGTAGAATGTCAAGCAGCTCACAGATGTTGCTGTGCAGATTCTGTACTGTGGAAACCGCAACAGACTCTTGTTCTTCCGGATTCAATTGTCCTGCTAAGTTGCGGATTTGGGTGAGATCTTCTGCAAGGTTGCGGATTCGGATGAGACGGATGTGAAGATCTACGTATGGAAGTGGGAGTGCTGGAACAGTTGGAGGAAGAGGTGAGGACGGCAACTCAAAAGCAGGTTCCAATACAGGTGGTTGTTCAGATGGTGACTCTGGAGAATCAGCGAAGGTTTGGATGACAACGTCAGCCAGATCAAGGAGGTGGGATTCAGGAGATGGATGGTCTAAGTTGATTAAGTGGTTAAGTCTTTGGTCGAGTTGGTCAAGATGGTTCAAGAGTGTTGGATGTGGGGTCGGTGGTCTTGGGCTCAGTGGTGGTGGAGATGGAGTTTGTGGTGGGACTGGTCTCTCCAGTGACTGTTGTGCTGGAAACATCAATGGAAACATCCAGGAGGCCTGATTGGGTATTTGGATAGGCGCGGATATCTTTCAGATGGACCCAGGATGTGTGGTCCTCAAGCTTGGCAGCTGTGGCTGACAGAGCTTCTATCTTGAAGGGCCCAACGTAGATGGGATCTCGCCAGGTCTTGTGCGTGTAATAACGCCGGTGCACTAGATCGCCCACTTTATAAGGGGGGGATCTATTGGCATCACAATCCCCTCTTCTGTCCGAAATGGCCTGTGGAATTGAGGACAGAGAACTTACAATAGTCTGCAAGATATCCCAATATACTGAGTATTGATCGGGTACTTGAGTGTCTGGATTGCCAGGTAGGATTCGCATCTGCCGACCTGTACATAATTGGAACGGCGTCAGTTTAAGGGAAGAGGATGGAGTGGCACGGAGAGATAACAGTGCCAAAGGGAGGGCATCAAGCCAATTCTTTATCCCATTTGCCATAAGCTGACGCATTTTTGTTTTAAGCAATCCATTGTATCTTTCAACCAAACCATTACTGGTGGGTTTGTAAACACAGACAGTTCTATGTGTAATACCAAGTGCTGGAAGGAGGTTCTGCAAGAGTTCATTCACAAAGTGTGTACCATTATCTGTGGTAATTTTGCCAGGAATACCAAATCGAGGAATAATTTCGTTACACAGTGACTGTGCCATGGTTTGTGCGGTTTCTCTAGTGCAAGGGAAAGCTTCCACCCACTTAGAGAAACTGTCCACGCAGACAAGCAGATACCGTTTACCACGAACGGGTGTCTGCATATCTGTGAAATCAATATACCAGTGTTGGCCAGGTCCCTGGACAACCGGCAAATGACCGGCGGGGATGACAGGTCCTCGTTTAGGTGTATACAGAAAACATTTGTAGCAATTATGAACTACGGTGTGACACATGGGCATCATTTGGGGAGCCCATAGCTTGGAAGACAATTGATCATACAGTGTATTAGCATTTAAATGTAAAGGATAATGGAGGGCATGCAAAAGAAGGGATAAAACATGCTGTGAAACACATAATTGACCATTAGGATGGGTCCAAAGACCATTTGGATTAAGAAAACATCCAGCTTGCTTCCACAAAGTGAGTTCTGCTTGTGAAAGTGAGGAAGTGAGGGTAGTAGAGAAGTCTGAGGTTAGGGATTCAGGGGGAGGGGACGTAACAGGGGGCTCTGATTCAGGAGATAGTAAGGAGGTTATGACAGGAGGTACAGGGAAAATAGGTGGGGTGTTTGGAGAGGAGGATTCAGAGTGTGTGGAGTCTGAAGGAGTAGAAGGAGGTGTGTCAAGGGGAGGCACTTCGGTTGCAATTACCGGAAGCGCCACATCAGTAGGGGACTCGGAAGGAAGGCTGGAAAAGGAAGTGACCTCACGGGCTAGTTCATCAGCAGCATGGTTCCCATTAATGGCGAAAGAAAAAACTGTCTCCTGATGAGCTTTAATCCAGGAGATACTGGTGCGGAGGCCTTTTTGATGGCGCTTCTCCAACGCATCAAAAAGTGCAGTCCACAAAGGTAAGTGACTGAGAGGTTGTCCCGTAGAGGAAATCATACCCCTCTGGTTCCATTTGCGAACATGGGAATGCAAGGAAGCAAAAACATAGTCTGAATCGGTGACAATACTCAAATCAGAGTGTAGTGCTTTATACAGTAGGACGTATAAAACCGCTGCAAGTTCTGCGGTTTGGGCTGTAAATGCATCTGGTAACCTGAATTGTATAGGATCCAGTATATGTTCTTCCGGTGTATAATGGAGGGCGGCAAAACCAGCAACTCCGTTTTGCTGAGAACCATCTGTAAACCAAACCTCGCCACTCTGCAAGATTTCTGAATGCAGATGGAGGGATTCGGGAACAGACAATTGGGTAGTGCACTCATGGGGAAAGATAGCATTCTGTGCTGTCTCTGTTACCGTGAGTAATGGATCTAGGCGTTGAAGGTCAGTTAAAGTTAATGGGTGAATAGAGTGCACTACACTGAACAAAAGTACTTGATACTTTTGCAATCGGCAGACAGTCATGTGACTAATCTGTTTGTCCAACAGATATTTTACATCATGGGACGTGTGAAGAATCACCGGAAGGTGAGGAATGTAGCTGTATAATTTCGTGACAGCTGTGCTGGCGGCAACAAGGCCTTTCTCACAAGTGGCAAAGGCTCTTTCAACAGGGGAAAAAGTACCTGAAAGGTAACCACAGGCAAGATCATCTTGTTCTTGAGTGATTAGGCAAGACCAAGTAGTCTCAGTATGCACGACCCAAAGGTGTACATCCTGAGAAACATCAATGGTGGCCAATGGTGAGGAAAGCATAACATCTTTTACAAGAGCCATAAGATCAGTTGTTTCTTGAGTTGTGAAGTTTAAGGGTTCTCGTTTAACTTTCTGTTTACCCTGTAGTTTCATATAAAATGGCTGTGTTCGAGCTGAATAATTGGGTATCCAAAGGCGACAAAAATTCAACATGCCAAGGACACCTCTGAGATCGGAAACGGTAGTGGGCATTCGCAAGGAAGATACATGTTGGAGAGTATCGGGACCTAGGCCTTTTTGACGGGGGCCTATGTGGTGTCCAAGGAAGGTAACATGTGTCTGAGCTACTTTCAATTTCTTTCTGTTAACTTTATAGCCTTTCGTAGCAAGGAAGCCAAGGAAGTCACAGGTGACCTGGACGCATGTGTCAAAGTCAGGGCAGGTAATGAGCATGTCGTCTACATATTGTACAATAGAGGTTTGTGGTGGGAGATCGTATCGGTACTGTTTGAATTCCTGTATGTGTCCTGCTAAAGTTTGCGAAAAGACTGTTGGACTGTCAGTAAATCCCTGGGGGAGACGGGTCCACTGATATGTTGTGTTATTGAATTGGAAAGCCGTTAACGGGCGGCTTACAGGGTCAAGGGTGATGGAAAAGAAGGCATTGGACAGGTCAATGGTGGAATGGTACGTTTGCAAGGAGATACTATTGAGGAGTGTAGTTGGGTTTTCCACGTTTGGAAATACCGCGTACGTGAGGTCATTTAGCGCGCGTAAGTCCTGTACTATACGAAAGGCGCCAGGCTCTTTCTTTGGCACTGGGAATAATGGAGTATTGTATGGTGAATTACACTTCTCAATGATACCTTGCTGTAATAAGGAATCAATTTGTTCCTGAGCTCCAGCAATAACTTCAGGTTTTAGCGGATACTGGGCAATTTTAGGGCCTTTGCAACCCGGTAGCAGCTGAATACGATGGGGAGGGCCTTTAACCTCACCATAGGGTTTATCAGGTGTGGCCCAAAGAAAACTTGGTAGGTCATTTAGAGCGACCTCTATTTGTTTCTCAACCATAGAGGTGACAGCCATAATGAGTGAAGTGGTTTCATTAGGGGAAGGATCAAAATGAATTTCAAAGTGAAACAATGTCAACAGGTCTCTCCCAAGTAAGTTGACAGGGCACAACGGAGCATACAAAAAGGGAGCAGATAGTTGTTGATCCGCATAGGTAATTGGTAAAGGCTCTAGCAGGGGTGTGTCTGTTGGGACACCATCAAAGCCTGTGGTGGTAATATTGTTAGGGGAAACTTTAAGAAGTTTCTGCAATTTGTGCGGGACATGGGCTAGCACAGAGCGAGAGGCGCCCGTGTCTATTAAAAAGGGAACGGGGACATCACAGATTAACAAGGTGATCATGGGATCATCCAATCCTGCAGCAGTGTGGACCACGCCTAGTCACTGTGGGCGGCGTTGATCCGGGTTCCATAATGGGAATGACTGTCGTTCTGGAGACCTCTGCCGCGTGCGACGAGGCATAAGTCGTTGGGGGTGAGAGCATTGAGCAGCATAGTGCCCATACTGCTGGCAGCGATAACACTGGACATCAGGATAGCGATCAGGACTAGGTCGGGAACGATAGTCTCTGGATCGTCTGTTATCATCCAGAGGACCCCTTGGGGGACCTCGCTGAGGTTGGGAGCTACGACCTCTTTCTTCTGGGTAAACAGTTCTACGGTCTGGGCGGTAGGGCCGTGGGCCCTGATTTCGGGTGTTATTGTCATAGCGTTGGTCAGCATACATAACAATAACAGGGGGAGAGGTCTCGGGGGTATTGGGATCTGTGTCAGCGTTCTTAGAGGCTCTCTTTTCTTTGAGATCTTCAGTCTGCAGCACTTCTAAGTTAGTGTGTACTGTCTTACGATGTTGGGCTTCATCTTGCTTGCTTTTAATAAGCTTTCTGCAATGATGAAGGATATGTTCGCGAATCTTTGGCCATTTTTCCAGTTGGAGACCAACTGTGTCCTCTAGTTTGTTTTTAATCTGTGAAGGTAGGGTTCCCTTAAGTAAATGATAGAACACCGGAAGAGCATTATCGGAGTCAAATTTTTCCTCCGTCTCTTCTTTATAGAGATCTTGGAGTCTGAGTAAATAAGCCTCAATAGGCTCTGAATCCATTTCCCATCTCTGAGAAGTGATAACTGAAAAGTCTTTTAGAGCCGGATACATGGTCCGGATTTCCTGGAATACTTTGGTCTGAATCTCTGTTAAAGGATTGCCATCATACTCGGTATCTGTTACAAATTTGGCATAGCCCGATTGAGTGAATATGTCAGTGACACTGGCGTGTGGGGTTCTGCCCAAAAGCGCTTTCATGTCTCCAACTGACAGGGTGGTACCTAGTGTGATGTCTTGTAATTTCTTTAACCATCGGTTGCCTCCCATTGCAATATCCGGGAGTTGTAGTATGAGGCTATTTAATTCAACTGCTGAAAGTGGAGTGTACTCCGTATGAGGAACACCACCTGACATTTTATTTAACAAGGGAAAAAGTTTTACTTTTTCAAAGGGTTTAATCAATGAAGATGTAAGGAGATCGATTGATGCGGTTGGGGGAAATTGATTCTCGTACTTTTTCCAAACCTGAAGACCTTGGATTAGGTAGAGGGTCGTTTTCTGATCCCAATGGGGGTCAGGGTGGTCATAAATAAGATGTCTCACTAGTGAGAGTTTGTCAGACCGCAAGGATCCTTCACGTGGGAAGAGGGCGGACTGGGGCTGAAGCGCCTCAGACCATCCTGCAAGATTATCAATCCATGGCTGGACATAATACCATGAATTTTCATGTAATGCTACATATTGGGCGGGTGTGCTAGGTGGACCAGATAAGCCAGGTTCTGTATCAATGTTCAGACCTGTAGGGTGACGGGGACCGTCAATGACTGCAAGGCAGCGACTAGATCCCTCGTCAGTAAGATAACTTTGAGGGTGGCGTTGTCTGGTATGATGTGAAATAACATCATGTTGTTGGGGCATTTTGGATTTTGATGCAGCAGATGCAATAGTATCCGGGAGTTCTGAAATGGACTTACGTAAGGAACGAAGTCCTTCTGAAACGAATGCGAGGTCATCTCCCATACTGGCCAATGTGGTGCCATGTTGTGGTATACAACATGCCCCTGAAGGAATGTGAGTGTCAGGGGGACGGGTCTTGGGTAGTGCCAGGTGCGATGAATCTCCTTCCACCGAGGAGGAGAAATTTAGCACTGGGGGAGGTTCATTTCGAATATCCTCCAGGTCAGATTTAGCCGGGAGTTGTTGTTGCAAAACTTCCCATGCTTCGTCTAATGGGGAGGATATTATTTTTGGTAGTTCCCCAGTACCTGGTTTGGCTGGAAGTATGAGAGGACGGCGGAGACGAGCCAGTTCCTCTGCTAATTGGGGAATTTTACCCTTGGGGCGTGCACCCAATTGCTCCCATCTAGGAGGAGTAGAACACTCAGGTTCTAGAGTCGGCATGGAAGGGTTCATTGGAACAGGGGGCGCTGTAATAAAACCCCGATCACAGAGTTCCTGACAAATAGCCCGTGTCTGTGTAGCAGGACTACATGGAATGAAGCCCATCTGTCGTAACTGAGACAGAATAGGGTAATGCAGGGATGCGGGAGGCAAGAAACCAGTTTGGACAGAGGAGTCCAAATGTGGCGGTGGAGGTGATGTCTGAGTTGAATGTCCCATGTATGGGTAGGTAGCCGTTTGAGTAGTCATGTGTGAGGTCAATCCTGATCCTGGCACAGGACAGGTGGAGGTCTGGGCAGCCGCATCAATCTGACTGGTAGCCGGGTGGTGAATGGTGACCGGAACCAAAGGGTCCTGGACACAAGGGTAATGTTCAATAATGGGGGAGGGTATGTCAATCTCATAACCACCAAGAGTACGATAGACATGAGGTTGTGGAGTTAGCGTTTGGGTAGTTGCTTGCATCGTTGGGGCAGTCGTGACCGTGGGCGACTGAGCAACAGTCTGAGCCACTGGCATTGTTGAAGGGGTTAAGGGCGTCTGAGTTTGTGCTGACCCCTGAGATATTGGGATTGAGTTTTGTTGTAATGAGGGAAGAGATAGATCAACAACACCGGCAATGTGCACGGTAGTGGGTGGGTCAAATATCATAGGAGCAGGAGATACCGCAGGCAGCGGGGGTGTTACTGTCTGAGATCCTTGAGAATTCTGCAGCAGAGGACTTGTGACCGGTTTATCACAATATCCTGGGGGTATCGGGGTATATCCCACTGCACATGGTAGAAGCTTTGTCGTACCTGCAGCGGTAGCAGCATCATAAGGTGGTGGGGCAGTAGGTATTACTGCCTCCTGGTAGGGAGCTTGGTCGCAATCGGACTTACCTAAACTCCTATCGTTCTGGTTTTGTGCAATAAGTATGAATTTATTAATGGCAGCTAAATGTTTATCCCTAGATTTTCCTGTTTTGTGGGACTCATTGTAGCAGACCAGAGCTTGGAGTTTGCCCTGATCAAATGAGCCCTTTGATGGCCATTCCAGTCCTTGATCCTTAGCGGACCAACCGGTATGCCAGGTTTGACATAAGCGGGTAAGTTCTTTTTTATCAGCGGGAAAGAAATTAAGGACTCTTTCCAGGGGACTAGGGGATGAGGAGGGGGACATAGTGGGATCTGAAATAGGGGGAAGACAATCCACATAGGAACTCATAAAAGAGTGTATTCTATATAATGCAATATCTTTAAGTAAGACGGTTCAAGTCAAAATTCTGAGGTCTATAACAGGGGCAACTAAACAAAACCATGCACGGGAAAATTATCTAAACAAAAACATGCATCATGCATATACAAAACACAGTTATACTCACGCGTCTTCAAGAGCGTCCCGGTGGCGGAACCTAGAACATAAATTACTAATTGGCGGAAAGCTCAATGCTTTTGCCGCAGGTTACATGAACAGAGAAATGGAAGTAACAGGATAAAAGCAGTGTAATAATAAAAAAAAATATATATTGTCAGCCTTTATATATTTATACTACTCTATCCCAAATTACTTATCCTCCAGGGTAGACTGCAAATGTTAGAACCCAAAAAAACAAATGGGGGTTGCTACTACCCTTAAAGAATATGGGAGACGCGGAAGAAAGGCTCCCATAGTCGGAGGACACGGGTCTCAGGGGTCTCCGCTGGTTAGGAGTTCATCTACAACTAAAACCTCCCCTGGATCCTGGTTAGGAGTTCATCTACAACTAACCTTTAATAAATTTAAATCAGTCAGGAGTTCGTCTACAACTAACTGTCCTAAAAGCCCTGGTTAGGAGTTCATCTACAACTAACCTTTATAAGATTTTTAGATGCCCGAGTCAACCTGTATACAATCTCAACCAATGTCGTTAGGCGTCCCTGTATTGTCACGGTGATCATCTATACAGGTAACCCATATGTGGGCAATATTGCCGAATCCGCAGGCCACTCTGAAAATTGAATGGAGATCTGCTTTAAATCTGGAATTTATGATACCGTCCTCCATTGAAGGTTTTGTGGCCCTCAAATGGGTGTGAGTCCCAGACATCAGACATCGGTATCTAGGCCAATAGTTATAGCGTGACACTGGTATATACGGGGAGGAAAAAGAAAAAAAAAAAAATCTTAAAGTAAAATAAAAGGTATAGCCCATCCCAGGGAAGAGCCCCTGTAATCAAACTAAACGATAAAATAGTAGAAATAAAATAAATCTTGTTCAAAGAAAATGGAAAGAAAGATTTAACACTGAACACATGTAAGCCCACGGGGGAAGGTACCTTAAAAGAGTAACAAGACAGGATTTGCTTATTAAATAATAATTCAATAAGAAATCATAAAGAGGAACTAAAAAGCATTAAAATAAGACCGCCGACAGTGAAGAGGGCCGCAAAACCAGTGGGAGAGGATACATTCAAAGAAGCTAAGGTAATTTAAAGGAATATGTACCACGACATGGAATTATCATGACGCATACTGCAACTATGAACCATAAAACAGGGTTAAACTTTCAAATATATGATAGGACTGAGAACATTGCCGCACACTATCTATTTATAGAACGCAGGCGCAGTATCGTAAGCCTAAGGCACTTGTATGCAGGAAAGTTACGGGCAAGCATTTCTACAGGAAATGAGTGCACATTAATCATGCCGGGCAGAAATCATGCCAGAAGCTCAGTCCCAAGGTGCATGCATCAGTGGCCAATAAAAACAAAGCAAGTGTTTGAAAAGGACCGTAGAAAAAGGTTGATTACTAAATATGTTTAAGTTAGGCTCCAAGGTCAAACAGATGCAGGTCTAAAATTCTTAGTATGCAAACTGTGGCGTACGATAGCAATTAGAGAATAGCATTGTCCATTTCAAATACAATAATAGCCAGGTGGCAGGCAATACTCCAAACGGGAGTTTTAGCAGAAAAGATAAAAATAATTAACAGCACGGAAGACGGTAGCAGTTTGTCAAAAATGATGACACACAATCTCTACAACGTATGACCTGACAATAAGCTCTCAAAGACAAAAAAATAAAACGACGGGCTGACAATACTTAAACTTGCAACAGACCTGTCACCGGGTATATGTATAGTTAAAGCAATAATTAACAAAATGATATAGCAAAGAAATCACAGACAGAGATAAGAACGTCACCTTGCTGACATAAGGGCAGGGAATATAGGCAAGAGAAAAAGTAGATTCCAATGCGGGAAACACCGGAAGCGGTACCAAGTGCAGGTCAAGACGTTATAACAGAAATTATTTTTAAACAAAATGTTACAGGAGATGCCCAAGCTAAAGATTAGCAGAGTCAAGAGGGAGAGAAGTATAGAGAAGAAGAAGGAAGTGGGCACCGCCCAAAAAGAAGAAGTTGAGCAGCTACGCACTTTTAATTTGAAAGGAAAAAGGAGAAAAAACTGAAAGACAGGACTTATAAATAATTGATTTATGAACAAGGTTCCATACAGAAAGAGTGAACAATATGTAGATATGTTAGGCCAAAGAAAGAAATATTTTAAAGCCAAGTAAGCATATATAAGCTCTTTGGATAAGGTACGTTCACTATACTCTGGATTACAGGCTTGCCACATGACACACAATGAAACCACTAAACACACAATGAAATGGAAACTCTAAAGCAATAGAGCGGAACAGCTGACAGGAAGGGAGCTAGGGCAAGCAGTACGAAATCCAAAACGAGCCAGGCAGAGATAAGGCTGAGAAATACTGTAACATTGTAGAACCTTTAAATAAGCAACTTAGTGTTTTTCCTTTATGGCTGACATCATACAAAGGTATCTGTACAGGGCAAAGGAATCATGAAGTATAAATCATAGGAAGGGGCCATACAGATAAATTGAAACGGCAAGGTAAATGGGGTTTTATTTTTGTCAAAAAAGTAATACTACGATGCAGTGCCATAACTTAAAAAGTGAAAGCAAAGATACATCCGCATATTCTTACATGCTCAGAAGTGCGCGTAGAACGGACTTGGCAGCATGAGGCAAGAAAAGATAAGTAATTTAACAACTTTAATACCAAAAATTCATATAAAGCAGTTTAGGCTTGTGTAAAGCATGCTTTTTGTAACCGGCAGGCAAAGAGTTAGTGCAACAGGAAATAACTATATATCAATTATGACTGTTGCTAGTGATATAATAAGCGAAGTTTTCGGAAGCAACAAAAACTGTGTTGCATGAGTCTGACAGCAAAAAAGAATAGCTTTGAAAGGCATGAAAGGTGATCTTTTTAGGCATGCGAACGAAGTGAAGGGGAGTGTATGTAAGGTGTGAGGTTAATCCAATAGGCACTATAATGTTCACTATAATGGGAGACTAGGAGAAAGAGGATTATCTAGAGGAAAGGTGGTTATCAAAGGGGAGGACAATAGGGAAAGGGATACAGAGGATGTACAAACAGAGATATTTGTTGAAGTCCGATTCTAGCAGAAAAACGGACAACGCCCAAAAAGTAACAAAATGTAAAGCATAGCAGCTGTGAAAAAGAGAAGTCAGATTGACTACGCAGTTAAAGAACAGGAAATGGGCTTTATAGTGAGAAAACAAGCAATGTAGGGAGATTATACTGCAATACAGTTTGAGAGAAGGGGAAAACCCAAATCAGAGGTTTCAGCGAAGCCGAAGTATATAGAGATGACAGGCAAGGGCAACAAAAAGTAAAGAAACAGAAGTGTTTGGGCAGGAAGGGGGGGGCCATGGGCTGTCAGAAGGACAGAAGATAGGACATAAAATACACAGGGGTTCAGGGAAAAAGAAGGAGGAAAACAAATGTTGGACAGAGACTTAAGACACGAAATGTCAAGGCGTTAGGCAAAGAACAGCCCGCATAAGACCGCTTACTGACAATCGTGCTGAAAAAGAAAATACAGTCACCATCTGCTAAGTATGGTCTCCCAAAACTCAGAATCGAGATGGCATACATATTCTTTCATACAGCAAACACTCAAAAGGAACAGTATATAGGTGATGAATACAAGATAAAGTATACGGACAGTCAGAAAGAAGGACCAAGATACAGATGTATTAGTTCAGTATAGGAAGCCAGCAAAATAGGAGAAAATGGGGAGAGGGGTGAGAGGTAAGAAAGGAACGGACAGAATAACAGTGCCCAATACCCCTCAAGTGGGCAATGTCCGTGAGAGGCAGAAGTAAGGAGTGTGTGTTTAGTTTAGTTAGTAAAATAAGTGACAGGTAAGGAATACTTGAAAATGAAGACAGAGAAAGGTTTCAGATAGGAGGCATTTATTCTTACCAAAGTTTCAAATTAATACAGACATCGGATGGATTCTGGGTTCAATGGCACAGCGCTCTGCCGTCTGAGATGCGTTGGGGACGACTCCGAACTTAAGCCAAAATCACCCTTCTTTTATACTCTCATCTCTCTATTGAAGTCTATGGCAGCACCTATTTTGGGACCTGTTTTTTTTCAAATATTTCTCAATTTCTGCGGTTAAACTGTCGCGTACTGCCATCTGTGCATTTTGTACCCAGCTCTTCCGTTCCATGTATTTCACAAGGTTGCAACATTTTCCGGTAATATCAACATGTTTTTTTGGAACAAACTGTTTTTGCGGTTACTAACATTTTTTTCTGTTGAGATACCAGTTTCACATATTTCATCAACACCTTTCACAACACCTTCTGATCTCTGTATCAGTATCATTTTATACAAAAATATACTTAAAATAGGCCCCATTTTGAGAACCACATTTTATTCATTTTATCCATCATTCTTTCATTTCAGGTGCTATATATTATTTGAATATTGTACCTGTACCTGTTTGTGTCAAGACTCATTGTTCAGACCTGCTTTCTGCAGATTATCTAATATTATTTCATTCGTTAGTTATTTGGCCTAGTCAGTTCTTTTTCAGATGTTTTAGGCCCTGTGGCCCTGTCCATCACTATTCCAGTGGTAGATCTAAAACCAGGCCATATATTAACACATGCTAGCAGAATCCTTCACCTCAGTCACACATGCAGAACATGGGCAGACCCTCATCTATTTAAACATAAGATTAGCCATACTAGGTCAGACCAATGGTCCATCTAGCCCAGTATCCTGTTCCAACAGTGACCAACGCAGGTCACAAGCACCTAGCAGAAACCCAAATTGTGACAACATTCCATTCTACCAATCTAATACAGAATAGGGAGCCATAAAAAAAGCACACCACCAACAGAATTGAAATAGAGACCCTCCCCCACTCTCTGTCCAAGGAAGCCAGACTCTATAAACAGTGCAATACTAGTAGAAAAGAGACAGAAATGCATTTTCTCCTGTACATTTTACAAAGCAGGTACATCTCAGTCCTTACAAAGTATTAAATAAAAATTTCTACCTTTTTTTATGAATAATTAAATTTACATTCATGCAATATTACATAGATGCACACTTCACACAATAAAGTATTAAACATATTATTTCAAAAAAGGCAAAAAAAACTTTCCTCTTATTTAGTCCACAAATTGTTGACCCAAGATCTAGGAAATTAAAGAATCAATAAAAAAGAAAAAATTATATTACCTAGAGTGGAGAAAGCCTAAAGTATCACAGCCAGGATAAGTGCTAGCAATCAAGAACTTTTACAGCAATAATTCTTTAGCGGAAATAAACTCTGTTAACTTCCCTGGATCATAAAAAATATAATTTACGGCATTCAAAGAAACATAACATTTACAAGGAAATTTTAACATAAAGGATCCTCCTATACGGAGAACCCTCTCTTTTAACATCAAACACTCTTTTCTTCTTCTTTGAGTTTCTCTGCAGAAATCCGGAAATATCTGTATTTTTGATCCAAGAAAAGGGGAGTTCATGTGTCGGAGGTAAAGTTTAAATATATTATTTCGATCTAATTGTAAGGCAAATGTAACTAGCAGTGTAGTTCTTTCAGTCACTACTTCCAGAGAATGCTCTAAAAACTCTGTCAAATTTACATCAGCCTGAGGGTTAATAGGCAATTTGCTCATGCCAGCACCTGAAATATACTGTCTTGGTAATAGGTGGAAATCCCTCTGAAGGGATACCTAATACCTCTGTAAAATATTTTTTAACCATCTCTAAAGCCGGGATAAGAGGAGTTTTAAGGAAATTAAGAAATCGTAAATTATTCCTTCTGATCTGGTTTTCTATTTTTCGTTGCTGGAAGTTACTATTCTTTATCAACGTTAACATTGAGGTATTCACTGCTACTAAGTCTTTATCAAAAGTCTCCATTTTGATCTTCTGTTCTGCAATTTCAGATTTTACCACACTTTGAGCTTGCTTTAGTTCAGTCACATTCAGTCACATCTCCCCTCAAAATACCTGAAATTTGCTGTAAGTTGGTGTTAAGGCCTTGTATTGCTTCCCATAGAAGTTCAAGTGTAACAGTCGATGGTTTAGTCAACACTCCAAGATTCAACGAGGATTCGCCAGGCTTTCCTTCAGACAGCGAACCTGTCTGAGCTGTTGTTCTCACCAGCGTCGAAGAGGCAACGGGGTCTCCACTCGCATCTGCAGGGAACCGACTTCCGGACTCAGCAAGATGCTCCCTCGTTGTCTCCGCTTCTCCTCCCGGTCTTGGGGGGACTGTTATCTGGGGAGGGCTCAACGAAATTCCCTCTATGCTCCGGTCTCCAAGATCTCCCGGACCTCCCGAAATGATACCTCCGGTTCCCAGCACTCAAAGACCTGATTCTTGCAACGTCATCTGGCGCAACGGAGGGGGATCTGCCCTGCCCGTGGAGGTAGGCAAACTGGGCTTCCCTTTCCTTTTACCCATTTCGGGTTCGAGGAAACTCAATTGCACAAACTCCGAGTAGGTTTCAGGAACTCCCACGAGTGCGTCTGCTCACGCCGCCATCTTGGGTCGGCAGATCGGAACCAAAATTTTCTACCTTTGCTGTCTGGGAATTTGGCTGGTCCCAGTCTTTTTTTCCATATTCCATGAGTCAGCCTTACAAATTCTTTTCCAGGCTGGCCTTTCCATTTCTTCTCTCACCTCTTGTCTTCTTCCTTTCCTTCTCTACATCTGTTTGGCATTGATCTTGCATTTTACGACCCCACTATCAAATAGCTATGTATAGAGCTGCCACGTGATCCAGTTCCAGAAGAGAGATTTTTCAACCAGTCCTAGTGTGAACTCACATCCCAAATTCATATGGGATTTGCAGTCCCTGATTCTACCCATCAAAATCTGTGCTTCAGTACATCCAAAATGACTTAAGAAAATGCACTTGTATCCCTCTACTGTTGTTTGAACAATTTATTTTCTCATTTGCTTTGGTCCCGCTGTCTCTCTTCCGTTTTTCTCTGTTTCTTCTGCTATTACAGGGTCTTTTGCCCATCTGATTTCTTCTGTCTCCAAGTGCACCAACCTTCTTTCCTCTGCACCACTATTTGTCCTGTCCAGCATCTCCCTTCTGTGTCCCTTGTCCCTATCCTACCCTCAAGTTCAGCATCTGCCATTTCTGTGTCTCCATCTCCCCCCTTTTTCAGCACAAGCCTACCTGGTCTCCTCATCTCTCCCTTTTCTAGCATCTGCCATCCAGGTGTCCCCATCTCTCCCTTTTTCTAGCATTGCCCTGTGTCCCCATCTTCCCCCTTTTTCCAGCACTACCCCTGTGTTACCATCTTCTCCCTTTTCCAGCATTACCTCTTTGTCCCCATCTCACCCCTTTTTCACCATTGTCCCCATATCTCCATTCCCCTCTGTGTCCCTATCTCCTCCTCCCCTTCTCAGTAGTGCCCCTCTGTGTCCCTATCCCCCTCCTTTTCAGTAGAGCCCCTATCTACCCCCCCCCCCTTTTCAGTAGTGCCCCTGTGTCCCCATTTCTTAATTTTCCAGCACTGCCTCTTTGCGTTCCAATGTCCCTTCCTCTCCCTGTCCAGTATTTACCCTTCTCTCTCCCCATGTTAACCTTCTTCCCCGTCTCTTTCAGCATTCCACATCCTCCTTGGGGCCACATATCTCCCTGGCCTGCTCCCACAGTCCATCCTCTGGCAGCTCCAAGGAGGTTTAATAGACAGGAGGCCAAGTGACATCAAAATGTTGAAACCAATTAGGCCAATCTCACTTTTTCCTTCCCCACGCAGCTGTCATTGCTGTACTCTCAAAACAAAGCAAGCAAACCTATGAGCTGCTGCATCCACGTTGTCACTCTTTATTGTTAAAAAAAAATCCTTTATCCTCCACATTTGAAGACACTGTCTATCCTACTGGATAGTGACGGCACGAGGAAAGCAAGTTTGGTCCAGTGAAGACTAACTCAAAATAAACTGTTTCTTAGCTGGGCCCTAGTATTACCATATTAAAAATGCAACCATACCATGCCTCTGTAGCTATGTTCCATTAATGTTAAACAGTTAACTGGATTTCTTGAAAGGATTATATAAACATAGGATGCATGACTAGGGGCACAAACATACACTTATTTATTCAATATCACAATTGCTCATGTAGAGCCACAAAACAACGTTTTAGGGCAGATAGTGTTCCTTTTATTATTGACCAGATAGAGATAAGAGTTTTCAAGCAAGGCGCAGTGCCCCCTCGGGTGCACAGAGCCGCCTATAATATGACACTGTGCCCCAATGGGCATGCGCACCAGGCCAGCGGGGTGCAAGCGAGGCGTGATGGGCACGTTCCCGCCGCCCAAAGGGCACCCCGCTGAAAAGGGGGAATGGCTTCAAAGGGGTTTAAAAGCCCCTGGGCGGAGTCCGGACACTGCATACACTACACATGCGACTCCTCGCCATTCCCGAGCGCGTGGGAGGAGGTATCATTCCTCGTGGAGTTCCGATCGTCCAGCTCTGCTCCGTGGGTGGCACACTGAGTGGCCACGTGGAGTCCTCGGCGTCTCATTTTATCCTCGGCCGGCTTCCTGTTGCGGTCGGGCCAAAGGTGCATCACAGAGGTGCTTGGGCCCTCCCAACTCTTCAGTGAGTATGGGAGTGCATCGGGGAGGGATTCCTGGCTGTTGGGCCACCACGTCTGGGCATCAGCACACATAGGTTTTCTTTCGTTCGTGCCCCCCCTTATTGTCGTCAGGGGCCCAGACTGTGGACTTGTGTGCTTACCTGTGGCTGGGTGCGGAGTTGGAGGGGAGCTGCGCGATTCTGGCATTCAGAGAGACGGTTGCATCATCGCGCGATCGAGACGGTTCCTTCGCCGTGAGCGAGTGAGCGTCCGGGGGGAGGGTGGACAGCCGACCCGGATCCTCTGGAGAACGTGTGGATCCCAGATCTCCGCCTGGGTCGGAAGGCAGGGTGCCACGCGGTCAAGGGGACGAGCATCGTCGGCGATGAGGAGCACCAGCCCTTCCCATTTGCCTCACATAGTTTCCCTTAAATAAAATAAAGGGAGGGGGGCTGAGGGCGAGATTCAGCCTTTGTCGGATTAGCAGAGAGTAGATTTTCATCTCCTCGCGAGTCGAAAGTTTTAACGAACAGGAGTGGAAGTGAGACTATCTAGTCCACTGTTAGCAAGGAAGTCAATTTGGTTAATCTCTGTTTATACTACCCCGCAGCAGCCGTCATCCAGTACACTCAAATCACAGCATGCAAACCTATGAGCTGCTGCAAGAGGTTTAATAGACAGGAGTGGAACGGAGCCTATCTGGTCCAGACAGGCAAGGAAGCCGATTTGGTTAATCTCCGTTTCTACTACCCCTCAGCAGCCGGCATCCAGTACACTCAAAACACAGCATGCAAACCTATGAGCAGCTGCAAGAGGTGTAATATACAGGAGTAGAACTGAGGCTATCTGGTCCAGGTAGGCAAGGAAGCCAATCTGGTTAATCTCTGTTTCTACTACCCCTCAGCAGTTGTCATCTGGCATGCTCAAAACAAAGCATGCAAACAAACATAGCAACATAGTAAATGACAACAGAAAAAGACCTACACGATCCAGATAGGCTGCCCAACAAATTAAACTCGCATGTGCCACGTACATGTATACTTGACTAGGATTTGTTTCTGCCATTATCAGGACACAGACCGCAGAAGTGATCATACGTTAGTCCACGATGTAAGCATTGGGCTGTCCCACGAGGGAGCACACAGGTGGCAGTCATCTAGAATAGCTCTAGGTCACGCAGGGGTAAAGGGAAGTGAAGTGTATAGGATAGACATATATGATCAGAGTGCACAAGCGGCAGCCATCTTGGGGCGTTTAGACAAAGAGTTATGGGTATCACTCAGGGCAACCATATTAGAGAGGGCACGAATCGAGTGGCCTCCAAGCTCGGAATAGGGGGTAGCGGCCATCTTGGTAGGCCATGACATGGAATTCGAATGCACACTCCTCCGGCGCGACATGTCCCAGGACAGACGCAAAAAAAAAAAAAGCGATTACGAGGCCTACTCATAGACAATGTGTGGCCTATAAAGAAATGTTCTCACCAGTGTCCAGCAGATTGCAGTTGAAGAACTAATCAGCTTCCGCACAAGACATACCACAAAGAACACATGTGAACTCCCCCACATGTATTAAGAATGTCCCATAACGTACGCATGTTATATTGCTATCATGCTTTATCATTATCACTATTATTATTATTAGCATTTGTATAGTGCTACCAGACGCACCCAGCGCCGAACACCTGACACAGAGAGACAGTCCCTGCTCAATAGAGCTTACAATCAAAAATACAGACAGACAAGACAACTGAGATCGAGGAAGTGCTGGGTGAGAAGGAACAAGGATAGGGGAATTGAGTAGTGGTTTGTAACATAGCAGATGACAAAAAAAACAAAAAAAACAAAACGCCTGCACGGTCCATAAGAGTCCGCCTGACGACTTAAACTCATATGTGCTACCTTATGTGAATACTTGACCGCAAATTTGTGCGTTTCAGGGCATAGACCTTAGATGTCTGCCCAGAGCAAGGCTAGTCTTCCCCCACTGGCCGATTAGTTGCTACTACGTCTACGACGCCACCAGTCGTACGCAGCAGGCGAATCACTTGGCACGGCGAGTTGCGGATGCGCACGAGGCCTGCGCCGTGGCTTCATACAATTTACGTTGAGCGCAAGGCGGTATGTGGCACAAAACAAATAAATAAATTTAAAAAAAATTTGTTGGTCCAAGAGCCCTTCTATATTAAAGCATGGATCTTAAGGATGCTGGTTTACTTAGAGCAACCAATACCCTGAGGATGGACCTGTGTGTGAAATTCACAGTCCTCAGTAAGTAAGTATTAATTTGTAAAGGAAAGGTATTCCAGCCTTTAAATGCTAATACCCTTAGACCGAGCCTGTTCTTAAATTCAAAGACCCCTGAGTAAGAGAGTTGTTAATAAATGTAATGGAGGGAAATGAAAGATATTCCAGCCGCTGGGCTGTGGAATAGAGAACTAGGATGAAGATAATGTAGAGAAGGCTGTCATCAGAGGCTAACCAATGTAGTATAGAAATCATATTTGTACGTCTTGTGAGCAAGAGTAGCTCACGGTAATCTGTGGGTGGTTGATTTGAAGCCAGTTAGTAACAGCTCCCCAAATACACGATTCCCACGTAAGGCTCAGCTCCTTGTGACTCTGGGCAAGTCACTTAACCCTCCGTTGGCCCAGGTACAATAAGTACCTGTATATGTAAGCCGCATCGAACCTGCCAGGTGTGTAAAAGCACAGGGTACAAATGTAATATATATATATATATATATATATATATATATATATATATATATATATAAAATAAACATATATATATATATATATATATATATATAGATAGATAGATAGATAGATAGATAGATAGATAGATAGATAAATAATGAGATGTTCCGCCAAATTTCGGATTGTATCTTGTCGTGTGTCAATCTCATAACGTTCTCTCTCTCTCTCATATTGGTAAAGCAGGCTCGGAGGACAGCACTATCATGCAGATGGCAACATATGGTACCAATGCCAACAAGAAAAACAAAAACGAGTATTTAAATACGAAATTTAGATGCGTATATGTATACATAGGTATACCGCAAAAGATATAGTGATAAATAGACAAACAGCAATTCTGATGGCCAAATTCACAGAAAGCATTTCCTGAGGAACTTAAAATCCCAGGAGATACAGCTTGTCACGTGCACACAGAGGAAGTCTGCATCCTTTCAACCCTTCACACATCCTTCGCAATCTTTCAGCTGTGGGACCTCGCCGGTCAAGGCACGAATGCATTCCAGGTAAGGAGTCAGGATCATTCAACCCTTCACACATCCTTCGCAATCTTTCAGTTGTGGGACCTTGCCGGTCAAGGCACCAATGTATTCCAGGTAAGGAGTCAGGATCAGTGCTTTAGTCTATCTCTGCAAAGATATCAACTACCATAAAAGTCATATGATTTACGGGCATTAAATCAATGTCCATGCGGCTTAGTAGAAGGGGCCCTCAATAAATATAAAGGTGGTACATTCGGTTAATATACCTCTAAATCCTAATGGTGTTTTAATTAGAAGTGTTGGCTTCCTAAGCTAGCCTTACAGGGGCACACTGTGATGTACTGAAGGGGAGTGTTAAAATATCTGGTAAAATACCTGGTTTACACAAGGTCTCAGTTAAAAAAAGTCAGCTCTCTTTGTTATTTTACTCAAACGATGAAGCACTGTAGGGCGACAGCTGATAGTGCCCTAAACACAATGAAAAGGTATGTGAAGGTAGTGTAATTTGTTCAGTTTGATTAAGCAGCTTGCCATGGGCTCCTTTATCATATTTA
This sequence comes from Microcaecilia unicolor, assembly GCF_901765095.1. Lineage (NCBI taxonomy): Eukaryota > Metazoa > Chordata > Amphibia > Gymnophiona > Siphonopidae > Microcaecilia > Microcaecilia unicolor. The sequence goes on along the minus strand of NC_044032.1, from coordinate 322,453,239 downwards.
GAAGACATATCATTTGAATATTGCTTGTAGGCTTCCAGCTAAGACCTACAGAGTTAGAAATGCAGCAAATGCTAGCGATGTTTCACTCATCCTGACAGTTTACTGCATGCAGTCCTCGCTTCTGTTAAAATAAATACTGCTTGCCATCAATAGCCATCCAGCTACCCAGCGGGTAATTATACATTTGGGTGCATTAAAAGTCAGAATCCAATGCCTTGAAAGTTATAATTGCATTTTCTGTTGCATAGAGGCATATTTTCAAAGCACTTTGGGAGGCTAAGTTCCATAGGTTTCTATGGAACTTTGGGAGGCTAAGTGCTTTGAAAATGAGCTTGAAAGTACCATATCACCCTCTCATCTGTGTTAATATTCTCAAAGTATCTGGATCTTAAGATCCCAGTGCATGGCAAAGATCATAAGATTTCATATGCCATCAGAGGATCTATTGGCTCAAAAGATTATTGACCTACAATCAGCTACGCTAGTGAACCAAGGGAGAGTGGCAGGGCTTTTTCCTTAATCAGCCTTTCGAGAAGATCATTGTACCCCCATTAGCGGATCTGAGAGGGTAGGTGTCTCATGCGAAAGAACTCCCCCCCCCCGCCTCCGAGGCAGAATCAGTACGACACGCCCCTGGTGGCAGGACAGAGCAGTTTCGGGGCAGGTAGGGCAGGGATCCTGCATGGCCAAGGTCTGCTTACGACTTCTGCCAGGGCACCCGGTCAATGTCCCCCGGTTAATTCAATTATCATAAGTGCATACCCAGAGGTTGCCCGGCGTCGTTCAGCAGCCTCCCAATCATGGTGGGGTGACTAGGTCCACGGAGAACGACCACCGGACATAGGACACGTTCCCGAGCAACTGCAATGCAATGATAGACGACTAGTACTTATGTATTTATGACTATCTACCAACCACTATTTTATATTGCAGAGTGAGATGTAGACACTCAGTCACACGTGGAGAGATTGGGACGCCGTCATGGACAGGATGCGGGGCTCGATGGCCCCTTGGTCTTTTCCCAGGGTAGCATTATTTATGCACTCATGACTGTCTACCTACCGCTAATTTATGTTGCAGGCGGAGATGTTGGACACTCAGTAAAACTTGGTGGGATTGGCCGCCGTCGTGGACAGGATGCTGGGCTTGATGACCTCCTGATCTTTGCCTAGCATGGCATTACTTATGTAATTATGACTATCTACCAACCACTATCTTATATTGCAGAGATTGGACACCGTCATAGACAGGATGTGGGGCTCGATGGCCCCTTGGGTCTCTTCCCAGTGTGTCATTATTTATGTACTCGTGACTATATGACTGTATACCTACCGCTATTTTTATCTCGCAGGGTGAGATGTTGGGACACTTGGCAACACATGGGTGGCACTCGGGCCATATGGCTTACACTCGGGCCGGAACACAGAAGGCGAAGGCGTAAGAACACACGGGACAGGAATCGGAGGGACGAAATGGGCCCACGGTTATCCCGGTATCCCAGTAATTCAGCGCCGGCAGACCCTGAAAGGAAGTGAATTGGCAAATCGCCACTTGGTATATGGCCGTGGATAGACGGCAAATGATGCACGATTGGGCACAGGAGATCTGCCCAGGGTGCTTGCTAAGAGATGGGGGCCATCCTATCTGCAAGTGGAAATGACCTGAGCATGTTAGACCTTGTGATCTGGCACAACAGGCCGCAGCTGATGGTGGGGGGGCCCAGGGCAAGCTTTGCTACCCCGGGCTGGTGGCGGGGTACCCAAGCCTGATGGTATAAGCTAGGCAGCTAGGATAGCTGCGCTTACGGTTGAGCTCCCCTGCTGTGCGGCGGGGAGCAATGTTTACGATTGGTCAGTCTTGCTAATGCGGTGGACTCGGTTGGTTAATGAGCCAAAGGCTGAATGTTGGATAATGAGCCAAAGGCTGAATTCAGCTTGGGTATACCTAAGGTTTTAAGATGTGTTGTATCTAAATAAAGCTGCGGCCAAGTTGTGCCATATTTAAGAAAATACCATGTGTCGGGTGATTATTATTGTGTCAGTATTGTAAATATCAGATAACCTACATGCCCGAGGGGTCTCGGTTGCCTATATTAAGTTTTGGCAAGATATAAGTCATCACAAGAACAAAATATAAGAAAACCAGTGGACTGAATTAGGGGCTTATAGCCCATTTATGTTTAAACAAAAGAGATCTGCGTGAAACAAAATATTTATTTTGATTTTGATTTATAAAACTACTTGCCCCTGAAACACGTTCAAAACAGAATAATCCCTTTGTGTATCTAAAAGGTAAATGTCTACAAAACAGATGAAGATGTGATTCCATGTGCCCCAATGAAAGGAGAGTTTAATTCTACTTTCATTTAATTTCAGTATATTCTATCATCTTTATAACACCAGGCTTCCGAAGGCAGATTACAACTACAGTTAAGATGAACCCATCAGGAAACAGGATAGCCTCACTGAAATCTGGGCATCTATATATAAGAACAGTGAAAAAAAATAAGCACAAACTATAGAGTTTATAATTGCAGTTTCTACCTGCTACAATAATTTTTGAAGCTGTTTTAGTGATAGTCAATTGTTATTTCTTTTCTCCTCCACCTTTTAAGATGGAGCAACATTAAAGAATGACAAGGTGGATGCAGCACCTCATAAGTTTGCTTGCTTTGTTTTGAGAGGGGGGAGGAGGGGGATGGAAAGTGGAAACAGATTCAAATTGGCTTCCTTACCCCTTGCTTACAGTGGACTAGATAGGTTCACTTCCACTCTGGTGTTGGGCAGCGTTTTCTCCCTTCTCCATCCCCTCCCGAGTTTTGCAACTTTCTCCCTCTCTTCTGCCCGCTCTCCCCATCTGCGTGGTCTGGTCACTTTTACTGTCCGAAGCGCCATTCTCCCTCCAGCACCGGCAGCAATTCCCATAGTCAGCTTCTGACAGCGTGCATCATCGGAAGTTGCAGAGTAGGCGAGATGCGCCTGAGGAGAGGCCCCGATGACGCACGCTGTCAGAAGCTGACTATGGGAATCGCTGCCAGTGCTAGAGGGAGAATGGCACTTCGGACAGTAAAAGTGACCAGACTACGCGGATGGAGAGAGCGGGCAGAAGAGGCAGGAAAAGATTGGAGCCTCGTTTGGGAGAGGGCAGAAAAAAATATTGGCAAGAGGCGCATAGGCGCCATTTTTTCTACAAACCTGTTTGGGGGAGCAACTGCTCCCCCTGCGCCCCACCTAGCTGAGTACTGTATTCTGACTATGTCTAACCCTGTTAAATCTTATTCCCATTGTGGAGGTCAACTTTCAGTGTCGGCCATGTGCACTCTCTGTATTAAGTTTGTTAAATTTAATTTATGACGTGATTAACTTTGTTCAAACATGCTGTCAGAAAAACAGCTTCCACTTGAAACATTAAAAAAGTGTTGCTAAACAGCTGAACTTAGCGTAAGGCAATCAGATGATCCTGGATAATCCCAATGGGGACCTGTTTCACCACTCAGCTTCCTCAGGGGACTAGATACACTGCTCACTTTACTCCTATTGCATTGGAACAACAATTGATTGCACCAACACACCTGTTGTAGTACCTTCAAACTACATACCCTACGCTAGTGGTGACTGCTGCAGCAGCAGCAGATCCTATTTAAAAACTGTGTATCAAGTTTGGAAGTGGATTTGTAAGCAGTTGAAACTCCCCTCCACCTTCACCATGTTGCTCCCCCTTTGGAGTAATAAAGACTTTGATCCTGACGCAACAAAGCTATACTTACAACGTTGGTCTCACTGTGGCTTAACTTATATTCGTGACCTGGTGACTGATGCGGGATCCATTAAGTCCTTTGAACTGCTTCAGGAGGAGGAGACCTGCATTCTGGCGACTGGCTTGCTTACCATTAGGTGCTTCACTATGTGAGTGCCCTGGATGCTTCTACTTTGAATGAGGATGCTGTGGACTTACTTTCTGAAACTTTGATTTTATCCCGAACTTCTAAATCAATTTTATCTTTTTATTAGCTCAGCTTGTGACTTCTGATTTTGATCATGATGCTCTGGCTAACGTTTGAAATCAGACTTTATTGATGAAGGAACGATTTACAGGTGATCAGCTGCGGTTGCTAATAAAACACCTGAAGCGCCTGTATGTCAGGGGCGGACTGACCATTCGGGCAACCAGGCAGTGCCCAAGAGCCCAGAGGCTCTAGGGGTCCCAGAAGCTCTGCCTGGATTCCTGCTGCTCTCCCCATTCCCACCCAATATCTCCCTGCTGTGGCCACCACCCCTGCTGCTGTTGTTTCAGCAGTGGTGGCAAAAACAGAGAAAAAGATCGCAGAGCCGCACTGTTCCTGCTCACAGCTGCTGGTCCCATCTTCCTCTGACATAATTTCCTGTTCTGGGGCATAGCCGGTCAGCCGCAAGTGGGAACAGTGCCAGTCCCATGATCTTTTTCACTGTTTTTGCCTCCAATGCTGAAACAGCAGCAACAGTGGTGGTGGCTGCGGCAGGGGGGTATTGGGTGGGAGTGAGGAGACCCTGGTGCGCCAGTGGCAGTTGGGGTGTCTGGTGGGGGGGAGAGGGGTTGGGTGCTGGGGGGCTGAAAAAAAGACAGACAGTGCATGGAGGGGGGAGGGGTAACTGATGCAGGATGGAAAGGAGGAGAGATGGGACAGATGCTGGATGGAGGGGGAGGAGGATGTTGCTGGATGGAGGGGGACAAATGGATGGAAATGATAAGTGGCAGATGCTAGATGTAGGGAGAAGAAGAGGGTCAGAGGCTGGATGAGGGGTAGAGAGGGGTCCGATGCTGGATGGAAGGGGAGAAGTGGCAGGCAATGGATGTGGCCTAGTGGTTAGAGTGGTGGACTTTGGTCCTGGGGAACTGGGTTCAATTCCCACTGCAGGCACAGGCAGCTCCTTGTGACTCTGGGCAAGTCACTTAACCCTCTATTGCCCCAGGTACAAATAAGTACCTGTATATAATATGTAAGCCGCAGTGAACCTGCTTTGAGTGGGAAAAAATAAATAAATGTAGGGAGAAGAGTAGGGCCAGATGCTGGATGAGAGGGCGAGAGGGGACAAATATCAGATGGAAAGAGGGAGAAGAGGGACAAGACACTGGATGAGGGGGAGAGAAGGGACATATGCCAGATGGAAATGAGGAGAGGAGGGACAGACAATGGTTGAGGGGGAGAGAGGGGATTGATGCCGGATGGAGGGTGGAAAGAGGATGCAGATGTTGGATCGAACTGGGGAGAACGAGAGGGGCCTGAGTGAATGGAAGTGAGGAGAGAGAGAGGCCAGATGCTAGATGGAGAAGGGAGAAAAAGAGGAGAGACTGGATGGAAGTGAGGAGAGAGAAGGGTCAGATGCTGGATGGAAAGGGCCGGGGAGAGAGAGGGGGGGGGCAGACACTGGATGGAAAGGGGGGACAGAGAGGGCAGATGCTGGATGAAAAGGGGAGAGAGGGGGCAAATGCTGGATGGAAAGGGGAAAGAGAGAGAGGGAGCAGATGCTGGATGGAAAGGTGGGGCGACAACAAAGGTAGGAAAAAATGAATTTTATTTTTAGTTTAGGATAAAGTAATGTGGTAGCTGTGTTAATAAATACAGAAAATAGAAATAAGGTGATACCTTTATTGGACTAATTTTAATATATTTTTGACTAATGTTTGGAGACCCAACCCTCCTTTCTCATGTCAGAACAGAAAATCTTAACAGCAGTATACTGTCCTGACCTGAGGAAAGATCAGGAAAAGCTCATTGAAAAATGTATTTAGTCCAATAAAATGGTATCATATTTTCCATTTTTTTTTATTTATTTGTATTTGTTAACCTAGTGATTGAAATATGTCAGATTTTGAAATCTGCATCTGCTGTTGAGACCCGCGAGACTACCACAGGCGGGGAAATAACAACAATGCAGTGGGCAGGAAAGAACATTCTCACCCCCGCAGAGGCCACTAAATCACCAGGGCCCTTCAGGTAGGACCGGGATGGCGGGGGCTTCAGCTGCAACAGTAGGGGGGGGGTAGCGTGGCGGTAGGGGGAGGTGTCAGACAGCAGCCAGGTGGGGGGCCCAGACCACTCTCAGTCCACCCGTGTTACACGTTCATTGTCTTTTCAAGAGTAACAATATAAGTTTCTGCTCCGCCTCTACATTTCCCCTCACTGGGCATTTTTGGCTCGTGTTGCATAAACGATGGAATGCCCTTGTTGTAGGGCTGAGATGGCTACATCGGTGTATATGTTCTGGACATGCCCCTAATAAAATCTTTCTGGATGTGGGTGCTGATGTATCTATGTACAATTCTAGATAGACACTTGCCTCTCCGGGCGGATATTCAATTGTTTTTGAATTTTGTTTCATTGGGCTTGAGATCAGGACCCAACCTTCTGCATAAGGCATTTTTTCTGGTCAGAAGGTATATTTTGATGTGCTGGAGACAGGCTGCTACCCCATCAGTCACCACCTGGAGTTATGAACTTTTTTTATTTAATGAAGATGGATGCTAGTCAGTCGGCGGTCTCCCAGGGCCTGGAAAACTTTTCAACAAATTTAGTCCCCAGCGTGAGATCATTTGCCACATCATGCTCGTTGAACTTATAACTTGAAGTACTGACTTTAGGGAGGGAGGGGGTGACAACGTTTTGGTTTGCTATTGTTTGTGGATCAGACTGCCATGCAGAAACAGCATGTGTGGTTTGGTCTAATATGTCTGTTGTTTGGGTGGTGAGGGGGATGAAACTTGAAAAATCACAACATTGTACTGTTGTATTTTTTCTTTTTGGTGTCTATCTTGGTATTGTGTGGTTCCAATGAAGATATTTGTAAAAAATGACCATGTCAGGTCAACAATAAAATTTATGACCAGAAAAAAAGAGCCATCCTAGATATTGTAAGGAATATGAGGAGGAGAGGGAGAATGAAAGCGCAAGGGGGAAGGAGGGGGCTGGAGAGAGAAAGAGAGAGGGTTCTTTTTCCCCAGAAGAATGGAGGAAAGGTAAAAACTACAACTCCCAACAGCCCCTGAGTAGGACATACCATAGAAACAGGGACTTCCATTCCCAACAGCCCCCCAGAGGTTGCTAGGAGAAGGACAAGAGGGGAGAATTTGGAAAACCTGTCACAGAGAGCTAAGGGAACAAGTTCTGAACCTACCCAATCAGGGAGATGAGGAGCAGCTGAGTGGTGGGTGTGGTGAATGTTGGAATTTATTGTATTTTACATGCATTGCCTGTCACCTATTATTTCTCTGTGATTACTCTGTGACCTCTGATGTGAATTGTTTAGAGAGGTCACAGCTATGCAACTTCCTGTGGGGGTTAGACACAGCACATGGAGCTCATGATCTCTCCTAACCTGAGAGGATCTATGGTGGTGTGAGCATCCATTACCATCTAAGCACATGGAAAGAGCTGATAATCCAAATGTATAGTATTATGTATATATAAGCCTGTCTGATTATAATCTAACTACAAACTGTGAGTAAACAGATGTTTTGTTACTTCAACTTTAAAGTGACTCAGCAGTGAATTATTCTGGGGTGTATGAGAGAGAGATGAAGAAAGAAATTAACATTTCTAAAGCTGAAGCTGTGTGTACTAAAATCTGCTAATTATTTACTACAAATAATCCAACAAAAGGGTTATGGGCCCAGGGCCAGGAATTGAAAAAGAAGAGAAATATTACCAGGCAGTAAAAAAGCCACATTTTTCTCTTAAGTTTTAACAGAAAGATTCAGTCTGTCTCTCTCTCCCCCCACACAGCAGACAGAAGGCTAAGAAAATGGCTGAGGGAGGAAATTCACCATTTTTCTACTCTCTCAAGGTGCCTAAATTAACTGAATTTAATTATCAGCAGTGGGAACTAAGATTCATATGTCTCCTTCGAGCAAAAGGATTAAATATATGCTTAGACCAAGACAGAACAGCTGAAAATATGGCTGAATGGGACAATGCAAACTATTATGTGAAGTGCATGTTTTTGGAAGCTCTCTCAGAGAAACAAGCCATATTAGTGGAGGGAAAAGATACACCAAAGGACATTTTATATAAACTGAGAACTATGTATGCAACTACATATGCAAAGCAGCAACCAATTTGGTTAGCAGAGTTGAATGAAACCAAATTAAGGGATAAAAGTAAGTGTAATGATCACATTATGCATCTTATGTCTACATTTCAAAAGTTAGAACTTTCTGGAATTCCCATGTGTGATGCATTGAAAAGAGCATTTCTTTTTACCTCACTATCAAAGAAGTTTGATGTTTTTAGGTCTGTAAATGAAGCCATGGAAGGGCAATCTTTTGAACAGGCAACATCAAAACTAAGGCAGGAATGCATAATAAATGATTCTGAGGAGATGTGTTCTCAAAGCAAGTCAGAGAGAAATGAAACAAATTTCTTGGCAAAGAACAGAGGAAGGCGGAGCTATGGGAAAACTCCACCCAAGGGCAAGCTGATTTGCTACTCATGTGGAAAGGAGGGACATGTATCTAAATGGTGTAAGGAAACACAAAACACTCCCTCTAGCTCACCTAAGCCAATGGAACTAAAGAATTTTCAAACCAGGAAATGTATGAAAGACAATCATAAACAAAAGGGCTTTCTAATGGCAGAAAAATCTTTAACTATGGTAAATAATAATTCAAATGAAAGTACTTGGATTTTGGATTCAGGGAGCACATGCCATTTAACCAATTCTAAGGATTTCTTTCAGGAAATGAGTCCAGAAGAAGGTATTCTTAATACTGCAAACGCAGGGACTGCTCAGATCCAAGCAAAAGGAATTGGATTCTTAAAATGCAAAGTGTCTAATGAAGTTAAAGAAATTCCTGTAAGTGATGTCTTGTATATTCCCCAAGCAGTTTGCAATATGCTTAGTGTATCTACATTAGATAAGAAGGGATTTGTGATTCATTTTGAAAACAGTAAGTGCACAATCTCTAAAAATGATGAAGTGTATGCTGAAGCTTTTATGCATAATGATGTTTATAAACTGAGCATTTCAGGTGAAGCCTCACATATGGCGCAAGTAAGGAAGAATGATGGTAAATGTAGTCTGGAAATCTGGCACCGCCGCCTGGGACATCGTGATTTTAAGGTGATCCAGGATCTTTACAGTAAGCAACTAGCCACCGGCATTCAGATAAGTGCAGATGCTGGTAAAATGGAGAAATGCATAGACTGTGTTACTCAAAAAGGTGTGAGACCCTCATTTCCTGCATACACAGGAAATAGGAGTAATAAAGTGCTGGACTTAATACACAGTGACTTATGTGGACCGTTTAATATCCCATCATTGGGAAATAACAGATTTGTGCTAATATTCTTGGATGATTTCTCTAGATACTGTGTGGCCTATTTGCTGAAAGAAAAAAGTCAAGTCACAGACATGCTGAAGAAATACGTAGCCATGGTGAGCAATAAATTTGAAAGAAAACCAAAGGTTCTTCAGACCGACAATGGTGGTGAGTTCACTTCACAAAGCATGCGCACATTTCTAGAACAAGAAGGCATTCAGCATATCACAACAGTAGCTTATACACCAGAGCAAAATTCTGTTGCAGAGAGAAAATTTAGGTCACTTGTGGAAATGACCAGATGTATGCTGTCAGATAGCAATCTCCCTAAAAGACTATGGGGGGAAGCCATTCTCACAGCAGTGTACCTACAAAACAGAATGCCAACTAAAGGCGCTGAGCGCACACCACATGAGACATGGCATGGTAGGAAGCCAAACCTGTCACACATAAGAACATTTGGAAGTACAGCATATGCTCATGTACCAAAGCAAAGAAGGCATAAGCTGGATTCCACAACAGAAAGGGGCATTTTAGTTGGCTATGCTCCAGGACACAAAGGATATAGAATTTTGAATCTGAAAACTGGCATTGTTGGCATAAGACATGTTACATATTTTGATGAAAACAAAAGGGTTGATAAAGGCTGGATTATCCCAGATGAGCCTTATCATCCAGAATATGAAACTAGAACCATAATAGACATGCCAGTGTATATAAATGCCATACCAAGGCAGATGTCTGAAAGCAACTCATCTGTATCTAACGAGGAACAGGCAGAGGAAGCAGACACAGAAAGGATCATTGCAGGAGACAGTACAGTTGGAGAAGGGGAATCAATTGGAGAAGGACTCTCAGATTTAGAGGATGCGGAAAGGTCAGACCAACCTGTTGTCAGACGCTCATCCAGGGAAAACAAAGGTGTTCCACCCCCAAGACTGTCTTACCTAACAAAGTCAGCAGAAGCTCAAGAGCCCTTAACATGGGATGAGATTGAGAAAATGCCAGCAGAAGAAGCTGCTGAATGGCGTAAAGCTGCACAAGAAGAAATTGATGCATTGGATAAAAATAATACTTGGATTCTGACAAAATTACCTCCTGGCAAGAAAGCTATAGGATGCAAATGGGTATTCAAGTTAAAAAGGAATGCACAAGGAAAAGTGGAAAGGTATAAAGCCAGATTAGTGGCAAAGGGATATCTTCAAAAATATGGAGAAGATTTTGATGAAGTGTTTGCACCTGTAGTGAAACACACGACAATTAGAACACTTCTGAGCATTGCAGTCTCAAAAGGCATGCAAGTCAACCACATTGATGTGAAAACAGCGTTTCTTCATGGAGATATAACTGAAGACTTGTACATGGAACAACCAACAGGTTTCATAAATACAAAACAAAGACAGCTAGTGTGTAAATTAAACAAAGGTCTTTATGGATTAAAGCAAAGTGCAAAATGTTGGAATGACAAATTGCATGAAATATTGACAAATTTAGGATTTATGCAAGGTGAAGCAGATAAATGCTTGTACACTAGGTGCAGAAATGGACAATATGCATACATTTTAGCTTTTGTTGATGATCTGCTCATTGCAAGCGAAAGTGAGCAAGAGTACAAGGACATTGTAAAATATTTAAACCTCAATGTTGAGATAAAAGAACTTGGTAATGTGTCATACTATCTTGGTATAGAAATTGAGAAACAAAATGATGGTTCTTATCTTCTAAGCCAGAAGCAGAAAATAAATGAGCTTATTGAAAGTTTAGGTATGCAAGATGCCCAAGTTGTAAGCACTCCCATGATCACTGATTTTCTGAAGGATGAAACAGTAAGAGAACCTTTACCAGATAACATCCAATATAGATCAGCCATAGGTAAGCTTTTATATCTGACTACCACATACAGGGCTGATATAGCAAATGCAGTAGGAATTTTGAGCAGAAGGGTCAGCTCACCTACCAAATCAGATTGGACTGCAGTTAAAAGGATGGTAAGGTATTTAAAGGGTACCATTGATTGTAAATTAAAGATTTCAGCCAATAGTAATCCAAAACTAATATGTTACTGTGATTCAGATTGGGCAGGGGATCATTCTGATTATAAATCCACAAGTGGATATGTGTTTATGTATGGAAATGTACAAATTTCATGGGCCAGTCATAAACAAAGTATTCTGAGTCTGTCTTCTACAGAAGCTGAATATGTGGCCGTATCAGAAGCATGCAGAGAACTGATGTGGATTGAAAAACTTTTGCTGGATTTTGGAATAGCTGAACAGAGACCAATCTAGATAATGGAAGATAATCAGAGCTGCATCCGACTGTCACAGAATGACAAGGTTCAGTCACGCACCAAGCACATCACAACGAAATACCACAACGTGCGAGAGTTGGCGAAAGAAGGGGTCATCAGTCTACACTATTGTCACACCAGTGAGATGACAGCTGACATCATGACCAAACCGTTACCAAGAGAACATTTTGTGAATCTGCGTATAAAGCTTGGACTTTGTATGAATAAATAATTGCATGACAGTTATGCATGAGAAGGGGTTTGTTGGAATTTATTGTATTTTACATGCATTGCCTGTCACCTATTATTTCTCTGTGATTACTCTGTGACCTCTGATGTGAATTGTTTAGAGAGGTCACAGCTATGCAACTTCCTGTGGGGGTTAGACACAGCACATGGAGCTCATGATCTCTCCTAACCTGAGAGGATCTATGGTGGTGTGAGCATCCATTACCATCTAAGCACATGGAAAGAGCTGATAATCCAAATGTATAGTATTATGTATATATAAGCCTGTCTGATTATAATCTAACTACAAACTGTGAGTAAACAGATGTTTTGTTACTTCAACTTTAAAGTGACTCAGCAGTGAATTATTCTGGGGTGTATGAGAGAGAGATGAAGAAAGAAATTAACATTTCTAAAGCTGAAGCTGTGTGTACTAAAATCTGCTAATTATTTACTACAAATAATCCAACAGTGAAGAACCCATGGACTGGCAAGGGGAAGAAAGGGGGGGGAGGGAAGACAAGAGGGGCCGATGGATACTTCTGCTCTGGCTAAACTGGGAGGCACCCAGGTGAAACAGCAGCTGGCTGCATGGTATGAAGGCTTGGTAGAAAAAGGGAAAAGGTGGCTAGCCCAGAAGGGGAGTTAAGAGAGCATGTTTGCAACTGTTGGGTATTGGAGTGGTGGTCATGAGGTAGTGCTGGCCAAGTTGGGTGGGACCCTTTTACTCTCCCTGTGGTGATTAAGAGGAGGAGGGAGAGGGGAAAGGTAGTGCTCTGCTTAAACTTCTTTATATGAACTGCTGGAGTTTTTTTTTTCTTTGAACCCTTTGAACTGCTGTGTTTTGGGAATTGCTTCGCATAAATTGCTTTATATGAACTGCTGGGGTGCTTGAACTATTTTCTTTGGGTTAAATACTGTATTTTGGGAATCATTCCTTTTTGGAGTGCGGGGTTTTGGACATTGGGGGGCCAAGCTGCTTGGACAGCAGAGTCAGTACCTTATTTACTTGGTGGATTACCATACTATCTGTTACCTGGAGGATATATGTTTTGTGCCTAAATAAACTGCAAACTGCCTCTGTGATGAGCCAGACCTGTACTTAGAGGGCGGAGTATGATGTGCCCAGGTGGATCCGAAGCGAGAGGCTTCACAATATTAAGAAGATCATATAGGGATTCAGGCCATGATCGAGTATTATGTTCACGACAGGACCCAATCCTATGTGCCCTCTCAATTATGAGAAGTCCCATCAAGCTTTTATTTTATGTTTAAGTCATTTTTATTGGTAAACAGCATATGAGAGATATACATTGTATAACTTCTTCTGGGTCAACTATTATTCACATTGGTCCATGTTTTATTAACATAGTAACATAGTAGATGACGGCAGAAAAAGACCTGCACGGTCCATCCAGTCTGCTGAGGAGGAAGGAGGTGTTTTAGTGAGCTCTGCTGACTTCCAGTGGAAAGGGAGTGAGACCTAGCTCCCTCCCCAAAGATGAGGAGGGTCCCTGGGGAGAAGGCCTCAGGAAAGTCCCAGGCTATGGGGCCTCCTGGGGCCCGGGACCAGAAGGCCGAAAGGAGTGGCTCTCTCCCTGGTTTGACTACCGGGAGAAGGGAAAGGAGTCCAGTGGACCGAAGGGAGAAGCAGCCCAGTGGAGGCCACCAGAGCATTTCCCCCTCCATGGCCCAGCTTGCGGAAGGTAAGCGAGAAGACAGTGGAGGGGGGAGGAAGATAGTACAGGCCCCAGAAGGGCGCTTCCAAGGAAGGGAGAAGGAAGAGGCGATGGAAGTTTGCCAGAAGCCTTTGCTGGAGGCAGCTGAGAGTGAGAGTGAGGAGAATGGATCGTCAGATGAGGAGTTCCTTGAAGTGAGCTATGACCCTGATGATCCAGCAAGTAGTGTGGTAAATATTGTAAGACGAATTAAGCTGGTGGAAAAAGAAGTAGTGGAGCTAGGAAAATGTCTGAAAATGGCAAGAACTATGTGTAAATTTGCCCCAGCGGAGCACAGACAAATGTATGTTAAAGAGGAAGCCCGGATATCAAAGTTGTTGGGGAAAAAAGAACACTTGTTGAACTGTTTAAAAAAGGGCTCTGTGAATCCTTTGAGGGAGCTCTCTGTTAACCGAGAAAGGATGGCTTCAATACCTCAGTCTGGGGGTTCAGGAACACTACAGTTGCAGCAAGCTTCAGTGTCTTCAGCAGCATTAGACTCAAAAGAGTTGTCTGGGTTCAGAGGTGACCCCACTTTAAAATACATGAGACAGTTGGCAACACAGTCTAGAGCACTTACCCAGCAGCCAGAGGATAAGGAGGCAGCGGCAGGACATGGCTCTGAGGTGGGGGCTGGAGTAGAGATCCTACCTGTGGAGGGGAGGACAGAACTCAGTAACTTTTCAAAACTCCAGATAATGGAGGCAGCAGAGGGAGACGCAGGTAGCAGCCTGTTTTCTACAGAGGTGGTGGTCGAAGTCTCAGAGGGCTTACCTGCAGTTGTGCAAACAGCAGAGACAGTTGCCGTGAAGGAGGCCCTGTTGGAAAAGGGTCAGCAGAGGCAGACTCCGGTATTTTTGGCCGGGTCTGCAATGACTGAAGTGGAAACCGAAGCAGCATGGCATCTGGAGAAGCCCCGCCCACGAAGTCCGGGAGCAGGGGAGGTCTTCCCTGAGCATGGAGTAGCTGGCGGTTTACAGGAGAGGGGTCGGAGAGAGAGGAATAGGAGCGGGCAGCAGCTGGGAGCTCATTTGACCAGCTGTCCATTACAAGAGGTGAAATCGGGGGGTGCTAACAGCCAGCCTGTGGCGGAATCAGGAACAGACAAGCCATGCCCCCGGGAAGCGCCAGCCATTGGGAGAACGCAGGAGGGACTGCACCAGAAGCAAGGGGGAAGTAACCCGATTGTTGAGAGACTTTCGTTGACTACAGAAGTGGACATGGCAAGTCTAACAGATGTGCAGCGGGTGGTGGAGCAGACCTGCCAGCAGGACGGCTGGGAGCGAGGAGCCAAGGGGAGCGGCGGAGTTCCGGAGGCTTCGCCCCTGGTGCCGGAGGTTGGAGGGAGTTCGGGGGCAGAGCGAGCAGGGAGTCTGGTATCGCCAGCTGCAGACCTGACTGGGCAGGTGCCAGAGTATCGCCAGGAGACAGAGGAGAGGAGGCGATTAGCCCAGAGGCTGGAGCCTGCAGTGGCAGGGACGAGCAGGGACGTTCCAGGAAGTGGTGATGGGCAGGACAATCAGTTGGAGGCAGCCCAAGCCGCAGAACTGACTATGGACGTTGCTGGATGTTTGTCTGAGAGGGAAGGGGACGGGGGACAACGGGAGGGGGAGGGGGCGGTGGATATTGAGGAAGGGAGAGGGATGAGGGGAGGGGCAGAGGGACAGAAGGGGGGGAGGCAGAGGGAAGGGCTGGAACAAGTGTGGAGGGGGGGCGGTGGGGGCTGGGGTCCAAGTCCTTTGCGGCAGTAGTCCAGGGAGGGGGAAGGAGGGAGGGGGGGAGATCGGGTGGTTTTGAGGGCCCAGGGAGGGGTTGGGGGGGAGCGGGGACAGGGGGTGGACAGCTGCCTAAGCGGCGAAATGTGGTACAGCTGAAATGGATAGGGGAGGGGGCAATGCCCTCCAGGGATCGGGTCTTGAGGCTGGTGATGGGGATGGGGTTTATACCCGAGGACTTTTACGCGTGTATACACCCCATCAACATCCCAGAATATGACTTGAGCTTCATGACCCAGAGGGGGATGGAAATATTCTGGGAAAGGTACGAGGGGGTGAGGGGAAAGGGGGAGTGGCGGGACCTCAGGGCCATTCCAGTCAGCAAGCCGGACCTGGTGCAGATCACCCTGCTCGTGAGAAATGAGTCTATCTCTGGGGCAGATTTAGCCTACTGGCTACAGAGGTACGCGGAGCTGAGATCCCCACTTGCAAAGTTACCGGATCCAAGCAGGGTTTGGGCAGGAGGTTGGGGAGCCCTGGTCAAATTGAGACAGGAGAGCCATGTGGTCCAGCACATTCCTTCGGCTGCCTTTATCGGTCGTGACAGGATACTGTGCTTTTACAAGGGGCAGCCGCGGCAGTGCTTCAGATGTGGTTCGTTTAGGCACTTCAGCATGTCATGCCCAGTGGTAAAGTGTGGAAGATGCGGGGATCAGCATGCCACAGAGGACTGCACCGCGATCAGGTGCAACCTCTGCGGCGGGTTAGGCCATGCATATCGGAACTGCCCTAGGGCGGCCCATAACGAGTGGGATATGTGGGGGAAGGGACGTGGAGGGGGGGTAATGGAGGAGGGGATAGGGCAGGGGGTGATAGGCAGGGAGGGGCAAGGGGGGGAGAAGGAGGGGATGCAGGAGGGGGGGCGGCAGGGGGCTGGGTCAGGAGTGGAGCAGGGGGGAGAGGGGGAGTGGGTACAAGTGCCACAGAGGAAAGGGAAGTTTCGGAGGGGGGGGAAAGTAGGGGTGGGCAGGGAGGGGGTCGCTGCAGGGGAAGAGGGGGGGGAACAGATTTCAGGTGTTGGAGGAGGAGGAGGAGGATAGGGAGGTTGGGAGGGAGGAGGAAGAACAGGGGGAAGGAGAAGAGGTGGAGTTAATGGAGGAAGAGGGGGCGGCAGGGGGGATTGGGGAGGGCAAACG
Source organism: Microcaecilia unicolor (assembly GCF_901765095.1). Lineage (NCBI taxonomy): Eukaryota > Metazoa > Chordata > Amphibia > Gymnophiona > Siphonopidae > Microcaecilia > Microcaecilia unicolor. The sequence goes on along the minus strand of NC_044032.1, from coordinate 322,436,798 downwards.
GAAATATGAGGAAGCACTGGAGGAGGGTACTGGTGGTAGGAAGAAGGGCGGGAAGGCTCTGGGGGGAGGGGGAGGGGTGAGGGAGGAGGAAGAGGGAAGGGAGGGAGGGAGGGGAAAGGGGAGTAAGAGGAAAGCTGAGGGGGCCGGGCAGGTGGTGAAGGCCCAAGTGCAGGCTTGGGGGGACAGAGTGGAGCTAGAGGAGGATCTGGAGGACTTGGAGGACTTGGGGGAGGTGGAGGACTCGGAGGAGGAGGTAGGGGGCGGGGGTGAAGAGGGGAGAGGGAGGGATCAGGGGGTGGGTCCGGATAGAGCAAAGAAGAAAGGAAGGAAGAAAGGGGGAGGGGGGGGTAAGGTGCAGACAGGACGGCTGCGGGGGGGGGGAGGGGGATCTGGCAGGGGATGATGTAGACCGCATAGCAGAGGACCTGCTTCAGGGTAAGAAGGGGGTATCCCAGGAGATAAGGAAAGAAGTTGGGAGTGAGCAGACCCGTGACTCGCAATGAGGATGGCAGGCTTAGTGTTGACATTTGCCACGCTGAATGTGGCCAGCATCGCCTCTCCGAAGAAGCAGGGTTTAGCGTATGACTGGTTCGCGAGGGTCCAAGCAGATTGCTTCCTGCTCCAGGAGACTCGGCTGCGGTCCATTGAGGTGATCAGGCGGGCAAGGCGGGCCTGGAAGTGGGGTCCCTCGGTGTGGGGGTTGGCGGGGGAGAGGTATGGTGGGGTGGGGATCTTATTTAAGTCCCACCGGGTGAATATTCAGCGAGTGGTGGAGCTGGGGGTGGGGAGATGTCTTGTTGTTGATTGCGATTTGGGAGGATAGAGCACTGAGGGTGGTGAATGTGTACGGGCCCCAAAGCAAGAAGGAAAGGGTGCTCCTCTTTGGGAAGATCAAGCCCTACCTATACACTTCGCGCCAAGTAGTCTGGGGGGGAGATTTTAACACCATATTGCGGAAAAAGGATAGTGGGGGACGATCGGTACAGGTGGGCTATGACGGGGTGAGGCTGGCAGGGATCATGCGGGAGGCGGAGCTGGTAGACGCGCATGTGGCCTTCTGTGAGGAACAGGAGGGGTTCACGTTCTTTCGAGGGCAGTGTAAAAGTAGAATCGATAGATTCCTGGTAAAGAAGGGGGTTTGTCTGGGGGGTCCACGAACCGTGGACGTGGACTTTTCAGACCACCACATGGTCCTCCTTCAGGTGGGGGGGGCGGCAGCGCAGAGGCCAGGGAGGGGGTTATGGCGACTAAATTTAAAGTGGTTAGGTAGCGAGCAGGTGCGGGAGGAGTACCGCCGGTTTTTGGAAGATCAGGTGTCAGTGCAGGGGGCATTTCAGTCATTGGGGGAGTGGTGGGATACAGTGAAAAGACGAACGCGGGGATTCTTTCTCAGACAGGCGAGAAGGGAGGGGAGGGAAAGGACAAAGTTGGGCATGGCAACAAAGAAAAAGAGGGACACATTGATTTCACAAGGGGGGAGGGAGGAAGAAATACATGATCTCCAAGCACTCCTGGAGCAGGTACAGTACAACCGCTACACCTCCTTGGTGTATGAGCGGGACTTCGGGAAAATGTGTAGCCCGGACCCCTTCGCATGCTGCCGGGAGCGGAGGGCGCGCAGGGTGATGGAGGGGGTGCGGGATGCACAGGGGGTCCTGCAGGACACCAAGGAGGGGATTCTGGGGGCAGTGAGGGACCACTTTGCGGCGTTCCTTTCAGCCCAGCAGATTGATATGGAGCAGATGGAGTGTTATGTGGAAGGAACCCCGGGGATAGGTCACGGGGGACCCCAGCTTCAGGCCCTCTTGAACCCGTGGACAGAACAGGAGGTGGAGGAAGCCATCGGGGCGCTCCACAGGAAGACCTCGCCGGGGCCGGATGGGCTAACAACTGAGTTCTACCAGGCCTTTAAGGAGCAGCTGGTGCCGATCCTGGTGAGGGTATGGGGGGCAGCCCAGTTGGAGGGTTCCTTGCCTAGTTCCTTGACAGAGGCGGCTCTTATCCTACTAAGTAAGGGGAAGGACCCGGCGATGCTGGCCAACTGGCGGCCTATAGCACTGCTTAATACGGATCGAAAAATCTTTGCGCGAATGCTATTCCAGAGAATGAGGCAGGTGTCTGGGGATTTGCTAGCAGCCTCGCAAGCATGTGGGGTTAAAGGGAGAGGGGTCTTGGAAGCTGCAGCGTGGGTGCGGGAGGGGGTAGAACGCAGTAGAGTGGGAGGGCATGGTAGGCTGTTGGTAACACTCGACCAGGAAAAAGCGTTTGATAGAGTGCAGTGGGGTGTCCTATGGAGCATTCTGGAGCGCTATGGGTTTCCGAAGGGTTGGATAGAGCAATTACAGCTACTCTATCGGCATGCGGGGTGTTTTCCCCTGGTTAACGGGTGGAGAGGGCAGGGGTTTGAGGTAGGGGCAGGGGTCCGACAGGGGTGCCCACTCAGCCCGCTGTTGTATGCATACGCCATCGACCCTTTTATAAGACGGCTGGAGAAGGGGGGGGCGGAGGGGCTGGAAGGGGTGGAGGTGGGGGACAATAACCAGTTAAGGGTCGTGGCGTATGCAGATGACGTTACAGTGTGGGTAGCGGACCAGAGGGAGGGAGGTAGATTGCAGAACCTGATCCAGGAATACTCGCAGGCAACAGCGTCGCAGGTCAATTTTCAAAAGTCCAATAGCCTGTGGGTTGGGGATCAGGGGCTGCAATTTGAGTTGGGAGGTAGGTTTCCTATAGCTGTGGAACGTATACGGGTCTTGGGAATATACTTCGAGAAGGGGGATTATAGGCTCTACAACTGGGATAGGTGTCTCCAAGAAGTGAAGGGGAGGGTGGATAGATGGAAGGGGTGGAAAATGACCATGGGGGAGCGGGTACAGCTCATCAAGGCACACTTAGTTCCTTTGTTTCTGTTCGTCAGTTACATCTGCCTGCTGCCGGAGAGCTGGTACACGGCCTTGTATGGGGTGTTCTTCCGGCTGCTCTGGGGCAACAGGACGAATCCGGTAAAACGGAATGTTACCTATCTGCCTAGGAGGGAGGGGGGGGTGGGCATGATAAACCCAGTCCTGTTTTTCAGCGCTTTGTTCCTGCAGTTCAATCTGGGGAGGGCGGTAGGGCGGGAGCCACCGGGGTGGGCTAGGAGTGTCCTGCAGTGGTGGCCGAGATATTGGGACCTATGGCGGGAGGGGGGGAGGGTAGTGGCACTGCGAAGGGGGGCTCCGGGGGGGGTGAGTTATTGCAAGACCCTAGTGAAATTGGTGAGGGTGTGGGGGCTGACGGTGGGGGAGGTGAAGGCAGGACAACGGGGGGTCTGGATGGACAGAGTACGGGCGCAGGTGTTCTCAGCTCCTCTGGCGCTGAGGGACGCACCGGCCCCACGGATGCAGCAGGGGTTACGGTTGATTGCTTCGAACCGCATCCCGGTGAAGTATAAAGACCTGGCGTGGCTGTCCTTTCACGGTAGACTGTACGTCCGAGGAAATTTGAAATATCGCAATGTGCGGGATAGAGGGTGCCCACGGGAGGAATGTGCTGGAACTGAAGAGACGATGGAGCATTTCCTGGTGAGGTGCCCATTTACAGTCCAGGTCTCTGACCGGGTTTCCTCGTTGCTGCAGATCCCCAGTTTCCGCAACTACAGCTATGCGGACTGGGTGTATGGCCCAGAGGGTGGAGAGGGACGCGGGGATCCGGTAACACGCTTTCTGATTTCGGTGATATTGCGGTACTGCCTCTGGATGGCGCGCTGCAGGGTGTCCCTGTACCAGGAGGTCCGGCCGGCGGAGGTAGTCAGCTGGGATGTGGTAAGGGCGGTGCAGGAAGCGGCGAAGTGGGAAAGGGTAGAAAAAGGGGTGGGGGTGGCTTCGAGGTGGTGGAGACACGTGAGGCTTAAGCCGCCATGAGGGGACATGCTTCCCAGGGGATTGTGTGCCAGTTGTCTGAAGGGGTTGTGGGGGGTCGGGGGGGGGGTTGATCCATTGTATTATTGAGGAGGGGGTGTACATAGATAGGCAGACCATGTCTAGCTAGGAGCCTGGGGTTTGATTTGCATGTCCGGTTTTTTTTCTTTGGTCTTTCTAATAAACAGTTTCCACTGTACTATTGAGGAGGGGGAGGGGGTGTACATAGATAGGAGGACCGTGTATAGCTAGGGGCTTGTTTTTGATTTGTATGTTATTTGTTTTTAGTTTTTTCCAATAAAAAGAGTTTTCCAGTCTGCCCAACAAGATAACTCATATTTGCTGCTTTTTGTGTATACCCTACTTTGATTTGTACCTGTGCTCTTCAGGGCACAGACCGTATAAGTCTGCCCCGCACTATCCCCGCCTCCCAACCACCAGTCCCGCTTCCCACCACCGGCTCTGGCACAGACCGTATAAGTCTGCCCAGCCCTATCCCCGCCTCCCAACCTCCAGCCCCGCCTCCCGATCTTGACTAAGCTCCTGAGGATCCATTCCTTCGGCACAGGATTCCTTTATGCTTATCCCACGCATGTTTGAATTCCGTTACCGTTTTCATTTCCACCACCTCCCGCGGGAGGGCATTCCAAGCATCCACTACTCTCTCCGTGAAAAAATACTTCCTGACATTTTTCTTGAGTCTGCCCCCCTTCAATCTCATTTCATGTCCTCTCGTTCTACTACCTTCCCATCTCCGGAAAAGATTTGTTTGCGGATTAATACCTTTCAAATATTTGAATGTCTGTATCATATCCCCCCTGTTTCTCCTTTCCTCCAGAGTATACATGTTCAGCAAGTCTCTCCTCATACGTCTTGTAACGCAAATCCCATACCATTCTCGTAGCTTTTCTTTGCACCGCTTCAATTCTTTTTACATCCTTAACAAGATACGGCCTCCAAAACTGAACACAATACTCCAGGTGGGGTCTCACCAACGACTTATACAGGGGCATCAACACCCCCTTTCTTCTGCTGGTCACACCTCTCTTTATACAGCCTAACAACCTTCTAGCTACTGCCACCGCCTTGTCACACTGTTTCGTCGCCTTCAAATCCTCAGATACTATCACCCCAAGATCCCTCTCTCCGCCCGTACCTATCAGACTCTCCCCACCTAACACATACGTCTCCCGTGGATTTCTACTTCCTAAGTGCATCACTTTGCATTTTTTCGCATTGAATTTTAATTGCCAAACCTTAGACCATTCTTCTAGCTTCCGTATGTCCCTTTTCATGTTTTCCACTCCCTCCGGGGTGTCCACTCTGTTACAGATCTTAGTATCATCCGCAAATAGGCAAACTTTACCTTCTAACCCTTCAGCAATGTCACTCACAAATATATTGAACAGAATCGGCCCCAGCACCGATCCTTGAGGCACTCCACTACTTACCTTTCGCTCCTCCGAGTTGGCGTTCCAGAAATACAAAAAAACTCATGAAAAGGGACACAAGGAGGAATACCGGATGAAACTGAAAGAAGCCAAGAGAGAGATACGACTGGCGAAAGCGCAAACGGAAGAACAAATGGCTAGAAAAGTGAGGAGGGGTGGCAAAATTTTCTTCAGGTATATTAGTGAAAGGAAAATGACTAAAGAGGGAATTGTGAGACTAAAAGATACTGCGAACCGCTATGTGGATAATGATGAAGAAAAAGCAAATTTGCTAAATAGATACTTCTGTTCTGTTTTCACAGAAGAAAATCCTGGAGAAGGACCGCGATGGACTGCAAAAAGTACAAATGAGATTGAAGTGGATAGAGCACCATTCACGGAAGAGAGTGTGTATGAACAACTTGAAAAGCTAAAGGTGGACAAAGCCATGGGGCCAGATGGGATCCACCCTAGGATATTGAGGGAGCTCAGAGAGGTTCTGGCGGGTCCTCTTAAAGATTTGTTTAATAAATCCTTGGAGACGGGAGAGGTTCCGAGGGATTGGAGATCGGCGGATGTGGTCCCACTTCACAAAAGTGGTGATAGGGAAGAAGCTGCAAACTACAGGCCGGTAAGCCTCACTTCAGTTATTGGAAAAGTAATGGAAGCCATGCTGAAGGAAAGGATAGTGAATTTCCTGGAAGCCAATAAGTTGCAAGATCCGAGACAGCATGGATTTACCAAAGGGAAATCGTGCCAAACGAACCTCATTGAGTTCTTTGATTGGGTGACAGGAGAACTGAATCAGGGACGAGCTATGGACGTAATCTACTTAGATTTCAGCAAAGCTTTTGACACGGTTCCCCACAGGAGGCTCTTAAATAAACTGGAGGGGCTGAAGATAGGACCCGAAGTGGTGAACTGGATTAGGAACTGGTTGACGGACAGACGCCAGAGGGTGGTGGTGAATGGAATTCGCTCGGAGGAGCGAAAGGTAAGTAGTGGAGTGCCTCAAACAGAGATTTTAATTCCCCCCCCCCCCTTACCTAATTCTAACATTTCCTTTTAAGTCTAAAATATTAACTTGGTAGTAAACATCAGATCTGAAGTCTCTTATCCTCCCTCCCCCCACCCCTACCCTCCCCTATCCCACCCTACTCCTTCAACTTTTTAGTATCCTCCTATTTTGTCCAGAACAGTATATTCATGGATTTAATATATGACTTCTTGCTGTCGGTGTCATTGTTGTCCAAAATGGGCTCCAACAGTGTTGGAATTTTATGCCTTCCATACGCAACAAATGTATCATACGTGTCCTCCACTGCTGCACCATGGGAGGTTGGTGGGACACCCACTCCGATAGTATTGTCTGTTTACCAGCGAGTGTAGCTCGCTGCGCAAATGCAGTATATCCTCGCTTGGGTACCGTTCCCAATTTTGGGTGACCAAATAGTAAGAAAACATCATAGCACCATGTTTGTCCCCACATATTGGTCACCTGAGCCACAATCTGCTGCCAAAAGTTTTGGATATGCGTACAGTGCCAAAACATATGTCCCGTTGTAGCTCCAGAGGTTCCACACTTTGGGCACTCACCCCAAGGCGATAATCCCATGTGGAATGCCCTTCTCGGTGGGATGTGCAGTCGAAGAGCCATCTTATATTGTAACTCCCAATGTGCAGCTGCATTTGTAACCTTCCTAATCTGCAATATATGGGTTTGTAACATTTGTGCAGTTATTGTAATTTGTAAATCCAGAGTCCAAGTACGTGCTAATTTAGCATAATCCAGTTCCAAAGCCATGTCTCGTATGTGTCTATGATGATATGTCATGGGTACTTTTTGTTGGGACTCCAAAGAATAAGCTGAGGAAATTTCTTCCTGTACATCCTCTGTTAATGATGTCCATGGTAAGGATAACACATAGTGTCGCAATTGTCCGTAGTAAAAGTCATCACTGGTAGGCAAGCCATATTTATTTTGTAACTCGTTAAATGGTTTGAGTCTGCCCTCTGCAGTCACCACCTGAAGAAGATACACTATACCCTTCCTTTCCCATCTTCTAAATACAGAGTACATTTGTCCAGGTACAAAAGAGTAATTGTCACAAATAGGTTAGTATGGTGTCACCTTAGATGAGAAGTGGTGGAGGCGACACAACCATTCCCAGACAGCCCTAGCAGCTGTCATTATCCCAGAGTGCTTCAAGGGGTATGGAACTACAGCACCAGTATTATGTAGGTAATTACTAAAGTGTATCCCTGGGGACAAGCCCAATTCTAGAGACGTATTGGTATAATCACTGGTATGCCTGAACCAATCATTTATATGTCTCATGCCACTAGCTATGTTTAAAAAGCGTATGCTCAGTAATCCCAACCCCCCCGTATTCCACTGGAACATTCAATATGGAAATCGGTAGTCTTGCTTTCTTCCCCCGCCAGAGGAATTGTTGTATGTGGCGGTGTAATGTTCGTTCATCCTTTTTTTTCAGGTATAAAGGTAAGGTCTGAAATATATATGTCCATCTTGGGGCAATAACCATGTTAAAGAGTGCGATCCTACCTAATAGAGACACAGGGAGTGCGCCCCAAGCCCGCAGGGTCTGTGTAGTCTCTGTAAGTAATTTGTGTAAATTAAGGTCGTATAACTGGGAAAGGTCTGCCGGTATATGCACTCCTAAGTACTTAATAGAGTTTGCTTCCCAGGTAAGAGGAAATCTATCAGTCCATCCCTTGTGTGGGCACGTTACTATTTCAAGAGCTACTGTCTTGGTCAAATTTAATTTAAACCCTGAGATTCTCCCGAAGCACTCTATCTCCTGTATTAGCAAGGCCATGGATCTAGGAGGGTCTGTTATGGTCATCAATAGATCATCTGCAAAGGCCAGTACTTTTATAGTTTGGCCTGTTATTCGCACTCCCGAGATAGTTTCCTGATTTCTCAATGTATGCAGGAGGGGCTCTAGTGATATCACGAAAAGGGCAGGTGAGAGAGGGCAACCCTGTCTGGTCCCCCTCATTATATTAAATTCAGTCTCTTTTATACCATTGACATGGACACTCGCTCCAGGGCCACAATATAGCGTTTCAACTGCCTGCATGAACCAGCCCTCAATCCCCATCATCCTCATGGTCTGAAAAAGGTATTCCCATCCCACCCTGTCGAAGGCCTTTTCTGTGTCTGCACTCATTATTACTGATGGGGTTTCTTGCCCCTGGCATGACGCCATAGCCAATAATAACCGACGAACGTTGTGTGTTGCCTGTCTATTTCTAACAAATCCAACTTGTTCGGGGCTTATTAATTTGGGGAGGCATTTTGCTATACCTTCTGCCAACATTCCTGCCAATAATTTGGTATCAACATTTATTAGGGAGATTGGGCAGAAGTCTTCTGCTTTATTCAGCGATTTTCGCGGTTTAGGGATTAATGTAATTAATGCTGTGTTAGCGTATTTTGGAAATGCTCATGTGGTTATCACCTCTTCATAATATTCCAACAGTGCCTTTTGGGCTTCTAGGGGTAAAGTCTTGTAAAATTCCCCAGTGTATCCATCTGGGCCTGGTGCCGATCGGTTCTTTAATTTTTTAATGGCCTGCTGGAGTTCTGTTAAGGTTAGGGGGGCGTTGAGCATGGTTCAATCTTCCGGTGCTATGGATGGCAGGCCCGCCTGAGTTAAGTATTCTTGTATCGATTGTTCGTTTGCTGGGTTCTCCACTGAGTATAATTGCATAAAGTGTTTAGTGAAAATTTTTCCAATTTCACTTTGTGTAACTTTAAGTTTACCGTGTTCGTCCCTCAGTGCCGCCACCGACCGAGAACCCCCCCAGTGCTTTATTACTTTGCTCAATAAACGTCCCGTTTTATTCCCAAATCGGTGTAATTTATATTTATAGTATATTGTGGATCTTTGCTCTTTTTCATGGAGCAGGGTATTGAGGGTGATCTGTATGGCCTTTAAGTGCTCCAGTGTAGCCTGGGTGGGTCTGGAAATATGTATACGTTTAGCTTTGGAGAGCTGTTTTTCTAGTTGCAATATTGTCGCCGCTCGGCGTTTCTTTTGGGTATTGCAATAGGCAATAATGTCCCCTCTAATAACCGCCTTGGAAGCGGACCAAAATAAGATTGGATCTGTTCGTGCATGTTCTTTATTATAAAATGCGTAATCTCCCCATTTAGCCAGTAGATATTCTTGAAATTGGGGGTCCCTGTCCAGGTATACCGGGTACCTCCACCCTGCCCCTCTTATCCCATCGCCCGGTATTTCTAAATCAAGCCACACCGGTGCATGATCGGAGATCTCCTCCGGCCCTATGGTTGCCCCCCTCACCTGGTGAAATATAGTGCGGTCTAGAAAAATATAATCCAATCTCGATAGTGTGCCATGCGCCCTTGATCTATGTGTATAATCATGTTCCCCAGGGTGCAATGTCCTCCACACATCCACTAGGTTTAACGTTTTTATAAACATTTGTAACTCTTCTGCCCGTTGCCCTGAATAGTGTGCCGATTGTGGATTGGTAACATCCTCTTTTGGGTTTAGAACTAAGTTAAAGTCCCCTAGAACCAAAATTTTACCCTGTTGGTGTTGGAGACATTTGCTCCCTAGGGTCCTATAAAATTCTTTGTCATATTCGTTAGGCCCATATATTTTATTTATTTTATTATATTTGTACCCCGCGCTTTTTCCCACTCATGGCAGGCTCAATGCGGCAGGCAATGGAGGGTTAAGTGACTTGCCCAGAGTCACAAGGAACTGCCTGTGCCAGGAATTGAACTCAGTTCCTCAGGACCAAAGTCCACCACCCTAACCACTAGGCCTATCAGGTAAAATTCAAACCCCTGTAGCCATATTCGTAGCATTATAAAACGTCCTTGTTTCCCTTTTTCCACCACTGTTACCTTACAGGCCAACCCTTTGCGAAAAAGGACTGCAATTCCTCCCTTTCCCCCTTGGGCATTTACCGCATGACAGTCACCGACCCAAAATCTTTGTAATTTAGAATGTTCTTTGTCATTTAGTCGTGTTTCTTGTATACAAGCAATATCTGCCCGGTGTCTTTTGAGGGCTGTAAGTATTTTACTCCGGTTTATGGGGGACGTTATGCCCCCTACGTTCCATGTTATAACTGTAAGTGGCATAATTGTATGTTCACATATAAATCCTTATGCCCATAAGCAATAAAGATTGTGTTTATGAGAAACCTTGCATATATCCTAATGATCAAACCCCTGTAATTTACCATAGTAATAATATCTTTGGGGGAATCTAACTTTGGCTCCCCACTTACAATATCTGGAGTAGGCCCTTCTTTCCCTTTTCTCCCCCTCCCCCCTCCTTCCCAACCAAACATATACCCTTTTATCAGCCGCCTGGGTATTCCAGGCGGATGACTTGTGACTCCGGTGATCACCTGAAGTTCCTAACTCCCCAAAACTTTAAACATTATTTCATCTATCCACAGAAAGTTAATACTTGCAGTTAATCGCATATTGTTTCAGTCTTTAAAGGAGTCTTAATCAGGCTGCCTCCAGGACTTTGTTGTCCTTGAGATATTTTCTGGCTTCTGCTACTATGGAAAATGACTGCCATTTCTCCTGCACGTATACTTTTAGCTGAGCTGGATATTGTAACCGGAAACGAACATTTTTCTGTGCCAGCATTGAGCAGAGTGGATGGAATTGCTTTCTTTTCTCTTGTACAGCAGTAGAGTAGTCCTGAAATATCAAAATATTCTTGTTATTATATTTTAACGAGTCCCTTTTAATTTTGAAGCCTTGTAGAATTTCTAATTTATGGCGATAGTTCAATAACTTTGCTATGACTGCACGTGGTCTGGTTCTATCTTCCACCTTTCTGCCCATGCGGTGCGCTCTTTCAATAACCACTGGGCCCATCGTGTCCGTGAGCGCTAGTTCTTTAGATAGCCAGGATTCCAACCATGTTTCAAGATTGCGCTCAGGGACGGATTCATCCAGTCCAATAAAGCGGATATTATTCCTTTCGTGCTCTGTTTTCGTAGGTCATCTAGGAGGTTGCGTTGTTCTGCTAATTGCTGTCTCAACTCTGCAATTATCGGGGCCAAACCCTCTTGAGTCATCTTCCGTTGCTGAGACCCTCGTTTCCAGGTCTCCAAGCCGGATACCGAAGCCATCCAAAGTTGTTTGGTAAGCCTCTAATTTATTGTTCAAACTTATCCATTTGGGTTCCCAGGCCCTCTCGGTCGCTTGTGTCAGTTGTTGGAGTTGGGCCTCTATAAACGTAGGCCCCGGTGGCGTGGGCTCTTCCAGCACCTTAGCATCGCCGCTACTTGCTTTGCTTCTGTCTTTTTTTTAATGTTTTTTGTGCCATAATTGTGGGCAAAGTTGTGAGGAATTTTTCCATATAATGCAATTGCGTTTCCTTGCTTCTTGCTGTGGATAGCGATACTTTAAGGGGATTAAGGTTTCGGAGCTTCAGTATCGAGCTGCACTCGAGCTCATGACGTCACCGGAAGTCCCCATCAAGCTTTTAAGATGCAAACTTTGTACAAGCCACACTTTCAGAAAACCATGAAGCTCTAATTCAGTGATTAATTCAGGTAATCCAACCAGTCTTAAATTAAGACAATTTCAATTTTCAATATCATCAACCTTCTCCAGCTGTGTAATCTTGGTTTTTAAGTAGTTGAATTTCTTGAGGCATGCGGCTGTAATCTGCTTCCAATATGTCCATAAATGGAACTCTTTTGAAACCTGTGCATGCTATAGATATATTTATAAGTATTAGCATTTGTAAAAATCCCTGTTTTAATGTATAGAGTCCATAGAGTTTGCTGTTACTTTTACTGCAAACTCCTATGGTCCTACCAGAGTAGTATATTTTTCACTTCATTTTTGTGTCCGTAATAGCTGGGTAAAGAATTGCAGAATGAGTAGACAAACATGGGAGGGAACTCGTTTAGGATAGAGCCTTCCTTGAGTATAAAACCCTCTGTCATATTGAAAAGCTTGTCTTTGACTTCAAGCCTCCCCAGCCATTGACCCTATGAGATCCTCAATCAGCCCTAAAATCCTAGCAATCTAGACCTAGAAATTCAGAGTCAGTTATACCGGCTACCCCATCTGATATAACTTCAGGAGTATACAGGAGACAGAAGTCTTTTGAAGTGAACAGGGAACCCTCTACATCTTTCCAAGAAACTTTGCAGTAAAGAAAAACTGAATGTATGATTCTAGCAGGGTGACCTAGACCTCTTCCATGATGATCCAGGAACAACTCATAGACTGAAGGAAAACATTTAACATCTACTGGGTTCCTGAAAATCCAAATACATCCTAACAGAACAATGACCTTCCTGTGAGCCTCAGTGTCCCTGAGCCTCATCATAATCATACTTATTGCTGTAGTTGAATCCTTTGCTGTATCTAAATCCAGTAATAGGAACATAGAGAGAGGATGGGGAAGTATAAAAAGAGTAAGAGGATGATTGTGGACTTCTGATTAAATGTGAAGTGCTAAAGATCCAGAGACTTTGAACATATCAACTTGTGATACTTGTTGCCCTGCACTTCCTCTGCCACATTGTAATTGTCCCAACTGATTTTTGCAGTTTCAGTAAATAGTTGGTTCAGAACATTAGCTGTGGTGTGGCGGAGTTATTTGAGAGAGTGGAAGCATGGAGAGAGAAAGATTGCCTTTTGTGTTCTAAGCAGGGCTTCTCAACTCAGTCCTCGAGGCACACCAAGTTCCATCAGGTTTTCAGGATATCCACAATGAATATACATGAGAGAGACTGGCATGCACTTCCTCCTTGATATGCAAATCTATCATATATATTCATTGTGGATATCCAGAAAACCTGATGATTTTCCCCGAGGACTGGGTTGAGAAGGCCTGTTCTAGAGTGTTTGTTATGAAACTTAATAAAAATTTAATGTAAGGTCTCCCATCTATATTTGGGCACAAGGAATCTATCTTAACATGTATACGCCCATTTACATCTGTAAACTGGCTTTTTAAACATGTCCATAGCACATAACCCTTCTAAAATTACCTCCTGTATATGCTAGTTTGACCAGCCTTTACTGGTGAAACTACTGATACTCCCTTTCTATTCACCTTTCTTCCAGAAGATTGATTCAACTTAATTATACTCTGAACGCAAATGAGAAGATTCAAGTTCCATAACATGAGATATAAATTGTTATAATCTTTTACAATTTTATTCAATACCTGATGATATGACCACTTAGATCTGAGTTTTAGGGAAGATGCATTTGTTGAAGGTTCATCGAATGGCAATATAAACCTGATAGGTCATAACTGTTCTTTATTTAAATTTCAGAAGCATTTTCTGTAGACAATTTGGGGCCCATCCTCATCATATTCCCTCTAAATACCCAAAGCTGTTGAAAGGACTTGAGTGAGGCCAAGATGGAACCACCAATCCAGACAGAATATTTTCTTTCTGGGAAGCTGTAGTCAAGAGTTTATCTTGAGGGGATAGATTGTTCAGTTCTCTTTGAAAACGCCTTGGAAACCCTTCTAACATGGTGGAACCTCCACACAACAAGACATTGTTCATTATGGTCTTTTTAAACATGTCATCACATTTATTGATACAGGACATGGTCAAACTGTGAAGCCCTAGTTGATTTAACCCTATGAGTGATGGCTTGAAGAGAGCTTCTGAACAAAGGAATCTTTCTTTGCCAATGGTGATGAGATGACCATCTGGAAGTTCTAAATCTGCTCTGTATTCACTGAGTGGTAAATCCATTTCATAATCAAGATCTGAAGAAGAGTAACAACATTTTATCTTAATGTCTTCTATGATTTGAAGATGTTCTTCTTTAAATTTCTTCCCGGTCTCATTTAATAGATTCATTAGGTATTTAGTGATATCTTCTCCACCATAATCCACTCTTCCTGTAATGCTAGGCATAGTATAACCATCATAGATTGGTACCACATAGGAAACACCATGACCACATTCTACAACTAGACCTGAAGTGTTTCCATAAGAATACATAGAGAGTCTAGACTGATAAGATATGTGCATTGCTGGAGAACAGAAAGTCTCAAAAATCATTTCTGCATATTTTTCTCTGTTGGTGGTAGGACTCAGTGGAGGATCTGATACCAGGACAGCATGCTCCTCAGGAGGGATCTTCATCTCTTTATAAAATATGTATTCCCAAATGTCTTGTATGCAGTCCCAGTCGACCACTATGCCATGTCTCAGTGGGTTGACAAGTTTTAAGGGTACTTTAGAATTGGTACGTTCCTGTCCAACATAGCTTTCTTTACGATTGTCTCCAGTTTTAGCAGTCTTCTGAAGATGCTTCCCTACAGTAGATGAAATCACACAGGAAGGGGTAGGCTGTCCAGCATATCCAGCTTTGCAGTATCCTGTTCCTATGTCTATAATCACTGATCTGGTCTCCTTCACTATTCTTTCTACTTTATGTGGTGAAGACTTGTTTTTCTCTTTGTATACTGCATCTTCTTTGCCCAGTGCAGCCTTTTTATCACGATTTTGCTGTGCTGTTTCTACAGGATCTGAGAGAGAGATCGGAACCTTTTTTCCTGACATTTCTTTTCATGCCTTTAATGTCAATTTATCTCTAAAGCCTTGTGGTAGGAAATATGACAGGAGGCAGAGTATAGTTTCCTTGGAAGAGTTAAAATGATGACATCATTGATTATGATGTCACTTGTACAGCTGAATTTCTGGACAAAGCACAGCACAGCCCTCAATTCACTTTGCTACAGATGAGTTTAGAATTTTATATGATGGTGATCCAGGGTCTTTTCAGCAATAGTCCCAGAACTCTGGAATAAGCTTCCTGGGGAAAGCCTGTCAGAAGGCATATTTCACTGGCTTTTCATAAGAAATTGAAAACTATCCTATTTTCTGCATTAAAGAGTTAAGAAGTTCCTTGTGTCTAAAGATGAAGAACAGTTTTGTTTGGGGAAGTGGTATAAAAGATTTTATAAATAAAATATGCATTATAAAAGTATACAATCAGTGCCTTAATTGAATAATTTATTTTTTATTTTAAAATATATTTGTCATTGCATGTAAA
This sequence comes from Microcaecilia unicolor, assembly GCF_901765095.1. NCBI lineage: Eukaryota > Metazoa > Chordata > Amphibia > Gymnophiona > Siphonopidae > Microcaecilia > Microcaecilia unicolor. The sequence continues at coordinate 322,421,394 of NC_044032.1, read as the reverse complement.
GAAAGCAGAATGACACAAAATCCATCATTAGAAGAACATACCAGAAACATGAAAAAGAAAAAAAAAAAGCAGTGATGAAAAAGAGGTATATTATAATCCCACAACCACTTTGGTTTTGGTCCTTGGGAGTCCACTGAAAGTCGCTTCATAGTAAGAAGCTTATACATTTGATTCTCCATTGTAGTAGGTTGTCTGTGTGTGTGTGTGGGGGGGGGGGGGGGGGGTGAGCTTTATTTGTGGTTTTATTCTTTTTGCTTTTTATATAGCTGAATAACTTTTCTTGTAATCTTTTATTTTCTTGTATGTATAATGAAATAATTTAAAAAAAGCATTTACTGAAATGTTTTTGCAGCGTAAACTGAATGAATTTACAGCTCATTTATGGAACAGTGAATTGAGGACGGCACTTAAACTTCATGAGAATGTATAGGCTGGGGCCAATATTCAAAAGGTTAGCCGACAGGTCCACCAGCCAAAAATGGTACTTAAAAAGTTATCTCTGCCAAGGCCAGACAATCTGATATTTAGCGGGCAACAGACAGCCGGCTAAGACTGGGGCCCAATTCTTAGCGGTGAAATCCACCTAGGTATTTGAAGCTGCTATAATTCAGATTCAAATGTTCTCTCACCTACTTCAATGTCATGAGATATTTTCTACCATTATGCCTTTCTCTTAGTAAATTTTCAGTGCTAACCATTAAGTGGGCTATAGTAGGCATCGGGAGGGGAGATGGGGGGGGGGGTGGTTCGGGTACATGAGGAATTTTGAGACTGTGGCTTGCTGGGTTATGACTTTTGGGGTGTTTTATTCTATTATTGTGTAACTATTGATTCAGTTAGGCGATGGATTATAATACCAAGACAAAGTGATAAGAAAAAAATGCCATTTTACTTTTTTAAAAAATTCTTTATTTATGAATTTCATTATACATTCACATCATACAAATGTTTGAAAACAGGAAAAAAGATATGTTTACATATAAAGGAAAAGTGTCCTTTCTCCTTTTCTGTGTTGCCTTGCTTATATCAGGAAAAACTTCCTTGAGCCAAAAATTGTGTAGACATAAGTTTGAATATATTATTCCTGTCAGTTTTGAAGGCAAATGAAGCAAGAAGAGTCGTGCGTTCTGTAATTGTCTCTAAAGAAGTTTCTAGAACTTCTGTTAGATTTAGTTCCGGGAAAGGTTCAGGAGGTAACAATTTAACTCCTGTAATATAGTAAGCTTTTACTACAGGAGGAATAGCTTCTTTCGGAATACCCAGTATCTCAGTAAAATATTTTCTTAACATATCCGTTGCCGGTATTAGAGGCGACTTTGGAAAATTTAAAAATCTAAGGTTGTTTCGTCTCAGTTGGTTATCTAGGTATTCTATTCTCTTTTGTACATTGTCCCTTTCAACCACAACATTACCAACGAGGCTTTGAAGTTTTTTAACCTCTAATTCATTTAAGTCACATTTATCTTCTTGGATTTTTACCCTCGAAGCTAAAGATTGCTGATTTTGTTTAATTTCCATTACTTCAGTTTTAAATAAATTTGTTGTTTGAAGTAGAGATGAATTTAGTACCTGGATTGCATCCCACAGGGCCTCTAGGGTCACAACAGCTGGTCTCGATTTCTCTCCGATACTCACAGGTGGAGCTGCCATGATGGGAGAAGTCGTCACCCCTCAAAATTCTTTCTGATGTCGACCTCATCTGGCGTTGAGGATCCGACTGGGCCTCCTCTAGCTAGCGAAAATTCCAATCGCGGTTCTTCAGTTGAAACCAAATATCCTCTGGGTCTCGGTGGGGCTGTTTGTAGGGGCGGGCTCAATGACACCGCCTCTGTGCTAAGATCTGCTGGTAATCCCGGGGATCCAACCAGGTCTATATCTGTGCTCCGGGCATTTGGACTCTAAAAGCTTCGAGAGTCGTTTGCCGGAGAGTTGGCCTATCAGCGGGGCTAGGAGAGGCTTTAGCCCCGGTTTTACCCTTTCTTTTCTCCATATGGTTAGGGGAAAAAGAAAGAAAACTCTATGGTGCGTTCTGCAAGAGTTCCAGAGCACTCACGCCACACACCCTCTCACGAGTGCCATCTTGATCAAAATGTCATTTTACAACAACCGGTTTTCTCTGATAACCTGTTAATGTACCATTCCTGGTTTTCATTTTAACCTACTATATTTAACACAATCGGCTTGCATTCAGCATGCCTTTTCCCCTGGTGGCATTACATGCAGCTAGACCAGATGGCAAGGTGTCGGAAGAGAGGTGGCAGAGGAGACAACAGCTGTTTATGGCATCTAACCAGGCACAGCCCCAAGGACAAGGCCCAGCATCAGAGGCCCACAGGGTGTACAGGCTCAGAGTGAGTTACCTCCAGCTCATAGAGGAAGAGGCATTTCAGAGAACCAGATTCAATAGGGCCACCATTGTTGACCTGTGTGTGCTTATTATCTCAAGGCCTTTACTCTGAGAAATCATGCCTTGCCAGTGGCTGTCAGGGTCACCACAGCCCTGTCCTTTCAGGCTACTGGCAGTTTCTAGCACCTTGTTGGGGTTACTACAGGTATCACTCAGTCTGCTACCTGCTGTTGCATTGACTCCTTCCTGTGAGCTCTGCTCAGGCACCTATGTGACTGGCACCTTTCCACACACTCCTGAGCAGAGGCAGCAGACCATGAGGCAGTTTCATGCTATTGCTTAGTTCCCCTCAGTGTTGGGGGTGATAGACTGCACACATATTGCCTTCAAACCACCAGGGCAGGATGAGCAAGCCTACCAAAACAGAAGGATGTTTCATTCTATAAATATGTAGGTAGTCTGCAACGCTAGGCTCCTCATAACGAACATGTAGGCCAGATTCCCCAATTCCTGCCATGATGCCTTCATTCTAGACCAGTCCAGGATGGGGCAGGACTGTGCCAACGGTCTACTGGGAGATGTCTGCTTGTTAGGTAAGTACTAGCAACAATAACGTCTCTGGGATTTGAGAATGCATGGAGACACACATGGTGGTATGCAGGCCTGCAGTTTGCACCACACCTATGCATTGTTTAATTATTTACCGGTTCTCCCTAACCCAGAGGAGTGCTCCATTCACTGCAGTAGTTTGGAAGAATGAGTGGACGCCACATAAAGATGAGAAAATACTGTGCTTATTCACTTACCAAGTTAGACATATAGACAGGCAATGATAGTACTGTCCTTTAAGCTTTCTCATGGATAGTACCCAGCTGCATACAGGTGCAGTCTCTGAGCACTTTCTCCGCAGAAGTAGGATATACATTCACTTATATATGGAAAACTTAATATTGAGTCTAAGGGACACACGTCAAAAGTCCTGCCTTTTCTTCTTCCTCAAAGCACTCCACAACTAATCAAGATTGCTAGGGTGGTCCAGAGTGATTAGAATGTTTATTGGCTTGATTCACTGTCCATTTCGCCAGCATCCTTTTATCTTATGTTTGCAGGTACAGCTAACTCTAGAAATCCCCTTTTCACATTCTGTCTAACGCCTCTGGCTGGAACAGTTTTGCACCAAGTTCCTCTTTCTGCAAGGCTGCAAAGCCATCTGCAGAACTGCACAGCTGGCTTCTCACCAAGCATAATCTCTGGGTCACACAGAGGTGATGCTCTCAGCATTAGCTGTTAGCTTCAGGCTTTCAGAAACTTTGGTTCAGAGAAGGCCCAGACACATGGGCGTAGACTGGGGGGGCGAGGAACGCAAACGTGAACGGCAAACACAAGGACTTACCACCATCCTGAAGACGAAGTCGCAGTAAAAGGCAGGCTCGACTCCGTCCTTCGCTTCCCTGCCCTCTCTGCGTCTGCAACCCGCCTTCCAGTGATGTCATTTCCTTTTGGGTGGGACGCTGAGAGGGCAGGAAGCGAACGGACGGAGTCGAGGGGGAGTTGAGCCTGCCTGTTGGTGGTTTACTGTTCGCCGCTGCCTGCAACAAGCCTCCTTCGCTTAAGTTTCGGTGCTGGGCTGGCTGGAAGTGAGCCCTCGACCACAGTAAGGAAGGAAGAAGACGTGGTAAATGTCATGTTTTCAAAGCTGGAAACTGGTTTGTGAGCCCTTGGGCCACTGCCGAGGAGCGGCAGTGGCAGGCAAACCACCCCCACACCGGAGACAAGGCAAAGCTTAATGAACAGTTAGGCTTCACCTGCACCTGGCCACTTTTCACCAAGGGTTGAGCCCTTGGCTTCAGGTGGCCGGCAGGACTTGTAGGACAGGGCAGGAACAGGATCCCAACTAGACTGAACAGGGACTGAGGGTCAGAGGGGAAAGGAACATACAGGGACAGCAGGGCAAGGAAAGGGTAAAATAAAGGACAGACTGAAAGCTGTAAACAGCCACTAAAACAGGGAGCAAAACACTGACTAACAAGACACAAAACTAAAAGCTGCAGAGCAGCCACTAAGATACAACAGACAAGAACTACACACAAAACTAACCCAGAGACAAGACAAGCAAACAAACAACAATCTAATCTAACTATCCACAGGACTAGCAAGAACAGACAAGAATCAAGGCAGGAAACCAAACTAGAACTGGACTCAGCAGAAGTGCACCAGCACCCCAACATACCAGGGCCTTAGACGATGCAAAGGCCAGCAGAAATGTTCCAAGATGGCTAATAAGCCCAGAAGCAGTTGAGACTCAGTTGCTGCAATCACCAGGCAGCTACGGGTGCTGTGCAGGCTCAAACAACACAAGCAAACCTGGCAGCCTGGAAGATCCGGACCGGACTGAGCTAAAATCTGGAACGGGTGATGGTCCATAGCAGCCACCCGTTCTGGCCACCAGAGGGCGAGGAAAGCACAGACGTAAATCTCTTTTTTTTCCACTCCCCCGCGCAGCCGTCGCCATCTTGTTAGAGGAGAGATTTGGATTTTTCTTTGTGACTACTGTAATTCATTTCTGTTAACTGTTATTTTCATTGGTACTAAATTTACAATATGTTATAAAATCAATAAAAAACTGATTGAACTAAAAAAAAAAAAAGAATTTGAAAGTTTACTAATCTTCATGGCTAGGCTAGCCCTAGCAAACCAGGAGGAGAGATTTGGAATTTTTTTTCTGACTTCTAGTTATAAATCATTGTTAAAAATAAAATAATAATGCCTCTAGCAGCCCTAGTAAACCTGCGGCCTGCATCCACGTTGTTGTTCTTTATTGGTCCATCTTTAGTCTACTAGTACTTACACTGTTTTTGTTGGGTAGGCAGTGCCTTTCAAGAAGGAGGAGAATTTCTCCTCCATCTGTGAGGCACTGCCTACCCATGGAGAAAATAAATAAATCCAGATGGCCAGTCCTCTAACACTGTTTTGTTGGGTGCCTTACAAGATGGTGGAGAAAATAAATAAATTCAGAAAATAAATAATTCAGATGGCCAGATCTCTAACACCGTTTTGGTTGGGTGCACCCCTCTTTCTCGCCAGTTTTTTTTAGGGTGCGACTTTGCAATTGTCTAGTTGTAATCTGCCTTGGGAAGCCTAGTGTCATAAAGATATAGAAAATATTAAAATTAAATTTATATTGTTACCACAGTGACATCAAAATTAATGTTTTTTTAGGGTGTGACTGTGACTTTGCAAATGGATATTAGAAAGTTTTTTGTGAAGCAAGTGCTGAACTACCAGTTCTTGAGTCCCATGAGCATTTAGCATCAACTTCCGAGCAAGCCCTGGCTGCTTCACATCAGTGCTACTCTCCTTAGATGCACCAAGTACAAGTATAGTTGATATAAGAAGCCCAGCTGCTGCTTCAGACCTTGGAGAAAAATGTAATGGACCAAATCAACCACATCTGCATGATTTTCCGAAAAGAATGTTGGGAGCAGGGCCGGTCTTAAGGCGAGGCGACCGAGGCAGGCCGCATAGGGCCTCGCGCTCAGGGGGGCCCCGCGCCAGCGCGCCTCAGGTCGCCCTGCCCCGACCGCCCGAGCACCACTCTCCCTCCCTCCTCCCAAGTTCAACAGCGCGCGACGGCGACGTGGTGGGGGTGGTCCGCCCCAGATGTCAGCGGGTTGGGGGGGTGTTCTGAGTCTGCACCCCGGCGCTGCTCGTCCTGTCTGCCTTTAAAAACCCAATTTGAAGCGCTGGAGTAAAAGGCAGCAGCGCCTCGCGTCTGCCCTTCTACTAAAAATCTCTTCGACGACGTCATTGGGCCTTCCCACATTGAGTCCCGCCCTCCTCTGAGGTAACTTCCAATTACCGCGAGGGCGGGCGGGACTCAATGTGGGAAGGCCAATGACGTCGTCGAAGAGATTTTTAGTAGAAGGGCAGACGCGAGGCGCTGCTGCCTGTTACTCCAGTGCTTCAAATTGGGTTTTTTTAAAAGGCAGTGAGGGTGGTGGGCCTGGGCGGCAGGAGAATGGAGCTGGTAGGTGGGGAGGGACTCAGATGGGAGAAGGTGTGGGCTCTCAGGTGGGGAATGGTGGGTAGGGGGAGGGGGGTTCTCAAATGGGAAGGAGACTGAGGTGGAGGGGTTCATGGATGGGAGAAGCAGAACGGGGTGGGGAGGGGGTTCTTGGATAGTTGAAGGGGACGGGTGGGGAGGGGACTGGGGTTCTTGGATGGGAGAGACTGGGGAGGGGGTTCTCGGATGGGAGAAGGGGACGGATGGGGAGAGGCTGGGGTTCTTGAATGGGAGAAGGGGACTGAGGTGGGGAGGGGGTTCAAGGATGGGAGAAGGGGATGGGGAGGGGGTTCTGGATACTTGAAGGGGACGGGTGGGGAGGGACTGGGGTTTTTGGATGGGAGAGACTGGGGAGGGGGTTCTCGGATGGGAGAAGGGGACGGGTGGGAGGAGACTGGGGTTCTTGGATGGGAGAAGGGGACTGAGGTGGAGAGGTGGTTCTTGGATGGGAGAAGGGGACTGGGTCTGAGAAGGGGCAATGTGGGAAAATGGGGGCCATGCCTGGGCTGGTGGGAAAATGGGGTATGCGTGGGTCAGGTGGGAGAATGGTTCTGAAAAGGGGGGCCCTAATACAAGGCATGTGGATGAAGGGGGCTGGAACTGGGGGCTGAAAAGGAGGTTAGGTGGGATAAGAGGCTGGAGACTGAAAAGGGGCAGGGGATGAAACTGGGGACTGGGGGCTGAAAAGGGGACAGGGAGGCTGGGGGCTGAAGCTCGGAACTGGTGGGAGAAAAGGGCTGGGGCTGAAATGTGGAACTGGTGGGATAGTGGGGCTGGAACTGGGGGCTGAAAAAAAAGGGGCGGAGAGAGGGGCAGATCCTGGATGGGGGAGCAAGAGGGAGGGCAAACCCTGGATGGATGGGAGAGGGAGGGCAAATGGTGGATTGAAGGAGCAGAGAGAAAGGGCAGACAGTGGATGGAAGGGATAGAAAGGGCAGACAGTGAATGGATGGGGGGGAGAGAGAGAGGGCAGACAGGGGCAGATGGTGGATGGAAGGGGCAGAGAGAGGGCAGATGTGGAAGGAAGGAGCAGGAAGAGAGGGCAGACATTGGATGGAGGTGACAGCAGAGAAGGCAGACACTGGATGGCAGAGAGAGACCGAAGACAGATGCTGGATGGAAGGAAGACAGTGAAAAGAAGATGAGGAAAGCAGAAACCAGAGACAACAAACTGTAATAAAATATATATTTAAATTTTTTGCTTTAGGATAAAGTAGTATTGTAGATATGTTAATAAATGTTTATAATAGAACATGCAAACAAGGTAATCTTTTTATTGGACTAATTTTAATACATTTTGGCTAACTTTCGGAGAACAAAACCCCCTTCCTCAGGTCAGGATAGGATACTGTAACAGTACTATACTGTATTGACCTGAGGAAGGATGTTTTGGTCTCTGAAAGTTAAATATATTAGTTCAATAAAATGGTATTTTATTTCTATATTTGTTTTATTTCTATTTGTTAATTTGTAAAGTGGTGATTGGTATTTGTTAGTTTTTTTCAAATTTACATCTGCTGTCTTTATATTTTGCACAGTACTGGAGGACATTTTTTGTTTCTGTGGTGTTGCATTGTATGCAGAGTCTGGCATCTTGGGGTTTCATTTTATTTTTTGTCTAAATAGAAAGTTTATGATTACTTATTCTATAGTGGATTAGGGTGTATCTGTGTTTGTGAAAAAGACATGGCTTTCAGTTGGCACTGACTGCAGGATCGACAAGCCCTGGAGCTGGGGGCCTTGGAGCTCGGAGGGAGGGGTGGCGGGCCCTGGAGCTAGGGTGGGGGCGGAGTTAGGGTGGGGGCAGGGCTAGGGTGGGGCCCCATCAAATTGGTCTGCATAGGGCCCCGCACTTGCTAAGACCGGCCCTGTTGGGAAGTATAACTGTTCATTTTCATTTTTCCATTATGCAAAATTCCCCTGGGTTGAATACTCCATCCAGCAAGATGCTGCATTCTGCTTTCCCTGTCGACACTTCCAGGCAGAAACAGCCTATGATGAGGACTCATTCATCAAAACAGGTGTGCGAGATTGGAAGAAATCTCAGAAAAACTGACAAAGCATGGATCTTCTCAGATAGATGTGAAAAGCTTGGAGAAGTGGCAGTGCTTCAAACTGAGTGAAAAGGCTGGATCATAGGCGGTCGGTGGCCCACCTGTTTGGTGAGGCTAAAGGGGGCGGGGTTAGGGGTGGAGCCAGGGGTGGAGCTTAAATCCATAATTGTCTGTTAACACACAGAAAAAATAAATATAAAAGTCACAATTAATACCTTTTATTAAATTTAGATATTAGATATGTATCATAAGTCAAAGAATAAAGTGGTAGCTCAAAGCATATACTAACCACAATCGCTCAACTGTAAAACACTATGCACAAATTTGTGCAAAAACACACTCAGAACCTTACTGTACCATAACACTAGGCAGACCCTAATACACCAATATACCACCCATATGGAAAATGCAGACCGTCAACAATATGAAACAAGGGATCATAATATCACAATTCTCATGTAGAGGCACAAAAGACCCTTTTAGGGTGGATAGTGTTCACAATGAGCTCCTTTTATTAACGACTATATGTAGATCCTTCAAGAGGTAGTGTGTCATGATTTAGGCTCTAAAACCCTTTCTGATGTTTTGGTGCCACCTCAGTAAGGCCAATACACAATCTCTCCACTGCAAAACACTATACACAAACTTGTGCAAAAACACACTCATAACCTTAGCAAACCATAACAGCACTAATTCCAAGGACAGGACGAGCTACAACCTTATGCGTGGAAAGGCAGCACTGTAATTACACCAGGCTCTAAAACACCGGTACACAACCCAGTGAAACAAAAAAAAAACCCCCAAAAAGGGCTGTAAATACTATACACTAGTAGAATACTGCACCTTGATTACACATGAAAAACACATGACACAACGGATATGAAGGCAAAACTGGAAAGTTACCTCAAGAAGTCAGACTTAGCATGCAGCAATACTAGAAAATTGAAACTTACATGCAAAATATCACAGATGCACATTTTCAAAAGCTGACATATTCCAGTTAATAAATTCTGAATAAAATACTTTTTTCTACCTTTGTTGTCTGATCATTTAGTTTTCTATTCGCTTTGGTCCCAGTGTCTTCTTTCCATTTGATATTTTTTCTCTCACCATGTCCACCATCCTCCTGTGTCCTTATGCGTCATTGTGTGTCCTTATGTGTCCTGTCTACCATCTGTAGCCCTGTCCCTATCCTTTCTCCAGTTTCAGCATCTGCCCTCAAAGTGTTCCGATCCAGCCCTTAAATTCAGCAATTTTCCCTCCATCCATATCCAGCATTTTCCCCTCCCCTCCATCCATGTGCATGTACTTCCTTTGTCTTTCCTTCCTTCCATCCTTGTCCAACATTTCTCCTCTGTTCCCTGCCCTCCACTCCATCCATGTCCAGATTTCTCCTCTCTTCCTCCCCTCCATCCATCCATCCATGTCCAGCACCTTCCCTCTTTCTCTCCTACCCTTCCATCCAGTGTCATCCCTCTTTCTCTCTCCATCCTTCTACCCATTACCCTCTCCCAATCCTTCCGTCTATTGTCTCCCTCTGCTTCCATCCATTGTCTTCCTCTATATCTCCTTCCTTCTAAACAGTTCTCTCTCTTGACCCATTTCCATTCAGCATGTCCTCTCTATCCCCATCCTCCCAGTGTCTTTCCTCTTTCCCTCCCTACCCTTACGTCCAGTGTCTTCCCTCTTTCTGCCCCCTCCTTCCAGCTTTTCCCTCTTTCTCCCTCCTTTCATTCAGCATTTCTCCGTCTGACAGCTAGGGTCTCCCCCAGTTTCTCCCCAGCAGCGTCTCTCTCCTGCCCATGTCCCCTCTTTCTCCCGCCATCTTTTCACTAATGTCTCTCTCTCTGTACCCCTCTTCCATCCAGCATCTTCTCTCTGGCTCTCCCCTGCTCTTTTCCATGGCCCCTCTTTCTCTCCCCATTCTCTCTGGCTCTTCCCTGCTCTTTTCCATGTCCCTGGCTTTCCCCTGCTCTCTTCCATGTCCCCTCTTTCTCTCCCCCATCTCTCTCTGGCTCTTCCCTGCTCTTTTCCATGTCCCTGGCTTTCCCCTGCTCTCTTCCATGTCCCCTCTTTCTCTCCCCCATCTTTCTCTGGCTCTCCCCTGCACTTTTCCACTTTCTCTCTCTCTCCTCTAGCATCCTCGTGCATCTCTCCTCCCCCTCATGCATCCCATCTTTCTCTTCCCTACTACTACTACTACTACTACTTGACATTTCTAAAGCGCTACCCTCCCCTTCTTGCTTCCATCAGTCTTACTCCTTTCTCCACCCCCCCCTTTTCCCATTCCATGACCTGCCATTGCTTTCCTTCCTCCCTCTTCCCCTTAGATATGGCATCTCACATCCTCCTCTCTCCACGCCCCTTTCCCTTTGGTCGCTTCCCCTCCCCCCCCCGGACTAGTGTGGTACCGTATCGCTCTCCCCCTCCACTCCTGTCACGTCGTCTTTCAAGGAGGCTTCCTTCCTGTAGCATCAGTAATGATGTAAGTGCCGTTGCTTTCAGCCTGCCCCGGAAGCACTCTCTGAACAGCTTCCCGCGTAGGAGGGACGCTGTCCAGAGAGTGCTTCCGGGGCAGGCTGAAAGCAACGGCGCTTACATCATTGCTGATGCTACAGGAAGGAAGCCTCGTTGAAAGACGACGTGACAGGAGCGGAGGGGGAGAGCGGCACCGCACTAGTGAGGAGGACGGGGGGGGGTAAAGATCGGGACCGTCGCGCACTAGTCAGGGGGGGAGGGAGCCGGGAGGGAGATGTTAACGAGCTGCACCCGCCCCGCCCCGCCCTTGCTGCACTTCTGGCTGGGGAGGCTTAGCCTCCCCAAGCCTCTTATACCGGGCGCCTATGGGCTGGATCAGTAGCAGCAAAGCTTTCAGAGAGTCATAAGAATGCAGTCCAGAGAAACAGGGATTACCTCTGCAAGGTGTGTGATATTATTAAATTACTTTCAAAACTTGGGTTACCTTTCCGAGGCCATGAAGAAGGAAGAGATTCCAATTTTAGAGGAATTTTTTGTGAATTCTGTGATTTTTTTTCAAACTATGATACAAGTTTCCAAAAAATGCAGGACTGTTATTTTAATTACACAAGCCCCAGAATTTCAAAATGAAATTGTTCAGATTTGTGCAGATCTAGTTTGCATACAAATTGTAGAGGCAGTGAACGAAACAGGCTTCTTTGTGATAATGGCAGGTGAGGCCAGGTCTTTTAAGACAGAACAGCTTTCTGTTTGTATCAGATATGCAGTCTTTTGGGACCCTCACCTACCACGACGACGATGACTTCGTTTTTTTTGCCCGCAGCGGCCAGCGGACGTAAAAGCAGCAAGTAGCGAGCCAGTCTTGACTCCGCGTCCTTCGCTTCCTGCCCTCTCAGCGTCCCGCCCGCCTGAAAGGAAATGACATCAGAGGAAGGCGGGACGGCACAGAGAGAGGGCAGGAAGTGAAGGACGGAGTTGAGACTGGCTCGCTGCTTGCTGCTTTTACGCTGCAACTTCGGGAGTGGAAGTGAGCCAGCCAGAAAGAAGCGATTTGGTTTCCACTCCTCCGCGCAGCCATCGCCGTTCGCTCAAAACACAGGGCAAGCAAACCTGTGAGCTGCTGCATCCACGTTGTCGTTCTTTTGAAGGGGGGGGGCAGGGGAGATGCCAGATAGAATGGGGAAGGGGATTGAAATAAACAGGATGGGCAGGGGAGAGAGGAGAATTGCCAGACAACAGGATTGATGGAGGGGGCAAGGGAGAGAGGAAATTTGCTGGAGATGGATGGAGGAGAAGGCAGGGGAGAATGGAGAGTTGCTGCACGGAGCGGAGGGCAGGGGAAGGGGAAGGAGGAGAATTGCTGGACATGGCTAGATGGAGGGAAAAGGGGAGAGAGGAAATTGGCTGGAGATGGATGGATGGAGGAGAGGGCAGGGGAGAATGGAGAGTTGCTGGACGGAGCAGAGGGCAGGGGAAGGAGGAGAATTCCTGGACATGGATGGATGGAGGAAAAAGGGGAGAGAGGAAATTGGCTGGAGATGGATGGAGGGGAGGGCAGAGGAGAGAGGAGAATTGCTGGACGGAGCGGAGGGCAGGGGAAGGAGGAGAATTGCTGGACATGGATGGATGGAGGGGAAAGGGGAGAGAGGAAATTTGCTGGGTATGGATGGATGGAGGGGAGGGCAGAGGAGAGAGGAGAATTGCTGAACATGGATGGATGAATGCAGGGGACAGAGGACATTTGCTGGATATGGGTGGATGGAGGAGAGAGCAGGGGAGAATGGAGAGTTGCTGGATGGATGGAGGGAAGGGAGAGAAGTCAGGGAGGAGATGCGCATGGATGGAGGGGAGGGAAGAGAGGAGAAATGCTGGACATGGATGGAGTGGAGGGCAGGGAAGAGAAGGAAAAATGTTGGACAAGGATGGAGGGGAGGAAAGACAGAGGAAGTAGAAGCACATGGATGGAGGAGAGTGAGGAGAAATGCTGGATATGGATGGAGTGGAGGGCAGGGAAGAGAAGGAAAAATGTTGGACAAGGATGGAGGGGAGGGAAGACAGAGGAAGTAGAAGCACATGGATGGAGGAGAGTGAGGAGAAATGCTGGATATGGATGGAGGGAAAACTGCTGAGTTTAAGGGCTGGTTTGGAACACGTTGAGGGCAGATACTGAAACTCGAGGAAGGATAGGGACAGGGCTACAGATGGTAGACAGGACACATAGGACACAGGAGGATGGTGGACATGGTGAGAGAAAAAATATCAGATGGAAAGAAGACACTGCATAAAACAGAAGACACTGGGACCAAAGCGAATAGAAAAACTAAATGATCAGACAACAAAGGTAGAAAAAAAGTATTTTATTCAGAATTTATTAATTGGAATATGTCAGCTTTTGGAAATGTGAATCTGTGATATTTTGCATGTAAGTTTCAATTTTTCTGGTGTTGCTGCATGCTGAGTCTGACTTCTTGAGTTAACTTTCCAGTTCAGTATTTTGCCTTCATATTTTTTGATTTCTAGTTCCTTGTGTCATGTCTGTTGTGTCATGTGTTTTTCATGTGTGATCAAGGTGCAGTGTTCTGCTAGCATGTAGTATTTGCAGCCCTTTTTGTTTTGCTTTTTTTTTTTCACGAAGTAGTGTATTGGTGTTTTAGAGCCTAGTGTAATTACAGTTCTGCCTTTTCAAGCATAAGGTTGTAGCTCGTCCTGTCCTTGGAATTAGTGCTGTTATGGTTTAGTAAGGATATGAGTGTGTTTTTGCACAAGTTTGTGTATAGCATTTTGCAGTGGAGAGATTGTGGGATAATGTAATTATATTTAAAAATATCAATTTTTCCATTAAGTATTTATGTGGTTATACTGATGCAGGACAGCTGTTGGGCATCAAGTGAATTCTAAGGCATTATTTTGTAGGATCCCAAGAGACGCTACTCAAACTTATATAGACAGTGCGTGCCCACCCATATTAGCTCTGGGCCCACCCAAAAGCTCAGGTCTGGCTACGCCACTGCATCAACCACAGAAAGAAATAGGTGGCGTGAGCAGTTGTACTTCCCTGTTTTAGATGCCATACCAGCTTATTTTCGAAAGTAATCGCTGGCGAAAAAGCGGCACAAAAGGGACATAGCCGGCTTCGTTAGAGAATGCCGGCCAATCCGAATAATCAATTGCGGGTCGAGACGCTGGCGTAAACGTAAAGCCGGCGAGCTATGGCCGGGCAAATACGGGGCGTGTTAGGGGCGGTGTAATGAGATGGCCGGCAGCAACATATAACGGATTGCAAATGAGTTTCACATGGCCGGTAATAGGGGCAGCACTAGTTAGAGCACAAATAAAAGCGACCAGAGTAAGGGGGAAATTGTCTTTACTACTACTACTACTACTTAGCATTTCTATAGCGCTGCCAGGGTTACGCAGCGCTGTACAAGTTTAGACAAGGGGAAGGACAGTCCCTGCTCAAGAGAGCTTACAATCTAAAGGTAATAAGCTATGTAGTCAGTGTATGTATCTGGAATGGGGAAGGTGGTTAGGCGCCAAAAGCAAGAGAGAAGAGATGGGCCTTGAGTAAGGACTTGAAAATGGGCAGGGAGGGCGCACGTCGTATGGGCTCAGGAAGTCTATTCCAGGCATAAGGTGAGGCGAGGCAGAAGGGGCGGAGTCGGGAGAAGGGTACAGATAGGAGTGATTTGTCCTGAGAGCGGAGGTTACGGGTGGGAACATATGGGGAGAGGAGGGTAGAGAGGTAATGGGGGGCTGCAGATTGAGTGCACTTGAAGGTCAATAGGAGAAGCTTGAATTGTATACGGTAGTGGATCGGGAGCCAGTGAAGCGACTTGAGGAGAGGGGTGATATGAGAGTATCGGTTCACGCGGTAGATAAGACGTGCAGCGGAGTTTTGGACAGATTGAAGGGGGGATAGGTGGCTAAGCGGGAGGCCAGCGAGGAGAAGGTTGCAATAGTCAAGACGAGAGGTAACGAGTTAGTGGACGAGAGTTCGGGTGGTCTGTTCAGAAAGGAATGGGCGAATTTTGCTAATATTATAGAGGAAGAAGCGACAGGTCTTAGCTGTCTGCTGGATATGGGCAGAGAAGGAGAGGGAGGAGTCGAAAATGACTCCGAGATTGCGGGCTGAGGAGACGGGGAGGATGAGGGCATTGTCAACAGAGACGGAGAGTGGGGGAAGAGGAGAAGAGGGTTTGGGTGGGAAGACAAGGAGCTCAGTCTTAGCCATGTTCAGTTTCAGATGCCGGTTGGACATCCAAGCAGCGATGTCGGAGAGGCAGGCCGAAACTTTAGACCCATTAGTGATTGTGTGGAGTTGGAGAGTGGCGAAATCGTTGTTGGGAGAGCTGAATTGGCGTTTGCAGAGAAAGCTGAGAGTTTGTTGAGTACCTGTTACCTGTGTCCCAACGTTTTCACCCTCACCTGCCTCATTTGTTGTTTGCCTTTTCAGCTTTACCCCTTTTACCCCCCAAACCCAGACACCCCTACTCCTTCCTCTATCTCCCCCATCCCCTCTCCCTCTCCTGTTAGTGTCTCCATGTTCATAATTCATTCCCTTACCTGTTTGTAGTCTCTGTTTCTGTCTTTGTCCTGCGTACTCCTGCAGCTGTGTGTGAAGAGTGTCGTTTGCTGCTTGGAGAGTGAGTGGCTAGAGGGTGTGGCAGGAGAGATTGTAGTGGGTGTTTGTGGCTGGTGTGAGTGGCAGCTTCTGGTTGTTCCTGCTGTGTTTCACTGGTGTATTGCACCTGTAGTGTGTGGAAATGGAGGCACTAAATGCACAGGTGGCTTGCATGTTGGAGGAAGAGGGGAGGCACCGCAGGAGGTACAGTGGGGGAAATAAGTATTTGATCCCTTGCTGATTTTGTAAGTTTGCCCACTGACAAAGACATGAGCAGCCCATAATTGAAGGGTAGGTTATTGGTAACAGTGAGAGATAGCACATCACAAATTAAATCCGGAAAATCACATTGTGGAAAGTATATGAATTTATTTGCATTCTGCAGAGGGAAATAAGTATTTGATCCCCCACCAACCAGTAAGAGATCTGGCCCCTACAGACCAGGTAGATGCTCCAAATCAACTCGTTACCTGCATGACAGACAGCTGTCGGCAATGGTCACCTGTATGAAAGACACCTGTCCACAGACTCAGTGAATCAGTCAGACTCTAACCTCTACAAAATGGCCAAGAGCAAGGAGCTGTCTAAGGATGTCAGGGACAAGATCATACACCTGCACAAGGCTGGAATGGGCTACAAAACCATCAGTAAGACGCTGGGCGAGAAGGAGACAACTGTTGGTGCCATAGTAAGAAAATGGAAGAAGTACAAAATGACTGTCAATCGACAAAGATCTGGGGCTCCACGCAAAATCTCACCTCGTGGGGTATCCTTGATCATGAGGAAGGTTAGAAATCAGCCTACAACTACAAGGGGGGAACTTGTCAATGATCTCAAGGCAGCTGGGACCACTGTCACCACGAAAACCATTGGTAACACATTACGACATAACGGATTGCAATCCTGCAGTGCCCGCAAGGTCCCCCTGCTCCGGAAGGCACATGTGACGGCCCGTCTGAAGTTTGCCAGTGAACACCTGGATGATGCCGAGAGTGATTGGGAGAAGGTGCTGTGGTCAGATGAGACAAAAATTGAGCTCTTTGGCATGAACTCAACTCGCCGTGTTTGGAGGAAGAGAAATGCTGCCTATGACCCAAAGAACACCGTCCCCACTGTCAAGCATGGAGGTGGAAATGTTATGTTTTGGGGGTGTTTCTCTGCTAAGGGCACAGGACTACTTCACCGCATCAATGGGAGAATGGATGGGGCCATGTACCGTACAATTCTGAGTGACAACCTCCTTCCCTCCGCCAGGGCCTTAAAAATGGGTCGTGGCTGGGTCTTCCAGCACGACAATGACCCAAAACATACAGCCAAGGCAACAAAGGAGTGGCTCAGGAAGAAGCACATTAGGGTCATGGAGTGGCCTAGCCAGTCACCAGACCTTAATCCCATTGAAAACTTATGGAGGGAGCTGAAGCTGCGAGTTGCCAAGCGACAGCCCAGAACTCTTAATGATTTAGAGATGATCTGCAAAGAGGAGTGGACCAAAATTCCTCCTGACATGTGTGCAAACCTCATCATCAACTACAGAAGACGTCTGACCGCTGTGCTTGCCAACAAGGGTTTTGCCACCAAGTATTAGGTCTTGTTTGCCAGAGGGATTAAATACTTATTTCCCTCTGCAGAATGCAAATAAATTCATATACTTTCCACAATGTGATTTTCCGGATTTAATTTGTGATGTGCTATCTCTCACTGTTACCAATAACCTACCCTTCAATTATGGGCTGCTCATGTCTTTGTCAGTGGGCAAACTTACAAAATCAGCAAGGGATCAAATACTTATTTCCCCCACTGTATGCACACCCCAGAGTGTTCAGGCCCCGTAGCACTTTTCTAGACCTCACTGACCTGCAGTGCCTCACTAGGTTCCGGTTTGATAGAGCTGCCATTCAGTACCTTTGTGACCAGCTCCAACCCCTCCTCCAGGCCGGGACCCATAGGAACAACCCCATCTCTGTGCACCTAAAGATCACTGCTTCTCTCTCTTTTCTGGCCACTGGGAGTTTCCAGTCTGTCCTAGCTGTCAACACAGGTCTCACCCAGCCTTCCATTTCTAACTGCCTCACCCAGTTCCTTGATGCCTTCCTTACCCACACCTCTGAATACATCACCTTCCCCACCCCCCACCCCCAGGCCCTGCAGAACAACAAGGCTGCCTTCTACGCTGCAGCTCACTTCCCCTCAATCATAGGTGTGATAGACTGCACACATGTTGCACTGAGACCCCCCCGGGCACGAGAGGCCACCTACAGAAACCGCAAAGCATTTCACTCCATGAACATGCAAGTGGTATGTGATGCCCAAGGGGAGATCATAGATGTGTGTGCCCGATACCCAGGGTCCACTCACGATGCGTGTATCCTGCAGCACTCGGGCATCTTCCAGAGGTTTGAGCGAGGGGAGTTCACTGGTGGATGGCTACTAGGTAAGTGCAGCTCTGGCCAAACTATACCTCCTGCTCAACCCACTACAATCCCCCCCCCCCCCCCCCCCACTACCACAAGGTACCTGCTCCAAACAACACACACTCATCTTTCTCATTCTGTTTCTTCCCAAAGGTGACAGAGGCTACCCACAGAGGACGTGGCTCATGACCCCCATAGTGCACCCACAAAGAAGGTCAGAGGAGAACTACAACAGTAGGCATCGGACCACCCGTGGCATCATAGAGCGGACCTTCGGACTACTAAAGAACAGGTTCCGATGCCTGGACCGTTCTGGAGGGGAGCTCCTGTATAGCCCCCAAAAGGTGGCAAAGATATTCCTGGCCTGCTGCATGCTACATAATTTGGCAAAGCGCCGAGGACAGGCCCTCCCAGAAGAGGTACAGCCACCAGAGCAGCAGGCCCCAAAGGAACAGGATGAGGAGCCCCCTCCACCTCCCGCCCACAGAGCAGAGCAGAGTGCATACCAGCTGGGGGTCAGAGCCAGGCAAAGACTCATTGACACAAGTTTTCAGTGAAGTAAGTGGACCTTTATTGATATCACATGGTATTTACACACCAACACCACCCCCCCTCCCACCACCATCACCCGCTCAGTGCATATTCCCCTCCCTCCACCCCTCACCCCCCCCAGCAATCACTTTCCCCGCCCCCTCCCCGTCCCCTCCTACTCCTCCCACCGTGCTCCTTTGCAGCTCCCATTCTCCTCCTCTGTGTCCACAAGGTAGCCTGCTGCCTCAGCTGCCCTGTGGAAGTCCGGCCACTTTGTGCTGTGGGCCTTGTCCTGCGATCTGGGCACAGGACCCAGAAGGGAAGCTGGTGTGGTGGCTGCTGGACCACTGGCTGTGGAATGTGAGGATCGCAAGCTCCTCTTCTTAGCAGGTGGTTCACGCATAGTGGAAGAGGTAGACGGCAGTTGTTGTGGTGGTGGTTGCTGCACAGCTGGAGTAGGTGCTCTGAAGTCATGGTGGAGGCCCTCAATGCTGTGCTCCAGCCGTTGGAGCTGCTGGGTCACAGCATGTTGGGCCTCTACCGCTTCCCCTTGCACCTGAAGCGCTTCCCGGTTGCACCTGGAGTGCTTCCCGGTGCAGCTCCATTTCTGGACCACTGGCTGGGGAATGTGAGGATCGCAAGCTCCTCTTCTTAGCAGGTGGTTCACGCATAGTGGAAGAGGTAGACGGCAGTTGTTGTGGTGGTGGTTGCTGCACAGCTGGAGTAGGTGCTCTGAAGTCATGGTGGAGGCCCTCAATGCTGTGCTCCAGCCGTTGGAGCTGCTGGGTCACAGCATGTTGGGCCTCTACCGCTTCCCCTTGCACCTGAAGCGCTTCCCGGTGCACCTGGAGTGCTTCCCGGTGCAGCTCCAATTTCTGCCGCCGGTACTCTTCCATCTGCACATTGTGGGCCAACAATTGTGTGGCGAGGTGCAGTAGCTGCCTCCTCTGGCTGCCTGGCCTGTGCTGAGCAGGTGCCCCCCCTTCTGCATCCTCTGTTTCATCTTCGCTGCCACCATCAGCACAGTCTGTGGGTGGTGGAGGGATAGCCGGTGCAGCAGGTGGTGGAGGGATAGCCGATGCTGCTGCTGTTGGGTCGTGTGCTTCCAACCCATGATCCTGTGTGGGTTGTGCAGGCCCACTGGTTTGCAGCTGTGTGTGGTGGGGCTGGTAGCC
This sequence comes from Microcaecilia unicolor, assembly GCF_901765095.1. Taxonomy (NCBI): domain Eukaryota; kingdom Metazoa; phylum Chordata; class Amphibia; order Gymnophiona; family Siphonopidae; genus Microcaecilia; species Microcaecilia unicolor. The sequence goes on along the minus strand of NC_044032.1, from coordinate 322,401,714 downwards.
ACTAGGGCCAGCTTCTTCCTCCCACTGGCTGTCATCACCTGCGTAGCAAAAGGGAAAGAAGTGTGTTGGTCAAAATAATCTGCATTTGTTTTTCAGCATTCATACACATAGCCCACCGGCAAAAACCCAGCAAAGAGGTGGTGAGGAATGGGATTGGCAGGCAAGCCACAGATGCCATTGTGCATGGTACAGAGCTGGAGACAAGGAATGCAGTGTACTGCAGAGACTGATGTGCAAGAGAGCCACACAGGCAGGTGGGTAGACATAGAACTGTGGAAGGAGTGCAGAGGACACAGTGGCTATAGCACAGAGGTGTGGGAAGGAAATATGCAGAGTTTGGTGATGGGGAAGGCAACCAAAGATGTGAAACAGTGCAAAGCTACACACAGTGTATGTATTTTATTTACATTGTATATATCATAGGAGCCAACGTTTCTAAATTATTGGGGGTGCTAAGGCCAGTGGAAATAACCTCTCCCTGGACACAGTCAATGAATATTCTCTATATTGGGGGTGCTCAAGCACCCACAGAGTCAGCTCCTATAGTATATATGATATTGTAAATATATTTACATCTAGTATATACATTGCTAGAACCCCCTCTCCCCCCTGCTCTCCCTCTGTCATGGCTTGTAATGAATAGTGATATGCATTGCATCCTATTTTTCCCCCCTTTCCCTACTGCTGAGGAGCACCACACTGTCCTCCACTTGTGTGAAACAGAGTTTAGTACAGCAGAACACATCCCCCAGCTCCCTAATGGTGAACCTACCTGAGCCCTCAGCCTGTGCTGATGTGTCCAGGGACCCAATGCCATGGATCCCCTCCTGGGGTAAGAGCCCATGGATAATACGTTCAATGGGAGTGAGGTTAGCAGTGTCTTGTGCTGGGGGGTTGGCACCAGCTTTCCTGCGGACATCTTGCCTCAGCCGGCGCCACTTTCTCTTGCAGTCCTCCACATCTGGGCCACAGTGGAAGACTGCATTCAGCCTGTCCCTGACTGCTTCCCACTCCCGCTGCTTTGTGCTAGCAGCTAGCCTTTGGCCAGTGGGAGCGAACAGATGCATGTGCCTCCTGTATATTTCTTCCACCAGCATTTGCACTTCAGCATCTGAGAAATTACCCTTGCGGGTTGGTGGTAGCTTGGGTCCCATTGTACCACTGCAATGCAAAAGGTTCGAAAATACCGAGAACGCCGCTTAAATACGCTGTTATGGCCGGCCACATGAGAATGATATGGGCGGGTCTCACATTTCCTGTTTTGTCAAACTCATTTGTGGAACATATATTCTCCGAGGACAAGCAGGCTGCTTATTCTCACATGTGGGTTGACGTCTGCGTTGGGCCGGGAATCAGCATTTTGCAACAGCAAAAATGTTAAAAGTTTTGCCAGAGTCTTCTGGTGTGCGTATTCGTGGACTGACTTCCCACCTGCCACGTGAGCGTGGTGGAGATGAAAACGGTAACGGAGTTCAAACATGCGTGGGATATGCATAAAGGAATCCTGTGCATAAGGAATGGATCCTCAGAAGCTTAGCTGAAATTGGGTGGCGGCGCAGGTGGGGGGGAAGAGGGGTTGGTGGTTGGGAGGCTAGGATAGAGGAGGGCAGACTTATACGGTCTGTGCCCTGAAAAGGACAGGTACAAATTCAAGGTAAGGTATACACATATGAGTTTGTCTTGGGCAGACTGGATGGACCATACAGGTCTTTTTTCTGCCGTCATCTACTATGTTACTATGTTACTATGTTACATAGCCGGCGTAATTTCGATTATCGCGGAAAATGATAACCGGCCTCAGCTGTTTTCGCAGATGGCCGGGCTAATTGGCAAATCAGATAGCCGGAGTAATTTTGATTATCTGTAGGGAACTACGGTGTTTTCACCTGCACTGTGTTTTGGAAAATGCCTTTCTCTGTGCTGCACTTTAGAGGTTTCCGTTTATAGTATGGGCTGGTATTTTAAAGTGTTTGTGCTTCTGTTCTATTACACCTGCTATTTGGCACTGTATAGTTTTCTATACCTGTTTGTTGTTTTGGGTTCTTCTGAGGGGGTGGGGGGGGGTGTGAGTTCTTTGGCAGTGCTTGAAAGGGGGGGTCGGGCACATTTTGGAAGACAACTGATGTGTGCATTTGTTTTCACACTGGGTGGTAGGTGGTAGCCTTGCATATACTCTGCATTTTCTACATGGGGCCAACTCTCCTTCCTGTACCCTCCAGGAGCTCCTTGCTGTGTGTGATGTGCTCACTCTCTCCTTTGTTGAAGCCTCTGTCCCTTGGAGTCAACAGATTCCTGCACCAGAAGTTCAAGGTAAGCTCATACCTCTCAGCCACCTCTTCCCTTTCTGCTACGCAGGGGCGTAGCCAGACAGCAAATTTTGGGTGGGCCTAGGCAAGAAGTGGGTGGGCACCAAGTGCTCTCCCCCTCCCACCAAACAAATATCTCAGCTGGTAGGAAAATGCTTCTCTCCACTTTGGCAGTCTGCAGTAGACATGTGCTGAAAACTGAGCATTCGCAGGTGCCAGTATCATTGACAGCAGCGTTTTTGTTACCATCAGGGGGAAGTTTTCAGCTGGTGGAGCTTGGGATCCCCACTAGCTAAACATGTGCTACTGTTGGGTGGGCCTGAGCCCTAAATGGGTGGGCCCCGGCCCACCTGTAGCTACGCCACTGCTGCTACGCAGTTGCTAAACAAACACTTTTGCATCTTGCAGGACAGCTGGTCAAGAGGATTGTAAGAGACAGCAGTGGAGTGTAATACAGAACTCTGAGAGCCATGATTTGTTCAACCAATTCATTGTACAGATGTCTTGTTCTCTATTGGACACACTGAGTTGTGGCTGGCTGTGGGGTGGGGTGGGGTGGGGTGGGGTGGGGAAGGGGAAGAGGCCCTGAGAACGGATGTGTACAACCCTCATGGTCAAGGGTTCCCCATTCTCTCTCTGTCTTCACTGCACTCAAATCGTACCTCTATTTCCACCAGGTTCACAGGTATCCACAGCTGGTAGTTTGTGTCCCGCTTTGCCCCTCATGTGTCTCCCTGCTAGGTTCTATCCTTCTTTATGTGGTGAACCCAGTCCCCTGTTATGAAGTGCCCACCCATTCTCAGGGTTGTTGGGGGTGGGGGGAGAGGAGAATGCATACATACATAACAATATATAACAAATCAGTTACCATATATGTTCTTTACTATGCCACTGCTGTATTATTGCTAAGTTAATTTACTGCTTGCATTGTTTTAGTATGTCAGTAATACAGTATTCTTGATGTAGCTCTTGTAAGCCACATTGAACCTGTATCCAGTGGGAACATGTGGGATAAAATGCTTTAATTAAATAAAAATTCTATTAATAATCCCTGAATATGTTTTCCAAATTATTAAACACAGTCCTACAATCATCCATAATTATGGAACCACAACATTTCTGCATTCCAGCCTGCAAACTATTTTCAAGATGGCCACAGGTACGTGGCTACTAAGCCCTTAAGTCATGCTGAGAGCAATGGTTTTTTACAATTCCTACTGCAAATTACGTGCAGGTGGCCACAGCCTGGTGGTTGGAGTGGCCTAGTGGTTATGTAGGAGTGGAACGCCGGATACTACCCGAATACTACTGCCTACCAGAACAACCTCATGTTTTGTGCCTACTGATGAACTTATACTTATGTATTCTACCTCTGCTTTTGGCTTTTAGCCATACTTTATTACTGCACTGGACCTTTGTGCCTTACCCACTTTTATTGTTTACTAATGTAAGACAGAATGCAGGGCTATTAGACATATAGCTTGTAACTGTAACTGTAGTAGCAAGGCGTATACGAGATCAGCTTGCACGTAGGTGCCACATGAATAGGTGGCCTTGGATGGTGCTAACACCCCCGCCCTGCAACTCTGAGCCGACGAGCCTTATCTCCTGTGATAGAAAGGAGCATTGTGTGTATGTAGAATAAGCTGCTAAGTTTCGTTTTTCTTGCCAGTATCTTTTCAGTATTATGACGTGTGTATGTACTGAGAACTACAATTATGCACTGTAAGAACTACAACTGTTTACTGCGCATGCCAAATGTGACGTGTAAGGGGCCTAGTGCGCAGGCCCAGTAGGGAAGTATAAATGTAAGTGTCAGGTGATTTGCGACACACAGTGTCCTGAGATTACTCGGTGCTGTTCACTTGCTAGCAATAAAGTTGCCTTGTTTGGAACCAAATTTGGCCTTTTGTCTTCTGATTTACTAGCCTGTTTCATTGGCGAGCCAGCCAGGAGTGTTATCAAAAGGGAAATCGGATTATATTCTTCCCCTCCCCCACTGCGGTCGGATCGGGTCATCGATCCCCTCCCGAGAAGGTGGTGAGTGGCCACCGCTGATTTCAGCGTCCATCTCCCGGAGGAGGGCCGATCAACTCCGCCTGACTGTAGAGGGGGCTGTGTGGTTCCGGCAAGGCACCTTTTTCTATTTCAGAGAGAAACGTACGACGGCGCAGCCTGCGACCCCGGCGGACAGGCGAGTATACTCTACGTAGTGACCGGCCCAGTAAGGACCGAAGAAGAGGCGTGATCACCCTCTTTTAGCCAGTGACTACTACGGACTATTGGTATAAGACTAGGTCCCGAAACTCACTAGGCTCCGACGACGAAACCGAGCGGCGAACGGGAGGGTTTCTTGTGGCGTATGAAAGTGTGTGAATGGGCTTGCAGTTCCAGGCCGGGCGACCGCGATCTGGTCAGGCCGAGTGTTGAACCTTCTGTGTCTGGTGGAACGAGACCCCTTACTCCTCCACCACCCCTTTCCCCTTTTGTCCGTCACCTGTCCTTTGGCACTCAGGTTAGGATGGGCGGGGGTGGGTCCACACCGTTAGATTTGATGACGAAACACTTTAGCGAAGTGTTCGATCAAGATAAATGCAGCAGGGCCGGGATGATACAGCGATGTCAATTTATGTGGCCAGGGCTAGGGATTGCTGAATGGCCCCCGGGAGGGTCATTTGAGTATGAAAAGGTGGCGGCGGTCATGAATATTGTCATAGTTGAAGGGAACCCAGGCTGTCCCGAGGACATTCCGTACATCCAAGCGTGGTTGGATGTAGTCCGGGATCCGCCGGCTTGGGCCCAACGGAAGGTAGAGAAAGCCGCCCTCATGGTGGTAAAGCAGAGAAAGGGCCGGAAAACTAAACTTAAAACCCTGCCGACCTATGCCTTCGCTCTCCAAAGCCCGGCAACCGCTGCCGTTCAGAAGGCCGCAGGGACCGCCCCCATACGGCCGACCGCCCCTAGAGTGGAAGCCACCGAGGCCACGCCCCCTGCTACCATTGTTAAGGCAGGAACTACGCCCAGTACTACCAACACACTTTCTAGAATGAAAACCCCGAAGGAAACTAGAGGGAAAGTTCAGGGTTTGCCCGAAAAGAAGCCTTTAAAGGCCCCGATACTTGCTACGGCGGAAGCGTACGAAGACGATATTGCGCCACCGCCATATGCCCTATATACCCCGACTTCGCGGGCCTAGCAGAGGGCCCGGATAACGCCGAAGCCTCCGGGTCAGAGTCGGAGGCCGAAGAGATTTCCCGACCAGCCTCACCTGAACCAACTGGCCACGCGACTACCCGGAAGAGTAAACGGGTTGTGAAGAACATTACCCGGTTTCCCCAATCAAGTCCGCAACAGGCCCTCCCTCCCGGCCGTAAAGGGGGGCCCATCAATATATACCCAGTCCGACTATCTACCACTTTTACCCCAAACCCGACAGAAGAAGGGGGTCAGCCCATTGAATCGACAGTTTATAGCCACGTTCCCTTCTCCAGTGCCGACTTGTACAATTGGAAATTGCATGGGCCATCTTACGACCAGAAACCCGAGCAGGTGGTAGAATTAGTGGAAGGCATTATATACAGCTATAATCCTACGTGGGGAGACCTAAGACAATTGAGCGCCCATATTCTGACCACTGAAGAACGCCGTCTCTTACAACAGAATATGGAGCAAGCTGTCCGGGATGCGAACCCAAACCATGCAAACTTACAGAACCTAATAGAAGCGGAGGCGCCCCTCGCTGCCCCTGCGTGGGATTACCGAACCGCTGAAGGCCAGACCCTTATCCGCCGGTATCAGCAGGCGTACCTGGCAGCCTTGAAGAAGGGGAAGCAGAAAGTTACAATATGGGGAAAATCCACAGTGTAGTCCAACTGAAGGACGAGAGCCCGGGGGACTTCCTTGAGCGACTTATGGAGGCATTCAGAAGGCACAGTCCAATAAACCCTGAAGATCCCAAGAACCTCCCAACCGTGGTATGAGTTTTGTTAGTCAGTCAGCTCCGGATATCCGAAGAAAGCTGCAGAGAACGGAGGGGTTTGAAGGGATGAGCATCAGCCAACTGAAAGCTATAGCTGATCGCGTATTCGGATATCGCGACCAAGAGGAGAAGACGGAGGCCGGAAGGAATCGACTAGACGGATGCGGGAGAAGGCAGATGTGCTGGCCACGGTACTGGAAGAGCGCCTGAGGTCTAGACCAAGGGGAAAGGGCAGAAGAGGAAGAGGAACAAGGTCCCCTATAGGACGTAACCAGTGTGCAAATTGTCGGCAAGAAGGGCACTGGTGGGCTGACTGCCCGGAAGAGCTACGGGACCGCCCGAGAGAGGAGGAGCCATGGGACCGCCCGAGAGAGGAGGAGACTAACGACCGCACAGGGGGCCCCAGACGAGGCCGGGGCCGAGGGCCGAGGAGGTTGCGGACGGGATGACCAAAGGGAATGGCAGATGGCTGTTGACGCTACCCGGGACAGCACCGCATGAAGAGACCGGGAGGGCAGAGTCCCCACTGACCCTCTGGTGGAAATTCGGGTGGGGACGCCAGTTAATGAGAGCCTTGCTAGACACGGGGGCCCAGCGATCTGTAATCACCACTGCCATAGCCCCGGCCACAAAGGAAACCATACCAATTGTGGGGGCCTCCGGGAAATCTCTTGCAGCGCCCCTCCTCAAGGAACGCCAAGTCCAGATCGGAGGGACGATGGTGTCTCATCAGTTCATACACATCCCCGGATGCCCAGTCCCCTTGATTGGTCGAGACCTACTCTGTAAGCTCCAGGCCACCTTGAAGTTCAAGACCACGGGGGAAGTGGAAGCTCGCTTCGAAGATCGGCCAGTAACACTTGTCTGCCCAGTGAGAGAAGAATGGAGACTACATGTTACCCCCAACTGTAGGACCCGGCGACTGTCGGTATGACCAGAATACCCCTTTTGCCCAGCAGAGGCGAGCCCTGATGGATGAAGTGCCTAACGTATGGGCAGAAGTGAACTCCGGCGGACTGGCCGTTAATGCTATCCCCATATGGATTGAACTTAAACCAAATGCTCAAGTCGTCAACCAGGGACAATACCACATCCCTATGCGGCCCGGCATAGTATGCAAATTCACTTACACAAACTCCTTCAACAAGGGGTCCTTAAACCGATCAGATCCGCGTGGAACACCCCATTACTGCCGTTAAGAAGCCAGGAACATCAGAATACAGACCCGTCCAGGACCTGAGAAAAGTCAACAACCAGGTGGCCGACATAGTTGCTCTCGTACCGAACCCTTACTCTATTCTAGCCCAAGTGCCAGCCCACAGCAAGTGGTATAGTGTCATTGATCTGAAGGACGCCTTCTTCTCCATCCCCTTGCTGCCGATAGCCAGAAGTTGTTTGCCTTCACGTGGGAAGACTTACAGACGGGAAATAAGCAGCAATATACATGGACCCGGCTTCCCCAGGGGTTCAAGAACTCGCCTACCCTCTTTGGTGACCAACTTGCCCAGGACCTGAAAACGTACCAGGACGAGTACGGGCCGGTCGTCCAATACGTGGACGACCTGTTGGTGGCCCGGGAAGCGTACACGGACTGTGCAGAAGCTACCCTTTACCTCTTGAAAACCCTGGAAGCCCAGGGGTACCGAGCCAGTCGCAAAAAGGCCCAGATATGCGAGATCGAAGTCGAGTATCTGGGGTTTCGCCTCCGAGAAGGAACCCGAAGGCTCGGTACCCCCGAACCCAAGCCATTCGCAACCAACCCACTCCTGCGAATAAGAAGGAATTGCGGGCACTCCTCGGAGCCGCTGGATACTGCCGGATCTGGGTCATCAACTTCGCTGTCCTGACCCAAGACTTGTACGCGAAACTGAAAGGACCTGAACTCGAGGGCCAAAACCTCCAGTGGGAGAAGCACGAACTGAAAGCCCTTCAGGACCTCAAGGAGGCCCTTGTGGCCCCACCAGCGCTCGGACTGCCAGATGTGACCAAGCCGTTCCACTTGTTCATCGACGAAAAAAAGGGATTGGCACTTGGAGTCCTTACCCAACTGGTCGGCACCTGGCAACGCCCTGTAGCATATCTCTCCAACGTGGCACGAGGATGGCCGGGCTGTCTCCGAAGCATTGCAGCGGCCTGTCTGCTGATACACGAGGCCAATAAACTCACGTTTGGCCAGACACTTTTTGTGACTACACCCCACACCATCCGCGGCCTACTCGAGAGCCACGGACCCAGATGGATGACCAACTCCCGATTGGTTAAATACCAAGCCCTCCTGTGCGAAAATCCGGAGGTGCGGATCCTGGACACAACTAACCTTAATCCCGCTACTCTCCTTCCGGCCCCTGAACCACCACTCCACGACTGTGAAGAGGTAATGGCCACTGTGCACTCGAGCAGACCTGACCTGAAGGACCAACCCTGGCAAGGGGGCATCACCCTGTTCACCGATGGAAGCAGCCAAGTAATAGAGGGAAGCCGAAGGGCTGGCTATGCTGTTGTATCTGAGGACCACGTGATCGAGGCTATGGCCCTGCCGCCCGGAACGTCAGCCCAGAAAGCGGAGCTGATCGCCCTCACCAAAGCCCTCCTGTGGGCTGAAGGAAAAGTTGTTAACATCTACACCGACTCCAAATACGCTTTCCTCACCCTCCAGGTGCACGGAGCCTTGTACAAGGAGAGGGGATTTCTGACAGCTGAGGGGAAAGGACTTGCAAATGCCACTGAGATCTGTCAATTACTCGAGTCAGTATGGAAACCGAAGAAGGTGGCTGTGATGCACTGCAGGGCCCATACCGGCCGGACGGACCCTATTGCCCGCGGTAACCACGGGCGGATGATGCTGCAAAAAGGGCAAGTCAACTCCCTTACTCCTCTCATCCTTCTGACCCCGTACTCGTAGTCCAGCTCCCCACAGAGACCCCCATCTACACCCCCCAAGAAACGGAGTGGGCCCAACAAGAGGGTCTGGAGTCACGTAATGGCTGGTGGATACTACAGGACGGGCGCATATGGATACCCGAAGCCCTGGCCTGGGCAGTGACCAAAGAGGCTCACGACCGCACTCACCTGGGCAGGGACGCTCTGGGGCGCCTGCTTGAGAAAACCTACTACATCAACAAACTGTCCCTGTGGACCAAAAATGCTTCCAGCCACTGCGTAACTTGTGCTCGGAACAACCCAAGAACAGGACCCAGTCCTGCGCCAGGGCATGTTCTCCGAGGCACTAGCCCTTTTCACGTTTGCCAGATTGACTTCACGCATATGCCCCCGGCTCGAGGCTACAAAGCCATCCTAGTCGCAGCGTGTACATACACCGGATGGATTGAAGCCCAGCCCACTAGAACGGAAATGGCTAAAGAAGTCACCTCCCTACTGATTCATCATATCCTACCCAGATACGGTCTTCCCAAGCAGATAAACTCCGACAACGGGCCTGCCTTTGCCAGTGAAGTAACTCAACAGCTCAGTACAAGACTGGGCCTCGATTGGAAGTTGCATTGTGCCTGGAGACCCCAGAGCAGTGGAGTAGTGGAGAGAGCTAACCGATCCCTGAAGAACCAGCTGGCCAAGCTATGCCAAGAAACAAAAGCCAAATGGCCCGACCTGCTTCCACTGGCCTTGCTACATCTCAGGTGTACCCCCAAGACTACCGGCCTTACTCCTTACGAGATGATGTACGCTAGGCCACCACCACTACCCTCTTTTCCCGACTCCTTGCAGATACAGGGTGAGAATTCCTTAGTGAGACAGATGAAAGCCTTACACGAGGTAGTGCAAAACATCCAGCAATACACTGAGAGGGTAGCTCCCCTGGTTTTTACCAGTCCTATACACCGGTTTCAGGGAAGGAGAGGAGGTATGGGTAAAAGAGTGGGATGAATCGGACTGTCTGAAACCCAAATGGAAAGGGCCCTCCCTTGTTCTCCTAACGACCCCAACCGCTGTTAAAATTGCAGGAAACCCAGTGTGGATACATTGGACCCGACTGAAGCCTGCTGCTCCTACTAGCAGCTCCCCGAAGCGTTGGACTGCGCATCAACATCCTGACGCTCCACTACGGCTGACCCTCAGAAAGACGTGAACGACAGATTCATGCCTGCCCAGCAACAGGAGCTCAGCTTTTGGACCCACTGCGTCTTTGGCTCTGTGTTCATTGCAGCCTTCATCGTGGGCCCTCATTATCTTCTTGCTGCAACGGCTCGGATACCTCCCACCATATATATAATGCTGAGTCTACTACTCCTCCTTTGCTCAGTCCCGAGCTATCCTGCCACCCTGAGCCAGAATTGCACTGAATGTTTGCGCCTGGTGCGCCATCGCATAGAGGGAGGGTATCACCTGGTTACCACCCTCATCCACCAGACGCAGCCCCCAGAAGGCGATTGCAAGTTCCTTCCGGCGTGTGCCATCATTACCCCGGATGGCCTCCAACAGTTCCACCGATGCCTCCAAGGCAAACCTCACCGTCTGCCATAGCCCCACCAAGCCAAGATATTACAATGTCACCCTCAGTGTAGGACTCCCCGCGTATGTGGCCGGGCTCCCGGGGGTCGAAGGAGATGGCATTCTGTATTACGTCAATTCCACTCGCATCCTTGTTGGCGGTATCCAAACTGTGGCTACACTCACCTTCGACGTTTGCGCCGCCATGGACAAACACCCTTGGTCCCGTAAGTGTGGAAGCCAAAGTTGGCGTCAGGCATATGTGAACGACCACAAGTATGTCTGCCCCTTCAGTCCAGACATGAGATGCTGCTCCCCTTGGGTTTGGCTCCCCTGTGCCGGCGACACTCGAGCCTCGGGCTGGGAACGAGTCTGCGCTTATATGGGAGGAGGATATGCCGGATGCACCGGCCTGGGCGAATTCCGTCGAGGTGCTGGTAACTATGTGTCCCTAGATTGGCCCATCCGAGGCCACGACATGCCCTGGCGAGGGACGTGGGGCCTTGGCATTGACGGCGGAGGAATGGATCCACTGACGTATATTACCATCTATCAGAGCCTTGAGGAGAAGGCACCCACACACTACCAGACCACGGTTGTCGGGTACCAAGATGTATTCGACGAAATTGCTCGCGCTGAAGAGGCAGCGACTAAGTTCCCATCTCCACAGAAGCTCGGAATATGTTCCTCAACCTGGCCGAAAACATCGCCTTCTCCTTGGGAATTACCAACTGTTTCGTCTGTGGAGGCACCGACATGGGTGAGCAATGGCCTTGGGAAGCGAAGGAGATCCGACAACAAACGTGGGATGCGCTCAACACAACTAACATTACCTTTCCTCAGCGCCCAAAGCCGTACGAATGGGCCCTGAGAACCAATATCATAGGTACCCTCTGCGCTAGTCGAGCGCCATCGAAGCGTTATTCTGTACCTGTGGGAGATTCCGCTTGCACGGGGGTCCTTCAGTTTAACGGGAGTCGACATACCTGGTGGCAGACGGACCGCCTGCCTGCCCCGGAGCCCATTTGGACTGAACCCACCTTGAACGCAACGTGGACACACGGAGGGAATGCCTCCCTTGTGGGTAGCCCCGGAGGGCTACTACTACATTTGCGGGCGCCGGGCCTATGAACAGCTCCCGGCCCGCTGGTACGGTACCTGTCTCCTGGGCACCGTCCGACCTAGTTTCTTCCTTCTGCCCCTGCGAGTCGGCGAAACGTTGGGCATTCCCCTTTACATGGAAAAGGGGCCTGATAACATTGCCAGACATAAACGGTCCCTTATAAGCACCAAACCCAAAGTCCAAATTGGGGACTGGAAAGACAACGAGTGGCCGCCAGAACGTATCATTCACTACTATGGACCGGCCACGTGGGCTGAAGATGGTACATACGGGTACCGTACTCCTATCTACATGCTGAACCGCATTATCTGCTTGCAGGCAGTGCTCGAGATCCTTACCAACGATTCGGCATTTGCCCTCAACATTTTAGCCCGATCTGAACACTAAGCTCATTACCGCAGTTTACCAAAACGCTTGGCTCTTGACTACCTCTTAGCCCAGGAAGGCAGGGTTGTGCGGCAAGTTTAACCTCAGTATTGCTGCTTACAGATTGATGACCAAAGCCAGGTCATCAGCGAGATAACTGACCGCATGGTCAATGGGCCCACGTCCCCGTCCAAACCTGGAACAGCGCTTGGGATTGACTCCCTCCCTTACCAACTGGTTGCCAACCTCCGGGAGGTCTACAAGGCCTCCTCGTGATGGGTGGCCTGTTTTTGCTGTCCTGCCTATTAATTCCTTTGTCTTCTTCCCTTAGTTTTCAGGTGCTCTCGCTCCACCATGGAAAGTATCGCTGACGCCGAGCTGCTGCCCAACTTATGGTTCTCCAGATGTACTCCCCCATTCCCCAGGCTGCGAAGCTGACGAACCCGAACCTTGTGGCTGACGTGGACTTCTGTCCTTCCGCATCAATTTATGAGCCAATACCCTTGTGCCAGCATAAGACCGGCTACAAAGGGGGGGGGATTCCACTAGGGGCCCTCCGTCTCAACCCCGGCGAAGTAACCAGCGGCTGCACAAGGGCTTAGGGCTCCTTGTTGACCTCCTTACTAATACTTCTTGTCTCTCATTTCCTTTTCAGGGTTCTGGAATGATACTCTCCATCAGAATGAATGTCTAGTATCAAAAGGGGGGAATTGTAGGAGTGGAACGCCGGATACTACCCGGAAATACTACTGCCTACCAGAACAACCTCATGTTTGTGCCTACTGATGAACTTATACTTATGTATTCTACCTCTGCTTTTGGCTTTTAGCCATACTTTATTACTGCACTGGACCTTTGTGCCTTACCCACTTTTATTGTTTACTATGTAAGACAGAATGCAGGGCTATTAGACATATAGCTTGTAACTGTAACTGTAGTAGCAAGGCGTATACGAGATCAGCTTGCACGTAGGTGCCACATGAATAGGTGGCCTTGGAGGGTGCTAACACCCCCGCCCTGCATCTCTGAGCCGACGAGCCTTATCTCCTGTGATAGAAAGGAGCATTGTGTGTATGTAGAATAAGCTGCTAAGTTTCGTTCTCTTGCCAGTATCTTTTCAGTATTATGACGTGTGTATGTACTGAGAACTACAATTATGCACTGTAAGACTACAACTGTTTACTGCGCATGCCAAATGTGACCGTGTAAGGGCCTAGTGGCAGGCCCAGTAGGGAAGTATAAATGTAAGTGTCAGGTGATTTGCGACACACAGTGTCCTGAGATTACTCGGTGCTGTTCACTTGTAGCAATAAAGTTGCCTTGTTTGGAACCAAATTTGGCCTTTTGTCTTCTGATTTACTAGCCTGTTTCAGTTAGAGCACCGGTCTTGTAATACAGAGGTTGCCAGTTTCAAATCCCAGTGCTGCTCCTTGTGGTCTTGGCCAAGTCACTTAACCCTCCATTGCCTCAGTTGCAAAGTTAAAACCCTCCCGGGACCCAAAAAGCTCTGAGCAAAGTCACTACAACAATATACATTTATATCCCCTAGCCTAGCCTTTCTGTACACTGTGGTACTGTATTGCAATTGTGAAGAATCAAAACAAAAAAAAACAGCACCACGTGCCTTTAAAAATGGAACACAGTTCTTTAATGAATGAGCCTTGACAAAAAGACCCGACACGGGCCGTGTTTCGGTGACTAGCACCTGCGTCAGGGGTCACAGTGATGACGTGGAAAACTTGGGAATAACTCGAATATATTCCTCTACAATATATTATTCCTTACCCCACGTCTCATGTAGTAAAAGCTACAAAGCACCAAGGCACTTTCACTTTCTGTATCAAAATGGATGACGACGTGGAAAACTTGGGGAATAACTCGAATATATTCCTCTACAATATATTATTCCTTACCCCACGTCTCATGTAGTAAAAGCTACAAAGCACCAAGGCACTTTCACTTTCTGTATCAAAATGGCTCATTCATTAAACTTTTTGTCAAGGCTCATTCATTAAACGTTTTGTCAAGGCTCATTCATTAAAGAACTGTGTTCCATTTTTAAAGGCCCGTGGTGCTGTTTTTTTTGTTTGGACTTTAGTTTGTACTTTGTTCCCTCTCTTTTGTTACATCCAATTGTGAAGAATCAAACATCCATCTAATGCTTTTAACATTGGTTTCCCTTTTCTGTTGAGCACTATATAGCATTGCTCAATGTCAAAAGATGGTCCAGCTGCTTGTAACATCTTTGTGGCCCCCACCAATGTGGTTTGATTGTGGGTGAGGGTGTCTGGTGATCAAAGAGCAAAACTTGTCTAGGGGCTACCTATAGATATCTCCAAGTTTCTACTTGGCAGGTCACTAGTGCTACACAATTCTGTGCAGCTCTATGGTAAAGGGGGGGTGGGGGGGAGAAGAGCCTGGATGGCCATTTATGTTCCTCACCACAAATACCCAGCCTCTCCCCTTACCATACAGCCATGCAGTTTGGATGGAACAGGTGGCCTTCTGTATGGCCACACATCACACATATGTACCAAAGTTTCTCTGTCACAGTTCACCTGTCATGCAATCCTTATTGCTGGCTCCTCTCACATAAACCCCAGCATTTGATAATATGTAGTGCAGAAAGAGAGACACACACCCTGGTATATGAACAAAATAAAACTTATATTCAAATTTTGGTAACCAATAAATAACGTATTTACAAGTTCCCCCCTCCCCCCCAAATGTCCTTTAATGGTGGCCATGTCCTCCTGCCTGAATGGCCCTGTACAGCAGGCTAATGAGCAGCACCAGGAGCAGCGTCACTGCCCTATGGTGCTGCTCATTAGCCTGCCACATTGCCCCCATCTGCTGCCTCATTGCTGTCACCTCCTGCAGCAACTGGTTTACCCCATCCACCAGTTGCTGCAGGAGGTGCAGTGCTGGGGCAGGAGATGGGGGTGGTGATGGGGGTGGGGGTGGGGATGGGGCTGCAGCTAGGGATGGGGGTGGGGATGGGGGTGGGGATGGAGTGGAGAGGGCAGGGGGTGTGGGCCCTTCGTCATCCCCCTCAAGGGGAGGCATATCTGCCCAGGCCTCCTCCTGATGGGCCTCCTCCTCCTGGGCCACCACCGCCTCCTCCTGGGCCGCTGCCTCCTCCTCCTGGGCTGGCTGCTCCTCCTCCTCCTCCTCTTCCTGGGCCGCCGCCTCCTCCTCCTGGGCTGGCTGCTCCTCCTCCTGAGCTGCCTGCTTTTCCTCCTCCTAGTCCTTCTCCTCCTCCTCATCCTCCTCCTCCTCCTGCTGCTGGTGCTCTGTGTATGTAACAGGATTGTGTTTGAGATCAGCACATCCAACATAGCTTACATAGTGCAGGAGCTGGCTGGCCTGATGGGGTGTGAGATGCATGAGATGAGATGACAGGGAACCGTGAAAGCTGGTGTGACTCTGAGTACGCAGGCAGACCACAGTCATTGCTCAGCAGCATCTTTGCATGATGATTTGTGACTATGGCTGGCTGACTATTTAGGGTTTCTGTTTAGTAATGTTTTTTTTTTTTTTTTTGGGGGGGGGGTGGGGGGGGGGGGACGACACAAGTTTAATATGAGGCAATGACATCCACTAAGAGTAGGACCTCAGGCAGGAATACTATGAAAGAGTATCCACCCCAGAAAGGGGGATACAGAAATGAGGCATGCCATCTCATTCATCTCACAGGAGGTTAGTTGGAAGTTGCAGCCATACCTCAGGCCTTGATCTGGGATAGAGGTGTTATGACTTAACTAGTTGCTTATTAGTCACATGGAAACTGATATTGTACAGGAACATTTGCAGTATGAAATACATTTACCAAGGAGTACAGGTGCGCTGTTTATAATACTTACTTTGATCCCTGAGGCGCCGTCTGCCGCCCTGACCATCTGAGGCCTCTCTAGCCGGACGCGGTGGTACCTCCGGCGGAGGGACTCTAAGTCCCTCCTGATGCCAAATCTTCTGCAAGATTAATTTTTTACACCAGGAGTCAGGGGATGGGCCTTCTTGCCTTCAGCACACAAATTCCTTTGTAAATCAACTAGAAGAGATTCACAACACTGGGGGGGGGGGGGGGGGCGGGGGGGGCGGTCCGCCCCCGGTGTCAGTGGGTGGGGGGGTGATCCACTTCGCTCCCGCTGCTCCCACCCTACCTTTAAAAAACTTTTTTTGAAGCGTCGTTGCAGGCAGCGCCTCGCGTCTGCCCTGCTGGTAAAAGAAGTAAATCTCTTCGCTTCGAAGTTCGTCGTTGCCGGGCCTCACTATGTCCCGCCCTCCTGTGAGGTAACTTCCTATTTCCGCGAGGGCGGGACATAGTGAGGCCCGACGACGACGAACTTCGAAGCAAAGAGATTTACTTCTTTTACCAGCAGGGCAGACGCGAGGCGCTGCCTGCAACGACGCTTCAAAAACTTTTTTGTAAAGGTAGGGTGGGAGCAGGAGAGGAGGGTCGGGTCGGGGTGGGTGGGTGGGGGTTCTCAGATGGGAGAGGGGTATTGTGGGGGTTCTTAGATGGGGAGGGGGGTTTTTCAGATGGGAGAAGGGGACTGGGGTGGGGAGGGGGTTTCCAGATGGGAGAAGGGGACTGAGTGGGGAGGGGGTTCTCAGATGGGAGAGGGGTGTTGTGGGGGGTCTCACATGGGGAGGGGAGGGGGGTTTCATATGGGAGAACGGGACTGGGGTGGGGAGGGGGGTCTCAGATGGGAGAGGGGTGGTTGTGGGGGTTCTCACATGGGAGGGGGTTTTTATATGGGAGAAGAGGACTGGGGTGGGGAGGGGGTTCCTCAGATGGGAGACGGGTGTGTGGGGGTCTTAGATGGGGAGGGGGTTGTTCAGATGGGAGAAGGGGACTGGAGTGGGGAGGGGTTTCCAGATGGGAGAAGGGGACTGAGTGAGGAGGGGGTTCTCAGATGGGAGAGGGGGTTGTGGGGTTCTCCATGGGGAGTGGAGGGGGTTTTTCATATGGGAGAACGGGACTGGGGTGGGGAGGGGTCTCAGATGGGGAGAAGGGTGTTGTTGGGGGTTCTTACATGGGGAGGGGAGGGGTTTTTTATATGGGAGAAGAGGACTGGGGTGGGAGGGGGTTCTCATATGGGAGAGGGGGTGTTGTGGGGGTTTCTTAGATGGGGAGGGGGTTTTCAGATGGGAGAAGGGGGACTGGAGTGGGGAGGGGGGTTTCCAGATGGGAGAAGGGGACTGGGGGTGGGGAGGAGGTTCTCAGATGGAGAGGAGAGGGGTGTTCTGGGGGTTCTCAGATGGGAGAAGGGGGTGGGGAGGGGGTTCTCAGATGGGAGGAGGGGGCTCTCAAATGGGAGAAGGGGGCTGGAACTGGGGTCTGAGAAGGGGTCATGACGGAAAATGGGGCATGCCTGGGTAAGGTGGGAGAATGGGTCGGGGCTGAAAAGGGGGGCAAGGCATGTGGATGAAGGGGGCTGAAACTGGGGGGCTGAAGGAGGGTAGGTGGGATAAGGGGGCTAGTACTGGGACTGGGGGCTGAAAGGTGGCAGGGGCTGAAATTGTGGGGACTGGGGGCTGAAAAGGAGACAGGGAGGTGGCTGGGGCTGAAGCTCAGGACTGGTGACAGAAAAGGGGCTGGGGTTTGAAACTGGGGGCTAAAGAGGGGACAGGGAGAAGTGGATGGGGGCTAAAGCTCGGGACTGGTGGGAGAAAAAAGACTGGGGCTGAAACTGGGGGCTGAAAAAAAGGGGCAGAGAGGGGGCTGATCCTGGATGGAAGGGGGAGTGAGAGGGAGGGCAGACCCTAGATGGGATGGGAGAGGGAGGGCAAATGGTGGGATTGAGCAGACAGAGAGAAAGTGCAGACAGTGGATGGAAGCGATAGAAAGGGCAGACAGTGAATGGAAGGGGGAGAGAGAGAGGGCAGACAGGGGCAGATGGTGGATGGAAGGAGCAGAGATAGAGGGCAGATGTAGATGGAAGAGGCAGGGAGAGAGGGCAGAATTGGATGGAGGGGACAGCAGAGAGGGCAGACACTGGATGGCAGAGAGAGAGAAGAAAGACAGATGCTGGATGGAAGGAAGACAGTGAAAAGAAGATGAGGAAAGCAGAAACCAGAGACAACAAACTGTAAATAAAATATATATTTAGGGATAAAGTAGTATTGTAAGCTGTGTTAATGTTTATAATAGAACGTAAACAAAGTAATCTTTTTATTGGACTAATTTTAATGCATTTCGGACTTAACTTTCAGAGATCAAAACCCCCTTCCTCAGGTCAGGATAGGATACTGTAACAGCACTATACTTTATTGACCTGAGGAAGGAGATTTTGGCCTCTGGAAGCCAAATGTATTAGTCCAATAAAATGGTATTATTTTATTTTCTGTATTTGTTTTATTTCTATTTGTTAATTTGTAAAGTGGTGATTGGTATTTGTTAGTTTTTTCAAATTTACATATGCTGTCTTTATATTTTGCACAGTACTAGTGGACATTTTCTGTTTCTGTGGTGTTGCATTGTATGCAGAGTCTGGCATCTTGGGTGTTCAGTTTACTTTTTGTCTAAATAGAAAGTTTATTATTGCTTATTCTATAGTAGATTAGGGTGTATCTGTGTTTGTGAAAAGACATGGCTTTCAGGTTGGCATTGACTGTGCAAGATGGACGATCTGTGTTATTCTGCCTGGTTTCATTTACAGTAGGTGAATTGATGTTCTAGTGCTCACTGTAGTGTTTAAGTGCTTTCCTTTTCCTTGTGGACTTGTAGAAATTACTGCTTATGGTATGCTAGAATTGCTCTATAGGTCCTGAGTGTTTTGTATCTTTGGCTGCCTAGTACTAGATTTTGGAGGGGGGGGGGGGGTGTTAAAAAAAATGACCGGCCCCGGTTGTCAACTACCCTAGGTACGCCACTGGGGGGGGGGGGGGGGGAGGGGATGTGAGGACAGAGAACCGTTTGTGTGCAGTATTGTAGGGATGTGGCAAGGTTTGTATTTTCTACTACCTAGATATATTAATGAATATGCATGTAGCTACAGGAGGGTTGGGGGCGCTGAAACACTTACCTCTGTAACCTGTCCCTGATCTCAGTCCACGTTCTGATACAGATAGCCCTGGGGGGCAGATGGTGGTGGTATGGGAAGAGAGCATGCCTGTGCTTGACACACAGGTATACAAGAAGGAGGTTCTCTGCCACAGAGAAGTTGGGGCTCCCTTATAGATATATTTGTAAGTGAAAATAGAAAACGTGCCTCGCCTTATATGGCCGGCCATGCGTGATGGCCGCCCTTACACGCAAAGCTCCATATATGGTTCGCGTTTCCATATATGGATACATCAATACGTGCACGTCTTGCCATGTACAATGGCTCCACACATGGCCGGCTATGACGCAGGCCGTCTTTGACGCATTGTCGTCATGCGTGCGGGGCCTACGTGCGGAGTTTCCCTTATATGGGAATTTTCATATATGGATCATTATCACTTATGCGAACTTCATACACAATATTTCCCGTAGCTGCATGTTCCGCAACTACAGTTCAGTTGCGGACATCCAGATATAGGGAAAATTTAAGGCACAGTGAAAATTATCAAGTACAGTAACGTATTTCTCAAGTACCGTATTCTTAGTATACTTTAGCCGGCCCTGATTTGGCCGGGTTGGACCATGAAAATCGAATGTTTAATGTCGGCGTTTTTACTATGCTTTTGCCGGATCACATTTAGCCGGATTCGATCACGATAATGGTATATTTATGGCCGGCCATATATTTTTCGATTATTCCTGCCCTTTTCCCCCCCCCGCCTGTATGAAGCCGGCCAAATTCTGAGTTCGCCAGCATTTCGATTATGCCCCTCATAGTTTCTGAATTAGACAGATCTGAATTAGACAGGGATCTGTCGGGGCTGCGAGTAAATTGCACTAAATCAGAAGTACTACCTTTATCGGGACACATTGGAGACCCGGGAGTAGCTGGATTGCCAATTCCATATGCCAAGGGCGTAAGGCGATACCTGGGCATTTTTCTTAGTACCAATACTAGGACATTTTATAAGAAGAATGTGACGGATCCTTTGGAAAAAATCAGGCAGTTGTGTGTACGTTGGAAGGACCTACCACTCTCCTTAATGGGGAGAATAACAGTAGTAAAAATGATCTTGTTACCCAAAGTTCTCTACCCCATACAAGTGGCATCTATCTGGATTTTAAGGATGGAGGAGCGTCTGTTCCACTCCATTATCCATTCTTTTATTTGGTGTGGAAGGGGGGCAAGAATTGGACATCAGAAACTCTCGCATAACAAGGGGGCAGGAGGTCTGAGACTACCTGATCTCCGGATGTATAATGTTGCAGCACTTTTGCGTTTTATTTTTGAAGGGTTGGCAGATCATTATCTGGGGGCTGATTCTGTTCAATAATTTGTGAGTGACATTGCCGAAGGGTTAGAAGGTAAAGTTTGCCTATTTGCGGATGATACTAAGATCTGTAACAGAGTGGACACCCGGGAGGGAGTGGAAAACATGAAAAAGGATCTAAGGAAGCTAGCAGAATGGTCTAAGGTTGGCAATTAAAATTCAATGCAAAGAAATGCAAAGTGATGCACTTAGGGAGTAGAAATCCACGGGAGACGTATGTGTTAGACGGTGAGAGTCTGATAGGTACGGACGGGGAAAGGGATCTTGGGGTGATAGTATCTGAGGATCTGAAGGCGACGAAACAGTGTGACAAGGCGGTGGCCGTAACTAGAAGGTTGCTAGGCTGTATAGAGAGAGGTGTGACCAGCAGAAGAAAATAAGTTTTAATGCCCCTGTGTAAGTCGTTGGTGAGGCCCCACCTGGAGTATTGTGTTCAGTTTTGGAGGCCACATCTTGCTAAGGATGTAAAAAGAATTGAAGCGGTGCAAAGAAAAGCTACGAGAATAGTATGGGATTTGCGTTACAAGACGTATGAGGAGAGACTAGCTGACCTGAACATGTTGTCAGCAGGCACCTCTTCGTGCTGTCCGCTCTTGTCTCGACACCTCTCAGTGCTGTCCACTCTCCCCTCGACACCTCTCTGTGCTGTCCTTTTTCACCCACACAATTGGGCTAATCCATCACCTTAGGAGAACTGCTTTGCTTATTTGTAACAAGTGATTATTCACAGTACTATTTCCCCAACGGTATCAGAGAAAACCAGTCTGCCCGCTGTATTACAGCTGCTAGTCTCTGTGCACCTTGTTTCACTTCTCCCACACTCAAAGATCCATAACCGTTCAGTTTTAGAATTAGTTAATGACTTGGGATAAACTGTGGTTCAGTCAATTCCTCTTCTCCTTTCTCTTACTGCCTAGGAGATAGAGGCATTTTCACCACCCTCGCTTGTCAGACACCAACACTCTGACAACCTCCCACAAATGTTCAGACTGACCTCCTTCAGGTAATTCCACAGTTCCATGAAGCCAGACCGCATCTAGGCATTGTCACTGAGCGGCCCCACATCGGCTTCCCTTCCCTCTGCAGTCTCTTCCTTTGCCATCTCCCTTTGTCCTGAGCAAAAGAACTCCATTTGCTCCACCTCCGCCTCCTTCATGACATTGTCACTTTTCTCTCCTAGTTCAATCTCCTCCACTCCATGAAGTCTTCCCCCACCCTCTCTCCAGGTGCTGCTCCTCCTCCTGATTATCCTCCATCTCCCAATCACCTCCTGACTTTACTACCTGCTGGGAGTTGTAGTGCTGTTTCTCTTGTTCCCTCCTCCCTTGCAAGTGCTGCTGGGTTTCTGTAGTTCTCTTCCCTTCTTGCAAGTCTCCTACCCCCTTTTCCCGTCAGAGAGTGCTCTTCCTTTCTTGGCTTACTGCCCCTGTCAGCTCTTCTCTGCTTTCCCTCTACATCCTCCTTACAATGTATACCCTGGAGGAAAGGAGAAACAGGGGTGATATTACAGATGTTCAAATATTTGAAAGGTATTAATCTGCAAACGAACCTTTTCCGGAGATGGGAAGGCGGTAGAGCTAGAGGACATGAAATGAAATTGAAGGGGGGCAGACTCAAGAAAAATGTCAGGAAGTATTTTTTACGGAGAGAGTGGTGGATGCTTGGAATTCCCTCCAACGGATGAGGGGGGTATATGAAAAAGCCAATGCAAAGTGGGCTGCACAGACTATGTTGTTGGACTGTATGGTTTAAATTCGATACTTTGTGGGGTATATATTGTATGTATTTTGACAGTGTTATTGGAATTGTGGATTGTGACCAAAAATTGTATTGGCGACAATAAAAATTAATGAAAAAAAAAAGAATAAGATACAATTTAGGTGATCGACTAGGAGTTTACTTTGAATTCTGATTGTGACAATTTCTAATTGGGGTGTTATGGACTCGGCAATAATTTCAATGGTGAAATGGGAGCGATAAATGAGTGCCAGGCCTCCGCCTCTCTTTTCATTCCTGGTCCAATGAATAATTTTATATCCTGGAGGACAAAGGTCAAAGATTATAGGGTCTTTCAGATTATGGATCCAGGCTTCATTGATAAAGAGTAGGTTGAGGTTTTCTGAGGTAATCCAATCTGTTATTGTTGTCGTTTTAGTTATTACGGATCTAGCATTAATGTAACCTACTTGAATATTGTGGTATGGGGCTAATATAAAAGGAGAAGTATGAATCCTCGTAACTTGTTGTGCCCTATTTAGTTGACTTTTCATACCATTTAGGTGGTGACGTCCATGTGTAGGTAATCTACCCTTAGTATGATGATTATTAATTTGGTGACATGCAGAGTTTTTGATCAGTCTATGGTGATTCAATATGATGGGAATGATCTTGTTATCTGAGGGTAGGGTAGAAAGTGATAGATGAAGCAATGATAGGGAATATATTATTAGGAATGATTTAACAGCATTCATACTGGAGTCAATTTAGCAATTAGTGTACAGAGCTCAGACTGATGATCAGAAGTGACAGCCTAGGAGTAGTATAGCTGGACAATTGAGGCAGACGCTTCGGTGTTAGAAGAGTACTGAAACTCCAGACAGGTACTTGTGGTTCGTTTGTTATTTAAATCACAGTCTTCAGAATCACGAGTCCTGACTCCATAATTTGATAGAATCTCTAAAGATACTGGAAGCCCATTTCCAACAGCTATTTGGTCTGTGTGGAGGGTAAATATAGTTGGGTTCTGTCCAAACGCTCCTCGTGGTGCCCGTCACTTGCTCTTCTTCCGTCTAATCCGGCCCCCAGATCTGCTAGTACAGCGCTCTGCTCCACCCACGCTCCGCTCCACCCACGCTGATTAGTTTCATATACAATGATTAGCTGTCTGGAAGGAGGTGCAGGAGGTGATCAGAGTGCAGGCGGCACACAACAACTGAAGATTGGTGGTGCAGTTGTAGATCGCGGCTGGGCAGCACAATTTAGCGGTATTTAATGTAGGCGGAGTTCAGAGACGTCAACGGCCTAGCTGAAACACCGTAGGTATATAAAATCAACTGTTCACCAGGATCAGGTCGACCAGCAGCACATCAGGCTCCCCGCAACACTCTGGACTCAGCAAGGTAAATGAGAACCAGACCTAACTCCGCGCCACCCGTCGCTGCACTCTTGACATGATTGAGCTGATCCGCAACTGATCCGTGGTGGGCGAAGTCGGGTGGTCGCTAAGGACGGCCGATCAGCAACCCAGCAGGCTCCTAATGGCACCCCGGACCAAGCCAGGTGCAAACCCAGCTAAAAACGGGCCAATCCACGGCCAAATTTCAATTTATCACAACGAGGGTTTCTGGTGTTAATGGCTCCCTCGACCCTCTAAATGGCAGCCATTTTCAGAATTGATCACCTGTGTAAATCCTAGTGCTGTCATCGTGTCCAGAAAGGCAGCTGTGGTGGTATCTGGGATTTTGATGTGTAGATTGAAGTCTCCCATGATCACCAGCCTAGGGTAATTCAGGGTCACTTGAGTAATCAGGTCTAGGAGTTCTTGCACAGATAATGTGTTGTTACGAGGTGCTCTGTAAATCATGAGCAGCCAGATTGGCTTCTTCTCTTCAAGCTGGATTAAAAGAGATTCTGATCCATGTAGCTGGGGGATGGATATTCTGCGCAGTTTGATTGTGTCCCGAATCAATACTGCTACCCCTCCACCCTGTCTTCCTTTTGAAACATAAAATAATTCTTTGTAAGTGCTAGGGTAGTGCAGGTCAAAATGAGATGATTAGGAATTCTCCTATGGGTGGTCCTTTTACAAAGAGTACTTTCTATAATGCTCAGAGCTTCAAACCATAATTGTATCAAGCAGCGGGCCATCATATTCCTGCAAAGTATTAATCATATCAGACATATCTCGTACATATGATGGAATCAGTGGGATGAAGGGTCTTAGAAAAAAAAATCTACAAAAATAGAGACAGGTTCCAACACGGAACCATTGCCTGAAACGATTGGTCAGCCAGGTGGATTGTCCAAAGATTTGTGTATTTTAGGTAATACATACAGTGGGGGAAATAAGTATTTGATCCCTTGCTGATTTTGTAAGTTTGCCCACTGACAAAGACATGAGCAGCCCATAATTGAAGGGTAGGTTATTGGTAACAGTGAGAGATAGCACATCACAAATTAAATCCGGAAAATCACATTGTGGAAAGTATATGAATTATTTGCATTCTGCAGAGGGAAATAAGTATTTAATCCCTCTGGCAAACAAGACCTAATACTTGGTGGCAAAACCCTTGTTGGCAAGCACAGCGGTCAGACGTCTCTGTAGTTGATGATGAGGTTTGCACACATGTCAGGAGGAATTTTGGTCCACTCCTCTTTGCAGATCATCTCTAAATCATTAAGAGTTCTGGGCTGTCGCTTGGCAACTCGCAGCTTCAGCTCCCTCCATAAGTTTTCAATGGGATTAAGGTCTGGTGACTGGCTAGGCCACTCCATGACCCTAATGTGCTTCTTCCTGAGCCACTCCTTTGTTGCCTTGGCTGTATGTTTTGGGTCATTGTCGTGCTGGAAGACCCAGCCACGACCCATTTTTAAGGCCCTGGCGGAGGGAAGGAGGTTGTCACTCAGAATTGTACGGTACATGGCCCCATCCATTCTCCCATTGATGCGGTGAAGTAGTCCTGTGCCCTTAGCAGAGAAACACCCCCAAAACATAACATTTCCACCTCCATGCTTGACAGTGGGGACGGTGTTCTTTGGGTCATAGGCAGCATTTCTCTTCCTCCAAACACGGCGAGTTGAGTTCATGCCAAAGAGCTCAATTTTTGTCTCATCTGACCACAGCACCTTCTCCCAATCACTCTCGGCATCATCCAGGTGTTCACTGGCAAACTTCAGACGGGCCGTCACATGTGCCTTCCGGAGCAGGGGGACCTTGCGGGCACTGCAGGATTGCAATCCGTTATGTCGTAATGTGTTACCAATGGTTTTCGTGGTGACAGTGGTCCCAGCTGCCTTGAGATCATTGACAAGTTCCCCCCTTGTAGTTGTAGGCTGATTTCTAACCTTCCTCATGATCAAGGATACCCCACGAGGTGAGATTTTGCGTGGAGCCCCAGATCTTTGTCGATTGACAGTCATTTTGTACTTCTTCCATTTCTTACTATGGCACCAACAGTTGTCTCCTTCTCGCCCAGCGTCTTACTGATGGTTTTGTAGCCCATTCCAGCCTTGTGCAGGTGTATGATCTTGTCCCTGACATCCTTAGACAGCTCCTTGCTCTTGGCCATTTTGTAGAGGTTAGAGTCTGACTGATTCACTGAGTCTGTGGACAGGTGTCTTTCATACAGGTGACCATTGCCGACAGCTGTCTGTCATGCAGGTAACGAGTTGATTTGGAGCATCTACCTGGTCTGTAGGGGCCAGATCTCTTACTGGTTGGTGGGGGATCAAATACTTATTTCCCTCTGCAGAATGCAAATAAATATACTTTCCACAATGTGATTTTCCGGATTTAATTTGTGATGTGCTATCTCTCACTGTTACCAATAACCTACCCTTCAATTATGGGCTGCTCATGTCTTTGTCAGTGGGCAAACTTACAAAATCAGCAAGGGATCAAATACTTATTTCCCCCACTGTATATTGTTGGGATAACTGGGTGTTTCGCTTGAAGAAATTCTTTTTCTTTCTTAGTCAAAAAGCCCATACGGGAAGAGATGTCAATTAATTCTTGAATATCCTGTTGTATGTCTTCTGTAGGGTCACTATAAGTGGAATATAGAATTCTTGGTCTGTCAGTTGCCTCAAAACCTCATTGATGTAACAATCATTGCGGTACATCAATGAGGTTTTGAGGCCTTTGTTTCTTGGGTTATAAGTTCTGCAATAGTTTTGGTCTAGAAGAAGGATCTACTACAAAAGGTCCTACTACAAAACCAAATTAGGACCGGACTATTCCAACTCGTAAATAAGTTACTAGACACCACCCCTATCCCCACACCCAACACAGACATCCCACCCACAGACAAACTTGCTAACGACTTTAACGAAAAAATAATAAAACTACGCAGCACACTTCCTCATCCAATACCGACATCGAAATCTTCTTCAACAATCTGGACCTATCCTCCAAAAGATACCCAGCTGACCGCATTTGGACAACATTTAATCTCCTCAGCACCGAATCAGTTACACAAGCGAACTGCAAACTGGATACATGTCCCAGTCATCTACTCAAGTCTGCCCCAGACCGCTTCATAGCAGATCTTACATCCCATCTAAACTTCATGTTACGACAAGGTCTCTTCCCTGAGGAACATGGCAACATCCTATTCACCCCAATACCAAAAGACGCCAAGAAAAGCACAAATGATATCACCAATTACCACCCAGTTGCATCTATCCCATTAGTAATAAAATGATGGAGAGCTTCATGACTAAACAGCTTACTGAATACCTGGACAAGTTCTCAATACTACATAATTCACAATCAGGATTCTGATGCCTCCATAGCACCGAAACTGTCCTAGTCACCCTCCTGGCCAAATTCAAGCAGGAGATTGCCACAGGCAAAAGCATACTCCTCCTCCAGTTTGACATGTTGAGCTCATTCAACATGGTAAACCACAACATACTACTAAGAATACTAGGCCACTTCAGAATTGAAGGAAACGTACTTAACTGGATCAAAGGCTTTCTAACCACCAGAACTTATCAAGTAAAATCAAAATCAAACATATCACCACCGTTGAAAAACAGTCTGCGGAGTACCTCAAGGATCACCATTATCACCAATACTCTTCAACATGATGATGATTCCACTGGCACAGTCCTTATCCAACCAAGGCCTTAACCCATTCATTTACGCAGATGATGTTACAATATACATCCCCTTCAGACATGATCTGACAGAAATAACCAACAAAATCAACGATAGTCTGAACATCATGGATTCCTGGGCAAACTCATTCCAACTGAAACTGAACACCGAAAAAAACACATTGCCTCATCCTCTCCATATAACAAATACAAACCCACAACCATAAATACTCCAGGACAGTTTGAAAATACTCGGTGTCACACTCGATCACAACCTTACCCTCGAGAGCCAAGTAAACTCTGTAACAAAGAAAATGTTCTATTCAATGTGGAAGCTCAAACGATTAAAACCTTTCTTCCCAAGAGCAACTTTTCGATACCTAATACAATCAATGGTCCTAAGCCATGCAGATTATTGCAATGGAATCTACGCGGGCTGCAAAAAACAACTCATAAAAAAACTCCAGACCACCCAAAATACAGCAGCCAGGCTGATATTCAGCAAAACACACTTCGAAAGTGCCAAACCCCTCCGAGAAAAGTTGCATTGGCTCCCAATTAAAGAATAGATCATCTCCAAAATCTGCACCTTAGTCCATAGACTTACCAATAAGAAACAAAGTCAGATCATCAAGATCCTACCTAAACCTACACTACCCAAATTGCAAAGGACTGAAATGCAAAACAACTTATGCAGCCGGCTTCTCCTACATAAGCGCACAACTATGGAATGGGCTCCCAAAAGCTGTGAAAACAATCCACGAGCACTTGAACTTCAGGAAATCACTAAAAACCAACCTCTTCAAAAAGTCTTACCCCAATGACCCCACGTAACCCTCTTCACCTACCAACACAGCATGACTATAATCGAACAGGACAACACGCAATCTTCATCCATTCCGACCCTCCACTTATACCTCATAGGATCACTATACAACTTTGTATTTGTTATCCACCGACTGGGCAAACGCCTCTGACGGTACTATGTAAGCCACATTGAGCCTGCAAATAGGTGGGAAAATGTGGGGTACAAATGCAACAAATAAATAAATAAATCTGTATAGGACTGCTATTCCTCCTCCTTTTTTCTGTGCCCTGGTCCAATGGGATATTTTGAGGCATATTTTCAAAGCACTTAGCCTTTCAAAGTTCCATAGGTTTCTATGGAACTTTGGAAGGCTAAGTGCTTTGAAAAATATGCCAATTTATATCCCAGAGGGCATATTTCATTGAGGATTGGGTCATCCTTGGAATGGATCCATGTTTCCAGGCCTAGTTTTTCTCCTTCATTCTAGTCTCTGATTATCTCTGCTTTGTTTATCACTGATTGGTATTAATATATCCAATGGGAATAAGAAGTAAGTTTTCCTTATTTGTGGGTTCTGCCGAAATCCTAATCAACTGCCCTATGGATTAATTTCCTGGATTTATTGGTGGGTTTTTTTGACTTCCTCCTTTGTTCTGTTTTAAACCGGCT
Source organism: Microcaecilia unicolor (assembly GCF_901765095.1). Classification (NCBI taxonomy): domain Eukaryota; kingdom Metazoa; phylum Chordata; class Amphibia; order Gymnophiona; family Siphonopidae; genus Microcaecilia; species Microcaecilia unicolor. The sequence goes on along the minus strand of NC_044032.1, from coordinate 322,372,816 downwards.
GGTTGGGTTCACATGCGGTGTTAGGCTGTTTGTGGTGTGCATTAGTCTGAGCCCTGTGAGGGTGTTCAAACGTCAGTTGTAGTGTGTGAGGATCGGGATCATTTGTTCATCCCTGCATAAGAGAGTGGAGGTCCTGATTGTAAGGATGAGCAGTGTTAGTATTAGGAGCATCTTGTAAAGTGTTTTGTGAGGTGTCATTGCATCTTCTGGTTCTTAGTGTTGTCTATTCCTACATGGTTGGGGTCCTCTCTCTCCGACCACTTGGGAGGATATGCAGATAGGCTGCAAGTCCTTCACAGCACCTGGCAGGCAGCTGGAGGAAGTGCTGAAAACTTGGAGCGTAGACCCCTGGGTGAATCTGGGAGTCACCCCGTGGAAGGTTCGGAGGATATGCAGATGGACAGCAAGTCCTCCACAGCACCTGACAGTCAGCCAATGGGAGCACTGGGCACCAGGAGTGGAGGCCCTGGGTGAATAAGGGTTGACCTGGGAGTCACCCAGTGCAGGCTGGGAGGATATGCAGATGGGCTGCAAGTCCTCCACAGCACCTGGCAAGGAGCCGGAGGGAGCACTGGGCACCTGAAGCGGAGACCCTGGATGGACCTGGGAGTCACCCTGGTGGAGGCTGGGAGGATATGCAGATAGGCTGAAAGTCCTCCACAGCAGCTGGCAGTCAGCTAGCAGGAGCGCTGGGCACCTGGACTGGAGGCCCTGGGTGGATTGGAGTGGACCTGAGCGTCACCCTGGAGAAGGCTAGAATTTGTTGCCAGAGAATGTGGTAAAAGCAGTTAGCTTAACAGGGTTTTAAAAAGGTTTGGATAATTTCCTAAAAGAAAAGTCCCGTAAGCCATTATTAAGATGGACTTGGGAAAATCCCTGCATATTCTAGGAAAAGCAGCATAAAATCTGTTTTACTGTTCTGGGATCTTGCCAGAAACTTGTGACCTGGATTGGCCGCTGTTGGAAACAGGCTACTGAACTTGATAGACCTTCGATCTGTCCCAGTTTGGCAATGCTTATGTTCTTATTTAGCCCTTTCTTTCTCAAAATTAATAGGCTTTTTGCCCTCAGGCTGCCTTCTTAAGATTCCTTTGTGCAAAGGAATAGGCTGCCTGTAACTGTTGGTGTGGATGGATGATGTACTCATATGTAGTAGTGTCGCTAGTGAGATTAACATCCTGTGTTCAGTATAGCAGGTGGATGGACAGTCATTTCCTTACCTGGCATTTCAAATGGTGACAGTCCTGTGGACCTGATAGCCATATGTAAGCAGCCTGCGTGTCAGGCTGCAGCTATTTGGGAGCTTTATTTTTTTGCTACATTCCACTAACCAAACAGGGAAAACATTAGACTGTCCGTCTGTTCCTACTGCTTTCATGTTAAGTCCCTGATGCAACCCTTGAGAAGGCGAAACATGGCCACATTGAGAAGGCGAAACATGGCCACATTGAGAGGTAGAGGAAAGTTGTATGCTGATTTTATGTATCTGCGTTGCATAAATTTTGTTTTATTTCACTCACATCTGTCTGATTTTCTTTTCTGCTTTATTCACTTGGAACATCCCTCTTTACCTCCTTGTCTAGTTGGGTGATAGGATTCTTCTTAGGGTCCTCCTGTTGGACAGTGATTAAATCAAATGAGAGTTCATCAGAGAACCACTGCAACACACCGGATTGTCTGCAAGGAATTTGGCTTGCTGTCTGGTGATAACCGCAACAGAGGTGGACCCACACGTCCAAGGATCTCTTGACAGAGCACCTTCCTTAGCTAGCTGATCAGCAAGATCCTTTTGTAACCAGTTTCTCTTTTGAATTGAGCATGTCTTCCAAGTGGGTAGGTGGGTCACGAATGAATGGTGGACATAATTGGAGTCAGTGCAGATGATAACAGTTTTGACTCCTTTCCCAAACCATACCGACTCTGGCCACCACATCTTTATCACCGTCTCTCCAAAAGGCACATCCATCCATATATACCTGAGGGGCTTGTCTATTATGCTCTTCACCATACAGCAAATGGTGCAGAGACCCTTCCAACGCCACACTGGGAGGAACAGCTGTGATAACTGCTTCAGTGTCATGACCTTCCATAGTACAGTCATGTAATTCATCTAGGCCCTGTGCTACTGTGCTCTTGTGCCTCTGAGTATATCTTACCTTCATGGGCCACCCTTGTAGTGCTAATGTCCAGGATATAATTTGGCCAGTCTTGAGGTCGGTCTCCACAACCAGTTCCTGTCCTTGGACATAACTACGAAAATGTTGCAGAGCCCAGATGGCTGTCAATAGTGCCCTTTCACAGTCACTGTATGTCTAGCTTCCTGCATGTTTTTTTTTTTTTTTTAGCTTTTTCAGTACCTCATGGAACCAGGGGGATGGTTTCACTCTGTGTTGCTGTTGCTACTTGTTGATGTACATGTAATTGACAAAACCCTAGATTGATTTATTGAAGGGTTTTGATACTGCAAATTAAGCCTACACAGGCAGCTAAGCAGCTTACAACAACAAAAACTGAACTAATAAGCAGCTGATGTGGAGGGGGAAGAGAAAAGAGTTGGGTATTGTTAGGAAAGGTATGGAAAACAGGTGTGAGGATGTTATAATGCCATTGTATCGCTCCATGGTGCGACCGCACCTTGAGTATTGTGTTCAGTTCTGGTCGCTGCATCTCAAGAAAGATATAGTAGAATTGGAAAAGGTGCAGAGAAAGGCGACTAAAATGATAGCGGGGATGGGACGACTTCCCTATGAAGAAAGATTAAGGAGGTTAGGGCTATTCAGCTTGGAGAAGAGACGGCTGAGGGGAGACATGATAGAGGTATATAAAATAATGAGTGGAGTGGAACAGGTGGATGTGAAGCATCTGTTCAAGCTTTCCAAAAATACTAGGACTAGGGGGCATGCGATGAAACTACAGTGTAGTAAATTTAAAACAAATCGGAGAAATTTTCTTCACCCAACGTATAATTAAACTCTGGAATTCGTTGCCGGAGAAAGTGGTGAAGGCGGTTAGCTTAGCAGAGTTTAAAAAGGGGTTGGACGGTTTCCTAAAGGACAAGTCCATAAACCACTACTAAATGGACTTGGGAAAAATCCACAATTCCGGGAATAACATGTATAGAATGTTTGTACGTTGGGAAGCTTGCCAGGTGCCCTTGGCCTGGATTGGCCGCTGTCGTGGACAGGATGCTGGGCTCGATGGACCCTTGGTCTTTTCCCAGTATGGCATTACTTATGTACTTATGTAAGATGGCAGGAGGGGGGATGGGAACAAGAGAACAAGATGGAAAAGTACAGAGACAGGTTAAATGGAAGAGATGAAAAGAAAGGTTTTAAGTAAGACTTTGAAAGCTTGCAGTGGCATAGGGGTTCTGAGAGAAGAAGGGAGGGAGTGCCAAAGCTTGGGGCCAAGGAAACTGAAAGCGAAATCTCGAATGGAGGATAGTCGCAAGATCAAAGGAGAGGGAATACAAAGAAGATTGTCAGAAACAGAGCGTAGAGCATGTGCAGGGGAGTAAGGGATAAGAAGTCTGTTTAAGTAAGCAGGGGCAGCCAGGGAATGGTATTTAAAGACCAACAAGAGTCATTTATAATGGATACATGCTGAAATCAGAAGCCAGTGCTCAGTGTAACATGGTCAAAATGATGGGCCAGATTAATTAATTTGGTGGCTGTGGACTGAATCAATTGCAAATGTTTACTAGAGCCAGGATAAGGGCACAGATAGAGGAGAGAGAAATGAAGAGGCAGCATGCAGAATCATTTTGCTCTCTCCCTTCTGTCTTGCCCATGCTAGTAAACAACTGGCATAGATATTTGAGGTCATAGCTCTCAGGCCTCTACTGTTTCCTCTGCCAGTCATTAAAGTTTATGTCAGAGGTGGTGGGTTTTACAGAGGATGCTGTAGCAGTAGAGAGCTACGGTCTTATGTGTCTTTGCTGATTGTGTACTAGCACGGGCCCAGTGGAGGTGACAGTGGGAGGGATGGAGAAAAAAAGCATGAAAAATAGAGGGAGAGGGGTAAAACAGGATGGGAAGAGATAATGGAACAATCCTATATGGCAGGGGGGAGGTAGGGAGAGACAGCACAGTAGTACTGGATGGGAGGGGAGAGAGAGTGAGAAATGGGTAGTACAGGGAGGGAGAGAGTGAGAAACAGGGCAATACTGGTTCGGAAGTGAGAGAGAGAGAGAGAGAGAACAGGGCAATGCTAGATGGAGGAGAAACAAGACAATACTGGATAGGAAGGGGGCTAGAGAATGAGATACAGTAGAGAGGGGAAACAGTGCTGGATGCGGAGAGATTGGCATGGGCAATGCTGAATGGTATGGGGAGAAGAGAGAGACAGGCACAGATGCATGTCAGGGGAAGAGAGACAGACACAGGTAATGCTGGATGGTGTGTGTGTGAGGGGGGGGGGGGGAGAGGAAAAAAAGGAGATGCTGACTGGCAGGGGGCAAGAGAGACTGAGGCAATACTGTATGGGGATAGAAAAAGATGGGACAATACTGCATAGGGAAGAGCGAGACAAAGCAATGCTGGATGTGAGGAGAGAGAGAGAGAAAGATACAGCAATGCTGAATAGTGCAGGAAGAGGGAAGGGAGGAAAAGACAGACAGACAGGGCAGTGGATGGCAGAAGCAGGGTACCAACATAGGAAAGTAATTAGCATATGCAGTATAGTATGGAAAGTGGCACTTTCTGCAAAACAGGTGCTGACTACATACATGTGACCTAACAGTGAAAAGAAAACTCTCAGAGATAAAGTGAGAAATAGGTAAGACATATATCAATCCTATATAACAAAAAGCACCTCCAACGTTCTGAAGCTGAGAAATAGGTCAATGTATTCTGACTATATACATAATAGTGTCCACGTATAAAAGCAAGCAGATTATTAGGATTATGCAATTATATCAAATGTTATTAAGTAATGCATATATATATGAATAGTACCCGTACATTAATTTATTATTATTAACTGGATGAATAATTGATCACCGGGGACCAAATCCTATTGAATGCAATAAGGGAACCACATTTCTCAGCTGCAACTTTTTCATATTTAGCGATTAAACATACTGAGTTCCACCATATTTCATGAGTTAACTTCGTAAAGTCTTTCCAATTTTGACAAATCAATTTTATGGCCACTTGAATCAGTATACGCAGCAGTTTGGACATATGCAATGATATATCCGCATTAATACCAAGTTCCCCTGTAATTATAATTTTGTATGTTAAAGATATCTTTAGGTTTAGAATATGGGATATTGTTTTCTCTATGCGGGAAGGATAAAGTGAAATAAATATAGGAATATTAAGCAGTTTGATCGTAGGAGGATGTTTTTGCCTATTGCTATTTCCTGCTTGAATTTGGCTAGGAGAGTGATTAGTACTGTTTCTGTGCTGTGTAGGGGGTGGAAACCTGGCTGTGATTCGTGAAATATTGAGAATTTGTTTTTATAATCTGTAAGTTGTTTGCCTTTCCATCAGTTTGACTGACAATGGAATGGATGCTACTGGATGGTAGTTAGTGATTTCATTTGGTTTTTTCTTGGTGTCTTTTGGTATTGGGGTGAGTAGGATATTGCCATTTTCCTTAGGGAAGAGACCTTGCTGAACCATGTAGTTCAGATGGGATGTGAGGTCTGCTATGAAGCGGTCAGGGGCAGATTTCATTAGGTAGTTGGGACAGGTATCTAGTTTACAGTGAGTGTTGGAGAACCTGCTGATCGCCTGTGCAACTGCATCGCTGGTAAGGAGGGTGAATTTTAAACAGGTTCAGTCAGTGGCTGGGTCCAACTCATTAAGGAAGATTTCGATGTCAGTGTTGTCCTGAGGTAGCGTGTTGCATAGGTTTGCAATTTTTTCATTTAAATACTTAGCAGATGTCTGCAGATGGGGTGTCTGTATTCGATGTAGTGACCAAGTTGGTGTTTAGGAGTTTGTTCACGAGTTGGTATAATTTCTTCATGTCTTTGTAATCTGTCCCTATTTTAGTTTTATAGTATGATCTTTTGGACTGTCTTATTGCGTATTTGTATTTTCTTTGTGATTGTTTCCATGTGTTGAGTGTGTGTTCGTCTTTTGTTTTTCTCCATGCTCGGTCGAGTTTCCTGGATTGTGTTTTTAGCTTTTTCAGTTCATCATTGAACCACGGTATTGAGTTATGCTTACGTGAGATTCTTGTTTGTAAGGGTGCTATTTCATCTAGTATGCATTTGCGTCTTTTATCCCATTCTATGAGGTAATGTATGGAGTCTGTCTACTTGACCTCTTGTGCTGTAGGATGGGTGTTCTTGTGTTTGGTGTAATCCCTTCTTCTGCCAGTGTAGGGATAAGTTTAATTTGTAGTGATCAGACCAGGGTGTTTCTGTCCACTTAATATCTGTTATTATTAGGTTCTGGTCTGTTGAAAGTTTGTGTGAGATAAGATCAAGTGTGTGACCTTTGACGTGGGTTGCTTGCATATGTGGCCATTTGAGATCTCATAGGTGGAGGAATTCCTTGCATTCTCATGCGTTGATTGAGTTTGGGTCTTCTAGGTGAAGGTTGATATCTCCTAATACTAGTACACTGGGGTTGGTTACACATGTGTTTGAAATGAAGTCCATGAAGTTAGTCTGGCCTTCGTTCCAGTTACCTGGAGGTCTGTAGAACAAGACACAATTCAAGTGATTGCATAGAGTTTTGTTGTGGATTCTAATTGAGGCAATTTCAAGTTGAGGTGTTATTGACTTGGCTGTGGTTTCGGTGGTAAAGTAGGATCGATAGATTAGTGCTATGCCTCTGCCTCTCTTTTCCTTCCTGGACCAGTGTGTAATTTTGTATCCTGGAGGGTACAGGTCTTGGATCCAGGTTTCATTGATGAAGAGTAGGTCAAGGTCATCTGCCACGATCTAGTCTGTTAATATTGCTGTTTTGTTTACTGCGGATCTGGCGTTGATGTAGCCCACTTGGATTGTTTGGAATGGGTCTTCAGCATCTGGTGTTGTGAGGACTTTTATTAGTTGTCATTTCTTTGTTGAGGTGAGTTTGTTTGGACCCTTCTTTGCATTCTGTGGTGGTTGTCCGCATGTTGGTGTTCTTCCTGTGTTTACGTTGTTGTCAGTTTGATGAGGTGTGGTGTATTTGATCAGTCTTTGATGATTATATAGTATGCGTATAATGTAAGCGGGGTGGTTAGTGTTACGTGAATCAGTGTTAAGGAGTAGATTATTAGTAGTAGTTTGAAGGTATTCATTTGGTTTCTTTCGCTGTGGACTATTAATAAGACCGAGTTCTGCTGACTGGATACGTGATAAGACTTTTTTCTTTGCTGTGGGGTCTGGTGTTCTGGTCTTATGTGTTATTTCAGGCTTCCCTCTCTTCACTGACATAAGAGGAGGATCTGCCTTTCAGCTGTTGAGATCAGTACTGGATCAGGTTTCAGTGATTAGATAATGAGCAGAGGAGATGGGAGGGGGAGAGTAGCTCTGAGTCAGGGTCCTCCTCAATCAGTCTCTTAGCAACTAATTGCTTCCCACCCTCCTTGCCCAGAGGATCTTCAGGGCTCAGATTTCTGACTTTGGCTAGGGGAAGAGGGAGGGGAACTTTAGATCATCTTCAAGGTGATTAACACAGAGTTGTGGCAAATGCAACACAAAGAACTCAGGTTGGAAGATTCTGTCTCACTCTGATATCCTGCTTCAAAGTTTCTGATCAATTCTGCAACAGTCACTTTAAGCTAATTTAATTTCTTAATCCTTTTTATGCTTCCTTAAAATGTTAAAAGCCTCATAGATTTGCCAATACAAGAACAGTTTTCCTCCTGGCTTCTCTGGCTGCCTTTGATTGCTGACGACCCAGAGAGGAGGGGTTGCTCTTGGGCAGGGAGAGGTGCTTGAAAGACCAAAGGACTTGACTTAATTGCTCTTAGGAATGTGGTCAGTGCATCTCTCAAAGATTCTGGTTTTAAACTTCCACAAATCTTCTTTTTTTTTCATAAGCTTAACTTTTCTGATAAATGTACTTAAACAGTCCCAAACATTGCTTTCTTAGCTACAAGTTCACTTGAATGCAGATCAGTTGTCATCCAGAATAATACAAGCAGAGTTACTTGATTCACTTTTCCTTTCTGGTTTGATTAGCTCATACAAATCTGCCTCTTCATAAACTTAACTCTTTTGATTAATGTACTTAAACAGTTCCAAACATTGCTTTTCTTAGCTAAAAGCTCGCTTGTGTGCAGACCAGTTAACATCCAGGACTTTTGGGTTTTACTTGATTCACCTTTTCATTCCTGGTTTGATTAACTTACATGATTCTCCCTTTTCATGAGCTTAACTTTCCTGGTTTGATTAAATGCAGTTCAGATGGCTCTTTTAAAGGCACACTTGTGACTTGTCTGCAAAGATTCAGTTCTAAACCTCAGTTGAAAATGGAAAGTTTTATATGCGTGCAGGACTTTGTGCTGGTCAGGATGGTCTGTGGCACTTTCTGCTGTTCACATTGCTCGGTAAAATGTGCTGTGTCAATGTGTAGTTAAGTAAATTTTTACTCACGGATTGCAGGTATGAACTTTAGAGTTTCTGGTTCTGATATCCTTGGATGGTCCACATGATGCAGGTTGCTGTAGGCTTTTTCTTTATTGTCCTAGAGGAAGGATAGATGTAAATAAGGATCCAGCTCCAATCTCAGAGCATGAGGAGTGTTATTTAGGGGAGATAACATTTCCTTTCTCCAGCCAAAAATAAATGGAAGAAGTTCCGAGTAAATTGAGGACTGGTGCCTCAACACAGACTGAGCAGAAGTCAGTAAAAGTTTGGGTTGTAAATAAGCAGAAAATAAGTAGAAATGTAGTTATTTAATCTAAGTTGCAGAGCCTGATGTGAACCTAGCCAGCCCAATGCTGGAATAGAGTGTAGAAACTTCAGGGAAAATTAAAAAGGCATGGCACAGGAGGCAATATTATGTTCTATATTCTATAAAGGTTAAAAAACAGAGTAGGGTTAAATGGCTAATTCTCTAAATGGAGGCATCTGTACTGGGATTGGTGCTTTTTAACAGGTTTATAAATAATCTGGAAATTAGAACAAGATATTCAAATCTGCAGATGACAAACTATTCAAAGTTGTTAAATCGCATGTGGACTGTGAGAAATTGCAGAAGGACCGAATGGGCATCCAAATGACAAATGAAGAATGAAGTTTAATATGGACCAGTACAAAGTGATACACATTGTGAAGAATAATCAAAATTATAGCTACTTGATGCCAGGTTTAACATTAGGAGTCATCCCAGGATCTTCTGTTCAGTGTGTGGTGGCAGCAGCCAAAAAAAAAAAAAAAAGCAAAGAGAAAGGAATAGAAAATTGAATAATGAATGTAGTAATACCTCTGATGGTGCAACTTCACCTTGCACATTGTGTGCAATTCTGGTCACCACATCTCAAAAAAGATGTGGAGGGGCATAATTGAACGTGAACGCCTATCTCCATGGGCGTCTATGTCTGAAAATGGGTACGTGAAGAGGCGGGACAGACTGTATTTTCGAAAAAATGGATGTTTTTCAGCTGGGCGTTTGTTTTTTTTAACGATAATGGAAACTAAAAACACCCAGCTCAAAAACGTCCTAATCCAAGCCATTTGGTCATGGGAGGGGCCACAATTCATAGTACACTCGCCCTGCTGACATGCCAGGACACCAACTGGGCACCTTAGAGGTCAGTGCGGTGGACTTCAGACAATGCTCCCACGTGCATAGCTCCCTTACCATGGGTGCTGAGCACCCAACCCCCCTCCCCCAAAACCTGCAGTTAACTGCAGATCAGAGGTTGTGCTCCACTGGCAACGAGTCTCCCTGGTACTGAGATGAGCAGTAGGTCAGAGCTGGCAGAATGCTGTACAATGCCCTCTTTCAGCCACATTCAAGGTAAGAACTAAATGTACACTACCATAGCTCTTAGGGGTGAAGGGGGCACCTACATGTGGGTACAGTGGGTTTTGCAGACCTCCCATGTACCAGCACAAGTGTTACAGGTAGGGGGGATGGGCCTGGGTCCGCCTGGCTGATGTGCACTGCGGTACCCACTAAAAGTGCTCCAGGGACCTGCATACACACAGGCCTCTAGGACTTGTTGCTGCTATATAACCTTGGCACACCAGTTGACACCTGAAGACTAATCTCTCCGAAAACGTCCTTTATTGGAATAAGCACGCTTACTCACAGTTAACTGCAGATCAGAGGTTGTGCTCCACTGGCAACGAGTCTCCCTGGTACTGAGATGAGCAGTAGGTCAGAGCTGGCAGAATGCTGTACAATGCCCTCTTTCAGCCACATTCAAGGTAAGAACTAAGTTCTGTAGCGTGGCTAACACGTGAAAGGGATCTAAAACTGGCTTACAAAAATGGCCACTACCTCATGACTACCGGAAACAAAACAGGGCAAGCTCTGACCCAGTAAGCAGGGGGAAAAGCACCATGGGAGTAGAGCCTACCAACTACCAACATCGTGAGCATTTGCCACAAGCTAGTGGAATCACGGAGCCCAATACCCTACACAATGCATTGCTGATGTGACTCTGCAGTGCCCTTAACAGAAAAGGTGTCACACTCACCCGAGAGCCACATCAGAACCAGGGAAAGGCTGTCACAGGATAGAACACATTCTGCTGTCATGGAGGTGGGTACGGCATTTGAGGCTGGCATAGAGGCTGGAAAAAAAGTTTGTAAAGTGGGTTGTTTTTTGTGGGAGGGGGTTAGTGACCACTGAGGGAGTCCGGGGAGGTCATCCCCGATTCCCTCCAGTGGTCATCTGGTCAGTTGGGGCACTTTTTTGGAACCTGTTCGTGAAAAAAAGGTGACCCCAAATCGCGGTAAAAACGCCTTTTTTTCGATTATCATCTAAAGACGCCCATCTCTCCTCGGCCGATAACCACGCCCCAGTTCTGCCTTCACCACACCTCCAACACGCCCCCGTCAACTTTACCCGTTTCCGCGACGGATTGCAGTTGGAAACGCCCAAAATCGGCTATCGATTATACCGATTTGGGCGCCCACGGAAGAAAGACGCCCGTCTCCCGATTTGGGTCGCAATATAGGCGTTTTTCTCTTTCAATTATAAGCTGGATAGTGGAATTAGAAAAGTTACAAAGAAGGGCAACCAAAATAATTAAGGGTTGGAATGACTCTCATATTAGGAAAGGCTCTTTAGCTTGGAGAAGAGATGGCAAAAAGGGATAACAAAATCTTGAGTGGAGTGGAATGAGTATCACAAATCGATTGTTACTCTTTCAAAAAGAACAAAGACTAGGGGACACTCTCATATATAGTAATACTTTTAAAATAGATAGAAGAGAATTTTATCTCAATATCTTAATCTCTAGAGGATGAGGTAAAAGCAGTTATCGAAACTGGTTTTAAAAAAAGTTTGGATACATTCTTGGAGAAAAAGTCAGTAAATCCAGAGAAAGATAGCCACATCCAGCACACACATTATTCAGCATCTAATACACAAAGGGTTTCTGCGTTGCTTTTACCATTCACAGTAGCAGCTACCAATAATCCTAAGCAAATGTATTACAATAAGCTCATTAGCATTAAAATGAGCATTCCTTCCTCCCCCACATGAAGTAAATGATAGACAATAAGGGCACCCACTATTGGAAGTGGTGCAGCATTGGAATTCTGATACCCCTTCTTGTACACATTATCCCTGGGGGTAAATAGCATGGAATCCTGCTACTTTTTGGAATTCTGCCAAGTATTTGTGACCTGGTTTGATACTATTGAAGCAGAATACTGGACTTGGTGGGACCTTTGTTCTTAAGGATGGTATCAGCTTAGTGATGTTCTGCCACATAAGCTGCTTCTGCTCAGCTGGTACAAGCCTCTTCACACTTGCTCTTAGCCACTCTATACAAAATTGTTCTTGATAATTTTCTAAAACTTTTTCCATGTGTAATACATGTTTTATCTGTGGAAAATGGAATTATAAAATACACATGTAAACAGCAGGCACCCTGAAAGATTGTGCCTACTTTTACAGGCTCTGCTTTCCCAAGGTCATAGTATGGGTGGAGCTGGGGCAAAAGTATGATGTATGCACATATTTTATATAAAATGCACATGAATGTCTATACCTTTCGAGCATAAAATAGTACAAAAACATTTGTGTGCTACTGGGAGTTATAGTAGGCGCCTATTTATAAAGGTACATAGACACATATTTTATAAAATAGATATAAAATAAGTGCATTTTTTCAGCACCTTGTTATGAAATGACCCCTTCCTTCCTCCACATGAGGTAAATTAATAGACAATAAGGACACCCACTATTGGGTGCAACTTTGGAATTCTGATACCCCTTCTTGCACACATTACTTTGTGATGGACGTCAGTGTCTATGAAAATTGATGCCTTCAGATATTTGTAGGCTGTTTTTACTTGCTTATGTTTGAGTGCCTTAGAAGAGCATATAGTGGGGGGCATGTTTACACTGGACAAATCATGTGCTGCTTGTTATCAGAAATATTGCAGTGATGTGTATTCTTCAGTCCCCATGTCAACCCTGGAACTCCACAGGATGCAGGAATTTCAGAATGACATAACAGTGACTTCATAATCAGAAGGTGCCATGGTTACACTATAGATATAAAAACAAGTTGCATATGGAATTTTCTTATTGGAGTCTATTAATGCTACCTAGAGTGATTGTGAAAAATACCATTGAAAATGGCCATACCTGCTAAAGCAGTTACAACTCACTGTGAAGAAAAAAATACAATTGTAACCTTTAGTGAAGAAGAGGAACATGAAAAAAATCCAAAGATAGTGAAGGAAACAAAGGCAGTAATAATAGATTTGGGAACAAGGTATTGCAAATTGGGGCATGCTGGAAAGAGTAAGCCATTCCGTGTGATTTCTTCAGTGGTAGGTAAACAGCTGGAGACTGACAAAAATGGAGATAACCAAAAAGAAAGTTTTGTTGGTCAAGAACTTCTGACTGCTAACATGGCTTTGAAACATGTCAACCCACTTAAACATGGCATTGTAGTGGACTGGAGCTGTGTACAAGATATTTGGGAATACATTTTCTATAAAGAGATGAAGATCCTTCCTGAGGAGCATGCTGCCCTGGTATCAGACTCTCCACTGAATCCTACTATCAACAGAGAAATATATGCAGAGATGATGTTTGAGATCTTCCATACTCCAGCAATGCATATTGCCAATCAGTCTATTCTATCCATGTATTCCTATGGTAAAATCTCAGGTCTGGTGGTGGAGAGTGGTCATGGAGTTACCTATGTGGAGCCTATCCATGAAGGTTATGTCTTACACAATAATACTGGATGGGTGGACTATGCTGGATCAGACATTACCAAATACCTGATGAAGTTACTAAATCACTCCGGAAACAAGTTCACCAAGGAAGATCTGCACATAGTGGAACATATTAAGAATAATTGCTGCTATGCCTCATTGGAGCTTGACAAAGATTTGAGTTTGCCTCTTAGTGAGTACATGGTAGAGTATGAACTGCCAGATGGAAATCTCATTACCATTGGCAAGGAACGATTCCTCTGTTCTGAGATGCTCTTTAAACCATCGCTTATTGGATCGAGTCAACTGGGACTCCAGACCCTGACCACAATTTGTATTAATAATTGTGACACTACTCTAAAACAGGAGATGATAAACAGCATCTTGCTATGTGGTGGTTCCACTTTGCTGGATGGGTTTCCAGAACGTTTTCAAACAGAATTGAAGGCAGCATTGCCTTATGATAAACCCACCATCATAGCCTCCCCTCACAGAAAATATTCAGTCTGGACTGGTGGTTCTATCTTGGCATCACTCAAATCCTTTCAGCAGCTCTGGGTTTTTAAAGATGAATATAGTGAATGGGGGCCCTCTGCCATTCACAGGAAGTGCTTCTTAGGAAGAGATCCTTAGATTAGCATCTCATTATATTCTAAAACTTAACATAAAATGAAATTAACCTATTTTAAATATTGTATTGCAGAGCAGAAACAAGTAACAAACTTGTCAAGTACCAAATTGCCAAATAAAGTTTGGGTATTTCAAATAACTTCTGCTCTACAGTTGTAACTTTGACAAACATTTAAGTTATTAACAAGATCATCAATCAATAAATGCCAGCAGCAATCTGAGCTGCTACTGGCTTCTTGCTCTTGTCACTCCCCTCCCCCAAAGTTGGTCACATTTCTCCATACCACTTATCCTACAAGCATGTGAACTGCTGGTGCTTGGGCTCCTCTGCCTAGTACCATCACCCAGTTTATTGTCTTGGCTTGTGCAGTCTAGTCTCCCCTGGGCTGCAATACTGAACATTGTAGCCAAATAGTTTCACTGGCTGCAAGAGGCTGAATACCCTGATAACCCCCAGAAGGTTATTATCTGTACAAGCCACACCAACCTAAAGAGAATTATCAGGTAAGAAACAATTTATCCTTTCTTAGCATCCATACCAGACTAGAGAAGTAAGCCAAAAAATGTTTATATATATATTTTTATAATATAAATACATTATAGATATATATAGTCAGGACTTAGTGCTGTGTGATATAGTTAGTCACATGCCAGGAGAACTGCATTTGATAGCCAGCAGCTGTAACCATAGCTTTCCCAAGTATAGAGAAGAAATGGAAACCAGAAACAGAAGACAACTGGAATCAGTGAGCTAGCAATCAAAACCCTACAGGAAAGGGACCACCTATCCCAAGATGACAATGATCACGCAGAACAATGCAAGGTGATAGGCCTCCCAAGCTCCCACAGAACCTTAAACTGACACCAAAGCCTACAGGTGTAGCCCTTAGGAACACAGTGCTTGGCAGACCAGAAAGAAGTACCATGGGCTAAGAAGGAAGAATTAGATAAGCAAAACGAGAGTGCTATACAGCAGAAAACTGTGGAAAAAAGCTGCCACCGCATCAGTGGACACAAGAAAGGCGGGTGAGGGGGTGAGGAACTGAGAGATCTGACCGAGCCACTCATCTAAACAGAGATAGCTGGAAGAAAAAGATTACCAGTGGGCAAACTATGGCGCTGAACAAGTGGCCGCCCCCAACCAGCTCCAGACACTGGAAGGGATAAAGAAGGAAGTAAACTGAGAAATGAACCTATTTCCCGAAAAGACCTGGATGAACCATTCAGCCTGCCTAACAAGAGAATTCATACTATAAAATACATCTTCATACTTGAACTTGATTGTTCGCACCATGGTTGTAGGAGGATGCCTGGAACTGGGCTAATGTTCCACTATTGAAGTTGCCATTGAAGCCTGCTCTAGTCTGAACTGTGCTGCTTTAGTTTCAAGGCAAATCATCTGGAAACTTAAAGCTTGTCCTATCTGTCTTCAGATATCTACTTTAAAACAAGAGCTCTATAAAGTAATGCAAGAATTAGATACAATTAAACCAACTTATAGGACTTTGCAGAATCATAACTTCTCACCACTGCCTCAGAGAATAAAACCACAAAGGAACAGATGGCTCACAGTAGGCTCAGGCAGAATTAGTCATGTGACACAGAAGCATCCACCCGCACAAGTGTTGCCACTACAAAATTCTTTTGCTCCACTACAGCACTGTGATGTTCCTGAAACTAAAATTGAAGCAGAAAAAGCAAGGAAGAGGCAACAAAAAGAAGAGAAGGTACCCAAAGAGAAAAGACACTCACAATTCACTAAACCCAAAACACATACTAGGAAATGTAGTTGGAAAGCAATGACCACAAATGCTCACAGTCTAAGCAATAAAATTCATGACCTTCAAGCCCTGATGTTGGAGACTGACTTGGACATAGTTGCAGTCACAGAGACATGGCTCCATGGTTCCCATGAATGGGATGTAAACATACCAGGCTATAACCTTTTTAGGAAGGATAGGGAGGGACGTAAAGGTGGAGGAGTAGCTCTGTATGTGAGAGATGATATCGCAGCAACTGAAATGACAGGGAAGTGGGGAAAGGAAGAAGCGATATGGATCACCTTAGAAAGAGAGGATAGAACCTTGGTCCACGTGGGTGTTGTCTATAGACCCCCGACACATTTGGAAGAACTAGATAAAGATCTGATCGCTGATATTCAAAAGTTGGGGAAGAAAAGAGAGGTGCTGTTGTTGGGAGATTTTAATCTGCCGGATGTAGATTGGAAGGTTCCGTCTGCAAAATCAGAAAGAAGTAGAGAGATTGTGGATGCTTTCCAAAGTGCTCAGCTCAGACAAATGGTGAACGAACCCACGAGGGAGGGAGCCACGTTGGATCTGGTGCTCACGAATGGGGATAGTGTGTCAAATGTCCGAGTGGCTGCACACCTGGGAAACAGTGACCATCAAACGGTTTGTTTTGATATAACGGCTCATGTGGATGGCAGCCACTCTAAACTCAAAGTCCTGGATTTCAAGCGAGCTGACTTTAACAAAATGGAAGAATACCTAAGGAAGGAGCTGAGGGGCTGGGAGGACATACGAGAAGTGGAAGGACAGTGGTCCAGGCTAAAAGAAGTAATAAACAGGGCCACAGACCTTTATGTAAGGAGGGTAAATAAAAGCAAGAGAAAAAGGAAACCGATATGGTTTTCAAAGCAAGTGGCTGAGAAAATAAAGGCTAAAGAGTTAGCGTTCCAGAAATACAAAAAATCTCAAGTAGAGGAACACGGGGAGGAATACCGGATGAAACTGAAAGAAGCCAAGAGAGAGGTACGTCTGGCGAAGGCGCAAGCGGAAGAACAAATGGCTAGAAATGTACGGAGGGGAGACAAAAACTTCTTCAGGTATATTAGTGAAAGGAGAAAGACTAAAAAGGGGATTGTAAGACTAAAAGATACAGCAAAACGCTATGTAGAAAATGATGAAGAAAAAGCCAATTTGCTAAATAGATACTTTTGTTCTGTTTTTACTGAAGAAAATCCTGGGGAAGGACCGAGAGGGACTGGCAATAGTACACCTGAAAATGAACTGGATAAAGCACCGTTCACGGAAGAGAGTGTATATGAACAACTTGGAAAGCTAAATGTGGACAAAGCCATGGGGCCGGACAGGATCCACCCCAGAATACTGAGGGAACTCAGAGAGGTTCTGGCGGGTCCTCTTAAAGATTTGTTTAATAAATCCTTGGAGACGGGAGAGGTTCCGAGGGATTGGAGAACGGCGGAGGTGGTCCCTCTTCACAAAAGTGGGGATAGGGAAGAAGCTGGAAACTACAGGCCGGTAAGCCTCACTTCGGTTATTGGAAAAGTAATGGAAGCCATGCTGAAGGAAAGGATAGTGAATTTCCTGGAAGCCAATAAGTTGCAAGATCCAAGACAACATGGTTTCACCAAAGGGAAGTCGTGCCAAACGAATCTCATTGAATTCTTTGACTGGGTGACGGGAGAATTAAATCAAGGACGGGCTATGGACGTCATCTACTTAGATTTCAGCAAGGCTTTTGACACGGTTCCCCACAGGAGGCTCTTGAATAAACTAGAAGGGCTGAAGATAGGACCCGAAGTGGTAAACTGGATTAGGAACTGGTTGACGGGCAGACGCCAGAGGGTGGTGGTAAATGGAGTTCGCTCGGAGGAGGGAAAGGTGAGTAGTGGAGTGCCTCAGGGATCGGTGCTGGGGCCCATTCTGTTCAATATATTTGTGAGTGACATTGCCGAAGAGTTACAAGGTAAAGTTTGCCTTTTTGCAGATGACACCAAGATTTGCAACAGAGTGGACACCCCGGAGGGAGTGGAAAACATGAAAAAAGATCTGAAGAAGCTGGAAAAATGGTCTAACGTTTGGCAATTAAAATTCAATGCGAAGAAATGCAAAGTGATGCACTTAGGGAGTAGAAATCCAAGGGAGGCGTATGTGTTAGGTGGGGAGAGCCTGATAGACACGGACGGGGAGAGGGATCTTGGGGTGATAGTATCTGAGGACCTGAAGGCGATGAAACAGTGCGACAAGGCGGTGGCCGTAGCGAGAAGGTTGCTAGGCTGTATAGAGAGAGGTGTGACCAGCAGAAAAAAGGAGGTTTTAATGCCCCTGTATAAGACGTTGGTGAGGCCCCACCTGGAGTATTGTGTTCAGTTTTGGAGGCCGTACCTTGCGAAGGATGTTAAAAAAATGGAAGCTACGAGCAAAGAAAAGCTCGTAGCAAAAGAAGCTCGTAGCAAAGAAAAGCTACGAGGATGGTATGGGAGTTGCGTTCCAAGACGTATGAAGAGAGGCTTGCTGACCTGAACATGTATACTCTGGAGGAAAGGAGGAACAGGGGTGATATGATACAGACGTTCAAATATTTGAAAGGTATTAATCCGCAAACGAATCTTTTCCGGAGATGGGAAGGCGGTAGAACGAGAGGACATGAAATGAGATTGAAGGGGGGGCAGACTCAGGAAAGATGTCAGGAAGTATTTCTTCACGGAGAGGGTGGTGAACGCTTGGAATGCCCTCCCGCGGGAGGTGGTGGAGATGAAAACGGTAACGGAATTCAAGCATGCGTGGGACAGGCATAAAGGAATCCTGTGCAGAAGGAATGGATCCACAGAAGCTTAACTGAAATTGGGTGGCAGGGGGAAGAGGGGTTGGTGGTTGAGAGGCTAGGATGGGGGAGGGCAGACTTTTTATACGGGGTCTGTGCCGGAGCCGGTGATGGGAGGAGGGACTGGTGGTTGGGAGATGGGAAATACTGCTGCACAGATTTATACGGCTGTGCCCTGGAAAAGACAGGTACAAATCAGGGTAAGGTATACACATATGAGTTTATCGTGGGCAGACTAGATGGACCGTGCAGGTCTTTTTCTGCCGTCATCTACTATGTTACTATGTATGTTACTATGAACACAACTATACAGACATTAGCAGGTCAAAGACTGAAGAAGCTGAATTCCGGTGACGTCAACAACCTCGATGGCAGCCTGAACTTAGTGCTCCTGACCAACCCCGCTATCAAAGCGAACTTTAGCGAAATGGGCAACGAAGCATAGACTATCTTTATTTGGAAGGAAGTCCTGGTATGCGAGGGTAATGATGTCCTAAAAATTGAAAACGTCTGAAGCCAAACTGGGAGTGCGGAGCAGTCAGCGGGTTTCTAGAGCTGCCGGGCGCCATGTTTCTCTTCGGAATGAAGAGGCGTCTGACTCAGAATCTATACGCTCGGAAGAGCAGACATGCGGTAATCAGGAGCCTCAGTTTACAAGAGTACTCCATGATCTTCAGAAAGATCTGGCACATATGAAAGCAGACATTGTGGAGCGTATAGAGAACCTGAGAAGTGAGGTTAAGGATGTCGGAGCTCGTATGGAAGATCTTGAAGTGCGTGTTGAGGAGCACGTGGAAACAATGCCACAAATGAGACAGAGAGAAGAGGGTTTGCAACTCAATTAGAGGAGCTGCAATATAAGCTTCATGATATTGAAAACAGAGGACGCCGTAATAATCTAAGATTTCGGGGTATCCCGGAAGTGGGAGAACAAGAGGATGTTAAAAAAATAGTACAAGAACTTTGTACACAGATACTTGCGGGAACCCCAGAAGCGATGATTCCAGAAATTGAGCGAGCCCACAGGGCCTTGGGAGCTCTGGTGAATAACAAGCCAAGAGATATTATAGTTAGATTCTTGAAATACTCAGAGAAAGAACAACTGCTCAACTTATTGAGGCAGAAGGATGTACAATTTAATGAGACCCCTGTCTTCGTTTATCAAGACTTATCGGCATACGCATTGCAGCAGCGGAGGATTATGAAGCCTATTCTGGAAGCTTTGGGGCAACATAATATAAAGTACCGTTGGGCATTCCCATTCACCCTCTGTTTTACAATAGCTGGGAAATATCACAAGGTACGCACTGCAAATGGCGGGACTTTTGGGACCGGATATAGAATCGAGTCCGACGAAGGCAACTAATCGGAATAAAGTGTGTCAGTGGCAACAGGTCTTCAATAAAGCTAAGAAACCAAGATTGAATGCAACTAATCCTGCATTGTAATATGTGAAGAAGATTGGCTGATCGATGGCAGGGACTTCACTTCATTTCCTTTTTTTCTATTCTCTTTTAAATAATGAACATGCGACAGACAAGTGTGTTGCCTCTGTAGGTTAATGTAGGGGGGGGGAGGGGGTGTTGGGTGAGGGTTGTGTGATGGGATTGTTGACTTTGCTTGGGAGTGTGTGAGACTGATAGGAGAAGAGTTTTTGTTATCCTTCCCTTGATCTTTTCACAAGGATGGTGATGGGAGGGTTGGGGGGTAGGGGGGAGACCACATTGCCTTATGTTAGATAGAATGTATGGTGTTGATAGGTTACTGCAAGTCTTAAGGTGACTGACTTAAAGGTTATAACTTTCAATGTGAAAGGCTTAAATGCCCCTAGAAAGAGACAATTAGTTTGGCAAGAAATAATTAGATTGAAACTGCATGTGGTAATGATACAAGAAACTCATTTGAAGTGTGCTCATGAATACCTGTTTAGGCATGCTTCATATTCTAAGTTTTTTTTGCTTCAAAAACAAAGAGGGGTAGCTTTACTTTTTCAAACTAATCTTCTGTTATGACCTGGTAAATGTGAGCCCTTGTGCTCCGACTTAGCACGGCGAAGATGGAGTGACACCGCACTTGGTCAGGCAGCCACACAACCCCTAGCTTCACCTGGGAAGCGACCGCTGTTCCCTGAGAGTAGCCCTCGGGTGCGGGCAGCCACCAGGACTTCTGGAACCGGCGGGGTTGCACGGCCACCAACCCGACAGGCGGGAGTAAACACAGTCCAGGAACAAAGGGGTCAGCAGTGCAGCGAGTAATCAGGAAACAGTCCGAGGTCTGGGCAGGCAGCAACACATCGCAAAGTCAAGAAACAATCCAAGGTCTGGTACACAGGAAACACTGGAACAAGGTAGCCGTCCAGGAACACGGGACGAGAACCACGACCTCTATGCAGCAGAAGCCGAAGCAACGAAGGATTGGAGGCAGGGCTTTAAATAGTGTAGGAATCAGGCTCAAACATGTGCAGCTGATCCAAGATGGCTGCCCCCATCAGCCGAGAAGCCCTACACCCAAATATGGGCTTCCTTCCTGCAGCTGCCCACTCCAAGATGGCTGCCACAACCTGAGATGCCCATCCCAAGATGGCCGACCTATCCTGGAGATACCACATCCAAGATGGCCGACTATCTCCGCCGGACCGCAATTCATCGGCAAATCGGCCGCGCAGGCCTGGAGCCAGGTGAGGAACGTAACATCTTCCCATACAGATACAACAGGTGAAAAGGGATCCAATGGGGAGATATATTTTAATTAGAGGGACTTTTGAAAACAGAGAGGTTACATGGGGCTCCATATATGGCCCTAATGCGGGTCAACTATCATTTTTTAAATTGCTTAAACGACAGATACAATTTTTAATAGGGGGCCACCTTATTTTGGGAGGTGATTTTAATGCTACCTTAAACCCGGAGCTGGACCGTTCTGTAACTGTCTCCCGTGGAGACTGGGTGATAGCTAAGCACGTGGCTAATTTTTTGACCAAACTGGGATTGTTTGATTCATGGAGGGATCTCCATCCTACGGAATGAGACTACTCCTTTTATTCCTCGGTATATACCACATATTCTCGAATTGATTATCTTTTTGTAGACAAATCGCTGGGGGGTCAACTTACAGATGCTCAAATTGGAACTATTACGCTATCAGACCATGCCCCTTGTTTGATGCACCTTAAGTGGCATATAGAAAGCAATTTAACTGGTCGATGGACATTAAACAATACTTTGTTGCAACAGGAAGAGATCTGTGAGGATTATGTTAGGGTACTTGAGGAGTATTTATCCTTTAATTTGAATTCTGGGCCCTCGATAGCTGTGGTATGGAATGCACTGAAGGCTGTCTCTCAGGGACATTTTATGACAGTGGCAGGAGGGCTTAAGCAAAAGAGAGAAGCTGAGATGTGTCACTGGAGAGGTCAGATTGAAGTTTTAGAAAAGAAACATAAGTGTACAGGATCCTTTAGGATCTATAGGGCGCTACAATTTGCAAGATTACAATTAGATGCAGTGATTTCTAAAGAGCTTGAATTTATTAATGAGAAGTTAAGGTTAACTACTTATACTGAACGAAATAAGGTAAGTAGGCAATTAGCACTTAAATTACGTAAGTTAAGAGCGGAGAGAACTATTTTCCATATTAAAGGGCAAAAGGGGGAGACTCTTCGAACGTCTCAAGAGATCAGAAATAGATTTAATAACTATTATGCAGCCCTTTATACGCAAGACACCTCAATAAAGGATGAGAACATTCAGTCATATTTGAAGGCAGTGAACTTACCGACTTTGATGCCAGAGCATCCGGCATTGATGGAGGCCCCGATTGAGATGAAAGAGGTTATTGCTGCCATTAAAACTCTGAAAACTGGAAAATCGCCAGGCATTGATGGCTATACAAGTGAATTTTATAAAAAATTGCTCCCCAATTAGCACCTATATTGGCAGAAATATTAAATTTTGTACGTTTGGGGGGCAACTTACCACCTACTATGAAGGAGGCATGGATTGCCGTAATCCCTAAGGATGTGACTGAGTGTTCTTCATACCATTTTTTATTTTTGTTACATTTGTACCCCGCACTTTCCCACTCATGGCAGGCTCAATGCGGCTTACATCCTATATCAGTGTTGAATGTTGATGTGCGTATTTTGGCAAAAGTATTGGCAACTAGATTGACTATGGTCCTGCCAACTTTAATTCACCCAGACCAGGTAGGATTTGTAGCTAATAGACAGGCCTCTGATAACATTAGATGTACCCTAGATGTTATGTATATAGCGAAACAAAGACGGACACCTTATTGCCTGCTAAGTATCGATGCCGAGAAGGCATTTGATAGGGTGCATTGGCAGTTTTTACATTATACTCTGAAGCAGTTTGGATTTGGGTCTAACTTCATGAACTGGATTAGAGAACTATACTCTCTGCCTAGAGCATGTGTAAAGATCAATGGACAGGTATCTCCCTTTTTTGAATTACAGAGAGGAACCTGTCAGGGATGCCCCCTCTCACCTTTATTATTTGCTCTTGTGATGGAACCTTTAAAATGGGGTATTTGGAATAATCCGGGGATCTGTGGGATACTGGTAGGAGAGTGGGAATCTAAGGTTGCACTTTTTGCAGATGATGTGCTATTAACGCTTACCAGTGTTACTCCAGGAAATAGAGACCTATGGTCAGGTATCTGGCTTTAAAATCAATTTTGACAAGATTGAAGCATTGGCACAGGGTATGGAAGAAGAAAACTATCAGAGCTGTCAGCAGTTGTACCCTTTGAAGTGGGTGACCAGGGCTATCCGTTACTTGGGAGTTTTTCTTATGGGCAATCTTGCAGGAATAAGTGAGGCAAATTACAGTCCTCTGTTGAAAGAGATTCAAGCTGATTTGGAACGATGGGATCTGTTAAGCTTGTCTTGGTTTGGTAGGATTGCCACAGTGAAAATGAATATTCTACCACGCCTATTATATCTTGTTCAGTCTATACTGATGCCTATCGGGGACCAATTGCTTAAGTCTTTGCAAAGTCGGTTACATAAATTTATTTGGCGGGGTAAAAGGCCTAGAATTGCTCGCACTATTTTGTATATGGCCCGCAAAGCTAAAGGAGGGTTAGGGGTCCCTAAACTGGAATTATATCATAGGGCAGCTCAAGCTAAAGCAGCGGTAGACTGGTTTCAGGAGGCCCCGCACAAATTGTGGGTGAGGGTAGAACAATATCTGATTCATAGTCCACTGAAGCTAGGACACTTGCTTTGGCTAGTGCCTAGGCATAGACACTTGGGGTTGGAAGTGAGTCCTATCATTCGCTTTACATTTGTGTGCTGGGACAAAATGGAGCGGATAAAGAGAAGTTATAACTTAAGGTTATCACCTAAAGCTTATAATCTAGCCTTTCCTCAGGGCTGCTCTCCTTCGGTGTTCACTAAGTGGAGAAAGAAGGAACTAGATTTATGGGGGCAATTAGTGAGCGGGGAGAGCTTTGCATCCTTTACAGAATTGGCTGAAACATATAACTTGCCTAGGACAGATCAATATGCCTATTCTAAACTTATTCACTTTCTTGCCTCTTCAGGAAGGCGAGAAAAACTATTTGGAGAGGTAACTTTTTTAGAAGAAATGTGTGTGAGAGATCAGGAGACGAAAGGCCTAATCACCCTGCTATATGGTCACTTAAGAGATCTCTTGCCAATATCATATAAGCATTGTGAAAAATGGGAAAAAGAATTGGGAGTATTTTATATGGCGGGTGAATGGCAGAGAATAGAAAGGGCGTCTGTGAGGGTCTCCCCAGCGGTTAATATTTAAGAAAATTGCACTAAACTACTTTATCGTTGGTATTTAACACCGGTTAGATTGAATCACATGTTTAGTAGTATATCCCCCTTATGCTGGCAAAATTGTGGCCAATCAGGTACATTAAGCCACATATGGTGGCTCTGTCAAAAAGTGAAGGCATTTTGGAAAGCAATTCAGGGGAAGCTACAGCTCTGGGTAGGCTCTGCCATACCATGGGACCCTGCAATATATTTGTTTAACAGGAATATTATGGGAATTGATGAGGCGGGTAAAGCACTGGCAAAACATAGTTTTTGTGCAAGTAGACTAATAATTGCTCAGTCATGGAAACAGAGTAACAACCCCTATATAGTTAAATGGTGTACTTTACTCAGATATATAGCTGAAAGGGAGAGACTCTTGGCAAAAGAGAGGAAACAATTAGCTAAATGGGACAAGATTTGGGCTCCTATGGGTTTGTCATTATGATAGGGGTTACCGGGAGGCTTGTGTTACTGGATAAAGTGTGGAAGTAAATTGTAATAGGGCAATGTGAGGGGTTAGGGAGGAGGCGAGTTTTTGTAACGGAATAAGAGATGTTAGGCTTATTATTGGTTCTATAAAAATATCAAAAATATGACAGCAAAATTTATGGTTATATGTGAAAATGCCTATACAGGTGATGCTGTGCTTTTGAGTCCTCTGAAGATAAGATGAATCAATATGTTTTGCATTATTTTGGTGTTTGTTTTGATATTGTATATTTGTTGGAGTCACGTATATAAAGCTTCCTGTTTAAAATAAAAAAAAAAAAAGACTGAAGAAGCTGTCAGGCAGTTGCCCTATGTCCCAACTACTGCTCCAAATCCCAGCATAGGGGGCAAGAGGAATGCTCTCCCAGAAGCAACAGAACAGCTGAAACACATGGCCAAATAAACAAGAAGAGTGAATTTCCAGAAACCTTGGTAGTAAAAGGAGAAATTAATGACTAGTAGCCCCAACACCACATGCAGCAGCTGTTGGAGGGAAGAACTGTGAGTTGGCAGGCCTAATCCACTGCAGCCTCCCAGAGTGGGCAGTTGAGGTAGGCCAGGCAAACATGTGACTGTATCACATAATGAGTCAGGGCTCATTGCTGTGTAATACAGTTACATGTTTACCTTGCCTGGCTAGGATAACTGCATCTGACTGCCAGCACCGTTGTGTTATACCAAGGCAGACAGACATTAGCTGTGCCTAAGCCATACAACTGGCTGACGTAACCTTGCCCCAATGCTTGTTTCCAAGAAAAGACCAATGGGGACTAGAGCAATCAAGCCCTACAGCCAGGTGCAATGGCAGCCATAGTAGAATAATGGATG
Source organism: Microcaecilia unicolor (assembly GCF_901765095.1). Classification (NCBI taxonomy): domain Eukaryota; kingdom Metazoa; phylum Chordata; class Amphibia; order Gymnophiona; family Siphonopidae; genus Microcaecilia; species Microcaecilia unicolor. Next base: position 322,347,164 of record NC_044032.1, on the reverse strand, counting down.
CTTTAAAAGCTGCAAAAAGGCTGTGGTGGTACCGCAGAGCCAGATGCTGCAGATGTAATAGAGCTGGCTACTGCCGCAACTATTTATTTTTTTGCTCACACCTTTTTCAGTAGTAGCTCAAGGTAACATTCAGGTACACTAGGTATTGCTCTGTCTCTGAGGGCTCACAATCTAATTTTGTACCTGAGGCATTTGAACTGGCCACCTCAAGACTGGTGCTCTAACCACCAGGCTACTCCTCCACAGCATAGATTATGCTAGAGTTGTAGCTAAGCCCAAAGCTAACTCCTTAGCATAGGTGAGAGCAAACAAGAAAGCTCCCATAGCCGTGCTAAGTGCCAACAGAAACATGCAGAACTACCAAACAGTGTAGCAGTGCCATAGCACACAGCACTATAATAGACACACTACCGAGACATGCCCCACCAGAAGCAGTTGCTGCAACTAAATGAACTGCTAGTAACTGTAGTAATTCCCCAGGGCCAGCTGTAACATATGGCTCTACAACACCCAGGTGGGCACTGAAATGGTATGCCTTGCAGCCGGACATACTAGTGGCTCCATATGTTGCCATGTTAGGCAGTTGGCCACCCATATGGTTATAGGCTAAGGCAAGACACATAGCCAGCCCCTGGAAATGTCAAAGGGCAGAAGAGAACACAATGAAGTCCTGTCACACAACTGTGCTGCTGTGGAAGCTGTGCCACAGCAAAGGCCAATGGCAAGCCATCTGATACAGGCGGCTGGAGCTGAGCCAAAGCAGGCAGCCGCAGCTGGAGCTGTGTCCAAATTAGGCAGCTGTGGGTGACATGGGGTGCAGACACTGAGCAGCCCAGAGACAAGCTGCAGACCCAACACAACACAGCCACCAGTGCTGTGGCACTACTTTTCCTCCCCTGACCTTCCCCCTACCCAATTATTTTAGCTGTCAAGTGCAGCACAGAGAAGAGCCACAGCCAAGAAGGGCTGGGGGCATAGCCCAAAGAACAGCTGCAGACACTGGCCACAGAAACACAGAAGGATCTACTTAAGGAAAAAGCTGTATCCAGCCAAGCTGTACTAAAGGCACAAGAGCAGCTGTGGGTTGTATGGAGAGAAGAAAAAAAAACTGTACAGAGAGATCCCAGTATTCGTGAGTAGAAGGAACAAGCATTGGAAGAGTCTGCCCTGAAATTAAAAAACTGGACCTAGCAAGACTGTAGCCTCTGCAGAAAACAGGAGGACTCCAAAGAGAGTGGGAGTGCAGGCCCCAGAGAAAGGGAAAATAAACTCACAAGCATAGCCTGCAGATATAGCTAGGGAAATGAGAGAGCGCCATATTAGCACAAGAAAGGGCACTGCTGGAAATAAGTATAAGTAAGGCTAAGAACAAGAATCAGCTTAAGGAGTGTCAAAGCAAATGCAAGGCGCAGATAAAGAAGGCCAAGAGGGATTACGAAAAAAAGATAGCATTAGAGGCAAAAAAACATAGCAAAACTTTTTTCGGTATCTTAAAAGCAGGAAGCCGGCAAAAGAATCGGTTGGGCCGCTGGATGACCGAGGGGTAAAAGGGACGATCAAGGAAGATAAAGACGTAGCGGAGAGATTGAATGAATTCTTTGCTTCGCTCTTCACCGAGGAAGATTTGGGTGGGACACCGGTGTCGGAAATGGTATTTCAAACGGACGAGTCGGAGAAACTTACTGACTTCACGGTAAACCTGGAGGACGTAATGGGGCAGTTCAGCAAACCAAAGAGTAGCAAATCTCCTGGACCGGATGGTATTCATTCTAGAGTACTGATAGAACTGAAAAATGAGCTTTTGGAGCTACTGTTACCGGAAGATTGGAGGGTGGCCGATTTTTAAAAAACGTTCCAAGGGAGATCCGGGAAATTATAGTCTGACAGGGAAAATGGTAGAGGCTATCATCAAAAACAAAATCACAGAGTCCATCCGAGGACATGGATTACTGAGACCAAGTCAGCACGGCTTTTGTGTGGGGAAATCTTGCCTGACCAATTTACTTCAATTCTTTGAAGGAGTAAACAAACATGTGGACAAAGGGGAGCCGGTTGATATCGTGTATCTAGATCTTCAAAAGGCGTTTGACAAGGCTACAGAGGAAATTGGAGGGTCATGGGATAGGAGGAAATGTCCTATTGTGGATTAAAAACTGGTTGAAGGATAGGAAACAGAGAGTGGGGTTAAATGGTCATTATTCACAATGGAGAAGGGTAGTTAGTGGGGTTCCTCAGGGGTCTGTGCTAGGACCGCTGCTTTTTAATATATTTATAAATGATTTAGAGATGGGAGTAACTAGCGAGGTAATTAAATTTGCTGATGACACAAAGTTATTCAAAGTCGTTAACTCGCGACAGGATTGTGAAAAATTACATAAGGACCTTACGAGACTGGGAGACTGGGCGGCTAAATGGCAGATGACGTTTAATGTAAGTGCAAGGTGATGCATGTGGGGAAAAAACCCCCCGAATTATAGCTACGTCATGCAAGGTTCCATGTTAGGAGTTACGGACAAAGAAAGGGATCTGGGTGTCGTCGTCGATAATACACTGAAACCTTCTGCTCAATGTGCTGCTGCGGCTAGGAAAGCAAATAGAATGTTGGGTATTATTAGGAAAGGTATGGAGAACAGATGCAAGGATGTTATAATGCCGTTGTATTGCTCCATGGTGCGTCCGCACCTTGAGTATTGTGTTCAGTTCTGGTCGCCGCATCTCAAGAAAGATATAGTAGAATTAGAAAAAGTGCAGCGAAGGGCGACTAAAATGATAGTGGGGATGGGACAACTTCCCTATGAAGAAAGACTAAGGAGGCTAGGGCTTGAGACGGCTGAGGGGAGACATGATAGAGGTATATAAAATTTTGAGTGGAGTGGAACAGGTGGATGTGAAGCGTCTGTTCACGCTTTCCAAAAATACTAGGACTAGGTGGCATGCGATGAAACTACAGTGTAGTAAATTTAAAACAAATCAGAGAAAATGTTTCTTCACCCAACGCATAATTAAACTCTGGAATTCGTTGCCGGAGAACGTGGTGAAGGCGGTTAGCTTAGCAGAGTTTTAAAAGGGGTTAGACGGTTTCCTAAAGAACAAGTCCATAAACCACTACTAAATGGACTTGGGAAAAATCCACAATTCCAGGAATAACATGTATAGAATATCTGTCCGTTTGGGAAGCTTGCCAGGTGCCCTTGGCCTGGATTGGCTGCTGTCGTGGACAGGATGCTGGCAGTGTGGCATTATAAGAGTAGCCATACTGGGTCAGACCAATGGTCCCATCAAGCCCAGTATCCTGTTTTCCAAACAGTGACCAAGCCATGTCACAAGTACCTGGCAGAAACCCAACAACCGCAGAGGCAGAAATAAGTACAAGAATAATTCAGATAAGCATTCATGAAACCCAGCAGAAGCTGAGGTATACCAATAGCAGCACAGTGCTTGAGCACTGGAAAGGACAGTTGTTGGTCCCACTAAAATTCCTATTTATTCTGAAGAGGTCCTAAAAACAATTAACTCATAGAATCGGTTATCAATAGAAATCAAACAAAATAAAACATGGAAAAGAAAATAAGATGATACCTTTTTTATTGGACATAACTTAATACATTTCTTGATTAGCTTTCGAAGGTTGCCCTTCTTCGTCAGATCGGAAATAAGCAAATGTGCTAGCTGACAGTGTATATAAGTGAAAACATTCAAGCATTACTATGACAGTCTGACAGGGTGGGAGGATGGGGGTGGGTCGGAGGTATGCATGGGGACATCAAAGCATATCATTAATATTCTAACAGGATGGGTGTGGATAGGTGAGGGGTGGGGTGATCAACAGAGACATACAGCTTTATGGTTTATAATGGGCTAGGAACCCCAGGTCCTTGTTAAGTCCTTTCTGTTGGGTGTTAAAATATTCAATCATTCTGACTTCAAAGGTCTTACGTTCTTGTATGGTTTTAAAGTTACCTTTCAGTATTCTCACTGTGAAATCACTGGTACAGTGTCCTGGTTCTGTGAAGTGCTGTCCCACCGGGGTGGTGGCCCTACTGGCTGTATTGTTCATGTGATGTCTATGTAAATTGAATCTTGAATCTGTCATAGAAATGCTTGAATGTTTTCACTTATATACACTGTCAGCTAGCACATTTGCTTATTTCTGATCTGACGAAGAAGGGCAACTTTCGAAAGCTAATCAAGAAATGTATTAAGTTATGTCCAATAAAAAAGGTATCATCTTATTTTCTATTCCATGTTTTATTTTGTTTGATTTCTATTGATAACCTTAAGAGTGGACTAACACGGCTACCACACTCCCATAGAATCGGAAAGAAAGGCATGCTATAACTGAAATGCAGCAATGGCTATTTCCCCAGCAATAACAGCAACCAGAGCAGAAATTCTATGCCCTAAAAAAGAGCTGCATTGTAACTCAGAGCAGCTTGAGCAATTGCCATTACCAGAGAGAGGGTAATATGAAACGTTTCCTGACAGAGGTTCTGCTGGAGTGTGGCAGGAAACAGACAGGCAATTGCAATGAAAGGAATTACTAAAAGCCAAGAGGGAGGACTCGTTTAAAAGTCAGTGGGAAAAGAGAAAATTATCTAAGGAAACAGCACAAAGACTGCCAACAGTAGAGAATAAAAGCTCTATGCAAATGGAGTTCCCACCAACCTCACCGCTGAAACTGCCACAACGGTTAGAACTACAGAAGCTGAAGTAGATTGCGCAGAGCTGAAAATGAAACAAAGGATCACTTAGCTCAGAAAGCTAGAGGTTAGGGCTCTTCAGCTTGGAAAAAAGACAGATGAGGGGAGATATGATTGGGGTCTACAAAATCCTGAGTGGCGTAGAACGAGTAGAAGTAAATCAAAATTTTTTTTTTACTCGTTCCAAATGTACAAAGACTAGGGGACACTAAAGGAAGTTACATGGAAGTACTTTTAAAACAAATAGGAAGAAATATTTTTTCACTCAACAAATAGTTAAGCTCTGAAACTCTTTGCCAGAGGATGTGTTAACAGCGGTTAGCATATCTGGATTTAAAAAAGGTTTGGACAAATTCCTGGAGAAAAAGTCCAGTCTGCTATTGAGGCAGACATGGGAAGCAACTGCTTACCCTGGGATTTGTAGTATGGAGTGTTGCCACGATTTGGGTTTCTGCCAGGTACTTGTGACTTGGCTTGGCCACTATTTGGAAAACAGGATACTGGGCTAGATGGACCATTGGTCTGACCCAGTATGGCTACTCTTATGTTCTTAAGGGAGGGGAAATTTTTAAAAATCCACATACTTGCTAGTGAGGAGACTGTCACCCAGCAAATCTGACTAAATAATGTTGCCTCAGGGGGGAGGGACCCAGCCTCATTGGGTGCCACCTAAGCAGGGGGGGATGAGGGACCTGGGCCCCCCCGTGTCATCCTAGCTCACACAGGCACTTCAAGCAGAAATGAGCAAAACTGGCACCCAGAAGAAAACTGGGAAAAGAGCCTCCAGACAAGCACCAACGAGGAGCTACACAATCCATCCACCATCTGCTTAGAGACAGAGAATATACTGAACATTCTATGGCCGCAAGGCAGCCTTAAGGGGTGATTCACAAAGAACTACTTAATTCTCCCATCCACTGGTAGACAGACATAACCCAATGGTCTGGACTAGTCTGGATGCTAAGGAAAATTTATTATATTTTACTATAATCATCCCCCACCCCCACCTCTAGACATTGAAAAACATTGCAATTTGAACAGCATTCTCATAGCCCCAATGAAATTTCTATTATGCTGAAAAAGTGATTAAAAAACAGACAAGAATCATGCTTCCCATATTTTTCCTAGTCACCCACCAGCCACTGGAGAAACATTTACCTTAGACACTGTGGATATTCAGAAAACCAACCAGTTTTGGAGGCACCAGAACCTATCTGGTACCCAATGCACACATGAAAGTCACTCTGCTTTAAATCCTTTATTGAAAACGAAAAATATTCCACAATATTTCCTCGACCACAGAGGTGTCAAAGAAAGAGGATGACGAGAGAAAACATAATTAAAAAGGCATAAACATGGCTCCCTGTTGAGCAAAGGATCATTTATAAAATTGCCACACTCACTTTCAAAGCCTTTAGACTTGGTATCCCCTAATATCTCTCTTGTTTAAACTTCCGTTCATTAAATAAATGATGCTTAGTTCTACCTTCTCCAAAACCTGGAATTAACCCATCACAACGCATTCTTCTTCCTGGCTCCTCATACCTTGAACAATCTCACCCTGGCTTTTCCACTTAGCTTTTGGTGAAACAGTTTGCTGAAATTAACAGTGTTACCTTTCGACCCTGTCTTTCTTTTGTGTGTTTGCTTTACCTTCTTTTTGCACTGTGTATGTCTCTTCACTTAATACCCTGTTTTCCTATACATTAATAGAGGTTTTTTTCTTGTTTCCTACTTTTTAGCCTGTACACCATTCTGTTATGCCCGTCAGCTAGAGTGGTATAGAAAGTTATTGCAAATAAAATAAATAAATACAATTACTGCAACATTAGAAAACAGATGGAAGACTATATTTTGAAAATCTAAATTATGATTGAATACATCAATTTCTTCCTCTTTAATTCAACTATGAAATTGAATGTGGTCATGAACAAACTGATTCACATAGGATTACCTTCCCCTAGCTATATAGATACAAAAAGCTGATTCTATATGAGGAGTTACCACCCAGGAAAAGGACTTTGAAGTCATTATGGAAAATGAATGACCAATGATGTATTCTGGAAAATAGAGCAAAAGTACTAAGAAGGACAACAAAATGATAATGGTGATGGAACACTTCCCCTGGTGAAAAAAAAACACTCAACAGGTTATGGATCTTCAGCTTGGAGGAAAGGACTGAGAGGGGATATGATAAATTCATTAGTGGTGTAGAACAGGTTAATAGGAAACAGTTATTTACCCTTTTAAATAGCACAAACCAAGGGATACTCCTTGAAAGTAATTGTTAAATTTTAAAAGCTATTGCCTCCCATAACTTATGAAGAAAGGCTAAATGAGGACTCTTCAGCTTGGTGCAATGTGGAACATGTTAGTAAGGAATAGTTATTTAAGCTAACAAGCAGTACTAGGGCTAAAGAGGTCTCCATGAAACTAACCTGTAGCAGATTTAAAACAAATTTAAATAAACATTTTTTTTCAGGTAGCACACCAATTAAACTGAAGAATTTATAGCCAGAAACAAAATGCTGGGCTCAATGGACCACAGTGACTCAGCCTGGCACTCTTGATGCTTCAATGCTATAATGATGATTTATCTCCAGCTCCTCTCATATGGGCATTTTTGAAATACAGTGGGGCAATTTTCAAACATCACTGGAGGGGGTTTGGCAAACTCATTTAAAAAAGTTGATTCTCCCATAGTTTTTTTTGTTGTTGTTTTGAAAATTTGTATCAATTTCATATTGTGATGAGGTTAGTGCACAAGTCCCCATTAGAAGGAAAAGTCCCCCAAGACTACATTACCCAGATCCCCTTTTACGTGATGAGGTTAGTGAAACAAGTCCACATTAGGAGGAAAAATCCCCCAAGACTATATTACCTAGAACCCCTGTCAGGACAGGGTGGGAAAGGAAGGCCCCAAGAGCAGGAGTGGAGTCCTAGCCAAGATGGGGAGAAAAGTAGCACAGAGAAAGGCTTGCCATTTTTTCTAGCCCTCACTAGAGGCAGTGTCCTGGATGAAGCTCAATATCCTTGGCTGAGAAAGCAATACATCATTCCTCCTGGGTGTGGTGAGCAAAGGGAGGGATTTCTAAGGACTCTACGAGAACAGGAGGCACAGAGAGGTGGCTCTGAGGGGGAATAAACCATGGAGTATATGGAGGAGGGGAAGGACGTGCCTCTGGAACCCTAAGCAGAGCATGCAGTTACGGAATGGGAAACTACTGAACAAGAGAGCTCCAGCAATTAAAGGTAGCGTGGGAGGACACAGGTGAATAAATACTGTGTAGTGGGAGGTGTGCTGCCAGCCCTTGTAGAAGGGCTTCTTGTGTATGAACTGGAGAAGTGCAGGTAAAAAGGTTGCTGATATTTTTGCTGAATTGATGGACTTACTAAGATAAACTGTTTGAACTGCTTGGGGGGTGGGGGTGGGGGTGGGCAGGGGAATTGGGTGAAGCCTTACCAGAGACTTAAGGGCTATAGCTACGGGCTGCTGGCCGGGAAGCTTATAAACTGTTGGACAGAATTGCTCACTGGGATCTTTATTAGGGGAACTTTTCTGTTCTGCATAACCAGAGCCAACCCTGACGACTGGAACTCAACTCTAGGGAAATCCTCCCTGGATCCATTGGAGTCTTTTGCATCGAACTGTGTGTTTGTGAGAGGAAACAGGCATACCGAGGAGGACCAACTGCCGCTCCTAGAGATATCAGCCTCAGCAGGAGAGATTATAATATGCAGGGGTTTCAAAATGAACTTCCTGTGTACACTTTTCCTCCCTTGACCTTCCCCATGCCCAATTATTTTAGCTGCAGAGAGGAAAATTTATCCAGGTAACTTTGAAAGTTGCCCTCAATATGCACTAGGCCCCAAACCATAAAAAATAATGCCTGCAAGTTAAACCCCATCTTTAGAAGAAAATGTTATTAAATGAAGAAATGCTACCATTATGTTAACTACAAAAGATAGCAGAATTTCATATTCCTTGAACTCAACCCTTTCCCTCTTACTCTAGATCAGTGGTTCTCAACCAGTATGTCCCCAACAGTTGTGAGGTGTGTCACCAAATATTTGGTATAGACAAGATGGCTGTGCTTTCCTTAACAACCATCTGTGCCTGCAATTTGGGGAGGCTAGAGGATCCTGAAAGGTTCTTGTACTCCCCGTATCTGGTCCCCTAATTCTGCTTCCCTAGTACACCCAATGATAAATGCTGCCACCAGCTCTAACGGAAAGTGTTGCATGATTACTGTTCATGTCTGTTCACAACATAGTTTCCGAGTAGTATATTTGCAGGGTTTTGTGTTGCTTCACACTGTTTGGGCCATAGAGGGATTTTGTGTTGCTGTTACTGAGGTGACACCAGAATCTGAATATTTGTTTGTTTTGTATGACAAGTGAAAAGTGTAAGACTGATGTGTCACATACAATTTTTTTAATATGGGACTGAATGGTAGGCAAATTCACTCTAAACTTACTGACAAAATTAAATATTTAGGAGCATTTTTGTTCAGCTGTGAATTTTAGTGTTCAGTATGTCACATAAATGAACATTGTCAAATGTGTCACAACAGAAGAAAGGCTTGCTCTAGATGATCTAGGACTTTCCAATCATATATTCACGCAACAGATTTTCACATGTTCACTGCAGGCCTGACAAAAAAAGTTAAAAAAAAGGCAGAGAAACGAAGATCTTTAACGGTATTATAGAGCAAACCAAAATCCAGAACAATAAGCATTACCAAAATAAGGCTATATTGGTTTTTATAATGGTTTATACTCAGGGCTTTTTTTGAGGGGGTACTGAGTACCGGCACCTTTTCCACTGTCTGTTAAAATTGACCCATGGACCCCAAGTTTTAATGAAAGAGCTCAGGCTCTACACACCAATTCTGACTGGTTTCAGGGGGCCTGGCTATTGTGGGATGGGGTCCCTCAGTGATCACCCCATCCCTGAAGGGTGGCCTGGCATTTGAGTACCGGCACTTTTTTGCTAGAAAAAATGCACATACTATTTTAATTGGACTTAATTTTGGTCTGCTGTCTTTTGTCCTTCATTTTTAGTGGTCTGCGCTCTTTTGTTCGTCATTTTTAGTGTCTGCTGTTAAAAAAAAAAAAAAAAGGTGACACTTGAGCAGGGGAAAAAATATGCCCAGAAAAACAAGCCATCTAACAGGAGGAAGAGGAAGAAAATAACAGCAAAGAAAAAAAATAGGAGGGGAGCAAGTGTGAAAAGAGAAACACATTGTGTGGGCAGGAGAGGGGAAGGAAGACTGCAGTTAAAGTTTGTGTTCATTTTTCTAATGATTTTGAGTATGGCCAAAATAGCACCAACAGACTGCTGAAACACTCTCTATTGTAGCACAATAAAGGAACTCATTTATTAAAAACATTTTTCCACTTTTGTGCCCCACAAAACAAGCTATTGGAACTTAAGCCCCAGGTTTTAAAAGATGGCTGCTCCTACAACAGTTTTCAGGCAGATAAGGAGGAAGTTACAAACAGAGAAGCAGCAAAGAAAAGAGGATGACCATATGAGTAGGGAGGACAACAATTAGTGAATAAGATAACATATCTAGGTTAACTTTAGAAACCATTTTCATGCATAAAATGATTTATGTGCATAAAAGGCCTGTTATAAAATTTAGTAACTCCTAAAATATAGGAATAGTACAAGTAGGTGCAAAGTTGTAGAATAAACATGCTCAGAGGAGGAGTTTAGATTACACATCTACTATGTTATGTTACATGGTGGCATCATGATTTTTACACGTGTAAGAAGGCACGATTACTGTAACATAAGGTATTAGTATTTTATAAAGGCACAGAGGCTAAAATACTACACACCTTCCAGACCAATTAACCTAGGCAACCTGTTATAAAATTGTCCTCATCAAGTAAGTCTCTGCTGTTTAAGATTAAATGTGCTCATGATTGACAAGACTCAATGGAAATAATGAAACACACAGATTCCAGAGAAAACACTGATTGCCTCTTCTTACAGTACCTCCGTGTGCTACATACAAAGTTATAAACAAAAATATGCTGACATGTACCACAGAAACAGTACAGAAACTTCAATAAATGCCATGTGTGCTACTTTAGAGCTAAAGGCTTGCTAAGGATCAGAGGGCTTGTTGCAGCATGTAGCATCAGTTTAGGCCATGCTTTTTCAGGTGCTCCTTCAGTTGTGGAATGGTTGCTTGTTTTTGCTTGCATATATGACATCTCAAAGGCAATTTCAGGAGTTCTACCACTCCTTCTTTCACACTCACTTTTCCATCTTTCTTTACCATCTCTATCACATCTGAAGGAAAAGAAAAAAACCACATTAAATGGTTCAGAATTGAGGCATGCTTCAGGTTGCCACACACACTGTTATGGAACATAAGACTTTTTTCATTAAGTGGATCATTTTTAAAAGCAGGTGAAGCACAAAAATATTATAAAACAGCTAGTAAAACATGCCTGTTTCTTGCACAAATGAAACGGGCACTAGCACGGTTTTCCTTCCGAACCTCCCCCCCTCCCTACTCACCCCTTCGGCGTTCTGAAGGCACTGACCGCCATTGTTGCGGACCTCGGCACGCCACCTTCAATCTGCTGAGTCGTTGGTTATGAAGCCACTGACGCCATTGCTCCGCCCTCAACGTCATCACGTTTGACGCGAGGGCGGGGCCCCAACACAGTGTTTTCGGTGGCTTCACTACCACGAACCCTTTGAACTGATAGGAAGTGCCCGGAGGACCTGACAGTGACGTCAGTGTCCTCAGAACGTTGAGGGTGAGTTTTATTATATAGGATGTTTGTGATATGTGAATAAAGTAACATACATGCACACAGCCCGTACAAGCATAATATTATCCAGCCTGAATGGAGACAGTCCTGGAGCAGACTTCAGGGGTTTGTATTTATATACATACTTTCAAAGAACTGACAATCTGCACATAAAATGACCCATAAATTTTGGCCGTGGTAAAGAGAAGGTATAAATGTATTTGCATACATTTCCCTGGGTAATACACATATATTTTTTTCCCTGGGTAATACACATATATTTTTTTCCCTGGGTAATACACATATATTTTTTGTTTTGAAAATCTGCTGAAATCCACAGAGGAAAGTATTTGCATACTTTTTGTGTGCAAAGTTAAAATTGCTCCTTTAAAAAGAGATTTTCCACCTTTTTTGTCTCACAGCATTTTATATGGCACTAAAATTGTCAAGGCACCCCCACACCCACCCATGGTCCAGCATTTTACCTTCTTTCCTCCTCCCCCCCCCCCCCCCCCCCCCCCCCCCATATAGTCCAGCATTTACCTTCTCTTCCAAGTTTATTAAAGTTTGATATATTGGTCAATCAAAAATCTAGGTAGTTTGCAGCAATAACATCTTATACAAATTAGAAAAGAATGCCATCTTTGACAGGAAAGTGACAGGGAATGAAGGAAAGACAACACAGCAATCTTCAGAGACACATATCTCAAATCCCAGACTCTACAGGAAAAGAAATCATGAGCAAAAAGCAGTTGTAAACAAAAATGCTTGCAACTGTTTCTTGAAGATGGAAAGGGAATCTTCCTGGTGGACATTCAAGAGAGAAGGTGTTCCAAAGCGTAAGTCCTGAAACTGTGAACAGACTATTTCTAATAGTTTGGAGAGGTATCTCCCAAGTAGAGACATAACAGACCAGAAGGTCCAAAAGGTATTGCAGACCACCAGTAGTGAAAAACTTATAGATAAGATACAAAATCTTAAAAGCAATCCAAGAACTGATAGGAAGCCAGTCTGCCTTTCAGAGTAGTGGTGTCACATGGTCAAGTCTCTTGGAACCAGTCAGCAACTTAATAGCCAAGAACTGGCCTTTCTGAAGATGCCTAAGATCAGAACAATGCAACCGGTTAGAGAGAACATTACAGTAGTTCAGCTGACTGATAATGAGAGTGTGGACCAGGACCTGAAGAGCCAAGACAGAGAAAAGGCCTCGGACAGAATACAATAGAGTTTAAAGAAACTACATTGTACTACTCGAGAAATCTGTGCCTGAAAGTTAAGATTTTGTTTCAAAATGACCCCCAATATTTTCACTGTAGGGTAAAAATGAATACTACTCACTGCTATCAACGGGGGTGGGGTGGGGGACTGTAGAATCGGTACTCTCAACCTGACAAAAAGAACCCCTGAGGATTTCTCCAGTTTCAATTTTGAAATCATAAGAACCTAGCAGCAAGATGATCTACTTTATGGGACAAGGCTGCAATATCATGGGGAGAAGTGTGATCAATCTGTACATCATCTGCATAAACAAAGCGTAAGACCAAGAGATTGTGCCACATTGTATAGGGGCCAGAAGGGAACTCTAGAGGACACCAGAGGGAAGTGTGTACAGGTGAGATTGAAAACATTGCCAGCAGACAATATTAGAACGGCCGTTCTGGTAAGAAGCATACAAAGCCAAAGCCATATCAGTAATACCAACAGAGTAACAAATCATGATTGACAGCATCAAAGGCTGAAGAGAGATCTAATATAATAAGGGCAACTGTTTTGTCCTGTTCAAAAAAGCAGAGAAGAAGTCATCCCAAGAAGTGCCGTCTCTATACTGTGACCCTTTCTAAACCCAGTTTGATTGGGGTGTAAAACATCAGAATGACAAAAAAAATCCTCTAGTTGTGAAAGAACAATTAATTCTGTCAACTTCCCCAAGAATGGTAAATTAGCAATGGGCTAATAGTTAGTAATCCCGTAGATTTATGATCCTCCCACCCAATAGTCCAGCATTTACCTTCACTCCCCCCCCCCCCCCCAAATAGTTCAGCATCTCTTCTTCCTGTCTCATCTCCGGCCGGCAACCAGCATTTCTCCTCCTCTCTCTTGACCCCCCCCCCCCCCCTGTGTACCTTTTAAGGTTTTAACATTTTTATTGATAATTCCAAAAGAACATTCCAAATAACAACAGATATACAAATCCAATCTGAAGTTGTACTCCTTTCCAACAAAATATTGATACGATCTTTCATCAATCTTTTTTCCCAGTTTTCCTCCCCCCCCCCAACCACTCTCTTTTTACAACTCAGCCTTTGGACTGATGACAATACCAAGGACCGTCATCCCATTTATGGGTATTAATCCCTCATCAATGTCCCAATAGTACCATTCCTCATCAAACGTTTAACTTTTAATCCCCATCCTCTCCCCTCCCCCCCTTTCCCCCGTTCCTCCCCTTCCCCCTTCGGCTCTGTACCATCCAGGCGCGGGAACTCCCTGGCCGCCCCAGGCAATGCCGCGGACCCCCCTGATCCTGTAGCAATGGTCCCCCTTCCCGCCTCAAGAAAACAAATTCAACACCAGGCTGCGGGCTCTGTGGGGCAGGGACTGGATATATTTATCCCAAATGAAGAAAAACAATTTCCTCCGCTTAAATGTCAAGTGAGCATATTGTGATTATAACAGCATCAGGGCATGTAACTTATTCCTCCATTGCCAATATGATGGAGCTTGGTCGCTGGTCCACACCCCCAACACAGTTCTCTTGCCCAACATCCCTGCGTTCCTGATCAGCAACTTAAAATGTTTATCTTGCAGGCCAAAATCTTCATATTGATCTAGCAGAAATCCCGTATAAATGAATTAACTTCAATCTTACATTTTTTTGCAAATTGGGGATTCTATGCCTCCCGCTTTAAAAAGGCATTCTTGTGTAAAATAAGCTCTGTGCAGCACTTGAAAATTACATTCTCTAAGCTCAGCGCTAATCGATCCCGATGGTATTTGTCCTACTAATTGGTTCAGATCTATCAATGTGGCCGGTATGCCCAAATCCTGACCCCATCGTCATTGCAACTCCCCTTTCTCCTGTCTCTTCTGAATTGCCTCCAGCGCTCTTTACAAGGTTGATACAGAGACCCCTCTACAGTGAAACCTCGGTTTTCGTCGATAATCCATCCGAAAACAATTGGTGAAATCTGAAACCAATGAAAACCGAGGCAATTAACGAGGATGCCCAAAATTGGGAGAAGGATGTCCATCTTCCAATACAAATTGGGAGATGGACGTCCTTCTTTTTTGACGAAATCCGAGGCAACCAACGAAAACCGAGACAAATTTCTCATCGAAAAAATCAACGAAATCCGAAACCTACGTCAACGAAAACCAAGGTACTACTGTATCTTGAATAGGCTCATAAAATTTTAATAGTCGCTAAGGGGAAACCGCGTGTCCTTTACATCCAGACTCTGGATATAGTGCTGTACCTGTCTATAGGCAAACAGATCACGCCCGTCCACCTTTCCTGACAACAGCATCGTCTCCCATGTCATTAATCTCCCCTCAGCGTCTAAAAGGCCTCCAACATATCTAACCCCTCTGTTTGCCCACCGTCTAAAACAGATATTGTCATTTCCCGGTTCATAATCTACATTACTCACCAAGGGCATCTGATCTGACTGCTGCGGATTCCCTTCTAACAAAGTTGTCTGATACTTCCATGACATCCGAATCGATTTCAAGAGAAAGTTGTAACACAACTCCTCTGGGAGTTTAGCCGTAGGGCAGTGAACCAGGGAAAAAAACATTTACCATACGTTGCCTGCTCCAATTTCCTAGGTGTGTATACTTGACTTTCTAACACCCAATCTTCTAGGTGCAGGAGTAGGCATGCCCAATTATAGCTCTGCATGTCCAGCAACCCCAATCCCCCCTGCCGCCACGTACCTATCAGGTATCTGAATGGAGTTCTATGTTTCCTCCCCTGCCAACAAAATTTTGAGACTATTCTGTATAGAGCATTAAGTTATAAGTACATAAGTAGTGCCATACTGGGAAAGACCAAAGGTCCATCTAGCCCAGCATCCTGTCACCGACAGTGGCCAATCCAGGTCAAGGACACCTGGCACGCTCCCCAAACGTAAAAACATTCCAGACAAGTTATACCTAAAAATGCGGAATTTTTCCAAGTCCATTTAATAGCGGTCTATGGACTTGTCCTTTAGGAATCTATCTAACCCCTTTTTAAACTCCGTCAAGCTAACCGCCCGTACCACGTTCTCCGGCAACGAATTCCAGAGTCTAATTACACGTTGGGTGAAGAAAAATTTTCTCCGATTCGTTTTAAATTTACCACACTGTAGCTTCAACTCATGCCCTCTAGTCCTAGTATTTTTGGATAGCGTGAACAGTCGCTTCACATCCACCCGATCCATTCCACTCATTATTTTATACACTTCTATCATATCTCCCCTCAGCCGTCTCTTCTCCAAGCTGAAAAGCCCTAGCCTTCTCAGCCTCTCTTCATAGGAAAGTCGTCCCATCCCCACTATCATTTTCGTCGCCCTTCGCTGTACCTTTTCCAATTCTACTATATCTTTTTTGAGATACGGAGACCAGTACTGAACACAATACTCCAGGTGCGGTCGCACCATGGAGCGATACAACGGCATTATAACATCCGCACACCTGGACTCCATACCCTTCCTAATAACACCCAACATTCTATTCGCTTTCCTAGCCGCAGCAGCACACTGAGCAGAAGGTTTCAGCGTATCATCGACGACGACACCCAGATCCCTTTCTTGATCCGTAACTCCTAACGCGGAACTTTGCAAGACGTAGCTATAATTCGGGTTCCTCTTACCCACATGCATCACTTTGCACTTGTCAACATTGAACTTCATCTGCCACTTGCACGCCCATTCTCCCAGTCTCGCAAGGTCCTCCTGTAATCGTTCACATTCCTCCTGCGACTTGACGACCCTGAATAATTTTGTGTCATCGGCGAATTTAATTACCTCACTAGTTATTCCCATCTCTAGGTCATTTATAAATACATTAAAAAGCAACGGACCCAGCACAGACCCCTGCGGGACCCCACTAACTACCCTCCTCCACTGAGAATACTGGCCACGCAATCCTACTCTCTGCTTCCTATCTTTCAACCAGTTCTTAATCCATAATAATACCCTACCTCCGATTCCATGACTCTGCAATTTCTTCAGGAGTCTTTCGTGCGGCACTTTGTCAAACGCCTTCTGAAAATCCAGATATACAATATCTTTCCTAGTAAGTTTAATCGGCAGTAGTTGTAGCGTATATAACCATCTGGGAAACAGAATCATATGAAAAAATTGGATACGTCTATATACTGAGATAGGCAGTGATGTCCACTGTGACAAAAGCTGACTAGTCTGCTCTAACAAATGAGACACGTTCAGGTCCTGTATCAGAAACGTCCTACAAGGGAGTTTAACGCCTAAATATTTAAAGTGACGCACAGCCCACTTCAAAGGAAAGTATCCCTCCCATTGACGTTTCACCAAGCTACTGGTTGGTAAGGCTAAAGACTTATCCAAATTTAATTTGAACCCTGAGAAGTCTCCAAACTCGTCGAAGCTATCCATCAAAGCAGAGAGGGAGTCCCTAGGATTAGTCAGATGTACCAATAGATCATCAGCAAATGTTGACACCTTAAATTCTTGTCCTCCCATTTCTACTCCTCGCACATCTGGGTTCGACAATATCTCCCGTATCAATGGATCGATGCTTAAAACAAACAACAATGGCGATAGCGGGCACCCTTGTCGTGTCCCCCATTGAATATCAATAGATTCTGATGAGATCCTATTCACCCATATTACCGCCCGTGGTGATTTATACAATGCTCGTACTGCCTTAATCCACCATCCCTCAAAGCCATAGATATCTAAGGTCCCAAACAAAAAGTCCCAACTTACCCTATCGAACGCCTTCTCTGCATCAAAGCTGATCAGCAGAGAAGGTGTCCCCTTCCACTCCACCCAGTCCATTGAGGCTAGTATTTTCCGCATTTTTTTTTAGCTATAGTCCGCCTCATGAACCCAACCTGACTATCCTCTTTCAGAGAAGGTAATATCACCGCCAATCTATTGGCCAGTATTTTGGCAAACATCTTGGCCTCCACGTTCAACAAAGATTTGGGTCTATAGGATGATGGCTTCTCAGGGTCCCGGCCCGGTTTCAACAATACCACCATCCGAACTTCATTTAGAGAATCCGACATATCCCCTTGTCTCTACAAACTTATTGAACAGTGCTGCCAGAGGTGTCGCAATCTGATGGTTTAACACTTTGGAAAGCCATCTGGACCTGGAGCCTTAAACAGAGCCCCTTGTTGTATCGTTCTCAACACCTCTTCTTCCGTAATCAGTTGATTTAATCTAGATTGCTATGAATCCTGTAAAGTTGGTAGTTCCCTCCCTTCTAAATATGACCTATTGTCTAATTCACCCTCCTTCGGACAAGTATATAGCTCCTGATAGTATTGTTGAAAGGTTTCTGCTATTTCCTCATCTGATCTCATTATATCTCCCCCAGGTCTCAGAATTTGCAGTATCTTTTGCTTTCCCATTTTCCGCCGCACCAAACCTGCCAACATTTTCCCCTGCTTATTACCATGGAAATATATCTGGTATTTATAAATTTGCATAGACTTTATTGCTCGAGAGTGTAGCAAAGTATTAAGGGAGGCCTGCAATGCCAAAAGATTTGCCTTATTCTGTGAGGTAGGCCTGCAACCCCACTGCCTTCTGGCCTCTCCCACCTGGTGGCCTAAGCAAATGATAGCCTTATCTCTTGCCTTCCTTTTATAGCTCGTGTATGCTATAATAACCCCCCTTAACACCGCCTTGGTGGTCTTCCAAAATAGTATCGGGTCTTCTCGATGGGCGGCATTATGTATTTGATAGTCTGCCCATTGTTGCACTATATGCTCTCGAAATTCATCATCATGCAGCAGATATGAGGGGAACTGCCAATGGAACTTCTGCCCCTCTCCAGTTTGTACCTTCATAGACCACCAAACATATGCATGATCTGAGACCCCGTATGGTCCTATTCCCGCTTCTTGGACCATAGAAAAAAGATTTCTAGACAATAGCCAATAATCTATTCGGGATTGAGATGAATGGGCCCTTGATACATGTGTATAATCTCTATCATTTGGATGTAAAAGCCTCCACACATCTACCAATTCAAGAGCTGCACAAAGCATAGGAATCCCACGCGAATCCGTCCCCCTTTCAGCCCTATGACCTCATGAGGTATCCAAGCTGGGGTCGTGAACCGTGTTCAGGTCTCTGCCCAGAACCACCGGGACACCCTCATGTTTAGCAATAGTGTGGACCAGCGACCGAAAAAACTTATGATTATAGATGTTAGGTGCATATACATTTGCCAGCAAAAATGCTCGTTGGTTAATCAGCACTTTGGCTATCACAAATCTACCATCCTTTGCCCGCCAACAGCCCTGTGTCTGTCAAACGTCTTCCTAAACAGTATCAACACCCCAGCTTTACGGTCCTGCGCTGAAGCTTCCAGCAAGTGTCCCACCCACCAACTCTTAAATTTAGCATGTTCTGCCGAAGACAAGTGGGTCTCCTGTAAAAATACTATATCCGCCTTCTGCCGATTTAGGAGCTGTAGAACTTTTTGGCGTTTAAATGGGGACGTTATACCACTCACATTCCATGAAACAAATCTTAGCAGTCTCATCCTTTCCTCTTTAATTTCCTCTGAACCAAAAATTCCATCTCCTCCATAAAAGAGAGAGTCAGCCCAGCCTCCGACCCTTCCCCCTTCTGCCTGGCTATAGAAGGATCCGCCTCGGAGGTTTCCCCGACCACCCCCCCCCGAAGCTGCCGCAGCGCCCCCACCCCTCAGACCGCACAGAGCCGAAAGCCCCCCCCTTCCGCCCCTATCCTTATCTTGAACTCCCTCCCCCCTCAACCGCCCTAACCCCTCCCTCCCTCCCTTGTTGCATTCGTTCGCTTAATCTCCCACCTCTAACCCTTATATTCCTAACCAACCTCCCCTGAGGTTTGCTCATTCACATCATACCTGTGTCGCAAAGCTTATTAGGTCACTTCGAGAGAGACTCTCCCCCCCTTCCTCAGAAACAACCCACTCCATATTCTATTCATACCATCTTTCATCAGTGTCACCTTTATGCATGGATCATATCTACTTTATCCTAAAGTGTTTTTCCAATATGCAGGGACAACAGGCTATCAATTGCGTTGCTATCCCCTCCCTCCAATAAACCTGCAACCATAATAACATTTCCATTTCCCCCTCCACCCCTTCTCATAACACATTCTTACTCCTTTACAGTATATGATCTACATCAGCTTTCGCCACATCTATAACCCGATCCAAAGCATTTACAATCCTCCCCCACCCCTCATCTTACTTCTTTCTTCCAACACCAGCGTATCCCAACCCTTACTCTTTAGGTGATCCAGTCTTGTCAGCCCGTTTACAGTATATATCCAATTGCATTCTCAAATTTAACCCCCTTTCAAACTGGTAATGAGTCTTATGCTGCATGCTTATTTAGAACAGTCAAACTTTCCATGTCCACTCGCAAAGCATGCAAATTCCCCTGAACTCGGGACATATTATGTTTCCCAAATGATTCAAGGCCTCAGCCTTCCACGCACCCAGCCAAACTTTGCCAATATCTGGGGAGATAGGAATCACAGTTTCCAACAGGTATATCCCCCACCTCCTACTCTGATATGTTTCCTGGGACACTCCGGCTGCTAATCTACTTTATGTCATAGAATCTCTCCAGTCGTGCTCTCAATCAACAGGTTCTTTTAGATTCAATTTATGAGTCTCATAGCCTCCAAACAGAACGGAGTATCTTCCTCTCTCCCCTCTGCACAAGTCATTCTCAATCCAATAAGGTGATTCACCCTAAGGGTGAATTTCCCGGTTCTGATCTTATCCGTTTTTCCCTCTTCTCACTCAGCAGCAGCCCGCTGCGCCGATACTTGTTGATTCAGGAACTCATGAGCCG
Organism: Microcaecilia unicolor; assembly: GCF_901765095.1. NCBI lineage: Eukaryota > Metazoa > Chordata > Amphibia > Gymnophiona > Siphonopidae > Microcaecilia > Microcaecilia unicolor. Next base: position 322,326,632 of record NC_044032.1, on the reverse strand, counting down.
CCACCGGTGTGTTGAAGAAGGTAGCTTTCCCATCCGAGAATATCTTAAGACGTGCTGGGTACAACAATGCAAATTGCACGTGTCGCTGGTGCAATGTGGAACAGATCTGTGAATATGCTCTTCTAAGCAACGAAACTCTCATTGAAAAGTCCTAAAAGCAGAGTACCGATTTATTTTCGTACTTCAATGGGCCTTTTGCCCTAATCACTCTGAGGATCTCCATTTTATGGACATAATTTAACAACTTGAAAATAACTACCCTCGGTTTAGCGTCTCCTTGTCTCTTAGGGCCCAGTCTATGTGCCCGCTCAATTCGGAGCGGGCCTGCCGTTGATTGCAGCTAACATAGTAACATAGTAGATGACGGCAGATAAAGACCTGCATGGTCCATCCAGTCTGCCCATGACAAACTCATATGTGTATCCCTTACCTTGAATTTGTACCTGTCCTTTTCAGGGCACAGACCATATAAGTCTGCCCAGCAGTATTTCCCGCCTCCCAGCCACCAGTCCCGCCTCCCATCACCGGCTCTGGTACAGACCGTATAAGTCTGCCCACCCCTATCCTCGCCTCCCAACCACCACCCCCTCTTCCCCTCAACTGCTCCGCCACCCAATTTCAGCTAAGCTTCTGAGGATATATTCCCTCTGCACAGGATTCCTCTATGCATATCCCACGCATGTTTGAACTCCGTTACCGTTTTCATCTCCACCACCTCCCGCGGGAGGGCATTCCAAGCGTCCACCACCCTCTCCGTGAAAAAATACTTCCTGACATCTTTCCTGAGTCTGCCCCCCTTCAATCTCATTTCATGTCCTCTCGTTCTACCGCCTTCCCATCTCCGGAAAAGGTGCGTTTGCGGATTAATACCTTTCAAATATTTGAACGTCTGTATCATATCACCCCTGTTCCTCCTTTCCTCCAGGGTGTACATGTTCAGGTCAGCAAGCCTTTCTTTATACGTCTTGGAACGTAAATCCCATACCATCCTCGTAGCTTTTCTTTGCACCGCTTCCATTTTTTTAACATCCTTTGCAAGATACGGCCTCCAAAACTGAACACAATACTCCAGGTGGGGCCTCACCAACGTCTTATACAGGGGCATTAAAACCTCCTTTCTTCTGCTGGTCACTCCTCTCTCTATACAGCCTAGCAATCTTCTAGCTACTGCCACCGCCTTGTCGCACTGTTTCGTCGCCTTCAGGTCCTCAGATACTATCACCCCAAGATCCCTCTCCCCTTCCGTGCCTATCAGACTCTCCCCGCCTAACACATACGTCTCCCTTGGATTTCTCCTCCCCATGTGCATCACTTTACATTTCTTCGCATTGAATTTTAATTGCCAAACCTTAGACCATTCTTCTAGCTTCTTCAGATCTTTTTTCATGTTTTCCACACCCTCCGGGGTGTCCACTCTGTTGGAAATCTTGGTGTCATCCGCAAAAAGGCAAACCTTACCTTGTAACCCCTCGGCAATGTCACTCACAAATATATTGAACAGAATGGGCCCCAGCACCGATCCCTGAGGCACTCCACTACTCACCTTTCCTTCCTCCGAGCGAACTCCATTTACTACCACCCTCTGGCGTCTGTCTGTCAACCAGTTCCTAATCCAGCTGAAGCGCATTAGTGAGCCACTCTTCCAAAAAGGTTCATAGTTCAATACCCATAATAGTTTCTGGTAAGCCCACCAAGCGAAGGTTCCTATGAGATCTGTTTTCAATGTCATCAAGTTTATTTTCCAGATCCGTTACCCTCGATTGTAAAGTTTCCTTGTCTGTAGTTATTTGTTGCACTCGATCCTCCAGGTCTGACAATCTCTGGCATGATGCTGCAAATTCGCCTTTCAGTGCCTCCATTTTCCCGTCCATCATTTCAAGTTTATCTGCAATCCTCTGAAATTTTTGATCCAAAGATAAATTTAATGCCTGAGTTACCTCGGACACTATTTCGGCCACCCATGCAGAGCTTACTGAACTCGGGCCTCCACCTTCTGTCTCCGCCATTTTGTGACTCTCCGACGTCTTCGTCTTATCTCCTTGTTTCCGCACTGATTTAGATGCAATAGAGACCCTGATCGCTTACGTCAGCAATTGTTCCGTCTTGACCTCAGGTCTCTGCTATCTAAAATCTATTTGTGCTGATTTATGCAGCTGTTGTAGGCTGTTCATTCAGTCGGGGCCCGGGAGCTCTCCTCGTCCACGTCTGCTTTTCAGTGTGGCATCACGTGACCCCCGTGTACCTTTTAAAAGTTTTGTCTCTAGCAGTCGGCAGCAGTAAGTAGCAATTCATAGCCTATTCATGTTAACCCCAGAGCCTATGCGGAAGAAGGAATTACATAAGAGAGAAGGCTCCATGGTTGGTGCAAGTATGAAATCACTGCTCACTGCTGCCAACTGCTAGAGAAAAGAAAACTTACTCTTCCGGCACAAATTAAGCTGGCCCAACTCCTATCGCACACTGGTTGAAAGAACACTGCCTCAATTCTGGATTTAATTACTGGAAAAATTGGTCTAGTTGATGTGATATCACAAAGCTGTGCTTAGCAGCATTTAGAATCTATTCACGCATTGACATCTCTAATTCAGTTCAATTAGGAAGTAAGCCATTTCATTTGCATTAACAGACAGAGGCTAGCAGCTGCACTCGTGCCTGCTAGAGGAGGAGGGGTGATTAGTGTACATCCGGGTAGTAAGTGACCGAGCTTCACTTACCTTGAACCTGTGGGATTCTTAGAGCTGGTTTGGATTGGTAGCAGAGTCTGCCTGTGTTCTAAATCTTTTTTTACTAAACTGATTGACGGACTGAGGCTGCCAGAGTCCTAAAACTTTTCTTCTATAACTGTTTGAGTATATACAGTGGGGGAAATAAGTATTTGATCCCTTGCTGATTTTGTAAGTTTGCCCACTGACAAAGACATGAGCAGCCCATAATTGAAGGGTAGGTTATTGGTAACAGTGAGAGATAGCACATCACAAATTAAATCCGGAAAATCACATTGTGGAAAGTATATGAATTTATTTGCATTCTGCAGAGGGAAATAAGTATTTAATCCCTCTGGCAAACAAGACCTAATACTTGGTGGCAAAACCCTTGTTGGCAAGCACAGCGGTCAGACGTCTTCTGTAGTTGATGATGAGGTTTGCACACATGTCAGGAGGAATTTTGGTCCACTCCTCTTTGCAGATCATCTCTAAATCATTAAGAGTTCTGGGCTGTCGCTTGGCAACTCGCAGCTTCAGCTCCCTCCATAAGTTTTCAATGGGATTAAGGTCTGGTGACTGGCTAGGCCACTCCATGACCCTAATGTGCTTCTTCCTGAGCCCCTCCTTTGTTGCCTTGGCTGTATGTTTTGGGTCATTGTCGTGCTGGAAGACCCAGCCACGACCCATTTTTAAGGCCCTGGCGGAGGGAAGGAGGTTGTCACTCAGAATTGTACGGTACATGGCCCCATCCATTCTCCCATTGATGCGGTGAAGTAGTCCTGTGCCCTTAGCAGAGAAACACCCCCAAAACATAACATTTCCACCTCCATGCTTGACAGTGGGGACGGTGTTCTTTGGGTCATAGGCAGCATTTCTCTTCCTCCAAACACGGCGAGTTGAGTTCATGCCAAAGAGCTCAATTTTTGTCTCATCTGACCACAGCACCTTCTCCCAATCACTCTCGGCATCATCCAGGTGTTCACTGGCAAACTTCAGACGGGCCGTCACATGTGCCTTCCGGAGCAGGGGGACCTTGCGGGCACTGCAGGATTGCAATCCGTTATGTCGTAATGTGTTACCAATGGTTTTCGTGGTGACAGTGGTCCCAGCTGCCTTGAGATCATTGACAAGTTCCCCCCTTGTAGTTGTAGGCTGATTTCTAACCTTCCTCATGATCAAGGATACCCCACGAGGTGAGATTTTGCGTGGAGCCCCAGATCTTTGTCGATTGACAGTCATTTTGTACTTCTTCCATTTTCTTACTATGGCACCAACAGTTGTCTCCTTCTCGCCCAGCGTCTTACTGATGGTTTTGTAGCCCATTCCAGCCTTGTGCAGGTGTATGATCTTGTCCCTGACATCCTTAGACAGCTCCTTGCTCTTGGCCATTTTGTAGAGGTTAGAGTCTGACTGATTCACTGAGTCTGTGGACAGGTGTCTTTCATACAGGTGACCATTGCCGACAGCTGTCTGTCATGCAGGTAACGAGTTGATTTGGAGCATCTACCTGGTCTGTAGGGGCCAGATCTCTTACTGGTTGGTGGGGGATCAAATACTTATTTCCCTCTGCAGAATGCAAATAAATTCATATACTTTCCACAATGTGATTTTCCGGATTTAATTTGTGATGTGCTATCTCTCACTGTTACCAATAACCTACCCTTCAATTATGGGCTGCTCATGTCTTTGTCAGTGGGCAAACTTACAAAATCAGCAAGGGATCAAATACTTATTTCCCCCACTGTATCTTATCTAAAACAAACTTTAATAGAAAAAAAAACCCCGCAGTTCTTTCTTTTGCTGTGGATCTATCCTATTACTTAATCTAAAATTGCTAGTTTTTCAATTTTGTGCTGGAAGGTTTTTCTTTAAACTGTATTGAATTGCTGTGCTGGTGATTTCCTATTCTTTGTGCTGAAGTTGGAACTGTGTTCTTCTCTACTGAGTAAAGTAAGCCATTTCATTTGCATTAACAGAGAGCGTAGCAGGCACTGCAGGATCTGGTTTGTTTTCCCACCCACCCTCCCCTAAGACAACTTTACATTTATAGCAGGTGCTGTAATTAGGCTAATAAGCTAGGAGTGCTCTTACATTACTATACATTACCATTAATTACCATTTAAGCAGGTAACACAACAGGGATCATACAATATCCTATATAAACTACAGAACATTCTTAAGATGGAGTCAGCAGTCCAGCAGTGGGAGGGATGCTATCCAGTCTTTTGCATTGAGTGCCACATGTATGATTATCTCCCAGTTGGTGAGAGGTCATATATGTGTGCCCGATGCAAAGAGCTCCTAGACCTCAGAGATTGTGTTTGTTCTCTCGAGGCTAGAGTAGCAGACTTGGTAGAGATGAGGGAGATAGAGAAATACATAAATGAGACCTACAGGGATGTTGTAGAGAGGTCCCACCTCCAATCAGGTGGCCTCTGTACTACCCTGGAGGAGGGAGGACCGCCAAAAGGTGACGTAGGAAGTTCTCCTGTACCCAGGACCTGCCCACCAGGGGATGTACTATCCTCTTGCACCGAGGATGTGTCTCCCGGTGCTGCACGGGAGGGAAAGGATAGGACAGCTGTTGTAATAGGTGAGTCAATCATTAGGCATCTTTTTAACAAGGCTTACCACAAAGATCAACCAATGTGAATATACATAACTCCTCCACACATAGTTAGAACTGCCTTATAATATCTGCTTGTAATGACTGTTCATTATCATATTGCCAAAGATTCTTCTGTAACACTAAATGTCTATTTTTATTATATTTCCACTACTCATGATGTATTGTAAGCCACATTGAGCCTGCAAAGAGGTGGGAAAATGTGGGATACAAATGCAATAAATATTATTATTATTATTAATAGCTGGGTGGCTGGTGGATGGGAGGATCGCCTGGTGACTTGCCTGCCTGGTGCAAAAGTGTCGGATATCACATGTCACCTAGACGGGATTTTAGATAGTGCTGGGGAGAAGCCGGCTATCTTGGTACATGTAGGTACCAATGATGTAGGAAAATGTGGGAGAGAGGGTTCTGGAAGCCAAATTTAGGCTCTTAGGTAGAAAGCTCAAATCCAGATCCTCTAGGGTAGCATTCTCTGAAATGTTACCTGTTCCAGGAGCAGGGCCCAAGAGAAAGGCAGAGCTCCGGAGTCTCAATGCGTGGATGAGATGATGGTGCAAGGAGGAGGGTTTTAGATTTGTTAGGAACTGGGCAACAAGGGGGAGCCTATTCCGAAAGGATGGGCTCCACCTTGACCGGGATGGGTCCAGGCTGCTGGCATCAGCATTTAAAAAAGAAATTGAGCAGTTTTTAAACTAGAAATGAGGGGAAGGCCATCAGTCGCACAACAGCGTATGGCTCGGAATGAGGTATCTTGTAAAGATATTGTCCAAACAGGGAGGATGGGGGTTCCTGATGGTGAGGTTGCAAAGGCGACTGTAATAGATTCACCTGTAAACTGAAATCACGCAGAAGATAGTAAATTAATACTGTCAAGTAATCAACATAATGTGACTAGGAATAACTAGAAGTGTCTTTATGCAAATGCTAGGAGCCTAAGACATAAGATGGGAGAATTGGAATATATTGCACTAAATGAAAAAATAGATATAATAGGCATCTCTGAGACCTGGTGGAAGGAAGATAATCAGTGGGACACTGTCATACCGGGATGCAAATTGTATCGCAGTGATAGAGTGAACCGGATTGGGGGAGGAGTAGAATTGTATATTAACAAGGGCATTGAATCAAATAGACTGAAAATTTTACACAAAACAAACGACCTCTTAGAATCATTATGGATTGAAATTCCATGCGTTGAGGGGAAAAGGACGGTGGTAGGAGTGTACTACCGTCCGCCCGACCAGGATGAGCAGACGTACGCAGTCATGTTAAAGGAAATTAGGGACGCTAATAAAATGGGCAACGCGATAATAATGGGTGATTTCAATTACCCCAAAATAGACTGGGTTAATGTAGCATTGGGGCACGCCAAGGAGGTAAAATTCCTTGATGAAATCAAGGACTGCTTCATGGAGCAGCTGGTACAGGAGCCGACGACAGAAGGAAAAATTCTAGATCTAGTCATTTGTGGAGCACATGATCTGGTAAGGGAGGTAATGGTGCGGGGGCTGCTTGATAACAGTGATCATAATATGATCAGCTTTGAATCTGCTTTCAAAAAAGTAGACAATGAAAGACAAATATGTTGGTGTTTAACTTCAAAAAAGGGAGATATAATAAGTACGTAAGTATTGCCATACTGGGAAAGACCAAAGGTCCATCAAGCCCAGCATCCCGCCTCCAACAGTGGCCAATCCAGGTCACAAATACCTAGCAAGACCCCACTGCCTTCTTTCCCTATCCCCCAGGGGTCAGTTGCCCCTTGTTCAATATAATGCTTCAACCTTTGGGGCAGGAACTTGAGCAGTTGCAAATACCATTCTATATATAAAATTCATGACCTTCAAGCCCTGATTTTGGAGGCTGACTTGGACATAGTTGCAGTCAAAGAGACATGGCTCAATGGTTCACATGAATGGGATGTAAACATACCAGGCTATAATCTTTTTAGGAAGGATAGAGAGGGACGTAAAGGTGGAGGAGTAGCTCTGTATGTGAGAAATGATATCGCAGCAACTGAAATGACAGGGAACTGGGGAAAGGAAGAAGCGATATGGATCACCTTAAAAAGAGAGGATAGAACCTTGGTCCACGTGGGTGTTGTCTATAGACCCCCGACACAATTGGAGGAACTAGATAAAGATCTGATCGCTGATATTCAAAAGTTGGGGAAGAAAAGTGAGGTGCTGTTGTTGGGAGATTTTAATCTGCCGGATGTAGATTGGAAGGTTCCGTCTGCAAAATCGGAAAGAAGTAGAGAGATTGTGGATGCTTTCCAAAGTGCTCTGCTCAGACAAATGGTGACGGAACCCACAAGGGAGGGAACCACATTGGATCTGGTGCTCACGAATGGGGATAGTGTGTCAAATGTCCGAGTGGCTGCACACCTGGGAAGCAGTGACCATCAAACAGTTTGTTTTGATATAACGGCTCATGTGGATGGCGGCCACTCTAAACTCAAAGTCCTGGATTTCAAGCGAGCTGACTTTAACAAAATGGGAGAATACCTGAGGAAGGAGCTGATGGGCTGGGAGGACATACGAGAAGTGGAAGGACAGTGGTCCAGGCTAAAAGAAGTAATAAACAGGGCCACAGACCTTTATGTAAGGAGAGTAAATAAAAGCAAGAGAAAAAGGAAACTGATATGGTTCTCAAAGCAAGTGGCTGAGAATATAAAGATTAAAGAGTTAGTGTTCCAGAAATATAGAAAATCTCAAGAGGAGGAACACGGGGAGGAATACCGGATGAAACTGAAAGAAGCCAAGAGAAAGGTATGTCTGGCGAAGGCGCAAGCGGAAGAACAAATGGCTAGAAATGTAAGGAGGGGAGACAAAAAACTTCTTCAGGTATATTAGTGAAAGGAGAAAGACTATAAAGGGAATTGTGAGACTAAAAGATACAACGAAACGCTATGTAGAAAATGATGAAGAAAAAGCCAATTTGCTAAATAGATACTTTTGTTCTGTTTTCACTGAAGAAAATCCTGGGGAAGGACCGAGAGGGACTGGCAAAAGTACACCTGAGAATGAGGTGGATAGAGCACCGTTCACGGAAGAGAGTGTGTATCAACAACTTGGAAAGCTAAAGGTGGACAAAGCCATGGGACTGGATGGGATCCACCCCAGAATACTGAGGGAGCTCAGAGAGGTTCTGGCGGGTCCTCTTAAAGACTTGTTTAATAAATTCTTGGAGACAGGAGAGGTTCCGAGGGATTGGAGAACGGCGGAGGTGGTCCCTCTTCACAAAAGTGGTGATAGGGAAGAAGCTGGAAACTACAGGCCGATAAGTCTCACTTCGGTTATTGGAAAAGTAATGGAAGCGATGCTGAAGGAAAGGATAGTGAATTTCCTGGAAGCCAATAAGTTGCAAGATCCGAGACAACATGGTTTCACCAAAGGGAAATCGTGCTAAACGAATCTCATTGAATTTTTTGACTGGGTGACAGGAGAATTAAATCAAGGACATGCTATGGACGTAATCTACTTAGATTTCAGCAAGGCTTTTGACACGGTTCCCCACAGGAGGCTCTTAAATAAACTAGACGGGCTGAAGATAGGAACCGAAGTGGTAAACTGGATTAGGAACTGGTTGACGGGCAGACGCCAGAGGGTGGTGGTGAATGGAGTTCGCTCGCAGGAGGGAAAGGTGAGTAGTGGAGTGCCTCAGGGATCGGTGCTGGGGCCGATTCTGTTCAATATATTTGTGAGTGACATTGCCGAAGGGTTACAAGGTAAAGTTTGCCTTTTTGCGGATGACACCAAGATTTCCAACAGAGTGGACACCCCGGAGGGAGTGGAAAACATGAAAAAAGATCTGAAGAAGCTAGAAGAATGGTCTAACGTATGGCAATTAAAATTCAATGCGAAGAAATGCAAAGTGATGCACTTAGGGAGTAGAAATCCAAGGGAGACGTATGTGTTAGGCGGGGAGAGTCTGATAGGCACGGACGGGGAGAGGGATCTTGGCGTGATAGTATCTGAGGACCTGAAGGCGACGAAACAGTGCGACAAGGCGGTGGCCGTAGCTAGAAGATTGCTAGGCTGTATAGAGAGAGGAGTGACCAGCAGAAGAAAGGAGGTTTTAATGCCCCTGTATAAGACGTTGGTGAGGCCCCACCTGGAGTATTGTGTTCAGTTTTGGAGGCCGTATCTTGCGAAGGATATTAAAAAAATGGAAGCGGTGCAAAGAAAAGCTACGAGGATGGTATGGGATTTGCGTTCCAAGACGTATGAAGAGAGACTTGCTGACCTGAACATGTATACCCTGGAGGAAAGGAGGAACAGGGGTGATATGATACAGACGTTCAAATATTTGAAAGGTATTAATCCGCAAACGAATCTTTTCCAGAGATGGGAAGGCGGTAGAACGAGAGGACATGAAATGAGATTGAAGGGGGGCAGACTTAGGAAAGATGTCAGGAAGTATTTTTTCACGGAGAGGGTGGTGGACGCTTGGAATGCCCTCCCGCGGGAGGTGGTGGAAATGAAAACGGTAACGGAGTTCAAACATGCGTGGGGATATGCATAAAGGAATCCTGTGCATAAGGAATGGATCCCTCAGAAGCTTAGCTGAAATTGGGTGGCGGAGCAGGTGGGGGGAAGAGGGGTTGGTGGTTGGGAGGCTAGGATAGGGGAGGGCAGACTTATACGGTCTGTACCAGAGCCGATGATGGGAGGCGGGACTGGTGGTTGGGAGGCGGGAAATACTGCTGGGCAGACTTATATGGTCTGTGCCCTGAAAAGGACAGGTACAAATTCAAGGTAAAGTATACACATATGAGTTTGTCTTGGGCAGACTGGATGGACCATGCAGGTCTTTTTCTGCCGTCATCTACTATGTTACTATATATGCAGATGATATTACTCTGTTATTACCGACTGTTAAAGAGTGAGCTTCTTCATCTTTCTTTTTCACAACACTTTACCCAACTTACACCCTCTTCCGTTCCCTACCTCTACCACCTTCCTCCATTATCATTTCTTAGTCCACCTCTTTATATATTATATTCAAATGTTTTATCCATTTTGTGCTATCTTGTAAATTTGTTTTATTATGTAAGCCGCATTGAGCCTGCTATAGGTGGGAAAGCGCGGGTTATAAATGTTACAATACAATACAATACATTGAATAAAGGAGAATGGTAAAAAAAAGACCTTAGAGGAGCGAAGGATAGGGTAAAAAACCTACAACAGGTGTGGATGCTGTTCAAAAACAGCGTCCTGGAGGCCAGGCCAAATATATTCCATGTATAAGTAAAGGAGCGCAGAAGACCAAACGACAACCAGCGTGGTTAAAAAGAGAGGTGAAGGAAGCTATTGGAACAAAAATAGAATCCTTCAGAAAATAGAAAAGAACCGACTGAAGATAATAAAAAGTGGCATAAGGCATATCAAATTAGATGCAAAGCGCTGGTAAGAAAGGCTAAGAAGGACATTGAAAGGAAGATAGCGGTAGAGGCAAAAACACATAGTAAATATTTTTTCAGGTATATAAAAAGCAGAAAACCGGCAAAAGAATCAGTTGGGCCACTGGATGACTGGGGAGTAAAAGGGGAACTCAGGGAAGATAAAGAAATAGCAGAAAGATTAAATGAGTTCTTTGCCTCGGTCTTCAGCGAGGAAGATTTGGTTGGGATACCGGTGCCGGACAGGGTATTCGAGGCTGACAAGTTGGAGAAACTTATTGAAATCTCTGTAAATCTGGAGGATGTAATGGGACAGTTCTGCAAACTAAAGAGTAGCAAATTTCCTGGGCCAGATGACATTCATACTAGGGCAGTGGCGTAGCAGGGGGGCTGCCACCCGGGGCAGGGCGGTTCGCCGTTGCACCCCCCCCCCCCGGGTGCAGCATGATGACACCCCCCCCTCGGCGCATCGACACCCCCTCCCCCCCGACCAGCTCCCGCACCCTACCTTTAAAAAGAATATCGGAATCCGAGGCGCAGCGCCTCGCGCCTGCCCTGCACGTAAAAGAAATGTGGACCGTCGGGCCTTCTCTCGCTCTGTCTGTCCCGCCCTTGCGGAAATAGGAAGTTGCGTCAGAGGAGGGCGGGACAGATAGAGCGAGGGAAGACCCGACGGTCCACATTTCTTTTACGTGCAGGGCAGGCGCAAGGTGCTGCGCCTCGGATTCCGATATTCTTTTTAAAGGTAGGGTGCGGGAGCTGGGAGGGGGGGAGGGGGGTGTTGATGCGCCGAGGGGGAGGGAACTGGCAGGGAGCACCCCCCCCTCCCGAGCTGACACCCGTGGCGCCCCGCCCCTCCTGCCCCCCCCCTTGCTATGTCACCGTACTAGGATACTGATGGAACTAAAAAATGAGCTTGCAGAGCTACTGTTGTTGATATGTAATTTATCCTTAAAATCGAGCATGGTACCAGAAGATTGGAGGGTTGCTAATGTAACGCCGATTTTTAAGAAAGGTTCCAGGGGAGATCCGGGGAATTATAGACTGGTGAGTCTGACGTCGGTGCCGGGCAAAATAGTAGAGACTATCATTAAGAACAAAATAACAGAGCACATTCTAAAGCATGGACTGATGAAACAAAGTCAGCATGGATTTAGTGAAGGGAAGTCTTGCCTCACCCATGTACTGTATTTCTTTGAAGGGGTAAACAAACATGTCGACAAAGGTGAGCCGGTGGATATTGTGTATCTGGATTTTCAGAAAGCGTTTGACAAAGTCCCTCATGAAAGGCTCCAGAGGAAATTAAAGAGTCATGGGATCGGAGGTAGTGTATTTTTATGGATTAAAAACTGGTTGAAAGATAGGAAACAGAGAGTAGGGTTAAATGGAGAAGGGTAGTTGGTGAGGTCCCTCAGGGATCTGTGCTGGGACCGTTGCTTTTTAACATTTTCATAAATGACCTGGAGGTGGAGGTAACTAGCGAGGTTATCAAATTTGCAGATGACACAAAGTTGTTTAAGGTCACCAAATCGCGGGAAGATTGTGAAAAGTTGCAAGAAGATATTGCAAGACTAGGAGACTGGGCATCTAAATGGCAGATGATGTTCAATGTGAGCAAGTGCAAAGTGATGCATGTGGGAAAGAGGAACCCAAACTATAGCTACGTCATACAAGGTTCAGCGCTAGGAGTCACAGAACGAGAAAGGGACTTGGGAGTCATCATTGATGATACGTTGAAATCTTCTGCTCAGTGTGCTGCTGCGGCTAAGAAAGCAAATAGAATGTTAGGTATTATTAGGAAAGGAATGGAAAACAAAAATGAGGATATTATAATGCCACTGTATCGGTCCATGGTGCGACCGCACCTAGAAGAGTGTGTTCAATTCTGGTTGCCACACCTCAAAAAAGATATAGTGGAATTAGAAAAGGTGCAGAGAAGGGCGACAAAGATGATTAAGGGGATGGGACGACTTTCTTATGAGGAAAGGCTAAAGCTGCTGGGTCTCTTCAGCTTGGAGAGAAGGCAGCTGAGGAGCGATATGATAGAGGTATATAAAATAATGAGTAGAGTGGAAAAGATAGATATGGAGCGTCTGCTTACGCTTTCCAAAAACACTAGGACAAGGGGGCATGCGATGAAGCTGGAGTGCAGTAAGTTTAAAACAAGTAAGAGAAAAGTTTTCTTTACTCAGAGCGTAATTCGACTCTGGAATTCGTTGCCGGAGAATGTGGTTAAGGCGGTTAGCTTAGCGGAGTTTAAGAACGTTTGGACAGCTTCCTGAAGGAAAAGGCCATAGAATGTTATTAAATGGACGTAGGGAAAAATCCACTATTCCTGGGACAAGCAGTACAAAATGCTTTGCTCCGTGGATCTTGTCGGGTGATTGTGACCTTGACTGGCCACTGTCGGAGACAGGGTGCTGGGCTAGATGGACCTTTCGTCTGTCCCAGTGTGGTGATGCTTATGTGTTAGGAGCAGAGAGAAGATAATGACAAAATGTCTTGAAATGTGTAGTTGCTACTATTCAGTTTCTAGCTGTAAGAGGGTTGGCCTTTCAGTGGTGATCATGAACTGCTCTTATCATAATGGTAATTTCTGTGGTGCTCAGAATTAGTCACTTTGATCCACTTTTGTCAGAGCATCTAGATAAATATGGAAATGCTGGCAGAGGAAGCACTAATTTGTCATCTAACATTTGTGATGAATTCATACATTTAATGTCTGATAAAGGTCTGAATGAAATTATCAGTGAAATAAAAAGTAGCAAGTACTATAGTGGATTCCACCCCTGATATTGTTCATATTAACCAGCTCACTTTGATAAGTACCTATATGTAAACTGCCTTGATTCGTGCTTCAAAAGAGGTGGTATATCAAATTGATAAACAAACTTAAACTTAATATGTCCAGAAAGCAGAGTGCTGAGCCTGTTGAGCTGTTTTTGAAATTCTTATCCCTTCATGGTCATATTGCTAAACATGGTGCTAAAAGAACTTGACACTGATTTGGGGGAATGTTGTGGTCAGAGCTCTGATAATACCAGCAACATGGCTGGTAAATATTCAGGACTTCAGGCACGAATTAAAGATGAAAATCCTCTGGCTGTTTTTATTCCGTGCTGTGCACATTCCCTAAACCAACTCTCATTGGGATGATTACAACTATTAAGGCAGTGTTAGATCAAGGAAAGACTGATTCTGATCTCCTTGGATTTGTCTGCAGCATTTGATTTGGTGAATGTATCTTATTAAATAGACTACAGGAAATAGGAATATCTGCAATAAAATGGTAATGGTGCTACTCCTAGTTTCCAAGTTTATTCAACATTTACTACCCCACTCCGTCAAACCCATTTTGTTTCTTTTGTAGGGTACCGCAAGGCTCCCTACTGGCAGCTCTCTAATTTAATAGTAACTCATTAGCTACATTAATACAAACATGGGAACTAATTTCTTTTCATTTATGCCTACCTTATAAAGATTCTGGCAACTTTCAATTCTTGTTAATTCACAGGAACTTTCAGCACTTAATTCTAACAAAATAAAACATGGAAAAGAAAATAAGACGATATCTTTATTATTGGACATAACTTAATACATTTCTTGATTAGCTTTTGAAGGTTGCCCTTCTTCGTCAGATCGGAAGAAGGGCAACCTTCGAAAGCTAATCAAGAAATGTATTAAGTTATGTCCAATAATAAAGGTATCATCTTATTTTCTTTTCCATGTTTTATTTTGTTTGATTTCTATTGATAACCTTAAGAGTGGACTAACACGGCTACCACACTCCAGCACTTAATTCAAAACCGTCTACAATCTCTCAATGGCTGAATGAGAGTCGGATGTAGCTCAACTTGACAAAAACTAAGGTTATTTTCTAAAGGCAGTAAACACATACTGTTGAGTCTATTTTGCAGATGTTCAAACTTCATTAATGAGAATATGAAAATATGGGAGTTATTGAATGAATTCAGTTTTTACCCCACATCTCTCTTCTGTGGTTGCTGTTTTAAATCACAACAAATTTGATAGTTCACAGTCTGCTGGAAAGCCAAGGCAGTCTGAATTCTGTAATAATCACTCTCTTGATATTAATCACGCTTGAACAATATAAAAAAACTTCTAATAATTGCTCACTTTAATGTAATGCACTATTCAAAGGACTCCGCTCATGAAAGTCAACATTTACAACTGATGCAAAATATTGCTATTAAACTAGTTAAAGGTACAAAGAAGTTTAACGTGTAACACCACTTTTAAAAACTGAAAACTGGCTGCTCATTGAATCGTGCATCATCTATAAAACAGTATTTCTACTATAAAAAATTTACCATTCCAGCTTGTCACTGTTTTATTGCTCCTCAATTCCATACCCTCCTTTATGACATTTCCAGCTGTCCCAACATCTTCTGGTAGTTCCTTCATTTCATCATGTTTTCTTAGATATTTCTTGTAACTTAATGTTTGGTGTTATGGGTCAGCTTTAAGGAACGGCCTCCCTCAGTACCTCCATCAGGAAGAGTCCTTTCAGAAATTTAATACCTACTGCTCTCAAAAGATATAAAAATAGCAAAGTTACTTACCTGTAGCAGGGGTTCTCTGAGGAAAGGAGGCACATATTCTTACATATAGGGTGACGTCATCCAACAGAGCCCCAGTGTGGAAGTTTTTTGGCAGCACCCCACTGCGCATGTGCAACCTTCCCACCCAGTGTGAGCGTGCAGGACCAGCAGTATAATATCAAAGCAAAAATATACAACTCCTAGGGAAGGTGGGGGCGGATGTGAGAATACGTGTCCTGCTGTCCATTTGACAACACCTGCAACAGGTGAGTAACTTCGCTTTCTTCAATCCCTAGCTACCAGGTTCGCCCAACCAGAACCAATTAACCTGAAATGATAATGGGCCTAGAAGGGTGGAGTAGGATTCTAGACACCAAACAAATTCTACAGGACAGTCTGACCAAACCAGCTATCAAGTTGAGTATGCTGCTCTAAGCAGTAATGAGAAGAGAAAGTAACATAGTAACATAGTAGATGACGGCAGAAAAAGACCTGCACGGTCCATCCAGTCTGCCCAACAAGATAAACTCAAATGTGCTAGTTTTTGTGTATACCTTACCTTGATTTGTACCTGTCTTTTTCAGGGCACAGACCATATAAGTCTGCCCAATACTATCCCCGCCTCCCAACCACTATCCCCGCCTCTCACCACCGGCTCTGGCACAGACCGTATAAGTCTGCCCAGCACTATCCCCGCCTCCCAACCACCAGCCCCGGCAAAGACCGTATAAGTCTGCCCAGCACTAGCCCCGCCTCCCAACCACCGGCTCTGCCACCCATTCTAGGCTAAGCTCCTGAGGATCCCTTCCTTCTGAACAGAATTCCTTTATGTTTATCCCACGCATGTTTGAATTCCGTTACCGTTTTCATCTCCACCACCTCCCACGGGAGATAAGGGAGAAGAGAAAGTGTGGATTGATGAACGTGTCACAGCTCTGCAAATGTCAATGGAGGCTGATCTCAAGTGGGCTACCGAAACAGCCATGGCTCTAACACTGTGAGTAGTCTGCTACCCTATTGGACAATGTGCGTATTCCGATGGCTGTCCCCATCCTGTTTGGATAAAAAATACAAAAGGCTGGGGGGACTGTCTATGGGCTTTAGTCTGCTCCAGACAGAAGGCCAAGGCTCGCTTAAAGTACAAGGTGTGCAGTGCACCCTTGCCAGGACGGGCATGAGGTTTTGGGAAGAATGTTGGCAGGATGACTGATTAAGATGGAATTCGGACACTAAATTAGGAAGAACTTAAGGTGCATGTGGAGAATTACTCTGTTATGATTAAACCTTGCATAAATAAGGTGGATCTGCTACCAGGGCCTGAAGCTCACTGACTCTGCGAGCTTAAATGACCACCACCAAAAATAACACTTTCCAGGTCAGGTATTTCAGATGAAAAGAAAAGGAAAAGCAGCTGCTGTTTCCCTGAGAAAGCCAAAATAGGACAGCTCCTCAGGAGAGGACTTTCTTCTCTCCTGTGGAGGGGAGGGATCAGACCTAAAGACCTCTCCTCTGAAACGTTTTTAGGTTCCTCCTCAGAAGTCCAGGAGAGGCCCATTCTCGATCTATCTGCTGCTTTTGACACTGTTGATCACAGCCTACTCCTTGATACGCTGTCCTCACTTGGATTTCAGGGCTCTGTTCTTTCCTGGTTTTCTTCTTATCTCTCCCAGCGTACCTTTAGTGTATTCTCTAGTGGATCATCTTCTACTTCTATCCCACTGTCAGTTGGTGTACCTCAGGGATCTGTCCTGGGACATCTTCTCTTCTCCATCTATACTTCTTCCTTTTGTACTCTGATCCAATCCCATGGTTTTCAGTATCATCTTTACGCTGATGACTCCCAGATCTACCTCTCCACACCAGAAATCTCAGCCGAAATCCAGGCCAAAGTATCAGCCTGCCTGTCTGACACTGCTGCCTGGATGTCTCAGCGCCATCTGAAACTAAACATGACCAAGACTGAGCTTCTTATCTTTCCCCCTAAACCAACCTCTCCTCCTCCCCCAATCTCTATTTCTGTGGATAACACTCTCATCCTTCCTGTCTCATCAGCTCGTAACCTTGGGGTCATCTTTGACTCCTCCATCTCCTTCTCTGCACATATTCAACAGACTGCTAAAACCTGTCGTTTCTTTCTCTATAATATCAGCAAAATTCGCCCTTTCCTTTCTGAGCACACTACCAGAACCCTCATAAACGCTCTTATCATCTCTCGCTTAGACTATTGCAACTTGCTTCTCACAGGTCTCCCACTTAGCCATCTCTCTTCTCTTCAATCTGTTCAAAATTCTGCTGCACGACTAATATTCCGCCAGGGTCGTTACGCTCATATTAGCCCTCCTCAAGTCACTTCACTGGCTTCCTATCCGTTTCCGCATACAGTTCAAACTCCTCTTATTGACCTATAAGTGCATTCACTCTGCAGCTCCTCAGTACCTCTCCACTCTCATCTCTCCCTACATTCCTCCCCGGGAACTCCGTTCACTGGGTAAGTCTCTCTTATCTGCACCCTTCTCCTCCACTGCTAACTCCAGACTCCGTTCCTTTTATCTTGCTGCACCATATACCTGTAATAGACTTCCTGAGCCGGTACGTCAAGCTCCATCTCTAACCGTCTTCAAATCTAAGCTAAAAGCTCACCTTTTTGATGCTGCTTTTAACTTCTAACCCTTGTTCACTTGTTCAGAACCCTTATTTTATCATCCTCACTTTAATATTCCCTTATCTCTTGTTTGTCTGTCCTAATTAGATTGTAAGCTTTGTCGAGCAGGGACTGTCCCTTCATGTTCAAGTGTACAGCGCTGCATACGTCTAGTAGCGCTATAGAAATGATAAGTAGTAGTAGTAGTATGTCAGACTCAGCAAAATAGTCATCATAGGATGCTCGAGTCTTGAGCCTGCCTCAGTCTACTGGAGTATATATATGCACTGACTAAGGCAACCAAGGAAAGACAAAAAAATGAGGGAAAAATGGTACCCACTCATGAGGAAGGCACTCAACATTTAAGGTGCTCAAAGCCCACCTCTTCAATGTTGCTTTCGGCACCTAACCTTTATACCTTTCAGGAAATCTAGACTGCCCCTATTTGACTGATTGTACATTTGTCCTTTAGATTGTAAGCTCCTTTGAGCAGGGACTGTCCTTCTATGTTAAATTGTACAGCGCTGCGTAACCCTAGTAGCGCTTTAGAAATGTCAAGTAGTAGTAGTAGTAGGACAAAGGAGAGCTCACAGAAACGCGACTTCTGCACGCCATAAAAAAAAGTTAAAATAAAAAAGATTGCTGGTCCCGCATGCTCATGCTGGTCAGGAAGGAACTCGCACATGCACAGTGGGATGCTGCCATTAAGCTTCTTAAAGATGTACAATGCTGGGTAGCATCAGTACCAGAGCTCCATCAGATGACATCACCCCATATGTGAGAAATGTTGTCCTGCTTGTCCACGGAGACTTTCTTTTTTCCTCTCCCTGTTCTGTAGGACATATACAGGATAAGGTGTGGAGACGGGCATTCTGGAGCTCGGGGATACAGCAACAAAGCACTCTTTTTCTCCGATTCTTTATCCTATTATAACTGTATGAAACGGTCAATACTCAAATCCTTAATTGCGCAATCCTACCCCATGCAACCTGCATAGGGCGAACCACACCAGATCCATTTAATTATACTTTCACCTGTATTTGTTCACTCCAGAGTCTGTAACCACCTCTCCAGAACTATGTAAGACAGATTGAGCCTACAATTAGGTGGGAAAATGTAGGATACAAATGTAACAAATAAATAAATAAAATATGTATTTTTATTGTAAACCGCCATGATGGTTCGTCTATAAGATGGTATATCAAATAAACCTGGAACTCGAAACTTCATATTGAGTTTTACATGGTGTGCAAATTGAGACACACAAGAGGAGGCACTGTTCTGTTGAAGGGGTTCAAGTAAAAAGGAAAAACATTTTTGCTTGTTGCCTCCTCTCTGTATTGTATTGTATGTTGGCAGGTTGCTTTCTGCTCAGTTACTAACCGTAGGGTGGAGATGCTATTAACACCCTGTACCAAAATGTAATAATAAGAAAAGCTCTCCAAACTAAATGAAGTCCTGTTTCACATTCTCTCTCTATTTTATTTTTGAATATGCTGGAGCAAGTTCATTCAAACAGTGTATATATGCACTGACTAAGGCACCAAGGAAAGACAAAAATTCCCCATAATAGAAGCCTCAATTAGTGAAGGCACCAATTTCTCTACCACCAACTGGGTTTAAAAAAAGGTTTGGACAAGTTCCTGGAGGAAACGTCCAGCGTCTGTCATTGAGATGGACATGGGGGAAGCCACTGCTCGCCCTGGGATTAATAGCATGGAATGGTGCTACTAAATGGGTTTCTGCCAATTACTTTGTGACCTGGATTGACCTTTGCCAGAAGCAGAATACTGGGCTAGATGGACCATTGGTCTGACTCAGTATGGCTATTTTTATGTTCTTATGCAACTCACAACTCCACTCCCTCTCCAAATACTATACCAAAGATCCTAATGTACTGTTAGTTAACTGACTTTTATTAGGGCAAGTTAGTTCGTTTATTGTACAGCCTGGGAGAAATTTCATGTCTGGATTCTGGTTCCTTTGGAGGTCAATGCTTCAGATGCGAATGGACCTGGGTCAGAACTGGTTGAACTAAAGAGCCCCTCCATGTATTCTTGAAACCCATGATAATTTCCAGTTGCCATCATTCGACGTGTGGAGTAACTGGAGATCTCACATTCAGGCCAAAAACATGTAAGGTACCAGATGCAAGTATTACTAAGTAATCTAGTCCTGCTGCGCTGCCCACAATACCTGAAGCCAATTGAGCTCTTCAGCTTGCGAGACATCGAGAGAAAACTGCCCAAAATGGCTCGATGTTCAAATAGCCAATACAAAATTGGCTTGACTATCAAAACATCAACCAATGCCACTTGATGCACTAATGCTGGTGCAATCTGTAGCCAAACACAAATTTTAGAAAACTTCTAAATGACAGCAAAGCCTAAAGAGTATACTAAGGGAAAGGGAGAGAAAACTGAGGAAACCCACAGAAAGTTTTTTTCACTAAAAGGACACCTAGTTATAACAAACTATAGAAATGGGAACAATGCACCCGATGGACCGTGCAGAATAAAACAGGAACTGAACTGACAAAACCAGCTCAGGAAATGGATCTATTTAATGCAATAATAATCTACACATAGTAGAATGAGCAAGGGCCAACTGCAGAGCCTCACAGAAACAGCGCAACCATGAGTAAGAGTAAACAGAAAAACACTATTACTGCATTCATATATATAGAGGCATGTTACTTTACAGGCTTAGTACTGTGCTAATAAAGTCTCTTGCAAAACAGAGGGGAAAAAACTTTTATAAATGCTCCAGGCTCAAACACAGTGTGCAGCAAGTTCGAACAGTCACATACACACATAGGCTTGGCTCCAACCTGGACACATGGGATCCGGGTCTTTAGAATGAGTCAAGGAAATAAAGTCCTACTTTGGCAGTTTTTCATACAATCTGTGAAAGCAAAGGGTTGACGGCTGTTCCTCTTCTCCTGGGGCCTCCCTGGCTTATTTCTAGGCTCTTTAAAAAAAAAAAAATCTGATCTGTTTAAACTCCGCCCTTCTCTACTGTGTACCAGGGAACCTGGGTTCTCAAGGTAGAACAGGGAGGGAGTTTCTTTAAAGGGAACCAGCAGTCTTCTATATATATTAAAATAGAGCTTTGATACCTTTATGCGGGCTCTGTTGGAAGACATCTCCCATAGACGAGGAATTATCTTCCTGCTTGTCCTTGAAGAAACAAACGATTAGCTGTAGTACATGGTCTATTTAAGATCTGTAGAAATTTCTCTCTTTATGACAAAAATCCTTAGTAAGTCTTAGTAGACCTTCACGTTGAAAAATATATCAGACATACTGTTATCTCTTTCACTTAAATGCAACAAAAAACAAAGTGGGAATGATGGATGAAAAAAATATTTGCTCACTTCAGGAGCTGCAAACCTTACACCACTTGTTCTTCACTATTCCTCTAACAAAACAAATGCTGATAAAATTCTACTCCATAAAAAATGTCAAAAGAGAAAGGGATCTGGTGCCCTTTGGTAGCCTGAGAAGAAAAGAAAAAAATTGCAACCAGAACACAACTGAATATTTTATCTACCAGGGTGGGATTCTGGACTGGCCTGGTTATACTTAAAGAAAATTAATAGGCAAGACCAAATTTTACATTACCTTCCCTTTTGCCCACCAGACTAGTGTAGAATGCAAATGATTTAACAAAGCACCCCCTTTACACTGGGTAGATGAAGAAATTCCTACTCCAAGCACCTGAGTACTACAGTTGGAATCCTCTCGAGCATGAACATCAAGCCTATAGTGCTTGGAATAAGATGCCAAAGTCAATACCTAAGTCATGACACTACAAATCTCCACCAGGGAAACTACCTGAAATTCTGCCCAACACATCATTACACCTCTGGTTGAATATGTTTGAAGGCCCTTAGGAAGCACCCAATTCTCGAGACTATAATGATGACAAGACTACTTCCGTAAGCTAATGTACTATTGTTGGTTTCATAGAGGTTTCACCTTTCTTTGCACTTGCGAAGGCGTATGAACAAGTGGTCCAATCTGCAAAAGCCACTGGTCACCTCAAGGTAATGCAATGCTGCCTAACACACATCCAAAAGGTAAAGAAAGCAAAGTTCATCTCCACACCGGAAAGGACGGTAACGTCATCATTTGACTAACATGGAAAGGTGACATCACCTTCAGAACAGAAACCCCTGCTTCAGCAGAACACAAAAAGGGTTTTGACAGGATAAGGCCTGGAGTTCTGAAATCCTCAAGTCCTCTAATTTTATTTAGAGGCTCAACGAGTGGAGGACCACGCAAATGAAGAAATAAATTAAAGGTTCCACATTGGAACCACCAAATGGACCTATGGACATAAATGTGCGACATCTTTAAAGAAAGGTCCTACATCCACATGTGACCCTAAGGAAATATCTTCTAGACGACCTTGACATGCCACCTGAACTTTTAGGAATGTCCAGGCTAAGCCATTTTTCATGCAGTCTTGCAAGAACAGTATTTGGACAACAGAAATCAAAGAGGAAACCCATGCCCCATATCCCAAGATAGCAAGGATGCTTACCCGTAGTAGGTATTCTCCGAGGACACCAGGCCATTAATTCTCACAAGATCCATGTCGCCCGGTGCGAAACGCTTCTACAGCATACTCTAACTGCTTGTGACAGCACTCCCACCACGCATGCACAAGTGCCTTCCTGCCCATCGCGAGAGTGTAAAATTGTCAGTACAGTAAAAAAGCTAAACAAGACAACTCCTAGGGGAGGATATGTGAAAATTAAAAGCCTGCTGTCCTTGGAGAATACCTGCTACAGCTAAGTATCCTTGCTTTCTCCAAGGACAAGCAGGCCAGTTCGTTTTCACATGTGGGAATCACTAGTTACCAGGCTTACTGAAAATAACAATAGGCCAATAAGAACATAAGAACAGCCTACTGGGTCAGACCAATGGTACATCTAGCCCAGTATCCTGTTTTCCAAACAGTGGCCAAGCCAGGTCACAAGTGCCTGGCAGAAACCCAAATCGTGGCAACACTCCATCCTACAAATCCCAGGATATCCCCGCTTGTTGGTGTAATACATTGCAACTTGATTGTCCGTTTGAATGAGCACAATTTGATTGAACAGCTAAGCTCCGAAAGCCTTTAGAGCGTTCCAGATTGCCCGTAGTTCTAGGATAGGATGCATCCCCCGTCTTCTCTGTGACAAGGAAGTACCTGGAATAGAATCCTTCCCTTCTTCCTCTGATGGAACAGGCTCAACCGCATGGGCTTTTAGAAGGGTGGAGAGTTCCTTTGTACCTCCTTGAGCTGAGAGCAGAAATAAGATGCAAATGTAAAGCATAACTGAGACAGACTATTTGAAGAACCCACTGGTCGGAGGTTACAAGGGGTCACCTTGCTTGGAAAAAAACCTCAGCCGACTCCCCCTCTCCCGGCAGGTTGTCCAGAATGGTCACGGTTATAGCGGCCATGCTCTGACGCTAGTTAAAAACTCGTCTCATTTCGAACGGGGAGCCTGATGGGGCTTAGGGGCATGCTGTTGATGAGACTGAGCGTGCTGAAGCTGAATAGGACATAACGAAGGGGGTGTACATACTCCTCTGTAATAGGGACAACTCTTTGACTTGCCCGAAAACCTCCTAGATGAGGAGGAGGGTGCAGAAGGTGTCTGGAGGGGGAGAGTGTCTATGGTATCAGTGTGTTTCTTGATGAGGTCAAATGCAAAGCGCTGATAAGGAAGGCAAAGAGAGACTATTATAAAGAACAAAATTACAGAGCATATTCAAAAGCATGGATTAATGAGACAAAGCAAACATGGATTTAGTGAAGGGAAATCTTGGTGCACCAATCTACTACATTTCTTTGAAGGGGTGAACAAACAAGTGGATAAAGGTGAGACGGTCAATATTGTGTATCTGGATTTTCAAAAAGCATTTGACAAAGTACCTCATAAAAGACTCCAGAGGAAATTGAAAAGTCATGGGATAGAAGGTAGTGTTTTATTGTGGATTAAAAAAACTGGTTAAAGGAGGAAGTAATGTCACCCGGCTAGATGGCAGCTTGATTGCTTCGCTCCCCTCCACTCCATTAGATATCGCCTTTCATCATCGCTTACCTGAAGCTGTTTTGGCAGATTTTGTGCACATCTGCTTTCTGACTCCTTTGGAGATGAGTAAATCACAGAATTTAGCAACTAAGAAGGCAGAGAGGAGCGCGTCCCAATCTTTGGTGAAAACACCTCACTGCCGTGTTGTCTTGGACCCTGCTCCGGAGTCGGACTCTGACTCTGCGCTGTTGGATCCGGGCTCACTGGGCAAGACGGGAGAGATGTTTGGAGGTACCCGACGACTGCGGCATTGGTTGGTGGAGATTAAGGAAGAAGTTAAGGCATCCTGTCAGGATATCATAGAGTACATTGATAATTTGAGGGCAGACATGCGGGACCTGGGCAATCGAGTCGCGGAGTTGGAATCTAAAGTGGAAGAGCATGAGGAGCAGTTCACTATGACACAGATGCGGGTGACGCAGTTGTGCGAGCAACATGAGGAACTACTGTACAAACTTGATGATTTAGAAAATCGTGGCCGCAGGAAGAATTTGTGGTTCCGAGGGGTACCAGAAGGAGGGGACAACGAGGAAGTCCCGGTAATAGTGAAGACATTGTGCAGTCAGTTGTTGGTGGAGGGAGATGAGTCTGAGCCTATTCCTCTTGAAAGAGCTCATTGAGCCTTGGGAAAACCTAGGGAAAATCTTCCAAGGGACATTGTGGTGCGCTTTGTTCATTATAAAGATAAAGAGCGTGTTTTGCTGCGAGCCAGACAAGAGTCCTCTGTACTTTACAATGATACCCGGGTTTCGATTTACCAAGATGTTTCAGAATATACCCTACAGCATCACAGAGCAATGAAACCTGCTTTAGATCTACTTGTTTCAGCAAAAATTAAATATCAGTGGCTATTTCCATTTGCTTTGAGCTTCACTGCTGGCAGGAAATTACACAGTGTGCATAAATTGGCAGAGGCCTGGAAGAGACTACACAAGGCTGGATTTGCACGCACGGCACTTCCCCCACTGCTAGTGGCTCCTGCTATGAGAGAAAAATTGCAGAGATGGAAGAGGGTTGAGAAGGGACGTAAGAAAAAGTGAACTGTTATGTTATGTCTATAATTTTTAGCTATAAGCTATACAGTTTTACTGCAGGTATACTGAACTATTTTCCATCCCCCATCTCTCTTTTTCCTTTGCCACATGAAGCAATTTCTGGCTAGTCACATGCTCTGATGGGGTCTCATGTTGCTAAGGCAATTCAGATACCTGGTATATCCTGTTACAAAACTAATTCACTGAGAAGAGGAATGGCAAGGACCAACTGCAAGCTTCCAGTACATATGAAAGTCCCAATTACAAGTCTCCAGCCCATATGCAGCACCTATGATTGGTCCAGGGTTGAGGAGAGGTGGATGCTCACAACAGCCTATAAAACCACGCTGCAGACAAAGGAACTCTGAAAAACTAGGCATGGAGAGAGAGTTTCAGATCCATCGAATGGCCTATGGTTTTTCCCAAGGGGGTTTTACTTTCCCCCCTTTGATAGAAATGAATTCTCTATAACTATGAATCTTTCTTTCATTCATTCTCTGCTTTCTCTCTGTTCTGTGACCTTTGTATGAGGAACAAACTTTCTTCTTCCTTTCTCTCTTCTTGATCTAATTAGTCTAATTACTTATAATTACCAGAGGTACCGATGTTAGATTGTTGTAAGTTTTGTTATAACTTTACAACTGATGTCTGATGCTGTGCTGGTGGGTGAGTAATTAAAAAGACCAGTGGCGTAGCTAGGGTAGTTGACACCCGGGGCCGGTCATTTTTTAACACCCTCCAAATCCAGTACTAGGCATACTCAGGACCTATAGAGCAATTCTACCATACCATAAGCAGTAATTTCTACGAGTCACACAAGGAACAGGAAAGCATCTTAAACACTACAGTGAGCACTAGAACATCAATTCACCTATTGTAAAACAAAACCAGACAGAATAGTACAGATCGTCGATCCTGCACAGTCAATGCCAATTGAAAGCCATGTCTTTTTCACAAACACAAATACACCCTAATCCACTATAGAATAAGTAATCATAAACTTTCTATTTAGACAAAAATTAAACTGAACCCCCGATGCCAGACTCTGCATACAATGCAACACCACAGAAACAGAAAATGTCCCCTAGTACTGTGCAAAATATAAAGACAGCAGATGTAAATTTGAAAAAACTAACAAATACCAATCACCACTTTACAAATTAACAAATAGAAATAAAACAAATACAGAAAATAAAATAATACCATTTTATTGGACTAATACATTTAGCTTCCAGAGGCCAAAATCTCCTTCCTCAGGTCAGTACAGTATAGTGCTGTTACAGTATCCTATCCTGACCTGAGGAAGGGGATTTTGTTCTCTGAAAGTTAAGTCAAAATGTATTAAAATTAGTCCAATAAAAAGATTATCTTATTTACATGTTCTATTTATAAACATTTATTAACACAGCTACAATACTATATCCTAAAGCAAAATAATAAAAATATATATTTACAGTTTGTTGTCTCTGGTTTCTGCTTTCCTCGTCTTCTTTTCACTGTCTTCCTTCCATCCAGCATCTGTCTTCGCTCTCTCTCTGCCATCCAGTGTCTGCCCTCTCTAATGTCCCTTCTACCCACTGTCTGCCCTCTCTCTCTGCCCCTTCCATCCACTGGCTGCCCTCTCTCTTTCTTCCATCCACATCTGCCCTCTATTTCTGCCCCTCCATCCACCATCTGCCCCAGTCTGCCATTTCTCTCTCTCCCTTCCATCAACATCTGCCCTCTCTCTCTCCCTCCCTTCCATCCACATCTGCCCTCTATCTCTGCCCCTTCCATCCACCATTTGCCCCAGTCTGCCCTCTTTCTCTCTCCCCTTCCACCCACCATCTGCCCTTTCTCTCTGCCCCTTCAATCCATCTGCCCTCCCTCTCCCATCCATCTAGGGTCTGCCCTCCCTCACGCTCCCCCCTTCCATCCAGGGTCTGTCCTCTCTCTCTCTGCCCCCTCTTTTCAGCCCCCAGTTCCAGCCCCCTTATTCCACCTGCCCCTAGTTCCAGCCCCAGCCCACATCTCCCACCTGCCTCCCTTTTCAGCCCCACTATCCCACCAGTCCACAGCCCTTTTCTCCCATCAGTCCCGAGCTTCAGCCCCCAGCCACTTCTCCCTGTCCCCTTTTCAGCCCCTCGTTTCAACCCCAGCCCTTTTCTCTCACCAGTCCCGAGCTTCAGCCCCAGCCAGTTCTCCCTGTCCCCTTTAAAGGCCCTAGTCCCCACAGTTTCAGCCCCTGCCCCTTTTTTGCCCCAAGTTCCAGTACTAGCCCCCTTATCCCAACTACCCTCCTTTTCAGCCCCCATTTCCAGCCCCCTTCATTCACCACATGCCTTGCATCCCCCCTTTTCAGCCCCAGACTCATTCTCCCACCTGCCCCAGGCATGGCCCTATTTTCCCTCCTGCCCACTTGTCAGACCCCAGTTCCAGCTTCAGACCCCTTCTCCCATCTGAGCACTCCATACTGGGAAAAGACCAAGGGTCCATCGAGCCCAGTATCCTGTCCACGACAGCGGCCAATCCAGGCCAAGGGCACCTGGCAAGCTTCCCAAAGGTACAAACATTCTACACACGTTATTCCTGGAATTGTGGATTTTTCCCAAGTCCATTTAGTAGCGGTTTATGGACTTGTTCTTTAGGAAACCGTACAACCCCTTTTTAAACTCTGCTAAGCTAACCGCCTTCACCACTTTCTCTGGCAACGAATTCCAGAGTTTAATTATACGGTGGGTGAAGAAAAAGTTTCTCCGATTTGTTTTAAATTTACTACACTGTAGTTTTATCGCATGCCCCCTAGTCCTAGTATTTTTGGAAAGCGTGAACAGACGCTTCACATCCACCTGTTCCACTCCACTCATTATTTTATATACCTCTATCATGTCTCCCCCCTCAGCTGTCTCTTCTCCAAGCTGAATAGCCCTAGCCTCCTTAATCTTTCTTCATAGGGAAGTCGTCCCATCCCCGCTATCATTTTAGTCGCCCTTTGCTGCACCTTTTCCAATTCTACGATATCTTTCTTGAGATGCGGCGACCAGAGTTGAACACAATACTCAATACTCCGGCACAGACTTGTGCGGTCTGTGCTGGAGCCGGTAGTTGGGAGGAGGGGCGGGGGGTTGGGAGGCGGGGATAGTGCTGGGCAGACTTATACGGTCTGTGCCCTGAAGAGCACAGGTACAAATCAAAGTAGGGTATACACAAAAAGCAGCAAATATGAGTTATCTCGTTGGGCAGACTGGATGGACCGTGCAGGTCTTTTTCTGCCATCATCTACTATGTTACTATGTGCGGTCGCACCATGGAGCGATACAACGGCATTATAACATCCTCACACCTGTTTTCCATACCTTTCCTAATAATACCCAACATTCTATTCGCTTTCCTAGCCGCAGCAGCACACTGAGCAGAAGGTTTCAGTGTATTATCGACGACGACACCCAGATCCCTTTCTTTGTCCGTAACTCCTAACATGGAACCTTGCATGACGTAGCTATAATTCGGGGGGGTTTTTCCCCACATGCATCACCTTGCACTTACATTAAACGTCATCTGCCATTTAGCCGCCCAGTCTCCCAGTCTCGTAAGGTCCTTATGTAATTTTTCACAATCCTGTCGCGAGTTAACGACTTTGAATAACTTTGTGTCATCAGCAAATTTAATTACCTCGCTAGTTACTCCCATCTCTAAATCATTTATAAATATATTAAAAAGCAGCGGTCCTAGCACAGACCCCTGAGGAACCCCACTAACTACCCTTCTCCATTGTGAATAATGACCATTTAACCCCACTCTCTGTTTCCTATCCTTCAACCAGTTTTTAATCCACAATAGGACATTTCCTCCTATCCCATGACCCTCCAATTTCCTCTGTAGCCTTTCATGAGGTACCTTGTCAAACGCCTTTTGAAAATCCAGATACACAATATCAACCGGTTCCCCTTTGTCCACATGTTTGTTTACTCCTTCAAAGAATTGAAGTAAATTGGTCAGGCAAGATTTCCCCACACAAAAGCCGTGCTGACTTGGTCTCAGTAATCCATGTCCTTGGATGTGCTCTGTAATTTTGTTTTTAATAATAGCCTCTACCATTTTCCCCAGCACTGATGTCAGACTCACCGGTCTATAATTTCCTGGATCTCCCCTGTTGCCTTTTTTTAAAAATGGGCGTTACATTGGCCACCCTCCAATCTTCCGGTACCACGCTCGATTTTAAGGATAAGTTGCATATCACTAGCAGTAGTGCTGCAAGCTCATTTTTCAGTTCTATCAGTACTCTAGGATGAATACCATCCGGTCCAGGAGATTTGCTACTCTTCAGTTTGCTGAACTGCCCCATTACGTCCTCCAGGTTTACCGTGAAGTCAGTAAGTTTCTCCGACTCGTCCGCTTGAAATACCATTTCCGACACCGGTATCCCACCCAAATCTTCCTCGGTAAAGACTGAAGCAAAGAATTCATTCAGTCTCTCCGCTACATCTTTGTCTTCCTTGATCGCCTCTTTTACCCCTCGGTCATCCAGCGGCCCAACCGATTCTTTTGCCGGCTTCCTGCTTTTAATAAACCGAAAAAAATTTTTACTATGTTTTTTTGCCTCTAATGCTATCTTTTTTTCGTAATCCCTCTTGGCCTTCTTTATCTGCGCCTTGCATTTGCTTTGACACTCCTTATGCTGCTTCTTGTTATTTTCAGACGGTTCCTTCTTCCATTTTCTGAAGGCGTTTCTTTTAGCCCTAATAGCTTCCTTCACCTCACTTTTCAACCACGCCGGCTGTCTTGTGGACTTCTGTCTTTCTTTTCTAATTCGCGGAATATGTATGGCCTGGGCCTCCAGGATGGTATTTTTGAACAGCGTCCACGCCTGTTGTACAGTTTTTACTCTCTCAGTTGCCCCCCTAAGTTTTTTTTTTACCGTTCTTCTCATTTTATCATAGTCTTCTTTTTTAAAGTTAAACGCTAACGTATTTGACTTTCTGTGTACAGTTACTTCAAGGTCGATATCAAAACTGATCATATTATGATCACTGTTAGCAAGCGGCCCCAGTACCATAACGTCCCTCACCAGATCATGCGCGCCACTAAGGACCAAGTCTAGAATTGTTCCTTCTCTTGTCGGCTCCTGCACCAGCTGCTCCATAAAGCTGTCTTTGATTTCATCAAGGAATTGTACCTCTGTAGCGTGTCCCGAAGTTACATTTACCCAGTCTATATTTGGATAATTGAAGTCACCCATTATTATCACATTGCCCATTTTGTTCGTGTCTCTGATTTCTTTTATCATTTCTGCGTCTACCTGCTCATCCTGGGGAGGCGGACGGTAGTACACTCCTATCACCGTTTTTTTCCCTTTTATACATGGAATTTCAACCCACAATGATTCAAAGGTGTAATTTGTGTCCTGCTGAATTTGTACTCTATCTGAGTCAAGGCTCTCGTTAATATACAATGCTACCCCTCCACCAGTCCGGTCCACCCTATCACTACTATATACTTTGTACTCCGGTATGACAGTGTCCCACTGGTTATCCTCCTTCCACCAAGTCTCAGTAATGCCTATTATATCCAATTTTTCATTTAGTGCAATATATTCCAACTCTCCCATCTTATTTCTTAGACTCCTAGCATTTGCATATAGACATTTCAGAGTATGTTTGTTCCTATTTGCATGATGCTTAGTACCTGACACTATTGATTTGCCATCTTTTGTCTGATCTTTAGTTGTATTTAAGGGCACCTGGCCTACCACGGTCTGTTGTGCAACCTCACTATCCAGAAACCCTATCTTCCCTGTTGGTGAGGTATCTTTGCAAGATACCTTTTCCCAAACCATGAGCTTTTGAGCGACTGTCGGCCTTCCCCCCATTTCTAGTTTAAAAGCTACTCTATCTCCCTTTTAAATGCTGACGCCAGCAGCCTGGTCCCACCCTGGTTAAGGTGGAGCCCATCCTTTCGGAATAGGCTCCCCCTTCCCCAGAATGTTGCCCAGTTCCTAACAAATCTAAAACCCTCCTCCCTGCACCATCGTCTCATCCACGCATTGAGACTCCGGAGCTCTGCCTGTCTCTTGGGCCCTGCGCGTGGAACAGGTAGCATTTCAGAAAATGCTACCCTAGAGGATCTGGATTTGATCTTTCTACCTAAGAGCCTAAATTTGGCTTCCAGAACCTCTCTCCCACATTTTCCTATGTCATTGGTACCCACATGTACCAAGACAGCGGACTCCTCCCCAGCACTATCTAGAATCCTATCTAGGTGGTGCGTGAGGTCGGGCACCTTCGCACCAGACAGGCAAGTCACCAGGCGATCCTCACGTCCACCAGCCACCCAGCTATCTATATGCCTAATGATCGAATCACCAACTACAACAGCTGTCCTAACCTTTCCCTCCCGGGCAGCACTTGGAGACATATCCTCGGTGCGAGAGGATAGTACATCCCCTGGTGGGCAGGTCCTGGCTACAGGAGTACTTCCTACACCAGGGTGATGCTCTCCTTCTAGGAGACCTCCCTCCTCCAAGGTAGCACAAGGGCTACTAGACTGGAGGTGGGACTTCTCTACAACATCCCTGTAGGTCTCCTCTATGTACCTCTCTGTCTCCCTCAGCTCCACCAAGTCTGCTACTCTAGCCTCAAGAGAACGGACACGTTCTCTAAGAGCTAGGAGCTCTTTGCATCGGGCGCAAACATATGACATCTCACATCATACATGTGACACTCAATGCAAAAGACTGGATAGCACCCCTCTCGCTGCTGGACTCCTGACTCCATCAGTGTTTTTTGAGTTTTTCAATAATTTAAAACTTGCTACAGTATTAAGGATATTAGCCTAATATGAA
Organism: Microcaecilia unicolor; assembly: GCF_901765095.1. Lineage (NCBI taxonomy): Eukaryota > Metazoa > Chordata > Amphibia > Gymnophiona > Siphonopidae > Microcaecilia > Microcaecilia unicolor. The sequence goes on along the minus strand of NC_044032.1, from coordinate 322,294,746 downwards.
AGTGTCTTTTACTTTATATAGTATATTGTATGATTTATTTAGTATTTCCTTCTTAGATGGTAATGAAATGTATTTAAAACTCTGTAAGAGCACTCCTTACTTGTTACCCTAATTACAATAACTGACTATAAATGAGGAGTTGTCCTAGGGGTGGGTGGGTGTTGGGGAGGAATACTAAATTAGATCCTGCAGTGGCTGTTAGATTCTATCTGTTAATGCTGTGGTCCAAAGCTTTTAAAACTAAGTGGAAAAGACTATGGAGATCAGCTGTTAAAATTTGCTTTTTAATTTTGCCTAACACTAACCTACAATTCCTCCTTTAAACCCCAATCTTTAAGTTCCCAAAGCACAAGCAAAGTAGCGTTCACTTACCAGAGAAATGTCCTCTTCTCTCAGAACTTCCCCAGTCCCCTTCTCCCCTCTGAGCACCCACATCTGGGCTCCCCCACCCTCCCCAATCCCCTTCTCCCCTCTGAGCACCCGCATCTGGGCTCCCCCACCCTCCCCAATCCCCTTCTCCCCTTTGAGCACCCCTCTCAGCTCCCCCATCTGAGTCCCCCCTCCCACCCGACCCGACACACCAACCCGCTCTGTTCTCCTGCTCCCACCCTGTCCTACCTTTAAAATTTTTTTTTGCAGCGCCGAAGTGGCAGGCAGCGCCTCGCGTCTGCCCTGCTGGTAAAAAAATCTCCTCGACGTCGCCTCCGGCCTTCCCACATTGAGTCCTGCCCGCCCTCGCGGTAATAGGAAGTTACCTCAGAGGAGGGCGGGACTCAATGTGGGAAGGCCACTCCGGCGCTGCGAAAATGTTTTTTAAAGGTAGGACAGGGTGGGAGCAGCGGGAGCGGAGCACCCCTCCACCCACTGACACCCGGGGCGGACCGCCCCGCCCTTGCTATGCCACTGAAAAAGACTTTTAATACTCTCTAATTCTTAAATAATTTTTTCTATAATATTTGATGGAATTCGTGTTTTAGCGAGTAGCAAACCAAATTGCGCAGCCTAGAACAGTTAAGAAGACTTTCTGGTTCTGATCTCCTATATGAGGCCCTGATGTTGTGAGATGAGTGTGGATGAGGGTCAAGTATGTGTGTATTATAATTTGTTTTGAAGAGAGGACGATGACTCAGCAAGTTTTGGGGGGGGGGGGGGTTAAATGTGTTGATGCTTGTATGGAGTGGTGGGGGGGATGAGGGCTGTGTCTGGCTGGGGTTTATGCCCTTGTTTATCCCACCAGGTGGCTCTTTTGCGGGTATGGAGAGCTATGGGTTGGTGGAGGTGTTCAGTATGTGGGTGGTGGGGGGAGGCAAGGGGTTGGGGATGGGTAGGGGTCTTTCTGGATGAGGACAATTTGGACTCAGGGTGCTGTGCTCTATTGTTTGATGTCATTCTGTTAAAAGTTATTTACCTGGTTGAATGTCAGCACAAGTTAATGAGTTATAATGTTAAGCGCGAGGTACAAATGTAACAAAAAAAAAAAAAAAAAGACTTAATTCCTGTAGAAATATGATACAACCAGGGGCCCCCACCGGAATGGTGGAAGGCCAAGCCTTAGAGTCAGGCCATATAGAACCCTGGCCAGGTCAACAATGTAATGGCTTGTATGGCTGGAAGCTTGCTGGAAAAGCAGGACACAGCTTTTAGCCCAGATTGAGGCCTAAATGACCTAAAATTGGGAAAGAATAGTCAAGGAATCTGAAATCAAAATGGAAACTGTCAGCCACAAGATGGATTCCCTTATTTCTGTATCTGAGTTAGAAAAAAACTTGTTTTTCTGAGATAATGCCAGGTACAAGAAAATAGGGAAGTAACATTTAAGATAGGGGAGGAGGCTTTTCCGGTGAAGCATCTTGCGGTCAGGCAAGTTTTGAAGTAAACAAGTTTAAAATTGAAGTCTATGGAAACCCACTGATTTGAATGCAGCCAGGAGGGTATGAAAGTAAAAGCAAATTTGGGTGGGGTTGGAGAACTCCCAGATGCCATGCAGAAATGCTGTCAGTCTGTGAATCTACTTGCCTTGTATTGCTTTGGTGAGTTGGAAAATAAAGTCTAATATCTTTGCAGCTTATCCTCTCTCTCTTTCTTATACCATAATCAAAGGAGTAACTAATCTTGTGGGTAAAGATGGGTATGAGAAGGTGTTTATATTTCCTCTACACCCACAAGGAGTCAGATGATTATGGGTACTACTGATAGCCTTCTAGAAGACCTCTCTGGTATGTGGGCAATTGACCAGCCTACCAGAGGGGACCAGGGTTGCCATATAAAAAAAAAATTCCCACACAAAACCGCTCAAAACCGGCCCAAAAACCGCACATACCCCACCCCCGCCGTCATCACCCCTGCCCCTTCTGTCATCACCCCCACCCCCGCCGTCATCAGCCCCGCCCCTTCTGTCATCAGCCCCGCCCCTTCCGTCATCAGCCCCCACCCCTTCTGTCATCACCCCGCCCCCGCCGTCATCAGCCCCACCCCCACCGTCATCGCCCCGCCCAATACGTCAACAAACCCCCCCCCAAAACGTCACAAACCCCGCCTGTCGCCATTAGCCCCACCCCCGCCGGCCGAAAAAACCACCCAAAACCCGCACAGAAAAAAGAAAACGAGCCCAAAACATCGCAACCGCCGCAGGCAAAAGTTTCCTGCGGCGGGTTGCGGAAAACCGCCCAATTGGGCGGGAAAACCGCCCATCTGGCAACCCTGGAGGGGACCCATGGAGCAGTAGATACCCCCATAAAATTCATTCCCCTTATAAACGTTCAGCTCTCTTTATGGAACTGTTGAAAGCTCAACCGCATGTTGTGTGTTTACAGGAAATGCATTTTCTAAAACAACATGTGACGTTACTGAGGCACTCTCGCTATCCTAACATTTACTTTGCCTCTGATGTGCATGGGCAAAAAAAGCAAGGAGTGGTCATACCATTTCATGAATCTTTACTTGTTCAGGTAATCAATCAGTATTAGGCGAGATCCCGATGGTCATTTCCTTTTATTACACGTTTTGCTTGACCGGGTGGCAGTTACTGTAGTTTCAGTCTATGCTCCTAATGAGCATTAGGATCTCTTTTTTGCCCAGCTTTAGTCCACTCTGTCAGGCTTTGTCCATGGTAGGCTTCTTTTGGCGGGGGATTTTAATGCGATCATGCAGCCTGCCATGGACAAGACTGGTTCTTCATCATCGGTGGACTTGAGGATGGCGAAGGCCTTGTAGTCTATGGTTGACTCCCTAGGCCTGTATGATGTTTGGCGGTTAGCGCACCCTGCTGCTCGGGTGTATACTTTTTTTCCCATCTCCACATGCTACTTATTCTCGTTTGGATGATATTTTTGTAGACAAGACCTTGCCGGATGTGGACTGTTCTCCAGTAATTGGTAATATCATTATATCAGACCACGCTCCTGTCTGGGCAGTTATACCTTCCCTCTTGCAGGAAGCTTGTGATAAGACAATGGGCATTGAATAACTTGTTATTACAGGACCAGGATGTATGTCAATCTTTCCAAAAGTAATTGAGGGAATATTCTGATCTAAATATGGAATCTGGGCCTCCTATGGGAACGGTCTGGGATGCCTTTAAAGCAGTGGCAAGGGTTTTTTTTCCTACAGAAAGTTAGTAATCGGGCGCGAAAGCAAAGGAATAAATTGGCTCAATGTATTTCAAGGCTGGAGATCTTGGAGGAGAGACATAAGGCCTTTGGGGATGTGGCTGATCTTTGGGAACTTCAGGAGCTGCGTCTTGAAGTAACTGCTATTCATGATGAACAATTGCAATTTACAAACTCTCGCCTGAAGCAAAATTACTACGAGTTTAGTAATAAAGCAGGTCGGTTGTTGGCTATAAAGCTGTGGAGGGCGAGAGCTGAGCAGCATATTCCTCGTGTGAAGGATGGTCGTGGGGGGTTCCTGACTAAATCTTCTCAGATTATGGAGAGGTTTCAACATTTTCATGAGGTCTTGTACAAAGCAGACCCTGGTATTTCTCCACATGAGATCAATGCTTACTTGCAATCCAAACGTCTCTCAGCCCTATCTAATACCCAAAGGGAGGCTTTGGATGCACCTACTACAGACCAGGAGGTTCTTCTGGTGGTAAAAACCTGCCTACTGGTAAATGTCCTGGACTGGACGGTTTTACCAATGAATTCTCAAGGGCCTTTAGAGCGGATTTGGCTCCCTATTTGGCTTTGATTATAAATTCAGTTCGAGAGGGAGGCTCCTTTGCCCCCATCGATGGAAGCATGGGTGGCTGTTTTACCAAAGCCTGACAAGGATAGGACTGAATGCGTGTCTTATCGCCCTATTTCTATTCTGAATTCTGACGTTAAGACATTGGCAAAAATTTTGGCTAACCGGTTGTCTGTGGTGCTGTCAGATTTGGTGCATCCGGATCAGGTGGGTTTCGTGGCTAAACGTCAGGCTATGGATAATGTGCGGAGAACTGTTGATTTGCTTTACCTTTGAAGGCAGGAGGGGCTACCTATGTGCCTATTGGGGTTAGATGCAGAGAAAGCCTTTGATAGGACCCATTGGGAGTTTTTGGATAGGGTTTTGTCAAGATATGGGGTTTGGGAGGGAGTTTCGTCACTGGATTCAGGCCTTTTATACGTCACCAAAGGTCTGTGTAAGTATTAATGGGGGTAACTCAGCATTGTTCTCTCTCACTCGGGGTCCGCGTCAGGGATGCCCTCTCTCCCCCGTTATGTTTACTCTGTTCATCGAGCCTTTAGCGGTGGCAATTAGGAGTAACCCAGATACAGTGGGCATTAGGTGTGGATCTGAGGAGTTTAAAATCGCTCTTTTTGCAGATGATGTTCTTTTGTCACTTAGCCGCCCTTTGATCTCTCGCCCTAATTTAATTGCGAAATAAGGGGCTTTTTCAGCGGTCTCAGGTTATAAACTTAATGCCTCCAAATCTGAGGGAATGTGTATAGGCTTTCCGTCAACTCTCGTGGAGACATTGCGTGCCTCTTTCCCTTTTAAATGGGTGACTAACCAGCTTATTTTCGAAAGAGAAAGACGCCCATATTTTGACCCAAATCGGGAGATGGGCGTCCGTTTCCCGTGGGCACCCAAATCGGTATAATCGAAACCTGATTTTTGGCGTCCTCAACTGCAGTCCGTCACAGAGACGAACAAAGATCACTGGGGCGTGGCGACGGCGGGACTGGGGCATGGTTATCGGCCAAGGAGAGATGGGCGTCTTTAGCTGATAATCGAAACAAGAAGGGCGTTTTTGACGAGACCAACTGACCAGATGACCACCGGAGGGAATCGGGGATGACCTCCCCTGACTCCCCCAGTGGTCACTAACCCCCTCCCACCAACATAAACCCACTTTACAAACTTTTTTTCCCAGCCTGTATGCCAGCCTCAAATGCCGTACCCACCTCCATGACAGCAGAATGTGTTCTATCCTCTGACAGCCTTTCCCTGGTTCTGATGTGGGTCTCGGGTGAGTGTGACACTGTTAAGGGCGCTGCAGAGTCACATCAGCAATGCATTGTGGTGGGTGTAGGGTATTGGGCTCCGTGATTCCACTAGCTTGTGTTAAATGCTCACGATGTTTTTCACTGAAGAAAATCCTGGAGAAGGACCACGAGGGTCTGGCAAAAATACATTTGAGAATGGAGTGGATACAGCACCGTTCACGGAAGAGAGTGTGTATCAACAACTTGGAAAGCTAAAGGTGGACAAAGACATGGGACCGGATGGGATCCACCCCAGAATATTGAGGGAGCTCAGAGAGGTTCTGGCGGGTCCTCTTAAAGATTTGTTTAATAAATCCTTAGAGATGGGAGAGGTTCAGAGGGATTGGAGAACGGTAGATGTGGTCCCTCTTCACAAAAGTGGCGATAGGGAAGAAGCTGGAAACTACAGGCCGGTAAGCCTCACCTCGGTTATTGGGAAAGTAATGGGAGCGATGCTGAAGGAAAGGATAGTGAATTTCCTGGAAGCCAATAAGTTGCAAGATCCGAGACAACATGGTTTTACCAGAGGGAAATCGTGCCCAACTAATCTCATTGAATTCTTTGATTGGGTAACTGCAGAATTGAATCATCGACATGCTATAGACGTAATCTACTTAGATTTTAGCAAAGCTTTTGACACGGTTCCCCACAGGAGGCTCTTAAATAAACTCGATGGGCTGAAGATAGGTCCCGAAGTGGTGAACTGGATTAGGAACTGGTTGACGGACAGACGACAGAGGATGGTGGTAAATGTTCGCTCGGAGGGAAAGGTGAGTAGTGGAGTGCCTCAGGGATCGATGCTGGGGCCGATTCTGTTCAATATATTTGTGAGTGACATTGCCGAAGGGTTAGAAGGTAAAGTTTGCCTATTTGCGGATGATACTAAGATTTGTAACAGAGTGGACACTCGGGAGGGAGTGGAAAACATGAAAAAAAGATCTGCGGAAAGCTAGAAGAATGGTCTAAGGTTTGGCAATTAAAATTCAATGCGAAGAAATGCAAAGTGATGCAACTGGGGAGTAGAAACCCACGAGAGACGTATGTGTTAGGCGGTGAGAGTCTGATATGTACTGACGGGGAGAGGGATCTTGGGGTGATAGTATCCGAGGATCTGAAGGCGACGAAACAGTGTGACAAGGCGGTGGCTGTAGCCAGAAGGTTGCTAGGCTGTATAGAGAGAGGTGTGACCAGCAGAAGAAAGGAAGTGTTGATGCCCCTGTACAAGTCATTGGTGAGGCCCCACCTGGAGTATTGTGTTCAGTTTTGGAGGCCGTACCTTGCGAAGGATGTTAAAAAAATGGAAGCAGTGCAAAGAAAAGCTACGAGAATGGTATGGGATTTGCGTTCCAAGACGTATGAGGAGAGACTTGCTGACCTGAACATGTATACCCTGGAGGAAAGGAGGAACAGGGATGATATGATACAGACGTTCAAAGGTATTAATCCGCAAACGAATCTGTTCCGGAGATGGGAAGGCGGTAGAACGAGAGGACATGAAATGAGATTGAAGGGGGGCAGACTCAAGAAAAATGTCAGGAAGTATTTTTTCACAGAGAGAGTGGTGGATGCTTGGAATGCCCTCCTGCGGGAGGTGGTGAAGAAAACGGTAACGGAATTCAAACATGCGTGAGATATACATAAAGGAATCCTGTGCAGAAGGAATGGATCCTCAGAAGCTTAGCCGAAATTGGGTGGTGGAGCCGGTGGGGGGAAGAGGGGTTGGTGGTGGGGAAGCGAAGAGAGTGCTGGGCAGACTTATACGGTCTGTGCCAGAGACGGTGGTGGGAGGCGGGGCTGGTGGTTGGGAGGAGGGGATAGTGCTGGCCAGATTTATACGGTCTGTGCCCTGAAAAGACAGGTACAATCAAGGTAAGGTATGCACATGAGTTTATCTTGTTGAGCAGACTGGATGGACCGTGCAGGTCTTTTTCTGCCGTCATCTACTATGTTACTATGATGTTGGTAGTTGGTAGGCTCTACTCCCATGGTGCTTTTCCCTCTGCTTACTGGGTCAGAGTGTGCCTTGTTTTGTTTCCGGTAGTCCATGAGGTAGTGGCCATTTGTGTAAGACACTTTTACTACTACTACTACTTAACTTTTCTAGAGCACTACTAGGATTACGCAGCGCTGTACAGTTTAACAAAGAATGACAGTCCCTGCTCAAAGGAGCTTACAATCTAAAGGACGAAATGTCAAGTGGGGGCAGTCTAGATTTCCTGAATAGATGTATAGTGGTTAGGTTCCGAAGGCAACATTGAAGAGGTGGGCTTTGAGCAAGAATTTGAAGATGGGCAGGGAGGGGGCCTGGCGTATGGGCTCAGGGAGTTTGTTCCAAGCATGGGGTGAGGCGAGACAGAAAGGGCGGAGCCTGGAGTTGGCGGTGGTGGAGAAGGGTACCGAAAGGAGGGATTTGTCTTGAGAGCGGATGTTACGGGTAGGAACATAAGGGGAGATAAGGGTAGAGAGGTAAGGAGGGGCTGCAGATCGAATGCATTTGTAGGTTAGTAGGAGAAGCTTGAACTGTTTGCGATACCTAATTGGAAGCCAGTGAAGTGACTTGAGGAGAGGGGTGATATGAGTATATCAGTCCAGGCAGATAATAAGACATGCAGCAGAGTTCTGAACAGACTGAAGGGGGGATAGATGGCTAAGTGGGAGGCCAGTGAGGAGTAGGTTGCAGTAGTCAAGGCGAGAGGAAATGAGAGAGTGGTTGAGAGTTCGGGTGGTGTGCTCAGAGAGGAAAGGGCAAATTTTGCTAATGTTATAGAGGAAGAAGCGACAGGTCTTGGTTATCTGCTGGATATGAGCAGAGGAGAGGGAGGAGTCGAAGATGACTCCGAGGTTGCGGGCAGATGAGACGGGGAGGATGAGGGTGTTATCAACTGAGATAGAGAGTGGAGGGAGAGGAGAAGTGGGTTTGGGTGGGAAGACAATAAGCTCTGTCTTGGCCATGTTCAGTTTCAGGTGCGGTTGGACATCCAGGCAGCAATGTCGGATAAGCAGGCCGATACTTTGGCTTGGGTTTCCGCAGTGATGTCTGGTGTGAAAGATAAAGCTGGGTGTCGTCGGCATAAAGATGATATTGGAAACCATGAGATGAGATCAGGGAGCCCAGGGAGGAGGTTAGATTGAAAAAGAAGGGTCCGAGGACAGATCCTTGAGGAACTCCAACAGAGAGCGTGATGGGGGTGGAGGAAGAACCATGAGAATGTACTCTGAAGGTACGGTGGGAGAGATATGAGGAGAACCAGGAGAGGACAGAGCCCTGGAACCCAAATGAGGACAGTGTGGCAAGAAGTAAATTGTGATTAACAGTGTCAAAAGCGGAGGATAGGTCGAGGAGGATGAGGATGGAGTAGTGACCTTTGGATTTTGCAAGGAACAGGTTGTTGCAGACTTTAGATAGTGCCGTTTCTGTCGAATGTAGGGGGCGAAAGCCGGATTGAAGCGGATCGAGGATGGCATGAGAGGAGAGAAGAGAAAATCAAGGCAACGGCTATGAACGGCGCGTTCAAGTATCTTGGAGGGGAAGGGTAGGAGGGAAATGGGGCGGTAGTTGGAGGGACAGGTAGGGTCAAGTGATGGTTTTTTGAGGAGTGGTGTGACTACAGCATGCTTGAAGGTGTCAGGGACAGTTGCAGTGGAGAGAGAGAGGTTGAGGATATGATAGATGGGGGGGGGGGGGTGACAATAGGAGAGATGGTGTTAAGCAAATTGGTGGGGATGGGGGTCAGAGGAACAGGTGGTGCATTTCGAGGAGGAAAAAAGATGGGCGGTTTCCTCTTCAGCGACATCAGGAAAAGAGGAGGAGGAGGCCTGGGTTGGTTGGTTGAGGGAGTGGGTTAAAGGGTGAAGAGGAGGAGATGGCTTGGTGGTGAGTTCGAGGTTGATCTTCTGCACCTTGTCGTGGAAGTAGTCAGCCAGTGATTGAGGAGAGAGTGAGAGGGGTGGGGGGTGGGAGCGGAGGGCACTTTGAGGAGGGAGTTAAGGGTGGCAAAGAGACGATGAGGGTTAGAGCTGAGGGAATTAGTCAGTTGGGTATAATAGTCCTGTTTGGCGAGGAATAGGGAGGACTGGAAGGAGGAAAGCATGAATTTATAATGAACGAAATCAGTGGGTGCGAGATTTCCTCCAGAGGCGTTCAGCCGATCGGGCGCAGGAGCGAAGGTATCGGGTGCAAGGGGTCAGCCAGGCTGGGGATTAGTACGCCTTGTGGGACGGGAGATGGATGGTGCAAGGGGTGTCCAAAGCAAGAGGAGAGAGTGGCGTTGTAAGTGGAGACAGCTTTGTCGACAGACTCGGAGAAACATGATGAGAGTGAGGAGATTAGAGATACTAGAGGATAAGGTGGGAGGGTCGACAGCCTGGAGATTCCTGGAAGTAGTGGTTAGTGTTGAGTGGGACTGAGGGGGAGGGTGGTGAAGTGTGAAGGTGATCAGGTGATGGTCAGAGAGAGGAAGAGCTGAGGCGCAGAAATTGGAGGGTGAGCAGGTAGAGGAGAGGACGAGGTCAAAACAGTGGCCAGATTGGTGAGTAGAGGTGGTGGAGCTAAGTTGGAGGCTGAAAGAGGAGGTTAGAGTGAGGAACTGAGAAGCGTAAGAGTCGGATGGGTCATCAGTGTGTATGTTAAAGTCTCCAAGAATGAGGGATGGGGATGAGGGCCTCAAGAAAAACAGAGGAGCCAGGCATCGAAGTCGGTAAGGAAGGAAGAGAGGGACTTCTCAGGGGGGGCGGTAAATGACTGCAACTCTTGAGTGGCAGCGGGTAGAATAGACGGATGGAGTGAACTTCAAAGGATGAGAAGGAGTGAGACTGCGGTAGGAGGAGAGGTTGAAAACTGCAGAAGGGCAAAAGTAGTAACCCGACGCCGACGCTGCCAACTGGGCGTGGAGAATGGGAGAAAAGATAACCTCCATGGCATAGGGCCGCAACTGAGGCAGAGTCGTCGGGGGTGAGCCAGGTTTCAGTTAGGCCGAGCAGTTGAAGGGAGCGGGAGATGAAGAGATCATGGGTGAAGGAAAGTTTGTTGCGGACCGAGCGGGCGTTCCACAGGGCACACGAGAAGGGGAGGGAGGAGGGGGGAGGAGGGGAATAGAGATGAGATTGGAGACATCGTGGAAACGTTTGCATGGATGAGACGAGGACGAGGACAGGTGTGAGGGACCTGGGTTGGGATTGATGTCTCCCGCGGATAGCAGGAGGAGCAAGAGAGTGCGGAGGAGGGTGTGGGAGGTAGGGCCGATGAAGGCGGATGCGCTTAGGAGGAATGGGAGGGAAGGGTTCATGGCAGGAAGGAGGTGTTGAAGGTTGAGAGCTAGGAAGGAGGAGGAGGCCAATAGAGATGGTGAGGTGGTGGGGGACGGGGGTGGGTAGGGTATTGCAGTAGTGAGTAGGACGGGAGAGAACATGGAGTGAGTTCGTGCGGTATACAGCAGTGGGGGGAGGGGGAAAAGATTAGGAAGGGATAGGACAAGGAAGAGAATGTGTATGGGGGCCATAAGTAGTGACTGAGGTAGTTGTGCAGGCTAGGAGGCAGGCGGGGAGGCAGGTAGGTAGTTGTGCAGACTAGGAGGCAGGCAGGTAGTTGATGGGCAGATAAGCAGGCAAGTTGAAGGGCTGATAGCAGGCAGGTTTGTTGATTGGCTAGCAGGCTTTCATGTGTTAGCCACGTTACAGCACTTAATTCTTACCTTGAATGTTGCTGAAAGAGGGCATTGTACACCATTCTGCCAGCTCGGACCTACTGCTAATCTCAGTACCAGCGAGACTCGTTGCCAGTGGGGCACAACCTCTGATCTGCAGTTAACTGTGCGTAAAGGTGCTTATTCAAATAAAGGACGTTTTCAGCGAGATTAGTCTTCAGGTGTCAACTGCTGTGCCAAGGTTATACACCAGCAACAAGTCCTGTCCCCTGGAGCACTTTTAGTGGGTACGCAGTGCACTTCAGGCAGGCAGACCCAGGCCCATCCCTCCCACCGTAACACTTGTGGTGGTAAATGGGAGGCCTCTAAAACCCACTGTACTCCCTTCACCCCTAAGAGCTATGGTAGTGTTGTACATTGTGTCCCTCCCTACGACCAAATGGCTTGGATTGGGACGTTTCTGAGCTGGGCGTTTTTAGTTTCCATTATCGCAAAAAAAAAAACCAAAAAAAAACGCCATCTCAGAAGGGTACCAAATCCATGGCATTTGGTCCGTCCAAACCGTATTTTCGAAACGAAGATGGACGCCCATCTTTTTCGATATACAGGTCTGTCCCGCCTCTTCACATACCCGTTTTTGGCCATAGACGCCCATGGAGATGGGCGTTCGCGTTCGATTATGCCCCTCCACGTCTATTCGTTACCTTGGTGTAAATAACCTACAACGGTCGAGGCCATTTTTCAGGCTAACTACCTGGCCCTCGTCCGAGAGACTCTAGAGACCTGGATAGGTGGTCGTGTTGGAACTGCCTTGGTTGGTAGGACAGTCACTCTTAAGATGAACATTTTACTTAGATTCTTGTATCTCTTTCAGGTACTGCCACTGCAGCTTCCCAGATCTTTTTTGGCTGGGATACAGGATAGACTAATTAATTTATATGGAATAACAAGAGACCTTGGCTTCCTGGGACCTTTATATAAGGGAAAGAGTCAAGAGGGCTTGCAGCACCTGAATGTGTTCTGGTATTATAGGTGGGCACAGGCTTCGTGCGGTCATTGAGTAGTTCCATGCATCTCCATCTAAACGATGGATTTTCTGGAACAACACAAATAGAGGCTCGTCCGCTAAAAACACTTATCTGGCTTGCCTCGTAAATATCGCTCTTGTCGTGGGATCTATGCCCATGCCATTATTTCTACGTTTCATTACTGGACTCTTTGTTTCTACTCCTAAAGCTATCTTATCACGGCATATACCTATTGTGGGTAATCCCTACGTTTCCCCCCTGGGATGGGTGGGGTTTTCTTTTCTCGGTGGGCATGTCTGGGACTGAGTATGTGGGGCCAGCTATTTGAAGATGAGTGTATACCTTTTGTATCCCTAGTGCAGAGTATCAGCTCCCTCTCTCAGATCAGTATGCCTACATGCAGCTGAAACATTTTTTAGTTGCTCCTAGTACTCGAGCATGTATTGTCAGAGATGATTCCTATTTGGAGGACTTGTGCGAAGACTCGAGGGGTACTCGGGGACTTATTACCTGTTTGTATCAACATTTGAGTAAACTAATTCCCGTGTACCATCGTTGATGATACTTTGAAACAGTCAGCTCAGAATGTTGCGGCGGCAAAGAAAGCAAACTCCCATGAGTGCTCCTCATCTGTGTCAGCAAAGAACTCCTCATGAGATGGTCTGAGACAGAGACTAATTTGCCTTGAGTATAAGGAAGTTAGTCCTTGCCTAGAATGGCACTGAGATGCAGGCTTCACCCTCAATTCCGGTGAAGCTTCTTCCATCGACATCGAGGGGGTACCCCACATGGGCAGCAGTGGACACTGCTACCACACTTGGCACTGGCACTCAGTGACATCACCCGCTGGCTGAGGGCCCCTGCAAGGGAGCAGATAGATGACATGGCTGGAGCAAGCACCCTGATGGCAATGCACTATTGATGGAGAATCCCCAGTGCTCCTGGATCATAGGCTGGATGTGCTCAGCAAAGGGTCGCATCAGGAAAGGCTGGAGTGTCTATTCAGAAAACAGCTGTTGGAACTGCTGGCGTCGTCTTGGGTATCTGGTTCTGGTGCATTGGAGACCCCTGCACCAGCACTTCCTCGATGGAGAGGGAGCGCTCCTTCCTGGTGCCGACATTTCTTGGATACCAAATTTCCTCGGTGCCCAGGTGTTCCCAGCACCGTGTTGTCGTAGGGGGATTGATGCTTATGCTTCTTGGGTTTTACCCGAGGACGAGCATCAACGCTCCTCAGTGCCAAGGACGATGTCAAATCCTCACACCTCCTCTGTGTCAGGTCCGATGCTGACTGGTTCCAGGGGCCCTGCACAGTGGGCGGCCTCAAGGCAGGAGGAGACCTGCTCCATGCATGCCCACTCTCAATGTTGGATATGGGTCCTAGCAGCCATTAGAACTGATGCACCTGATGTTCGGACTGGGCTCCAATAATTTTCTCTTTCTGAACCTCTCTGGATAACCGTATTCTTTTCTGAATACACAAGCAAAGAACACAGTTGAGTCATGGTCTGGTCCCAAACACTGGATACACTAGGAATGGGTGTTAGCCCCAGAGATGGTTTGATTGCCACCAAGCACAGCACTTGAAGCCACTGGGGCACCTTCACTGACATGGACGGGGAAACAGCCATGGCCAAATCAAACAATTTGATGGTTATAGAACAAGGGAAAATAACACAAAAAAAAAACAAAAAAAAGAAGGGAAGAGATCCTGACAAAGCTCAGGCATATGAGGGCCTCATGAGCCTAGGAAAATAAGGAAAACTTAAAAACAGGGACAAAAACTAAACCCAACCCTGAAAAGGGGGGGGGGGGGGGGGGGAGGGAAATTAGGGCAAAAAATACCTGCAGGGAAGGCACCAAAGATCCAAACAAAATAATCACCAGGACCACGAGAGTACCACCGCAATGCATTTCTCTCACCACAGATGGAGAGAATTGATGGTCCTGCACTCTCGCAACGGGCAGGAAGGCTACTTATGCATGCCTAGTGGGAGTGCGAGGTGAGCTCTTAACCTGATAGTATGCTGTCGAAGTGTTCCGCATCAGGCGATGTGGATGACGTCACCCACACGTGAGAATCAACTGGCCTGCTTGTCCTGAAGAATCAAAGTCTCTCAGGTTCTAGCATACGTTAAAGAGGTAGACCTTTTTCTTGCTTGAACGAGAGCTGTGATTATCTCATCTGCATATCCTTTACTCCTTAGGTGCGCACTATCAAGAGCCAAACCATAATAACAAAAGTGAAATGGGCTGTCAATCATTGGACTCTGCATGGGAAGGTCCTTCTCCTGTGGAAGTCTCAAGCTCTCCCCTACCTGGAGATGAACAATGTCTATGTAACATGGTTTTCTGGGCCAATCTGATGTCACAAGGGTCACCATCCAAGGATTGGACACCATCCTTTGCAAAACTCAGCCCAAACAGAGGCAAGATACACAAGAAATTTAACCAAGGTGATTCTTGCTGAAGGGCTTCTAACTCTGCAACTCTGTATTCCTTCCAATGACTGAAATATAAGAGGACCTTGGTCTCACATCACTGTAGTTCCCAACTGTTTCTGGATTATAGCAAAAGCCCTCTGATAACTCCCATTCTCCTGAATGCAGAGACTGCCCACTCAAATCAGTTCACTTGCACATTCTCGGAGCCCAAGATGGTTACCGCTACATCTTTTGATCCTCCCTGCTGAATGAGATATGCCACTGCTGTGGCTTTGTCTGGTGGGAAAAGAAATCTGACTACCTTACTTTGAAACCAATGTAGGAATACCAGAAGAGTTTCCAAATGGTTGATGGACCATGACGCCTCACTCGCTGGCCAATGCCCTTGAGCCACTTTTCAGCTGTCATCAACATAAACCAAGCTGAGGCTTCAAATTGCATACCTCTAAAAAGATTTTGAGGTTTCATCCATTAACTTCAGACTACCTTTGGCTTTCAAAGTCCACAAAACGGCATCTCTTAACTTTAATACTGTACTGACCAACATCGTAGAAATGTTGACTATAAAGATTGCATATGGGGGGGGGGAAGAGTCAACAAGGCAGCACGCTGAGATCTGCTCTCTGGAACTCTCTAAGTTTGTTGGCAAAAAAACTCTTTTTCTTCATTTAATTATGCCTCATACAAAACGAAAGGGGTTAGTGAAGGTTGTTACCTCTACGACCAAAATCTCCTCCCCTTTTCAGCAAACAATTGAGAGGGGCCCTGCTGCTGCTTAGGGTGGA
This sequence comes from Microcaecilia unicolor, assembly GCF_901765095.1. Taxonomy (NCBI): domain Eukaryota; kingdom Metazoa; phylum Chordata; class Amphibia; order Gymnophiona; family Siphonopidae; genus Microcaecilia; species Microcaecilia unicolor. The sequence continues at coordinate 322,279,376 of NC_044032.1, read as the reverse complement.
GGAGAAACCAAAGCCTTGGGGCTAGATGTTACCTTATCACCTCCAGCGCTTAATCCACCAACTCTCCCTGCTGGGCCTATACCCCAGGGGAGACCTCCTGTATTGGAAGGAAATCAGGAAGGCACTCCGTTTCGAGGTACTGGGGAAGTGCAGCCAGCAGGAGGTCGGGAAGGCTTGTTAGCCCTGACTGAATGCCAGTCATTTTTAAAAAAAATCGAATGAGGTGGTCACGCTGGATTCTATTTGGGAAGTTCTCCAGCGTTTGGACAAAACAGTGGTTAAATCTACAAATGAGATAACAACATTAGTAAGTACTGTTAACACTTTACTGCTTTTTCTTCTATGAAAAAAGAAGTTAATGACCAGATTAAAGATATAAAAGATTAACTAAAATCTGTTCAAGACTGTACTGGGACCTTGATTAAAGATAATATTACTACTACTATTTAGCATTTCTATAGCGCTACAAGGCGTACGCAGCGCTGCACAACCATAGAAGAAAGACAGTCCCTGCTCAAAGAGCTTACAATAATATGTTTTTGAATTGCAAAATTGAACAAATGGAAAATTATAATCGAAGATTGAATTTAAGATTTTTGAATTTTCTAACTGCATCAGGCTATATGCCTATGGATGTCTTTAAAAGCTATTTACTTGAAATACTTAAATTTACCGCTGAAACGATACCTCCAATGAACCGAATTTATTACCTACCAAAGAAAAAATTATCAGGAAATATGGCTGAAGTACTTACTTAAGATAAGAAAGATATTTTAAATATTTCTGACATATTGGAAACATCATTATCAGCAGATTCTGAAAGATTGACTTTATTAGTTTCTTTTGTTTTTGAGCAGGACCTGGAAGCAGTTAGGAGACTAGCCCTCCGTAATATTCAGACTTTGTTCTGTGGGAAGAAATTTTGGACATACCCTGATGTAATAAAATCAACGCAGGATAGGAGGAAAGCCTTCTTAGCTTTAAGACCAGAAATATTAGCATTAGGAGGTTTTTTTCCCACTTAAATTATCCATGCAAATGTAATGTAAAGTATTTAGGTGTGAAGCATGTTTTCTTTTTGCCAGAGCAATTGTGAGCTTTTATCGATTTGAAAAAGATAACTTAGGAAGAGAGAATAACAAGTCTTTTTAGATTCTAGTTAGAATTAATACTGTTTTGCACCTGGAATAAGGATTTCTATAAATAGGTGAGCTATGTGCTAGGCTTTTTGTCTGGAAAATTTTTCTTTTTGTATACTCTTCTTCTGAGTTTGTATGACTATATCTCCCTCTTATAGTGGTCTAAGCCAAGGAACTAAATTTATTTTTTAGTTAAAAATGGGAAACCCAATTTCTTCAATTGTATTTTTCTTCCTGATTTTCATGTTCAAGATTGAAAGCTTGTAAAATCTTTAAATAACAATAAATATAATTAAAAAAAAAAGATTGCATATGAGCCCCAGCCTAGGGGGCTGAATTGAGCATTGTTGCTGTGGACCATAAAAGCTGCATATAGTTTGCAGTGCCTTTTTCACCACAAGAGTCTGAACCTTGACCACTCTCTGCATGGGAAGCTAAACCTTTCCAATCCAAGTTTTGAAATGTGGCCCAATATAGTCTATGTCCTGCGTGGGCTCCAATCTGCTATTCTCGAAATTGATAACTGAACATAGGAATTGCAATATCTGGACCAGCTGAGCTGATTCTACACTTCTGGTTTCAATTTTATGAGCCAATCCACCAAATATAAGTGGACTAGAATTCCTTCTCGGTGAAAAAAGTTTCTCATTGCACGGCGGTTGATTAAGGACCACAGCAAATTTTAGAATGATTAACTCATTCCTCCAACGTAGTGCCTGAAGAGTATTGAAAGCAGACTCATTTGTTCACTGAGGAAAGTATCAGAGACTTTTTACAAAAGTCCATAGACACTGTGAGAAACTGGAAACCGGAAGATCAATGAAAGCAGAGTTATACTTAGAACATTTGCCTTTAATCCTGTTTAAATTTTGCAAATTTTGTGACATTTATTCGGGGAATGTGAAAAGTGAAATGTAATATGCAGTGCATTAATATCTCAAACAGCAAGTTGTATATATCATAAAAACTTGTAGAGTCATCAAGCAGACACGATAAAGGAGTGAATGGGTATGAAAGAGAGAAGAGAGAAGTGTGTATAATTAGATTTTAAAATACACATGAGCAGATTTGAAGCACATGTGTTTAATAAAGACTTTTTGTATTTAAATAGTCTGGAGCAATTTTTGTGATTTATAAAACGAATGCTCCGGTAGTATTTTGAAGTCCCTAATTGTATAATATAAAGTCTTATCTTTTAGTCACAACTATCCAAGGCTCTCCAACAAATTTTTGATTTTGAGTATCAGTTTATTTAATGAAATCCATTCTCAGAAATATGAAACACTGTGGTTCTCAAAGACTATATTGTGGCTATCACAGAGACATGGTTCAATGATTCCAATAAACAGGACACAACAAAACCAGGATATACGTTTTAGGAAAGATGGGGATGGACGAAGGAAGAGGAGTTGTACTGTACAGGAAAATAATATTAATGTGACTGAAATGCAGGGAACCTGGAGAAAGAGAAAATGGAAACTCTATCAATACAGGTGTTGTCCCCAAACCTCCATCACAAATGGAAAAGCTGGACAATAATCTGATCATAGATATCCAAAAGCTGGAAATTAAAGAGGCAGTGCTGTTGCTGGGAGATTTCAATTTGCCTGATGTGGACTGGAACATGCCCATCTGCAGAATCAGAAAAAAAGCAGAGAGATCATAGATACCTTTTGATGTGCTCTCCTCAAACAAATGGAGATGGAACCCACAGTGGAAGGGGGCAATGCTGGATCTAGTGCTCACAAATGGAGAAAGGGTATCTAATGTCCAGGTGGATGCCCACCTGGGCAGCAGTGATCATCAAGAAGAAAACAAAAGCACAAACGGGCCTCCAGGAAAAGGCCCAAAGGTAGACTTTAAGACCTGATAGGGGCCATGTTTCGGCATCAAAACGCTTGCATCAGGGGTCAAAAGGAATACAAAACATTTAAAAAATTACATATACATTAAAATATAATCAACTTCTAAGTAATATAAACAAGGATAAATAATAAAATATAAAATCCACATTAAACTAAACCATTAAATTGACAATACAAATAGAATAAAAATATTGCTGGGAAAACAAAAAATAATAAATCAAAACAGAGAAGCAAAGTATCATGAATTACTACTTATTGAGTAAAAAAACAAAAGCAGCTAAATGCTTACTGCTGAAAAACTGATGATGTGAAAAAACAAAGCTAAAAAGAAAAGAAAAAAAAAAGAGAATTTCAAAAGGGTAATTTCAGAGAAACTTATTATGCAATCTAATGCAAACAAAAAAGGTCCAAGAGGGTGCACCCATGAGAAAAAATAGACTGCAATGCCAAGATTCCAAACGCTTCTAAAATAAAACAATTGGAACAAACTCAATATAGAAAAACAAAACTATGCCTGCGATAACCACCCATATCACAGAACAACAACAAAAAAAAAATTGTGTGTGCTACTGGGCAAAAAACATTTGTCCTTTACTAAATTCAGTGTGCGTATTTCAAATCCAAAGTCAGAATTGTTGTAACACATCAGGAAATTTTGTTATGCGTAAGTTTGCCCACATGAATTAAGCACTTGAAAAGCATTGAATATTTTTTTACAGAACGAGTTTTACTCCAACAATTACCTGATCTACATCAAAGTTTTCATAGTAAACAGTATATGAAAATGTAATGGAATAACAACATTTCAAAAAGGTCTCGTATTACTACTACTACTACTACTACTACTATTTAGCATTTCTATAGCGCTACAAGGCATACGCAGCGCTGCACAAACATAGAAGAAAGACAGTCCCTGCTCAAAGAGCTTACAATCTAATAGACAAAAAATAAATAAAGTAAGCAAATCAAATCAATTAATGTGAACGGGAAGGAAGAGAGAAGGGTAGGTGGAGTAGAGTGGTTACAAGTGGTTACGAGTCAAAAGCAATGTTAAAGAGGTGGGCTTTCAGTCTAGATTTAAAGGTGGCCAAGGATGGGGCAAGACGTAGGGGCTCAGGAAGTTTATTCCAGGCGTAGGGTGCAGCGAGACAGAAGGCGCGAAGTCTGGAGTTGGCAGTAGTGGAGAAGGGAACAGATAAGAAGGATTTATCCATGGAGCGAAGTGCACGGGAAGGGGTGTAGGGAAGGACGAGTGTGGAGAGATACTGGGGAGCAGCAGAGTGAGTACATTTATAGGTTAGTAGAAGAAGTTTGAACAGGATGCGAAAACAGATAGGGAGCCAGTGAAGGGTCTTGAGGAGAGGGGTAGTATGAGTAAAGCGACCCTGGCGGAAGACGAGACGGGCAGCAGAGTTTTGAACCGACTGGAGAGGGGAGAGGTGACTAAGTGGGAGGCCAGCAAGAAGCAGATTGCAGTAGTCTAAACGAGAGGTGACAAGGGTGTGGATGAGGGTTTTGGTAGAGTGCTCGGAAAGAAAGGGGCAGATTTTACGGATGTTGTAAAGAAAGAAACGACAGGTCTTGGCAATCTGCTAGATATAAGCAGAGAAGGAGAGAGAAGAGTCAAAGATGACCCCAAGGTTTCGAGCTGAGGAGACAGGGAGAATGAGAGAGCCATCAACAGAAATAGAAAACGGGGGGAGCGGGGAGGTGGGTTTGGGGGGGAAAATGAGAAGCTCGGTTTTGGTCATATTTAATTTCAGGTAGCGTTCAGACATCCAGACAGCAATGTCAGACAAGCACGCTGAAACTTTGGTTTGGATGCAAGGTGAGATATCAGGGGTAGAAAGGTAGATTTGGGAGTCATCAGCATAGAGATGGTAGGAAAAGCCATGGGATGAGATTAATGAACCAAGGGAAGAAGTGTAGATAGAAAAGAGGAGGGGACCAAGAACAGAACCCTGAGGTACGCAGACAGGCAGAGGGATAGAAGTAGATCCACCAGAGTGAACACTAAAGGTGCGGAGGGAGAGGTAGGAAGAGAACCAGGAAAGGACAGAGCCCTGGAATCCAAGTGAGGACAGGGTATCGAGAAGTATGCTGTGATCGACAGTGTCAAAAGCAGCGGAAAGATCAAGAAGAATGAGGATGGAATATTGACCACTGGATTTAGCCAGTAATAGGTCATTGGAGACTTTAGTAAGTGCAGTTTCGGTTGAGTGGAGAGGGCGAAAACCAGATTGTAGTGGGTCAAGAATAGCATGTGAGTAGAGAAAATCAAGGCAGCGGCGGTGAACAGCACGCTCAAGTAATTTGGAGAGAAAAGGAAGGAGGGAGATGGGTCTGTAATTAGAGGGACAAGTAGGGTCGAGTGAAGGCTTCTTAAGGAGAGGTGTGACCACAGCATGTTTAAAGGCAGCAGGGACAGTCGCAGTGGAAAGTGAGAGGTTGAGAATGTGACAGATAAAAGGAATAAGAGCAGGAGAGATGGCATTAAGAAGGTGGGTGGGAATGGGATCAGAGGAACAGGTGGTACATTTTGAGGAAGAAAGGAGAAGTGTAGTTTCCTCTATAGTAACTTCAGGAAAGGAGGAAAGGGAATGAGGGGAAGGAGAGAGAGGGGAACGGACTAGTGGAGGGAGAGGTGGTGAGGTAGAGAAAGCAAGGTTTATCTTTTGAACCTTGTTGTGAAAGAATTCAGCAAGGGTCTGAGGAGATAATAAAGGGGGAGTTGGGGGAGGGGGCACCTTGAGGAGAGAGTTCAATGTGGTGAAGAGAAGTCGAGGATTAGAGCCAAGAGAGTTGGTCAGTTGGATATAATAATCCTGTTTGGCACGTAAAAGAGCAGATTGGAAGGAGGTCAGCATGAACTTAAAGTGTAAGAAATCAGCAAGGGCCCGAGATTTCCGCCAGAGGCGTTCGGCGGAGCGGGTACAGGAACGTAGGTAACGGATATTAGAAGTCAGCCAAGGTTGGGGTTTTGTACGCCTTACAGGGCGGGTCATCAAAGGTGCAAGAGTGTCTAAGGCAGAGGATAGAGTATTGTTGTAAGAAGAAACAGCCTCGTTGACAGATGTGGATGGTGCCACAGTAGAGAGGAGGTTTGAAACATGGGAGGATGAAGGGTCAATATCGTGAAGATTCCTAGATAAATTAGATAAGATAGGACGGGACTGGGATGGAGGAGATTTAAGTGTGAAAGTTATAAGATGGTGATCAGAGGAGGGAAGATCAGAGGCAAGGAAACTAGAGGGTGAACAGTTGGAGGAGAAGATGAGATCAAGACAGTGACCATTTTGATGAGTGGGGGAGGTGGAGCATAGTTGGAGATTAAAGGAGGACGTTAAAGCGAGTAACTTGGAAATATAAGAGTTGGAAGGATCATTAGCAGGAATATTTAAGTCACCAAGGATGAGAGAGGGGGAGGAAGGATCATGGAAGAAGGCAAGCCAGGCATCAAGGTCACTGAGAAAGGATGAAAGGGACTTATCAGGGGGACGATAAATGACCGCTATTCGAAGAGGCAGAGGAGAGAAAAGGCGGATAGAGTGGACTTCAAAGGAGGAAAAACAGTGAGATTGAGGTGGAAGAAGGGGTTGAAATCTGGAGGAGGGAGAGAGAAGTAGTCCAACACCGCCCCCACGGCCAGCAGGGCGAGGAGTATGTGAAAATAGATAACCGCCATGGCACAGGGCTGCGACTAAAGCAGAGTCATCAGGGCAGAGCCAGGTTTCTGTTATGGCGAGCAGATGGAGGTGACGCGAGATAAAGAGGTCCTGGATATAGGCGAGTTTGTTACAGATAGAGCGGGCATTCCATAGGGCGCAAGAGAAGGGCAGAGAAGAGGAGGGGAGTAGAGAAATAGAGATGAGGTTAGAGAGGTCGCGGTGAGATCTGTAGAGTTGGGATAATAGTTGGTGAGGGGGGCCAGGATTGGGATTGATGTCACCAGCTGAGAGTAAGAGAAGGAGTAAAAGAGAGCGGAGGAGAGTAGGAGAGGTGTGGCCACGAAAGCGTCGAAGGCGAGAGGTATTTAGGTGGAATGGGGAAGGCAAAATGGACGGAAGAAAGAGGCGGAGATTAAAAGCCAAGAGGGAGGAAGAGGGTAGGAGAGAAGGTGAGGTGATGAAGTCGATGGATGGGCAGTGAGTTCCTGTAGCGGAGAGAGGTAGGGGGTGAGGGAAAAGATTAGGAAGGGACAGGGCTAGGAAGAGAATGTGAATAGGGGCCATAAATGACTGAGGTACAGTGGGGGAAATAAGTATTTGATCCCTTGCTGATTTTGTAAGTTTGCCCACTGACAAAGACATGAGCAGCCCATAATTGAAGGGTAGGTTATTGGTAACAGTGAGAGATAGCACATCACAAATTAAATCCGGAAAATCACATTGTGGAAAGTATATGAATTTATTTGCATTCTGCAGAGGGAAATAAGTATTTGATCCCTCTGGCAAACAAGACCTAATACTTGGTGGCAAAACCCTTGTTGGCAAGCACAGCGGTCAGACGTCTTCTGTAGTTGATGATGAGGTTTGCACACATGTCAGGAGGAATTTTGGTCCACTCCTCTTTGCAGATCATCTCTAAATCATTAAGAGTTCTGGGCTGTCGCTTGGCAACTCGCAGCTTCAGCTCCCTCCATAAGTTTTCAATGGGATTAAGGTCTGGTGACTGGCTAGGCCACTCCATGACCCTAATGTGCTTCTTCCTGAGCCACTCCTTTGTTGCCTTGGCTGTATGTTTTGGGTCATTGTCGTGCTGGAAGACCCAGCCACGACCCATTTTTAAGGCCCTGGCGGAGGGAAGGAGGTTGTCACTCAGAATTGTACGGTACATGGCCCCATCCATTCTCCCATTGATGCGGTGAAGTAGTCCTGTGCCCTTAGCAGAGAAACACCCCCAAAACATAACATTTCCACCTCCATGCTTGACAGTGGGGACGGTGTTCTTTGGGTCATAGGCAGCATTTCTCTTCCTCCAAACACGGCGAGTTGAGTTCATGCCAAAGAGCTCAATTTTTGTCTCATCTGACCACAGCACCTTCTCCCAATCACTCTCGGCATCATCCAGGTGTTCACTGGCAAACTTCAGACGGGCCGTCACATGTGCCTTCCGGAGCAGGGGGACCTTGCGGGCACTGCAGGATTGCAATCCGTTATGTCGTAATGTGTTACCAATGGTTTTCGTGGTGACAGTGGTCCCAGCTGCCTTGAGATCATTGACAAGTTCCCCCCTTGTAGTTGTAGGCTGATTTCTAACCTTCCTCATGATCAAGGATACCCCACGAGGTGAGATTTTGCGTGGAGCCCCAGATCTTTGTCGATTGACAGTCATTTTGTACTTCTTCCATTTTCTTACTATGGCACCAACAGTTGTCTCCTTCTCGCCCAGCGACTTACTGATGGTTTTGTAGCCCATTCCAGCCTTGTGCAGGTGTATGATCTTGTCCCTGACATCCTTAGACAGCTCCTTGCTCTTGGCCATTTTGTAGAGGTTAGAGTCTGACTGATTCACTGAGTCTGTGGACAGGTGTCTTTCATACAGGTGACCATTGCCGACAGCTGTCTGTCATGCAGGTAACGAGTTGATTTGGAGCATCTACCTGGTCTGTAGGGGCCAGATCTCTTACTGGTTGGTGGGGGATCAAATACTTATTTCCCTCTGCAGAATGCAAATAAATTCATATACTTTCCATAATGTGATTTTCCGGATTTAATTTGTGATGTGCTATCTCTCACTGTTACCAATAACCTACCCTTCAATTATGGGCTGCTCATGTCTTTGTCAGTGGGCAAACTTACAAAATCAGCAAGGGATCAAATACTTATTTCCCCCACTGTACGTTAGCAACTGGGAAGAAGATTAGATGTAAAGAGAAAAATGCCCCGGCGCACGGCACCTAGAGCGGAGGCCCTGAGTGGATCGGAGTGGACCTGGGTGTCACCCCGGAGAAGGCTGTAAGGATATGCAGATGAGCTGCAAGTCCTCCACAGCACCTGAAAGGCAGCCGGTGGTAGAGCTGGGCACCTCTCAGCTGAGGAAAGGCTTACCAGGGGTTAGGCCGAAGCCAGCATTCCTCCCCCTGAGGGTCGCCTGATCCAGTATTCCAGTTTAAAAGTCTTACTTCAGCAAGGAAACTTAAAAGCGTGAAACCATTCTTCCCGAGGGTAGCTTTCCACGACCTGATACAATCAATGGTATTAAGCCATGCTGACTACTGCAATGGACTGTATGCAGGATATAAAGAGCTACTCATAAAGAAACTACAGACTGCTCAAAACACAGCAGCCAGGCTTATATTTGGTAAATCTCTATTCGACAGCGCCAAACCCCTATGAGAAAAACTGCATTGGCTCCCAATCAAAGATCGTATTACTTTCAAAATCTGCACCCTGGTCCACAAGATTATCTATGGCAATGCCCCGAGTTATAATCTCATAGATCTACCAACCAGAAACACAATTAGAACATCACGAACATACCTAAATCTTCACTACCTTAGCTGCAAGGGACTCAAGTACAAATCGATTTACAGAACCAGCTTCTCCTATATAAGCACGCAACCATGGAATGCATTACCGAAAGCCATAAAGACAATGCAGGATCACCTTAATTTCCGGAAATCACTAAAGACCAATCTGTTCGAAAAGGCATACACTACTGATCCAACTTAAGTAACTGAACTCAGCAACACAACGAAGCCATAACCTGCAATGAACAATATATCACTCTTCTTCTCTTGATTCTCTAATGTTCTGTAACAACATCACTGTATTTGTTTCATCACTGGAGGTGGCTAACACCTCACAGTACTCTATGTAAGCCACATTGAGCCTGCAAAGAGGTGGGAAAATGTGGGGTACAAATGCAACAAATAAATAAATAAATAAAAGTGCTTCAGGCATCTGCATTTGTGACCGGTCATATTTTCCCGTTGCAAAAACCAGCAGTAGTCCTCCATCATGTTGGGATTCCAGCGGCCTTGATATCTGTTCTCCATTGTAGAAATGTCTTTATGGAACCTCTCTCCATGTTCATCACTTACGTGTCCCAAATTGGGTGGGAAAAAGTCAAGATGGGAATGTAAGACATGCATTTTCAATGGCATTCGGCAGCCAAGTTGTTCATATGCTTCAAGCATGTTGTCTACTAGTTCAGCATAGTTTTCAGCTCGTCTGTTCCCAAGGAAGTTCTGCACTACTAGCACAAATGCATCCCAAGCTGCAAGTTCTAGAGCGCTGAGTTTTGTTCTGAATGTGTCATCAATCATTAGTTTGTTGATTTCGGGGCCAATAAAAATTCCAGCCTTTATTTTAGCCTCAGTTTTCAGTGTGCTAAATATCTCCTTCAAATACTGGAAACCATTTCCATCACGAACAAATGCAATTACAAAATATTTTATTAAACCAAGTTTAATGTGAAGTGGTGGAAGATAAATTTGAAGTGGATCAACCAGTGATTTGTGTTGTACATCGTACCGACCAACTGTGTGCTCAACTCTGAGAGGCCACTGTCTCATTTTGTAATGATTTTTGTCATCACGACTGTTCCATAGGCACAAGAAACACATATGCTTCGTGTACCCTAACTGTAGGCCACGCAGCAGTGCTACCACTTTCAGGTCAGCACAAATATTCCATTTATGTTCAGAGTATTTGATCATTTTCAAAATTAACTCCATAGAAGCATGGGTCTCTTTCATTCCAACCCCATGAGCCAATGGAACAGATGGGTTTTTGTTACCATTGTGCAATAAGACAGCTTTCAAACTCGTTTTACTAGAGTCTATGAATAGCCTCCATCCATCGGGAACATGTGTACCATCTAACTCCATCATAAGACCATTTACATCAGTACAAACAGACATCGCTTTCCATTGCATAGTAAGCAGCTAACTTGGTGTGTCGATGACGGAAGTGTGAAGTTGTGGTGCTTTGTTGTAGAAAATTCCATTCCTGAAGTCTAGAAGCTAGCAGTTCTGACTTTTCTTTAGATAATGACAGATCTCTAACCAGATCATCTAAATCTGATTGGCTCAGCAAGTGCGGCTGACCCTCCAGTTGTTCTGGATCAGGAAATACATCATGCCAATCAACATCTTCTTCTCCATCAGGATCAAAAGCGTCAGTTTCAATTGCCATTCCTGATGCAGGAGAGGCAGGCACTGGATTCTCTACATCGTGTGGTACTGGTTTAAGAGCAGACTCACAGTCAGGATACACAATTTGTGACTTGTTTCTCTTTGAATATCCGGCGATTTTAGTCAAACAGCCACCTCCACCAGTTCCACAGTTGCCACCCCTGCAGCCTCCGCCACCACTACTGCTACACCTGGTTCCTGTACCTGAAGAGCGCATCCCCTACTTGCAAGCCAGGATAGTGCATATCCTTGATTTGGTTGAGGACTTGATCACTCCTGATGCCCCTGACATTGAACGTCTTCACCATCTTTACCATGAACTTTTTGATTTACACAGTCTTTGCTACTACCGTTTTATGCTGATGGACTAAAACTTTCTGTCCTATGACCGAGTATCTAACCACCACAGACAATACCTACCAGGACGCACCACCTGTACCGTCACCAAGAGCCCACCCTTGTTGATTTGACCCCATTGAACCTATTGCTGAGCCTGCATCTGCTATTCTTCCACCGGAACAATGCGACGCAAGTCCATCCTGTTTGTCTGAAGCTCAGGGCAACGCACCAGAGGACATTAAATTTTGCACACCAAAACTTGCACTAGAGATTGTTGTTCTTATAGTCCTTATAATTTTGATGGTTGGATTGATTGTTTATGTATTTGAAAAACTTCATGAGTTTCTCCAATATAGACATTAAGGTTACTATCACCTGTACCTAGACTGTTAGGGGATTGCTCTTGAATTCTTTATTGTCCCTATACTCTTGTTTACCCTCCCTATCCTTCCCACTGTTACCTAACTGCTGTCCTTCTGCTATTTCATCCTCATGCTTAAGGGAGGTACTTCCCACTGCATGACCCAAGCCACCGCCACACGACCCCTACCTTGGGCCTTCCCATGGGACCCCGCCCCAGACGATGACCCTACCTGGGATCCCCTAACCAGGTATCAGATACTGTGTTCCACATTGTTTGACACTTGGACCATAGGCCCTGATAGAGAAGTAGTAGATGTTTTTGACATATTTGAAGGATGTGGCGTTGTAAGAGTTGAACGACCAGAAATCATTAACCATACCTGAGACAGGAGAATTGTTTGTCTTTTGGCTTGTCATGTATAACATTATCAACAGTGGTTGGCAACCTTGGTTCTACATTAAGACAAGAGGGAATCAAGGTCTTGAGATTTATTCCCTTTGCCCTGTTGGAGAACAACAACTCAGAGCAACAAGGATCTACCCCAGGTACCTTAACAGTTGACTTAATCATTTTTCCTGAGATTTCTTCCCTTTCAGTAGAAACCCCAGGATTAACCTCTATACAATGTCTTATTTCAGCCCTCTTAACCAAGACAATCATGACTGCTATTTTCTTCCTAACCTGTTTCCTGTTCACCCTTCCCATACCCACTGTACCTCAGGTAATGTCAGGACCTGACCATCCTATCATCTTATCTCCCACATATAACACATTGGTAGTTACTCTTGGTGTTTGTGCTTATGTTAACTGTGGGGATTTAAGTTGGCAACAATATTACTCTGCATATGACATGTACATGTGTCCAGGTTCCAATTATAATAGATGGTCTAAAGTCTGGTGGAAATCAGGCCAAGGCCAATACCAAGGTAATGACAATCCCCTAAGAAAGAGTATTACCATTCTCAAGTTAAAAGCAGATGTCCAGCATTGCCAGATAGGCCATTGTAACCCTGTTGCCATCACCTTTACAAGTGTAACAACAAGTACTTACCAGACCTATTCTGCTGGTAGAGATCCTATTGCCACAATCTGTATTCTTCCTCCTGCCAATTCTTTATTCGGAATTGATATTCCCAATAAAGACACAAATACCACAAGCTATCACATTGCCTTTCTCGCCCCTCGAGAAGAGAAAAACCCATTAATGCCAACCTTAGCCCCTGCAATGAAGATTCCATATCAGGTTCGCAGAATTGAGAATGCTAAGGATTGGGTCGTTCTGGAAACTGGATTTGGTGAACGGAACCTTTGGCTAGAATGGGCCCACTTCACCACAGCCAGTTTGAATGTCTCCAACTGCTACTTCTGCGCCCATGCCCGTGCAGATCCCTTAGCAGTCCCCTTTCCTTTTGACCTTTCCCACCATCCAGAAGGTTTCCTGTGCATGTTGCAGTTACTCCAGGTGTTAGAGCCTATTAATCAGTCCTGTCAAGCCTTTGCAGAGAGTCATCCTGCATTGCCTCTACGACAGAGAATTCCCCCCACCTTCATAAGACCTGATCCCACTACAATGTTCCAGACTTGTCTGGCCAGGTACCCAACCCGAAACTCGAGGTTTGTAGGTAATCTGACTTCCTGCAAAACTACCCATTACAGTATTGAACAGGTAAATTTTACAGCCTTTTCTCAAGCCCGCACTGATGTATGGTGGTATTGTGGGACTAATGCCCTTTATCACACCCTACACAAAAGTTGGAAGGGAAATTGGTAATTCCCCTAGTAATTGCCTCCCTAGGTTCACCCCATTCACCCTCCTCACACCGACTGAAGAGGGAGGCCCCTGTACCAGGCTCATTTGATGATCATGTCTATATAGACTCAATTGGATTTCCTAGAAGGGTACCTGATGAATTCAAGGCCCGCAATCAAATTGCCTCAGGATTTGAGTCGTTTTTCTTTCCTTGGGCTACAATTAACAAAAATGTAGATTGGATTAATTACATCTATTATAATCAGCAATGATTTGTTAATTATAGCAGAGATGCCATTCAAGGAATAGCAGCCCAATTAGATGCCACCAGTAGAATGACAATGGAAAATCGTATGATTCTTGATATGACGACAGCATATGATGACAGCATCAGATGGTGGTGTGTGTGTTAAACTGGGTACTGTACTTTTATCCCCAATAACACCGCTCCAGACGGGTCAATCTCCAGAGCTCTGAAAGGCCTCACCTCACTTTCAGAGGAACTGAATCGCAACTCTGGTGTTAACACCTCTTGGACCGGATGGCTGGATAAAACCTTTGGAAAATGGAAGAATCTCTTTGTTTCAGATGCGATTGCTATTCTTGTTTGCATTGTTATTTTCATAGTTGTAGGATGCTGTATCATCCCATGCATTAGGGAATTAGTGGTACGTGTAGTTACTGCTGCTATAAGCAAGAGAGAACCTGCAGGCCATTATGTCCTGTATGAACGCCTTATGACTGATATCGATTTTGTTGCTGGAGCAGAAGAAGGAGAATACGCTTCTATGTATTTTCCAAGCTATTAGCAGTTAATATGGCCTTCCTATATATTCTAGGCTTATTAGAGTTAAGTCATTGCAACACTCACAATTATAATGCTTTTGAGTTTGCAGTAGTTATTCATATTAGTAGATTTTCATGTATCCACTATTAGTTTTTTATTAATGTTAAATGAAACATGGCTGCTTTATTAATACCAATTTAAGCAATACTTATATAATCAAAGTTTGACTACTGATTACTTTTGTAGCAATGATACATTAGTTTGTTTCAATCATATATACACTCAACTTTATTGATTCCATTGTATGGTACCTAGACTTAATTGATTTCTCATGTTTCCAAGTCTCACACTGCTCCAGAGGGATACATAGTTAGGTTTTTTGGGTGGTTTACCTTACAAGGGGTACACAGAATGGAGAATTTTCACGTAGTATATATCTACGTGCTCAAAGATTGATTCTCACTGAGGTCTAAGTCCCACATCATGACAGAGCACCCCTGTCCCCTCGCAGATATTCCTTCCCCCCCCCACAGAACTCTAACAGCCCTCTGGAAAGGATGGCCACACCCACTCGTAGTTATGTGTGCCGGCCCTTTGGAGGTCCGGCAAGAGGGGAATGTAGAAATATGCTAGCCCTTGCTCTCAGTAAAATACAGGCCAATGGCTCAGGCTAAAGAGCTAGGCCTCTGAAAAATCAAAATCATCTCTAACATAAAATACATTTCACTGCAGCTCAAGCTGAAGTGAGTTCCCAGAGAGCTGGCAAGGAAGGGGGGGGCATTTGCTCTGGGACTGGCACCTGTGAAAAGTCATGAGAAAGATGTTTTGGCTAATAGAAGTTGATAGAGGGTTAGATGTACGTAGGATGAGAATACCCAAGGGGAGGGGGGGAACTGAAGAGAGCAAGATGACCTGTGAAGTCATCTCACAAGATATGCTCTGAGCATATCTTGTTTATAGTTAGAGCTTGAGAATATGTGAAGTCATTTCTTATCAACTGATAAGGGCCAAGAGCCCTGATGAGAAAGCTAGGGTCCATTGGAATCAATAGGGCCAAAATGGTATAAAAGGAGCAGTCTGAGGGGTATTAAATCAGAGAGAGAAAGAAGGAAGGCTACAAGAGAAGGCGGGTGACAGACGTGTCGTGAACTGCTGCTCAACCATATGAGTGACTGAACTGCTTGTAATGTCTTTGGGTAAGCTATCAATGCAAATAAACTGTATCTCCTTATCTACTAAATACTACATAGTATACCTTACCTTGATTTGTACCTGTCTTTTTCAGGGCACAGACCGTATACGTCCGCCCAGTACTATCCCCACCTCCCAACCACCAGCCCCGCCTCCCACCACCGGCTCTGGCACAGACCGTATAAGTCTGCCCAGCACTAACCCCGCCTCCCAACCGTCTCTGCCACCCATTCAAGGCTAAGCTCCTGAGGATCCCTTCCTTCTGAACAGGATTCCTTTATGTTTATCCCACGCATGTTTGAATTCCGTTACTGTTTTCCTCTCCACTACCTCTCGCGGGAGGGCATTCCAAGCATCCACCACCCTCTCTATGAAAAAATACTTCCTGACATTTTTCTTAAGTCTGCCCCCCTTCAATCTCATTTCATGCCCTCTCGTTCTACCGCCTTCCCATCTCTGGAAAAGGTTCATTTGCGGATTAATACCTTTCAAATATTTGAACGTCTGTATCATATCACCCCTGTTTCTCCTTTCCTCCAGGGTATACATGTCCAGGTCAGCAAGTCTCTCCTCATACGTCTTGTAACGTAAATCCCATACCATCCTCGTAGCTTTTCTTTGCAACGCTTCAATTCTTTTTACATCCTTAGCAAGATACGGCCTCCAAAACTGAACACAATACTCCAGGTGGGGCCTCACCGACTTGTACAGGGGCATCAACACCTCTTTTCTTCTGCTGGTCACACCTCTCCCTATACAGCCTAGCAACCTTCTAGCTATGGCCACCGCCTTCTCACACAGTTTCGTCGCCTTCAGATCCTCAGATACTATCACCCCAAGATCCCTCTCCCCGTCCGTACCTAGCAGACTCTCCCCGCCTAACACATACGCCTCCCGTGGATTTCTACTCCCTAAGTGCATCACTTTGCATTTCTTCGCACTGAATTTTAATTGCCAAACCTTTGACCATTCTTCTAGCTTTTTCAGATCCTTTTTCATGTTTTCCACTCCCTCCGGGGTGTCCACTGTGTTACAAATCTTAGTATCATCCGCAAATAGGCAAACTTTACCTTCTAACCCTTCGGCAATGTCACTCACAAATATATTGAACAGAATCGGCCCCAGCACCGATCCCTGAGGCACTCCACTACTCACCTTTCCCTCCTCCGAGCGAACTCCATTCACCACCACCCTCTGGCGCCTGTCCGTCAACCAGTTCCTAATCCAGTTCACCACTTTGGGTCCCATCTTCAGCCCATCCAGTTTATTTAAGAGCCTCCTGTGGGAACCGTGTCAAAATCCTTACTGAAATCTAAGTAGATTAGGTCTATAGCACGTCCATGGTTCAATTCTCCTGTCAGGTTTATACTGCCTTGACTGTGTAACACTGTCATGAGCAGATACCAGGTTGGGGTAATTAAGTATCTAGAGGGGATAGGCAATTCTGTCCAGGGTAGTAAAAGGGCCATGGCTCCGCTGCCCAAATGGAGATAGCAGACCTAATAAATTAACATTTTCCACTCCACAATGCAGCCGTCATTCACATACACTCAAAAACCAAACAAAATCGCCGCTGCACCCCGTCCCCCCCGCCCACAGTCCCCCTCACCCACCCTCCCGCAGCCGCTCGCTCACCATTCCGCCGCACCCCCTCTCCTCTCCGACTCTGGCCATGCAGCAGGACGATCACACGAGTGGAAGTGACCCAATCAACTACAATGTAAGCAAGGAAGCCCATTGGTTAATCTCTGTTTCCACTCCACAACACAGCCATCATTCCCATACTCTCAAAACCAAGCACACCTAGGAGCTGCTAATCCACATTTCCGTTTTTTTTTCCTCTTCTTCCATCTGAAACACGTCTAAAGCTGTTTCTACTGGATAAACTACGCCTTAACAGGTAAAAGACAAAAGGTTTTTGTTTTCTTACTGCACACCTTTCTAATTTATTTGAAAGCTACCCATCTGTACATATGAATATCATGAAATCTAAATTAAATATCACTAAAACAGCTTTAAAAATTATTCTACCTGATAGAAACAGCAATTTTAAACTCTGTATTTTCAGATCATTTGTCAACAATACAAAGTTTATCCAGGGAAGTGCCCGTGGCTGCGTCAGCCCCGCCGCTGCCTGTCAATGTGTGTCACTGAAAAAGTATGAGGGAGCTCCAACTGCCTGTGGGTCAGGACAGGACTTAGCTGCTGGACGCCAGAAGCAGTGTCTCCTTAGGTTGACAGCAAATAGCAACCCCCCAACCACCACCACCACCAAGCAGGGAGGGGACAGGACCGTGGATCTTGGAGGGAAAGGGAGGGACCCTTGAACTGGTAGGGGGACCCTGGAACTGGGAGGGAGACTATGGAACTGGGAGGAAGGGAGGGAAGGTGACCCTGGAACTGGGAAGGTGGGGACCCTGAAACTCTGAGGGAGGGTGGTGGGGGGACCCTGAAACTGGAAGGGACCCTGGAACTCGGAGGGAGAGGGGATGACCCTGGAACTCGGAGGGATGGAGGGAGGGATGGAGGGGGGACCCTGGAACTGGGTGGGAGGAGAGAGGGGCCCCTGGCACACACTCTGATTCTCACATACACACTCTCACGGACACACTCGCACCCAGTCTCACTCTCTCTCTCATACACACACACTCGCACATTCACTCTCTCTCACACAGTCAATCTCACAAACACTCTCTCAAACATACACACTCCGAGGAAAACCTTGCTAGTGCCCGTTTCATTTCTGTCAGAAATGGGCCTTTTCACTAGTGTTACACTAAATGTGGAAACTCAAACGTGTGAAACCATTCTTCCTGAGGGAAACATTTCGCAACTTGATACAATCAATGGTACTAAGCCATGTAGACTACTGCAATGGAATTTATGCGGGATGCAAAGAACAACTCATAAAGAAACTTCAAACTGCTCAAAACACAGCAGCCAGGCTTATATTTGAGAAACGTGGTTTGAAAGCACCAAACCCCTCCGAGAAAAACTACACTGGCTACCAATCAAAGAACGTACTGCTTTCAAAATCTGCACCCTGGTCCATAAAATTATCTACGGAGAAGCCTCGGGTTACATGACAGACCTCATAGACCTACCAACAAGAAATACAATCACATCAGCACGAACATATCTAAATCTCCACCACCCAAGCTGCAAAGGACTCAAATGCAAATTAACTTATGCATCCAGCTTCTCCTACATCAGCACACAACTGTGGAATGCACTACCAAAAGCCGGGAAAACAACTTACGATCACCTAAACTTCCGGAAATCACTAAAAACCAACCTGTTCAAAAAAGGCATACCTCTTCGACCCATGCCTAAACCTTGCAACACAACAAAACCAAACCTGGAAACAGACATTGCATAACTCTTCCTCTCTGCGATTCCCCAATGTGTCTATAACACATGAACCTATTCAAATACAATAACTTTTTGTATTTGCTTCTCTGCCGGAGATGGCGAACGCCTCTACGGTACTATGTAAGCCACATTGAGCCTGCAAATAGGTGGGAAAATGTGGGATACAAATGTAACAAATAAAAAAAAAATAATAACAGACCTTGGTCCTGTGCACCAGAAGCGTAGTTTTAAAAATCGCCGAACTTGCCAAAAAGAGCGTCCTCTGAAACTGCTGCTACTAATATTACATCAAGTTACCGTAACTGGCGTAATGTCACACATATGTAAATTAGTAACAAAATTAAAAACCATCTCTGCAGAATGTATAAGACCTATTTGAAAAGTGGCATTTAAAACTAGTCTCTCAGTATTTATGAAAAATAAAAAATAATCAATCGTCAAAGTCACGTGACTAACCCGGATGCACCGCAGAGGCGTAAAACATAATTAAAGAATGTCTTTGCTAAATATATAAGATGTATATGCAGATGAAAATAAAATTGAATGTTACTGCAAAATGTGAAAGGTGCATTTGAGAACTATTTCTTAGTCTATTAAAAAATAAATTAAAATCAAGATAATAAATCATTTGAAAAATCACGTGACCAACATGGATGTGCCCCAAAAAAGTAAACTGGAAACACAATTGAAGAGCATCGCTGCTGAGCATATGTAAATTAGAAACAGAAATCAAAATTCAAGAATGACAAGGATAAATCATGACAGCAGCTTCTCACACTCGATAATCACGTGAAGAATACAACTAAGAAAATGTTCCATGCCATGTGGAAACTCAAAAGAGTAAAACTTTTCTTCCCAAGGGCCATTTTTCGGAACCTGGACTATTGCAATGCACTTTATGCTAGCTGCAAAGAACAGACCATCAAAAAACTTCAAACAGCCCAAAATACCGCAGCCAGACTCATATTTAGGAAAACAAAATATGAAAGTGCAAAACCCCTAAGAAAGAAACTACACTGGCTCCCACTCAAAGAACGTATCGCATTCAAAATCTGCACGACTGTTCATAAAATCATTTACGGTGATGCCCCGACCTACATGCTGGACCTTGTGGACCTGCCACCCAGAAATGCTAAGAGATCTTCCCGCACCTTTCTTAACCTACACCTCCCCAGTTATAAAGGACTAAAATACAAACTAACACACGCGACCAGTTTTTCTTACATGAGCACGCAACTGTGGAATTCACTTCCAACTCACCTGAGAACAATCAACGAACTAACGAACTTCCACAAATCCCTGAAGACTTACCTCTTTAACAAAGCCTACCACGAGATCCCTTAACTGACTATAACACAACACCTACCCAACTTTATTCAGAATGTATCTTTTCACTGCTTGACCAAATCCTCGTCTTCCTTGACTTCTTTGTAACACCAATTGTATTCTCTAACCTGGTATGGCGATGCTATAACAGATCTTTGTAAGCCACACTGAGCCTGCAAATAGGTGGGAAAATGTGGGATACAAGTACAATAAATAAATAAAAGAAATATATCTGTGCTGAATTCCTTTTGAATACCAATCCAAACTACACAAAATGCATAATGCAATAGAGCAATAGTGTACAAAATGCTAAATGTGCCTTACAAAGGAACAAAGTGCAGAGTACAAAAATTGTTCTGATTGGGATACATATAGATTGAAAATCGTGGTAGAGAAATAGCATTACACGTTGGCAAAAATATCTTGACAAATGTAAAAATAATTTAGGTCATAAAAAAATGAATATTCTTATTAAGACATACCAAAATATATCAACTCAACAATACTGAGCAACTGTATCTTATGAATTCCAAATTCATATGCCTCCCCAGCCACAGCAGGATGGATCAGCTGTTTCTAAAGAAATGCTAAATAGTAGTAGTAGTAGTTCTCCCGCGAGTCCCGCTGCTCTGGGGGGTTTAAATAGCAGCAGGTGCAGTGAAAGCCGTCTCTAGCCTTGTGTATAACCAGTTGTAATTTGATTACCTTACTGCTGGGAGAGCAGAGCAGGGGGGTTGGCTGGAGGTGTCCTGGGTTGCCAGGGAGATATTTAACTAGGATGAATTCCTGCACATGAGCACTTCATACCAAAGAGACTTGCACTGACCCCTGAAATTTTAAAAGTGCTAAAAATAAGTTTTAAAAGTATTTGCATTAAATCTAATTGCAGAATTTAGGTGCTAGGAAGTGGGATTGGTATGCCATGTATTCAAATTTGCTCAAGCCATATGCAAATTAGTGTGTTTTTTTTTGGGGGGGAGGGGTTCTCATTTGCATATTTATGGGTAAAAATTGTTGGAAATGTTTACAGCCTTAATGTTAGGGCATGGCTCTGATCAAAAATGTGAACTTTTTGATCCAAAAACGAAGGGTTCAGCTAGTGTTTTTGACTAAGAATTCCCATTAGAGTGTCTGTATGTTAATCTGCATTCAAATAGAGCTCTCTGATTGGATGAGCAGCTCCTGTTAGGAAATCTGCCCGGGAACAGAGAGGAGAGGAGAGAATCAATGGGTGGGTGGGTGTGGATGGCTGGAGGGGGGGCAGGGGAGAGGAGAGAATCAATGGGTGGGTATGGATGGCTGGAGGGGGGGCAGGGGAGCGAGGACAAGAAATGAAGAAGAAAGGCAGAAAGTAAAGAAATAAATGGAAAGGAAGCCCTGGAAACGGAGTTAAGAGGACAGATAGCAGCAGAATCGGATACTGGGCCAGCATGATCAGAAAAACAAAGTCACCAGACAACAAAGGTAGAAAAGATCATTTTATTTTCATTATAGTGTTTGGAATATGTCCACTTTGAGAATCAGGTGCTCAACATTAAAAATTTATATTTATTTACTTATTTATGGCATTTTATCCCACATTAAACATGAATTAGGGTGTTTGTGGCTCTACATGATTCCTTGTTTCATATTGTTGACGGTCTGCATTTTCCGTATGGGTGGTATATTAGGTTCTGCCCAGTGTAATATTTATGGTACAGTAAGGTTCTGAGTGTGTTTTTGCACAAAGTTCTGCACAGTGTTTTGCAGTTGAGCGATTGTGGTTAGTATATGCTTTGAGCAACCACTTTATTCTTTGACATATGATGCATATCTAATATCTAAATTTAATAAAAGGTATTAATTGTGACTTGTATTTTTATTTATTTATTTTTTCTGTGTGTTATCAATTATGGATTTAAGCTCCACCCCTGGCCCCACCCCTAACCCCACCCCCTTTAGTTTCCCCAAACAGTTGGGCCACCGACCGCCTATGACGCCCATCTCCCGATTTGGGTCGAAATATGGGCGTCTTTCTCTTTCGAAAATAAGCTGGATAGTATATACAGGTACGTATATGTACCTGGGGCAATAGAGTGTTAAGTGGGAATTGAACCCAGTTCCCCAGGACCAAAGTCTGCTGCACTAATCACTAGGCTACTCCTCCACTCAGTTAGCTTTCAGTATGCATTTCTAATATGGATGGTTATTGCAGGCATAGTTTTTTTTTCTATATTGAGTTTCTCTTATTTTAGAAGCGTTTGGAATCTTGGCATTTTGGCGGGATTTTCTTGTCACTATTGATGATATATAGTAAGCAGTTCTTTACTTTTATATTCGCTTTTCTTTTGATTTATGATTCACCGTTGTTTGCTGTAAACACTTTGGGATTCTTTCCAGGTATAGATCTATGTATGCATAGATTACCCCTGATTTCCAATATATTTATTGCAGCTAAATGCTTACTGCAGAAAAACTGATAATGTAAAAAATATACAGCTAAAATGAAAAAAAAGAGAATTTCAAAAGGATAATTTCAGAGAAACTTATTGTGCAATCTAATGCAACACAAAAAAGGTCCAAGAGGGTGCACCCATGAGAAAAAATAGATTGCAATGCCTGCTAGGTCCTATATATATATATATTATATATATATATTATCAGTTTTTCTGCACTAAACATTTAGCTGCTTTTGTTTTTATACTAGGTAGTAATTCATGACATTTTGCTTCTCTATTTTGATTTATTATTTATTGTTTTTCTATTCTATTTGTATTATTGTCAATTTAATGGTTTAATTTAATGTGGATTTTATATTTTATTGTTTATATTACTTACAAGTTGATTATATTTTAATGTATATGTAATTTTTTAATGTTTTGTATCCCATCAGACCCCTGATGCAGGCGTTTTGACGCTGAAACACAGCCCGTGCCGGGTCTTTATAATAAAGTCTACCTTTGTCCTGCTCCTGGAGGCCCGTTTGTCCTTTTGTTTTCTTCTTGCTCTATTGGTGTACTTGATATCCTCTTTTTTTTTTTTTGCCTCAGCAGTGATCATCAAGCTGGAGTGGAGCACAGACACACAAAAAAAAGTCCCTGATTTCAAACACGCTGACTGTAGTAAAATGAGGGAGTTCATGAGGGAAAGGTGAGTAGTGGAGTGCCTCAGGGATCGGTGCTGGGGCCGATTCTGTTCAATATATTTGTGAGTGACATTGCCGAAGGGTTACGAGGTAAAGTTTGCCTTTTTGCGGATGACACCAAGATTTGCAACAGAGTGGACATACCGGAGGGAGTGGAAAACATGAAAAAAGATCTGAAGAAGCTAGAAGAATGGTCTAACGTTTGGCAATTAAAATTCAATGCGAAGAAATGCAAAGTGATGCACTTAGGGAGTAGAAATCCAAGGGAGACGTATGTGTTAGGCGGGGAGAGTCTGATTGGCACGGACGAGGAGAGGGATCTTGGGGTGATAGTATCCGAGGACCTGAAGGCGACGAAACAGTGTGACAAGGCGGTGGCCGTAGCTAGAAGATTGCTAGGCTGTATAGGGAGAGGTGTGACCAGCAGAAGAAGGGAGGTTTTAATGCCCCTGTATAAGACGTTGGTGAGGCCCCAACTGGAGTACTGTGTTCAGTTTTGGAGGCCGTACCTTGCGAAGGATGTCAAAAAAATGGAAGCGGTGCAAAGAAAAGCTACGAGGATGGTATGGGATTTGCGTTCCAAAACGTATGAAGAGAGACTTGCTGACCTGAACATGTATACCCTGGAGGAAAGGAGGAACAGGGGTGATATGATACAGACGTTCAAATATTTGAAAAGTATTAATCCGCAAACGAATCTTTTCCGGAGATGGGAAGGCGGTAGAACGAGAGGACATGAAATGAGATTGAAGGGGGGCAGACTCAGAAAAGATGTCAGGAAGTATTTTTTCACGGAGAGGGTGGTGGATGCTTGGAATGCCCTCCCGCGGGAGGTGGTGGCGATGAAACAGTAACGGAATTCAAACATGCATGGGATGTGCATAAAGGAATCCTATGCAGAAGGAATGGATCCTCAGAAGCTTAGCTACAATTAGGTGGCAGAGCAGGTGGGGGGAAGAGGGGTTGGTGGTTGGGAGGCGAGGATAGGGGAGGGCAGACTTTTATACGGTCTGTGCCGGAGCCGGTGATGGAAGGCGGGACAGGTGGTTGGGAGGCAGGAAAAACTGCTGGGCAGACTTATACGGTCTGTGCCCTGAGAAAGACAGGTACAAATCAAGGTAAGGTATACACATGAGTTTATCTTGGGCAGACTGGATGGACCGTGCAGGTCTTTTTCTGCCGTCATCTACTATGTTACTATGTTACTATGATTGGATAGCAGGACAAAAGAGAAGTGGAAAGACAGTGGTCAAAGTAGAAAGGAGCTATAAAAATGGCCATGGAAGGCAAGTTAAGAAAAGTAAAAGGAAACTAATGTTTCTCCAAGCAAGTAGCTAAAAAAAAATAAAGGCAAGAGGCAATGCTCAACAAATACAGAAGAATGCAAGAACAGAAACAGAAAATAACAGATAAAGAAGCAAAGAGAGAAATATGTCTGGCCAAAGAACAGGTGGAAGAAAAAATGACTAGACAGGTAAAGACTTTTCAGGTATATTATGGAAAGGAGGAAGGCTAGAAATGGAATTGTACAACTGAAAGATGCTGAGAACCACTATGTGGAGAGTGATGAAGAAAAAACTGAAGTGTTATCAAATACTTCCCCCTTCTGTTCATGGCGAAAAAAAAATCCTCGGGAAGAATCTTGGTTGGCTGACCAAAGGTATAGATGGGAATGGAGTAAACAGATCGCACTGTCAAAAAAAGTGTTTATGAACAACTTGAAAAACTGAAAGTGGACAAAGCCATGGGAACGGATGAGATCTATCCCAAGATACTGAGGGAGCTCAAAGAGGTTCTGGTAAGTCCTCTTAAACATTGTTTAATAGATCCTTGGAGACAGAAGAGGTTCTAAGGTATTGGAGAAGGTAAAATTATGTATCATACCTGATAATTTTCTTTCCATTAATCATAGCTGATCAATCCATAGACTGGTGGGTTGTGTCCATCTACCAGCAGGTGGAGATAGAGAGCAATCTTTTTGCCTCCCTATATGTGGTCATGTGCTGCCGGAAACTCCTCAGTATGTCGATATCAAAGCTCCATCCGCAGGACTCAGCACTTAGAGAATTACACCCACAAAGGGACACTCTGCCCAGCTCACCACCGCCGAAACGGGGGAGGGGAATTAACCCAGCTCATCCACACACAAGTGGGGGAGGGGAATCCGTCCAGCTCATCCCCGCAGAGCGGGGGAGGGACACCACACCCGCCGATGTGGGGGGATCTGGCTTATCCTGCAACCGCAACCGCGGGAGGAGCTGACTGACCCCAACACCGCCGAAGCGGGAGGGGTACAAAGCTGCCCTACAGCCGCACGAAGCGGGAGGGAGCGCCGGCAGAATTTAGGTCTCAATCCAGCCCCATAAAACGGAGGGGAGAGGAATGCAGCAGCTCACTGTAACACAAAATCGTCTCAACTCCTGAAGAATCCAATTGAAAAAACTTGAACACGAAGTCCTCCTGAACAGGAACTGAAGACTAAACTTGAACCTGAAATGCAACCAGAATATAAACAGTACAGATATCTGGGAGGGGCTATGGATTGATCAGCTATGATTAATGGAAAGAAAATTATCAGGTATGATACATAATTTTACCTTCCATATCATCATGCTGATCAATCCATAGACTGGTGGGATGTACCGAAGCAGTACTCACCCAGGGCGGGACATAGAAATCCCTGACCGCAACACTGAAGCTCCAAACCGGGCCTCCGCCCGAGCAGCCACAGTCAAGCGGTAATGCCTGGAGAAGGTATGAGCCGATGCCCAATTTGCCGCCTTGCAAATCTCTTCCAAGGAGACGGACCCGGCCTCTGCCATCGAGGCCGCCTGTGCTCTAGTGGAGTGAGCCTTCAGCTGTATAGGCGGCATCTTCCCCACGGCCACATAAGCCGCTGCAATGGTTTCCTTGATCCATCGTGCCACTGTAGGCTTAGATGCCTGCAGACCCTTATGAGGACCTGCGAACAGCACAAACAGATGATCCGACTTCCGGAAATCATTGGTCACTTCCAAGAATCTGATGATGACTCATCTCACATCTAGATATTTGAGAGCAGAGTACTCCTCTGGGTAGTCCTCCCTATGAAAGGAGGGTAGGCAGAGCTGCTGATTCACATGGAAGCGAGAAACAATCTTGGGCAGGAAGGAAGGCACTGTGCGAATAGACACTCCTGCCTCAGTGAACTGCAGGAAGGGTTCCCGACATGATAGCGCCTGGAGCTCGGAAACTCGTCTGGCTGAAGTGATAGCCACCAAAAAGACTGCTTTCAACGTCAGGTCTTTCAGAGATGCCCTAGACAAGGGTTCAAAAGGCGGCTTCTGCAAAGCTCTTAGCACCAGATTGAGATTCCACGCAGGCACCACAGAGCGCAGAGGAGGGCGTAGATGATTCACTCCCTTGAGAAAGCGCACCACATCTGGCTGAGAGCCAGGGAAGCACCCTTCAGGCGACCCCTGAAGCAAGCCAGAGCCGCAACCTGGACTTTAAGGTAACTGAGTGCCAGGACTTTCTCCAGACTTTCTTGCAGGAACGCTGAAGAAATTGGAGCAGTGAAGGGAGAAAGAGAGCCTGCCTCACACCACGATGCAAAGGTACGCCAAACCCTGGCGTAAGCAGTAGAAGTAGAGCGCTTCCTCGCTCTCAGCATAGTGGCGATGCCGCTCAATAGCCAGGCTGTAAGACCAAAGGGGGAGGGATCCTCCATCACCACGGGACCCTGATGCAACAGGCCTTGCCCCACTGGCAGCCGCAGAGGGCCGTCCACTGAGAGCCTGATCAAGACCGCATACCAGGGACGTCTGGGCCAGTCCGGACCCACCAGGATTATCCGGCCCGGATGCTTTGCCACCCGGTCTAGCACCCTGCCCAACATGGGCCAGGGCGGGAACATATAGAGAAGCTCCTGTGTCGGCCACTGTTGGAGAAGAGCATCTACTCCCAGAGATCGAGGGTCCCGTCCTCTGCTGAAAAAGCGCGGCACTTGGCAAATGGCCGATGATGCCATCAGATCTAGGCTCGGCTGGCCCCAGCGCTTCGTGATGTCCAAGAACGCCTGAGCCGATAACTGCCACTCTCCGGGATCCAAGGTATGGCGACTGAGAAAGTCCGCCTTGACATTCATGACTCCGGCAATGTGGGCCGCCGACAGCTGTTCCAGGTTCGCTTCCGCCCACTGGCATAAATTCATGGCCTCCTTGGCTAGAGGGGCGCTCTTGGTACCTCCCTGGCGATTGACATAGGCCACAGCCGTGGCATTGTCCGACAGGACCCGTACTGGCTTCAACGCCAGTACCGGGAGAAACTCCAAAAGCGCCAACCGAACGGCTCTGAGTTCCAGGAGGTTGATAGACCACTTTGCCTCTGCAGGAGACCAGAGCCCCTGCGCTGTCCTTCCCAAGCAGTGGGCTCCCCAGCCCGTCAAAGAGGCGTCCGTCGTGACGACAATCCACTCCGGGGTCAAAAGAGGCATTCCTGCGGACAACCTGTCTGTCCTCAGCTACCAGCTCAGCGCCTTGCGCACCGCTGGGTCCAAGGGAAGGCGCACAGCGTAATCCTCCGACACTGGAGTCCAGCACTGCAGCAGAGAGTGTTGTAGTGGTCTCATATGAGCCCTGGCCCAGGGCACTACTTCCATCGTGGCCGTCATAGAGCCCAACAGCTGCACATAGTCCCAAGCCCGAAGAGGAGAGGCTACTGGCAGGAACACTCTGCCCACTTGGGTGTTGAAACGAACTCCCAGATACTCCAGGGACTGAGTCGGGCGCAGCTGGCTTTTCTCCCAGTTGATGATCCACCCCAGGGAGCTCAAAAGAGCTACAGCTTTGCCACACTCTGCATAAGAGGGGGTTAGGATCAACCAGTTGTCCAGATAAGGATGTACTCCTTCCTTTCGTAGGAAGGCCGCGATGACCACCATTACTTTGGAGAAGGTCCGCGGAGCAGTAGCCAACCCGAACGGGAGGGATCTGAACTGGAAGTGTCGGCCCAGGACTGCAAAACGCAGAAAGCTTTGATGAGGAGGCCAGATGGGAATATGCAAGTAAGCTTCCTTGATGTCCAAGGATGCCAGGAACTCCCCTGCCTTCACTGCCGCTATAACAGAGCGGAGAGTCTCCATTTGGAAGTGCCGAACTTTCAAGGCCCGATTGACCCCTTTGAGGTCGAGGATAGGCCGCACAGAACCTCCTTTCTTTGGTACCACAAAGTAAATGGAGTAACGTCCCTTGTCAAGCTGATCTTCTGGCACCGGAACGACCGCACCCAGGCAGATCAGATTGTCCAAAGTCTGCTGCACTGCCACAGCTTTGACCGGAGACTTGCAGGGAGAGTGTACAAACCCGTCTCTTAAGGGTCGGCAGAACTCTAGCTTGTAGCCGTCTCTGATGACTTCCAGCACCCAAGCGTCTGAAGTTACCCTGGTCCACTCGCCCAGAAATGAGGACAGGCGTCCTCCAATCTGCTCTGGGCCATGGACCAGGGCCCCGTCATTGGGTACAAGACCCTGGGGGAGGACCGGAGGACGCACCTCCGGGACGGCGGTCTCTGCGAAAGGAATGCTGCTTGGGGGAGAAGTTCCTCTTGAAGGAAGAGGGGGCAGAGGAGCCCGACTTGCCCGGGCGATACCGACGGTCTTCCTGAAACCGTCCTTTGGAGGAACCGGGGCGGGCACCACTGGCCCGAGCCCTGACCTCTGGTAACCTCTTGCCCTTAGACGTGCCGAGATCGGTCACAATTTTGTCCAGCTCAACCCCAAAGAGCAGCTTGCCTTTAAAAGGCAACTTAGCCAGGCAAGACTTAGAGGCGTGGTCAGCAGACCAATGCTTCAGCCAAAGCCAACGCCGTGCAGAGACTGTCTGAGCCATACCTTTAGCTGAGGCTCTCAAGACATCATACAGCAAGTCTGCCAAATAAGCCAAGCCCGATTCCAGGGCCGGCCAATCAGCCCTCAAGGAAGGATCCGAGGGGGAAGCCCGCTGCACAATCGTCAGGCACGCCCTGGCCACATAGGAGTCGCAAACTGAGGCCTGCAAACTTAAGGCAGCCACCTCGAAGGACGACCTTAAAGCCGGCTCCAATCTTCTGTCTTGGGCATCCTTTAGGGCCGTGCCACCTTCCACCGGCAACGCCGTTTTCTTAGTCACCACAGTGATTAAAGAATCCACGGTAGGTCAAAGAAAAGCCTCCCGTTCACCATCAGGCAGAGGATAGAGGTGGGACATAGGCCTAGCCACTTTGAGGCTCCCTTCCGGGACATCCCATTGAGCCGAAATCAAGGTGTGCATGGCATCATGCACATGGAAGGTTCTAGGCGGGCGCTTCGTCCCCAGCATAATGGTGGAGCCAACAGAGGCTGAGGGAGAGACGTCCTCCGAAGAGGAAATCTTCAAAATGCTCATGGCCTGCACTAACAGGTTGGGCAAATCCTCTGAGCGAAAGATCCGCGCTGCAGAGGGGTCATCCGCTCCATCTGAGCGGGAATCCGTCTCCTCCAAGGAATCCCCAAAGGACCGTTGGGAGAACTCAGATACGCTGCCCTCATCTACATCAGAGGAGACAGAGTCCTCTAGGGCCTGGAAATCCACCCGAGGGCGTTTGCTTCCAGAGGCCTCAACCCCTTTATCGGACAAGGGAGCAGGGGCAGCGTTTTGCATAAGGAAAGCCTGATGCAGCAGCAAAATGAACTCAGGTGAGAAACCCCCCAGACTGTGCACTTCTGCAGCCTGGGCCACGGCCCTAGACGCACCCTCAACCGGCGCTCGCAAGAGCAGGGGAGAAACATGCTGCGCATCCAAAATGGCGTCCGGTGCGAAACTCCGAGAAGGAGCCGCGCGGGAAGAACGGCGCTTAACTTTGGCCGCTTTTTTGCCGTCGCCCGAATCAAGTGCGACCATAGCATTAACGTCTCCCACCTCGAGGGCGGCCCAAGAAGAAGCCGTCTGAGCAGAGTGGCTGGCCAAAATGGTGGGGGCGAGCAGCGGGGGATGGGCGTTTATGGCGGGAAAAACCGCCGCACCGGAGGAAGAACCGGGACACTGACCGGCCTCCAAACTGACGTCCAAAAAGGGCGATTCAGGTTTTAAAACCCCCGCATCCCCGCTAGATGCACACACGCGGTCCGGGGAGCGATTCTTTGCGCCCTCGCCCTCCGACGCCATAGGCCACGTGGAGACCGATCGGGGAACCCCCTGCCCGCTACAAAAGGTAAAAATTACCTGCTTCTCGCTCCGAGCTGTAACGAACTGGTGTCCCAGTGTGCAGCTGCAATAAACGCTGATATAAACGTTGAAATAAACGCCCTTAAAGGACGTCCAAATTTTTTTTTTTTTTAACGGAGCCAGCGGGAGGGGGGAGAAAAGGAGGGACCTGGCACCACCAGGTTTGCACTTGCTCAAGAAGAGCCCTCAACCCCAGGTACTCAACAAAACCTAAAGATTAGGCTTGGAGACCTAGCCAGAGCTGCTGCTGTGTGTGACCACCACCTGCTGAGATAGAGAACATACTGAGGAGTTTCCGGCAGCACATGACCACATATAGGGAGGCAAAAGGATTGCTCTCTATCTCCACCTGCTGGTAGATAGACACAACCCACCAGTCTATGGATTGATCAGCATGATGATATGGAAGAGAATTATATGGTCCCTCTTCACAAAAATAGTGACACAGAAGTAGTGAGAAACTACATGTTTGTAAGTCTCACTTTGCTGGTTAAGAACATAAATGTTGCCATTCTAGGACAGACTGAAGGTCCATGAAGTCCAGTATCCTGTTTCCAACAGTGGCCAATCCAGGTCACAAGTATCCCCCCCCCCCCCCCCGAAAGTCAAGGAACTGAGTGAAGTAGCCTAGTGGTTAGTGCAGTGACCTGAGACCCTGAGGAACTGGGTTCAATTCTCACTGCAGCTCCTAGTGACTTTGGGCAAGTCACTTAGCCCTCCATTGCCCCAGGTACAAAATAAATACCTGTATAAAATATGTAAACTGCTTTGATTGTTACCACAGAAAGGCAGTTTATCAAACCCCATCCCCCTATCTTGTTTTGGCAAAAGAAATGAAGGCTGAGGGATCGAGAACCAGGCAGGGGAGTGTCCTGTCAGTGAAGGAGGTGGGTGAAAAGTAGATGAGTAAATGGTCTGTTCCCTACTCCTCCTTGGGTACAGGAGGGTTTGCAGTAGGACTGTGGAGTTGGTACACCAAACCTTTGACTCCGACTCCAGCTTCTACTAATATTATGCTTTAAATTTTTTGTTCTGGATCTAAAGTACTGGTAATATAATTTTAGATCCAGGGCAAAGGTATGTATATATTAAGGCTGCATTTTGATTAAAAATTTGAATCGCACAATTAATTGCGCAGCAGTCCAATATTGGGGGGGGGGGGGGGGGAGGTAGCGGCATGGAGCAGGGATGGGGCCACACATTTCCTCCCCCCCCAATCTGGCATGTCCACCAGCAAAGATATGATACCTAAGCCCTGCCAGACAAAGCAATCCGCTGCCAAAGCTGCCCCCTTCCTCCTCTCAGGAGCAAGAAGTCAATGGTGGCCTCCAGCTGCCAATGCCAATACTCCCTGAGCATACTCAGTTCATGCATGAACTGAGCATGCTTGGAGAGTTCCAGTGTCAGCAGCTGGAGACACACTGCTGACTTCCTCGCTCCTGAAGCAGTACAAGGAGGAAAAGGATGACTCGGGCAGCGATTTCTTTAACTGGCGGGGATTTGGCTACCCCAGCAGCCATTGAAGTTACTGCAGCTTTGGACGTGGCCTGAGCCCAAAGTGGAAAGCCCAGGTCCCCAAGGCTACTGATTAAAAGCCCAACATCTCGGAGGTCATGTGATGACGCGCTGAAGACCAGACGCATCCGAGGAGAGCTCAGTCGCACCGACCCCCTGAATGGCTCTAAAACGACGGTTAAAGCTGATACCGAGCATTCCAAGTGAAAGAAAACCGAACCGAAGGATACCAAGGGCACACCAAATATCGTTAACTCGATGGCGAGCAAAGTAACCCGGAAACAAGGTGAAAAACAAAAAGCGCCAGAACTAACCACATGGCTGACCAAGAGAGCGGAGGCCCCAGTTCAGTGAGTTCCACGTGGGTGGCGGAGTTAGTTACAGAAGTCACCCAAGCTCTAACCCACACGCTGGATAAAATATTTCAGGGGATCAGCGCAACACTGGAGAAATTGGATGATAAAATGGAAGCGATCAAGGGAGAATTTGCTGCTTCATGCCAACGCATATCGGATTTGGAGGACTGGATGCAGCAAACGACAACTGACACAGAGTCACTGCAGAGACGGGTGTCTGACCTTGAATCTAAATTAGATGACATGGAAAACAGATCACGTAGAGGCAATCTACGATTAGTTAGATTACCGGAAAACATCGCAGACAGAGAATTAAGGACCTTTCTGGAGAACTGGCTTACTACTACACTGCAATTACAATCGACGGCGGGCCCCCTCTGCATTGAGAGGGCGCACAGACTGGGACTGAAGCACCAGGGGGAAACCAGGCCGCGGACAGTCATTTTTAAGCTGCTGAACTATGTTCGCATACTCTCCAATTTGCTCCACTTTGCACCAAAAACAAGTGCAGTTCGCGCTACTATACCCAGCATGCCTCAAGATCTACTCAGATGGGAAAACTTCCTTTTTTGATACACTGGAGGCGGCGCGGGCTTTTTTTGCAAATCTGACTTGAAGACTCCCAGCGGCATCGCACACGATATGGACTATGAGGTGTATGAGGACGAAAGTCAGAGTTGTAACCCGTAGATCTCAGTGGGACAAAAATGATGTGGATTATTGATATGGGATACTTACCCCCTCCAGCAAATGACTATGGAAACCTACCAAGAACACTGGATCAGATAAACGCAAAGAAAGATTGGTGAGAATGGATAACGGAAATACCATCTGAAATGCAAACATGATGAGGCAGAATGAGCGAAGACGGCTTGAAGGACTTGCAAAGCCTAACTTCTTATACAAGCAAAGAGG
The DNA here is from genome assembly GCF_901765095.1 of Microcaecilia unicolor. NCBI lineage: Eukaryota > Metazoa > Chordata > Amphibia > Gymnophiona > Siphonopidae > Microcaecilia > Microcaecilia unicolor. Next base: position 322,245,973 of record NC_044032.1, on the reverse strand, counting down.
ATTAGACATAGGACATCTCGATCACATGCAGGGCTGAAGGTTTGCTTGAGTCCATGATTTGTGGTAATAATGAATGCACGTAGGATGCTTATAGTTTAAAAGGAATTTGGAGGGAGGAGAGGGGAGGAGTACTGGAACTTTGATATAGCTATAATATACACATCATTTTTGACTATGTTAAAGGTTGCATTATTCAAGGGAGACAGATGATTTTTCCATCATGATAACTCTATAAATAGGTAAACCACCCCATAAAAAGGGACAAGATAACACCATAGAGGATATGAAATCCAAGACACACAAGAATGAGGAACACAAGGCTGAAGTAGTAAAAGCCCCCAGGCTCGTAAATTACTACTACTACTACTACTACTTAACATTTCTAAAGCGCTACTAGGGTTACGCAGCGCTGTACAATTTAACATGGAAGGACAGTCCCTGCTCAAGGAGCTTACAATCTAAAAGAAGGGGTTCAACCTAAAGACAAGTGTACAATCTAAAAGACAGGTGTACAACCTAAAGACAAGTGTACAATCTAAAAGACAAGTATAGAGTCAATCTGATAGGGCATACTATATTTCTCGAAAGCAGCATTGAAGAGGTGAGTTTTAAGCAGAGATTTGAAGATGGGTAGGGAGGGGGCTTGGCGTAGGGGTTGAGGAAGATTGTTCCAGGTATAGGGTGAGGCAAGGCAGAATGAGCGGAGCCTGGAGTTGGCAGTGGTGAAGAAGGGTACTGAAAGGAGGGATTTGTCCTGAGAGCGGAGGTTACGGGCGGGAACATAGGGGGAGATGAGGGTAGAGAGGTAGTGAGGAGCCGCAGACCGGGTGCATTTGTAGGTAAGGAGGAGAAGCTTGAATTGTATACGGTATCTGATCAGAAGCCAGTGAAGTGACTTGAGGAGAGGGGTGATATGAGTATATCGGTTCTGGCGGAATATAAGACGTGCGGCAGCGTTCTGAATGGATTGAAGGGGGGATAGATGGCTAAGTGGGAGGCTGGTGAGGAGTAAGTTGCAGTAGTCAAGGTGAGAGGTAATGAGAGCGTGGACGAGAGTTCGTGTGGTGTGCTCAGAGAGGAAGGGGCGAATTTTGCTGATGTTGAAGAGGAAGAAGCGACAGGTCTTGGCAGTCTGTTGGATATGCGCAGAGAAGGAGAGGGAGGAGTCAAAGATGACTCCGAGGTTGCGGGCAGATGGGACAGGGAGGATGAGGGTGTTATCAACTGAGATAGAGAATGGAGGAAGAGGAGAAGTGGGTTTAGGTGGAAAGACGAGGAGCTCGGTTTTGGACATGTTCAGCTTCAGGTGGCTGTTGGACATCCAGGCAGCAATGTCGGATAAGCAGGCCGATACCTTGGCCTGGGTCTCCGCAGTGATGACTGGTGTGGAGAGATATAGCTGGGTGTCATCAGCATAAAGATGATACTGAAAACCATGAGATGAGATCAGTGAGCCTAGGGAAGAGGTGTAGATTGAGAAGAGAAGGGGTCCAAGGACAGCTCCCTGGGGAACTCCAACAGACAGTGGGATGGGAGTGGAGGAAGATCCATGAGAGTGTACCCTGAAGGTGCAGTGGGAGAGATAAGAGGAGAACCAGGAGAGGACAGAGCCTTGGAACCCAAAAGAGGACAGTGTGGCAAGAAGTAAATCATAATTGACAGTGTCAAACGCAGCAGATAGATCGAGGAGGATGAGGATGGAATAGTGGCCTCTGGATTTGGCGAGGAGCAGGTCGTTGCAGACTTTAGAGAGTGCTGTAAATTAGAGCTTAGATGTATAGGAATGTTTATAATGTCACCCATATACAGAGAGGACGGGAGACAGGATGGTGTACAAAGAGAGGGCTGTTTGGGGGGTGGGAGGGAACAGGAGATTCTCCTCAGGGGGACCTGTTAGAATGCCGGACATGATAGATTCATGGTCGGGCAGGCCTTGCAAAAGGCCATACTGAAATTGGGGGGTCAGGGGATTAGATCAAGGTGGGGGGCAGGGATGGGTAGGAAAGATGAGGAAGGGGCAAGGGGGGGTGTATTAGAGGGGAAGAATAATGGGAACAGGGAGGGGTCGACTCTGTGTGGGCCGGGGGGATGGGGTGCGGCGGAAACCCATGAGAGGATGATCGGGAAGACACAGGAGCATAACTTAACTGCTGCTCGAGACGAAAAGGGGGAGTTAGGAGCTGGGCTGGCTCCTTCTACTCAGGGAGAAATTCGATCTTTGATTCAGAAAGAACCAAAAGGAGAGGGATGAGACCATTGAAGTTTGTCTCCTGGAATGTGGGAGGAGTAACATCTCCGATTAAATGCCAAAAAATATTGCAACTGTTAAACAGGATCAAAGCAGATGTAATCTTTTTGCAGGAGACCCACCCTTCTTCAATTGAACATGCTAAATTTAAACAATGGTGGGTAGGGAATCTCCTAGAGGCCCCAGCGCAAAACCGAAAAGCAGGAGTGATGATATTGTTTAGGAAGACACTGGTAGAGAATTCACAAACGTGGAGAAATCAACGAAATCCCACGGATAGTCACAAAGCAGTGGGTAAAAAACCAGGAGTTCCAGAGTGAAGATGAACCAAACTTTATTAATCAGTATATTGACTCGACACAACGTTGTGTTTTGGCCAAAGGGCCTACATCAGGAGTCTACAAATAAAAACAATATATAAACAAAATATAAAAGAATATAACACTAAAAACAAATGATAATACATATATAATCTGAAAACTGTGCAAATATCAAATGAGAAAATAAAGAACAAAACAGCTAGAGCATTCATATGTCATGAAACATGAACATCTTGAAAGTAAAGCTTAAAACATATATAACAAATATAAAATTTAAATGCTATGCAAATGTGATGTGATTTTAAAGTGAAAAGCTAATATAAAGAACAAAACAGCAAGAGCATTCATATAAAATGAAGCATAATAATAGTAAATTAAACCTAAAACATATATATGTCAAATTGAATGACATTGATATATCCTTGTGATACCCTGTGATAAGGATCTTTTTTCCCCCCTTTTTTTCCCTTTCACTTACCTGTAGCAAAGTTTCCTGACTGTGCCTAGTTCAGAATGCAATATACACATTGTATCAGACGATGTTTAAATTTCTTTGGGTTTGGTAATCAATAGAAATCAAACAAAATAAAACATGGAGAAGAAAATATGATACCTTTTTTATTGGACATAACTTAATACATTTCTTGATTAGCTTTCGAAGGTTGCCCTTCTTCGTCAGATCGGAAATAAGCAAATGTGCTAGCTGACAGTGTATATAAGTGAAAACATTCAAGCATTACTATGACAGTCTGACAGGGTGAGAGGATGGGGGTGGGTCGGAGGTATGCATGGGGACATCAAAGCATATCATTGATATTCTAACAAGATGGGTGTGGATAGGTGAGGGGTGGGGTGATCAACAGAGACATACAGCTTTATGGTTTATAATGGGCTAGGAACCCCAGGTCCTTGTTAAGTCCTTTCTGTTGGGTGTTAAAATATTCAATCATTCTGACTTCAAAGGTCTTACGTTCTTGTATGGTTTTAAAGTTACCTTTCAGTATTCTCACTGTGAAATCACTGGTACAGTGTCCTGGTTCTGTGAAGTGCTGTCCCACCAGGGTGGGGGCCCTACTGGCTGTATTGTTCATATGATGTCTATGTAAATTGAATCTTGTCTTAAGCATCTGGCCTGTTTCTCCAATATAGCATCCTTCGTTACATTTTTTACACTGAATGATATATACCACATTGGAAGATGAGCAAGTGAAAGATCACGGCTACCACACTCCTCTACTTTGTGTTTGGTATAAACTCACAGTATATTGATACAATCTAATTGAGATTACAGATACAATGTTGTATATATTTTTGCTAGTTTTAAGTCCCCATTTCATTGCAATTTTTCCTGATGGCCACCCCTGTTTCTGATTTAAAACAATTCTTGTTTTCAACAGTCACACTGAGCTCTCGTTTTAACAGCCATACTAAGCACTTGTTTATGAGATCTTCAGGCAGTGTCTCACATTACATTGCATTTCTCCCTACACACCTAAACAAATTCTTGGTTTCAACAGTCTCACTGAGCTCTTGTTTTAACAGTCTCACTGAGCTCTTGTTTTAACAGTCACATTGAGCTCTTGTTTTAACAGCCATAGCCAGTACTTCCTTATGTCTTCAGGCAGTGTCTCACATTACAGTGGTTTTCCCTTTCTGTTTAGTTACAGTAGTGTGCTTTTTACTATTTTCACAGACCACTACAATACAGACTGTATTTTACAACATTGCCAATTCTGGATCATCATTATCGTTCTCAACTCAAGTATTTAGGTTTGTCCTACTTTTTCTCTGGATTGTTTCATTTTTTTTTTAAATGGTTTGACATATGTTTTTAAATGTTTTTAATTGTCTTTGTCTTATCAATACATTTGAGTTGTATGGTTTTATTTTCAAATTTGTATTTATAAATACATAAGATTGTATACCTTTTGGTATGTTATATTTTGTTTATTTTTAGACCCCTGAAGAAGGCCGGTTGGCCGAAACACGGACCGTGTAGGGTCCTAATAAATTTTTTTGGTGCTCTTACTCTCTGTGGTTTTTATCTGGTCCATTTTGGTTTCCTTCCGCTCTCTTTGTTGTTCCATGATTATAAATTTCAAGAATATATAGCGCGCCAATGGGTAGAATTTCAAACACATAATGCGGTCCATCAGGAGGACTCAATACTGTTTTGGGAAACTGCAAAAGCGGTCCTACGAGGGGAGATTATAGCCTACTCTAGCCATAAAAAGAAGATGAGAGATAAGGAAATTCTGGTACTCGGTCAACAAACTGTGAAAGCTCGAGGAAGGTGGGGAAACACAGGGACACTACACGATAAGGAGCAGCTCTTAGTTTAACAGACATCCCTCAATACCCCTACCTGCATGAAAGGGCAATTAAATCTTATACAATATTATAAATACCAATTATACCTTCACGGAAACAAACAAGGGAGGTTGTTGGCCAAGGTAGTGAATCGAAAATACTGCAGATTAAAAATCAGGGGGGAGATCTAGTTAGAACAGATAAAGACATTGCAGAAGCATTTCGGCAGTACTATGAAACACTATATAAACGACCATCAGAGGAAGAACTAGACAGTCGAATGTATTTGGAGGGGAAAGACCTTCCCAGATTGACTGAGGCGCAGCAAACGAGGCTAAATTCCGAGATAACGGAACAAGAGGTTTCTAGAGTAATCCGTCAAGGAGCCTCTCTTAAAGCGCCAGGGCCTGATGGGTTCTGCTATGAATTTTATAAAATTTTAGAACATCAAGTGGCGCCGACTCTAACAGCTCTCTTCAATAAGTTTGTAGAAACTGAGAGCATGTCGGACTCCTTAAAAGAGGTCAGAGTGGTGGTACTACTGAAACCAGGCCGTGACCCAGAAAAAACATCATCCTATAGACCAATCTCATTGTTAAATGTAGAGGCCAAGATGTTCGCTAAGGTGTTAGCTAACAGGCTGGCGGTGATCCTGCCTTCTTTTATAGATGACAGCCAGGTAGGATTCGTTAGGGGCCATACCATTGCCAAGAACATGCGAAAAATCTTGGCCTCGATGGATTGGGTGGAGAGATAAGAAACGCCTTCTCTGCTCATAAGTTTTGATGCGGAGAAGGAGTTCGATAGAGTACAATGGAAATTTTTATTCGCCACCCTGATGGAATATGGCTTTGGGGGATTTTGGATAGCGGTGGTACGGGCGTTATATGAGGCACCCAGAGCACAAATATGGGTAAATGGGATCTTGTCGGAACAAATACATAAAGGGAGGGGAACGCGACAGGGATGCCCACTCTCCCCTTTACTATTTGTAATAAGTGTAGACCCATTGATAAGAGAAATTAACACTAACCCAGACATTACAGGTGTGGTAATGGGACATATGGAATTCAAGGTGTCGGCTTTTGCGGATGACCTCTTAGTGCATCTGACTAACCCGCAGGAGTCCCTGCCACATCTGATGGACAGTGTAGCAGAGTATGGGGACTTCTCGGGGTTTAAACTCAACCTAGACAAATCCTTAGCATTACCGACTAACCCGGCAGTCCCCAGGCACTGGGAGGGACAATTCCCCCCTGAGATGGGCGACATGTCAGTTTAAGTATTTGGGGGTTAAGCTCCCATACAAAACTTTCCTGATACGAGATCAAAATGTAGCTCAGATGTTAAACCACACAGAACAATTGCTCTCACGATGGATGACCTTGCCTATATCGCTCCACGGTCGCATACAACTATTTAACATGATCATATTCCCCAAATGGTTGTATATGCTACAAATATTACCTATTCAATTACTCAAGAAGGAAATCAAAGCTTTGTATAAAATATTATCGAAATTTTGTTGGCAAGGGAAGAAGCCGAGGACTCCCTTTCAAAACTTAGTAGGCCCCTGGCGCCAAGGGGGCTTGGGGGTACCAGATATGCAAAAATACAATTGGGCATGTCTGCTTAGACTCTTGGGGGATTGGATTTTAGTATTTTTTCTTTATCACAAAAACATTTTATTATATTGCAATGCCCGCTAACCTCACTAGCACTGCTACCTACTATTAAAACCTCACACATTCACTCCTCCGCTCACCTTGCACACCTGTATTTAATTTAAATACAAAACAGTTGATTTTACATTTTAAACTACATACTTATACTGTTTCATGTTGTGCATATGTTTTGCCATGCTTATACATTATATCATACTCAAATAATCAAAACTCAGGTCCTGGCCAGCAAAATAGTCCTTTTCCTACAAACGCCACGCCTTCCGCATGGACGCAGTAAAAATGTTTCCACATAAATGCTGGATGACTGTTCTTCATGGACAAACTCTGTATGTCCATTAAACCTCCATTGGCTGTTCAAATACGCCACCTCCATAAGTACATAAGTAGTGCCATACTGGGAAAGACCAAAGGTCCATCTAGCCCAGCATCCTGTCACCGACAGTGGCCAATCCAGGTCAAGGGCACCTGGCACGCTCCCCAAACGTAAAACATTCCAGACAAGTTATACCTAAAAATGCGGAATTTTTCCAAGTCCATTTAATAGCGGTCTATGCATCACAATACAGGTGCTGTGTGCTCGGTGACTAACTCAACAGTCCACCACGTCTATTTCATGTTTTTGTGATAAAGAAAAAAATACTGGAGTCTTTGTGTAGTTGATATTAAAAGTGACTCTGGAATTAAAAGAGTTATCCCCTGATTAGTAATTTTGGATTGGATTTTAGACAAACAACGATACACTCCTAGGCAATTAGAACAAGAAATGTATGGCAAGTGGAATGTTTTTTCATTGGTGCATTGCCTGACTGGTGAGCTCCCTGGGGAATTGCGAACTAATATTCTTTTGAAATCACTGAAGGCGTCGTGGAGTTTCCTAGTATCACTGCTAGGTGGGAATCCATGACAATCAGACCACATATCATTGGTGGGGAATCTGGAGTTTATCCCAGGTAGTGATACTGGTAGTTTTCGTCGATGGGAGAGCAAAGGAATACGGTACATATATGATTTATTAGATACAGAAGAGAAGTTAAAGACATGGGAATCGTTATTGGCAACAGGGAAGGTGGAGACATGGGATATGTTTGCATATAGACAGATACAACACTATGTTAAGAGCCTGGACATAAGAGATCACAAGTTTCCTATTCGACAGAAAGTACTCAAGTTCTATGAACCTCTTTAGGATAGGGGGATTTCAATCTCAAACCTGAAATTGGCACTAGATAATATACAAGTGGCTCCTGTGAAAGAAATATTACAGCAATGAAGGAGTCGAGATCTAGGCCTCTCCATAAATTTTATAGACCTCAATAAAATGATTAGGAGAATACCAACGGGATCGATCAGTGCAGAGTTGAGGGAATGCAACTTTAAAGTAATACATAGGGCGTACTTCACGCAGGAACGACTCTTTAAAATAGGAGGGATTGAATCCCCGATTTGCATGAAATGTAGACAAGAGACTAATTCGTTCATTCATGCACTTTGGGAATGTACACAAATACAGGAATTTTGGAAAGAGATAACAATATCTGGCACATCTGGGGGGGCTCGACCAGATGAAAATGTCACCAATGGGTTCTTACTAGATTACTATGAAGACTTTGGGACTCAAGATAAACACTTTAATTGATGATACGGAAGGCAGGAATGGTGGGTAAACGGGTGGTGTTGGGAGCGTGGACCAGCGATCAAGCCCCGTCATACTGGCATTGGAGGAACAGATTCATGGGTTGATGATGTTAGAACTCCAATATGTACGTTCAATGTTCAAACGGAAAAAACTTTTCTTACAAACGTGGGATAAATACATACAGTCCCTTCCCCATAGAGCACGTAGTCTGGTGTTGAACTCGATACCTAGTGGAGATAAATAATAGGGATCAGTAGAGAATAAAATGAATGGAGATGAGGGGGACCGAGGTGCCCTGCGACCTCGGCTAGCACAGAGTCGAACAAAATACTGGGATAGGGAAGGAACAAAAGGAATCATGGGGGGGGGGGGGGATATAGAGGGAAGGAGGAAGGGGAGAAAATTGGAATACTGGGTTAAAGATAATTGGTTAAAAAGGTGATGGGTTCATAGTTCTTTAACAAAAATGTAGAGGTAATAATAAAGAAGAGGAAAAGTCTTGGAGGGCTATCAGAGCACAAGCCCTTGGAGACTAGTCTGTCCAGGCTGCACTGGATGGATGTACGGCTGGCGATTTTAGTAGGAACATAAGTGACTGATAGAATTGTATCACAGCTATAATAAAGAGTTGTTTTAGGTGACCATCATCAATGTACAAAGGTTGATCTCTAGGGATATAGTCATGTTATATTTAATGTTTTGAATCTAAGGGGTCGGACCTGAGGGATAGGAGGGTGGGAATGATAAAAACAACAAAGAGGTTGATGATGACTGTTATTGCTGCAATACACAAATATGTGATATTACTCTCAGTTGTATAATACCAGATTTACTTGTATTGTTATAAGGTTGAACCATCAATAAAAAATGTTGAAACATAAAAACCCAACATCTCCCTCTCTCTCGCCCCCAGGTTCAAACTCTGCCCCCCTCCCCTAGGTCTATTAGCTCTCTCTCCCATTCCCCCCACCCCAGTCCAATACCTCTCTCTTTCTTCCTTCCTTCCCTCCACTCCAAGTCCAACAATATCTGTCCCTCAGTTTCGCATATCTCCCTCTTTCCCTCTCTGCGGGTCTCTTTCAACCCCCACCCCCTCTCCAACAACATGCATGGTCCAGCATCTCTTCCTTTCCTCCCACCCTGCCTGCAACTCTCTCTCAATTGCCTCCTCCCCCTCCCCCCATGTACCTGTTCAAAAGCAAGCAAGTCTTTATGATTGCTGCTGGCGCTGCAGGGCTGCTCACAGGCTGCCCTGTCGCCTGCACCAATTCTTTTCCTCTAACCCATCCCTCCCTTCCAAAAACAGGAATGGTCAGAAGGAAAGGCCAGTGCAGGCCACAGGCAGGGACTGAAGGGGGGGGAGTGAATTGAGAGCCAGCCATGGGCAGGGCCATAAGGGGAGGGAGAGATGCTGAACCATGCACGGGGGGGGAGGGGGGCAAAGTAGGAAGGGGGAAGGTGTGCAGCACTCGATTATTAATCACTACTGATTTTTATAATAAAAATTAGTAACGCGATAATCACAATTAACGTGCAGCCCTTGTACATATAAGTATAAAATGATTTAAAAACACATAATATATGGTAAATTTTAAATTTTGACGCTTAAGTTGGAGTTGGTACATTTTCACCAACTCAGACTCCCAAATCCACAGCCCTGGTATGCAGTAGTACAAACTTGGGGGAATCTCCCCTAGCCTGCATTAGAGAACAAGAGCCGTCAACAGCACTCCCCAAAGAATCCTGCAAGGATACTAAGTGTCCAAACAGGGAGGGCAGAGATCTGGGCATTCAAGCAGTGTCTTGAAAAAATGGCCAGCTCTTTCTCACTCGTCACCAGGTCCCCACTCTCAACCAGACAGAATAGCTGCCTCCATTACAGGGAGCCTGCTTGTCCGACACCAACTATGAGAGCTGTGTGGTGACCGCCACACTGGAAGCAGCATTTGGCATACTCTAACAGGATCTCTATCTGCTCAACTCAATGGCCACCAAAGCCACACAGCTCCCTGCTGAGCCACCACTGCAAGTGGCACTTTCAGCAGTTATGAGGCTGTCATCATGCTGGTTCAGGATCTGATTCCACGCCACTCCCAATGCTACCTAGACCACAGGGAGAGCAGCATAAGGCGCTCCCTCCTGCCACTCCTTCTTACTCTGAGCATCCAGTGTGCTTTGGGTCCTCCCTTAGTTTCCACCTTTGTTAAATGTTTGTCTAGGTGTTTCCTTTTTTGTTGTTGTTTTAGTTTTCCAGGATTAAAAAAAAAAAAGGTTGGGATGGGGAAATAAATCAAAATCCTCTGAAGTCTGTTGCCTGGACTACTCTAGGCATACCCCAAGAATACAGTCATCTCATGCAGAACCCTGAATAACCCACCGACTGATCCAGCTCAATTGGGAGACCAGTTCTCCAACTGGGCCCATGAGCTACTTCACCAGACCAAATGTTTGCTGCACAGAATACCCGTCACTATCTGCTGGAGAGAGAAAGAATACTGAAGAGAAAGTGGCCTTTTACAGGGTAGGGCTCAAAGCTCTTAAGCCTCTTTTGCCATCTGCTTGCTGAGGGCCATAATTCATACTTTCTGGACTGGTCTTGTAGATGAAAAGAAAGTGGTGCCATATTGGCATGAACTTTTCTACTAAATGCCTTGCAAAATCTTCAAAACCTTTGTATATTTTTCACATTCTGCTGTGTAAAACATGCAATTCATCGTGCAAGAAAACAGAAGTCTGTTTCACTGATTTATACAACATATTCTTACGTTTTCAATATGAAAGAGCAATTTTAGAAATATTTTTTAAAACTAATGCAAAACATTCCCCCACAATCAGACAGAACATATTCAGGCCTGCATAAGAAATGAAGGGCTTTTTTTTACCAAACCGCACTAGCAATTCCCGGCACGGCGATGCCGACAAAGCTTTGAACCTACTTAATCAGCATTGCCGCGCAGGAATCGCTAGCACAGTTTGGTAAGAGGCCTTTTCTATTTTTTTTTTCATTTATATTTTATATACATTACCTTGCGACTCTAAGAAATACTCGGTAGTGAATGAATTCCAGTGCTTTTTGTTTCTAAGGCATGGGGAATCAAAATCCTGGCTGATCACATGAAGATGTACATGGCTAAATGCAAATGAAAAAAAGGATGACATATTTAAGTATTACAAACAAACATCAAAATAATTATACCACTTCCATAAGCATTTGGTCTATAGTGCTTTAGTTGATGCTTTGAAGAAAAAAAAAAGAGAGAGAAAGAAGAGCACCTTATGGCAAACTTCATAGGTACTTCCCCCCTTACAAAACTGCATAGTTGCTTATTTGCACCTCTCAAAACTAGTACCTGACTATTCCATGCAGTTTACAAACATTCATAAAATATTATATACAATCTAAAAATACACCAAATTCATCACAGAACATAAAACAAAAAACAATATCACAGCTTATTCTCCCCCTAAAAGCCACAGAAACAATTCATGCATAACCCACCAGATCAAAAGAACAACAATCAACTAAAAGGAAAAAATAATATATATGGAAATAACCAACAGAAAGGGAAGAAAGGACACAACAAAACTAAACACCAGGAAAACAGGCAACTAATAAAAATTAAAACTTCAACGTCCCGATCTGAACCTTACCACTTAATCCAAATAGGATATGCAAATGCCAGATCAGCAGTAACCAAAACAGAGACCATAACAGACTGGATTACTGCCAACAACCTTGACTTCCTATTCATCACTGAAACCTGGGTCCATAACCTCCAAGATCCTATAATCCTACAATTATGCCCACCAGGATACAAAATTACACACTGGACAAGAAACGGGAAAAGAGGAGGAGGAATAGCCATAATATACAAAGCTGAGTTCAACGTCATAAACACAGCTGAATCCATACTGCCACAACTCGAAATTGCTTCCATAAGAATCAGCCACCCAAATCTGCAGGAACACCTTAACGCAGTTATACTTTACAGACCACCAGGTAACTGGCAAGATAGCCAAACACACTTTATGGACTTCATCTCGAACACCTGTATCTCTTCCTCCAACCTCATAATAATAGGAGATATCAATCTACACCTGGAAGATCTCACCATAACAAGCACCCGAGACTTCAAAGAGTTCCTACAATTATGGGATCTACAAGGTTCAAACACGCAACCAACACACAAAAAAGGACACACATTAGACATCATAACACACAAATTTGACCATGACGCAAGCTTTATACTAACCAACACTAAATGGTCACCCATACTGTGGTCAGACCATCACAAAGCACATATCACCCTCCAATGGAGAATGAAAGACATACCTAGCAAACAACCACTAAGAACTTACACCACAAGAGGAAAAATCGATCCGGTTATATTCTGGCAACAGATCTACACTGACGGATGGACAATAACGACAGACACAACTCAGTTCCTATCACAATGGGACAATAGATGCAAATCGATACTAGACAACATTGCTCCAATCCAAACCAGAACATCGCACAGAAAAACCTCAATACCATGGTTCAACGAAGAACTGAAAAAACTCAAAACACAAGTCAGGAAACTAGAACGTGCATGGAACAAAAAGAAAGACGACCCCGCTCTTAACGCTTGGAAGCAACTCCGAAGGAAATACAAATATACCATAAGACAAACCAAAAGACAATACTACAAAACTGAAATCGGACCAAATTACAAAGACACACACAAACTCTTCCAACTTGTGAATAAACTATTAGACACCACTCCAGTCACTAACAACAACAAAGACACACCTGGAGCTGACAACCTGGCGAAATACTTTAAGGAGAAAATCATACAACTGCGACTCAAAATACCTGTCAGCCCAATCGAATACACTACACTCCTAGGGTGCCTAGAAACAGACCCTGAGTCTACCCAGCAGACAGGATCTGGACTGAATTTACTACACTACCAGAAGACCTTGTTTCACAAGCACTTAAAAAATTCACCAAATCTCACTGCAAACTAGACATATGCCCAAACAACCTCATGAAGTCAGCCCCTCAACACTTTATAACGGACCTAACAAATCATATGAACTTCATGTTACAAAATGGCCTCTTCCCATGGGAGAAAGGTAACATCCTGCTTACCTCCATTCCCAAGGACGCAAAGAAAAATGCTAATGAACTAACGAACTACAGACCAGTAGCATCCATTCCCTTAATCACCAAAATAACAGAAGGGGTGGTGACCAAACAACTCACAGAATATCTATACAAGTTCTCAATACTACATGATTCTCAGTCAGGATTTCGCTCTAATCACAGCACTGAAACCGTACTAGTTACGCTCCTGACCAAATTCAAACAATTGATAGCAAATGGCAACAACATACTACTGTTACAATTCGACATGTCAAGCGCATTTGACATGGTCGACCATGGAATCTTATTACACATCCTCGAATACTTCGGACTCGGAGGCAACGTTCTAAATTGGTTTAAGGGCTTCCTAACCACTCGCTCATATCAAGTGACATCAAACTCGATTACATCAGCTACATGGACACCTGATTGCGGAGTTCCACAGGGATCCCCCCTCTCACCAACCATATTCAACCTAATGATGACACCCCTGGCTAAACTACTATCGAACCAGAATCTAAACCCCTACATATACGCTGATGATGTAACGATTTACATCCCATTCAAACAAGATCTAAGAGAAATCTCCCATGAAATCAAACAAAGCCTACATATTATGAACTCCTGGGCAGACGCATTTAAACTGAAACTCAACGCAGAAAAAACCCAATGCCTGGTACTCACCTCGCAATACAACAAGACTGAATTCACCACCATCAACACACCTAAACTAAGTCTACCAATCTCGGGTACCCTCAAAATTCTTGGAGTCACCATCGACCGACACCTAACACTTGAGAATCACGCAAAAAACATAACTAAAAAGATGTTTCATTCAATGTGGAAATTAAAAAGAATCAGACCATTTTTTCCACGGACTGTCTTCCGCAACCTGGTACAATCATTGGTACTTAGTCATCTGGACTATTGCAACTCACTTTATGCTGGCTGCAAAGAGCAAATACTTAAAAAAACTCCAGACAGCCCAGAACACGGCAGCCAGACTAATATTCGGCAAACCAAAATATGAAAGCGCTAAACCATTACGTGAAAAACTGCACTGGCTCCCACTCAAAGAACGCATCACATTCAAACTCTGTACCATAGTCCATAAAATCATCCATGGTGACGCCCCAGCATATATGGCAGATCTAATAGAACTACCACCCAGAAACGCAAAATAATCTTCTCGCACATTCCTTAACCTTCATCCTCCCAAGTGCAAAGGCTTGAAATACAAATCAATGCATGCATCAACCTTTTCGTATACAAGCACACAGCTCTGGAATGCACTGCCACACAACCTGAAAACGGTCTATGAATTGACCAACTTCCGCAAACTACTGAAAACTTATCTCTTTGACAACATATATCATAAAGATCAACACGTATAACTGCACTATCTCTAATATATCCAGAAATGTTCTCTAATGTCTTTTGCTTTAAAACTATCATGTATTTCACGTATCTCTAATATATCCAGATATGCTCTTTAATGTCTTTTGCTCTAAAATCATCATGTATTTCACCACCATGTAACCCAAAACCCTCTGTTAAACCAATTGCATGTTCTCTTCTACCTCCATCACCCTTGAAGAATTGTAAGCCACATTGAGCCTGCAAAGAGGTGGGATAAATGTGGGCTACAAATGCAATAAATATAATATAAATATCTATCCAAAAGAATCTTTATGTTTATTAAACAACTTTATATACCACCTAATTTGAGGACAAGTCTAGGCGGTTTACAAAATTGAAAATAATCATAATAAAAAGAAGAAAAGCGCTTCAACAATAAAATAGGAAAGACACAGGCACACCAAGAGCCATCCGTTCTATCTAAAAGAATAAAACTAAAACAATAAAATAGTAGTATAAGTTTTAACGCTTTCAATCTGTCTAAAATGCAAATAATTTGGCTCTGCTTTGATATTAGGCAGCTAATTCAACATGTGGAGACTAGCAACTGAATAAGCCACAGTTTGCATACTAGTCTAGTTTTTTTTAGCTAAAGGGAAAATTATATATATATATAGAGAGAGAGATTTACATCTGCTTTTCTGTATTTAATTTTTTGACACAATACTTAGTTCACTCTCCTGTCCTCCGGGACCAACTCTGCAGTCAATTGGGAAACGTGTGTACTTTCCACCAGACAAGGCAGGCAATAAACTAATTTCTGTTCATAAAACAATTTTACTAGAGAAAATGCCTTTGATCACTGCCCTTTTGAGCTTTAAACAGAGAAAACTTGTTCATGGCCCAACTGTTTGGGGAGGCTAAAGGGGGCGGGATTAGGGGTGGAGCTTACATCCATAATTGTCTGACAACACAGAAAAAAAAATAAGTAAAAATAAAATAGTTACAATTAATACTTTTATTAAATTTAGATATTAGATATGTATCATATGTCAAAGAGTAAAGTGGTTGTTCAAAGCATATATTAACCACAATCACAACCTTTTTTTTTTTACGATAGTGTACAGCGTGGATTGGATGATATTTTAGATAAAATGAAGAAACTGTAGTGTAAAGTAGGCATTAATTAGAAATACCGCACTCTTGCTACTCATTATAATTCTAAATGACATAAGAGGAGAACTTGTTTATCTAAAACTCTATAAACTTATACAAAAGGTAATTTGTTTTGTAACAGGTTCTTGTTGTGTCTTGCAAGGCGCAACTGTTAAAGACGCTTGCTCACTTTGCATATATAAATATTTAAATTAATACTTAAAGCCATAAATCAAAACATTGTATAGTGCCAGTAGCTGAAATTTGTTACTATAATATTTCAAAAGCTACCACTGAACAAAGATTAATTTATTTTCTACACAGTAAAACTTGTAGGCGAACCCTTTCACATGCAACATGATTCACTAAAACTCGTTTGTGAAGTACTGGGAGCAGAGAATGGAAATTCACCTCATCAGCTTTCCAGAAAGCCTTTTCTTCTTGTTTGAATCTTTTTAACTGATTCCTAAATTGTGGAACAATAAAATCCTGCCAGAAAATATTTTCTTTTAAATACACATGTAAATAAAAATGTAAAACAGTCATATTTACAGCAATTTGTTCAACCATTGCATTTGTACGTCTGGATTTCTTGTCAGCATGGTTCCACTTTAGAGCTAGCGTCAGGGCTAAAGCAACTACGTTTTGTTTTGGCATGTGGAGTACTTATGCAATTTGGAGCAGTTTAAGCGTTGCCACTGTACATTAACAGCTCTGACTGCTTTGCAGCAGGTCTGCAGTTACCTCCAAGTCTGCTGAACTCTTTGGCTCTGATTTCTTGAATCCTGCCTCTGTAGCCATAGCCTCGTGCAGGCCACAGGGACTGAAAGTGCTGAAAAGAAAGCAGATCAGCATAGGCGCCCCCGTATAAGAAGCTGTGACCGCTTTCCTCGCCTTTTCCGCCGCCCACCCCCCCGCTGAGCCCGCCCCTCAGCTCCCCGACCTTTCCATTCCTGCAGTGGCCACCCGGCGTTTAAACTTTTTTTAAGTTGCAGTGACGGCTCACCTCCGCTCCAGCCTTTCCCTTCTCGCTTCTCACTCAGTGTCCCACCCTCGCAGAAACAGAAAATACCTCATCCGAGGAAGGCGGGACACTGAGCGAGAACCGAGAAGGGAAAGGCTGGAGCGGAGGTGAGCCGTGCCCGTCGCTGCAACTTAAAAAGGTTTAAACGCCTGGCGGCCACTGCAGGAATGGAAAGGTCGGGGAGCTGAGGGCGGGCTCAGCGGGGGGTGGGCGGCAGCGGAAAAGGCGAGGAAAGGGTCACAGCTTGGCTGGGGAGGCTGAGCCTCCCCAAGCCTCTTATACGGGGCGCCTATGCTTCATCTACATAATAACACAGTAAGTGACAGCAGATAAAGACCTAAATGGTCCATCCAGTCTGCCCAACAGTCACACTCATTCTCATTTCTAGAATAAATCAACAATGAACATGATATTATATACTTGATCATGGTCTTTTTTTGTTGTTTCTGGGATATAGACTGTAGAAGTCCACCCGGCTCTATCCTTGTGTTCCAAATACTGGAGTCAAATCCTATCTGAATCCGTCTTGTCATTTGTTGGACACAAATGGTAAAAGTCTACCCAGCACTGACATCATGTTCCAAATTACTGGAGTTTCCATTGAAGCATTCTCCAGCCCATCCTGAACCAGATTGCTATATATGGCACTCAGATCGTACAAGCCAGCCCAGCACCGGCCTTAGTTGATACAGCCAGAGTTGTCATCTAAGCACCAGTTGATATATAAGCACGTATGCAACCCTTTAAGTTTTGTTTTTTTTCATACCATTCATTTTCTAATTAGAGATCCTCTGTGTTCATCCCAAGCCATTTTGAATTTTGCAGTTTTTTTCTCTACCACCTTCCTCGGGAGGGCATTCCAGGCATCAACCACCCTCTCCATGAAATAGAATTTTCTGACATTACTCCTAAGTCTACCACCCCGTAATTTTAATTCATGTCGTCTAGTTTTATCATTTTCCCTTCTCTGGAATATATCTGTTTCTATATTAATAAATACCTTTCAAGTATTTAAACGTCTGTATCATATCTCTCCTGTCCCTCCCCTCCTCTAGGGTATACATATTCAGGTCTTTCAGTCTCTTCTCATGTGTCTTTTGGTGCAATCCTCACATCATTTTTGTCACCTTCCTCTAGACCACTTCAAGTCTTCTTAGGTCTTGAGCAAGATACGACCTCCAAAATTGAACACAATACTCCAGGTGGGGCCTCACCAATGGACTTGTACAGGGGAATCAACACCTCCTTTCTTCTGCTGGTTACACCTCTCTATACAACCTAGCACCCTTCTGGCTATGACCACAGCCTTGTCACAATGTTTTGTCACCTTCAGATCCTCAGATACTGTCACCCCAAGATACCTCTCCTTGTCTGTACATTTCAGCCTCTTACCGCCTAACACATACATCTCCCTGGGATTTCTACTCCCCAAGTGCATCACTCTGCACTTCTTTGAACTGAATTTTAATTGCCAAACATTAGACCATTCTTCTTTTTCATTTTTCCACTCCCTCCTGGGTGTCCACTCTGTTACAAATCTTGGTATCATCCGCAAAAAGACAAACCTAACCTTCTAACCCTTCAACAATGTCGCTCACAAATATATTGAACAGAATCGGCACTCCACTACTCACCTTTCCTTCCTCCGAGTGAATTCCATTTAACCACATCCCTCTGGCATCTGTCTATCAACCAGTTCCTAATCCAGTTCACCACTTTGGGTCCACTCTTCAGCCTGTCAAGTTTACTCAACAGCCTTCTTAAGGAACCGTGTCAAAGACTGCTGAAATCTAAGTAGATTACATCTAAAACATGTCCTTGATCCAATTCTCTGGTCACCCAGTCAAAGAATTCAATCAGATTTGTTTGGCACAATTTACCTTTGGTAAAACCATGTTGTCTCTGATCTTGTAACCTATTAGATTCCAGAAAATTCACTATCCTTTCCTTCAGCATCGCTTCCAATAATCGAAGTAAGGCTTAGCGCCCTGTAGTTTCCAGCTTCTTCTCTGTCACCACTTTTGTGAAGAGGGACGACATCCACTCTTCTCCTATCCCACAGAACCTCCCCCGTCTCCAAGGATTTAATAAACCTCTCTAAGCTCCCTCAATATCCTGGGATAGATCCCGTCCGGTCCCATGGCTTTGTCCACCTTTAAATTTTCAAGTTATTCATGAACACTCTTCCATAAATGGTGCTATATCCACTCC
Organism: Microcaecilia unicolor; assembly: GCF_901765095.1. Classification (NCBI taxonomy): domain Eukaryota; kingdom Metazoa; phylum Chordata; class Amphibia; order Gymnophiona; family Siphonopidae; genus Microcaecilia; species Microcaecilia unicolor. The sequence goes on along the minus strand of NC_044032.1, from coordinate 322,226,897 downwards.
ATTCTCATATGTACCTTTGCCAGTCAATCGTGGTCCTTCTCCAGGATTTTCTTTCATGAACATAGAACAAAAGTATTTATGTTTAAACAATTTTTATTGAACAAACTATAAAATGGCAATACAAATATCACATGTAATTTGTTCATCTTTTCAATACGTTATCCCCTCCCCTCCCTCCCCCTTTTGGGAAGTCTTGGTCGTATATATACTAATGGATGCAGAACAAAAAGAAAACAGTTACTAAAACAACAATATAGCAGTTACCTAGTCGAGGGAGGGCCTGGTCTCTTTGACCCTCCCCCAACAAATCCTAGGATTCTATAGATAAGACAATTGTTGTTAATCTTACAATCATTTATAACCAAAATACTCCTATGCATTATTCCATTTTCCATTGGCTTCCTTCTCCCTTTTGACTTCCCCATACCTCACCTAAGCCCCCCTCCCCTTTCCCCTCTCCCGCTCATGTCTAGTAGAAGTCTGAGCAACTATCAACCATTACAACACATTAAGGTCTAGGCTTCTCCCCCTATGGGACAGAGAATCTATGTAAACACCCCAGAGTTTTATAAAAGTAATCCTCCTTTTGGGCGTTTGCTTAGCTTCTTTTGCTTCCCACACCATCAATTGATGAATAAGGTTTCGCCAATGCCAGTATTCTGGTCCCGTATCAATCGTCCAGTATTGCAAGATACATTTTTTCGCCAGCAAACTAAGTTTGCGGAATAATAAAGTACCCTCTGGTGTCGCACCCCCAAATGAACCTGGTACATTCAACAACAACTGCACAGGTGTACCCATTATCTCTTGACCTAATAGCTTTGACAGGTAATTAGTTATTTTCCCCCAGAACACTCTAATTTTCCTACAGCTCCAAAACCCATGATAGAATGAGTTATCTGCCCTCCCACAGCGCTTGCACAGTGGTGTCTGCAATCCCCCAAACTTTGCTAATTGTACTTGGGTCATATAAGCCCTATGTATGAAATGGAAGGCACATTCCCTATATTGTGCTCCACTTATCAAATTTGGTATCCCCTTCAACTGTCTAGCAATATCCCACGATGTTAAACTGACTCCCAAATCCTTTTCCCAATGCTCTTTCAGTTGTGTGAAATTTTTGGGGCCCACTTTCATCCACAGTGCCTTGTGTAACCCTGAGATGGATGGGTTTGTCTCTAAAATCTCCTCAAAGAAGTGGAGTTCCCCCGGTTCCACAGCTCCAGGCATGCTGGGTCTCTGTGACCAAAGATCCTTATCCAAGGTTGTCTACATTCCTTTTGCTTACATTAACCGGTTTGCAATCTAGTTGATTCTATTGGGGTTGTAGACTTTTTTTTTCTTCTGGGCAAGAGTCTCTTTGTAGCATAGAGCACACTGCACATGCTGTTAACTGTATAGGATTCCACAGGTCTGGTATAATCAAGCTCTGGCAGGGGCTTTTAGCCCTGTAGTGGGAACAAAGAAATGCTCAGCTGTTGACAGAATTATTTTTCTTTTCCATGTACATTAGGAAACCTTGTGCTGAGCTTTAGTACAGAGCCATAAGGTGTGCTTTCTGCTTCAAATGGATACAGGTGTGTCCTGTGAAAGGCAAGACAAAAAGGTTATCAGATTCTGTAATTGATCCCAGTAAACCGAGTAAGGATCTGGCAAGCAATAAGGCGCATTTGACGTCCAGTGCACAAATTGAAAAGGGGTTAATTTGTGCGGACGCGAACGGTCAGCTCAGTGTTCATGCGGCTTCGGGGCGCCGGCCGGGCACAAAGGGGATTCGTGGTGGCGGCAGCAGTGATCGAGATCCTCTGTGTTCATCCCATGCCTTTTTGAATTCCGCATTTGTGCTGTTAAAGCAAGGAGGAAGAGGGGGAGGAGACAACACTCAAAGAACTTGGTAATCGGTAGATGAGAGGCTGGTGAAGGTGCAGCCTTCCCTCTGCTGTCCAGTCCGCTGATCCAGCTTTCTCCCTGCGTGTCCCAGTCCTTCGACTCCAGTGTGTTCCAGTCTGCAGATCCAGCGTGTGTTCCAGTCCATCGACTCCAGCGTGTTCCAGTCCATCGACTCCAGCGTGTTCCAGTCTGCAGATCCAGCGTGTTCCAGTCCATCGACTCCAGCGTGTTCCGACTATCAGCTCCACTGTGTTCCAGTCCGCCTGATCCAGCTTCTCACTGTTTGCTCCAGTCCACTGGCTCCAGCATGTTCCAGCTCATTCCAGTCCGCCTGATCCAGCTTCTCCGTGTTTGCTCCAGTCCACTGGCTCCAGCAGGATCCAGCTCATTCCAGTGCTCCTGATCCACCTTGTTCCAGTCCGCCGTTCCAGCCTTCCCCCTGCCTGTTCCAGTCCATCGGCTCCAGCGTGTCCCGGTCCGCCTGACCCAGCTTCTCCCTGCTTGCTCCAGTCATTCCGCTCCAGCGTGTTCAAGCTTGTTCCAGTCCTCCTGATCCCAGTTTGTTCCAGTCCGCCTGATCCAACTTCTCCCTGCTTGCTCCAGTCAATCCGCTCCTCCTGGTCCCAGTTTGTTCCAGTTCGCCTGACTCAGCTCCCCCCGCTTGTTCCAGTCCTTCGGCTCCAGCGTGTCCAGCCCGCCTGTTCCAGTTCATCGGCTCCAGCGTGTTCCAGCCCGCCTGATCCAGCCAGCGTGTTCCAGCTCGTTCCAGTTCTCCTGAGCCCAGCTCGTTCCAGCCCGCCTGATCCCTCCAGTCTATCGGCTCCAGTGTGTTCCAGTCCGCCCAATTCAGCCTCTTCCGTCTTGCCCCAGTCCACCGGATCCAGCGTGTCCAGCTAGTTCCAGCCGCCGATCCAGCCTTCCCCCTGCTGTCCATCAACTCCAGTGTGTTCCAGCCTGCCTGACCCAGCCTCTCCTTGCTTACTCCGATCCTTCTGCTCCAGCGTGTTCCAGCTCGTTCCAGTCTTCCTGAGCCCAGTTTGTCCGTCTGCTCATCCTGACTCAGTTCATCTGTCCTGCTCGTTCAGCCTGCCCATCTGTTCCTGCCTATTCCGGCTTGTTCCTGCTTGCCTCAGCTTGCCAGCCTGCCCATCATCTGTTCCTGCCTATTCCGGCTTGTTCCGGCTTGCTCCAAACCATCTGCCTGTTAACAAATCAAGTAGCCTGCCTGCCTGCTTGCGAGCCTCGCAGCCATTGACTTACCTACCTACCTGCTAGCCTATCAGCCATTGACTTACCTAATCACCAACCCAAAACCTAGCGTCAAGCCCTATCTATCTGCTTAACATCTCATTCATTACATAAGCACCCATTAACACCTGTTAACTGCTTAACACCTCATTCACCATACAGTCACCTGTTACACCTCACTCACCACCTATGGCCCCTGTCCATGTTCTCTTCCTTGCCCTGTCCCTTCCTAATCTTCTTTCCCCCCCACTCCCACTGTCTACCATTAGAACTACCTGCTGCCCTCCCACCCTGCCCGCCACCGCAATACCCTATTCACCTCCGTCCCTCACCTCACCATCCCTCTTGTCCCCATCCTCCTTTCTAGCTCTCAACCTTCGGCACTTCCTTCCTGCCATTAACCCATCCCCTTTCCTCCTAAGTACACCCCGTCTTCGTCGCCCGACCTCCCCCACCCTCCTCCGCACTCTATTGCTCCTCCTCCTGCTATCCGCGGGAGACATCAACCCTAATCCAGGTCCCCCTCACCTGTCCCAGTCCTATCCCTGCGAACGATCCCGGGATGTCTCCAATCTCGTCTCTATTCCCCTCCTTCCCCCCCTCCTCCCTCCCCTTCTCATGCGCTTTGTGGAATGCCCACTCAGTCTGCAACAAACTGCCTCTCACCCACGATCTCTTTATCTCTCGCTCCCTTCAACTGCTCGCCCTAACCGAAACCTGGATCTCCCCGGAAGACTCTGCCTCAGTTGCAGCCCTCTGCCATGGGGGCTATCTCTTCTCCCACACGCCCCGCCCAGTTGGCCGCAGCGGAGGTGTTGGGCTACTACTCTCACCCTCCTGTAGTTTCCAACCCCTCCACCTTCCGCAGTCTCACTGCTTCTCATCCTTTGAAGCCCATTCCATCCGGCTATTCCACCCATTACCACTCAGAGTGGCAGTCATTTACCGCCCCCCTGATAAATCCTTCCCTTCCTTCCTTACCGACTTCAATGCTTGGCTCTCTGTCTTTCTTGACCTCTCATCTCCGTCCCTCATTCTTGGAGACTTTAACGTACATGCTGATGACCTATCCGACCCCCATGCTTCTAAGTTCCTCACCCTAACATCCTCCTTCAACCTCCAGCTATGCTCCACCACCCCTACTCACCGTGACGGCCATTGTCTTGACCTCGTCCTCTCCTCCTCCGGCTCACCCTCCAATTTCCACGTCTCAGCTCTTCCTCTCTCTGACCATCACCTGATCACATTCACACTTCTTCACCCCCCCCCCCCTTCACCCCGTCCAACTTTAACCACCACCTCCAGGAACCTCCAGGCTATTGACCCCTCCACCTTATCATCTACTATCTCTAATCTCCTCCCCTCCATCACGTCCTCCGCAACTGTCGACAAAGCGGTCTCCGCTTACAATACCGCTCTCTCCTCTGCATTGGATACCCTCGCACCTTCAATCTCCCGTCCCACAAAACGCACCAATCGCCAGCCCTGGCTGACTCCTTGCATCCGTCACCTTCGCTCCTGCACCCGATCCGCTGAGCGCCTCTGGAGGAAATCTCGTACCCTTCCAGACTTCCTCCACTACAAATTCATGCTATCCTCCCTCCACTCCTCCCTATTCCGTGCAAAACAGGACTATTACACTCAATTGACCAATTCTCTCAGCTCCAACCCTCGTCGTCTCTTCACCACCCTTAACTCCCTCCTAAAAGTGCCCCCCGCTCCTACTCCCCCCACTCTCTCTCCTCAATCACTGGCCGACTACTTCCGCGACAGTGCAAAAAATCAACCTTGAGTTCACGACCAAGCCACCACCACCTCTTCACCCTCTAACCCTCTCCCCATCCAACCTACCCAAGTCTCTTTCTCCTCCTTCCCTGAGATCACCGAGGATGAAACTTCCCGCCTTCTTTCCTCCTCGAAATGCACCACCTGTTCCTCTGATCCCATCCCCACCAACCTACTCAACACCATCTCCCATACCGTCACCCCCTCCATCTGTCGCATCCTCAACCTCTCTCTCTCCACTGCAACTGTCCCCGACACCTTCAAGCACGCCGTTGTCACACCGCTCCTCAAAAATCTTCACTTGACCCTACCTCCCCCTCCAACTACCGCCTCATTTCTCTTTTACCCTTCCTTTCCAAAATACTTGAGCGCGCCGTTCATAGCCGCTGCCTTGATTTTCTCTCCACTCACGCCATCCTCAATCCACTTCAATCCGGTTTTCACCCTCTGCACTCGACTGAAACGGCACTCTCTAAAGTTTGCAATGACCTGCTCCTGGCCAAATCCAGAGGTCACTACTCCATCCTCATCCTCCTCGATCTTTCCGCCGCGTTTGACACTGTCAATCATGACTTACTTCTTGCCACGCTGTCCTCTTTTGGGTTCCAAGGCCCTGTCCTCTCCTGGTTCTCCTCTTATCTCTCCCACCGCACCTTCAGGGTACACTCCCATGGATCTTCCTCCACTCCCATCCCACTATCTGTTGGAGTTCCCTAGGGTTCTGTCCTTGGACCCCTTCTCTTCTCAATCTACACCTCTTCACTGGGCTCGCTGATCTCGTCTCATGGTTTTCAGTATCATCTTTATGCTGATGACACCCAGCTATACCTCTCCACACCTGACATCACTGCGGAGACTCAGGCCAAGGTATCGGCCTGTTTATCCGACATTGCGGCATGGATGTCCAACCGCCACCTGAAGCTGAACATGTCCAAGACCGAGCTCCTTGTCTTTCCTCCTAAACCCACTTCTCCTCTTCCTCCACTCTCTTTCTCTGTTGATAACATCCTCATCCTCCCCGTCCCATCTGCCCGCAACCTCGGAGTCACCTTCAACTCCTCCCTCTCCTTCTCTGCGCATATCCAACAGACTGCCAAGACCTGTCGCTTCTTCCTCCTCAATATCAGCAAAATTCGCCCTTTCCTCTCTGAGCATACCACCAGAACTCTCGTCCACGCTCTCATTACCTCTCGCCTCGATTACTGCAACTTACTCCTCACCGGCCTCCCACTCTGCCATCTATCCCCCCTTCAATCCATTCAGAACGCTGCTGCACGTCTTATATTCCGCCAAAACCGTTATACTCACACCACCCCTCTCCTCAAATCACTTCATTGGCTTCCGATCAGATATCACATACAATTCAAGCTCCTCCTCCTTACCTACAAATGCACTCAGGCCGCGGCTCCTCACTACCTCTCCACCCTCATCTCCCCCTATGTTCCCGCCCGCAACCTCCGCTCACAGGACAAAGCCCTTCTCTCAGTACCCTTCTCCACTACTGCCAACTCCAGGCTCCGCTCATTCTGCCTTGCCTCACCCTATGCCTGGAATAATCTTCCTTTACCCATACGCCAGGCCCCCTCCCTACCCATCTTCAAATCTCTGCTTAAAACTCACCTCTTCAATGCTGCCTTCGGCGCCTAACCGCTCGAGAAATATAAAATACCCCAATCTATCCACCCTATCAGATTAACTGTTCGCTCGTCCTCTAGATTGTTCACTTGTCCTTAGTTTGTTCTCTTGTCGTTTAGATTGTAAGCTCTTTGAGCAGGGACTGTCCTTCTATGTTTGAATTGTACAGCGCTGCGTAACCCTAGTAGCGCTTTAGAAATGATTGTTGTTGTTGTTTCAACTTAACTCCCAGTTTCTGAGTAAGCCTGTCTCGATTCAGTGACTGGATAAAATGCTTTAACTGACAAAATGCATGCGTGTCTCCCCACTGAATGTTATCAATGCCTAGTATCTGTTCCAAGGTTTTAATCTCACCATTTTCACTCATTACATTGCCCAAGCAATCCAGTCCACGTTCTTCCAAACGTCGGAAAATTGGATTATCTATACCTGCCTCCAACATAGGATTTCCCCTAATGGGTAAAAGTTCTGTTACCCCATTACCCACATTCAGTCTACTCTCCAGAAACTGCCACACCCTCCTCAGTGGCTGCAGCAACAAATTTTGCCTATATTTCACGGGTATCTGAGATCTTTGTATTTGCAACAAGGATTGCAGCCGAAACGGTTCAAAAATTGCCTCTTCTAATTCTAATGGCGTATAGTAGTTTGAGTCAAAAGTCCAATCCCGAACATGTTTTAGCAGACAAGCCATGTTACATAGCTGCAAATCGGGTAATCCCAAACCTCCCTGTTGCCAATTGCCCATCATTAACTGGTATTTCAACTTCGCTTTCTTATTCGCCCAGCAGAATCTCACCACCATCTCATAAAAAGCACTCAGATCTTTACGCAGTAAGCATTTTGGGATGGTTTGCATCACATATAGCCACTGGGGAAGTATTACCATACGAATTAAACACATTCTGTCTATTAACGGCAGCTGCAGTAGATTCCAGCTCTCCAATTGTTGTCTAGTCTGGGTCAACAATAACCTAATGTTGGTAGAGTAAAGATCTGCAGTCGTTGGAGTTAATAGTATTCCAAGGTATCGGAATGTACCTGTCGCTCGTCTTAGGGGAAACCTCCCATGTCAAGCCAATTCTATGTTTACATTACTAGCCAAGGCCTCTGATTTCTCCAAATTTAGTTTAAACCCCGAGTAGTCACTAAATTCTTTAAACATCTCCAACAGGGCTTGCAGCGACTCTACTGGGTTCATAAGCGTGACTAAGAGATCATCTGCGAAAGCAGCCAATTTAAATTCTTTCTTCCCAATCTTTACCCCTCTCACTGTGGGCATGGAGCAAATGTCTCTAATCAATGGATCCAAGTATAGTGCAAATAGTAATGGCAAAAGTGGACACCCTTGCCTGGTTCCCCGTCCTATTTCAAACTCATCTGAGCAGCTGTCATTAAACATTATTCTTGCTTTCGGCAAAGCATATAATGTTTTGATCACTCTTGTATACCACCCAGCAAAGCCATATGCCTTCAATGTTGCAAACAGATAATCCCAATTAACTCGGTCAAAAGCCTTCTCTGCGTCAAAACTGACCACTAGTGCAGGCTCTGACTCCATCCCAAGTTTCTCCAACGCCGTCAAAATCCTTCTGAGGTTCTTGGAGATTGATCTTCCCTTAACAAATCTCACCTGCCCATCTTGCATGAGTTTTGGCAATACCTGGCTCAGACGCTTAGCTAGTATTTTTGCAAATAACTTCATCTCACAATTCAGCAACGATATTGGGCGGTATGATTCTGGCAAGGTTAGATCCCTTTTGGGCTTGGGGATCAAAATAATTTTAGCCTTATTTAACTGTCTAGGGAAGAGACCTTTTTCCATCCAACCATTAAAGGCTTCTACCAGTGCAGATTCCACCGCCTCACCCATTATCTTATAAAACTCAACCTGCGGGAGGGTGGGGCTTGAGAAGAGAAGATAGGATACCTATGATATGATACCACCTGCCAAGTTGATTACTAGAATATAAATGTACTAGATATAGATAAGGGGAGGGGGGGGGGAAAAAAGAAAAACTAAAAATGTTCACATATTAACATATGGAAAGCTGTGGGAAATGGTTGTACTTAGAGACAAATGTTGACTGTATTATTCTCGCATGATGTTTGATAATAAAACATGATTTAAACATAAAACTCAACCCGCATGCCGTCCGGACCCGGTGCCTTCCCCATTTGACTATTAGCAATTGCCCAATGCACTTTATTTGCAGTTATAGGGGCATTTTAAGTGTCTTTGATCTATGTTCGAGAGGACTGGGTGGGTCACAACTTCTAAATATACTTTACTCGGGAGACCTGATTCTTTCTCTACTGTGTATAGCTTCTGATAGAATGTTTTGAAAATATTTCGTATTTCCCTGTTAATATTGTTACCTTGTTGATGGCCGATCTTGCATTTGTATAACCTATTTGGATTATTTGATAGGGATCAGTAAGATCAGGGACAAGGTTGATTTTCTTTAATTGTCTATTGGTTAGTAGTGAAGGTTTATTACGCTCACTTTTTTCATTTTTTCGGTGTTGTTCAGGTCAAGAATGAATTCCATTTTTTGATTGCTATTGTTATTATGGCAAAGATCATTATGCTTAGAAGGCCGGTGAGATCTGTAGATAGTAGGAATGCTGATATTTTCTAGTGATGGGGTGGTCAACGTGTGGTGAATTAAGGTAAGTAAGTAAATGATGAAGAAGAATTTAGTGGAGTTCATCTTGATATTACAACTCTGGAATACTAGGCTAGTTAGGATACATCAGTTGATAACAGAGTGCAGCTGATAATATAGCTTTATGAGAGAACAATCATAAAGGTGGGTGCAGGCAGGAACAGATGAGGTAGTCAGCTGTGGTAGTCAATGTTGTTAAGAAATGCAATAACTTTGCTGACTAGATATTACATCAGCTGAATATTTGTCTAAAGTTAAAGCAAGTTACTGTTTGATATATATATATATATATATATATATATATATATAATCAAAAGATTGTCAGTATTGTTATGAAATGCAATAAATTGACTGACTGGAAAATACATCAGCTAAATGAATTGTCAACGGTTAAAGCAAATGACATATTGATATACAAATGCAATCAGTAGTGTTTAGTACAGCTCTGCAATTGCTGCCTATAAATTATATCAGCTAAATGAATTGTCTACAATTAGAGCAAATGACTATTTAGCATGTAAGCAATCAATAGTGTTTAAGTAGAACTGTTCAATAACTTACTAACATCTACAGTTAAAGCAAATGTCTTTTGCTATGTATGTGATCAATAGTGTTTAAGTAGGACTCTAATATAGCTGCCTAAAATTTACATCAGCAGATGCAGTAATCTGTAATTAAGGCAGACAATAATTTATGTAAATTCACAGTCCAGTTCCAGGATGAAAACAGTGCTACACAGTACTAAATCTATGCTTCTAATGAGAGGTTAGCACTAGTAAATTCGAATGAAACTAAATAATTGTATGAGAATTATATTATATTATATGAGGGCTCAGGGAGAAATCAGCTGATCAGGAGACCGTTCCGATCTCACCCAACGCTCCGCTTCATTCTCGTCAGTAACTTCCACGATCCTCAATGCCGGCAGCCAGGCAGTTAACAGTTCGGCAGTGAGATCTGAAGCGGGCCCGAGGAAATGCTAGCTGTTCACAGGATGGTTCGGGGAGCGGAGGGTAATTGCACAGTCATGCTGTGATCCGCTTAAACGTCCACCCCCAGCAACAGCACTGCCTTGAAAACTCTTTTAATATAATATAATAAACAATGAGGTTGAACCATCAGTGAACCTTGCTGCAGTATCAGACCTGCATATATAGAAAAGGTTCAAGGGTCCTCCATCTATTCGTATTCAACGTTCCATCTCAACAGTTGTGATCTGAATCAGCAGCCACATTCTCTATGTTTTATTCATCAATCCGGTAATCAGCTGATCTGTTAGTCAACTAATCGGTTCTTCTTTAATGGCTGGTCTAGTATACTGCGGTGATTAGAACCTCGTGGCTAGACGAGATCTTAGGCTGGCGAGCAAAAGGCCTCAGCAAACGAAAGGGGCTTTAGCCCACTTGATTCCGGTCTTCGTTGACTCGCTTGACTTGTCCTCACAACGGCTGTGCACCCGATCCTGCAGCAGCTCTCTCAGTGTCCTATTCATCCTTCTAGCCCGGCTACCAGTCAATTTGTCAGTCAGTCGGTTGGCAGATCCTCGGAGGCGGGTCTGGCTGGCTGCAACGGTCAATACCACGTGGTAGATGGAAGCCTCAGTTGGTGTGTAAAGGCTCCAGCAATAAGAGGGAACGTGGTCCTCCCAATCACGATCCGATCAGTTCGATCATCGTAACAATCAGCTGATGATTTATTGCTCTGTTGGTTGCAACGTCTTATTCCGATGTCATAGGAGGGAGCCTCCAATGTCATGCAAGGCCTTAGCAGGAGCGAGAACATCAGGAACAGCCACCTCAATTCAATCTTGGTCGTCTCACCGCCTAAAAGTCGGCCAATTCTCTGGTGCTCCCCAGAGGGCAGGTCCAGCTAATCACAGCGATCCAGCTTCAAGGTCTCCGATCAGTCAGTACGATTCGAGACCAATTCAGGACCGATTGCCGTCTTACCTGATCTGGGCAATCAAAGCAAGTTGTTAGCTTGACAGATAACAGATTACCGGTTCCAGCTCAAAGGTAAAATTATGTATAATCATACCTGATAATTTTCTTTCCATTAATCATAGCTGATCAATCCATAGACTGGTGGGTTGTGTCCATCTACCAGCAGGTGGAGATAGAGAGCAAACTTTTGCCTCCCTATATGTGGTCATGTGCTGCCGGAAACTCCTCAGTATGTCGATATCAAAGCTCCATCCGCAGGACTCAGCACATAAGAGAATTACACCCACGAAGGGACACTCTGCCCAGCTCACCACCGCCGAAACGGGGGAGGGGAATTAACCCAGCTCATCCCCACACAAGTGGGGGAGGGGAATCTGTCCAGCTCATCCCCGCGGAGCGGGGGAGGGACACCACACCCGCCGATGCGGGGGGATCTGGCTTATCCTGCAACCGCAACCGCGGGAGGAGCTGACTGACCCTAACACCGCCGAAGCGGGAGGGGTACAAAGCTGCCCTACAGCCGCACGAAGCGGGAGGGAGTGCCGGCAGAATTTATGTCTCAATCCAGCCCCGTAAAACGGGGGGGAGAGGAATGCAGCAGCTCACTGTAACACAAACTCGTCTCAACTCTTGAAGAATCCAAGTGAAAAAACTTGAACACGAAGTCTTTCTGAAGTAACTGAAGACTAAACTTGAACCTGAAATGCAACCAGAATAAAAACAGTACAGATATCTGGGAGGGGCTATGGATTGATCAGCTATGATTAATGGAAAGAAAATTATCAGGTATGATTATACATAATTTTACCTTCCATATCATCAAGCTGATCAATCCATAGACTGGTGGGATGTACCGAAGCAGTACTCACCCAGGGCGGGACATTGAAATCCCTGACCTCAACACTGAAGCTCCAAACCGGGCCTCCGCCCGTGCAGCCACCGTCAAACGGTAATGCTTGGAGAATGCATGAGCTGAAGCCCAAGTTGCCGCCTTGCATATCTCTTCCAAGGAGACGGATCCGGCCTCTGCCATCGAGGCCGCCTGAGCTCTTGTGGAGTGAGCCTTCAGTTGGATAGGCGGCACCTTCCCCGCGGCCACATAAGCCGCTGCCATGGCGTCCTTGACCCATCTTGCCACTGTAGGCTTAGCAGCCTGCAGACCCTTACGAGGACCTGCAAACAGGACAAACAGATGATCCGATTTCCGGAAATCATTGGTCACTTCCAAGTATCTGATGATGACTCATCTCACATCCAGATATTTAAGAGCAGAGTACTCCTCTGGGTAGTCCTCCCTACGAAAGGAAGGGAGACAGAGCTGCTGATTCACATGGAAGCGAGAAACAATCTTGGGCAGGAAGGAAGGAACTGTGCGAATAGTCACTCCTGCCTCAGTGAACTGCAGAAAAGGCTCTCGACAAGAGAGCGCCTGGAGCTCGGAAACTCTTCTGGCTGAAGTGATAGCCACCAAAAAGACTGCTTTCAACGTCAGGTCTTTCAGAGATGCCCTAGACAAGGGTTCAAAAGGCGGCTTCTGCAATGCTCTTAGCACCAGGTTGAGAATCCACGCAGGCACCACTGAGTGCAGAGGAGGGCGCAGGTGATTAACTCCCTTGAGAAAGCGCACCACATCTGGCTGCGAAGCCAGGGAAGCACCCTTCAGGCGGCCCCTGAAGCAAGCCAGAGCCGCTATCTGGACTTAAAGGGAACTGAGCGACAGGCCTTTCTCCAGACCTTCTTGCAGGAACGCCAACACTGAAGAATTGGAGCAGTGAAGGGAGAAAGTGAGCCGTAGAAGTAGAGCGCTTCCTCGCTCTCAACATAGTGGCGATAACCTTGTCTGAGAAGCCCTTCTTCCTCAGACGCTGCCGCTCAATAGCCAGGCCGTAAGACCAAAGGGAGAGGGATCCTCCATCACCACGGGACCCTGATGTAACAGGCCCTGCTCCACTGACAGCCGCAGAGGATCGTCGACTGAGAGCCTGATCAAGTCCGCATACCAGGGACGTCTGGGCCAATCCGGACCCACCAGGATTACCCTGCCGGGATGCTTTACCACCCGGTCTAGCACCCTGCCCAACATGGGCCAGGGCGGGAACACATAGAGGAGCTCTTGTGTCGGCCACCGTTGGAGAAGAGCATCTACTCCCAGGGATCGAGGGTCCCGTCCTCTGCTGAAAAAGCGCGGCACTTGGCAATTGGCCGATGACGCCATCAGATCTAGGCTCGGCTGGCCCCAGCGCTTCGTGATGTCCAAGAACGCCTGAGCAGATAGTTGCCACTCTCCGGGCTCCAAGGTATGGCGACTGAGAAAGTCCGCCTTGACATTCATGACTCCGGCAATGTGGGCCGCTGAAAGCTGCTCCAGGTTCGCTTTCGCCCACTGGCAAAGACTCATAGCCTCCTTGGCTAGAGGGGCGCTCTTGGTACCTCCCTGGCGGTTGATATAGGCCACAGCCGTGGCATTGTCCGACAGGACCCGTACAGGCTTCAACACCAGTACCGGGATGAACTCCAATAACACCAACCGAATGGCTCTGAGTTCCAGGAGGTTGATAGACCACTTGCCTCTGCAGGAGACCAGAGCCCCTGCGCTGTCCTTCCCAAGCAGTGGGCTCCCCAGCCCATCAAAGAGGCGTCTGTCGTGACGACAATCCACTCCGGGGTCACCAGAGGCATTCCTGCAGACAACTTGTCTGTCTGCGTCCACCAGCTCAGCGCCTTGCGCACTGCTGGGTCCAAGGGAAGGCGCACAGCATAATCCTCCAACATCGGAGTCCAGCGCAGCAGCAGAGATAGCTGTAGTGGTCTCATATGAGCCCTGGCCCAGGGCACTACTTCCATCGTGGCCGTCATAGAGCCCAACAGCTGCACGTAGTCCCAAGCCCGAATAGGAGAGGCTACTAGGAACTAGTCCACCTGAGCCTGAAGCTTGACCAACTGATTGTCTGGCAGGAACACTCTGCCCACTTGGGTGTCGAATCGAACTCCCAGATACTCCAGGGACTAAGTCGGGCGCAGCTGGCTCTTCTTCCAGTTGATGATCCATCCCAGGGAGCTCAAAAGAGCAACTACCCGGTCCATAGCTTTGCCGCACTCTGCATAAGAGGGGGCTCGGATCAACCAGTCGTCCAGATAAGGATGGACTTGCACTCCTTCCTTTAGCAGGAAGGCCGCTATGATCCCCATTACTTTGGAAAGGGTCCGCGGAGCAGTAGCCAACCCGAAAGGGAGGGCTCTGAACTGGAAGTGTCGTCTCAGGACTGTAAAACGCAGAAAGCGTTGGAGAGGAGGCCAGATGGGAATATGCAGGTACGCTTCCTTGAAGTCCAAGGAAGCCAAGAACTCTCCTGCCTTCACTGCCGCTATAACAGAGCGGAGAGTCTCCATGCGAAAGTGCCGCACTTTCAAGGCCCGATTGACCCCTTTGAGGTCGAGGATAGGCCGGACAGAACCTCCTTTCTTTGGTACCACAAAGTAAATGGAGTAACGTCCCTTGCCAATCTGATTTTTTGGCACCGGAACGACCGCACCCAGGCGGATCAGGTTGTCCAAGGTCTGCTGCACTGCCACAGCTTCGACCGGAGACTTGCAGGGAGAGAGTACAAACCCGTCTCTTAAGGGTCGGCAGAACTCTAGCTTGTAGCCGTCTCTGATGACTTCCAGCACCCAAGCGTGTGAAGTTACTGTGGTCCGCTCACCCAGAAACGAGGACAGCCATCCTCCAATCTGCACTGGGGCATGGACCAAGGCCCCATCACTGGGTACGAGACCCTGGGGGAGGACCGGAGGGAGCACCTCCGGGACGGCGGTCTCTGCGAAAGGAATGCTGCTTGGGGGAGAAATTCCTCTTGAAGGAAGAGGGGGCAGAGGAGCCCAGCCTGGCCGGGCGGTACCGACGGGCTTCCTGCAACCGTCCTCTGGAGGGACCGGGACGGGTACTAGCCCGAGCCCTGACCTCTGGTAACTTCTTGCCCTTAGACGTGCCGAGATCGGTCACGATTTTGTCCAGCTCGACCCCAACGAGCAGCTTGCCTTTAAAAGGCAATCTAGCCAGGTGGGATTTAGGGGCGTGGTCAGCAGACCAATGTTTCAGCCCAAAGCCACCGCCGCGCAGAGACTGTCTGAGCCATGCCTTTAGCTGAGGCTCTCAAGACATCATACAGCAAGTCTGCCAAATAGGCTAGGCCCGATCCCAGGGCCGGCCAATCAACCCTCAAGGAATGATCCGAGGGGAAGCCCGCTGCACCATAGTCAGGCACGCCCTGGCCACATAGGAACCGCAAACCGAGGCCTGCAAACTTAAAGTAGTTGCCTCAAAGGACGACCTTAAGGCCGCCTCCAATCTTCTGTCTTGGGCGTCCATTAGGGCCGTGCCACCTTCCACCGGCAAAGCCGTTTTCTTAGTCACCGCAGTGATTAAAGAATCCACAGTAGGCCACAGATAGGCCTCACGTTCACTTTCAGATAAAGGATAGAGGCGGGACATAGCCCTAGCCACTTTAAGGCTCGCTTCCGGGACATCCCATTGAGCCGAAATTAAGGGGTGCATGGCTCATGCACGTGGAAGGTTCTAGGCGGGCGCTTCGTCCCCAGCATAATGGCAGAGCCAACAGGGGCTGAGGGAGAGACGTCCTCCGGAGAGGAAATCATCAAAATGCCCATGGCCTGCACTAACAGGTTGGGCAAATCCTCTGGGCTAAAAAGCCGCGCTGCAGAGGGGTCATCCGCTCCATCCG
The DNA here is from genome assembly GCF_901765095.1 of Microcaecilia unicolor. Classification (NCBI taxonomy): domain Eukaryota; kingdom Metazoa; phylum Chordata; class Amphibia; order Gymnophiona; family Siphonopidae; genus Microcaecilia; species Microcaecilia unicolor. The sequence goes on along the minus strand of NC_044032.1, from coordinate 322,210,988 downwards.
AGCGGGGATCCGTCTCCTCCAAGGAATCCGCAAAGGACCGTTGGGAGACCTCAGACACGCTGCCCTCATCTACATCAGAGGAGACAAAGTCCTCCAAGGCCTGGAAATCAACCCGAGGGCGTTTACCTCTGGGAACCTCAACCTCTTTATCAGAAGAGGGAGCAGGGGCAGCGTTTTGCATGAGGAAAGCCTGATGCAGCAGCAAAACAAACTCGGGGGAGAAACCCCCCATACTGTGCACTTCCGCAGCCTGGGCAACAGCCCTAGACGCACCCTCAACCGACGCTCGCAAGAGCGGGGGAGAGACATGCTGCGCATCCAAAATGGCGTCCGGTGCGACACTCCGCGAAGGAGCCGCGCGGGAAGAACGGCACTTAACTGTAGCCGCTTTTGTGCCGTCGCCCAAATTAAGGGCGTTCATGGCACTAATGTCTCCAACCTCAAGGGCGGCCCACGAAGAAGCCGTCCGAGCCGCGTGGCCGGCCAAGATGGCGGAGGCGAGGAGCGGGGGATGGGCATTTATGGCGGGAAAAACCGCCACGCCGGAGGAAGGACCGGGACATTCATCGGTCACGAAACTGTCACCCAACAAGGGCGAATCAGGCTGTAAGACCCCCGCATCCCCTCTAGAAGCGCTCAAGCGATCCGGGGAGCGCCCTTTGCGCCCTCGCCCTCCAACGCCATATGCCACGAGAAGAATCGGGGAACCCCCTGCCCGCTATAAAAAGGTAAAATTACCTGCTTGCCGCTCCGAGCTGTAACGAACTGGTGTCCCAGTGAGTAGCTGCAATGAACGTTTAAATAAACGTCGAAATAAACGCCTTTAAGGACGTTTAAAATTTTTTTTTTTTTTAAACGGAGCCAGCGGGAGGGGGGAGAAAAGGAGGGACCTGGCACCACCAGGTTTGCACTTGCTCAAAAGAGCCCTCAACCCCAGGCCTCAACAAAACCTAAGGATTAGGCTTGGAGGCCTAGCCAGAGCTGCTGCTGTGTGTGACCACCACCTGCTGAGATAGAGAACATACTGAGGAGTTTCCGGCAGCACATGACCACATATAGGGAGGCAAAAGTTTGCTCTCTATCTCCACCTGCTGGTAGATGGACACAACCCACCAGTCTATGGATTGATCAGCTTGATGATATGGAATTACCAGTTTCAGCTTAAAGTTCAGACCGAATACAGCCCGAATTCAGGTAGTACTTACCGCGATGTCAAGATCTGCCTGATTAATCGTCCATTTTCAGTTTGTTTAAGCTGAGGTGAATCGGAGGTGGCCAGAGCTAGCTGTTAGCGTGTTGTTCAATCAGCGGCCATGTCTTACCAGGTTCATGGCCACATTAAGCAATGGTATCCCTTTGGTTAAATTGATCCGATCAGTCAGCCCTGGATTACACTTCACGATCCTTCCTTAGATAAGTGTAATCCAAAGTGTATTCACAGCAAGGAAGGATCGTGGACTGTAGAAGATCACCCCTTAAAATAATTGGGTAGCCTCCCATAGATGCTATTTCCCAGATAAGAGTAGACAAGATCAAACTGCCCTGGGGCAAAACCTTTTCTTTGGAATTCCATGCCCTTAACACTCTGTGCTGAACATTCACTGAAGCAGTTCAAAATTGACTTAGACATGGCCTTTTACTCTTGCTCTCATCCCTGCTTGAGGGGTATTGCACTGGTCTGCTGGGTTGAGCCTTTTCTTTTGCCATCTTCCCTTTCCACGATTCTCCTTACCCCCTGCTGAGACCTCCCTATCATTCTATTTCTCTCTTATAGGACTCTCTCTGTGTATGAGTTATCTTTCCTGTCAAAATATTGTAGTTCATTTTTTCCATCTGTTTTTGTTGGTCTGCCAGTTAGGGAAGGTGGTATAGTAAATGAAATAAATGAAATGAATTCATATATGTTAAGGGCATATGCATTACAGAGAATCAACTTCTTGTCAATCCACTGTCGGATAAACTATGACATAGCGCTCATCTACTCTGACAGCTACCTTATAGAATTGCACATTCAAATTCTTATGAAATAAAATTATACAACCAGCCTTCCCTTTAATAGAAAAATGTTCCCACCCACCACCTTTTGAATTTAGCATGTTCAGTCTCATACAAATGTGTTTCTTGTAACATTGCAACGGACACCCTTTTCCTATGGAATGTCTGAAGTATTTAACTACATTTTACCGGGTAGGATACACCTCCCACATTCCAAGAAACTAACAATGTTTACATGATACCAGGGGCACCACCAGGTCTAAAAGTAATGGCACAAATATACAATATAGAGGAAGATGTCCCAGCCCTACATCCCCATCTTTTTGTATACAAAGGATGTGATCCTCTTGTGAAGTGTTAGTGCATAAGGTCAATAATGAAAAATCCTATCTGGGTTCATAATGTTAACACCAATCCCACCCACCAAAATTTTGCCACCAGGATGAACTCACATTCCTGCCTTTCCTTACTCCTCCCTCCCGCCTCTGAGATTTAGCCCCTAATAACAAGATAGAAACCTAACCAGTATAGACCCCACCCCTCCCTCCCTCCCCTCCCTCCCTCGAAATATCAAACAGTCAAGGACAACTAAACTTCTACCAGGTAGAGTAAACACAACCTGCGAATATAGAATAAGGACCACTGAACAAAAGGCAGGTTTAGGCTGACACACACATTGGAGGTCCCAGATTGCCTCAGTATATGCGACACAGCCCAAGAAAGTCACAGTGGCCATCACACACACCCAGACCCATCAGAACATAGTTTAAAAGTTGATCATCCAGAACCAAGGTCCAGGTTCGCTGACTGACTGAAGTAGACTGGAGCCCTAAATGAAACAGTAGGTGAGAGCTTCAATGTCCTTTTAAATGACCTGTGATCCCAAACAGGAGAAAAGTCCAAACTAACTCGAAAAAAAAAAAAAAACCCCAAAACACCAGTGCCAAGACCAGCACCACAGGTCCAAGTGAAATTAGGAATCTTCATTAGGTGGTACCAAATGGTACCTCCTGGGCTATAGTGAAGAACTTAGGTTGACCTTGGTCCATCACTCGTAGCTTTGCTGGGTAAAGTGCAAACTTCATCTTCTGCTAGAACAAGAGAGTGCAGATGGGTGCAAATGTGCAGACAACTTTGGAGAGTAATTTTGAAAACTTAAGCATTACCATACTGGGACAGACCGAAGGGAAAGGGAATGGGACTTGATATACCACCTTTCTGTGGTTTTTGCAACTACATTCAAAGCGGTTTACAATAGTATATACAGATACTTACTTATACCTGGGGCAATGGAGGGTTAAGTGACTTGCACAGAGTCACAAGGAGCTGCAGTGGGAATTGAATCCAGTTCCCCAGGATCAAAGTGCACTGCAATAACCTCTAGGCTACTCCTTTATTCTGAAGCAGCCCAGCATCCTGTTTCTAACAGTGGCCACTCCAGGTTACAAGTGCCTGCACCCTGGAGGAAAAGTCCATAGTCTGTTTGAGAGACATGGGAAAGCAACTACTTGACCTAGGATTTGTACCATGGAATATTGCCACAATTTCGGTGTCTGCCAGGAACGTATGATGACCTGGCTTGGCCACTATTGGAAACAGGATACTGGGATAGATGGACCATTGGTCTGACCCAGTATGGCTACTCTTACGTTCTTATGGCAAGATCCCAAAACAGTACAATACATTTTATACTGCTTATCCTAGAAATAAGCAGTGGATGTTCCCCATCTTCATAATGGCTTATGGACTTTTCTTTTAGGAAGCTATCCAAACCTTTTTAAACCCCACTAAGCTAACTGCTTTACCACATTCTCTGGCAATGAATTCCAGAGTTTAATTTACACTTTGAGTGAGAAATATTTTCTCTGACATGTCCTAGTATTTCTGGAAAGAGTGAACAAGTGATTCACATCCACCTGTTCCACTCCGCTCATTATTTTATAAACCTCTATTATATCTCCCCTAAGCCGTCTCCTCTCCAAGCTGCCCTTGCCACTTTAGCCTTTCCTTATAGGGAAGTCATCCCATCCCCTTCATCATTTTCATCGCCCTTCTCTTTAGCTTTTCTAATTCCACTATATCTTTTTTGAAATGCGGTGAACAAAACTGCACACAGTAATCAAGATGTAGTCGTACCAAGGAGCAATACAAGGTAAAATTATGAATCATACCTGATAATTTTCTTTCCATTAATCATAGCAGATCAATCCATAGACTGGTGGGTTGTGTCCATCTACCAGCAGGTGGAGATAGAGAGCAATCTTTTGCCTCCCTATATGTGGTCATGTGCTGCCGGAAACTCCTCAGTATGTCGATATCAAAGCTCCATCCGCAGGACTCAGCACTTAGAGAATTACACCCACAAAGGGACACTCTGCCCAGCTCACCACCGATGAAGCGGGGAAGGGGAATCAACCCAGCTCACCACCGCCAAAATTGGGGAGGGGAACCCATGCCCGCCAACACGGGGGGGGGGGGGGGGGGGGACTGGCTTATCCTGCTATCGCAACCGTGGGAGGAGCTGGCTCACCCTAACACCGCCGAAGCAGGAGGGATACAAAGCTACCCTACTGCCACACAAAGCAGGAGGGAGCACCGGCATAATTTAGTTATCAATCCACCCACCGTTGAAATGGGAGGAGAGGAAGCAGCAGCTCACTGTAACACAAAATCGTCTCAACTCGATGAAACTCCAATTGGAAGAACTTGAACACGAAGTCCTCCTGAACAGGAACTGAAGACTAAACTTGAACCTGAAATATAACCAGAACAAAAACAATACAGATGTCTGGGAGGGGCTATGGATTGATCTGCTATGATTAATGGAAAGAAAATTATCAGGTATGATACATAATTTTACCTTCCATATCATCAAGCAGATCAATCCATAGACTGGTGGGATGTACCAAAGCAGTACTCACCCAGGGCGGGACATGGAAATCCCTGAACGCAACACTGCAGATGCAAACTGAGCCGCGGACCGAGCAGCCACATCCAAGCGGTAATGTCGTGAGAAGGTATGAGCAGACGCCCAAGATGCTGCTCTACAAATCTCTTCCAAGGAGACGGATCTGGACTCTGCCATCAAGGCCGCCTGTGCTCTAGTAGAGTACGCCTTCAGCTGAATAGACGGAATCTTCCCTGCAGCCACATAAGCTGCCGCAATCTTCTCCTTGACCCAACGTGCCACAGTAGGCTTAGATGCCTGCAGACCCTTACGAGGGCCTGCGAACAGCACGAACAGGTGATCCGACTTCCGGAAGTCATTGGTCACTTCCAAGTATCTGATGATGACTCGTCTGACATCCAGACATTTGAGAGCAGGGTACTCCTCTGGGTAATCCTCCCTATGAAAGGAGGGTAGACAAAGCTGCTGATTCACATGGAAGCGAGAAATAATCTTGGGCAGAAAGGAAAGCACTGGGCGAATCAACACTCCTGCCTCAGTGAACCGCAGGAACGGCTCTCGACACGAGAGTGCCTGGAGCTCGGAAACTCTTCTGGCTGAAGTGATAGCCACCAAAAAGACCGCTTTCAACGTCAGGTCCTTCAGCAATGCCCTCGACAAGGGCTCAAAAGGCGGCTTCTGCAAGGCCCGTAGCACCAGATTGAGATTCCACGTAGGCACTATCGAGTGCAGAGGAGGGCGCAGGTGATTAACTCCTTTGAGAAAGCGCACCACATCTGGCTGCGAAGCCAGGGAAGCACCCTTCAGACGGCTCCTGAAGCAAGCTAGAGCCGCCACCTGGACTTTCAGCGAACTGAGCGACAGGCCTTTCTCCAGACCCTCTTGCAGGAACGCCAACACTGAAGATATTGGAGCAGCGAAGGGCGATAGAAAGCCTGCCTCGCACCACGATGCAAAGGTACGTCAAACCCTGGCGTAAATAGTAGAAGTAGAGCGCTTCCTAGCTCTCAGCATAGTGGCGATGACCTTGTCTGAGAAGCCCTTCTTCCTCAGTCGCTTCCGCTCAAGAGCCAGGCCGTAAGACCAAAGGGTGAGGGATCCTCCATCACCCCGCTGGCAGCCTCAGAGGGCCGTCCACTGAGAGCCTGATTAAGACCGCATACCAGGAACGTCTGGGCCAATCCGGACCCACCAGGATCACCCAGCCCGGATGCTTTGCCACCCGGCCTAGAACTCTGCCCATCATGGGCCAGGGCGGGAACATATAGAGAAGCTCCTGTGCCTGCCACTGCTGGAGAAGAACATCGACTCCCAGAGATCGAGGGTCCCGTCCTCTGCTGAAAAAACACGGCACTTGGCAATTGGCCGAGGACGCCATCAGATCCAGGCTCGGCTGGCCCCAGCGCTTCGTGATGTCCAAGAACGCCCGAGTAGACAGCTGCCACTCCCCGGGATCCAAAGTATGGCGAATGAGAATGTCTGCCTTGACATTCATGACTCCCGCAATGTGGGCCGCCGACAGCTGTTCCAGATTCGCTTCCGCCCACAGGCATAGCTTCATGGCCTCCTTGGCTAGAGGGGCGCTCCTGGTACCTCCCTGGCGATTGACATAGGCCACAACTGTGGCGTTGTCCGACAGGAACCGTACTGGCCTCAGCACCAGGACCGGGAGAAACTCTAGAAGCGCCAACCAAATGGCTCGGAGTTCCAGGAGGTTGATAGACCACTTCGCCTCTGCAGGAGACCAGAGCCCCTGCGCTGTCCTTCCCAGGCAGTGGGCTCCCCAGCCCGTCAAACAGGCGTCCGTCGTGACGACAACCCACTCCGGGGTCATGAGAGGCATTCCTGCGGAGAGCTTGTCTGGCCTCAGCCACCAACTCAGCTGGATCCAAGGGAAGGCGTACAGGGTAATCCTCCAAAACTGGAGTCCACCGCCGCAGAAGAGAGTGCTGTAGTGGTCTCATATGGGCCCTGGCCCAGAGCACTACCTCCAACGTGGCCATCATGGAGACCAACAGCTGCACATAGTCCCTAGCCCGAAGAGTAGAGGATGCTAGGAACTGGTCCACCTGGGCCCGAAGCTTGACGCTCCGGTTGTCTGGCAGGAACACTCTGCCCACTTGGGTGTCGAATCGAACTCCCAGATACTCCAGGGACTGAGTCAGGTGCAGCTGACGTTTCTCCCAGTTGACGATCCATCCCAGGGAGCTCAGAAGAGCAATAACTCTGTCCATAGCTCTCCCACACTCTGCATAAGAGGGGGCTCGGATAAGCCAGTCGTCCAGATAGGGATGGACTTGCACTCGTTCCTTGCGGAGGTAAGCCGCAATGGCCACCATTACTTTGGAAAAAGGTCCGCGGAACAGTAGCCAACCCGAACGGGAGGGCTCTGAACTGGAAGTGTCGGCCCAGGACTGCAAAGCGCAGGAAGCGCTGATGAGGCGGCCAGATGGGAATATGTAAGTAAGCTTCCTTGATGTCCAAGTATGCCAGGAATTCTCCTTTTTTCACCGCAGCTATTACGGAGCGGAGAGTCTCCATCCGGAAGTACCGTATTTTCAAGGCCCGATTGACTCCCTTGAGGTCGAGAATATGCCGAGCAGAACCTCCCTTCTTTGGCACCACAAAGTAAATGGAGTAACGTCCCTTGCCAAGTTGATCTACTGGCATTGGGACCACCACGTCCAGGCGGATCAGGTTGTCCAAAGTCTGCTGCACTGCCGCTGCTCTGACTGGAGACTTGCAGGGAGAGTTCACAAACCCGTCTCTCAAGGGCCGGCAAAACTCCGTCTCTGATGACTTCCAGAACCCAAGCGTCGTACCCTGGTCCACTCTCCCAGAAACGAGGATAGCCGTCCTCCTATCTGCTCTGGGCCATGGACCAGGGCCCCGTCATTGGGTACGAGACCCTGGGGGAGGGCCGGAGGACGAACCTCCGGGGGCGGTCCCTGTGAAAGGAATGCTGCTTGGGGGAGAAGTTCCGCTTGAAGGAAGAGGAGGAAGAGGAGGTGGACTTGCCCGAGCAATACCGACGGGCTTCCTGAAATCGGCCCTTGGAGGAACCAGGGCGAGCACTGCCGGCCCGTGCCCTGACCTCCGGCAACCTCTTGCCCTTAGACATGCCAAGCTCCGTCACGATCTTGTCCAGCTCGTCCCCAAAGAGCAGCTTGCCTTTAAAAGGCAACTTGGCTAGGCGAGATTTTGAGGCATGGTCAGCCGACCAGTGCTTAAGCCAGAGCCACCGCCGGGCAGAGACTGTCTGAGCCATACCTCTAGCCGAGGCTCTCAAGACATCATACAGCAAGTCTGTCAAGTAGGCCAAGCCTGACTCCAGGGCCAGCCAGTCCGCCCTCAAGGAAGAATCCAAGGGTGAAGCCCACTGCAAAACAGTCAGGCACGCCCTGGCCACATAGGAGCCACAAACTGAGGCTTGCAAACTCAGGGCGGCTGCCTCAAAGGCCAACTTTAAGGCCGCCTCCAATCTCCTGTCCTAAGCGTCCTTCAGGGCAGTGCCACTTTCCACCGGCAGAGACGTTTTCTTATTCACCGTAGTGATTAAAGAGTCCACTGAAGGCCAGAGAAAGGCTTCCCGTTCCCCCTCAGGCAGAGGATACAGACGGGACATAGCCCTGGCTACTTTAAGGCTCACTTCAGGGGAATCCCATTGAGCCGAAATTAAAGTCTGCATGGCTTCATGAACGTGGAAGGTTCTAGGCGGGCACTTAGTTCCCAACATAATGGCTGAGCCAGCTGAGGCTGAGAGAGGGCCTTCCTCCGGAGAGGAAATTTTCAAAATGCTCATGGCCTGCACTAACAGGTTGGGCAAATCCTCTGAGCGAAAAAGCCCCGCTGCAGAGGGGTCATCCGCTCCATCCGAGCGGGGATCGGTCTCCTCCAAAGAATCCCCTAAGGACCTTTGGGAGAACTCAGATACACTGCCCTCATCCACATCAGAGGAGACAGAGTCCGCTAGGGCCTGGAGATCCACCCGAGGGCGTTTGATCATAGAAGCCTCATCACCCTTATCAGACAGGGGAGCAGGGGCAGCATTTTGCATAAGAAAAGCCTGATGCAGCAGCAAAATGAACTCAGGGGAGAAACTCCCCAGTCTGTGCACTTCTGCAGCCTGGGCCACGGCCCTAGAGGTACTCTCAACCTGCGCTCCCAAGAGCGGGGGAGAGGCGTGCTGCGCATCCAAAATGGCGTCTGTCGCGACACTCCGCGAAGGAGCCGTGCGGGAAGAATGGCGCTTTAATTTTGCCGACTTTTTACCGTCGCCCGAGTCAAGGGCTACCATACTATTAACGTCTCCCACCTCGAGGGCGGCCCAAGAAGAAGCCATCTGAGCAGCGTGGCCGGCTACAACTGGAAAGGTGGCCAGCGGGGGATGGGCGCCTAAGGCAGGAAAAACCGCCACACCAGAGGAAAAACCGGGGAACTCTCCCGACTCTGAAAAGGCGCCCAAAAAAGGCGACTCTGCCTTCGAACCCCCCGCTTCCCCGCTAGACGCGTGCACACAGTCCAGGGAGCGTCTTTTCGCGCCCTTGCCATCCGACGCCATTAGCCACGTGGAGACCGTTTGGGGAACCCACTGCCCGCTATAAAAGGTAAAATTACCTGCTTCTCGCTCCGACCTGCAACAAATTGGTGTCCCAGTGAGCAGCTTCAAGGAAAGCTATTGTAGATTCAAAGCACTTTCATTTTGGGTTTGTTTTTTTTTCTTAAACGGAGCCAGTGGGAGGGGGGAGAAAAGGAGGGACCTGGTACCACCAGGCTTACACTTGCTCAAGAAGAGCCCTCACACCCCAGGTACTCAACAAAACCTAAACAATTAGGCTTGGAGACCTAGCCAGAGCTGCTGCTGTGTGTGACCACCACCTGCTGAGATAGAGAACATACTGAGGAGTTTCCGGCAGCACATGACCACATATAGGGAGGCAAAAGATTGCTCTCTATCTCCACCTGCTGGTAGATGGACACAACCCACCAGTCTATGGATTGATCTGCTTGATGATATGGAAAGGCATCATAACTGTTTTATCTTATTTTTGTTTTCCATTCCTTTCCTAATAATATCTAACATTCTGTTTGCTTTCTTAGCTGCTGCTACATATTGAGCAGAGGGTTTCAACATATCATCAACGATGACACCTAGATCCTTTTCCTGGGTGGTGACTCCTAATGTGGAACCTTGCATCATGTAACTATGGTTTAGGTTCCTCTATCCCACGTGCATCGCTTTGCACTTGCTCACATTAAAAGTCATCTACCATTTGGATGCCCAGTCTCGTAAGTTCCTCTTGTAATTTTTCACAATCCTCTTGCGATTTAACAACTTTGAATAACTTTGTGTCGTCAGCAAATTTAATTACCTCACTAGTTATTCCCATCTCTAGATCATTTATAAATATGTTAAAAAGCAGCAGTTCCAGTACAGACCCCTGGGAACCCCACTATCTACTCTTCCCCATTGAGAATACTGACCATTTAACCCTACTCTCTGTTTTCTATCTTTTAACCAGTTCATAATCCACAATAGAACACTACCTCCTATCCCATGACTCACCAATTTCCTCTGGAGTCTTTCATGAGGTACTTTGTCAAATGCCTTTTGAAAATTCAGATACACAATATTGATCGTTTCATCTTTATCCACATGTTCGTTCACCCCTTCAAAGAAATGTAGTAGATTGATGAGGCAAGGTTTCCCTTCACTAAATCCATGCTTCTGAATATGCTCTGTAATTTTGTTCTTTATAAGTCTCTACCATTTTGCTCAGATCACCCCAGAACCTTTTTTAAAAATTGGCATCACATTGATCACCCTCCAATCTTCCCGTACCATGCTTGACAATGCAGAGTCCCCCAAGGATCGCCTTTATCCCCGATCCTCTTCAATCTTATGATGATTCCTCTAGCTAAATCCTTATCCAAAGCTGGTCTAAACCCCTTCATATACGCAGATGACGTCACCATATTCATCCCTTTCAAGTCCAACCTTGCAGATATCTCTGAAAAGATAATTACCGGCATGAACATATTAGCTTCCTGGGCCAATGCCTTCAAATGAAATTGAATAAAGAAAAAACTCAATGCTTAATCCTATCATCAAAACACTCCACTCTACTCCCAACCACTCTGATCACTCCCGATGTTACAATCCCGATATCTGACAATCTAAAAATTCTAGGAGTAACGTTGGACAACCATCTGACTCTGGAATCTCACGCAAAAACAATAACGAAAAAGATGTTCAACATGATGTGGGTACTGAAAAGAGTAAAACCATTCCTCCCTCAAAAAACTTTCCGCAACTTGGTACAATCCACAGTACTCACCCACGCCGACTACTGCAATAGCATCTTCATTGGTTGCACTGCCCAAATCCTGAAAAAACTCCAAACCGCCCAAAACATGGCAACCAGACTAATTTTTGGTAAATCACAATTTGAAAGTGCAACACCACTCCGCAAAAAATTACACTGGCTCTCCATCAAAGAGCGAATAAACTTCAAAATACACACAAGGATCCACAAGATCCTCCATGGAGAATCTCCAAGCTACATGACCAAACTAATCGACCTCCCAGACAGGAACAGGACCAAATCCTGCCGAACATATCTCAATCTTCACCTTCCTAATTGCAAAGGCCTCAAATACAAAACCTACTACGCCTCCAACTTTTCCGTGATAGGCAGTCAACTCTGGAACGCCATACCAAGACACATCAGAACAACCAACGAACTTCTACCCTTCCAAAAGCTGTTGAAAACATACCTCTTCAAACGAGCCTATTCGAATGAACCAACTTAATCTAAGTACCCAAACTACATCACTAATCCAAACCACTAACACTATCCACACCTTATCTTGCTCCCATATCCCTTCATCTTCTCATTCTCTTTACAACTTGTTATTTCTGTAATTTGATGTATCCATACATTGTTATCTCTGTTACACATTGTTCCCATTTATTGTAAGCCGCACTGAACCTGCTATTGAGCGGGAAAGAGCGGGGTATAAATGCTACAAATAAATAAATAAATAAATATTACTAACAATAGTTCTGGAAGTTCATTTTTCAGTTCTATCAGTAATCAGGGATGAATACCATCAGGCCCAGGTGATTTGCTACTCTTCACTTTGTCAAATTGCGCCACTACATCTTCCAGGTTTATAGAGATTTCATTCAGTTTCTCTGACTCATCAACTTTGAATAACATTTCTGGCACTGGTTCTCCCAAATCTTCCTCGGTGAAGACCGAAGCAAAGAATTCATTTAATCTCGCCGCTTTCACTTTGTCTTCCATGAGCGCCCCTTTTACCTCTCGGTCATCTAGCGGTCAACCAATTTTTTTTTTGCCAGCTTCTTGCTTTTAATATACCTAAAAAATGTTTTTACTATGTGTTTTTGCCTCTAATGCAATTTTGTTTTCAAAGTCCCTCTTTTGCTTTCCTTAGTGCTTTGCATTTGACTTGCCATTACTTATGATGTTTCTTATTTTCAGTTGGATCCTTCTTTCATTTTCTGACGGATTTTCTTTCAGCTCTAATAGCTTCCTAGACCCACTTTTTAACAATGCCAGCTATCATTTGGCCTTCCTTCTTCCTTTTTTAATACATGGAATATATTTGGCCTGGTCTTCCGGGCTGATTTCTTTGAACAGCATCCACGTCCGATGTAAATTTTTGACCTTCGCAACTGCTCATCTTTTTCGTTTCACCACTTTTATCATTTTATCATAGTCTCCTTTTTGAAAGTTAAATGCTAACGTATTGGATTTCCTGTGTGAACTTACTCCCAAAGCTGATATCAAATCTGATCATATTATGTTCAATGTTATCAAGCGGCCCCAGCACCATTGCCTCCTTCACCAACAAATGTGCTCCACTAAGGACTAAGTCTAGAATTTTTCCTCCTCTTGTCAGCTCCTGTACCAGCTGTTCCATAAAGCAGTCCTTGATCCGCAGGAGACATTAACCCTAATCCGGGTCCCCCCCACCTGTCCCCATCCTATCCTTGTGAACGGTCCCGCGATGTTTCCAATCTCGTCTCTATTCCCCTCCTTCCCCCCTCCTCCCTCCCCTTCTCATGCGCCTTGTGGAATGCCCACTCAGTCTGCAACAAACTGCCTCTCACCCACGATCTCTTTATCTCTCGCTCCCTTCAATTGCTCGCCCTAACCGAAACCTGGATCTCCCCGGAAGACTCTGCCTCAGTTGCAGCCCTCTGCCATGGAGGCTATCTCTTCTCCCACACGCCCCGCCCAATCGGCCGCGGCGGAGGCGTTGGGCTACTACTATCACCCTCCTGTAGTTTCCAACCCCTCCACCTACCGCAATCGCACTGCTTCCCATCCTTCGAAGTCCATTCCATCCGGCTATTTTACCCGCTACCACTCAGAGTGGCAGTCATTTACCGCCCCCCGGATAAATCCTTCCCTTCCTTCCTTACCGACTTTGATGCTTGGCTCTCTGTCTTTCTTGACCCCTCATCTCCGTCCCTCATTCTCGGAGACTTTAACGTACATGCTGATGACCTATCCGACCCCCATACTTCTAAGTTCCTCACCCTAACATCCTCCTTCAACCTCCAGCTGTGCTCCACCACCCCTACTCACCGTGACGGACATTGTCTTGACCTCGTCCTCTCATCCTCCGGCTCACCCTCCGATTTCCACGTCTCAGCTCTTCCTCTCTCCGACCATCACCTGATCACATTCACACTTCTTCACCCCCCCCCCCCCCCCCCCCCACCCCGTCCAACTTTAACCACCACCTCCAGGAACCTCCAGGCTATTGACCCCTCCACCCTATCATCTACTATCTCTAATCTCCTCCCCTCCATCACGTCCCTCGTAACTGTCGACACAGCGGTCTCCGCTTACAATACCGCTCTCTCCTCTGCTTTGGACACCCTCGCGCCATCCATCTCCCGTCCCACAAAGCGCACCAATCCCCAGCCCTGGCTGACTCCTTGCATCCGTTACCTTCGCTCCTGCACCCGATCCGCTGAGCGCCTCTGGAGGAAATCTCGTACCCTTTCAGACTTCCTCCACTACAAATTCATGCTATCCTCCCTCCACTCCTCCCTATTCCGTGCAAAACAGGACTACTACACCCAATTGACCAATTCTCTCAGCTCCAACCCTCGTCGTCTCTTCACCACCCTTAACTCCCTCCTAAAAGTGCCCCCCGCTCCTACTCCCCCTTCTCTCTCTCCTCAATCACTGGCCGACTACTTCCGCGACAAAGTGCAAAAGATCAACCTTGAGTTCACGACCAAACCTCCACCTCCCCTTCACCCTTTAACCCTCTCCCTCAACCAACCTACCCAGGTCTCCTTCTCCTCCTTTCCTGAGATCACCGAGGATGAAACTTCCCGCCTTCTTTCCTCCTCGAAATGCACCACCTGTTCCTCTGATCCCATCCCCACCAACCTACTCAACACTATCTCCCATACTGTCACCCCCGCCATCTGTCGCATCCTCAACCTCTCTCTCTCCACGGCAACTGTCCCTGACACCTTCAAACACGCTGTTGTCACACCTCTCCTAAAAAAACCTTCACTTGACCCTACCTGCCCCTCTAACTACCGCCCCATCTCTCTTTTACCCTTCCTTTCCAAATTACTGAGCGCGCCGTTCACAGCCGCTGCCTTGATTTTCTCTCCTCTCATGACATCCTCGATCCACTTCAATCCGGTTTTCGCCCCCTGCACTCGACAGAAACAGCACTCTCTAAAGTTTGCAATGACCTGCTCCTGGCCAAATCCAGAGGTCATTACTCCATCCTCATCCTCCTCGATCTTTCCGCCGCGTTTGACACTGTCAACCATGATTTACTTCTTGCCACGTTATCCTCTTTTGGATTCCAAGGCCCTGTCCTCTCCTGGTTCTCCTCTTATCTCTCCCACCGCACCTTCAGGGTACACTCCCATGGATCTTCCTCCACTCCCATCCCATTATGTGTTGGAGTTCCCCAGGGATCTGTCCTTGGACCCCTTCTCTTCTCAATCTACACCTCTTCCCTGGGCTCGCTGATCTCGTCTCATGGTTTCCAGTATCATCTTTATGCCGATGACACTCAGCTATACCTCTCCACACCTGACATCACCGCGGTGACCCAGGCCAAGGTATCGGCCTGTTTATCCGACATCGCGGCATGGATGTCCAACCGCCACCTGAAGCTGAACATGTCCAAGACCGAGCTCCTCGTCTTTCCTCCCAAACCCACTTCTCCTCTTCCTCCACTCTCTATCTCTGTTGATAACACCCTCATCCTCCCCGTCCCATCTGCCCGCAACCTCGGAGTCATCTTTGACTCCTCCCTCTCCTTCTCTGCGCATATCCAACAGACTGCCAAGACCTGTCGCTTCTTCCTCTTCAACATCAGCAAAATTCGCCCTTTCCTCTCTGAGCACACCACCAGAACTCTCGTCCACGCTCTCATTACCTCTCGCCTTGATTACTGCAACTTACTCCTCACCGGCCTCCCACTCAGCCATCTATTCCCCCTTCAATCAGTTCAGTACGCTGCTGCACGTCTTATATTCCGCCAAAACCGATATACTCATATCACCCCTCTCCTCAAGTCACTTCATTGGCTTCCAATCAGATATCGCATACAATTCAAGCTCCTCCTCCTTACCTACAAGTGCACTCAGTCTGCGGCTCCTCACTACCTCTCCACCCTCATCTCCCCCTATGTTCCCGCCCGTAACCTCCGCTCACAGGACAAAGCCCTTCTCTCAGTACCCTTCTCCACCACTGCCAACTCCAGGCTCCGCTCATTCTGCCTTGCTTCACCCTATGCCTGGAACAATCTTCCTTTACCCATACGCCATGCCCCCTCCCTACCCATCTTCAAATCTCTGCTTAAAACTCACCTCTTCTATGCTGCCTTCAGCACCTAACCGCTCTAGATAGACAGAATGCCCCTATCTATCCACTCTATCAGATTAACTGTTCACTCGTCCTCTAGATTGTTCACTTGTCTTTAGATTGTTCTCTTGTCTTTTAGATTGTAAGCTCTTTGAGCAGGGACCGTCCTTCTATGTCTAAATTGTACAGCGCTGCGTAACCCTAGTAGCGCTTTAGAAATGCTAGTTAGTAGTAGTAGTAGTAGTAGATTTCATCAAGGAATTTTACCTCCCCAGCATGCCCTGAAATTACATTTACCTAGTCAATATCGGGATACTTGAATCACCCATTTTTATTGTGTTCCCCAGTTTGCTAGCCTCCCTAATTTCTGATAACATTTCTGCATCTGTCTGTTCATCCTGGCCAGGTGGATGGTAGTACACACCTATCACTATCCTTTTCGACTTTACACGTGGAATTTCAATCCATAGGGATTCCATGATGTGTTTTGTTTCCTACACAATTTGATTCAAGGCCCTCCTTAACATACAATGCTACTCCTCCACCAATTCGATCCACCCTATCACTACAATATAATTTGTACCCTGGTATGACAGTGTCCCACTGGTTATCCTCATTCCACCAGGTCTCAGAGATGCTTATTATATCTAATTTTTCAATTAGTGCAATATATTCTAGCTCTTCCATCTTATTTCTTAGGCTTCTGTCATTCGCATATAGACATTTCAAACTATGTTGTTCTTACTTGTTCAGCAGTTGGCAGTGTTAATTTGAAATCTTTTGTCAGTATTTTATTTGATGGCTGTTCCTGCAAGGCATTTTACTTTGTTGGGTCCCATGGACTATATTTTCCAAGTTAATTCCTCTGAAAATGGAGTCCCCTAGTACCAAGAATTTTCTGTTTCATACTGTTTTGTTTATGCATTGTTACCTTCTTTCCCTCGGACTCCATCTTAGCTCTTATTTTCTGAGCATCATAATGTTCCACTGCATCAAAAAAATTACGGAAGGTGGATGCCTCCTGTTTCACAGGTCGTAATATATCTGAGCCTACTATGACTCATCTGTTCTTCAGCTGATTTATTCACTGTGTTAGCAGTTATGGTAAATTGGTTGGAAGCTGCATAGTCCTGGAGCCACCTTCAATTGCATCTAATTCCTGTTTAAGTTTGTTGAGTTCCACTTTCACCGCAGAGTGTTGAAGAAAGATGGAGAAAACCTTAAGTCTCCAAATAGATTGCCTTAGGACTAATGAACCGCAGCTATTACACTGAATGAACGTAATTTTGATTGGTTGGGGTGAGTGTGAACAGGTGTACTGTGATAAAGGGATACCAATGTGCAAAATTATATGAATGTGATTGTTATGAAGAATATTGCTAATGTGTATTGGGTTATTTATATAGGTACAGCAAGCCCAGTGGTTTGTGGGTGAAATTACAAGTGTTTCAGGTCCTAATCCCTAAACTCTCTTTATACAGTCCATCAAACAGGTTCAAATAAAGTTAGCATTTCTACAGCTAATAGCCTCATATTAGCAGTATACTAAAATAGTGGAAAGGACTAGATGATTAGGGGGAAAATTAGCACTTTACTTTCTCAGAAAGACAAGTTTCTGTTTGTTTGTTTGTTAAAAGCAGTATATATGCCAGAGTAATGCAGAAAAAAAGGTAGCAGAAAGTTATAAAGCTTTCTATAACCAAGCAGTGAAACAGAAAAATTAACACCAGTTTAGAGAGTTTTCTGTAGTGTTCAGCTCCCCATTTGTTTGATAAATTAAAAGCTATTTTAAAGCCTGTCCCACCTAGGTTCACTTCTGTGAAAGCCTCCCCCAACAGAGGTTGTTATACAATGGAGAAGGTCAGATACTCAGGCCCACAGAGAGCAAGAGAATAAACTAAACACACTGTTTTGTGTAAAAAAAAAATACATATAGAGAAAGCAGTGCACATTACCTGCTTCATTGTATAACAACCTTTCTTTGAGTGAACCTAGTTGGTTTTCTGTTAAATTCAGTCTGACAGGTTAAAAGAAAATTATCTGAGTTGATTTTGTGTGGCTTATTATTTTATGAAACCTCACAGAAAGGACTCAAACAGAAAGCACACAGGGAAAACCCAAGACAAGGCCACACAAAGAACACTCACAGCTATGCCACACATAGTAACATAGTAGATGACGGCAGAAAAAGACCTGCACGGTCCATCTAGTCTGCCCACGATAAACTCATATGTGTATACCTTACCTTGCTTTGTACCTGTCTTTTTCAGGGCACAGACCGTATAAGTCTGTCCAGCAGTAATTCCCGCCTCCCAACCACCAGTCCCGCCTCCCATCACTGGCTCCGGCACAGACCCCGTATAAGTCTGCCCTCCCCTAGCCTAGCCTCTCAACCACCAACCCCTCTTCACCCCGCCACCCAATTTCAGCTAAGCTTCTGTGGATCCATTCAACCATTAGGCTGAAGATAGTTGGTGAGAGGGGGGATCCTTGAGGGACTCCGCATTCTGGTGTCCATGGAAGTGATCTTTCAGCGTCTGTTATTACTTGGTAGGATCTGGTGGTGAGGAATCCCTCGAACCACTTGAGGACTGGGCCTCCGACTCCGAAGTATTCTAGTATATGAAGTAATATGCCATGATCAACCATGTCGAAGGCGCTTGACATGTCAAATTGTAGTACGAGTATGTTCTTCCCGGTTGCAATTGTTTTTTTGAATGAGTTCATTGCCACCACTAGTAAAGTTTCGGTGCTGTGATTTGATCGAAATCCTGATTGTGACTCATGTAGAATTGAGTGTTTGGCTAGATAATCAGTGAATTGTTTCGTAACTATTCCCTCCATTAAGTACTCAAGGATAAGGGAAGCCACTCATGAAGGAACACTCTTAGCTGTACCATACATCACTCAGGGAAGAGGGAAGCCACTCAAAGGAATACACAAGGCTGTGCCACACAGCACTCAGGGATAAAGGGAAGCCACTCATAGGAATACACAAGGCTGTGCCACACAGCACTCAGGGATAAAGGGAAGCCACTCATAGGAATACACAAGGCTGTGCCACAGAGTCAAATAACAGAGACAAAGGGAAAAGCAAGCAAAAAAGGGAAGGCTAACTTTACATACACATATCAGATAAGGTGCAATGCTCACAAGAACCAGGAATCAAACACAGCAGACAATGAGTTAAAGCATGCTAAAGGGAAGGACTGCTTCTAATACACAAATCAGAAAGAAGCAAGGCTTACAAGAGAAAAATAACAAACACTGCAGTCAAAGGTTTAAAGCAAACAAAAGGAAAAACAAACAATGTTCTCACCAGAACTCTGCCTGCACCCACAGCCGGGTAGGGAAACGGAAGGCAGGCAGAGACAAAGCAGACAGAGCACACACACAGCTGCACGGAAGCAAAGTAATCAAGGAAAGCAGCTGGCAACAACCAGCTCTCTGAACAGTGAAAGGTAACAAGGGGAAACCACAAAGGAAAACAGAACAGGCTAAGCTGGAGAGCCTAGTTAACAAGGAAGTAATCCATTCAGGTTCAAACCAGAACCACACACACAAAAAAACAGAATAGGGCTTCGCTTGGGAGCAAAGCTAACAGGCAAGTAATTCATACAGGTTCAGATCAGAACCACACACAGAGAGAAACAGAACAGGGCTTTGCTTGGAAGCAAAAACAACAGGCAAATAATCCATACAAGTTCAAACCAAAACCACACACACAGGGCTCAGGGTTATGTCCCAAAGCCACAGCTAACAAGGAGACCAGTTCCCTCAGAATCAAACAACAGTACAACAAGAAAAGGGCAAATAGACTGTTACGTTTGTGGCCGTGACCTCTCCCAGACTTACCTTATTCTGGTAGTCAGCTTCTGTGCTGGCTTCGGTTTCTTCTTTCTGTGTTGCTAGAGCTGGCTCTGTGTCTGTGGGCTGGCTGCTCCCAGCATGAGTCTAATTGCTTTACTATACTGCAGCTGTGTGTGTTACCTGAGCTAGCTGCCTCTGTGTGCTGGTTGCTTCCAGCATGGCTCTAATTGCTCTGCTATACTGCAGCTGTGTGTGTTACCTGAGCTAGCTGCCTCTGTGTGCTGGTTGCTTCCAGCATGGCTCTAATTGCTCTGCTATACTGCAGCTGTGGGGTTAAGCCTGAGTTAGCTCTAGCTCTGTTTCAGTATGCTGCCTGCCTGTGTCTGGTTGTGGTGACATCATCAGGCAGGGCCTTGATAAGGAAGTGGTGTTCTTCCCTTCAGGGCCTTTGCAACGTTTGCTTTTGCTACGTGCTTTAGGTCAAGGTTAGTGTTAGTGCAGTGTGCACTTGTGACTGTGTGTTTAGCTTTCCTGCTTTTCCCTTGTGGTTCCCCCGCTTTTCCCTCTTGGTGATTTGGAAGCATTGCTGTGTGTAGGGGCTTTGGAAGCTCGGTTGCTGATAGAAGTACTTCAGGGTTTGGTGTTGTTAGGAACACTGCAGATTTGGCTGTTAGAAGTACTTCTGGTGTTTGTGCTGTTGGGAGAATTGCAGTCTTTGCTGTTTGTGTTTGGTGGTTTGGAAGCACTTTTGGCTTACGTGTTTAGCTTCCCTGTTTTTTCCCTAGTGGCTCCCATCTTCCCTTTTAGTGCTAGGAGCTCTTCTGGTTGTTTGGTGCGTGGGAGCACCCTAGTTAGTTTAGAGTTGTAGAGCTTCTGTAACTTGGTGCTCAGAGCACCTGTGTTAGGTCTGCTGAAGTTTGGTGCTTAGGAAGCACCTTTATTAGCTTATGTTCCCTGTTCTTCCTTGTGGCTCCCCTGCTTTTCCTTTTGGTGCTGTGAGAAGCACTCCTGTTAGGTCAGTGCCTTGGGGCACTGCTGTTAGTATAGGGCTTAGGAAGTCCTTTTGTCAGTTTACTGTGAGGAACACTTCTGTTGGTTTAGGGCTTGGGAGCACTTAGGTCAGTTTAGGATTTAGGAGTACTTCTGTTTTCAGTCCTGGTCCCTGTGTCATCCGGTGTCATCCAGTAAGTCCTGCCGGCCACTCGAACCCAGGGGCTCAACCCTTGGGAGGCAGTGGCTAAGTGCAGGTGAAGCTGTACGGACTAGTCCAGGGTGCTCCAGTCCAGTGTGTCCCAGTCCTGTGTCCTCCAGTCCGGGGGATTCCAGTCCAGTGTTCCAGTCCTGTGTCCTCCAGTCCGGGGGATTCCAGTCCGTGTGTTCCGGCTCGCTGGGCGGTGCCTGCAGTCCCTGCCGGTGCCGGTGTGCTTGCCCAGCGTTGGTTGGTGGGTTTTGCCTGCTGCTGTCGCTCCTCGTCAGCAGCCCAAGGGCTCACGTTTGCTCCAGAGCCCGGCCCCGCGGGCTCTGAACCTGAGAAACTGACATAGACCTGTTGCAAAGGCAACGCAGGAAAGTTCCCTGGGTCCTTATAAAGGAGTAGGCCGATGATGTCACAAGTAAGAAATGAAGCAGAAGCAGGGAAACCAAAGCGAGGCTTGGCTTCAGAGACACCAAAGTGAGGCTTGGCTAACAGGAAGAACAACAACAGGAAAAAAGGCAGACTGGGGAGGTCACAGGCCTAGATACAGAGAAACAGTAGGTCTAGACATAAAGGCACAGCCACAGCCGTGACAGCATCATTAATGATTGGTACTGGGAGTCTTGTTCTTTTTCTGCCACCCTGTCAGAACTGGAATTTTTTGGCTCTGAACATTTTAGCTGGTTGCTTCACAAGTTGCTCAGACGCTCCCCACCAGCACTACGATGGAATCCTTTTCTCCTTAATGCATGAGCCACATGGTGGTGGCTTTGTAAACTGCATCATTTCTCAGTAGCAACGCCGCCAACTTGTCATTCTACACATTGCAACCCAATATTCCCCCTGGTATTGACTTGCCAGTGTTTACTCATTGCTCAGGGGCTGTGCCATCTGTATCAACTATTGACTGAAGATGGTAAACTTCACTTTTTCAGGGAGCTTCATTCCACTCACTCTGTCTCGTCCAGTCTACAGATCATTTTGCACACATCTAGTTACAACATTATGTGCAGAGTTTGGGATGGGAAATCTTAATGAGGACGTCAAGGATACTGTCTTGTCTGGGAAGAAGGTGAGCCCTTAGGTCCTGCAAGGCCCCGAAGGACCTCAGAGGACAGCCGTGCAACCCGAAGTCTTCACCCGCGGCGACCGCCGTTCACCGGGGGTTGAGCCCCCAGCTTCAGGCGGCCAACGGGACTTCCGGAACCGCGGGGTTGACGAACTGACCCAGCACTAGAACCGTGAGCAGGGAGGGCAGGTGGAAAATCAGAGAAGTCCAGGAACAGGCAGCAGGTCAAGGTAGGCGGCTATCAGAGTCGTCCAACAACAGGCAACAAGTCAGGGCAGGCAGCTATCAGGGTTGTCCAGTAACAGTCCAAAGGTCAAAACAGGAGAAAACGAATGATACATACCTGTAGCAGGTGTTCTCCGAGGACAGCAGGCTGATTGTTCTCACGACTGGGTTGACGTCCACGGCAGCCCCCACCAACCGGAACAAAACTTTGCGGGCGGTCCCGCACGCAGGGTACGCCCACCGCGCATGCGCGGCCGTCTTCCCGCCCATGCGCGACCGTTCCCGCTCAGTTGAATGACAAGCAAAAATGATCAAAAACGCAACTCCAAAGGGGAGGAGGGAGGGTAGGTGAGAACAATCAGCCTGCTGTCCTCGTAGAACACCTGCTACAGGTATGTATCATTCGCTTTCTCCGAGGACAAGCAGGCTGCTTGTTCTCACGACTGGGGTATCCCTAGCTCACAGGCTCACTCAAAACAAGAACCCAGGTCAATGGAACCTCGCAACGGCGAGGGCATAACAGAAATTGACCTACAAAGAACAACTAACTGAGAGTGCAGCCTGACCAGAATAAATTCGGGTCCTGGAGGGTGGAGTTGGATTTACACCCCAAACAGATTCTGCAGCACCGACTGCCCGAACCAACTGTCGCGTCGGGTATCCTGCTGGAGGCAGTAATGTGATGTGAATGTGTGGACAGATGACCACGTCGCAGCCTTGCAAATCTCTTCAATAGTGGCTGACTTCAAGTGAGCCACCGACGCTGCCATGGCTCTGGCACTATGAGCCGTGACATGACCCTCAAGAGTCAGCCCAGCCTGGGCGTAACTAAAGGAAATGCAACTGCTAGCCAATTGGAGATGGTGCGTTTCCCGACAGCGACCCCTTTCCTATTGGAGTCGAAAGAAACAAACAATTGGGCGGACTGTCTGTGGGGCTGTGTCCGCTCCAAGTAGAAGGCCAATGCTCTTTTGCAGTCCAATGTGTGCAACTGACGTTCAGCAGGGCGGGTATGCGGTCTGGAAAAGAATGTTGGCAAGACAATTGACTGGTTAAGATGGAACTCCGACACCACCTTTGGCAAGAACTTAGGGTGAGTGCGGAGGACTACTCTGTTGTGATGAAATTTAGTATACGGAGCACGAGCTACTAGGGCTTGGAGCTCACTGACCCTACGAGCTGAAGTAACTGCCACCAAGAAAATGACCTTCCAGGTCAAGTACTTCAGATGGCATGAATTCAGTGGCTCGAAAGGAGGTTTCATCAGCTGGATGAGGACGACGTTGAGATCCCATGACACTGCAGGAGGCTTGACAGGGGGCTTTGACAAAAGCAAGCCTCTCATGAATCGAACGACTAAAGGCTCTCCAAAGATGGCTTTACCCTCTACACGATAATGGTAAGCACTAATCGCACTAAGGTGATTCCTTACTGAGTTGGTCTTGAGGCCAGACTCTGATAAGTGCAGAAGGTATTCAAGCAGGTTCTGTGCAGGGCAAGAACGAGGTTCTAGGGCCTTGCTCTCACACCAAACGACAAACCTCCTCCACTTGAAAAAGTAACTCTTTTTAGTGGAATCCTTCCTAGAGGCAAGCAAGACACGGGAGACACCCTCAGACAGACCCAACGAAGCAAAGTCTACGCCCTCAACATCCAGGCCGTGAGAGCCAGAGACTGAAGGTTGGGGTGCAGCAGCGCTCCGTCATTCTGCGAGATGAGAGTCGGAAAACACTCCAATCACCACGGTTCTTCGGAGGACAACTCCAGAAGAGGGAACCAGATCTGACGGGGCCAAAAAGGCGCTATCAGAATCATGGTGCCGTGGTCTTGCTTGAGCTTCAGTAAGGTCTTCCCCACCAAAGGTATGGGAGGATAAGCATACAGGAGGCCGGTCCCCCAATGGAGGAGAAAGGCATCCGACGCTAGTCTGTAGTCTGGAACAGAACAGAGGCAGCTTGTGGTTGGTCTGAGAGGTGAAAAGGTCCACCGAGGGGGTGCCCCACTCTCGGAAGACCTTGCGTACCACTCTGGAATGGAGCGACCACTCATGCGGTTGCATGACTCTGCTCAGTCTGTCGGCCAGACTGTTGTTTACGCCTGCCAGGAGGTATGTGGCTTGGAGAAGCATGCCGAACTGGCAAGCCCAACGCCACATCCCGACCGCTTCCTGACACAGGGGGCGAGATCCGGTGCCCCCCTGCTTGTTGATGTAATACATTGCAACCTGATTGTCTGTCCGAATTTGGATAATTTGACAGGACAGCCGATCTCTGAAAGCCTTCAGTGCGTTCCAGACCGCTCGGAGCTCCAGGAGGTTGATCTGAAGATCCTTTTCCTGGAGGGACCACAGTCCTTGGGTGTGAAGCCCATCGACATGAGCTCCCCACCCCAGGAGAGACGCATCCGTCGTCAGCACTTTCGTGGGCTGTGGAATTTGGAAAGGGCGTCCCAAGGTCAAATTGGTCCGAATGGTCCACCAGAGCAGTGAAGTGTGGCAACTGGTGGAGAGACGGATGACATCCTCTAGATTCCCGGTGGCTTGGCACCACTGGGAAGCTAGGGTCCATTGAGCAGATCTCATGTGAAGACGAGCCATGGGAGTCACATGAACTGTGGAGGCCATATGACCTAGGAGTCTCAACATCTGCCGAGCTGTGATCTGCTGAGACGCTCTGGCCTGGGAAGCCAGGGACAGGAGGTTGTTGGCCCTCGCTTCGGGAAGGAAGGCCTGAGCGGTCTGAGAATTCAGCAGAGCTCCCTTGAATTCCAGAGATTGGACTGGCTGGAGATGGGACTTTGGGTAATTTATCACAAACCCCAGCAGCTCCAGGAGGTGAATAGTGCACTGCATGGACCGGAGAGCTCCTGCCTCCGAGGTGTTCTTGACCAGCCAATCGTCGAGATATGGGAACACGTGCACTCCCAGCTTGCGTAGATACGCCGCAACCACCACGAGGCACTTGGTGAACACCCGAGGGGCAGAGGCGAGCCCAAAGGGCAGCACACAATACTGAAAGTGCCGTGTGCCCAAACGGAATCTGAGATACTGTCTGTGAGCTGGCAGTATCGGGATGTGAGTGTATGCGTCCTTTAAATCCAGGGAACATAGCCAATCATTTTTCTGAATCATTGGCAGAAGGGGGCCCAAGGAAAGCATCCTGAACTTTTCCTTGACCAGGAATTTGTTCAGGCCTCTCAGGTCTAGGATGGGACGCATCCCCCCTGTTTTCTTTTCCACAAGGAAGTACCTGGAATAGAATCCCTGCCCTTCCTGCCCGGGTGGCACGGGCTCGACCGCATTGGCGCTGAGAAGGGCGGAGAGTTCCTCTGCAAGTACTCGCTTGTGCTGGGAGCTGAAGGATTGAGCTCCCGGAGGACAATTTGGTGGAGGGGAGGCCAAATTCAGGGCGTATCCGCACCGCACTATTTGGAGAACCCACTGGTCGGAGGTTATAAGAGGCCACCTTTGGTGAAAAAGTTTTAACCTCCCTCCGACTGGCAGATCGTCCGGTACGGACACTTTGATGGCGGCTATGTTCCCATGGATCCAGTCAAAAGCCCATCCCCGGCTTTTGCTGTGGAGGCGCAGGGGGCTGCTTAGGCGCACGCTGTTGACGGGAACGAGCGCGCTGGGACTGTCCCTGTGCCTGGTGAGGCCTTCGGGCCGGCTGGGTGTACCTACGCTTGTTATAGGCGTAGGGCGCAGCCTGCCTGGCCCGGGACAAACATCCACCTGCTGAGGTGGATGCTGAAGGCGCCCGGTGGGAGAGCTTGTCGAGGATGGTTTCCCGCTGATGTAGTTGGTCCACCAACTGCTCGACCTTCTCGCCAAAAATATTATCCCCCCGGCAAGGGACGTCGGCCAGTCTCTGCTGGGTGCGGTTGTCCAGGTCAGAGGCACGCAGCCATGAGAGCCTGCGCATCACTATACCTTGGGCCGCAGCACGAGATGCCACGTCACAGGTGTCATATATACCCCTGGACAGGAACTTTCTGCACGCCTTCAGCTGCCTGACCACCTCCTGAAAAGGCCTGGACTGCTCCGGAGGGAGCTTGTCGACCAGGTCCGCCAGTTGCTTCACATTATTCCGCATATGGATGCTCGTGTAGAGCTGGTAAGACTGGGTGCGGGTCACGAGCATGGAAGATTGGTAGGCCTTCCTCCCAAACGAGTCCAGAGTGCGAGACTCCCACCCCGGGGGCGCCGAGGCGGTATCCCTCGAACTCCGTGCCCTCTTCAGAGCAGAGTCCACGACCGCCGAGTCATGAGGCAATTGGGGCCGCATTAACTCTGGGGCCGAGTGGATCCTGTATTGGGACTCCGCTTTCTTGGGGATGGTGGGGTTAGATAGCGGTCTCAACCAGTTCCGAAGCAGTGTCTCCTTGAGGACATTGTGCAACGGCACCGTGGAGGACTCTCTAGGTGGTGATGGATAGTCGAGGACCTCGAGCATCTCATCCCTCGGCTCATCCACAGAGACCATGGGGAAGGGAATGCAAATAGACATATCCCTGACGAAGGAGGCAAAGGAGAGGCTCTCAGGTGGCGAGAGCTTCCTCTCTGGTGAAGAAGTGGGGTCAGAGGGAAGGCCCACAGACTCCTCTGAGGAGAAATATCTGGGGTCCTCCTCCTCCCCCCACGAGGCCTCTTCCTCGGTGTCGGACATGAGCTCCTGCAGCTCAGTCCTCAACCGGGCCCGGCGCGACGTCGAGGCACCGAGACCTCGGTGGCGTCGTCGAGCGGTGGACTCCCGCGCCGGCGGGGATGAAGCTCCCTCCATCGACGGGGACTCCACCTGCGTGGCGGTCGAGACTGGCGCCGCAAGCGGCGTCGAAGGCCTCGGCACCGGGTTAGAGCACGCCGGCGCCTCCATCAACGGTGCCGAGGGCGCAAGCACCCCCGGCACCGGCACAGTCTGGCGCATCAGCCCTTC
Organism: Microcaecilia unicolor; assembly: GCF_901765095.1. Taxonomy (NCBI): domain Eukaryota; kingdom Metazoa; phylum Chordata; class Amphibia; order Gymnophiona; family Siphonopidae; genus Microcaecilia; species Microcaecilia unicolor. The sequence goes on along the minus strand of NC_044032.1, from coordinate 322,183,969 downwards.
CAGGATGCCCGGAAGGATGGCTCGGAGGCACTTGTCCAGGCCCGCTGTCGGGAAAGGCGAGGGGGCCGGTAGAGGTGTCGGTGCCGGAAGCTATTCGGGTCCAGGAGACTGCACCGAAGTGCTGGCACCCTGCCGCGGCGGTACCTCTACTACAGAGGGGGACCTCTCCTCTCGACGCTGCCGCTTCCTCAGCGTCGACTCATCCCTGGCGCCGGGAGCCGGATGCATCGTGGGCGACTGATGACGGTGCTTCTTCGCCTTCTTGCGGTGCCCGTCATCGGCGCTCGGTGGTACCGATGAGGAGGAAGTAGATCCCCCTCGGCCTCGAGGGATCGGGTCCGACAGGGCTCGGTCCCGAGGGCCCTGGGTAGAGGGAGTGACCGGGGCCGATTGCCCGCGCGGCCTCTCACCCCTGCCATCTCCGGAGAGCCGGTGGGCCGACGGGACCTGTGCTCCTGGGGTCGATGCCGTCGGTGCCGATTTCGTGGACATTGATACCGGTACCGAAGAACCGGCCGTCGATACCGATGCCGTCGAAGTCGACGTCGAGGGGCCGGCGCAAGTTCCAAAAAGACGGTCCCGAAGAACTTGCCTCGCTACCTGTGTCCGTTTCCGGAGACCGAGACACAAGGTACAAGTCTTGGTATCGTGCTCCGGCCCGAGGCACTGGAGGCACCAAGCGTGAGTGTCGGTCTGCGAGATATGCCGGCCGCACCGACCACACTTTTTTAAATCCACTCGGGACCTTCGAGGACATCGACAGAAAAATCGCGTCGGCGAAGTCAAAGTCATCGATGGTGGCGGTAAAATCCACACCTCGAAAATAAATCGACCGTGCGGCCACTAGGCCGCAACGCGACGCCCCCGCTAAGAGACGAGGAAAAAACAAAGTTCAGCGGTTTTTGTTTTGTTTTTTAAGAAACTAAATAGAAAAAACGGAGAACAACGAAAAAAGAGAAAATTCGCGGCGAAAGCGCGATCCGGTTTCCGGGGCTGACAGAGAGAGAGACGAACGCGGCTCTCTCCAGCGCGGAAAAGAAAAGACTGAGCGGGAACGGTCGCGCACGGGCGGGAAGATGGCCACGCATGCGCGGTGGGCGTACCCTGTGTGCGGGACCGCCCGCGAAGTTTTGTTCCGGTTGGTTGGGGCTGCCGTGGACGTCAACCCAGTCGAGAGAACAAGCAGCCTGCTTGTCCTCGGAGAACAAGGGAACGCACAGAAAACAGGAGCACACGAAGACTGGCCTCGGGAAACAGAACCTGAAGCAACGTCTTGTTCCAGTCCTGCTCCTAAAATACTGTCAGCAATCAACCGCCCAGCCCAGCCAACATGGGCGGCCAATCGGAACTCAGTTATTGAAGGAATCCCTCTGGTTGGTTCCGTCCGGCTTCCCAGGCGGGGCAACAGTACCGGCATCCCACTCTGGTTCTTCTGAGGCGGAGCTTCTGGTTCCCGCGCCCGAATGTGGAGAAGACGCCGGCCATCGCGCCTCAGCGCCATCTTCCCTGCTGGTGCCAGCGCGGACTCCGTAACCGGCGACTGAGAGCCTAGAAGCCGCGATCGCCGGCCTACGGGCCCGGCCGCGGACATGGCAGCTATCGCTGTGACGGGTCCTGGCTCTTGGCCGCGGTTCTAGAAAGGCTGGCCATCGCCGCAAGGGATACCGGCTCGGCCCCGACTGTAATCGAGATAGGCGGCCATCTGGGGAACCGTCGGGTAAGTCCTCTCTGGCTGCGGGTCCTTCCTCCCGGCCCTTGCTTCCCGCAGAGGAGCAGCCTGAGGGAGCGAAGGATGTGATAGATACTTTGAACAAAGTGCTGACACTTGGCTCCCAGATCCAAGTGCCTCTGACATATCACCTCAGATTTTTGAAGATATTACGGAGGATTTAGATTATGCACACCTGGCCTCTCATTGGTCGGAGGATTTACTGGTTGATATCACAGTGGCACAGCTTCAGAACAGTATCCTGGGTATATAATGTTGGATGCAGAATGTGGTGTTATGGGAATTGCAATATAAATTTGTGCTTCGACTGTATATTGCACCCACCCAAGTTTACAAAGCAGCGCTTTAACTGGAACATGTAGCTTCTACTGCTACTCTGAGTCGTGTGTTTTGGCATTTACCGGTGATTATATCCTTTGGGTTGGTCCAACATATTATGCATCAATGGTCTCGAAGAGTAACGTTCTCCCCAAAATCATTTAGACTTTTTTTTTATTGCGCTCCGGTGCCTCCTGGTCTATGCGGTTTTCTCTGCAGGACAATGCTTATGGGGAAATAGTCCATCTTACTTTGCTGGTTGGATTCCACTGCGCCCAAACTAGTGCTTTGGTGGACACAGATGATTACTCTATTAGCTATGGAAAGACTGAACTTTTCAGATATCTCTTCACCCTCAAGGTGTGCGATTTCAGCTGATATGGAAGCAATTTTGGGCAACTCTGCAGGCAGCTGCCCGGGTCTCAAATACATCCTTGTAGATATTTGATAAGTTGTGGGGGCAGGGAGGGTGATTAGGGGGAGTTTTTCGGGGCGCGAACGGCGAAACACGACCGTACCGAGCGCGGACAAAAGAAGACTGGCCGGCACGAGCCGGTTCGGGCGGGAAGACGGCCGCGCATGCGCGGTGCGCATCGGCGCGCGAGGACTAGCAAAGGACTTTGCTAGAAAGTGTTCCGATTGGAGGGGCTGCCGTGGACGTCACCCATCAGTGAGAACAAGCAGCCTGCTTGTCCTCGGAGAAAAATGTTATACCAGGATCTGGATTTGTGTATTTAACTGAACGTTAAAAGTTCAATAAAGAAGATTTAAACATAAAATACTGATAAAGGAGGATTCCAACTTTGGTACTTTCTGCCAATTTGTGCGAATGCCAGATTCTTCAGAGTCTATTTTCATAAAGCCAAGCCTATGAGTAAGGTTGTGTTGTAAGGCACAAGGATGCACACGAAAATACCTTACTGCATGCTTTGTAGAGCTTTTGTCAGATTCAGGATTACTGTTGTTCAATATCTGGAACAACTGCTATGGAGAGAAATATGTATCCTACAGGTCTGGATGCAAGAGAATCGGCCATCATATTGGCAAAGGAGGAACATGAATTATGCTCTCTTAATAATGTAAACCTGGAATGCTGAATGTACACTGAAACACAGGAAAATATTTATTTTGTTCATATGGTTCAAATATATAAAATCTCTGTCTCCTAGGGCCTATAACAGTGATGGCGAACCTTTCAGAGACCGAGTGCCCAAACAGCAACCCAAAATCTAATTATTTGTCGCAAAGTGCCAACAGGGCAATTTAACCTGAACAACAGAACTTTAAAAGCATTTGGCATGCTTTTGAATAATTAATGTGATTTTTGCTGTTGCAAATTAAATGATCCCAGGTTCCAATCTAATTCATGTTTAATGTGGGATAAAATGCCATAAACAAGTAAATAAATAAATATAAACTTTTAATGTTGAGCACCTGATTCTCAAATTGGACATATTCCAAACACCATAATGAAAATAAAATGATTTTTTCTACCTTTGTTGCCTGGTGACATTGTTTTTCTGATCATGCTGGCCCAGTATCCAATTCTGCTACTATCTGTCCTCGTAACTCAATTTCCAGGGCTTCCTTTCCATTTACTTCTTTACTTTCCGTCTTTCTTCTTCAATTCTTGCCCTACATCTGTAAGTAAATGCTGGGTCCTCCGCAGACTTGACTGTCCAGTGGATCCAGCTGCTGTCTATTTTCTTCATCCATGTGCAGTTTTTCTCCTCTCTTCCTTTTCCCTCATCTCATCTCCTTCCTCACTCTTCCCTTCCCTCCCCTCCATCCATGTCCAGCAACCCTCCTCTCCCCCAGGCCCTCCCCTCCATCCACCCATGTCCAGCAACCCTCCTCTCCCCCTGCCCTCCCCTCCATCCACGCATGTCCAGCAACCCTCCTCTCACCCCTGCCTTCCCCTCCATCCACCCATGTCCAGCAACCCTCCTCTCCCCGTCCTCCCCTCCATCCACCCATGTCCAGCAACCCTCTCACCCCTGCCCTCCCCTCCATCCATCCATGCCCAGCAACCCTCCTCTCCCCCTGCCCTCCCCTCCATCCACCCATGTCCAGTGACCCTCCTCTCCCTCAGCCCTCCCCTCCATCCATCCATGTCCAGCAACCCTCCTCTCCCCCGCCCTCCCCACCATCCTCCCATGTTCAGCAACCCTCCTCTCCCCATGCCCTCCCCTCCCCTCCATCCACCCATGTCCAGCAACCCTCCTCTACCCCCTGCCCTCCGCTCCATCCACCCATGTCCAGAAACCCTCCTCTCCCCCTGCCCTCCCCTCCATCCACCCATGTCCAGCAACCCTCCTCTCCCCCTGCCCTCCATCCACCCATGTCCAGCAACCCTCCTCTCCCCCTGCCCTCCATCCACCCATGTCCAGCAACCCTCCTCTCCCCCCTGCCCTCCCCTCCATCCACCCATGTCCAGCAACCCTCCTCTCCCCCGCCCTCCCCTCCATCCACCCATGTCCAGCAACCCTACTCTCACCTCTGCCCTCCCCTCCATCCACCCATGTCCAGTGACCCTCCTCTCCCCATGCCCTCCCCTCCCCTCCATCCACCCATGTCCAGCAACCCTCCTCTCCCCCCTGCCCTCCGCTCCATCCACCCATGTCCAGAAACCCTCCTCTCCCCCTGCCCTCCCCTCCATCCACCCATGTCCAGCAACCCTCCTCTCCCCCGACCTCCCCTCCATCCACCCATGTCCAGCAACCCTCCTCTCCCTGCCCTCCCCTCCATCCACCCATGTCCAGCAACCCTACTCTCACCTCTGCCCTCCCCTCCATCCACCCATGTCCAGCAGCCCTCCCCTCCCCTCCATCCACCCATGTCCAGCAACCCTCCTCTCACCCCTGCCCTCCCCTCCATCCATCCATGTCCAGCAACCCTCCTCTCCCCTGCCCTCCCCACCATCCACCCATGTTCAGCAACCCTCCTCTCCCCATGCCCTCCCCTCCCCTGCAGCCACCCATGTCCAGCAACCCTCCTCTCCCCCCTGCCCTCCGCTCCATCCACCCATGTCCAGAAACCCTCCTCTCCCCGCCCTCCCCTCCATCCACCCATGTCCAGCAACCCTACTCTCACCCCTGCCCTCCCCTCCATCCACCCATGTACAGCAACCCTCCTCTCCCCCTGCCCTCCCCTCCATCCACCCATGTCCAGCAACCCTCCTCTCCCCATGCCCTCCCCTCCAGCCACCCATGTCCAGCAACCCTCCTCTCCCCCTGCCCTCCTCTCCAGCCACCCGTCCAGCAATTCTCTACTCTCCCCCTGCCCCCCTCCAGCCACCCATACCCAGCGATTCTCCTGTCCCCTGCCCCCCTCTCCAGCCACCCATACCTAGCGATTCTCCTCGCTCCCCTGCCCCCTCCAGCCACCCATACCCAGCGATTCTCCTGTCCCCTGCCCCTCCCTCTCCAGCCACCCATACCCAATGATTCTCCTCTCTCCCCTGCCCTCCTCCAACCACCCATGCCCAGCGATTCTCCTCGCTCCCCTGCCCCCCTCCAGCCACCCATACCCAGCGATTCTCCTCGCTCCCCTGCCCCCCTCCAGCCACCCATGCCCAGCGATTCTCCTCGCTCCCCTGCCCCCCCCTCCAGCCACCCAGGTTGTCCAGTGGATTATTCGAGGCAGGCAGGAAAGATCCCCAGTCTTGGCTGCCCGCTGCCGGCGCTGACTCTCCCGCGGCGCTACTGCATAGCTCTTCAAAATGGCTGCCGAGACTTACAAGGGCGGCCTCCAAGACTTCAGCAGAAGTCTCGCAAGGCCGCCACTAGAAGTCTCGGTGGCCATTTTTAAAGAGCGATCCGGCAGCAGGGGAGGCAATTTATTCATGACATTTATACCCCACATTATCCCAAGCAACCTCAGGTTCAATATGGCTTACAAACCACAGTGAAAGGTAAAATTGGGTCTTACCTGATAATTTTCTTTCCTTTAGTCGCAGCAGATGAATCCAGAAACTGGTGGGTTGTATCCGCCTACCAGCAGGTGGAGATAGAGACACTGAAGAGATAGCAGTGACCCTGGACGCCCAGCTCCCTATCACCTCAGTATAGGTTGCATCCCCAAAGCAGAAGATAAGGATAAAATCTTGAAACAAGAACACTCCTCACAACTATGCGGCAACAGCCGAACCCATAACTTGAACTTGGTAGAAAAAACAACATCAATAACTGTAGTAACTCTTTTTCTTTCTTCTCATTCATTTCATCTTAATTTCAGAAAACAGACCCCTCATCCGAAGAAGGAAACGTGTGGCTAGAACAATACAGGGTAGGGATCCTGGATTCATCTGCTGCGACTAAAGGAAAGAAAATTATCAGGTAAGACCTAATTTTACCTTCCTTAGCCTCAGCAGCAGATGAATCCAGGAACTGGGGTGTATCAAAGCAATCCCCTAATTAAGGGTAGGAAGCCGCCGCCCCCCGAGCAAGCACTGTCACCCCAAAAAGCGCATCCTCCCGCGCTGAAACATCAAATCTGTAGTGCTTAATAAAACAATGGTGAGAAGCCCAAGTGGCCGCTCGACAGATGTCGTCCAGAGAAAGGACCCCCGTTTCCGCCCAAGAAGTAGACTGACCTTTCAGAAGGTAGCCGAAAGAATGGAGCAATGGTTGCTTTGGAAGCAGGAAAACCCCGTCCGGGGCTTGAAAAAAGGCCAAAAAGATGATCCGAACACCGAAAGTCATTTGTCATCCGAAGATAGCGGAGGAGGGAGCAAACAACATCCAACAGTCTTAGAAACGAAAAATTCTGCAGAAAATCCGACCTCTGGAAGGAAGAAAAATTGGCTGATTCAAATGAAAAGCCGACACGACTTTAGGCAAAAAGGACGGAACAGTCCTCAGAGACACACCAGAGTCTGAAAATTGCAGAAAAGGTTCTCTACACAACAGCGCCTGCAGTTCAGAAACTCGACGCGCCGAAGTAATGGCCACCAAAAACACTGTCTTCAGAGTGACATCTTTATCAGAGGCCAAACGCAAGGGTTCAAACGGTGGACCCTGCAATGCGCTGAGCACAAGATTCAACTTCCAGGAAGAACACGGACATCGAATTGGAGGCCTAAGGTGAAGAACTCCTTTCAAAAACCGAGTCACATCAGAGTGAGCCGCCAAGGACAAGCCAGACACCCGACCACGGAAGCAGGCAAGAGCTGCCACTTGAACCCAAAGGGAATTATAAGCCAAACCCTTCTGCAGCCCTTCTTGCAGAAATGCCAAAATCTGAGAAATAGACGCCTTAAGGGGAGACCAACCCCGCTCTGCACACCAAGCGTCAAAAGTGCGCCACACTCTGGCATAAGCTGTAGTAGTGGAACGTTTCCAGGCTCGAAGAAGAGTAGCAATGACTGAGTCAGCATAACCCTTCTTCCTCAATCGTCCTCTCAAGAGCCAAGCCGTAAGACCAAGGCGGAAGACATCCTCCATCAGAACAGGGCCCTGATGGAGAAGTCCGGAAAAAACTGGGAGCCGGAGCAGAGGCTCCAGCAGAAGACGAACTAGGTCCGCATACCACGGACGATGTGGCCAATCTGGGGCAACCAAAACCACCGGACCGCGATGAAGTCTGATCCGACGTACAAGACGCCTGATTAGAAGCCACAGTGGAAAAACGTAAAAAAGACGAGCTTCCAGCCAGGGCTGTAACAGACCGTCTAGTCCTGCAAAGTCGACCTCTTTCCTTCTGCTAAAGAATTTGGGAACTTTGGCACTGGATTTGGTTGCCATCAGATCCACTACTGGCGAGCCCCACTTTTGGCAGATCAAAAGGAATGCTTCCGTAGCCAACTCCCATTCCACTGCATCCAGATGACGACTGAGAAAATCCACTTGAACATTGTTCTGGCCTGCAATGTGAGCCGCTGAGAGACAGAGAAGATGAAACTCCGCCCAAATCAACAGGACAGAGGCCTCCGCAGCAAAAGCTCTGCTCTGAGTGCCACCCTGCTGGTTGATGTAAGCCACCGCTGACGTGTTGTTCGAGAGAATTCGAACTGCCTGGCCCTCCAGGATATCCTGAAAAGATTGAAGGGCTAGCGACACAGCTTTCAACTCCAGTCTGTTGATGGGCCACTTCGCTTCCATCACCGATCAACGCCCCTGCGCCACCCGGTGAAGACAATGCACTCCCCAACCCGAGAGGCTGGCATCCGTAACTATCTGAAGCCACTACGGGGATGCCAAAGGCATTCCCTTCTGAAGATTGGGAGCACACAACCACCAAGTCATGCTGTCCCTTTACAAAGGAAGACAAGGAAGACGACGTTGGTAATCGTGAAAAAACTGGAGACCATCGGAATAACAGGGCGCGCTGGAGGGGTCGCATATGAGCCCATGCCCACGGCACCACCTCCAGGGTGGATGTCATCGACCCGAGAACCTGGACATAATCCCAAGCCCAAGGAGAGGGAGTCTGAAGAAGATACCGAATCTGAGAACAAAGTTTGAGTCTCCAGGCTTCTGGTAAGAAGACCCGTCCTTGGGCTGTGTCAAAAACTACTCCCAGATACTCCAAGGACTGGGAGGGAACCAAATGATTCTTGGGCAGATTGATTACCCAACCTAGAGACTGTAGAAACTGCAAAACTCGAGAGGTGGCCGACTGACTTTCTTGTTCCGAGTCTGCCCAGATCAACCAATCGTCCAGATAAGGATGGACTTTGATCCCCTCTTTTCGAAGAAAGGCCGCAGTGACTACTATAACCTTGGAAAAGGTTCAAGGAGCCGTAACCAGGCCAAAGGGAAGTGCGCGAAACTGAAAATGGTGGCCTAACACTGCAAACCGAAGAAACCGCTGATGCGGAGGTCAAATGGGGATATGCAAGTACGCCTCTTTGTATTGTATTGTAACATTTATACCCCGCGTTTTCCCACTTATTAGCAGGCTCAACGTGGCTTACAAAAATAACAGGTTTACAAGAATACAAAATCCAGAGCCATGAGAAACTCTCCCGCTGGACAGACACAATCACCAACCGAACGGTCTCCATGCGAAAATGGCGAACTCGGAGACGCGGTTCACAATGTCTGAGGTCAAGAATTAGGCCTGACAGAACCCCCTTTTCGTGGAACCACAGATGGAATAACGACCGGTGCGTACTCGGTTTGTGGTACAGGGACCAACCGCTGCAAAGTGGCTTCTACTGCCGCTCCTTCTGGCTTTTGTGCACATCGAGATTCCAAAAGAAGCCTGCAACGAGTAAGCAAATTCAAATCTGTAGCCAATCTCTGATAAGATCCACGACCCACTGGTCTGTAGTAATTTTGGCCCACTCTTCGTAAAATAGGGTCAGCCAACCTCCTATAGAACGAACTGAAGAGAGGGCCTGCACCCCATCATTGTGCAGGTCGACCTTGGGCTTGAGGTCTGGTAGCTGCAGTCGACGATCGTTTGTCATTCCAAAAGGAAGACCGCTGCTGGAATCTCGAGCGCTGAAATATCGAACCACAACCAGGACGATAATGGCGGGAGTCACGGAATCGAGGTTTAGAAGAGGCCAACCTCACATTAGGCTTGGGCTTGTCTTCCGGAAGTCACTGGGACTTTGAATCTCCCAAGTCTTTCACAATCTTTTCAAGATCCTCACCGAAAAGAGCTTCCCCTAAAGGGAAGCCTGGTAAGGCGCTGTTTAGAAGCCATGTCCACTGACCAGTGGCGGAGCCACAGAAGACGACGAGCCAAAATCACTAAAGCCATCTGTTTAGCAGATGCCCTGACCAGGTCATAAAGGGCGTCCGCCAATAGCAAGAGCCGACTCCATAGGAGGACCAGCAGAAGGGGGATAAGCAGGGTCAGGTGTTCTATATCCTGCTGGAACCAAGAAAGACAAGCCCTGGCAGCATAAGAGCTGCAAATAGAGGCCTGTAAGGTCAAAGCCGACACCTCAAAGGAACATTTAAGGGACGCTTCCAGACATCTATCCTGAACGTTTTTAAGCGCAACCCCACCTTGCACCGGAAGAGTGGTCTTCTTGGTGACTGCAGTAAAAAGAATCTAAAGTCAGAGCAGAAACCAGAGAAAGTCGGGCCATAGCCCTAGCCACTTTGAAAACACTCTCAGGGTCAGACCACTGAGCGGAAATCAGCTCTTGAATGGAATCATGCAGAGGAAAAGCTTTAGAAGGTCTCTGCGTGCTTGCCATTTTCAAATTAACTGAGGTTGACGCCTGAACCTCTGGATCTGAAATATTCACAGCCTCCAGGCCTGCGAGATCAGGACAGGTAACTCATCACAATTAAAATCCTGACAACCGCGGGTCATCCTGTTCAGCAAGAAGAAATTCAGCCTCTTCCAAGTCCTCCAGCCTACAAAGACGGCCAGACTCACCAGAGCCCGCCAAAATGGAAGGAGGAGGAGGAGAATGGGGTCCCAAGGACCCTTCCTCTGGCAAAGAAGTAATCCTCCTACGCTTAGCCCCAGAATGCTCAAGAAGCAAGAGTGAACCCAAATCTCCCTGAGAAAGAGAAGCCTCTCTGCCTACCAAAGGCTCTCTAGAAGGAAGAGGAATGGGAGGGGGGCACTGGGTACCCTTTCTTCATCAAATATGCCTGATGCATTAACATGATAAATTCTGGAGAAAAATCGGAACCCGAAGGGGCAGCAGGAGAAACTGCAGAAACCACCTCAGAAAGTGTTGGAATGTATTGTATTTTACATGCATTGCCTGTCACCAATTTTTTCTCTGTGATTACTCTGTGACCTCTGATGTAAATTACCTAGAGAGGTCACACCCATGCAACTTCCTGTGGGGGTCAGGCACAGCACATGGAGCTCATGATCTCTCCTAAGCTGAGAGGATCTATGGTGGTGTGAGCATCCATTACCATCTAAGCACATGGAAGAGCTGATATCCAAATGTATAGTATTATGTATATATAAGCCTGTCTGAATATAATCTAACTACAAACTGTGAGTAAACAGATGTTTTGTTACTTCAACTTAAAGTGACTCAGCAGTGAATTATTCTGGGGTGTATGAGAGAGATGAAGAAAAGAAATTAACATTTCTAAAGCTGAAGCTGTGTGTATAAAATCTGCTAATTATTTACTACAAATAATCCAACGAAAGGGTTATGGGCCAGGGCCAGGAATTGAAAAAGAAGAGAAATATTACCAGGCAGTAAAAAAGCCACATTTTTCTCTTAAGTTTTAAAAGAAAGATTCAGTCTGTCTCTCTCTCCCCCACACAGCAGACAGAAGGCTAAGAAAATGGCTGAGGGAGGAAATTCACCATTTTCTACTCTCTCAAGGTGCCTAAATTAACTGAATTTAATTATCAGCAGTGGGAACTAAGATTCATATGTCTCCTTCAAGCAAAGAAATTAATATATCTTAGACCAAAACAGAACAGCTGAAAATATGGCTGAATGGGACAATGCAAACTATTATGTGAAGTGCATGTTTTTGGAAGCTCTCTCAGAGAAACAAGCCATATTAGTGGAGGGAAAAGATACACCAAAGGACATTTTATATAAACTGAGAACTATGTATGCAACTACATATGCAAAACAGCAACCAATTTGGTTGGCAGAGTTGAATGAAACCAAATTAAGGGATAAAGTAAGTGTAATGATCACATTATGCATCTTATGTCTTCATTTCAAAAGCTAGAACTTCTGGAATTCCCATGTGTGATGCATTGAAAAGAGCATTTCTTTTTACCTCACTATCAAAGAAGTTTGATGTTTTTAGGTCTGTAAATGAAGCCATTGAAGGGCAATCTTTTGAACAGGCAGCATCAAAACTGAGGCAGGAATGCATAATTAATGATTCTGAGGAGAAGTGTCTCAAAGTCAGTCAGAGAGAAATGAAACAAATTTCTTGGCAAAGAACAGAGGAAGGCGGAGCTATGGGAAAACTCCACCCAAGGGCAAGCTGCTTTGCTACTCATGTGGAAAGGAGGGACATGTATCTAAATGGTGTAAGGAAACACAAAACACTCCCTCTAGCTCACCTAAGCCAATGGAACAAAAGAATTCTCCAACCAGGAAATGTATGAAGGACAATAATAACATAAGAGCTTCTAATGGCAGAAGAAAAATCTTTGACTATGGTAAATATAGTTCAAATGAAAGTACTTGGATTTTGGATTCGGGGAGCACATGCCATTTAACCAATTCTAAGGTATTCTTTCAGGAAATGAGTCCAGAAGAAGGTATTCTTAAACTGCAAACGCAGGGACTACTCAGATCCAAGCAAAAGGCATTGGATTCTTAAAATGCAAAGTGTCTAATGAAGTTAAAGAAATTCCTGTAAGTGATGTCTTGTATATTCCCCAAGGCAGTTTGCAATATGCTTAGTGTATCTACATTAGATAAGAAGGGATTTGTGATTCATTTTGAAAACAGTAAGTGCACAATCTCTAAAAATGATGAAGTGTATGCTGAAGCTTTTATGCATAATGATATTTATAAACTGAGCATTTCAGGTGAAGCCTCACATGGCGCAAGTAAGGAAGAATGATGGTAAATGTAGTCTGGAAACCTGGCACCGCCGCCTGGGACATCGTGATTTTAAGGTGATCCAGGATCTTCACAATGGGCAACTAGCCACAGGCATTCAGATCAGTGCAGATACTGGTAAAATGGAGAAATGCATAGACTGTGTTACTCAAAAAGGTGTGAGACCCTCATTTCCTGCATACACAGGAAATAGGAGTAATAAAGTACTGGACTTAATACACAGTGACTTATGTGGACCGTTTATATCCCATCATTGGGAAATACAGATTTGTGCTAATATTCTTGGATGATTTCTCTAGATATTGTGTGGCCTATTTGCTGAAAGAAAAAAAGTCAAGTCACAGACATGCTGAAGAAATATGTAGCCATGGTGAGCAATAAATTGAAAGAAAACCAAAGGTTCTTCAGACCGACAATGGTGGTGAGTTCACTTCACAAAGCATGCGCACATTTCTAGAACAAGAAGGCATTCAGCATATCACAACAGTAGCTTATACACCAGAGCAAAATTCTGTTGCAGAGAGAAAATTTAGGTCACTTGTGGAAATGACCAGATGTATGCTGTCAGATAGCAATCTCCCTAAAAGACTATGGGGGGGAAGCCATTCTCACAGCAGTGTACCTACAAAACAGAATGCCAACTAAAGGCGCTGAGCGCACACCACATGAGGACATGGCATGGTAGGAAGCCAAACCTGTCACACATAAGAACATTTGGAAGTACAGCATATGCTCATGTACCAAAGCAAAGAAGGCATAAGCTGGATTCCACAACAGAAAGGGGCAGTTTTAGTTGGCTATGCTCCAGGACACAAAGGATATAGAATTTTGAATCTGAAAACTTGCATTGTTGGCATAAGACATGTTACATATTTTGATGAAAACAAAAGGGTTGATAAAGGCTGGATTATCCCAGATGAGCCTTATCATCCAGAATATGAAACTAGAACCATAATAGACATTGCCAGTGTATATAAATGCCATACCAAGGCAGATGTCTGAAAGCAACTCATCTGTATCTAACGAGGAACAGGCAGAGGAAGCAGACACAGAAAGGATCACGCAGGAGACAGTACAGTTGGAGAAGGGGAATCAATTGGAGAAGGACTCTCAGATTAGAGGATGCAGAAAGGTCAGACCAACCTGTGTCAGACGCTCATCCAGGGAAAACAAGGTGTTCCACCCCCAAGACTGTCTTACCTAACAAAGTCAGCAGAAGCTCAAGAGCCCTTAACATGGGATGAGATTGAGAAAATGCCAGCAGAAGAAGCTGCTGAATGGCGTAAAGCTGCACAAGAAGAAATTGATGCATTGGATAAAAATAATACTTGGATTCTTACAAAAATTACCTCCTGGCAAGAAAGCTATAGGATGCAAATGGGTATTCAAGTTAAAAAGGAATGCACAAGGAAAAGTGGAAAGGTATAAAGCCAGATTAGTGGCAAAGGGATATCTTCAAAAATATGGAGAAGATTTTGATGAAGTGTTTGCACCTGTAGTGAAACACACGACAATTAGAACACTTCTGAGCATTGCAGTCTCAAAAGGCATGCAAGTCAACCACATTGATGTGAAAACAGCGTTTCTTCATGGAGATATAACTGAAGACTTGTACATGGAACAGCCAACAGGTTTCATAAATACAAAACAAGACAGCTAGTGTGTAAATTAAACAAAGGTCTTTATGGATTAAAGCAAAGTGCAAAATGTTGGAATGACAAATTGCATGAAATATTGACAAATTTAGGATTTAAGCAAGGTGAAGCAGATAATGCTTGTACACTAGGTGCAGAAATGGACAATATGCATACATTTAGCTTTTGTTGATGATCTGCTCATTGCAAGCGAAAGTGAGCAAGAGTACAAGGACATTGTAAAATATTTAAACCTGAATGTTGAGATAAAAGAACTTGGTAATGTGTCATACTATCTTGGTATAGAATTGAGAAAACAAAATGATGGTTCTTATCTTCTAAGCCAGAAGCAGAAAATAAATGAGCTTATTGAAAGTTTAGGTATGCAAGATGCCCAAGTTGTAAGCACTCCCATGATCACTGATTTTCTGAAGGATGAAACAGTAAGAGAACCTTTACCAGATAACATCCAATATAGATCAGCCATAGGTAAGCTTTTATATCTGACTACCACATACAGGGCTGATATAGCAAATGCAGTAGGAATTTTGAGCAGAAGGGTCAGCTTCACCTACCAAATCAGATTGGACTGCAGTTAAAAGGATGGTAAGGTATTTAAAAGGTACCATTGATTGTAAATTAAAGATTTCAGCCAATAGTAATCCAAAACTAATATGTTACTGTGATTCAGATTGGGCAGGGGATCATTCTGATTATAAATCCACAAGTGGATATGTGTTTATGTATGGAAATGTACAAATTTCATGGGCCAGTCATAAACAAAGTATTGTGAGTCTGTCTTCTACAGAAGCTGAATATGTGGCCGTATCAGAAGCATGCAGAGAACTGATGTGGATTGAAAAACTTTTGCTGGATTTTGGAATAGCTGAAAAGAGACCAATCCAGATAATGGAAGATAATCAGAGCTGCATCCGACTGTCACAGAATGACAAGGTTCAGTCACAGCACCAAGCACATCGCAACGAAATACCACAACGTGCGAGAGTTGGCGAAAGAAGGGGTCATCAGTCTACACTATTGTCACAACCAGTGAGATGACAGCTGACATCATGACCAAACCGTTACCCAGAGAACATTTTGAGAATCTGCGTATAAAGCTTGGACTTTGTATGAATTAATAATTGCTGACAGTTATGCATGAGAAGGGGTTTGTGTGAATGTATTGTATTTTACATGCATTGCCTGTCACCAATTTTTTCTCTGTGATTACTCTGTGACCTCTGATGTAAATTACCTAGAGAGGTCCACCCATGCAACTTCCTGTGGGGGTCAGGCACAGCACATGGAGCTCATGAATCTCTCCTAAGCTGAGAGGATCTATGGTGGTGTGAGCATCCATTACCATCTAAGCACATGGAAAGAGCTGATAATCCAAATGTATAGTATTATGTATATATAAGCCTGTCTGAATATAATCTACTACAAACTGTGAGTAAACGATGTTTTGTTACTTCAACTTTAAAGTGACTCAGCAGTGAATTATTCTGGGTGTATGAGAGAGATGAAGAAAAGAAATTAACATTTCTAAAGCTGAAGCTGTGTGTATAAAATCTGCTAATTATTTACTACAAATAATCCAACAGAAAGTGCTCCTGAGGCGCAAGGGGCCGAAACAGTCAGACCAGAAAGGAGGGAAGGATCCACAGAAGAAAATGGCACTGGCTCCACAACCGCCTCCGACGTGGAAAAAACCAACGCGCACCGCTGAGACAGACACGTGGGAAGACTCCCCTACAATACTCCCCGGAACCCCTCAGAGTTCAGGCAGACCTCGGAGCATCGAGTGCTATGCAACAGCCCGCTGGAACACCATTTGACACTTTCCGCCACCCATAGGCACCAGTCCGCCCCCCCCCCCCCCCCCCCATCCCCTCACTCCCCCCCGTTCTCCCCTACTCCCTAGTCCCTCCCCCCCCCCCCCCCCCCCCCCCCCCCCCCCCCCCCCCGGAGCTGAAGCGAGACGCCGCCCAAACAAAGAAAACACTCACTGAGGCAGAGAACTCAAGTGGCAGCGGCGACTCTCAGAAGGAGTTTACTGTACTCCAGCTCCCTACAGCTGCTCAGAAAATCAGACGAGCCCGCCTGCCATTTTTTTTTTTTTTTTGTTTAGCTGGCTGTAAGCTGCAGAGCTGTGAGGAGAAACTTTTTTTTTTTTTTTGCAGCACAGGGAGCTGAGGAGACAGAGTAGGACAGGGACTTGCGAAACAAGTATGTCCCTAAGGTGGGCACCGTTCAGCCACACGCCCCCAAGCTCAACTGGCAGACTAGCCCAGGAGCCTCCTCAAGGAGAATCCAGGAGCTGGGAGGAATCCGTCCACAACCTGCTGGAGATAGAGATATACTGAGGTGATAGGGAGCTGGGCGTCCAGGGTCACTGCTATCTCTTCAGTGTCTCTATCTCCACCTGCTGGTAGGTGGATACAACCTACCAGTTCCTGGATTCATCTGCTGCTGAGGCTAAGGAAACAAGCATATAAGGAAAACAATGCATAATACACTGCACTCAGTTTCAAAAAGTACAAAACTGTTGGATATGCCTTTATTTTGTATACTAATGTAAGTTTGAAGACATTTGCACATGCTTTAATCACCAATAAAAACAGGTAAACAATAAAGACACATAGGTGTCTAGGTTCCTTTTATAAACAGGCTTAAAGTACCTTTCTGGTCTTCTCATGGAGATGTCCTGTTATAAAAATCAGGCTCTTGATGTAAATTTGACTTTAAAGTGTTTGATGTGGACCATCTGAATATATCACTTCTTACCTCATGCTGGGAATGGCATGGTACCCAAGCCTGAAGGTCACACTGTCTGAAGCCAAACCATCTTGTATCATCTTTTCCCCAATCTTATGCATGTGCTGTAGTAGTTCCAGATGTTCTTTTTTTATGGCTTTTAGACTAGAGACAGCTTCCCAGGGCAAAACTAACCAGTGGAACTGGGCTTTGGGATATTTGTCCTTGATAACCACAACCCTTTCATCTTGATAAACCTGGTACAAACAAGAGGACAGTAATAGCTTTCCTTACTGCACTGGTAAGCGTGGTATGCATGCTACTTTCAAAAAAAAAAACCCCCACAGCATTCCAGTAATAAACAGCTCCAGGATACTAGGTAGGGGAACATTTGATGTATACTGTATATGGAGTCTGTTTGTCTTACTTCAGATCAAATGCTACAATTCTGACCTGCAAGGCAGGATCCTGCATAGAGGTCTTCAGGCCCTGACTCCAATGCCTGGTATGACTCTGAAACATAAGAGACAATGTTGCTCTTAACTACAAGAGAAAAGAAATGGAGAGGACAAGAAGGGAAAGTTGGCTCCAGTGTAGGTCAGGATCACCAAAGTGAAGAAGAGAACCACTATTACACCAATCAATACAGGCAAACCACCTCCTCTAACCCCCCCCCCCCCAACACTACTGCCTTGTATATAAATCTATAACTAAAATAACCTCACAGGAAGGTGGGGGTGCCCTCTTTGGTGGCAAAATTGAGAAGGGTATCGGGATCAGTTTTACTTTTATTAGTTATCATAGTAGACTGTCTCTAGGCTTTCAACTCCTGACTTGTCACTTTTATCTTATCCTTGTGTCCTTCTGTCTGTCCTTCCCTTATCCTTATTGATCCTGTTTGTCCTGATTTAGATTGTAAGCTCTTTTGAGCAGGGACTGTCTTTCTTCATGTTCAATTGTAAAGCGCTGCGTACGACTGATAGCGCTATAGAAGTGATTTATAGTAGTAGGCTCCAACAACTGATAAAAGAAAAATATGCACTATTTACAGATCTATCCATTATTACTGCACTGTCTTGTGAACTGTACAGAAATGAAAGGAAAGATATTTTAAATACGGAGAGGTCCTTGTATCACAATAATTACATGAGATTTACTAGCAGCTCTCCTGTTGTCATAGGCTATGGCACTACCAGAGTTGGCAAAATGTCTCAGCTATGTATTCAGATACTTTATGTCACTCCCTACAATGTGAAACAAACAACTCTGCTGCCTAGCCTCCATGACCATTTTTCCTCCATCAACAGCTTTCCTTTACTTCTGCTCAACCACTTTCTTCCCCAGCTTCTCTCATTCTACTCCTCTCTCCATTGCTTCCTTGCATGTTCCCCAATTTATCAGCTGCTTCCATGATGGTATGGAGCATGCCCCTTTTTGAGACAGAAATGGCTATGCTGAAAAGACTATACAGTTTTCTAAAGTATCATATCTCTCTGTTTTTGTCCAGCTTATGACCCTTTTTGCCTGTTTGTGCAATTTCCCTATTTGTGTTGAAAATTATCTTTTTCTTCATTTTAGGTGAATTTCCTAGTTGCCTTTCAATAGTACTGCAACCTTTCATTGGCACTAAAACTGTGACCTACTGAAAATTGTTTTTTAAACATACTGCCCTGTGTCTTTACTGTTGTATATTTGTATCTGTATTTATGGTAAAATTATGTATAATCATACCTGATAATTTTCTTTCCATTAATCATAGCTGATCAATCCATAGACTGGTGGGTTGTGTCCATCTACCAGCAGGTGGAGATAGAGAGCAAACTTTTGCCTCCCTATATGTGGTCATGTGCTGCCGGAAACTCCTCAGTATGTCGATATCAAAGCTCCATCCGCAGGACTCAGCACTTAGAGAATTACACCCACGAAGGGACACTCTGCCCAGCTCACCACCGCCGAAACGGGGGAGGGGAATTAACCCAGCTCATCCCCACACAAGTGGGGGAGGGGAATCCGTCCAGCTCATCCCCGCAGAGCGGGGGAGGGACACCACACCCGCCGATGCGGGGGGATCTGGCTTATCCTGCAACCGCAACCGCGGGAGGAGCTGACTGACCCTAACACCGCCGAAGCGGGAGGGGTACAAAGCTGCCCTACAGCCGCACGAAGCGGGAGGGAGTGCCGGCAGAATTTATGTCTCAATCCAGCCCCGTAAAACGGAGGGGAGAGGAATGCAGCAGCTCACTGTAACACAAACTCGTCTCAACTCTTGAAGAATCCAAGTGAAAGAACTTGAACACGAAGTCTTTCTGAAATAACTGAAGACTAAACTTGAACCTGAAATGCAACCAGAATAAAAACAGAACAGATATCTGGGAGGGGCTATGGATTGATCAGCTATGATTAATGGAAAGAAAATTATCAGGTATGATTATACATAATTTTACCTTCCATATCATCAAGCTGATCAATCCATAGACTGGTGGGATGTACCGAAGCAGTACTCACCCAGGGCGGGACATAGAAATCCCTGACCTCAACACTGAAGCTCCAAACCGGGCCTCCGCCCGTGCAGCCACAGTCAAACGGTAATGCTTGGAGAATGTATGAGCCGAAGCCCCCGTTGCCGCCTTGCATATCTCTTCCAAGGAGACGGATCCGGCCTCTGCCATCGAGGCCGCCTGAGCTCTCGTGGAGTGAGCCTTCAGCTGGATAGGCGGCACCTTCCCCGCGGCCACATAAGCCGCTGCAATGGCTTCCTTGACCCATCTTGCCACTGTAGGCTTAGCAGCCTGCAGACCCTTACGAGGACCTGCAAACAGGACAAACAGATGATCCGATTTCCGGAAATCATTGGTCACTTCCAAGTATCTGAAGATGACTCGTCTCACATCCAGATATTTAAGAGCAGAGTACTCCTCTGGGTAGTCCTCCCTACGAAAGGAAGGGAGACAGAGCTGCTGATTCACATGGAAGCGAGAAACAATCTTGGGCAGGAAGGAAGGCACTGTGCGAATAGTCACTCCTGCCTCAGTGAACTGCAGAAAAGGCTCTCGACATGAGAGCGCCTGGAGCTCGGAAACTCTTCTGGCTGAAGTGATAGCCACCAAAAAGACTGCTTTCAACGTCAGGTCTTTCAGAGATGCCCTCGACAAGGGTTCAAAAGGCGGCTTCTGCAATGCTCTTAGCACCAGGTTGAGATTCCACGCAGGCACCACTGAGTGCAGAGGAGGGCGCAGGTGATTAACTCCCTTGAGAAAGCGCACCACATCTGGCTGCGAAGCCAGGGAAGCACCCTTCAGGCGGCCCCTGAAGCAAGCCAGAGCCGCTACCTGGACTTTAAGGGAACTGAGCGACAGGCCTTTCTCCAGACCTTTTTGCAGGAACGCCAACACTGAAGAAATTGGAGCAGTGAAGGGAGAAAGTGAGCCTGCTTCACACCATGCTGCAAAGATACGCCAAACCCTGGCGTAAGCAGTAGAAGTAGAGCGTTTCCTCGCTCTCAGCATAGTGGCGATGACCTTGTCTGAGAAGCCCTTCTTCCTCAGACGCTGCCGCTCAATAGCCAGGCCGTAAGACCAAAGGGAGAGGGATCCTCCATCACCACGGGACCCTGATGTAACCGGCCCTGCTCCACTGACAGCCGCAGAGGATCGTCGACTGAGAGCCTGATCAAGTCCGCATACCAGGGACGTCTGGGCCAATCCGGACCCACCAGGATTACCCTGCCGGGATGCTTTGCCACCCGGTCTAGCACCCTGCCCAACATGGGCCAGGGCGGGAACACATAGAGGAGCTCTTGTGTCGGCCACTGTTGGAGAAGAGCATCTACTCCCAGGGATCGAGGGTCCCGTCCTCTGCTGAAAAAGCGCGGCACTTGGCAATTGGCCGATGACGCCATCAGATCTAGGCTCGGCTGGCCCCAGCGCTTCGTGATGTCCAAGAACGCCTGAGCAGATAGTTGCCACTCTCCGGGCTCCAAGGTATGGCGACTGAGAAAGTCCGCCTTGACATTCATGACTCCGGCAATGTGGGCCGCTGAAAGCTGCTCCAGGTTCGCTTCCGCCCACTGGCAAAGACTCATAGCCTCCTTGGCTAGAGGGGCGCTCTTGGTACCTCCCTGGCGGTTGATATAGACCACAGCCGTGGCATTGTCCGACAGGACCCGTACAGGCTACAACACCAGTACCGGGATGAACTCCAATAACACCAACCGAATGGCTCTGAGTTCCAGGAGGTTGATAGACCACTTGCCTCTGCAGGAGACTAGAGCCCCTGCCCTGTCCTTCCCAAGCAGTGGGCTCCCCAGCCCATCAAAGAGGCGTCTGTCGTGACGACAATCCACTCCGGGGTCACCAGAGGCAATCCTGCAGACAACTTGTCTGTCTGCGTCCACCAGCTCAGCGCGTTGCGCACTGCTGGGTCCACGGGAAGGCGCACAGCATAATCCTCCGACATCGGAGTCCAGCGCAGCAGCAGAGATAGCTGTAGTGGTCTCATATGAGCCCTGGCCCAGGGCACTACTTCCATCGTGGCCGTCATAGAGCCCAACAGCTGCACGTAGTCCCAAGCCCGAATAGGAGAGGCTACTAGGAACTAGTCCACCTGAGCCTGAAGCTTGACAATCCGATTGTCTGGCAGGAACACTCTGCCCACTTGGGTGTCGAATCGAACTCCCAGATACTCCAGGGACTGAGTCGGGCGCAGCTGGCTCTTCTTCCAGTTGATGATCCATCCCAGGGAGCTCACAAGAGCAACTACCCGGTCCATAGCTTTGCCGCACTCTGCATAAGAGGGGGCTCGGATCAACCAGTCGTCCAGATAAGGATGGACTTGTACTCCTTCCTTTAGCAGGAAGGCCGCTATGACCCCCATTACTTTGGAAAAGGTCTGCGGAGCAGTAGCCAACCCGAAAGGGAGGGCTCTGAACTGGAAGTGTCGTCTCAGGACTGTAAAACGCAGAAAGCGTTGGAGAGGAGGCCAGATGGGAATATGCAGGTACGCTTCCTTGATGTCCAAGGAAGCCAAGAACTCTCCTGCCTTCACTGCCGCTATAACAGAGCGGAGAGTCTCCATGCGAAAGTGCCTCACTTTCCAGGCCAGATTGACCCCTTTGAGGTCGAGGATAGGCCGGACAGAACCTCCTTTCTTTGGAACCACAAAGTAAATGGAGTAACGTCCCTTGCCAATCTGATTTTTTGGCACCGGAACGACCGCACCCAGGCGGATCAGGTTGTCCAAGGTCTGCTGCACTGCCACAGCTTGACCGGAGACTTGCAGGGAGAGAGTACAAACCCGTCTCTTAAGGGTTGGCAGAACTCTAGCTTGTAGCCGTCTCTGATGACTTCCAGCACCCACGCGTCTGAAGTTATAGTGGTCCACTCGCCCAGAAACGAGGACAGCCGTCCTCCAATCTGCACTGGGGCGTGGACCAAGGCCCCGTCATTGGGTACGAGACCCTGGGGGAGGACCGGAGGGAGCACCTCCGGGACGGCGGTCTCTGCGAAAGGAATGCTGCTTGGGGGAGAAATTCCTCTTGAAGGAAGAGGGGGCAGAGGAACCCGACTTGCCCGGGCGGTACCGACGGGCTTCCAGCAACCGTCCTCTGGAGGTACCGGGACGAGTACTAGCCCGAGCCCTGACCTCTGGTAATTTCTTGCCCTTAGACGTGCCGAGATCGGTCACGATTTTGTCCAGCTCGACCCCAAAGAGCAGCTTGCCTTTAAAAGGCAATCTAGCCAGGCGGGATTTAGAGGCGTGGTCAGCAGACCAATGTTTCAGCCAAAGCCACCGCCGCGCAGAGACTGTCTGAGCCATGCCTTTAGCTGAGGCTCTCAAGACATCATACAGCAAGTCTGCCAAATAGGCTAAGCCCGATTCCCGGGCCGGCCAATCAGCCCTCAAGGAAAGATCCGAGGGGGAAGCCCGCTGCACCATAGTCAGGCACGCCCTGGCCACATAGGAGCCGCAAACTGAGGCCTGCAAACTTAAAGCAGCTGCCTCAAAGGACGACCTTAAGGCCGCCTCCAATCTTCTGTCTTGGGCGTCCTTTAGGGCCGTGCCACCTTCCACCGGCAACGCCGTTTTCTTAGTCACCGCAGTGATTAAAGAATCCACGGTAGGCCACAGATAGGCCTCACGTTCACTCACAGCCAAAGGATAGAGGCGGGACATAGCCCTAGCCACTTTAAGGCTCGTTTCCGGGACATCCCATTGAGCCGCAATTAAGGTGTGCATGGCATCATGCACGTGGAAGGATCTAGGCAGGCGCTTCGTCCCCAGCATAATGGCAGAGCCAACAGGGGCTGAGGGAGAGACGTCCTCCGGAGAGGAAATCTTCAAAGTGTCCATGGCCTGTAAAAACAGGTTGGGCAAATCCTCTGGGCTAAAAAGCCGCGCTGCAGAGGGGTCATCCGCTCCATCCGAGCGGGGATCTATCTCCTCCAAGGAATCCGCAAAGGACCGTTGGGAGACCTCAGACACGCTGCCCTCATCTACATCGGAGGAGACAAAGTCCTCCAAGGCCTGGAAATCAACCCGAGGGCGTTACCTCTGGGAACCTCAACCTCTTTATCAGAAGAGGGAGCAGGGGCAGCGTTTTGCATGAGGAAAGCCTGATGCAGCAGCAAAACAAACTCGGGGGAGAAACCCCCCAGACTGTGCACTTCCGCAGCCTGGGCAACAGCCCTAGACGCACTCTCAACCGGCGCTCGCAATAGCGGGGGAGAGACATGCTGCGCATCCAAAATGGCGTCCGGCGCGAAACTCCGTGAAGGAGCCGCGCGGGAAGAACGGCGCTTAACTTTAGCCGCTTGTGCCGTCGCCCAAATTAAGGGCGTTCATGGCATTAATGTCTCCAACCTCAAGGGCGGCCCACGAAGAAGCCGTCCGAGCCGCGTGGCCGGCCAAGATGGCGGAGGCGAGGAGCGGGGGATGGGCGTTTATGGCGGGAAAAAACCGCCACGCCGGAGGAACGACCGGGACATTCATCGGTCACTAAACTGTCACCCATCAAGGGCGAATCAGGTTGTAAAACCCCCGCATCCCCTCTAGAAGCGCTCCAGCGATCCGGGGAGCGACCCTTTGCGCCCTCGCCCTCCGACGCCATATGCCACGAGGAGAAGAATCGGGGAACCCCCTGCCCGCTATAAAAAGGTAAAATTACCTGCTTGCCGCTCCGAGCTGTAACGAACTGGTGTCCCAGTGAGTAGCTGCAATGAACGTTTAAAGAAACGTCGAATTAAACGCCTTTAAAGACGTTTAAAATTTTTTTTTTTTAAACGGAGCCAGCGGGAGGGGGGAAAAAAGGAGGGACCTGGCACCACCAGGTTTGCACTTGCTCAAAAGAGCCCTCAACCCCAGGCCTCAACAAAACCTAAGGATTAGGCTTGGAGGCCTAGCCAGAGCTGCTGCTGTGTGTGACCACCACCTGCTGAGATAGAGAACATACTGAGGAGTTTCCGGCAGCACATGACCACATATAGGGAGGCAAAAGTTTGCTCTCTATCTCCACCTGCTGGTAGATGGACACAACCCACCAGTCTATGGATTGATCAGCTTGATGATATGGAAGCAATTGTTTTAACTGTAACCCCTGGATGTAAGTGTAGTTCCAAAACATGACCATGTTGTGGTTTTAAGATGTTTAAAAACATATTAAAGTATGAATTAAGTTATTTTTCAATAGTAAAATGTGATATTGCTAATGTACATTGGATAACTAGTTCATCTTGGGCCCCCTGCTCTCCTTTTTAGCATTTGAAGCATCATGAAATACAGGAAAAGTTTTGCTGACAAAGCAACTCACTCACCTTTTCATTGGGAATGTAGGGATGTTTCATGGTGCAGACATTACCACTGCTTGGCTTAGAATTCAAAGGAACATCTTGCAACTCTGAATGTTCCACTTTTATGCTCTTTCCAATCCTGGTTTCAGTGCTACTGCCTTGAGAACTTTCACATGGCCTCTTGGTGATGTTTTTCTTCAAAAGTACCTTTGTGTGCTGCCCCCCTGTTTCTTCAGAAAATTCTACAGCATAGGGGTAAAGTCTGTTTACAATGTAAAGAACTTGTCCAGGCCTTAGCTTCATTCTTTGGTCCTTACCAATGTCCACAAAATCCACACTGGTTGGATTAATTCCTAGCTATATAGAAGAAGCAGTTATTTTTCAGCTATAGCCAGGGCTAAATCCAAATACTGATACTAATGCTCAGAACATTAACAGTATGCAGCACAAAATATCCTTTGACTTCAGGCAATCAGTTTTTGGTGAAGCACAGATTAAAAAGTCAGATCTGTTTATCATTTGGTTTGGGGTTTTTTTTTTTTTGGGGGGGGGGGGCAATTGGGTTTTTTTACTTTTTAACTTTGGGATGCCAGCTCAGTCAGAAATGCCCCCCCGCCACACCAAAAAAAAAGGGATATTGCATCATGAGCCCTCATTCACAGCTGCTCGGGATTTTAACACCTTGTTCTTTTCACTCATCTACCCTCCTTCCCCTGTAATTAAGCCAACTCAGAAAATCTTGCCTCAACAATCTACTACATTTCTTTGAAGGGGCAAATAAACACGTGGATAGATGAGCTGATTGATGTGTATTTGGATTTTCAAAAGACATTTCACAAAGTGCCTTATGAAAGACACCTGCGGAAATTAGAAAGTCATAGGATACGAGGCAATGTGGATTAAAAACTGGTTAAAAAGAAACAACAGTAGGGTTGAATGGTCAGTATTCTCAACAGAGTAGGGGAAAACGTGGGGTTGCCTAGGGGTCTGTGCTGGGATCGCTGGGGTTTTTTTTTTTTGGCATATTTATAAATGATCTAGAGATGGGAAAAACTATGAGGTAATTAAATTTGTTGATGACACAAAGCTATTCAAACTTGTTAAATCGCAAAACCATTGCGAAAAATTGCAAGAGGACCTTACAAGACTGGGTATCCAAATGACAGATGACATGTAAGGGGTTGTTTACTAAAGCATAGCTCGAGTTATCTGCAGCAGAGCCCATAGGAATAAAATGGGCCCTGCTGCAGATAACTTGAGCTAAGCTTTAGTAAACAACCCCCTTAATGTGAGTGAGTGAGCAAAGTGATGCATGTGGGAAAGAGCAACCCAAATTAATATGCAAGGTTTCACATTAGGAGTCCCTGCCCAGGAAAAAGATCTAGGCGTCATCAACCTTCTGCTCAATGTGCAGTGGAGGCTAAGAAAGCAAATAGAATGTTAGGAATGGAAAACAAAAATAAGAATGTTATAATGCCTGTGTATCATGGTGTGACCACATCTTAACTACTGTGTGCGATTCTTTCTGGTCATATCTTTAAAAAAAAAACCCATAGCAGAACTACAAAAGGTACAGAGAAGGGTGACAAAAATGATAAAGGGGATGAGAACTTCCCCTATGAGGTAAGGCTAAAGCAGCTAAGGCTTTGAGGGGCGATATGATAGAGGTCTATAAAATACTGAGTGGAGTGGAATGGGTAGACATGAATTGTTTGTTTACTCTTTACAAAAATACTAGGACTAAGGGGTACGCAATAAAGCTACTAAGTAATAAATTTAAAAGTAAACTGAAGAAAATATTTCTTCACGAAACGTGTAATTAAACTTTGGAATTAGTTAACAGAGAATGAGGTAAAAACAGTCAGCTTATCAGAGTTAAAAAAAAAAAAAAGTTTGGATAATTTCCTAAAAGAAAAGTTCATAAGCCAGTGGTTTCCAAACCTGGTCCTGGAGGCACCCCAGCCAGTCAAGTTTTCAGGATATCCACAATGAATATTCATGAGAGATTTGCATGTACTGCCTCCACTGCAAATTTATTTATGCCTCCAGGACCAGGTTTAAGAACCACTGCCATAAGCCATTACAGACTTGAAAATCCACTGCTTATTTCTAGGATAAGCAGCACAAAATCTGTTTTACTCTTTTGGGATCTTGCTGGTTGTTGTGATCTGGATTGGCCACTGTTGGAAACAAGATACTAGGCTTGATGGACCTTTGGTCTGTCCCAGTATGGCAATGCTTATTTTCTTATGTCTATGTTATGAAGCATAGATTTGGTATGTATACACCCTTGATCCCACCTGTAGGTGTCACTTTTGTGTAACGATTTGGATTCCCTTTGCCAAAGGG
Source organism: Microcaecilia unicolor (assembly GCF_901765095.1). Classification (NCBI taxonomy): domain Eukaryota; kingdom Metazoa; phylum Chordata; class Amphibia; order Gymnophiona; family Siphonopidae; genus Microcaecilia; species Microcaecilia unicolor. The sequence goes on along the minus strand of NC_044032.1, from coordinate 322,156,921 downwards.
CTGTGATCATTGTTTTATACAACCTCCAGCCTCTACTGACCCAATGAGCAGAGGTTGCTACCAGGGATTGTGTCATAGCAAAGCACTGTTGCTAGGCCAGTAATTATCAACCTTTTCAATTCTGTGGCACACCTTTCAGTTTGAATCCTCATGACACATCTAACAAACTTTTGCATGATCCTCAACCTCACATCCCAACCCTCACCCCTCACCCACCAATAGAAAGTCAGCAGGTTGCAACACAAGATTTTTTTTAAAAAATTGTTGGCTTCAGTCTGATGCCTGAACATAAGAGGACAGCAGGTCCTGACTGATTACAGAACCCTACTACACTTTGATATCAGACTGAAACCAGAAAACACAGCACCCAGACAGAAAGCACTGATCTTCTCCGGCCAGTGAAAAGGAAGAAGGGAAAGTAAGATCTCCAGTTTTCTGGTGGATGATGCAGCGACTGCTTCCCTAGGCTGCCAGTAATGAGCAAGCTGTTCATTCTGGAGGAAGAGAAGGAAATGCAGGAAGTCCAGAGGGTTGTCTCTATGGAAAATTCTAGAATCTAAACTACTTAAAACCAAATTTAAGTATTTTGGTTATCACAAACTACTTTTGACCCCACTATAAAGACTCACGACTAGTGGGTATGTCCTATCTACAAGAGAATTAAGTATGCACCTGAAAAAATAAAATAAAAGCCAACACAATCCAGTTATTTCCAAATGCTGTATGTAATTTTGATCATGTTACAATTTTAGACTTCATGCTAATATTCTCATGAAATTTTAACTTTATGATCATATAGAAACATGAAACATGGCAGAGATTCCAAGATGGCACTGTAGCGAGTCGCAGCACCGGACACTCCCAGATGTGCCCCGTGTTAGCGCTGAGAAGGACTCCTGAATTCCCCGAGAGAAAATGGGGAAAAGGAGAGGGAAAGTAAGGGAGCTTCCCTCAACCCCTGCTGGAACTCACCCTCCCCAGCAGCTGATGCTGGAGCGCTTCGGGGTGATGATGGGACCTAGGCAGGCTTTTTCCCCTACTACCAGCGCCGACACATCAGTGTTGGCCGACAGTGTAGATGGGGTTTCCCTAAGCCCCATCATGCGTGCAGTGCCCCCACAGCCAGGAGAAGGAGGTATGGAAGCGGGGCCTGTAGTTCAGCTTCCAGAAGAGGGGCGGAATATCCAGGAAGGGAACCCGACCATACCAGCGGAAGTGGTGTAGAGCGGTCTGGTAGGCGAACATACTTCAAATTTTCCTTTAAAGACAATTGCTAATTTAAACCAGATCTTTAAAGCCCTCCCCCCCCCCCACCTTTTTCTTTGGGGTTATTGATTAAACCAGCCGTACTGACATTGGAGTCACTCTGGGATTTGACATTTACAGTGCATTCTTCCTTGCAAATTTTGGTTTCAAAAAATTCATAGGAGATTAAGGTTCTGACCGAAGCAGTCCTAACTCGTGAGCAGATACATAAACAGCAGAATCTTGAAGTGAAACAATTCGGGGAAAATTTACAAAAATTGGAGAACCTGACTTTAATCTCAATTAAGGAAAGAAATTTCACTTTACGGAGACTGGAATATTTGGAAAACCAATCTAGGAAACTTAATTTGAGATTTACTAACTTCCCAAGGTCTCCATTAATTTCATCTGTGGAAATGGTTAAAAAATATATGGTTGAGATTCTAGGGATTTCAAAGGACTCACTGCCTCCTATAGTGTGGGTGCAATATCTTCAGAATAATATAAAATCTGGTAATAGAACCTTACAGCCACATGTGGGAGATGGTATGAACTTAACATCCTTTTTGGAATCATCATTGGAAACAATTACCCAAAGAACTACTGCTGTAGTAACGTTTGCTCTTGAAATGGATAGAGATGCTGTACTGAGACTTTTCTTCAGACACTTTGACTCTCTTTTTTTGGGATCTAAGATAAGAACGTATCCAGATTTATCCAGAGAAACACAGAAGAGACGCAAAGCATTTTTGGCAATGCATCATAGGACTTTGGCTCTAGGGGCCAGTTTTACACTTAAATTTCCGTGTATTTGTCGAATATTATATCGGTTAAAAAATTACCAATTCTTTGATCCTAAACAATTAGAGGAGTTTTTGGTTTCTAAGGAAGAAATAAATATCAATGTAAATGTTTAATTAACAGGTGCACACTGTAAAAAGTAAGATAGACTGGGGAAAGCAATAGGTTAGTAGCAACTCCTGGGTTAATTTATTTTCAAAAGAATGTAGTAATAAAGTGAAGAATACCTGCAGCAGATATTCTCTGAAGACAGCAGGCTGATTGTTCTCACTGGACGGCGGCCCAGGAACGAAATTTTTCCCAGCAAAAATAAACAAAGTTTTGCCAGAGCCTTCAGGCGCGTGGGACGTGCGCACCGTGCATGCGCAGCCATCTTCCTGCCCGTCGCACAAGAGTCCCCGCTCAGGTAGATCAAAAAGCAATAGCAAGGAGAAGAACAACTCCAAAGGGGAGGTGGGCGGGTTTGTGAGAACAATCAGCCTGCTGTCCTCAGAGAATACCTGCTACAGGTATGTATCCTCGCTTTCTCCGAGGACAAGCAGGCTGCTTGTTCTCACTGATGGGGTATCCCTAGCACCCAGGCTCACTCAAAATAACAAAGAAGGTCAATTGGGCCTCGCAACGGCGAGGACATAACTGAGATCGACCTAAAGCAGAAACATCTAACTGAGAGTGCAGCCTGGAACAGAATAAAAATGGGCCTAGGGGGGTGGAGTTGGATCCTAAACCCCAAACAGATTCTGCGGCACCAACTGCTCAAACCAACTGTCGCCTCAGGTATCCTGCTGAAGGCAGTAGTGAGATGTGAATGTATGGATTGATGACCACGTCGCAGCCTTGCAAATCTCTTATATAGTGGCTGACTTCAAGTAGTCCAACAACGCTGCCATGGCTCTAACACTATGAGCCGTGACATGATCCTCAAGATTCAGCCCAGCTTGGGCATAAGTGAAGGAAAGGCAATCTGCTAGCCAATTGGAAATGGTGCATTTCCCGACTGCGACTCCCCTTCTGTTGGGATCAAAAGAAACAAACATTTGGGCGGACTGTCTGTTGGGCTTGTCCGCTCCACGTAAAAGGCCAATGCTCTCTTGCAGTCCAAGGTGTGCAACTGACGTTCAGCAGGGCGGGTATGAGGACGGGGAAAAAATGTTGGCAAGACAACTGACTGGTTCAGATGGAACTCCGACACCACCTTCGGCAAGAACTTAGGGGGCGTGCGGAGGACTACTCCGTTGTGATGAAACTTGAGATAAGGAGCATGCACTACCAAGGCTTGGAGCTCACTGACTCTACGAGCTGAAGTAACAGCCACCAAGAAAATGACCTTCCAGGTCAAGTACTTCAGATGGCAGGAATTCAGTGGCTCAAAAGGAGGCTTCATCAGCTGGGTAAGAATGACATTGAGATTCCATGACACTGGTTTGACAGGGGGCTTTAACAAAAGCAAACCTCTCATGAAGCGAACAACTAAAGGCTGTCCAGAGATAGGCTTACCCTCTACCTGTTGATGATAAGCACTAATTGCGCTAAGATGAACTCTTACGGAGTTGGTCTTGAGACCAGACTCAGACAAGTGTAGAAGGTATTCAAGCATGGTCTGTGTAGGATAAGAGCGAGGATCTAGGCCCTTGCTATCACAGCAGACGGCAAACCTCCTCCATTTGAAAAAGTAACACCTCTTCGTGGAATCTTTCCTGGAAGCAAGCAAAACCCGGGAGACACCCACAGAGAGACCCAAGGAAGCGAATTCTACGCTCTCAACATCCAGGCTGTGAGAACCAGAGACCAGAGGTTGGGATGCAGAAGCGCCCCCTCATTCTGGTTCTTTGGAGGACAACTCCAGAAGAAGAGGGAACCAAATCTGACGCGGCCAGAAGGGAGCAATCAGAATCATGGTTCCACGATTCTGCTTGAGTTTCAGCAAAGTCTTCCCCACCAGAGGTATGGGAGGATACGCATACAGAAGGGCCTGTCCCCCAATGCAGGAGAAAGGCATCTGATGATAGTCTGTCGTGGGCATGAAGTCTGGAACAGAACTGAGGGACCTTGTGATTGACCTGAGTGGCAAAAAGATCCACCGAGGGGATCTTGTGTACGACGCCCGATTTGAGCGACTACTCATGAGGTTGCATTATCCTGTTCAATCTGTCGGCCAGACTGTTGTTTACGCCTGCCAGATACGTGGCTTGGAGAAACATGCTGTAACAGCGAGCCCAAAGCCACATCTGGACGGCTTCCCGACACAGGGGGCGAGATCCAGTGCCCCCTTGCTTGTTGATGTAGTACATGGCAACCTGATTGTCTGTTGGAATTTGGATAATTTGATTGGACAGCCGATCTCTGAAAGCCTTTAGAGCGTTCCAGACCGCTCGCAACTCCAGGAGATTGATCTGAATACTTTTTTTCCTGGAGGGACCAAACTCCTTGAGTGTGAAGCGCATCGACATGAGCTCCCCACCCCATGAGGGATGCATCCGTGGTCAGCACTTTGTGTGGCTGAGGAATTTGAAAGGGACATCCCAAGGTCAAATTGGATTGAATTGTCCACCACTGAAGGAAATTTTGAAAATCAGTGGGCATGTGGGATCCCTTAGGAAAGGAAGAGTTAGTGGCTACTGAGGATGGGCAGACTGGATGGGCCATTTGGCCCTTATCTGCTGTCATGTTTCATGTTTCTTTCTTTTTTTTGGGGGGGGGGGGGGGGGGGGAGAATAGACCCACCAGAGCCATCCCTAACCGGACCGGAACGGTCCAGGAAAGAACTAAACCAAAGCCGGACCAGTGCTGAATTAAATATTCCAATCGGGTCCCAAAGGCAAACGGAGAGTTCTGACGAACACGTCCCCACCACGCGACCCACCCACCCACGGACGACCGAGGCCTAAAGAGAACAGACTCACCTGGGCCTTTTGGTTGTAAGCACACATCCCTAACCGGGAAGGAGGGGATTGGACAGAAACGGAATCGCGGAAGAGTTGCTGCTGGAGCAGCCGATCCAGACGGCGTTGCTCAGGCCCATCACCCGTCCCGGGGCCGCTCACCTGCACGAGCTAGGAGCGGTGCAGAGAGGCCCAACTCGAGTGAACTAACTGCGGGAGATTGACTGCATGAGCCCCGGGAAAGACAGCAGAACTCCCGACAGGTAAGGAGGTCCGAGGTCACAAACCTAACGTACCGACGTGAACCATCCGTGACCGGACCAAGTCGCTGCTGACTTGGAGCCGACTGGTGGAAGACTAGTGGACCGGCTAGTGGGAGATCAGCGAAACAGAGCGAAAAGACTTCACCTCTGTTAGCGAGGACGAGAGGCCCGAGGCTGGCCGCTACTGCTGACCGCCCCGTGAACGAAGCAGACTCAAATTCGGAACTGGCTCACGAAAAGTTGCTGACGGATCAGGAGAGCACTGCGGAGCTCCGAGATGGGCGAGCGATCCGAGATTGAAGCGGATTGCTCGCGGAGGCGGAATGCTTCGTGACCACGATCCGGAGAACTGGTGGATCGAGAGAGCGTCGATAGGCTCCAGCGCGGGTGAGTGATCCGAGGCTGGTCACAGCCATAGACCGTCAGTTGACCAAAACACATCCCCAACCAAATTGGAGTCCAGTTACGCCGAGTTCCTCCGACCTTGGTGGCTTCGCTGACCGACGGCACTCACGAGAGGACGCCACGGGGTCAGCTCTACAGGATCGAGGCCTAGAAAGCTGGCGGTAGCCTCGGAGACACGTACTAACGCCTAGGGTGAAAAATTACACGGTCGGGGTAGCATGAGGCTAGATCAGATAGACATTACGCTTATCAACGGCTTATTAAGCATCTCATACCATTTCACTGCATCAAAAACTGCAACCCAAATACCAGCTTAATATCATAATATTGCATCGAAAATTGTAAATTGAAATGCTTTAAATGTCTGCTAGGTTTTCCCACAGCATTTTTTACTGGAGCAAGATTTGTCATGCTTTCAACTGCTTATTAGGCGTCTCTTATCTCATTGTAATTTAAATGCTTTTAAATGTCTGCTAGGTTCTCCACAGCATTTTCACTGGAGCAAGATATGTCATGATTTTAACTGCTTAATAGGCGGCTCATATCTCAGTGTAATTGAAATGCTTTCAAATGTCTGCTAGATTTTCCACAGCATTTTTTTTTTTTTTACTGGCGCAAGATATGTCATGCTTTTAACTGTTTAATAGGTGGCTCATATCTCAGTGTAATTTAAATGCTTTTAAATGTCTGCTAGGTCTGATATGCCAAGCTATTAACATGATTCATAACCTACTAAATTACCTCTAAATGCTCAATAGGCATCTCATAGTCTCACAATCACACACTGCATCTGAACTATAATTTGTTAAACGCTCCCTAAATAACTAACACTGATATGAACCCCAGCAAATTATTATTCATAATTTCATATTATCTCTCCCTAATTAACTACACAACCACACAACCTAACATAGGCATCACTACTCATCATCAACAGGAAGGAATGAAAGGACATAAACTCATACATAAAGAAGACAGACAACTGATAAAAATTAGTACTACCTCAAACCTAACTGATCACCACCAACAAATACAAATAGGATACATCAATGCCAGATTGGCAGTCAATAAAACCACGACACTCACCGACTGGATTACAACTGACTATCTCGACCTACTACTAATTAGCGAAACTTGGATCCATGATCCCAAAGATCCAATAATTTTAGAACTTTGCCCCCCAGGATACAAAATTACTCACTGGACAAGAGAAGGAAAAAGAGGAGGAGGAGGCATAGCAATAATCTATAAATCTCAATTCAAAGTCACAACAACAGCGGAATCTATCTTCCCCCAACTCGAAATAGCTTCAGTCAGAATTAACCACTCCAACTTAAGTGATCACCTAAACCTAATCCTATTCTACAGACCCCCAGGCAACTGGCAAGACGCACAAACGCACTTTCTGGACTTCATATCGAATACATGTATCTCCAACCAGAACCTTCTTATAGCAGGTGATATTAACCTTCACCTTGAAGATACTAACTCAAGCAATGTTCGTGAATGCAAAGACTTCCTTCAACTATGGGAACTCTACTGGTCAAACACACAACCCACTCATGAAAAAGGTCATACACTAGATATCATCACCCACAAATTCTCACCAGAACCAAATATCACACTAATAGACACAAAATGGACAGCCAGGCCATGGTCCGACCACTACAGTGCAAACTGGAGAAAAAAAAAAGACACAACAAAAACAAAAACAACAAACATATACTACGAGAGGCAAAATAGACCCACTAACATTCTGGCAGCAACAATATCTACAGACTCACCCCAATTTCTCCAAGAATGGGAGAACAGATGCAGAATAACACTAGACAACATAGCACCACTTCAAACCAGAACCTCACACAGAAAAAACTCAATACCATGGTTTAACGAAGAATTAAAAACACAAGTCAGAAGATTGGAAAGAGCATGGAGCAAGAAAAAAGACGAAAACACACACAAAGAATGGAAACAACTACAAAGAAAATACAAATACACTATCAGACAAACGAAAAGGACCTATTACAAAACCAAAATAGGGCCAAACTACAAGGATACACACAAACTCTTCTCACCCGTAAACAATCTTCTAAATGCTACCAAGGTCACAACTCAGATACCCCATCAGCAACTTTTAGAGATAGTCTGCCTGCAGAGAACAGCTCTGTCTCTTAGGCTCTTGACCTCCCTTCCCCCACATTTTTCAAACTTAGTGGGTGTGACTAGTTCTTTCTGGGGAGAGCAGATTTCAGCCTCAAAAGCAACTGCTTTTTCAGAGAAAATACCTTTTAGAGATAGTCTGCCTGCAGAGAACAGCTCTGTCTCTTAGGCTTAGTCCCTCCCACCCTCCCCCTCTACCCACCCACCCCTAGAGTGACATCTCTTAAATAGCCTCCCTACAGCCAAATTATCACTACTGACCTCTTCCAACTACATCTATTCCTAATTCATCACCTTCCCCCAGTAGCCTAGCCTACCAGTTTCACCCATTCTAACATTCCAGTGTTCCAGCAATCCAATTCTGCATGGCCATGTCCCCTATACACACTCTCTTCCTGATGCTGTCCCTTCCCAACCTACTTCTTAACCCCAAAACACTTTAAACTGCTGCTACACTTTACCCTCCCCTTACCCTCATTACCTCACCTTCTCTCCTTTCCCCTTCCTTCTCCTTAGCCCTCAACCTTCAACATTTCCTTCCTGCTGTTGACCCATCTCCATTTCTCCTATGCACATCCCGCCTTCGTCGCCCTACCTCCCCTACCCTTCTTCGTATTCTCTTACTCCTTCTCCTACTATCAGCAGGGGACATCAATCCCAATCCAGGTCCCCCACAACAATCCTCATCCTATCTACGCAGACCACTCCGGAATGTCTCCAACCTCATTTCCATTCCCCTCCTCTCCCCCTCTTCCCTCCCCTTCTCGTGCGCTCTATGGAATGCCCGATCTGTCTGCAACAAACTCTCCTTTACCCATGACCTCTTCATCTCCCATTCTCTCCAACTCCTCGCCCTAACTGAAACCTGGCTCACCCCTGACGACTCTGCCTCAGTCGCGGCCCTATGCCATGGAGGATATCTTTTCTCCCATTCTCCCCGCCCAGTAGGCCGCAGTGGCGGCGGCGGGTTACTACTTTCGCCCTCCTGCAGTTTTCAACCTCTCCTCCTATCGCACTTATTGCTTCTCATCCTTTGAAGTTCACTCCATCCGTCTATTCTACCTGCTGCCACTCAGAGTTGCAGTCATTTACCGCCCCCCTGATAAGGGACTTCCTTCCTTACCGACTTTGATGCCTGGCTCTCCGTTTTTCTTGAGCCCTCATTCCCATCCCTCATTCTTGGAGACCAACATACACACTGATAACCCATCCGACTCTTACGCTTCTCAGTTCCTCACTCTAACCTTCTCCTTCAACCTTTAACTGAGCTCCACCACCCCTACTCACCAATCTGGCCACTGTCTTGACCTCGTCCTCTCCTCTACCTGCTCACCCTCCAATTTCTGCGCCTCAGCTCTTCCTCTCTCTGACCATCACCTGATCACCTTCACACTTCACTACCCTCCCCCTCAGTCCCGCCCAACACTAACCACTACTTCCAGGAATCTCCAGGCTGTCGACCCTCCCACCTTATCCTCTAGTATCTCTAATCTCCTCCCTTCCATCATGTCCTCCAAGTCTGTCGACAAAGCTGTCTCCACTTACAATGCCACTCTCTCCTCTGCTCTGGACACCCTTGCACCATCCATCTCCCGTCCCACAAGGCGTACTAATCCCCAGCCCTGGCTGACCCCTTGCACCCGATACCTTCGCTCCTGCGCCTGATCAGCTGAACGCCTCTGAAGGAAATCTCGCACGCATACTGATTTCATCCATTACAAATTCATGCTATCCTCCTTCCAGTCCTCCCTATTCCTCGCCAAACAGGACTATTACACCCAATTGACTAATTCCCTCAGCTCTAACCCTTGTCGTCTCTTCACCACCTTTATTTCCCTCCTCAGTGCCCTCCACTCCCACCTCCCCTCACTCGCTCCTCAATCACTGGCTGACTACTTCCACGACAAGGTGCAGAAGATCAACCTCAAATTCACCACCAAACCATCTCCTCCTCTTCACCCTTTAACCCACTCCCTCAACCAACCACCCAGGCCTCCTTCTCCTCTTTTCCTGATATCACCGAAGAGGAAACCGCCCATCTTCTTTCCTCCTCGAAATGCACCACCTGTTCCTCTGACCCCATCCCCAACAACTTAACACCATCTCTCCTACCGTCACCCCCCCCCCATCTGTCATATCCTCAACCTTTCTCTCTCCACTGCAACTGTCCCTGACACCTTCAAGCATGCTGTAGTCACACCACTCCTCAAAAAATCATCACTTGACCCTACCTGTACCTCCAACTACCGCCCAATTTCCCTCCTACCCTTCCTCTCCAAGATACTTGAACACGCCGTTCACAGCCGTTGCCTTGATTTTCTCTCCTCTCATGCCATCCTCGATCCGCTTCAATCCGGCTTTCGCCCCCTACACTCGACAGAAATGGCACTATCTAAAGTCTGCAATGATCTGTTCCTTGCCAAATCCAAAGGTCATTACTCCATCCTCATCCTCCTCGACCTATCCGCCGCTTTTGACACTGTCAATCACAATTTACTTCTTGCCACACTGTCCTCATTTGGGTTGCAGGGCTCTGTCCTCTCCTGGTTCTCCTCTTATCTCTCCCACCGTACCTTCAGAGTACACTCTCATGGTTCTTCCTCCACCCCCATCCCGCTCTCTGTTGGAGTTCCTCAGGGATCTGTCCTTGGAACCCTTCTTTTTTCAATCTACACCTCTTCCCTGGGCTTCCTGATCTCATCTCATGGTTTCCAATATCATCTTTATGCTGACGACACCCAGCTTTATCTCTCCACACCAGACATCACTGCCGAAACCCAGGCCAAAGTGTCGGCTTGCTTATCCGACATTGCTGCCTGGATGTCCAACCGCCACCTGAAACTGAACATGGCCAAGACCGAGCTTATTGTCTTCCCACCCAAACCCACTTCCCCTCTCCATCTCAGTTGATAACACAGTCATCGTCCCCGTCACATCTGCCTGCAACCTCGGAGTCATCTTCGACTCCTCCCTCTCCTTCTCTGCGCATATCCAGCAGATAGCCAAGACCTGTCGCTCCTTCCTCTATAACATTAGCAAAATTCGCCCTTTTCTCTCTGAGCACACCACCCGAACTCTCGTCCACTCTCTCATTACCTCTCGCCTTGACTACTGCAACCTACTCCTCACTGGCCTCCCACTTAGCCATCTATCCCCCCTTCAGTCCGTTCAGAACTCGGCTGCATGTCTTATCTTCCGCTGGACTGCTATACTCATATCACCCCTCTCCTCAAGTCACTTCACTGACTTCCGATCAGGTACCGCATACAGATCAAGCTTCTCCTATTAACCTACAAATGCACTCGATCTGCAGCCCCTCCTTACCTCTCTACCCTCATCTCCCCTTACGTTCCTACCCCTAACCTCCACTCTCAAGACAAATCCCTCCTCTCAGTACCCTTCTCCACTACCGCCAACTCCAGGCTCCACCCTTTCTGTCTCGCCTCACCCCATGCTTGGAATAAACTCCCTGAGCCCATACGCCAGGCCCCCTCCCTGCCCATCTTCAAATCCTTGCTCAAAGCCCACCTCTTCAATGTCGCCTTCGGCACCTGACCACTACACCTCTATTCAGGAAATCTTGACTGCCCCAACTTGACATTTCGTCCTTTAGATTGTAAGCTCCTTCGAGCAGGGACTGTCCTTCTTTGTTAAACTGTACAGCGCTGCGTAACCCTAGTAGCGCTCTAGAAATGTTAAGTAGTAGTAACTAACCTTGCAAACTACTTCAACGAAAAAATCATAAAGCTCCGACTCATGATACCCACTACCACAACAGACTACACAAATATCTTTGAATGTCTAGACCCAAAACCCGGAGAATGCCCAGCAGATCGATCATGGACCGACTGACACGCTCTCATCAAAAGAAATTTCATACTGGCTAAGAAAATACGCCAAATTGCAGTGCCGATTAGACATCTGCCCTAACAGTCTAATAAGATCCGCACCCAAACAATTCAAAACAGACCTCACGAAGCATATAAACTACAGGCTTCAAAATGGACTCTTTCCTATGGATAAAGGAAACATCCTACTCACTCCGTTACCTAAAGATGCTAAAAAAAGCACAATAGACTTAACTAACTACCGACCAGTAGCATCTATTCCACTCATGACCAAACTCATGGAAGGCATAGTGACGAAACAACTTACTGAATACCTAAATAAACACACAATTCTGCACGAGTCCCAATCAGGATTTCGGACAAATCACAGCACTGAAACCGTACTAGTGTCCGCAATGAACTCATTCAAACAAGCAATTGCAACAGGTAACAACATCCTCCTCATGCAATTCGACATGTCCAGTGCCTTTGACATGGTCAACCATGAAATACTAATACATATACTAGAATACTTTGGAGTAGGAGGCACAGTTCTAAAATGGTTCAAAGGATTCTTGACCACAAGATCATACCAAGTAACAACGAACGCGGACAGATCACCACCATGGATACCTAAATGTGGTGTCCCCCAGGGATCCCCTCTCTCACCAACATTGTTCAACCTAATGATGATACCTCTAGCCAAACTATTAGCCAATCAAAACCTCAACCCCTACATTTATGCAGATGACGTCACAATCTACATCCCATTCAAACAAGATCTAATTGAAATCACCAACGAGATCAACCAAAGCTTCCAAATAATGCACACCTGGGCAGATGCATTCTAACTAAAACTTAACGCAGAAAAAACACAATGTCTTGTACTCACCTCACAACATAACACAAAAAACGTCAACGCCATAACCACACCATACTGTTCTCTTCCGGTCTCACAAAACTTGAAAATTCTCGAAGTCACCATTGACCGAAACCTCACTCTTGATACCCATGTGAAAAACACGACGAAAAAGATGTTCTACACCATGTGGAAACTTAAAAGAGTAAAACCTTTCTTCCCAAGAAACATCTTCTGTACCCTGGTACAGTCAATGGTAATAAGCCATCTGGACTACTGCAATGCACTATACGCCGCAGAACAGACAATCAAAACACTTCAAACTGCCCAGAATACAGCCGCCAGACTCATATTTGGAAAAGCCAAATATGAAAGCGCAAAACCACTAAGAGAGAAACTTCACTGGCTTCCACTGAAGGAACGCATTGCGTTCAAGATCTGCACGTTGGTACACAAAATTATTCATGCAGACGCCCCAATCTACATGCTAAACCTCGTAGACCTACCTCCCAGAAACACCACAAAATCATCCCGTAAATTTCTCAACCTACACTACCCCAGCTGCAAAGGACTTAAATACAAGATGATGCACGCCACTACCATCTCTTACAAGAGCACGCAGATATGGAATGCATTACCTACAGACCTGAAAGCAATCAAAGAAACATCTATCTTTTGTAAATCTCTGAAAACATTCTTCTTCTTCAACAAGGCCTACAATGAGAACTTATAACCTCACCAAGTCCACTCAACTATGAGCGCACACCTCCTATAATTACCCTAACAACTCTCTTCCCTTACCCCTTCCTAAGCGCTACACATTACTAATTGTATCCGATCAATGTTATTAAATCTATGTAAGCCACATTGAGCCTGCAAATAGGTGGGGGAATGTGGGATACAAATGCAATAAATAAATAAATAAAATATTATTTATATTATTATACAGCTCAAAACTGAAACAATATTGCAATCTGTAATATTTAACCAAACCAATATCTCCATAACATTAAGTTGAAATTACTTAAATGCATCGACCTTTACATTAGGCAATACAGATCCAAGCAGAGGAAATAATAACAATATAGTATTATTCTCCGAGGACAAGCAGGCTGCTTGTTCTCACTGATGGGTCGACGTCCACAGCGGCCCAGGAACGGAATTTTTCACAGCAAAAATAAAAGACGTTTTGCCAGAGCCTTCTGGTGCGCGGGACATGCGCACCCGTCTTCCCTCCTGTCGTGCAAGAGTCCCCATTCAGTTTTTTCTTTTTCCACGGTGGAGCGTAGCTGCTATGTCGGTCTCTCTCGTCAGGCCCTTCAAAACTTTAAAAAAAAAACACCCTTTATTTCTTAGTTTGGCCCTTTAAGTTTCCTTTCGTTTTCGTCGCAGCCTTCTCATTTTTGTGTCCTTTTATTTGGCACAATCGCACAAGAGCTGCTTCTGTCCCCATGGGAACCCCACAGGACTGCTTCCATCCCCACGGGAACCCCACAGGAACTGCTTCCATCCCCGTGGGAATCCCATTCCCGTGCAGGTCTCTGTTTTACACTTCATTTGTTCCTGTGCAGTTGATATACTGCTGCATTCTTTTAAAGTCACCATTCCAGAGATCACGTGACGCCATGCCGGAGAGAGGTCGCGAGTGAAGAGCTCTCCAGCCCCTGACTTCTCCCCCCGTGCATCAAGCCATCTATAATTACCCCAAAACTAAAAGTAGATCAGAGGAAAGCGGGCGGAATACCTGGTAAAAAGCAGGGACACTCGAGAGCGACGAAATGGCATCAAAGACAGCACAAAAAGAGAAGCTGAGAAACAAGCCGGCGGAATCCAAGATGGCGTTGCCGACGCATAGCGCCGGCTCTTCGGTGTCTTCCTCATGGGTGGCAGATATCACTTCAGAGATAACCACAGTAGTAGAAGATCTGCTGGAAAGGCATTTAACACCAATAGACTCAAAGGTGGAGAAGCTGCAATCTCGCATGGATGACTTGACCCGTGAATGCATGGCATTTCAACAAGAGCCAGCGAGGTGGAGGACAGAGTAACGGAAGTAGGAGAACAAAAAAGCTTCAGGAAACAGCTATCAGATCTGAAGCAGAAGGTAGAGGACTTGGAAAATCGATCGAGGAGGAATAATCTGCGCCTGGTGGGGATCCCAGAGACACTGGGGGGTAGAGACCTGGCTAACACCATGGAAAGATAGCTGGCTGATCAAATTGACTTCCCTACCAGTATGGGGCCCGTAAGGTAGAGAGAGTGCATCGCATAGGACCCCGCCAGGAGGAAGGCTCCAGACCAAGAGTGATTATAATGAAGGTGCTGAATTTTGCCCATAAGCAATATATCCTTCAGGCATCAAGATCGGAGGGTGCCCTAACATATGAAAACAAAAAAATCCTATGTTTTCAAGATTATTCGGCGGGAGTCTCTGGGAAACGGCTAGCGTTTTCAGGAATCTGTGCCAAACTGTATGCCATGAAGGTGCGGTTTACTTTACTGTTCCCGGCTATGCTGAAGATAACACACAAAGGGACAACAAAATCTTTTGAGTTAGCGGAAGAGGCGAAGGGCTTCGTGGATCAACTGGAAGCCGAACTAGCGGATAAAGCGGATAAAGATGCGCCTACCTGAAACAGTGGTGGAAACCGTACTGACAGAAGCTCTGTTCGGGGAGACGGACCGAGAGATGGGTACACAGGTGTTGGCTGCTCAACCTGCAAAAAGTGGCGACACTAAGTTAAGCTTGGGGCAGGATGTTTACATGTTTAACTGTTTAGAATGTTTAAGTTGCATTGGGGGAATGGATCCTATTGTTGTTTACAAGACTAATGTAAGGTAAAAAAGGGCGGAGGGGGAAATTAGAGTGTAATGGAATCTTGTAATATGGGTTCGGGTGGGGGGAGGAGATGGGAGGGTGTCTACACGTGATAGTTCCCTTGCAGGGAGCAATGGAAGAAGGGGGCAGGGTAAGGAAGTGGGAGGGAAGAGGTGGGGGGAGGGATAGGGATGGGGGGCTGGGGAAATGGTGGAGCTCATCAGGGGTTAATACTAATTGGAGGAAGGAGTTCAAGGGGGGAACAAGTAGGCTGAATGCTAATAAGTGAGTGGAGCATGATTGGTGGGAGCGGGTCGGACCTGGTGGGGCGGAGGCTGGGACGCTTGCCTGGGTCATGTTTTCGGGACACTTTCAATAATACACATTACACAACAGGTAAACCATAGTAAAGTTGGTAACATGGAACGTAGGAGGAATTAATTCTCCAGTAAAAAGAACAAAAATTTTACAGCAATTACAGAGGCACAAAGTTGATATCGCCCTACTACCTTAGCCAGGCGGAGCATGTTAAATTGAAAACGTGGTGGGTGGGGGAGTGCGTGGCAGCGGCAGCTCAGGGGAAAAAAGGTGGGGTGGCAGTGTTATTTCATAAGGGGTGGCTGCAGCAATCAAGCCCAGGGGGGAGATATGTACTGGTGGAGATGGAAAGTAAGGGTCAAAAAATCCTACTTGGTAACATCTATGCTCCCAATCAGTATGATAAGAAGTTCTATCAGGCGGTGATAGGTCACTTAATTGATCATTCAGGGGTTCCGGTGGTGGTGGGCGGAGATTTTAATACGGTCTGGGATCCCTATCTGGATTGTTCGCAAGGGGGTCTGGAGGGATCTGGGGGCATCAAATAGAGGCTTGAAAACACTGGGGAACCTTATAGATTTAGTTGACGTTTGGCGTATCTTGCACCCCATGGAAAAAGATTACACGCACCTCTCCCGTGTTCATCCCACCGAGGCGTGAACTGATTATATCTTAGCATCACAGGAATTATTTGGTAAAATACTTACGGCTGAAATTGGGCCCTATACAATCTCAGATCACGCCTGGGTGAGCATGGACTGGGAGGTGGGACCCCAGACTTATAAGAGCAGCTCGTGGCGGTTTCCAGTTGATTATGTATAGAGATATGGGCTTTAGGGAGAAGCTTGTGGAGTGCTGGTGAGAGTATGCGACCTTGAACAAGGGGCATATGGACAATCCGATACTGTACTGGGACGCCGCAAAAGCGGCGCTTCGGGATGAAGTCATTAGCTACACACACTATGTCCATTCAGCGCGGAATAGAGAGATATTGAGATTAAGCGCCCAAGTATGTACGGCTCGAAAACTGTTTGGGCGGACACATCAGGAGGCGCACAGGACCCGTCTAATGGAGTTACAGGTGGCGCTCAATAAGTTATTACATCAAAGAGCCACCAAATCTTTAGCCTATTATAAATATCAGCTATACAAGCATGGAAATAAAGCAGGCCATCTACTGGTCAGACTGGCGTGTCCTAAGGGGAGAGGTCGAAGGGTGCTGCAGCTGCATGATGGTCACAGGGGGAAGGTGCGCTCGGACGGGGCTATTTGCGAGGTTTTCTATAAGTTTTACAGTCAATTGTACGAAAAGCCTCCGAATCAAGGATTATCAGGGGGGCTTATTATTTGAATAACCTTAACTTACCCTACTTGAGACAGAAGGATGTGAGGAAATTAAACAGGCCAATACAAGAAGAAGAGGTGGCTTTGGTGATAACAAGGAGCCCATTACTCAAAGTCTCAGGCCCTGATGGATTACGGATGGAATTTTATAAGATGCTGGGGGAAGACATAATACCAACTCTGACTCGGTATCTTAATACGGTGGTTGATATGGAGGAATT
Organism: Microcaecilia unicolor; assembly: GCF_901765095.1. NCBI lineage: Eukaryota > Metazoa > Chordata > Amphibia > Gymnophiona > Siphonopidae > Microcaecilia > Microcaecilia unicolor. Next base: position 322,139,778 of record NC_044032.1, on the reverse strand, counting down.
GTCGTCCAATCTGGCGTTGGCACAGATTATAGTCCTGCCAAAGCCCGGTAAAGATCCGGAAAAACCAGAATCCTACCGCCCCATTTCACTGTTGAATGTAGAGGCGAAAATACTGGCTAAGATCATGGCCAATTGTATGGCAGGGGTATTACCGGGGTTAGTGCATGAGGCGCAGGTGGGTTTTGTGGAGGGGCGAACAGTAGCAAACAATCTTAGAAAGATCCTGACAGCACTGGAGCTAAGGAGAAGGAGGGGGACGCCATCTTTGCTTATAAGTTTCGACGCGGAAAAGGCGTTCGATAAGGTCCATTGGAACTTTCTGTTCGCCACCCTGGAGGCGTATGTCTTCACAGGGCGGTTTTTATCAGCACTGTGGGCCTTATATCACTCCCCTCAGGCCAGGGTATCGGTAAATGGTATGGAGTCCCAGATCTTTCCCATACTTCGGGGAATGAGGCAGGGATGCCCGCTATCTCCCCTATTATTTGTATTATCTTTAGATCCCCTTATTCGGGATATCATAGATAACCCCTCAGTAAAGGGGATAGGAGTAGGACCATCTCAATTTAACATAGCAGCTTTTGCTGATGACCTTCTGGTGCTGCTAACGGAACCGCAAGATTCCTTTGGGAACATAGTAACATAGTAGATGACGGCAGAAAAAGACCTGCACGGTCCATCCAGTCTGCCCAACAAGATAAACTCATATGTGTATACCTTACCTTGATTTGTACCTACCTTTTTCAGGGCACAGACTGTACAAGTCTGCCCAGCAGTATTTCCCGCCTCCCAAGCACCAGTCCCGCCTCCCATCTCTGGCTCTGGCAGACCGTATAAGTCTGCCCTCCACTATCCTCGCCTCCCAACCACCAATCTCTCTTCCCCCACCTGCTCCGCCACCCAATTTTGGCTAAGCTTCTGAGGATCCATTCCTACTGCACAGGATTCCTTTATGCACATCCCACGCATGTTTGAATTCCGTTACCGTTTTCATCTCCACCACCTCCCGCGGGAGGGCATTCCAAGCATCCACCACCCTCTCCATGAAAAAATACTTCCTGACATCTTTTTTGAGTCTGCCCCCCTTCAATCTCATTTCATGTCCTCTCGTTCTACCGCCTTCCCAGCTCCGGAAAAGATTTTTTTGCGGATTAATATTCAAGTATTTGAATGTCTGTATCATATCACCCCTGTTCCTCCTTTCCTCCAGGGTATACATGTTCAGGTCAGCAAGTCTCTGCTCATATGTCTTGGAACGCAAATCCCATACCATTCTCGTAGCTTTTCTTTGCACCGCTTCCATTTTTTAAAATCCTTCGTGAGGTACGGCCTCCAAAACTGAACACAATACTCCAGGTGGGGCCTCACCAATGACTTGGACAGGGGCATCAACACTTCCTTTCTTCTGCTGATCACACCTCTCTCTATACAGCCTAGCAACCAACCTCATGGAAATCATGAGAGAATATGGTGATTTTGCAGGACTGCGTCTCAATCTAAGTCAGAGGCACTGGCATCCTCTTCAGAGGTGAAGCGAATGATGGGCCAGGATTGCCCCCTGAGTTGGGCTGAGGACTCATTCAAATACTTAGGCATCAGGCTGACCCTGGATTTGAGGACATTATATGATTTGAAATTTAAGACTTTAATGAGGGATACTAAGAAGCAGCTGGAGATATGGGGATCCTTTCCCCTATCATTGAGAGGAAGGGTGAACCTGATACAGATGATTATATTTCCTCGTTGGTTGTACCTGCTGCAGACATTGCTGCTCCGATTGCTGCAGAAAGATTTGAAAAGCTTATATGGGTAAGCTCTGCTGGGTGAGGAAGAAACCTAAAATGCGGTACACATTCATGCTGGGAGGTTGGAGGCAGGGGGGGCCTAGGGTTGCCGGACCTGTTTTCATATAACCAAGCATGTCTGCTCCGACACCTAGGCGACTGGTTCGGTCAAACTAGCACTTATACTCAGAAAGAAATGGAACGGGAATACTTTGCCCCTTTTGAATTTTTCTCGTTGTTGCATCAGACATGTAGGCAGCTCCCGCGCTATCTTAGGAATAGTGTGTTACTAAATCCATTGCAAGAGGTATGGAGGGGGCTAGTGAAAGCAGTAGGAGGGAGCCCCTCGACGTCGGACCAGCTGACCCTACGGGGGAATCCAGCTTTTGACCCAGGCCTGGATAACCCGGTATTCTTGACATGGGAGCGGCTGGGAATAACAAAGATTGAACACCTATTGGGGGAGGATGGGAACTTAATAGGGTATGAGGAGTTGCAGACCCGGATCGGGGTATCTTGGGGGGATCGGTTTGCGTATGCCCAAATTAAACATTATGTCTCAGCATTGGACCCTTCTCTGTTGAGGCTACAGTTAGGAAACAGGTTAAGAGATTTCTTTCAGGAAATGGAGGCCACAGGAATGTCAGTGTCCGCACTCCATAAAGCACTAGTTAGAAGGAAACCCCCTAAAAACTATGCTGACATCAAAAAAAGATGGGGGCACACAAACGATTCAAGATGGCCGACGCAAGTGGACCTGTGTTAGCAGAGCTCTGACCGAGTTTGAATCCAAGCCTTCGCGATGCCTAAGCGAAGGGGCAAATGAACCAGCACAGTGACCTCCGGTAGACAAGCTGTCCCGACGATTGGACCTATGGACTCATTCGTTCAGAGCCAACAGGAAACGCGGTCTGAGAGCGGCGTGATTGCACCGACCGGAGCAAATGGAGGCCTAGTGTCGATGCCTGCGCTTGAAACAACTTTAAGACCAGACCGAAGGACTCCCCCTCCGCAACCACAGCGAACAAGTTCCCCTTTGTTGGTGTCGCTTACAGAGAAGTCGGTGCGACATGAGGCACAGGAACAGCAGGGGCTCGTTTTGGGAGAATCCACTAAGGTGGATGTTGTAAACGCTGTAAGTCAGACATCTTTGCCGGCGGGAAATCGCTTGGTTACGGGACATGAGATAACTAATCCTTTACAACTTAATCTGCTATTTCAAATATTTTCCTCTATGGAAAAACCCGCTGAAGTGACTCTTGACTCTCTGTGGGCTTTGATAACCTCTTTGGGTAAAGCTTTGTGTCCTCAAATTAACCAATCTACTATAATAAAACACACCCTGAACGTTCTGAGGACAAAGGTAATGAAGTCACAGCAGAACGATAAGGGTTCGTAAGTTCATGGTGGTGAAGCCATCCCACTGAGAATGCCTCCCCTGCCCTGCCCGACCGAAAAACAGGAAAAAAGCAGAAACGTTACCAAGCAACGCAAAGCCACAAAACACGGACCTATCACAACAAAGCACCAAAGCAGAAATGTTACCAGGCAACGGAATGCGACATAGAAAGGACCTATCAGAAGAAAAAACAGAACAAGAAAGGAGGAGCATTCAGCTGTAGAACGCCGCATTGTCTGAGCAGCACAGAGCAGAGCAGATGAACAACGCTGGAAACAGACAATATCCCAGCAGTGGGTATGTAGACAAACGCAATATACTGTTCTTCACGTGGAGCCGGGGGAATAGGAGTACTGGGACGTGCGCGGCTACGACTACCTAAGCGCCACCTGCAAAAAATTAACCCGACCCAGCCAGCATCACAGACAGACCCAGGCGGGGGGAGGAGTAGTGTTTCCCTACTCCTCCCTTGCCTAGGAATCGCTGGAGACTGGTAAATTCAACCCCACACAGCCAGCACCACAGACAAACCCAGACAGGGGGAGAAGTACAAAGATGCACGAAACTCCAACCCCCCACTATCTCAGGAGTCAACCCAGGACTTCCAAAAACAACCCCCGCAGGGGCCTGGGTCATGCAGTGGGAACTACCTCCCTAAAGCAGGAGGAGAAAAGAGCCCAAAAATGAACAGTGGAAAGGAGAGGGAATTCAGTAGCAATCCCCTAGGCCTTAATTTCTGTACTGGAGGAACTCATGGAGTTTCTCAAATACATAAATTATCAGACCAAGCAGCAAAATTATAAGAACAATAAGAACAGTAATTTCGAGTGCAAGTTTAGGTGTGCAAAATTGAAAGTCCTGTGGTGTGTAGCTTGGAGGGTCAGGAAAACCGGGTGGGCTTGCGTCACACTGTTCCGGTGGGAGAATGGCAGGTGCAGACTCAGCAATGAGTTCAACAGGGGACAGATCAACAAGGGTGGGGTCCGGGGGATGGACAATATTCCGTACAGGGACAGGTGAAACGTCCTGGCAGGTATTGTCTGTGAGGGTTAGAAGCTCGGTCATAGGACAGGATTTTTCAGTCCAGTGGCTCTAAATGTTGGTGGCAAAGATGGTGTAACTCATGAAGTTCATGGTAAAGATGATGAAGACGGTCAAAATCAGGAGCATCAGGAGAAAGCAAATCCTCAACCAAATCAAGGATATACAAAATCCTGGCATGCAAAGAAGGAATGCGCTCTTCAAGTACAGGAACCAGGTGTACCAGTAGTGGTGGAGGTGGAGGTGGTGGTTGCAGGACTGGTAGTGGCGGAAGATGCAAGAGTGGCACCTGTAGAAATAGTGGAGGTGGCTGGGGGACTTGTGGTGGGCGCTCTGGGATCATCAAGTGGCTGCAAAAGGTCGGAATCAGGAGCCTTGTAGACCCAGATATTGCAGGTGAACCCAGGAAGCGTGGTCTTGCAACTTGACTGCAGTGGCTGACAGAGCCTCGACTCGGAAGGGGCCTATGTAGATAGGATCCTTCCAGGACTTGTGGGTGTAATACTTCCGGTGAACCCAAGCTCCGACTTTAAGAGGTGTCAGGGAACCAGGGGCAGGGCTATCATTATCCTCCCCTCTTCTGTCTGAGATTTCCTGTGAAAATCGAAGACAGAAAAAGTAATGATAATAAACAGAATATTGGCAGGCAAGTTGTTATCAGGATTGGCTTTAAAAAGGCAGATGGGGTGGCTTGAAGAGCTAACAAAGCAAGCGGCAGAGCATTGAGCCAATTGTTAATTCAATTTACCATAAGCTGTATTAATTTAGTTTTTAAAAGTGCATCGTAGTGCTTAACTAGGCCATTGCTAGTAGGTTTGTAAATACAAACAGTATGATGTGAAATACTTAGTACAGGAATAAAAAGACTTTAGGAACTCATCAAAAATGAAAACCATGGTCTGTAGTAATTTTGCAGGGAATACCAAATATGGGAATCTCTTGACAGAGAGAAAGTCATGGTCATGGCACTTTCTCTGATGCAAGGATAAGCTTCTATTCATTATTATTATTTTGTTTTAATTTTTTTAGAAAGCATCTACTCAGACAAGCAGGTACCTTTTATCTTTCACAGGTATCTGCACATCTGTAAAATCAGTATAGGCCTGGCCCTTGCACAATGGGCACAAGTGACCAGTAGGTATAAAGCAGATGATACACTGATCTGGAATGACATTTGATAGAGAAGCTTGCTCATGTGGGATTCAAATTTGTTGCCAGTAATTCTTATACATTGCCTGAGAAACAGAACAGCATTACAGAAAAATTTAGAGAATATGGGAAATTCAGTATTGGGTAAATTGTAAGGGATACCCATTCTTGTGAAATACCTAATCCAGGAAAGGGTACTTATTATTATGAAAAAGAAATAAGCAGTTTGTGTAGAGACTTCAACTATTGTTGTGTGTAAATAAATGTGATCTGTTTGAGAGCATATACAGATAAATAGAAACAAGATATGGGCATAACACTGTTTGTTGTTATTGTGTAGACAGACAAAAAGCATTATAACTCAAAAAGCTTTAGGTAGAATAGAAGGCCTCATATAAATAGAGCACAGAGGATAGCAGATACATTACCACATTCAAACTTTTCAAAATTCCTCTGGACCTTCTACGACTTTGCTCTGCACCCACTCTACTTGCGATATTCTTTCTTAAGGGTCTGTCATGCGAATGTCTACTTATATGCACTTATAGAAAGCACATCCAATGATACATGAACAGCTAAACCATTTTACACTGCAAACATTTCTGAAACCTGTCATATTTGAAAATATCATTTCCTTATAACCTTTATAATTATCCCAACATTAATGGGATTCACACATCCATTTACCTTCCTCCACAACTTAATCAAAACTATACTGGAAAATTGTATCATGATAGCCCCCATGGTGACTAAAAAGGAGAAAAAAACAATTTGCAAAGTCAGAAAAATAAAAATAATTAAAAATAAATAAATAAAGTTGAATGGCAGGCTTTGAACCCATCAACTTGGTCATATGGAATGAGTGCAGTAGAAAAGAGAGTATGGACTGAGTAAATTATCAGGATTGAGAAAGCAGCCTGTTCATTTCCATTGCATAAGTTTTGCTTGTGTAACTGAAGACTGCAAAATAGAGAAAAAATAAAAAAATAAATAAAATAAAAAAAAATCTTGTGAAGGGGGGGGTAGGGGGGACGTCAGGGGGAGGGGGTAGAGGAGGGGGTGTGGGAGTGGAATGAGGGGTGGAGGAATGGGGGTAGGAGGCATAGAGGAAGGAGGGGCTGTGCAGGGAGAGGAGAGAAAGGGAGGGCTGAGGGGGAAGAGGGGGGGCTGAGGGGGGATAGGAAGGAGGGGGGTAGAGGTTAAGTATGGGGTGGGGTTAATGCATCCGGGGTGTGCAGTGGCAGGGTGAGATCAGGACCAAAGGACACCTGACCTGCTGTTACCTGGCGTGCCAGGTCATCAGCTAAATTGCTGTTATTAGGGGATTGGATGAGTGATCTTTATAATATAGATCAAGCATAAAGGAGTCTAGAATTTGGACATGAAAAAGTGCAGTGCATTTTAAATATTCCTGTGTCCTGTAATTCAGCAGCTGTGAAACAGAAAATAGTTAATTTGTGGGCAGACGAATCTGCGCTTGCGAACAGAAAGACAGTTCATAAATCTTTACACACACAGTGACGTCGGAGAGAAAATGGAAGGGAAAGAATTTCCTTTAAAGTTCTCCAGTAGCAGAAAATACAAATATAAATCAAAAGAGTTGAACAGAAAGCAGTAAACTAAACAATGAGAATTTATTAAAAATCAAAAGTGAGAAATAATGAGTTTTATCTTGTCAGCGGCATTGCTTATCTTTAAAAGTTTAAAGAAAACTGTTCAGTGCTACAGACAAGTATTATAGACAAGTAGCAGAAGAAAATACAGCTGTTAATCAAAAGAAAGTTAGTCAGAAGGCAGTGAACAGTGAGACTTCATTATTCAGATGTGTGAAATAAAGGAAAAAATAAACAGAGGATCACATTTTTTCTTTTTTTTCCTTTTTGTTTCCAGTCTGTGAATAACAAGGTAAGGAAAAAATCTAAGTGTAACAGAATAGCTAACTCTATCTGTAAATCACTAGTTTGCAGGAGTTCATAGTGAATGTTTAAAGAAGCAGGCTAGGGCTTCCGGTGGCTTTAGGGGGAAGTGCCGTATAATTCTGTCTTAATCAGGCAATAACTAAATCATTACCGTGCTACAAGCAGGGTGTGAGAAAAAGAAAACCCAAAAGTAAGAAATAATGAGTTTATCCTGTTACACAAAAGTTTTAGAAATAGCGGCACCTCTCTGCCAGGGGAGGGGAGGGGGGAAGAGTACTCAGCATGACCTTGAAGTACAGAAAAATGAAACTGTCAGGCTTTCCCAGTGTGAGCGTTTACACAGAGAAAAGCAGAGATGCAGCTTTAAGCATGAAGCACAGAAGAATGCATTTGTAGGTCTGAGTAACTCGGGCTCAAACCAGATGGACACAAGACCACTGTGTTTTGTTTTTATTATTATTTTTTTTTTTTTAAGAATGAGTTGCACAATATATTTAAAAAGTTAGCTAAAAACAAATCTATTACAGGGGATTCTGGAGTGGAAAAGCCTGATGAACTGGGACCATTTTATTCCTAAGTAAATATCAGATAAAGTAATGGCATTAAAGCAGGGCATGTCAGTACAAGGTGTGGTAAAAAAAAAACCATATATGGATAATACAGTAATTCAAGACAGTGTAGAAAGTAACCACTATTTAGAATTAAGTCAGAAGAGACAGTAGGACTACTAAAACTAGAATATTACCAAACACACTCAGGATAACTTCTAATCTTTAATCTAATAGTTTAAGCATTGTTCTCCACAAAATTATAGTTGAGCAGAGTGACTACAGGGTGCATATAATCTGCTCTGGTACAGGCCATGCCTAGTTACAGAGAACGGCTGGACAGGAGGATTAGTACGCCGGGCATACCTATGAAAGGCCTGCGGATTTCGGTGACATTCTGCTGCAAAATGACCTAACTGATGGCATCTCCAGCACCTAATATGTGTGCGGCAATTTGGGCAGGCAATTTCTGGATGTCGCAAGACATTAGGAGCCTGGTCCATTTTGTCAAGTGCAGTCTCTGCGTCAATTGGTGACTGACCTGGACAAGCATTGCCCGAAGGGATGGGGAATAACTGGGAATTCACTGGTTTAGAGGGCTGGGTTAGAAGTTCATTGGAGAACCCATATGATGGCGGAGCCCCCTCACATGGAGTTGGAGCTGGAGGTGCGGCTGCATCCAAAGGTGGATGTGCCGGGCTTTGGGAAGGGTGCAGAGATTGGGGATTACCTTTCTGTGCATAGTTTGTTACATATGCAACAGTAGGCATCCTGTGTTCATACAAGTTTGGCACATAAGCTAACAGCAAAAACATAGTGGTAAACATCAGCATACAGTGCTTTTTAAATATCTATGGTAATGAAAGTGTTAAATATCAAAATGTAGGTGTAAAGAAGTGTATAAAAGACTTGCGCACAGGTTTCTTTTAATGCTGGGACTTAACATCAGGTCTGAGGAGGAGAAAAGGGTTAGCCTGTTCTTCTGTAGTCAACTTTAGTGAAGATTTCTTGACTATTTCTTCTCTTTAGTGTAGGGGTTCTCAACCAAGTCCCCAAGGCACATGCAGCCAGGCAGGTTTACAGTATATTCACAATAGATATACATGAGAGAGATCTGCAAACAATGTAAATTTGTCTTGTCTTATATTCATTGCGAGTATTCTGAAAGTCTAGCTGCCTTGGTGTGATCTGAGTTCAGGGTTGAGAACTACTTATTTATTGTGAACATGAAGGGCCTTCAACTTTTTCCTGACTTTGAAAAGATGGGCCACAAGAGGAGGAAGAAAAAAAAAAAAGCCCAAAACAAACATGTTGGACTGCTGACCTAAATTACAAAAATATTTCTGCACAGAATATTAATGGTTATGCACATCTACAATCTTCCTGATTCCTTCAAAATGCGTACACTGAATAGCAGCTTGACATATCCACATGCAATTTGTACACACAATGTAGCATTTGCTAGTGCAGGTGTGTGTTGTAAACAATTTGTGCACACAGTGTGGCTGTTGCTAGTGCAGGTGTGTGTTGTAAACTGTGTCCCAATAAGGAGGAGTATCGCATTAAGGTATTTATCAAAAGGGAAGAACTGTAGAACATTCTCTAGGGGCGTGGCCATGGTAAGAAAAGTATATGGCAGTAAAACTGGCACTAATGGTGTTGTGTAATTATGTGCTTAACTTTTATTACAGTGGGAAAGGAGTCTAACACGTAAATCTGCATTAAAAATTAATTAAAACGGAGTGGCATCCCAAAGGTTTGCAATAGCCCGGGGCACTAGGCAGGGGTGCCCATTGTCCCCTCTCTTATTTGTGCTGGTGATAGACCCCCTAATTCGAGATATTACGAGTTCCGAAGAGATTCAGGGGATATACGTGGGGCCTGAACACTTCAAAATATCTGCTTTTGCAGATGATTTGCTGGTTATCCTTAGACAGCCGAGTGTGTCTCTCCCAGGGGTTTTGGAGCTCGTTAGAGAATTCGGCGACTTCTTGGGATTTGGCCTTAACCTGGATAAATCTGAGATCCAATCGCTATATATGGCGGAGGACGACTGGTCTCATTTAACTTGCCCACTTAGGCGCACAGATAACTCGTTCACCTATTTCGGAATACAATTACCAGGGGATCCCTCAAATTTATATCAGAGGAACCTGGCTGTCCTGTTTGAATATACAAAGCGCCTATTAGAGAGATGGTCTAACTTACCGCTATCACTTTTGGGACGAATCGCCTTATTTAATATGATACTCTTCCCGAAATGGCTCTATTGCTTTCAGATATTGCCAATATACTTTTTGAAAAGAGATTGGAGAAAATTGATGGGTATGCTTTCAAAGTTTTTTTGGAATAAGAAAAGGCCCCAGATAACCTGGCGAAACCTGTTAGATACTTGGGAAAGAGGTGGAATGGGAGTGCTAGACTTAATGAGATATAATAGAGCCTGCTTAATGAGACACATGGGGGATTGGTTAATGGGAACAGCTTATCATACGCCAAGAAACGAGGAGGAAAAATGGGTTAGTCCGTTGCACCTGCAATATGTGTTGCAAGCCAAACAATCCTCTCTCCCGAAAACTATCAGGAACAGTTTATTGGTTAGACCGCTTAGGATGTTATGGAGAGAGTTAGGCTGTATATGGGCCTTTAATACACATCAAAATGGGCTACTGCCTATAAGGGGGAATGGAGATTTTCTCCCAGGAATGGATAATTTACAATTCAAAATTTGGGGACAAAAAGGGATTCATAATATACAAGATATGGTAGACCCCACTGGTAAGATTAAACGGCTGAGCTCCTTGGGACTCGGAGAGATAACTTGGATGGACACCTTTGCATATCAACAGCTTTCCCATTATACAGCAGAGATCCCTAAACAAACGCTCGCTATGGATATACCCCATAAAATAGATAAATTTTACGAGCTACCAACAGACGAAGCCATATCAATATCAATACTACACAAACGGCTCCTGCAACAAGAAAAGCATAAACACATAGAACATCTTATAACAAAATGGTCGGCAGACACTAAAAGAGTGATAACAATGCAAATGCTTTTGAGCAATATGAGACAGATCCCCAGAAAAATACATAGTGCAGAACTAAGAGAATGCCAAGGAAGGGTGATTTTTCGAGCCTATACATCTAAATCGAGGCTTTATAAAATGGGAGGAGTGGACTCCCCTATTTGTGAAAAATGTACTAGGGCCCCCTGTACTTTTTACCACGCCCTGTGGGAATGCCAGGGAATCCAGCGGTTCTGGACTAGGATATTTAGATTTTTGGGATTTTTGTTAAATAAACATATCACACCACGCTCGGAGCAGGTTCTCCTGGGGGAAGATGCTATGTTGGAGACTGGGGCTGGCCATCATAATCTATTGATTTATAAAGCATGTTTGATAGGCAAAAAATGCATAATGGTCAACTGGGTTAACCCCGAACCACCCACGTATTGGCAATGGCGTAATAGATTCCATGCTTTGTTGCTGCTGGAATTGCGAGATGTTTCTTTGAGACTCAAAAAACAGAAAAAACTGTATTTGGCCTGGAGGAATTATATACATAATCTTGCACCTAGAGCCCGCAGTTTTATTCTTAATCGACTGGGAGACCCCCACATTCCTGCATGACATAGTTGGTGACACTGGCTGGTGATACAGACCCTCTGAGAGTTTGAGAAGCTTCCTGTTGGGGAGGGAAAGGGAGGGGGTGGGATATAGGGGATTTTCAAGAGGAAGTAATTGGAAGAACATAAGGAGGAGAGAGGAGGAGACCTCAACTCCATTATTGACAATCATAGACAGCACAAAAATAAGATAGGCTGGGAGTGGTACTACTGATGGATGTTAGTTTTAGGCTGATGATTTGTAACCAAGGACACATATTATTTTACCTGTCAATAATTGCTTAAAGGAGATGTTAAGAGCCTTGGATAGTTATTACTGGCTTTGTTTCCAAACACGGTGATAAACAGTTTATAATAAAGATGGGAGGAAAGAGGGAAAGGGTACAGAGACATAGAAGAATGTGTCTGACTGGTTGAACTTGCTCTGAATGGAGACAACTGTGTTAATAATACTAAAATGTTGAATTTAAAAAAAAAAAAAAATTTAATTAAAGTGAATTATATACTTACCTGTCTTCAGAACTTTCCAGTGTGCAGGGATACTTCACAAAAGGGAAGGAAACCTGTGAATATGTCTACGTAAAAAGAAAAGGTTGCCTAGGGCAATTTCATCAAGGTACAATTATAGCTGAACCAGTCAAAAACAAAAAGAAAATTGCAATGTGCATGCAAACAAAAAACTCTCAATATGTGTTTGTAATAGTCAAGGTACTTAGCAAAACCCCGCGGTCTAAACCCGGCCCATCAATTAGTGCGTCCACTTATTGAGAGTACACTCAGGATACATCACAAGACACTTAAGACAGGGTGGCTAAAGGTTACCTGTATTACAAAAAAAACCACGGTTCACCTTGAACCGGAAGAAAAAACCCTCAACCTCGGTCAGGAGATCGGACAAAAAAAACCCTCAGTTACTCTGAACTGGACCCTCAGTTTCACTGGACTGGACCCTCAGCCTCTCTGGACTGGAAAAACTCTCGGTCACGCTAGACCGGAAAAAAGAACCCTCAGTTCCACACCTAGAACCGGAATAACCCTCAGTCAATTTAGACTGGAATACAAAAATATCCCTCAGTATTAAACTGGAACTCTTGGTCACCTTGACCAATATAAAACTCCTTGGCCAACTGTAGACCGGTTAACATAAAAAAAACTTATTAAAAAAAAACGTAATGGTCAGCTAAAATTATAGTACCTGAATGAGGGCAACCCAAAAAAAAAAACTACCTATGGGCATTCACCAAGGGACATAGGGTCCAAACAGCTCTCTGTAATAAAGAGAGACCTCAAGAGAAACCCACAGCTCTGTAAAAAGACAGTAAAAAAGTGTGTTTGAAATCAGCGTGTCTATCCTGCTTCAGTGAGTGTCTTTAGACAGCACAGGCAGGGCTGAATCGGTAAACGATGTATGGTTGGCCACTTGCCCAGAAACAAGACAAAGAAAATGTACTGTGCAATGGCCAGTCCCAAAAAATTGTCCTGCACAAGGTCTAAAACCCTCAAAAGTACCTTGGTAGAGGTTAGAAGGTGCTTCTTACTCCCTTTATTAGTACTGGGGAAAGCGCAGCAACCCACAGACTGTAAGAAGTCCGGAACCTGTACAAAGGGTGGGGTCAGTGTCCAGTAATTGGAAACTGGCTACTGCGTGACCCAGCTTAAAGTGGTAATTTGGGACCGCAGCCAGGGGAAGGCTATTTGTGTATCAGAAAGTGCTGCTGAAGGAGGCAGACTGAAAATCTAGAGATAGGGAATCATAAATCTCATCGGCGTTAAGGGAAGGACCCTTGCATAAGTCCACCGTCGAGAGTATGTTGAAAAAAAAAGTTGTACCAGTTCCAAGAGATGAAACTGGAGTTTAAAGGTGTGAAAAAGATAAGAGAGGGAGTTAGTTAGATGGATTTAGGAGCAATACAGTTGACAGAGAATAGACAGCGGGAGGTTAAAAAGAATACCTGTGTAAATGACTGTTTTAACTTAAACCACCACAGCAAGGAGCAGGGACAAAAAAACGAACGGAAAAGGGAACAAAAATCACTTTCTGAGCTTTTAAAAGTGAACTGTAGAGCCTCCTGCGCCGAAGCAGTGCTGGACTGATAAAGCAGCTAAAGTGGGCAAGCTTCCCAGATTCTCATGTCCTTGAGATAGTGAACTACAGCATTTGTTAGGGAAAACTTTTAAAAGCTACAGAAAGAAATGGCAGTTTTGAGGGCCTGAATAAGGATATTAAAAAATGTGAGAAAAAGGGTTTAGAACTTACAGCTCTTCGGGCAATTTTAAATAAATTTACAAAGGCAGATTCGAAGCCCAAGAGGGAGTAACCATCCTCTGCTACCAAAAAATGTTTATAATTAGGTCTGCCTCACCCATTTGCGCAGCGGAAGCCATGGGCTCTCTGTACTATCCTAGAGAGAACTGCAAATACCCTCTAGATACTTAATTACCCCAACCCTGTATCTGCTCATGACAGGCTTATACCGTCAGGCAGTATGGACCCTCGTAATTAGAAAGGAACCCAGTATGTAGTAGATATAATAAGATAGTTTATTACAATCTTACCAATGGTAATACAGGTAGGTTAAGCATTCACATAATGGAGCAGCATATCATGGCACGTCCTCTCTCTCTAGCCTTCTGGAGTCTTCCTTCTCTGGTCTTCTTCTCCTCTTGTCTGATCTAATACTCCTCAAACCGCTGCTTATATACAATTTTGGCCCTATTCATTTCAATGGACCCCAGCTGTCTCAACAGGGCTCCTAGCCCTTATCAGTTGATCAGAATGACTTCATATGTTCCCAAACCTTCCTCTAGCCCCTCCTTTGGATGTTCTCACCCGGGGTGCAGCTGATCCAGCACTATCTCTACATAACCATAGCAACTCTTGCTCATGACGTCTTGCAGGTGCCAGTCTCAGGATTGTTTATAGAGTAGATTGCCCCCACCCTTGCCAGTTCTCAATTACCTCATCTCAGCACTTGCCACAGTGAAATTTAACTGTGTCAAAGGTGATCTCTGATTTTTACAAGCTAGCTCTTTTTTGTATCAGAGGTGATTTTGATTTTAAGAAGCCTAGCTCTTATTATGAGCCATTGGCCTGTATTTTACTGAGAGCAAGGGCTAGCATAACTCTTCAGTATGTAGACAAACGCAATATACTGTTCTTCACGTGGAGCCGGGGGAATAGGAGTACTGGGATGTGCGCGGCTACGACTACCTAAGCACCACCTGCAAAAAATTAACCCGACCCAGCCAGCATCACAGACAGACCCAGGCGGGGGGAGGAGTAGTGTTTCCCTACTCCTCCCTTGCCTAGGAATCGCTGGAGACTGGAAAATTCAACCTCACACAGCCAGCACCACAGACAAACCCAGGCAGGGGGAGAAGTACAAAGATGCACGAAACTCCAAACCCCCTCCCCTCCACCTTCTCAGGAGTCAACCCAGGACGTCCAAAAACAAACCCTTCATCCACACAGCATACGGAATAATACCGCGCTGCTTCCAGCAGCGCATTCGTTTTCCATCGTTCCTACGAAGCCGGCCTCTAACGGACTGAAACAGCAGCCTACTCTCCCTTCCGCAAACCACCGGAACCCAGAACAAGACTGCTTCCCACAGCGCTTTCCTCTTCAACTGTTCCCCGATAACAAAAATGCGGTTGCAGACAGTGCTCCTCTCCCGCCAAACAACAAAAAACATCCCCTGCATAAGGCAACTCCTAACCCACCTCAAGGATTCGCCGACCTCATTCAACCCGGGAAAACACAGCGCCGCTTCACACACTGCTTTTTTCTTCAAAGGAAAACCTACAGGAGCCCTAAAAGGCCAAAAAAAAAAAAACGATCACAAAAATAACGAGTATCTCTCCCTTCCGCCCACGTAAACAAACACTGCTGCCTCAGCACAACACCAAAGAAGCTTAAAAAAAAGAGAAACATCTATCCAGCACTCTGCAAACACTGACCCCCCTACAAACACCCTTACATTTCACCAAAACAAAGATCTACCTACACAAACCCCACAGACAAAGAAACAGCTTGCAAGCACTGCACATCCACCAACCCCCTCCCCAAAAACAAAAGTAAAAAAAAAAAAAAAACCACCAACAACCTGCACACACACACAAACTAACTCTGTCACACATGCACAGACAATGCACCACAAACACATACATTAACAGAAACACCCCTCCCACAAAAAAAAACACAGAACCTACACAAAAATACATGCATACTCAATTGCTATCTGAATCACTCTATATCATCTCTGCAGCGATAAACACTCTCAAAGCCACACTCTGCTCCATCGCACTTTGCAAGCCTGGGGGGGGGGGGGGGGGGGGGGGGAAATCCCTGCAACTGACATAAAGACCAGGGAACTGGGAGGGAGGGGGGACCCTGCCACATACTCTCATTCTCACACATGCTCGCAACCAGTCTCTGTCTCTCTGTGTGACACACAGACAAACGCACATTCACTCTCTCTCACACAGACCATCTCACACACACTCTCTCAAAGGTTGTTTGAAAGTATGTGACTGGTAAGGATTTTTACCTAAACCCGACAAACATGTTTTTATACTAAAACTCTGACGTGTATTGTAAGACTATCAGGAACTGTATCATTTACAATTACTGTCTATGCATATGACTTGCTGTATTACTTTGTCACCCGTCAAACAACCGTCCTATCTACATTGCCCTCCCCCACTATCAAGCAACTCTGCTCTATCCTCTTTTCTCTCACGATGTCCACCAAAACTGCTCTCTCCCATTCCCTGCCATGTCCGCAAACCCTGCTCTTTACCTTCCTCCTGCAGTCATGTCGAACCCTGCTCTCTACCCTATCCTTGACACCATGCGCACCAACTTTCCTCTCTACCCTGCCCAACTCCCTTTCTCTCTCCTCTGTCCCCTCCTACATGCCTCTGTCCCCAGTTCTGCTCCCCTCCTCTCTACCCTGCCCTCACCCCATGTGCAACAACCCTTTTCCTTAGCCTACCCTCCCACCCATCGAAAAACCCTGCAGAAAAGTATGATAACAAAAAAAAAAAAAAACTTGCTGCATTACTCTCTCCCCTGTCCACCAACCCTCCTGTCTCCACTGCCCTCCCTCCATATCAAGCAACGGTGCTCAATCCAGCAAACGTGCTCTGTCCTCTGCCCTGTCCCCATGACCACCAACCCTGCTCTTTCCCTTGCCTATTACCTTATCTACAACAAACATCCTCTTTCCCTTGCTCCTAATCTCTTATATACCAATCCTGCTCTCCACCCTGCCCTTACCCTGATGTCCACCAACTGTCCTCTTTCCCCTGCTGTACACTCCCGTCCTCTCTCCCCTCCTCCCCACCTCTCTTCCCAGACCTCCTCCCTGTCTGTCTCACGTGCCCAACAAACCTCTCCTTTCCCCTTCCCTCCCACCCGTCCACAAACACTGCACTCCTACCATGTCCTCCAAAAATCCTGGCACTCAATTTACATATCCAGGGTCCCACATGTCTGGGTCAAAAGTCTATGCCCCCACAACTCCTCCCCTCGCCTGTGTCAGTTGTATATGTGGTACTCTCTGACAGGAGGTGGCGATGCCACCATTGGCAAGGGGAGCCTTTAATCATTCATCTTTCTACTTCTGTTTTACATGCCCCCTCTCTTTCACACGCCCTGGGCTTCTCTCGAAGTAGATCGGTCTGTTTTGTGCTCTCTACATTCCACACCTCAGGCTACTCCTCCTTTCGGGAGCTGGTTGAGGCACGGGTTGCACTTCTCCCATTACCATGTAACAGTTGTACTGTGCATTTCCAGGTGAGACGATCATATATCATTTATATACACTGATTATTAGAAACAAAAAGAAAATTATGGCGATCTTTTCTACAACAGCTATGCACATGAATGCTTTATTTAATTCTTGAACTTTAGTTTTTTCACTGCAGCAAAGGCACAGCAGCAGAAGCCAAAACAACCAAATTCACCAAGCAAACTGCATGAGAATGAAATACTATGAAGTTACTTCTGGAGGCTGTGGGTCATCCAAGGACTGTTCCATATGACACTTTATTGATTTTTTATATGCCAACTAACACAATAAATGCATGGTTTAATTCTTAAATTTCAGTTAATTTACAGCAACAATCGCACCGCAGCAGAAGGCAAAACAGCCAGCACGACAAAACTTCATCAAGCAAACGGAATGAGGGTCATGCCACGACTGTTGTGGACCAGACTACATTGATTTAACACATACTTAAATTCTATCACTCTAATCTTTATTGTTCCATCAACCCACTCATATTCTGCATAACCCCCCCCCCCCAGATCCAGGAATGCAGTACAATATATCTCACCTCCACCCCTAACAATATCACACACACTCACTATCTGTGACACACATACTCACATTCTCTCACTCTCATACATCTGTTTAATAACCTTTCCCTTTCATATATAACTATCATTACATGATAATTCCAAAACTATATGCTTCATTTCTTTCAGAACAACAGAAAAAGAAGACAACCACGGAACCACCAAATCTGCAAGGACACAGGAAATCCAGAAAAAAAACCTCACTTCACTGACACTGAGAATCACAGTACAGACATCAACTGGCCTTAAACATTCAACTACCAGGTATGGAGGTTGGTACTGGGAGCTGCACGGGTTAGAAGGGATAGAAACATTGATGCAAACAGATATGTTGGTCGAAAAAAAACTTATCACTACAACTGTGACTTGCAAATTTACAATCTTTAAAGTCTCTGTGACAAAAACTGTCTCTCTCAGATACTATCTCTGTCACATACTCTCTGTATGACATATACTAACTGTCTCACGCATACTTTCTAACAGTCACATAAATACTTTGTTATAACATTTTACTACAATACATAATTGCCATCCTATGATAACTTACATATTTCAAAAAAACAAAAAAAAACTCTTTCTAGCCCCTTTCCCGTACGTAACTATCAACACTATCACACTCTCTGTGTCACACACACACTGATTCAGGATTAAACAATCCTCTGGAAATCTCGCACAAACACACTAATGCAGGACATAGATAAATGGACAGTAACTCTCTCTGTATCACAAACTCAAGTACTGACTGCGTAACCCCCCTCCCACCACCACCAATGCTGTGACCCCCCTACTTTTCTTACACTCATTCCAGCTCACTTTACCACTCAAACTACACCAAACAAGTAAACTACTAACAATACTCTTACAAACACCCGACCCCCCCCCCCCAACACAGATTACTGTGTAAGCCCCAAACCACATCCTCCATGTAAAGAACTATCAACCCTCTCACACTCTTTGTGACAAACACACAATGATCCAAAAAACCAGTTTGCTGCTGCTCATCCCCATTCCCCCCCTGTCAATCACACACACACACTCACTATCTGTGACACACATACTCACATTCTGTCACTGTCATACTTTAGTTTAATAACCTTTCAAATTCACAAATTACTGTGATTGCATGATCATTAAACAACTCCCTGCTTTGTTTCTTACAGATCAGCACATATAGAACACAACCAGGGTGCCAGCAAATCTGCAAGTTCACAGGAAACACATCTCACACCTTAGTACACTGACGTGCTGACCCTGAATATGAAGAAAAACTGGCCTTACCCAATATACTAGCAGGTATGGAGCTGCATGGAGTCAGGAGTAGGAGACAAAACGGAACACACATATTGATGCCTTGGGGAAATACAAACAAATAAACTGTAACCTGTAAATTACTCATCTTTACACTCTCTCAAACACAATGTCACTCAGTCTATCTCATACAGTCTCTCAGTCTCTGTCACAGATACTCACTATCTTTGTTACATCCTCTCTGTATTAGATGTTATCAGTCTACTAGTAAAAAAGGCCCGTTTCTGGAAAGAATGAAACGGGCGCTAGCAAGGTTTTCCTGGGAGTGTGTATGTTTGAGAGAGAGAGCCAGAGTGAATGTGCGGGTGTGTGAAAGAGTGAGACTGTCTGTGTGACAGTGTGTGTGTGAGAATGAGAGTGTGTGATAGGGCCCCCTCCCCTGTTCCTAATGCCCCTCACCCCGTTCCCTCCCCTCCTTTTCCTCCTCCTTCCCACACTTTGGGTTCCTTAAGGTTTTCAAAAGTCTATGTACCCCCGTGGCCCTAACGCCCAATATCCGGATACCCCACCGCTTTCCTCCTGACCCCTCCCCCAAGATGTAATACTTTCACGTCCTTCATTTTTTAAAAAAAGTGTCCTATCTACCCTGTGTACAAATGCCCGGCATTCAGATTGTGTTCCTCTCGTAAATTTTCATTTCTTTCATTCATTCAGAACTTGCCCCCCCCCCCCCCGAAAACACTTTTGGTTCCTTCAGTCTTTTAAAACTGTCCTATGTACCCTGTGTGCTAATGGCCAGCATAGAGATTGTTTTCCTTTCCCAAATTTCATGTCTTTCAGTCATTTACAACTTCCCCCCCCTTCTCCAGTTTAACACTTTCGTTTCCTTCAGTCTTTTAAAACTCTCCATTTACCCTGTGTCCTAATGGCCAGCATTCAGATTGTTTTCCTTTCCCAAATGTTCATGTCTTTCAGTCGTTCAGAACTCCCCCCTCCCCACATTTAACACTTTAGGTTCCTTCAGTCTTTTAAAACTCTCCTATCAACCCTGTGTCCTAATGGCCAGCACTCAGATTGTTTTGCTTTGCCAAACTGTCTGTCACTGATGTCACTGAGGTCAGTACGTGCCTGCCTAGCAGACCACTTCCGGCAGGCACAGTCCCAAGCACATCCTGTTGGAGGTGAGAATTATTATATAGGATGTCTCACACATGCTCACTCACTGTATCACACAAACTCACTCACTGTCTTATACATAGTCACTCACGGTCTCACACATATTTTCTAACACTCACATACATACCGTCTCCAACAATTTCACTTTAACACATAAGAGTCTAGATATGATAACTTACTGTATCCACTTTCATTCCTTTCAGAACACTGGACACACAGATAGCTACCAGAATACTGCCAAAAAGAGAATTCCACTGAGCTACTGATTTACACTTTCAGTTGTCGAGTCAAGCATAAAAACAGCTTCCAGATAGCAGCCAGCGTGTTACCCAACAGACTGCCAGAAAGGCATCACCTAACGGATTGATCACTGTCTCTTTCTCAATCACTGTCTCAGTCATTCAGTCTCTGACACACAAACAGATTGTAACTCTCATACATAAAGAGTGCATCTCACACTTACAGTTATCTCTCACACACACTCAGTGACAAACACACTCCCATACAACACTGTCACAGGATATGGATACAAGAAATAAAGACACTCCCTGTTCTACTCTACCACCAGATTACAACTATGAAAACAAACCACTACCAGCACAATGTAATACTGAACGTAAATTTAAGAAAGCACAAAGAAAAGAAAAAAAATGACAAAATGACAACGAAAACACACCACAACATCAACAAAATATAAGCACAGCAAGTGATGAGCAGGAGCCACAACATCAGCAAACAACTGAACCACAATGCAAAACCCATGCACCTCTCAGTGAGGATGAACAAATACAAGAAAAGGAGCAAGACACTACAAGGAAAAGGTGCAGAAAACTATATATTAAAGAACAAAAACCAGAGGAACTGGCAGCACGTAAACACAAAAAAAAATGAAGCACAAAAAAAAGGCGAGCTGCACTAAGTCAGGAACAGAAAATACTTATAGCCACTGCAAGGAAAAGTTACAGAATAAAACATTTAAGAACACTCACTGATGAACAACTCACACAACGTAAACAAAAAACAGCAGCAAGTGAAAGAAAAAGACGAGCTTCTATGAGCCAGGAGGAAAAAGCACAACTAAGTGAAAAAGCAACTGCAAGAAAAAGGTTAAGATTACAAAAACTAACAGCACTAAGTACTGAGCAGAAGGTCAACCAAAAATAGCACAAACAGAAAGGAAAAGGCGTGCCGGCATGAGGCAAGAGGAAAAAACACAACTAAGTAAACAACCAACTACAATGAAACTATTTAAAACACAAAATGTAATACTACCTACTAAACAGGTTGCACAATCTAAAAGTAAAAGAACAAAAGCACAACCAAAAACACTTGCTACTATCACTGAGGACAAAAATGCATGTACAACTGAACAACCCACTACAAGCAAAGGTAAAATTATGTATAATCATACCTGATAATTTTCTTTCCATTAATCATAGCTGATCAATCCATAGACTGGTGGGTTGTGTCCATCTACCAGCAGGTGGAGATAGAGAGCAAACTTTTGCCTCCCTATATGTGGTCATGTGCTGCCGGAAACTCCTCAGTATATCGATATCAAAGCTCCATCCGCAGGACTCAGCACTTAGAGAATTACACCCACGAAGGGACACTCTGCCCAGCTCACCACCGCCGAAACGGGGGAGGGGAATTAACCCAGCTCATCCCCACACAAGTGGGGGAGGGGAATCCGTCCAGCTCATCCCCGCGGAGCGGGGGAGGGACACCACACCCGCCGATGCGGGGGGATCTGGCTTATCCTGCAACCGCGGGAGGAGCTGACTGACCCTAACACCGCCGAAGCGGGAGGGGTACAAAGCTGCCCTACAGCCGCACGAAGCGGGAGGGAGTGCCGGCAGAATTTATGTCTCAATCCAGCCCCGTAAAACGGAGGGGAGAGGAATGCAGCAGCTCACTGTAACACAAACTCGTCTCAACTCTTGAAGAATCCAAGTGAAAGAAGAACTTGAACACGAAGTCCTCCTGAAGTAACTGAAGGCTAAACTTGAACCCAAAATTCAACCAGAATATAAACAGTACAGATATCTGGGAGGGGCTATGGATTGATCAGCTATGATTAATGGAAAGAAAATTATCAGGTATGATTATACATAATTTTACCTTCCATATCATCAAGCTGATCAATCCATAGACTGGTGGGATGTACCGAAGCAGTACTCACCCAGGGCGGGACATAGAAATCCCTGACCTCAACACTGAAGCTCCAAACCGGGCCTCCGCCCGTGCAGCCACAGTCAAACGGTAATGCTTGGAGAATGTATGAGCCGAAGCCCCCGTTGCCGCCTTGCATATCTCTTCCAAGGAGACGGATCCGGCCTCTGCCATCGAGGCCGCCTGAGCTCTCGTGGAGTGAGCCTTCAGCTGGATAGGCGGCACCTTCCCCGCGGCCACATAAGCCGCTGCAATGGCTTCCTTGACCCATCTTGCCACTGTAGGCTTAGCAGCCTGCAGACCCTTACGAGGACCTGCAAACAGGACAAACAGATGATCCGATTTCCGGAAATCATTGGTCACTTCCAAGTATCTGATGATGACTTGTCTCACATCCAGATATTCAAGAGCGGAGTACTCCTCTGGGTAGTCCTCCCTACGAAAGGAAGGGAGACAGAGCTGCTGATTCACCTGGAAGCGAGAAACAATCTTGGGCAGGAAGGAAGGCACTGTGCGAATAGTCACTCCTGCCTCAGTGAACTGCAGAAAAGGCTCTCGACATGAGAGCGCCTGGAGCTCGGAAACTCTTCTGGCTGAAGTGATAGCCACCAAAAAGACTGCTTTCAACGTCAGGTCTTTCAGAGATGCCCTCGACAAGGGTTCAAAAGGCGGCTTCTGCAATGCTCTTAGCACCAGGTTGAGATTCCACGCAGGCACCACTGAGTGCAGAGGAGGGCGCAGGTGATTAACTCCCTTGAGAAAGCGCACCACATCTGGCTGCGAAGCCAGGGAAGCACCCTTCAGGCGGCCCCTGAAGCAAGCCAGAGCCGCTACCTGGACTTTAAGGGAACTGAGCGACAGGCCTTTCTCCAGACCTTCTTGCAGGAACGCCAACACTGAAGAAATTGGAGCAGTGAAGGGAGAAAGTGAGCCTGCTTCACACCATGCTGCAAAGATACGCCAAACCCTGGCGTAAGCAGTAGAAGTAGAGCGCTTCCTCGCTCTCAGCATAGTGGCGATGACCTTGTCTGAGAAGCCCTTCTTCCTCAGACGCTGCCGCTCAATAGCCAGGCCGTAAGACCAAAGGGAGAGGGATCCTCCATCACCACGGGACCCTGATGTAACAGGCCCTGCTCCACTGACAGCCGCAGAGGATCGTCGACTGAGAGCCTGATCAAGTCCGCATACCAGGGACGTCTGGGCCAATCCGGACCCACCAGGATTACCCTGCCGGGATGCTTTGCCACCCGGTCTAGCACCCTGCCCAACATGGGCCAGGGCGGGAACACATAGAGGAGCTCTTGTGTCGGCCACTGTTGGAGAAGAGCATCTACTCCCAGGGATCGAGGGTCCCGTCCTCTGCTGAAAAAGCGCGGCACTTGGCAATTGGCCGATGACGCCATCAGATCTAGGCTCGGCTGGCCCCAGCGCTTCGTGATGTCCAAGAACGCCTGAGCAGATAGTTGCCACTCTCCGGACTCCAAGGTATGGCGACTGAGAAAGTCCGCCTTGACATTCATGACTCCGGCAATGTGGGCCGCTGAAAGCTGCTCCAGGTTCGCTTCCGCCCACTGGCAAAGACTCATAGCCTCCTTGGCTAGAGGGGCGCTCTTGGTACCTCCCTGGCGGTTGATATAGGCCACAGCCGTGGCATTGTCCGACAGGACCCGTACAGGCTACAACACCAGTACCGGGATGAACTCCAATAACACCAACCGAATGGCTCTGAGTTCCAGGAGGTTGATAGACCACTTGCCTCTGCCGGAGACTAGAGCCCCTGCGCTGTCCTTCCCAAGCAGTGGGCTCCCCAGCCCATCAAAGAGGCGTCTGTCGTGACGACAATCCACTCCGGGGTCACCAGAGGCAATCCTGCAGACAACTTGTCTGTCTGCGTCCACCAGCTCAGCGCCTTGCGCACTGCTGGGTCCACGGGAAGGCGCACAGCATAATCCTCCGACATCGGAGTCCAGCGCAGCAGCAGAGATAGCTGTAGTGGTCTCATATGAGCCCTGGCCCAGGGCACTACTTCCATCGTGGCCGTCATAGAGCCCAACAGCTGCACGTAGTCCCAAGCCCGAATAGGAGAGGCTACTAGGAACTAGTCCACCTGAGCCTGAAGCTTGACAATCCGATTGTCTGGCAGGAACACTCTGCCCACTTGGGTGTCGAATCGAACTCCCAGATACTCCAGGGACTGAGTCGGGCGCAGCTGGCTCTTCTTCCAGTTGATGATCCATCCCAGGGAGCTCACAAGAGCAACTACCCGGTCCATAGCTTTGCCGCACTCTGCATAAGAGGGGGCTCGGATCAACCAGTCGTCCAGATAAGGATGGACTTGTACTCCTTCCTTTAGCAGGAAGGCCGCTATGACCCCCATTACTTTGGAAAAGGTCCGCGGAGCAGTAGCCAACCCGAAAGGGAGGGCTCTGAACTGGAAGTGTCGTCTCAGGACTGTAAAACGCAGAAAGCGTTGGAGAGGAGGCCAGATGGGAATATGCAGGTACGCTTCCTTGATGTCCAAGGAAGCCAAGAACTCTCCTGCCTTCACTGCCGCTATAACAGAGCGGAGAGTCTCCATGCGAAAGTGCCTCACTTTCCAGGCCCGATTGACCCCTTTGAGGTCGAGGATAGGCCGGACAGAACCTCCTTTCTTTGGAACCACAAAGTAAATGGAGTAACGTCCCTTGCCAATCTGATTTTTTGGCACCGGAACGACCGCACCCAGGCGGATCAGGTTGTCCAAGGTCTGCTGCACTGCCACAGCTTGACCGGAGACTTGCAGGGAGAGAGTACAAACCCGTCTCTTAAGGGTTGGCAGAACTCTAGCTTGTAGCCGTCTCTGATGACTTCCAGCACCCACGCGTCTGAAGTTATAGTGGTCCACTCGCCCAGAAACGAGGACAGCCGTCCTCCAATCTGCACTGGGGCGTGGACCAAGGCCCCGTCATTGGGTACGAGACCCTGGGGGAGGACCGGAGGGAGCACCTCCGGGACGGCGGTCTCTGCGAAAGGAATGCTGCTTGGGGGAGAAATTCCTCTTGAAGGAAGAGGGGGCAGAGGAACCCGACTTGCCCGGGCGGTACCGACGGGCTTCCAGCAACCGTCCTCTGGAGGTACCGGGACGAGTACTAGCCCGCGCCCTGACCTCTGGTAATTTCTTGCCCTTAGACGTGCCGAGATCGGTCACGATTTTGTCCAGCTCGACCCCAAAGAGCAGCTTGCCTTTAAAAGGCAATCTAGCCAGGCGGGATTTAGAGGCGTGGTCAGCAGACCAATGTTTCAGCCAAAGCCACCGCCGCGCAGAGACTGTCTGAGCCATGCCTTTAGCTGAGGCTCTCAAGACATCATACAGCAAGTCTGCCAAATAGGCTAAGCCCGATTCCAGGGCCGGCCAATCAGCCCTCAAGGAAAGATCCGAGGGGGAAGCCCGCTGCACCATAGTCAGGCACGCCCTGGCCACATAGGAGCCGCAAACTGAGGCCTGCAAACTTAAAGCAGCTGCCTCAAAGGACGACCTTAAGGCCGCCTCCAATCTTCTGTCTTGGGCGTCCTTTAGGGCCGTGCCACCTTCCACCGGCAACGCCGTTTTCTTAGTCACCGCAGTGATTAAAGAATCCACGGTAGGCCACAGATAGGCCTCACGTTCACTCACAGCCAAAGGATAGAGGCGGGACATAGCCCTAGCCACTTTAAGGCTCGTTTCCGGGACATCCCATTGAGCCGCAATTAAGGTGTGCATGGCATCATGCACGTGGAAGGATCTAGGCGGGCGCTTCGTCCCCAGCATAATGGCAGAGCCAACAGGGGCTGAGGGAGAGACGTCCTCCGGAGAGGAAATCTTCAAAGTGTCCATGGCCTGTAACAACAGGTTGGGCAAATCCTCTGGGCTAAAAAGCCGCGCTGCAGAGGGGTCATCCGCTCCATCCGAGCGGGGATCTATCTCCTCCAAGGAATCCGCAAAGGACCGTTGGGAGACCTCAGACACGCTGCCCTCATCTACATCGGAGGAGACAAAGTCCTCCAAGGCCTGGAAATCAACCCGAGGGCGTTTACCTCTGGGAACCTCAACCTCTTTATCAGAAGAGGGAGCAGGGGCAGCGTTTTGCATGAGGAAAGCCTGATGCAGCAGCAAAACAAACTCGGGGGAGAAACCCCCCAGACTGTGCACTTCCGCAGCCTGGGCAACAGCCCTAGACGCACTCTCAACCGGCGCTCGCAATAGCGGGGGAGAGACATGCTGCGCATCCAAAATGGCGTCCGGCGCGAAACTCCGCGGAGCCGCGCGGGAAGAACGGCGCTTAACTTTAGCCGCTTTGTGCCGTCGCCCAAATTAAGGGCGTTCATGGCATTAATGTCTCCAACCTCAAGGGCGGCCCACGAAGAAGCCGTCCGAGCCGCGTGGCCGGCCAAGATGGCGGAGGCGAGGAGCGGGGGATGGGCGTTTATGGCGGGAAAAAACCGCCACGCCGGAGGAACGACCGGGACATTCATCGGTCACTAAACTGTCACCCATCAAGGGCGAATCAGGTTGTAAAACCCCCGCATCCCCTCTAGAAGCGCTCCAGCGATCCGGGGAGCGACCCTTTGCGCCCTCGCCCTCCGACGCCATATGCCACGAGGAGAAGAATCGGGGAACCCCCTGCCCGCTATAAAAAGGTAAAATTACCTGCTTGCCGCTCCGAGCTGTAACGAACTGGTGTCCCAGTGAGTAGCTGCAATGAACGTTTAAAGAAACGTCGAATTAAACGCCTTTAAAGACGTTTAAAATTTTTTTTTTTTTTTAAACGGAGCCAGCGGGAGGGGGGAGAAAAGGAGGGACCTGGCACCACCAGGTTTGCACTTGCTCAAAAGAGCCCTCAACCCCAGGCCTCAACAAAACCTAAGGATTAGGCTTGGAGGCCTAGCCAGAGCTGCTGCTGTGTGTGACCACCACCTGCTGAGATAGAGAACATACTGAGGAGTTTCCGGCAGCACATGACCACATATAGGGAGGCAAAAGTTTGCTCTCTATCTCCACCTGCTGGTAGATGGACACAACCCACCAGTCTATGGATTGATCAGCTTGATGATATGGAAAGGTCCATTACAAAAAGCAACAGGCCCATGACAACAAATAATACAACACGAACTGAAGAGAAACAGGCTAACCGTAGGAAAAAAAAAATAGAAGCACAACGAAAAAGACGCGCAGCTTTAAAAACCAGAAAAAACCCTGCTGAAGAAGACAAGGACAAAAATGTATGTCCAACTGAACAACCCACTACAAGCAAAAGGTCCATGACAACACATACTACAACACGAACTGATGAGGAACAGGCTAACCGTAGAAAACAAAAAGCAGAATCACAACGAAAAATACGCGCAGCTTTAAAAACCAGGAATAACCCTGCTCTACATGACAAACACACTAGGAGGAAAACTACCACTTTACTAGATACAACATAACCACAGACAACAGTCACTACACATTCTTCAAATTCAAACATAGGAATTGCAATAACAGACTGTGTAAATGAGAATAACACTCTATAGTACAATTGTGGACCAATGAATGCTATATGTATATATTGCAAAGCTAAACATTTTAACAATGAAACGCCTTCTGACAACTTATTTACAAAGTGTTGTAGTAAGGGAAAAGTACATCTTCAACCTATTAGATCTAATGAATT
Organism: Microcaecilia unicolor; assembly: GCF_901765095.1. Classification (NCBI taxonomy): domain Eukaryota; kingdom Metazoa; phylum Chordata; class Amphibia; order Gymnophiona; family Siphonopidae; genus Microcaecilia; species Microcaecilia unicolor. Next base: position 322,111,672 of record NC_044032.1, on the reverse strand, counting down.
TATACAACAGCTTCTCTCCGGGGAACATCAATATTCAAAACATTTCTTTGAAAACATTCGCTCCATTAATAGTTCCTTAGCCTTTGCATCTATGGGAGCTAACACTTCACCTCCACCTGGATATGGGCCTTACTGCTTTAGAATCAATGGCACTATTTACCATAGAACAGCATCACTCCATCCGAACAAAGACAAACAAAGACAGTTTGCTCAATTATATATTCTAGATCCAGACAAAGCATCTGTTCAGAGACTACAAATCTTACCAAATGCACACATCCATGAGACATTAATGACACAATTAAGCAAATTTATGGCATCTGAAAATCCTTTTGCAGACGCCTGTAAAATGCTGTATGAAGTAGAGAATGAAAGTATAGCAGAAGCAGAAAGACTAACAATAGAACCACCAAGAATCTCTATGGCTATTGTCCAAGATCGGAAACATGATCCCAGGCGATACAATGCACCGAGAGCCAATGAAGTTGCTTTCATTTTTCAAAACACGGAAGGCGAACCTCCTTTACATCAAGATCTCATAATACACTGCCGAAAAATAGAAAATCAAACAAATAAAACTGAAATAATAAGTGTATTGGATCCAAACCTTGAACCAATGGTATACCCATTACTCTTCCCACATGGAGATCAGAGCTGGGGGATAAATATTCCTTTGTCTGAACAACCTGAATGTCTCAGGAACATATCCAACAAACAAAAAAAAAAACAGAATTAGAGTTACACAAATGCAGTATTATGGATACCGGTTTGCAATACGAGATGATTTCAATCCTTTCCTTTCAGCTGGAAAACTAACCCAACAGTACTTTGTGGATGCCTATATTAAAACTGAGGCCAACAGACTAAATTATATTAGACAAAACCAAAAAATTCTAAGAGTAGAAAAATACAAAGGATTAATGGACCACCTTGCCAGTGAAATTACAGATCCACAATTTACACCTGGACAGCCATTCATTTTACCATCTACATTTTCAGGAAGCCCAAGAAATATGCACCAAAATTATCAAGATGCAATGGCCATAGTTTGGAAATATGGGAAACCAGATCTATTTATTACTATGACATGCAACCCTAAATGGGAAGAAATTACTGAAAACCTACAGAAAGGACAAACGCCAGAATTTCGACCAGACTTATTGGCAAGGGTGTTTCATTTAAAACTAAAACAAATACTACAAGACATATGCAAAGAACACATACTTGGTATCCCTCTTGCAAAAATACATGTAATAGAATTTCAAAAATGTGGATTACCTCATGCACATATTTTACTCATCTTAAAAGAAGAGCACAAGCCAAAAAATACAGAGTTAATTGATAAAATCGTATGTGCAAAAATACCTGACACAAAAATTCCCACGTCTCCATGCTATTGTTGCTAAACATATGATACATGGCTCTTGCAATGACACCACCTTACATTTACCATGCATGGTTTCTGGCAAGTGTTCAAAAGAATTCCCCAAATCCTTTCAAAATGAAACTATTCAAAACTGTGATGGATACCCAAAATACCGTCGAAGAGATAATGGTGTTGGTACAGTTTTACATGGAAAATTCATTAATAACACTTGTGTAGTCCCCTACAACTCTTTTTTACTACTGAAATACAACTCACATATAAATGTTGATGTCTGCGCATCTATTAAAAGTGTGAAATACCTTTTCAAATATGTGTATAAAGGACATGATTGTGCTAATGTCGTCATCACAGAGCACAAAACTTTACAACACGATGAAATTAAAACCTTCACAGACTCAAGATATGTTACTGCTCCTAAAGCTGCATGGCGACTTAACTGTTTACAATACACTCCAAGATGCAGCAAAAAAAATGGGACTCATTCATGATGAAGCAGTGTGGGAAAACACATTAGACGACGCAGTCACATGCAGCATGCCCCAGCAAATACATGAAGTTTTTGCATACATTTGTGTTTTTGCAGCATCATGTAATGCTTTACAAATTTATCAAAAATATAAAACTTTTATGCAAGAAGATTTTACACATATGCATGGATGCACACAAGAATGCAGTGTTTGTGAACAATTATGCCTTCTCAAAATTCAAACTATTTTTCAAACACATGGCAAAAACATACAACACTTCGGCTTACCAAAAACAACACACAAGATAGAAGATCCTACCCTTGCATTCAAAGCTGCAGAAGAAAAGCATAACGCAGAAATAATGCAACAAAACTTAAACCATGACCAACAAGAAGTTTTAAAAACTATACTTTCTGCATGCAATGACAAACAACAAACCAACAACTGTTTTTTCTTAGATGGCCCAGCAGGAAGTGGCAAAACTTATACATATAAAACTATCCTCAGTACCATCCGAGGAGAAGGTAAAATTGCACTTCCTGTTGCATCAACAGGAATTGCAGCAAACCTACTACCTGGAGGACGAACTTATAATTCACAATTTAAATTACCAGTTCCTCTACTTGAGAGCTCAACATCAACTATCAGATTAAACTCCAATAATGCTTCAATCCTTAGAGATGCACACATAATAATTTGGGATGAATCAACTATGGCTCCCACTATGGCACTTTCTGCTGTAGATAGCGAATGCTACATACCTGTAGAAGGTATTCTCCGAGGACAGCAAGCTGATTGTTCTCACTGTTGGGTGACGTCCATGGCAGCCCCTCCAATCGGAACACTTTCTAGCAAAGTCCTTTGCTAGTCCTCGTACGCCCATGCGCACCGCGCATGCGCGGCCGTCTTCCCGCCCGAACCGGCTCGTGCCGGCCAGTCTCATATGTAGCAAGACAAAGAGAAGGGAAGACACAACTCCAAAGGGGAGGCGGCCGGGTTTGTGAGAACAATCAGCCTGCTGTCCTCGGAGAATACCTTCTACAGGTATGTAGCATTCGCTTTCTCCGAGGACAAGCAGGCTGCTTGTTCTCACTGATGGGGTATCCCTAGCCCCCAGGCTCACTCAAAACAACAACCATGGTCAATTGGGCCTCGCAACGGCGAGGACATAACTGAGATTGACCTAAAAAATTTACCAACTAACTGAGAGTGCAGCCTGGAACAGAACAAACATGGGCCTAGGGGGGTGGAGTTGGATTCTAAACCCCGAACAGATTCTGAAGCACTGACTGCCCGAACCGACTGTCGCGTCGGGTATCCTGCTGCAGGCAGTAATGAGATGTGAATGTGTGAACAGATGACCACGTTGCAGCTTTGCAAATCTCTTCAATAGTGGCTGACTTCAAGTGGGCTACCGACGCTGCCATGGCTCTAACATTATGAGCCGTGACATGACCCTCAAGAGCTAGCCCAGCCTGAAGGAAATGCAATCTGCTAGCCAATTGGATATGGTGCGTTTTCCCACAGCCACTCTCCTCCTGTTGGGATCAAAAGAAACAAACAATTGGGCGGACTGTCTGTTGGGCTGTGTCCGCTCCAGATAGAAGGCCAATGCTCTCTTGCAGTCCAATCTGTGCAGCTGACGTTCAGCAGGGCAGGAATGAGGACGGGGAAAGAATGTTGGCAAGACAATTGACTGGTTCAGATGGAACTCCGACACAACCTTTGGCAAGAACTTAGGGTGAGTGCGGAGGACTACTCTGTTATGATGAAATTTGGTGTAAGGGGCCTGGGCTACCAAGGCCTGAAGCTCACTGACTCTACGAGCTGAAGTAACTGCCACCAAGAAAATGACCTTCCAGGTCAAGTACTTCAGATGGCAGGAATTCAGTGGCTCAAAAGGAGGTTTCATCAGCTGGGTGAGAACGACATTGAGATCCCATGACACTGTAGGAGGCTTGACAGGGGGCTTTGACAAAAGCAAACCTCTCATGAAGCGAACAACTAAAGGCTGTCCTGAGATCGGCTTACCTTCCACACGGTAATGGTATGCACTGATTGCACTAAGGTGAACCCTTACAGAGTTGGTCTTGAGACCAGACTCAGACAAGTGCAGAAGGTATTCAAGCAGGGTCTGTGTAGGACAAGAGCGAGGATCTAGGGCCTTGCTGTCACACCAGACGGCAAACCTCCTCCATAGAAAGAAGTAACTCCTCTTAGTGGAACCTTTCCTGGAAGCAAGCAAGATGCGGGAGACACCCTCTGACAGACCCAAAGAGACAAAGTCTACGCTCTCAACATCCAGGCCGTGAGAGCCAGGGACCGGAGGTTGGGATGCAGAAGCGCCCCTTCGTCCTGTGTGATGAGGGTCGGAAAACACTCCAATCTCCACGGTTCTTCGGAGGACAACTCCAGAAGAAGAGGGAACCAGATCTGACGCGGCCAAAAAGGAGCAATCAGAGTCATGGTGCCTCGGTCTTGCTTGAGTTTCAACAAAGTCTTCCCCACCAGAGGTATGGGAGGATAAGCATACAGCAGACCCTCCCCCCAGTCCAGGAGGAAGGCATCCGATGCCAGTCTGCCGTGGGCCTGAAGCCTGGAACAGAACTGAGGGACTTTGTGGTTGGCTCGAGATGCGAAGAGATCTACCAAGATCTGCCCCACACCTGGAAGATCTGTCGCACTACACGGGAATTGAGCGACCACTCGTAAGGTTGCATAATCCTGCTCAACTTGTCGGCCAGACTGTTGTTTACGCCTGCCAGATATGTGGCTTGGAGCACCATGCCGTGACGACAAGCCCAGAGCCACATGCTGACGGCTTCCTGACACAGGGGGCGAGATCCGGTGCCCCCCTGCTTGTTGATGTAATACATGGCAACCTGGTTGTTTGTCTGAATTTGGATAATTTGGTGGGACAGCCGTTCTCTGAAAGCCTTCAGAGCGTTCCAGACCGCTCGTAACTCCAGAAGATTGATCTGCAGATCGCGTTCCTGGAGGGACCAGCTTCCTTGGGTGTGAAGCCCATCGACATGAGCTTCCCACCCCAGGAGAGACGCATCCGTGGTCAGCACTTTTTGTGGCTGAGGAATTTGGAAAGGACGTCCCAGAGTCAAATTGGACCAAATCGTCCACCAATACAGGGATTTGAGAAAACTCGTGGACAGGTGGATCACGTCTTCTAGATCCCCAGCAGCCTGAAACCACTGGGAAGCTAGGGTCCATTGAGCAGATCTCATGTGAAGGTGGGCCATGGGAGTCACATGAACTGTGGAGGCCATGTGGCCCAGCAATCTCAACATCTGCCGAGCTGTGATCTGCTGGGACGCTCGCACCCGCGAGACGAGGGACAAGTTGTTGGCTCTCGTCTCTGGGAGATAGGCGTGAGCCGTCCGAGAATCCAGCAGAGCTCCTATGAATTTGAGTTTCTGCACTGGGAGAAGATGGGACTTTGGATAATTTATCACAAACCCCAGTAGCTCCAGGAGGCGAATAGTCATCTGCATGGACTGCAGGGCTCCTGCCTCGGATGTGTTCTTCACCAGCCAATCGTCGAGATATGGGAACACGTGTACCCCCAGTCTGCGGAGTGCCACTGCTACTACAGCCAAGCACTTCGTGAACACTCTGGGAGCAGAGGCGAGCCCAAAGGGTAGCACACAGTACTGGAAGTGACATGTGCCCAGCTGAAATCGCAGATACTGTCTGTGAGCTGGCAGTATCGGGATGTGTGTGTAGGCGTCCTTCAAGTCCAGAGAGCATAGCCAATCGTTTTCCTGAATCATGGGGAGAAGGGTGCCCAGGGAAAGCATCCTGAACTTTTCTTTGACCAGATATTTGTTCAGGGCCCTTAGGTCTAGGATGGGACGCATCCCCCCTGTTTTCTTTTCCACAAGGAAGTACCTGGAATAGAATCCCAGCCCTTCTTGCCCGGATGGCCCTTGCTTTTGCTGGGGAGCCGAGGGGCCTTGCTGAGGCGCACGCTGCTGACGAGAGCGAGCGCGCTGGGGCTTAGCCTGGGCCGCAGGCTGTCGAGAAGGAGGATTGTACCTACGCTTGCCAGAAGAGTAGGGAACAGTCTTCCTTCCCCCCAAAAATCTTCTACCTGTAGAGGTAGAGGCTGAAGGCTGCCGGCGGGAGAACTTGTCGAAAGCGGTGTCCCGCTGGTGGAGCTGCTCTACCACCTGCTCGACTTTCTCTCCAAAAATAATATCCGCACGGCAAGGCGAGTCCGCAATCCGCTGCTAGATTCTATTCTCCAGGTCGGAGGCATGCAGCCATGAGAGTCTGCGCATCACCACACCTTGAGCAGCGGCCCTGGACGCAACATCAAAGGTGTCATACACCCCTCTGGCCAGGAATTTTCTACACGCCTTCAGCTGCCTGACCACCTCCTGAAATGGCTTGGCTTGCTCAGGGGGGAGCTTGTCCACCAAGCCCGCCAACTGCCGCACATTGTTCCGCATGTGTATGCTCGTGTAGAGCTGGTAGGACTGAATTTTGGCCACGAGCATAGAAGAATGGTAGGCCTTCCTCCCAAAGGAGTCCACGGTTCTAGAGTCCTTGCCCGGGGGCGCCGAAGCATGCTCCCTAGAACTCTTGGCCTTCTTTAGGGCCAAATCCACAACTCCAGAGTCGTGAGGCAACTGAGTGCGCATCAGCTCTGGGTCCCCATGGATCCGGTACTGGGACTCGATCTTCTTGGGAATGTGGGGATTAGTTAGAGGCTTGGTCCAGTTCGCCAGCAATGTCTTTTTGAGGACATGATGCATGGGTACTGTGGACGCTTCCTTAGGTGGAGAAGGATAGTCCAGGAGCTCAAACATTTCAGCCCTGGGCTCGTCCTCCACAACCACCGGGAAGGGGATGGCCGTAGACATCTCCCGGACAAAGGAAGCGAAAGACAGGCTCTCAGGAGGAGAAAGCTGCCTTTCAGGAGAGGGAGTGGGATCAGAAGGAAGACCCTCAGACTCCTCGTCAGAGAAATATCTGATGTCCTCCTCCTCTTCCCACGAGGCCTCACCATCGGTGTCAGACACAAGTTCACGGACCTGTGTCTGCAGCCGTGCCCTGCTCGACTCCGTGGAACCACGGCCACGGTGGGAGCGTCGAGAGGTAGACTCCCTCGCCCGCACCGGCGAAGCTCCCTCCGCCGACGTAGTCGGGGAGCCTTCCTGGGAGGCTACCGCAGTCGGTACCGCAAGCGGCACCGATATCGGAGACCTCACCCCGGGCAATGGGCCAGCCGGCGCCTCGCTCGAAGGTACCGGTGGCGCAAGCACCCCCGGTACCGGAGGGGTAGGGCGCAACAGCTCTCCCAGGATCTCTGGGAGAACGGCCCGGAGGCTCTCGTGCAGAGCGGCTGTGGAAAAAGACATGGAAGCCGATGCAGGAGTCAATGTCAGAACCTGTTCCGGGCATGGAGGCTGTTCCGGGCTGTCCAAAGGGGAGCGCACCGACACCTCTTGAACAGAGGGCGAGCGGTCCTCTCGGTGCCGATACCTACTGGGTGCCGACTCCCTCGGCGACCCAGAGCTCTCGGTGCCGACACGGGAAGGGGACCGGTGACGATGCTTCTTCGACTTTTTGGGATGAAGCATGTCACCGGAGCTTCCCGGCACCGACGAGGAGGACGTAGAATCCAGCCGTCTCTTCCTCGGGGCCGATGCCGAAGGAGGTCGGTCTCGTGGGGGCTGTACCGCAGGAGCCCTCAGGGTAGGGGGAGACCCACCCGAAGGCTCACCGCCACCAGCAGGGGAATAGACAGCCCTCACCTGCACTCCAGACGAAGCACCACCGTCCGACGACATCAGCAGACGAGGAGGTCTCGATACCACCGACGCCGACGCAGCCCTCCGATGTCGCCCCGATGCAGAGGGCCGATTGAGGCCAAATTGAGGGTGTATCCTTGCCGGACTATTTGGAGAACCCACTGATCGGAGATTATGAGAGGCCACCTTTGGTTAAAAGCTTTCAACCTCCCTCCGACTGGCAGGTCGCCCGGCACTGACACTTGGATGCGAAAATGGCACCACAAAAATAGGGGGAAGAAAACTTCGAACCGAGGCCTAAATAGGGCCTACCCCGACGACGAAAGAAAACTTACCGGGGCAAAACTAGAAGTACAGGAAGGGAGCAGACCGAAAAGGTCTCCTTCCGACACTCTTTTTTTTTTTTTTTTTTTTAAAGCGAAGTCGAAAAACGACGCGCGAGGTCAACTTTCGGGGCGCGAACGGCGAAACACGACCGTACCGAGCGCGGACAAAAGAAGATTGGCCGGCACGAGCCGGTTCGGGCGGGAAGACGGCTGCGCATGCGCGGTGCGCATCTGCGCGCGAGGACTAGCAAAGGACTTTGCTAGAAAGTGTTCCGATTGGAGGGGCTGCCGCGGACGTCACCCATCAGTGAGAACAAGCAGCCTGCTTGTCCTCGGAGAAACACTACTCAAAGACATCATGAAGAATGACAAACCATTTGGGGGAAAAGTTCTTCTACTAGGTGGAGATTTCAGACAAACTCTACCAGTCGTACCACATGCTACTCAAGCACACATTATTGAATCAAGCATTAAATTTAATAAACTATGGAAACAATTTAACATACTTAAATTACACAACAATGTACGCTGTACAGATCCACAGTACAACAACACCTAATCACACTGACCACCCTTCAACATCTTCTGTCCTTCTGTGACTGTTCTCTTGTGCTTGACTGCTTAAATATTTTAAATTTAAATGCTTTACTTTTTGTCTATTAGATTGTAAGCTCTTTGAGCAGGGACTGTCTTTCTTCTGTGTTTGTACAGCGCTGCGTACACTTTGTAGCGCTCTAGAAATGTTAAATAGTAGTAGTAGTAATGGATTTAGCTAATGGGAATCTGCCATGTCCACATGGTTTCCAGCTCCCATTGCCGGCCACTGCTGCTTTTCCTGTTGAGCAGCAGGGCCGGCGCTACAAAAAGAAGAAGCGCTAACGCTAAGGACAAAAAATGTTAAAAAAAAAAAAAAAGCGCGGCACCGGCAGGCACTGTCTAGGCAGCCATGAGGCATTGGCTGCTGTCTCGCAGGCTCCTCCCGTCTCTTACGTTACTGCATTGAGTGTCACATGTATGATTATCTCCCAGTTGGTGAGATGTCATATGTTTGCGCCCGATGCAAAGAGCTCCTAGTTCTTAGATAACATGTCCGTTCTCTTGAGGCTAGAGTAGCAGACTTGGTGGAGCTGAGGGAGACAGAGAGGTACATAGAGGAGACCTACAGGGATGTTGTAGAGAGGTCCCACCTCCAGTCTAGTAGCCCTTGTGCTACCTTGGAGGAGGGAGGTCTCCTAGAAGGAGAGCATCACCCTGGTGAAGTAGGAAGTACTCCTGTAGCCAGGACCTGCCCACCAGGGGATGTACTATCCTCTCGCACTGAGGATATGTCTCCAAGTGCTGCCCGGGAGGGAAAGGTTAGGACAGCTGTTGTAGTTGGTGATTCGATCATTAGGCATATAGATAGCTGGGTGGCTGGTGGACGTGAGGATCGCCTGGTGACTTGCCTGCCTGGTGCGAAGGTGGCGGACCTCACTCGTCACCTAGATAGGATTTTACATAGTGCTGGAAAGGAGTCTGCTGTCTTGGTACATGTGGGTACCAATGACATAGGAAAATGTGGGAGAGAGGTTCTGGAAACCAAATTTAGGCTCTTAGGTAGAAAGCTCAAATCCAGATCCTCTAGGGTAGCATTTTCTGAAATGCTACCTGTTCCACGTGCAGGGCCCAAGAGACAGGCAGAGCTCCAGAGTCTCAATGCGTGGATGAGACGATGGTGCAGGGAGGAGGGTTTTAGATTTGTTAGGAACTGGGCAACATTCTGGGGAAGGGGGAGCCTATTCCGAAAGGATGGGCTCCACCTTAACCAGGGTGGGACCAGGCTGCTGGCGTCGGCATTTAAAAAGGAGATAGAGCAGCTTTTAAACTAGAAATGGGGGGAAGGCCGACAGTCGCTCAAAAGCGCATGGTTCGGGAAAAGGTATCTTGCAAAGATACCTCACAAACAGGGAAGATAGGGTTTCTGGATAGTGAGATTACACAACAGACCGTGGTAGGCCAGGTGCCCTTAAATACAACTAAAGATCAGACAAAAGATGTCAAATCAATAGTGTCAGGTACTAAGCATCATGCAAATAAGAACAACAAACATACTCTGAAATGTCTATATGCAAATGCTAGGAGTCTAAGAAATAAGATGGGAGAGTTGGAATATATTGCACTAAATGAAAAATTGGATATAATAGGCATTACTGAGACCTGGTGGAAGGAGGATAACCAGTGGGACACTGTCATACCGGGGTACAAAGTATATCGTAATGATAGGGTAGACCGGACTGGTGGAGGGGTAGCATTGTATATTAACGAGAGCCTTGACTCAGATAGATTACAAATTCAGCAGGACACAAATCACACCTTTGAATCACTGTGGGTTGAAATTCCATGTATAAAAGGGAAAAAAATGGTGATAGGAGTGTACTACCGTCCGCCTCGCCAGGATGAGCAGGTAGACACAGAAATGATAAAAGAAATCAGAGACGTGAACAAAATGGGCAATGTGATAATAATGGGTGACTTCAATTATCCAAATATAGACTGGGTAAATGTAACATCGGGACACGCTACAGAGATACAATTCCTTGATGAAATCAAGGACAGCTTTATGGAGCAACTGGTGCAGGAGCCGACGAGAGAAGGAAAAATTCTAGACTTGGTCCTTAGTGGAGCGCATGATCTGGTGAGGGACGTTATGGTACTGGGGCCACTTGATAACAGTGACCATAATATGATCAGTTTTGACATCGACCTTGAAGTAACTGTACACAGAAAGTCAAATACGTTAGCGTTTAACTTTAAAAAAGGAGACTATGATAAAATGAGAAGAACGGTAAAAAAAAAACTTAGGGGGGCAACTGAGAGAGTAAAAACTGTACAACAGGCGTGGACGCTGTTCAAAAATACCATCCTGGAGGCCCAGGCCATACATATTCCGCAAATTAGAAAAGAAAGACGGAAGTCCAAAAGACACCCGGGCCTGGTTGAAAAGTGAGGTGAAGGAAGCTATTAGGGCTAAAAGAAACGCCTTCAGAAAATGGAAGAAGGAACCGTCTGAAAATAACAAGAAACAGCATAAGGAGTGTCAAAGCAAATGCAAGGCGCAGATTAAGAAGGCCAAGAGGGAGTATGAAAAAAAGATAGCATTAGAGGCAAAAAAACATAGTAAAAAATTTTTTCGGTATATTAAAAGCAGGAAGCCGGCAAAAGAATCGGTTGGGCCGCTGGATGACCGAGGGGTAAAAGGGGCGATCAAGGAAGACAAAGACGTAGCGGAGAGACTGAATGAATTCTTTGCTTCAGTCTTCACCGAGGAAGATTTGGGTGGGATACCGGTGTCGGAAATGGTATTTCAAGCAGACGAGTCGGAGAAACTTACTGACTTCACGGTAAACCTGGAGGACGTAATGGGGCAGTTCGGCAAACTGAACAGTAGCAAATCTCCTGGACCGGATGGTATTCATCCTAGAGTACTGATAGAACTGAAAAACGAGCTTGCGGAGCTACTGCTAGTGATATGCAACTTATCCTTAAAATCGAGCGTGGTACCGGAAGATTGGAGGGTGGACAATGTAACGCCCATTTTTTAAAAAGGCTCCAGGGGAGATCCGGGAAATTATAGACCGGTGAGTCTGACGTCGGTGCCTGGGAAAATGGTAGAGGCTATTATTAAAAACAAAATTACAGAGCACATCCGAGGACGTGGATTACTGAGACCAAGTCAGCATGGCTTTTGTGTGGGGAAATCTTGTCTGACCAATTTACTTCAATTCTTTGAAGGAGTGAACAAACATGTGGACAAAGGGGAGTCGGTTGATATTGTGTATCTGGATTTTCAAAAGGCGTTTGACAAGGTACCTCATGAAAGGCTACAGAGGAAATTGGAGGGTCATGGGATAGGAGGAAATGTCCTATTGTGGATTAAAAACTGGTTGAAGGATAGGAAACAGAGAGTGGGGTTAAATGGGCAGTATTCACAATGGAGAAGGGTAGTTAGTGGGGTTCCTCAGGGGTCCGTGCTAGGACCGCTGCTTTTTAATATATTTATAAATGATTTAGAGATGGGAGTAACTAGCGAGGTAATTAAATTTGCTGATGACACAAAGTTATTCAAAGTCGTTAAATCACGACAGGATTGTGAAAAATTACAAGAGGACCTTACGAGACTGGGAGACAGGGCGGCTAAATGGCAGATGATGTTTAATGTGAGCAAGTGCAAGGTGATGCATGTGGGAAAAAAGAACCCGAATTATAGCTACGTCATGCAAGGTTCCACGTTAGGAGTTACGGACCAAGAAAGGGATCTGGGTGTCGTCGTCGATAACACACTGAAACCTTCTGCTCAGTGTGCTGCTGCGGCTAAGAAAGCGAATAGAATGCTGGGTATTATTAGGAAAGGTATGGAAAACAGGTGTGAGGATGTTATAATGCCGTTGTATCGCTCCATGGTGCGACCGCACCTTGAGTATTGTGTTCAATTCTGGTTGCCGCATCTCAAGAAAGATATAGTAGAATTGGAAAAGGTGCAGCGAAGGGCGACTAAAATGATAGCGGGGATGGGACGACTTCCCTATGAAGAAAGACTAGGAGGCTAGGGCTATACAGCTTGGAGAAGAGACGGCTGAGGGGAGACATGATAGAGGTATATAAAATAATGAGTGGAGTGGAACAGGTGGATGTGAAGCTTCTGTTCACGCTTTCCAAAAATACTAGGACTAGGGGGCATGCGATGAAACTACAGTGTAGTAAATTTAAAACAAATCGGAGAAAATTTTTCTTCACCCAACGTGTAATTAAACTCTGGAATTCGTTGCCGGAGAAAGTGGTGAAGACAGTTAGCTTAACAGAGTTTAAAAAGGGGTTGGACGGTTTCCTAAAGGACAAGTCCATAAACCGCTACTAAACGGACTTGGAAAAAACCAAAATTCCAGGAATAACATGTATAGAATGTTTGTACGTTTGGGAAGCTTGCCAGGTGCCCTTGGCCTGGATTGGCCGCTGTCGTGGACAGGATGCTGGGCTCGATGGACCCTTGGTCTTTTCCCAGTATGGCATTACTTATGTACTTATGTACTTATGCCCCTGCGTCGCTCCAGGGGCAGTGACGTAGGAGACGGGAGGAGCCTGCGAGCCAGCAGCCAATGCCTCAAGGCTGCCTAGACAGTGCCTGCTGCGCGCTTTTTTTTTTTTAACATTTTCGTCCTTAGCGTTAGCGCTTCTTCTTTTTGTAGCGCCGGCCCTGCTGCTCAACAGGAAAAGCAGCAGTGGCCGGCAATGGGAGCTGGGGCTGGCGCTGGCATGCAGGGCGGGCCTCGAGGAAAAGAGAAGGAGGGAAAACAGATGGAAGGATGGAGAGAAAAGAGGGAAAACAGATGGAAGGATGGGGAGAAAGAGGGAAAACAGATGGAAGGATGGGGAGAAAGAGGGAAAACATGGAAGGAAGGATGGGGAGAAAAGAGGGAAAACATGGAAGGATGGGGAGAAAGAGGGAAAACAGATGGAAAGGAGGGGAGAGGAACGAAAAGGGGAAAAAGGGGACAGATGGAAGGATGGGGAGAAAAGAGGGAAAACAGATGGAAGGATGGGGAGAAAAGAGGAAACACAGATGGAAGGATGGGGAGAAAAGAGGGAAAACAGATGGAAGGATGGGGAGAGAAAGAGGGAAAACGGATGGATGGGGAGAGAGACTCTGGATGGAAGGATGGGGAGAGAAAAAGGGAGATGGATGAAAGGATGCAGAGAGAAAGGGGAGAGACTGGAAGGATGTGGCGAGAGAAGGGACACTGAACAGAAAAGGGTACAGAGATAGAGAGACACTGGTTAGAAAGAGGGAGAGAGAGACATTAGATGGAAGGATCAGGAGAGAGGGTAGATGGATGGAAGGGTGGGGAGAGAAAGAGAGAAGACGCTGGATGGAAGGGTAGGGAGAATGAGGTGACACTGGACAGAAGGATGCAGAAAGAAAGAGGGGAGACTACTGGAAGGATGGGGAGAGAGACTGGAAGGATGGGGAGAGAAAGAGGAGAGCTGCTGGATGGAAAAGGGGAGTAGTGAAAGACTGGAGAATAAGAAGAAGGGGCATGGGGAGAACAAGGGTGAGAAAAAGATGAAAAGCCATAAGTAGATGAAGGAAATTAAAGAATGGATAGTAAGAATGAATTAAATCAGGACAGAGAGAGAGGCAGAAAAATATTGAAGAAACCTGGCAAAAGAGTTAAGCGAATATGAAGGAAAGCAGAATCTAGAGACTGGGAGCGACACAATGAGAAAAAGTAAATGGCCATACAAGAAAGGTAAAGAAGGTAAAATTATGTATCATACCTGATAATTTTCTTTCCATTAATCATAGCTGATCAATCCATAGACTGGTGGGTTGTGTCCATCTACCAGCAGGTGGAGATAGAGAGCAAACCTTTTGCCTCCCTATATGTGGTCATGTGCTGCCGGAAACTCCTCAGTATGTCAATATCAAAGCTCCATCCGCAGGACTCAGCACTTAGAGAATTACACCCACAACCCTGGCATAAGCAGTAGAAGTAGAGCGCTTCCTCGCTCTCAGCATAGTGGCGATGACCTTGTCTGAGAAGCCCTTCTTCCTCAGACGCTGCCGCTCAATAGCCAGGCCGTAAGACCAAAGGGGGAGGGATCCTCCATCACCATGGGACCCTGATGCAACAGGCCCTGCTCTGCTGGCAGTCGCAGAGGGCCGTCCACTAAGAGCCTGATCAAGTCCGCATACCAGGGATGTCTGGGCCAGTCCGGACCCACCAGGATTACCCGGCCCGGATGCTTTGCCACCCGGTCTAGCACCCTGCCCAACATGGGCCAGGGCGGGAACACATAGAGAAGCTCCTGTGTCGGCCACTGTTGGAGAAGAGCATCTACTCCCAGAGATCGAGGGTCCCGTCCTCTGCTGAAAAAGCGCGGCACTTGGCAATTGGCCGATGACGCCAACAGATCTAGGCTCGGCTGGCCCCAGCGCTTCGTGATGTCCAAGAACGCCTGAGCCGATAGCTGCCACTCTCCGGGATCCAAGGTATGGCGACTGAGAAAGTCCGCCTTGACCTTCATGACTCCGGCAATGTGGGCCGCCGACAGCTGTTCCAGGTTTGCTTCCGCCCACTGGCATAAATTCATGGCCTCCTTGGCTAGAGGGGCGCTCTTGGTACCTCCCTGGCGATTGACATAGGCCACAGCCGTGGCATTGTCCGACAGGACCCGTACTGGCTTCAACGCCAGTACCGGGAGAAACTCCAAAAGCGCCAACCGAATGGCTCTGAGTTACAGGAGGTTGATAGACCACTTTACCTCTGCAGGAGACCAGAGCCCCTGCGCTGTCCTTCCCAAGCAGTGGGCTCCCCAGCCCGTCAAAGAGGCGTCCGTCGTGACGACAACCCACTCCGAGGTCAGAAGAGGCATCCCTGCGGACAACTTGTCTGTCCTCAGCCACCAGCTCAGCGCCTTGCGCACCGCTGGGTCCAAGGGAAGGCGCACAGCGTAATCCTCCGACACTGGAGTCCAGCGCTGCAGCAGAGAGAGTTGTAGTGGTCTCATATGAGCTCTGGCCCAGAGCACTACTTCCATCGTGGCCGTCATAGAGCCCAACAGCTGCACATAGTCCCAAGCCCAAAGAGGAGAGGCTACTAGGAACTGGTCCACCTGAGCCTGAAGCTTGAGAATCCGATTGTCCGGCAGGAACACTCTGCCCACTTGGGTGTCGAAACGAACTCCCAGATATTCCAGGGACTGAGTCGGGCGCAGCTGGCTTTTCTCCCAGTTGATGATCCACCCCAGGGAGCTCAAAAGAACAATCACCCAGTCTACAGCCCTGCCGCACTCTGCATAAGAGGGGGCTCGGATCAACCAGTCGTCCAGATAAGGATGGACTTGTACTCCTTCCTTGCGTAGGAAGGCCGCGATGACCACCATTACTTTGGAGAAGGTCCGCGGAGCAGTAGCCAACCCGAACGGGAGGGCTCTGAACTGGAAGTGTCGGCCCAGGACTGCAAAACGCAGAAAGCTTTGATGAGGAGGCCGATGGGAATATGCAAGTAAGCTTCCTTGATGTCCAAGGATGCCAGGAACTCCCCTGCCTTCACTGCCGCTATAACAGAGTGGAGAGTCTCCATTCGGAAGTGCCGAACTTTCAAGGCCCGACTGACCCCTTTGAGGTCGAGGATAGGCCGTACAGAACCTCCTTTCTTTGGTACCACAAAGTAAATGGAGTAACGTCCCTTGCCAAGCTGATCTTCTGGCACCGGAATGACTGCACCCAGGCGGATCAGATTGTCCAAAGTCTGCTGCACTGCCACAGCTTTGACCGGAGACTTGCAGGGAGAGTGCACAAACCCGTCTCTTAAGGGTCGGCAGAACTCCAGCTTGTAGCCGTCTCTGATGACTTCCAGCACCCAAGCGTCTGAAGTTACCCTGGTCCACTCGCCCAGAAACAAGGACAGGCGTCCTCCAATCTGCACTGGGCCATGGACCAGGGCCCCGTCATTGGGTACGAGACCCTGGGGGAGGACCGGAAGACGCACCTCCGGGACGGCGGTCTCTGCGAAAGGAATGCTGCTTGGGGGAGAAGTTCCTCTTGAAAGAAGAGGGGGCAGAGGAGCCCGACTTGCCCGGGAGATACCGACGGGCTTCCTGAAACCGTCCTTTGGAGGAACCGGGGTGAGCACCACTGGTAACCTCTTGCCCTTAGACGTGCCGAGATCAGTCACAATTTTGTCCAGCTCGACCCCAAAGAGCAGCTTGCCTTTAAAAGGCAACTTAGCCAGGCGAGACTTAAGAGGCGTGGTCAGCAGACCAATGTTTCAGCCAAAGCCAACGCCGCGCAGACTGTCTGAGCCATACCTTTAGCTGAGGCTCTCAAGACATCATACAGCAAGTCTGCCAAATAAGCCAAGCCCGATTCCAGGGCCGGCCAATCAGCCCTCAAGGAAGGATCCGAGGGGGAAGCCCGCTGCACAATCGTCAGGCACGCCCTGGCCACATAGGAGCCGCAAACTGAGGCCTGCAAACTTAAAGCAGCCGCCTCGCAGGACGACCTTAAGGCCGCCTCCAATCTTCTGTCTTGGGCGTCCTTTAGGGCCGTGCCACCTTCCACCGGCAACGCCGTTTTCTTAGTCACCGCAGTGATTAAAGAATCCACTGTAGGCCAAAGAAAGGCCTCCCGTTCACCTTCAGGCAGAGGATAGAGGCGGGACATAGCCCTAGCCACTTTGAGGCTCGCTTCTGGGACATCCCATTGAGTCGAAATCAAGGTGCGCATGGCCTCATGCACGTGGAAGGTTCTAGGCAGGCGCTTCGTCCCCAGCATAATGGCGGAGCCAACAGAGGCTGAGGGAGAGACGTCCTCCGGAGAGGAAATCTTCAAAATGCTCATGGCCTGCACTAACAGGTTGGGCAAATCCTCTGAGCGAAAGATCCGCGCTGCAGAGGGGTTATCCGCTCCATCCGCGCGGGAATCAGTCTCCTCCAAGGAATCCCCAAAGGACCGTTGGGAGAACTCAGATACGCTGCCCTCATCTACATCAGAGGAGACAGAGTCCTCTAGGGCCTGGAAATCCACCCGAGGGCGTTTGCTTCCGGAGGCCTCAACCCCTTTATCAGACAGGGGGGCAGGGGCAGCGTTTTGCATAAGAAAAGCCTGATGCAGCAGCAAAATGAACTCAGGGGAGAACCCCCCCCCCCCCGAACTGTGCACTTCTGCAGCTTGGGCCACGGCCCTAGACGCACCCTCAACCGGCGCTCGCAAGAGCGGGGGAGAAACGTGCTGCGCATCCAAAATGGCGTCCGGCGCGAAACTCCGAGGAGCCGCACGGGAAGAACGGCGCTTAACTTTGGCCGCTTTCTTACCGTCACCCGAATCAAGGGTGACCATAGTATTAACGTCTCCCAGCTCAAGGGCGGCCCAAGAAGAAGCCGTCCGAGCAGAGTGGCCGGCCAACATGGAGTGGGCGAGCAGCGGGGGATGGGCGCTTATGGCGGGAAAAACCGCCGCACCGGAGGAAGAACCGGGACACTGACCGGACTCCAAACTGATGCTCAACAAAGGCAATTCAGGCTTTGAAACCCCCGCATCCCCGCTAGACGAACACACGGGGTCCGGGGAGCGAATCTTCGCGCCCTCCGACGCCATAAGCCACGTGGAGACCGAACGGGGAACCCCCTGCCCGCTATAAAACGGTAAAATTACCTGCTTCTCGCTCCGAGCCGTAACGAACTGGTGTCCCAGTGAGCAGCTGCAATAAACGTTGAACTAAACGTTGAAATAAACGCCCTTAAAGGACGTCCAAATTTTTTTTTTTTTTTAAACGGAGCCAGCGGGAGGGGGGAGAAAAGGAGGGACCTGGCACCACCAGGTTTGCACTTGCTCAAGAAGAGCCCTCAACCCCAGGTACTCAACAAAACCTAAAAATTAGGCTTGGAGACCTAGCCAGAGCTGCTGCTGTGTGTGACCACCACCTGCTGAGATAGAGAACATACTGAGGAGTTTCCGGCAGCACATGACCACATATAGGGAGGCAAAAGGTTTGCTCTCTATCTCCACCTGCTGGTAGATGGACACAACCCACCAGTCTATGGACTGATCAGCATGATGATATGGAAAATAATTTTATTTTTAATTTAGGATAAAGTAATATGGTACCTGTGTTAATGAAGTTTCAGAGACCAATACTTCCTTCCTTAGGTCAGGCGAGGATACAGTAACAGCATTATACTGACCTGAGGCAGGAGGTTTTGGCCTCTGAAAGCTCACTGAAAAGGGTGTTAGGCTATTAAATTTTCTGAAATCTGATGCACTGAAAAGCAGCACTTTACCCTGTGTGACAAATGCATCTGATTAGCGTGGCTAAATTTTGCTGGGGGAGGGGGGTAGAGAGAAACTTTGGTGCCCACCCACTTTGGGTTCAGGCCCATCCAAAATTGGCAGTCTGGCTACGCCACTATTTCCAAGATATGATTGAAATACCTGATCAGCACATTTGTTACACAGATATAGTTGAAGCTGTTTTTGGAAACAAAATTACTGCAGACACAGTTGCAAACTTTGCATAAAAGACTATTCTTTGCCCAAAAAATACACATGCAGACAAAATAAATGACGACGTTTTAAATATTTTAAAAGGAAACACAAAAACTTACTTAAGTACGGATTCCATAAATGACTCAACAGAAGAAGAACAACACTTATATCCTGTGGAATTTCTTCATCAACAAACTCCTACTGGGATGCCACCACATAAACTACATTTGAAAATTGGTGCAATAATTATACTACTCAGAAATGTAAACACCAAAAAAGGATTGTGTAATGGAACTCGCCTAATAGTCAAAGACTTGAAAAACAACCTTATCATTAGTCAAGTACTCACTGGATCAAGTGCTGGGAGTACTGTTTTCATACCACGTATTGACCTTGCACCATCAAACACAGACCTACAGTTTACACTATGTAGAAGACAATTCCCTGTCAAATTGGCCTTTGCAATGACTATTAACAAGTCACAAGGACAAACTTTTGACAAAGTTGGGATTTTCCTTCCAGAACCAGTATTTACACATGGACAACTGTATGTAGCCTTTTCAAGAGTAAAGAACTCTTGTGATGCAATTGTAAAAGTGATTGAGGGACCTCAACAAGGACACCTTTTGCCTGATTGTAACAAAATTTATACAAAAAATATTGTTTACAAGGAAATGTTACAAATGTAAGAAATAATTACAAAAACATTTTACAAAGTTGGCATGCTCCTTACAGAACTGATATTTACACATGGACATCTGTATGTTATCTTTTCAAGAGTAAAAATCTCTTCTAATGCATTTGTTAAACAGATTTATGCACCTCAACAAATAAACCTTTTATCTGATTGTAACAAAACATATTGTTTACAATGAAATGTTAAATATGTTAGAAACAATTACAATACAAATACAACTTTTAAAAAAAAACATTGTCTTTTTTGAAAACACTTATATCCCTTAATATCAAACAGGAAAAACAAAAAAAAAAAACCCAAACCACATGCTAGCGCCCGTTTCATTTGTTACGGAAACGGGCCTTTTTTACTAGTTGGAAATAAAAACTCAAACTTTAACTGAAAGTCTGACCAAAGTTACAGAGGACGTTAAACAAATAAATGAGAAAATAATGAATCAAGATCAGAAAGGAAAACAAATGCAAGAAACTCAAGTTATAATGGTTAAAGATTTAACAAACATGCGTAGAAAAATAGAAGCGCTTGAAAATAATCAGAGAAGTAATAATCTTCGATTCATTAATTTTCTAAAGATTAAAACAGTTTCTCCAAAAGAAATGTTGTTGAAATATATGAAGGACATACTTTTAATCCCTGAACAATCTACTCCGCCTTTGCTACAGGTATATTACCTACCAGGAAAGCCAGGAGAAATACATGAGTCTTCAGATTCCCCCCTTGGATGTGTCAGCTATATTAGAGTCTTCGGACTCAGAAAAAGTAATTTCCTCAACATTGTTAGCCACTGTAGTTTTGGCACCTGATAAGGGGTGGATGATGAAACTTTTCTTTAAAAATAGAAATAAAGACTTTTTTGGATTGAAAGTAAGGATATTCCCAGATGTGTCAAGAGACCCAAAAAAGGAGGCGCCAATTTCTTTTGCATAGACCTGGAGTCCAACAGTTGGGAGCTTCCTTTTTCCTACACTATCCATGTAAATGTATAGTTAGATATCAGGCAACTAAATACGTATTCTTTGAACCTACGCATCTCACTGAATTCCTAGTTACCAAGAGAACTGGACAAGAGACTCAAAAGTCCTGAAGGAAGGAAATTTTAGTAGCTACACAGGTTCCATTCTTTTTTTTTCTTTTTTATTTAAGTGATGTAATTTCCTTGTTTTCTCCATATATGTAAGTCTTGAATCACATTTGTGGACTTGTGCAGTGGAATATATAAATAAAGATGCTTAGGAATGGATATTCATGTTTTCTTTATTATATTGTTTTCCTATTGTAAAAGATTACTGTATTCCAACTGCTTTTCTAAACAAGCGTTTTTTGGCTTGAATTGTAAATTTGAAATTATAAATAAATAATTAAAAAAAAAAAAAAGAAGATGGGAACAGGAATCAGGGGCCCCATTAACGAGATGGGATGTTGGGTCCACACTGCAGGGAATTCCAGCTCTTAGTCTGGACGAGAGGCTCCAGGGAAGTGGGTATAGGGTCATTATGCAGGCAT
This sequence comes from Microcaecilia unicolor, assembly GCF_901765095.1. Lineage (NCBI taxonomy): Eukaryota > Metazoa > Chordata > Amphibia > Gymnophiona > Siphonopidae > Microcaecilia > Microcaecilia unicolor. Next base: position 322,090,498 of record NC_044032.1, on the reverse strand, counting down.
ATATATCGGGGCATATATGCTCACGCTCACGCAGATTTCTTGCAGGGAGCTACTTGTGTTAAATGTGGCCACTATCCTCATACACTGTTTCACGCTTTCTGAGATTGCCCAGGAGTGAAGGCTTTCTGGGGGGAGATTAGTAGGTTTATGACACAGCTGTTGGGGACCCCTGTGATAGGAACCTGGGATCATTTTGTACTAGACACGCAAGGGGCCTTTCATATGCAACCCAAGGCAGCTCGACTCCTGAGCCGTAAAATGAGCTTGGTGGCGCGTAAAAGTATTTTACAATACTGGACAGTGCCGGAGCTGCCAGCTTATTGGCACTGGAGGAATCAAGTGCATCTGCTGGCAACATGGGAGGCAAGCGAGGCCAGAGGGTCCTCGAAGCGCTTAGTGTGGTTCACACAGACCTGGGACCCCTATCTACGGGCACTGAGTTCCAGAGGGCGCAGTTTGCTTCTCAATAAGGTGTAACATGTTATTAAAGAGAGCCCCTGGGAGTACCCTTGAAGCACACACAGTTCCACCAGGGGAAGGGGGGGTAGCCTAGGGCTATCGGAGCACAAGTCCTAGGGTACACGGAGGTGGGGGGGGGGGATTTAGATAGGACGTGGGGGGGGAACGGAGGTGGGTCGGAGAGAGGGGGTAACGTTGGTGGAAGTACTGTTTTTTTAAATATATTATTCTTTGCTGGAAGCGTGAGGCTGACAACATGTTTTGTTGTATACTTACTGCAATGGCTGTGTATGATGTACTGATCCATTAATAAAAATGTTGAAACATAAAGTCACCATTCCATGGTTGGTTAAATGGTGCCACAATTGTTATTTCTGTTTGGACTCATTGAATCCTGCGTTAAACATTACTGTTTGTTGTGCTTTTAGATGTCAATTAAAGCCAAACCCTTGTGTTTCAACGTTATTGGTCTACCTCCATTTTCTTGTGGGGTTTTTTTTTGTCCATGCAAATGGGGGCAAACAGTTGTTCAAAAACTTGAAATCTGACATAAAATCGTGGCTCTCCCTGGTAGGGTTACCATGAGGCTCATTTTCAAAGCACATAGACTTACAAAGTTATGTATGTTACTATGGAACTTTGTAAGTCTATGTGCTTTAAAAATGAGCACCCATATGTCCAGTTTTTGAAAACACGGCCAGGCATCTGGGTGGGTTTTGCCAGCCTGCCCGTTTGCCAGATTTGTGGATGAATGGGCAGGCTGGAGGGCAGACAGCTGGGCGGTCCTCAGGGTGTCCTATCCTCCCCTCCTCTCCTTTACCTTACTGTGGTGCCCTGGTGGTCTAGTGACCTCTTCAGGGCAGAAAAGAGCTCCCTCTTTCCTGCCCAGCACACCTACAGACTGTCTTGCTCCCTGTGCCGCTTCAAAATTGCTGCTAACAGTTCAAGCGGCAGCCTTGCGAGACTTCCATTGAAGTCTTGCATAGGGGGGCGGGGTGTGACAGAGGGGCGGGGTATGTGTCCTCTTTTTTCTTAGGGCAAATACGGTAACCCTACTTTTCCATCAATCTTCTACATTTTGGTGCCTTTCTTCCCCAGCAGCCATGCTTATCTTCTGCAGAAGAGAAAGGTACTACTATTTGCTCTGCAGTGTCTGCTCCAGTCACACCCATCTCACCTTTGCTCTATCTGGGGCTGAAGCAGAAAGCTAGCATTGGTGGACGTGCACAGCTAAAAAAAACATCTGTAAGTCATTTTATGGTTGCATGATGCAGAGAAGTGTTTCACACAGAGATAATATTGAGCAAATCTGTATATATGACAATTATTAAAAAGAACGGTAATGAGACTAATAGCTATGGCCCCAATGCAGAGAAATATTTGGGCAAGCATGTACTAGAATTTGGATGCCAACTCCGAGGTAACGTAGAAGGATTAGTACTGAAGATTTAATTTCAGCTTTTTTTTTTCTTTTTGCTGCAACTAAAACAGTACCTGTGACTAAGACAAAATGGGAGGTGGTGACAGTTCTACACACACATCCAAGCAGGACAAAAAATGTATATCTGCACATGGTTCTGTGCATAAATATTGGCATCGCAAAAATGTTATGTGCAAGAAATTTTTGCGAGGCTGTGAGAATAACATTCCAGTAAACAAATGTGATTGGACATGCACACAGCTTCTAGGTAGCTGCATAGGAGCCAACTTTTCACAATTATTGGGGGTGCTAAGTCCAATGGAAATATTCCCTCCCTGGACACATGCAAGGCATTTTTCCAATATTGGGGGTGCTCAAGCACCCACAGCACCCACAGAGTCGGCTCCAATGGGTAGCTGCCCTTAGAACAGAACCCTTGTGTACATGTGTCCAGCAGGCTTACCCTAATTAGTGCACAAGTTCTGTGTGCTTCAAATTTGCATCCAATTAGCTTACTGCATTGGCGGACAAAACTTTCTCGTTAAGTTTGTGTTAGAAGCTGTGTGCTCGACCATCAGCACAGGGCTCTAACACAATCTTTCTGCATCAGCCCTTCTGTTCCAAGTTCATCCCCCTCCCCTTCTGTTTCCAACATACTGCCAGAGAAGGAGGAGCAACAGTGGGAAACATTTGATAAAGCCATGACAGGAGCCTCATGAGACCATCCAAAGCCATGCCACTGGCTGTCCCCACCAAGGTTAAGAAGCACTGTGCTAGGCCATCAAACTAGCTTGCCATTTAATTCCATTCTGGATATTTTAAACCCAGAGTAGAAATGATTGCTTTGGACACTGAATTTGCTTCCTTCAAGTTCCACATTACAAATCCACTCGTTCTTACTTTCAACAAACTGGAATAAATGTAGTACCAGTTGAGAAAAATCTTCCTCTCCAGTAGCCTCATATTCAACAGAAGTAACAATGAACTGTGTGTACACTAACTTTGTAGTACCACATCTGCTCAAGCAACAAAGCAGAAAAACTGGTCTTGGTGAACAGCTGGCACTGGTGTGTGGATCAGCATATAAAAGCAAACTTGAAGCTTGACCATCAGTGTATCTAGTTTCTGATGTACCCAAGAACAGGAAGTGCAGACTCAGCTTCTGCATCAAATTTGCAAATCCATGCATACACACATACATATAAACACAAAGATAACACAGAAAAAATGTAGATTATAACAGTAGATAGCAATCATAGGGTTCAGAATGTCTGCTCATATTCTTTTCCTGCTGCAATACTACTGAGTTTTCTCTGATTTCACCAACACTTTCCCCATTGCTACAGCTTCTGTGTCCATCCCAATTTACCTGCTTCATCTTAACATATCCTTTACTGCAGTCTGCTATCAGCTCCACTAAGGAAAAGACAGAAAGAAAGACATCTGTGAAATTTTTACTCATCATACAGTAAACTTGCTGAACAGGAACAGGTAAGAGGTGGCGGAACTCTCCCTACTACACACAAAAACCTCTTACATATTGGCCAATAGCAACATTTCAAACAGAAGTATCATTTTCTAAGATACAGCAGTCTGTTGATAGAAGATGGCTGAACCTATACTGCCAGAATGTACAATAGTGCATTTTTCCATCGTGTCAGTAGGTGCCCAACAGGCTTATTTTCGAAAGAGAAGGGCGCTCATCTTTCAACACAAATCGGAAGATGGGCGTTCTTCTTCCAGGGTCGCCCAAATCGGCATAATCAAAAGCAGATTTTGGGCGTCCTCAACTGCTTTCCGTCGCAGGGACGACCAAAGTTCCAGGGGACGTGTCGGAAGTATAGCGAAGGCGGGATTGAGGCGTGCTTAACACATGGGCATCCTCGGCCAATAATGGAAAAACGAAGAGCGTCCCAGACGAACACTTGGGCAACTTTACTTGGTCCATTTTTTCTAGCAAACAAGCCTCACAAAGGTGCCCAAACTGACCAGATGACCACTGGAGGGAATCAGGGATGACCTCCCCTTACTCCCCCAGTGGTCACCAACCCCCTCCCACCCAAAAAAAATTTTTTTTTTTGCCAGCCTGAAATATACCCAGCTCCATGACAGCAGTAGACTGCCCCAATTTGATGACCCCTACTTGACTAACTGTACATTTGTCCTTTAGATTGTAAGCTCTTTGAGCAGGGACTGTCCTTCTATGTTGAATTGTACAGCGCTGCGTAACCCTAGTAGCGCTTTAGAAATGTTAAATAGTAGTAGTAGTATACAGGTTCCTGGAGCAGTTTTAGTGGGTACTGCAGTGTACTTCAGGCAGGCGGACCCAGGCCCATCCCCCCATACCTGTTACACTTGTGGTGGTAAATGTGAGCCCTTCAAAACCCACCAGAATCCCACTGTACCCACATGCAGGTACCCCCCTTCACCCCTTAGGGCTATGGTAGTGTTGTAGAGTTGTGGGGAGTGCGTTTTGGGGTGGCTCAGCACCCAAGGTAAGGGAGCTATGCACCTGGGAGCAATTTGTGAAGTCCACTGCAGTGCACCCTAGGGTGCCCGGTTGGTGTCCTGGACTGTCAGGGGGGACCAGTGAACTACGAATGCTGGCTCCTCCCACGACCAAAGGGCTTGGATTTGGTTGTTTCTGAGATGGGTGTCCTCGGTTTCCATTATCACTGAAAACCGGGCACGACCCTCTCTAAGGACGACCTTAATGTTAAGATTTGGGCGTCCCCAACCGTATTATCGAAACAAAAGATGGATACCCATCTTGTTTCGATAATATGGGTTTCTCCGCCCCTTCCAGAGGACATCCTGCGAGGACGCCCTCAGGAAAACTTGGGCGCTCCGTTCGATTATGCCCCTCCAATTCTCCCACACCATCATCAGGATAGGAAATCCTTGATGAATTTCAAACAATGGTACCAATCAGGGAAATAAGAGCATGTTCATTAAACAAAGCAAGTATTTGTATTTCAAATTCTCCTGGGCATCAATACAGTTCAGGTCTTTACCTCGTCATCTGATTTTGCTCAACTGTTTTCATTAGCAGCGCAAGGTGAGTTACAATTCAGTTACAGGAGCTAATTCCTCATCCCATTTACAGTTTAAGAGGCTTTTCATCTCCATTTTCAGAGTAATTCCATAAAGAGCAGTGTAGGTTCATGTGGCAAGTACATATGTAAAGCGAAGATGCAGTGGCCTAGTGGTTAGGGTGGTGAACTTTGGTCCTGGGGAACTGAGGAACTGAGTTCGATTCCCGGCCCAGGCGGCTCCTTGTGACTTTGGGCAAGTCACTTAACCCTCCATTGCCTGCCGCATTGAGCCTGCCATGAGTGGGAAAAAGTGCGGGGTACAAATAAAAAAAAAAGTACCTGTAGCAGGTATTCTCCAAGGACAGGAAGCTGATTATTCTCACACATGGGTCGACGATCCGTGTCAGCCTGGGAATCGGCATAAAAACATAGCAAAAATAAAAGTTTGCTAGAGCCTTCTGGCACGTGTGCAGCGACACATCGCACATGCGCGAACTGATTTCCCGCCCGTCACGCGCTCTTCAGTTAAGTCCCAAAGCATAAAGAAATAAGCTAATGTGAGGTGGGCGGAATTGTGAGAATAATCAGCCTGCTGTCCTCAGAGAATACCTGATAGGTAAGCATCTTCGCTTTCTCCAAGGCCAAGCAGGCTGAATTATTCTCAAACATGGGGTATCCCTAGCATCCAGGCTCACCCAAAACAATAAACATTGGTCAACTGGGCCTCGCAACGGTGAGGACAAACATAGCTTAACCTGAAAGTACAGTGGGGGAAATAAGTATTTGATCCCTTGCTGATTTTGTAAGTTTGCCCACTGACAAAGACATGAGCAGCCCATAATTGAAGGGTAGGTTATTGGTAACAGTGAGAGATAGCACATCACAAATTAAATCCGGAAAATCACATTGTGGAAAGTATATGAATTTATTTGCATTCTGCAGAGGGAAATAAGTATTTAATCCTTCTGGCAAACAAGACCTAATACTTGGTGGCAAAACCCTTGTTGGCAAGCACAGCGGTCAGACGTCTTCTGTAGTTGATGATGAGGTTTGCACACATGTCAGGAGGAATTTTGGTCCACTCCTCTTTGCAGATCATCTCTAAATCATTAAGAGTTCTGGGCTGTCGCTTGGCAACTCGCAGCTTCAGCTCCCTCCATAAGTTTTCAATGGGATTAAGGTCTGGTGACTGGCTAGGCCACTCCATGACCCTAATGTGCTTCTTCCTGAGCCACTCCTTTGTTGCCTTAGCTGTATGTTTTGGGTCATTGTCGTGCTGGAAGACCCAGCCACGACCCATTTTTAAGGCCCTGGCGGAGGGAAGGAGGTTGTCACTCAGAATTGTACGGTACATGGCCCCATCCATTCTCCCATTGATGCGGTGAAGTAGTCCTGTGCCCTTAGCAGAGAAACACCCCCAAAACATAACATTTCCACCTCCATGCTTGACAGTGGGGACGGTGTTCTTTGGGTCATAGGCAGCATTTCTCTTCCTCCAAACACGGCGAGTTGAGTTCATGCCAAAGAGCTCAATTTTTGTCTCATCTGACCACAGCACCTTCTCCCAATCACTCTCGGCATCATCCAGGTGTTCACTGGCAAACTTCAGACGGGCCATCACATGTGCCTTCCGGAGCAGGGGGACCTTGCGGGCACTGCAGGATTGCAATCCGTTATGTCGTAATGTGTTACCAATGGTTTTCGTGGTGACAGTGGTCCCAGCTGCCTTGAGATCATTGACAAGTTCCCCCCTTGTACTTGTAGGCTGATTTCTAACCTTCCTCATGATCAAGGATACCCCACGAGGTGAGATTTTGCGTGGAGCCCCAGATCTTTGTCGATTGACAGTCATTTTGTACTTCTTCCATTTTCTTACTATGGCACCAACAGTTGTCTCCTTCTCGCCCAGCGTCTTACTGATGGTTTTGTAGCCCATTCCAGCCTTGTGCAGGTGTATGATCTTGTCCCTGACATCCTTAGACAGCTCCTTGCTCTTGGCCATTTTGTAGAGGTTAGAGTCTGACTGATTCACTGAGTCTGTGGACAGGTGTCTTTCATACAGGTGACCATTGCCGACAGCTGTCTGTCATGCAGGTAACGAGTTGATTTGGAGCATCTACCTGGTCTGTAGGGGCCAGATCTCTTACTGGTTGGTGGGGGATCAAATACTTATTTCCCTCTGCAGAATGCAAATAAATTCATATACTTTCCACAATGTGATTTTCCGGATTTAATTTGTGATGTGCTATCTCTCACTGTTACCAATAACCTACCCTTCAATTATGGGCTGCTCATGTCTTTGTCAGTGGGCAAACTTACAAAATCAGCAAGGGATCAAATACTTATTTCCCCCACTGTATATACAATTAGCTAAGAGTGCAGCCTGGAATAGAATAAAATGGGCCGGGGGTCACGTGATGTCACAGAACTGAACGGACGTCGGAAAGCTCAGCTCCCTTCCCCATGTCTAACAGACCCGTTTTGACGGTACTTACAGCTCCCTAATCGGGATAGCGAAAGTTCCGCTAGGCTCCGGAGAGTGAGAGATATCGGGAGGTGTGGTCCCCAAGCCGGTGGAGGAGAGGAATGCCCATTAAATCGGCGAAATTCGGGAAAGACAAGGGCAGCGTGCTGAAATCTAAGATGGTGTCGCTGAACCCATTGAAGTCCTCCGAGCTCCGTGACCTCGCCGAAACAGGCAGCCCCGGCGCTACAGGCACAGAATCTGGTCGCGGGGCACGAAGATATGGTGCAAATTTCCTTAAAGCACCTGTCGAAGTTACTAGATGATAAGCTGGCAAAGCTCAACGAGGGAGTCGACAAAATTAAAGAGTGCATCAGCACACACGCGGCCCGACTGCACGAAGCAGAAGACCGTATTACCTTGCAGGAGGAGCACGTCTGCAGCGGAGGGCAAGATTAGAGAAATGGAGCTGCAAATCAACCAGCTGAGAGATCGCGTGGCGACCAGGAAAACAGGAGCCGGCGAAACAACATCCGCATTGTGGGACTACCTGAGTCTGTTACCGATGCAGAGCTTAAAGATTTTACTGAAAAATGGCTGAGTGCAGAGTTCAAATCCAAGAAGACAGGAGGAGCCTCCACGGAAAGTCAAAGCAAAACAGCAAAAGTAGAGGCTGACAAATGCGCAAACCAATAGGGAGATAATATCGAAAACCAGTTTATTCAGAATATTCATATCAATATCAAAGACCCGACACGGTCCGTGTTTCGGCGCCAAAGCGCCTGCCTCAGGGGTCACAATCAACTTTCTCTGAGAAGAAGCTGATAGGCTTGAATAATTCCTTTATGTATGCAAGTTAATCCACAGAGAGAACAAAAGAACAGCTAACCGCATTATTCAAGCCTATCAGCTTCTTCTCAGAGAAAGTTGATTGTGACCCCTGAGGCAGGCGCTTTGGCGCCAAAACACGGACCGTGTCGGGTCCTTGATATTGATATGAATATTCTGAATAAACTGGGTTTTGATATTATCTCCCTATTGGTTTGCGCATTTGTCAGCCTCTACTTTTGAGTGCAGAGTTCAGCAGAGGCCAAGTGGAGCGAGTCCATCGAGTTGGGTCATGGAGAGAAGGAGAGGGGCGGCCCAGATTCATCATTGCCAGATCCCTGAGCTACGTGGTTAAAGCCACACTAATGGAGAAATTTAAGAAGCTCTGGAGAGTGGAATACGAGGGGGTAAAAATTTTGCTCTTCCAAGACTTCTCCGCGAGAGTGATGGAGCAGCGGAAATTTCTAGCTCCGTTCTGCACCCAGCTATTTGAGAAAGGCATCAAATTCGCCTTCCAATACCCAGCTCGTATGCGGATCACATATAATAACACCACATGCACGCTAACGACAGCGGAGGAACTGCAAGCTTTCTTGGAGAAAGTGCCGAGGGACCAAGTCCGAAATGAGGAAGTGCGGTGAGCTGTAATTAAGGCCCAATGGTGAGCAGCAGTAGTCTACAAGGAAGTTGCACTAGTTGGTTCCTGTTAGTGGTTGATTTTATTGCAGCTGGGTTGGTTGTTGTTTCTTTTTTTTTTGAAAATATCTTTATTGTGTCTTTGGTGCATAATAATGTCAAGATATAGTACAAAAATTAAAGTGCAAATACATGTCCCTACAAGGGGACTTCTGCTGGTACAACAACAAACCAAGTGAAAGCCAACACGCAAGTATATCACAAATTAGACTGCACATCTATGGCTTATAGTTATGTAAAACACCTTTGACTTTTTGGTTATGGTTAAACTTCCCACCCCTCCCAACCTCCCCCCCCCCCCCCCCCCCCCCCCCTGTTGTCCACTGCTGGTAACCAGACAATGCTAGTCTCTCTGATTTCCTCTTGGAGATTCCTTTCACTCCCCTCTCCCGAGTGTTAGTTTAGCATCATTTAGTCCTTAATTATTCTCAGCTGAGGGATCCGACAACAATACTTCAGCCTCAGGAATTCTACTCCATAGCAGTCGGTATTGCTGCAATCCTGGAGATGCATGAGGTTGTATCGTCTTCATTACCCAGCTAGCCATTTCTCTCATCAGGCCCATCCACACTGAGTTGGGGAGGGGCATTATCTATCCATGACATCAGAATGCACTTTTTGACTAGTATGGTGGCCACTATTACGAACTTACATTGGGCCTCACTCAGCCCTTGCTCTCTCAGATTCATCGAGCTACCCAAGTATGCAACTGAGTAGGACCAATCAAATTCATCTTGTACCAAGCGTTCTATGTGTGTAAGGGCGCCCTGCCAAAGCTTACCCAGCTTAGGGCATTCCATAAAGGAGTGTAGTAGTGTTCCCACATGCGCTCTACATTTCACACATTGATCATCGGACCACAACCCCAGTGCCTTCCCCTTTGCCCTGGAGACGTGAACCCTGTGCAAAATGCGAAATTGTATCTCCTGTAAAGCAGTGTTTGGTGTGACTTTGCAAAGCTCTCCAAAGGCCTTCCCTAATTCTTCCTCAGTCACTGTGCCCCCAATTTCTTTACTCCAAGTGTGCGCTAAGTGCTGCAGATATGTAACTTGTCTATTGTCCCTGATAATCTTGTGCCACATAGACAACTTATTTAATATGGGTGGCACTTGCATAAACACCAAATCCATTTTACCAAAGGATACCGGGCCCCCAATTTTACGCTCTATGGACAGTACATAGTCCCTAGCTTGCAAAAAGGCAAAAAACTGGGTATTAGGGATGCTCCATGCGCGCCTGATCTGTTCGAAGGACGGGAAAGTCTGCTCACCCACCCGGCGGAAATCCCCAATGTATCTACACCCCTTTGCTCTCCAAGGGTGGAATATCGTATTTCCAAGGCCTGCTGGGAAGTCCGAGTTTCCTGTCAAAGTGACAAAAGGACCCACTCCTCCCCTTGTTCCACCCAGCTCTCTCCACCATTTCCAAGCCCTCCACAATGCAAGCAAGTATGGACTGATTTTTACCCTGCCAAAACCACTAGCCTGTGCCGTGTCTATAAGTACGAATGGATCCAGAGGAGCACACCAACTCTCCCAGAAATCCTCCGGAGAGAAGGTCGTCCCTCCGGAATGTAACTCATGTATCCATCGCATCAGTGCTGCCACGTTGTATGCTCTGAGATCAGGCAGCCGAAGGCCTCCCTGTGTTTTATCTAGGACCAGTTTAGCAAATGAGATTCTGGGCCTCTTCGCATGCCATATAAACGAGGTAATTAAACTGCGATATTGACTCTCCTCCCGTTTGCGAACCCATAAAGGCACCATCTGTAAAGGGTATAATACTTTCGGTAGTAGGACCATTTTTACTAAAGCCACTCGCCCCATAAAACTGACTGGGAGATCTTTCCATTTGTTGCATAACTTCTTAATGGCTTCCAATCTTTCCACTACATTTTTTTTGTACACCCATTCTACTTTTGCACTTAAGTACACTCCCAGATATTTGATCCCCTCCCTGGCCCATCCCAGCGGGAAGTCTGACATCTGGACACATGCACATGGGTTACTAATTGGGAGTGCCTCAGATTTTCCAAAGTTGATGCACAAACCCGAAAATTGACCAAACTTTTTAATAAGGTCCATCACTTGGAAGATACCTGTGGAAGCATCATCCACCAGCAGCAACATGTCGTCAGCAAACATATTTATGCGGTATTCCCGACCTCCTACCTGAACCCCTTTCAGAGTCGGCTCTTGTCTGATTTTAGCTGCTAGTGGTTCGAGGGTGAGGATAAACAGAAGGGGCGACAATGGGCACCCCTGTCTGGTTCCTCCCCCCCAAGCGCACAACAGGAGTCAGCATATCATTTATTATAATTTGGGCAGTGGGATTGCTGTATAGTGCCTGAACCCATTCCAAAAACTCGCCCGTAATCCCATATTTTCGGAGCACCCAAAACAAGTATTCCCACACTACTTTGTCGAAAGCCTTTTCGGCATCTAGGCTGGCCATAATCTTATCCCCTGCTGTTTTTCTACCCTCCAACAGAATGCGGCTGACTTTTAATATGTTGGCTGAGGCGAATCGGCCCCTTACAAAGCCCACTTGATCTTGATGGACCAGATGTGGCACCACTGCGCCCAGACGCGCTGCTAAAACTGCCGCCAGAATCTTAATGTCCTGATTCAACAGGGATATAGGGCGATAAGAGCCTACTAGCTCCACATCTTTACCGGGTTTTGGTAATACCGTGATGTGCACATGATTCAGAACTGTGCCCATATCACCCGAGACGCGTATTTCCTCACACATAGCCACTAATGATGGGACTATCTTACCCTGTAGTATTTTATAGAACTCTGTCCCCAGGCCATCAGGTCCAGGAGCTTTTGCTAATTTCAGTTGTTTTATGACATTCAGCTCCTCCCGGCCCTCAATCGGTCTATTTAGGCTAGCTACCTCTGACTCTGTAAGGGATGGTAATCTCAGCCCTGCAAAGAAGCTCTCGCAGCTTGCCTCTGAGAAGGAACCCTTTGCATAGAGGGAAGAGTAAAACCGAACAAATTCTTGTTGAATCTCTGCCCTCCCCGTTTGTGCTTTACCTTGTGCATCCTTAATCTTTCCTATGAAACTTTTTCCACTTCTTTGCCGCACCAGTGTTGCTAGCAGTTTCCCCGTTTTGTTGCCCCATCTGTGCATGCGGTATTTGTATAAACGGATATCATACAATGCTCTGGCATCTAGCGCTGTCTGCAGCCTCTTTCTTGCTGCCGCATATTCTATCCTATTAATCTCTGAGGGCGAGAGAACAAGCCCTCTCCTTGCTCCCTGTACCTGGGCTATGAGTGTGTGGAGCTCCTTGTCCCTCTTTCTGTTGAGGGCTGCGGTATACGCTAATATCTTTCCGCGTATCACTGCCTTTGCTGCTTCCCAAAAGACTCTGTTATTTACTGGCTGCTCTGAGTTTTCTTCTACGTATTCTCCCCACACTTGCTTTAGATACTGGCAGAAGGCTTGGTCCTGGTACAGGGCCGGGTTCATGCGCCAGCGACTCATCCTTTCCTTTTCACCCCACCTCAGTTGAACCCACACTGGGGCATGGTCAGAGACGACCGCCTCGCCAATTTCTGCTCTCTCAGCCAATCTCACTAAGGATTGACTTATCAGCACGTAGTCAAGGCGCGCATGGACTCCGTGAGGATGAGAGAAAAAAGTGAATTCCCTCTCTTCTAGATGTAGTAGCCTCCAAATATCAATTACTCCCAGTTCATTGATTAGAAAGTTTACTCCCTTCCCATCATGGTCCCTGCTAACTGTCTTAGCTGGTTTCCGGTCTATTGAGGGATCACTAGTTATATTGAGGTCCCCCCCTAGTACAGTGGGGGAAATAAGTATTTGATCCCTTGCTGATTTTGTAAGTTTGCCCACTGACAAAGACATGAGCAGCCCATAATTGAAGGGTAGGTTATTGGTAACAGTGAGAGATAGCACATCACAAATTAAATCCGGAAAATCACATTGTGGAAAGTATATGAATTTATTTGCATTCTGCAGAGGGAAATAAGTATTTAATCCCTCTGGCAAACAAGACCTAATACTTGGTGGCAAAACCCTTGTTGGCAAGCACAGCGGTCAGACGTCTTCTGTAGTTGATGATGAGGTTTGCACACATGTCAGGAGGAATTTTGGTCCACTCCTCTTTGCAGATCATCTCTAAATCATTAAGAGTTCTGGGCTGTCGCTTGGCAACTCGCAGCTTCAGCTCCCTCCATAAGTTTTCAATGGGATTAAGGTCTGGTGACTGGCTAGGCCACTCCATGACCCTAATGTGCTTCTTCCTGAGCCACTCCTTTGTTGCCTTGGCTGTATGTTTTGGGTCATTGTCGTGCTGGAAGACCCAGCCACGACCCATTTTTAAGGCCCTGGCGGAGGGAAGGAGGTTGTCACTCAGAATTGTACGGTACATGGCCCCATCCATTCTCCCATTGATGCGGTGAAGTAGTCCTGTGCCCTTAGCAGAGAAACACCCCCAAAACATAACATTTCCACCTCCATGCTTGACAGTGGGGACGGTGTTCTTTGGGTCATAGGCAGCATTTCTCTTCCTCCAAACACGGCGAGTTGAGTTCATGCCAAAGAGCTCAATTTTTGTCTCATCTGACCACAGCACCTTCTCCCAATCACTCTCGGCATCATCCAGGTGTTCACTGGCAAACTTCAGACGGGCCGTCACATGTGCCTTCCGGAGCAGGGGGACCTTGCGGGCACTGCAGGATTGCAATCCGTTATGTCGTAATGTGTTACCAATGGTTTTCATGGTGACAGTGGTCCCAGCTGCCTTGAGATCATTGACAAGTTCCCCCCTTGTAGTTGTAGGCTGATTTCTAACCTTCCTCATGATCAAGGATACCCCACGAGGTGAGATTTTGCGTGGAGCCCCAGATCTTTGTCGATTGACAGTCATTTTGTACTTCTTCCATTTTCTTACTATGGCACCAACAGTTGTCTCCTTCTCGCCCAGCGTCTTACTGATGGTTTTGTAGCCCATTCCAGCCTTGTGCAGGTGTATGATCTTGTCCCTGACATCCTTAGACAGCTCCTTGCTCTTGGCTATTTTGTAGAGGTTAGAGTCTGACTGATTCACTGAGTCTGTGGACAGGTGTCTTTCATACAGGTGACCATTGCCAACAGCTGTCTGTCATGCAGGTAACGAGTTGATTTGGAGCATCTACCTGGTCTGTAGGGGCCAGATCTCTTACTGGTTGGTGGGGGATCAAATACTTATTTCCCTCTGCAGAATGCAAATAAATTCATATACTTTCCACAATGTGATTTTCCGGATTTAATTTGTGATGTGCTATCTCTCACTGTTACCAATAACCTACCCTTCAATTATGGGCTGCTCATGTCTTTGTCAGTGGGCAAACTTACAAAATCAGCAAGGGATCAAATACTTATTTCCCCCACTGTATAAATGGGTAGTTATCAAATGTGGTGAGCTTTGCAGCCAGTAGGGTAAAGAACTTCTGTGAATATATATTGGGTGCATATATACTACATATAGCCACTTTCTGTCCCTGCAGAAGGCCTGCTATGATTACATACCGGCCATCCGGGTCCTGATACAATCTGTGCAACTCAAATGCCAAGTTCTTTTTTAATAGGATTGCCACACCTCTCTGCCTGTTATTGTACGAGGCATAGTATACTTCCCCCACCCACTCTCTGCGCAGTTTAACATGCTCAGCGTTCCCCAAGTGTGTTTCCTGCAATAAGGCGATGTCAGCCTGTTGTTTCCTTAACGTCTGTAATATTTTAAAGCGTTTGACTGGTGAGTGGACTCCGTCCACATTTAGGGATATAACTCTCAAACTAGCCATACAGAAGCAATCTCCATATCCAAATGTTCACAATAGATTTCATGAGATTCCCACCAAGGGGGCCTCCCAGCCAAACCCCCCAGGAGACTCTAGTAGCAGCGTAAAATGCGTTGAATAGCTCCTTCTGTTGTGCGGTGGACAACTTCCCTCCCACTCCCTCCCCCCTCCTCTTCCCTCCCAGCCCCCCTCCCATGGAAGGATACCCCCCCTACCTTCCAAACTCTCCCAACCATTCAACACATTCAATCTCCCCCCCAACCACATCCACAGCTTCTTCGCCTCACTCATCCCCTTAACACTAACTCCCCCCGGTCCCTTGAGCTTACCCTACCCCCCTTACAAAATAGTCTCTTATAACCCTCTATGTGCATGTCCTATTTCTTCCCCCATGGCACCCTACCTGTGTCATGCGGTACAATACTAATCATAATACCTTTGAACTGTAGTCTCTGTGCATATACCGTTAACAGGTCTCTCACTAATGAGGCTTATAACATTTGAAACATATTAACCTTAACATGTAAACATAAACATAACTTGTCTCATGCAGATATTCAATTACATGTTGAGAGACTCAGAATACCTGCGGACCATGTCTGAGTGTTATACTCTTCAATCAGTCACTACAGCTTGTCTTGTCTCTCACCCCACAGCTCGGGCATTTAAGGTATAGTAAGAACTTCGAGGAGGCTCCTCTTGCTTCCATACCGATAGAGATGTCCACTCGCTGCTTAGCATGATTCTGCTCCTCCCAGCTCCCCGCAAAGCCAACTTTGGCAGGCATTTCTCAATGGTCTGCTCCACTGATCTGCAGAAGTTCAACACATGCAGTGAGCCTCCTACGTCTTACTTAGCTAGCTGTGGGGTTCTGCAAATTATCAACTGTTCATTGGCCACCAGGGCTGCGGCCACATCTTCTGAGTCCCAAAAACTAAGGAAGAAAAATAACCGTTAGATGTAGGTTGGAAACAGGCATTCAGGGCTGCATGCGTTCCACATAGTTTCCCAGTTCTTTAGGTTCTGTGAAGAAAAGTACTTTATTGTCCTGCATGATCCGGACTTTAGCGGGGAAAAGCAGAGCAAACTTTACTCCTTTCTCATACAGCCTCTTGCAATGCTGCCCCATCCTCCGACGCTGTTCAGTTACTGCAGCAGAATAGTCCTGAAACATTAGGATTCTATGCCCGTCATATTCCAACTCCCCTTTCTTCTTCCGGAACGCTAGCAAAAGTTTCTCCTTATCAGCGTAATTTAGGATTCTGGCAATGACCGTCCTGGGGCGTGCGTCTCCCTCTTTCAGGGCACCGAGTCTATGTACCCGCTCAACCTTCAGTCCTTTCTCAGGCCCCTGCAATCCCAGCTTTTCCGGCAGCCATGACTCCATAAAGTGCCATAAATCTTTCTCTTTTACTGTCTCAGGGAGTCCCACTACTCTCACATTATTTCTTCTGCTCCTATTTTCCAAGTCGTCTAGCTGTTTTTCCAGTTTCCCGCATTTTTGTTCAAGTTCCACCAACCTCGTGTCTGCTGCCTCTGCCCTGTCCTCCTGCCTGGAGATTCTTTCCTCTGCTTGTTGCAGCCTCGCGCCCTGCCGCTCCACTGCCTCTCTGATTTGCTCCACCGATGTTTGGAACTTGGATAGTTTTTCTTCCAGTATTGCGGTAACTTGCTGGATCAAATCTTTAAAGGCGTCTGCCGGCTGGCTGATCTCTCCCGCGGCCACATTTACCGTCGCCATTTTGGCGCGCGCTTCCACCTCGCGGGTCTTTTTAGGCCGCTGAGTCCTAGCGGGCATACCCGTCTCCCGTCCTCGCTGGGCTGCCGACTAGGGCGCAGATGCGCTGCCCTACTCTTCCGCTGCTCTGATCTCCGTTTTACTTATCTTAAAAGAGATTTTTGCGTTTAAATTAGCTGGTTTTCAGGGGCGTCGGGAGCGGAGCTAGATCGCGTGCGTCCGATCAGCCGCGTTGCATCATGGGACCGGTTGTTGTTTCAATGACATGACCCCTGGACATATATCCTTGACAGCAGAGGAGAATGGCCGGGTCAGGACTATAATCAACCCTCCTCGAGCTGGGTAAGCGGCCTAAGGAGAGTGAACTTTGTTTTGCGTGGCAAAGAGTTGGAGGCTAACAGATGTAGTGGGTAAAAAGACATTACTGAACTCAATTTCCATCAGTTCTTTATCACTGAGTAAGCAGCCTATGCAGCTGTCGGTTGATAAGAGGCACATCCCAGCTGCAAGTGTGTTAACAGTTTAGCCTTGTTCCACCGGGGTTTTGGTTTACATACAGTTATATAGTGGGGGGGGACAAGGGGGGGGGACAAGGGGGGAGGGAGCTGGATGCTTATTGATAGGTGGGAGGTGGTTGAATATGGGTTTTTCAATCAATCAGGGAGGATGGGAGAAGGGGAGGAAGTGGATATGGGTTGTGATAGGAGTTGTGGGCTGCTGTATGGGAGTGATAGGGTGGATGTGGGGAAGACTGAATGAAGTGTGGATGGAAGGGGATGTTCGGTCTGCTAGGGTGATGACAGTAGTGCACCAGGGGGAGGAGAGGGGAGGGATGGGGTGGAGCCGGAGGGGGGGGAGGGAGGGAGGGACGGGGACCTGGAGGAGACCGGCCTAGGGGGAGACTGAAGACTTCCGCAATATTGGTTTTCCAGGGGGAGTACAGGGCACAGACAGAGGTCAGCTGGAAATTATTGAGGGGAGCCGCTGCTGGGACGGAGCCCCGAGCCGATCTATTGACATACTGGTGTGTGGACAATATGTGGGCAAATTGGGACAATGGGTAGTATTCGGGTGGCGACACTCAATGTAGACAGAGTGCACTCTCTGATTAAACTGAAGAAAATCTTGCAATATGGGAAGCAAATAAAAACAGAAACTCACCTGTCAGCCCCGGAACATCTCAAACTGAAACAGAGCTGGGTGGGAGAAATAGTGTTTTCATCCTCCAATAGCAGATAGCGAGGGGTAGCGGTCCTTATACGGAAAGTCTTGACACAGTATTCCATAAAACCATTCAAGACCCTGAGGGACGGTTTGTGGTTTGGGTAGGGGTTATTCAAGGGTTGAAACTCGCCCTTTGCTCCGTATACGCCCCTAACATCTACTCTAGGAAATTCTACTCCCATCTCCTCTCGACTTTAATGCAGCTGCAAGATTATCAATTGTTAGTGGGGGGGGGGGACTTTAATATCACAGCGGACCCCCTCATTGATTGTAGTCCACCGAAGAATCGACCTAAGGAAATGGAGGAGAGAGGTATAGGACTTTTGAACAGGGAGCTGGGACTAGTAGATATTTGGAGGGCCTTACACCCTGAAGAACGAGAATACACCTACTTTTCAAATGTACATAATTGTCATGCCAGATTGGATTATCTATTATTATCCCCATCTCTTTTTTCGTCCAGTAGATCCGCAGAAATCAAAGCGGCTGTTGTGTCGGATCATAGTCTCCTATGGGTAGAAATTGGCACTGCGGGGGTGAGGAAACAGCCTGGGTGGCGAATGAACCCAACCTTATACAGAGACTCCGAATTCCGGAAAGGAATGGGCATTGTTTCTGAAAGATAATAAAGCAAGTGATGTTGATCCGTTACTCTTATGGGAAACAGGGAAGGTAGTCATGCGGGGAAAAATCCTGGCATGCACAGCGAGCTCCCGTAAGCAAAAAGAAAAAGAGCTGTTAGCAACACTCTACTACTACTACTACTATTTAGCATTTTTATAGCGCTACAAGGCTTACGCAGCGCTGCACAAACATAGAAGAAAGACAGTCCCTGCTCAAAGAGCTTACAATCTAATAGACAAAAAATAAATAAAGTAAGCAAATCAAATCAATTAATGTGAACGGGAAGGAAGAGAGGAGGGTAGGTGGAGGCGAGTGGTTACAAGTGGTTACGAGTCAAAAGCAATGTTAAAGAGGTGGACTTTCAGTCTAGATTTAAAGGTGGCCAAGGATGGGGCAAGACGTAGGGGCTCAGGAAGTTTATTCCAGGCGTAGGGTGCAGCGAGACAGAAGGCGCGAAGTCTGGAGTTGGCAGTAGTGGAGAAGGGAACAGATAAGAAGGATTTATCCATGGAGCGGAGTGCACGGGAAGGGATGTAGGGAAGGACGAGTGTGGAGAGATACTGGGGAGCAGCAGAGTGAGTACATTTATAGGTTAGTAGAAGAAGTTTGGATGCGAAAACGGATAGGAAGCCAGTGAAGGGTCTTGAGGAGAGACAAAAAATAAAGTAATCAAATCAAATCAATTAATGTGTACAGGAAGGAGGAGAGGAGGGTAGGTTGAGGCGAGTGGTTACAAGTCAAAAGCAATGTTAAACACTCAGTCAGTTGCAGAAGGTCAGAGGAGCAGCAACGAGGGGGGACACGGCGGCCCAGAGTAAGTTTAAAGAGTTAAAAGCCCAGATTAATGACATTCTATCTCAGAGGGCCCTGGGTGACATCCAACTGTACAAACATCGCCTCCACCGGTGGGAAAATAAAACTGGGAAACTGCTGGCAAATATGGTGCGTAACAGAGCAGCGAAGCAGGTGATAACCCATATTAAGGGGGGGAATGGGCAGCCGGTAGATAAGGAGGAGGACATACAACAAGCTTTCGTAGACTTTTATAAGACATTATATGACCGGGGACATTGTGACAGGGACAAACGAGAGCTCTTTTTTCGGGATCTGGGACTCCCATCCTTATCACAAGAGCAGAGAAACTTCCTCAATGCGCCGGTCCAAGGGCTGGAGATCCAGCACGCAATAAAACATCTTAAATTGGCTAAGGCCCCGGGGCCCGATGGACTAGGCACTGAATTTTACAAGATTCTGAGAGAGCAACTCGTAGGTCCATTTAGTGAGCTTTGCGAGGCATTATGCAGGGAGAGGCAGAGTACAGGTACTTTGACGCATGCCTCAATTATTGTTCTTCCGAAGCCGGGTCGGGACAGGGAGTTACTGGGCTCCTATCACCCAATTTCCCTCTTAAATCAAGATATAAAACTATTCGCCAGTATTATGGCCGCCCGACTGGGAAAGGTGTTACCCCTGTTGGTACATGCAGATCAAACAGGGTTCGTACCAGGAAGGTACGCCTCAACTAACATCTTACAAGCCTTGAGTACAATCTAGGAAAAGAGGGGCGGTCGGGGGGGATGACCTTCTCGTGAGCCTCGATGTGGAGAAAGCATTCGACAAGATCCTGTGGGACCATCTTTTCTGGGTCTTGCCTCAATTTAGCATTTACGGAGAGTTTTTGCAGGGAGTTCGAGCCTTGTATAGAAACCGTACAGCACAAATTTTAATTAACAATACGCTTTCTCCGTCCTTTGAGTTGCAGCGAGGCACCAGGCAGGGCTGCCCTTTGTCACCAATGCTTTTTGTGCTGGCCCTGGAACCCCTAGCAAGTAAAATCAGACAGTCCGCAGAGATAAAGGGTATCAGGGTGGGGCAGTGTGAATACAAAATAAATTTATTTGCGGATGACGTTAATATTCCTGGGCCAGGCATCTGCAGGGATCCCCACCCTCATAAATATTATTCAGCAGTTCAGGGAATTCTCTGGGGCTGCACATCAACTTCGACAAGTCGGAAGCCATGGCGCTGACGGGTGTGCTTGCCAGCGTCTCCCACACTTCCCTTTGTCCTGGACGAAGGAGGCCATGAAGTACCTAGGAGTTTATTTACACTTAGACCCAGTGGTTATGTATAAGAAAAATGTACAAGACAAGTTAGACCAGATCAAACAACTATGCGTTAAATGGCGGGAGGTTCCAGTGTCGTTCCTGGGAAGAGTGGCACTAGTTAAAATGGTGCTGTTCCCCAAGATACTATATGTGCTACAAACAATGCCGCTGTGGATCGCTAGCAAGGATGAGGCCGTGTATAGAGGAACGATTTTGTCTTTTATATGAAAGGGGCACAGGGCCCGTATAGGGTATCAGAAACTCCTTCGGGAACGTCGGGAGGGGGGTGTTAATTTGCCGGATCTCAGGTTGTACAATGTAGCGGCACTCCTCCCATGGTTGCATGAAGTATATTCAGGGCACTATAAATATGCTTCTCCAGAGGTATGGGTGAATGCTGCCCACCCTTGGTCAGTCTTTAATGCCCTTCATGCTAAAAAGACGGGGGTTAAGCTGTCCCCAATACTGAGACCGCTTCGCTTAGCCTGGGATTGGTGGAGACAGAAAGTGTGGGGGGGGGGGGGGGCTAGGGGGTCGTCCCCATTTATTGAGATTCAGGATAATCCACATTTTCCCTCTGGACAGGGTATTTCACACTTCCGAGTGTGGGCACACAAGGGGTGCAGATTCGTGGGTCAGGTGGGAGTGGGGGAGAGTCGAAATGTCCCAACCTTTGCAGAGTGTCAAACTAAATGGGGTTTACCCGGGCACCTACCCTTCTCGTATATGCAACTTAGACACTATCTCCTCTCCTTGCGCAACAGGGATAAGCAAATTCCTGCATTCACGGCACTGGATGTGGTGTTTAAGCAGATGCCGGTGGGCAGTAATAGGCTGTCCAGTTGGTACCAACTGGGAAAAGCAAAGACTCCTAACACAGCTCTAGTCTTACTGGCGCACAAGTGGAGTGACATGTTGGGGTTGGAGGTCTCAGTTCCTGAGCTCCAGAAATGTTTTGATCTGGCATACCAGATAACTCCCAATGTAAGCTGCCACGAAACTCAGCTTAAACATTTGCACTGTGCATATATTACTACTACTACTACTACTACTTAACATTTCTAGAGCGCTACTAGGACCCTACTATTACCCGGAGCAGGGGACAGACAATGGGCCTCTGGGACTCTGCAGATTGTGTTAAGTGCGTTAATCACAAGGGCACTTTGGTACACCATTTTATAGAATGTATGATACTGCAGAAATTTTGGAGGGGAGTCTTGGCACATCTGGAAGAGGTCATTGGTTTCCCAATAGAGTGGACTTATAACATTTTAATGCTGGGCTTAAGACTCCGAACTGGCTTGTCAGGGGGTACCCACCTTACACTGTAGGTTTATCTTACTATCCCTGGTGCTTGCCAAGAAAGTTATTTTGCACCACTGGGTGGATAACAAGCCACCGCCCCTTGCCCAGTGGTGCACCGCTATGAAACAAATGGCAGTCTGGGAAGGCGGGAGGTGCATGGAGTTTGAGGGAGAGAGGGAGAGACTGTCAGCGGGGCACAAAGTCTGGAAAAGCAGCTATGAGTGTCTTTCTCATTTACACAGTGGGCGGTTGGCTGACTCATAGTTCTATGCTGACTGCCTGGTCACTCTCTGTAGTTGGTCTCCAGGGAGGAGGGTGGGGGAAGGTAGGGAGGGAGGAGATTCTCTGTGGGGGGGAGGGAGGTCGGGGGGGGGGGGGGGGGGGAGAAAAGGGAAATCAGTGCCAGAGAATGTGGTATGGTACAGCTTTGAATGAAGAATGTGAGTTATTATCCAATCTGCTGTTCGTTCTGAGTTGGTGGGACCCAGCGGTGGTGAACCCCACTTGCACAGGTCCCTATACTGCCCTGTATCGAGTTGTTTGTCACTCTTTTGTTATTCTCCTGATTCGAGTACTGGACACATGTATTGCTTAAGTGGTGTTTGGAAATAGGGGAAACCCCGCTTAGTAGACATTGTATACTGGCACAGGCTGTGTATTGCGGATGTTTGTATTTTGTGTTATTGGTTGTACATGTGCGCTTCTCCTGCCAATAAAAATTATTATCAAAAAAAATAATAAAATGGGCCTAGACGGGTGGAGTTAGATTCTTAACCCCGAACAGATTCTACAGCACCGATTGCCCAAACCGACTGTCGCGTCGGGTATCCTGCTCAAGGCAGTAGTGTGATGTGAATGTGTGGACTGAAGACCACGTTGCAGCTTTGCAAATCTCTTCACTGGAGGATGACTTTAAGTGAGCCACCGACGCAGCCATGCCTCTGACATTATGAGCCGTAACATGGCCCTCCAGAGTCAGCCCAGCTTGGCCATAAGCGAAGGAAATGCAATCTGCTAGCCAACTGAAGATTGTGCGTTTTCCGATGGGGACTCCCCTCCTGTTGGGATCAAAAGAAACAAACAACTGGGCGGACTGTCTGAAAGGCTTCGTCCGCTCCATGTAAAAGGAAATGCTCTCTTGCAGTCCAAGGTGTGCAAGCTGCTTTCACCAGGGTGGGCATGAGGACGAAGAAAAAAAGGTTGGCAAGACATAAGTACATAAGTAATGTCAAACTGGGAAAAGACCAAGGGTCCATCGAGCCCAGCATCCTGTCCACGAAAGCGGCCAATCCAGGTCAAGGGCACCTGGCAAGCTTCCCAAACGTACCAACATTCTATACATGTTATTCCTGGAATTGTGGATTTTTCCCAAGTCCATTTAGTAGCGGTTTATGGCCTTGTCCTTTAGGAAAGCGTCTAACCCTTTAAACTCTATCAAGCTAACCGCCTTCACCACATTCTCCGGCAACGAATTCTAGAGTTTAATTATGCGTTGGGTGAAGAAACATTTTCTCCGATTTGTTTTAAATTTACTACACTGTAGTTTCATCGCATGCCCCCTAGTCCTAGTATTTTTGGAAAGCGTGAACAGACGCTTCACATCCACCTGTTCCACTCCACTCATTATTTTATATACCTCTATCATGTCTCTCCTCAGCCGTTTCTTCTCCAAGCTGAAAAGCCCTAGCCTCCTTAGTCTTTCTTCATAGGGAAGTCGTCCCATCCCCACTATCATTTTAGTTGCCCTTCGCTGCACCTTTTCCAATTCTACTATATCTTTCTTGAGATGCGGTGACCAGAATTGAACACAATATTCAAGTTGCGGTTGCACCATGGAGCTATATAACGGCATTATGACATCCTCACACCTGTTTTCCATACCTTTCCTAATAATATCCAACATTCTATTCGCTTTCCTAGCCGCAGCAGCACACTGTGCAGACGGTTTCAGTGTATTATCGACGACGACACACAGATCCCTTTCTTGGTCTGTAACTCCTAACGTGGAACCTTGCATGACGTAGCTATAATTCGGGTTCTTTTTTCCCACATGCATCACCTTGCACTTGCTCACATTAAACGTCATCTGCCATTTAGCCACCCAGTCTCCCAGTCTCATAAGGTCCTTCTGTAATTTTTCACAATCCTGTCGCGAGTTAACGACTTTGAATAACTTTGTGTCATCAGCAAATTTAATTACCTCGCTAGTTACTCCCATCTCTAAATCATTTATAAATATACTAAAAAGCAGCGGTCCTAGCACAGACCCCTGAGGAACACCAATAACTACCCTTCTCCATTGTAAATAATGACCATTTAACCCCACTCTCTGTTTCCTATCCTTCAACCAGTTTTTAATCCACAATAGGACATTTCCTCCTATCCCATGACCCTCCAATTTCCTCTGTAGCCTTTCATGAGGTACCTTGTCAAACGCCTTTTGAAAATCCAGATACACAATATCAACCGGTTCCCCTTTGTCCACATGTTTGTTTACTCCTTCAAAGAATTGAAGTAAATTGGTCACGCAAGATTTCCCCACACAAAAGCCGCGCTGACTTGGTCTCAGTAATCCATGCCCTTGGATGTGCTCTGTAAGTTTGTTTTTAATAATAGCTTCTACCATTTTCTCTGGCACCGACGTCAGACTCACCGGTCTATAATTTCCCGGATCTCCCCTGGAAAAAATCGGAGTTACATTGGCCACCCTCTAATCTTCCGGTACCATGCTTGATTTTAAGGATAAATTGCATATCATTAGCAGTAGCTCCGCAAGCTCATTTTTCAGTTCTATCAGTACTCTAGGATGAATACCATCCGGTCCAGGAGATTTGCTACTCTTTGGTTTGCTGAACTGCCCCATTACGTCCTCCAGGTTTACCGTGAAGTCAGTAAGTTTCTCCGACTCGTCTGCTTGAAATACCATTTCCGACACCGGTATCCCACCCAAATCTTCCTCAGTGAAGACCGAAGACAATCGACTGGTTCAGATGGAACTCCAACACCACCTTTAGCAGGAACTTAGGGTGCGTGCGGAGAACTACTCTGTGGTGATGAAACTTAGTATAAGGTCCATCCACTACAAAGGCCTGAAGTTCACTGACCCTACAAGCTGAAGTAACAGCCACCAAGAAAATGACCTTCCAGGTCAAATACTTCAGGTGGCAGGAATTCAGTGGCTCAAAAGGAGCTTTCATCAACTGGGTGAGAATGACGTTGAGATCCCAGGACACTGGCGGAGGTTTGACTGGGGGCTTTGACAAAAGCAAACCTCTCATGAAGCGAACTAAAGGCTATCCAGAGATAGGCTTACCCTCTAAATGCTGATAAGCACTGATTGCACTAAGGCCCTTACGGAGTTGGTCTTGAGACCAGCCTCTGACAAGTGTAGACGGTATTCAAGCAGGGTCTGTGTAGGACAAGAGAGAGGATCTACGGCCTTGCTGTCACACCAGATAGCAAACCTCCTCCATTTGAAAGTGTAACACCTCTTCGTGGAATCTTTCCTAGAAGCAAGCAAGACCCGGGAGACACCCTCCGAAAGACCCAAGGAAGCGAATTCTAGGCTTTCAACATCCAGGCTTTGAGAGTCCAAGACTGGAGGCTGGGATGTAGAAGAGATCACTCGTTCTGGGTGATGAGGGTCGGAAAACACTCTAATCTCCACGGTTCTTCAGAGGACAATACCAGAAGAAGAGGAAACCAAATCTGACGTTGCCAGTAGGGTGCAATCAAGATCATGGTTCCATGGTCTTGCCTGAGTTTTAAGTCTTCCCTACTAGAGGTATGGGAGGATACGCATACAGAAGACTTGCTCCCCAATGTAGGAGAAAGGCATCCAATGCTAGTCTGTCGTGGGCCTGGCCTGGACCATTACTGAGGGACTTTGTGATTGATTTGAATGGCAAAAAGATCCACCGAGGGGGTGCCCCACACTTGGAAGATCTTGTGGGCAATGCCCATATTCAGCGACCACTCATGAGGTTGCATTACCCTGCTCAGTCTGTCAGCCAGACTGTTATTTACGCCTGCCAGATAAGTGGCTTGGAGAAATATGCCGTGACAGCGTGCCCAAAGCCACATCTGGATAGCTTCCTTACATAGAGGGCAAGATCCGGTGCGCCCCGGCTTGTTGGTGAAGTACATCGCAATCCGACTGTCTGTTTGAATTACGATAATTTGGTTGGTCAGCCGATCTCTGAAAGCCGTCAGAGCATTCCAGATCACTAAGAGCTCCTGGAAATTTATCTGAAGACCTGTTTCCTGGGGGACCAGGCTCCTTGAGTGTGAAGTCCATCTACATGAGCTCCCCACACCAGGAGAGATGCATCCGTCGTCAGCACTTTCTGTGGCTGAGGAATTTGGAATGGTCGTCCCAGGGTCAAATTGGGTCTGACTGTCCACCACTGAAGAGAGTTCCGAAAGTCGGTGAACAGTTGGAAGACATCCTCTAGATTCCCTGCAGCTTGATACCACTAAGAAGCTAGGGTCCATTGAGCAGATCTCATATGCAGACGTGCCATGGGTGTAACATGAACTGTGGAGGCCATGCAGGGGTGTGCTGGTAAATTTTTAACAACGGGCTCTCTCTCCGGGCATAGCTGGCCCTGAAATTTTTTTTTTTGGGGGGGGGGGGGGGGGGGGGGAATACATGCCTCTCTCTTCCCTCCCTTGTGCGGGCATGCTAGGCATACCTTTGCTGAGCCCCACCAGCCAATAAATGAACTGCCACCATTCTCTGCTGCTTGTTTCTGGCTCTGAGCAGCATGATGGAACTTTCTTGCGCTTGCATGAAAAGTGCCAGCCTGATGCTCAGAGTCAGAAACAAGGAGCAGGGAGCATCAGCAGTCTATTTACTTGGCTGTTGGGGCCAGCATCACTGCCAGCAAAGTAAAAGAGAATTCAGGAGGGGGCCCAAGCCTACATTTTGGGAGTCAGTTGTTAAAGTAGCCATGGGGAGACCTACTTTAACAACCGGCTCCCAAAATTCTTAAAAACTTAACAAACGGCTCTCGCGAGCCCGTGAGAGCCCGCTCCACCACACCACTGAGGCCATGTGCCCCAAAAGTCTAAACATCTGCCGAGCTGTGACTTGCTGAGATGTTCGAACCGTGGACACTAGGGATAGAAGGTTGTCTGCCCATGCCTCGGGGAGATAGGCTTAAACCGTTCTTGTGTCCAGGAGTGCTCCAATTAACTCCAATTTCTGAACAGGAGTGAGATGGAACTTGGCATAATTTATCAAAAACCCCAGTAGTTCCAGCACCTGAATAGTCATCCGCATGGACTCCCAAGCACCATCCTCCGAGGTGCTCTTCACCAGCCAATCATCAAGATAAGGGAACACATGCACTCCCAGTCTGCATAGCAATGCTGCGACTACTACTAGGTATTTTGTGAAAACTCTGGGAGCTGACGTTAGGCCAAATGGCAGTACACAGTACTGAAAATGCTGTGTTCCCAACCAAAATCGAAGATATGTCCTGTGCGCTAGAAGTATCAGGATGGGTGTGTAGACATCCTTTAAGTCCAGAGAGCATAGCAAATCGTTTTCCTGAATCATGGGAAGAGTGCTCAGGGAAACCATCCTGAACTTTTCTCAGACTAGGAATTTGTTTAGAGCCCTTAGGTCTAGGATGAGACACATCCCCCGTTTTCTTTTGCACAAGGAAGTACCTGGAATAGTATCCCAGCCCTTCTTCCCCTGGTGGAACGGGTTCGACCACATGGGCCTTGAGAAGGGCAGAGAGTTCCTCTGCAAGTACCTGCCTATGCTGAGAGTAGTACAAATGAGCTCCCGGTGGACAATTTGGAGGTTTGAATTCCAGATTGAGGATGTATCCTAACCAAACTATTTGAAGAACCCACTGGTCGGAGGTTATGAAAGGCCACCTTTGGTGAAAAAATATTAACCTCCCTCCAACTGGCAAGTCGCCCGGCATGGATACTGTTATTACAGCTATGCTTCTCTGGAGCCAGTCAAAAACCCGTCCCTTGCTTTTGCTGGGGAGCCGTGGGGGCCTTGGACGCACGTTGTTGACGGGAACGAGCGGGCTGGGGCTGAGCCTGAGCGGGCTGGCGGGATGCCGGAGTGTACCTACGCCTAGCATAGGAATAGGGAGCACTCCACGATGCACCAAAAAACCTCCTAGTTAAGGAGAATGTAGCAGAAGGCGCCAGGCGGGAGAGAGAAGCCATAGCATGTGTGCTTCTTGATCTGGGCAACCAGATCTTTTACCTTCTCTCTGAAAAGATTATCCCCCCGGCAAGGAACATCCTCTATTCTCTGCTGGACCGAACGGTCTAGGTCAGAGACACGCCGCCATGAGAGTCTACACATCGCTATATCCTGAACGAAGATTCTGGATGCTACATCAAAAGTGTTGAATGCGCCCCTGGCCAGGAATTTACGACACGCCTTCTGCTGCCTGATCACCTGGCAAAAAGATTTGGCCTGCTCCGGAGGGAGTGCATCGACCAAAGAAGGCAGCTGCCTCAACGAGTTCTGCAAATGAATGTTCATGAAGAGCTGGTAAGACTGGATACGGGCAGCGAGCATAGTGGCCTGATACGTCTTCCTCCACAAAGAATCCAAGGTCCTAGCTTCTCTGTCTGGGGGCGCCGAGGCATAGTCTCTAATACTCTTGGCTCTCTTGAGGGCGGAGTCCACCACCATGGAGTTTTGGGGTAACTGGGACCTCATCAACCCAGGTTCACTGTGGATTCGATACTGGGAAAGTCTTCTTGGAGATCATGGGGCCAGACAGAGGGAAAAACCAGTTTACACTTTCAAACAACAACAAAACCAGGGGACACAAGATGAAGCTAGAATATGGTAGATTTAAAACAAATAGGAGAAAGGTTTTCTTTACTCAGCGTGTAGTTAGACTTTGGAACTCGTTGCCGGAAAATGTAGTGACAGCAGCTGGCCTTACGGAATTTAAAGGGGGTTTGGACAGATTCCTGAGGGAAAAGTCCATTGAACATTATTAAGAATTAAGTTTTTTTTGGGGGGGGGAGGGGGAGGGAGGGGGGGGGGTTGCCGGGTTCTTGAAGCCTGGATTGGCCACTGTCGGAGACAGGATGTTGGGCTTGATGGACCCTTGGTCTTTTCCCGGTATGGCGGTGCTTATGAACTTATGCTTATGTACTTATGAGTACCTTATGCAAAGGAGTCGTCACTGCCTCCTTAGGAGGAGAGGTGTAGTCCAGGACCTCGAGCATCTCAGCCCTGGGCTCATCCTCCACATCGTCGGGGAATGGAATAGCTCCAGCCATTTCCCGCACAAAAGATAAAAAGGAGAGGCTCTCAGGAGGAGACAGTCTCTTTTCAGGTGGAGGGGAAGGTTCAGAGGGAATCCCAAAAGACTCATCAAAAGAAAAGTACCTGGGATCTTCCTCTGACTCCCACGAGCGCTCCTCCTCAGTGTCAGAAAGCACTTCCCTCAAGAATCTCCAAGACTGATCCTGCCTCGACACTGAAGACCTACAGTCTCAATGGCGATGTCGAGAGGTCGATGCCCGCGTGGACTGCGGTGAAGCTTCTTCCACTGACGTCGATGGGGAGCCAACCTGGATGGCAGCCGATACTGGAGCCACAAGCGGCACCGAGCTCGGGGACCTCACTGCAGGTGGAGGGCCAGACACAGCTGCAGCAAACAGCACAGTAGGCGCAAGCACCCCGATTCCGAAGCAGATTGGCGCACCAGTCCTTCCAGAAGCTCTGGAAGCAGGGCCCGTATGCGCTCGTCAAGAGCCACCATCGGAGAAGGCTGCGGGGCCGGTGGTGCAGTCAGTGGCAGAGTCGCCTAAGGCTTGGAAGTAGGAACCGGACTGCCGAGAGGCTGATGCACCGGCACCTCCTATATGGAGGGGGAGTGGTCCTCCTGGCGCCAACACTTCTCAGGTGCCGAATGCCTCGGCGCCCTGGAGCTCCCGGCACCGTGCATTGAGGGGGAACGGTGTCAGTGCTTCTTAGCCTTCATTCCATGCACCTCACCGAGGCTCCTCGGTGCCAAGACGGCATCGAATCCCCACGTCACCTCGGGGTCGGGTCCAACGATAGCCAGTCCCAGGGAGCCTGTACAGAAGGAGGCCTCGAGGCAGGTGGAACCCACTGCATGCAGTGTCCTCTTAGCAGCCATGCCTATCTCCAATCCCAATGTCCATGCATCCCTCGATGTTGATGCCACCGACCTCGGTTCCGACGCCAAAGGACTGGACTGAGCTCCAAAACGTTTCTCTCTCTGGCCTTCTTGAGCAAGTTGAGTTCTTTTCTTCATATGAAGACAAAGGGCACAACAAGCTGGGCTATAGTCGGGCCCAAGGCACTGGATACACCACGAATGGGTATCTGTACCTGAGATGGTCTGGTTGCACCAAGTACGTTTGAAGCTGCTGGGAGTCTTCGATGACATGGAAGGGAAGACTGCACCGGCGAAATCAAATGGCTCAATTGTGCCGAGAAAAGGAGGCACAAAAAGAGAGAGACCCAACTGCGCGGCCTAAAAACGGCTGCTACAAAAAGAAAGGAAACTTTAACAGAAGGAAACCGAAATTTTTAAAAAATGAAGAAGGCTCTTTCCCGGGCACACACACAAAGGAACCACAGAAAACGGTCGCGCGGTGTGGCGCTGCACGTGCACCAGAAGGCTCTAGCAAACTTTTATTTTTGCTATGTTTTTATGCCAATTTCTGGGCCAACGCGGATCATCGACCCATGTGTGACAATAATTCAACCTGCTTCTCCTCGGAGAAATACTGGTATTCTAGTAGTTATTTGCATGTAACTGGGCGCCCCACCCTTAATCATGTATATATACCCTTGCATTTACAACCCATAGCACTTATATACACCGTTACAGAATAGCACTTGGAGCACTAATGTGCACAAGTGCTACTTTCCTGTGCATTTGCATGCACAAGTGGCACATAACTGGCCACCTAGTTACAGAATTGCCCTTCACATATTTATCGCACCAACAAGGTTCTAAGTTTGCACCTAAGGCAAGAGATAGTGAAGCAACCTCTTTCAAGGAGCAGCAGTGGAATTTGAACCCTGGCTTGACAGGTACCGCAGCCTGCTGCTCTAATCAGTCCAAGGACTGCCCTCAAAGCATTTGAGAATACTCTAAGATGCACATACCTTGCTGCCGGGAGCATTTCTTATCCACTATCTCAGTCTCAGGCCCTCGCCCTATCACCACTGCTTCTAAGTGGGGCAGTTTTATTGTAGGTCTGCGGTGTATCTCTCTGCTCACCAGCCAGCACACCAACATGGCACTGTTGAAGGGAACATTACACAAAGCACAGGTTTAGAGAAGATTATGCTTAAACTCCACAGAGAGGAAAAACAGAGTCTGAAAATACTACATTTCGCATTGGGACATGGCATACGAGGAAGTAAAAAGCCCGCACAAAGCAACACCCAAAGAAATTATGAATGATAGCCTGCTAGTACCATCTGTCGTCAAACGATAACTTTCCTCAGAAAGGAGAAATTAGGGCTTACCTGCTAATTTTCTTTCTTTGAGTCACTCCAGACCAGTGGTTCTCAACCCAGGACACACCCAGTCAAGTCAGGTTTTCAGGGTATTTACAATGAATATATATGAGATTAAATTTGCATGCACTGCCTCCACTGTATGAAGCTCTCTCTCATGTATATTTGTTGTGGATATTTTGAAAACCTGACTAGCTAGGTGTGTCCTAAGGACTGGGCTGAGAACAACTGCTGCAGACCAATCCAGATGTGTGGGTATATGGCTCCACTGCCAGCAGATGAACACTGAGAACTACTGGTTCAATGCCCAGCCACTATTTCTTTTCACAAAGCACAGATGGAACCAAATCCCCCAAGAACCCCAGGGGCAAGAAACAACTAAGAAAAATACAATTGGAACTCTTAGAACTCCTGACCTTTTGCAGCTTAAAGAGCTCAGTAACACCCCCAGCTTCCACTTTCTCTCTCTTCTTTATCTCCCAGACTATAGTATGGGTTAGGTTCTAGACTGGTCTGGAGGGACTCAAGAAAAGAAAATTAGCAGGTAAGCCCCAATTATCCCTTCCTCTTCGTCCCTCCAGATCAGTCCAGATGCTTGGCCAGTATCATAGGTGTGTTCAAAATGGGTGGGAGTCAGACAAGCCTGCCATCAAAATACTAGCCCTAAAGGCTGCAACTTTATGCACCCACATATCTACCTACAATGCCGCATAAAGAAATGTAGCGACAACCATGTGGCAGCCCTACAGAAGAAGAATCCTGCAGAAGAATTAAGCTGTGCTCCACCCATGACGCCGCTTGTGCCTTTGTAGAATGCACTTTCAAAGCTTTGGGCATTTGCTGCACATAAACAATGTACGCTTACACTACAGCTTCTTTAATCCATCTAGCCACTGTAATTTTAGAAGCTGCTTTTCCTTTCCTAGAACCCTCAAATACAAAAAGCCAATCCGAACACCAAAATTCCTTGATCCTCTTCAGATAACCACAAAGCTCTCCTAACATCCAGGTCGTTCAAGTGCCTTGCCTCTGCTGAATCATCTTCCTTCTCAAACACCGAAAGCGACACTGACTGGTTAATGTGGAAGGGAGACACTTCCTTAGGCAAAGAAGGGACTAGATGGAGCACCAGTCTTTTGTGAAACATTACCAGGAAAAGGCTCCCAACAGGAAAGAGCCTGCAACTCCAAACAAATGGATACCAGAAATACTCTTTTCAGTGTGACATCCTTAAGCGACATCTGTCTAAGCAGCTCAAATGGCACCTGGACCAGCACTGAGAGTACCAAATTTAAATCCCAAGGAGGGACCACCAATCTCTACAAGCACCTCAAGTGTTTCACTCAAGAAATGAGACCTGTCTAGATGAAGATCCAATCCATGGCTGCTAGGTGAAATCTCAGAGAAGCTAGTGCCAAAGACTGATTTAAGCCACCCTGGCGAAAACTCCTGAACCTCACCGACCGATGCATGAAATGGAATCATATGCCTGTCTAGACACCAGTCCTCGAAAATACTCCAGACTCCGACATAGGTTAAAGAGGCCGAAGTTTTCTTGGACAACAAAAGAAAGTTTATCACTGAACAAGAATAACTATTTCCTCAACCTCATCCTTTCAAGAGCCATGCCATAAAACAGAACTCCAAAAAATGTAAATGCTCTCCCAACACCATATATCAAGTACTTTATGTTTTGCTGAGCACTCTATTTCATATACATCAACATAAGATGCTATATTTTCTTAGACCCGAGGCAGCTGCCACCCAAATTGAAAAATTATGTCTGATTCTTTCCTTTAGTCACAGCACATGAATCCAGAGAAGTGACCATCTACCAGCATAAGAACTTAAGTATTGCTATACTGGGACAGACGGAAAGTCCATCACGCCCAGCATCCTGTTATCAACAGTGGCCAATCAAGGATACAAGTACCTAGCAAGATCCTAAAACAGCATAATACATTTTATGCTGCTTATCCTAGAAAAAAGCAGTAGATTTCCCCCAAGTCTCTTCATGTTCAAGTGTACAGCGCTGCATATGACTAGCAGTGCTATAGAAATGATAAGTAGTAGTAGTTAATAATGGCTTATGAACTTTTTTTTTAGGAAGTTATCCAAACCTTTTTTAAACACCGCTAACTGCTTTTACTACATTCTCTGGCAAAGAGTTCCAAAGTTTAATTACACATTGAGTGAATAAATATTTTCTCCAATTCATTTAAAATTTACTACTTTGTAGCTTCATTGCATGCCCCCCAAGTCATAGTATTTTTGAAAAGAGTAAACAAGCGATTCACGTCTACCCATTCCACTCCACTCATTATTTTATAGACCTCAGGCCATCTTTTCTCCATGCTGAACAGCCCTAGCCGCTTTAGCCTTCCTCATAGGGAAGTCATCTCAACCCCTTTATCATTTTCGTTGCCCTTCTCTGTACCTTTTCTAATTCCACTATATGTTTCTTCAGATGCAGTGACCAGAATTGCACACAATATTCGAGGTGCGGTCTCACCATGGAGCGATACAAAGGCATTATAACATCCTCATTTTTGCTTTCCATTCCTTTCCTAATAATACCTATCATTCTATTTGCTTTCTTGGCTGCAACCGCACACTGAGTGGAGGGTTTCAATGTACCATCAACGATGACGCCTAGATCCCTTTCCTGGTCAGTGACTCCTAATGTGGAACCTTGCATTATATAACTATAGTTCGGGTTCCTCTTTCCCACATGCATCACTTTGCACTTGCTCACATTAAACAAATTGTGTCACATCTGCCTTTTGGACACCCAGTCTCCCAGTCTTGTAAGGTCCTCTTGTAAGTTTTCACAATCCTCTTGCACGCTAGGGAGGTAAACTTTCTTGATGAAATAAAGGACAGCTTTATGGAGCAGCTGGTACAGGAGCCGACGCGAGAAGGAAAAATTCTAGACTTAGTCATTTGTGGAGCGCATGATCTGGTACGGGAGGTAACGGTCCGGGGCCAGTTTGACAACAGTAATCATAACATGATCGCCTTTGAAATTTGCTTTCAAAAAGGTAAACATAGGAAGTCAAATATGTTAGCGTTTAACTTTAAAAAAGGAAGCTATGATCAAATGAGAAGAACGGTAAAAAAAAAACTTAGAGGAGCGACTGAGAGTGTAAGAAACCTACAACAGACGTGGATGCTGTTCAAAAACACCATCTGGGAAGCCCAGGCCAAACATATTCCATGTATCAGAAAAGGAGGACGGAAAACCAAACGACAGCCAGCGTGGTTAAAAAGTGAGGTAAACGAAGCTATTGGAGCTAAAAAGGAATCCTTTAGAAAATGGAAGAAGGAACCGAATGAAGAAAATAAGAAGTGGCATAAGGAATGTCAAGTCAGATGTAAAGCGCTGATAAGAAAGGCAAAGAGGGATTTTGAAAGAAATATAGCGTTAGAGGCGAAAACTGATAGTAAACATTTTTTTAGATATATTAAAAGCAGGAAACCAGCAAAAGAATCGGTTGGCCCGCTGGATATAAAAGGGGCGATCAAGGAAGACAAAGAAATAGCAGAAAAACTAAATGAGCTCTTTGCTTCAGTCTTCACCGAGGAAGATTTAGGTAGGATACCGGTGCTGGACAGGGTATTCAAAGCTGAAGAGTCGAAAAATGAAATATCTGTAAACCTGGAAGACGTAATGGAGAAGTTCTGCAAACTGAAGAGTAGCAAATCTCCTGGACCGGATGGTATTTACCCCAGGGTAATGATAGAACTAAAAAATGAGCTGGCAGAGCTACTGTTAGTGATTTGTAATTTATCCTTAAAATCGAGCGTAGTACCGGAAGATTGGAGGGTGGCCAATGTAACGCCGATATTTAAAAAGGGTTCCAGAGGAGACCTGGGAAATTATAGACCGGTGAGTCTGACGTCGGTGCCGGGCAAAATGGTAGAGACTATTATCAAGAACAAAATTACAGAGCACATTCAAAAGCACAGACTAATGGGATTTAGTGAAGGGAAGCCTTGCCTCACCAATCTGCTGCATTTCTTTGAAGGAGTAAACAGACATGTGGACAAAGGTGAGCCGGTTGATATTGTGTATTTAGATTTTCAAAAGGCATTTGATAAACTCCCTCATGAAAGACTACAGAGGAAATTAGAGGGACATGGGATCAGAGGTAGTGTCTTACTGTGGATTAAAAACTGGTTGAAAGATAGGAAACAAAGAGTAGGATTAAAAGGTCAGTATTCGAGGTCACGTGATGCGCTGGGAGCGGTAACAGCATAGAGGCTGAGCTCCGGGTCCCCGCTCCTCACATATCACGTTAATTACCGAAAATAGCAGAACAACCGGAATCTAAACAAGACCCAGGCTTTCGGAGTGTGTATGGAACATTACTTGCTCCCCATGCCGGCTGGAACCTCCAAACGAAGCGTAAAGGTGGAGAAAGGGAAGCTACCACCCTCTCCCGCGGAGCCCAAGATGGCGGATAGTGGGCGGGAAGAACGCGATGAATTTTCAGAACGGCAGCTCACCCAGTTGACCACGGCGGTAGTGGCGGCTTTGGAACCGAGATTTCAATCGCTGGCGAATCAACTGGGGAAGATGGACGCAAACATGGCGGAGCTATCAAAGCGGACACACGAGTTAGAACAGAGGGTATCTACCCTGGAAGACACGTGCAATGCCAGCCAGCCGCGAATGGCGGAAATAGAACAACAGCTCAAGACACAGGCCGAGAAAATGGAAGATCTTGAAAATAGAGCGCGGCGCTCAAACTTGAGGCTGGTCGGTATTCCTGAGTCGATCGCCGAGAAGAGTTTGGGCCCCCTACTAGAAAAATGGCTGCAACAAGAATTCGCCCTTTCGGACAGCAGTGGGGGTTTCTGCATCGAGAGAGCCCACAGGCTGGGGAGATTTCAAGTAGAGAAACAGAAACCCCGCGTGGTCATCATTAAAATACATAATTTCATTCACAAAGAAGAGATCATGCAAGGATTTAAATCCAAAAGGGACAATCTACAATATGATGGAAAGCGGATTTTAATTTTTCCCGATTACTCTGCAGGAAAAGAGAAGACGGTTTCATCCAGCATGCTCTACTTTAGCGGAGAAGAAAATTCGCTTTGCTCTGGCATACCCAGCGACTCTTAAAATCCAGAAAGACGGGAAGTGGAGCACCTTTACTTCTGAGAAATTGGCCATGGACTACATAAACAGAGAGCTGGGCCAACAGGAAGAGGCTACATGAAACAGGATTTGGGTATGAGACTGTCTGGTTTCTGTTTTTTGATGAGACTCAGTGCTCTAAATAACTTGTGGAGCTGAAACCGAATAGTGGAAGTTAGAGGACGGTTCCAATTGAGTTTTTGAAAGTTGTAGTAAGCAATAAGGTTGTAGGGGAGCGGGGACCCCCGCAGAGATATGACCTCGGTGACGACAAGTTGGCGTCACGATACAGCAGTTATGATGGGGTGTTTAAGGGGGGGGAAGGGAAATGTTTAAAACAGGTTATGTTGGTTCAAGGAAAGGGGTTGGGGGCGGGGGGAAGTTCGAGAGGGATAATGGGCTGTTCTAACTATGAATGCGGGATGACAGGCTGCGGAACTCTGATATGGATGGGAAGGGAGAGGCCTCCTAAGCTAACAATAAAAAGGTACAGTTGGGTGCCGGGGAAGGGCTGGGGCCCTGGCGCCAATAAATTAGCAGGAAAGGTACAACTGATGGATTGTTTGGTGCGCTGGCTCTTCTAGCTATAAAATAATTACATGGAATGTGGGGGGAATTTCATCCCCGATAAAACGGAGGAAGATCCTCACACATTTAAAGAGGTTGGGAGCTGACATAGCCTGTATACAGGAGACCAGGCTCTCTGATGAAGAACATCAGAAATTACAGAGAGCCTGGGTGGGTCAAGTAGATTATGTGTCATCTGGAAAGAGGAAGGGGGGAGTGGCGATTTTATATCGCAAACAGCTGGTCTGTGCATCTGAGGTCATGTTACGGGATGATAACGGGCGTTATCTGCTAGTTAAATTAAACCTACAAGGGTCTGAAATATTTTTGCTATCTGTATACGCACCCACCCCCTCTAATCCAGATTTCTTTTCAGAGTTATTACGTATTCTGTTACCATACAGAGATAAGAGATTAATAATTGTTGGGGATATGAACACACTGATGAACCCAAATATAGACTGCACAGGTAGACGGAATGAGGGGGTGGGGGATGGTGGGGACCGGGGGATCCTTCCAGCATTTGCCACTGATCTTGGGATGGTGGATGTTTGGAGGTCCCTGTTCCCTGAGGTAAAGGACTACACTCACAGATCTCGGGCACATGGGACCTGGGCCCGTTTAGATTACCTGTTTATATCTGGCCCGCTTTTTTCCAATGTAACAGCAGCTGGCATAGAACAAGAGCTAATTTCGGACCATTCCCCAGTGTGGTTTCAGCTGACAGATCATAAGGAAAGTCAGACAGCTAGGACATGGAGATTTCCAAATTATTTAATTAAAGATGTGGATTTTACGAAGTTTTTACATCAAAAATGGGAGGAATTCTCCATGCACAATCAGCAGCACAAATCTGACCCGATTTTGTTTTGGTGCACAGCAAAAGCTGTGATAAGGGGGGAAGTTATCTCCTATGTAGCGGCAAGGCGGCGGAAAGTAGCAGCTAGCATTATTAATCTGTCAGATCGGTTGGGTGGGGCCAGGCGCACTTATTTGAACTCCCCGACCCAAGTTAACAGAGATAACTATGAGGCTCTCCAGGCCACCTTAAATTCGTTAATACACGAACAGACCCAAAGAGGCCTAATATATCAAAAATACAGATTACATAAGCATGGTAATAGACAAGGGAGCGTATTGGCGAAACTAGTTCGGCCATGGGTGGGAAATCGCACTATCACGGCCATGAAGAATAAGGCGGGAGAATTAAGGAATAAAACAACTGACATTTTACAAATTGTACAGACACATTTTCAGGAATTGTATAATTCATCTGGTTCTCCCCCGCAGCAAGTAGTAGAGGCACTTTTAACCAGGGCGGGGATGCCAAAGTTAACACCAGAAGCTCGGGAACACTTAGCTCAACCCTTACAACCGAGAGAGCTCCAAAAGGCTATTTGTGGCTTGAAACATAACTCGGCACCTGGGATTGATGGTTTTTCAGGAGAGTTTTATAAAACATTACAATTGCCTCTGATTCCGACTCTGTTAGACTATTTTCATGAAGTGACAGAGGGAGGGGAGTTCCCGAAACATGAAAACACGGCCTTAATTACGTTGTTACTAAAGCCAGGGAAGGAGGCGTCGGACCCTGACTCCTACCGCCCTATATCGCTCATCAATGTGGATATTAAACTATTTGCCAAAATGTTGGCTAATAGATTGGCAGAGCACATTCCAGTCTTGGTAGGCTCAGCACAGGTGGGATTCGTACCTAAACGACATTCGGTTTTACATGTTCGCAGAATCCTTCTTGCTATGGCTCACTGTAAAAGTAACAATGAACCCCTTATGTTAGTAAGCTTGGACGCCTCCAAGGCCTTTGATCATGTTAATTGGGGATATCTGTTACAGTTGCTGGAATGGATGGGGCTGCCGGAGGAGGCCATACAGATTATCCGTGTGCTTTATACAGGACTGGGTGCGCAGATCATAGCAAATGGAAACCGATCGGAGTGGTTCCCAGTCAAGCGAGGAACGAGGCAGGGGTGTCCCCTGTCCCCGTTCCTCTTCGATCTTTCCTTAGAGCCCCTGATAAGACTTTTGAATGGGTCCCGGGAGATTAAGGGGGTGCGGATGGGAGGGGAGGAGGTCAAAACATTAGCGTATGCGGATGATATTTTTCTGGTTTTGCGGGACCCCCGGCCCTCACTACAATGTACCCTAGCAGTTTTGGAAGAATATGGTGCGTTATCGGGATTTGCTTTAAACCTGCAGAAATCTGGCGCCCTAGCAGTGGATAATGCTATACGTGAGAGGTGGCAGGGAATTTTTCCACTGCAGTGGGCAGATCAGGCTTTGAAATATTTAGGAACAATGATACCTCGGGACGTGACCTCTCTGTACAGAATTAATGTGGGTCCACTGTTAGAAAGTACGAAGCATAGATTGTCTCTGTGGCAGACTTTACCATTATCACTCTGGGGGCGTATTGCTCTCTTTAATATGCTCATAGCACCGAGATGGCTGTATCTCTTTCAGCAATTACCTTTGTACTTGAAAGGGAAAGATGAGAAAACCCTAGATAAATGGATTCAGAGATTTTTATGGAAGGGGAAGCGCCCCAGGCTACCGATGACTGTGATTACAACCCCGCGGGAACAGGGGGGGATGGGACTCCTGAGTATACGGAATCTATCAATTGCCAGCGCGATGCGCCATATTAATGACTGGTATCGGGGTACTCAGGAGTTTTCTGTCACTGAGGTTGAGACTTCCATCTTTCCTCGGATACACTTCAGTTATTTGTTACATTCGGGTAACCGATTACCTACCTTAGCATTTCAGAAGCACCCCTTGTTACAATCACTCAGAAACACATGGCGGTGGGTGTGTAGGAAACATCACTTCATGGCAAAAACCACTCCTCTACTAGCCATTAATAATAATCCTGACTTCCCACCGGGACAGGGCAACAGCATCTTCAGACAATGGGCAACGAAGGGTATCCTTTATTTATCACATGTAGTTAATGAAGAGGGGAAAATAAAACCTCTCACGACATTGGTGGAAGAATTCGGTATACAGGGGAGGCATCATTTTGAGTATTTACAGTTAAAGCATTATATAACATCATTGTTGTGGACCGACCTAACAGAGGATGTAATAGACATTCTGACAGAGACATACACATTAGGTGCACAGTTATCGGTTCCTCTCAGATTTCACCACCAGCAATTAAAAGATTCTACATCTGAAATAGACTATGGGCGATTGGCCCGAGATTGGTCAAAAGATCTGGAAGCAGCAATCACGACTGACATATGCAAGGAGTTTATTAAAAAATTGTATCGGTTGCAATTGTCAGTCACACAGTGCGAGAGACTATACAGATTTTTATTAAGAACATATATGCCACCTAAGAGGGCTGCACGCGTGATAGAAACCTGTGATGGAACCTGTCCTAGATGTGGTGGAGGAGAAGCAGGTTTAGGTCACATGTTCTGGCTGTGCCCCTTAACAAAGGAGTTCTGGGGGGAGATCGTTCAAGCATTACAACAAATGTGGGGATGCACCGTAGTCTGTGATCCCCTCCTATTGTTCCATAAATACAGGACCACCACCTCCGGGGTTCAAGCGTTTTGTGTGCTTGGCGACACTATATGGGATCTCCACCATTTTAAAGTTTTGGCTGTCTGACTTGAAACCACCATTGGCATATTGGAGAACACAGCTACTGTACCAAATGAAACTTGAAAGATGTGGTGTCCATTCACTGGACTCTGTATCAGGGGAGAAATTTCGTACACACTGGGAACCTTTATGGTTGACCATGCCTTCCAGAGGCCGCAGCTATATTCTGAACATCTGAACAGCTCTAAGGGGAGGGGGAGGGGGGATGGGGGGGATAGTCACATGAGAAATGGATGCCAATGTTTGTCTAATTTTCAGGTTAAGTTGTATTCATAAGTAAAGACAACAATAATTGTTAATCGGTAGGGGAGGGGCGGGAGAAGGATAGTCTTGGCTAATGTTAAATGTGATGACGTGGAGACAAGTGCAATTTGTTCAAGGTGATGTTATTGATATCTGTCTTGTGCGTGGTTAAAAGACTGTACTGTTTCTTGTCTGTGCAATGTCATCAATAAAAAACTATTGAAAAAAAAAAAAAAAAAAGTCAGTATTCGCAATGGAAAAGGGTAGTTAGTGGGTTCCCTCAGGGATCTGTGCTGGGACCTCTGCTTTTTTTATTTTTTTTATTTTAAACGTTTTTATTGATGACTAAAACACCATTACAAAAAATAAAAAAATGTACAAGTAATCAAATATTATACAATACCTTACACATTGTCACCAAATTTTCCGAAATAAATCCCTCATCCCCCTCCCCCTCCCCCCCCCAGCGACATAATATATTTCAACATTTAGTTGTTTAGGTGATGATATTAACAACAGAGATTTCCACTGTATCAATATGCTCCGTACTTCAGCTATCAACATCAGCATTAAATGCGAGTTTGCTAAACCATCACAGAGCCAAATGTCATTTTATTCCTTAATATATGTGCAACCCCCCCTCTTCTCTCCCTCCTAAATCTAACTTAATCTACCCCTCCTAACCCCTCCCACCCTCCTCTATCCCCTACCCACCCATCCCCCCCTCCCGTTTACACTGAGTAGATATCTTCCTCCTAATAGGTATTACAAAACATTTAGCACTAAACTCCTCCCTCCAGGGGACAGGGAATCTATATATGCACCCCACATTTTAAGAAAAATGTTTTTGCGCTGTGCTGATCTTTTAGCTTCCCTCGCCTCCCACATCATCAACTGGTGTACAAGACTTCGCCAGTGCCAATATTCCGGGGCCATCTCAACTGTCCAGTACTGTAAGATACACTTTCTGGCCAGTAATCCAAATTTACGAAACAGCAAGGTTTCCTCGGCCGTCGCCTCTCTAAATGAACCCGGTATATCTAACAACATTTGTTTCAGTGTTCCTGTTATTGTGCGACCCAGGATCTTAGATGGGTAGTTAATTACTTTCCCCCAAAACCCTCTTTCCCACAACTCCAGAAGGCATGGTAAAATGTATTATCTGTTCTCCTACATTTCTGACACAGTGGCGTATGCTGTCCTCCAAATTTCGCTAATTGCGCTTAAGCCATATAAGCTCTATGGAGTACACGGAAGACACACTCCCTGTAATGAGCACCACTGATCAACCTCGGAATCCCCTTCAGGTGGCGATGTATATCCCAGGATGCCAAATTCACAACCAGATCCCTTTCCCACCGATTTTTCAGATGAGTCAAGTCCCCCCGTTCCCGACATTGCCACAGTGCCTTATGTAGGCCAGAGACAGATAGTATATCCTCTGAGACTTCATTAAAGAAATTCTCTATCTTCTCTCCTGGTCTATGAAGAAGCTGCCCTTCTAAAGACAGGATAAAATATTTTAGTTGGCAATGGGCGAACATATCTCCCCAACAAATATTATCACCTAGCATTTGCACGAGGGATTTAATCTTGGACCTCTGCTTTTTAACATATTCATAAATGACCTAGAGATGGGGGTAACTAGTGAGGTAATCAAATTTGCCAATGACACAAAGTTATTCAAAGTCATCAAATCACGGAAAGATTGTGAAAAACTACAAGAGGACCTTACGAGACTGGGCGTCTAAATGGCAGATGACGTTTAATGTGAACAAGTGCAAAGTGATGCATGTGGGAAAAAGGAACCCAAACTATAACTACGTCATGCAAGGTTCAGCATTAGGAGTCACGGACTAAGAAAGGGATCTAGGTGTCATCATTGATGATACGTTGAAAACTTCTGCTCAATGTGCTGCTGCGGCTAGGAAAGCAAATAGAATGTTGGGTATCATTAGGAAAGGGATTCAAAACAAAAATAAGGATATTATTCTGCCATTGTATCGCTCCATGGTGCGACCGCACCTTGAGTATTGTGTTCAATTCTGGTTGCCGCACCTCAAAAAAGATATAGTGGAATTGGAAAAGGTGCAGAGAAGGGCAACTAAGACGATACAGGGGATGGGACAACTTCCCTATGAGGAAAGGCTGAAGAGGCTGGGGCTCTTTAGCTTGGAGAAAAGGCGGCTGAGGGGAGATATGATAGAGGTCTATAAGATAATGAGTGGAATGGAACGGGTCGATGTGGAGCGTCTGTTTACACTTTCCAAAAATATTAGGACAAGAGGGCATGCAATGAAGCTGCAGTGTGGTAAACTTAAAATGAATCGAAGGAAATTTTTCTTCACTCAACGCGTAGTTAAACTCTGGAATTCGCTGCCAGAAAAAGTGGTTAAGGCGGTTAACTTAGCGGACTTCAAAAAAAAGGTTGGACGGCTTCCTGGAGGAAAAGGCCATAAAATGTTATTGAATGGGCGAGGAAATAATACACTATTTCTGGGATGGGCAGGACAAATTGCTTGTTTTTTTGGCTGCTGTCGGAGACACGGTGCTGGGCTCGATGGACCCTTGGTCTATCCCAGAATGGCGATGCTTATGTACTTATGATTTAACAACTTTGAATAACATTGTGTCGTCAGCAAATTTAATTACCTCACTAGTAACTCCCATCTCTAGATCATTTATAAATATGTTAAAAAGCAGTGGTCCCAGCACAGACCCCTGGGGAACCCCACTATCTACCCTTCTCTATTGAGAAAACTGACCATTTAACTGTACTCTGTTTTCTATCTTTTAACCAGTTTTTAATACACAATAGAACACTACCCCCTATCCCATGACTTTCCAATTTCCTCTGGAGTCTTTCATGAGGTATTTTTTCAAACGCCTTTTGACAATCCAGATACACAACATCGATCGGCTCACACTTGTACACGTTTATTCACCCCTTCAAAGAAATGTAATAGACTGGTGAGGCAAGATTTCCCTTCACTATTTTATTTATTTTTTTTTTTATTTATGTTAATTTATATACCGTATCTTATTGCATCTGCAAAACAGAACGGTTTACATATATATAAAAAAATTGGTATATACAAATAAACAGACATAGGAATTCCATTCATGACAGGAAAGCACAGCAATCAAGATAAACTACATAATAAATCAATACAAGTTAAAAATCTAATATCCAGTTAAGCTATCCCATTTTTCTTTGTCTTTTTGACCTTATCTCATTATGCTAAGTTCT
This sequence comes from Microcaecilia unicolor, assembly GCF_901765095.1. Classification (NCBI taxonomy): domain Eukaryota; kingdom Metazoa; phylum Chordata; class Amphibia; order Gymnophiona; family Siphonopidae; genus Microcaecilia; species Microcaecilia unicolor. The sequence continues at coordinate 322,046,440 of NC_044032.1, read as the reverse complement.
GTTCTACGTAGCTTATAAAGAGAAAGGTTTTCAGAAGTTTTCGGTAATGGAGATAAGATTTCTCTAATCTGATCTCCTTTGGAAGGCTATTCCAAAGGGAGGGTGACAGGTAGAAAAAAGCCGATCTCCGTGTAGATTCCCATCTAGCCTTAGTAAGAGGGGGAATGACTAACCTGTTATCTGTTAGGGATCTGAGAGTTCGCATAGCGGTGTAGGGGATTGTTAAATTCGACAAGTAGCTAGGGTTTAATGTGTGAAAGGCTTTGTGTGTCAGGACAAGAGCCTTAAACTTTATTCTTGCTTCGACCGGGAGCCAGTGCAGATGATGCAATAAAGGTGTTGCTCGATCATCCCTCCGGGCCCTACAGATCATACGTGCTGCTGTATTTTGAATTCTCCACGTTGGCTTTGTCTCATTAATCCATGCTTTTGAATATGCTCTGTAATTTTGTTCTTTATAATAATTTCTACAATTTTGCCCGGCACCGACGTCAGGCTCAACGGCCTATAATTTCCTGGATCACCTCCAATCTTCCAGTACCATGCTTGATTTTAAAGATAAATTACATATTACTAACAATAATTCTGCAAGTTCATTTTTCAATTCTATCAGTACTCTGGGATGAATACTCTTCAATTATTTCTTTGTTTCTAATTTTCTTGCTATCTAATGTACCTTAATTGTATTAATTGTATCAGTACTTTGCTCTTCTCACACCATTAGTGACGATTGTCATTGTGGCATAATGTAAGCCACGTTCAGCCTGCAAAGAGGTGGGAAAATGTGGGATAGAAATGCAGCACATAAATAAATAAATAAATGCGCTATTAAATCTTCCAGGTTTATAGAGATTTCATTCAGTTTCTCTGACTCGTCAGCTTCGAATACCATTTCTGGCACCGGTATCTCTCCCAAGTCTTCCTCAGTGCAGACCAAAGCAAAGAATTCATTTAATCTCTTGCTATGGCTTTGTCTTCCCCTTTTACCCCTCAGTCATCTAGCAGTCCAACTGATTCTTTTGCCAGCTTCTTGCTTTTAATATACCTTAAAAATTTTTACTATGTGTTTTGCCGCCAACGCAATCTTTTTTTCAAAGTCCCTCTTTGCCTTCCTTATCAGCGCTTTGCATTTGACTTGACATTCCTTATGCTGTTTCTTATTATTTTCAGTCGGATCCTTCTTCCATATTCTGAAGGATTTTCTTTTAGCTCTAATAGCTTCCTTCACCTCAGTTTTTAACCATGCTGGTTGTCGTTTGGTCTTCCTTCCTTCTATTTTAATACACAGAATATATTTGACCTGGGTTTCCAGGATGGTATTTTTGAACAGCAGAATAGCAAACAGGAAGGACCTCTATGTCAGATAATCCAATCAAACAGGAGTAGAGGCTGACCAAAGGACACATCCAACACTGGAGACAGTGCTAAAAAAACTAGTTGCTTGAACAAAAGGACCCAATATGGTCCGTGTTTCGGCGCTGCACAACGCCTGCCTCAGGGGTCAAATTGGTGTTCTAAAAAAACATATAAGTGTGTCATATATAGTTTGCATATACAAGGAAAATAAACAATCATAAAAAGATATGTAAAACACATGAACAAAAATAGAAATAAAACTAAAAGTAAAAATAAAAATAGAATTAAAAACAAGACATGAACCTGAGAATATATATATGTATGTATAAAATACAATACATAAAATACCAAAATATGCATAGATTTCCCTCTTTTTTCCTTATGTTATTTGTTCACCAACCCAATAAATCTATGCATATTTTGGTTTAAGTAATGATGCACACTCATATGGTGACGTCTCCACTTCTTCGGTACTTTGGTCTATGCTCCAATTTATGGTGCCAATCTCGCTATTTTGGTGATTTATAATTTACTACTGCGATTCATAGATGCCACAAGCACATTAGTCCACACCAAGTCTGTTGGTCCACTCTTTTTTTTAGTCACTCACCACTCTTTTATATATATATATATATATATATATTTTTTTTATGTATTGCATTTTGTACATACATATACATATTTATTCTCAGGTGCATATCTTCTTTTACTTCTATTTTTATTTTTGCTTTTATTTCTATTTTTGTTCATGTATTTTACATATCTTTTTATGTTTCAATTATCTTTATTAAAGCAGGTAAATAAACAGTGTACATATTTGCTCCGTTCTTTTCAAGTTAACATCTTAACACTATTAACCAGGATGAACTACAAACATATCCCACTACCCCCTCCCTCTTCCAAACCCCCCTTCCCCCCCCCCCTCGCCCTTCCCTCTACCCTCCCCGATCCTAAGAACCTATGAACCTTATAATACCACAGGTATTAAGTCCTCTCATCATCCTACACAGTTCCTCAATTTAAAATTCTACTTCGTGCTGCTGGTTGTAATGTGTCCCAAAAATTCGCCCAGGTTTTTACCAGCTTTTTCCCCTCGGCAGAGGAGAAATCTGTAATTCCACACCGCTCCAGTTTCAATAGTTCGATCATGTTTGTCCTCCAGGCCCCAAAAGAGGGGCCCGCGCTCTCTCTCCAGGTCAGCAAAATGATCTTCTTTCCAATCAAAACCGCTCTATGAAGAAAGGAATTAAGTCCTGGCGGGGCGAGCCCTGTACACTCATATTTGCCAAAAAGTAACACTGGTTGTCTCTGTATTGTGCTGCAGCCCCAGTACCGTTTGACTTCGTCTAGCATTTGAGACCAAAATCTCACCACTCGGGGACAAGACCAGAACATGTGCCCCGGCCCTGCATGTATCTGGTCGCAGCGGGGGCAGGCTCCAGCGCCACCAAACCCCGCTTTTGATGCTCTGGCTGGTGATATATATAGCCGCAGTGCAAACTTATATTGTAATTCCCAATGTCGAGTGTATACAGAGGTCCTTAAGGCAAGGGCCAAAAAGGTCTGGAATACCTCTTCCGAAACCTCTGCTGCCAAGTCTGACGCCCATTTCTGCGCCCTGCCTCGATAGTCAATGTCCTCAGTGGAGTCTTGAAGGTATCTATGGTGAAACCGCAGGGGTACTGTATTCTGTGCCCCCAGTGTCAATGCTGTGTTCAACGTGTCCTGCACATCTTCACTCAAGTTAATCCATCCCAGTTCTGTCATATAATGCTGGATCTGCAGGTGCGCCAATTGGTCTGTCCCTGGCAGTTTAAATTCTCTTTGCAGATCCTGGAAAGGTCGCACTTTTCCTTCATCTGTCAGCAGTTGGTACAAGTAGTGTATTCCTTTTCTCCGCCATCGAGCAAATATCACTGAAGATGTTCCTTCTGGGAAATCTGGATTGTGGAACAGAGGCAGGAAGGGCGTTGCAGTCCATCTAAACCAATGTCTTTTACACAGCCACTTCCAAGCTGCTCTTGTTGACAGTAAAAATGGGTTATTTCCAAGTTTATGTGTGATTCCCGTGCCTGATGCGTGTAACCACCACCCCAGATGCTCTTTGGGAGAGAGTGTCTGCTCTATTTGTGTGTTTGAGAATTCCTGCTGTCCCGTGAGCCAGTCTCTAATGTGCCTCATCGAACATGCGACTGTCAGGTATCTTATGTTGAGTAGACCCATCCCCCCGTGCCCTCTTGGTTTTTGTATTATGTGCAGAGGAAGCCGAGGCCGTTGTCCTCTCCACAGGAATACCTGAATCGCTTTGTTGAGTGCCAGTTCCTCTTTCTTTCTTAGGTATAAGGGAAGCATCTGGAATGTGTAGAGCCATTTGGGGACTATCAACATATTAACCAGCCCTATGCGTCCTGACAGGGAAAGTGGGCAGTTACCCGAAAGATGCAGTAAGCGCCTGGTCTCTCTCAGAACCGGGATCACATTTTTATCATACAGTCGCCCTATGTCTGTTGGAATGACTACCCCCAAGTACTGAATCTGATCCTCTGCCCACTGCAGCGGGAATGCACCCCTCCAACCCCACCGCAGTTCCGGATCCAGAGGCAGCGCCAGTGACTTGTCCAGATTTAATTTAAAGCCCGAGAGTCTGCCATATTTATGCACTGTATGCAGGAGATGCTTTAGAGATGTCTGAGGGTTATTCAGCAGTAACAACAGGTCATCAGCGTACGCCAACACCTTAATCTCGTGTTGTTGGAGCCTAATACCCTGTATTTGTTCGTGTGCCCGGATCTCATTCAGCAACGGCTCTAAGGACAACAAGAATAACAGTGGAGAAAGCGGGCAACCCTGTCGCGTCCCTTTCTTAATGTCAAACCCCTCTGTTCTTATCCCATTGACTAATATCATGGCTCGGGGGTCAGTGTATAGTGTGGTGATAGCCTTCAAGAGCCATCCGGTAAGACCTATCCACTGCAGTGTTTCAAACAGAAAGTGCCATTGTACCCGGTCGAATGCCCGTTCAGCATCAAGGCTCACCGCCAGCCTTTGTGATTTTGTGTCAGGGTCTGCTAATGTGGCTAGAATGAATTTGCGCACGTTAAGGACAGATTGACGCCCTCGAACAAATCCGGCCTGATCTTCCTTCACTAGCTGTGGCAGCAGTGGTGCTAGTCTATCCGCTAAGATCCGAGACAGCAGTTTTGCCTCCACGTTAATCAGTGAAATTGGTCTGTAGGAACTGGGTTGCAGTAAATCTTTTCCTTTTTTTGGAATTAAACTGATAAGAGCCGTGTTGGCATGTAGTGGGAATCGGCCTTTCTCTATTACTTCATTAAGGTATTCTAATAGGGGTCCCAAGATCTGCAGTTTCAACATCTTGTAAAACTCACCGGAGAGACCATCAGGTCCCGGTGCAGAGTGCATCTTCAATGCGCCTATAGCTTTCTGAAGCTCTTTTGCCTCTATCGGTTTATTGAGGGGGTCTAGTTGCTCTGGATGTATCTTCCCCATGTTAACTGTGGCTAGGTACTCTGCTGTAGCATTCCTGACGTCTCTCTCACCCTCCTCTCCTTTGTAGAGATTAGCAAAATGCTGTTGAAATACCTGCACTATCTCGTCTGGATTGTTGGTAATCCCCCCCGAATGTCTGCCTATCGCAGCAATATAATGGGACTTCCTTGTGCCCTTCACCAGCCTCGCTAGCATCCCTCCCGCCTTATCTCCAAATTTATGCAACCTGTACTTCCTGAATAGCAGGGATCGTGTCGTGCGTTCCTGAAGTAGGCTGTTCAGCGCCGCTCTAGTGGATGTAAGGAGTTCATAATTTTGCTGCGTGGGGTGTCTGCCATACTGCCGTCTTATAACCCGGATCTTCCGTTCCAGCTCCACTATACCCTGCGTTATTTGCCTGTTCCGTCTGCTTACGTATGCTATAATCTCTCCTCTGAGTACTGCTTTAGCAGCAGACCAGAACAGAATAGGGTCATCCACGTGTGCCTGATTATGTGTTTGGTACTCCTCCCATTTCCTGTGCATGTGCTCTGTGAATGCTTTTGAGGGGTACAGATATGCAGGGAACCTCCACCCAGGGGATTGCTGAAAATATGTTGCAATCTCTAAATCCACCCATATAATGGAGTGGTCCGATATCTCTTCAGGGCCTATGACCGCTCCCGTTATTTTCTGAAATATATCAGGGGAGGTCAATATATAGTCTAAGCGAGACTGCGAATGATGTGCCCTGGAGATGTGCGTGTAATCTCTTTCATCTCCATGTAATATCCTCCAGGGGTCAAGCAGGCCCACCTTCTGACAAAAGGAATCCAGGAGGGACACCTCCGATAGAGTGTCAGGACGCGCCTGCCTTGACCTGTCTAACACTGGGTCTATCACTTGATTCATATCTCCAGCAATTACTATTGGGAGGGATGCATGTGTGTGGCAAAGGGTCAACAGCTGAGCGTAAAAGTGTGTAGCTGAGGTGTTAGGGCCGTACGCTGATACCAGTAGCATCTCTTTTCCTTGTAGATTGAGCTGAATTCCAACATATCTCCCTTCTCCATCTTTGAACAGCATTTTTGCCGCGCCCATCAATGATTTGTGCAGCAGAATTGCTGTCCCACCTCTCCTGCCTGTTGCTGGGGAATAGAATACCTCCCCCACCCATCCTCTTTTTAGCTTATCGCTTTCCTCTTTGGATAGCCTCGTTTCCTGCAGGCAGGCAATGCCTACCCCATGACGCTTTAGAGCTGATAGGATTTTGGTTCTCTTAATTGGGGATGTGATGCCGCCTACATTCCAAGAGATCAAACGTGTTTTAACCACCTTCCCCTTGGTGTCTTGAAACTTGCACTGTTAAATACCTCTGAGGCCTTTGTCTCCCAGGCTCCCAGCCTAGCCCCGAAGACATCTCTCTCCCCTGTTGCATCAACGTGTATGTCTCCCTCCAGCTTGCTTTCTTCCACTTCCGCCACCCTGGACTTCTTTGTGTAGGTTCCCTCTCCATTTTACCATACCTGAGGATACTTCTTTTGCCTTTTGCTAATCCCCCCCTCCCTTCTCCACCCCTCCCCCCCTATTAATCTCTACACTCCCAAACATGCCCTAGACAACAACTTATGTGGGAGCCCCTGCCATGCCCGAGGCCCCCCCACCCGATCCACCACTTTGTGTTGTGAACCAGCTCTTTACTGGGTGCAATACAGAACAACCATTTTATAGTTCTCACCCACTTTGGGTCTTAGAATCGTCCTTGTTTCCAATCTGCTCCGCCGTCTGTTGTTGTTCCCTCTGTTCCAGGGCTGTTATGTACTCTTTGGCAGCTGCCTCTGAATCATAGGACCTCCATTTGCCATCTTGTCGGATTTTTAAAATTGCTGGGTAAATCAGCATGAACTTGATCTGCAAATCCTGTAATCGTCTACACAGGGGGGTGAATCTTTCGACGGTCCTGTAAAGATACTGAAAAGTCCTGAAAGATTCTTATTGTCTTCCCCTCAAACTTTGTATCGTCCCGTTTTAATCGGTAGCCTCGCAAAATCTCCATCTTGTGCAGGTAGTTATGTACTTGCAGTATGACTGCACGCGGGCTCTGGCGGCCATCTTGGATGCGGCCCACTCGGTGTATTCGTTCTAAGCACAGTGCTCCTGCATGGTCAGACAGCGCAAATTCGGCTTTCAGCCACTTTTCTATCACCGTGGCCAGCACTGTGTCACTCACCGATTCTGGTATGCCGATCAGGCGTAAGTTGCTCCTTCTGGCCCTGTTTTCTAAATCATCCACTTTCTGTTGCAGCGCTTCGACCGTAGACTGCGTGTTCTGAAGCCGACCATGCACTGGGGAAAGCGCATCCTCAATCTCTGACACCCGCCTCTCTAGCTCCCCAGCCCGTTGTGTTACATCTGTCAGGCGCGATTCATATTGTTCTAGCTGTGCAGAGATTTTTTCCAATCGCGGCTCCAATGCTTGCGTTACCGCGGCAGTCAGTTGCGCCAGCTGCGTGGGAGTGAAGTTCTGCTCGCTTCGCTGCAAGGCCTTCTCCTCGGTGGTATCCGCCGTCTTTGCCTTATCCTTCTCCTTTTTAGCGTTGCGTGGCGGCATTGATTTAGTTGCTGTTTCTACGAACTTATCCATTGGTTGTACTGCTTCTGCTAATATATTAGGTCGCTGGTCAGCCATTTTCTGCGGTTTATATGGTTAAATCAGGCACGGGGGCCCCGGAGAGCAAAGACACACGTCTTACTCTCTCAACGCATCACGTGACTCCCCCTACATATCTTTTTATGATTGTTATTATATATATATTTTCTTGTAAATGCAAACTATATATGTATGACACGTTTATATGTTTTTTGGAAAACCATTGTGACCCCTGAGGTAGGCGATTCAGTGTTGGGTCCTTTTGTTCAAGCAACTAATAAAAAGGTTTTTTTAGCACTATCTCCAGTGCTGGATTCATCCTTTGGGTCAGCCTCTACTCATTTTTGAACAACATCCATGCCTGATGTCAAATTTTGACCTTGGCAGCTGCTCCTCTTAAGTTTTTTTCACAGTTTTTCTCATTTTATCATAGTCTCCTTTTTGAAAGTTAAATGCTAACATATTGGATTTCCTGTGTGTACTTACTCCAGAGCTGATGTCAAACATGATCATATTATGATCACTGTTATCAAGCAGCCCTAGCAGCATCGCCTCCTGCACCAAATCATGCACTCCACCAAGGACCAAGTCTAGAATTTTTCCTCCTCTTGTCAACTCCTGTACTAGCTGCTCCATAAAGCAGTCCTTGATTTTGTCAAGGAACTTTACCTCCCTAACACGTCCTGATGTTAACATTTACCCAGTCAATATCAGGGTAATTGAAATCATCCATTTCTATATCTGTCTGTTCAACCCCACAGAGAAAAGTAATAAATCAAGAACTGTAAACACGGTTTTACAGGATGGAATGCTCCTTGGTCAGTCAGTATTTCTCATAACAAAGCAGACGAAAAGTGCATTAGAACACTTCTCCCTCCCCACAGAGAAAAGTAATAAATCAAGAACTGTAAACACAGAAATTACACCAGTCCATCTAATACCGGTATATAAAAAGGGAAAAAGGCAGCAACCTGGTCCAACAGAGTACCAACCGATAGAAACCACAGGAAAAACCAGGATGGGACTCTGGATTCATCTGCTGTAACTAAAGGAAAGAAAATTCTCAAGACAGACAATTTTTCGTTCCTTAGCATCAGCAGCAGATAGATCCCGAGTCATGTGGAATGTAAGGTACAGTGCTTTTTTTGTGCCGGTACGCAACGGTACGGCGTACCGGCACCTTTTTTTTTTGCTCCCCCCGCCCCGTGACAGACGCAGTGCCAGCCCCCATTTCCGGCCGCTGCTGCTTCTCCTGTTGAGCAGCAGTGGCCGCTACACAAAGAAAAAGATTAAAAAAAAACTTCAAACCTGGCTGAAACGCAGCACCCCGGCACTGTAGACAGCCATTAGGCATTGGCTGTTGCCCCGCAGCCGCTCCTCCTCTTGCCTCTACGTCACTGCGCTCCTCTGGGGTCTTCCTCCAGGGGCAGTGACGTAGAGGCAAGCGGAGGAGCGGCTGTGGGGCAACAGCCAATGCCTAATGGCTGTCTACAGTACCGGGGTGCCGCGTTTCAGCCAGGTTTCAATTTTTTTTTTTAAATCTTCTTTTTCTTTGTGTAGCGGCCGCTGCTGCTCAACAGGAGAAGCAGCAGCGGCTGGAAATAGGGGCTGGTGCCGCGTGCGTCACGACTTCGCGCCGTTCGCGGGAAACTTGGCAGGGAGAGGGAAACCAACAGAGGGAAGGATTGGGGAGAGAGAGAAAGAGGGAAACCAACAGAGGGAAGGATTGGGGACAGAGAGAAAGAGGGAAAACAACAGAGGGAAGGATTGGGGAGAGAGAGAGAGAGAAGGAAAACAACAGAGGGAAGGATTGGGGAGAGAGAGAGAGAGAAGGAAAACAACAGAGGGAAGGATTGGGGAGAGAGAGAGAGAGAAGGAAAACAACAGAGGGAAGGATTGGGGAGAGAGAGAAAGAGAAGGAAAACAACAGAGGGAAGGATTGGGGGAGAGAGAGAAAGAGGGAAAACAACAGAGGGAAGGATTGGGGAGAGAGAGAAAGAGGGAAAACAACAGAGGGAAAACAACAGAGGGAAGGATTGGGGAGAGAGAGAGAAGGAAAACAACAGAGGGAAGGATTGGGGAGAGAGAGAAAGAGGGAAAACAACAGAGGGAAGGATTGGGGACAGAGAGAAAGAGGGAAAACAACAGAGGGAAGGATTGGGGAGAGAGAGGGAAAAACAGATGGAAGGATGGGGAGAGAGGGAAAAACAGATGGCAGGATGGGGAGAGAGGGAAAAACAGATGGAAGGATTGGGGAGAGAGGGGAAAACAGATGGAAGGATGGGAGAGAGAGAGAAAGAGGGAAAACAACAGAGGGAAGGATTGGGGAGAGAGAGAAAGAGGGAAAACAACAGAGGGAAGGATTGGGGAGAGAGAGGGGGAAAACAGATGGAAGGATTGGGGAGAGGGGAAAAACAGATGGAGAGATGGGGAGAGAGAGGGGAAAACACAGATGGAAGGATTGGGGAGAGAGAGAAAGAGGGAAAACAACAGAGGGAAGGATTGGGGAGAGAGAGAGAGAGGGAAAACAACAGAGGGAAGGATTGGGGAGAGAGAGAAAGAGGGAAAACAACAGAGGGAAGGATTGGGGAGAGAGAGAAAGAGGGAAAACAACAGAGGGAAGGATTGGGGAGAGAGAGAAAGAGGGAAACAACAGAGGGAAGGATTGGGGAGAGAGAGGGGAAAAACAGATGGAAGGATTGGGGAGAGGGGAAAAACAGATGGAAGGATGGGGAGAGAGAGGGAAAAACACAGATGGAAGGATTGGGGAGAGAGGGAAAAACAGATGGAAGGATGGGGAAAAAGAGAGGGAAAACAGATGGAAGGATGGGGAGAGAGAGGGGGAAAACAGATGGAAGGATGGGGAGAGAGAGAGAGGGAAAAACAGATGGAAGGATGGGGAGAGAGAGAGGGAAAATGGAAGGATAGGGAGAGAAAGAGGGAAGACGCTGGATGGAAGAATGCAGAAAGAAATAGGGGAGACACTGGAAGGATGGGGAGAGAAAGCAGAGCTGCTGGATGGAAAAGGGGAATAGAGAAAGACTGGAGAATAAGAGGAAGGGGCATGGGGAGAACAAGGGTGAGGAAAGATGAAAAGCCACGGGTAGATGAAGGAAATTAAAGAATGGATAGTAAGAATGAATTAAATCTGGACAGAGAGAGAGCCTGAAAAATATTGAAGAAAGCAAAGAAAAAGGAGACAAAAAATGACAAATGGCACAGAAGAGTTAAGCGAAAACAAAGGAAAGGAGAATCACAGACTGGGACCAATATGGAAAGAAAAACAGTCACCAGACAACAAAGGTAGAAAAAAATCATTTTATTTTCATTTTAGTGTTTGTAATATGTCCAATTTGAGAATTTACATTGGCTGTCTTATTTTGCACTGGGTATACTACTACTACTACTTAGCAAATCACGTTATTTTTTTCTCCTATAGTACTGTAATATTTTCAATGACGTCTGTTTATATGCGCCATGGCTGGTATAGGGGGTGTGGTTAATGTGGGTGTGGCTATCATAGGGGTGGAGCCATATGTGGTGACCCCGCCCATAATGAGTACCGGCACCTTTTTTTCTACAAAAAAAGCACTGGTAAGGTATGAGTGGTATATACAAATTTTTACAATAATCAATAAAAAATCGATTTCACACAATTGTCTATGGGTGTCCCACAGGGGTCAGCTTTATTGGCCCTTTTTTTCAATATTTATGTGGCATCAATAGGGGGAGTTATAAATTGTAGGATGATGTACAATTTTTTTCCTGTATCAGTGGGCAATCATGTCTCTATAGAAGTCAATCGTTGTATGAGGCACACTGAATCTTGGATGAAAATAAGATTGTTGCTTAACCTGCTGAAAACAGAGGTATTGCTTATTGGAAGAAAAACAGAGTTATTGCCAGATTTGACATCTAGTTTGGAAAAAAGTGTGATCCCTGTTCAGACTACTATGGGGAATTTGGGTATGCAGTTAGACTGTGATCTTTCTTTTCAGAATCAAGTGACAAAAGTCATTCAGACGTGTTTTTATTATTTGCGCTTAGTCGCAAAGTTGAGACCAATGCTTGCAGCATATGACTTTAGGATCCTTGTACAGAGTTTAGTGTTGTCTAGACCTGATTTTTGTAATAGCCTTTACTTGGGTATTTCACAGAACAAAACTGATGCATTACAAACAATGCAGAATGCAGTAGCCCGCATGACTGGGCATTTGGGGGAAGAACGATCATGTGTCACCAATGTTGCAAGTTTTGCACTGGTTACCTGTAAGATATCAAGTACAGTTTAAAAGTGCTGATTTTCATGTTTCAATGGAGTTTTTCCTTTTTCTGATGTAATAACATTTCATACATCAGAGTATATAAGAAGAAATCAAAAGTACCGGATTTGAGATGTATTCACTATGCAGAAACAATAAAATGTGCATTCTCTGTGGCAGGTCCATTACTATGAAATTCTCTTCCAGGTCTGTTGAGGTTTTGTATATCTTTGAGGCAGTTTAAGAAAGATCTAAAAAGATCTTTTCCTCCAGGCGTTTAATGCTGGATAATTTTGAGGGCTCAATAGTGCAGGTAATGTTGTATTAGGATTCATCTGTTTTTGTATTTTACCTGTATTTTATTTTGAATGTTTTACTGTAAACTGCTTAGTAGTTAAGCAGGGTATAAATTTGTTAAATAAATAAAATAAATCTGGGCAGAAATCCTGGATGCCACATCAAAAGTATCTTAAGTGCACCAGGCCAGAAACTTATGACGAAGGGATTCGCCCTGCTCTGGTGGGAGAGAATCCGCTATATCAGTCATACTGCACACCAAGTTCCACAAGTAGAGGCTTGTATAAAGCTGGTATGACTGTATACATTGAGGCCTGATTCATCCTCTGCACAAAAGAGTCTAGGAGTTTGAGCTTCTCTGCCTGGGGGAACTGAAGCAAAGTCTCTAGAACTTCTGGCTCGTTTGAGTGTGGATTCCACCACTAGGGAATGAGATGACTGCGGCATATCAAATCCAGGGAAAATCTGGATTGATTTTCTTAGGGAGGACAGGGACCGACAGAGCAGACTCCCTGTTGTTCACCTGAACATCATACTCTTGTGAAAAAGAACCGTCATAGCCTCTCTAGGAGACTAGGAGGAGAGTCATAGTCCAGGACCTCAAACATCTCAGTCCTGGGCTCCAAATGAACTGAAGAGCAGCCACCATTTCCTTCGTAAAAGCTGGGAAGGAGAGGATCTCGGGTGTATACTTTAGTCTCTCCTCTGGTAAGGAGGGGTAAGATGGGATACCACAGGACTCCTCCTCCAAGAAGTACCTAGGATCCTCATCAGATGCCTATGAGCGTTCCGTATCGGTGTCAGCAAAGAACTCATGGGAGGAACTTGGTCCTTGGCTGAAGCAACATCAAGATGTAGGCTCCACCCTGGACTCTGGTGGTTTACTCCACTGATGTCTAGGGTGTACCCACATGGGCAGCTGTTGACACCGGTACCCCATGCAGCACCAGCATCAGTGACCTCACCTCATGCTAAGGCCCTGCGAGGCAGCAGGTAGAGGCATGGCTGGTGCAAGCATCCCTAATGCCAATGCACTCTGCAGTAGCATCTCCGCCAAGTGCTCCTGGAGCATGGACTGGATGCATTCGAGGGCCGGTGTCGGTTCAGAGACAGCCTGCTGAACTGACTGAATCAACTCTCCTTGTCCCAGTTGCATGGAGACCCTTGTGCCAGCACCTCCTCGATGGAGGCGGGAGCACTCCTCCCGGAGCCAACGCTTCTCGGGTACCGGATTCCCCAGTGTTACTGACACCATGCATCGAGGGAGATCGATGCTTATGCTTCTTGGACGTCGCCCAAACTCAAGCGTTGGACACCCCTCAGTGCTGACATCAAATCCTCATGTCTCCTCAGTGTCAGGTACAATGCTAACCAGTCCCGGGGGCCCTGCACTGTGGATGGCCCAGAGGCAGGAGACCTGATCGATGCACGCTCACTCCCATGTGGACAGATACACCCGATGCTGGTGCAAGCACTGACACTGATGCTGTCATTTCGGACCTGGCTCCAAAAATTCTCTCTCCGAGCCTCTCTGGAAAACTACTACTACTTATTTCTACAGCACTACTAGACGTACAGCGCTGTACACTTGAACGTGTAAGAGACAGTCTCTGCTCGACAGAGCTTACAATCTAATCAGGACAAACAGGACAAATACACCTCCCCGGGAACTCCGTTCACTGGGTAAATCTCTCTTATCTGCACCCTTCTCCTCCACCGCTAACTCCAGACTCCGTTCCTTTTATCTTGCTGCACCATATGCCTGGAATAGACTTCCTGAGCTGGTACATCAAGCTCCATCTCTAACCATCTTCAAATTTAGGCTAAAAGCCCACCTTTTTGATGCTGCATTTAACTCCTAACCCTTACTCACTTGTTCAGTACCCTTTATTTCATCATCCTCACCTTAGTAATTCCCTTATCTCGTATTTGTCCTGTTTGTCTGTCCCTAATTAGATTGTAAGCTCTGTTGAGCAGGGACTCTCTCTTCATGTTCAAGTGTAGCACTGTGCACGTCTAGTAGCGCTACAGAAATGATAAGTAGTAGTAGTAGTAGCAGTAATATGGGATAAGAGAATTACTTAATGTGGGAATGATACAACAGACATGGGTACTGAACAAGTGAATCGGGTTAGGAGTTAAAAGCAGCTTCAAAAAGGTGGACTTTTAGCCTAGATGGAGTTTGACATGCTGTCTCAGGAAGTCTATTCCAGGCATACGGTGCAGCTGTCCTGTTTCTGTTATAGGTGAGCCCTTAAGTTCCCTGAGGCCCCGCAAGACCTCAGAAGACAGCCGCGCACCCCGAATCTTCACCCGCGGCGGCCGCCGTTCACCAAGGGTTGAGACCCCAGCTGCAGGCGGCCAGCAGGACTGCTGGAACCGCGGGGTGACGGCCGGCCTGGCTGGTAGTCAGCAACTCAGTCTCTGAAGGGCAGCTAGCAAGGACGGCTAGCACTGAAGAGGAACACAGTCTCTGAAGACAGCTAGCAAGGACGGCTAGCACTGAAAAGGAACACAGTCTCTGAAGGTGGCTAGCAAGGACGGCTAGCACTGAAGATGGACCCAGTCTCTGAAGGTGGCTAGCAAGGACGGCTAGCACTGAAGATGGACCCAGTCTCCGAAGGTGGCTAGCAAGGACGGCTAGCACTGAAGATGGACCCAGTCTCTGAAGGTGGCTAGCAAGGACGGCTAGCACTGAAGATGGACCCAGTCTCTGACGGGGGCTAGCAAGGACGGCTAGCACTGAAGAGGAACACAGTCTCTGAAGACAGCTAGCAAGGACGGCTAGCACTGAAAAGGAACACAGTCTCTGAAAGTGGCTAGCAAGGACGGCTAGCACTGAAGATGGACCCAGTCTCTGAAGGGGGCTAGCAAGGACGGCTAGCACTGAAGATGGACCCAGTCTCTGAAGGGGGCTAGCAAGGACGGCTAGCACTGAAGATGAACACAGTCTCCGAAGAGCAACACTCCGAGATCCACTGTGTCGGCTTCTGACATCTGAAACGGAAGCACTGGACCCTTCCCGTTCCGTTGTTTAAATCTCCCGCCAGTCCATCCCCTCCCTGGAAGAGGAGCCAATTCCCCCGGCCCTGGCAGGCAAGGAGCGCCTGGATTGGCCAGCCTGCCTTGCAGGCGGAGTCTCCACTTCAATGCGCCAATCCGGCGCGAGTAGGCGGAGCATGCTCGCTGGTCCGCTCCGGGCCAGGGAGACGACGACGCCGGCGCCGCCATCTTGGCCGGCGTGTTCCCTTCTCCGAGGCCGGCGTTAGTTCCAGCGGGTCACCGGCCTCGGGCCGACCCGCGGCAGCGCCGGCCCCGTCAGCGGCTCGTCTCCGCCGCCCTGGACACAGCGAGCCCCGCCGACCATCGCTCCCCCCCGCGGGAGCACAGGTAAGGACCCGGGACGGGACAGCAGCAAGATAAAAGGAACGGAGTCTGGAGTTGGCAGTGGAGGATAAACGTAGGGGTATGAGATTTACCTGATGAATGGAGTTCCCAGGGAGGAGCGTAGGAAGAGTTAAGTGTGGCGAGGTACTGAGGAGCTGCAGAGTGAATACATTTGTATGTTAGCAAGGGGAGTTTGAACTATATGCAGAAATGGATATGTATACGCAGGAAAAGAATACAGTTATAGTAGAGCTGTGGTCGGGCTCCAAACACTGGAGACACCATGAATGGATGCCAGTTCCAGAGATGGTCTGATTGCACTGAGCAGTGTGCTTAAAGCCACTGGGAACCTTTGACGACATGGAAAAAACAGCTTTGTTTCAAACGAATCAATGGGGATAGAAAAAAAAAGGGGTAATCACCACGAAAAATAAAGGGAAAAATCCCGAACAAAGCTCAGGCCTAAGACCTTGTGAGCCCAAGAAAAAAACAAATGTGTGTGTGGGGGGGGGGGGGGGGGGGGGGGGGGTAAGAAATCACTAAACCTTTAAGGGGTAAGGTAGAAAACAATCCCAAAAAGGGAAAAATAGAAAATAGAACAAAAAAATGCCCATAGAGAAAGCACAAAAAAGTTCAGAAAGATCTTACGCACCAGGTGCTTTGAGAAGCTGGTTCTCTCCTCACTGTGGATGAAGAGGCTGATAGTCCTGCACTCTTGCAGCAGA
Source organism: Microcaecilia unicolor (assembly GCF_901765095.1). NCBI lineage: Eukaryota > Metazoa > Chordata > Amphibia > Gymnophiona > Siphonopidae > Microcaecilia > Microcaecilia unicolor. The sequence goes on along the minus strand of NC_044032.1, from coordinate 322,030,274 downwards.
TGGGAAGGCACTCGCACATGGGCAATGGGGGCACTGTTGTGTGTTCTTAAATATATTAGGCTATAAAAGAGTTCCGCACCAGAAAACATGGATGACATCACCCATGTGTGAGAATTGTTTGGCCTGCTTGTCCTCTGAGAATAAAAGCTACAGTGCTTTTACAATGACTGACTGTGTCACATTTGTAGTGACAGCTGATATATCTCCACAGAGAGACTAATTCCTAAGTTTATCCCAAATTTATAGACTTAAATTCCTGCTAAACTTTTGTATCAAAAATCATTTATTTGGAGCACTCTGTTTACCATATAAACTACTATGCAAGATCATACAAAGAACACAAAGAATTGTTCCCCACAGACTACTTTACAATCCCTTGTGTTCTAGTATTGTAGTCATGGCAGGAGTGATCCCCAGTCTCTCTAGCCCATGTCAGTTCTACTCTCAAAATGGCTGCCATGATCTCTTTCGGCAGTCATTTTGAGAGCAAAGCCAGCATGGGCAGGAGCAACTGGGGATCACACCTGCCCTAACTACACCCCTAGTCCACTAGGGATTGTAAGATAGGCCTGGGGAGTACCTACAGGGGGAAAAGAAAACTCCTGTCTGGAAGGGAGGGGAAGGCAGGGAGACAAACAGGTCAAAGCATGCGTTTTTGGCTTCCACCGAAAACACATGGTCAGTTTCGGCCGAAACCAAGAAGAAAAAAAGATTTTCTGTCTGTTTCGGAACCATAGCCGAAACTCAAATCAGCCTCTAAATTGAGCTATATAAAACGAGTTGCTATTGAGGGTGCACAAGATGCATCAATAGTTACACCTTGAACTTGCTCAAAATAATAATCATAGAACAAAACATTTTTAGTGATGGCCAAAGTGGCCAGTTTCATCAGAATTGTTGCAGAATACGTTGATTACCAATTTTGTTGTTGTTCTGCATAAGGGATAATGCACTAATTTAACTTTTATTTTTCAAGAAGCCATGGTCCTGAAGCAGACAACAAAACATAGCAATGTTGGCAACTGGTCTTCCTGAGCAAAAATAAATAAGAAGTTTCATTTTTCACATGGTTCTCCATTTATATATAGAAGATTTTATAAAATTACTTAACACAAAAGTTAGATCTATGAAGATTTAAGGCACGCACTGATCCCCCAATTAAAAATTTGGGTGGCAGCTGCATCTGATTGGTCTAAGAAAATATATGAAATAGAGTGCTCAACCAAATACATAAGCACTTGATATACGGTACTAGGAGAGCATTTACATTTTTTGGTTTTCTGTATATTCCTCCAGTAAATCAGAACAGACACATCCTGTATCTTAACGAGTCCTTGAACCAGAAGTCCTGTCTTCCCAGGGTTTCTCATCTTGAACTGCACGAGATCTCTGTACCAGGCTCTCTGTGGCCAATATGAGGCTATCAGAATTACCAACTCCAGATGGACATCTACTACTATCTCTACTTTCTGAATAACCCAACCTATCCACAGCCATAGAGGGAAACAGATAAGCCGGTCTTGTGACCAAAACTGCACCAGGGCATCTATGCCTGTTCAATAAGAAGAGTTTGAACTGTATGCAGAAACAGATAGGGAGCCAATGAAATGACTTAAGGAAAGGGCTAATATGAGCACAGCGACACTGGCTGAATGTAAGTCATGCAGCAGAATTTTGAAAAGGTTGAAGGGGAGAAAGATGGCTTTGTGGGGGACCTGTGAGAAGTGAGTTGCAATAGTCTAAGCAAGATAGATAAGAGCGTGCATAAGGGTTCTGGTAGTGTGCTCAGAAAGGAAAGAATTTTGGTGATTTTATAGAGCAAGAAATGACAGGTTTTAGGAGTCTGTTGAATATGTGCAGAGAAGGAGAGAGAGGAGTCGAAGATGACCCCAAGGTTACAAGCTGAGACAGGGAGGGTGACAGTGTTATCCACAAAGATAGAGAATGGGGGAAGAGAAGTTGGTTTAGGGGGAAAGATAAGAAGCTCAGTCTTGGTCATGTTTAGTTTCAGATGGCAGTGAGACATCCAGGCAGCAATGTCAGACAGGCAGGCTGATACTTGGGACCTCTTCTTTTCTCCATCTATACTTCTTCCCTTGGTTCTCTGATCTCCTCCCATGGTGTTCAGTATTACCTTTATGCTGATGACACCCAGATCTACCTCTCCAAACCAGAAATTTCAGCAGGAATTCAGGCCAAAGTCAGAGCCCTGAGGTACACCAACTGATAGTGGGATAGAAATGGAGGAGGATCCACCAGAGTATACACTAAAAGTACGATGGAAGAGATAAGAAGAAAACCAGGAAATAACAGAGCCCCGAAATCCAAGCAAGAACAGCATATCATGGAGTAGGCGGTGATCAACAACAACAACAACAACCATTTCTAAAGCGCTACTAGGGTTACGCAGCGCTGTACAATTCAAACATAGAAGGACAGTCCCTGCTCAAAGAGCTTACAATCTAAAAGACAAGAGAACAATCTAAAGACAAGTGAACAATCTAGAGGACGAGTGAACAGTTAATCTGATAGGGTGGATAGATTGGGGTATTTTATATTTCTCGAGCGGTTAGGCGCCGAAGGCAGCATTGAAGAGGTGAGTTTTAAGCAGAGATTTGAAGATGGGTAGGGAGGGGGCATGGCGTATGGGTAAAGGAAGATTATTCCAGGCATAGGGTGAGGCAAGGCAGAATGAGCGGAGCCTGGAGTTGGCAGTGGTGGAGAAAGGTACTGAGAGAAGGGCTTCAACAGTGTCAAAAGCAGCAGATAGATCGAGAAGGAGGAGTGACCTAGTGGTTAGGGTGGTGGACTTTGGTCCTGGGGAACTGAGTTCGATTCCCGGCACAGGCAGCTCTTTGTGACTCTGGGCAAGTCACTTAACCGTCCACTGCCTGCCGCATTGAGCCTGCCATGAGTGGGAAAGCGCGGGGTACAAATGTAACAAAAAAAAAACAAAACAAAAAAAAAAGGATGAGGATAGAATACAGACCTTTGGATCTGGCCAGGAACAGGTCACTGGAGATTTTAACAAGCGCTGTTTCAGTTGAATGCAGAGGGTGAAAGCCAGATTGAGGTGGATCAAGAATAGCTTCAGATGAAAGAAAGTCAAGACAACAGTGGTCATCAGCACGTTCAAGTATCTCGGATAGGAAAGGGAGAAGGGAGATGGGGCGATAGTTGGAAGGACATTTGGGGTCCAATGAAGGTTTTTTGAGGAGTGGTGTGACTATGGCATGTTTGAAGGCATCAGGAACAGTCGCAGTGGAAAGTGAGATTGAGGATATGACAGATAAAAGGGATGACAGTAGGAGAGACAGTGCTAAGTAGATGGGTGGTGTCACGTTCACTAAACAGGAACTGGGTTTGTGAGCCCTTGGGCCACTGCCGAGGAGCAGCAGTGGCAGGCAAAACCACCCCACATCAGAAGCAAGGCAAAACAGACGTACCGGTAAATCCAGGCTAGGTCTCTGGCAGTCAGCCAGCAAGCAGAAGACAGGTCCAGGCAAAGGTTCAAAAGGCAGGCGGCAAGCAAAACAAAGTCCAGGTCCAGGCAAAGGTTCAAAAGGCAGGCGGCAAGCAAAACAAAGTCCAGGTCCAGGGAAAGGTTCAAAAGGCAGGCAGCAAGCAAAAGAATAGTCCAGTAACACTCCGGGTCTAGGCAGGCGGCAAGCAGAAGAATATTCCAGTGACACTCCGGGTCTAGGCAGGCGGCAAGCAGAAGAATAGTCCAGTAACACTCCGGGTCTAGGCAGGCGGCAAGCAGAAGAATAGTCCAGTAACAGGCAGGGTTCAAAAGGCAAGAAACCAGCAAACACAGAATCAGGATCAGACAAAGTCTCTCAGGCAGAAATGCACAGCACCCACGTACCAAGGCCTAAGACACAATGCAAAGGCAACCGACTGCAGTCTCTAGGTGATTAATAAAGCCCATCCACACCTGAGGTGCAGCTGCAGCAAATCTGAGTAACAATGGAGGCTGTTCCCACAGGAGATCTCTAAGGACCAAATATGGGCTTCCTTCCTGTTCTCATTACTCCAAGATGGCTTCCTATAATATGATCTATCCAAGATGGCTATACCTCTTGAGCTATCCAAGATGGCTACCACTCTTGAGCCATCCAAGATGGCTGCCGCCCTTGAGCCAACCCAGCTGACGGCTGCCAGAGATAGGAAACCGAAACAGATCTTCCCAAAGCCAGAACTACTCCAGAAAGGCTAGGCAGAAGCCAGCTCAGAAGCGGACCCCCAGACATCAGGTAGAGGCGGTGAGGGGTCACGACCACAGACGTGACAGGTGGGAATAGGATCAGAGGAACAGGTAGCTAGTATCGAGGAGGAAAGAAAATATGTAGTTTCCTCTTTAGTGATTTCAGAAAAGGAAGAAAAGGAGGCAGGGGTTGAAGGAGGGTTGAGAGAATGGACTAAGGGAAGGAGAAGTGGAGGTGACTTGGTTGAGAATTCTAGTTTAATCTTGTGAACCTTATCATGAAAGTACTCAGCCAGAGTCTGGGGAGAAAGTGAAGGGGGAGTTGGAGGTGACGGCACTTTGAGTTCAGTGTGGCAAAGAGACATCGAGGGTTTGAGTCAACAGAATTTGTCAACTGGATATAGTAGTCCTGTTTGAAAAGCAGACTGGAAGGAGGTCAGCAAGAATCTGAAATGAATAAAGTCAGCATGGGCACAGGATTTCAGCCAAAGGTGTTCGGCAGAGTGTGCACATGAACGAAGGTAGCAGATTCTAGAGGTCAGCCAAGGCTGGGGTTTGGTATGCCTTACAGAACGGGGAATGGGAGGAGTGAGAGTATCCACAACAGAGGAGAGAGAGTATTATTATATGAAGAGTCAGCCTCATTGACAGACTTGGATAACATAGTGGTTGAGAAGAGATTTGAAACACTGGAGGACAGAGTAGAAGGGTCAACAGCTTGAAGATTCCTAAATGTATTGGTTGAGACTGGAGGGGACTGGAGGGTGTTTAAGTGTGAAAGTTATCAGATGATGGTCAGAGAGGGGAAGAGCTGAGTCGCAGAAACTGCAGCAGTTTGAGAAGAAGATAATATCAAGACAGTGGACATTCTGGTGAGTGGGGGCAGCGGAGCACAGTTGAAGATTGAAAGAGGATGTTAAAACGAGAAACTGAAAAGCATAAGAGTCAGAGGGATTATTAGCATGAATGTTAAAATCCCCAAGAATGAGGGAAGGAGATGAAGGTTCAAGAAAGAAGGAAAGCCAGGCGTCAAAGTCAGTGAGAAAGGAAGAAAAGGACTTATCAAGGGGTCGATAAATGACTGGTACTCGGAGAGTAACAATATTCTTTGTTACTTATCCTATACTGTTTATTGTAAGCCACACTGAATTCAAACATGTTTGGGATAATGTGGGATATGAATGTCACAAATAAATAGACTATAGTGATAGAATTTATTGTTGTCCAAATCAGAACAAACTTGTAACACCTTACTGGAAAAAAGTCAGCTAAATCCTGAGCTGAGGGCTGAGTAATCTGAGTACAGCACTGCGTACGTCTAGTAGCGCTATAGAAATGATAAGTAGTAGTAGTAGTAGAGAATTAAGGGGAGATTCAGGCAGAACTGTCAAATTATTAACAAGGCTGAATAATCTCTTACTATGGACAGGTCCAGTAACTATTAAAAACAAATAGTAATTTCACCTAGCAACGACGAATTCAGTCTTGTAATTCTTGAAAGCTATCTTCTATAAATAATTGTCTACTGAGAGCAAAGTCTCTGCCAACGCTGCTCAAGGTGACGACAATTTTGCTTCAACGCCTTTAACACATCAGAGAACCAAGGAGATTTCCTAACAATTTTAATCTCCTTGTTTCTCAATGGAGCTATCTTATTGAGGATAGATGAGTCCCAACTGGACTTAATTGAAAAATTATTACAATCCAAAGTTGGCAATGTATTAATTTCTGACCAAAATGAAGCATCATCAATTTTACCTGTAGTCAAAATTTATTTAGTTGGCCTTCTTATGATAAGTTTAGTTAAACAACGTCTTCAGGGCAGATTCCAGCTTCCTATCCTGGACATCCTTAACAGCAATCCCACCTTCCACTGAAAGAGTTGTCGTGTTTGTAACCGCAGTAACTAAGGCATCCATCTTCAGTAACTGGAGCCTCTCTAACTTATCAAGCCATCACTCTGGTCACCTTTAGGCTGGCACCTAGAGCAGTCCACTGTACTGAAATGAGCTCCTGGTTCGCCTCATACACTGAAAGGACTTGGGCGACTTCTTAGTGCTGGCCATCATAGGATTAGAAAAAGTAGCAGCAGATGGCTGAGAAGAAGATATTAAGAACCTCCAAAGCTTTGGTTATAAAGGAGAGAAGCATTTCCTTATGAAACATACAGACTTATGTAGAGACAATCTCATTTGGTAAACACACTCCCTCCTCCAGCAACTCTGCCATAAGCGGAATGGAAAGGAGCTGCAGAAACACCACTCTCTGAAGGAGAGGGATATGTGGACTTGGTGTCTCCTCCATCAGCAACACTGTCAATCCTCCTGTGCTTAGAGGAAGTGCCAACTGCAGAGGCTAAGAAGCACTTGCTGAGGCAGAAAATCAAAATGAGTCCCCTCCCCCAACTCCCCCTTCATTATCTCCTCAGACCCTTGCTGAATTCTTTCACGACAAGGTTCAAAAGATAAACCTTGAATTCTCTACCTCGCCACCTCTCCCTCTCTCTCCTTCCCCTCAATTCTTTTCCTCCTTTCCTGAAGTTACTATAGAGGAAACTACACTTCTCCTTTCTTCCTCAAAATGTACCACTTGTTCCTCTGATCCCATTCCCACCCACCTTCTTAATGCCATCTCACCTGCTCTTATTCCTGTTATGTCACATTCTCAACCTCTCACTTTCCACTGCAACTGTCCCTACTGCCTTTAAACATGCTGTGGTCACACCTCTCCTTAAGAAGCCTTCACTTGACTCTACTTGTCCCTCTAATTACCGACCCATCTCCATCCTCCCTTTTCTCTCCAAATTACTTGAGCGTGCTGTTCACCACCGCTGCCTTGATTTTCTCTCCTCACATGCTATTCTTGACCCACTACAATCTGGTTTTCGCCCTCTCCACTCAACCGAAACTGCGCTTACTAAAGTCTCCAATGACCCTATTACTTGCTAAATCCAGAGGTCAATATTCCATCCTCACTCGTCTTGATCTTTCCGCTGCTTTTGACACTGTCGATCACAGAATACTTCTCGATACCCTGTCCTCACTTGGATTCCAGGGCTCTGTCCTTTCCTGGTTCTCTTCCTACCTCTCCCTCCGCACCTTTAGTGTTCAATCTGGTGGATCCTCTTCTACTTCTATCCCTCTGCCTGTCGGCATACCTCAGGGTTCTGTTCTTGGTCCCCTCCTCTTTTCTATCTACACTTCTTCCCTTGGTTCATTAATCTCATCCCATGGCTTTTCCTACCATCTCTATGCTGATGACTCCCAAATCTACCTTTCGACCCCTGATATCTCACCTTGCATCCAAACCAAAGTTTCAGCGTGCTTGTCTGACATTGCTGTCTGGATGTCTCAACGCCACCTGAAATTAAACATGACCAAAACCGAGCTTCTCATTTTCCCCCCCAAACCCACCTCCCGCTCCCCCTGTTTTCTATTTCTGTTGATGGCTCTCTCATTCTCCCTCAGCTCGAACCCTTGGGGTCATCTTTGACTCTTCTCTTTCCTTCTCTGCTCATATCCAGCAGATCCCCAAGACCTGTCGTTTCTTTCTTTACAACATCCGTAAAATCTGCCCCTTTCTTTCCGAGCACTCTACCAAAACCCTCATCCACACCCTTGTCAGCTCTCGTTTAGACTACTGCAATCTGCTTCTTGCTGGCCTCCCACTTAATCACCTCTCCCCTCTCCAATCGGTTCAAAACTCTGCTGCCCGTCTCGTCTTCCGCCAGGGTCGCTTTACTCATACTACCCCTCTCCTCAATTCGCTTCACTGGCTCCCTATCCGTTTTCGCATCCTGTTCAAACTTCTTCTACTAACCTATAAATGTACTCACTCTGCTGCTCCCCAGTATCTCTCCACACTCGTCCTTCCCTACACCCCTTCCCGTGCACTCCGCTCCATGGATAAATCCTTCTTATCTGTTCCCTTCTCCACTACTGCCAACTCCAGACTTCGTGCCTTCTGTCTCGCTGCACCCTCCGCCTGGAATAAACTTCCTGAGCCCCTACATCTTGCCCCATCTTTGGCCACCTTTAAATCTAGACTGAAAGCCCACCTCTTTAACATTGCTTTTGACTCGTAACCACTCGCCTCCACCTACCCTCCTCCTTCCTGTACACATTAATTGATTTGATTTGCTTACTCAGTCACTCACTCTCTGTCTCTCACATACACTCTCTCTGACACACTCTCCATCTCTCACACACACTCTCTCTCTCAAACATACACTCCGAGGAAAACCTTGCTAGCGCCCGTTTCATTTCTGACAGAAACGGGCCTTTTTTACTAGTGTTTATATATTTAAACACTTTTTTATTGAACACCAATAAAATAACCATCCAAATATCACTTGTGATTTGTTCAACTTTTTCATTATATACCCTCCCTCATACCCCCCCCCCCCCCCCCCAATGATTAGAAACAAACTTGTTCCCAAGGTAAAGACATGGAGGATTGTAAGCTCTTTGAGCAGGGACTGTCTTTCTTCTATGTTTGTGCAGCGCTGCGTACGCCTTGTAGCGCTATAAAAATGCTAAATAGTAGTAGTAGTAGTAGTACTTCAAAAGATATACCTGGTGAAGCAGCAGGAAGCAGGATAAATTCAAGAGAAAAGGACTCCTGAGAAGACCACCTCGCAGCAGCCAACAAAAAGCCGAGGAGGAACTTGACTCCAAACCAGCATCCACACCACTGTCCCCTGCAGCAGTAAAATCACAGGAAACAGCAACAGCCACCATGGTTGAGGCGCCAGAATCATGAAACCTCGTAGCCGATGCCATCACACAGGGACACATTGGCCCTGCAAGCTCCAACACACAATCGACTCCAAGGCAGCCAAACACTGAGTATACTGCCCTGACTCTGCTCTTCGCGCCCCACAACAAGTGCAGTGCTTCACCACTTCAGCCACCATTTCTCCCCCCCAGCTAAAAATAAATTGTGAGTCTGCAAAACATCCCAGAGACAAGAACATTTAAAGCTTTACTCACCCCCGAAGTGCTGCCCACACCGGGTCTATCAGAATCTCCTTCAGCAGCCAACCCCTACACCTAGGAAACAGTGCAGGCAGAACCCTCTACAAAACGAAGTCGCAGCAGCCTTAAACTACAAGCCTCAAAACTCCTTTCCTTCCTTTTTGTTTTTTTTTTTAAATCCTGTGAGGAAGAATGGAGAAGAAAATGGCAGGAGGGGTAAGAAGGTACCTGGCACCATCAGATGTACTCCAAGAATAGGCATCAATAACACCACCCTGCTCAACTGGACTAGGAAACCCAGAACAGGAGCTACATGTAGATGAAACCAGGAGCTGGTGAGAGATCGTCCACTGCCTGCTAAAGATAGATGTTTGCATATAACAAACAAAATACATGCAAATCTCTCATGTACGTTCATGATGGATGGCCTGAAAACCAGAACGTCAAGATATGTCCTAGGACTGGGTAGAGAAACATATCCTATATAATAATTCACAACACCAACATTCTAATGTGTCTGCCTGTGTCCGTGGCTCCTTCGGAGTTGCTGAGCTAGGCTCCGTAGCCAGGCTGACGTCACTCACAGTTGATTGCCAGGAAGGGGGAGGAGTAGGGAAACACACAGGGGAGAGGAGGGTCGTTGTTTGATGCGCCGCTCCCTGCCACTTGCTCCGCGTGTTTCCCTACTCCTCCCCCTGCCTGGGAATCAGCTGTGACATCAGCCTGGGTGGCTGGGGGGGGGGGCAGGGGAGAGGAGGGTCGATGGACATGGGTGGCCGCAGGGGGGGCAGGGGAGAGGAGGGTCCTGAGACCAGAGAGGTGGGGGTGGAAGGGGGGCCTCAAACCATAAAGGGAGGGGGGAGGGGGCACACAGTCACTCACTCTCTGTCTCTCACATACACTCTCTCTGACACACTCTCTACCACACTCTCCATCTCTCACACACACACACACTCTCTCTCTCTCTCTCTCTCTCAAACATACACTCCGAGGAAAACCTTGCTAGCGCCTGTTTCATTTCTGACAGAAACGGGCCTTTTTTACTAGTGTTTATATATTTAAACACTTTTTTATTGAACACCAATAAAATAACTATCCAAATATCACTTGTGATTTGTTCAACTTTTTCATTATATACCCTCCCTCATACTCCCCCCCCCCCCCCCAATGATTAGAAACAAACTTATTCCCAAGGAAAAGACATGGAGGATAAAACAGCCGTTAGGACGTCAATCTACCACTTACATTAGAGAGAGGAAGAAGGCCTGTGTTCTGATAGCCTTCTTCCATTAGCCCCAACATTCCAGTATATTAAATTCCAACCATGCTCCCCAAGAGCTCAACACTTTACCACCCCCCAAACTCTATGGAGAAACATATGTTTAAATTATTGAACTGTATTTGACCCTGGGGCAGGGGGTGGGGCAGGTGGGAGCCAGAGGAGTGGCGGAGAGGGGGGGGGTGTGCAAAAAAAAAAGTTGGTCCAAGGCAACACAACCTCTAGAGCCGGCCCCGAACACCTCTTAGTGGAATTTTCTCTGCCAGCAAGCAAGATTTTGAAGATAGCCTCTTAGGCAGATTCAAGGATTGCAGTTCTATGCTCTCAACAGCCAAGCCTTGGAGGTTGGGATGCAGAAGGGATCTCTCATTCTGCACTGAGAGTAGAAAAAACACTCCAATATCCAGAGTCCTTTAAAAAACAACTCCAGAAGAAGTGGAATCAGATCTGCCTCGGCCAGTAAGGTGGGAGATTAGGGTCACAGTCCTTTAATCTTGCTTGAGTTTCAGCAGTCTCTTCTCTTAAGAGTGGTATTGGAGGAAAGGCTAAAGTGGCTAGGGCTCTTCACCCTGGAGAAAAGGCAGCTGAGGGGAGATATGATAGAGCTCTATAAAATAAGGGAAAATTAGATTCTTACCTTGGTAATTTTCTTTCCTTTAGTCATAGCAGATGAATCTATTACGAGTGGGTTGTGTCCATCAACCAGCAGGGGGAGATAGAGAGCACTGAAAAACCATAGTGCCTCTTGGCCAGCTAGCTCCATCTGCCTCTTCAGTATTTGAAGCTTCCAAAGCAGTGTTACACCGCAAAGCATAATAACATGAACTTTCCTCACAGCAGATGAACGCCCCAAAACTGGAGCTATAAGTCAAAGGAAGGAATGGACTCATCCTCCTGGAGGGAATGAACTCATCCTCCTGTAACTGAACAGAAATCCTGAAGACTGTTTTCCAACTTCTCCCAATGAGGGAACATATCTACAGGAAAACTGAACATAAAAGTAACATAAATCACATAATGAACCACTGAGGGAGGGCTCATGGATTCATCTGCTATGACTAAAGGAAAGAAAATTACCAAGGTAAGAACCTAATTTTCCCTTCCTTGTCATCAAGCATCCATTACGAGTGGGATGTATCAAAGCAATCCCTAGATAGGGTGGGAACAAGCCACACCATGCGCCAGCACTTGTGCTCCAAAAAGCGCGTCTCTCCTGGCAGCCACATCCAGCCTGTAATGTCGGGCAAACGAGAGCTTAGAAGCCCAAGTAGCTGCACTACATATCTCTTGAAGAGAGAGTGCTCCAGTTTCAGCCCAAGAAGAGGAAATTGCTCTTGTGGAATGTGCCTTAAAGGCTTCAGGCGGAGGCCGGCCAGATAGCAGATATGCTGAAAAGATAGCTTCTTTGAGCCAACGGGCTATAGTGGCCTTAGACGCTGGAGACCCTCTGCGCGGACCTGACAAAAGAACAAAAAGATGGTCAGAGGTCCTGAAGGCATTTGACATGCGCAGATATTGCAACGGAGCCTTTCGCACATCCAGAAGATGCAACTGCCCATAGGCTTCTGGAAACTCCTCTTTAGAAAAGGAGGGCAGGAAAATAGCCTGGTTTAGGTGAAACGCTGAAACCACCTTAGGCATGAAGGAAGGCACCGTACGTACCATTACTCCGGACTCTGAGAATTGCAGAAATGGGTCTCGACAGGACAGTGCCTGGAGCTCAGATACCCGTCTCACCGATGTCACGGCCACCAAAAAGACCATCTTTAAGGTCACATCCTTCTCCGAAGCTCGCCTAAGCGGCTCAAAGGGCGAACATTGAAGGGCCTTTAAAACTAACCCCAGGTTCCAGGCCAGACACGGAGCCCGTACGGGAGGACGGAGCCGAAGCACCCCTCTAAGAAACCGTGTCACATCCGGCCAAGCAGCCAGAGAGAGGCCAGCGACCTTCCCTCGAAAACATGCTAAGGCTGCCACTTGAACACGCAGAGAATTATAGGCCAAGCCTTTTTGTAAACCATCCTGCAAAACGTATCGGCGAGACAGAAGCCCACATGGGTGTAATCGCTTTAGAAGCACACCAAGCCTCAAACTGGCGCCAAATCCTGGCATAAGCCATGGAAGTGGAACGCTTGCGGGCCTGTAGGAGAGTGGAAATGACTTTACTGGAATGTCCCTTGTCTCTCAATTGCGCCCTCTCAATAGCCATGCCGTAAGACCAAAGCGGCAGGCGTCCTCCATGGTCACCGGGCCCTGTGACAACAGTTTCGGTACCAGAGGTAACGGCAGGGGATCCTCTACCAGCATCCGCCGGAGGTTCGCATACCACAGCCGCCTGGGCCAATCCGGGGCAATGAGAACCACCTCTCCTTGGTGGAGCCGAATCCGCAGGAGTACTCGCCCTATCAAGGGCCACGGAGGGAACACATACAGGAGGCCCTGAGGCCAGGGTTGAGCCAAGGCATCCAACCCTGCCAAGCGAGGATCTCTCCGTCTGCTGTAGAAGCACGGGACTTTGGCATTTGTGCTTGACGCTATAAGATCCATTATGGGCTTTCCCCATTTGGCACATATCTGCAGGAATACTTCGTCTGCAAGTTCCCACTCCGCTGGGTCGATCTGATGCCTGCTCAGATAATCGGCTTGCATGTTGCTCTGACCTGCAATATGAGCTGCTGACAGAAACTGCAGATAAAGCTCGGCCTGCGCTGCTAGTGCTATGCACTGAGTGCCTCCTTGGTGATTTATGTAGGCCACTGCTGTCGTGTTGTCCGACAGAACTCTGACAGCCAATTCTTCCAGGGTCAATTGAAAGGCCAGAAGCGCCTGGAAAATCGCTTTCAACTCCAAGCGATTGATGGACCACTCCGACTCCTCGGGTGTCCAAAGACCCTGGGATGCCTTCCCCGGCAATGTGCACCCCAGTCCTTCAGACTGGCATCTGTTACCACCAGGCACCAATCGGGGAGCGCCAGCGGAATTCCTCGCCATAGCATGCTGTCTGAGAGCCACCGCTCCATACTGAGCTGGGCCGCAGGGAGCCACGTGAGTCTGCATTGATAATCCTAAGATATTGGAGACCATCGTTGAAGCAGGGAACACTGCAGAGGTCTCAGGTGCGCTCTCGCCCATGGCACCACTTCCAAAGTGGCCATCATCGACCCCAACAGCTGGACAATATCCCAAGCTCACGGGCGAAGCATCCTCAGGAGCAGACGGACCTGGTTCTGAAGCTTGCACCGCCTTTGCTCGGGTAGGAAGACCATCCCCAAGGCTGTGTCGAACCGGACCCCCAAATATTCTAGAGATTGAGAGGGGGGTCAGGTGACTTTTGGCTATATTGATGACCCAGCCCAGAGATTGCAGTACTAAGACCACTCTGGCTGTAACCTGATGACTCTCTTCTGCAGAGTCTGCTCTGATGAGCCAGTCGTCTAGGTACAGGAGAACCCGGATACCCTCTCGCCTGAGAAAAGCAGCTACTACCACCATTACCTTGAAAAGGTTCGGGGAGCTGTGGCGAGGCCAAAAGGCAAGGCCCGAAACTGGAAATGTTTTCCCATCACCACAACACGCAGAAACCTCTGGTGCGCGGGCCAAATTGGTATGTGCAAGTAAGCTTCTTTCAGGTCCAGAGACATGAGAAACTCTCCTGGCTGTACCGCCGCTATGACGGAGCGCAGGGTTTCCATGTGAAAATGCCGCACGTTCAGAGACTTGTTGACTTGTTTTAAGTCCAGGATAGGGCGACAAGACCCTCCTTTTCGCGGCACCACGAAGTAAACGGAGTAACGGCCAGAGCCGCATTCAGCGGGAGGCATGGGGGAAACCGGCCCAATGTGAATCAAGCCTTGCAAGGTCTCCTCTACTGCCGCCCGTTTGGCGGCAGAACCGCATCGGGACTCCACAAACACGTCTCTTATCGGGGCATTGAATTCTATTCTGTAGCCTTCTCTGATCAGGTCCAAGACCCACTGATCTGATGTAATCTTGGCCCACTCCTCAAGAAAGAGGGAAAGTCGTCCTCCTATCACAGGAATCGAGGAGGGGGCCGGCGTACCATCATTGAGAGGGTCACCCATGAACTCCAGGTCTTGAGCCTGCTGTTGCGGAACGTTTGTCCAAGCGAAAGGAGTTCCTCTGTTGAAAATGGGCATGCGAAGTGACCCAGCAGTACGCCCCGGGCGGTACCTTCTAGCTTCACGGAAGCGAGGTCTGTAAGAGGAGGAGGGAACCGCCTGACCCTTGGAAGAAGGCCGCGGCCTATCCTCGGGTAAGCGCTGGGGTTTGGCATCCCCCAGGCCTTTCACAATTTTCTCCAACTCCTCACCAAACAGGAGAAGACCTTGAAAGGGCAACTTCACCAACCTTTGCTTAGAGGCCATGTCAGCTGCCCAATGCCGTAGCCACAGAAGACGGCGAGCCGCCACCGCTACAGCCATCTGTTTAGCCGAAGCTCTGACCAGATCATAAAGGGTGTCAGCCAAAAATGACAAGGCCGACTCCATCCGCGGTGCCACCTCCGTAAGGGGCTCCACTCCATCTCCCGGCTGTTCAACTGCCTGTTGTAACCAAGCGAGGCAGGCTTGGGCAGCGTAGCAGCTGCATGCAGACGCCCGTAAGGATAGGCCTGAAATTTCAAAGGACCATTTCATAGCTGCCTCCAGGCGACGGTCCTGCACTGGGAGGGTAGTTTTCTTTGTCACAGCCGTGACTAGGGCATCCACTTTAGGCACTGCTAGGCGCGTCAAATGCTCCTCACTTAGAGAGTATAATTGCCCCATAGCCCTGGCGACTTTCAAAGGCCCCTCGGGGTCAGCCCATTGAGCCGTGATAAGCTCTTGGATGGAGTCACACAAAGGAAAGGCTCGAGCAGGCTTCTTAGTACTTGCCATCCTCGGATTACCGGAGGAGGTCTCAGTACTCCCAGGGTCTTCTATAGAGAGGACCTGCAAGGCATCAGTAATAAGCGCTGGCAGCTCATCATGGTGGAAAATCCTCACCGCGGAAGGATCATCTGGATCCGGTGGCAATCCTGCACCATCTTCTGGCTCTCCAGACCACGAAGGCCTGCCAGACCCCTCAAAGTCCTCACATCCCGACCACGGGGGAGGGGGGGTGCGCCACTCTCTGAAGGGGAATCCACCCTTCTGCACTTGTCTTGCGGCCATCTGTCAGGGGAAAACGCGCCCGGTGGTAATCCAAGGCCAGACTCCACTGGAGGGGATACAGAAAGCAGGGCCGCAGAGGACCCCTGTGGAAGAGCTCTTTTTAACATGTATGCATTATGCAGCAATAAAACAAATTCAGGGGAAAATGGCTCACCCTGGCCTCCCGGTTCCAGTCCGGGGGAAACAGCTCTTTTATTAGCCTCTACACGAGGCGCCCCTCCAGGCTCAAACCCCTCCCCCCTCCGCCTCAGCAGGGGTCGAGCCATGCTGTTCCAAAATGACGACCGCTACCAGCTCCACGGAGCGGGAAGGAACATCGCTCGCCATGCTCGGGCCGGCTCTACCGTCTGAAAACCACGCCTTACAGAGCCCCGTTGCAGATTTGCGCTTGCCACAAACGGAACAGTGCTTTACTTTCTCAGCAGCCATAGCGCTTTACATTCTCAGCAGCCATCGCCAAAAGCAGTGGAAATTCAAAACGGCGGATTTGCGCCAAAATCGTCCCAAATGCGGCCCCTCCCCGGAGGAGCTACAAAATGCTCTTACCTCGCCAGACCGAGTCTCCGAGCTCCGGTCACGCTGCACAATCAGAAGAAAACCTTTTTTTTGTTTGTTTGTTTTTTAACGCTGTGAGGAATGTTTGAGGCAACAGCGAAAGAGGCAAATTTCCAACTCCGGAGGATCTGTAGCGTGGGAAAGGCAGGGAAAGGGCAAACCTATATGCCTGCATCCACAGCTTGGGCAAAGACAGGGACAGGGCTTGCCTATTTGTCTACTTCCACATCGGGGGCCGAGTAAGGCAGGGAAAGGGCTAACCTATTTGCCTTTAAAGTGGGTACCATCAGCCACAACACCCCTGCTACAACTGGCAAAAGCACAGGAGCCACCCCAGGCAGATTTTCTGAAGGAGCTTGAACAAGCTGCAACCACCCTGCTGGGGAGATAGAGAATACTGAAGAGGCAGATGGAACTAGCTGGCCAACACTATGGTTTTTCAGTGCTCTCTATCTCCCCCTGCTGGTTGATGGACACAACCCACTCATAATGGATTCATCTGCTTGATGACAAGGAATGAGTGGAGTTGAACGGGTAGATGTGAAGAGTCTGTTCACGCTTTCCAAAAATACTAGGACTAAGGGGCATGCGATGAAGCTACAATGTAATAAATTTAAAATGAATCAGAGAAAATGTTTCTTCACTCAACGTGTAATTAAACTCTGGAATTCGTTGCCAGAGAATGTGGTAAAGGCAGTTAGCCTAGTGGAGTTTTAAAAAAGGTTTGGACGGCTTCCTAAAGGAAAAGTCCATAGAGTGTTATTAAATGGACTTGGGAAAAATCCACTATTTCTGGGTTAAGCAGTATAAAATGTTGTGTACATTTTTGGGATCTTGCCGGGTATTTGTGACCTGGATTGGCCTCTGTTGGAAACAGGATGCTGGGCTTGATGGGCCTTTGGTCTTTCCCAGTATGGCAATATTTATGTACTTATGGCTAAAGCTCATCAGCTTGGAGAAGAAACGGCTGAGGGGAGATATGATAGAGGTCTATAAAATACTGAGTGGAGTATTTTATAGACCTTAACTTTTTCATTAGTAGCTCAAGGTGTCACCTTTTTAGTAGTAAGTCAAGGTGAGTTACAATCAGGTACACTGGGTATAGCCAATTAGCAAACAGAAAAGGGAAAAATACAGCAAAATTAAAGGAAAATTAATCCTGTATTAAATTCACATTAATGGCCTAATGCAGTTTGGTAAAAAGGCCCTTAAGATAGTGTGGAGAAGAAGAGGAAGGGAGCCGCTTGTCATTGCCCTCCGGTTTCAGCAGCTCCACGGAGGATGAGTCGGTTCACATTGGAGGAATGTGGAGTTACGCTTGGGCCTGGGACACCATCCCTTTCCACTTTGCTGGGGAGATCATCGAGCAGCAGTGTAGAAGGGGTTTCTTTGACCCCTGACCAGAGGCTTAACCCACCGCAACCCAGAAGTAATAGCTACAGCATTTTTGAGGAGCATTGGCCCACGGCTGTACTGCTGGTGATGAAGTCGCTGGAGGGCCCTTCTGCTGTGGCCTCCTCCCCGTTGCAAACACCCTGTGCCTCCTGGAATGAAGTGCAGCCTTCAGTCAATGAGGAAGCATGGAACTAGGGAGAAAGGGCTCTGATTCTTGCAGTGAGGGAGCTGCACAAGCCTTGTGGTGACATTGGATTCACTCTGGGACACATTTCAGGTACTTAAATCTTCAATGCTTAAATTACTGGGAAAGTTTGTTTCTGATATAGAAACTGTGAATAAAGATGTGGAAGTCCAGATCCAAATAGTGGGTCAGCATTCTGCAAAGTTACAGTTCCATAAGAGTAAAATTTCTGCACTACAATTATTGAATGAAGCTTTGGTAAATGATAAGAATTCTACTGCCAGAACACTTTTATTTATGGAAAATCAGATAAGAAAAAAACACATTGACCCAGGTTGCTGTTCCTCTTCCAGACCCTACTTGTACAGGTTCCCAGAGGGGAGCTATTGAAAATACAATCGGAATTGGGAAGGTTCATCTGGGAGGGACGCCTGGCTAGAATATCCAGAAAAATTATGTGGAAGGGGGTGGAGCAAGGTGGCAGAGGTGTGCCTAACGTACTTTGGTATTATTGGGCAGCACAATTAAAACAGATTGGGGGATGGAGCAAAGTAGACCTGTCACCGGTTACTAGGCTAGAGCAAATTTTTGTACGAGAGGGACAGCTGGATGGACTGTTATGGGCATCAATCCTGGAGAGTAATTATAAAAGATTATCGCTAAATCCCTTTATCTCCCACTTGTTTGATCTCTGGGGCTCCCTGAAACAGAAAGTCCGAGGCCCTCAGAGAAGCTCAACTTATGCTTGGATCACACAGGAGCCAGGGTTTACGGCAGGTGGGGAGAGTGGGGTATTTAAGACCTGGGCACAAAAAGGGTTGATACGCTTTCGTGAACTGATTGGAGCAGGGGCTATTAAGACCTTTAAGGAACTCCAATCTGAATATGAGCTTCCTGAGACAGATCGTTTTGCCTATCTTCAAATTCAGCATTATCTAGTTACAGAAAACTGGGCAAAGGCCAATGCTTTGGAACGGGAGAGCTTTGAGAACTTATGGGGGGAGATAGTAGGAGGGGGGAGGGGGATTTCCCGACTATATGCATATTTGAGAGGTCAAAGAATGGAGAAATTGCCGTATATGAGGGCCTGGGAAAGGGATATGGGGACAAGCTTAGTATTCTGGAATGGAAAAATAGTATGTATGGAAGTTAAAAAGACTTCAATCTGTGTGTTAATTAAAGAAAATGCTTATAAGATCCTAAGCAGATGGTATTATAGCCCGGATAGGTTGAAATTAATGTTTCCAGAGGCTTCTGATCAATGCTGGAGCTGTGAGCAAGCAATAGGCTCGTATTACCATATCTGGTGGGAGTGTGAGCCTTTGCAGAAATTTTGGGGAGAGGTAACAAATCTACTCACCAAAGCCCTGGGGATATTATTCCCGTGTGACCCTAAATGGTGTTTGCTGCGCTGGGGCAATGGGAAAGGAAAGAGATGGCAATGTAGACTTAAGAGGATGAGCCTGGCAGCAGCAAAAACAATTATCGCTGTGAACTGGAAACAGAAATCGGGCCCAACAGTACAGACATGGTTATTGAAACTTAAAGCAGTATCTGCATTAGAGAAACTAACAGACCGTCGTAAGGGGCGATTAAACCTGGAAGCAGAAGAGTGGAAACACCTGAATGAACTTTTTGAACAGAGTATATAAACATGGTCTAGAATAGCCAATGCAGGGGTACGGGAGGTGGGGACAGGTGGGTGGATGAGGGGGGAGGAAAGGGTGGGAAGGGGGAGGGAGTTGGGATGAGTTGATTGATACATATGTATTAAAAAGGATGCGGAATGTCTCATGTTTATTTTACAAGATCATTGTTTGAAGTTTGGCGCCTTGTACAGTTGGGACATGTATGATTTAAACAATAAAAAAAAAAGAAAATTAAAAAAAAACAAAAAAAAAACGAAAAAAAACACATTGAGATGTTTTAACTTTCCCAAATCTCCACTCATTGCTCCTATGGAAATGGTGCAAAAGTACTTAACAGAGATATTACATAGTAGATGACGGCAGGAAAAGACCTGCATGGTCCATCCAGTCTGCTCAACAAGATAAACTCATATGTGCTACTTTTTGTGTATACCTTACCTTGATTTGTACCTGTTCTTTTCAGGGCACAGACCGTATAAGTCTGCCCAGCACTATTCCCGCCTCCCAACCACCAGCCCCGCCTCCCACCACCGGTTCTGGCACAGACCGTATAAGTCTGCCCAGCACTATCCCCGCCTCCCGCCACCGGCTCTGGCACAGACCGTATAAGTCTGCCCAGCACCATCTCCACCTCCCAACCACCAGTCCCGCCTCCCACCACCGGCTCTGGCACAGATCATATAAGTCTGCCCAGCACCATCCCCGCCTTCCACCACTGGCTCTGCCACCCAATCTCGGCTAAGCTCCTTAAGATCCATTCCTTCTGAACAGGATTCCTTTATGTTTATCCCACGAATGCTTGAATTCCGTTACCGTTTCCATTTCCACCACCTCCCACAGGAGGGCATTCCAAGCATCCACTACTCTCTCTGTGAAAAAATACTTCCTGACATTTTTCTTGAGTCTGCCCCCCTTCAATCTCATTTCATGTCCTCTCGTTCTACCACCTTCGCATCTCCAGAAAAGGTTCGTTTGCGGATTAATACCTTTCAAATATTTGAACGTCTGTATCATATCACCCCTGTTTCTCCTTTCCTCCAGGGTATACATGTTCAGGTCAGCAAGTCTCTCCTCATACGTCTTGTAACGCAAATCCCATACCATTCTCGTAGCTTTTCTTTGCACCGCTTCAATTCTTTTTACATTCTTAGCAAGATACGGCCTCCAAAACTGAACACAATAATCTAGATGGGGTCTCACCAACGATTTATACAGGGGCATCAAGACCCCCTTTCTTCTGCTGGTCACACCTCTCTCTATACAGCCTAACAACCTTCTAGCTACGGCCACCGCCTTGTCACACTGTTTCGTCGCCTTCAAATCCTCAGATACTATCACCCCAAGATCCCTCTCCCCGTCCGTACTTATCAGACTCTCCCCGCCTAACACATACGTCTCCCGTGGATTTCTATTCCCTAAGTGCATCACTTTGCATTTCTTTGCATTGAATTTTAATTGCCAAACCTTAGACCATTCTTCTAGCTTCCGTAGGGCCTTTTCATGTTTTCCACTCCCTCCAGGGTGTCCACTCTGTTACAGATCTTAGTATCATCCGCAAATAGGCAAACTTTACCTTCTAACCCTTCAGCAATGTCACTCACAAATATATTGAACAGAATCGGCCCCAGCACCGATCCTTGAGGCACTCCACTACTCACCTTTCCCTCCTCCGAGCGAAATCCATTCACCACCACCCTCTGGCGTCTGTCCGTCAAACAGTTCCTAATCCAGTTCACCACTTCGGGTTCTATCTTCAGCCCATCCAGTTTATTTAAGAGCCTCCTGTGGGGAACCGTGTCAAAAGCTTTGCTGAAATCTAAGTAGATTACGTCCATAGCTCGTCCCTGATTCAATTCTCCTGTCACCCAATCAAAGAATTCAATGAGATTCGTTTGGCACGATTTCCCTTTGGTAAAACCATGTTGTCTGGGATTTTGCAACTTATTGGCTTCCTGGAAATTCACTATCCTTTCCTTCAGCATCGCTTCCATTACTTTTCCAATAACCGAAGTGAGGCTTACCGGCCTGTAGTTTCCAGCTTCTTCCCTATCACCACTTTTGTGAAGAGAAACCACATCTGCCGTTCTCCAATCCCTCGGAACCTATCCCGTCTGCAAGGATATATTAAGCAAATCTTTAAGAGGACCTGCCAGAACCTCTCTGAGCGCCCTCAATATCCTGGGGTGGATCCCATCCGGTCCCATGGCTTTGGCCACCTTTAGTTTTTCAAGTTGTTCATACACACTCTCTTCCGTGAACGGTGCTCTATCCACTTCAATCTCATTTGTACTTTTTCCAGTCCATCGTGGTCCTTCTCCAGGATTTTCTTCTGTGAAAACAGAACAAAAGTATCTATTTAGCAAATTTGCTTTTTCTTCATCATTATCTACATAGCGGTTCGCAGTATCTTTCAGTCTCATTTCCCTTTTTAGTCATTCTCCTTTCACTAATATACCTGAAGAAATTTTTGTCACCCCTTCTTACATTTCTAGCCATTTGTTCTTCCGCTTGCCAGACGTCTCTCTCTTGGCTTCTTTCAGTTTTATCCGGTTTTCCTCCTCGTGTTCCTCTTCTTGAGTTTTTCTGTATTTCTGGAACGCTGACTCTTTAGCCTTTATTTTCTCAGCCACTTGCTTGGAGAACCATATCGGTTTCCTTTTTCTCTTGCTTTTATTTACTTTCCTTACATAAAGGTTCGTGGCCCTATTTATAGCTTCTTTCAGCCTGGACCACTGTCCTTCCACTTCTCGTACTTCCTCCCAGCCCACCATCTCCTTCCTCAGGTATTCCCCCATTTTACTAAAGTCAGCACTCTTGAAATCCAGGACTTTGAGTTTTGAATGGCCGCTCTCCACTTTAGCTGTTATATCAAACCAAACCGTTTGATGGTCACTGCTGCCCAGGTGGGCACCCACTCGGACATTTGACACGCTATCCCCATTTGTGAGCACCAGATCCAGCGTCGCTCCCTCCCTCGTCCCTCACCATCTGTCTGAGCGAAACACTCTGCTTCTTTCCCATTCCGCAGACGGAATCTTCCAATCTACATCCGGCAGATTGAAATCTCCCAGCAACAGCACCTCTCTCGTGTTTCCCAACCTTTGAATATCTGCGATCAGGTCTTTATCTAATTCCTCCAATTGTGTCAGAGGTCTGTAGACAACACCCATGTGGACAGAGGTTCTATCCTCTCTTTTTAGGGTGATCCATATCGCTTCTTCCTTTCCCCAGGTCCCTGTCATTTCGGTCGCTGTGATATCATTTCTCACATACAGAGCTACTCCTCCACTTTTTCGACCCTCTCTATCCTTCCTAAACAGATTATAGCCTGGTATGTTTGCATCCCATTCATGGGAACCATTGAGCCATGTCTCTGTGATTGCAACAACGTCTAAGTCTGCCTCCAACATCAGGGCTTGAAGGTCATGAACTTTGTTGCCTAGACTGCGAGCATTTGTGGTCATCACTTTCCATTTACATTTCCTGGTATGTGTTTCAACATTTGTTATTTGGGTGTGTGTTTTGTCTTTGGGTACCTCCATATCTTTTTGTTCCACCTTAATTTCTTTTGCTGTTTCTTCTGGCTCAGTTCTATTTTTAGGAAAATGCCATCAAAAGCATTACCCCCTATAATGAGGGATCATTATCTATCTCTGAGTAAACTTTCAGCTCCTGTAGATACAACAAGTAGCTGCTTCTCCTTCTTGGATGAATCTAATAGAATCTCAGCTAGGGAGAAACCTAGTTTCAGGGTAAGATGTCCTTGCTGTAGTAGTTGGCTTGGGGAATGATAGCTATGTTAAGCGTCCTTCCCATAAATTTAGTTAATTGCCTGTATCTTTAAATTTAAAATGATCCCTTGTTTTTTCTGCTTTTTCTTAATTTTTTGTGGATGACTAGATTTATTTTCTCTTTATTATAATATACCATATTGAAATAATCATCAGTATACCATATTGATGATTATTTCTTATGTCACAACTGTTTGCTGTGATTGTATAAATGAAAATATTATTATTTTTTTTTTTTAAAGATGCCATGTTGCAGTTTGTTTTCTGCAGAGCATTTATTTTGTTTGAGACTCAGTATCCTCTAACATATAGTGCAACGGGCCCCTTTTACCAAGCTGCAATAAAAGGGCCCCTGCGGTAGCATCAGTGCATGGATTTGCTGCACACCAAGGCCCCTTTTACCACAGAAGCAAAAAGTGAAAAAAAAAAAAAAGAAATGGCTGTACGGTAAGTAAATACTTGCCATGTAGCCATTTCCAGGAGGATCCCTTACCACCACCTATTTAGGAGGCAGTAAGAGCTCCTGTGGTAACCAGGCAGCGCACAGCACTGCCCAATAACTGCAGCAGTAAAAAAAATATATATATTTGTCTTTTCTGGTCGTGCCAGGGGCGACACTACCACCAGCTGTGGTAGTGTCAGACTGGCGTGCCACAAACTGGTGGTAGTTCTTCAACTTGTCATTCACCTTTTATGGTAATGGCCTGAAAAAGGGGGCAGAGTGGGAGAAGAGAGAAAGGAGATACCACACAAGGGGGGAGGGGGCGCCAACTGATAGGCTGCAGGGGGACACCAGAAACCCTAGGCACGGCCCTGGTCAGGCTTTATTGTTTTGCTTTGACTACAGCTGCTGTTCGCTGCCACACCAACCCCGTCTGCCTTAGGCAACTGCCTACTCTTGCTTAATATTTGGGCCAGCCCAAATATCAGAGTAAAGACGCTGAAGGTGGAACCTCAGTTAGGTATCGGGCGCACTCTGCTGAGAGCCTAATAGAATCAAAAACCCGCTTCCCGACCAAAACAAAAACCCAAAGGCTCAAGTTTTCCCTTCCCCTGCCCTCTTTTCATGCTTAAAAACAACGCAGTGTGTGCTTTGCAGGGAAAAAAAAGGCCACAGCACACTGATACAGCTCCGGCCCTCTTCCTAGTCTTTCCACTTTTGTAACACAAAGATACCAAGTCACACGCCGAGCAGCCCTACTCACCCGCATCTTTCCCTCTCTCTTCCGCTTTCCTCGATCTAGCATGCCCCCCTCCCTGTTCGCGATCCGGCACCTCTCCCTTTCAAATTCATAGCTAAGATTGCTCAATCTCACACAGCTTTCCTTCTCCGGTACCCGTACTCGTCCCTATGATGACACAATTTCTCTGACTCCCCCTCTGAGGCGTCCCGGCGGGACGAAGAAGAAAAGCTGCTGGGGCTGCCGCGGCGGGTGACTGATCTCAAATCTCAAACACAAGTTAGAAGTAGAGACCTGCACGTGAACGCGGTTTGTGGGAATCCCACGGGGATGGAAGTACCGTACGAGTCTATCAGTAACAACATACCTACCCAGGTTCTCTAAGACGTCCCTTCAATAATTCATGGCCAGGCAACCACACTTACTCTCTGCCCGACGAGCAAGGAGGTTTAATAAACAGTAGTGGAAGTGAGCCTATCTAGCCCATTCTAAGCAAGGAAGCCAATTAGGACTCTCTAAGTTTCCCCTTCCCATCACAGCCGTCATCCCCATTCACTCAAAACAAAGCAAGCAAACCTTTGAGCAGCTGCATCCACATTGTCGGTTTTTTTTAATGTTGGTCCATCTGTAACCAGTCTAAACTGTTTCAATTGGATAGGCAGTACTTTAAAAGGTGGAGGACAAAAGTTTTGGGGGGATTTTTTTTTTTTACTTATTGGACAGCTTTTTAATTAATTTATTTATTAGAATTTATTTACCACCTTTTTGAAGGAATAGATCAAGCATGAGCAATAGACAATTACAGTAAAAATATTCAAAAACAATACAAAGTATGGCATGGTATACTATTTACAATGTCAACACAATACGTAATAGAACATTATAGGTGATAGCAAAGGGTAAAGCAAAGATGTAACATATAGAAGGGTAAGAAAGTAGAAAGATTTAAAGAAAGTTGCACATGAGGTCAGAGAAATGGTTAAATGTTATCTCAGCTAGAGTAGGAGTGGATAAACATGTTCTGCTGCAGTATATGCAGCCTGGGTACTCCTTGTGTGTGTGAGTGAGACTAGCGAGTTAGTTACTTCCTCAAGTATTGGCCTGGTTGAAGAGCCAAGCTTTCACCTGCTTCATGAAGTAGAGATAGTCTTGTGTTAAACACAGCCTTTCAGGCAGTGCATTCCAGAATGTGGGGGCTACTCCAGAGAAGGCTCGCTTGCGGGTATCACATCGTGTAATATCTTTTGGAGAGGGTGTGGTTAGTGAAAGTCCTTGGGAGGACAGTGTCCTTGGTGGTGTGTGGAGGATCATCCTATTTTTCAGGTACTCAGGGCCATTTCCTTTCAGTGCCTAGAAGATCAGACATAAATTTAGCCCTGTATTGTACTGGTAGCCAATGAAGTTTTTGCAAAAATGGTGTGATATGGTCACGTCGCTTGCAACCTTCTATGAGTCTTGCTGCCGCATTCTGAATCAACTGGAGCTGGTGCAGGCCCTTTGTTGTCAGACCATTGTATAGTGCATTGCAGTAATCCAGTCTTGATGTTATCATGGCATGTACAATTGGGATAAGATTTACCTTCTTGATGTAAGGAGAGGCAGCGTAGCTGTCGCAAATAGTAGAAGCAGCTCTTGAAGGTTGCTTGGATTTGGGGAATCAGAATAAGTGTTGAATCTAACTGTATTCCAAGGTTTCTGACTTGTGATTTGAGGGGGAGTTCATACGTCCCAAAAGGGATTTTGATGTCAGGTATGTATCCATTTGTGTTAGGGACCCAGAGAACCTTGGTTTTACTTGGGTTCAGGCAAAGTTTGTTGTGTTTAGCCCATTCTTGAATTGATGTTAGACAGGTAATCAGTTTATTCAAGGCTGTAGGTAAGTCAGGTTCAATGGGTATGAGTAGCTGCACATCATCCGCATAGATGTAGAACTGAGTATCCATTGACCGAATCAGCTCAGCTAGTGGTTTGAAGTAGATATTGAACAGAATAGGTGACAGTATTGATCCTTGTGGTACCCTGCAGGTCAGTGTCCATGGTGGTGATGAGTTGCTGCCAAACATTATGGATTGTTGCCTGTCTGATAGGTAGGATCTGAACCAAGCAAGTACTGTTCCATTGATACCTGTTTCTGTCAATCGTGCTAGCATGATATCATGATGCACGGTGTCAAAAGCTGCAGAGAAATCAAGCAATACTAACGTTGAGATGAATCCCTTGTCTCGGTTTCTGTGAAGATCATCTAGTTTCTGTACCATAACCAGGTCTGAATCCAGATTTGTTGGAATAATGTAGTGTATTTTACATGCATTGCCTGTCACCAATTTTTTCTCTGTGATTACTCTGTGACCTCTGATGTGAATTACTTAGAGAGGTCACACCCATGCAACTTCCTGTGGGGGTCAGACACAGCACATGGAGCTCATGATCTCTCCTAAGCTGAGAGGATCTATGGTGGTGTGAGCATCCATTACCATCTAAGCACATGGAAAGAGCTGATAATCCAAATGTATAGTATTATGTATATATAAGCCTGTCTGAATATAATCTAACTACAAACTGTAAGTAAACAGATGTTTTGTTACTTCAACTTTAAAGTGACTCAGCAGTGAATTATTCTGGGGTGAATGAGAGAGAGATGAAGAAAATAAATTAACATTTCTAAAGCTGAAGCTGTGTGTATAAAATCTGCTAATTATTTACTACAAATAATCCAACAAAAGGGTTATGGGCCCAGGCCAGGAATTGAAAAAGAAGAGAAATATTACCAGGCAGTAAAAAAAAAAAAAAAGCCACACCTTTTTCTCTTAAGTTTTAAAAGAAAGATTCAGTCTGTCTCTCTCTCCCCCCACACACCAGACAGAAGGCTAAGAAAATGGCTGAGGGAGGAAATTCACCATTTTTCCACTCTCTCAAGGTGCCTAAATTAACTGAATTTAATTATCAGCAGTGGGAACTAAGATTCATATGTCTCCTTCAAGCAAAGAAATTAAATATATGCTTAGACCAAAACAGAACAGCTGAAAATATGGCTGAATGGGACAATGCAAACTATTATGTGAAGTGCATGTTTTTGGAAGCTCTCTCAGAGAAACAAGCCATATTAGTGGAGGCAAAAGATACACCAAAGGACATTTTATATAAACTGAGAACTATGTATGCAACTACATATGCAAAACAGCAACCAATTTGGTTGGCAGAGTTGAATGAAACCAAATTAAGGGATAAAAGTAAGTGTAATGATCACATTATGCAGCTTATGTCTTCATTTCAAAAGCTAGAACTTTCTGGAATTCCCATGTGTGATGCATTGAAAAGAGCATTTCTTTTTACCTCACTATCAAAGAAGTTTGATGTTTTTAGGTCTGTAAATGAAGCCATTGAAGCAGGGGCGTATCTGAACTGCGGCGGTAGCGGGGGCCAGGGCCAGAGAGGGGGGGCACATTATAGCCCCCCCCCCCGCCGCCGCCGCCGCCGCCATTGCCGATCCCCCTCCCCCCAGCCGCTGCCATTGCTAACCCTCCCCCTCCGTTGCTCGCCTACCTTCGCTGGCGGGGGACCCCAACCCCCGCCAGCCGAGGTCCGCGTCCTCCTGCCGCTGCCGGCTGCCTTTGGTCCTTTCATTCTTCCATTGAAGCTGGCGCCGACGAAAAAGTTTCTTTTGAATCTGACGTCGCTGCACGTTGCACGTTGTACGTGCAGGACGTCAGACTCAAAAGAAACTTTCGTCGGCGCCAGCTTCAATGGAAGAATTAAAGGACCAAAGGCAGCTGGCAGCGGCAGGAGGACGCGGACCTCGGCTGGCGGGGGTTGGGGTCCCCCGCCAGCGAAGGTAGGCGAGCAACGGAGGGGGAGGGTTGGCAGCGGTAGGGGGGTCCAGGGCGAAATCTGCGGGGGCCCAGGCCCCTGAGGCCCCACGCAGATACGCCCCTGCATTGAAGGGCAATCTTTTGAACAGGCAGCATCAAAACTGAGGCAGGAATGCATAATTAATGATTCTGAGGAGAAGTGTTCTCAAAGTCAGTCAGAGAGAAATGAAACAAATTTCTTGGCAAAGAACAGAGGAAGGCGGAGCTATGGGAAAACTCCACCCAAGGGCAAGCTGATTTGCTACTCATGTGGAAAGGAGGGACATGTATCTAAATGGTGTAAGGAAACACAAAACACTCCCTCTAGCTCACCTAAGCCAATGGAACAAAAGAATTCTCCAACCAGGAAATTTATAAAAGACTATGATAAACATAAGGGCTTTCTAATGGCAGAAAAATCTTTGACTATGGTAAATAATTCAAATGAAAGTACTTGGATTTTGGATTCGGGGAGCACATGCCATTTAACCAATTGTAAGGATTTCTTTCAGGAAATGTGTCCAGAAGAAGGTATTCTTAATACTGCAAACGCAGGGACTGCTAAGATCCAAGCAAAAGGCATTGGATTCTTAAAATGCAAAGTGTCTAATGAAGTTAAAGAAATTCCTGTAAGTGATGTCTTGTATATTCCCCAAGCAGTTTGCAATATGCTTAGTGTGTCTACATTAGATAAGAAGGGATTTGTGATTCATTTTGAAAACAGTAAGTGCACAATCTCTAAAAATGATGAAGTGTATGCTGAAGCTTTTATGCATAATGATGTTTATAAACTGAGCATTTCAGGTGAAGCCTCACATCTGGCGCAAGTAAGGAAGAATGATGGTAAATGTAGTCTGGAAATCTGGCATCGCCGCCTGGGACATCGTGATTTTAAGGTGATCCAGGATCTTTACAGTAAGCAACTAGCCACCGGCATTCAGATACGTGCAGATACTGGTAAAATGGAGAAATGCATAGACTGTGTTACTCAAAAAGGTGTGAGACCCTCATTTCCTGCATACACAGGAAATAGGAGTAATAAAGTACTGGACTTAATACACAGTGACTTATGTGGACCGTTTAATATCCCATCATTGGGAAATAACAGATTTGTGCTAATATTCTTGGATGATTTCTCTAGATATTGTGTGGCCTATTTGCTGAAAGAAAAAAGTAAAGTCACAGACATGCTGAAGAAATACGTAGCCATGGTGAGCAATAAATTTGAAAGAAAACCAAAGGTTCTTCAGACTGACAATGGTGGTGAGTTCATTTCACAAAGCATGCGCACATTTCTAGAACAAGAAGGCATTCAGCATATCACAACAGTAGCTTATACACCAGAGCAAAATTCTGTTGCAGAGAGAAAATTTAGGTCACTTGTGGAAATGACCAGATGTATGCTGTCAGATAGCAATCTCCCTAAAAGACTATGGGGGGAAGCCATTCTCACAGCAGTGTACCTACAAAACAGAATGCCAACTAAAGGCGCTGAGCGCACACCACATGAGACATGGCATGGTAGGAAGCCAAACCTGTCACACATAAGAACATTTGGAAGTACAGTATATGCTCATGTACCAAAGCAAAGAAGGCATAAGCTGGATTCCACAACAGAAAGGGGCATTTTAGTTGGCTATGCTCCAGGACACAAAGGATATAGAATTTTGAATCTGAAAACTGGCATTGTTGGCATAAGACATGTTACATATTTTGATGTATTTGATAAAGGCTGGATTATCCCAGATGAGCCTTATCATCCAGAATATGAAACTAGAACCATAATAGACATGCCAGTGTATATAAATGCCATACCAAGGCAGATGTCTGAAAGCAACTCATCTGTATCTAACGAGGAACAGGCAGAGGAAGCAGACACAGAAAGGATCATTGAAGGAGACAGTACAGTTGGAGAAGGGGAATCAATTGGAGAAGGACTCTCAGATTTTGAGGATGCGGAAAGGTCAGACCAACCTGTTGTCAGACGCTCATCCAGGGAAAACAAAGGTGTTCCACCCCCAAGACTGTCTTACCTAACAAAGTCAGCAGAAGCTCAAGAGCCCTTAACATGGGATGAGATTGAGAAAATGCCAGCAGAAGAAGCTGCTGAATGGCGTAAAGCTGCACAAGAAGAAATTGATGCATTGCATAAAAATAATACTTGGATTCTTACAAAATTACCTCCTGGCAAGAAAGCTATAGGATGCAAATGGGTATTCAAGTTAAAAAGGAATGCACAAGGAAAAGTGGAAAGGTATAAAGCCAGATTAGTCGCAAAGGGATATCTTCAAAAATATGGAGAAGATTTTGATGAAGTGTTTGCACCTGTAGTGAAACACACGACAATTAGAACACTTCTGAGCATTGCAGTCTCAAAAGGCATGCAAGTCAACCACATTGATGTGAAAACAGCATTTCTTCATGGAGATATAACTGAAGACTTGTACATGGAACAGCCAACAGGTTTCATAAATACAAAACAAAGACAGCTAGTGTGTAAATTAAACAAAGGTCTTTATGGATTAAAGCAAAGTGCAAAATGTTGGAATGACAAATTGCATGAAATATTTACAAATTTAGGATTTAAGCAAGGTGAAGCAGATAAATGCTTGTACACTAGGTGCAGAAATGGACAATATGCATACATTTTAGCTTTTGTTGATGATCTGCTCATTGCAAGCGAAAGTGAGCAAGAGTACAAGGACATTGTAAAATATTTAAACCTCAATGTTGAGATAAAAGAACTTGGTAATGTGTCATACTATCTTGGTATAGAAATTGAGAAACAAAATGATGGTTCTTATCTTCTAAGCCAGAAGCAGAAAATAAATGAGCTTATTGAAAGTTTAGGTATGCAAGATGCCCAAGTTGTAAGCACTCCCATGATCACTGATTTTCTGAAGGATGAAACAGTAAGAGAACCTTTACCAGATAACATCCAATATAGATCAGCCATAGGTAAGCTTTTATATCTAACTACCACATACAGGGCTCATATAGCAAATGCAGTAGGAATTTTGAGCAGAAGGGTCAGCTCACCTACCAAATCAGATTGGACTGCAGTTAAAAGGATGGTAAGGTATTTAAAAGGTACCATTGATTGTAAATTAAAGAATTCAGCCAATAGTAATCCAAAACTAATATGTTACTGTGATTCAGATTGGGCAGGGGATCATTCTGATTATAAATCCACAAGTGGATATGTGTTTATGTATGGAAATGTACAAATTTCATGGGCCAGTCATAAACAAAGTATTGTGAGTCTGTCTTCTACAGAAGCTGAATATGTGGCTGTATCAGAAGCATGCAGAGAACTGATGTGGATTGAAAAACTTTTGCTGGATTTTGGAATAGCTGAACAGAGACCAATCCAGTTAATGGAAGATAATCAGAGCTGCATCCGACTGTCACAGAATGACAAGGTTCAGTCACGCACCAAGCACATCGCAACGAAATACCACAACGTGCGAGAGCTGGCGAAAGAAGGGGTCATCAGTCTACACTATTGTCACACCAGTGAGATGACAGCTGACATCATGACCAAACCGTTACCCAGAGAACGTTTTGAGAATCTGCGTATAAAGCTTGGACTTTGTGTGAATTAATAATTGCATGACAGTTATGCATGAGAAGGGGTTTGTTGGAATAATGTATTGTATTTTACATGCATTGCCTGTCACCAATTTTTTCTCTGTGATTACTCTGTGACCTCTGATGTGAATTACTTAGAGAGGTCACACCCATGCAACTTCCTGTGGGGGTCAGACACAGCACATGAAGCTCATGATCTCTCCTAAGCTGAAAGGATCTATGGTGGTGTGAGCATCCATTACCATCTAAGCACATGGAAAGAGCTGATAATCCAAATGTATAGTATTATGTATATATAAGCCTGTCTGAATATAATCTAACTACAAACTGTGAGTAAACAGATGTTTTGTTACTTCAACTTTAAAGTGACTCAGCAGTGAATTATTCTGGGGTGAATGAGAGAGAGATGAAGAAAAGAAATTAACATTTCTAAAGCTGAAGCTGTGTGTATAAAATCTGCTAATTATTTACTACAAATAATCCAACAAGATTGACATGGAGCTAGCCAGTTTCTCTTTTCTAACCAATCATTAAGTTGAACACAGACTGTTTTGTTTTATGAGTTTCCCTAGAAACGGGATGTTGGATACCGGCCCGTAATTTCCAGGTTTGTCCTGATCGAGGTTGTTTTTCTTCAGCAGAGGGTGGACCACTGCCCTTTTTAATGCTGTTGGTAGCTGCTCATTAGAAAGAGAGATGTTCACAATTTTTGTGGCGCCTTCTATGAGGCCCATACTTGTCTGCTGCACTATTTTTGATGGGCAGGGATCGAGGGAGCAGGTAGTTGGTCAAAGATCTCTTAAGATTTTGTCAAGGCTCTCCTCTGTCATTGGGTTAAAAGTGTCCCATTACCTATATCAGACAGGCCTCTGAGGAGAAACCAGACAAAGAGTGTCCCAAACTAGGGAGAGTGGAAAGATGGTGACCTGAAGCTTGTTCGCTCAACGGCCCAGCTGTCCTCTGAAGTTCTGTCTTTGTTTACTTGAAATTTTCTCTCTGCATTTGCAGTTACCTTAACTGAAAGGAAGGGGACAATGGGGGGGTCAGCCGCCAATGACCAGCGTTTTGTCCCCTATGCAACAAGTGTGGGACCGCTGCGTGACGAGCTGCCGCAGATGATTGGGTTGATGAGTCCTTTGATTAGCGCCGGCGAAGGAGCATCAATGCTCTTGGACCTGGAAACAACTTCATCGCTCCCGAGTCATTTAACCACCATGTCCAAAGGAGTGGAGGAGTGAGTTAGGAGTGTATGCTGAAACGGAAGTCGTTTACAGCTGAACCCGTGTCGGTTGTGCCACTCCTAAACCCGTAAGAGCTATCAGCTTGGAGTTTTTGGCTCCCGTGGAGGTTACATTGAATATCATCTGGAAGGCGCTCCAGGACCTAACGGTGGTAGTAAATAATTTTGCTTCAGATATAATCTTATTAGTGAGCCACATGGATAATCGAATCCTTTGAGAATGAAAAATTGATACAGCAAATGAAGTTCTACAGGAGTAGGAAACGGTTAAGATTTTGAAAATGATAATAGACCAGAAAATTTTGAACAAAATGATTATTATTACAGATGATTAATATCGAGATTGTTGTTTTCCCAGAGTTCCGGGTATGACTCCTAGTTTTTTCCTCTGAAATGATTCCTCTTAGTATATTAATTCAAAAGGAATGAAGCCTGTGAAACTGGGATTACCTTAATCAATGGGAATTGGATTAGAGATTCAAGTGTTTGTATTGTTAAATAATTTCTGGTTTTAAAATAGGAAAAAATGAAATTAGATGTATTATTTCCACTAATATTGGACAATAAGTATGTTTCCAACAAAATTAATTGACTATACACCGTCTTGGGTTTGAAGAAGCCAACCAGACAATCAATGTGGAATAATGATTCAGATAAATAATAACTGGGGATAATCAGGTTAATATCACGTTTTCTTTGTTTACGGTTGTTTAATTGATCTCCTTGTCTTGTTTCACTCTCCCTATTTATTTTTTTTTTTGTTTCAACATTTTTTTATTGATGACACATATTATCATTATCACAGCCATGGGCATTCTCGGTAATGCCCCAAACAGATTTTCATCATACACAGCAGCGATAACATCTATCATCAAACTTTATTGCTTTTCTCCCCTCCTCCCTCCCTCCCATCCCCTGTGTCTCCCCCACCGAGCCTTTACTCTTATGGACTCGGTGGCGTCTTCTCTCCTTTCCCTTCCAGGATTGCATCCAGTAATTCAGCCCTTTCCATTAACATTACAAAATAATTGTCACATTCCATTTAAGAAAATATCTTAACTAATCCATGGTTAAGCTAACATCTATTACATGTGGGCATCCTCCGTCAACCCTTTTATGTCACTTCCCCTCTCCCCTTCCTCTTATCCCCGTCCCCCTTTATAAATGTGCCTCATGTTTCTGATTATACTCTTATCGTGAATATAGACTAACCCAAAATGTTCAAAACATGACTACGTGCTCGTGGTGATATCTTGTGTAGGTATGCCCCCCATATCTTCATGAATCGTTGGCGCCTCTTAGGTGTATTACGGGCGTCTTGCATTTCCCATAGCATGAGCTCATGTAACTTATTTCTCCAATGCCAATATGAAGGACCTTTGTCTATTGTCCAGCAACTTAAAATACATTTTTTCCCCAAAATACAAAGTTTACTGAGGAACATCTTTTCTTCCAATGTTCCTTTGTGCCATGTCGCCATGGAGCTCAATATCACTTTTTCAAAAGATAGATCCACCCGATACCCCATAACCCAGCCCATAAACTTGGAGAGAGCTGTCCAAAACCCCCGTATCTCTCTACATTGCCACAAACCGTGGCTAAGTGATGCATTTACTTCCGCACATTTGGGGCACTTATGTGTTTCCACCACTCCCGCATACCATGCCTGTTTTACTGAGAAATATGCCCTATGTATGATGTGGAAGTGGCACTCCTGTAACTCGGCACTATGTACCACCCGTACCCCGCCTTGAAGTGCCGCTAATATCTTCCCTTCTGTTATTTGGTCTTTCACCTCCCGGTCCCATCTTTCCACAACCATCTTAACATCTCTTTGTGGTTGTTTCCCCTCCAACACCTTGTGAAATCTCGACACTGAAATCTGTCCCATTGCATCCCCGGCCAGAAGCTCCCTAATTTCCCTCTCAAAGCCTGGTAGGAGACTTGCGGTGGGGAGCTCATGTATGTAATGTGAGAGTTGAAAGTAGGCTAATTTCGCCAACATCCCCCCTCCATAGTGTCTCTCAAACTCTGAGTAAGCCATGGCGGTCCCATCCGCTTGCAAAAAATTTCCCAATAGTATGACCCCCTGCTTTCCCAGATCTCGAAAAAATTTACTTTCTCTCCCAGGTGCAAACTCTGCATTACCCGTGATTGGCAACAGCACGCTGCACTCTGCACTGTGTTTCCAGAGTTTCGTTATCTCCTTCCACAAATATCTCAAGGGCTGTAAGAGTAAGCTATGTTTTACTTGCTGCGGGAGATTTCTAAATTTTGCGTGTATTAAGTAATTTAAATGCCAGGGGCTGAAATGCAATCTCTCTAATTGTATATCTGTGTAATTGTTCGTACCCATAATCCAATCTCCCAAATGTCTTAAGAGACATGCTTGATTGTATGTACGCATATTGGGGATCCCTAGACCTCCTTGTGCCTGTACCCCAATGAGATATTCCCATCGAAGTTTTGGCTTCCTACCAGCCCAGCAAAATCGCGCCACTTGTCTCTGGTGTGCCCGAAGGTCTTTTTCCCAGAGCCTTATTGGCAATATTTGCAGTACATATAGCCATTTCGGGAACACCACCATGCGGTATAAGTGGATTCGGCCCAAGAGCGTTAATGGCAGGGAGCTCCATCTATTTAATTGCACCCTCGTATCTCGCAACAACTGTGGGACATTAGAAATGTATATCTGAGCCGGATCCAAGGTCAATTTAATACCTAGATATCGGAAGGACCCCGTCGCCCACCTCAATGGGAATTGCCCCCAATCTGCTTTTTTTAACGTCTGGACTCGCCAAGGCCTCTGATTTTGTCAAGTTTAAATGAAATCCAGAAAAATCCCCATATTCCTTTATACTTTCCATTAGGTGTCCCAAAGAATGCTTGGGATCTGTTAATAGTACTAGTAAATCATCTGCAAAGGCTGCTATTTTAAATTCTCGGTCTTTTATTTGTACTCCCTTTATGTCTACATTATTGCTTATTTCTCGTATCAACGGATCAAGTGTCAACACAAACAGTAAAGGTGACAGAGGGCAACCCTGACGGGTACCTCGACCAATGGGGAACCAATCCGAAGCTAGGCCATTGGCGAGAATTCTCGCTCTGGGATCAGTGTATAGAGTCTTGATCGCCTGCGTGAAAAACCCCGTCACCCCATATGCTTTGAGTGTTTCTAGTAGGAATCCCCAATCCACCCGGTCAAAAGCCTTTTCGGCATCGAAACTAATTAACATGGTTGGCTGTCTTTCCCATTGTGCTTTTTCCAACGCAAGAAGGATTCTCCTCATATTCTTTGCTATTTTTCTACCCTGAACAAATCCTGCTTGTGGTTCCTCTATCAGGGAAGGGAGATATCTGGCCAACCTATTAGCCAACAATTTGGCCAAAAACTTGGCTTCTGAGTTTAAGAGTGAGATTGGTCGGTATGACTCCGGGAGAAGAGCTGTTTTACCGGGCTTAAGTATTACTGTTATATGAGCCTGGTTCATGTATAATGGTAAAGAGCCCCGCTGGACTGCTAAGTTAAACACCTCAGTCAGCACCGGGCTAATCTCGGCCTGCAATAACTTATAAAACTCATTCCTCATTCCATCAGGGCCCGGCGCCTTCCCCAGAGGACTTTGCTTGATCACCCACATAACTTCATCTATTGTAATTTTTCCATTCAACACCCCTAACTCCTCAGCCTCCATTTGGGGTAAATCTACGCTAGCCAGGTATGTCTCACCAGGCCTGACCAGATCCTCTTGTGTTTTATATAACTGTGCAAAGAAATCTTTAAATATTCCCGAGATTTCCTTATCCTTATGTACTAGTGACCCTTGACTATTCTTAAGTGATAGTATCTTTTGGTAACCTAATCTTCTGCCCATAACCTTCGCCAGAAAACCCCCTCCCTTATTTGCGAATTTGTAAAGCTGATATTTATAATAAGCCTGGGATTTTCTAACTGTGCGGTGCAACAATTCGTTAAGGCTCTGCTGGGCCTCTAGCAATTGCACTCGGAGACTCTGAGTATGTCCCATACTATACTGACGTCGCAATTTAGTCACTCTCCTTTCTAATCCCAGAATTTCTTGTCTCCTCATTTTCTGCTTAAAACTAACATAGGCTATGATCTCCCCTCTAAGCACTGCTTTAGCTGTTTCCCAATACAGTACTGGGTCATTCTTGTGGATCTCATTAGTGATGCCAAAATCTTTCCAACTTTTAATCAAATGGGGTAAGCATTGTGCATCCCTTTATAGCCAAGTTGGGAATTTCCACATGTAATCCTCTCTGATCCCTCCATCCAACTCCACCCTCACCATAACCCAGGCATGGTCGGAGACTGCTATGGGCCCAATTTTCGCTATGTCCACCTTTGTGAAAATGTCTCCAGTTACGAATATATAATCGATACGGGATAAAGTGGCGTGGGCCCTTGATAAATGGGTGTAATCCCTCTCTAGAGGATTCAGAGTTCTCCACACATCTACTACTGTGAAAGCTTCCTCCAGCGTTGCTATTCCCTTCCCTGGCTTGGCTCTCCCTTTCCCACTTGAGCCCGATCTGTCTAGTGCCGGATCCGCGACTTCATTAAAGTCTCCTCCCATTATAATCGGGGGTCCTCCAATCCCCTGTATGGCACTAGTGAGCTGTGTGTAAAAGCGCCGGTCAAACGAGTTTGGCGCATATATATTGCATAGCAAAATTGGTTGTCTGTCTAGTACTACGGATGCCAACACGTATCTTCCCCCAGTGTCTCCTACTACCTGATTTACTTTCACGTGTATACCTTTCCGTATTAGTGTAATCACTCCTCCTTTCCCCCCACTGCCGGGGATTCAAAAATTTCTCCTACCCACCATCGCTTCAATTTAGCATGTTCTATGCTTGTTAAATGTGTCTCCTGCAAAAATGCAATCGATGTCTTTTGGTCATTGAGTATTTTAAAAATTTTTTGTCTTTTAATAGGTGAGTGGATACCCCCTACATTCCAAGTTATTACTTGTATTGGAGTCATGTTATCTCCATTCGTTCATCCATACTTCCCTGTAATCTTCCCGCAATCTTTACAGAGGGGTGTCCCAGCCACCACCCCTCCCACTCCTCTTTCCAAGACATCTTTACTCGTGCACTACACCATGTGTCAGTCATAACATCACTACATTCATAGAAACATCGTGTTCCCGTCCCAATTCTTATCCCTCCCTCCCCCCCCTCCCCCCCAATCTTCTCCATCCCTCCCCTCTCCCCCTCCCCCCCTCTACCCCTCCTGTCATTCTCCCAAGGCCCTCCCATGCCTTTGACTTCTCTCGCCCCTTGCAGCCCCTAGGTTATCTATGATCACCTGATTTCTTAATCCACATCCTCCATAACAGTCAGCTGTGTTATTTATCCGGGCATCCTTAACCCCGTCCCCAAACAGATTCTGGGACTCCCTGAAACTCAACCCATATTTCATACCTATGAAACAACCATAACCTTGAAACAATACTTTTAACTTTCAAAACATCACCCACCATATACCATTTCATGCGGGTTAATCCCCGCAGTCTCTTTCACCAAAGGAGAAGGCTCCCCCCAGGTGCCCGTCTTAGCTCGGACTCCACTGCAAAGTCATGTGTCTAGTTCTTTCATTTCCGTGTCTAGGAATCTTTGAGCCTCCTGGGCTGTCTGAAAGGATCTCCACTGATTTTTATGCTGAATCTTTAAAATGGCTGGGTATAGTAACATGAATCTGGTGCTCTTGGCAACCAGTGTGGAACATATGGGATGAAAGCGACGTCTTTGTTCTTGTACTCCTGCCGAATAGTCTTGAAAGATCTTTATTGGGGAGCCCTCATAGTGAAGGGAGTCTCGCTTCGTTCGGAATCCTCTTAGTATTTCTTCTTTATGTAGGTAATTAAGCACTTTAATAATGACAATTCGTGGCCTCTGCAAATTTGGTTGCCAACGCCCTAGCCTATGGGCTCGCTCGATACACAACTCTCCTCGACTATCTGATAAGGCCAACTCTTTCTTCAGCCACTGTTCTAATACTTGCCCAAGAAGTCTTTCTGGGACCTTTTCAGGGATACCCACAATTCTCAAATTGCATCTCCTGGCTCGGTTTTCCATATCATCCATTTTTTCTTGTTGCAACTTGAGTTGAGTCCTGAGCCTGGCAAGCTCCTGCATGTTTTGGGAACTGGAGTCCTCCACTGCTGCTATCCGCGTTTCCGCCTCTCCCACTCTTTTCTCCGTTTCGGCTCCTGATGATTCTAAGTTTTTTAGTTGTCCTGCCAACAGATCGAATCGTGGGTTGAGGGCTGCACTCACCGCTGCTGTTATTTGCGCCAGTTGTTTATCAGTGAATTCTCCCCCAGCTGTACCTTTCAAGTCCGCCATTTTGTGGCTAGGCTTAGGAGATGTTAGCCTTTCTTTGTCAAATTTTGTGCCTCTACGGGTGATTCCAGATGGCATGGGTTTCAAATATTGCTCCATACATTCAAATATACTGCTCTCAGTCAATCTCCCAGCACTTCGGCACGCAACACAATTGCCATTAGACAAATGCCTCTGTCCAGGCGCTGTTTTTATTCGGAGGCACAGGCTTCGTGGGGTAACTATGCTGGGCCTTCCGCCCACCACCTCACGGTAGCGTGATTACATGCACCAGGGTATCCTTTTAATTAGCTGGCCATCTCAGACACCCAAAAGCAGTCTAACAAGCCATTCAGTTAGAGTTTCTTCCCTTTATCTCGGGAATGCTTCTATCCAATGTACTATCGCAACCGCCGAGAGAGCGTGTCCCCCAGCTAACGTTGCTTCACTCCTCCAGCTCTCAAGGTGCTCCCTCTAGATCCGTTACCGAAATTGGCTGGGTGCTTCGTGCCCCGAACTTAAAAAAGGGTACTCACTACCACCGTCTCCACAGCAGGACCCGGACCTCCCCTGTCTGTAGGGACTCTCGTCTCTCCTGTTGTCTGCCCGCAGCTCTTTTTTGTTTAAACAATCCGGACTTCCTTTGCCGCCGCCATCTTGGAACCGCTCGTGTTCGTTTTCAAAGTTGCTTTTTTTGCTGGGTATGGCGCCGGCAGTGCCGCTTCTATGTTCATCTAGGTCCCGGGTGTTCTCCGTGCTCACTGGATCTTTTTCTTGGAGCGGGATCAGCGATGGCTAAAGACGGGCTTCATTTGGGCGGAGCGGAGCTCACAGCGCGACGTCCATCTCGCTGCTCGTCTCCACCGGAAGTCTCTCTCCCTATTTATTTTATGGTCTAAGAAAGAGAAAGATTGTATATAATCCATTTATCTAGTTGAGATTGTTTTCCTCTAATATTGTATTAATGTACAGTTATCTCTGTATTACTGTTTGCAAGTGACCCTTGTAAAATGAAAATTTATAAATAAATGATTTTAAAAAAAGTGTCCCATCCATCTCTGTCAAGAGGGGGTGAGTTTGTGCACCCCTGGTTGACTGGTTGGGGACTGGGTGAAACTGAAAGCTTCCCATATGTAGATATAAATATCATGAAATAACAATTGGATATCACTAAAGCAGCTTAAAAATTATTATAGCTGGTAGAAACAGCAATTTTAAACTCTGTATTTTGTGCTCATTTTTCTACACTACAAACTAAATAAATATACTGTATACAACAAGGAGGTGGTATACAACTTTAAATGAGCAGTTTGTTAGAAATTAAGCAAACCAATTCAAAACTGAACTGGAGATACCTAATGAGGAAAGATGAGAAAGAAGCACAAGGTCGAACACTGCAGAGAGTTCCAGAGAAACAGCTAGGACTATCTTATGTTGATCTAGGTGTAAGTGAATATCACTAAGAAGTGCTGTAGTGACTGTCTCGGTGCTAAAATGTTGTAAAAAACCAGATTGCCGGTGATGGAGAGCTAAAACTTTATCAGAAAAGGTGGTCAGTTGATAGAAAACCTCCCACCCACCCCCACCCCCTCACTCTCTCCTCAATCACTGGCTGACTACTTCCGCGACAAGGTCCAGAAGATCAACCTCGAATTCACCACTAAACCTTCTCCTCCCCTTCATCCTATCATCCACTCCCTCAACCAATCAACCCAGGCCTCCTTCTCCTCCTTTCCTGATATCACCGAGGAGGAAACTGCCCGCCTTCTTTCCTCCTCGAAATGCACCACTTGTTTCTCTGATCCCATCCCCACCAACTTACTTAACACCATCTCTCATACTGTCACCCCCTCCATCTGTCATATCCTTAACCTCTCTCTCTCCACTGCAACCGTCCCTGACACCTTCAAGCATGCCGTAGTCACACCTCTCCTCAAAAAAACATCACTTGACCCTACCTGTCCCTCCAACTACCGCACCATCTCCCTCCTACCCTTCCTCTCCAAAATACTGGAGCGCGCCATTCACAGCCGCTGCCTTGATTTTCTCTCCTCTCAGGCCATCCTCGATCCGCTTTAATCCGGTTTTCGCCCTCTACACTCAACAGAAACAGCACTCTCTAAAGTCTGCAATGACCTGTTCCTTGCCAAATCCAGAGGTCACTACTCCATCCTCATCCTCCTCGATCTATCCGCCGCTTTTGACACTGTCAATCATGATTTACTTCTTGCCACACTGTACATAAGTACATAAGTAGTGCCATACTGGGAAAGACCAAAGGTCCATCTAGCCCAGCATCCTGTCACCGACAGTGGCCAATCCAGGTCAAGGGCACCTGGCACGCTCCCCAAACGTAAAAACATTCCAGACAAGTTATACCTAAAAATGCGGAATTTTTCCAAGTCCATTTAATAGCGGTCTATGGACTTGTCCTTTAGGAATCTATCTAACCCCTTTTTAAACTCCGTCAAGCTAACCGCCCGTACCACGTTCTCCGGCAACGAATTCCAGAGTCTAATTACACGTTGGGTGAAGAAAAATTTTCTCCGATTCGTTTTAAATTTACCACACTGTAGCTTCAACTCATGCCCTCTAGTCCTAGTATTTTTGGATAGCGTGAACAGTCGCTTCACATCCACCCGATCCATTCCACTCATTATTTTATACACTTCTATCATATCTCCCCCTCAGCCGTCTCTTCTCCAAGCTGAAAAGCCCTAGCCTTCTCAGCCTCTCTTCATAGGAAAGTCGTCCCATCCCCACTATCATTTTCGTCGCCCTTCGCTGTACCTTTTCCAATTCTACTATATCTTTTTTGAGATACGGAGACCAGTACTGAACACAATACTCCAGGTGCGGTCGCACCATGGAGCGATACAACGGCATTATAACATCCGCACACCTGGACTCCATACCCTTCCTAATAACACCCAACATTCTATTCGCTTTCCTAGCCGCAGCAGCACACTGAGCAGAAGGTTTCAGCGTATCATCGACGACGACACCCAGATCCCTTTCTTGATCCGTAACTCCTAACGCGGAACCTTGCAAGACGTAGCTATAATTCGGGTTCCTCTTACCCACATGCATCACTTTGCACTTGTCAACATTGAACTTCATCTGCCACTTGCACGCCCATTCTCCCAGTCTCGCAAGGTCCTCCTGTAATCGTTCACATTCTTCCTGCGACTTGACGACCCTGAATAATTTTGTGTCATCAGGCGAATTTAATTACCTCACTAGTTATTCCCATCTCTAGGTCATTTATAAATACATTAAAAAGCAACGGACCCAGCACAGACCCCTGCGGGACCCCACTAACTACCCTCCTCCACTGAGAATACTGGCCACGCAATCCTACTCTCTGCTTCCTATCTTTCAACCAGTTCTTAATCCATAATAATACCCTACCTCCGATTCCATGACTCTGCAATTTCTTCAGGAGTCTTTCGTGCGGCACTTTGTCAAACGCCTTCTGAAAATCCAGATATACAATATCAACCGGCTCCCCATTGTCCACATGTTTGCTTACCCCCTCAAAAAAATGCATTAGATTGGTGAGGCAAGACTTCCCTTCACTAAATCCGTGCTGACTTTGTCTCATCAGTCCATGTTTTTGTATATGCTCTGCAATTTTATTCTTAATAATAGCCTCCACCATCTTGCCCGGCACCGACGTCAGACTCACCGGTCTATAATTTCCCGAATCTCCTCTGGAACCCTTCTTAAAAATCGGAGTAACATTGGCTACCCTCCAGTCTTCCGGTACTACACTCGATTTTAGGGACAGATTGCATATTTCTAACAGTAGCTCCGCAAGTTCATTTTTTAGTTCTATTAATACTCTGGGATGAATACCATCAGGTCCCGGTGATTTACTACTCTTCAGCTTGCTGAACTGACCCATTACATCCTCCAAGGTTACAGAGAATTTGTTTAGTTTCTCCGACTTCCCCGCTTCAAATATTCTTTCCGGCACCGGTGTCCCCCCCAAATCCTCCTCGGTGAAGACCGAAGCAAAGAATTCATTTAATTTCTCCGCTACGGCTTTGTCCTCCTTGATCGCCCCTTTAACACCATTTTCGTCCAGCGGCCCAACCGACTCTTTGGCCGGTTTCCTGCTTTTAATGTATCTAAAAAATTTTTTACTATGTATTTTTGCTTCCAACGCTAATTTCTTCTCAAAGTCCTTTTTTGCCCTCCTTTGGGTTCCAGGGCTCTGTCCTCTCCTGGTTCTCCTCCTATCTCTCCCACCAAACCTTCAGAGTACACTCTCGTGGATCTTCCTCCACCCCCATCCCGCTCTCTGTTGGAGTTCCTCAGGGATCTGTCCTTGGACCCCTTCTTTTTTCAATCTACACCTCTTCCCTTGGCTCACTGATCTCATCTCATGGTATCCAGTATCATCTTTACGCTGATGACACCCAGCTGTATCTCTCCACACCAGACATCACCGCGGAGACCCAGGCCAAGGTATCGGCCTGCTTATCCGACATTGCTGCATGGATGTCCAACCGCCACCTGAAACTGAACATGGCCAAGACTGAGATTATTGTCTTCCCACCTCTCCTCCTCCTCCGCTCTCAATCTCAGTTGACAACACCCTCATCGTCCCCGTCTCATCTGCCCGCAACCTTGGAGTCATCTTCGACTCCTCCCTCTCCTCTGCGCATATCCAGCAGACAGCCAAGACCTGTCGCTTCTTCCTGTTTAACATCAGCAAAATTCGCCCTTTCCTCTCTGAGCACACCACCCGAACTCTCGTCCACTCTCTCATTACCTCTCGCCTTGACTACTGCAACCTACTCCTCACTGGCCTCCCACTTAACCATCTATCCCCCCTTCAATCTGTTCAGAACTCTGCTGCACGTCTTATATTCCGCCTTAACCGATATACTCATATCACCCCTCTCCTCAGGTCACTTCACTGGCTTCCGATCAGATACCGCATACAGTTCAAGCTTCTCCTTCTTACCTACAAATGCACTCAGTCTGCAGCCCCGCATTACCTCTCTACCCTCATCTCCCCTTACGTTCCCGCCCAAAACCTCCGCTCACAGGACAAATCCCTCCTCTCAGTACCCTTCTCCACCACTGCCAACTCCAGGCTCCACCCATTCTGCCTCGCCTCACCCTAAGCTTGGAATAAACTTCCTGAGCCCTTACACCAAGCCCCTTCCCTACCCATCTTCAAATCCTTACTCAAACCCCACCTCTTCAATGTTGCTTTCGGCACCTAACCTTTATACCTTTTCAGGAAATCTTGACTGTCCCAATTTGATGACCCCTACTTGACTGACTGTACATTTGTCCTTTAGATTGTAAGCTCTTCGAGCAGGGACTGTCCTTCTATGTTAAATTGTACAGCGCTGC
Organism: Microcaecilia unicolor; assembly: GCF_901765095.1. Taxonomy (NCBI): domain Eukaryota; kingdom Metazoa; phylum Chordata; class Amphibia; order Gymnophiona; family Siphonopidae; genus Microcaecilia; species Microcaecilia unicolor. Next base: position 321,985,480 of record NC_044032.1, on the reverse strand, counting down.
ATAACCCTAGTAGCGCTTTAGAAATGTTAAATAGTAGTAGTAGTAGAAAACAATCTTTTGTAAGACTCTCGAAATAAAGCAAAGATTGGATACCAGGTGGTAGTTGGAAAGGATCAAGGGATCAAGGTTAGGCTTCTTTAAAATTGGGAGACAATGGTTGCTTTCCAAAGGTCAGGAAACTGGCCAGAGGAAAGACTTAAATTAATTATTGATAGCAGAGTGAGGAGAAGATTTAATCCAGGCACTTTTTTTTTTTTTAATAAATATTGTTTATTGGCACAACTTCATACGATACAAGATATTATGACCACAAAATTGAGAAACATTTCACAAAGAAATTGTTGACTAACAAAAAAAAATATCAAATCTGCTCAAACAAATGCTGAACCTGTGATTTTCGTTTTTCTCCCCCCTCCCCTCCCTCTTTGCTTCCAAACAAACTCTCTCCAACTAATACCCCTCCCCCACCCTCCCCTAACAATTCAAAATCCTGCTTTTTGCTGTGGAAGTAAGTGAGTCCCAGAACGGTGACCAAACCTTACAAAAATGGTCTCCCCTTGCAGAGGCCAGGTCTCGGATCCTGTTTCTCCACTGAGCAGCACTGCATCATGGCGCTACGCCAATGTGATGTGCAGGGGGCCTCTCGTGTGATCCATTGCTGCAAAATTGTTCTTTTCCCCATCAACACGGCTCTCCTTAAAAAAGCCTTCAGTCCCTCTGGTAGCGGTCCCTGCACCAGAAAGACATCAAATAGTTGGCCCGAGGTAGGTCTCCACCGTATCCTCCACATGCCCGACACCTGTCTGCCCATTGCCAACCAAAATGAACGCACCAATGGACATGACCAAAACATGTGTCCCAGGGATGCTCCCGGGCCCCTACATTTAGGACAATCATCTGACTCTCGCAAAGTTGCTCTGAAAGCTCTGTGGGGCGAAATATGGAGGTGCAGCAAGAATTTGTAGTTCAACTCTGTCCATGCTGCATTCTCAGTCACTCTCTGAGACGATTTCAAACAAAGCTCCAGTTGTTGTGGTGTCAAACACCAGCAAAGCTCTTGGGACCATCTATCGCATATGAGAGTAGTGTCCAATGGTGTTAAAGAGTCTCGCAAGCAGCTATGGTAGTATTTCAGTGGGGTTCTCTGCTGCACCTCCAGCCCCAACAAATCATCTTGCAATTCCCACACACCCTTGGCCAGGGAACCGGTCGGCAAGGAATGGACATAGTGACTTAGCTGTAGATATGCAAATGTATCACCCCCCTCCAGACCAAATTCCTCACATAAGGCCTGAAACGGTTTCATTAACCCCTGCTCTGTTACTACCTGAAATAGGAACCGGATCCCCCGCGCTGACCATTTTTTAAATAGGGCCGAGGACCCTCCCTCCGGGAATGCCAGGTTACCCCGAATTGGCAACAGGGGCGACACCGATCCGTCCCACTTATAGGTTTTGCTTATCCAGTGCCATGTTTTCCTCAAAGGATTCAAAATATATTTGTAGGGACCCAGAGGAGGTAACTGGTTTGTTGGCGCCTGTAGCCAGTATGCAAAATGTAGCGGTTCTGTCAGAGCAGTCTCGATCTCAGTACATGAAAAGTGTTCAGTGGATCGGAACCAGTCCGACAGATGGCACAAACAACTGGCTATCGAAAATAATTTCAGGTCCAAAAGTCCTAGTCCCCCTTTCCCTTTCGGCCGCATCAGTGTCTTGATCCCAATAAGTGCTCTCTTTCCTTGCCATAAGAACCCATTAAGCTGTCTCTGAAGCCATGTGTCCTCTTTACGACTCAGAATGAGCGGGAGCATTTGTAAAATATATGTCCACTTGGGGAACAGGGTCATGTTATATAGAGCTATTCGTCCTTGTAGTGAGAGAGGTAACCCCCTCCACCCCCGCAGTGTTGTTGCTAGCTTGTCTTTCAGTGGACCGAGGTTTATCTCAGCTAACCGGGAAAGATCAGATGGAATTAGCACACCTAAATATCTGACCACCCCCTCTGCCCATTGGAACGGAAAGTCCCCCACCCACTCCTCCCTCACCGCAGATTGAACCGGGAGAGCTACTGACTTGTGTAAATTTAGAGAAAGGCCAGAAAAAAAACCAAACTCCTCTATAACCTCTATTAGATGGGGGACCGAGATGGTAGGTTGGGTGAGGGTCAAAAAAAGATCATCCACGAATGCAAGTACCCTTGTTTCTTTCCCACGACATGTTACTCCTTTTATTTTGGAATCTTTTAGTATGGTGCGCAAGAGGGGTTCTAAGTACAATAAGAACACTTTAAAAGCGTCCGAACGAAGTCCATTAACCAGTACCCGTGCCGTGGTGTCCCGGTAAAGCGTCTCTATGGCAGCCAAAAGCCTCCCTCCCACCCCAATATATTCAAGGGTTTGGAACAAGTAGTCCCAGTTGACTTTATCGAAGGCCTTGGCTGCATCAAGGCTCACTAATAGTAGTGGGTCCCCTGTAGCCTGCCCGTAGGCCGTTGCCAACAATACTTTCCGCACATGGGTAACTGCATGACGGCCTCGTACAAAGCCCACTTGGTGTTCCCCTACCAGAGATGGAATATGGACTGCCAACCTGTCCGCCAGTATCCTAGCCAAGATTTTTATATCCACATTGAGGAGAGATATAGGTCTATAGGACTCCATCTGATCCAATGGCTTGCCAGGTTTAGGAATCAGAGTAATAAGTGCTTCATTTTCTCCCTTAGAGAAAAAGCCCCGGTCTATCACTTCGTCATAATAATCTACTAAAGGACCATATAGCTGGGGTGCCATGATTTTATAGTATTCATTTGAGAAACCATCTACCCCTGGGGCAGACCCCAGCTTTAGTTTCTTGATGACTTTTTGCACCTCTATCCCCTGAAGTGGTTTAGACAGAGCCTGTTGGGCCTCTACCCTCAACTTGGGCATCCCTGCATCGTCTAGATAGTCCCTCAACAAAGGCCCACGTTCACAATTCCCTGTGGCATACATATCCTCAAAAAAATCTCGGAACCCATCTAAGATAGCTTGTGGAGTAGAAACTTGTGACCCCCGCTGGTTGATGATCTTGGGGATAAACTGGCGCGGAATGTTCGACCGTGCCACCCTCGCCAAGAGTCTACCCGGTTTATTTCCAAAGCACTGAAACCTAAGGCGACCCGCCGATAGATGTCTCTGCGCTTGTTCGTGAAGAAGAGAATTAAGCGCCACCAAGGAGGCATCATCTTATCTTTGTGGATCCTGGAGGGATCAGCAATAAATTTTTTCTTTGCTAATTTATACTCCCCTTCCAGGCGCAGCACCCCTGCCGCCATTCTCTTGGCCCTAGCACTTTGAAAAGCAATCACCTCTCCTCTAATAACAGCTTTAGAGGCCTCCCAAAATGTGATTGAGGAATCACATGAGTCAGCGTTAGTGTCAACATAAAATTGCCATTTTGTCTGTAAGTGTTCTATGAACTGTTTGTCTTGGTGTAAAAAGGACGGAAATCTCCATGGTCGTGCCCCTGTTACACCCACAGCCAGATCCAAAACCAGCCAGATCATTGCATGATCAGAGACAGCTATTGGGCCTATCTCAGCCCTCCGGACCCTAAAGAACCAAGACTGGGAGATCAGTGTGTAATCAATTCTCGGCCAGGTTTGGTGGACTTTGGATTGGTGGGTATAATCTCTAGTGGTGGGGTTATGCACCCGCCAAGGGTCCACCAAATGAAGTTGGTGGCAAAGTGTCCCCATGGCCTTCCCTCTCCCCGGAAAGCCCTAGGGGAAGATCTATCCAGGGCAGGGTTCAGTACTTGGTTGAAATCCCCCGCCCAGATCCATGGAGCGTCCGCATATTGGAGGCCCAGGGCAGTAAGAGATTGAAAGAAACTTGGGCTATATTCATTGGGGCCATAAACCGTGCACAGATAGCATTGCTGGCCCTGGTGGTTCATCTGCACTAACACTATACGGCCCTCAGCGTCCTTTTGGATTAATTTGAACTGACATGGGAGACCCTTTTTAATTAAAATGGCCACCCCACTTTTCTTACCCCCTGAAGAGGAATAAAAACACTCCCCTACCCACTGTTGCTTTAGTTTTTTGTGTTCAGTGTCCGTAAGCTTAGTCTCTTGGAGACATGCGATGGTGGCACCCCTGCGCCTCAACTGTGTCAATATTTTGTACCGTTTCACTGGGGATGTAATTCCAGAGACATTCCAGGAGAATATTTTTATCTGAGAACAATCAGCCAGTCGCCAGAATTTCAATAGTTAGGATGACAGATTTACTACTCTGAACATCCCCGGGGGCCAGCCCCTCCCCCCAAGGGATCCAACTTCCATACAGAGCAGGGGTTCTCAGTACAACCATATGATTCACTAATGATATCCCCCTTCTCGTACCTTTACTCACTCCCACAGCACATCCATGTAGCCCTCTCCCCCTCTCTCCCCTCCCTCCCCATTAACCCAATCCCCTTCCCTCTCTCTCCTCCCCCCTCCCCCCCTCCCTTATTCCTTCCATCCCTCTCCAACCCCCTCCCCTCCACCCCTTCCTCCCTTCCCTTTAAACCCACACATGTATTACCCATTAGAATGGGTCCCAGGGGTTTTCCTTGTCTCCCTGCACCCGACTCCTAATGCAATTTAAACAATATACCAACCCTGCAACTTAGTGTTCTAGTCCTAATCAGAGTAGCCCAGTGCTTTGACTATATGCAGTTCAGCCACTGCCTGCAGCGTCCCGGTCTTTCAGCTCCAGTTGCTGCACATACTTCTGTGCCTCCTCAGGAGTTCCAAGGGTTCTCCACTGACCATTGTCTTTGACTTTTAGCACTGCGGGGTAAGCCAACATAAACTGGGTGCTCATTTCATGCAGCTTTTTGCAGTATGGTGTAAACAGCTTCCTCTTCTCTTGCAGAGCTGCAGAATAGTCTTGGAAGATAAGTATTTGATTACCATCAAATTTAGTTTCATTCCGTTTCATCCGAAATCCCCTTAGAATTTCCTCTTTATGTACATAGTTGTGTACCTTCAGGATTACTGTTCTTGGGTTGCGTCGGCCATCTTGTTGCTTGCCCACGCGGTGGGTCAGGGCAGGCTGTAGGCAGAAGAATAGTCCAATAACAATCCAGGTCTGGGCAGGCGGCAGGCAGAAGAATAGTCCAATAAACAATCCGGGTCTGGGCAGGCGGCAGGCGGCAGGCAGAAGAATAGTCCAAAAAACAAGCAGAGTAAAAGTCACCAAAACGAAAAGCACAAAGGTACTGCAACAACTCACACCAAAGGAACGCCTCTGAAGAACACTGTTGCAAGGCAACTAGGAACCTTACCAGGTGGTTAATAAAGGCAGGTCACAAGGGAGTTCACCAGGTATGGGTGCTGCTTGGTTCCAAAAAACTCCCAAAACAATCTGGAGAGCTGGAAGATCCGGACCAGACCAGCATATCTTCCGGAACATGGGAAACGGTAAACCATCACTTCGAAACATTCCCCAGGTCTAAACCCCCGGGGACCGAGGTGACTGCGAGCCAGGGACTTGGGCACAACCGTGACAACAAGCTTGTCCATTGGCCGCGTCCAGGTAGGAGAGGTGGAGGTATAGCTCTCGTCTATCGTTCCTCCTTCATCGTAGAGCCCATTGCTCACTCCATTATGCCACAACTTGAAATCGCTTCAGTGAGAATATCTAATAAAACCTTATTTGGTCATCTAACATGTATCCTATTTTACCAACCTCCAGGCAACTGGTGTGATGTGCAACCTATCTTTATAGATTTCATCTCTACAACGTGCTTGTCCTGCCCCAACGTGCTAGTCCTGGGAGACATTAATCTACACCTTGAAGATTCCTCCTCTTCACACACGTGTGACTGTTTGGCCTTCCTCCGCCCTTGGGATTTTACTTACTGGAATACTCAGGCTACCCACTCCAGAGAACACACTTTAGACCTCTTCTCTTTTAAGTCGGCTACCTGCTATCATCTTTGCATAGCCAAAGCTCTGTGGACAGCTGTCCCTTGGTCTGACCACTTCAAGTTCACCTGCTCAATTCTGTGGCAGCTAAAAGGGCCACGCTGACTGCATTCCCCAACATTGTACACAACGAGAGGGTATGTCGACTCTGCGGCATTCTGGCAGTCTATATATGAGTCGGACTGGCCCGGCCCGGTAGATCCTGGCAGCTTTTTGCACAATTGGGATAACCATTGTAGAACTACCCTAGATGCCATTGCGCCGCTCAAGGAGTGTTGCATAAAGAGGAAAGTAGCTGCCCCGTGGTTCAATGATCACCTCAGAATGCTCATAGCAAATACCAGAAGGCATGAAAGAGCCTGGCGAAAGTACCAGGACACTCAGCATTTATCTATGTGGAAGCAGTCTCACAGAACGTACAACTATGCACTCAGGCTGGTGAAAAAGAATTACTTCAAGAAAAAAATTGGCCCGGATTTCAAAGATGCCAAGAAACCCCACCTGCTGCCGATTTAGCAAAATTTTTCCAGGACAAACTCAAGAAGCTGCAGAGCACCCTTCCGCAAAACAATTCCAACATTGGTGACTTTATTGCAGGCTTGGACCCGGGGCCTGACGAGCAACCAGCGAACTGTTTACTCTCTAGCTTTTCCACTCTCTCAGTTGATTCTGTCAAGAGGGAGCTTCACCGATTTGTTAGGAAGTACTGCAGGCTGGATGTATGCCCCAACTATCTGCTTCAAAGTGCCCCTGCCTGTTTCCTTGATGACCTGACCCTGTACCTAAACCATATGCTCGGTGAAGGCAAGTTCCCAGCAAGCCATGGTAACATCTTGCTGACCCCGGTGCCTAAAGACGCTAAGAAACTAAGTAGTGATTTGTCCAACTACCGGCCAATTGCCTCCATTCCCCTTTTCGTCAAGCTTATGGAGAGCCTGGTGAATAAACAACTCAATGATCACCTGGACAAATTTAATGTTCTGCATGCCTCACAATCGGGATTTTGACCACTCCACAGTACTGAGACCATGCTTGTCACTCTCCTATCTAACTTCAAGCGGGAGATAGTTGAGGGGAAGAGCATTTTACTCTTGCAGTTCGACATGTCCAGCGCCTTTGATATGGTTCACCATGATATACTTCTGTGGCTCCTCAATTACTTCGGTGCAAGTGGAAATGTATTAGCCTGGCTTAGAGGTTTTCTAACATCCAGATCCTACCAAGTACAAGCCAACTCCACTCTGTCATCTCACTGGAAAGCTGACTGCGGAGTGCCGCAAGGCTCCCCGCTATCACCTAACCTGTTCAATGTGATGTTGATCCCCCTGGCAATGGCTCTCTCCAAATTGGGGCTAAACCCATTCATCTACGCAGATGACATCACTATCTACATCCCGTTTGAGAAGAACCTGAATGAAATTACTAGTCGGATTCATCACGGCTTTAACACCATGCTTGACTGGGCCAATTCTTTTTGATTCAAGCTCAAAGCTGAGAAAACGCACTGCTTGATTTTCTCCTCTCCTTATTGCAAACTCTGGCCTCCTGCGCTAATTACTCCTGAGCTCACCCTGCCTATCTCGTTATCCCTAAAAGTCCTGGGTGTCCTGGTTGATCGAACTTTGTCGTTGGAGCAGCATGTGAACTCTACAGTCCAGCAAATGTTCTACTCTCTCTGAAGACTTAAGCGTATCAAGCCATACTTCCCTTGGGGCGTTTTCCGCAATCTAGTCCAGTCCCTGGTGATTAGCCATCTTGACTACTGCAATAGTATCTACGGAGGATATGCGGGTATGCTCCTAAAATATTGCAAAGGGCCCAGAATACAGCTGCCCGGCTCGTCTTTGGGAAATCCAGATTTGAAAGCTCGAGACCATTGCGTGAGCAGCTGCACTGGCTTCCTGTGAAGGACCGCATCGCGTTCAAGACCTGTGCATTGGTGCACAAACTTATCTATGGAGATGCCCCTTCCTACATGGACCCTCTTGTTAACCTACCGGCCAGGAACTCCCGAAGATCGGCCCGCTCGTACCTTAATCTCCATTACCCTGCTCCCTGTGGCCTCAAATATAAGGCCATCTATGGCTCCTCTTTTCCTTATCTCAGCACTCAACTGTGGAACGGGCTGCCTCGTGAGATCAAACTCACTTCAGATCACCCAACCTTTAAGAAGCGTCTCAAGACCTTCCTTTTTGGCAGAGCGTTTACCACGAGTCCTGCAGGAGCCGCAGCCTTTTAGCCCACAGTATTTACCTGAGATCTCACCTGAGCTGGTCTTGGTTCATACAAGACTAATACAGCCTGTTACAACAAGATGGATTCTACAACCTCTGACCTGAACACATCTGTGTCAGCAAGATCCAGCTTTTCAGCTTCTGGAAAATCACTGGCAGGCATACCGCATCCAAGGACATTCTGTGTTACAACCACCCTGTTATCACCCTGAGAAGCTGCAAGGGGAGTAGACCCATGGCTCCAGTAAGCCTGGTTGGAGACAGATATGCAGACCTAAGGTATCAACTTCAGGGTCACGAACAAAGGACGCTTCATGCTCATGGAGTTAGCTGGACAGGATCATGATTGGTCCTGTGGTATCATCTGACTGGGAGGTACTAAGAAAGCAGGAACGGGAGAGAAAGGACAGTTGGGACTAGCAAGAGGAAAAGAGGAGACCTGAGAAGCCCATCAAGGTTAGAAGGCTCAGAGTGAGCAAGAGACTGTTGTTCTAACCTTGTGCTATTGACGTATTCACAGGTTTCCTTCTCTCTTGTGAAATATCCCTGAACACTGGAAAATTCTGAAGACAGGTAAGTATAAAATTCACTTCTTCTTTTTTTTAATCAATTTGTAATGCGGATTTAGATATAGTGCTAGTCTTGTTGTTTTTCCTTTACTCTGTTAGACTTATTTCACACTATAATATAGTTCAGCACATAATTACACAACACCTAATTACACAACACCATATGTGCCACTCTTTGTGCCATACACTTTTCTGACCATAGCCACGCCCCTGGAGACTGTTCTACAGTTTTTCCCTTTTTGATAAACACCTTAATGTGATGGATAAAATTATTCTTCTTGAGGCGCAAGAAAGTAATCCAAAATCTCTGTGCACTTCCCGAAACCAGGTGCATCCACCTACAGCTCCATCTCCATGTGAAGGGGCGTCACATCCTATCACTTTTGACACAGCTATCCCTTCCATCCCCGGACCAGAATCTCTGCTCCAGACCCGCCCTTCAGTCCCCGAATCAGTAACCCTTAATTTGCCCTCTGATCCAGTGAACCCTCTGTTACTCCCCATCCCGTTGGGTAATACTTATCCAGGTCAGTCACACATTGATACTATGACTACCCTTGACAAAATAGACCAGGCTCCCAATGTCCTGCAGCAACCAGAAGTTGCTAGCCCAGACCAGCGCACATATATTAAGTGTGGGCGCTGCCATAGGCTAGGTAATTTTGCTACAGAATGCCACAGAAATCCACAGACCTTTCATAAGCATGCACGGCGTAATAATCCCCCTGTCCAGCAATCGTTCCCCTTGTGGAACCCAGACCAACACCGTTCTCAGTAACTAGGCATGGACCGTATCTAAGCAGATAATCACTTTGCTCAAACTGTACTATTGTGAAGAATAATACTTAAGCTATTAGATTAAAAATTTTGAGTTATACTGAGTGTGTTTAGTTAATTCTTACTTCTTCTGCTAGTATTTTATTTTTAGTAGTCTCTTCTGACTTAATTCTAAATAGTGGTTACCTCCTACACTGTCTTGGATTATTGTATTATCCATGTATGTTTTTTTAACACATCTTGTGCTAACATGCCCTGGTCTAATGCCGTTACGTAGGAATAAAATGGTCCCAGTTCATCGGGCTTTTATTTAAAGATTATGTGCTCTTGGTTCAACTCCTGAAATCCCCTAAATCAAAACAATGTAATAGATTTGTTTTTAGCTACATTTTCAATTAAATTGTGCAAGTTATTCTTTTCAAAATGAACAGGACTGGTCTTGTGTCCTTGCTCTAATTTATCATAACAGCGAGCTATATCTCTCTTTCTACAGACCTGGCTGGTTGCCTAGATTCGGTCCCTGCTTTTCTTTAATCCTAATAGCATGCCCTAACTTATAACTTTATATTAGTGTTTGCTTTGAAATGCAGCTTTTAATTGAACTGTGATGTCATTCATTTACTTGTCTATAACACTAGGTTTGCTTTCGAAATGATTAACATTTTTTGTCTGTAGCACAGCACTGATTCCTTTAAAGAATCTTATGCTGCAGCTCGATATGAACCTGACTCTGTTTTTTTTTCCTTCCCTCCCATGGTTCTTTTCTACTTTTACTTAAAACATATCTGTTAGTAGTTTAACATCTTGTCACATTAAATTATTTACTTTGAAAAAGTGTCTGATTTATTGTGTAGCCTGTCCGGTTTGTTTTTTTAAACACAACGGTCTGATTAATAAAATGCTCACCGTTCACTGCTTTCTGTCCAAATCTCTTTTTCTATTTTCTGCTACCAGAGCACTTAAAGGAAATTCTTTCCCTTCCATTTGCTCTCCAACGTCACTGTGTGTGCAAGGATTTATGAACTGTCTTTCTATTAGCAAGCACAGATTTGTCTGCCCATAAATTATGTCCTGCTTATCTTAGTCAAGTTTTTATGCTCGCTGATTCACAGGACAGAGGAAACTTTAAAATACAGTACAATCTTGATTATTCTATTATGATTTGAACTTTTTTTTTCAACCTAGCTTTTCTACCCACACCCCCCTTTCCACTCCCCCTCCTACCCCCCTTCCTCTCCCCCTTCTACACCCCCTCCCTTTTCCCCCTCTACAACCCCTCCTCCTGACACACCCACTCCCCCTGCTGACCCATCCCACCTTACCCCCCCCCCTTCACCAGAATTTACCTCTACCTTACAGTCTTCAGTAACAACTTAAGCAATGGAAATTAGTAGGCTGCTTTACTCCTACACTCACTCCATTACCCACTTTACTTGCCTACCCTTGTTTTTCTGCCCTCTTGTACAATTGTATTCTCTTTAATTACATTCTCTTTAATTACATAAGAGATCACTTGTTCCAATTCAACTTTATTTTTTATTATTTTCTAAATCTGAAAACTGTCTTTCTCCTTCTTTTTGGCCACCAGAGGGGGCTACCATGATACAGATATCCAGTATAGTTTTGATTTAAGTTGCTTAGGAAAACTAATGTATGTGAGAATCCCATTCATTTTGGGGTAATTATGAAAGTTAAACGGAAATGGTATTTCAATATGACAGGTTTCAGAGATGTTTGCATAGTACATTGTTTCAAGCTGTTTATGTGCCATTAGGATGTACCTTTTATAAGTGGATATTGTTAGAAAGCCACGTAACAGAAACTTAAGAAAGAATACCGCAAGTCGAGATGGTGAGAGAGAAAGTGCTGAAGGTCCAGAGGTATTTTGTAAAAGTTTGAATGGGGTAATGTATCTGGTATCCTCTGTGCTCTATTTATTCTGATGTTTGCCTCCTTTTGAAGCATGATGTGAGGCCTTACAGTGTCACCTACAGTTTTTGAGTTACAATGCTTTGTGTCTGTCTACACAACAAGCAGTGTTTTGTTCATTTCATCCCTATATCTTCTTTTTTGTGTTTCTATTTCTCAGTATATGCTCTCAAACAGATCACATTTCTTTGCACACATAATAGTTGGAGTCTCTAAACAAACTACTTATTTACATATCAGTCTTTTCCATATGAATCAGTACCTTTCATGGATCAGGTATTTCACAAAAGGGGGTATCCCTTAGTATTTACCCAATACTGTATTTCCCTATTTTTATAAATTTTTAGATTCATAATGTTGGGAGACCAGAATTGACTTCCTTTGCTTTTCTGTTTTAGTAAGCAGTATATAACACAACAAGAGAAAGCTTCTCTGATGTCATTCAAGATCAGTATATCATCTGCTGCATACCTGCTGGTCACTTGCCCATTGTGCAAGGGCCAGGCCTATACTGATTTTACAGATATGCAGATACTTGTCCAAGGTAAAAGGATACCTGCTTGTCTGCGTGGATGCTTTCTGAAAACATGAATAGAAGCTTATCCTTGCATCAGAGAGCTTGCCATGACCATGACTTTCTCTCTGTCAAGCGATTATTCCAATATTTGGGATTCCCTGCAGAATTACTACAGACATTAGCAATGGCCTAGTTGAGCACTAAAAACTAAATTGAGACAACTTATAGTAAATGGAATTAAAAACTGGCTCGATGCTCTGCCACTGGCCTTGTTAGCTCTTCAAGTCACCCCATCTGCCTTTTTAAAGCTGTTTCCTTTTTAGATCTGTACAGGCCGCAATATGCGCCTTCTTCAAGCCAATCCTGATAACCACTTGCCTGCCAATATTCTGTATATTAAGATGTGTTACCAAATATCATTACTTTTCTGTCTTCGATTTCACAGGCACTCTCAGTCATAAGAGGGGAGGGTAATGATAGCCCTGCCCCTGCCACCGGTCATCAAAAAGCTCTCAAAGTTGGAGATTTGGTTCACCGGAAGTACTACCCCCTATTTACGTAGGACCCTTTCAAATTAGTCAAGTTACGAGACCACACTTCCTGGGTCCATCTAAGAGACATCCGCATCTACAAGGCTCCTGATTCAGTCCCTTTCAAGCCATCCCCACCAGTTCCGCAGTTGCCACTCCTGCAGCCTCCACCACCACTTCAAGTTGATAGACTAAAAGAACATTTTCCAAAATTTCTCACTTCCATGACCGAGCATCTGACAACTACATTACCTTACAGAAGAAATCACTGTACCTGAACGGAACATTGCCCCTCAAAGCGAGACCACCGCTGCACTTGTCAACCTTCCAGTGGAACCATGTGACGCAAGTCCAACTTTTTGCTCTGAAACTCAGAGCAGCCCTCAAGAGGACACTGTACTCTGTACACCAAAAACTGTGTTGGGACTTTTGTACTTATATTACTCTTAATTTTGGTTTTGGGACTAATCTATTATACATTTGAAAAGATTCACAGGTTTCTTCAGTATACTCATTAATGTTACATAGTAATAATCACCTAGACCTAGACTAATGTTAGACTGCTATTGAATTTCTTGTTACCATTCTCTTGCCTACCTTCTCTATTCTCCTTACTGTTACTTGGCTCCTATATTTTCCCTGTTTAATTCTCCTGACTTAGGGAGGTATTCCCCACTGCATGACTCAGGCCAACACCCCACAAGTCCTATCTTGGGCCTCAATCATAAGAATCCACCCTAGGTACCCCAACAGTTGACTTACCCTGTTTTAATTGAAACCCTGTATCTAATCATTACTTGCCCTTTTAATTCTATTTAGTTCTATTTAATTTAATTCTATTATTCCTGACAATACGAATCATCATTTGTTTTGTTTTTTTCTTTTGACTTGACATTCCATACTTGTTGCATTACACCTGCCTGGCTATCAAATGGCTGGTGCTCACTCTAATGAGCCTCTGAACGGTGCTTGTCCCACTCACCCCCTAGATTGGGATCCTGGAATGGATGATGATCCTAACTGGGACCCTTTAACTAGATTTGATATCTTGTGTTACCCTTTATTTGATACATGGACGGGACTTCCGGTGGAGCTGAGCAGCGGGATGGACGTCGCGGTGTGAGCTCCGATCCGCCCGCATGGAGCCCCCGACTTTAGAGCTGCTGAACCCGCGCCCGAACGCCAAATGAATATCGGGGAGTAGCAAGAACACAAACGAACATAAATAGCGAAGTTAACAACGCCGTGGCCGTTCACCGAAAGGGCAAACAACACCTTAACTGAATGAGTGCCTGTACAAGATGGCGGCGGAGGCTGAATCACGAGGCTCATAACGGCCCTCCATGGTGGTAAGCGTGAGAAGGGATCAACCAGACAGGAGGAGGAAACTTGACCCAGCTGTGGAAGGCAGCGACGGCGAACGGGGAGGACCACGAAAAAGACCCGAGTAAGGGTGGCGCCCTCACGGAGGTGGGGCGGGAGAGTTGGTAAGCCCAATTTCAATTTTTGAAAGGAGAGCTTGAGGGGCCCGCAGGGCGGAATAGCCAAGGATCAAAAGCAAGACCAATTTCGACCCCCTGAGATTGAGGAATTTATAATTACGCCCGCAAGTCTGGGAGATGATTCTGTAGTTTACCTAGGTGCCCTGACCAGGAGGACGTTTTAGAAATATCATACCAGATGCGAGGGACATGAACTGAGACTCTGATATACCTACAAGGTAACTTGAGGGCCCGGGACGCAGTGCTGGTAGAGGCCTCGCAATAAATAATAGTTCAGTGAGACTTAAAGGTGCGAGGAGGTCATAAGTGGCTTATTTAATTGTGTATGGAGCAATACTTGAAGCCCATGCCACCAGGGACTACCCGCAGAGGAACAAAATTTGATAAGGAAAAAGTATCACCTTTTAAGACTGGCCACAAAATGGCGGACTCGAAAAGTGTGTATGAGGGAGAATTTACGGACAAACAATTGGCGCAAATAACAGCGGCGGTGAGTGCTGCCCTAAATCCACGATTTGACTTATTGGCTGGACAATTAAAAAACCTTGAATCGTCTGGGGCCGAAACGGAGAAGAGAGTGGGAGAAGCCGAAAATCGGATTGCAGCCGCAGAGGACTCTTGTTCTCAGAATACGCAGGAATTAACCAGGCTTCGGGCACAGCTTAAATCGCAACAGGAAAAAATAGAAGACATGGAAAACCGTGCCAGAAGATGTAATTTGAGAATTGTGGGGCTGCTGGAAAAGATTCCTGAAAAAGCACTTGGGCAACTGTTAGAACAATGGTTAAAAAAAGAACTGGCTCTCTCTGATAGCCGAGGAGAGCTGTGCATTGAACGAGCCCACAGGTTGGGGCGTTGGCAACCCAACCTGCAAAGGCCAAGAATAGTCATCATTAAAGTGCTCAATTACCTGCATAAGGAAGAGATATTAAGGGGCTTTAGACTGAAGAGGGACTCACTTGCATATGAGGGGAACCTGATTAAGATTTTTCAGGACTATTCGGCGGGGGTACAAGAACAACGACGCCGTTTTCACCCAATATGCTCTGCACTGGTATCCAAGAATACTAAATTTATGCTACTTTATCCAGCCGTCCTAAAGATCCAACGTGGAAGTCAATGGCGCTCCTTTCAAAACGCACAAGAGGCCCAGCAGTTTCTGGATGTAGAAATGAAAAAGCCAGATACATGACTTTGGGAAGGACTGTGAGTTGAGCAGGACATTTGAGGCCCCCCCCTCCTCCCCGGGATTCTCAACTTGGGGAGAGGGGGTGAGGGGCCTGGATAAGTGGATGTGGTAAGAGTTGCATTGAAAGTCTCTATTCGAGATTTGGATCATTGATGTATAGTAGTTGCAGATGTTATGATATACACTCAGGGGGCAGTTGCTATTCGCCCAGAATGGGGTCTATTTGGGCTAATGGTTGATACTCCCTTGAGGGGTGAGGGGTTTAGAAATAAGAAGATCATAGCTAAAGTGGGGGCTTTATGGGGCGAGAGAAGTCTAGGGTATGAAGGGGACCTGGAAGTGTGATAAACGGGGACGAGGGGAGAAGGGAGGGATGGGAAGAGGCTTGAGGCAGGGGAGAGGGGTAGGGAATGGGAGGGATACAAGCTATTTGTGTGTATGTAAGGAGACTGAGTGGGATGTCTGGAGTGATGGGAGAATGGGGAAGGACTGGAAGTTAGTGCTGGGGAGGTGGTGGCTGGGACGCCTCCCTGGCATGATTGCTGGAAGATTGTATGGAAGCATTGACCGACAGATTGGGATTACATGACTTCATTACAAATTATAACTTGGAATGTGGGGGGTATCCACTCGCCTGTTAAAAGACAAAAAATTTAAAAAACACTTAATGATCAACAGGCATCAGTTGCATTTCTGCAGGAGACACACTTAACAGGAGCAGAACATGCCAAACTGAAGCGCTGGTGGGTTGGGGAAATTTTCGAATCTCCGGCAGTGGGGGGAAAAGGAGGAGTGATCACACTGGTACGCAAAGGCATACATGTGAAGGTTATTAAGATTGTAAAAGATGCCCATGGTAGATATGTACTGGCATCCCTAATATTAGATCGACAGCCAGTAGTGCTATGTAACATATATGCTCCCAACACGTATGAAAAGCGATTCTATCTACAATTAACTCGAGCACTGCAAGGACTAGGAGAGGCCCAGATTATAATGGGAGGAGATTTCAATGAGGCAGCGGACCCATCATTGGACAGGTCCAACCCATCGAGGAGGGAGCTGGCCAGGTCTGGGAGAGGTATAGCAGGGTTGGAAGAGGCGTTTGCGGTGGTGGACGTGTGGAGAACCTTGAACCCGTTAGAACGGGATTATACCCACTTGTCGAGAGCACACGCCTCTTTATCTCGTATAGACTATATACTTGTAACTGGGGACTTGTTTACACAGGTGGAAACAGCAAAAATTGGGCCAATAATGATCTCAGACCACGCCTGGGTAATGGTGAGATTGCAGATAAAAGGGGAAAGGAGAGAGGCTTTTGTATGGAAATTCCCAACTTGGCTGTACCGGGACAATCAATTTTTACCTCACTTGATAAAATGTTGGAAGGATTTCAGTGCCAATAATGAGAGTCACAGGACAGACCCAGTGCTCTATTGGGAGGCAGCTAAAGCTGTACTTAGGGGGGAGATCATAGCTTACACAAGTTTTAAACGGAAAGCGAGAAAACAGGAAATCCTTAGATTGGAGAAGAGGGTGACTAACTTACGGAGGCAATACAGTGTAGACCACTCACAGAGAATAAGGGTGCAACTATTAGAGGCGCAGCAAAGTCTAAATGAATTGATGCATCGTACAGTCCAGAGGTCTATGGCCTATTATAAATACCACCTTTACAAATTCGCTAATAAAGGAGGGGGTTTTTTGGCACGGATCATGGGTAGGAAAGCAGGTTACCAGAAGATACTTACATTAAAAGACCGCCAAGGATTACTAGCAAATAAAGATAGTGAAATCTCGGGAATCTTTAAAGAGTTCTTTTCTAAATTATATAAACCACAGGAAGATCTGGTCACACCTAGTGCGGCTTATTTGGCTAGTGTTGAGTTACCCAAAGCGGATGATGAGGAACTGAGGGTGCTGAATGCAGATATCACTATAGATGAAGTGATGTGGGTAATTAAACAAAGCCCCTTAGGGAAGGCACCAGGTCCTGATGGACTGAGGAATGAGTTCTACAAGTTATTGCAGACAGAAATTGGCCCAGTATTGACCGAGGTCTTTAACATATCAGTTCAACGAGAATTACTGCCGCTACATATGAATCAGGCCCATATAACGGTATTGTTGAAGCCGGGTAAATTGGCGCAATGCCCAGAATCTTACAGGCCCATTTCACTATTAAATTCGGAGGCAAAATTTTTGGCCAAACTGCTAGCTAATAGGCTGGCTAGATACCTTCCCTCCTTAGTAGAACACCCACAAGTGGGATTTGTAAGGGGCAGGAAAATAGCAAAGAATATGAGGAGGATAATCTTAGCGTTGGAAAAAACACGACGGGAAGGGTTACCAACAATGTTAATTAGTTTTGATGCCGAAAAGGCATTTGATAGGGTGGATTGGGGATTTCTTTTTGAAACACTCAAAGCATATGGTGTGGGCGGATTCTTCCTGCAAGCAGTTAAAACTTTGTATACTGATCCTAAAGCGAGAATCCTGGTAAATGGTATAGTCTCGGATTGGTTCCCTATAGGTCGAGGAACGCGCCAGGGATGCCCTCTATCACCACTTCTCTTTGTCTTAACACTTGATCCACTGATAAGAGAGATAAGCAACAATATTGATATAACGGGAGTCCATATCCAGGATAGGGAATTTAAAATAGCAGCATTTGCGGACGACCTATTAGTCCTGTTGACGAACCCCATGACTTCTTTGAGACACCTTATGGAAAGCATAAAGGAATTCGGGGATTATTCTGGATTTCATTTAAACTTGATGAAATCAGAGGCATTGGCGAGTCAGGAGATAAGGAGGGAAGCCTGGGTACAGTTCCCGTTACGGTGGGCGACAGGATCATTTAGATACCTAGGTATTCAATTAACATTGGATCCTATGCAGCTCTATGCTGCTAATATTCCCAAGTTATTGCGAGATACGAGGGAGCAATTGGCCAAGTGGAACACCCTACCATTGTCACTTTGCGGTAGGATTCATTTATATAGAATGCTGGTGTTTCCAAAATGGTTATATATATTGCAAGTACTGCCCTTATGGTTATGGAAAAAAGATTTGAGGGCGCACCAGAGGCAGGTAGCTAGATTTTGTTGGGCAGGGAAGAAGGCAAAGCTTAAATGGGAATACCTTAGGGGGACTCAAGGGAGCGGAGGGTTAGGTATGCCAGACATGCGACTATATAATCAAGCGCGTCTCCTAAGACATTTAAGAGACTGGATTTTAGGAACGAGTACGTATACAGATTTACAGTTAGAAAATAAGTATTTTAGTCCTTGGCACCTTAATTACTTAATACACGCAAAAACTGGAAATCTCCCTCAACAGGTTAAACACAGTCTACTGCTACAGCCTTTAAGACATTTATGGAAAGTGATAACCAAACTTTGGGGGCATAGCGCAGAGAGTAGTGTGACGTTGCCCATTGTTGGTAATGGGGAGTTCTCACCGGGGCGGGAAAGTAAAATTTTCAGAGATTTGGGGAAGCGGGGAGTGATATTGTTGGGGAATTTTTTATTAAAAGACGGGACAATAATGCCTTATTCTGAGTTTGAGAAACACTACTCGGGAGGATTGTTAGCAAAATTAGCTTATCATCAACTTTCTCACTATGTGCGTAGTCTCCCCACTGTAAGCCTCTTGCCAGGATTTGAAAAGGAAATCCAGGACTTCCTGACTGGGGACGCAGCAGGACAGATATCAGTGTCCTGGTTTCATAAAGTACTGGAGGGGAAACAACCCAAAAGAGATGTTAAGTTGGTTGCTGAAAGATGGAGTCAGGAGGTGGGAAGTCGAATAGCAGAAGGGAAGATACTAGCAGCGCTTCAGGGAGGTGTGAGGGTGGTGAACAGTGCCGAATTGCAGGAATGTCATTTTCGAACTGTACACAGGGCATATTTCTCGGTGAAGCAGGCTTGGTACGCAGGGGCGGTGGAAACAAGTAAGTGTCCTAAATGTGCGACAGTGGGTGCCTCATTTTACCATGGCATGTGGCAATGTGGAGAGATACAAGGGTTTTGGTCAGCTCTCTCCCGATTTATAAGCTGGGTTCTGGGGCATCAAGTGGTCCTGTCCTTTGAAGGGATGATACTGAGTTCTATGATGGTATGGAATAAGGGAACGCTTGAAGAAAAGATATTTCTTAGTAAGCTCTGTATTTTGGGGAAAAAATGCATCTTAAACTGTTGGACTGTAGATAAAGGTCCCTCGTTTTGGTATTGGAGAAATAAGGTGCACGAGCTCATGTTATGGGAAATGCAAGATGCCCGCAACACGCCAAAGAGGCGGCTGCGATTTATAAAAATTTGGAAGGCGTATATAAATAAAATATCCCCACGAGCAAGGAGTCAAGTCCTGAATACTTTAGGGTAGCTGGAGTGCTTGAATGAGAGTGGAAAGAGCGTGAAGTTAATTGTTAAGTCAGACATCATTGCTAAGTGGTAGAGTGCATGAGAAGGGAGGGGGGAAGGGGAAGATCAATAAAAAGCCTCTGAGATTTTGATGATACAGTTATGTTAATGAAGGTCTTAATGTTAGATGCAATGTGTTAAGAATGTTCTAGATGCATAGAACCTATGAACTTCAGTAACCATACTGGGATGGAGGGGAAGGGGGGAAGAGCAGAGAGTCTGAGGGAGGGGGGAGGGGAGTAGTTGGGATGGGACTGTTATAGTAGGTAAAGAACAGTGATAATATTAAAGAGTTATGTTCTAACGTGTTACTTTGGAAGGGACTTGTGTTTGTTTTGCATCGTGAATATGTGTGAATATTTAGAACAAAATGTATGAAGATGAACAGATAAGGATGGGGATATGTAGGGTATAAAATGATGACTGTCTATACGAGTTAAACTCTACTAATGTATGAGGTGAGATAGAGAGGGAAGTATGGTTACTGTTGAGAATATGTTTGTATTGATTTATCATCAATAAAAACTGTTATTATTAAAGCAGAGGGGAGGAGGGAGGGTTAGGGGGGGATGGGAGAAAAGGTCAAAAAGATTGATGATGGACTTTATTATTGTATTTCTATTTTGAAAGTTTGATGATGGTTTTTTTTATGGTTAAACCAGATATTGGATGTGGTTAATTTTGTCTTCATCAATAAAAATGTTGAAATATATTTGATACATGGACTACTGGATCTAATAGGTCCGTGTTTGATGACTTTGAAATTTTCCAGGGATGTGGACAAATTACAATTGAACAGACTACACATCCAATAATCAGACTCTCTACCGGAGAACCTGTATATTTTTGGTATGCCACTTATAACATTGGTCAAAGTGGGTGGCATCCTTGGTTTTTCATCCGGAAAATTGGAAATAGATATGTTGAAATTTATAAACGTTACTCCGTATATGGATTGACAGATGCCGTACCTCTATTGTCACTACAGATGCTATAGGAGTGTCGAGAGGGGTACCTGATCAATTTAAAGCTAGAAATCATTGTTGCACTTACATTCCCAGTAATACTGACACTGATGATTCTGTTATAAAGGCATTACAAGACCTTTTTGCCTTAGCCAACAAAATTAGCTACTAAATCAGGTGTTGATACTGTTGTCTGGTGCATTATTCCCTATGTTCAGAGGTTTGTCTTAAGCCTCCCTGTTACTACTCTCGGTACAAGACAAACTACATTTCCATCATAAATTTTGTGTAGGACTATTTCTATTTATTGTACTTATTTTTACGTTTATTGCCTGTAACGCAAGTACACCTCTTTTATTAAGGAAGATATTTATTCTGCTTATGCTTTTTAATTGAACTATTATACGTTTCTTTTCAGTTTGTTATATTTTGCCAATTTGTATAGATAGGTTTAGATTGGGTTTTCTTCTATATTTTTAAACGGTTGTACCTTTCATCATTGGACCTCGAGTGGTAACTAAGCAGACTGTTTTCTACTGTTGATGATTTCTTAATCATCAAGAGAGAACTGAATTGATTTACTTCATTTTCTGTACAAAGGAAGAAGAAGATACACTATAACTCAACAGTGCCTTCATATACGATCTAGGCCCATTACACTCAGAGTGTTGCCACTGCCTCACTCATAATCATAATGCTTTCTAGCAAGCAGTAGTTATTCATTATATTTGCTCTAGTGAGTCTTTTAATTTGGCCAATATTAACCCTTTTATTAAAGCTAAAATGAAACAATGCTGCCCTATTAACACCAGGTTTAGCTATATTTGCACAATCAAGTTTGACTAATGATCAGCTTTGTAATAATGAAGTCTGCAATCATATGTACTCAAATTTGTTGACTTTACCCTATGTCAAATAGACTTAATTGAATTCTCATGTTTCCAAGTCTCACTCCGCCCTAGAGGGGTAGGTGTAGGATAGTTAGGCCCCTTGGGTTGGTTCTGGTAAATGGGGAAACCCAATGCTGCATTTCATCCAGCATAAAGTTATGTACCCACATGCTGACTCTTGCTATGGCCTTGTCCCTCACTATGTCAGAGCACCCATGTCACCTCAAACCTACTGTATACATCCCCCCACAGGACTCTAGGAGCCCTCTGGAAAGGATGGCCACACACACTAGTAGTCATGTGTGCCGGCCCCCCCTGGGGGGGGGCCCAGCAAGAGGGGAATATAGAAATATGCTAGCCCTTGCTCTCAGTAAAATACAGGCTAATGGCTCAGGCTAAGAGCTAGGCCTCTTAAAATCAAAAATCATCTCTGATACAAAATATATTTCACTGCAGCTCATGCTGAAGTGAGTTCTCAGAGAGCTGGCAAGGGAGGGGGCATTTGCTCTTGTCAACAATCCTGGGACTGGCACCTGCGAGAAGTAATGAGCAAGATGTTTTGGCTAATGCAAGAGTTAGTAATGGGTCAGTAGAGGGAAGGGGAACTGAGGAAGGCAAAATGACCTGTGACGTTGTCCTAAACATAATTCATTTATACTTAGAGTTTGGGAACATGCCATTCTGATCAACTGATAAGGGCCAAGAGCTCTGGTGAGAAAGCTAGGGTCCATTGAAATGAATAGGGTCAAAATGGTATAAAAAGGGCAGCCTAGAGGGTATTAGAGCAGAAGACTCCAGAAGGCTGGGAAGAGAGATAGACTGCACCTGCTGTGTGAAATGTTGTCCCATCATGATCCAGAGATGAATGCCTAATTTGCTTGTACTACTTTTGGTAAGATTATAAAAACTATCTTCTTATATCCCAGCAAGTCCTTCTGATTATGGAGTTTGTTAATTCCCGGACTGTGTAGGAGCAGTCTGGGGAACATGAGGTCAAGATAATTGGTGGGAACACGCAAATTATTTACAATATCTGGTGAAAATACCTTTGGGTTCAGCTACATCCGCTCTGAGACGCGACATTGAATGACTGTGACACCTGCTTTCAGAAGATAGACCTGATTTGAATCCGAGACTGAGACTCGCTGTGGATACAGCTGGAGTCTAAGGAGAAATCCGTGCCAACCTCATCGGGAGACTGCCTCAGAGACAGCATGGTGAGATCACAGATTGTTGTGCTTGTGAGCTCCTATGCCCAGCGAAGCACAGATGAGACAAACTCGGACCTGAGCTCCACCAGGCGGCCGAACAATTCCGAGACTTCACCTGGAGCGACCCCTTCCTCCGGGGATTGAGCCCCCAGGCCCCAGGGTCGACAGGACTTCAAGACTCCAGCCGTGAGAAGAAGCATGCCAAGAGCATGGTCGGAAGTCAGGCAGAGGTCCAGGCAGGCAGCAGACAAAGAGATGGTCAGGATACAGGCAATGGTCAAGGCAGGCAGCAAACAAAGAGATGGTCAGGATTCAGGCAATGGTCAAATTCACCAGACACAGGAAAACAGGAAACACCACGAACTCCTCCGAAGTTGAAGCCGAAGCAAAATGCTGACTGTGTTCTGCTCTTAAGTAGGCCTCTCATCAGCTGCCAGGCGAGGACTCTCATTGGGCAAGTCCCATAAGGATAAGCTTCCCAAGATGGCTGCCTCTCAGGAACAGATACAGATGAACCTCCCAAGATGTCTGCCCCTCAGATAAACCTATCAAGATGGCCGCCACCAAGAGTAGCAAGGTAGGAGTGTAACACAGATTTACTGCCTATAGTCGGGGATTAGTGATTGGTGTTTGTCTGTGATAAGATTGGTTAGGTCATGACTCGTCAGGGAATAAGCTGCTAACAGTTGTATTTTGCATAAGAAGTGTAATATAAGTTTTCACGATTACAAAATCAGTATTGTGTAATCACCTAGTATTCCAGTAAGAATCATTTTGCATAGTCTTTATTTTGGTAGCAATCTATTTGTTTTTATTATTATCAGCAAGTTATATATTGTATTTTTCTAAGCCTTGCTGCTGATCCAATCTATATATATTTTTCTTAATCCATAAATAAATAATATGTTACATCTGTGGCTTTGGTTTCGTTTTCTCTAACAGCCAATTTGGTAAGGTGCCAAAGGGAGGTCCTATTTCCCCTAGTACGAGTCCAGAATATTTGCTTGGGCAGAGTTCTGACCCATAGGACCTTGGCATAAATAATCTGTTGGGAGTTGGTTTCCTATAAGAATTATTTAGACTACCTACCTGATTGGGGGCTCGCCAGGATCTCATATATTTGAGAACGTTTATTCCTGCGTTTTCTGTTTGAGAGAGAGAGATACCAGGCTGTATAGTTATCTGTACTTCTGTGATTTATAACTTGCTGTGTGTTCACTGAAAGTTCTTGCCGGAAAACTGCAGAAGGACTAGCTAGTCCCATTCAAACTTCTGTTTGAAGTGTGCTGTGCTTGTTAGCTGGAAGGCTGCTGGGTCTGTCTGGTATTTACGACTTAGCGATAAGCAAGACTTTTATTGCCTGCTGTGTTTAGATTATCTTACTTTTGTACAGTCCATTCAGCCAGGATGACTTCACCTAGCAGTATGTTAACTGCATTAGAATTATCTGTGTTTGAAGTCCTAATATCTGGTGCGCAGAACAAGTCCACACCGGATTATACGATAGATTCTTTGCTTTCCTTGTTTCGGAAAGAATCTCCTGCGAGTCATACTGCATACACTGCTGTGTTGAATCAGGTTTTAGAGGGCAAAGCTCAGCTTACTATTACAGACCTGGCTGAGCTTGCGTGTACCCTGTTGGCTATAAAAGATACTGCTGCTTGTTCCTCGCTACAGGTTAAGCTCCAGCACTTGCATGACGCTGTGAAGGCTCTCAAAAGAGAAAAGGCTGAATGACAGCTTGAGTGGGAGACCCGGCTTGCTCAGGCGACTGCTGGAGGAGGGGGGTCTGAGAATACCTATGACAATGCTGCATGCTCTAAATGTGCTGTACTTAATGATAAATGCTCGGCTTTAGAAAATTAAAGGTTGCAGTGGGAAAGCCACGCCCACTCCTTGAGGTGAACTGAAGCTGAAAGATGCCTCTCTGTGCTCTAAAACTCAACAGTTAACCGATGTAATGGAAACTTTGAGTTTAAAGAACCAAGAGACAGCTAGGTTTCAGTCGCTCTATCAGGAAGTGAGAGAAAAATATGAGGGTTCTATTCAGTGGCGTGCTGGTAAATTTTTAACAACAGGCTCTCTCCCCGGTTCACCTCTGCGCCCCCCCCCCCCAGTCCACCCTTGCGCCCCCCCCCCCCCCCGTCCACCTCTGCGCCGCCCCAAAATTGCAGAGCTGGCTATAGCCGGAGGGGGGGGGGGGGCAGCAATGCATTACTCTCTCCAGGAAAAAAAATTAAATGATCCCAGGTTTCAATCTAATTCATGTTTAATGTGGGATAAAATGCCATAAATAAGTAAATAAATATAAACTTTTAATGTCGAGCACCCGATTCTCAAAGTGAACATATTCCAAACACTATAATGAAAATAAAATGATTTTTTTTTCTACCTTTGTTGTCTGGTGACTGTTTTTCTGATCATGCTGGCCCAGTATCCGATTCTGCTGCTATCTGTCCTCTTAACTCCGTTTCCAGGGCTTCCTTTCCATTTATTTCTTTCCTTTCTTCTTCATTTCTGGTCCTCAACTTATGCCTATTTTCTTCATCCATATGCAGTTTTTCTCCTCTCTTCCTTTTCCCTCATCTCATCTCCTTCCTCACCTCATCTCCTTCCTCCCCTCCATCCATGTCCAGCATTTCTTCTCTCTCCCCTCCTCTCCCCTGCCCTCCATCTACCCATGTCCAGCGACCCTCCTCTCCTCTCCCCTGCCCTCCATCCACCCATGTCCAGCGACCCTCCTCTCCTCTCCCCTGCCCTCTATCCACCCATGTCCAGTGACCCTTCTCTCCCCCTGCCCTGCATGCACCCAGCGACCCTCCCCTGCCCTCAATGCACCCATACCCAGCGCCTCTCCTCTCCCCTGCCCTCCATCCACCCAATCCAGCAGTGACCCTCCTCTCCCCTGCCCTGCATGCACCTATATACCCAGCGACGACCCTTCTCTCCCCTCCATGATCCACCCATGCCCAGCGATGACCCTTCTCTCCCCTCCATGATCCACCCATGCCCAGCGACTCCCTAGTTCTCTCCCCTGTCACCCCCTCCCGAGTTGTTAATAGAATTCTCCTCCCGTCACCGATCTGACTCCTTTAATTCTTCGGGGCAGGCAATCTTGCCTGCCCGCTGCAAGCACTGACTTAGTCCCCCACTGGCGCTGCCGGTTCGCGCTTCAAAATGGCCGCCGAGACTTACAAGGGCAAAGTCTTGCAAGGCCGCCTCTGGAAGTCTTGGCGGCCATTTTTAAAGTGCAAACCTGCAGCGCCAGCGGAGGAGAGTCAGCACTTGCAGCGGGCAGGCAAGACTGCCTGCCCCGAAGAATTCGTCAGGTTGGTGATGTGAGGGAAGAGGGAGGGAGGAGAGCCGGCTCGTGGGTTTCAACAACCGGCTCACAAGAGCCGAGTAAAGTTAACAAGTGGCTCTTGCGAGCCGGTGCGAGCCGGCTCCAGCACACCACTGGTTCTATTTCTGTTTTGCGCCAAGTGTTACAACATGAAAAGGGGAGTCTTAGCTTTGCCCAGCAGGCTTGGCACAGTGCTAACTTGGAACTGACTAATTTATGGGAGAAAAATAACAGGCTCTCGCATCGTTTATCCCAAGCTCTGCAGGCTAAAGATTCTTGTTTAATGGCATTAAATCAGTGCAAAGGAGACTTAGATACGGTGAGAAAGGAGGTGTGCAGCATGGGTCCTGACACTGCTGCAATACCTATGGAGTTGCAGGATAGTGATGATTCTAGGTCATCCAGCCCTTCGCTGGAACAGCACAGAGTGCCCGATCGGTCCCCGAGATATGATCAGGAGCTGGAGCCTAATAGCTTTAAGTTCTCGGGATCACACTACGGCAGCTCCTCCCCAGTAAAGTTCTATAGTTCCTGAGGCTTTTGACAGTTTGCAGGAGCACAGGATCCACCCAGTCAGGTCACGGAACACTGTACCCCTTGATGATGTCACCAGTACACTGGGCCCTATGCACCACCCAGGATGGACACAGCTCCCTGCCCCACCTGATGATGTCACTAGTGCAATTGGGCCTGAGCTCTACCCAGGCAGGTCACAGCCCTCTGCACTACCTGATGACATCAGCAGCACACCGGCACCACTGTTTTCTTCCCCTGCTGGTGAGCAGCGGTACATAAGTACATAAGCACTGCCATGCTGGAAAAAGACCAAAGGTCCATCAAGCCCAGCACTCTGTCTCCGACAGCGGCCAATCCAGGCCCCAAGAACCTGGCAAAAACCCAGAATTTAATAACGATCAATGGACTTTTCCTTCAGGAATCTGTCCAGACCCCCTTTAAACTCAGCAAGGCCAGCTGCTGTCACTACCTTCTCTGGCAATGAGTTCCAGAGTCTAACCACACGCTGAGTAAAGAAAAACTTTCTCCAATTTGTTTTAAACCTACCACATTCTAATTTCATCTTGTGTCCCCTAGTTCTATTATTGTTAGAAAGCGTAAACAAACGCTTCACATCTGTCCGCTCTACCCCACTCATTATTTTGTAGACCTCTATCATATCACCCCTCAGCCGCCTTTTCTCCAGGCTAAAGAGTCCTAGCCGTCTTAACCTCTCCTCATAAGGTAGTCGTCCCATCCCTTTTATCATTTTCGTCGCCCTTCTCTGCACCTTCTCCAATTCCTTTATATCTTTTTTGAGATGAGGCGACCAGAACTGAACACAATACTCCAGGTGCGGTCGCACCATGGAGCGATATAACGGCATTATAACATCCTCATGCTTGTTTTCCATCCCTTTTCTAATAATACTCAACATTCTGTTCGCCTTCTTAGCCGCCGCAGCACATTGAGTGGAAGATTTCAATGTTCTATCCACGATGACTCCCAAATCCCTTTCTCGGTCCGTAACTCCTAAAGCGGAACCTTGCATGACATAGCCGTAATTCGGGTTCCTCCTTCCCACGTGCATCACTTTGCACTTGTCAACGTTGAACTTCATCTGCCATTTGGACGCCCAATTCCCCAGTCTCACGAGGTCCTCTTGTAATCTTTCACACTCCTCCCGCGACGAGACGACCCTGGATAACTTTATGTCATCTGCAAATTTAATTACCTCACTAGTTACTCCCATCTCAAGGTCATTTATAAATATGTTAAAAAGCAGCGGTCCCAGCACAGACCCCTGAGGGACCCTACTAACTACCCTTCTCCATCGAGCGGTATTCTACTCAGACACTCAAAGGTACCACATTGTCTAGGGAACAACACTCACAAATAATGAAGACACTTCACACAATGATTAAGCCTTTTAAAGAATCTTCTAAGGTATCAATACACGCTCACCTGCAGTCAGTTCATGACCTCTTTCAAACGTTACAAGTCCATACGGATTCAGATAAAAGGGCTTTGCTTAAATGGACGTTCAATGAAGAGTGTCGGACTTATTTGCAGGCTATTTTGGCTGACTGCCCTGACCTGTTTGCAGTGGAACAAGCTTTAAAGAAGCGTTATGGTCTGTTTGCCGATGCCATGGAAGCGAAGCGTGCAGCATATACTATGTGCTGTGGTTCCAATGAGAGTCCGCATGAATGGGCCTATCACCTGAAGCAAGCCTACTACCGGGGGGGGGGGGGGGGGGGGGGGGGGGCTACCCCAGATGTAAAAGATCTTGAATTTGGTGAATTCAGAAATCTTTTTTTGAAAGGTCTGCCGGACCAACTGAAAATCTCTTTGGCAGGAAAACATAAAGATCCTTTTTCCAGCCTTCTGAGGCAGGCTGGCGATATTTTTTGATATCTGTCGCATGCAGCCTGCTGCGGCTGCTCCCAAAGTAGCTTCTAAAAATCGCCTCAAGGTGGCTTCACCCAACATCTGTGCTGTTTCTCTGGAAAACAAGGTGTCAAGTCCTTCTACCCAGTCCCGGGTTGGCAGTACCCCACCTTGCCAACCAAGTGGCACAGCACCTCCTACAGCGCGGGAGGGCCAACAACACCCGAAAAAGAAGCAGAGGAAGTGGGCTGCGGAGAAGATCCGGGCCCTAGAAGCACAGATTGACCAATTGTTGGTGAAACATCAGCGTCCAGATCCTGTAGCCATACACCAGACATCCTCTCCACAGAAGAAAGGAAGCAAATACCAAAAGAATAAGGATAAGGCACCCGGCCTAACCCCCAAGACTGGGCCTAGTGTCAAGTCCGTTGAGCTGGAACATCCGGGTTCTTCAGAAGAAGAACTGGCATGACTAGACTCGGCCCCTCCTTCACCAACCATCGTGTCCACAGTTCAGGTGGATGCTCTGACGTCCATCAGTGAGGAGTCCTCCGTGACCAATGCTGATGCCCATCCCTCAAGTCCAGAAGGGTCTCTGTTACAGGACTCAATTAAGGAAAACAGGTATCTTCTAGGTAAACTTATGCCGAAAGGTTACAGACATACCTTAGATCTGTTGATTCAACTGAAATTTTCCTGTCAGGGTCTACTGGATACAGCCTCAGAGGTGACTTTGATTACCCAGGGCCTGTTTCAGAAACTTGAGGCATTTCTAGGGAGCGGTCGGGATGCACTGCGCGTCACTCCATGTGACTTGTCACTGGTGGCCTATGGCAATCAGAGCATTGGCACTGTGGGACAGGTTTGGCTTTCCTTGCAGCTTGGTCAGACGACTGTCAAGCACTCTGCCATCATTACTACCAGTGATGGTGACAAATTCTTGATTGGAAATTATCTTCTGAAGAGATTGCGGCCTATTTTGGATTATATCCAAGAAGTTATCTGGTCTCAAGTCGCCCATAGCATTCCTTATGGGAGAGTAAAGCATTTGAGCAGAGTCAGTGGTTCCAGCTCCGTGGAGCTTAGGGACACCCCTATTCGAATTAATTTCCAGAATTCAGCAGACTATCAGATTGTGGAGCTCCAGTTGGATGTGTTTCCGAAAGGGGGGGAGCAGCATGGTGAACTAAACTCCTCATAATGTAACCATAATCATGTAATAACTTATTGTACTTCCATCGTTACAATGTATTGTAAGCCACATAATCATGTAATAACTTATTGTACTTCCATCGTTACAATGTATTGTAAGCCACACTGAGCCTGCAAATAGGTGGGAAAATGTGGGATACAAAAGCAATAAAAATAAATAAATAAGTAATCCGAGTCCAGAAAGATCGGATAGCTGACATTGTTCTACATGCTGACAATTTGGAGATTATTTTGAATGACTCGCCTACTGCAGAGGACATGCCAGATGCTGCTGATGACATACCACAGGAGGCCTTGTCTTCCACTTCCAGTCCTGATCCACCGCATCCTCGCAGGTTGACTGCCATCCAACGGAAGGATGATACTTACACCATTTCCGTCCAGGTAGCTGACCTCCAATCACTTCAGTCCACTTTGCTGTTGCATAGCGATGTGTCCTTCATCAGTGACACTCTGTATAGCTGTCTTCGCAAGTCTGTGCAACTTCCCTTCAGGAAGTGTGCCTCCATTTCTGTGCAGGTACCTGGACAAGGTGCCAAGACGCTTGTGGGAACGTGCAGCCTTCCATTGACTGTGGGACTGGGAGTTTATGTGGATCTGGTGAACCTTGTCTTGTGGAGTAGACTAGATGGCAGCCCAGTGGAATCTGAATCTACGCATGTTAGCCCGAATTTGGGACAGACCATACCCCAGGTCTGTGAGGTAGTCTGTGATGAAGATGTGTCCATTCCGGCAAGAGTGAGGGATTTTTCCATCAAGCTCCGTCTAGCACATGGACAGCGTCTATTGGACAAAGTGGTGTTCTTCAACCCGCATTCTCACTTTCGGGACCTAGGGTTGTCTACCGGTATTCTGCAATGTTTAGAGGTGACTGGTACTTCTTTTCACTTGTTGGTCACCAATCCGCAGTCAGATGAAGTAGTTGTGTCTGCAGGAGACCCTTTTGGATTTGTGGTGGGAGATTCTTTTCCTGATGTCGAGGTAAGTTTGCCTATTATTGGCAGGCTGCCTTCCTCTTGGAATACCTGCTGGGGGGGGGGGGGGGGGGGGGGGGAGAAAACTGAATGTCTGTTTACCTCTCCCAGAGGCCTCATCTCTCTTGAGTTTGTTTGGCCTTATGATGCAACGTGTTCACAAGTGCAGTTGGAAGATGACAGTTTGATTTTGTCTAGGAGGATGTCTTTACCCCAGAGGTCTAAAGTGGTGAATTCTGTTGAAACTTCATCTCTGCAGGAGGAAATTGAAGAGCAAGTGGAAATTTCATCCAATTTCATCCAACCAGCCTCTCTCAGAGTTTGATGCTATGGTGAAAGATCAAGTGGAACAGGCTGATGCTTGTACTACTGATACAGAGAAGATGCAGTTGACTGAGTTGCTGTACAAATACAAGGACCTTTTTGCTGTAGACTCATATGATTGTGGGCTTACAGACCTGCATGTCACCAGAGTTCCTACGGAGCCAAATAGCAAGCCTGTCTTTGTATGCCAGTATAAGATTCCATTGGCTTCCTATGGATCTGTGCAAGAGATTCTCAACACTTTGGAGGCCAGGGGCATCATTAGGCAATGCAACAGCACCTACAACTCCCCTCTGTGGCCCATTTTGAAAAAGAACAACAGTTGGAGAATCGCCTTGGATTACCGTCAACTGAAAAAGCGAGTACCTTTGTCCAGGTGGCCTATGGCTCCTCTGGATCAGAATCTTGCTACCATCAAAGGGGCTAAGTATTTCACCAGCTTGGATTTGGCGTCAGGGCTTTGGACAGTGCCTGTCCATCCCCATGATCAGTATAAATTGGCTTTTACGTTTGGGAAGAAACAGTATACGTGGAACAGAACTCCCTTTGGTTTTCTGAATTCCCCTGCTGAATTCAACATCTTCCTGCACAAAGCACTTCCAGATGCTGAAGCTCGAGGAACGGTGGTCTATGTGGATGATATTTTGATCAAAAGCCCTACTTTTCAAGAACATTTGGCAGAGATTGAGCATGTTTTCTTACAGCTGACTGATGCTGGAGCTAAACTGACGCTGGCCAAAGGACAATGGTGCAGGAAATCACTGAATTACTTAGGGTACGAAATTTCTGCTGAGGGTCTGCGACCTCACAAGAAGCGAGTGCAGGCCTTACAACAGCTGAAACAACCCACCAATCTCACAGAACTTCGTTCCTTTTTGGGAATATGCAATTACTCCTGACAGTTCATAGAGGAGTATGCGGAGATTACCAGACCCTTGGTCAAGTTATTAAAGAAAGATATGCCCTGGGCTTGGGGTCCAGAGCAGGAATCTGCTATGCAGGAGCTGCTTTCCATGCCTCGTGTACCCTGAGGGGGGTCGTGAGTTCTGTGTTGACCTGGGATACTCCAAGCACTCCATGAGTGCTGTCTTATATCAGAAATATGATTCTGATAAGCGCGTCATGGCCTATGCCAGTAAAGGCCTATCCGATGTGGAAAAGAAGTATTCCGACTGCGAGAAATCGCTTTTGTTCACTGTTTGGGCTCTGCAACATTTCCGGAGTTATATCCAAGGCGAAAAGCTAATCGTGGAGACTTCTCACCAACCCATCAGTTTCTTGGATAGCGACAGAATCAAGTCCGGTCGGGTGTCCAACAGCAGGATAGTCTCCTGGACATTGGCTCTGCAAGGATGGCCTTTAGAGGTAAGGTATGCTCAGAAACATCGTAATGTAGTAGCCCAAGGTATGGCTGACCTGCATGACTGTGCGGGACATGATTCCCTTGCAGGTATTCTTGAAACAGATGTTCCACCACAAGAGAAAGAACTGCATCAACACCATCTGTATGATGAGAAGATCTGTGATACAATGCCTAAAGTCTATGTGGATGGTTGTGCCTTCCGTCTGCCGCAACACAGACCATGAGTTGGTTGCAGGTGTGGGAGTGGTTTGGAATCCAACCATTCCTGAAGAGACTTTGAAGCACAGCTTAGGTTCACAGACAAACCAGTATGCTGAGATAGTTGCAGCTTTGGTGGTGGTACAGTCTGCAGTTCAGAAAGGAATGCGAGAATTAGTCATATGTACAGATTCAGATTATGTGAAACAGAACTTTGTCTCTCATCTACCCAATTGGAAGCAGAACAACATGTTAAACTCTAAAAGAAAACTGGTACACCATGGAAATTTGATTCTGGCCTTAGATAAACTGGTACGGGACCATGACATGACCATCTATTGGAAGAAGCTCAAGGGTCATGCAAAAGTTGATAGTCCTGACAAGATAGGGAACTACTTGGCGGATCTACTCGCCAAGGAAGGTGCGCTCGCAGGAGAATTATGGCAGTTCTCAGAGTCTGAGACACTGGCCGTTCATGCTGTCACCCGACAACAACAAAACAGCATATTGAGACTCCAGTGTTCCAGTGGTGTAGTGACAGTCCATCATTCGATCTTGTCACGGCTCAGAAATCAGATCCAATAGTTGGACGATTTTATGAGTACATACAGAATCCGCAAGAACATCCGTTGTCAGAAGAGGAGTGTCAAGCTGAAGAACTGAGGATACTCTATACATCCCAAGAGAAGTTTAAGATCCGTCAGGACCTGCTTATTCGGACGAGTAAGCATGGCATTGAGCAATGGGTTTGGCCTCAGGCATATCGTGGCATCATGTTGCAACATGCTCATGATGAACCATGTGCAGGACATCGAGGTGAAGGCATCACCTATGAGACATTGAAGCAAGTGGCTTATTGGCCCCACATGAGTCAGGATGTGCAGCTGTATACTCGAGGTTGTCTGACCTGTTGTCGTTTACAGCCATCTTCTCCATCCCATCAAGCACCACTCAGGAAGAAGGGTATTGCTATGCCCTGGTCAGATATCCAGATTTATTGGATTGGACCTGTGGTTCGATCCACCCGTGGCAACAAGTATATGCTTACTGTGACATGTCTATTCACCAAGTGGGTGGAGTGCCTACCTGCACCCAATTGCACTGCCCAAACTACGGCTACTTTACTACTGAATCATGTGTTCAGTCGGTGGGGTTTGCTGATGCAAGTGGATTCAGACCAAGGATCTCAGTTTACTGCAGAAGTAATCCAACATATGTGGAAGATGCTAGGCGTGAAGAGTAAATTGCACATTACCTACCGACCTCAGTCCTCAGGACAAGTGGAAAGAGCTAATTGCACCATCATCACCATTCTGAAGAAGTATGTGTCATCTTCAGGTAAGGATTGGGACATGAAGTTACCATTGGTCCTTATGGCTATTCGTGCCACACCCCATCGTTCTACCAGAGTATCACCCTTTGAGATGATGACAGGTAGGGAAATGATGTTACCAATTCATTTGCTTTACAGGACTAATGATGTGAACTTGTCCAGTACTACTTCCTCTCATGAGTATGTCACCCATTTGCGTCAACATTTGCAAAGTGCCTTTGCCTTTGCCCAAAAGAAGTTGGAAAGTAGTGCTAGAGGTAGGAAAGCCTACTATGATCAAGGGACTATCTCCAAAGAGTACCAAATTGGCGACAAGGTATATTCTATTTCAATTTTGCTAGAAACAAGGTAAAGGAAAATACATTTCTGCCCAGTTGGCATGGTCCTTTCCCTATAGTGGAAAAAGCTTCACCTGTGGCTTATCAAATTCACCTCAATAAAAACTCTCAAGGTGAAGACAACCTTAAATGGGTCCACATTAATCAGTTGAGACCGTGTCATCCCAGTCATTCTGTCCCGGATGTGTGCATTGTGGATATGAACTGTACTAACCAGACAACAGCATAGTCTGTTTTCTTTGGGGGGGGGGGTTTGTAGATGCAGAAAAGAACGTTGATGACTTTGTTCCTGTTCACACTGCTGCTGGGATCATGTCCAAGATGACTGAACCCGGTCCCATGTCGGGAGTCATCCTACAAGATACCTCTGTCTTCTTGATCGCCCAATCAAAGATTGTCACTCAGAAAGTGGTTGTTTCCCTTGACCCCCATGCACGTTATCTTGAGACATTTTAATTTGACGATGCTGGAAAAGACCCCCTCCACTCAAATCTGGTTTTTCAATTATATGCAGTATGCCTGGGCCCAAGTTAAAATCATTTTGGGTCAGCTAGAGATAGTGATGGTTCAACCCGTACAACCCCAGAATGCTAGATCTAAACGTTTTATAGGCCTTGTGGGTGGTCTGATCTTATCCGCCCTTGGTTCACTCTTTGGGTCATCCATGTCTGTTGCTACTACAATCTCTGTACGTCAACTGCAAGCAACAATAAAAGCTCTTGAAGCAGATTTGAAGAATGTTGAGACAAAATTACAGTTCCAACAGAACCAGCTTATTGCCCAGGATAAAACTATTGCAGATACTGTTACCCTGGTTAACTTGCATACTTGCCAAATTGATATCAACACTGCAGATTTGTCTATAGTTAAAGGTGTTTTGAATGATGAACGTATCTTTATACACCCTGTTAAGGACCTTATGCAAGATTTATTTAGGGAATTGGATACCAGTGTCAGTAATCTTATGTTAGGTCACATACCCACTTATTTGGTCCCCTCTGAGGTTATTCGGGATGCTTTTGCTAAAATTACCCATTGAACCCTTTCAGATTCAGACTGCCTTTCATTTAGGTACGGCCCTTCCCTTACTTCTCAATATGGAGCATATGGAAATTGCCTTTCTCCTACATTTACCTTTTATTGTACCCGAGAATGTGTACCAGCTTAAACAAGTTTTGAATGTGGGAACTTGGCATGATAACATGTACCTTCGTGTTGAGACACCAGAGTATGTTGCTTACCAACAGGATGATCCTCAACATTATCTAGTTCCGAATTTGGATCTGTGTAAAAAAACTAAAGATATTCATTGGCTATGCCCAGTTAAACCCTTTTTGAAAGACACCACAGAAGCTCTTTGTGGGTTGTCCACTGAGAATGTTCAAGAGAAATGTATCATTGCTAATGACAAGGCAGTGGAAGCAGACTTTTTTTCATCACAAGTTGAGATGGTGGTGATAGATGGAGATACAAGCACGCGTGGTCTATTTACAAGACTGTTTTCGACTTGTGCGCCAACTCCATCTCCCTTGTCTATCCACATACACCTGGTCTTTAACAAACCGTACACCTGCTCTAACATAAATGAACAACCCCCCTGTCTTACCCTCCCCTCCAGGTT
Organism: Microcaecilia unicolor; assembly: GCF_901765095.1. Lineage (NCBI taxonomy): Eukaryota > Metazoa > Chordata > Amphibia > Gymnophiona > Siphonopidae > Microcaecilia > Microcaecilia unicolor. The sequence goes on along the minus strand of NC_044032.1, from coordinate 321,949,692 downwards.
CTGCAAGTGGGAAAACACTCTCCCAAACCCGATTTCATAAGCAAGGACTCATTTTTCTTCTGAATATGAGTTTCCTGCAACATAACAACATCCCACTTCAGTCTACGTAACTCTTTGAAGATAATACTTCTCTTTCCAGGACAATTCAAACCATTAACATTCCAGGAACCTACCCAAATCCCTCCAACCCCCCCTCCCCCCCCCCCCCCCCACCATCTGACCATCTCCCTCTCCAGCCAGTTCTCACCCTGAGGAAGTGTGTCCTCGCCAGAGACCCACCCTCTGTCTTTCATACCCCCTTTATGTTTTTCCACTCTGCAACTCTCATGCATTCCTCACCATGCAAACCACTTTTCCATTTAACATCAGTCAGCTTTACTAAACTCATAAAACCCTAACTCAGCATCTTGGCCGGGACGGCAACTCTCACCGGACTCAGCATCTTGGCCGGGACTGTAACTTGACCCGGACTCTGCATCTTGCCCGGGACTGTAACTCAATTCTGATTCGGCATCTCGGCTGAACTCTGCACCCGGTGCAGACTCAGCACTCATCGTGGACTCGTCATCTTGGCTGGGCTCTGCACTCAGTGTAGACTCAGCACTCATCGTGGACTCATTGTCTCGGCTGGACTCTGTACTCAGTGCAGACTCAGCACTCATCATGGACTCATCACTCGATGTAGACTCAGCATCTTGACTGGAACTACAACTCGCTCCAGACTCAGCATCTTGACTGGAACTGCAACTCGATCCAGACTCAGCATCTTGACTGGAACTGCAACTCGATCCAGACTCAGCATCTTGACTGGAACTGCAACTCGATCCAGACTCCGCATCTTGACTGGAACTGCAACTCGATCCAGACTCAGCATCTTGACTGCCAATGCTGCAACTCACTCCAGACTCAGCATCTTGACTGGAACTGCAACTCGATCCAGACTCAGCATCTTGACTGGAACTGCAACTCGATCCAGACTCAGCATCTTGACTGCCAATGCTGCAACTCACTCCAGACTCAGCATCTTGACTGGAACTGCAACTCGATCCAGACTCAGCATCTTGACTGCTAATGCTGCAACTCGCTCCGGACTCAGCATCTTGGCTGCCACTGCTGCAACTCGGAGTGGACACAGCATCACGGCTGGCCTCAGCACTCGGTGTAGACTCAGCCCACAGCGTGGACTCAGCAGCTCGGCCAGGACTGGCACTTGGCCCGGGACTACTAAGCCACCTTCTTTCAGCTTGGGCTTCAGGAGTATCCCGTAGGGTTGGCTCCGAGAGGAGTTGGAAGCGGTAAAAGAACAGCTTGGTAGAGGGATCAATAGCAGAAACTGGGTTCTCTTCGAACCCAAGCCAGGAGACACGCCTTCTCTCCGCTACAGCTTCAGGAGTATTCTTCAAGGCTGGATCAGACAAAAGTGCAACCCGGTAATCCTGGAGTGTCAGAAACGGATCCAGATCAAAAATGGGGTTGTAACTGGGATCCAAACTTGTACTAGGAGGCTTGGTTTGAAGCGCCACTTGAACTGGACTCCGAGGCTTGCGTGGAGGCGCCATCTGGACTGGCACCGGAGGCTCGGTGAGAAGCCCCTCTCGGACTGGAATCGGAGGCTCGGCCAGCAGCGTCCCACGGACTGGACTCGGAGACTCGAATGGAAGCGCCACCTGAACTGGCATCGGAGGCTCGGTCAGAAGCGTCCCTCAGACTAGGCTCCGAGGCTTGGCTGGACGCGCTGCTCGGACTGGATTCAGAGGCTTGTCTGGGCGCGCCGCTTGAACGGGACTGGACCCCTGCTGGGCCCAGAGCATGGAATTCCCAAGACGTCTCCTCTCCGCGACAGCTTCAGGAGTATCCCACAAAGCTGGATTCAAGACAAGGCTGCGGCGATATTCAGCGAGCGTGATAAAAGGGTCCATATCTGAAACTGGGTTTTCAGCGATTCCAAGCCACCGGACACGTTTTCTCTCAGCTGCCGCTTCAGGGGTCTTCTTCAAAACATGATGAGACAAAAGTTTCCCACGATACTGACGAAGAGTCATAGAAGGATCAAGAACAACGATGGAGCTGGACCCCAGCTGGGTCAGCTGGGCGGGGGTTCTTGCCGGGCTCATGGCCTTTGCAATCTGTCAGGTTCTCAGGTTCAGAGCCCGCGGGACTGGGCTCTGGAGCAAACGTGAGCCCTTGGGCTGCTGACGAGGAGCGACAGCAGCAGGCAAAACCCACCAACCAACACTGGGTAAACACACTGGCAGGGACTGCAGGCACTGCCCAGCGAACCGGAACACATGGACTGGAATCCCCCGGACTGGAGGACACAGGACTGGAACACTGGACTGCAATCCCCCGGACTGGAACACACACCGGACCGGAACACACTGGACTGGTCCCCCGGACTGGAGGACACAGGACTGGAACACGGGACTGGAGCACACTGGACTGGTCCACACAGCTTCACCTGCACTTAGCTACTAAGCCCCCCAGAAGTTGAGCTCCTGGGTTCGAGTAGCCGACAGGACTTACTGGATACCGGATGACATAGGGACCAGGACTGGAACAAGGTATCTTTCAAAGATATCACCAAAACAGGGAAGAAAGGGTATCCCGATAGCGAGGTTGCAAAAGAGACTATGGTAGATCAGGTGTCCTTAAATAAAAATAAGCCAAAAGATTTCAAATTAACACTGTTTTAAAATTAACACTGTCAACTACTGACCAAGATGTAAATATGAACAACAACATAGTTTGAAATGTTTATATGCAAATGCTAGAAGCCTATATTGCACTAATGAAAAATTAGATATAATAGACATGTCTGAGACCTGGTAGGAAGAGGATAACTAGTGAGACACTGTCATACTAGGGTGCAAATTATATCGGAGGTGTCTTGGTATGTTAAGGAGGGCCTTGAATCAAATAGATTGAAAATTCTGCAGGAAACAAAATATCTTGGAATCCCTATGGATTGAAATTCCATATGTAAAGGGGAAAAGGATAGCGATAGAAGTGTACTACTGTCCACCTGGCCAGGATGAACAGATGGATATAGAAATGTTATCAGAAATTAGGGAGGCTAACAAATTGGGCAACACAATAATAATGGGTGATTTCAATTACCCCAATATTGACTGGGTAAATTTAACCTCAGGGCTTGCTAGGGAGGTAAAATTCCTTGACAAACTCAAGGACTGCTTTATGGAGCAGCTGGTATAGGAGCCAACAAGAGAAGGAAAATTCTAGACCTAGTCCTTAGTGGAGCGCAGGATCTGGTGTAGGAGGTAATGGTGCTGGGGCCGCTTGATAACAGTGATCATAATATGATCAGATTTGATATTGTCAGCATGCACCTCTCCGTGCTGTCTGCTCTCGACCAAACACCTCTCCGTGCTGTCCGCTCTCCACTCAACACCTCTCCGTGCTGTCCGCTCTCCACTCAACACCTCTCCGTGCTGTCCGCTCTCCACTCAACACCTCTCCGTGCTGTCCGCCTTCACCCACACAATTGGGGCTAATCCACTTCCTAAGAGGAACTGCTTCTGCTCACTTGCAAAAAGTAATTATTCACAGTACTATATTTATTCTGCAGAGTACTTTATTCCACAGCGGTACCAGTGGGAAAACAGTATGCCCACTGTACTACAGCTGCTGGTCTCTGTGCACCTTGCTTCACTTCTCAAACACACAACAATCCCCAACAGTTCAGTCTTAGAATTCCCTAACCACTTGGGATAAACCTGTGGTTCAGTCTATTCCTCCTCTCCTTTCTTCTACTGCCTAGGAAATAACCTTAGGTTCAATCTATCACTCCACTCCTTCCTAGTTCCTCATAGGAGTCAGAGACATTTTCACCTCCCTCGTTTGTCAGACACCAGCACTCTGACAACCTCTCACAAAATGTTCAGACTGACCTGATTCAGGTACACAATCCCCACAGTTCAATGAAGCAAGTCCGCTCATAGGCACTGCCCCTCAGTGCCTCCAAATCTCTAGCTTCTCTCTCCAGCCTCCCCCTTTTCCACCTTCCTTTGTCCTGAGCAAAAGAACTCCGTCTGCTCCTCACCCTCCTCCTTCATTTCCCTTCCCTCTCTTGTTCAGACTCTTCCCAATCCATAGAGTCTTCCCCCACCCTCTCCCCAGGTGCTGCTCCTCCCCCTGATTATCCTCCATCTCCCAATCACCCCCTGACTCTACTACCTGCTGGGAGTTGTGGTACTGTTTCTCTTGTTCCCTCCTCCCTTGCAAGTGTTGCTGGGCTCTGTAGTTCTCTTCCCTTCTCATCAGTCTCCTACTACCTTTTCCCCTCTGAGGGTTCTTCTCCATTCCTCGCTTACTGTCACTATCAGCTCTTCTCTGCCTTCCTTCTACCTCCTCCTTACAATATCAAGTTTGGAGTAAGTACACACAGGAAATTCAATACATTAGAATTTAACTTACAAAAAGGAGACTATGATAAAATGAGAAGATGAAAAAAAATATGGAAGAAGGAACCGACTGAAAATAATAAGAAACAGCATAAGGAATGGCAAGTCAAATGTAAAGCGCTGATAAGGAAGGCAAAGAGGGACTTTGAAAAAAAAAAAAAGATTGCATTGGAGGCAAAAACACGTGGAGGAGCATAATTGAAAGGGACGCCCAAGTTTTGTTGAGGACGTCCTCGCAAAACGTCCCGATGGAAGTGCGGGGAAACCCGTATGATCGAAACAAGATGGACGTCCATCTTTCATTTGATAATATGGTCGGGGAAGCCCAAATCTTGAAATTTAGGTCATTCTTAGAGATGGTCGTCCCTAGACTTGGTCGTTTGATTTTCGGCAATAATGGAAACCAAGGACGCCCATCTCAGAAACAACCAAATGCAAGCCCTTTGGTCGTGGGAGGAGACAGCATTTCTAGTGCACTGGTCCCCCTGACATGCCAGGACACCAACCGGGCACCCTAGGGGGCACTGCAGTGGACTTCATAAATGCTCCCAGAAACATAGCTCCCTTACCATGTGTGCTGACCCCCCAAACCCCCTCTAAAACCCACTACCCACAACTGTACACCACTATCATAGCCCTTATGGGTGAGAGGGGCACCTAGATGTGGGTACAGTGGTTTTCTGGTGGGTTTTGGAGGGCTCACTGTTTTCTCCACAAACGTAACAGGTAGGGAGGGGGATGGGCCTGGGTCCGCCTGCCTGAAGTGCACTGCATCCACTAAAACTGCTCCAGGGACCTGCATACTACTGTTGTGGACCTGAGTAGGACATCTGAGGCTGGCAAAAAATATTTTGAAAGATGGTTTTTGAGGGTGGGAGGGGGTTAGTGACCACTGGGGGAGTAAGGGGAGGTCATCCTCGACTCTCTCGGTAGTCATCTGGTCATTTCGACCACCTTTTTGTGCCTTGGTTGTAAGAAAAACAGGACCAGGTAAAGTCCTCCAAGTGCTCGTCAGGGATGCCCCTTTTTTTTTCCATTATGGGTCGAGGACGTCCATGTGTTTAGGCACGCCCAAGTCCTGCCTTCGCTACGCCTCCGATACGCCCCCTTGAACTTTGGCCATCCCTGTGATGGAAAGCAGTTGGGAACGTCCAAAATCGGCTTTCGATTATACCGATATGGACGACCCTGTGAGAAGGACGCCCATCTTCCAATTTGTGTTGAAAGATGGGCGTCCTTCTCTTTTGAAAATGAGCCTGATAGTCACATTTTTTTTAGGTATATTAAAAGCAAGACGCCAGCAAAAGAATCGATTGGACCACTAGATGACCAAGGGGTTAAAGGGGAACTTGGGGAAGACAAAGCCATAGCGGAGAGATTAAATGAATTCTTTGCTTCAGTCTTCACTGAGGAAGATTTGGGAGAGATACCGGTGTCAGAAATAGTATTCAAAGCTGATGAGACAGAGAAACTGAATGAAATCTCTATAAACATGGAGGACGTAATGGCGCAATTTGACAAATTGAAGAGTAGCAAATCTCCTGGACCGGATGCTATTTATCTCCGAGTACTGATAGAATTGAAAAATGAACTTGCAGAACTAATGTTAGTAATATGTAATTTATCTTTAAAATCAAGCATGGTTCTAGAAGATTGGAGGGTGGCCAATGTAACGCCAATTTTTTAAAAAGGTTCCAGAGGAGATCCGGGAAATTATAAACTGGTGAGCCTGATGTCGGTGCTGGGAAAATGGTAGAGACTACTATAAAGAACAAAATTACAGAGCATATTCAAAAGCATGGATTAATGAGACAAAGCCAACATGGATTTAGTGAAGGGAAATCTTGCCTCACCAATCTACTACATTTCTTTGAAGGGGTGAACAAACGTGTGGATAAAGGTGAGCCAGTTGATATTGTGTATCTGGATTTTCAAAATGCGTTTGACAAAGTACCTCATGAAAGACTCTAGAGGAAATTGGAGAGTCATGGGATAGGAGGTAGTGTCCTATTGTGAATTAAAAATTGGTTAAAAGATAGAAAACAGAGAGTAGGGTTAAATGGTCAGGTATTCTTAGTGGAGAAGGGGAGATAGTGGGGTTCCCTCAGGGGTCTGTGCTAGGACCACTGTTTTTTTAACATATTTATAAATGATGGGAGTTACTAGTGAGGTAATTAAATTTGCTGATGACCATAGGCGGTCGGTGGCCCAACTGTTTGGGGAGGCTAAAGGGGGCGGGGTTAGGGTGGGGCCAGGGTGGAGCTTAAATCCATAATTGTCTGATAACACGCAGAAAAAATAAATAAAATACAAGTCACAATTACTACCTTTTTTAAATTAGATATTAGATATGTATCATATGTCAAAGAATAAAGTGGTTGCTCAAAGCATATTCTAACTACAATCGCTCAACTGCAAACACTATGCACAACTTGTCCAGAAACACACTCAGAACCTTACTGTACCATAAATATTACACTGGGCAGACTAATACACCAATATAACCACCCATACGGAAAATGCAGACCGTCAACATATGAAACAAGGATCATATCATCACAATTCTCATGCAGAGCCACAAAACACCCTAATTCATGTTTAATGTGGGATAAATGCCATAAATAAGTAATAAATATAAACTTTTAATGTTGAGCACCTGATTCTCAAAGTGGACATATTCCAAACACTATAATGAAAATAAATGATCTTTTCTACCTTTGTTGTCTGTGACTTTTTCTGATCATGCTGGCCCAGTATCCGTTCTGCTGCTCTCTGTCCTCAGTGCAGGTCAGGAAGTCATCCTCCTTAAATATCTCCCTGGCAACCCAGGACACCTCCAGCCAACCCCCCCTGCTTTCCCAGCAGTAAGGTAAACAAACCGTAAACCAATTTCTACAACTGCTAGAGGCTTTCACTGCAGCTCCTGCTGTGAGGATGGAGGTAAATCAACAATTTAATCCCCTCAGAGCAGCTGGACTCCACAGCTGATCCATTCTTGCTGGCAGCAGGGGGAGGCTTAGCTTCTCCAAGCCTCTTATACCGGGCGCCTATGCTGATGACACAAAGTTATTCAAAGTTGTTAAATTGCAAGAGGATTGTGAAAAATTACAAGAGGACCTTTTGAGACTGGGAGACTGGGCATCTAAATGGTAGATGATGTTTAATGTCAGCAAGTGCAAAGTGATGCATGTGTAAAAGAGGAATCCGAACTATAGTTACATAATGCAAGGTTCCACATTAGGAGTCACTGACCAGGAAAGGGATATAGGCATCATCGTTGATGATCGTTGAAACCTTCTGCTCAGTGTGTGGCGGCGGCTAAGAAAGCAAATAGAATGTTAGGTATTATTAGGAAAGGAATGCAAAACAAAAATGAGGATGTTATAATGCCTTTGCATCACTCCATGGTGCGACTGCACCTCAAATATTGTGGTTCAATTCAGGTCACCACATCTCAAAAAAAGATATAGTGGAAGTAGGAAAAGGTACAGAGAAGGCCAACGAAATGATAAAGGGGATGGGACGACTTCACTATGAAGAAAGGCTAAAGTAGCTAGGGCTCTTCAATTTGAGAAAAGACGGCTGAGAGGAGATATGATAGATGTCTATAAAGTAATGAGTGGAGTGGAACGGGTAGACTTGAATTGCTTGTTTACTCTTTCCAAAAACACTAGGACTACGGGGCATGCAATGAAGCTACAAAGTAGTAACTTTTATACGAATCGGAGAAAATATTTCTTCACTCAATGTGTAAATAAACTCTGGAATTTGTTGCCAGAGAATGTAGTAAAAGCAGTTAGCTTAGAAGAGTTTTAAAAAGTTGGATGGCTTCCTAAAGCAAAAGTCCATAGACCATTGTTAAAATGGACTTTGGAAAATTTACTGTTTATTCCTAGAACTAGCCATTGAGCCCATTAAAACGGGCTAGTATGGGGTTTTGGCAAGGCCCCCTCCCCTCGCTGCTGCCCCTCCCCCCCCCCGAGGCCGCCGCTACCGGTCCCCCGGAGTCACCGCCACCACCCCTGCACCCGGCCCGGGCCCTCTCTTTGGTACTGAACTTACATTGGTGAAACGCAGCACGCAGAACAGCTGAGCTCCCGTCGGCCTTCCTTCTCTGCCTGTGTCCTGCCCTTGTGTGACGTAACGTCGGTGAGGGCAGGACACAGGCAGGGAAGAAAGGGCGACGGGCGCTCAGCTTTTCTGCGTGCTGCGTTTCGCCAATGTAAGTTCAATACCAAAGATAGTGCTCGGGCCAGGTGGAGGGGGGCAGTGGCGACCTCGGGGGGGGGGGGGGTGGGTGAGCGGTAGTGACGTCGGCGGCTTCGCGCAGGTTCCCTCTCTGTCCCGCCCCCGTCATCACGTTTTGACACAGGGGGCGGGACAGAGAGGGAAGTCTCTACTGCGCATTTACGAGTGAGTACGGTCCACTCGCCATTTATACGTTTGATAAGCAGCATAAATGTATTGCACTATTTGGGATCTTGACAGGTACTTGTGACATGGATTGGCCACTGTTGGAAACAGGATGCTGGGCTTGATGGACCTTTGGCCTGTCCCAGTAATGCTGGATGGGAGTGTGGGAGAAAGGAACAGGTGGAGGAAAGGACAGATGATGAAGGGAAGAGGGGGAGACGAAGGGGCAGACACTGGATGGAAGGGGGAGAGGGGGACAGGTACTGAATGAAAGGGTCAGTAGGGACAGGCACTGAAAGGAAGGGGCAAACGCTGGATTGGAGTGGTGAGAGAAGAAAGAGGGCAGAGTTAGTGAGGGACTGGGAATAAGAGGAAGTGAAATAGGAGAGACAGGGTAGAAAAAGACATGGCAAGCTGTACTGCCCTTCAATGGCAAAAGGAAACGATGCAAAACTCATATTTTGAGAAAACCGGGGAAAACATATTTTGAACTACAGTAATTAGTTTATGCTGCTAGGTAAACTTTCATAGAAAGGACCCTCTAAAGTATTTAATTCAAGCAGGATTACAAGCATATACAGCACTCGCTTTCCCAAAGTGAGATAGCCAGTAACCCAATTTAGATAAAAATGTCATTTGCTTCTTTTTGTCATTGAAGAACAGTGTAGGCAGACACAGTAAAACGAGATAAATTAAGACTGGATAGTGAGAAAAACTTAAATCTGGACACAGACAGAACAATAAATTGAAGAAAGCTTAAAGGAGGAAAGAAAAATTATTAATGGACATGAAATCCTGGCAAGAGAGTTAAGAAATGATGGAAGCAGAAATTGCGTGGCCATTTATAAAAAATGAATATTCCACCAAAACATACTTGGGAAAAATTAAATAACCATTCATACATATAATCGTTAATATAATTATTTAAATTTTAGATTGTGCTCAGTCCATATCCATTACACCCATAGCGTTCCCAGGGAAAGCATGTGGTAGTGTTTAGATGGAACTATCATAGCACAGCCTGTGTGTTCCACCTCCTCAAAATGTATGCGCACACACCTACTGTTACTTATAATGCACTTACAGTTAATGATGTTTCAAATTTTCAAAACAGATCTCATTAAGTCAACTATGCATTCAAACCATAAAGCAGTTATTCAATAAAGGACATTTCAGAAATATAAAGGGACTTCAGGGTGTATTGATGTGCTGAGGTTATACATCAAGATACTAGGATCTTACAGTAAAAGATCCTGGGAGGCTTGAACAGAGGTCACACCATGGAATGATACAGAGGCATTCTAGCATTTTGGTCTTATTTACCATCCCTTTCCTATAATTTCTAGCATAGATTTTAGCTAACATTGCTGTCTTGAAAGCAAGGCATAAGCAGACTGGGTCTCCAGCGATCTGGCACGCTTTGCAGGATGTGTGCCTCTCTTTGGAAAGCCTTCATCAGGAGAAGTTAGCTTTTAACTTGTCAAGGCTTAAGCAAAGACATTACAGGTACACTGGGAAGGAGAGTAGGATTTTGGCCTTCTGTTTGCACAGCAGCACATGGCTCGAGCCATTGTTAAGTTTAAGGATGGTTCGGGTGGGCTGTTGAATGAATCACAGCATATCAGGGAGTGCTTTTGTTGTTTTTGAGGGATCTATAACCAGATTCCCAGATACGAAAGCCCCGTATAGCCGATTATTTGGCCTCTAGTATTTTGCCTACCTTATCTAATGAGTGTAAAACTAGATTGTAGAGGCTTATTTCCCCTCTAGAGGTAGTCAAGGCGATTCGGTTCTTGCCTTCTGGAAAGTCCCCAGGGATGGATGGATTTCTGGTGGAATATTAAAAGGCCTTTGTTGGTGAGTTGGCTGCTCTGCTTGCAGAGATATTTAGTTGGATGAGGCCGGGGAGCCACTGCTGGATACCATGCGAGAGACCTGGATTCAGTGGTGTGCTGGAGCAGGCCCGCACTGGCTCACAAGAGCCGGTTGTTAAATTTTTTTAACATCTTGCGAGCTGGTTGCTCTGGCACGGCGAGCTGGCTCTCCAGGGCCGGCGCAACCCGGTAAGCATAGCAGGGGGCGCCGACCTCCATGCTTACCGCCGCTTACCTCACCTCCCACAGCCATTTGCCTGTGCCCACACCCTCCTGCCTGGATTACTTTGGTCCCCAAGGAGTGTAAGAACCCTGTGGAGTGCTCTTCCTGTCTCCCCATTTCAGTATTGAATGATGATAAGATTCTAGCTAAGGTGCTTGGAACTCTTTTTGCCATCTTTGGTTCACCCCAACCAGGTGGGCTTTATTATGCGCTGACAAGCAGCTGATAACATCCGGTGGGTGGTTAATTTGATATTACTGGCCTATGCCTGTCCATTGTTTCTTTTGGGGGTGGATGCCAAAAAGGCTTTTGATTTCATTGGGCCTTTTAAGAGGATATGAGCAAGATGGGGTTATTTTATGGGTTCGATTCAGGGTCTACTACTACTACTTAACATTTCTAGAGCGCTACTAGGGTTACGCAGCGCTTTACTGAGCAATAAAGAAGGACAGTCCCTACTCAAAGGCGCTTACAATCTAAAGGACGAAATGTCAAGTTGGGGTAGTCTAGATTTCCTGAGTAGAGATATAGTGGTTAGGTGCTGAAGGCGACATTGAAGAGGTGGGCTTTGAGCAAGGATTTGAAGATGAGCAGGGAGGAGGGGGCCTGGCGTATGGGCTCAGGGAGTTTATTCCACGCATGGAGTGAGGCGAGGCAGAAAGGGCGGAGCCTGGAGTTGGCGGTGGTGGAGAAGGGTACCGAGAGCAGGGATTTGTCCTGAGAGCAAAGGTTACGGGTAGGAACATAAGGGGAGATGAGGGTAGAGAGATAAGGAGGGGCTGCAGATCAAGTGCATTTGTAGGTTAGTAGAAGCTTGAACTGTATGCGGTATCTGATCGGAAGCCAGTGAAGTGACTTGAGGAGAGGGGTGATATGAGTATATCGGTCCAGGCAGAAGATGATACATGCAGCAGAGTTCTGAATGGGGGATAGATGGCTAAGTGGGAGGCCAGTGAGTAGGTTGCAGTAGTCAAGATGAGTGGATGAGAGTTCAGGTGGTGATATGAGCAAGATGGGGTTTGGGGGTTATTTTATGGGTTCGATTCAGGGTCTATATACTGAGCCTAAGGCTTATGTGTGGATTAATGGAGGAAATTTTTCTCTTTTTGTGCTGGTGAGGGGAACGAGGCAAGGGTGTCCCTTATCCCTTCTTTTTGGCTCGTACCTGAAGCCCTTAGCAGCAGATGGCATCTTGCTGACACTCTCTTCTCCGCTGACCACTTTGCTTATCTTGTACAGTGGAGGAGTGGCCTAGTGGTTAGGGTGGTGGACTTTGGTCCTGAGGAACTGAGTTCGTTTCCCGGCACAGGCAGCTCCTTGTGACTCTGGGCAAATCACTTAACCCTCCATTGCCTGCCACATTGAGCCTGCCATGAGTGGGAAAAAGCGCGGGGTACTAATGTAACAAAAAAAAACAACCAAAACTAGAGGCTTTCTCTGGGGTCTCCAGGTTTAAAGTTAATATGGGGAAAACTGAAGTTTAGTAATACTTTATTGGAGCATTTGAGGGGCTCTTTCCTTTTAAGTGGGTGGAGGGTAGTTTGAAGTATTTAGGACTATATCTTATTCTCAGATCAGTAAAACGCCGAGGGAGGATTTTTCTAGGTAGAGGGGCTTGGATCTTACCCGGTTCAGTAGAATTACCACTTTGAAGATGATGGCTCTCCCTGGATTGTTTTATGCTTTTCAGGTTCTCCCTATTGCAGCCCCACTAAATTTCTCAAAACTGCACACCAACTTTTGTTGGTTTGGTCTAATAGGCGTCCATGGTTTTCCTGCAGGAGCAGGGAGTGGCCTGGGAGTTCCCAATATTTCTATTACACAGCTGCTCAGGTGAGGGCGGCCAAAGAAGAGTTACCCACAACCTTCTAAGCTATGGGTGGCTATTGAGCAGACATTGGCTGGGGAGGTACCTTTGAGGCATTTCCTTTGGTTTCCTAAGCTTTATAGTCTCTCTCTTCTGCTAGTGCTCTCACCTCGCATACTTTGCATCTGTGGGACTGTATGAGTAAGGAGACCGATTTTTGTCTAGATTTACTCCCATATACTTCTTTGATTCCCTCTGGGCTTATTTCAGCTGTATTTAAATTTTGGAATGACCAGGGACTTTCTGAAAATGCTACCTTGGAGGATCTGGACTTCAGCTTTCAATCTAAGAGCCTAAATTTGCCTTCCAGAACCTCCCTCCCACATTTTACTATGTCACTGGTATCCATATATACTAAGACACCTGGCTCCTCCCCAGCACTATCTAAATTCCTATCTAGGTGATGCGCAAGGTCCACCACTTTCACACAGGTAGGCAAGTGACAAGGTGATCCTCACATCCTCCAGCCACCAAGCTATCTACATGCCTAATGATCAAATGATCAACAACAGCTGCCTAACCCCCCTTCCCGCTTGGGCAGAAATTTTTGGAGACGAATCCTTGGTGTGAGAGGATAGTGCATCCCTGGTGAGCAGGTCCTGGCTACAGGAGTACTTCTTACTTCGCCAAGGTGATGCTCTCCTTTTAGGAAACCTCCCTCCTCCAAGGCAGCACAGGAGCTACCAGACTGGAGGTGGGACTTCTCTACAATGTCCCTGTAGGTCTTCTCTATAACTCTCTTTCTCCCTCAGCTCCTCCAAGTCTGCTGCTCTAACCTCAAGAGAACACTGTTCTCTGAGAGCTAGGGGCTCTCTGCATTGTGCACACACATATAACCTCTCACCAACTGGGAAATAATCATACATGTGATACTCAATGCAAAAGATTGGATAGCAAACCTCTCACTGCTGGACTACTCGTTCCCCATAGTACTGAGTTTTTCAATAATTTAAAACTTGCTAAGGTACTAAGGATATTACGTAAATACATAAGTATTGCCATAAAGGGAAAGACCAAAGGTCCATCAAGCCCAGCATCCTGTTTCCAACAGTGGCCAATCCAGGTCACAAATACCTGGCAAGATCCCCCAAAAGTACAAAATATTTTATACTGCTTATCCCAGAAATAGTGAATTTTCCCATAGTCCATTTAATAATAGTCTATGGACTTTTCCTTTAGGAAGCTGTCCAAACCTTTTTTAAACTCCGCTAAGCTAACCGCCTTTACCACATTCTCTGGCAACAAATTTCAGAGTTTAATTACACGTTGAGTGAAGAAAGGTTTTCTACGATTCATTTTAAATTTACTACATTGTAGCTTCATCGCATGACCCCTAGTCCTAGTATTAGTTTAATATTTTTAAAAAAGCCTTTAGCTTATATGGTATATTGTGTGTTTTATTTAGGGCTTTCTTCTTAAAAAGTAATGAAATGTAATTTAAACTCTGTAAGAGGACTCCTCCTCTCTTGTTAAAGTAACTAAATGAAGAGTTGTGCTATGTGTATGTGGGAGTTGCGGGTGGGAATGAAGACTAAACTAGGCCCTGCTGTGCCTTCCATAGGCTATAATGTTGTAGGCTGTGGCAGGAAGTTCAAGTTTTAAAGTTTTAAAATGATAGAGAAAAGGGTTTTTATACTATGGAAACTAACCTGTGCTGCAAAACAGAAGTTAATTCTCTAAACTTGGGTTTCCTGTGACTATCAGCTCTGTATTCCTTATTTGAACTGGCTAAGCTGTGCTATAAAAGTTAAAACTCTATACTGTATATTGTGATATCCCCCCTTCTCGCTCAGGGTGACCTGGTTCCCACTCAGCAAATTAAACAGGTCTCACCAACTGCATATTTCTCAGGCAACTCTTTATTCCAGCACCTGGGCACACTTCTTCTAGCTTAATACTTTATACTTTCATAGGTCTTCACACTGAGCCTACCCACACAGATACATGGGCTCAGTACCAGCTTCAATACTTTGGGGACTCCCAACCCCAGGCTTTGCAGCCTGCTTCTCTCAGTACTTTGGACACACAGTCCCCTCTTTGAACACACAGTCCTTCCTTCTTTGAACACACAGTTCCTATAAGTACTGAGGACACACAGTCAAACACTAATGCTTTAGGGACTTCTTACCCCAGGATTTTCAGCCTGCTGATCTCCTTTGGACACACAGTCCACCACAAGTCCACAGGGCTAGCCAGTCCCTTCCAGGGAATCTCTCCTCTCCTGCTGCCAGCTCACTCTCTTCCTTTCACAACTCAGGTGGGGTATAAAGTGGTTAATTAGCTACACAGGACCCAGCCCACAACCTCCTACACCTGTGGACATCCCCGGGCTCTCCCCGGTCCTAGCACCCTCCACTTCTTCTGCTACTAGCGCCCTCTAGTGGCCCACACCGTATAGGACACCCTCTTACTTATCACAATATGAGATTGATTTGCATACACTGCCTCCATTGTATGCAAATTTGCCATGCATAGTCACTGTGGATATCCTGAAAACATGACTGGAAAGGAGGTATTATAGGACCGACTTGGAGAAGCACTGGTCTACTGGTTCCAGCCCACAAAATGGGTCAGTTAGGCTCATGCCGTCTCCTTTTATCAAACCTCCTTAGGAGAGATAATGGACCTATAGGGGAAGAGTGAGAAAGATGCTGGACTGGGGGGGCAGGAAGGAAGGGAGCAAGAATCATCAGGGGGAATGGGGAAAAATGATGGAAACATAGATGAAAGGAGGGAGCATGGGAAGACAGAAGGGATATAGAGATGCTGGACATGGAGGGACCATAGGGGATATTGGACACTCAGGGGCAATGCTGGAGGTGGAAGAGACACAGACACAGAAGGGAGATACTGAAAATAGAGGGCGGATAGGGACACAAAGGGCAAATGTTCAACATGGGTGGGAGGTTACAGACAGGGACACAGATGGGAGATGGCTAGTGAGGACAGATAGGAATGCAGAAGGAAGGTGGGTACGGAGAGGCAAATGTCAATGGACAGGAGACCCTGCAAAGACAGAAAACAGTGGTGAAAAGCAGAAGAGACACTGGGACCAAAGCAAATGGAAAAATAAAATGCTCAGACAATAAAGGTACAAAAGTATTTCATTCTGAAATTATTAATTGGAGCATGTAAGCTTTGGGAAATACACATCTCTGATATCTTGCATTTCATCTTCTATTTCCCTAATATTGCTGTATATGCAGAGTGACTCCTTGATGTTTCCAGTTCAGTTTTTGCCTTCATATCTCTATTACTGATATGTGGACCCTTTGTCCATATTTGTTGAGAATCTGTTTTATGCATGTGACCAAGGTGCCATAGTCTGCTAGCATGTAGTTTCTATGTAGAGATCTTATAGCAGTCTCGTCTGTTCTTTCTTTATGAGGTAAGTACATAAGTAATGCCACACTGGGAAAAGACCAAGGGTCCATCGAGCCCAGCATCCTGTCCACGACAGCGGCCAATCCAGGCCAAGGGCACCTGGCAAGCTTCCCAAACGTATAAACATTCTATACATGTTATTCCTGGAATTGTGGATTTTTCCCAAGTTCATTTAGTAGCGGTTTATGGACTTGTCCTTTAGGAAACCCTTTTTAAACTCTGCTAAGCTAACCACCTTCACCGGCAACGAATTCCAGAGTTTAATTATACGTTGGGTGAAGAAAAATTTTCTCCGATTTGTTTTAAATTTACTACACTGTAGTTTCATCGCATGCCCCCTAGTCCTAGTATTTTTGGAAAGCGTGAACAGACGCTTCACATCCACCTGTTCCACTCCACTCATTATTTTATATACCTCTATCATGTCTCCCCTCAGCCGTCTCTTCTCCAAGCTGAAAAGCCCTAGCCTCCTTAATCTTTCTTCATAGGGAAGTCGTCCCATCCCCGCTATCATTTTAGTCACCCTTCGCTGCACCTTTTCCAATTCTACTATATCTTTCTTGAGATGCGGCGACCAGAATTGAACACAATACTCAAGGTGCGGTCGCACCATGGAGCGATACAACGGCATTATAACATCCTCACACCTGTTTTCCATACCTTTCCTAATAATACCCAACATTCTATTCGCTTTCCTAGTCGCAGCAGCACACTGAGCAGAAGGTTTCAGCGTATTATCGACGACGACACCCAGATCCCTTTCTTGGTCCATAACTCCTAACGTGGAACCTTGCATGACGTAGCTATAATTCGGGTTCTTTTTTCCCACATGCATCACCTTGCACTTGCTGACATTAAGCGTCATCTGCCATTTAGCCGCCCAGTCTCCCAGTCTCGTAAGGTCCTCTTCTAATTTTTCACAATCCTGTTGCGATTTAACAACTTTGAATAACTTTGTGTCATCAGCAAATTTAATTACCTCGCTAGTTACTCCCATCTCTAAATCATTTATAAATACATTAAAAAGCAGCGGTCCTAGCACAGACCCCTGAGGAACCCCACTAACTACCCTTCTCCATTGTGAATACTGACCATTTAACCCTACTCTCTGTTTCCTATCCTTCAACCAGTTTTTAATCCACAATAGGACATTTCCTCCTATCCCATGACCCTCCAATTTCCTCTGTAGCCTTTCATGAGGTACCTTGTCAAACACCTTTTGAAAATCCAGATACACAATATCAACCGGTTCCCCTTTGTCCACATGTTTGTTTACTCCCTCAAAGAATTGAAGTAAATTGGTCAGGCAAGATTTCCCCACACAAAAGCCGTGGTGACTCGGTCTCAGTAATTCATGTCCTTGGATGTGCTCTGTAATTTTGTTTTTAATAATAGCCTCTACCATTTTCCCCGGCACTGACGTCAGACTCACCAGTCTATAATTTCCCGGATATCCCCTGGAGCCTTTTTAAAAAATCGGCGTTACATTGGCCACCCTCCAATCTTCCGGTACTACGCTCGATTTTAAGGATAAGTTGCATATCACTAGCAGTAGCTCCGTAAGTTCATTTTTCAGTTCTATCAGTACTCTAGGATGAATACCATCCGGTCCAGGAGATTTGCTACTCTTCAGTTTGCTGAACTGCCCCATTACGTCCTCCAGGTTTACCGTGAAGTCAGTAAGTTTCTCCGACTCATCCGCTTGAAATACCATTTCCGACACCGGTATCCCACCCAAATCTTCCTCGGTGAAGACCGAAGGAAAGAATTCATTCAGTCTCTCCGCTACGTCTTTGTCTTCCTTGATCGCCTCTTTTACCCCTCGGTCATCCAGCGGCCCAACCGATTCTTTTGCCGGCTTCCTGCTTTTAATATACCGAAAACATTTTTTACTATGTTTTTTTGCCTCTAATGCTATCTTTTTTTTCGTAATCCCTCTTGGCCTTCTTTATCTGCGCCTTGCATTTGCTTTGACATTCCTTATGCTGCTTCTTGTTATTTTCAGACGGTTCCTTCTTCCATTTTCTGAAGGCATTTCTTTTAGCCCTAATAGCTTCCTTCACCTCACTTTTCAACCAGGCCGGCTGTCTTTTGGACTTCTGTCTTTCTTTTCTAATTTGCGGAATATGTATGGCCTGGGCCTCCAGGATGGTATTTTTGAACAGTGTCCATGCCTGTTGTACAGTTTTTACTCTCTCAGTTGCCCCCCTAAGATTTTTTTTTTCCGTTCTTCTCATTTTATCATAGTCTCCTTTTTTAAAGTTAAACGCTAACGTATTTGACTTTCTGTGTACAGTTACTTCAAGGTCGATATCAAAACTGATCATATTATGATCACTGATATCAAGCGGCCCCAGTACCATAACGTTCCTCACCAGATCATGCGCTCCACTAAGGACCAAGTCTAGAATTTTTCCTTCTCTCGTCGGCTCCTGCACCAGCTGCTCCATAAAGCTGTCCTTGATTTCATCAAGGCATTATACCTCTGTAGCGTGTCCCGATGTTACATTTACCCAGTCTATATTTGGATAATTGAAGTCACCTATTATTATCACATTGCCCATTTTGTTCACGTCTCTGATTTCTTTTATCATTTCTGCGTCTACCTGCTCATCCTGGCGAGGCGGACGGTAGTACACTCCTATCACTGTTTTTTTCCCTTTTATACATGGAATTTCAACCCACAATGATTCAAAGGTGTGATTTGTGTCCTGCTGAATTTGTAATCTATCTGAGTCAAGGCTCTCGTTAATATACAATGCTACCCCTCCACCAGTCCGGTCCACCCTATCACTACGATATACTTTGTACCCCGGTATGACAGTGTTCCACTGGTTATCCTCCTTCCACCAGATCTCAGTAATGCCTATTATATCCAATTTTTCATTTAGTGCAATATATTCCAACTCTCCCATCTTATTTCTTAGACTCCTAGCATTTGCATATAGACATTTCAGAGTATGTTTGATGTTCCTATTTGCATGATGCTTAGTACCTGACATTATTGATTTGCCATCTTTTGTCTGATCTTTAGTTGTATTTAAGGGCACCTGGCCTACCACGGTCTGTTGTGCAACCTCACTATCCAGAAACCCTATCTTCCCTGTTTGTGAGGTATCTTTGCAAGAAACCTTTTCCCGAACCATGCGTTTTTGAGCGAATGTCGGCCTTCCCCCCATTTCTAGTCCCTCCACAGGTGATTTATTGGTGTTTAGGGCCTGGTGTAAAATTTACAGTGCTGCCTTTTCATAGATAAGGTGGTTGTTCTGTGAGTTCTGGGAGTTAGTGGTGTTATGGTATGGTTTTGGTTTGTTTTTGCACAAGCTCCTGCCTAGTGTTTTACAGTGGAGGGACTATGTACCAGTCCAAGGTGACATCAAAACTAATATACTTTTAGCTTGTCATAACATCAATGTTTTAGAACATTTTGCAGGATTTGATGAGTGCTGTGGTGGTTCTGTGTTTCTGACAAGGTTAAATTATGAGGGATCTTTAAATACAGCTGAATTGATTCCATAAATATAGGTGTGGTTTAGTTTTGGTAAGTACTAGAAACAGAATTTAAAATATTTAACATGTCACCCATGATATAAAAGTCCACTTTTAGGTGCACATAAAGGCATTACTTGCCAATAAGACAAGTAGCACTTCCCTTAGTCCCTTCGCCACCATGCCAAATTTATACCTCGAATGCTGCAAGAAAAATCTCTCATTTTAGTAGGAGGTGGGGCCAGGGAGGGATATCTCTCACTCTTTGGAATGGGTTACACTTGGCATCTCTGCACTCTAGTCCAGCAACTTCCTCCTAAAAGGGCCATATAAAGGTGTGGAGCTGTTGTTTAAACCATACCATTAATGGCTCAGCCATCCTCATTCTTCTGACGTGAGCTTCCTGTTTCTGAGGGGGAGTACTGGCAGAGCCATCAGCGGTATGGCCTCAACAGCAGCTCTGTACCTTTATGCTGCATTTCTTTTGGGCAAAAAGCAACTTGGCTGGCAGGGGGCTAAGAAAGCTGTGTTACTGGACTGGGAAAGGGGGCATATACAAAATCTGGCCCAGTGAAACATTTGTGGTTAAAGCAGCCCTAGTGAGGCTCCTAAATCCATATTTTTGAGCCAAAAATTCATCTTAATTTAGACCTTATAAAATTTGCGTAGACTTAGGAGCCTAGTGCTGAAAAATCAGTGCTAAGTTCTTAATTTTTTTTCCCTACCTGAAATCCACCCCTTTTACTACCTACTTTTTATGTTCCTCAATTTAAGTATTTAATGAAATTTTGAGTGTAAATTTAGGCACTTAGCCCTAGTAAATTTTCAGGGGCCAATTTAGTAGCATAACTGTCAAAGTTAAAAGTGTAAATCTTTTGAATATCATTCAAACTAGGTGCCTATATAAAATCACCTTCAATATGTACTGATCACAGGGAATGAATAATAAAATGGAATATTAAGTCAAAAATAATCCAGCAAAAATAAACAAAATATATTGCTAAAGGCTTTTATACGATTCACTGAGTAGAAATGGACAAACAGCAAAATAAACTACTGCTTAGAAAGCAGGTAAGGCTTTAACTCTAGAAAAGTTTAGTCTACATTTATACACAATTTCAAAAAATATTGGCCAGACAACACAAAAGTAATCTTGTCAATAAAAACATTAAGATTCCAAATAGTTTCTTAAAATCAAAGATAAACAATGTTTTTCATACCATCAAACAAAGAAGAGGGCACTCACAAGACATTTAGCATTTGAACTTATACACAGGATAGGCCAATTTATTCTCAATTAAAAATAAATAAAATAAAAAAACAATGAGAAAAGACATTAGCATGATGTCCTTGTATTTCTTCACGTGACCCATAACGTAACTATGGCTTCCATAGTTTCAAAAGGCCATCTTCACTGTAGGTTGCAATCATATTTTGATGAGGATGGTGTGCAATACCAATAACATCTTTTTCATGAACCTAGACCAAAAGAAAATGAATATCTCAAGCAGGAGTAGCTCCTTGATGATGACATTTGCATACACTTTTCTAGATCAGAACACTTACTCGTGTATATTTTAACTTTAATGTTTATTAACATTTTTATTCTATAGAAAATGCAAACTAGTAGGCTGAGAATGTCAACCAAATAGTTCATACCACACAATCATATCTCTACTATACTAAATTCCCTACCTACTTCAACCACCCCCACCCCTCCCTTATACAGAAGAAACAAAGTCAATATAACCTCTCTATAAGTACAGGGTTACTTTGGTATCGGAACAGTGTAACAGTAAATCCACAGCCAGTAAATAAGGAACCAACTGGCAACACAAAAAAGGACTTATAGCCTCACCACTAGGGACCACAATTTAACATGTTTGTAACTTTTTATTTATTTATTTATTTAAATTTTCCAATATATCACCACATAAAGTGAATATGCAATTGGCATTTTTTAACATTAGGAAACAAAAATGATAAGTATATATCTTTACAGCCCATTTGTCCACAAGTTAAAGAAATTTGATTACAAGATTAAGGAAATTAAAAAAGAAAAAAAATACAAAAATTAATAATCAATAGATGCTTCTTCTGGTTCAGACCCCAGCCTGCTAATTAGGGGAGGTTTAGAGCACACCGCCAGTTTACCTAAGACTATGTAGTACCGTGTTTCCCCGAATATAAGACACTGCCTTATATTAATTTTTGCGCCCAAAAAGGCGCTAGGTCTTATTTTCAGGGGATGTCTTAATATTTCGAGGAAACACGGTTGGCCCGCCCACCTTCCCTCCGTCGCTCCTGCAACTACCGGTAACCCCCCACCCGAGATGGCGCCCCCACCCGAAGTCGCCGGACCCCACCCCCCTCCGTCGCTCAGAAACTAACCTGAACTTAAGCCTCCTTTCACTTTCCTTCCAGTTCGCAGGAGCAGCAGGGCAGGGCAGGCCTCTCCTTCCTTCCGAGCCCCACCCTCGCCTGACGTTACGTTACGTCAGGCGAGGGCGGGACACGGAAGGAAGGAGTGGCCTGCCCTCCTACTGCTGCTGCTTGCTGCGAACTGGAAGGAAAGTGAAAGGAGGCTTAAGTTCAGGTTAGTTTCAGAGCGACAGAGGGGGTTGGGGTCCGGCGACTTCGAGTGGGGGCGCCATCTCGGGTGGGGGGGGCGACCTCGGGTGGGGGGTTAGTTTGAGAGCGACGGAGGGGGGGCCCGGCGATCTCGGGGGGGGGGGGGGGGACCCTACTTACCGGGAAAAGAAAAACTTTGCTAGGCCTTACTTTCGGGGGAGGCCTTATATTTTCTAAGGGCACCAAAAACCTCGGTAGGTCTTATTTTATGGGGATGCCCTATTTTCGGGGAAACACGGTAGTAGGGTTCAAGTTGTTAAATTATTGAAAACTTACCTATTTGAACATGCGTAGAATTGATATTTGCTGATCAGCTGGAATACTATATTTTATCTATAGATTTGTTTTATTTTAATTGTGTATGTTGATTTTGTTACCTGCCTAGTTGTAGGCAAGTTAGAAATTTTTAAATAAATAATTTCCATTTTACCAATATTTTCATGGAAGGGGTTTCCTTTATTGTCCTTCGATGTAGAAGGAAGTTTTACAAGATCCCAATGACCTAGAAGTGGTTCTCTTTAAGTTGCATAACAGAAAGAATTATTATACCGTATTTATCTTACTTTAGAGAAACTGTATCAGCCAGCAGGATAGAGGATGACTCCTGGGTTACTGTATATGCCTATGTCCACAAGTGTATGGGGGTCACAAACTTCACCCAGTTGGTACACAGGGCATAAGACAGCCATGGGCCTGAAGTCTGGAACAGAACTGAGGGACCTTGTGGTTGGCTCGGGTAGCAAAGAGATCCACCAAGGGGGTGCCCCATGCTTGGAAGATCTCGTGTACCACTTTGGAATTGAGCGACCACTCGTCAGGTTGCATGATCCTGCTCAATCTGTCGGCCAGACTGTTGTTTACGCCTGCCAGATATGTGGCCTGAAGACACATGCCGTATCGGCGAGCCCAAAGCCACATTCTGACGGCCTCCTGACACAGAGGGTGAGATCCGGTGCCCCCCGGCTTGTTGATGTAATACATGGCAACCTGGTTGTCTGTCTGAATTTGAATAATTTGGTGGGGCAGCCGATCCCTGAAAGCCCTTAGAGCGTTCCAGACCGCTCGTAACTCCAGGAGATTGATCTGTAGAACTTGTTCCTGGAGGGACCAACTCCCTTGGGTGTGAAGCCCATCGACATGAGCTCCCCATCCCAGGAGAGACGCATCCGTCGTCAGCACTTTTTGCGGCTGAGGAATTTGGAAGGGATGTCCCAGAGTCAAATTGAACCGAATTGTCCACCACTGCAGGGATCGAAGAAAACTGGTGGACAGCTGGACTACATCTTCTAGATCCCCAGCAGCTTGGTACCACTGGGAAGCTAGGGTCCATTGAGCTGATCTCATGTGAAGACGGGCCATAGGAGTCATACGAACTGTGGAGGCCATGTGGCCGAGCAATCTCAACATCTGCCGAGCTGTGATCTGCTGAGATGCTCGCACCCAGGAAACGAGGGACAAAAGATTGTCGGCCCTCGCTTCTGGAAGGAAGGCACGAGCTGTCTGAGTATCCAGCAGAGCTCCTATGAATTTGAGATTTTGAACTGGAAGAAGGTGGGACTTTGGATAATTTATCACAAACCCTAGTAGCTCCAGGAGTCGAACAGTCATCTGCATGGACTGTAGAGCTCCTGCCTCGGAGGTGTTCTTCACCAGCCAATCGTCGAGGTAAGGGAACACGTGCACTCCCAGTCTGCGTAGAGATGCCGCTACGACAGCCAGGCATTTTGTGAACACCCTGGGCACGAAGGCGACACCAAAGGATAGCACACAATACTGAAAGTGCTGTGTTCCCAGACGGAATCGAAGATACTGTCTGTGAGCTGGCAGTCGGGATATGACTGTAAGCATCCTTTAAGTCCAGAGAGCATAGCCAATTGTTTTCCTGAATCATGGGGAGAAGGGTGCCCAGGGAAAGCATCCTGGACTTTTCTCGGACCAGATATTTGTTCAGGGCCCTTAGGTCTAGGATGGGACACATCCCCCCCCCCCCCGTTTTCTTTTCCACAAGGAAGTACCTGGAATAGAATCCCAGCCCTTCTTGCCCCGGTGGCACGGGCTCGACCACATTGGCGCTGAGAAGGGCTGAGTTCCTCTGCAAGTACCTGCTTGTGCTGGAAGCTGAAGGAATGAGCTCCCGGTGGGCAATTTGGAGGCTTTGTGACCAAATTGAGGGAGTATCCTAGCCGGACTATTTGAAGAACCCACTGGTCGGAGGTTATGAGAGGCCACCTTTGGTGAAAAAATTTTAACCTCCCCCCCCAACTGGTAGATCGTCCGGCACGGACACGTTGATTGCGGCTATGCTCTGCTGGAGCCAGTCAAAAGCCCGTCCCTTGCTTTTGCTGGGAAGCTGCAGGGGCCTGTGGAGGCGCATGCTGTTGACGAGAACGAGCGTGCTGGGGCTTGGCCTGGGCAGCAGGCTGGCGAGAGGGAGGATTGTACCTACGCTTATTAGAAGAATAGGTAACAGTCCGCCTTCCCCCATAAAAACGTCTACCAGTTGAGGTAGATGCTGAAGGCGTCCGGCGGGAGAATTTGTCGAAAGTGGTGTCCCGCTGGTGGAGCTGTTCTACCACCTGTTCGACCTTTTCTCCAAAAATATTATCCCCCCCGGCAAGGAGAGTCTGCTATTCACTGCTGGAGCCTATTCTCCAGGTCTGAGGTGCGCAGCCATGAGAGTCTGCGCATCACCACACCTTAAGCAGTGGCCCTGGACATAACTGTCATGTCTGTGGCCGTGCCCCCTCTCAGACTCACCTTATTTCCTGTGGTCAGCTTCTGAGCTGGCTTCTGTTCTTTGTGAGTTAGTTCTGTCTCTGTGTGCTGGCTGCATTAGATTGTCTGTGTGCTGCCACCCGTTCCAGATTTCAGCCCAGTCCGGTCCGGATCTTCCAGACTGCCAGACCTGCTTGTTTTGTTTGAACCTGCACAGCACGCTTAGTTGCCTGGTCATTGTTGCAGTGAGTCTCAGCTGCTGCTGGGCTTATTAGCCATTTTGAAATCTTTCTGCTTTGCCTTTGCATTGCGTCTAAGGCCCTGGTATGTTGGTGCTTTTGCACTTCAGTCTGAGTTTGCTTCCTTGCTCTAGTTCTTGCCTGAAGTCTTGCCTGTTCTAGTTAGTCTATGTTTAGTTTAGGGTATTGCTTGTTTACTGTATTGTTTGTTTCCCAGTCTTGTGTCTTGTTTGTATGTCTTTGTCTAGTTCTGGGTTTATCTGTGTTTGTTCCCTGCTTCAGTGGCTGCTTGCAGCTCTCAGTCCTGTTCTTTAGCCTATCCTTTCCCTGCCTTGCTGTCCCTGTGCTGCCTAGCTGTTATCCAGTCCTGCCCTGTCCAGTAAGTCCTTCCGGCCACCTGAAGCTCAACTCTTGGTGAAAGCTGGCCAGGTGCAGGTGAAGCCTAACTGTTTGTCAGAGATCTGCCCTGTCTCTAGCGTGGGGTAGTTTTGCCTGCCATTACCGCTCCTCGGCAGTAGCCCAAGGGCTCACAAACCCAGTTTCCAGCGTTGAAAAAGTGACAGCGACATCAAAAGTATCGTAAACACCCCCTGGTCAGGAATTTTCGACATGCCTTCAGCTGACTGACCACCTGCTGAAAAGGCTTGGCTTGCTCAGAGGGGAGCTTGTCCACCAAGTCCGCCAACTGCCGCACATTGCTCCGCATATGAATGCTTGTGTAGAGCTGATAGGACTGAATTTTGGAAATGAGCATTGAAGAATGATAGGCCTTCCTCCTAAAAGAATCCAAGGTTCTAGAGTCTTTGCCCGGGGGCGCTGAAGCATACTCTCTAGAACTTTTGACCTTCTTAAGGGCCAGATCCACCACACCAGATTCGTGAGGCAACTGAGTCTGCATCAACTCCAGGTCTCCATGGATCCGATACTGGGATTCGATCTTTTTGGGAATGTGGGGATTAGTTAGCGGCTTCGCCCAGTTCGCCAGCAATGTCTTCTTGAGGACATGATGCATGGGTACTGTGGACGATTCCTTAGGTGGCGAAGGATAGTCCAAAAGCTCAAACATTTCAGCCCTCGGCTCATCCTCCGTAACCACAGGGAAGGGAATGGCCATAGACATTTCCCGGACAAAGGCCGCGAAAGATAGACTCTCGGGAGGAGAAAGCTGTCTTTCAGGGGAGGGAGTGGGATCAGAAGGAAGACCGTCAGACTCCTCATCTGAGAAATATCTGATGTCTTCCTCTGCCTCCCAAGAGGCCTCACCATCAGTGTCGGACACCAGTTCATGAACTTCTGTCCGAAGCCATGCCCGCCTCGACTCCGTAGGAACATGACCACGGTGGGAGCGTCGAGAGGAAGACTCCCGTACCGGCGGCGATGGAGCTCCCTCCATTGATGTCGTCGGTGAGTTCGACTGGGAGGCAGCCGATGCTGATACCGAACGGGAGACCTCACCACGGACAAGGGCCCAGCTGTCGCCTCAGTCATCGGTACCGGCGGCAGCACCGGAGAAGGGCGCAACAGCTCTTCCAGGATCCCTGGAAGGATGGCTCTGAGGCTCTCGTTCAGAGCGGCTGTCGAGAGAGGCAAGGAGTCCGGTACCGGTGATGAGCTGCAAATCTGTCCAGGACGCGGAGGCGGTACCGAGCTGTCCACAGGGGAGCGCATCGACACCTCCTGAATGGAGGGTGAGCGGTCCTCCTGATGTCGACGCTTGGGTGCCGGTGCCACCGGCGACCCAGAGCTCTCGGTACCACGTCTGGAAGGCGACCGATGATGATGCTTCTTTGCCTTCGCAAGAAGCACGCCACTGGTACCTCCTGGTACCGAAGAGGAGGACGTCGAATCCAAACGTCTCCTGTGGGCCAGGTCCGAAAGAGGTCGATCCCGGGGGGGCCTGTACAGGGGCCCTCGAGGCAGGTGGAGACCTACTCGAGGGCTCACCGCCACCAGCAGGGGAATGGATAGCTCTCACCTGCACTCTGGAAGACGAAGCACCCTCTGATGACCTCGGTATCGTAGACGCTGGATCACCGGCAGAAGAGCTGGGTACCGCAGACGTCGACACATCGGACAATGACCTCGGTACCGAAAACGTCGAAGCACCGGACAAGGCCCTGAACAAAAGATTCCACTGGGCCAATCTCGCCGCCTGAGTCCGTTTCGTCAAGAGAAGACAGAGACTACAGGCCAGGGGGCAATGCCTGGCCCCCAGACACT
Organism: Microcaecilia unicolor; assembly: GCF_901765095.1. Lineage (NCBI taxonomy): Eukaryota > Metazoa > Chordata > Amphibia > Gymnophiona > Siphonopidae > Microcaecilia > Microcaecilia unicolor. Next base: position 321,922,216 of record NC_044032.1, on the reverse strand, counting down.
GAAGGCACGAAACGTGCCTGTCAGTGAGGGAGATAGTCTGGCTGCACTGGCAGGCTTCGAGGACATGAGCGGAAAAATCACGCCAGCGAAGTCAAAATTCGCGATGATGGCTAATGGCACCAAAAAAGTTAGAAAAAACCCGTACGGGCGGCAAAAAAAGCCACGCCCGGCAACGAAAGGAAACTTACGGGAAAAAACTCGAAGGGAAGTTTTTTTTTTTAAAACTAAGAGACACAAGACCGAAAAAACAAAAACCGGACACTTCCGAACAGAAGAACGCGGCAAAAAGACGCAAGGGGTCTCCTTGGGGCACAGACAGACCAAAAAACAGCCACCCTGAGCCGCGGAAAAAAGAAGACTGACGAGCACGCTCGCGTTTGGGCGGGAAGACGGTCGCGCATGCGCACGTGATGGCTAGCAAATGCTGTTGCTAGTGAAGATCTCCGGTCGGAGGGGCTGCCGTGGACGTCACCCATCAGTGAGAACAAGCAGCCTGCTTGTCCTCGGAGAAAATCTAGCTCAGTGCCATTCATCTCCCTCCAAATATCATGTAGGCCCCACTGTGTAACAAACAATGCAGGTGGGCACAATCAGTCCTGGCATATGTGACCCGCGAGGCAGAATTAACTAGAATAGGACTAAGGGTAATGTTAAAGTCACCACTCACCAACAGTATACCCTCTATAATTTTAGCTAGGTTATCTGATATGTGGGTAATGAATGTCCCTTAGTTTTGATTTGAGGCATATATATTAAGCAAGGTTAGTACAAGTCCTCGAGTTTCAACCACAAGGAGGAGAAACTGGCCAAGTTTTTTTTACGGACATTCCATGGATGAGCCTTATTCAAAAGAATGCCAACCCCAGATATTTTGGGGCAAACACGGTCGGAGGCCGCTGTATAAGTAAATGTCCATGCTTTGGTAAAAGATGAGTCTCTTGCACAAACAGTACATCTGCCCCCAAGTGTGTAGCTTCTTTAAAAAGCAGATGTTGTTTATAAGGTATATTAAGCCCATAAACATTAACATACGTGTCAATTCCAGCTAAGTGTCTGAAACAAAAGCAAGAGAAAGCAACATGACCCAACCTCCCAAACACGCATACCAAGACCCCACAAGTAAATGCGCATGACTCAAGTAGACCCAGTAACAATAAGAACTAACCCCACCCCATCCTCAAGAAACCTGCCAATGAAGGCAGAAACAAAACTGAAAAAATGTTCCCAAAATTATAAGTATGCAAAGTCAACTATACACATACCAAAGCATACTCTAGGAGCCCAAAACAGTGAAACGATTGACCTAATAAGGTTCTGGGTGACCACACTATAAATGTATAATTTTTGATAATAGAGATGTCCTCAGAGATGTAAACTCACCCAAGCGAGGTGCCTCCTGATTGGAAAGCCAGGTTGGACAAATTTCTCGATCACAGGACTTCTCTAGGGTATTTTTCTAACAAATTTTTTATATATACCAAAACACCCTTATGTGCTTCAATCAATCAACATTCAACGTTCACAAATCACAGAACCGAGTAAGTCAAACCTAACACTCACTCCTATAAAAACCTCATGCACATCTAAAACTTTCCGATGTGCTCAAAAACTTTCAGGACTTAAATATGTGTTTAATGTCTCTATAATTAGGTGCTGTTCATGCAATAAGCAATTCAAAAAGTCAAATAATCAAAAAGGCACTTAGCATATATGTAGTCAGGAGAATCCTCAATGGGTACAATCCTTGACAATGTTCCACCGCCTCCTAAATTATTGGAAAGAGCTGACCTCCGTATCCTCTATGTCAGCTGTGATGTCTCCGTATCTTGTTTCTTTCAAAGAGACGTTATCCAATAATATAGGTCTCACTGGACCTCACTCCAATTGTCCCAACCTGATTCTCAACTACTGACTGATTGTATCCTTCAGAGTAAAGTCATAACGGGTCCGACTCTGCAGGGTTTCGAATATCTTCTTCAGGAACTCCGTATATGATAACATTCATTATCTTCCAAAGAGCTGTTATATAAGCGTGCCTCTCCACCATTAGTAAATGCTGTCGCCACTCTTGAGGATATTTAAATGTTCCCAGGCAGGAAATGATGTCAACACTCTGAGACAGTTAGACGCTAATTCTACTCATTAGCGCCATAACAAGTGTCTTTATCCAAAATGAGTTCCATCCTTGTAAGAAAATTGCTAAATGAACTAAATAACTGTATCCCATTCAATCATGTCATTCAATCCATCTGGACTCATAGTCCCTAATTCAAAAATCCAGTACTGTTCTTTTCTGTTCAAAACCTGATCCATGTCTCCCCCTCTAGCAGTCTGTTGTACTTGGTCAATGATCAACCATTGTAACTGATTGAATTGATGATTGTATTCAACACAATGTGTTACTAACGGAGCAGACAATACTTGTCTATGCAATCTGCTCTTATGTTCGGTGAGCCATAACTTTATCTGTCTCTTCGTGCGGCCCACATACCATTTATGGCAAGGACATATAATACCATAAACAACACAGGTGGACTCGCAGGTGGTATTAGTTCTATAATAAAACACTCTATAGGGTGCTTTTGGAGATGTCCACTGCGTTCCCGGTATGGTCTGTGTGCAAAACTGGCAATGGCCACACGGCTGATGACCCACTACTTGTTGTAAAGGAAGTTATTTTATGGTAGTTACAGTATGTACAGTATGTACCAATTTGTCCCGTAAATTTTGATCTCTTGTATACGCTATACAAGGCCGCTGTAAAAAAGGTACATGCAAAGACAGAACATACCAGTGTTGGTTAATAATTCGCGCTACCTGCGGCGCCAAATCAGTGTATGTAAGAACACAAACGTTTCCAATGCATCAACTGGTTTTTCTTGCAGCAATAATGAGCGTTGAGCAAACCATGCCCTTTTGTATGCTCTACGTATGGTCTGTTCAGGATAACCTCTCTCTAACAACCGATTGGTCAGCACAATAGATTGTTGACGGAACAATAGATTGTTGACGGAATGTAGCATCCAAAGTGCAAATGCGTCGAACACGTAAAAACTGTCCTATCGGTAGGGACTCTTTCATACGATATGGATGATGACTCTTGTATTGCAGCAAAGAATTTTGATCAGTAGGTTTTCTAAATAAAGTAACTGCAATCTCTTGATTGTGTTTATATACCCAGGTATCCAAGAACGATATGTTCTCTCTGCTACTTTGCATAGAGAATCTCAGATTATTGTCTAAGGTGTTCAACCATGTCACAAACTGATGCAAAGTACACTGAGATGCTGTCTAAATAAAAAAGACATCATTGATAAATCGATGTCAAATTTTGACATGTTGAAACCATTCAGACCTATACAGATGATTTTCTTCAAATGCGCTCACGTACAAATTGGCAACACTGGGAGCCGCTGCTGAACCCACCGCAACTCCATGATGTTGAGCATAATACCTGGATTCAAACAAGAAATAATTTTTTGAAAGGACCAACTTTACTTCCAACAAAAAAGTAGTGGCAGTGTGGTCACCCAGAACCATATTAGGTCAATCGTTTCACTGTTTTGGGCTCCTAGAGTATGCTTTGGTATGTGTAATGAAGGCAGAAAGGCATACTGTAAGAGGCATGTACCTAGAAGAAAGGAGGAGGTACCATCACAAGCACTATAATATAGTAAAGAGAGCCTTCATCAGGCTATCCCAGTTTTACTCAAAAAACTAGCCTCATAGCTAGAACAAAATGAATTAGTGACAGTATAACCAGATAAATTTAGATTCACATGAACAACAGCTCAATGAGTCTGCAAGAATGTCTCTGAGCTGCTGCAAACTGTAGCCAAAAATGTATCCATTGTAAAGTGTGCAAAACAAAACCAAGCACAGAATGCCTAAGGCACCTCAGGTTCCTGTTGCAATGGGCAAAGGAGAGCCCGATTCCCGTCAGGTCAGGGGACCCTTGCCTCAAGTGACCCGTTGCCATTTGGGGCACATGGGGTGAGGTTTCAGGGCGCCAGAATGTAGGTTATCTGGTGCAGATCGGAAGGACCCAGGGTCCAAATCCGGGAACAGAGGTAGGGCTTCCTCCAGAGTTTTCAGAACATGTAATTTCCCTTCAAAGTAAAATGCTAGCGCAAAAGGATGTCACCAGCAGTATCCGACAACCTTGTCTCTGAAGTATTTAGTCAAAGGTCATAAGTCAATCCAGCAGCACAGAGTTAGTGCCACTATATCTTGGTAGATCTTGATGGAATAAGTGTCCCAAATAACGGGGGAGTGCACTCGGGTGCTTTTTTGGTTTTATAGTCCGTAAAACAAGCTATAATATCTTGGGGTAAATGCATCCTATCAAGCTTGATACCGTCTGGGGGTATAGTTTGATCACCATCGAAGAGAAGCATGCTAGCCTCTCTCTGGACTACCGATTTGCAGTTATTATAATCCGCATTTCTGGGACTCCCCCTTATACGGATGTTTGAGCAGTGACTATGGTTTTCCAAATCTTCTACCTTGTTCATGAGGAAAAGATGTTCTGTATGATATGCAGAGAATGATGTTGTTCTTCCAGTCGAAGTTCTGAGTCCTCCACCCTCTGACCCAGCTCAATAATCTCCCCACGGAGATCCACTGCCAGCGTTGAAAGCTCCTCCCACATCGCCTTGATATCCTGTTTGACTTTGTGGAGGAGCTCCCAAAACTCAGTTAGCGGCTCTGATGGATCTGCTGAGGTGGGTAGGAGCTCCTGTGGTTTGTCAGCACCCTGCACTGGTAGAGGTGTGGGGCTGCCATTGACTGGTGCAATCTTTGCTGCAGCCATGAGGGGAAGCTACAACTGTGATCAATAAGTAAATTCTCTGAGACTGGATTGCTGAAAATGCGACATTTCCCCCTAAAGGGAGCAGGATGACAAAGATAGCCAGGATAGGTGAACAAGTACTGGTACTGTTTTAAAGGTGCTTTTATAGAACTGTGTTTTGAACTTCTGTGCCAGTGATTTCATATTTTTATGCTGGAATTGTCTTAAAGGTGCTCTCATTAGAACTGTGTTTTGAACCTGTGCCACGTGACTTAATCCAATCAATTTGGTTACACAGAATTTGGTGACTCTGGTGTCTGTCTTAAAGGTGTGTTTATTAGAATTGGGTTTTGAATCTTCAGTGCCAGAGACTTAATTATGTGGAGAGTGATAAGGATAAAGCGAACGTACTAAACAAATACTTCTCTTCTGTGTTCACGGCAGAAAATCCTGGAGAAGCAGCACTGCTGGCTGCTAAGGGTATATCTGGGAATGAAGTTGATATTGCACTGCTCATGGAAGAAAGCATTTATAAACGGCCTGAAAATCTGAAAGCAGACAAAGCTATGGGGCTGGATACTGAGGTAGCTCAGAGAAGTCCTGGTGGGACCCCTTAAGGATTTATTTAATAGATCTTTAGCGATGGGAGAAGTTCTGTGGGATTGGAGATGAGCTGATGTGGTCCGTTCTTCATGAAAGTGGGGACAAGAAAGAAGTGGGAAACTACAGGCTGATAAGCCTCACCTCAGTGGTAGGAAAAATAATGGAGTCACTGAAGGAAATAATTAACTTTCTAGAATCTAACGGGTTGCAGAATCCAAGGCAACATTGCTTTACCAAAGGAAAACCCTGCCAAACGAGTCTGATTTCTTTGTCTGGGTGACCAATGAACTAGATAAAGGACATGCGCTTGATGTGATCTACTTGGATTTCAGCAAAGCCTTCAATATGGTTCCTCACAAAAGACTCATGAATAAGCTGGGAGGGCTGAACTTAGGACCCAAAGTGATGAACTGGATTGGAAACTGGTTAACTAACAGGCAGCAAGGGTGGTGGTAAATGGAATCCTCTTGGAGGAAAGGAAGGTGAGTAGTAGACTACCTCAGGGGTCAATACCGGGGCTGATTGTTTAATATATTTGTGAGACCTTGCTGAAGGGTTAGAAGGAAAAAAGTTTGACTTTCTGCAGATAACACGAAGATAGCCAACAGAGTGGATACCCTGGAGGGAGTAGAAACCGTGAGGAGATCTCCAAAAATTAGAAGAATGGTCAAAGGTCTGGCAGTCAAAATGTAATACTCACATAAAGTACTCCTTACAACTGAATTTGTTCAAACTATTTATTAAATCGCATGTGTCTATATCCTACTACGAATCTCGGAACTCTCATTCACTTGCCTCTTTCACTACTACTACTACAAATCATTTCTATAGCGCTACCAGTCGTACGCAGCGCTTCACAATTGAACATGAAGAAAAGACAGTCCCTGCTCAAAAGAGCTTACAATCTAAATCAGGACAGACAGCCAGGACAAATAAGGGATAAGGGTAGGACAGACAGATAAGACACATAGGGAAAATGGACTATTGAAGAGAGGAAGACAAGATAAAGGTTACGAGCAGGTGACAAGTTAGGAATTAAAAGCACTCATAACATTCTATTCTCTTTCCTATATAACATAGTTATCACTATGATACACAAAACTTCCATTTACTAACATCAGTGACATCATACTCAAAGAACGTTGGTTCGATTGTTCACCATACCCAGTCACACTGTGCTGGGATTATTGCTTTTTTAGTCCAATATTCAATGATTCAAATGTTATTTTTCAATGCAAGTTCATATACTATGAGAACATCTTCTTCTCTCCTATCCTGAGAGGCACTTCATGTGAGGAACAGCTCGGTAGGGGAATGGCTACCGAGAAACTTTGTGTATAATCAATCACTTCAGCTGATAGCCCTTGCATATCATCCAGGTTCTCTATATATCATCCAGGTCCTCTATGCGAGACCGCATTTCGAAACTTTCCTTCATCAGGAGGAACCAGCCACCGGAGTCTATGATGTACACATATGCAAACAAACAATAACGAAAATAGGCACTGCCCTATATCCACATAACATTGTAAAACTCTCTTAATCACCATGCATTATAAACTTAGCTGCTTACCGTCAGGACTTCAATCCAAGTCAGGGGTATGCTACCTGCTCAAAGACACTACACCCTTATTCACACTGGTGGGGATTTAAATATCTCATAAGCTCCACCCCTATTGTGACATGGCCTCTCTATCTTAAGATTGAGGCCATTCGGGGCCACCGTACCCCACTCAAAAATATAACTTTCTATGTTGTGCAGCTGGGCACATCAAGCAGAAGAAAGAAAGTGTTGATGTCCCTGTAGAAATCATTGATGAGGCCCCATTTGGAGTATTGTGTTCAGTTTTGGAGGCCATATCCTGCTAAGGACGTAAAAATACAAAGTGATTCAGAGAAAAGCGACAAAAATGGTATGGGGTTTACGACACAAGATGTATGAGGAGAGACTCGAGGACCTGAACATATATACCCTGGAGGAAAGAAGAGACATGGGTGATATGATACAGGTTAATCTCACAGCCAAATTCTACTCAGAAAAAACCTGGTATTGAAGGTGTTAAGTCCATTTATTCATGAAAATATGTGGAGAAAAAAAGACTTCAGAAACCATGGAGATATCTCTTTAAAGACAAACCTTTCAAATATTTAGAGGACTCCTCTTCAATCACTAGTCTTCACAAAAAAAACTCCACTCTTCTTATTCATGAAATACTTGTACATACACCTTTCACAATACACTAAGGTAGAGGCTTATTTCAACATCATATATCCGGTGAAATAAACATTCATTTATAACTTAACTTGGATAGTAATGATGCCACTGGTCCACATTAGATTCCACAGTTTTCGATGTCCATAAAGCCCAACAGGAGACCCTGTTTCGGCACAATCGGGCTGTTTCAAGGGCTAGACACTGCATCCAAATTTTCTATCCCAAGCTTCTTACATTCACCACACACTATGCCTCTTCATGGCGTCTTTGAATCCAGGACGGCTTCCTTCACTATATATACGTCATTTCCTTCCTCGTTGCTTACTTCCTCCCTGACGTCAAAATTCAAAGACTCAACCTGCCACGATCCACTCACAGAAATGCTTTCCACTCAATTGATATGTTTAACCCTTTAGGGATTACGGTTTGCAGACAGTATATCCATCTTTGTTCTTTCTGTCTTAATATTCTCTTCACATCTCCTCTTCGCTCTGTCATATAGACTTGTTCCAAAACTATACATTGTAAGTCCAAGAAATCATGCTGTTTCAAAAGACAATGAGACACTAAAGGTTCATAAGTTTTTTTTAGCCTGTCTACAATGTCTGTGCTTTATAAACCTCGTTTTCAACATGCATGACGTTTGTCCCACGTAAAGCGAATGCTACATACCTGTAGAAGGTATTCTCCGAGGACAGCAGGCTGATTGTTCTCACTGATGGGGAGACGTCCACGGCAGCCCCTCCAATCGGAACACTTTACTAGCAAAGGCCTTTGCTAGTCCTCACGCGCCCATGCGCACCGCGCATGCGCGGCCGTCTTCCCGCCCGAACCGGCTCGTGTTTGTCAGTCCCATATGTAGCAAGACAAAGACAAGGGAAGACACAACTCCAAAGGGGAGGCGGGCGGGTTTGTGAGAACAATCAGCCTGCTGTCCTCGGAGAATACCTTCTACAGGTATGTAGCATTCGCTTTCTCCGAGGACAAGCAGGCTGCTTGTTCTCACTGATGGGGTATCCCTAGCCCCCAGGCTCATTCAAAACAACAAACATGGTCAATTGGGCCTCGCAACGGCGAGGACATAACTGAGATTGACCTAACAATTTTTCCAACTAACTGAGAGTGTAGCCTGGAACAGAATAAACATGGGCCTAGGGGGTGGAGTTGGATTCTAAACCCCGAACAGATTCTGAAGCACTGACTGCCCGAACCGACTGTCGCGTCGGGTATCCTGCTGCAGGCAGTAATGAGATGTGAATGTGTGGACAGATGACCACGTCGCAGCTTTGCAGATCTCTTCAATAGTGGCTGACTTCAAGTGGGCCACTGACGCAGCCATGGCTCTAACATTATGAGCCGTGACATGACCCTCTAGAGCCAGCCCAGCCTGGGCGTAAGTGAAGGAAATGCATCTGCTAGCCAATTGGATATGGTGCGTTTCCCCACAGCCACTCCCCTCCTGTTGGGATCAAAAGAAACAAACAATTGGGCGGACTGTCTGTTGGGCTGTGTCCGCTCCAGATAGAAGGCCAATGCTCTCTTGCAGTCCAATGTGTGCAGCTGACGTTCAGCAGGGCAGGAATGAGGACGGGGAAAGAATGTTGGCAGACAATTGACTGGTTCAGATGGAACTCCGACACAACCTTTGGCAAGAACTTAGGGTGAGTGCGGAGGACTACTCTGTTATGATGAAATTTGGTGTAAGGGGCCTGGGCTACCAGGGCCTGAAGCTCACTGACTCTACGAGCCGAAGTAACTGCCACCAAGAAAATGACCTTCCAGGTCAAGTACTTCAGATGGCATGAGTTCAGAGGCTCAAAAAGAGGTTTCATCAGCTGGGTGAGAACGACATTGACATCCCATGACACTGTAGGAGGTTTGACAGGGGGCTTTGACAAAAGCAAACCTTTCATGAAGCGAACAACTAAAGGCTGTCCTGAGATCGGCTTACCTTCCACACCGTAATGGTATGCACTGATTGCGCTAAGGTGAACCCTTACAGAGTTGGTCTTGAGACCAGACTCAGACAAGTGCAGAAGGTATTCAAGCAGGGTCTGTGTAGGACAAGAGCAAGGATCTAGGGCCTTGCTGTCACACCAGACGGCAAACCTCCTCCATAGAAAGAAGTAACTCCTCTTAGTGGAATCTTTCCTGGAAGCAAGCAAGATGCGGGAGACACCCTCTGACAGACCAAAAGAGGCAAAGTCTACGCTCTCAACATCCAGGCCGTGAGAGCCAGAGACTGGAGGTTGGGATGCAGAAGCGCCCCTTCATCCTGTGTGATGAGGGTCGGAAAACACTCCAATCTCCACGGTTCTTCGGAGGACAACTCCAGAAGAAGAGGGAACCAGATCTGACGCGGCCAAAACGGAGCAATCAGAATCATGGTGTCTCGGTCTTGCTTGAGTTTCAACAAAGTCTTCCCCACCAGAGGTATGGGAGGATAAGCATACAGCAGACCTTCCCCCCAGTCCAGGAGGAAGGCATCCGATGCCAGTCTGCCGTTGGCCTGAAGCCTGGAACAGAACTGAGGGACCTTGTGGTTGGCTCGAAATGCAAAGAGATCTACCAAGGGGGTGCCCCACACTTGGAAGATCTGTCGCACTACTCGGGAGTTGAGCGACCACTCATGAGGTTGCATAATCCTGCTCAGTCTGTCGGCCAGACTGTTGTTTACGCCTGCCAGATATGTGGCTTGGAGCACCATGCCGTGACGGCGAGCCCAGAGCCACATGCTGACGGCTTCCTGACACAGGGGGCGAGATCCGGTGCCCCCCTGCTTGTTGATGTAATACATGGCAACCTGGTTGTCTATCTGAATTTGGATAATTTGGTGGGACAGCCTATCTCTGAAAGCCTTCAGAGCATTCCAGACCGCTCGTAACTCCAGAAGATTGATCTGCAGATCGCGTTCCTGGAGGGACCAGCTTCCCTGGGTGTGAAGCCCATCGACATGAGCCCCCCCACCCCAGGAGAGACGCATCCGTAGTCAGCACTTTTTGCGGCTGAGGAATTTGGAAAGGGCGTCCCAGAGTCAAATTGGACCAAATCGTCCACCAATACAGGGATTTGAGAAAACTCGTGGACAGGTGGATCACGTCCTCTAGATCCCCAGCAGCCTGAAACCACTGGGAAGCTAGGGTCCATTGAGCAGATCGCATGTGAAGGCGGGCCATGGGAGTCACATGAACTGTGGAGGCCATGTGGCCCAACAATCTCAACATCTGCCGAGCTGTGATCTGCTGGGACGCTCGCACCCGCGAGACGAGGGACAACAAGTTGTTGGCTCTCGCCTCTGGGAGATAGGCACGAGCCGTCCGAGAGTCCAGCAGAGCTCCTATGAATTCGAGTCTCTGCACTGGGAGAAGATGGGACTTTGGATAATTTATCACAAACCCCAGTAGCTCCAGGAGGCGAATAGTCATCTGCATGGACTGCAGAGCTCCTGCCTCGGATGTGTTCTTCACCAGCCAATCGTCGAGATAGGGGAACACGTGCACTCCCAGCCTGCGAAGCGCCGCTGCTACTACAGCCAAGCACTTCGTGAACACTCTGGGCGCAGAGGCGAGCCCAAAGGGTAGCACACAGTACTGGAAGTGACTTGTGCCCAGCTGAAATCGCAAATACTGTCTGTGAGCTGGCAGTATCGGGATGTGCGTGTAGGCGTCCTTCAAGTCCAGAGAGCATAGCCAGTCGTTTTCCTGAATCATGGGAAGAAGGGTGCCCAGGGAAAGCATCCTGAACTTTTCCTTGACCAGATATTTGTTCAGGGCCCTTAGGTCTAGGATGGGACGCATCCCCCCTGTTTTCTTTTCCACAAGGAAGTACCTGGAATAGAATCCCAGCCCTTCTTGCCCGGATGGCACGGGCTCGACCGCACTGGCGCTGAGAAGGGCGGAGAGTTCCTCTGCAAGTACCTGCTTGTGCTGGAAGCTGTAGGATTGAGCTCCCAGTGGGCAATTTGGAGGTTTGGAAACCAAATTGAGGGTGTATCCTTGCCGGACTATTTGGAGAACCCACTGGTCGGAGGTTATGAGAGGCCACCTTTGGTGAAAAAGTTTCAACCTCCCCCCGACCGGCAGATCGTCCGGCACTGACATGTTGATGTCGGCTATGCTCTGCTGGAGCCAGTCAAAAGCTCGCCCCTTGCTTTTGCTGGGGAGCCGAGGGGCCTTGCTGAGGCGCACGCTACTGACGAGAGCGAGCGCGCTGGGGCTTAGCCTGGGCCGCAGGCTGTCGAGAAGGAGGATTGTACCTATGCTTACCAGAAGAGTAGGGAACAGTCTTCCTTCCCCCATAAAAACGTCTACCTGAGGAGGTAGATGCTGAAGGCTGCCAGCGGGAGAACTTGTCGAAAGCGGTATCCCGCTGGTGGAGCTGCTCTACCACCTGTTCGACTTTTTCTCCAAAAATATTGTCCGCTCGGCAAGGGGAGTCCGCAATCCGCTGCTGGATCCTATTCTCCAGGTCGGAGGCACGCAGCCATGAGAGTCTGCGCATCACCACACCTTGAGCAGCGGCCCTGGACGCGACATCAAAGGTATCATATACCCCTCTGGCCAGGAATTTTCTGCACGCCTTCAGCTGCCTGACCACCTCCTGAAATGGCTTGGCTTGCTCAGGAGGGAGCTTGTCCACCAAGCCCGCCAACTGCCGCACATTGTTCCGCATGTGTATGCTCGTGTAGAGCTGGTAAGACTGGATTTTGGCCACGAGCATAGAAGAATGGTAGGCCTTCCTCCCAAAGGAGTCTGTTCTAGAGTCCTTGCCCGGGGGTGCCGAAGCATGCTCCCTAGAACTCTTTGGTGTGGTGGATCTAAAGAAGGCTAAGAGTTCTAGGGAGCATGCTTCGGCGCCCCCGGGCAAGGACTCTAGAACCTTAGACTCCTTTGGGAGGAAGGCCTACCATTCTTCTATGCTCGTGGCCAAAATCCAGTCTTCTTTAGGGCCAGATCCACCACACCAGAGTCGTGAGGCAACTGAGTGCGCATCAGCTCTGGGTCCCCATGGATCCGGTACTGTGTCTGAAGCCGTGCCCGACTCGACTCCGTGGAAACACGGCCATGGTGGGAGCGTTGAGAGGTAGACTCCAAGGGGCGAAGGTCACGTGACAAGATGGCGGCACGCAAGTTTGTGGGTTGAGAACTCCAGAGTTTAGTTTGCCAAATTTTTTCTTCTTTTAAGCGATGCCGCATACAAAGCGCAAAGGATCGGTCAGGGGCGAGTCCTCGCTGCCCAGACCGCCCGTTAGGCAACAAACAATGGAGCGATACACCACGACTTCATCTACCCCGATAACCGGAGGCACTCCAGCAGCCCCATTGGGAGGAGACCAACGGAGCCTTGGACTTGATGTTACCTTATCTCCTCCGGAACTCGAACCACCGCCCCAGCCCGAAGGACGCTACCCTCAGAGAGGGTTCCCGGGACCGGAAGTGGTTTTGCAGGGGCCCTCGGAGCGAGGAGTGGAGGTGGCGAAGACCGACGGAGGGAAGGAAGAGAATGTTCCCCTTCCTCAGCCAAGTGCTTCAATCACCAGATCTGGGACGGTGACGCTGGAGAGAATCTGGGAAACTCTCCAGCGTTTGGACATGTCAGTGGTCAATTCAACAAAAGAAGTTTCATCTCTTGTAAGTAAAGTGGATTCACTTTCTATAAATATGGAAAATATAAAACAAGAATTTGGTTCGCAGGTTAAAGATTTAAAATCAGAATTGAAAACTCTCCAGGAGTTCAACATAACTACAGTCAAAGATAGAACCTTTATTCACCGGAAAATAGAACAAATTGAAAATTTTCAGCGTAGATTAACTCTACGTTTTTTGAACTTTCCAAAATCTATGGGAGTCAGTCCTCTGGACGCATTTAAGAAATATTTAATGGAGATCTTACATTATTCCCCAGAAACGTTTCCGCCAATAAGTAAAATCTACTATATTCTACCAAAGAAAGACTTACAACAATTTCCAGAGGTTCCTGACTTACCAAGAGTAAATAAAGATACTCTGAACTTGACTGATTTCTTAGAGGCCTCTATATCTGAAGAATCTGAAAGGTTGACTTTGATGGTGACGTTTGTATCTGAGCAAGATCTGGAGGCAATTAAACGCCTATACTTTAGAAACTCAAAGATACTCTTCCTGGGTAAAAAGATTTGGATGTTCCCAGATGTAACTAGATCAACCCAGGAAAGAAGGAGAGCTTTTCTAACTCTTAGGGCTGAAACTTTGGCTCTGGGAGCATCATTTTATCTCAACTATCCTTGTAAATGTGTGATTAAATTTTTGGGGATAAAATATATTTTTTTTCAGCCTGAACATCTTAGTGAATTTATAAAAATGAAGAAATTGGCTGCTGGCTAGAACCAATTAATTGGGTATATTTAGTTTGGATAGATGGGTGCTAAGCTATATTATTCTTAAAGTTTTCCTTAGCATTTCTCCATGTATTTTCTTTCATGTGGCCTTCCCTATAGTGGTCTAAAGAGGGGGGAAAAATGTTTTTCTTATAAAAATATAATTGTGATTACAATTTTAAGTTCCGTATTGCTGGTTCAAGTTTGTACATGACTTGTAAAATTTAAATGCATTAAAAAAAAAAAAAAAAAAAAAAAGAGAGGTAGACTCCTTCGCCAGCACTGGCGAAGCTCCCTCCGCCGACGGGGAGCCTTCCTGGGAGGCGACCGCAGTCGGTACCGCAAGGGGCCAGCCGGCGCCTCACTCGACGGTACCGGTGGCGCAAGCACCCCCGGTACCGGAGGGGAAGGGCGCAACAGCTCTCCCAGGATCTCTGGGAGAACGGCCCGGAGACTCTCGTGCAGGGCGGCTGTGGAAAAAGACATGGAAGCCGATGCAGGCGTCGAAGTCAGAGTCTGTTCCGGGCGTGGAGGCTGTTCCGGGCTGTCCAAGGTGGAGCACATCGACACCTCCTGAACAGAGGGTGAGCGGTCCTCCCGGTGCCGATGCCTACTGGGTGCCGACTCCCTCGGCGACCCAGAGCTCTTGGTACCGATGCGGGAAGGAGACCGGTGTCGATGTTTCTTTGATTTTTTCAAATGAAGCATGTCACCGGAGCTTCCCGGTACCGACGAGGAGGACGTAGAATCCAGCCGTCGCTTCCTCGGGGCCGAGGCCGAAGAAGGTCGGTCTCGGGGGGGCTGTACCGCAGGAGCCCTCAGGGTAGGGGGAGACCCACCCGAAGGCTCAACGCCACCAGCAGGGGAATGGACAGCCCTCACCTGCACTCCAGTCGAAGCACCACCGTCCGACGACATCAGCACTAGTGGAGGTCCCGGTACCACTGACGCAGCCTTCTGATGTCTTGGTACCGACGATGCAGAGGGTCGATGCCTCGATGCAGCCGATGCCGAGATCAAAGGTCTTGGAGCTGTCGACGCCGATGCCCTCGATGCCCCCGGTGCTGTTGCCGACGAAGAGCCCGAGAACAAGACGTTCCACTGGGCCAATCTCGCTACCTGAGTCCTTTTCTGTAAAAGGGCGCAAAGACTACAGGCCTGCGGGCGGTGCCCAGCCCCCAGACACTGAAGACACGACGCGTGCCTATCAGTGAGCGAGATTACCCGGGCGCACTGGGTGCACTTCTTGAAGCCACTGGGAGACTTCGATGACATGGGCGGAAAAATCACGCCGGCGAAATCAAAACTCGTAATGACGAAAAAGGCACCAAAAGCAGGGAGAGAAAAAACCCGAACCGAGGCCTCAAAAAGGCCTACCCCGAAAGCGAAAGGAAACTTACGCGGGGCAAAAGCTGGAAACACGGGAAAGGAGTAAAGACCGTAAAGGTCTTTTTCTCTCTTTTTTTTTTTAAGCGAAAGAACGTGAAGACGCGCGAGGGTCAACTTGAGGGGCGCGAAACGGCGCAAAACACGACCGTCCCGAGCGCGGACAAAAGAAGACTGACGAACACGAGCCAGTTCAGGCGGGAAGACGGCCGCGCATGCGCGGTGCGCATCGGCGCGCGAGGACTAGCAAAGGCCTTTGCTAGTAAAGTGTTCCGATTGGAGGGGCTGCCGTGGATGTCACCCCATCAGTGAGAACAAGCAGCCTGCTTGTCCTCGGAGAATATAAATTACAGGGACATTTCAAAAGATAGATCACGTTTCTAGATTGACAATTAGTTAAAGATTTTAAATCATACATCTTCCCCGTATGCACATCCCTGAATCTATCCACATCTAGCATATTATGGCATACTGAACATTGACCACATGCACTATGATGTCCCTTCATCCTGTCATCGCTTTTTTGACGATTCCACGTGTCAGCCACACATAGTAAGTCACTCAAGTTACCCTGTCTTTGATAAGCAAACATAATCCTTAGATCACGAAAACAAGGGTAAATCCTTAGCATTGCAGCATTTATTTTAACCATCTTGTTCGTATGTATATTATATTTAGTTACAAATGTTACCACCTCTTCTTGCTCTGTGTATAGTTTTGGAACAAGTCCGTATGACAGAGCGAAGAGGAGATGTGAGGAGAATATTAACATAGAAAGAACAAAGATGGATATACTGTCTGCAAACCGTAATCCCTAAAGGGTTAAACATATCAATTGAGTGGAAAGCGTTTCTGTGAGTGGATCGTGGCATGTTAAGTCTTTGAATTTTGACGTCAGGGAGGAAGTAAGCAACGAGGAAGGAAATGACGTATATATAGTGAAGGGAAGCCGTCCTGGATTCAAAGACGCCATGAAGAGGCATAGTGTGTGGTGAATGTAAGAAGCTTGGGATAGAAAATTTGGATGCAGTGTCTAGCCCTTGAAACAGCCCGACTGTGCCGAAACAGGGTCTCCTGTTGGGCTTTATGGACATCAAAAACTGTGGAATCTAATGTGGATCAGTGGCATCATTACTATCCAAGTTAAGTTATAAATGAATGTTTATTTCACCGGATATATGATGTTGAAATAAGCCTCTACCTTAGTGTATTGTGAAAGTTGTATGTACAAGTATTTCATGAATAAGAAGAGTGGAGTTTTTTGTGTGAAGACTAGTGATTGAAGAGGAGTTCTCTAAATATTTGAAAGGTTTGCCTTTAAAGATATCTCCATGGTTTCCGAAGTCTTTTTTTCTCCACATATTTTCATGAATAAATGGACTTAACACCTTCAATACCAGGTTTTTTCTGAGTAGAATTTGGTTGTGAGATTGATATACATTCTACTAATTCCTTTACTATATATTAATGATATTTGAAAAGTATTAATCTACAAACAAACTTTTTCCAGAGATGGGAGGACGGTACAACTAGATCACATGAATTGAGGTTGCAGGGGAGGGGGGACTCAGGAATAAAGTCAGGAAGAACTTTTTCATAGATAAGGTGGAGATAAAAATGGTAACAGAATTTAAAAATGTGTGGGATAAACATAAAGGAATCCTGTATAAAAGGCATGGAACCAAACAAGCTTAGCGTTGATTAGATAGCAACACCAGTAATTGGAAAGCAAAGCCAGTGTCGGGCTGACTTCTACAGTCTGTGCCCTGATTGTGACTAGACAGATCTGGAGAGGGTGAATGGAGCTTTGATGACAACTTCAGAAGTTGGAGAACAAGGCCAGTGCCAGGCAGACTTCTACATCTTATGCCCTAAAAATGGCAAGGACAAATTAAGATCAAGTGTACATATGTAGTATCACACCATACCTTATGCTATGAATTTATCTTGTTGGGCAGACTGGATGGACCATACAGGTCTTTATCTGCCATCATCTACTATGTTATCCACGCAGGTGACAAATCTCAGGGAATCTAGATGATATAACTACTACTATAAATCACTTCTATAGTGCTACCAGTCGTATGCAGCGCTTTACAATTGAACATGAAGAAGAAAGACAGTCCCTGCTCAAAAGAGCTTACAATCTAAATCAGGACAAACAGACAGGACCAAAAAGGATAAGGTAAGGACAGACAGAAGGACACATAAGGATAAGATAAAAGTTACAAGTCAGGAGTCAAATGGACTGGAATGTATACATTCTAGAGTACAGAAATAACTAAAAAATGAAATTGTACCCTGTCATTAAAATCATCTAAAGTACTTGATGGGCAGCCAACTCAATATCAATTTTTTAAAAGGGTTCCAGGGATGATCCATGAAACTATACTGAGCTTGAAATCAATGCTAGACAAAATGCTAGAAACTATTAAAGAATAAAATTAGTAAACACATTTTTAAACATGGTTTAATGGGTAAAAGTCAACATGGATTTAGCCAAGAGAAGCTTTGCCTCAACAATCTACTACATTTTTTTTCTCAGAAGGCATGCAGAAACATGTGATAAGCAATTGATGTGGAGAGTCATCTTTGAAAGGATGTCCAAGTCAGAATACAGACGTCCAAGCTTATGTCCAAAATGGACGTCCATCTCGATGTATTTTCCAACAGGAAATACATCAGGAGTTCATGTCTGAAAATATGTGAGGACACTCAGCAAGAACATCCAACACAGAAATGAGGAAAAAAACAGCAAGGACAAGGAAGTCTGTCTGGCAGCATTCTTAGAAGAATGGCCATACAGCTGTCTCTGCAGAGCAGAGGTTCAGCCTAATGGTTAGTACAGTAGACCTCAAACCAAGAGACCTAGGCCCAAAGCCCACTCCAACTCCCTTACTTTGTAACTGAAGTTTAAATTTAGCCCTGTAAGGTAATGGTAGCCACTGTAGATTTTGCAGGAAGAGTGTGATGTGGTCACAACACTTGCAGCCTTTTATCAGTCGTAAAGCAGCACTCTAAATTAGTTGGAGCTG
Source organism: Microcaecilia unicolor (assembly GCF_901765095.1). Taxonomy (NCBI): domain Eukaryota; kingdom Metazoa; phylum Chordata; class Amphibia; order Gymnophiona; family Siphonopidae; genus Microcaecilia; species Microcaecilia unicolor. The sequence continues at coordinate 321,903,830 of NC_044032.1, read as the reverse complement.
ATGAAAACCCTTTGGTTTGACCAGTGTATAGAGCATTACAGTAGTCTACTTGTGATGTTATCATGGCATGCACACTGTGGTCACACTCATCTTTTCAATATATGGAGTCAGATTTCATAGTTGATGCAGATAAGCGACCATTTTTAAAGGTTGACCATTTTTAAAGGTTGTTTGAATTTACGGATCAGAGTGAGTGATGAGTCTAGCAGAATCCCAAAATTCCTGACCTGTGATTTCAGGGGGAGTTCATACTTCCTAAAGGTATATTGAAGTTAGGCATTTGTGCACTTGTGTTAGGTACCCAAAGAATCTCTGTTTTGCTTGGGTTCAGGTAGAGTGGTGTTTTTTTTTGCCCATTCCTGAGTTGCGGTTAGACAGGCAGTCAGTTCAAAGTTGAGGGTAGATCTGGTTCAACAGGTGTGATGGCTCATCATCAGCACAGATAAACAATTTTGTGTCCATCAATCGAAGTAGCCCAGCCAGAGGTTTGCAGTAGATATTAAATAAAATGGGAGACAGTATAGCACTCCACAATTCAGTGCTCAAGGTAACGATGTGCTGTTGCTAAAGAAAAGTGGATTGTTGTGTGTCTGATAAATAGGATTTGAACCATGTAAATACTGTGCCGCCTTGTAAACATATTATGGATCCACAGTGTCAAAAGCTGCTGAGAAATCAACCAGAACTAGTACCAAGGCAGATCCCCTGTCACGGCTTTTCTGGAGATCATCAAGAAGGGACACAAGAACTGTCTCTATCCCGTACACAGGTCTGAAACCAGATTGACATGGATCTAGCCAATTACTTTCATTTAGCCAATCAATGAGTTGAATGCAGACTGTCTGTTCTATACGTTTTGCCAGGAAAGGAATGTTAGAGACTGGTTGGTTGTTTTGGAAGTTGTCCTGGTTCAGGAAGCTTTTTTTTCAGTAGGGGGTGTGCCACAGCTCTTTTTAGTATTATTGGCAGCTGCTCTTCCAAAAGAGAGGAGTTAACAATTTTAGTGGCCCCTTCAATGAGATCTATGCTATCTTTGCTAGCCAGAGGTCAAAAGGGCAGGTTGTCAGCTGTAGAACTTTCAGGATTTCTTCAAGAGCTTCCTCTGTGACCTGGCTGAATGAGTCCGAGATGGCTGTGCATGATGGGAGAGAGGAAGTGTTCTCCTCGTTAACTAGTGGGAGCTTTGATGGGACTGTAGGTCCTGATGGAGACTTTTAATTTTGTTGGCAAAGTGTGTGGCACAATCATTGCTGGTTACTTGTGATTATTTTTTATTTATTTTTATTTGTTACATTTGTATCCCGATTGTGAAGGCTGGCTCTGTTGTGAGATTTGCAGTAGGCTGTTTACTATTTTAAATAGCTGCTTGGTTGAACTGGCAGCTTGTTCAATATGTTGAGAAAAAATATTCTTTTTTGGCTGTTGTTAAAGTTTGGTGGTACATTGCTATGTGTTTCTTACAGTTGAGCCTGTCTTCATCTAGGTGAGATTTTCAACATTTTCTTTCAAGTTAGGGAGTGTTGTTTCCAGCCCTGCATTATATGAGGCTCTCTAGAACAGGTTGTGCTACAGTAAAAGTTAAACAAGGGGTTGATAGGTAAAATATACAGGGTGATAAAGAAGGTTTCTATTCAGGCTGAGGCATCTATAAAAGGAGTATAGTAGGTAGAATGGGGGATTGGCTCTCCAGGTGGTTTGGCAGTGCTTTATTTCTTTGGAGACAGTAGAGCAGCAATACAGAATGCTCCTTAGAGTGTATTTAATAATGATTCAACTAAAAGCCATGGATCAGAGGTCTTCTAGTCAATATTGGAGACATTGCAGGAAAAATGAGATTTAATGCATGCATTATACAGATGTCCAATGACTGGCCAATTCTGGGAGAATACTGCTGTATGTATTCAGGCTATTCTAAAGATAGCAACTTGTGTTACATTTTCTAGTGTTGCTGACATGACCTTTTCTGCTTCGCCTAGTTATCTTACGATTGAAGGTGCATGTGCAAAAGGCTATGGGGGTTTATGGGTGGCATTAAGATTGTCAGGGTGGGTGGAATAGGTAAAAAGGGATACTGATAGCTTGAGTGTAAATACATAGTGGAGAACGTTTGTCTACTGGGTGACTATGGAGGGTTGCTCATGTTGCTCTGTTCTGATATTCAGTCTCATTTTTTTCATCATCTGGGATGGGGGGGGGGGTGGTAATAGGAAGACGAGGGTTTTTGCAGGTGCTTACAGGGGGTGTTCCATTCGTATGAGTTCTCTTTGTATTACTGATTTACAGATATTAACAAACAAGGGGTATAAAAAACACTCACCCAATCTCCCACCTTGCCAAGACCATCTCTGACTTACCAGAGCATCCTAGTGAATTTAAGAGTGATCATATGCAGGGTCAAAGGAGTACGGGGTCAGCTGGAACCAGTTTGAAAAATGGTGTTGGTGGGATAGCGAGGACTCATTCCTACCCTCGCTAGATGCCAGGGTTTTCGGATAAGCCAGAGGGGGTCTAGGGTTAAGAGGACTGGGAGAGGATTTTTTCCCCCATATTTTTGAGAGCGGACACTGGAGAGAGGGAGGATCTGTAGCAAGATGTGCAGTGACGTTCCTAGGGGGGCTGATACCCGGGGCGGATTGCTGATGTGCCCTCCCCCCAGGTGCAGCGCCCCCAGGTGCAGCGCGACACCCCCCCCCCCCGGCGAAATGACGGACACAAACGGGCTGGCTGGCGGGGGCGGGCACGGGACTCCCCTCCCCTTACTCTGCTATCCCTGGTGGTCTAGAGGTACCTCTTTGTCTTCGGGGCAGGAAAGAGCCCCCTCTTTCCTGCCCGGAGCGCTGCTGCTAGCTGCCCTGCATACTGTGAGTCCGGCTCTCAGCGTTTCAAAATGGCTGTCGAGAGTTGAAGCAGCCTCGCAAGACTTCAACTCTCGGTGGCCATTTTGAAACACTGAGAGCTGGACTCACCACAGGATGCAGGGCAGCTGTCAGCAGCGCTCCGGGCAGGAAAGAGAGGGCTCTTTCTTGCCCTGAAGAGGTACGTCTAGACCACCAGGGATAGTAGAGTAAGGGGAGGGGAGGTGATGGGGGGGGAGGGGAGATGACAGGGGGGAGGCAAGGTGATTGGGGGAGGAGGGGAATATGTGCCGGGGAGGGGTAAGGGCGTAGAAGGGGCGGGGCAGGGGACATGAAAGGGGCAGCTCCCCCGGCGAAACGGCACCCCCCCCAGTGCATCTTTACCTGCTTGGGGGGGGGGGGGGGGGGTGGTGCGCGTCTGTCAGCAACGCTCGTTCCATGCTCCCTCTGCCCCGTTACAGGAAATAACCCGTTCCGGGGCCAGAGGGAGCAGAGAATGAGCGTTGCCGACAGACGTGCAGCACCCCCCCCAGCGGCGTGCACCCGGGGCGGACCGCCCCCACCCCTTAGTACGCCACTGAAGATGTGAGGAGGGCAGCATTTTTTCGTCTTACATTTGGACAGAGAGGACAAGAAAGAGTGAAGTTGATTAGCAGGACATTTTCTTCATTTTTAAATTTTTTTGACAGTGGGACACAGGAGGAAGGGGATGTAGCTGGCATTGGCATTTCTTCCATATTATTTATTTATTTAGATTTTGCTCACACCTTTTTCAGTAGTAGCTCAAGGTGAGTTACATTCCGGTACACTGGACATTTCTGTTATAATATGGAGAAAGGGAGCGCAGTGAGGACTCTCCCAGAAACTACAGAGGGGTTGGAGAAGTAAAGACTTTTGGAGTAACCTACAGTCAGGAAGGAGAGTGGCCTAACCCACCAGATTTAGACCTACTGCAGTGCCTTGATTTTGCTGGTCAAGTTAGGCAATCAGTGATTAAAAATAGCACTAGCCATTTAACTTTCTCCAAGTTCCTAAAAAAAAAAGTCCATAAGCCATTACTAAGATGGACTTGGGAAGCACTGCTTATTTCTGGGATAAGCAGCATAAAATCTGTTCTTTTGTGATCTTGTTAGGTACTTTGTGACCTGGATTGGCAACTACTGGAAACAGGATACTGGGGCTGGACTGACCTTTGGGTCTGTCCCAGTATGGCAGTACTTATACTCTTATATTCACCTGCCCTAACCCTACCCCCTGGCTCACCCAGGATTTGAATGGCTAAATTTATCTGCTTAGTATGTAATTTCAAAAGCATTCCCATAGATAAAAGACAGTGCTCTGAAAATATAATGAAGCCTGCACGTACTTTGTATGTGGGTGAAGTTATAAGATATCCCTTACTGAGATGATCACGTGATGCACGGCTAGAGAGCGGGTGTCGTCGTGCTGAGCTCCCGCCTCCCTTGCGCCTGTTCTCGCACAAAAAACCTTACCTTTGCCGCTGTGATAAGCGGAACGCCAATCAAGGGAGAGCGGACAGCGTGGAGAATTGCTGGAGGAAAGCGCGAAGCCAAAAGTGCAGGCGATGGCCGCTAAATCGGCGAAGAAAGATGCGACACAGAGTCGCGTTGCTGAAACAAAGATGGCAGCCGGAGAAGGAGAAGGCCCGAAATCGGTAAGCTCCGTATGGGCAGCGGAGGTCTCGGCTATGTTGGGCACCTCGGTGGACACCAAGCTGCAGAAGATCACAGAGCAGCTAGGAGGCATTGATGCAAAGCTGGAGAAAATACAATCGGAGTTCTCCCTTTACAAGCAGAGGCTTTCAGATATGGAGGATCGAGTCCAGCAGCATGAGACCACACAACAGGACTTGAAAAGCAAAGTGGAAAGACTGGAAAGTAAATTAGAGGATCTGGAGAACCGGGCCCGCAGAAGTAACATCAGAATGGTAGGCCTGCCTGAAAAGATTAAAGATTCAAAACTGAGAGACTTTTTGGAAAGCTGGCTCCCTAAAACTTTAAAGTTACAATCGCTGGCTGGGCCCTTAAGAGTGGAGCACGCTCACCGACTGGGGCATGGAAGCCCGAAAGACCCGTGCCCCCGAGTGGTTATCTTCAAAGTCCTCAATTTTGCTCATAAGCAAGAAATTCTCAGAGCCTTTCGGAAAGCAGGGACTGTACAATATGAGAACGCTACGGTGCGTTGCTTCCAGGACTTTTCAGCTGGGGTGTCGATGCAGCGGCGAGCTTTTCGAGAGGTATGTCAACTGTTATTTGCCAAGAAAATACAGTTTGCTTTGTTATACCCAGCCCGTTTAAAGATCTGGCATGATGGGATTCAGACCATGTTCTCCTCGGTGACCGAGGCTCTGAAATTCGTGAAGCGAGATTTGACGGCTGAAGGATCAGCGTGAGTTGGCGTATGATGGGCGGCTGGAGGAGCGCTGAGGATGGAGATTACTGGAGACTACATTGGAGCTGAACAACTAGGAAGTTTTTCTGACAGAGACCGGTATACTCATTGGCTCGGGGAGCTGCAGTTTCTTAAAAGACTGGAGAGTTATGGAGGCTATGTAGTTTGCAAAATGAGACTTGATTGCGGAGGATCATATCGGAACAGGCGTCCGAAGACGACTTGATGGAACATTGAGAGAGTGATCCCTGAGAGCCACAATGGAGCATTCATACCACCTGGTCGAGGCAAAGTTGGGTAATTTCGTGATCCGGAGTGTGATGGCATGCTACAGACCGTGGAGTGGCAGAAAAAGCTCAAATGTGTTTATTGTTAGTGTTTCAAATGTTAACTGTTTGGTTGGGGCATAAGACCTACACTTTAAGGGAAAGAGGCAGTGTTTTACAATTTATGCTATTAAAACTGATGGGGGGACCCTGATGTTAGGGGAAAAGGGGTCTGTTATGCTAACTAAGGTTGAAAGATTTTACAGTGTAATTATGGGTTAACACAGGCAACGGGTTAATAGAGAGGTCAATGCTGCGGTATACTGGGGAGAGGGGTCCCTTGAGAAAGTACCATATTGGGTAGAAGATAGAGGGAGGTGTCGGGGGGGGGGGGTGGGGGGAGCTCACGTGAACCTAGGCCATAGTGGCACTGTGGAGAAGTTCCGAGGTAGGGAAGGGGGGAGGGGGGATAAGAGTGAGAGGGAGGTATCTGAAAGAGTTTTGTTTTCAGGGACAAAGTCAAGGGGGATTGAAGAGGGGAACCCTAAGGGCTGGGAGGGTTTCTCTCATGCTGTTCAGATGTATAACCTTTTTTACGTTGATATTAGAGTTCTGGTGTACTGGGGTCACTTAAAATTGTCTCTTGGAATATTGGGGGAGTTTCGTCCCCCATAAAGCGGACAAAAGTGCTTCAGGCGCTGAAAAGACAACAACTGGATATAGCTCTATTGCAGGAGACACATCTGTCATCAGGGGAACATTTAAAATTCAAGACAGGATGGGTAGGATCCTTGTTAGAGGCACCAGCGGTAGGGAGGAAGGCCGGAGTACTAATTCTCTTTAGGAAATGTTTACAAATAAAGATCACTTCCACATTTAGGAGTTCGGAGGGCCGTTATATTGTGACACAGATGGAAATTGATGGTCAGCAACTGGTGCTCTGTAATGTGTATGCCCCAAATGTGTTTGATAAAAAGTTTTTTCAGGGGCTGATATCCAAATTAACCAAGTTCAAAGGGGGGAATATTATCATGGGAGGAGATTTTAATCTGGTGGTCGATCCCTGGCTTGATAAATCAGGCTCTGGTGCTGGGAGTTCGGGAGGGGGTGCTTACGCCTTAGCCCTGGCTTTGTGAGGCATTGGACCTTGTGGATGTGTGGCGTATTCTACACCCATCGGATAGAGACTTTACTCACCTTTCCAGAGCACATGCGTCCCAATCTCATATAGATTACTTGTTTGTCTCGGGCCCTCTCTTCTCGCAGATGGTGCAGGCAGAGATCGGTCCTTATGAGGTCTCAGATCATGCCCTGATATGGCTAAGATGGAGGAGACCCATGAAGGGAGATGGAATGCGCCTTTGGAGATATCCCTTAGATTTAGTAGGAGATCAGAAATTCCAGATATTTCTAACCGAGAGGATGGCGGACTATGAATTCCATAATGATATTCACAGACAGCAACCGACCCTTTTTTGGGAAACAGAGAAAGCTGTATTGTGAGGGAATAGTATTTCTTATTGCGCTAGAACTCGGAGGCTTCGAGACAAGGAGATTTTACGTCTAGAGTTGCAGGTGCATAATTATAGGAAGCTTTATAGCCAGAATGCTACTGATGAGAATAAGTCATTGCTTTTGGGTGCACAGAAAGAACTCAATGAACTGTTGCATCAGAGAGCAGTCAAGTCCCAGTTTTATTATAAATATAAACTATTCCAATATGGCAACAAGGCAGGGAAATTGTTGGCGAATATGGTGCGGAGTAAAAGGGGAGCCTCCAGAGTTCTGCAACTGAAAGCTTCAAATGGGTAGTTCCTGAGAACAGATCAGAACATAGCAGACCGATTTGGCCAGTATTATGAGACCCTTTATGCTAGGCCGGAAGATGAGGGGCTGAATGCTGAAATGTTTTTAGATTCGGTAGAGCTCCCTAAATTGTCCCCTCGGCAGTTGCAGAGGTTAAATAGCCCAATTGTGGAGGGAGATCTAACGTTGGCATTGCAGCAAAGTGCTTCTCACAAAACACCGGGTACAGATGGCTATCGTGTGGAGTTTTACAAGCAGTTCTACGAAAATCTTAAGAAACCGCTTTTGGCCCTGTTTAACTCCATGGTAGAGAAGCAGACTGTGCCGGAAACGATGAAGGTAGCTCAGATTGTAGTTATCCCGAAGGCGGGTAAGGATATGGCAGATCCGGGATCGTATAGACCAATTTCCCTTCTTAATATGGATGCCAAATTGTATGCTAAGATTTTGGCAAATCGGCTGGCTCGAGTACTCCTGGAGTTAGAAGAAGAAGCTCAAGTGGGGTTTGTGAAGGGGAGGGACAGCGGTTTGGAACCTCCGTGCTATATTGGCATCTTTAGAGACAGTGCAACATAAGCGTCTGGCTTCTCTGTTAATCAGTTTTGATGCAGAGAAAGCTTTTGACAGGGTGAGGTGGCCCTATCTGTTTGAGACTTTGAAGCAATATGGTATTCAGGGGTTCTTTCTAGATGCGATTCAGGTGTTGTATCTGGAGCCTTTGGCATATGTCTGGGTAAATGGGGTTCGTTCCCGCTCATTTAACATCTATCGAGGCACCAGGCAGGGGTGTCCGCTCTCTCCTCTATTGTTTGTGTTTCCTTAGATCCACTGGTTAGAGCGATACAAACCCACCCGGAGATCAAAGGAGTACCGATAGGTGTCTCTCGATTTTTGTTGCCGGCCTTTGCGGATGACTTACTAGTACATTTGACACAGCCCTCCCAGTCACTCCCAGCTTTGTTAGAACTCTTTCAAGAATTTGGTGATTATGCAGGGTTCAAGCTTAACTATATGAAATCTTTGGCACTGGCCTCCTCAGAGGAGCAGAAAGGGGAGTGGCGGCAGACTTTTCCACTTCGGTGGGCGCAAGGATCGTTTTGTTATTTGGGGGTTTGGCTGTCTATGAACTCGGCGGATATATATCGATTGAACGTGAATAGACTGCTGGGCGCTACGGAGACATGGCTGAAGAGTTGGGTGACTTTGCCCCTTACACTCTATGGGCGCATTCAGTTATTTCGGATGGTGGAATTCCCTAGGTGGCTTTATTGTATAAGGCTATTGCCCGTCCTTATCTACCACCGAGATTTTAAAGTATTATATCGCTTGCTTAGACGGTATTGTTGGGGAGGGAAAAAGGCCAAACTGCCGCTACCTCTGTTGATGGGTCACTGGAAAGAGGGAGGATTGGGCTTACCAGACCTGAAACGGTATAATAGGGCATGTTTATTGAAGCATTTTAGTGACTGGTTTTTTGACCGTGAAGATTATACACCCCGTAAAATAGAGGGTCAGTTCTTTGCCCCTTGTCATTTTTATTTTCTATTACAGGCACCTAGGGCTAGCGTTCCGGAACATCTGAGGAACAGCTTGTTGCTGACATCTTTGTGGTCTCTTTGGAAAGACCTGATGGGTATTTGGGGCCTGTCGAACAATACGTCGGATATGTTACCCATATGTGGAAATTTGTCCTTTCAGCCTGGGATGGATAATAGGACATTTCAGGTTTGGGGGCACTTAGGCATTAGTCGTTTGGAGCATCTGTTAAATAAGCAAGGGATGCTGTTAAATCTTGGAGCTTTAGGTATCGGTTATGATATGAACAACATTTTTGCCTATCATCAAATAACACACTATGTGAGGTCCTTAGACTTGGAGGCTTTGAGAGACAGGCATTGTCATTGGATGAGACAATTCCTGGAAGGAAAGGGAACGGATCGATTTTCAGTCTCGAAGTTGTTTAAGTTATTGGGGAAGCTGCCACTTAAGAAGGACAGAGAGTCAATTAGAATGCATTGGGCTAGAGACTTAGCTAGGCCGGGACTATCCTTGGATTTTGATATACTGCTTTCTCGGATTCCGGAGATGACCGGTAATGTGGGCCTCCGTGAATGCCAATACCGAATTCTTCATAGAGCATACCTCACAAAAACCTAGCTTTTTCGGATGGGAGGGGTAGAAGACCCGTTGTGTGAAAAGTGTGGGAGATTGCCAGGCTCTCTATTCCACTGTTTGTGGGAATGCTTTCAGGTACAGCATTTTTGGAAAGCTGTTTTGCAGTATTTGTCATTTTTACTGGGCTCTAAAATTGTATGCTCTCCGATGGGTGTACTGCTGGATAGACATGAGGTCTTTGTCTTACAGAGCACATCTGGGAGGCATCTGGTCCGTAAGGCCTGTCTGGTGGGTATGAGGTTGCTACTTTGTCAATGGGTAGGCAGTACTCTCCCGGACTTCTGGCACTGGAGAAATAGATTTCATGAGCTGATGCTTTGTGAACGCCGGGGAGTAAGAGGCTCCTCTAGGAGGAGGAAGACTTTCTTGGACATTTGGGGCCCATACATTCAGTCGCTACATACAAGAGGTAGAAGTCTGGTACTAAATTCCCTTTGATTTTGAAGAAGGAGGGCATAGGATATAGGTTGGTTTCTCTGGAAGATACCTTAGGGGGGGTTGGAAGGGGGGGAAGGGATGAGGGGGTAGGTACAGTATAGAGGGAAGGGAGGCTTCTGGGGGTGGGACAGAGATAGTGGCACCACACGGATGTGATGTGATTCTCCTGCTTAGCGGATGATACATTGTTGATCGGCAGAATTATAGTATAAGGCGGGGAAGAAATGACATTAGTAGAGCAATGAAATACCAAACCAAGACCACAGAATGTTGTCAGCAGTCTACATTTTATTTTTCAAAAAATTTTGTTGAAGAATGCCCAGGTTGCTACTTGATACATTTCAAAGTTAATGCATAGATTTCCTGACAATAGTTATGTACAGCACATTGCATACTATATGCCAAAGTTAATCAATATATTAATATGGAAAGACGGGAGGGGAGATGGGAGGGGGGAAACAAAAGAAAATGTTGATGATAGCAGTTTAGCTGTATTAGTACAGGTTTGAAATGCTTATTACCAAAGTTCTACTGATTGGCATGGAATTGTTTCATGTATGCATTCATCAATAAAAAATTATTAAACTCTTAAAAAATAAAAAATAAAAAAAAAAGATATCCCGTACTGAAACCTAGATTAAATACAGCCAGTTATCCTAGTCAGTTTTGAAGGTTTCATCTGGCAGACTAATCCTTCTCTTAGCCAGCTAGATCCCTCTGGATACCTACCTCTGTATTACAATGTACTTTATCTAATACATGTATACTTACTGAACTTCACTGCTGCTCACTTTCAAACATCACCTAATTCTAACACCTCACTATAAATCCCAAAATACAAGTTAACATGAACATTGTTTCTGTTCTTAACACTGCACAATGTACTTCTGACTTGTTTGCACATCTGTTATAGGTATAAGGCTGATTTATGTATTAATGCAAGTTAATAGAACATCAGGCATGGCCACCAGTCAGAGTCAAATGGGTCCAAACACTGAAACCCTTCCATACATAGTTCATATGAAGCACTTGCTATTAAGGCGGCAGCTCAAATAATGTGACTTCAAATATCCTAAGCTCACTTATATAGCTACATTAAGTATCCCCCACAACTTCCTGATTTCTCCTGTTATTGCATATGTGTCCCCCTGAATGGTTTCTAATCTTTAAATAAAATGTACTATTAGACAAGGGGAACCTGAGTAAACACCTGAGCAAGTTAGGTAGCTGGAATTTAAAAAGCACTGCAGGCAAATACTCATACCCCTCACTACGCTCTCAAACTTAGTTTAACTTCTGTATTTTACCTTCTCTCATCTGTTTTGTCCTATTAATGTTGGTGTTCATTTCTGTTGATTAATTATTGAATTATAAACTGCTTTGCTGTACCTTCTAAAGGCAATATAGTAAACACTAGGGCTGTACCGAATATTCACATATTTGTTTGGCTGAATATTGATTTCAATTGGAATAAGAATAATCTGGGGTTCTACAGTGCTAAATTCTACTGAAATAAACACGATCTCTGATTTCACGTTGCTTCTTTTATTGCACCCTTCCCCTCCACTGTTAACTCCAGACTCCGTTCCTTTTATTTTGCTGCATCTATGCCTGGAATAGACTTCCTGAGCCGGTACATCACGCTCCACCTCTGGCCGTCTTCAAATCTAAGCTAAAAGCCCACCTTTTTGTTGCTGCTATTAACTCCTAACCCTTATTCACTTGCTCAGAACCCTTATTTTATCATCCTCACTTTAACATTCCCTTATCTCTTGTTTGTCCTGTTTGTCTGTCCTAATTAGATTGTAAGCTCTGTCGAGCAGGGACTGTCTCTTCATGTTCAAGTGTACAGCACTGTGTACATCTAGTAGCGCTATAGAAATGATAAGTAGTAGTAGTAGTATTATTTGTTACGTTAAAGTCCAATGCCCATTATTCGCATTAAGTATTCGTATTTGGCCAAATAATATTTTTCATTATTTGGAATTGCAGGTAATCCTTTCTTTCAGTTGAAACCTTTGTTTTCACCGGTTACCTTACAATGAAAAATGTTAGGCTGAAATCAATTCTTGAGAATTCTTTTCCTTATCAGAGGGCACGTTTTTGGAATGTGCTACCTGTGAACGTGAAATTTTTGCATTCTTACTTATTTTTTAGGAAGATATTAAAGAGTTATCTATGGAAACACTAGTTTTTTGAGTTTGTATTAATGAGCTTTTATATATTAGCTTTAACTTTCAACAATTTTTATTAATGACAACTCAGAATATGTACAGTCATTGATATGGTGCATTAACATTCATTTACGAAAGGTTGTCCTCATCAATTTACGCAATAAAACGTACTGTCATCAATCTTTTAGCTTGTATCCTCCCCCCCCCCCACACTCTTATAGCTAACATTACCACCTTCCACATCTCATTTAGCAATTGATCCCTCCTCCCTTTCCCCTGTCCCCCCCTATCCTTCCCTCTCATGCCCCCTCCCTCCCTCCCTTCGATAATCCTTCGTCCTTCCGTCCCTCTGAACTTGAACTCTAATGTTCCAGGCTGACCCACCCTCCCCCCACGTACCAACCATTGCTGGGAAAAAGGCATTAAAACTTTATTAGTTCCCGAGACAGATTTATAACAAATTTAGAAGCAGGCTTCGCCCACGTGGACCGAGCCCCTGTATATATTGGCTCCAGACTAACAAGAAACACTTTTTCCGCTTCGGGGCCCCCTTCGCCTCCCTAGCTTCCCATGTGGCCAGCTCGTGTACCTGGTTCCTCCATTGCTAATACGCAGGTGGGTCTGGGGATATCCACCTTTGCAGGATGCTCTTGCAAGCCACCAGACACTTTGCGACACCAAATTCTAGCTCCCTCCACCTGTGTTTTAAATGCTGACTGCGTGTCTAGCACATATTGATCCCAAGTCCCGTTCACTGGTGTCTGTACTGTTGTAGTCATGAACCTCTGAATTTGCCCCCAAAAGGCTCGCACTCCTGGGCAGCCCCAGAAGGCATGATATAAAGTGTGGGGCGTGTGTCACATTTAACACATTTCGCATCCCTTGTGGTACTCATATGCCCCCATTGTTGTCCTGACATATATGCCCGCATAATCACCCTGTATCCACATTCTCTTAGTCTCTCGTCTATGGTAAGTATCGGTATATGTTTCAGCGTTGCCCCAATGTCCCACCTCTCTAGTATCCCCTCCCCCCCCCCCCCACGAATCCTGTTCCCACTTTTGTATGATATATCTTAAATATTTTGGAGGGGTGCGTTTCACCAATGCTCTGTATAAGGTTGACACTGTCATTCCCACTGCCTATAGATTTTGAAAAAAATGTATATGTTATGTCCAAGTTTCATCCGTAAAGCTGATGGGTTTAGATTTAAGATATAGTGTTTAGCTTGGGCATATGCAAAACGGTCTCCCCATGCATTTCCTATCTTGGCTTGTAACTCCTCGAATTTTATGAGGCCCCCTTCCCTTCCTAGTAGGTGTTCCACCCTTGTAATTCCTTGCTTCTCCCATCTGATAAATGTAGGATTGCTCTGCCCGGGTTCAAAATTCGGGTTTCCTCTGAGGGCTAGTAGCTCTGATATTGCTGGTGTTCCCCCAGGCTTTTAACCAGCGTCCTCCATGTCACGCGCATTGGCTGTAACAGCTTACAGCGTTTAAACTGAACTGGGAGCTGGCCCTGCTCTAAGTGCAGCAAGGTGACAACGTCATAAGGGGCAAAATATTCACGTTCTGTCTCCAAAGGTGTAAATACACTGGATTGACCCACTCAGTCTCCTATATGTCTCAATAGACATGCCTGGTTGTACAAGGCTAAATCAGGCAATCCCAGCCCCCATCATCAATTTAACCTGCATTTTGGGTTTCTTTTTTGCCCAGCAAAACCTACTAAAAGCCCTGGTGACCTTCACTAGGTCTCTCTGTCGCAAGCGCAGGGGAAGCGTCTGCATAGATATAGCCATCTTGGAAATATCACCATTTGTATAGGTTTATCCTGCCTCTCAGGGACAGTGGAAGACCCTCCCACCTATCCAACTGCTTCTTGTCCCCGCTAACAAAATGTTTATGTTCAGGTCATGCAATTTCTCTAGCTCCATGGTCAGTTTAATCCCTAGGTACCTAAATGACCCCTCCGCCCAGCTTAAGGGGAAGTTATGGTCCCATAAACTTCTCACTGCCCCAGAAGAAGCTAACGCTTCCGATTTAGTCAAATTCAGGCTAAAACCTGCATAATCTCCATACTCTTTCAGTATTTCCATTAACGCCAGAAAGGATGTCCGTGGCTTTGTTACTAGCACTAAGAGATCATCTGCAAAAGCTGCTATTTTGAAGTCAGCATGGCCCATCTGCACCCCCTGTACCGTCGGACTAGCTATTATGTCCTGGATCAATGGGTCAAGTGATAAAACAAATAGCAACGGGGATAGTGGACACCCATCTGGTTCCCCGATATATCGGGAACTCCTCCGATTCCACTCCATTGACCCGCACCCATACTTTTGGTTTATAATAGAGGGCCCGGACAGCCGATAAAAATCGGCCGTCAAACCCATATTTTTCCAGCAAGGGAAACAAGAATGCCCAGTGTACCCTGTCCCGCATCGAAGCTTATGAGTAGGGAGGGAGCATCTTTGCGCCTCCTCATCTCTAAGGTCCCTATGATTTTCCTTCTTAGCTATTACTCTACCTTCTACGAATCCGACTTGAGCCTCATGTATTAACTTTGGTAGTACTTTTTTCATTCGATTGGCCATTATTTTTGCTAATAATTTGATTTCCACATTTAAGAGCGAGATTGGGCGATAGGACTCTGGATTCTGTGGGTCCCTGCCCGGTTTAGGCAGCACCACTATCTGTGCCGAGGACAGGCCTTCCAGTAGCTGTTCTATGTCCACCATTCTATTAAAATAGAGTCAGTGCGATATTTTCTCCTAGTATTTTGTAGAATTCTATGCGCAGACCATCTGGGCCAGGCGCCTTAAGCAGCTTCCCTTGTTTTATTCCCAGTAGTACCTCCTCCACCTGGATCGGTTGGTTTAGTTTATCTTTATCCCGTTGACTGAGGGACGGTAGGTCCAAATTGTCCAGGTACATTGACCCTGGCAATCCTTGTTTCCCTGGTTTCGCATATAATTTACTACAGAATCTGGCAAAGGCCTCACATATCTTTTCCTCTTTGCGTTCTACCATCCCGTTCCCCTCGCACTTGTAAGACCTGCCTCTTATTCCCTTTTGGATTAGCCAATCGTGCCAAAAGGCGCCCTGCTTTATTGCCAAATCTATGTAGCTGATATTTATAATATAGTTGGGATTTAGATGCCCGTTGATGTAATAGCATATTTAATGCAGCCTGTGTCTCCATGAGTCTGCTACGGTGAGCTTCTGTGCGTGTCTGACCATATACCTTTCAGGCCTTGCATACTAATGCACTCAACCTTAGGATTTCTCTGTTTCGGGCTGTCTTAACGTGGTTGTGGTAACTGATTATCTCACCACGTAGCACTGCCTTTGCTGCATCCCACAATAAGAATGGGTCTCCTACATGCTGCTTATTCAGAGTTTCATAATCCTCCCAGCGCTCCTTTAGTTTCTCTCTGAATGCCTCATCCCCAGACAGTTCTAATGGAAACTACCAGGAGCCATCCTTGGTTTTCCGTGCTCCCAGTTCCCAATCAAGACATACCCAAGCATGGTCTGAGATCATGTATGGCCCTATATACACGTCTTTTACCCTCCCAAACATTGCTTCTGATGTAAGTATATAATCTATTCTGGCCTGTGACGCATGTGCCCTTGCGTGGTGAATGTAGTCCCGCTCAGCAGGGTGTAGCACTCTCCACACATCTATTAAATCTAACAGCTGTCCCAACCTTTTCAGACCCTTGGACGCCGCTGTATCACTCCTCTGGCCTTGTGAGCTATCTACCGAGGCGTCCTCACTGTATTAAAGTCTCCTCCCACCAGCATATGTGTCCCAGAATATGAAAGCAGGTGGCGTATCACTTGATTATAAAACTGCCTATCATACTGGTTGGGAGCGTATAAATTACAGATTAATATCTTTTGACCTGAGACCTCTATCTCTACTAAGACATATCTGCCCCCAGTATCGGCTATGAGGGGGCGGACCGCCGTGGCCACCCCTTTGCGAATTAACACTGCCACCCCTCCGTTTTTCCCCTGCACTCCTGCTGAAACACATTCCTCCACCCACCATTTCTTCAGTTTTGCATGCTCCTCTTGACTAAGATGTGTTTCCTGCAGCAAGGCAATGTCTATTTTGTTTCTCTATAAGTGTTGTAAAATTTTTGTTCTTTTTATCAGCGAATTATTCCCGCCCACATTCCATGTAATTAACCTAACCATAGTCTACAGGCAATCTACTTCGCCTCTGTGTCTCTCTCAATTCAAGTGTTCTCCTCAGAGGGGTACCCCAGCCTATGCCCCCCCCCCCAAGCGTACCATCTTCGTCTATCCCAGTTCCTTCTCAGTGTCCATTCCCCACCCCAGCATATTGGTTGGCCTCCCTCCCCCCTCTCCCTCCCCCCCAACTTCCACTCCCTCTCCCCTAGGGTTACCATTTTTTGTCCTTAAAAAAAAGAGGACACTTGCCCCGCCCCCATTTTCACACCAAAACCCCGCCCCTTTCCACTCCTCACCCCGCCTCTTGTTGCATCTCGCTCCGCCCCCCTGTCACATTGGTTCCTTATCACCCATTTACCAATATGAAAGAACACAATCATATCAAGAACAGTCACATCACTGTATCCTAACTGCAGAGGGGCTGCCTGCCATCCCTGGTAGTTTCCCTACATTATGAACCAGAATAAGCTTTAGTACAGAAATAAGATTTTAACATAATCTTAAATTTCTTGAAAGATTGCTCAGAACTAATACCTAAAGGTAAATTGTTCCATAAGATTCTCTCCTGCTACCAATAGAGAAGACTCCAACTGAATTAGCCACTGCTCTTGCAAGGCCCAGCAGTTATGCTGCTGTTTGTAAGAGTGATGAGTAATCTTGCAAAAAAAGACATATACTTTTCAGACTTGCCTGTGATAGAACACGTTAAAAATTCTCTAATGACCATAGTTACATTTCAGAGATGCAACATTACTCAGTTCCAGGACTGAGACTTTTTGGTCAGTCCTGGTTTTAAAGGTACACCCCAAAGCAGTGTGATATTGGTAGTCCCTGGTTCTTTTTTTTTTTAAGTTCAGAGATCAGTGCAGTAGATCCCACAATACAACAGGATAGGGCTGTCAGAAATCCAGTCCTGGACTACAATCTCCCTCCTGGAAATGGGTTACTTGGCAACTGTAAAATGTAACTGCCCATCCCACCTTGGCAAGTTTTACCATCTTCTTGGGCTAAAACATGCTGTCTCAGAAACCCACAGGCTGTTCCTCTTTAGGCTCCCACCCATCCCTTCAGCCAATTTACCCTTTTCCCTCAAGATTCGTAAGGGACTCTTGTACACACACACAAAAGACTGTCTCTCTCTCTCTCACTCTCACAGACACACAAATGTCAGCTCTGCTTGCAGCAGCTGAATCAATTTAACCCCTGCAGCTCCAGCTTACAGTGGGGACCACTGACCAGCACAGCCCACACTGATTTAAGGGTGCTTGTTTTGTTTCTGTTTGATTTATTTGTAGATATATTTTTTCTCTCCCCCTACCCCCCTCCAACTGCCTCAAGACTAATTTAAAGATGCAAAGTCCTCTAATACTAAAACGTATTTTAACCACAGGTTACAGAAATTTAGAATTGTAAGACATGAACAAAGGATGTGTTTGTTGAAAAAAAAAAAATCAAAAGACTTAACTAGGGAATTAGGATTCCAAGAATGGATCTATTGGACTTGGTGCACGGTGCTCCATTGAGAGAGCACCCTCCGTCTGTACAACGAAAACAGCTCCCGAGCTTATATACAGAAAAGGAGGAGGGAGAGGGAGCGGGAGATTTGGGGCTGGTTTCTCTACAGGAGCAGCCAGTGAGCCGTTTAAATCGCATAAATGAGGGGGGGGGGGGGGGGGGGGGGGAATACCCGGAAGGGAAGACAAATCCATAGCTTTATTTGCATCTTGAGGGAGCGGGAGATTTGGGGCTGGTTTCTCTACAGGAGCAGCCAGTGAGCTGTTTAAATCGCATAAATGAGGGGGGGGGGGGGGGGGGGGGAATACCCAGAAGGGAAGACAAATCCATTGCTTTATTTGCATCTTGAGGAAACGGCAACATAGTGAACGTCTGCAGCTAAATACACTCTTGTATTACTGACCTGTCCATTCAAAATGTTTATTTCCCTCTTACCTCACTACCTCAGGACGTTATGGTAGCAGCTAAGGGCAGCAAGGCAGGGCAGGGGCACACAGAGTCACCAGAGCAGACGGTTCAGAGTTCTAGATGCTGCAGCCTCGTCGTCGACTGCAGGCAGAGAAGGCAGGCGGTTGCAGTAGCAGCGTGCGTGCAGCAGGATCATCAGATCAGCTGATGCTGATCAGCTGACTGGCAGGCACACGCACAGACGCTGCCTGCGCTGCAGCGCTTGCATGATCAGAGGAGGAGTCAAGTCAGTGAAGAAGTTGGACTCGGAGGACAGGTGGTCATAATGTGATGACCCGACCGACGGTGACGGGAAACCCGGACAAATCAAGCAATTGCTGAAATCCGCCCGGACTCCCGACGGCGCCCTCAAAAAGAGGACATGTCCGGGGAAATCCGGACGAATGGTAACCCTACTCTCCCCATCCCCCCTCCTCCCCGTATTCTCCTCCCCCCTCCCCTCCCCAATATCCCCCTTTCCTTTGTTCCCAAAATAGGAACTGATCACGCTTAACGCCCCCCCCCCCCCACCATTCAGCACCACAAAAACCGCAACCCCGTACAACTCTTCTTCACTTATGATTCCCATTGCTCCCCACTCATGTATCCTTCTCTTACACTCATTCCCCTTCAGCCATATCTATTTCCACCAAACATATCCAGTGGTGTGCTGGAGCAGGCTCTCACAGGCTCGCAAGAGCTGGTTGTTAAGTTTTTAAAGAAGTTTGGGAGCCGGTTGTTAAAGTAGGGCCCTCCATGGTTACTTTAACAACTGGCTCCAAAAATGTGCTGCTGAATTCTCTTTACTTTGCTGGTGGGGATGGTGAGCCCTGCCTGCCAAGTAAATAGACTACTGCTGCTCCCCGCTCCTTGTTTCCAGCTCTGGGCAGCAGGCTGGGACTTCTCGAGCATGTGAGAGAAGTTCCAGCATGCTGCTCAGAGCAAGACGTTGGGAGTGGTGGCAGTCCATTTATTGGCTGCCAGCAAAGGTATGCCTAGCATGCCCGCACGAAGGGAGGGAGGAGAGAGAGGCAAGTGTTGCTCCCCCCCCCCCCCCCCCCCGGCCACCCCTGGCCCTTCCAATTGCAGAGCTGGCTACGTCCGGAGAAAGAGCCTGTTAAATTTTACCAGCACACCCCTGGACATATCCCTCAAAACCAAACATCTTCTCACCCTCACATTCTCTTACCCAACTTAAGGAACTTATATACTTTAAACTTAACTCCCGTTTTTAAAACCTCCCTTTAGCTATGATCCCCCAGGTACCGCTCTCCAGGCTAGTCTTTCAGCGTCCAAGCTTTCATACTTTGGTACCTGGGGCTCCTCTTCACTTTTCATGACCGGCACTCGTTGCTTGCAGGCGCAGGTCTCCCTGTCTGCTCAGGTCTCTCCCCCACCGCTCAACACGAACATAACATTCCTAACCTTAACATTCCCTTTAGAACCTATAAACATTCTGGGTCCTACGGGTAGCAGAGTCAGCTTATCCCTATTCACACTCTGTCCAAACCTGTCACTATTTAAGCAGCTGGAACCTGTGGAACCGAAAGCTGTGCGCCCTCCTTGAACCGGATAACAAAGCAGGTACATCAGTCTCTCCTCCAGCTCATGGCGGGGTGTCTCTCCCAGTTCTTTCTGCGGTTTCCTCCTGAATCTGAGCCACGAATCCTCTCGCCTCATCCACCGAATCAAACGAGCGTGCTGATCCATTATGTGTGATCTTCAGCAGTGCCAGGTACAGCAGGGTGAATCGTACTTTCATGTTGAATAGTGTAGTGCAGACTGGGGAGAAGGCACGCTGTTTCCAAGCCACTCCCGCCGAATAATCCTGGAAACATAGGATTCTTTTCTGTTCATAAAGAAGTATGTTATCCTTCCTTGAGGCTTGCAAAATAAGTTGTTTATGAGTAAAATTCAACACCTTCATAATAATCACTCGTGGCTTGTTACCGTTGTCCGGGCAAGGCCCTAGCCAGTGTGCTCTCTCCACTCTCAGGGGGCCCATGCTAGCTGGGAAAGCCACTCTCTCTGTTAACCAGTGTTCTAATACCGTAATCAAGTCTCTGCCGCCCAGGTTCTCCGGGAGTCCCACCAGACATAAGTTATTTCATCTAGAGCGATTCTCTAGATCTTCTACTTTTTGTTCTAAGGCCTCAATTTGTTTTTTGAAGGTTTTTTGCTCGTCTTCCACCTCCTGCATCCTGTCTTACACAGCGCTTGTTCTAGTCTGACAAGCCACACACTCTCTCGTTAGATTCTCCATTCGTGAGTGTAGTTTTCCAGTTTGTATCAATGGGAGATAGGCATCTTTTCTCCTCCAATACGGTGGTAATCTCCGCCACCCATGCGGATGAGACAGAGGTTCCGGCTACGCACGGTGAGGACGCCATTTTGGAGTCCGCTGGTTTCTGTCTCAGTTTTTCTTTCCGAGACATTTTCGCTGCCATCTCCCTCTCCCGATTCTTGTTAACCACGCTCGGAGCTGCAGTCTTTGCTCCGATGCCAACCACTGGTCTCTGTGGTCCGCGAACGGCCTGATTCTTAGGGGAGAGATGAGCGGAATAGGAGAGCACTTCACTTACGTCTGCTCTCTGGCATGGCGTCACGTGATCTCCTCTTATATATTAGTTTTACGATTTTGTTATTCTCTATTGTTTTGTGAACCTTGGTGAATCCTGTTAGGAACAATGGTTGATATACATGACTCAGATAGAATAGAAATCAGCCAAATAGTAATGTTATAAGGTACTGCTCTAACTGAAACCATAAAAGTTTTAAAATTATTCCATTTATTTAAGGAACAACGTTATCTAACACCCACATAACCCTTATGAAAAGGTAACTGTACCCTTAATTAATCAGCCAACTGACTAAATTTGATAATTAGATTCAGCTGACTGAACACAGTCAGGCTTGACTGCAGCCAGCCCCACTGAATCTAAACATTACTAAATATTGAACTTTACTACGAGAGTGAAGCCGGGGGGGGGGGGGGGGGGGGGGGGGGGGGGGGGGGGGAGGGGGGGGGGGGGGGTGTCTAGAGTAAGAGGACTGGGAAAGGAGAGAGTATTTCCACCCCCCCCCCCCATATTTTGAGCGTGGACAGTGGCGACAGGAAGGATCTGTAGCAAGATATTGGAGGGGGGCAGCATTTTTTGTTTTACCTTTGGACAGGGGGGGACAAGAAAGAGTGAAGATGGTTAGCAGAGCATTTTCTTCATTTTAACATTTTTGACAGAGGGACACAGGAGGAAGGGGAAGTAGCTGGCAGAGGCATCTCTCTATATAAAAGGCAACACCAACGTTCTATGAAGCCTCCAGCCGGAAGTGTGAAGGGGGCGAGATATCCGATTTCCCTATGAGTGTCTGCCCCGCCCTCTCTGTAACACAGTCAGTGAAGGAAAACAGCAGAGCACGAAATCAAATCGCTGGCTCTGTAACAGTGAAGGACTCAGAGGGGGGAGGGGAGAGAGGCCAGAGGGCAGGGACACACACTCCCACATGCACACAGAAGAAAACATTGCTAGCCCCCGTTTCATTTGCATCAGAAACGGGGCTTTTTTACTAGTTTTTTCATATTTTTGATTGTTGGAATATAGGGGAAGAGGGAGAGCAGTGAGGACTCTCTCAGAAACTAGAGAGGTTGGAAGTAAAGACTTTTCGAGTAACCTACAGTTAGGAAGGAAAGTGGCCTAACCCACCAGATTTAGGCCTCCTACTGCAGTACCTATGAGAGTGAACCACAAAGGTTCTACAATAATTCTGTGCCATGATCAAAGGACATTCCAGAAGAGATGAGAAAAAAGGTTTGTTGAAATATTTGTCTGGAAAGTGCTATAAAGCTCTGGGACTCCACTGAATCTCAGTGAGAGCCATTATCTCCAAATGGAGAAAACTTGGCCACTCCCAGGAAGATTCACTACTGTTCCAAGCCTGCCAAAATTACTCCAAGGGTGGAGCAACAACTCATCTGGGAAATCACAAAACTTCACAGATATCCACAATAATGCATAAATCACTGCAATCCACTGCTCGTTTCATCTGCAAAAACACACCTGGACGATCCCCAAGCTTTTTCATTTAATGTTCTATGGGCAGATAAGTAAAAAGTGGAATTCTTTGGACAACACAGGTCCCATTATGTCTGATGCAAGCAAATACAGCATTCCACAGCAAGAACATCGTACGAACAGTCAAACATGGTTATAGTGTAAACTGCTTAACTGTCTGTATGACTGGCAGCATATCAAAACCAACCTTGATCTTGGTGTAGAGAGGCTGTGCTGCCACAGAACCTGGAAATCTTGCCATTATTGAAGGAACCATGAATTCTGCACTGTGAGAACATTTTTAAGGAAAATGTCCAGTCATCTGTTTTAGAGTTGAAGCTAAAGCGTAACTGGGTTATGCATCAAGACGATGATCCAAACCACAAAAGCAAGTCTGAACAGCCGAGGAGAAACAAAATCGAAGCTTTAACAGATGCTGTTGCTAGACTTGAAATGAGTAGTTCATGCACCATCTTTGCTCCTTAGAATATATTTAACAGTTATTCATCTAAAAACCCAGAATGTGAATTAAAGCAGTTCTTCAAAGAGTCAGCTAAGATTCCTCAAAAGCGTTGTGAAAGACTGATATCAATTTATAGGAAACCTTTGGCTACAACTACTGCTGCTAAAGATGGTGCAACCAGTTATTAAGTTTAGGGAGTGGTTACTTTTTCACATGAGTGATATGGATGTTGGATAACTGTTATATGACAACAGTTTTAAAATTACTTCATTTATTTGTTTACTCAAGTTCCCGTTGTTTAATATTACATTGTTGAAGATCAGAAACCATTCAGTGTGACATACATGCAGTGCTTTTTTCTAGGAAAAAAGGTACTACTACTACTACTACTCATCATTTCTAAAGCGCTACTAGACATACGCAGCGCTGTGCACTTGAACACCAGTACTCATTACCGGTCCCCACTTATGGCTCCACCCGATAGCCACACCCCTTATACCAGCCATGGCGAATATAAACAGGCATCATTGAAAATATTATACCAGTATAGGAGAAAAAATAAATGGCAATTTTTTTTCATTATAAATAATTTCTGTAAGCTGTTACAGCTCCAGTATGCCCAGTGCAAAATAAGACAGCAGATGTAAATTCTCAAATTGGACATATTCCACACTAAAATGATTTTTTCTACCTTTGTTGTCTGGTGACTTTGTTTTTCTGACCACATTGGGTCCCAGTATCTGATTCTGCTACTCTCTATCTGTTCCCTTAACTTCGTTTCCAGAGCTTCCTTTCCATTTATTTCTTTACTTTCCTCCTTTCTTCTTCCTTTCTTGCCCTCATCCATAAGGAAAAGCTGGGTCCTCCTCCATGGAATTGACTGGAGGAGGTATAACGTGGATCCAGCTTTTGCCTATTTTCTCCATCCTTGTGCAGTTTTTCTCCTCTCTTCTCTTGCCCTTATCTCCATCCATGTGCATCTTCTTCTTTTCTCTTTCCTCCCCTCCATCCATGTCCAGCATTTCTCCTCTCTTTTCCCTCCCCTGTATCCATATCCAGCAATAATTCTCTCTCCCCACTCCTCCATCCGTCCAGCATTTCTCCTCTCTCCCCATCCATCCCTCCCATCCGTGTCCAGCAACTCTCCTCTCCTCTGTCCCGTCCTTCCCTCCATGTCCAGAAATTCTCCTCTTTCCCCTGCCCTCCCCTCCATCCATGTCCAGCAATTCTCCTCCTGCTCTCCTCTCCATCCATTTCCAGCATTTCTCCTCTCTCCCCTGCCTTCCCCTCCTATCTATGTCCAGCAATTCTCTCTTCCCTGCCCTCTCCTCCATGTCCAGCGATTCTCCTCTGCCCCGTCCTCCCCTCTCATCCATGTCCAGCGATTCTCCTCTTTCCCCTGCGCTCCCCTCCCCTCCATGTCCAGCGATCCTCTTTCCTGCCCTCCCCTCTCATCCGTCCAGCGATTCCTTCCCCCGTCTTCCCCTGCCATCCATGTCCAGCGATTCTTCTCTCCCCTCGTCCTCCCCTTCTATCCATGTCCAGTGATTCTCCCTCCCCAGCCCATCCTCCTTCTCTCTCTGCCTGCCTGCTTGATAGCCCAGGACCCCAGCATCAGCCAGTGCAGCGATTAAGAGAGGCTGCCGGCATTGGGGCCTTCCCTCTGTGAGTCCCGCCTACTTTGTTTCAACTTCCTTTTTCCGCAAAGGCAGGACATGCAGAGGGAAGGCCCTGACCTCTGACAGCCTCTCAATCGCTGCACCACGCTGCTGATTCGTGAAAAAAAAACTAAGGCGGGAAGAGAGGAGCGAGAGGAAGAGTGCAAAGACTCGCTGGGAAAAAAAAGGTGCCAGTATGCCAGCATACCAACACAAAAAAAGCCCTGCATACATGCAATAAAAAGGGACATCAGGAAGAAGGGAAAACCATTTCACCTCACTGTATTTCTTTTGAAAATTTTATATTTTAAATTCTTTTTTAAAAGCTGTTTATGGAAGATTTTTAATTTTAAAATCAAAGTATGTTTGGCTTTTAGGTTCCAGTTTTGACGCCACATTTCATGCTGTACATCAGCTGGGTGCTGGAAGTATTCTAGTGGCTCACAGAAGAACTGGAACATGTATCATCTTTTTTTTTCAGTCTTTTTTTTTTTTTAAACATGCACAAATCATGTGTTTTTCCTTAGCTAATATTGGACAGAGGAAGAATAAGAAGATAATGTAGTCATGTTCTGCACACTAGAAGTTGTTGAACTACTCACCGTCAAAGTTCTTTCCAGCTTGCCCGTCACTGTGCTGAAACAGTAGAGCACAAAATCTTCACCAACACAGTAGATCCATTCCCCTCGTGGCGACAGGGTACAGCATACAAAGTCACCACCTTCTCTCTTACCAGAGCTGAAGCTCCTCACAATCTACAAAAAGCAGCAAAGTTGAGTAATCCTGTACAACCATGATATTTTAATCAGTCATATATTAATATTGTGGCATGAATGGATGTGAGACTATCCTGCGTACTCTGAAGTACAAAACCAAACTACTTTAAAAAGCAAAACACTAACGACAACACAGGAAAAAAGGTCAGGTGCAAATTCACTGCCTTGCAGGTAGCATGCCTCCTCTGAACCAGACATAATTGAGAGTTAAAAATTAAGAAAGAAACATGACCAAAGAAACTGAAAAGATAAATTAGACCTAGTCTGCAAACTTTCTTTCCTTGAGTCCCTCCAGACCAATCCAGATGCATCAGTAATATGTACTTCTGCCAGCAGATAGACTGCAAATTAATGGAGTACTGAGGGTGAGATGGTCGGTGCGGTCTGTCCCAGGTGCAAGCAGTAAGGGGGTACATTGAGTAGTTGCTGAGTCACAGTTTACATGCGTGCAGGTGTTGGCTGTGCCGGTTACCTGCCCTGGAACAGAAAGTTAACGCCAGGAGGGGGCAGGGGGCTGGCAGAGCCAACAGCCGCATGCATGTAGACTGTAGCTTCTGACAGCTCGATGCACCCTTTTACCGCCTGGAGAAGGGAGAGGTGCACCACTCTAGATGGCAACCAAGCTAGGAACGTCCCTGCTGGATTGGATTGGAGGAGTGGCCTAGTGGTTAGGGTGGTGGACTTTGGTCCTGGGGAACTGAGTTTGATTCCCACTTCAGGCACAGGCAGCTCCTTGTGACTCTGGACAAGTCACTTAATCCTCCATCGCCCCATGTAAGCCGCATTGAGCCTGCCATGAGTGGGAAAGCGCGGGGTACAAATGTAACAAAAAACAAAAACCACTGATTTATGCGGTTTCCTTATAAAAAGTTCTGTGCAGCCCATAGCCAGCCAGTATTTCCATAATAAAGCTAATTCCCCCCTCAAAACCTAGGGGATAAGTTAACCAACATTAAATTTCTTAACAAAATTCAAGATAATGCTGCTCAAAGAAAACAAAGGCTAGTGGACAACTCCCTAAACCTGCATGTATTCACCAATTCCCTTCTCCAAACAAAGGCAGATTCTGATCTGGAGGGACTCAAAGAAAATGAGCAGGTAACACCTAATTTTTTTCTTCTCTCATCATCCCTCCAGACCAGTCCAGGCATGTGGGAAGTATCAAAGCAGTACCCAATGAGAAAGGAACCCAGACAAATCTGCTGTTAGCTCGCATTTCCAGAATGCTGCATCTCGATGAGCCTATTATGCCACATAAAATATTGCAACGACAACCAAGTGGCCATCCTAAAGATTTCCTGAGGAGGCACTAAACCAGGGTCCGTCTATGAGGAACCTTGTCCCTAGAAGAACAAGCTTTCCGTTCAGAAAATACTGGCTGACACTACACGATGTACACAGATGCTAAAGCTTCTTTGAACCACCTAGCTTTGTTGTTTTAGATGCTGTCTCTCCCTTCCTAGCACCTCCCAACACCATGAACAGCTGGCCAGCCACAAAAGTCTGCTCTCTTCTTCAGATAAACACAAGTTCTTTCCATACCCAATTTATGCATAAGCTTTGCCTCCACTGTGTCTCCTACCTCTCGAAAACCCAATAGACACGTAGAAAAATAAAGAGCATATGATCCATTCTATCTGCCCATCTGTGACATCTATTATCTCTTCCTCTCCCTTGGAGATCCTATGTACTTCTCCCAATCTTTCTTGAATTCAGATAAAGTTTTCATTTCCACCAACTCCACTGGGAGACCTTTCCATAAATTCACCATTTTCTGTTAAGTATTTCCTTAGGTTACTCTTCAGTCTGTCGTTTTTCACCTTCATCCTATGTCCCCTCATTTCAGAGCTTCCTTTCAACTGAAAGACTTGCCTCCCATGCATTTATGCCACGTAGGTATTTAAACATCTCTATTATATTTCTCCTCTCCTTCTTTCTTCCAAAGTATACATATTGAGATCTTCAAGTCTGTCCTCATACACTTTACAGTGAAGACTGCTGACCATTTTAGTAGTCACCCTCTGGACATATTCCATCCTGTTTTCATTTTTGAATGTCCGGTCTCCAGAACTGTACAGAATTGGGCTCTCTCCTCTGTCAACATCCCTTTCCTACGCAAATTGACAGCCACTACCACCATCACCTTAGAAAACATTCACAGTGCTGTGACTAACCCAAAATGGCAGCAAACGAAACTGAAAGTGCTATCCCAGCACTGCAAATCAGAACACACAAATAGCATTTTGCCCAACTAGGAATATGCAAGTGAGCTTCTGTTAGGTTCTTGCTTAGATATACAGTATGGGCTGTTCGTCCTATTTTCGTAAACTAATACATCAAAAAACTGACAAGCAGCCAATTTAAAACCCAAAGGGTAATATAGAGTGATAATTCAAACAGTATGGGAAACACCCTCAGAAACCAAGGATATACCTGGGTCTGACCTGCAGGACTCTCGTATCTATATAAGATTGTAGTGTCCGCGGTCTACTTTCTTTCATTGGGTAATGTTTTCCCATTCATTTGCATTTTTTCACTTATTAACATTTAAAAGTGTTTTATCAAACATAATATCTCATTTCTGCTGAGTAATGCAACGTATCAGGCAACAGCTTAGCATAAAAAAACTTAGCTTTCAATCAGCTGGCCTGGTAACCCCTTATTTCAACTGCTGATTCAAAAAACTTAGCTTTCAATCAGCTGGCCTGGTAACCCCTTATTCCAACTGCTGATAACGGGGCCCAAATCGTTTCGCCCTCATTCAGGCTTCGTCAAATACTGCCCAGTTTGTACTTTAGTCATGGGAAACATATCGCTAACCAGACTTCTTCCGGAGCTTCTGTTAGGTCCAATAAAATTTATATGGAAATATGATGTTTGATTTTAACAAAATATTTCTAAAAAGCAAGGAAAAGACCTCAAAACGCCCGACCGCTTACTTTCAGTTTTCGGCGGCTTTAACTGGGGGCGTGGTGTTCATCACTGGTCATAAAAACCTTGCTTGGAAAGAATTATTTTAACTTTTAATTTATTTCCAAAAAGATTTTAGCAATTTTGCTCTTTTTTTACAAAAAAAGTTTTTTTTAAATATATTGACAATATCAGTGCTAACTTCAAAATTTATTTGGTTCATAAAAACCTTCACTGATTCTCATGAAGTGCTAAAAAGCAGCTTTACAAAGGTAAAGTAAAGTCGAGCACTTATCTAGGACACGTGGAGGGGCATAATTGAACGGGGCTGGCCCCAGGAAGGGGCGGAGCCAACCGTATTGTCGAAACAAGATGGCCGGCCATCTTTCGTTTCGATAATACGGTCGGAGCCGGCCAAATCTCAACATTTGGGCCGCACTTAGAGATCGCTGGCGTTAGAGATGGCCGCCATTGGTTTTAGCCGATAATGGAAACTAATGGTGGCCATCTCAAACCCGGCCAAATCCAAGCCATTTGGTCGTGGGAGGAGCCAGCATTTATAGTGGTGGTCCCCCTCACATGCCAGGACACCAACCGGGCACCCTAGGGGGCACTGCAGTGGACTTCACAAATTGCTCCCAGGTGCACAGCTCCCTCACCGTGGGTGCTGAGCCCCCCAACCCCCCCCAACCCCCACTACCCACAATACTACCATAGTCCTTAAAGGGTAATGGGGGGCACCTACATGTGGGTACAGTGGGTTTTGGGTGGGTTTTGGAGGGCTCCCATTTACCACCAGAAGTGTAACAGGTAGGAGGGGATGGGCCTGGGTCCGCCTGCCTGGAGTGCACTGCAGTACCCACTAAAAACTGCTCCAGGGACCTGCATAGTGCTGTGATGGAGCTGGGTATGACATTTGAGGCTGGCATAGAGGCTGGCACAAAAATGTTTATATATATATTTTTTTGAGTGGGAGGGGGTTGGTGATCACTGGGGGAGTAAGGGGAGGTGATCCCTGATTCCCTCCGGTGGTCATCTGGTCAGTTGGGGCACTTTTTTGAGGCTTGGTCCTGAAAATAAATGGACCAAGTAAAGCCGGCCAAGTGCTCGTCAGAGCCGGCCTTCTTTTTTCCACTATCGGCCGAAGCCGGCCATCTCTTAACCACGCCCCGTTCCGCCTTAGGTACCCTGCCAACACGCCTCCTTGAACTTTGGCCGGCCCTGCAATGGAAAGCAGTTGAAGCTGGCCAAAATCGGCTTTCGATTATACCGATTTGGCCGGGTTTAGGAGAAGGCCGGCCATCTCCCGATTTGTGTCGGAAGATGGCTGGCCTTCTCCTTCGAAAATAAGCAGGATAGTACCTTAACTTGCTTTAGGTCTAAAGTAGGCTGAAACTTTCTTTTTGGCACCACAAAATAATTTGACTTTCCCTTCGTCTCTGGAGGCCCAGGCCAAACATATTCCACTAATTAGAAAAAAAAGACGGAACTCTAAAAGACAGCCGGCCTGGTTCAAAAGTGAGGTGAAGGAAGCTATTAGGCTAAAAGAAATGCCTTCAGAAAATGGAAGAAGGAACCGTCTGAAAATAACAAGCAGCAGCATAAGGAGTGTCAAAGCAAATGCAAGGCGCAGATAAAGAAGGCCAAGAGAGATTACGAAAAAAAGATAGAGGCAAAAAAACATAGTAAAAATTTTTTTCGGTCTATTAAAAGCAGGAAGCCGGCAAAAGAATCGGTTGGGCCGCTGGATGACCGAGGGGTAAAAGGGGCGATCAAGGAAGACAAAGACGCAGTGGAGAGACCGAAAGAATTCTTTGCTTCGGTCTTCACTGAGGAAGATTTGGGTGGGATACCGGTGTCGGAAATGATATTTCAAGCCGACAAGTCGGAGAAACTTACTGACTTCACGGTAAACCTGGAGGACGTAATGGGGCAGTTCGGCAAACTGAAGAGTAGCAAATCTCCTGGACCGGATGGTATTCATCCTAGAGTACTGATAGAACTGAAAAATGAGCTTCCGGAGCTACTGCTAGTGATATGCAATTTATCCTTAAAATCGAGCGTGGTACCGGAAGATTGGAGGGTGGCCAATGTAACGCCCATTTTTAAAAAAGGTTCCGGGGAGATCCGGGAAATTATAGACCAGTGAGTCTGACGTCAGTGCCTGGGAAAATGGTAGAGGCTATTATTAAAAACAAAATTACAGAGCACATCCGAGGACATGGATTACTGAAACCAAGTCAGCACGGCTTTTATTTGGGGAAATCTTGCCTGACCAATTTACTTCAATTCTTTGAAGGAGTAAACAAACAGGTGGACAAAGGGGAGCCGGTTTATATTGTATATCTGGATTTTCAAAAGGCGTTTGACAAGGTACCTCATGAAAGGCTACAGAGGAAATTGGAGGGTCATGGGATAGGAGGTAATGTCCTTTTGTGGATTAAAAACTGGTTGAAGGATAGGAAACAGAGTGGGGTTAAATGGGCAGTATTCACAATGGAGAAGGGTGGTTAGTGGGGTTCCTCAGGGGTCTGTGCTGGGACCACTGCTTTATAATATATTTATAAATGATTTAGAGATGGGAGTAACTAGCGAGGTAATTAAATTTGCTGACGAAACAAAGTTATTCAAAGTCGTTAATTCGCGACAGGATTGTGAAGAATTACAGAAGGACCTTGCGAGACTGGGCGGCTAGATGGCAGATGACGTTTAATGTGAGCAAGTGCAAGGTGATGCATGTGGGAAAAAAGAACCCGAATTATAGCTACGTCATGCAAGGTTCCACGTCAGGAGTTATGGACCAAGAAAGGGATCTGGGTGTCGTCGTCGATAACACACTGAAACCTTCTGCTCAGTGTGCTGCTGCGGCTAGGAAAGCGAATAGAATGTTGGGTATTATTAGGAAAGGTATGGAAAACAGGTGTGAGGATGTTATAATGCCGTTGTATTGCTCCATGGTGCGACCGCACAATGAGTACTGTGTTCAATTCTGGTCGCCGCATCTCAAGAAAGATATAGTGGAATTGGAAAAGGTGCAGCAAAAGGCGACTAAAATGATAGCGTGGATGGGACGACTTCCCTACGAAGAAAGACTAAGGAGGCTAGGGCTTTTCAGCTTGGAGAAGAGACGGCTGAGGGGAGACATGATAGAGGTGTATAAAATAATGAGTGGAGTGGAACAGGTGGATGTGAAGCTTCTGTTCATGCTTTCCAAAAATACTAGGACTAGGGGGCATGCGATGAAACTACAGTGTAGTAAATTTAAAACAAATCAGAGAAAATTCTTCTTCACCCAACGCGTAAACTCTGGAATTCGATGCCGGAGAACGTGGTGAAGGCGGTTAGCTTGGCAGAGTTTAAAAAGGGGTTGGACGGTTTCCTAAAGGACAAGTCCATAAACCGCTACTAAATGGACTTGGGAAAAATCCACAATTCCAGGAATAACATGTATAGGTTGTTTGTACGTTTGGGAAGCTTGGCAGGTGCGCTTGGCCTGGATTGGCCGCTGTCGTGAACAGGATGCTGGGCTCGATGGACCCTTGGTCTTTTCCCAGTGTGGCATTACTTATGTACTTATGAATGACTGTTTCTAGGTGGAAAAGCCTTTCTAGTGATTGCTGACATTTTTAGCAAGGACTAGCATGGAGATTCCAGGAAGGAAGCAGACAAAGTAAGGTGTAACCACGTATAACCTTGAAGACCCGCTGATTTATTTATTATTTTATTGCACTTGTATCCCACATTCCCCCACCTATTTGCAGGCTCAATGTGGCTTACATAGATTTGTTGACATTGTCATTTCAGGATATCAGATACAGTTAGTAATGTGTAGCGATCAAGTAAGGGAAGAGAGAAGAAGGAAGAGAGTGATTGGGGTAGTTACAGAAGGTGGGCGTTCATAATTGAGCGGGTTGATGAGGTGACTTAGTGAGGTGGTAGGCTCTCATTGTAGGCCTTGTTGAAGAAGAATGTTTTCAGAGATTTTCGATAAAGATAGTTGTTTCGTTGATTGCTTTCAAGTCTGTGGGTAATGCATTCCATATCTGCGTGCTCATGTACGAGAAGGTAGTGGCATGCATCAGCTTGTATTTAAATCCATGGTTATCTGGGTTCATCTCTGGTAAAACTGTCTTTAATGACTGGGACCTCATTGTGCCCCTCATGCACTCCCAGAGGCTCCAGGCTAAACCTCCCAGCCTACTCTGTGCCCATCTTAAAAGAGCTGACCCCTGGACAGAAAATGGTTCCTCTATGAATCACTCTCTCCACCAGGGCAATACCTTTGGGCATTCCTGAAATGTTCCCTTGGCGACATTAAGCGATTTGATGTCTTAGAACAGTCTTCTGGGAGCCTAGACAGACTCCCATAAGCTCTTCACAAGCTTGTTCAAATCTTCTCTATACAATTTCCCTTTAAAAGGAAGCTTGCTGAGTCAGGCTTTGGAAGTCACATCTGTGGATCACCTTCTTAGCCACAGGAAATGCTGGGTAGCCACCATAAGGGCCACAGATTTGGCCGAAGTGTGAATGAAGTCTTACAAGGAATCTGCCAGGATTTATGTACCCATTTCTAGGAATATTGCCCCCAAGATCTCTTAAAAGTCCCCTCCTGGCGACTCTTGGGAGGTACAAGGTTTTCTTCTCCTCTCCCCTTATCAGGGAAATCCCACTTAGTCATGATCATTTCCTTAACTGCTTGATACACTGGGAAAGCCTTCTAATCTCTTCTAGAAGTGGGCCCACTGCTGTTGCATTTTGTGCAAGCTGATCATCTGAGATCTTAGGTTTTTTAGGCCTTGGGAAAATAAGGAGAGCATTCCTATGAAAAATGAACACCCCCTCGAGATCCTCCGAGTTCCTGAGGGGTTCTCCTCAGGATTTTCCAAGTCTACTGACCCTAGTGAGGCTCCAGATTCCCTACAGAAAAAGAGCTTAGGCCTCATAGCTACTGATGTCCCTGTCTCTGAGGTCACAACTGCATCTGCAGCAGCTATAGGTCCTCCTGAGCCCAAGCCCTTCTTCGATCAGAAGGCCTGGGCGCATCAGGAGGACAAACTGTGACTCAGCTCCAAACTGCTACCCAGCTTTAAATTCACTGATTCATTTCTTGGCCCTCTTCTTTCCCCAATGCAGTCAGAATGGTGACCACTGCCACCAAAGATCAAGTCTCCAGCTTTCTCGTGCTAACATAGGAAATGATGACAAAGTCATGCACAATTCATCCAGTCTGCCCAAAAAAGCAGCCAGAGCTGCTGGATGTGATATACTTGATCTGTCCTTTTTTGGGTCAGAGACCGCAGAAGTCTATCTAGCACTGGCTTTACTTCCCAGCTGATGGAGTAGTTTTGAAGCCCACTTCAGCCCACCCACATTGTCTTTCCATAATCAGGACACAGACCATAGAAGTCTGTCCCATTTTGCCAAATTTGGGACAGCCCATAGACGTTTGCCCAGCACTAGCTTTATTTCCCAACTACTGATGTTGCTATCCAAGTACCACTGTTTTGTTTTGATTCCATCTTCTTTCCATATAGGGATCGTGTTTATGTCACACATTCTTTAAAATTCTTTTACCTTTTTCATATTTACTACCTTCTCCAGGAAGGAATTCCAGGTATCCACCACCCTCTCTGTGCAAAAGTACTTCCGGACATTATTCAGTTCACGTCCTCTAGTTCTACTTCTTCCCCATCTCTGCCATCTCTGGAAAAGATCTGTTTGTATATTAATACCTTTTAAGTATCATATCTTCCCTAACCTATATATATATATATATATATATATATACACACACACACACATATACACACTAGTAAAAAAAGGCCAGTTTCTGACATAAATGAAACGGGCGCTAGCAAGGTTTTCGTCGGCTCCCCTGCAGCTACCCATGTCCAGCGACACTCCTCTCCCCCTGCCCCCCCTGCAGCCACCCATGTCCAGCGACCCTCCTCTCTCCCCTGCCCCCCCTCCAGCCACCCATGTCCAGCGACCCTCCTCTCTCCCCTGCCCCCCTGCAGTCACCCATGTCCAGCAACCCTCCTCTCTCCCCTGCCCCCCCTCCAGCCACCCATATCCAGTGACCCTCCTCTCTCCCCTGCCCCCCTCCAGCCACCCATGTCCAGCGACCCTCCTCTGGACATGGATCAGCTGTGAGGCATGTTCCCCCCCCCCCCCCCCCCCCCGGGTTCTGAAGGTGACATCATAATGGCTACGGTGATGTCAGTCTGATCTACGGAGCCGTCTTCACCAACTCGGAATGAGCCACGGTCCCAGGCAGCAAGTCAGAACGTTGGAGGTGAGAATTATTATATAGGATATATATATATATATATATATATATATATATATATATATATATATATATATCTTTGGTATGAGACACAAATCAAACTTCACACCAATTTTGTTGCTTTTCTCTGATCACTTCAAGTGTCTTATGTCCTTAGCTAAATACAGCATTCAAAACTGACCACAATACACTGAGTGGGGCCTCACTAATGACTTATACAGTGGCATTAACACCTCCTTTTTGCTGGTAGTTATACCTCTCTACGCAGTCTGGTATCCTTCTGGCTAAGGACACCGCCCTGTCACATTGTTTCACCAGCCTGAGATTCTCAGATACTATCACCCTAAGGTCCCTTTCTTGAACTGTGCTTATTAGCTTCTTGCCCCATCTCCTACATCTCTTCTGGATTTCTACACCCAAAATACATTACATCGCATTTCTTTGCATTAAGTTCTTAGACCATTCTTCTAATTTTTGTAGCTCTCATAAGTACATAAGCACTGCCACGCTGGGAAAAGACCAAAGGTCCATCAAGCCCAGCACGCTGTCTCCGACAGCGGCCAATCCAGGCCCCAAGAACCTGGCAAAAACCTGTTTTCTATTTCCTCTGTGGTGTCCACTCTACTGGATATCTTCATTTCATCTGCAAAAAGTCAAACGTTTCCTTCTAACTTGTCAAGTCCCAGTAGTGATCTTTGAGGCACTCTAACACCTATGCTACTATATTACTGAGAACCACCAGTTCTCATAGGATACCCATATGTTGGGCATACTCCGTCATGCTCCAAAGCCTGAATGGTATCACTGATTGTGGGACTGGCCCCAGAAACTGCAACAGTGCAACTCCTCACATGTACACTGACTGCTAACTAAACCTCCTGAGTGGCAGTCACCGCAGAAGTGCAGCACTAATTGCGCTTGCACTGTGCTGTAAAGTGCAACGGTTCAAACGGTGGTTTCTTCTCACCTGCTGCTAGAGGGACTCACTTCCGTTTAGGCTGAGGTGGCTGGAATCGGTATCTGTCTTGCTCCTCAACTTTAATTTGCTCTGGATATAATGTCCCTTTTCCGGTAAAGAGTGATATTCTTTTCCTCTCCTTATTGATTGATTTTGTTAACTGCTTTGTTACTTGACTAACCAAAAGGCAGTATAGTAAATACAAATAAACTCTGCACCTGCAGCCCTTACAAGCTGCTGACTCCCCCCACACCCGAGAGACTCTCACACTGTCTGTTCACGCCAGCTACCACCAAGACTCCTGTTAGTCTCTATAAATGGTATTATTCTGACAGCCTCTCTTTCTTGCTCCTCGCCATGCATTCAAGGTCTCCCTCCCATGAGTAGAGGAGGAAGAACGAGAAAGCAGCAAAACCCACCAAGGACAGCTGGTCCTAGAAACTTATCCTCCTAGTCAAATTTAATAAAAATGCAAATGAAGCTTAAAAATGAAATCTTCAGAGCAGATCTCCAACCAATGGCCATCGAGACTAGATCTGAGCTGCACGTGATAACTCTATTTGCTGGAGACAGAGAAATACTGGCTGCACAAGACTCTTTACAGGAAAACGGCATAAAGCAGTGGTTCTCACTCTCCTTCTGCTGGCAGGAGGGTATATTACCCACAAGTCTTGAGGGAAGACGAGGAAAGAGAAATAATTTCCTAAAAAATACAGAAAAGTTTCAATTTTTCTTGGAGACGATTGGCACTTTTTCACATCTGTGATTTTCTGGTACTCATTTGGTATTTAGATATCCTCCCTAAACTGCATTAAAAGAAGCAGGTTTAGGTAAACTTTGATCAAATATGTGCCTGAATTACTAAAATTGCACAACTGTGACAGGACATTTATATGGCACTCCATCAAAATAGCCTGGACAAAATAGCCCTGTGACAAAACACCTTAACTATAGAAAACCAATAAGAGTAAGAAGTATTAAACACTTTGACAATCAGAACTGATTAATTTTATAAGTTAATATAGTTAAATGGCCGATGTAAATGTGCTAAAATATAAGCCAAATATTTTGACAGTCTCTATATGAACAGATTATGAGCCACATAATGCCATCAGCATTATATGTAAGAACATATCTGTAAACATTTTGCAAGTTGTATGTACTTGGGACTTAGACAACTCTAGCTGCTAAATGCCAGCATGATAACGAGACAGTTCTATTTCAGTTCTATCTTATTCCTTTCTAAAATGATGAGTTTAAATAGAGAGGCATGGTGACAGTCAATGGTTTGCTGAAATGATCAGTGCCATGCTTCTACTGAATTGTTTGTATGAGGTAAACCATCCAGGACAATCATGTACATTCAAAGTTGCAACTGCAAAGCGAGGCTCTGCTCTGCAGTTTCACCGCTGCTGCCCAATGAAAGTGGTACTACTCTGCTGCTGGCTCCAGCACATGCCACTCTTATAGCTGCCTAGCATTGTGATATCATGGGTGGCTGGAGAAGCCTCTCCTCCATCCCCAACCATGCGCTCCTGAGACCAGATTTACCACTGCCAGACTTCTAGGCCTGTCTGCTTCTCTCTTACCCGCTGTACATGCTATACAGTAGCACTTTTATTTCTGCCCTTCTAAAGCTTTTTTTTTTTTTTACTGCCTTATTCCCTCAGCCACAAGAGAGAATTAAACTAAATTAAGCACCTAACATTTTTTTGAAAGGCCCAAGATTCTGAATGGGAACCCAGGAGGGAACCTGCAACCCCCAGCTGGTAGTGGGAGCCCCATAAGGGATGTTCTCAACTGGCCACATCAAGTTATGGCCTTTGGTCTAAAGCTTGGGGTTGAGAGACACTCAGCCTCTGGATCAACTGGCCCAAACCCCAGGAGCATCGCCAGCTAGAGACTCAACTAAAGTATGTCTTTTGAGCATGCTCAGCTATGATTAATACGGTTCTAAACAACAGAATCTAATTATGTAAAGTATATTTGTGATATAAAAAGTTGTATTATGATAAAAGTGGCAAAATCTAACAAAAATATTTATAGCAATTGTCAATCTTGGAAACTTCAAGGTCAGTCCCCTAACATGCCATACCTGTCCTTGCATATTCATGATAACCATGGTATTTGATCTATTGCACACAACAAAGTGCTCTGGGTTTTTTGGCAGCAGAACAACATTATTCACAGTGATGTCTGTCCCAGCAGAGCTTCCAAGGGATTTGAAAGTGTTGCAGCACTCTGTTGTCTTCATATTCCACACCTGGAAATGGCAATTACAAAATGTTTTGGTCAAAATTATAGTACAATTTGAAATGCACTGGTTAGTAAATGCATTTATAATTTATAGTTTACTAGAATTGAATTGTTATATATAAATCACCTTTATCCAAGGCTGTAACACAAAAAACATACATAATGAAATATAATCAAAACAAACAGTAAAGGTCTTCATGAACAGTTCAAAACAAACTAGTCAAGTAGGCACAAAAAATGCCAGTCTCTCAAGTTCTTCTTAAAGCTGTGGGTTATTAAAACTTGATAAACCACATATACCAGACTGGTGGATCTAAGCGGTGTACATACCTACCCATTCAATTCCCATTCTGTTTAATACTGTGTATTAGTTGATGATTATGTTGAGGAGGTGGCCTTTCCAAACAATTTCTATAGGAAAGCATTATGTCACTCCACACACCCGTGTTAAGAGTTCTTGCTTTGTGGACCTGCTCAAAGTTCAGGACAGTGAAGCAAGAGCTACGCTGGATCCTGGGACAGGCATAGAAATTTGATAAAGTACAAGTGGGGAAAGCACACGGTACATGACTCAAATTCTTTCTAACCCATTTGTGTTGTCTGTGTGTCTTTGATCTGGGAAAGAGAGAAATTGGTGTGAATGAAGCAGTACCTAAAACATTCTACTGATCACAGTCCCGAGCCCAGGACTGATCACACAAAGATAGCTCCTGACCTCGTGGAAGATTTTGCACATTAAAGGTAGGCACTCCTTTCTGTACATAAGCACCGCCATACTGGGAAAAGACCAAGGGTCCATCAAGCCCAGCATCCTGTCTCTGACAGCAGCCAATCCAGGCTTCAAGAACCTGGCAACCCCCCCCCCACCCAAAAAAAAAAATTAATGTTCAATGGACTTTTCCCTCAGGAATCTGTCACCAATCTTTTAAGTGTTTCGCCCCCACCTCTTCTATTTATATTTCGGCTCTCTTTTATTGACAAATCAACATCTTGCCCAGCCCAACATTTCGATTGTAAACAGCAATTAACCGAAAACCTTACTCAACCCAAACAATTACGAACCTTTGTCAACCCTTTCCCCCCCACCCTCCCCCCTCTCCCCACCCTAGACACGCAGATCCTATCTCCTGTGTCCGGGTTCAACCCCCGGTCGTACTGTCGACTCCTCCAGCCTCAGTGTATATTGAGGAGCAAACTGCGCCCCTTGGGGCTGAGGATTTTTAAATAGGGCGCCCAGATCTTTAGGAATTGTGTCTTACGTTTAGGGGACAATTTTGCATCTCTAGCCTCCCAAGTGGCCAAAAGGTGCACCTGATTGCGCCAATGCCAGTAGGCAGGGGCTTCTGTAGAGGTCCAATACTGCAGTATGCACTTTCGGGCCACCAAACTCAGCTTCCTACACAGCATAGCTGCAGGCGCGCTTAGGGGGGGCAAAAGCCCTGGGTTGATCCAGCAAAAACTGCCTCTCCATTCCCTGAATTTTATTCCCCAGCAGAATCAGGAATCCTCGTACCCGCTGCCAAAATGTACGCACCAACGGGCACTGCTATAATGCGTGGTATAGTGAGCCGGGACCCCCCCCCCCCCCCCGCACTTAGAGCAGGCCGAAGTTTCGGGCCCCACCACGTGAGCCAGCTGGGCCTTGGGACATGTAACCTCGCAGGACCACTCGATAGCCACATTCTCTCAGCCTTTCATCCATCACCAACGTTCGGATTCCCTTAAAAGTGGCCTCCACATCCCATGTCATTAGTGAGAACCCTAAGTCCCGCTCCCATTTGCGCTTAACACCATCATATTGCCTCTTAGATCGGCGCCGGACCAAGGCCCCATATAAATCAGAAACCAAGTGCCTTTCCGTCATCAATTCACTGAAAAAACTCTGCATCTTTCCCCCCAGACGACCTGTCAAAGAGGCCTGATGCAAGGAGTTCATATAATGCTTAAGCTGTGTGTAAGCAAATCTATTGCCCCAGGAGGCCCCTACTCTATCCTGCAAGATCTCATACGGCAACAGATTCCCATTCTCCTGTAGCAAATGCTCCAATTTGGTAATGCCCCGCCTTCCCCAAGCTCCAAAAGTTGGATTGTCTGTTCCTGCTGGGAATACTGCATTGCCTATAATTGGGATTTGGTCCGTAGTGTGTGGGTGGCCCCCTAGTTGCTCCATCCACCACTGCCAGGCCTCACGGAGAGGATGAAGCAATGTACTAGTTTTAAATCTGAGGGGTATCTGGCCCGAAGTCAAATGGAACAACGCCAACACGTCGTGAGGGGCAAAAAAGGCGTGTTCAAGATCTATAGGCGTGTAGTATTGGGTAGAGTTAATCCAATCGTACAGATGCCACAGTAAGCATGCTTGATTATATAAAAACAGGTCTGGGAACCCGATACCTCCCTGCCTCCACCCTCCAATTAATATATCCTGACTTAATTTTGATTTCTTCCCTGCCCAGCAAAAGCGACAGAAAAGGCGCGTAACCCGTTTCAAATCTTTCTTCCGCAGACAAAGGGGCAATGTTTGCAAGACATACAACCAGCGGGGGAAGAGCACCATCTTTATGAGGTTCACCCGACCCATTAATGACAGGGGAAGGCTCATCCATGAATCCAACTTTTCCTTAGTGTTCTCTAGCAGTGTGTGTACATTTAAATGATAAATATCAGCAGTGTTCATTGTAAGCTTGATTCCTAGGTATTTGAAAGATTCTTTTGCCACCGCAATGGAAACGCCGGTCCCCAGTCTTCCTGGAGCACTGCCGGGGAAGCCAGGGCCTCGGACTTGTCCAAGTTTATCC
Organism: Microcaecilia unicolor; assembly: GCF_901765095.1. Taxonomy (NCBI): domain Eukaryota; kingdom Metazoa; phylum Chordata; class Amphibia; order Gymnophiona; family Siphonopidae; genus Microcaecilia; species Microcaecilia unicolor. The sequence continues at coordinate 321,863,383 of NC_044032.1, read as the reverse complement.
GAAATCCCGCATAGTCCCCATATTCACAGAACGCCTCTAACAGGGTCTCTAAGGATTCCCTCGGGTTAGTAAGGTGTACCAGAAGGTCGTCTGCAAATGCTGCCACTTTGAACGTATGCGGGCCCACGCGGGTCCCCTGTATCATTGGGTTCACCATGATCTCGTATGCGGGCCCACGTGGGTCCCCTGTATCATTGGGTTCACCATGATCTCTCTAATGAGGGGGTCCAAAACTAGAACAAAAAGAAGCGGAGACAAAGGGCACCCCTGCCTCGTACCCCTCCTGATGGGGTAGCTCGCAGACTCCAGCCCATTGACTCACAACGTTGCACTTGGGTTGGCATAGAGTACTTGAACCGTTGCGACAAAGCGCCCTGCAAAACCATAACACTGCAAGGTGTCAAAAAGAAATTCCCAGTGCACTTTGTCGAACGCTTTTTCAGCATCGAAACTCACCAGCAGGGATGGTATCCCTTCTCGGGCGCTTTGTTCCAAGGAGGTCAACTTGGCTCTCGTGGATCAGTCGAGGCAGCAAACTCGCCAGCCGATTCGCCATTATTTTTGCGAGTAGTTTCGCGTCGTAATTCAATAGGGATATAGGATGGTAGGAAGTCGGTTCTAAGGGGTCTCTCCCAGGCTTTAATAGAACTATTATTTGAGCCCTATTCAACTCTGGGGGCATCTCCTTTGTTTCTATTAAGTAATTTAAGAACTTGGTCAAGTCAGGGACTACCCCACTCCCTAGCAACTTGTAAAATTCTGCTCGTAAACCATCTGGTGCTGGGTCCTTCAATAGCGGGCTATGCGTTATGACCAGAGTGACCCCCTCCTCTGTAATCGGCTGATTCAGGCGTTCTACTTCCCTTTGCGTGAGTCTCGGCAAGTTAAGGTTGTCTAAGTACATCTGGCTAGAGAGCCCTAAGTCCTCCGGCGGTGCATATAACTTCTTATAAAATGCCTGAAAAGTGTCACAGATTGCCTGATCTGTAGTATGTAGGCCCCCTCTCTCGTGTTGTTGAAGTGCAAGAATAGTGCTAGCACCCCCCCCCCCCCCCCCCCCGTGGTTTAATTAACTTCGCCATCAACTTGCCTGCTTGATTCCCATGTTTGTAAAGCATATAGCGGTAGTATAATTGGGATTTGTACACCCTCCTCTGTATGAGTTCATTCAAAGTTGTTTGTAGCTCTAATACTTGTTGCTTATGGCTACCCTCGTGTCTCTCCCCAAACCACTTCCGCGCCTGGCAGAGTTGCTTACTCAATCTTAAGATCTCTCTATCCCGCGTAACCCGTATATAATGTGCATGGCTTATAATTTCGCCTCTAAGCATAGCTTTCGCTGTCTCCCAGAACAGAACCGGGTCCCCTTGATGTTCTTGGTTATGTTCTGCATATGCTTCCCAGGCGGCCATCAATCACCCTTTAAGTACTGGGTCTGTATAGAGCTCTATAGGGAAACTGCCATCTCTGTCCCCTCTTAATCGTGCCCTTAGGCGTCCAATCCACCGCAACCCAGGCATGGTCCGATATTGCATACGGCCCGATTTCCACCGCTGTAACCTCCCCAAACAAAGGGCGTGATGTCAAAACATAATCAATTCGTGACTGAGTCGAATGGGCCCGTGAGAGGTGAGTGTAGTTTTTCTCTCCAGGGTGTAATACGCGCCACACGTCCACCAGGTCCAACAACTGGCTCATCTGCAGCAGGCCTCTATTATTATAGTATGATGAAATGGTTCCCGGGGCTGACCTGTCCAGGTGGGGGTCCCAGGCTGTGTTAAAATCCCCCCCCCCCCCCCCCCCCCACGATTATCGCTGCTTGTGGTTGCTTTAAGAGGAAATTTGTCACTGTTTGAAAGAATTTCCGATCGTAACTATTTGGGGCATATATATTGCAGATCAGCAGTCTCAGCCGCTCAACCACCGCCTCCAACACAACATATTGGCCGGCGGCATCGATCAAAAGTAGACTTATTTGTGAGGCTACCCCCTTCCGAAACAAAATGGCCACCCCTCCCTTTTTACCTTGTGCGTGCGCTGCCACACAGCTCTCCACCCACCAGGTACTGAGTTTGGCGTGTTCCACCTGGTTCAGGTGAGTCTGCTGCAGGAGTGCAATATCTGTCTTCTGCCTATTTAATTGTTGCAGGATCTTAAGAGCGTTTTATTGGCGAGTTCACCCCCCTCCTACGTTCCAGGATATAATTTTTACTTTAGTATGGGTTTAGGTAGGGCGATTATGTCCTCGAGTATATGCTTCTGTGGCCCAAGGGGGCAGCCCAGCCTCTGTCCCCATGTTCTCCCCCCAAATCTCTAGACTCACTTCCCATATCCCCAATCCAAACCAGGCTCCATCCATAGCTCCTTTGGGGGCCCCCCTTCACACAGTACCAAAAAATAACTATCCAACAGAGCCACTGCCCCCTCCCAGATATATGCCAGACCCGGTAACACAGTTCCGCCTACCTCTACCCCCCCCTCTCCCTCCCTACCCACCCCTCTTCCCTTTGTGATAGGCCCCACACATTAGGACCTTAACTTCCTATGTCTCTCCCGCCCTCCTCCATTTTGTTAAAGTTAAAGGTAACTCCCCAAGTCTATCTAATCGCTTATCAAACAGTCTTTTCAATACCAGACCTTCTTCTCCGGGGGGGCCCGAGTCTTCCACGCTGCTTCCGTAATCTTTTGCTCCTTGGAACTTCCATTGAACTTCTTAAATCTAACATCCCAACTGCAACAGTCCATAAGCTTCAGGCCCCCCACGACCAAGCGCTGCCGCTCCTCTGTGGTCCCCAAAGGTGCTATTTTAATTTAAATGAACTAAAGCACTAGCAGCAGCGCTTCTTACTGGACACAGCCTGCAGCCTCCACAACGCACTTCACCAATTTGTAATCCTTTAGCTGCTCAACGATCAGCGGGGGCTGTTGTCTCCAACTGCTTTAAAAATTCCTGAGCCGCTCCTGCTGTCTCGTATACTTTGGAGGTGCCATTATAGGTCACACGCAGCTTTGCGGGGTATTGCAGAGCAAATCTGATTTTTTGGGGGAAAAGTTTTGAACATATCTCCGAGAACATGTGGCGTTTGGCTGCCACCCCTGCAGAGTAATCTTGGAAGCAACGAATCGGTGTTCCTTCATATGTTAAGGCACTACCAGATCGGAGCAGCTGCAGAACTTCTTGTTTCTGGGCATAATTCAGGAACCGCATAATTACTACTCGGGGCTTATTTACGACAGTCGTTTTTGTGCCCAGCCGATGCGCCCCAGGGATTCTGGGAGATGTAGTTTTGCTGTAATCCACTGAGTCAAAAAGGCCTCCAAAGCCCCACTCTCCTACAATTTCTGGCAGGTCTACCATACGGATAATATTCCTTCTGGACCTGTTTTCCAGGTCTTCAATTTTGTCCTCCATCTCCTGCAGTTTTTTTCTGAAAAGAGGTTTGTGAGCCCTCTACCACCGCCACTCTGTCTTTGACTTCACTCACTCGTGTCTGGAATGCAGCGCAATCTCTTGAAAGGTCCGACAGCTGAACCTGCACTTTTTCCAGCTTCTTATCTATGGGGAAGAGTGGCCATTCCAGCAGATCTTCCATCACTGTGGACATCTCTGCAGTGATTTCAACGATGACTCCCAGATCCCTTTCTAGGTCCGTGTTACACTCCTAACTGGATGCTCCTGGCGGTGGCCATCATGCCGACGACATCGTCGGGTCGGGCGGGCTTGCGGGCGGCGCCATCTTGTCTTCCCCTCCCCTACTGCGGAGCTTATCTTTGTGCGCGATTTTCGTTGCCATTGCGCCGTCGGGGGAGATGTGGGTTTTTCGCCAGCCGCGCGGTGTCTTTCGGCAGCTATAAGTGCAGTTTACAGCTCGGGGGGTTCCGTATTCAAGGCTATGGAGAAGGTTGGGAGCCGGAGAGGTCGTGGATTGCAACCTCACACGGACATGATGTCACCCTCTCCTATTTGTTTTAAATCTACCATATTCTAGCTTCATCTTGTGTCCCCTGGTTTTGTTGTTGTTTGAAAGTGTAAACAACAGCTTCACATCTGTCCGCTCTAATCCGCTCATTATCTTGTAGACTTCTATCATATCACCCCTCAGCCACCTTTTCTCCAAGCTGAAGAGCCCTAACCTTCTCAGCCTTTCCTCATAGAAAGTCGTTCCATTCCTTTTACCATTTTCTTCGCCCTTCTCTGCACCTTCTCTAATTCCTTTACATCTGTTTTTGAGATGTGGCAACCAGAATTGGACACAATACTCGAGGTGCGGTCGCACCATGGAGCGATACAACGGCATTATAACATCCTCGTGTTTGTTTTCCCTTTCCTAATAATACTCAACATTCTGTGCAGCACACTGAGCAGAAGTTTTTAACGTCTTATCAACAATGACTCCCAGATCCCTTTCTAGGTCCGTGTTACACTCCTAACTGGATGCTCCTGGCGGTGGCCATCTTGGTTGGTTCAGTTGTGGCGGTGGCCATCTTGGGAGGTGCAGTTTGATCAGCCTCTGAGGGCGGCCATCTTGGTGATAGGCAGCCTCAGGAAGGAAGTACATATTTGGGCGTAGAGCATCTCTTCTGAAGGAGGCTGCCATCATGAATCAGCTGCACATGTTTTAGACTGTTTCCTACACTATTTAAAGCCCTGCCTCCAGTCAATCCTTGCTTCGGCTTCTATTGCTCTAGAGGTTGTAGTTCCTGTCTGTGTTCTGTACCGGTTATCCTGTATCCTGTGTTTTGACCCTTGGATTATTTCCTGACTACTCTGCTGTGTTGCTGCCTGCCCAGACCTCGGATTGTTTCCTGACTACTCTGCTGTGTTGCTGCCTGCCCAGACCTTGGACTGCCTCCTGTCTACTCTGTTGTTTTGCTGTCTTCCTGGTCCTTGGACTGTGTCAGTTCCCCCGCCTGTCTGGTTGGTGGCCGTACACCCCGCCGGTTCCAGATGTCCTGGTGGCCGCCTGCACCTGGGGGCTCAACTCCCGGGGAACGGTGGTCGCTTCCCAGGTGAAGCTTGGGGTTGTCTGGCTGCCTGACCGAGTGCGGTGCTGCTCCATCTTTGCCGTGCTCAGCCGGGACACAAGGGCTCACTTCCCCAGACGTAACAGTCCATGACTCCTAACGCGGAACCTTGCATGACATAGCTGTAATTCAGGTTTCTCTTACCCACATGCATCACTTTGCACTTGTCAACATTGAACTTCATCTGCCATTTGGACGCCCAATCCCCCAGTCTCGCTAGGTCCTCCTGTAATCTTTCACACTCCTCCTGCGACTTGACGACCCTGAATAACTTTGTGTCATCTGTGAATTTAATTACCTCACCGGTTACTCCCATCTGTAGGTCATTTATAAATATGTTAAAAAGCAGCGGTCCCAGCACAGACCCCTGCAGGATTCACACAGAATGCTCATTTGAATACTGATGAACTCGTTGTAATATATTTACACTGGATTATCAGTAGCTGCTACGACGAACAGTTAAAGCCACACAGAACCCCTTAGCGAATGCTACATACCTGTAGAAGGTATTCTCCGAGGACAGCAGGCTGATTGTTCTCACTGATGGGTGACGTCCTCGGCAGCCCCTCCAATCGGAATCTTCCTAGCAAAGTCCTTTGCTAGCTCTCGCGCATGCGCGGCCGTCTTCCCGCCCGAAACCGGCTCGAGCCGGCCAGTCCAGTATGTAGCAAGACAATACAGTTCAAGGGAAGACACAACTCCAAAGGGGAGGCGGGCGGGTTTGTGAGAACAATCAGCCTGCTGTCCTCGGAGAATACCTTCTACAGGTATGTAGCATTCGCTTTCTCCGAGGACAAGCAGGCTGCTTGTTCTCACTGATGGGGTATCCCTAGCATCCAGGCTCACTCAAAACAACAACCATGGTCAATAGGACCTCGCAACGGCGAGGACATAACTGAGATTGACCTAAAAAATTTACCAACTAACTGAGAGTGCAGCCTGGAACAGAACAAACAGGGCCCTCGGGGGGTGGAGTTGGATCCTAAAGCCCAAACAGGTTCTGAAGAACTGACTGCCCGAACCGACTGTCGCGTCGGGTATCCTGCTGCAGGCAGTAATGAGATGTGAATGTGTGGACAGATGACCACGTCGCAGCTTTGCAAATTTCTTCAATGGAGGCTGACTTCAAGTGGGCTACCGACGCAGCCATGGCTCTAACATTATGAGCCGTGACATGACCCTCAAGAGCCAGCCCCGCCTGGGCGTAAGTGAAGGAAATGCAATCTGTTAGCCAATTGGATATGGTGCGTTTCCCTACAGCCACTCCCCTCCTATTGGGATCAAAAGAAACAAACAATTGGGCGGACTGTCTGTGGGGCTGGGTCCGCTCCAGGTAGAAGGCCAATGCTCTCTTGCAGTCCAATGTGTGCAGCTGACGTTCAGCAGGGCAGGAATGAGGACGGGGAAAGAATGTTGGCAAGACAATTGACTGGTTCAGATGGAACTCCGACACGACCTTTGGCAAGAACTTAGGGTGAGTGCGGAGGACTACTCTGTACGATGAAATTTGGTGTAAGGAGCCTGGGCTACCAGGGCCTGAAGCTCACTGACCCTACGAGCTGAAGTAACTGCCACCAAGAAAATGACCTTCCAGGTCAAGTACCTCAGATGGCAGGAATTCAGTGGCTCAAAAGGAGGTTTCATCAGCTGGGTGAGAACGACATTGAGATCCCATGACACTGTAGGAGGCTTGACAGGGGGCTTGACAAAAGCAAACCTCTCATGAAGCGAACAACTAAAGGCTGTCCCGAGATCGGCTTACCTTCCACATGGTAATGGTATGCACTGATTGCGCTAAGGTGAACTCTTACAGAGTTGGTCTTGAGACCAGACTCAGACAAGTGCAGAAGGTATTCAAGCAGGGTCTGTGTAGGACAAGAGCGAGGAGCTAGGGCCTTGCTGTCACACCAGACGGCAAACCTCCTCCACAGAAAGAAGTAACTCCTCTTGGTGGAATCTTTCCTGGAAGCAAGCAAGACGCGGGAGACACCCTCTGACAGACCCAAAGAGGCAAAGTCTACGCTCTCAACATCCAGGCCGTGAGAGCCAGGGACCGGAGGCTGGGATGCAGAAGAGCCCCTTCGTTCTGCGTGATGAGGGTCGGAAAATACTCCAATCTCCACGGTTCTTCGGAGGATAACTCCAGAAGAAGAGGGAACCAGATCTGACGCGGCCAAAAAGGAGCAATCAGAATCATGGTGCCTCGGTCTTGTTTGAGTTTCAACAAAGTCTTCCCCACCAGAGGAATGGGAGGATAAGCATACAACAGGCCTTCCCCCCAATCCAGGAGGAAGGCATCCGATGCCAGTCTGCCGCTGGCCTGAAGCCTGGAACAGAACTGAGGGACTTTGTGGTTCACACGAGATGCGAAGAGATCCACCAAGGGGGTGCCCCACGCTTGGAAGATCTGGCGCACTACTCGGGAGTTGAGCGACCACTCGTGAGGTTGCATAATCCTGCTCAACCTGTCGGCCAGACTGTTGTTTACGCCTGCCAGATATGTGGCTTGGAGCACCATGCCTTGACGGCGAGCCCAGAGCCACATGCTGACGGCTTCCTGACACAGGGGGCGAGATCCGGTGCCCCCCTGCTTGTTGACATAGTACATGGCAACCTGGTTGTCTGTCTGAAATTTGGATAATTTGGTGGGACAGCCGATCTCTGAAAGCCTTCAGAGCGTTCCAGATCGCTCGCAACTCCAGGAGATTGATCTGTAGACCGCGTTCCTGGAGGGACCAGCTTCCTTGGGTGTGAAGCCCATCGACATGAGCTCCCCACCCCAGGAGAGACGCATCCGTTGTCAGCACTTTTGTGGCTGAGGAATTTGGAAAGGACGTCCCAGAGTCAAATTGGACCAGATTGTCCACCAATACAGGGATTCGAGAAAACTCGTGGACAGGTGGATCACGTCTTCTAGACCCCCAGCAGCCTGAAACCACTGGGAGGCTAGGGTCCATTGAGCAGATCTCATGTGAAGACGGGCCATGGGAGTCACATGGACTGTGGAGGCCATGTGGCCCAGCAATCTCAACATCTGCCGAGCTGTGATCTGCTGGGACGCTCGCACCCGCGAGACGAGGGACAACAAGTTGTTGGCCCTCGCCTCTGGGAGATAGGCGCGAGCCGTCAGAGAATCCAGCAGAGCTCCTATGAATTCGAGCTTCTGCACTGGGAGAAGATGGGACTTTGGATAATTTATCACAAACCCCAGTAGCTCCAGGAGGCGAATAGTCATCTGCATGGACTGCAGGGCTCCTGCCTCGGATGTGTTCTTCACCAGCCAATCGTCGAGATATGGGAACACATGCACCCCCAGCCTGCGAAGTGCCGCTGCTACCACAGCTAGGCACTTTGTGAACACCCTGGGCGCAGAGGCGAGCCCAAAGGGTAGCACACAGTACTGGAAGTGGCGTGTGCCCAACTGAAATCGCAGATACTGCCTGTGAGCTGGCAGTATCGGGATGTGTGTGTAGGCATCCTTCAAGTCCAGAGAGCATAGCCAATCGTTTTGCTGAATCATGGGGAGAAGGGTGCCCAGGGAAAGCATCCTGAACTTTTCTTTTACGAGATATTTGTTCAGGGCCCTTAGGTCTAGGATGGGACGCATCCCCCCTGTTTTCTTTTCCACAAGGAAGTACCTGGAATAGAATCCCAGCCCTTCTTGCCCGGATGGCACGGGCTCGACCGCATTGGCGCTGAGAAGGGCGGAGAGTTCCTCTGCAAGTACCTGCTTGTGCTGGAAGCTGTAAGACTGAGCTCCCGGTGGACAATTTGGAGGTTTGAAGGCCAAATTGAGGGTGTATCCTTGCCGGACTATTTGCAGAACCCACTGATCGGAGGTTATGAGAGGCCACCTTTGGTGAAAAGCTTTCAACCTCCCTCCGACTGGCAGGTCGCCCGACACTGACACTTGGATGTCGGCTATGCTCTGCTGGAGCCAGTCAAAAGCTCGCCCCTTGCTTTTGCTGGGGAGCCGCGGGGCCTTGCTGAGGCGCACGCTGCTGACGAGAGCGAGCGCGCTGGGCTTAGCCTGGGCCGCAGGCTGTCGGGAAGGAGGATTGTACCTACGCTTACCAGAAGTATAGGGAACAGTCTTCCTTCCCCCGAAAAAATCGTCTACCTGTAGAGGTAGAAGCTGAAGGCTGCCGGCGGGAGAACTTGTCGAATGCGGTGTCCCGCTGGTGGAGAGACTCTACCACCTGCTCGACTTTTTCTCCAAAAATATTGTCCGCACGGCAAGGCGAGTCCGCAATCCGCTGCTGGATTCTATTCTCCAGGTCGGCGGCACGCAGCCATGAGAGCCTGCGCATCACCACACCTTGAGCAGCGGCCCTGGACGCAACATCAAAAGTGTCATAAACTCCTCTGGCCAGGAATTTTCTGCACGCCTTCAGCTGCCTGACCACCTCCTGAAAAGGCTTGGCTTGCTCAGGGGGAAGAGCATCAACCAAGCCCGCCAACTGTCGCACATTATTCCGCATGTGTATGCTCGTGTAGAGCTGGTAAGACTGAATTTTGGCCACGAGCATAGAGGAATGGTAGGCCTTCCTCCCAAAGGAGTCTAAGGTTCTAGAGTCTTTGCCCGGGGGCGCCGAAGCATGCTCCCTAGAACTCTTAGCCTTCTTTAGGGCCAGATCCACAACTCCAGAGTCATGAGGCAACTGAGTGCGCATCAGCTCTGGGTCCCCATGGATCCGGTACTGGGACTCGATCTTCTTGGGGATGTGGGGATTAGTTAAAGGCTTGGTCCAGTTCGCCAGCAATGTCTTTTTGAGGACATGGTGCAGGGGAACAGTGGACGCTTCCTTAGGTGGAGAAGGATAGTCCAGGAGCTCAAACATTTCAGCCCTGGGCTCGTCCTCCACAACCACCGGGAAGGGGATGGCCGTAGACATCTCCCGGACAAAGGAAGCAAAAGACAGACTCTCAGGAGGAGAAAGCTGTCTTTCAGGAGAGGGAGTGGGATCAGAAGGTAGACCCTCAGACTCCTCGTCAGAGAAATATCTGGGGTCTTCTTCTTCCTCCCACGAGGCCTCACCCTCGGTGTCAGACAAGTTCACGGACCTGCGTCTGCAACCGTGCCCGGCTCGACTCCGTGGAGCCACGTCCACGATGGGGGCGTCGAGAGGTAGACTCCCTCGCCCACATCGGCGAAGCTCCCTCCGCCGACGTAGTCGGGGAGCCCTCCTGGGAGGTGGCCGCAGTCGGCACCGCACGCGGTACCGACGTCGGGGACCTCACCCCGGGCGATGGGCCAGCCGGCGCCACGCTCGACGGTACCGGAGGCGCAAGCACCGCGGTACCGGAGGGGTAGGGCGCAACAGCTCTCCCAGAATCTCTGGGAGAACGGCCCGGAGGCTCTCGTTCAGAGCGGCTGCAGAGAAAGGCATGGAGGTCGATGCAGGCGTCGACGTCAGAAACCTGTTCCGGGCGTGGAGGCTGTTCCGGGCTGTCCAGAGTGGAGCGCATCGACACCTCCTGAACAGAGGGTGAGCGGTCCTCTCGGTGCCGATGCCTGCTGGGTGCCGACTCCCTCGGCGACCCAGAGCTCTCGGTGCCGACGCGGGGAGGGGACCGGTGTCGATGCTTCTTCGACTTCTTCCGAAGCATGTCACCGGAGCTCCCCGGCACCGACGAGGAGGACGTAGAATCCAGCCGTCGCTTCCTCGGGGCCGAGGCCGAAGGAGGTCGGTCTCGGGGGGACTGTACCGCAGGAGCCCTCAGGGTAGGAGGAGACCCACCCGAGGGCTCACCGCCACCAGCAGGGGAATGGACAGCCCTCACCTGCACTCCACTCGATGCACCACCGTCCGACGACATCAGGAGACGAGGTCCCGGTACCACCGACGTCGATGCAGCTATCCGATGTGTCGGCGCCGATGCAGAGGGCCGATGCCTCGATGCACTGGCAGCCAAGGAAGAAGGTCTGGACGCTGATGACGTCGATGCACACGATGACCCCGGTGCCGATGCCGACGAAGAGCCCGAGAACAAAACGTTCCACTGGGCCAATCTCGCTACTTGAGTCCGCCTTTGTAAGAGGGAACACAGACTACAGTTCTGGGGACGGTGCTCGGCCCCCAGACACTGAAGACACGAAGAGTGCCTATCAGTGAGCGAGATTACCCGGGCGCACTGGGTGCACTTCTTGAAGCCGCTGGAGGCTTCGATGTCATGGGCGGAAAATCACGCCGGCGAAGTCAAAATCCGAAATGACGAATTTGGAGCACCAAAACTTTAAGGGAGAAAAATCTCGACCGAGGCCGAAAAGAGGCCTACCCCGACAACGAAAGAAAACTTACCGGGGCAAAAACTGGAAATACGGGAAGGGGCAAACGAAACCCAAGGGGGTTTCCGGAGCACTTTCCGAACGAAAAGAAACTTTTCCTAAGAAAAAACACGTCGATTAGATAACGGACGCGCGAGGTCGACTCTCCGGGGCTCAACACGGCAAAAAACACAGCCGTACCGAGTGCGGACGAAAGAAGACTGGCCGGCTCGAGCCGGTTTCGGGCAGGAAGACGGCCGCGCATGCGCGGTGCGCGCGGGCGCGCGAGAGCTAGCAAAGGACTTTGCTAGGAAGATTCCGATTGGAGGGGCTGCCGAGGACGTCACCCATCAGTGAGAACAAGCAGCCTGCTTGTCCTCGGAGAATGTACATTAGATGCTAAATAATGTTTGCTTTAGACCGGCTACAACCAGTCTAAAGCAAATGTTGCAAGTACAGTAAGCTTTGTGCATCTTCCCCTGAAATACTAAGAAACAGCCAACTGGAAACAGAATAGAAATTATTTTTAGAGGCTGAAAGAATTTCGGTTTTGGTGCCAAAAGTGGCCCAAAATCCTTTTTCTGCCTGGTTTCGGTCAAAAGGCTACAGGAATGGTTTCAGCTGAACCTACATGTTTCCAGTGGAAGCCAAACATTTGTGCTTTGTCCTGTTTTGTCTCCCTCCCTCCAAATAGGAGTTGCCTCCCCTCAAGCCTATCTTATAATCTCTGGAAGTCTAGGGGTGTAGTCAGGATAGGAGTATCCCCAGTCACTCGTGCCCATGATGGCTCTGCTCTCAAAATGGCTGCCATAACCTCTAGTGGCAAATCTCACAAGACAGCCATAAGTTAAAGTAGTCATTTTGAGAATAGAGCTGACATGGGCAAGAACTGGGGATCACTCCTGCCCTGACTACACCAATAAACCCAATTGGTTCAACTGAAAGTAAAGACCTTGGTAGTCACAGGTCAACCTGATTTGACCATAATTTATGGCCATCTATATAGTGGCTCAAATAGCAACTCATTTATCACTCATAGGTCAATAAAAACCTCCACTATTAAACATTATATTTTCAACACTGAGCTTAGCTTTACAATACTGTAATTTATCATTTTGCCATATCAATAAACTGTTATTTTAATATGAATGGTTTCAATAAAACACGTCTGTCCTTCCTTGTCCCTATGGTAGCCTGCTGTTTTGCACTCAGACTTCCTCAGGGACAAACCTCTTAACAGTGTGTTCCCATCAACAAATGACAGTTCTATAAAATAATTCAAATTGTTCACCTACAAAAAAAAGCAATACCAAATCACTCAATGTGTCTTATAAATATCCTACCCAGTGACCTACTTGTTACCATGTTAATAATCATGCTGAACTGCAAATTTAATAAAAATTTTAAAAACAAACGTAGCTGAGGCACGTGACTTCATGACCGAAGGAAGTTGCTGAACAGAACTGCTCCGGCTTCCTGCGGACCCTCCAGCACTAAATAATATCCTAAACCCCAAGAAGTTACTTTGGAGAGAGAGAAGTCATAGATAACATCTTGGGAACAGGCGAGGTGAGAGGTGGCAAGGAATGGTGACGCGGTGTGCATGAAGACAAAGATAAAGTCCGTGGCATGCCTGTAGAGGACAAGATGGCGGTGCTCCCGAGCCCAGCGGGACACACAGTGTCTTCCATGTGGATTGCAGAAATCACTGCGGAGATGTCTTCGGTAATGGAAGACCTACTAAAGCGTAGACTGGCGCTTATAGATACGAAATTGGAGAGGCTACATACCCAGCTAGAAGATCTGGTGCGGGACTATGCAGCATGTTTGACGTTCACAAGTGAGGTGGAAGACAGGGTGACCGTGGTGGAGGAGACACAGACCTTAATTAAGAATCAGCTAACTGCTTTGGAAGTGAAGGTGGATGACCTAGAAAACAGGTCCCGCCGAAATAATCTACATTTAGTTGGCTTGCCAGAATCGAAAAAGGACGAGCTCGTTGGCTGTTTAGAATGCTGGCTTTCTAAAGAACTTCATTTCCCAGACTCCTCGGGGCCACTGTGGATAGAGAGCTCATCAGATGGGACCCCGGAGAGACGAGCAGACTAGACCTAGGGTGGTCATGCTTCATGTTCTAAACTATATACATAAGCAGGCAATTTTGCAGGAGTTGAGGATGGGTATAATCCTGAGCTTTGAAAATCATGCTGTGAAATGTTTTCAGGATTACTCCACAGGGGTGGCAGCAAAGAGGAAAAGATTTACCCCCATATGCTCGAAATTACACCCGCTCAAAGTTTCTTTCGCCCTGCTTTATCCTGCCACCCTGAAGATTACTCTTAATGGAGATACCCGAGCCTTTGATGTGGTGGAAGACGCTCAGGCGTTTCTAGTTCGTATAGAGGGAGAGAGAACACCCGGGACAGCGAAGGAGATTACTAAAGGATGATGGACTGGCTTCTACGAATCATACCTACCTGTTAGAAGTCATGAAAGTGTTTTTGCCTTGTACTCTAGAGACTTGTACATTTGAATATGGTACTTGAGGAAACACAATGTAAGTGGAAGATAGCAGGCTTAGAATCTGCAGTGAACTGTTGAGTTTTTTTTGTTTTCCATATATTCCTTATACCTTTGGATATAACAATGACTGATGGATTGCAATGCTAAAAGATGTACTTGAACACCCAGGAAGCCATAGATACTGGGGACCAAATGGAGTATTTCTCTAGAGTCATCAGTGGTTTAGTTCTGGCTTCCCCTAGTTGATTGGGGATTCGGGGAGCTGAGTAGACTCCCTAAGGTTCGACAGGGAGGGAAGAGGAGCATTGGTGAGGTTTTGTGGGCCTATACAGTGTTCCCCTTCTTCTGCATACGAATAGACTGACATGGAGTCTTCAGAAAAAGGATCTTACTGCATCTGTGATTTAATTGAGACTACCCGTTAGACTGCTTAGGTAGCCAATATATTACCTGAAATTATTAGAGCGGGGCTAACAGGCACTTACAATACATACATAATTCTTGTTGAGGTTTCTTTTTTTTTTTTTCTTCCCCTTTCTTTTGCAGGGTAACTTGATAGGACTATTTAGGTGCAGCTCTAACATACCTAGTTGGTTATTAATATTGGATGAAAATGAATACACATAGTGTCTATACAGGTGGATATGGAACATGTTAGATGAAAATGAACACAATGTCTATATGTATGGATATGGGAAAGTGGGGATTTTTTTTTGTTGTTGTTGGCGGGAATGTGGGGTTTGAAGATTTAATACCAGTTATGTTGTTGGGGGTTATGCAGGGAAGACGTTACAAGTGCTAGTTCCTGTGGGGGGAATGAGATCTTTTGGGACTGAGAGAAAGGGAAGGGGGGGGGGGTGAGGGAAGGGAAAGAGAGGGTATGGGTTGAGGACGATTTGGTTTGTTGTGCAGGGTTAAGGGGCATAATAGAATTGGAGGTATGACAAGAAGAGTATGATTGGAAGCTGTGGGCTGGCTTGGGGACTGGGAGACTGTGGTCTTGGGAGGGGGATGCTCGCTGGGACATCCCTCCTGGAATTCAGATATTGATTGTGTATACAATGATATTTAATATAACAATGCAATGGTAAAAGTGATTACATGGAATGTAGGGAGGATAAATTCTCCAATAAAGAGGTCCAAGATATTGCAGCATTTGCATAGAAATAGGGTGGATATTGCTCTACTTCAGGAGACTCATCTTAACTTGGAACATGCTAAACTCCAAACCTGGTGGGTTGGGCAGTGTGTGGCGGCCCCGGCCCAGAAGAAGAAAGGGGGGGGGGGGGGTTTGCTATTTTGTTTAAAAAAGGGATAGCAGGAACAGTCAAACCACTGGCAGTGGACCTGCTGGTAGAGGCAGTCATTAACCATCGGAAAGTGCTTATATGCAATATATATGCCCCTAATCAGTATGAATTTTTTTTATCAAAAGTTGTCTGATCTCCTGATAAGATATCAGCATATGGAGCTGATGGTGGGAGATTTCAATGCAGTTTGGGACCCCTATCTGGACCGATCACTCCCCAAACAATCTTCGCCCTACCATCTTAATACGGGTTTGCTTCACTCGAGTCAGTTGTTAGACTTGGTGGATGTTTGACGGGTATTACACCCCTTGGACAGGGATTATACACACTGTTCGAGAGCGCATTTGACCCAGACACGTATAGATTACTTGTTGATTTCAAGGAGATTGTTTAGTGAAGCCTCTAAGGTAGAAATTGGACCATATGTTATTTCGGATCATGCCTGGGTGTGGATGGACTAGAAGGCTAATACTAGAGATACAGGCCTTAGGCGTTGGATGTTTCCTTTGGACTTGTATAAGGATGTAATATTTAGAGAAAAACTAATAGATGTTTGGGAAAGTTATGCACTGCAGAATGCAGACATGAGGGAGACCCTATTTGTTTTGGGAAGCAGCGAAAGCGGTGCTGCGGGTAGAAATTATCAGCTACTAACATCATGTTAAGAAAGTTAGGGATAGAGACATTTTGAGATTGGGCTCACAGTTGTGCCAGGCACGGAAGCAATTTGGTTTAACACATGCGGAGGCTCATAAACAATGGATGATTGCAGACGTCTTTAAATGAGCTTTTACATAGCCGGGCATTGAAGTCCCAATTATACTATCGTTACCAGTTACATTGCTATGGCAACGAAGAGGGAGGCTTAATGGCAAGGCTTATTCACCCTAAAGGGGACGAGCGCAGAGTTCTTACACTTAGGGCCAGATGCACTAAACTTTACGAGCCATTAACGAGCAAGTAGTAAACCCTGGCATGCACTAAATACTTTTTCCCAACGACGGTAGCAGCTAACGCAAACGGAATGCAGATGAGCAAATTGTGTAGAAACCCTATTGAAATGAGATGCACTAAGCTTTTCCGCTTGCCCTAACGCTGGAAAACGCTGGGAAATCTAACAAGAGGTCTGTACTTTTCATTGGGGCTGCGCAGGCTTGGAAAACTTATAAAATGTAAAAAAGAAAAAAAAAAAAAAAATTGGGAGGGGGCAAAAACGACCAAGTGCTCATAAGGAGCGTCCTTTATGGACGGCCTTGCCCCCCCCCACCCGAGGTCTCCGCCGCTGCTCCCCGCTGCATTGAAATCAGAACTTTACGCAGCCCCGGCCCCCCTCCCTTCCTTCCTTGAAATGACAGCTTCCCTGCCTTCCTCCGCCCCCCGTGGCCCTACCCCCAACGCCCCCCCCTGAGGTCGCTGCCGCCGCTCCCCTCCGTCTGCCACAGGGCCCTCACAGCGCCTCTCACCTCGTGTGAAGGCGCTGCACCGGCAACAACAGCTGATCGCCTCTCCGGACTTCCCTCCTTTCCTCCCTGGCCTGCCCTCGTATGACATCAGACAAGGGCGGGCCAGGGAGGAAAGGAGGGAAGTCCCGAGAGGCGATCAGCTGTTGTTGCCAGTGCAGCGCCTTCACATGGAGGTGAAAGGTGCTGTGAGGGCCCGGTGGCAGGAGGGGGGCGGGTGGAGGCGACGACCTCGGGTGGGGGGGGGGGCGGAAGATGGCAGGGAAGCTGTCATTTGAAGGAAGGGAGGGGGGCCAGGGCTGCATAAAGTTCTGATTTCAATGCAGTGGGGAGAGGGGGGAGCGGCGGCGACCTCGGGCGGGGGGGGGGGGGGGGCAAGGACGTCCATAAAGGACGCGTTTAAAAAAAAAAAAACGTCCTTGGCATGCGCAGAGCAGCCAGCAAAATGCTTGGCTGCTCTGCGCATGCCTCTACCGGCCTATTATCCGACGGTTTTACAAAGGATTAGAGAATGCAAGTGAGCTGCAATGAGCAGCTCATTTGCATTCCCTTTCCTACTCTGGAATTCGTTGCTAACTCTGGAATTCCGTTGCGGAGAAAGTGGTGAAGGCGGTTAGCTTAGCAGAGTTTAAAAAGGGGTTGGACGGTTTCCTAAAGGACAAGTCCATAAACCGCTACTAAATGGACTTGGGAAACATCCACAATTCCAGGAATAACATGTATAGAATGTTTGTACGTTTGGGAAGCTTGCCAGGTGCCCTTGGCCTGGACTTGGCCGCTGTCGTGGACAGGATGCTGGGCTCGATGGACCCTTGCTTTTCCCAGTATGGCATTACTTATGTACTTCATGCATAGCCGTTCCCTACCGAATCGCTATGGAATTCGGTACGGAACGGCTCTAACGACGACTTTAGTGCATCCCCTCCTTAGTGATGGTAAAGGAGGTCAGTTAAGGTCAGATGAAGAGATTAGTAAGGCTTTTAGGGATTATTATTGTACTCTACTCTGCAGGAAGAAGGCCTTCCCAGCAGATGTACTTGGGGAATTAAATTTACCTTCTCTTACACAGTCGGCGATCGCATGCCTTAACGCCCCAATTCAGAAAGAAGAGGTGGCTTTGGTTATAGCTAGGAGCCCTTTACAAAAAAACCCGAGTCCCGATGGCCTTCAAGCGGAATTTTATAAGTTAATGGGTGCAGAAATAGTAGCCCCGATCATGAGGTGTTTGAATAAAATGGTGGAGTTAGAACAAATGCCACCTACTCTTGCCTCAGCGCAAATCATAGTTCTACCTAAACCCGGGAAGGATCTGGTGGAATTGGCTTTCTACCGGCTCATATCCTTGTTAAATTATGAAGTGAAGGTGTTGGCTAAGATAATGGCTAACAGAATGGGCGTTATCTACCTGGTTTAGTGCATGAATCCCAAGTTTGCTTTGTAGGTGGGAGATCAGTGGCAAAAAATTTGATACAAATGTTGACATCTTTAGAATTTGGCTGACAGCGGCAGCTGCAGTCGTTACTGATCAGCTTTGATGTGGAAAAGGTCTTTGACCAGGTGCACTAGGATTTTCTTTTTGCCTCACTGGAAGCATATGTGTTTGCAGGGCGGTTCGTTTCAGCGGTCAAAATATTGTACTCTAATCCTAAAGCCAAGATTTGGGTTACTGGACTGGAATCTGAGAGCTTTCTGATACAAAGAGGAACAAGGCAGGGATGTCCTTTGTCGCCACTTCTTTCTGTACTGACTTTGGACCCTCTTGTTCGGGATATCATTGAAAATCCCCTGATTCGGGGAGTTCAAGTAGGCCGTTGTTGCTTTAAAATTGCTGCCTATGCAGATGACCTTTTGGTACATCTTACAAGCTCTTCAGGTGTTACTAGAGACTTTCCGGGAGTATGAAGATTATGCAGGTTTCCGGTTGAATTTGGCGAAATCGGAGGCGTTGGCTTCGTCTGCATAATTGTGTGCAGATTGGGGACGAGATTTCCCCTTGCGGTGAGCTAATTCTTTTAAATACAGTGGGGGAAATAAGTATTTGATCCCTTGCTGATTTTGTAAGTTTGCCCACTGACAAAGACATGAGCAGCCCATAATTGAAGGGTAGGTTATTGGTAACAGTGAGAGATAGCACATCACAAATTAAATCCGGAAAATCACATTGTGGAAAGTATATGAATTTATTTGCATTCTGCAGAGGGAAATAAGTATTTAATCCCTCTGGCAAACAAGACCTAATACTTGGTGGCAAAACCCTTGTTGGCAAGCACAGCGGTCAGACGTCTTCTGTAGTTGATGATGAGGTTTGCACACATGTCAGGAGGAATTTTGGTCCACTCCTCTTTGCAGATCATCTTTAAATCATTAAGAGTTCTGGGCTGTCACTTGGCAACTCGCAGCTTCAGCTCCCTCCATAAGTTTTCAATGGGATTAAGGTCTGGTGACTGGCTAGGCCACTCCATGACCCTAATGTGCTTCTTCCTGAGCCACTCCTTTGTTGCCTTGGCTGTATGTTTTGGGTCATTGTCATGCTGGAAGACCCAGCCACGACCCATTTTTAAGGCCCTGGCGGAGGGAAGGAGGTTGTCACTCAGAATTGTACGGTACATGGCCCCATCCATTCTCCCATTGATGCGGTGAAGTAGTCCTGTGCCCTTAGCAGAGAAACACCCCCAAAACATAACATTTCCACCTCCATGCTTGACAGTGGGGACGGTGTTCTTTGGGTCATAGGCAGCATTTCTCTTCCTCCAAACACGGCGAGTTAAGTTCATGCCAAAGAGCTCAATTTTTGTCTCATCTGACCACAGCACCTTCTCCCAATCACTCTCGGCATCATCCAGGTGTTCACTGGCAAACTTCAGACGGGCCGTCACATGTGCCTTCCGGAGCAGGGGGACCTTGCGGGCACTGCAGGATTGCAATCCGTTATGTCGTAATGTGTTACCAATGGTTTTCGTGGTGACAGTGGTCCCAGCTGCCTTGAGATCATTGACAAGTTCCCCCCTTGTAGTTGTAGGCTGATTTCTAACCTTCCTCATGATCAAGGATACCCCACGAGGTGAGATTTTGCGTGGAGCCCCAGATCTTTGTCGATTGACAGTCATTTTGTACTTCTTCCATTTTCTTACTATGGCACCAACAGTTGTCTCCTTCTCGCCCAGCGTCTTACTGATGGTTTTGTAGCCCATTCCAGCCTTGTGCAGGTGTATGATCTTGTCCCTGACATCCTTAGACAGCTCCTTGCTCTTGGCCATTTTGTAGAGGTTAGAGTCTGACTGATTCACTGAGTCTGTGGACAGGTGTCTTTCATACAGGTGACCATTGCCGACAGCTGTCTGTCATGCAGGTAACGAGTTGATTTGGAGCATCTACCTGGTCTGTAGGGGCCAGATCTCTTACTGTTGGTGGGGGGATCAAATACTTATTTCCCTCTGCAGAATGCAAATAAATTCATATACTTTCCACAATGTGATTTTCCGGATTTAATTTGTGATGTGCTATCTCTCACTGTTACCAATAACCTACCCTTCAATTATGGGCTGCTCATGTCTTTGTCAGTGGGCAAACTTACAAAATCAGCAAGGATCAAATACTTATTTCCCCCACTGTATCTGGGTATTTGGTTGGCTATGGATGTGTTGGCATTGTATACGCTTAATATTCAGCGCTGAAGGATGCCACTAAGAAGAGCCTCGATGGATGGATGACCCTTCCTTTGTCGCTGGTAGGTAGGATCAATTTGATAAAGATGGTTCTATTTCCCAGGTGGCTGTATGTCCTACAAACGATGCCTTTGAGAGACAACCAGACTTAAAAAGACAACAGGATTTTTAGTCGTTTTTGCTGGGCTGGCAAAAAATCAAAACTTAGACAGGCTTTGCTGCTGGGTAGTTGGAATCAGGAAGGAGAAGGGTTTCCTAACTTGCAAGTGTACAATCAGGCTTGCCTCTTACGACACCCGGGGGATTGGTTTGGTCAGTCCAGGAAATATACACCTATAGATATGGAGCGGGCGTATTATGCCCCTTATGAACTATTCTCCCTGTTACATCTTAAGACAAATCAGGTACCCACACATCTTAGAGATATGTGGAAAATGTTAGCTGGGAAACTGGGAGGGGACCCATATGTGTCAGACCAGCTTACTGTTAGGAGGAATGTCTTATTTTAGGCAGGGATGGACAATTCTACATTTGCCAACTGGGAACGGACAGGGGTCGTGCAGCTTGAGCAGTTACTGATGGGTGAGGGAGATATTATCTTGTTTGATGAATTACAGCTCTGTGTGGGAGCTACCTGGGGGAATCAATTCGCTTATGCCCAGATTAAGCATTATATAGCTTCACTGGATAGATCACTGCTGGGGATTCATTTGGGGGCCCGCGTTTGCGATTTTTTTCAGGAAACTTTAAATGAAGAGCTTACAGTTTCAGGCATCATAAACTGTTAATTAAAAGGACATCCTGTAAGGACTATGCTAGTATTAAAAATAGTTGGACGCGGGATATTGGAGACCCTTTATAGGATTGGGACGTGGCAGTTTCCTTAAGGGGCATTCCAGCCCTTACATCTGATGAAAGATTGAGGGAATGTGGTTACAGAGTGATACTACGTGCATATATGACCAAGGCTCAATTGGCACATATGGGAGGACAAGGAGGTTCAGCTTGTTCCAAGTGTGGGCAGAGTACTCACTCTTTCTATCATGCTATATGGGCATGCTCTGGGGTACGAAATTTTTGGCCTCAAGTTAGAAGATTTTTAATTCACTTAGTGGGCTATACGATTCAAGGGACAGAGGCTCAATTTTTGTTGGCCAAACCCAGGGCCTTCCACCCCATGTCTAAACAAGCTAGTATTTTGTGTCATAAATTAAGCCTAGTAGCCCGGAAAACGGTACTGCAGTACTAGACATCACCGGATCCTCCGGCTTTTTGGCACTGAAGGAATCGGGTACACCTTTTGGTCACGTGGGAGGCCGGGTCGGCGAGGGGATCCCGAGACGCAAGAAGAAATTTTTTCAGATTTGGGACCCCTATTTGCAGTCTCTCAGTCCTCAGTCGCAGCTTAATAGTGAACAAATTATAAAGTTAAGATCTTCATGACCAAAAAGCTGCTGTCCAGCTCGGTTTGGAAGCTTTCGCTATGAGATGATTGGGACATTAGGGGAGGAAGGGGTGGGACGTAGGATTGGTGAGGGGGTGGATAGGGAAGGGGGTGGCTTTATGAGTATTTGAGAGGCCCTTTTAGTGGGAAGAGCACTGTAAGGGGTGAGGAAGGGGGGGTAACTCCTAGGGTAAGGAAGAAATGTTAAACCTGCTGAATACGAGATCCTTGGGTCAGCTTACTGTTATTGGTACGTGTTGAATGAGGAGGGTATGTAACCCCATGCTAGCATTAACGTTGGGAACTAGCAAATAAGGACACATCAAGCAAAAAGGAATTATGTAATATTACAGTTTCATCAGTACAATAATTGCAGCTTGCCTGTTATAGCAGGAATAGGTTTATACATTACCATAAATTAGAAAGTGGGGGTGGGGATAAAATGATAAAAGTCTGATGACGGTTTATCATATCTGAGCTTCACTGGATAGTTTATGTTTGACTTTTGTGTAGTCAATTGTGAAATTGCTACTTTGTACTGTCTTCAATAAAAACGTGTGAAACATAAAACAAAACGTATACTCATGTTTTGTTTAATTGTTAAAATGGCTCTCCCAGTCATCAGTCTGTGCTTACAATTCCTGAGACTGGAGGGTAATTTCCTATGGGTTTAGCAGAGGGTGCTGGATGCAAGCTCTGGACAATACCCAATATGACTTGTTGATTCTCATTCACTCAATCAAACTTCAGTTTTTAGTTGTGGCCGGAACCAGGTGAAAAGTTTCAGCTGAAACTGGAAAACACAGTTCAATTGGCCACTAATTATTTTGCACCATTCATTCTCACCACTGCTAGTTGGAAAGAATAAAAATGATTCAGATGACCCTATATGCATTTTTGCAAAACACAAACTGAAACAAACAGCAACGCTATAACTATGTATATGTTTTTTTTTTTTTGTTCAGTAATTTTTATTTAGTTTCAAGTTAAATTTGTAACAGAGCAAACATGTAACCTGCACTGGTCTAAAGCAGTTGTGCATTAAGCAGTCCAGCTTTTATGCCTAAAATAAGTGCTGCCCAGCAGGAGTTTTACCTCCAAATGGCCATCTGCAGTGGTTATGTCACACCGCCTCCCATGAGGAGAGTGTTTCTGTTGTAATAGTGGGTGATCATCTGGCATCCAGTGATCACCGGATAGTGTGGTTTAATATTAAGACAGGTGTGGAGAGGGTTCATTCAAAAGTGCAAAGGTTCTAGACTTAAAAAAAACCCAACACAAAACCCTAACTTTGTTGAGATAGGGGGGGGGGGCGTTAGCTGGATGGGAACATCTGGAAGAAGTAAGAAAGCAGCGGGTAAAACTGCAAGAATCTATTTTAAGGGCAACAAACCTTTTTGTAAGGGAAAGTAAATAAAATTAAGAGGAAAAGGCTACTTTTTTCCCCCTCAAAATTAGTACCTAAAAAAGGAAAGGAAAAAGAGATTAGCCTTCATAAAACTACAAGAGATCACAGGAACAGAAAGAAAAGCAACAATATTTGGGAAAGCTAAGAGAAGCAAGTAAAACTGTCAGAAAAGCAAAGATGCAAACAGAAGAAAAAATAGCCAATACAGTAAAAATGGAAGGAGACGCAACATTTTTTAGATACGTTAGTTGCAAGAGTGGCATGTGAGACTCAAAGGTGAAGGGGAGAAACATATAGAAGCTGATAAAGATAATATTTCTGTTCTGTGTTCATAGCTGAAGGGCTGGGAGAGGACCAGAAGACAAACACAAATAGGAATGGAGGACTGGTAGACCCTGCATGATTCTCAGAGGATTGTTAGCTAAAGGTGGATAAAACAACGTGGCCAGATGGCATACACCCGAAGCTACTGAAGAACTTAGGGAAGTTCTAGAGGCTCCACTGGCTGATTTTTTTTCAGCCAGCTCTAGAGTTGAGAGTGGTCCTAGAGGACTGGAGAAGGGTGGATATGGTCCCTCTCCCCAAAGAGAAAGTAAGGAAGAGGTTGGGAACTACAGGATAGTAAGTCTGACTTCTTTGGCAAGTAAATTAAAGGAAATACTTTAAACAGAAAATAGTGAAGTTTCTGGAATCCAATGGATTACAGGACCTCAGGCAGCATGGTTTCACTAGAGGCAGGTCATGCCAGACAAATCTGATTAATTTCTTTGACTGGGTAATCAGAGAGTTGGATTGAGGGAGAGTGCTAAATGTGTTGTATTTAGATTTTAGCGAAGTCTTTGAGACGATTCCATATAGATGACTAATAAATTGCGTACCCTCGATACGACTGACTGGGATAGGAACTGGTTAAGTCGAAGGTGACAGAGGGATAGTGGTAAATGGAGCTCACTCTGAGGAAAGGGGTGTTACTTGTGGTGTGTCACAAGGTTTGGTTCCTGGGCCGATTCTTTTTAACAATTTTGTAAGCAATATTCCTGAAGTGCTGTTTGGTAATGTTAGCCTCTTTACAGATGATACCAATCTGCACTAGGGTAGACACCCATGATAATATGGATAACATGAAGGACATAGCAAAGCTTAAAGAATGGTACAGAATTTGGCAACTAAGATTTAATGTTAAAAAATGCAGGGTCATATATTTAGGCTAGAAAATCCAGAGGGAACGGTACAGTTTAGGGGGCATTTTTCACCAGATGAACTGTATCTGATATCCTGATCTGACAATGTTAACAAATCTATGTAAGCCACATTGAGCCTGCAAATAGGTGGGGGAATGTGGGATACAAATGCAATAAATGAATAAATAAGTTGTTTTAATTTGCATTTATTGAATCTGTAGTATGCATGATTTTTACGATTTTAATTGAATTGCTTGTTTTTATACTAGTTTCTACCCCGACGCAGCCTGTGGGCGAAACATGGTCACATTGGGTGACTGTCTTAATACAGCTGTTTGTTGATCCTTAAGACTCTGGCGAGACTTCTGTTAGAACACTGTGCACAATTCCAAGACCACACCTTCAAAAAGATGTAAACAAGATGGCATCAGTCCAGAGGGCAGCTACTAAAATGGTCAGTGGTCTTCATCACAAAACATATGAGAACAAAGATTTCAATATGTATATTTGGAACAAAGGCAGGAGAGGGGAGATCTGATAAAGATCTTTAAATACCTCCATAAAGTGAAGTTACTTACCTGTAGCAGGTATTCTCTGGTGACGTCCACGGCAGCCCCAGGTCTGGAAAATCTTCCTAGCAACAAAGCTTGCTAGAGCCTTCAAACGCCCGCGCATGCGCGGCCATCTTACTGCTGTCGCGCGAGAGTCCCGCTTCAGTCAACTTAAGAAGCAAAACCAAAGAAAAGGAATAACTCCAAAGGGGAGGTGGACGGGTTTGTGAGAACAATCAGCCTGCTGTCCTCGGAGAATACCTGCTACAGGTAAGTAACTTCGCTTTCTCCGAGGACAAGCAGGCTGCTTGTTCTCACATGTGGGGGTATCCCTAGCACCTAGGCTCATTCAAAACAACAAACAGGGTCAATTGGGCATCGCAACGGCGAGGACATAAGAAAGATTGACCTACAAAGTAAACATCTAACGGACAGTGTAGCCTGGAACAGAATAAAATGGGCCTAGGGGGTTGGAGTTGGATTCGAAACCCCGAACAGATTCTGCAGCACTGACTGTCGTGTCGGCAATCCTGCTGAAGGCAGTAGTGAGATGTGAATGTGTGGACTGATGACCACATCGCAGCCTTGCAAATCTCTTCTATAGTGGCTGACTTCAAGTGGGCCACTGACGCTGCCATGGCTCTATCACTATGAGCCGTGACATGACCCTCAAGAGACAGCCCAGCTTGCGTGTAAGTGAAGAAAATGCAATCTGCTAGCCAATTGGAAATGGTGCGTTTTCCGACAGCCACTCCCCTTCTGTTAGGTTCGAAAGAAACAAACATTTGGGCGGACTGTCTGAAGGGGCTTGTCCGCTCCATATAGAAGGCCAATGCTCTCTTGCAGTCCAATGTGTGCAACTGACGTTCAGCAGGGTGGGTATGAGGATGGGGAAAAAATGTTAGCAAGACAACTGACTGGTTCAGATGGAACTCCGACACCACCTTCTGCAAGAACTTAGGGTGAGTGCGGAGAACTACTCTGTTATGATGAAATTTAGTATAGGGAACATGGGCTACCAAGGCTTCAAGCTCACCGACTCTACGAGTTGAAGTAACAGCCACCAAGAAAATGACCTTCCAGGTCAAGTATTTCAGAATGCAGGAATTCAGTGGCTCAAAAGGAGCTTTCATCAGCTGGGTGAGAACGACGTTGAGATCCCATGACACTGGTGGAGGTTTGACAGGGGGCTTTGACAAAAGCAAACCTCTCATGAAGCGAACAACTAAAGGCTGTCTAGAGATAGGCTTACCCTCCACACGATAATAAGCACTAATAGCACTAAGGTGAACCCTTACGGAGTTGGTCTTAAGACCAGACTCTGACAAGTGCAGAAGGTATTCAAGCAGGGTCTGTGTAGGACCAAGACAGGACCTGGGCCCTGCTATCACACCAGACGGCAAACCTCCTCCATTTACAAGAGTAACACCTCTTTGTGGAATCTTTTCTGGAAGCAAGACTCGGAAAACACCCTCAGAAAGACCCAAGGAGGCGAAGTCTACGCCCTCAACATCCAGGCAGTGAGAGCCAGAGACTGGAGGTTGGGATGCAGAACCGCCCCCTCGTTCTGAGTGATGAGGGCTGGAAAACACGCCAATCTCCACGGTTCTTCGGAGGATAGGGAGAAGAGGGAACCAAATCTGACGCGGCCAGAAAGGAGCTATCAAAATCATGGTTCCACGGTCTTGCCTGAGTTTCAGCAAACTCTTCCCCACCAGAGGTATGGGAGGATATGCATACAGGAAGGCCCTTCCCCCAATGACGGAGAAAGCATCCGACGCTAGTCTGTTGTGGGCCTGAAGTCTGGAACAGAAGTGAGGGACCTTGTGACTGATCTGAGTGGCAAAAAGATCCACCGAGGGGGGTGCCCCACTCTCGGAAGATCTTGCGGACTACTGCCATGTTCAGAGACCACTCGTGAGGTTGCATGATCCTGCTCAACCTGTCAGCCAGACTACTGTTTACACCTGCCAGACACATGGCTTGGAGAAACATGCCTTGACAGAGAGCCCAAAACCACATCTGGACAGCTTCCTGACACAGGGGCGAGATCTGGTGCCCCCCTGCTTGTTGATGTAATACATGGCAACCTGATTGTCTGTCCGAATTTGAATGATTTGATTGGACAGCTGATCTCTGAAAGCCTTTAGAGCGTCCCAGACCGCTCGCAATTCCAGAAGATTGATCTGAAGACCTGCTTCCTGGAGGGACCAAAGTCTTTGAGTGTGAAGCCCATCTACATGGGCTCCCCACCCCAGGAGAGATGCATCCATTATCAGCACTTTTGCGGCTGAGGAATTTGAAAAGGACATCCCAAGGTCAAATTGGATCGAATTGTCCACCATATCAGGGAGTTGTGAAAAGCGATGGACAACTGGATTCCATCCTCTAGATCCCCTGCAGCTTGATACCACTGGGAAGCTAGGGTCCAATGAGCTGATCTCATGTGAAGACGGGCCATGGGAGTCACATGAACTGTGGAGGCCATATGGCCCAGAAGCCTCAACATCTGCCGAGCTGTGATCTGCCGAGACACTCTGGCCAAGGAAACCAGCGATGTCTGCCCTCGCTTCGGGGAGGTAGGCATGAGCCGTCTGCGAGTCCAGCAGGGCTCCTATGAACTCTAGTCTCTGAACCGGAAAAAGGTGTGGCTTTGGGTAATTTATGACAAACCCCAGTACCTCCAGGAGTTGAATAGTCATCTGCATGGACTGTAGAGGTGTTCTTCACCAGCCAATCATCGAGATAAGGGAACACATGCACTCCCAGCCTGCGTAGCGATGCTGCAATGACCGCCAGGCATTTGGTGAACACCCGGGGCACAGAGGCGATTCCAAAGGGCAGTACACAATACTGAAAGTGATGTTCCCAGACAGAATCGAAGATACTGCCTGTGAGCTGGCAGTATCGGGATGTGTGTATAAGCATCCTTTAAGTCCAGGGAGCATAGCCAGTCATTTTTCTGAATCATGGGAAGAAGGGTGCCCAGGGAAAGCATCTTGAACTTTTCTCGAATCAGATATTTGTTCAGGGCCCTTAGGTCTAGGATGGGACGCATCCCCCTGGTTTTCTTTTGCACAAGGAAGTAACTGGAATAGAATCCCAGCCCTTCTTGCCCGGTGGCACGGGCTCGACCGCATTGGCGCTGAGAAGGGTGGAGAGTTCCTCTGCAAGTACCTGCCTGTGCTGGAAGCTGATGGACTGAGCTCCGGGCGGGCAATTTGGAGGTTTGGAGATCAAATTGAGGGTGTATCCCTGCCGCACTATTTGAAGAACCCAACGATCGGAGGTTAAAAGAGGCCACCTTTGGTGAAAAAAATGCTAACCTTCCCCATGTCGACGGGGAATCAACTTGGGTGGCAGCAAGCGGCACCGACGTCGGAGGCCTCACCACAGGCGGGGAGCCAGCTGCTGCATCTATTGACGGTACCATAGGCGCAAGCACCCCCGGTAGCAGAACAGACGGTCGCAGCAGCCCTTCCAGGATCCCTGGAAGAATAGCTTGGAGGCGCTCGTCAAGAGTTTTCGAGAAAGGCTGTGGGATCGGTGCAGGAGTCGAAGCCAGAATCTGCCGAGGACGAGGAGGCGGTATCAAGCTGTCCGGAGACCGGTGCATCGACACCTCTTGCATGGAGGGTGAGCGGTCCTCCTGGTGTCAACGCTTCATGGGTGCCAAATCCCTCGACACCCCGGAGCTCTCGGTACCATGACGAGAAGGGGACCGATGACAGTGCTTCTTCGCCTCTCGCTCGAGACACGTCACCGGTACCCCTCGGTACCGAGAAGGACGTGGAATCCACACACCTCCGGGGTCGGTCTGAAAGAGGTCAGTTCGATGAGCCTGCACCACAGGAGCCCTCGAGGCAGGTGGAGACCAACTTGATGGCTCCCTGCTGCCAGTGTGAGATGGTCTCTGGACAGCCACTACCTGCGTTCCTGGTCAAAGTACCGGGCAAAGCTCCATACAGACGTTCCTGTTGAGCTTGTCTCAACACTTGTGTCCGCTTTTTAAGGCTAAGACACAACTTACACACATTGGGGCGATGTTCGGCCCCAAGGCACTGGATACACAACACATGAGGGTCGGTGCCTGAGATTGCCCGGTTGCACCGAGTGCACTTCTTGAAGCCGCTGGCGATCCTCGATGGCATCGACAGAAAAATGATGCCAAAATCAAAACTCGCGATGGTGCCAAAAGAAGGGCACAAAAGGGGAAAAACCGTACGGGCGACCAAAAAAGGCCACACACGCAAATGAAAGGAAACTTACTTAGAGATAAACTAAGAAATATAGGAAAAACTTTTTTTTTAAAGACGGAACAGCTCAAACGCGAGCTGCACACGAACGAACACGAAGAAAATCGGCGAAAAAGCCGGCGAAGTGAAGGCTCTTCTTCTCCTGAGGCAACAGAACCGCCGTAAAACAGCCGCTCTTGACCGCACAAAAAAGAAGACTGAAGCGGGACTCTCGCACGATGGGCGGGAAGATGGCTGCACATGCGCGGTGCGCGCACCCGCGCACTCGAAGGCTCTAGCAAGCTTTGTTGCTAGGAAGATTTTCTGGACCTGGGGCTGCCGTGGACGTCACCCACATGTGAGAACAAGCAGCCTGCTTGTCCTCAGAGAATATAAATGTACAGGAGGTGAATCTCTTAACTGAAGTGAAGCTCTGGAATGAGGGGGTATAGGATGAAGGCAAAAGGGGGTAGATTCAGAAGTAACCTGAGAAAATACTTTTTCACAGAAAGGGTGGTGAATTTATGGAATGGCCTCCTAGTGGAGACAAAAACTAGCTGAATTCAAGAAAACTTGAGAAAGGAACACAGGATCTCTAGGCGACAGGAAGGGATAGTAGACGGCATGGATATGCAGACTGGAAAGGCCATATGTTCTTTATCTGCCTCACATTTCTATGTTTCTATGGTCATTAAAACACTGCACTAAAGTCTCCCAATTATACACCCTTTATTGCAAGAGACCACATTTCCTTTTTGAATTGTAACAAAGTTTACCTGCAGCTGATACAAGGAAATCTATTACCTACCAGATTGTGTGTATAATAAAATAAGCCTTGCAGCTGTTTTATGAATGAAGGAGTAGTCAACTAATGATTACAGCAATGGGTTAAGAACTAGGGAACCAGTGTTCAAATCTCAATGATGCTCCTTGTGATTTTAGGCAAATCATTTAGGGCCTGTTTTACTAAACCGCGCTAGTGATTCCCGCATGGCAAATGAGAGGAAGCCCATTCAAATTCCTATGGGCTTCCTCTCATTTGCAGCGCCGGGTATCACTAGCATGATTTGGTAAAACAGGCCCTTAATTCTTCATCATCTCAAGTACAAATTTAGGGGTATGTCTACCATAGGGCGCTAGGATATGGGCTCAGCATGTGCTAATGCAGGACTCTCCCATGCGCAAAGCCCATTTCCAGTGCGCTCAAGAAATAGGGCATTTCAGGTATTTCTTTTTTCAGGCTGAGTAACCAGAAAAAAAGCTTGACACAGGAACACTTACCTCCTATATAGGAGGCAAGGGCTCCCCACTTTATGGATATGCTAACCAGTTAGCGTGCGCAAATATTAACATGCTAGTTGAACACAACTTTCAAGTTTATTAAGAACTTTCTATCCTGCCTAACAGAGAAACTATCTAGGCGGTGTACAGAATAAAAAGAGAGAAAATGATGTAAATAACTTACATAAAACAAAAGGAAACTGGGTAGAACTATAATATTAATAGGAAAGGAGGGGAAAAGGGAAAAAACATTGAGGGGTGGGGAGGAAGCTGTTGATCAGCAGGTGACCTCATCTAAAATAAATGTTAGGTATATGCATCACAAAATACAAAAGTATTAAGTTCAGTATTAAATGAGGTGATTTGATGAACGTGAGATGGCGAAGATTTCCATAGCTTAGGACCTGCGTTTGTGAAAAGTTTCCCTGGGGGACAGAACACAGAGGAGATTAAGTTGTGAGGATCTAAGAGCACTAGTTTGAATATATGGAGTAAGGAGGTTCAGAGGCTGCGAGAGTTTTGTAAACAAGTATATTCCGTTGGGAGCTGCACAGTGCTGGTGTTGTTTACTTTTGTATTGTGTTTTTCACATCCTATTGTACATCTAGGTGTTACATTCATGTACTGGGAGTGATATATTGTTAACTATAAGACATTTCCTCCTCCTGTTTTTTCACCACAGAATTATTCTTCCTAAGATTGGTGATAATTGGGAGTTTTTGATTTCTGTGTTTTTTTTCGGAAGGAGGTAGGAGCCTATGATGATAGCCATTACAGTGGAGTCCTATGTTGAGGTTCCCTGGGCTTTTGAGGCTATTTTTTACAATTGATTTAGATACAATAATATGTTGGTCCTAGTGCCGAATCTAACACATGACAGAGTGATTTTGTTGCTAGTTTCTTACTTTTTTCACTCTTAGCAGTTTTTGTGATTTTATAAGTAATGCAATGAGAAATAAGAAGCCAGCGTGAGAATTTTTGCAGGCAGCTGTGGAATGCACTACCGACTGCCTTGAAAACAATTGACGAAATAACCAACTTTCGTAAATCTCTGAAGACATACCTCTTCAACAAGGCCTACAAAGAAAACCCATAGCTCTACTGAATCACTTCACCAACCCATCCTAGACTTGATCATTTACCCTCTTTACTATTCTCTTAAATCTTTCTTCTCCCTTTACTTAACCTGCTCTCATCAATAAATGTATATGATATCCTGAAATGACAATGCCATAACAGAACTCTGTAAGCCACATTGAGCCTGCAAATAGGTGGGAAAATGTGGGATACAAATGCAATAAATAAATAAATAAATAAATAAATAAATTTAAGATGAGAAGTAATGTGGTTGAATTTTTTAAGGTGATAGTTCCCTTATGGCAGTATTTTGTACTAGTTGTAGGCTATGTTGATCGTGAATCCGAATACTAGAGTTACAATAATTGAGTTGAGAAATAACCAATGAGTAAATGAAGACATTAATAGCAGAGGTAATATAGTAACATAGTAGATGACGGCAGAAAAAGACCTGCACGGTCCATCCAGTCTGCCCAACAAGATAAACTCATATGTGCTACTTTTTGTGTATACCTTACCTTGATTGTATCTGTCATTTTCAGGGCACAGACCGTATAAGTCTGCCCAGCACTATCCCTGCCACCCAACCACCGGCTCTGGCACAGATCGTATAAGTCTGCCCAGCACTATCCCCGCCTCCTTTATGTTTATCCCATGCATGTTTGAATTCCGTTACCGTTTTCCTCTCCACCACCTCCCGTGGGAGAGCATTCCAAGCATCCACCACTCTAGAGAACCAATGCGCTGGGTTACGTTTACTGATCACTGCATAAAGCAGTGGTGGCTGTCAAAACAAAGAAGCGCTCCAGCAGCGGCAGCAGTCAATACAAATAGCCGTTCCAGTGCTACGGTATTACTTAATAGACCCGGAAGATCCTGGGAATCCCACAGATCTGGCTTTCACACCATCTCAACACTGTCCTCTGTGGTGGGACTGGCATGTTGGCCACTCGGGAAGAGGGCCCGGATCTCTATGCCCCAGGGCACACTACTGAAAACTAGACCGTGAATAAACCGCAGGAGACCACTCAGTGAGGGAAAAGTTGGACACCAAACAGACTTGGGGGGTCTGCTGGTCGTCCCAGGGTGATGTCCCATCCTAGGGTGTATTTATCAGAGGCCTTATAGATCTAATAAGATGGAGCTTATACAATGAACGTTGAACAAACTTGGAAATTTGGTTGCGAAAGGATAGAGATGAGTCAAAAATGAATCCTAAAATATGGGTGAAGCATAATAATGAGACTGGGAAATTGTTTAATAGAATTGGAGAAACTAAGGAAGAATGATCAGTGGAGGGAAATAGGATGGCTTTGGATTTCTCTGGATTAAGAATCAATTTATTGTCAGAGAACCATGTTGTAATGATTTTAAGTTGGGAATTACGTGAAGAGAGATCAGAAGAATCTGTGGGATTTAGGGCAAAGAATCTGAATATCGTTCGCATAGACAAATAGGTTAATTCCACAGATTGCGCCAGGGTAAGGAGAAGTGCGAGAAAAATGTTGAAAAGTAAAGAAGAAAGTATGGATCCTTGGAGAACACCAGAAGAAAGGAATAAAGGTTGGGACTGCATATCAGTAGAATGAACAGTGTAAGGGAAAATTAGGTTCTTACCATAGGCGCCCCGTATAAGAGGCTTGGGGAGGCTAAGCCTCCCCAGTCAGCCCAATAGTGGACTTCCCTTGGCTGCTAGGTGGGGCGCAGGGGGAGCAGTCGCTCCCCCAAACAGATCTTGGTGACCGGTCTCTGCCTCCTCCTCCCCCCTCCCGCGCGAGTCTTGCACCTCCTCCCCCCCACCCGCTGGTCACTCCAGCCTGACGCGTACTCCCTCCGACGCCGGCGATTCACATAGCCAGACTTAATCTGCCTGCGTTGGAGCCTCTCCCTCAGACGCGTCCCACCTCTACGTAAGACAGGAAGTTGCATTACAGGAGGTGGGACGCGTCTGAGGGAAAGGCTCCGACGCAGGCAGATTAAGGCTGGCTATGTGAATCGCCGGCATCGGAGGGAGAACGCCTCAGGCCGGAGTGACCACGCGGATGGGTGAGAGCGGACGGAAGAGACAGGACCCCGGTGGGGGGGGGGGGGGGGGGGGAGAGAAAGCAGTACAGACAACGGCAAAAAGGTGAGTCTTCAAGGCACATTTAAAGGAGCAGTAGGAGGGTTCTGACTGAAGGCAAGGGAACAGAGTGTTCCATAGCTTAGGGCTAACATAGCTATAGGCAGAAGCCTGAGTAGATTCTAGTCGGATAAGAGAAGGAGGAGGAAGTTGTAGAAGTCCAGTATTGGTAGAGTGGAGTAAGTGAGCGGGAGGGGGGGGGGGGGTTTATAGGGTATAATGAAACGGGAGACATAATCTGGGGCCATGGGGAGATGGGATTTAAAAAACAGAACTAGAAGTTTGAATTGAATCCATGCTGACTTACGGATGTAGGACAAGAAATGAAGAAGAAAGGCAGAAAGTAAAGAAATAAATGGAAAGGAAGCCCTGGAAACGGAGTTAAGAGGACAGATAGCAGCAGAATCGGATACTGGGCCAGCATGATCAGAAAAACAAAGTCACCAGACAACAAAGGCAGAAAAGATCATTTTATTTTCATTATAGTGTTTGGAATATGTCCACTTTGAGAATCAGGTGCTCAACATTAAAAGTTTATATTTATTTACTTATTTATGGCATTTTATCTCACATTAAACATGAATTAGGGTGTTTTGTGGCTGTACATGAAAATTGTGATATTATGATCCCTTGTTTCATATTGTTGACGGTCTGCATTTTCCGTATGGGTGGTATATTGGTGTATTAGGTTCTGCCCAGTGTAATATTTATGGTACAGTAAGTTTCTGAGTGTGTTTTTGCACAAAGTTGTGCATAGTGTTTTGCAGTTGAGCGATTGTGGTTAGTATATGCTTTGAGCAACCACTTTATTCTTTGACATATGATACAGACATATGATACATATCTAGAGTGGAGGAGTGGCCTAGTGGTTAGGGCGGTGGACTTTGGTCCTGGGGAACTGAGTTCGATTCCCACTTCAGGCACAGGCAGCTCCTTGTGACTCTGGGCAAGTCACAACCCTCCATTGCCCCAGGTACAAATAAGTACCTGTATACAATATGTAAGCCGCATTGAGCCTGCCATGAGTGGGAAAGCGCGGGGTACAAATGTAACAAAAATAAAAAATAATAATATCTAACTTGAATAAAAGGTATTAATTGTGACTTTTATTTTTATTTTTTTCTGTGTGTTATCAGACAATTATGGATTTAAGCTCCACCCCTGGCCCACGCCCTAACCACGTCCCCTTTAGCCTCCCCAAACAGTTGGGCCACCGGCCGCCTATGATTCTTACCTTGATAATTTTCTTTCCTTTAGTGACAGCAGATGAATCCATTAACTGATGGGTTGTATCCGCCTACCAGCAGGTGGAGATAGAGAACACTGAAAGCACATGGTGTTCCAGGACGCCCAACCCCCTCTGCCTTCAGTATATGAAATTTCCAAAGCAGAGTGAATAAAAAAGGCAATATTCCTCACAGAGAACAAACGCCCCAGAACCGGAGCAATAACCAAACAAAGGAGGGACGTTATCAACCCCCCGCAATAAAAACAGCATGTAGAAACTCTGATAGCTTGTCTTCAAGTACTCCTGATGAGGCACAATGTCTGTATGCAACAATTGTACAAAAACTAAAGTCAGTCAGGGAGGGATCATGGATTCATCTGCTGTGACTAAAGGAAAGAAAATTATCAAGGTAAGAACCTAATTTTCCCTTCCTTGCCATCAACAGCAGATGAATCCATTAACTGATGGGATGTACCAAAGCACTCCCTAAAGCAGGGTGGGAACAGGCAACTCCGCGAGCAAGCACTTGCGCTCCAAAATGCGCATCCTGCAGCGCTGCCACATCCATCCTGTAATGCTGCACGAAAGAGAGCT
The DNA here is from genome assembly GCF_901765095.1 of Microcaecilia unicolor. NCBI lineage: Eukaryota > Metazoa > Chordata > Amphibia > Gymnophiona > Siphonopidae > Microcaecilia > Microcaecilia unicolor. The sequence continues at coordinate 321,828,011 of NC_044032.1, read as the reverse complement.
GAGAAACCCAGGTAGCCGTACGACAGATCTCCTGAAGAGAAAAAAAACACCTGTTTCAGCCCACGAAGAGGACATTGCCCTCGTAGACTGCGCTTTAAATGCTTCAGGTGGCGACCGCCCTGAAAGCAGATAAGCCGAAAAAAATGAGTTCCTTAAGCCATCGGGCTATAGTGGCCTTAGATACCGGAAACTCCCGTTGGGGACCTGCCAACAGAACAAATAAATGATCAGAAATCCTAAACTCATTTGACATCTGCAGATACTGCCACAGAGCCCTTTGGACATCCAAAAGGCGCAATTGCCAAAAGGAGTCCAGAAACTCCTCCTTAGAGAAGGAAGAAAGAAAGATGGGCTGGTTGAGGTGAAAAGCTGAAAACACCTTACACAGAAAAGAAGGCACCGTACGAACAGTTACCCCAGATTCCGAGAACTGCAGAAAAGGATCCCAACAAGAAAGAGCCTGAAGCTCAGACACTCTTCTAGCCGACGTCATTGACACTAAAAAAAACTGTCATGAGAGTCACATCCTTCTCAGAAGCCCATTTAAGAGGCTCAAACGGAGATCGCTGGAGCGCCTTCAACACGAGCCCCAGGTTCCAAGCCAGACAAGGCGACCGCAAAGGAGAACGGAGATGAAGCGCCCCTCTGAGAAAACTGAGAATATCCGGATAAGCAGCAAGGGACAATCCGGAGACTTTCCCCCGGAAGCAGGCCAACGCTGCCACTTGAACTCGAAGGGAATTGTAGGCCAGGCCCTTTTGTAGCCCGTCCTGCAAAAAGACCCAGCAAGAGTGAGACTGTCGCCAGAGTCAGCGAGATAGACTTTGGCGTACACCACGCCTCAAAAGTGCGCCAGATCTGAGCATAAGTCGCAAAGGTAGACCGCGTGCGAGCCTGCAAGAGCGTGGCAATAACCTTATTAGAATAGCCCTTGTCCCTCAATTGCGCCAGGCTGTAAGACTAAAGCGGCAAGCATTTTCCATAGTCACCGGACCCTGAGCTAACAGGTTCGGAACCCAAGGCAAAGGAAGAGGCGCATCCACCAGCATCTGCCGGAGATCTGTGTACCACGGATGCCTTGGCCAATCCGGGGCGATGAGAATCACCAATCCTTGGTGCAGACGAATCCGAAGTAGAACTCGCCCTATCAAGGGCCAAGGAGGGAACACATACAGGAGGACCGAGGGCCAAGGTTGAGCCAGAGCATCCAACCCTGCCGAGCAAGGATCTCTCCTTCTGCTGAAAAAGCGAGGGAATTTGGCGTTTACGCTTGACGCCAAGCGATCCAAGCCTGGAGTCCCCCATTTGGCACAAATCTGAAGAAAATTTAGTCTCCCAGTTCCCATTCCGCCGGGTCGATTTGATGTCTGCTGAGGAAATTGGCTTGCACGTTGCTCTGACCGGATATGTGAGCCGCGGACAGCAGCTCTAGGTGGCGTTTGGCCCAGTCGCTGATCTGAGACGCCTCCGCAGCCAGGGCCCTGCACTGAGTGCTGACCTGGTGATTGATGTAGGCCACTGCTGTCGTGTTGTCTGACAGAACTCGGACAGGAAGACCCTTCAGCGTCCTGTGGAAGGCCAGAAGAGCCTGAAATATCGCTCTCAGTTCCAAGCAAATTGATGGACCATCCTGCTTCCACTGTGGACCACAGACCCTGAGCATAGCGTCCCTGGCAATGAGCTCCCCAGCCCGAAAGGCTGGCATCCGTTATCACCAGACACCAAAAAGGAAGAGCCACTGGCACTCCCTTCCGCAGCCTGCTGTCGGAAGCCACCAATCCATACTGCGCTGGGCCGCAGGAAGCCACCGTAGTCTGCGTTGGTATTTCCCGGGAAATCGGAGACCATTGCTGAAGCAGAGCAAGCTGCAGCGGTCTCATGTGAGCTCTCGCCCAGGGAACCACCTCTATGGTGGCTGTCATCCATCCCAGGAGCTGAACAAAGTCCCAAGCTCGAGGGTGAGGCACCCGCAGGAGCAGGCGGGCCTGATTCTGAAGCTTGAGCCGCCTGCTGTCGGGAAGAAAAACGAACCCTGATGCCGTGTTGAACCGGACCCCCAAATACTCAAGAGACTGAGAGGGGGTCAGGTGACTTTTGGGCATATTGACTACCCAGCCCAGAGTCTGAAGAACTGTAACAACTCTGGCTGTGGCAAGACGACTCTCGTCTGCCGATCTGCTCTGATGAGCCAGTCATCGAGATAAGGGTGAACTCTGACACTCTCTCACCTGTGAAAGGCAGCCACTACCACCATGACCTTGGAAAAAGTCCAGGGGGGCAGTCGCCAGGCCGAAAGGCAAGGCGCAAAACTGGAAATGTTGGCTCAATACCGTAAACCGGAGAAACCGCTGATGCGGCGGCCAGATGGGAATATGCAAGTATGCTTCCTTGAGGTCCAGAGACGTGAGAAACTCTCCTGGCTGTACCGCCACAATGATGGAGCGCAGGGTTTCCATGCGGAAGTGTCGCACTCCTAACGCCTCGTTGACTCTGTGTAAGTCAAGGATAGGTCTCAACAACCCGCCTTTTGAGGCACCACAAAATAGATGGCATAACGACTGCAGCCGCGTTTGGCGGGAGGAACTGGAACCACCGATCCGAGCTTCAGCAACACCTGCAAGGTCTCGTATACTGCCGCCACCTTGACGGCAGTGCCGCATCGGGACTCCAAAAATGTGTCTCCTACTGGGACGGCAAATTCTAGCCGGTAACCTTCTCTGATCAGGTCTAGGACCCACTGATCCGAAGTAATCTTGGTCCACTCCTCGAAAAAGAGGGAGACAACCCCCTACTGCGGGAACCGATGAGTGGACCGGCACCCCATCATTGTTGAGGACGCCCCTGAACTCCTGGACGTTGCCCGGACGCCGCCGCAAGTTTGTCCGAACGAAAGGCGTTCCTCTGCTGGAAACGGGTACGTTGACCAAATCCCGCAGAGCGCCCCGGGCGATACCTGCGAGCTTCACGAAAACATGGCCTGGAAGAGAAGGGAAAAGAAGGACTTTTGGAAGAAGGCCTCAGCCTATTCTTCGGTAACCGTTGGGACTTAGAGTCCACTAGGTACTTAACAATCTTCTCCAAATCCTCCCCAAATAAAAGAAGGCCCCAAAACGGTAACCTCACCAGCCTTTTAGAGGCCATGTCAGCCGCCCAATGCCGGAGTCAAAGAAGGCGGTGGGCAGCAACCGCCACAGACATCTGCTTAGCCGAAGCTCTGACCAGATCATAAAGGGCATCAGCCAAAAAAGACAGGGCAGACTCCATACGCGGGCCGATCTCAGTGAGGGAACCCGCTCCATCGGCGGGCTGCTCAACTGCCTGCTGCAACCAGGAAAGGCAGGCCCAGGCTGCATAGGAACTGCAAATAGCTGCCCTTAAGGAAAGGCCTGAGATATCAAAGGACCGCTTTAGCGCAGATTCCAGTCGCCAGTCCTGCATATCTTTCAAAGCGACCCCTCCCTCCTCCGGGATAGTCTTTTAGTCACAGCAGTAACTGAAGCATCCACTTTAGGCATCCCAAAGAGGGTCAACTGACTTTCCCTCAAGGGGTAAAGGTGACACATAGCCCTGGCCATCTTCAAGGGACCCTCAGGGTCAGAACATTGAGCTGAAATAAGCTCTTGGATGGAAGCATGCACGGGAAAAGCCCGAGAAGGCTTCTTAGTGCTAGCCATCCTAGGATTAATAGAAGAGGCAGTGCCCTCGTCAGAATCTTCAATACAAAGGGCCTGTAAGGCATCAGAAATGAGAGCTGGCAGCTCGTCACGGTGGAAAATCTGAACCGCTTTAGGGTCATCCAATTCCTGTGGCAAGCAGACACCCTCATCTGGATCAGTCTGTGAGGGCCTGCCAGACCCCTCAGACTCCCCGAAACTAGACCACAGGGGAGAACAGAGTGAAGAGTCCCCCTCAGATGGGGTATTCACTCGTCTATGCTTAGCGTCAGCCAAAAGCTCGGGGGAAGAAATAAAGTCTCCAGCAGATGCTGGGCTATCAAGAACTGGAGGCAACCCAGACCGACAGGAATTGTCAGGAGCCTCAGGCAGTGCTCTTTTTAACATAAAAGCCTTATGCATCAGCAGCAAAATTCAGGGGAGAAAAACTCACCCTGTACATCCGCCCCCACATTGGGGGAAGCGGAGGCAAAAGCTCCTCTAGAAACCTCGAAACAAGGCGTACCACTGCACTCAGATCCCTCCACAATCGCGAGGGTCGAGTCACGCGGCGCATCCAAGATGGCAGCCGCCGCCAACTCCGGCGGGCGGAAAGAATCACCGCCACCATGCTCGTGCCAGCATTAGCATCTAGGCAGCATATGCTGCAAAGCCCCGCTGCTGATCTGCGTTTCCCACAGTGGGAGCAGCGCTTAACCCCTTCAGCAGCCATCAAATACAGAAAACAAAATGGCACCTTTGCGTCAAAACTTACCCTGCACAGAGCGCTGTCAGCGGGAACCTCCCCGGAGGAGGCTGGGCACCACTCTCACCTCAGGAGACCAAGTCAAACAAGCTGCGGTCAAGCTGCACTGAACCAGGAGCACAGGAGAAAGCCTCTATCGGTTTTTTTTTGTTTTTTTTTACTGTGAGGAAAGTCAGAGGTAGGCAGCCACAGAGGAACTCCAGGAGGAGGGGGAATGGGGTAAGACAGGGCCAAGGAAAAAACAAGTATGCCTTTAAAGTGGGCACCACCAGCCACAACACCCCCTTGCTCTATTGGCAAAGCACAGGAGCCACCCCAGGCAGAAATCCAGGAGCTGAGAAGCGACTTCCACACCTGCTGGGACGTAGAGTTATACTGAAGGCAGAGGGGTTGGGCGTCCTGAAACACCATGTGCTTTCAGTGTTCTCTATCTCCACCTGCTGGTAGGCGGATACAACCCATCAGTTAATGGATTCATCAGCTGTTGATGACAAGGAATGCCTATTTTCTAAGTATGATTCAAACCAATGGAGAGCCTGAGCAGTAACACCAAAGGAAACCAGATGTGACAGCAAAACAGAATGATCAATAAGGTCAAAGGCAGCTGAAAGATCCATGGAAAGAAGGATCACTGAACGAGATTTGTTGAGAAAGTAGCGGATAATATTCAAAAGAGCTAACAGCGATGTTTCAGTACTATGGTGGTGGTGGAAACCAGTTTAATTTGGATGTAAAGAATTGGTTTTGGAAGTAAAAGAGGTGAGTTGAGAATGGACAATGGATTCTGCTATCTTTGCAAGGAAAGTAAGTTGGCAATAGGCCAGTAATTAGAGGGTTCAGTTAAAGTAAGTTTGGGATCTTTAATTTGGGGGGTAAATAATGGCATGCTTCCATTCTTGACATAATCATAGAATGTAGAAAAGGAAGTAGTAGCATCTGGTGTCTTTTAACCAGGAAGAAAGGCAAAGGATCTAGAGGGTTAGAGGACAATCACAACTGAGAGAGAGTTCTAGTAAGCTCCGATTCAGATAGTATTTTCAAATGAGATAAAGTACTGCACTGAACAGATATAATTGGGAATGGACGTTTAGATAGTGACAATTGAGGTGGTAGATTGAGTATAATCGGGTGTGAACTTGCTAGAAAGTTTCTCAACTTTGGATTGAAAGAAATTTGCGAGGGAAAAAGGTTTTACTAGTTGGCCAGTAAGGCCCTCATAGGTTGTTAATGACTTAAAGGTACAATATAGAATGGCTGTGTCTGGGGCTTTAGTAATTTGGAGTAGTAGAATTTCTTGTCTATGAGAATCTCAGTTTTATATAGATGAACCATGGACTTAAAGCTAATGAGCTATTAGGAGTACCATGGTTCAGTGCGACCCTCTTAAGGGTGCAAGAGAGCTATAGATCCTTGCTAAATCAGAGTTCTACTGACTGATTTGCTCTTCCAAGGTTAGAGCGGCAAAAGCGAATGCTACATACCTGTAGAAGGTATTCTCCGAGGACAGCAGGCTGATTGTTCTCACTGATGGGTGACGTCCACGGCAGCCCCTCCAATCGGAAACTTCACTAGGAAAGGCCTTTGCTAGTCTTCGCGCGCACATGCGCAGCCGTCTTCCCGCCCGAACCGGCTCGTGTTTGTCAGTCCCGTATGTAGCAAAACAAAACAAGGGAAGACACAACTCCGGAGACTCTCGTGCAGAGCGGCTGTGGAGAAAGACATGGAAGCCGATGCAGGCGTCGAGGTCAGAGTCTGTTCCGGGTGTGGAGGCTGTTCTGGGCTGTCCAAGGTGGAGCGCATCGACACCTCCTGAACAGAGGGTGAGCGGTCCTCCCGGTGCCGATGCCTACTGGGTGCCAACTCCCTCGGTACCGACGTAGGAAGGTGACCGGTGTCGATGCTTCTTTGATTTTTTCAAATGAAGCATGTCACCGGAGCTTCCCGGTACCGACGAGGAGGACGTAGAATCCAGCCGTCTCTTCCTCGGGGCCGAGGCCAAAGAAGGTCGGTCTCGGGGGGGCTGTACTGCAGGAGCCCTCAGGATAGGAGGAGACCCACTCAAAGGCTCACCGCCACCAGCAGGGGAATGGACAGCCCTCACATGCACTCCACTCGAAGCACCACCGTCCGACGACATCAGCAACAGCGGAGGTCCCGGTACCACCGACGCCGCCTTCCGATGTCTCGGTACCAACGATGCAGAGGGTCGATGCCATCGATGCAGTCGATGCCGAGGTCGAAGGTCTTGATGCTGTCGACGTCGATGCACTCGATGCCTCCGGTGCTGTTGTCAACGAAGAGCCCGAGAACAACACGTTCCACTGGGCCAATCTCGCTACCTGAGTCCTCTTCTGTAAAAGAGCACAAAGACTGCAGGCCTGCGGGTGGTGCCCAGCCCCCAGACACTGAAGACACGACGCGTGCCTATCAGTGAGCGAGATTACCCGGGCGCACTGGGTGCACTTCTTGAAGCCACTGGGAGACTTCGATGACATGGGCGGAAAAATCACGCCGGCGAAATCAAAATTTGCGATGGTGACGAAGGGCACCAAAAATAAGGGAGAGAGAAAAACCCGTACTGAGGCCACAAAAAAGACCTACCCCAAAAGCGAAAGAAAACTTACGTCGGGGAAACAAACTAGACACACGGAAAGGGACAAAGACCGAGGTCTTTCTTTTTTTTTTTTTTGCGAAATCGCGAAGACGCGCGAGGGTCAACTTGAGGGGCGCAAAACGGCGGCAAAACACGACTGTCCTGAGCGCGGACAAAAGAAGACTGACGAACACGAGCCGGTTTGGGCGGGAAGACGGCCACGCATGCGCGGTGCGCATGGGCGCGCGAGGACTAGCAAAGGCCTTTGCTAGTGAGGTTTCCGATTGGAGGGGCTGCCATGGACGTCACCCATCAGTGAGAACAAGCAGCTTGCTTGTCCTCGGAGAAAGAAGAAATATCTAATTGAAGACTGTCAGAGAGCGAAGGAGATGTAGATTGAGATAAATCTCTGAAGAGAGAGAAGTTTGGAGAGGAAGTAGGAACGAGGTAAGGTTTTTTGATCTGGAACAGTAAAAGGAAGTGATCTTACCAAGGAAGCGGTCATGTAGACAAGATAGTGAGAGAATCAGGTCCAGGGTAAGACCTGACTGATAAGTAGGAATAGTCACATGTTGGGTTAAGATCTAATATAACATTTCAGAAATTAGTGGAAAATAAGGAGCTGCTATTGTCTAGGTGAATGTTAAAGTCCCCCAACATTATGGGGTGGGCATGATTGATAGAGAAATCAACCAGTAGGGAACAAAGAGAGCTGAAGGAAGTAGTTGTAGGGGGAGGAGGGTGGTAAACTAGCAAGAAATCTAGTGAGATAGATGTACTTAAATGGAAACGTAAGGACTCTAGAGGGGGTGAGGAAATAGTAGGATGCAAAGAAATATCTAGCTTGGAGGAGAAGATGACCATTCTCCGCCTCGACACACCCCCTTCCAAACTAAATACAAAAATATGGGTAACGCACGCTAAGGGGGGAGGGGATTCTATATATGGTGCCTAAAAAATCCACGTGGGAAACATTTTCACCTAAGCGTACTCTATAAGCAGCACCTAGATATAGGCGCAGTATACAGAATACATTTAGTTGACACTCTAGCACCTAAACTATGCACCTCCATTTACACAAACAAAAGCATGGCTTAAATCCCAGCACATAGATTTAGGCCCAGAGGGTCATATTCTATAACAGTGCACTTAAATTTTAGAATGCCCACGAAATGCCCATTTCGCAGCCCACAACCATGCCCCTTTTCGCCTGCACGCATTCAAATTTAGGCGCTGTGCATTACAAAATACACTTAGCAATTTGCGAATGTAAATTTTAATTACTGTTAATTAGTGCCCATTATTGCTTTTTAAGTGCTGTTAATGCTGATTGCCTTGTTAAGACACTTAAGTTACATGCTTTGTTATAGAATATGCTTGGATTTCGGTGCAGAATGCTAGGTGCACTATATAGAATCCTGGGGTTAGCACATGGAAAACGTTACTTACCACAAAACACTAATGCACTTTGCAGTAAGCGTTTTCATGCATGCTAAGCATGCACTAGGGCTGACCACACTTTAGTAGACATACCTCTTAGACTAAGACCTCTGGGGACAGGGAAAATGAAGATACATACCTGTAGCAAGTATTCTCCGAGGACAGCAGGCTGATTGTTCTCACTGATGGGTGACGTCCATGGCAGCCCCGAGACCGGAATCTTCCTAGCAACAAAAGTTTGCTAGAGCCTTTGATCGCGCGCGCGGGCGCCCGTATCGCGCATGCACGGCCATCAGCTTCCCGCCCATCGCGCGAGAGCCCCGTCAGATTGATAAAGCAAAAAAGCAAAGACAACTCCAAAGGGGAGGCGGGCGGGTTTGTGAGAACAATCAGCCTGCTGTCCTCGGAGAATACCTGCTACAGGTATGTATCTTCATTTTCTCCAAGGACAAGCAGGCTGCTTGTTCTCACTGATGGGGTATCCCTAGCACCCAGGCTCACTCAAAACAACAAAGATAGGTCAATAGGACCTCGCAATGGCGAGGACATAAAGATTGACGTACGAAGAAAACATCTGAGAGTGCAGCCTGGAACAGAACAAAAATGGGCCCTCGGGGGGTGGAGTTGGATTCTAAACCCCAAACAGATTCTGCAGCACCGACTGCCCAAACTGACTGTCGCGTTGGGTATCCTGCTGAAGGCAGAAGTGAGATGTGAATGTGTGGACTGAAGACCACGTCGCAGCCTTGCAAATCTCTTCTATAGTGGCTGACTTCAAGTGGGCCACTGACGCTGCTATGGCTCTAACATTATGAGCCGTGACATGACCCTCAAGAGTCAGCCCAGCCTGGGCGTAAGTGAAGGAAATGTAATCCGCTAGCCAATTGGAAATGGTGCGTTTCCCGACAGCAACTCCACTTCTGTTGGGGTCGAAAGAAACAAACATTTGGACGGACTGTCTGAAGGGGCTTGTCCGCTCCACATAGAAGGCCAATGCTCGCTTGCAGTCCAATGTGTGCAACTGACGTTCAGCAGGGTGGGTATGAGGACGGGGAAAAAATGTTGGCAAGACAATTGAGTGGTTCAGATGGAACTCCAACACCACCTTCTGCAAGAACTTAGGGTGAGTGCGAAGGACTACTCTGTTATGATGAAATTTAGTGTAAGGAGCATGGGCTACCAAGGCCTGAAGCTCACTGATCCTACGAGCTGAAGTAACAGCCACCAAGAAAATGACCTTCCAGGTCAAATACTTCAGATGGCAGGAATTCAGTGACTCAAAAGGAGGCTTCATCAGCTGGGTGAGAACGACGTTGAGATCCCATGACACTGGTGGAGGTTTGACAGGGGGCTTTGACAAAAGCAAACCTCTCATGAATCGAACAACTAAAGGCTGTCCAGAGATAGGCTTACCCTCTACACGTTGATGATAAGCACTAACTGCACTAAGGTGAACCCTTACGGAGTTGGTCTTGAGACCAGACTCTGATAAGTGTAGAAGATATTTAAGCAGGGTCTGTGTAGGACAAGAGCGAGGATGTCACACCAGACGGCAAACCTCCTCCATTTGAAAGAGTAACTCTTTTTAGTGGAATCTTTCCTGGAAAAAAGACTCGGAGACACTCTCAGAAAGACCCAAGGAGGCGAACTCTACGCCAACATCCAGGCCTGTGAGAGCCAGAGACTGAAGGTTGGGATGCAGAAGCGCCCCCTCGTTCTGAGGGATGAGGGTTGGAAAACACTCCAATCTCCACGGTTCTTTGGAGGACAACTCCAGAAGAAGAGGAAACCAGATCTGACATGGCAAGAAAGAAGCTATCAGAATCATGGTCCCGCGGCCTTGCTTGAGTTTCAGCAAAGTCTTCCTCACCAGAGGTAGGAGGATATGCATACAGGAGGCCTCCCACCCAATGAAGGAGAAAAGCATCCGACGCTAGCATACTGTGGGGCCTGAAGTCTGGAACAGAACTGATGAACCTTGTGATTGGTCTGAGTGGCAAAAAGATCCACCGAGGGGGTGCCCCACACTCGGAAGATCTTCCGTACCACGCGCAAGCTCACCGACCACTCGTGAGGTTTTAATATCCTGATCAACCTGTCGGCCAGACTGTTGTTTACGCCTGCCAGATACATGGCTTGGAGAAGCATACCGTGAGCACGAGCCCATAGCCACATCTGGACGGCTTCCCGACACAGGGGGCGAGATCCAGTGCCCTCCTGCTTGTTGATGCAATACATGGCAACCTGATTGTCTGAATTTGAACAATTTGATTGGACAACCGATCTCTGAAAGCCTTTAGAGCATTCCAGATCGCTCGCAACTCCAGGAGGTAGATCTGAAGACCTGATTCCTGGAGGGACCAAGCTCCTTGAGTGTGAAGGCCGTATACATGGGCTCCCCATCCCAGGAGAGATGCATCCGTGGTCAGCACTTTTTGTGGCTGAGGAATTTGTAAGGTCAAATTGGATCGAACTGTCCACCACTGAAGGGAATTGCGAAATTCAATGGGTAGCTGGATTACATCCTCTAGATCCCCCGTGGCCTGAAACCACTGGAAAGCTAGGGTCCATTGAGCTGATCGCATGTGAAGACGGGCCATGGGAGTCACATGGACTGTGGAGGCCATATGGCCTAGTAGTCTCAACATCTGCCGAGCTGTGACCTGCTGAGACGCTCTGGCCAAGGAAATGAGAGACAGAAGGTTGTCCGCCCTTGCCTCTGGAAGATAGCCATGAGCCGTCCGTGAATCCAGCAGCGCTCCTATGAATTCTAGCTTCTGAACTGGAAGAAGATGGGACTTCGTATAATTTATGACAAGCCCCAGTAGCTCCAGAAGTTGAATAGTTACCTGCATGGACTGCAGAGCTCCTGCCTCTGAGGTGTTCTTCACCAGCCAATCGTCGAGATAGGGGAACACATGCACTCCCAGTCTGCATAGCGTTTGGTAAATACCCTGGGCGCAGACGCGAGCCCAAAGGGCAGCACACAATACTGAAAATGCTGTGTTCCCAGACAGAATCAAAGATACTGCCTGTGAGCTGGTAGTATCTGGATGTGCGTGTAAGCATCCTGTAAGTCCAGAGAGCATAGCCAGTCGTGTTTCTGAATCATGGAAAGCATCCTGAACCTTTTCTCGGACCAGATATTTGTTCAGGGAACTTAGGTCTAGGATGGGACACATCCCCCCTGTTTTCTTTTACACAAGGAAGTACCTGGAATAGAATCCCAGCCCTTCTTGCCCTGGTGGAACGGGCTCGACCGCATTGGCGCTGAGAAGGGCAGAGAGCTCCTCTGCAAGTACCTGCCTGTGGTGGAAGCTGAAGGACTGAGCTCCCTGTGGGCAATTTAGAGGTATGGACATCAAATTGAGGGAGTATCCTAGCCGAACTATTTGGAGAACCCACCGATCGGAGGTTATGAGAGGCCACCTTTGGTGAAAAAATTTTAACCTCCCCCTGACCGGCAGATCGTCCGGCATGGACACTTGTACAGCGGCTATGCTCAACTGGAGCCAGTCAAAAGCCGTCCCTTGCTTTGCTGGGGAGCTGCATGGATCTGTCTAGGTGCACACTGTTGACGAGAATGAGCACGCTGGGGTTGAGCCTGAGAAGGCTGTTGAGAAGGTGGATTGTACCTACGCTTGTTATAAGCATAGGGAGCATTCTGCCTTCCCCGGAAAAAACGTCTACCTGATGAGGTAGATGCTGAAGGCACCCGGTGGGAAAGATTGTCCATAGCGGTTTCCCGCTGGTTGAGCTGTTCAACCACTTGCTCAACTTTCCAAAAATATTATCCCCCCGGCAAGGGACATCCGCCAGCCGCTGCCATCACTATACCGTGGGCAGCGGCTCTGGATGCAACATGAAAAGAATCGTAAGCCACCCTGGACAGGAATTTACGACACGCCTTCAGCTGCCTGACCACCTCCTGAAAAGGCCTGCGTGCTCCGGAGGGAGCTTGTCCACCAAGTTCGCCAGTTGCTTTACATTGTTCCGCATGTGGATGCTCATGTAGAGCTGGCATGACTGAATCTTGGACAACGAGCATGAAGGACTGATAGGCCTTCCTCCCAAAAGAGTCCAGAAGTTCTAGATTCCCGCCCCGGGGGCGCCGAGGCAAAATCTCTAGAACTTCTGGCTCTCTTGAAAGCAGAATCACAACCATAGAGTCGTGAGGTAACTGCGACTTCATCAACTCAGGCTCCCCATGGATTTGATACTGGGACTCAGCTTTCTTGGGAATGGTGGGATTAGATAGTGGTTTCGTCCAGTTCTTCAGCAATCTCTGCTTAAGGACATTATGTAGAGGAACAGTGGACGACTCCTTAGGTGGTGAAGGATAGTCCAGGACCTCTAACATCTCGGCCCTGGGCTCATCCTCAGATACCACCGGGAAGGGAATAGCCACAGACATTTCCCGCACAAATGAGGAGAAAGAAAGACTCTCCAGGGGAGAAAGCTTCCTTTCAGGCGAAGGAGTGGGATCAGAAGGAAGACCACAAGACTCCACAGAAGAGAAATATCTTGGATCCTCCTCTTCTCCCCACGAGGCATCCTCCTCGGTGTCGGACAATAGTTCAGGAACTGCAGTCCGAAACTGGGTCTGTCTAGACTCTGAGGAACCATGTCCTCGATGACGACATAAGTACATAAGTAATGCCATACTGGGAAAAGACCAAGGGTCCATCGAGCCCAGCATCCTGTCCACGACAGCGGCCAATCCAGGCCAAGGACACCTGGCAAGCTTCCCAAACATACAAACATTCTATACATGTTATTCCTGTAATTTTGGAGTTTTCCAAGTCCGTTTAGTAGCGGTTTATGGACTTGTCCTTTAGGAAACCGTCCAACCCCTTTTAAAACTCTGCTAAGCTAACCGCCTTCACCACTTTCTCCGGCAACGAATTCCAGAGTTTAATTACACGTTGGGTGAAGAAATATTTTCTCCGATTTGTTTTAAATTTACTACACTGTAGTTTCATCGCATGCCCCCTAGTCCTAGTATTTTTGGAAAGCGTGAACAGACGCTTCACATCCACCTGTTCCACTCCACTCATTATTTTATATACCTCTATCATGTCTCCCCTCAGCCATCTCTTCTCCAAGCTGTATAGCCCTAGCCTCCTTAGTCTTTCTTCATAGGGAAGTCGTCCCATCCCCGCTATCATTTTAGTCGCCCTTCGCTGCACCTTTTCCAATTCTACTATATCTTTCTTGAGATGCAGCGACCAGAATTGAACACAATACTCAAGGTGCGGTCGCACCATGGAGCGATACAACGGCATTATAACATCCTCACACCTGTTTTCCATACCTTTCCTGATAATACCCAACATTCTATTCGCTTTCTTAGCCGCAGCAGCACACTAAGCAGAAGGTTTCAGTGTGTTATCGACGACGACACCCAGATCCCTTTCTTGGTCCGTAACTCCTAACGTGGAACCTTGCATGACGTAGCTATAATCCGGGTTCTTTTTTCCCACATGGATCACCTTGCACTTTCTCACATTAAACATCATCTGCCATTTAGCCGCCCAGTCTCCCAGTCTCGTAAGGTCCTCTTGTAATTTTTCACAATCCTGTCGCGATTTAACGACTTTGAATAACTTTGTGTCATCAGCAAATTTAATTACCTCGCTAGTTACTCCCATCTCTAAATCATTTATAAATATATTAAAAAGCAGCGGTCCTAGCACAGAGCCCTGAGGAACCCCACTAACTACCCTTCTCCATTGTGAATACTGACCATTTAACCCTACTCTCTGTTTCCTATCCTTCAACCAGTTTTAATCCACAATAGGACATTTCCTCCTATCCCATGACCCTCCATTTTCCTCTGTAGCCTTTCATGAGGTACATTGTCAAACGCCTTTTGAAAATCCAGATACCACAATATCAACCGACTCCCCTTTGTCCACATGTGGTTCACGTCCTTCAAAGAATTGAAGTACATGGGTCAGGCCAGATTTCCCCCCACAAAAGCCATGCTGACTTGGTCTCAGTATCCATGGTCCTCGGATGTGCTCCTGTAATTTTGTTTTTGATAATAGCCCTCTACCATTTTCCCCCGGCACCGCGTCAGACTCACCGGTCTAATAATTTCCCGGATTCCTCACCTGGAACTTTTTAAAAATGGGCGTTACATTGGCCACCCTCCATCTTCCGGTACCACGCTCGATTTTAGGATAAGTTGCTATCACTAGCAGTAGCTCCGCAAGCTCGTTTTTCAGTTCTATCAGTACTCTAGGATGAATACCATCCGGTCCAGGAGATTTGCTACCTTCAGTTTGCCGAACTGCCCCATTACGTCCTCCAGGTTTACCGTGAAGTCAGTAAGTTTCTCCGACTCGTCCGCTTGAAATACCAGTTCCGACATCGGTATCCACCCAAATCTTCCTCGGTGAAGACTGAAGCAAGAATTAATTCAGTCTCTCCGCTACGTTCTTGTCTTCCTTGATCGCCCCTTTTACCCCTCGTCATCCAGCGGCCCAACCGATTCTTTTGCCGGCTTCCATGCTTTTAATATACCGGAAAAAATTTTTTACTATGTTTTTTTGCTCTAATGCTATCTTTTTTTTCATACTCCCTCTTGGCCTTCTTAATCTGCGCCTTGCATTTGCTTTGACACTCCTTATGCTGTTTCTTGTTATTTTCAGATGGTTCCTTCTTCCATTTTCTGAAGGCGTTTCTTTTAGCCCTAATAGCTTCCTTCACCTCACTTTTCAACCAGGCCGGGTGTCTTTTGGACTTCCGTCTTTCTTTTTCTAATTCGCGGACTATGTATGGCCTGGCCTCCAGATGGTATTTTTTTGAACAGCGTCCACGCCTGTTGTACAGTTTTACTCTCTCAGTTGCCCCCCTAAGTTTTTTTTAACCGTTCTTCTCAATTTATCATAGTCGCCTTTTTTAAAGTTAAACGCTAACGTATTTGACTTTCTGTGTACAGTTACTTCAAGGTTGATGTCAAAACTGATCATATTATGGTCCAATGTTATCAAGCGGCCCCAGTACCATAAAGTTCCCTCACCAGATCATGCCTCCACTAAGGACCAAGTCAAAATTTTCCTTCCTCTCGCGGCTCCTGCACCAGCTGCCTCCATAAAGCTGTCCTTGATTTCATCAAGGAATTGTATCTCTGTAGCGTGTCCCGTGTTACATTACCCAGTCTATATTTGGATAATTGAAGTCACCCATTATTATCACATTGCCATTTTGTTCACCGTCTCTGATTTCTTTTATCATTTCTGTGTCTACCTGCTCATCCTGGCGAGATGGCGGTATGTACACTCCTATTATCATTTTTTTCTTTTATACATGGAATTTCAACCCACAGTGATTCAACGGTGTGATTTGTGTCCTGCTGAATTTGTAATCTATCTGAGTCAAGGCTCTCTTCATATACAATGCTACCCCTCCACCAGTCCGGTCTACCCTATCATTACGATATACTTTGTACCCCGGTATGACAGTGTCCCACTGGTTATCCTCCTTCCACCAGGTCTCAGTAATGCCTATTATATCCAATTTTTCATTTAGTGCAATATATTCAACTTTCCCATCTTATTTCTTAGACTCCTAGCATTTGCATATAGACATTTCAGAGTATGTTTGTTGTTCTTATTTGCATGATGCTTAGTACCTGACACTATTGATTTGACATCTTTGTCTGATCTTTAGTTGTATTTTAAGGGCACCTGGCCTACCACGGTCTGTTGTGCAACCTCACTATCCAGAAAACCCTATCTTCCCTGTTTGTGAGGTATCTTTGCAAGATACCTTTTCCCGAACCATGGCGCTTTGAGCGACTGTCGGCCTTCCCCCCCATTTCTAGTTTTAAAAGCTGCTCTAACTCCTTTTAAATGCCAACGCCAGCAGCCCGGTCCCACCCTAGTTAAGTGGAGCCCATCCTTTCGGAATAGGCTCCCTTACCCAAATGTTCCCAGTTCCTAACAAATCTAAAACCCTCCTCCCTGCACCATCGTCTCATCCACGCATTGAGACTCTGGAGCTCTGCCTGTCTCTGGGCCCTGCACGTGGAACAGGTAGCATTTCAGAAAATGCTACCCTAGAGGATCTGGATTTTGAGCTTTCTACCTAAGAGCCTAAATTTGGCTTCCAGAACCTCTCTCCCACATTTTCCTATGTCATTGGTACCCACATGTACCAAGACAGCGGACTCCTCCCCAGCACTATCTAAAATCCTATCTAGGTGACGACGTCGAGAAGTCGACTCCCGTGCCGGCGGCAATGAAGCTCCCTCCAGCGATGTCAACAGGGAGTCGACCTGGGTGGCAACCGAGGCTGGAGCCACAAGCATCATCAGCATCGGTGACCGCACCACAGGCACAGAGCTCACTGCCGCAAGCACCCCCGGTACCGGAACAGACTGGCCTCAGCAGCCCTTCCAGGAGAACTTGAAAGAATGGCTCTGAGGTGCTCATCAAGAGTGTCTGCCGGGAAAGGCTGTGGGGCCAGTGCAGGAGCTGGAGGCAGAACCTGGGCAGAGGAAGGAGGCGTACCGGACTGTCCCAAAGACCGTCGCACTGGACACCTCTTGGATGGAGGGTGAGCGGACCTCCCGGCGTGTGTAGATCGATGCCGATGCTTCTTAGCCTTCGCTCGATGCACGGCATCGGTACTCCTCGGTACTGACGAGGAGGACGTGGAATCCACACGCCTCCTCGGGGTCGGGTCCGAAAGTGGTTGGTCCCGATTGGGCCTTTGCAGCAGGAGCCTTCGAGATAGGTGGAGACCCACTCGACGGCTCACTGCTCCCAGCGTGCGGTGGTCTCCGGACAGGTATTACCTGCTTTCCCGATGTTGATGCCATCTCCGGTGCCAATGCCGCCGCCCTTGGTACTGCTGTCGATGTCGACGCTGAAGTGCCGGGCAAGGCTCCAAGCAGATGCTGAGCCTGTCTCAACGCCTGTGTCCGCTTTTTAAGGCTAAGACACAACTTACACGCGTCTGGGCGATGGTCGGCCCAAGGCACTGGATACACCATGAATGAGGATCGGTACCTGAGAATGCCCGGCTGCACTTCTTGAAGCCGCTGGGAATCCTCGATGTCATGGACGGAAAAATAGCGACGGCAAAGTCAAAATTTGCGATGGTGCCAAGAAAAAAATGGTACAAAAAGAGAATGCACACAGCCCAAAAGGGGCTGCGACGGTGGCGAAAGAAAACTTAAGAGGGCCCAACTAAGAAAATAAGGGACCAGAAAGTATTATTTATTTTTTTTTTTTAAATTAACTTTCTCCAAGAGGAGAACGAAGAAATGAAAAAAAGGGCGCGAACTCACGACTAAACAACGAAGGCTTTTCTCTGGACAGAGAGAGACGGCTATGCTACACAACCGCTCTCTACCGCGGGGAAAAAAGAAAAACTGACGGGGCTCTCGCGCGACAGTCGGGAAGCTGATGGCCACGCATGCGCGGTATGGGCGCCCGTGCGCGATTGAAGGCTCTAGCAAACTTTTGTTGCTAGGAAGATTCCGGTCTTGGGGCTGCCGTGGATGTCACCCATCAGTGAGAACAAGCAGCCTGCCTGTCCTCGGAGAAAAAAGCATGAGCTAAATCCAAATCATAGATGCATTCTTTGAGTTATATACTAGCAGCATATATTTTGTGGTTCCTTACAAGCTATTTTTAAAATTTGGATTTAGCTAATGCCTTTTGTTAAAATGAGAAGTTCCTGATGAGGTATGTATGAACATGACTTACCTTACTGTGCCATCCGAAGAGGCACTGATAATGTAATGAACATCCTGGGTAAATGTAGCTTCATTAACAAAGGAGGAGTGACCACGAAATTCCTTCAGAGTTTTCCCAGAGTTAAACCATGAATTCTGGTGTAAAAATATAAAAAAAATGTGTTATGCAGAATTTTCCATATTTTTGCTTTAAATCATATCCTGTATGGTTAGCAATTATTCTTACAAGTATAATTTAAATAACCAATGAGCATGTGAGGTACACAGTACAAGATGATATAAAACACTTGTTTCAATTTGTACATTCATTTTCAGAAAATTAGATCTTACCTGCTAATTTTTTTCCTTAGGTGAAAATGTTTACTTGAAGATGGCCGCTGCCTAGAGGTCATAAGAGCAGCTAGCTCCAGTGACCCAGACTAGGAATCGGCACAAGAAACGAGGGGTTGATCGGCCCCCACACCCGACAGACTCACCTCGAGGGTGGAGAAGGAGTGCACAGGTGGACCGGAGCCTCCTGCGGGCATTCTGCCGAGGTGAGGCCACCACCTAGGTGCCGACCGCCCCGAGTGCCGACCGAGACTCCCACCTCGCTGATCGAGGCTTTCACCATGCCCTGCCATGCGGGTTGCACGCCGAGGGCCAGAACTAACCCCACTGAGTGTGGAGGGAGTCGCCAATCGTCCGGACGCCCGCCTGAGGCAGTGGGTGAGGAAAGGAGCGGAGAGCGCCACTGCAAAATCGGGGGAGCATGGCTGCTGAACCGTAGAGGGCAGGCGAGAGTAGCAGCAGTCAGCGGTGCTCATGAGGCTGGTCTGAGCGGTACCGAACCGCCAGCACCGGTCGGCACTGAGGCATACTGTCAATAACCTACCTTTGGGAAAGATAGGTCAAGGCTTGGCTTGTCTTTTTGATAAGCAGGGCCTAGAATAAAAAATCAAATTGGCTTTCTGACCTAAAAAAAGAAAGAAGTTTCCTGATGCTTGTTTTTGTCAGTTGGGAAGATGGCGAACTAGCTCTGACGTAAACAGCAGTGCAGTCTAAAATGAGAACTATGTGGTCAAGTGACCTGTAAAGCACTGGGAAGTCCAGGTGTGGAAAGCAGAAGGGGAACTTTGGGGCGGAGTGGTGCAAATCTGCGGTTTAGGGATGCAACAAGATCAGTAAAGGTCAAATTAGATGGAAATATGGGGCCAAAAAGGATATTTAAGAACTCACAGCTCATATGCAAACGGAGATCATCAGTACGTTTCAGGCCTCCCGGCCGATCCGTCCGATGAACTCCCATAAGAATATGGCTATATTCTTATATTGTGCTTGCTTTGGGTGAGTATAAACTATACATATTTTACCTCTTACTCTCGTCTCATTCTTTATATTTAGATGCATTCTATACCAGTGGTGAAAAGTGCACTCTCCACTGTATGGAGTCAGAAAGTTAATACTAAAGCAGCCTTGGGGACTTTCCCGGTATTCGGGATACCTTCAGCTGGTCTGAGGTGTCTTGAAGACTGGAAATAACCCAGAAAAATATACATTTTTTGGTCACCTCTGACGTTCTTAGAGGGGAATTCTTACCTCTGTTTCTGCCCTTCACCTCTATCTTCTGTTTCTCTCTCTGCTTCTCTTTCAGCCTGCTTGCTTTTCTCCTCGCATGGCTGGTTACAGTACAGTCATCGCTGCCAGCCTGGTTTCCTTTTCACTTTCTTAAACCTATTCTGACGTTCTCCTTAACATACTTTTTCTATTGATCTGCTCATCTATATATATTCTGCTCTTTTCTTCTGTTTCCTTTTGGATTTAGAATTCTTCTTACTTCCGTTCTTTGTTTGTAACTTTAATCTTCATTCTCTTAAGACAATTAGGTCTCTCAGTCTAAGCCCTGTTCCACAATCTTAATATATCTTCCTGTCCGTTCCGCTACACTTACCAGCTTTCACAGACCTCTAGCTTAAAATATCTTCCTGTCTCAAATCCTTTTCGCTCTGCCTCAAACTGACAGTCCACAGTTTTCAGTTCAGATTTGACCGACTGAACACAGATTTCTCTCTCAAGTTTTTCTAACATACTTTTTCCTCCTAGTGGCTTAAACTGTCCCACTTATATTCTGTTTCTTCACATTCTTGTTTCCTTAAATCATTCTTTAATACCATTTTGCTGTATTTCCCTATTTCCGCGTTCATTTAACCATCTTACTTCCTCATTTATTTTTCTGCTGCGTAGTTTCTCTCCTTTCACGTTATAGCTTTGCTTTTAATTCTTGGTACGGCAAAAGTGAGCTATAATTCCACTCAATTTTCTGAGTTCGGCTCTTTATCCAAAATTATCATATTTAGATTTTATTTATTAGATTCTTGCTTCTGGGTTATTTGGGGTTGTTAATGATCTTGCTGAAGGAGACGTCCTGCCAGCTAATTTCATTAACCACGCCTGATTAAAGCAGGCAAAATTAGAGTTTTATTATTGAATGACCAACGGTGTGCTTATTAGTTGAAGGTCCACTCGGATAATATAAGCTTGGCGGAACCCACTGGCTAGTTGCTCTTCGATTCGGATATCCATTTCGCTGGATTTCTGAATAATTTGAAGGGTATTTGCAAACCCCAATTGTGGGCTCCACCATTTGAGTCGGGTATGCTCATGGCCAGTTGAGACGTGTATGCTCCTGGAAGCCAGTTGAAACGCGTAAGCTCCTGACTTTGGAGGCATACCCTGAAGGGCAATACTTATTGCAGTTGAGACGTGTATGCTCCTGCCAGTTGGCCCTCTACGGTTTGTGGTTCGCATTCAAGACACATTAGTATATTTTCATTTCTCTGCATGTTTCATTACTAGATTTTATCCCTGCATGCTTAAGTATCTTGCCAGTATTTGTACTTCATCTACTGTTTAGGTGCTACACCATATCACTTACTTACCCTATACTAGCACCACTGTTCTAGACTTAGTTCTAGATTGGTGTTCTAGTTTAAGTTCTAGCTCAAGTTCTAGCCTATTTTTCACATTCCTGACCCATTGTACAATCTTAAACCCCTTTTTACGTTGGCCACCATGGCTACTCCCTTGGACAAGGTCCCGAACTTCTTCCCCTCAGAAAAGAAAGTACTCACACGGCTGTGTGAGAAATGGCATAATTCCTGGTCCAAATCAGATTCCAATCTCAACTGGCCCATTTCGGGGTCCTTTGACCTTGGAAAACTACAAGCTCTTATAGCTTACAACGATTCCCATAAGACTGGGAAAACCAGGGCCAAACATATAGATGCTATAAACAAGTTCATTCTTATTGCAAAATGCAATGGGATTCTAAATCCTTGGCTGGCTTTGCCGCCGGTCAGCCTCCACATACCGAGGCGACCACACCTAGTGCTCCACCTCCATACGAGGAAACCCCTACCAAGCTGCTTACTTGCGGCACAGCCGTAGCTATACTCCATACCCCTGGCTATTGTGATAAGCCTCCTGCTAGTGAGTCTCTCCTACTGACCCATCCCAACCGGTAACAATTACTCTTGATAGCCCAATGGCTGTACACATTTCTGGTACAGTGGACCTCTCACCAATTCCACTCCAGTCGGTGTACGCAAGGCCCTGTTACTGCCACAGATACAATGAAGTCTACACGTCACCAAGGACCCAACCCTACGTCATGTCCTCAGCCTTGGCGCAGAATCCATCGATATTCACTGATCCCACTATGTTGAACCTTCCACGGGACCAGAAACCTCCGCAACAGAACTTTGGAACTCTTGGGCGGTTAAGCCTGACTTCCCACCTCCCACTGTTGTACACTATCCAGCTGCTGCTGGAAGACCTCCTGCTCCCAAGACCGGTTCGCAACCTTCTGCAACCGGATCTTTGTATCCTTCTGCCGAACTCAATCAGGTAGTGACATTACCTGGGCAGAACGGGTGCTATAACCCTCCCCCGTCTGATATGCCTCAGCTGATACCTAGATCTGGTGTACTGACTATACATCAGGTTCCCAACCCCTGTCCCACATACCTTTGTCATCCAGTATCCCTCTATGTTGCCTTCCCAACCTACCTATCCCATACCTACCCCGAGGCAAAGCCTAGCTCCTCAGTTTGATGCAGCTGTTCAGACCCGCAAGGACCTTACCGCAGATACTGTTACACAGACCACTCCTCGCCTGCCTTTCAATGCATCCATTCAGACCTATGGGGGCCCCCTTTGGCTCCCGCTGAGTCATACCGCCAACATCAACAATTGAAGAAATGGGTTTTGTACAGCCACCCCCTGGTCCGGCTGTTCAGAGCAATATTATAGTCTGTCAGGAACCGCAGAAGAAGGTCGCTAAACCTTCCTCTAATTCTGGCAGTCAGTGTAAATTTACAACTCTCCCAGTCCCTCCATACCACCACCAGTTTGAATGTATCCAACTGTTATTTCTGTGCTGAAGCTCGAGCAGAACCTTAGAGGCATATTTTCAAAGCACTTTGGGAGGCTAAGTTCCATAGGTTTCTATGGAACTTTGGGAGGCTAAGTGCTTTGAAATATGCCTCATAGTGGTTCCCTTTCCATTGGATTTATCCAATCATCCAACAGGATTTAAGAGTATGTTACAATTGTTTGAAAGTGTAACAGCCATCAATGAGTCATGCAAATCCTTAGCTGACCAATACCCTGAATTGCCTCTACGTTTGAGGATACCACCTGCTTTTAGAAAGCCAGACCCAGACATGGTGTTCCAGACCTGTCTATCCAGATATCCAAAATGTAATAGTAAATTTTTGATAATCTGACTTCCTGCAATGTTACCCCTTTCTATTCTTGACCAATTTAATTTTACTAGCTTCACTCGTGCTAGAGCTGATGTATGGCGGTATTGTGGAACTAATTCCCTTTACCATACATTCAGATGGTAGGGAACATGTGCTTTGGTTAAATTGGTAATCCCCCTTACCATTGCCTCCCTGCGCCCTCCTCAAGCCTCTCACAGAGCAAAGAGCAAAATACCTTTTAGAGATAGTCTGCCTGCAGAGAACCTCTGTCTCTTAGGCTTAGTCCCTCCCACCCTTCCCTACCCACCCAAACCTAGCCTCCCTACAGCCAAATTATCACTACTGACCTCTTCCAACTACATCTATTCCTAATTCATCACCTTCCCCCAGTAGCCCAGCCTACCAGTTTCACCCATTCCAACATTCCAGTGTTCCAGCAATCCAATTCTGCATGGCCATGTCCCCTATACACACTCTCTTCCTGATGCTGTCCCTTCCCAACCTACTTCTTAACCCAAAAACACTTTGCACTGCTGCTACACTTTACCCTCCCCTTACCCTCATCACCTCACCTTCTCTCCTTTCCCCTTCCTTCTCCTTAAGCCCTCAACCTTCAACATTTCCTTCCTGCTGTTGACCCATCTCCATTCCTCCTATGCACATCCCGCCTTCGTCGCCCTACCTCCTCTACCCTTCTTCATATTCTCTTACAACTTCTCCTACTATCCGCAGGGGACATCAATCCTCATCCTATCTATACAGACCACTCCGGAATGTCTCCAACCTCATTTCCATTCCCCACCTCTCCCCCTCTTCCCTCCCCTTCTCATCCACTCTATGGAATGCCCGATCTGTCTGCAACAAACTCTCCTTTACCCATGACCTCTTCATCTCCCGTTCTCTCCAACTCCTCGCCCTAACTGAAACCTGGCTCACCCCTGACTCCTCTGCCTGTCGCAGCCCTATGCCATGGAGGCTATCTTTTCTCCCATTCTCCCCGCCCAGTAGGCCGCGGTGGCGGCGCGGGTTACTACTTTCGTCCTCCTGCAGTTTTCAACCTCTCCTCCTACCGCAGTCTCACTGCTTCTCGTCCTTTGAAGTTCACTCCATCCGTCTATTCTACCCGCTGCCACTCAGAGTTGCAGTCATTTACCGCCCCCCTGATAAGTCCCTATCTTCCTTCCTTATCGACTTCGATGCCTGGCTCTCCGTTTTTCTTGAGCCCTCATCCCAATCCCTCATTCTTGGAGACTTTAACATAAACACTAATAACCCATCCGACTCATATGCTTCTCAGTTCCTCACTCTAACCTCCTCCTTCAACCTACAACTGAGCTCCACCACCCCTACTCACCAATTTGGCCACTGTCTTGACCTCGTCCTCTCCTCTACCTGCTCACCCTCCAATTTCTGCGCCTCAGCTCTTCCTCTCTCTGACCATCACCTGATCACCTTCACACTTCATCACCCTGCCCCACAGTCCCACCCAACACTAACCACTACTTCCAGAAATCTCCAGGTTGTCGACCCTCCCACCTTATACTCTAGTATCTCTCATCTCCTCCCTTCCATCATGTCCTCTGAGTCTGTCGACAAGGCTGTCTCCACTTACAATGCCACTCTCTCCTCTGCTCTGGACACCCTTGCAACATCCATCTCCCGTCCCACAAGGCATACTAATCACCAGCGCTGGTTGACCCCTTGCACCCGATACCTTCGCTCCTGCGCCCGATCGGCTGAACACCTCTGGAGGAAATCTCGCACTCATACTGATTTCATCCATTACAAATTCATGCTATCCTCCTTCCAGTCCTCCTTATTCCTCGCCAAACAGGACTATTACACCCAATTGACTAATTCCCTCAGCTCTAACCCTCGTCGTCTCTTCGCCACCCTTAACTCCCTCCTCAAAGTGCCCTCCATTCCCCCCCCCCCCTCACTCTCTCCTCAATCACTGGCTGACTACTTCCGCAACAAGGTGCAGAAGATCAACCTCAAATTCACCACCAAACCATCTCCTCCTCTTCACCCTATAACCCACTCCCTCAACCAACCAACCAACCCAGGCCACCTTCTCCTCCTTTCCTGAAGAGGAAACCACCCATCTTC
The DNA here is from genome assembly GCF_901765095.1 of Microcaecilia unicolor. Classification (NCBI taxonomy): domain Eukaryota; kingdom Metazoa; phylum Chordata; class Amphibia; order Gymnophiona; family Siphonopidae; genus Microcaecilia; species Microcaecilia unicolor. The sequence goes on along the minus strand of NC_044032.1, from coordinate 321,802,993 downwards.
TTTCCTCCTCAAAATGCACCACCTGTTCCTCTAACCCCATCCCCACCAACTTACTTAATACTATCTCTCCTACCGTCACCCCCTCCATCTGTCATATCCTCAACCTTTCTCTCACCACTGCAACTGTCCCTGACACCTTCAAGCGTGCTGTAGTCACACCACTCCTCAAAAAAACCATCACTTGACCCTACCTGTCCCTCCAACTACCGCCCAATTTCCCTCCTACCCTTCCTTCCAAGATACTTGAACGCGCCGTTCACAGCCACTGCCTTGATTTTCTCTCCTCTCATGCCATCCTCGATCCGCTTCAATCCGGCTTTCGTCCCCTACACTCAACAGAAACGGCACTATCTAAAGTCTGCAATGACCTGTTCCTTGCCAAATCCAAAGGTCACTACTCCATCCTCATCCTCCTCGACCTATCCGCCGCTTTTGACACTGTCAATCATAATTTACTTCTTGCCACACTGTCCTCATTTTGGTTACAGGGCTCTGTCCTCTCCTGGTTCTCCTCTTATCTCTCCCACCGTACCTTCAGAGTACAATCTCATGGTTCTTCCTCCACCCTCATCCTGCTCTCTTTTGGAGTTCCTCAGGGATCTGTCCTTTTTTCAATCTACACCTCTTCCCTGGGCTCCCTGATCTCATCTCATGGTTTCCAATATCATCTTTATGCTGACGACACCCAGCTTTACCTCTCCACACTGGACATCACTGCCGAAACCCAGGCCAAAGTATCAGCTTGCTTATCCGACATTGCTGCCTGGAAGTCCAACCGCCACCTGAAACTGAACATGGCCAAGACTGAGCTTATTGTCTTCCCACTCAAACCCACTTCCCCTCTCCCTCCACTCTCTCAGTTGATAACACCCTCATCGTCCCCGTCTCATCTGCCCGCAACCTCGGAGTCATCTTCGACTCCTCCCTCTCCTTCTCTACGCATATCCAGCAGATAGCCAAGACCTGTCGCTTCTTCCTTTATAACATTAGCAAAATTCGCCCTTTCCTCTCTGAGCACACCACCCGAACTCTCGTCCACTCTCTCATTACCTCTCGTCTTGACTACTGCAACCTACTCCTCACTGGCCTCCCACTTAGCCATCTATCCCCCCTTCAGTCCGTTCAGAACTCGGCTGCAGTTCTTATCTTCCGATATACTCATATCACTCCTCTCCTCAAGTCACTTCACTGGCTTCCGATTAGGTACCGCTTACAGTTCAAGCTTCTCCTACTGACCTACAAATGCACTCGATCTTCAGCCCCTCCTTACCTCTCTACCCTCATCTCCCCTTACGTTCCTACCCGTAACCTCCGCTCTCAAGACAAATCCCTCCTCTTAGTACCTTTCTCCACCACCGCCAAATCCAGGCTCCGCCCTTTCTGCCTCGCCTCACCCCATGCTTGGAATAAACTCCCTGAGCCCATACGCCAGGCCCCCTCCCTGCCCATCTTCAAATCCTTGCTCAAAGCCCACCTCTTCAATGTCACCTTCAGAACCTAACCACTACACCTCTATTCAGGAATCTTGACTGCCCCAAACTTGACATTTCGTCCTTTAGATGTAAGCTCATTCGAGCAGGGACTGTCCTTCTTTGTTAAACTGTACAGCGCTGCGTAACCCTAGTAGCGTTCTAGAAATGTTAAGTAGTAGTAGTAGTGATGACAGGGTTTACATACATGCAATTGGTGTTCCAAGAGGGGTTCCTGATGAATTAAGGCCTGTAAACAGATTGCTGCTGGATTTGAGTCTGTTTACTTTTGGTGGGCTACCACCAATAAGAACTGAAACAACTTTGACTTGCTGCAACAGGACCAACAATGGCGAACGACAACGTGGAGCTAGGAACTCACAGGTTTGCTTGTTTTGATTTGAATGTACATAAGTAATGCCATACTGGGAAAAGACCAAGGGTCCATCGAGCCCAGCATCCTGTCCTCGACAGCGGCCAATCCAGGCAAGGGCACCTGGCAAGCTTCCCAAACGTACAAACATTCTATACATGTTATTCCTGGAATTGTGGATTTTTCCCGTCCATTAGTAGCGGTTTATGGACTTGTCCTTTAGGAAACCGTCTAACCCCTTTTTAAACTCTGCTAAGCTAACCGCCTTCACCACTTATTCCTTTTATCTCCGGCAACGAATTCCAGAGTTAATTATACGTTGGGTGAAGAAAAATTTTTTCTCCGATTTGTTTTAAGTTTACTACACTGTAGTTTCATCGCATGCCCCCTAGTCCTAGTATTTTTGGAAAGCGTGAACAGACGCTTCACATCCACCTGTTCCACTCCTGATCCCAGGAATGAATATGCATGAAAGAGATTTGCATATAATGGAGACAGAATATGCACACAAGTTCATACATATTCACTGTGGATATCCTGAAACGTGATCAGCAAGGGGTACCACAGGACTTGACTTGGGAAACACTGCTCTAGACTGGCAGATGAGTTATACACTCCTAGCAGCTGATAAGACTGAGAACACGCTGAACATCAAGTAATAATCTGTGCAGCCCCCTGAATGTCAGTCTATTCTCAGTCTCAGTAGATGGTAGCAACTCTGAAAATGGTGCCTTCTCTATGTAAGCGTTGGAAGATTAATATCAGGAGGAGGAATCCCTCGGGTTGGTGTATTTTAGATTTTATTGCACAGGGAGTGGTAGAGGACCCGGGGGGGGGGGGGGGGGATGGAAGTTCTAGGGGAAGGAGTTGTTTATGAGAATTGGAGGGGTGTAGGAATGGGGTTTACTGTAGATCTGTTTTTACTTACATAGTTTTGTTAATTAACTAGCGTTTTTGATATATTGCCCATATTGATTGTGATGTTGTTACACGTATGTTGTCTCACTAATGGGATTTGGGGGGTGGAAGGTGGGGGGAGGAAAACACAAAAACTAAAAGTATGGCGAAGGATGCATTTTTTTTGGTGTGTTTTATGTTGGTATTGAGTCTTAACACTGTGCATTATTCGACACCTGATAGCATGCATTTGGAGAATCTTTTTCTTTTCCTCGTCAATAAAGAAATTAAAATATAAACTAAAAAAAAACCGTCACAGCACAGAAATGGAATCTACAGAGAGCACTGGAAGTGATACGGTAAGATTTTTAAAACATTACATTGTCTCTTCGCATCAACATGAATGCATAACTTACTAAAGGCCTATGTCAGTGATGGCGAACCTACGGCATGCGTGCCAGAGAGGGCACGCAGAGTCCTCTCTGTTGGCATGCGCACCATCACCAGGGCCGCCAAGAGGGGGGTGCAAGGGGGACAAAATTCCCGGGCCGGCACCGCAGTCCCCTCCACCCAGTGGTGTGCTGCAGCCGGCTTGCAAGAGCCGGTTGTTCTTGAGGGCGAGCCGGCTCTCCTCCCTCCCTCCCCGAGCTACAGGGTCCCTCCGAGTACCTGAAGGCGTTCTTCGGGGCAGGCAGGATAGATCCCCAGTCTTGCCTGCCCGCTGCTGACCCCTCCCCCACTGCCAGATCGTTCTTTAAAATTGGCCACCGAGTCTTCCAGCGGCGCCCTCGCGAGACTCCTGCTGAAGTCTTGGAGGCCGCCCTTGTAAGTCTCGACAGCCATTTGAAGAGTGATGCAGTAGCGCCGCGGGACAGTCAGCGCCGGCAGCGGGCAGGCAAGACTGGGGATCTTTCCTGCCTGCCCCGAAGAATCCACTGGACAACCTGGGTGGGGGGGGGGGGCAGGGGAGCAAGGAGAATCCCTGGGTGTGGGTGGCTGGAGGGGGGGGCAGGGGAACCAGAATCGCTGAGCATGGTGGCTGGAGGGGGGGCAGGGGGAGAGAAGAGAATCGCTGGACATGGGTGGATGGAGGGGGGGCAGGGGGAGAGAAGAATCGCTGGACATGGGTGGATGGAGGGAGAGCAGGGTTGCTGAACATGGGTGGATGGAGGGGAGGGAAGGGAGAGAGAAGAAATGCTGGACATGGATGGAGGGGAGGGAAGAGTGAGGAAGGAGATGAGATGAGGGAAAAGGAAGAGAGGAGAAAAACTGCACATGAAGAAAATAGGCAGAAGCTGGATCCACTGGACAGTCAAGTCTGCAGAGGACCCAGCTTTTACTTACGGATGTAGGGCAAGAATGAAGAAGAAAGTAAAGAAATAAATGGAAAGGAAGCCCTGGAAACGGAGTCAAGAGGACAGATAGCAATAGAATCGGATACTGGGCCAGCATGATCAGAAAAACAAAGTCACAAAAAATCATTTTATTTTCATTATAATGTTTGGAATATGTCCACTTTGAGAATCAGGTGCTCAACATTAAAAGTTATATTTATTTACTTGTTTATAGCATTTTATCCCACATTAAACATGAATTATATTGGAACCTGGATCATTTAATTTGCAAACAGCAAAAATCACATTAATTCAAAAGCATGCCAAATGCTTTTAAAGTTCTGTTATTCAGGTTAAATTGCCCTGTTGGCGCTTTGCTTTTTTTTTTTTTAATTATTTATTTATAATTTTTAATTTTACAAAGGTCACTTGCAAACAGTAATACAGAGAAGACTGTAAATTAATACAATATAAGAAAAAAAAGTCTAGACTAGAAAAATATATGATATACAACATTCTCTTTCTTAGACCACAAAATAAAGAACAAGAGGGGGCGGTTTAATAATTGAGGAGAAAAATAGTAACATAATCTTTAAGGAAAATGGCCTGGTCAGTTCACAATTTTCTATCATTGATCAAAGATCTTATTCTCTAAATTCCTGGCTATCCGGAATCTTTTTAGAATCTATAAACACTTGACGCTGATCCGGTTCAAAAAAAGACGTATTTTATCCAGCAAAGTTATCAAACATTTGCATGGATATACTAATGAAAATGTTGCACCCAATTTTTTCGTTTCCCCTCTCAATGCCAAGAATCTTTTTCTTCTGTCTTGTGTTGCTTTCGTAACATCATGGAAGAGCCAAATCCTTTGTCCACAAAATTTTTGAAGGAATTTTTGAAGTATAATTTCATAATAGAATTAACATCTTGTTCAAATACTAAAGACACGATACTGAGTTACTTCAGAAATTGAGTCTTCCAATAAAGCAGATATATTCAAAGGTTCAACTGGTGCATTTTCTGTTCCTGATAATAATCGCTGTGGTAAATAATATATCTTATTCACCGGAGGAATAGCTGCTTTTGGGTAGGCTAACACGTCTATTAGATATTTCCTAAATAGATCCATCTGATTTATGCCTTCCACCATGGGAAAATTAAGAATTCTTAAATTCAAACGTCTGTTAAAATTTTCCATTTGTTCGATTTTCCTATTGATAGTAATTTTATCTTTTATCAGCGCTTCCTCCGTGTTTTTAATATCTTTATATCCGGCTGGATCTGCATAATCTGATTCTTAGATTCTTGCTTAGTATTTTCCAAAGATTGTGTTAAAAAGTCAGCTTACTCATAATTACAGACCTATCTTGAGCTGTTTTTGTAACCATTACAGTCAATTCTTGTAAAGACTTCCAAATAGCCTCCAGGTTAATCTCCATGGGGGGGGGTGAAACCTCTTTGATCTCTTTCCCTGCTTGCTGAGTTTGTGCACTGCAGGTTGGAGTCCTGATTTCTTCGACTTCCGAGTCATTCAGGGCCCCTGCATTTCTCCCAGCTTGAGCAGGACATGGAGGGGGAATAATCTCGGGAGGCGATAGAGATGTTTCAAATGCCCGGAGAGAAAGCTCCTCCTTCGGCTCCAACACTGGCTCGACTTCTCCCAATACTGTGAACTCGCCGTTATGTATCTTTCAATCGGCTGCTGAATTGGGGATTATGTTCTGGCCAGCAGTAGTTGGCCTTTCACCAAACCTTTCCTTTTTGTATGAGGCATGAAGAACAATTTTGCTAACAAACAGCAGCCGACTCGGAGACAGGCTAACGGTCAGACCGCCATGTTGACTCCTCCCCCTCGCCCTGTTGGCACTTTGCGATAAATAATTAGATTTTGGTTTGCTGTTTGGGCACTCGGTCTCTGAAAGGTTCGCCATCACTGGCCTATGTGTGTATGCAGGAAGAACAAGTGTGCCAGGGTTCTGGGGATAAGAATGGAAAAACTCGCTGTAATGCACAGCCACACATACTGTTAGAACATGCTTACAGCAGAAAAAGAAAGATCAAGTCCTCAAAGAGCACCATGTAAACGTTTTGCAGGTCCTCATACTGTTACATTAAAATAATGAAAAAAAATAGGTACATATGATGTCATGTATTTTGACAGCGCAGAATACGAACTGTACTGCGACCACCCCCCCCCCCCCCATCATTCCTACTGCTCAAAGAAACATATCAAGTGGCTCGGAGGTTTACATTGGCAAGAAAGTATTTGTTTGAAAACAGCAATTTTTGCATTATGCTCGATATAGCTACAGAGTCTCAAAATGGCGCTTGAAATCGCTGCCACACGGCATTCGCTAGTATTACAAAATGACGCATGTCGTGGTGGTGTCCATGTTGATGAACTCACTGCAGCCGACTGCGGGTACTTTGCGAGTGACAGGCCGTGTGTTCGTTAGTTTCATAATGCTCTACTTTTTTATACCACAGATAAAAAAAAAAAAAAGAGATGGCTGGTGAAACCTCGACAGCTAGCATCAAGGAAACAGGAAAGAACACAAACAGGGTTACGACCACCTATCACCCTTACTGTTCAAAGGGACATCACAATCAGAGTGGTGGTTCTGGCAGCCTCTACTGTTCAAAGGAACTCACAATCAGAGCGGCAGTTCACCAAGCCATAAAAGCAAGCGATTATGTTTTAAAATAACAGGTTTTGCATCGGTTATTTACTTATACATGTCGCATCTTTTTTTCACGTGGCTCTTGATAGTATTACAAAATGGAACTTGATGAACTCTCCCCCCATCACCATTGTCAGCAGGTACATGAGGAAAAATAGGCCATGTTGTTCGTTAGTTTTACAATGTTCTACTTTTTATCCCACAGATCAAGAAAAAGAGATGGCTGGTGAAACATCGACAGCCAAGCACCCAACTCAGTCCAATCATGGTGAAGCAGCACCACCAAATCGGTACGTGAACCTAGAGACAAATCCAAACTTTTGGTAAAAAAGACCAAGGAGCACAAGTGAGAAAAGAAGAAAATGCATGAATTGCCCTCCAGTGGAAAGAGGGTACGTTGTGGTACCAGAGCAGAGAGCGGATCTTCGGACGTGGACACAGCCAAGTAGTGATTATGGGGTGGATAATGGTTCTGAAATTGTGATTGGGCCTGTTATAGACAACGTCTGAAAATGTTACAATGGGCCCTGAACCAGCCTCTTTTACAATGGTGCATGTCCGGCTAGAGCTGTACATGGTCTAGATGCTTTACAAGAGTGCTGCCTTTATCGTGATACAGACTCTGTGATTCTTTGTAAGTAAGGAGGTGAGTGGGATCCTCCTTTGGGCAACTAGGCGAATTAACAAGCGAGATCCCTAATGGTGAGCATATCATAGAGTTTGTATTGAATGGTCCTAAAACATATGGGTACAAGCTATCCAGCAGTGAGACCCATAAGGTAAAAGGTATCACACTCAACAGCGAAAACAATGAGAAAACACATTTTTGCAGTCTAAGAGAGCTAGTTATGGATTATGATCCAAGGGTGCCACCAAATGAACTGCATAATTTCCATTCAGCAAAAAGCGATACAGAAACAAGGCCTGATGGCAGCTTGAATCTTATGTACTTAAAAAAATTCAAAATGTCGTGTATGATAAATGGGTTTTTATTCAAAATTTTAACAAGTTGCCTTATAGTTACTAATTATATTTTTACTTGACTTTTTTTTAAACATTGTATATTTTCTAGATGAATTATAAAAGCATTTATTCTGCCATTCAACTGTTTGGGGAAAAGGGGTGGGAGGAGGCTACAGACAGAGAACAGGGTGGGGGCCGGAGGAGGATGCAGGGAGTGAGCGGTTTACTTATCTGTAACTTGTATGTTTCTCAGGTAAACACTCCAGACTTCCCAAATTTTCCTTTTCGGGTGGCAGAGAAGGATCTAATGTACTTAGGAATAGCTACCATAAGCTGTCAGATCTGTACAAAATAAACTATGACCACCTTACCAAATTAAAACAGACTTAAATACATGGAAACATTTTACAATGACATGGTAGGGGGAGAACAGTGACTATTCAATTACCACCAAAAATTCCTATTGTTTGTCCAGCTCCCTATACCCATCTCTAAGAGGCAATATGGGATAAGATGTTCAGGGTTTTTATCTGGATTGGCAAAAGACCAAAGGCTAGTTGGCATATGCTCCAGCAGTGTAAGGAAAAGGTCTCCCTAATCTTAGAAGATACTATCAAGCAGCAGTTGCTAAGGCAGCAAGAGAACATTACGTAGAACACCCTACAGTTCATTGGGTATGAGTGGGAAAAGCTTGTCTAGCTCCTTTTTTCAATTTTTGAGTTTGGAGACAGAGTGGACCCAGAACAGCCTCAATGGGAAACAAAAAATATACTCACTTTTTTTTAATTCCGCTAAGGAAAGTGTGGGATGAAGTGAGTGTACTTAAGGATCATCCATGGTCCAATAGGTATTTTGCTCCTCTACTACAGAAGCTAAACGAAGCAGACTTTTCACTATGCACAGAACTATCTTCTCAAGGACTATTGTTGTTAGCCCAAGAATAATTGCAAGAAATTTTAGAACATAAGAACATAAACATTGCCATACTGGGAAAGCCCATAGGTTCATGTTTCCAACAGTGGCCAATCTAGGTCACAAGTACCTGGCATGACCCAGGAACACAAACAGATTTTATACTGCTTATCCCAGAAATAAGCAGTGGATTTCAACAAGTCCATCTTAATAATGACTTATGAACTTTTAGGAAATTATGTAAACTTTGTTTAAACCCTGGTAAAGCTGTTTTATTACCACTTTCTCTGGCAACGAATTTCAGAGTTTAATTACACATTGAGAGAAGAAATATTTTCTCCAGTTTGCTAGAAGTTTACTACTACTTAGCTTCATTGTGTGCCCTCTAATCTTACTGTTTTTAGAAAGAGTAAACAAGCAATTTACCTTTAACCATTCCACTCAGTATTTTATAGACCTCTACCATATCTCCCCTCAGCCGTCTCTTCAGCTGAAGAGCCCTAGCCACTTTAGCCTTTCCTCATAGGGAAGTCATCCCAAACCCCTTATTATCATCTCCCTTCTCGGTACCTTTTCTAATTCCGTTATATCATTTTTTGAGATATGGTGACCAGAATTGCACATAGTATTCGAGGTGTGGTCACACCATGGAGCAATACAAACACATTATAACATTCTCATTTTTGTTTTCCATTTCTTTCCTAATAATTCTTAACATTCTATTTGCTTTCTTAGCCTTCACTGCACACTGAGAAGAGGGTTTCAACTATCATAAGGTGTATTACCAATTACTTAACATTTCAAAAATGTTTAAAGGCCTTCCTTTTTCAAAAATTCTTGCATTAATTGTACAACTCCCTGAAAAGAAAAATATAATGATCTACTTAGCTCATTAATCTGTAAAGTTCCTATCGATACTGATCTTCATCTTGCTGGAAATAATATATTGCATGATATTATTATCTTATTATTATAAGCTACATAGAACTGAATAATGGGAATTCAGATTAGGTGGAATGTAAGCATCAATAAATCACATCAGTCAATCAAGCAAGCAATCATCTGCCATTTGGATGCCCAGTCTCTCAAAGTTCTCTTGAAGTTTTTCACAACCCTCTTGCAATTTAATAACTTTGAATCACTTTGCGTCATCAGTAAATTTAATTATCTCAGTAGTTTTTCCCATCTCTATATCATTTATAAATATGTTAAAAAGCACCAGTCCCAGCACAGGCTCCAGGGAACCCCACTAATCTTCTCCACTGAGAATACTGACCACGTAACCCTACTCTGTTTTCTATTTTTTTAACCAGTTTTTTTATCCACTGTAGGACATTACCTCGTATCTCATTACTTTCTAATTTCCTCAGGAATCTTTCATGAGGTACTTTCTCAAATGCTTTTTGAAAATCTAGATATATAATATCGATCGGCTCACCTTTATCGACATGTTTATTCACTCCTTCAAAGAAATGTAGCACATTGGTGAGGCAAGATTTCCCTTGATTAAATCCATGTTGGCTTTGTCTCATTAATCCATGCTATATGTGGTGGAATTGGACTTTATTATATAAAAAAAATACAATCTATGATTTATTATTTCTCAGGTGTCCCAGCTAGAGTACACAAATGGAATGCTCTGAACTCTTTATCTAGCTCACTCTTGATCTAACAGCTCAATTATCCTTGTTTGTTGGAAATGCTGATGTTTATATTCTTGTTATAAAACTAATAAAATATATCTTTAAAAAAGTATTTCCATGTAATTTCATTCAGTGTTCACTAGTCTTTGTACTTTTTGAAAGAGTGAAAAATAGATTTAGTTCTACTCTACTCAGGATTTTGTAGATCTCAATCATATCTCCCCTCAGCTGCCTCTTTTCCAAGCTGAAGAGCCCTAGCCCCTTTAACCTTTCCTCATATGAGAGGAATTCCATCCCCTTTATCATTTTGGTTGTTCTTTCTTTCCTAACAATTCCTAGCATCCTGTTTGCTTTTTTGGCTGCCGCAGCACACTAAGCACAAGATTTCAGATACCTAGATCTTTATCTTGACTGCTGACTAGTGCTGTCCGATTCAGTCAAAAAATTTTCGATTCCATACGATTAAATTCTTTAAAAAAATTTGGTTTTTCAATTCAATTTGATTCGATTTAACTAGATAGAAATAGTGAGGCCCACCTGCTAATATTATAACATGAAGGGTAAAAAAAAAACCAAACAAACAGACAGCAGCAATTGAACAAAAGCAAACCTTAATGTGAGCATGCTATGCTTTGTTATATCATATGGAAAGTGGAGTTTGGTCAAGTCTTACGCCCTGCAGTTTTTATTAAGAAAAATCATTTTGTCCACTTTGGCTGGCTTTAGACAACTGCGTCTTGCAGCTATAATTTGTCCAGCAGCAGAAAAAGATTCTTTCTGAGGGCACAGAGGTGGCTGGCGTACACAGAAACTTCTGTGCAAGCCGATTCAATAGTGGCAATTTCATTTGACTTTGCTGCCAGAAACAAAAAGCATCACCGCCAGTTTCCAAGGGATCTTCGTGTTTATAGCAAGCAAGTTCTGCACTGCATCTGATGCGAATATGACTGTCAGTCTGATTGTGATGGAAGTCTGGCTTTCTTAGCTGAAAACATTTGTATATTCCACTGTTTCCCAGAAACTGCGTTTCTGTCGAGACTTATCCACACCCTGTGTTCTAAACTCTGGAACAGCTGGTAATGTGTGTGATCTCCATGGCTGTGCCGCTGCTGACTGGTACATCAGTGGTTTGCATTTTTACAATCTCTTGAGCTGCAAATGCAATGACATCTGGTACTTCACTGAAGGTTGACTTGAATCTCGGATCCAGGAAGCTGCTTAATCTATATAAATTATCAAATAATATATCTTGAAATCTGTGGAGTAAATTTTTCTGCAACTCTTCTTTCAAGCAAGAGATAACTTTCAGGTTTGTTGATTCTGCATCTTCATCATTGATATCAACTTCCTGTCCTGAATCTTTCCCATATGTTGTATCGATTGAATTAATCAGGTGTTCAACCAGCGGATGAACAAACACAGTAACATACTGTTCCTCCAGATATAATTGTTGTGGCTTCCTCAAAAGCCTGCAAAACATCAACAAGTTTTTGGCCAAGATCATAGTCACGTTCAGCAGGTGCACCTTTATTTGCGATATTATTGCTGCTGCTCAAAGCTAAACTTGTTGTGAATAAAGTACTGTAATGGAAAGTGCTGACGATATCAAGGAATTTATTGATGACAGAGATTGTGGGATGAGACCGCAGCCCATCTTCCACACATAATTGCAGTGTGTGCGCGAAGTAGCAATGGTGAGAGGTACAGATTCCTTTTCGAATAAGTTTCCCTACTGCTTTTTTCACTGATGCAGCATTATCGGTAACAATTGAAAAACTTTGCCTTCTAGCTGCCATTTCTTCAATGCACTTTCCATGGCATCTGCTATATAGTCACCTGTATGTCTCTCTGGCATGTACTGCGTATCCAGCACAATATTCATTGCATGAAAGTCATCTTCTATGCCATGTGCAGTAATTGTAATATAAGCTGCCATGGTTCTGCTGGTCCAGAGATCTGTGGTAATCTCAGACTTTGAAGCTGACTCAAAATGTTGATGGACACATCATCAAATTTAGCTTCAATCATTCTACCTAAAGTTTGACATGATGGCAAGGTATAACACCCGTTGAGAGACTGAGAATAGGCCAAAAAGCCTTCATCTGTAACAACACTAAATAGTTGCATATCTTTAACAATAAAATACATGAGGGCAGTGTCAATTGTTTTCTTATCTGCTGGTGGAAGTGGCTTGTGGAAAAAGCATGAAACCCGGGCTTGAGAAGAGGCTGCTAATGCTTTAGGCTTTGTGGCCACAGAAGTGTCAGACTTAACAGGTTTTTTATGAGTGTCTTCAGCTTGTAGATCAACAAATTTTGATTTATGATGTCTTTCAACATGCTGCCAAAGATTACTGATGCCACCACTATGTTTAACTAACTTTGCAAAGCGTATATTTCACAAATTCTCCGCTCTGTATGGTTTCATCATCCAACTGTGCAAATATAGACCATATTACTGAACTCTGACCAACAGGGCATACTGACCTTGATTTATTCTCTTTTTCCGTCAAATTCATTGTGCACAAGATTCGCAGTTCAATTTGCATGGAGGCCAGGGGCATCCTGCGCAAAGAAAATGGAACTGCGATCTTCCCTCCAGCAGAGTGTGTCTTTTAGGCTTGGGGAACAGAGAGCCACCGGGTCTTAGGAGGGGTGCTGAGGGGGAAGGTGCAAACGTGGCAGCATGGAGGCCGGGGGCATCCTGCACAAAGACAGAACTGCAATCTTCCCTCCAGCAGAGTGTGTCTTTTAGGCTTGGGGAACGGTCGGAGAGCTACCGGGTCTTAGGAGGGGCACTGCGGGGGAAGGTGGAAAATGGTGGCATGGAGGGGGGCAGGACACGCATCCTGCACAAAGACAGAAGAAGCAGAGGAAGGCAGGAAGGTGGCTGGTGGCAGAGGAAGTGGCTAATAGTGAGTTTTTTAAAACTGATTCTTTAAGGTAATGAATTGATTAGAATAGATTCGCCGAAAATGAATCGATTCGAATCGCGAATTGGACAGCACTAGTGTTGACCCCAAAGGTGGACCTAGCATCGGGTAATTATGATTTGGGTTATTCTTCCCAATGTGCATCACTTTGCATTGGCCTACACTAAATTTCATCTGCCATTTGGATACCCAGTCTTCCAATTTCCTAAGGTCTTCCTGCAATTTTTCACAATCAGCATGTGTTTTAACCTTGACTAAATTTACAGACAGCTCAAAACAAATCACCTCACTTGTCGTTCCAATTTCCACATAATTTATAAGCATATTAAATAGCACCTGCCCCAGCACAGATCCCTGTGGCACTCCACTATTCACCATCCTCCACTGAGAGAAATAACCATTTAACCCTACCCTCTTGTTTTCTGTCCAATAACCAATTGATAATTCACACCAGAACACTGCCTCCTATCCCATGACCCTTTAATTTTCTAAGGAGTCTCTCATAATGAACTTTGTCAAAAGTTTTCTGAAAATCTAGATACACTACATCTAGCTAACCTTTAACGACATGTTTATTCATGCCTTCAAAGAAATGAAACCCGAAAATCCTCAGCGTCACTATCGACTGCGACCTTACACTTGAGGGCCAAGTTAACTCTACAACAAAGAAAATGTTACATTAAATGTGGAAACTCAAAAGTGTGAAACCATTCTTCCCGAGGGAAACATTTCGCAACTTGATACAATCAATGGTACTAAGCCATGTAGACTACTGCAATGGAATTTATGCAGGATGCAAAGAACAACTCATAAAGAAGCTTCAAACCGCTCAAAACACAGCAGCCAGGCTTATATTTGGAAAAAACATGGTTCGAAAGCACCAAACCCCTCCGAGAAAAACTATACTGGCTACCAATCAAAGAACGTATTGCTTTCAAAATCTGCACCCTGGTCCATAAAATTATCTACGGAGAAGCCCCGGGTTACATGACAGACCTCATAGACCTACCAACAAGAAATACAATCAGATCAGCACGAACATATCTAAATCTCCACCACCCAAGCTGCAAAGGACTCAAATACAAATTAACTTATGCATCCAGCTTCTCCTACGTCAGCACACAACTGTGGAATGCACTACCAAAAGCTGTGAAAACAATGTACGACCACTTAAACTTCCAGAAATCACTAAAAACCAACCTGTTTGGGAGGAAGTGACGTCACGAGGCTGAATGGCTCAGCACACTCTCACCCAAAAAAGGAACCCACTGCAGTTAAGCGTACCTCCTTTCGATTAAAACAGCAGCGCACAGGTACAGAGATGTGATCTTCAGTGCGATGAGCAAAATAAATACCGCGCCGCTGCGAGATAGCGAGCGACTGTCCACGCGGCAGTTAGCGAAAGGCCTGCCCCAGCCCGCGTACCCTAAATCGCGGTGCACGTTGGAGTCGGAACCGCCAGCCCCCCGTGAGGAACGGGAGGACTCTGCCCTACCAACTGCCCTCTCGATGGAGGTGAAAAAATGCTTCGAAGAACTTCAAGCTGAAATTCGTGCATCCAAGGAGGAGATCCTGGAGCACGTAGACTCTCTCAGCGTGGATTTGCGGGACCTGGGGGGGCAGGGTGGAGGCGCTCGAAGAAAATACGGACGCGCAAGTGGAGAAAAACGAGGTTGAGAAGAGGCCGATCAAAATGTAAGAAAAGGCCGAAGAGCTGCAATACCACCTAGATGACATTGAAAACAGGGGGCGCAGGCAGAATCTCCGCTTTCGCGGGGTTCCGGAGGCTGGGGGCCTGGAAGACGTCCCCAGAGGTAGTGCACACCATCTGCACAATGTTGATGGGAGACAGTTTCGATGTGGCAGCAATGGGCATTGATAGAGCCCACAGAGCGCTGGGGAAACCCAGAGACATCATGCCGCAGGACATCATGGTCAGATTTACTGCTTACAGGAGCAAGGAACAGATTTGGCAAAAAGCCCGTCAGAACCCAATGTTGGAATATAATGGTTCAAGGATATCAATTTATCAGGACCTTTCAGTGTTTACTTTGAACCAGAGAAGAGAGATGAAACCTGTTATTGAAATATTGACCAAAGAAAGATTCCATACCGGTGGGCTTTCCCATTCGCTATTTGTTTTGAGCTCAAAGGAGAGCGGATCCGATGCCGAAAAGTGGAGAAGGCGTGGCAACACCTATTCACAGCAGGTATGGCAGTGACGGAGACCCCGCCGGCTGGGATGGCACCTTCCACCAAGGCAAGGCTTCAGTGATGGAAGAGGGTGGAGAAAGCATCGAAGAAGAATGCATCTCAGACTTGAGCGGAGCAGTGCTGACTGTTGTACTTGGAACGGGTGTTTAATGCCTCGTTGGCAGAGTTCTGTAAGACATGGAGGTTGCGGTCTTGAAAGGACACTGTTCAATGGTTGGAAAGGTGAAGAGCAGTTGGGAGTGAGTGAAAGCTGTGAGGGTGGGAACTAGGGTGTGGGGAGGGTGGATTGAGGGGTAATTTGTGTGTAAGTATACTGTTAAGGTTGTTATAACATTTGCTTCATTTGGCCAAGTGGGGTCTCGTTCTTCATAGTCCCAGGTAGTGTGGATCACACTGTTGGTGGGTGGACCTTAGAGGACCGTGGGGGGAGGGAAGGGGCGGGGGGAGGGTTGGGGAGGGGATAGTAGGATTGAGGGCACAGCTAGGATGTGGGGAGGGTGGGTACAGGGTAGGCCAGATGGGGGGGGGGGGGGAGGATTAGGGCTTAGACCAAACATTCTTCCAATAGCCTGTTCTGAAAGGACAACGTTAGATGATGGACTTTAAATTTTTGACTTATAACATAAAGGGGCTGAACTCTCCCTATAAGAGGCACGCCTTGGGGCGAGAACTTCGTCTGATGCACCCCCAGGTGGTCTTCCTGCAGGAAACTCACCTTCGTAGGAAGGATGAGCGGCTGCTGCCTTCCAAGCTGTACCCCTTGGTGTGCTGTGCATCAGATGTGAAGGGAGCTCGGAAAAGAGGGGTGGCCATCATGTTTCATAAAGATGTTCAGGCCCAGATTCTGCATGAAAAGCGGGAGGCTGAGGGGCGTTACCTTTTTGTACATGTTGTGCTGGAGCAGGAGGAATGTATGTTGGCAAGCGTGTATGCCCCCAATGAGAGGCAGGAACGTTTTTTCCTGTGTCTCCAGAGGGACATGCAGGTGTTTGCCAGGGGTAGGGTGCTGGTGGCAGGAGACTTTAATGCGACAATGCAGCCTGGCCTTGATAGGTCGGCACCTCCAGCTCCAAGTGACAATAGAGTATCTCAGGCCTTGAAGAACATGGTGGACGGGTTGGGACTTTGTGACGGGTGGAGACAGAGGAATCCAAGAGGGAGAGATTATACCTTTTACTCCCGGGTGCATTTGTCCTACTCCAGATTTGATTATATATTTGTTGAAAAGACTCTATTAAGCGGGGGGGGGGGGGGGGGGGGGGGGGGGATTATTCAATTGGGCATATTTCAATTTCAGACCACGCACCTGTCTGGGCGGTTGTCCCCTCTCTCCGGGAAGAGGTACGGGATAGAAGATGGTCTCTCAATAACTGCATGTTACAAGACCCAGACACTGTGGACAGCTTTATCCCAATTATGAAGGAATATTTTGATATCAACATAGATTCAGGCCCCTCATTGGGTGTTGTATGGGATGCTTTCAAAGCAGTGGCGAGGGGTTACTTCATCAAGTGTGCTAGTCACAGGGCCAAGGTACGCAAGGCACGTCTGGTGCAATGTATGGAGAGATTGGGGGCTCTGGAGAGTAAGGAAGTATTTCTTCACAGAGAGGGTGGTGAACGCTTGGAATGCCCTCCCGCGGGAGGTGGTGGAGATGAAAACGGTAACGGAATTCAAACATGCGTGGGACAGGCATAAAGGAATCCTGTGCAGAAGGAATGGATCCACAGAAGCTTAGCTGAAATTGGGTGGCGGGGGGGAAGAGGGGTTGGTGGTTGAGAGGCTAGGATGGGGGAGGGCAGACTTATACGGGGTCTGTGCCGGAGCCAGTGATGGGAGGCGGGGACTGGTGGTTGGGAGGCGGGAAATACTGCTGGACAGACTTATATGGTCTGTGCCCTGAAAAAGACAGGTACAAATCAAGGTAAGGTATACACATACGAGTTTATCGTGGGCAGACTAGATGGACCGTGCAGGTCTTTTTCTGCCGTCATCATCATCTACTATGTTACTATAGGGCTACAGGCTCTGTGTACGATTACCGTAGGCTTCAGGAGGTGAGATAGGAACTGACCGAGTTGCATGAAGAGAGCCTGCAGTTTGTACATGCCCATTTAAAACAGATTTATTATGAAAACACTAACAAGCCAGGCAGGTTATTGGCCAACAAACTGCGAAAGCTGAGAGCTGACCGGCAAATTTTAAAAGTGAAAGATAACAAAGGGACCCTTTTGCAATCCTCAGCACAAATCAGGGAGAGATTTGCCCAGTATTACGAATCGTTATATAGGGAGGACGCTGCTGTACAGACCGGGGATATAGACAAATATCTGATGGAAAGAGGCCTGCCGGTGCTCTCAAAGCAGCAGAAGAGGGAACTGGAAGCCCCGGTGCAGGTAGACGAAGTACTTCAAGTAATCAAATCATTGCCAAATGGCAAGACCCCGGGTTTAGACAGGTACACGAACGAGTTTTTTAAGACATTTGGGGGGGGAGGGGGGGCATTGGCACCGTACTTGGCGATGGTTATTAACTCAGTGAGGGAGAGGGATAGGTTACCCCAATCGATGATGGAGGCTTGGGTGGCGGTAATCCCAAAACCAGGCAAGGACAAGGCGGAATGTGCAACTTATCAACCCATTTCGAAACTTAACGCTGATGTTAAGATATTGGCGAAGGTATTAGCCAACCACATGGGGGGGGGGGGGGGGTGTGCTTCCACTCTAATACACCCAGATCAAGTCGGATTTGTAGCTAAGAGGCAGATGGACAATATACGTAGAACACTGAATTACTATATCGTGCAAAAGTAAAGGCTCTACCGGTAGTGCTATTAGGATAGACGCGGAGAAGGCATTCG
Organism: Microcaecilia unicolor; assembly: GCF_901765095.1. Lineage (NCBI taxonomy): Eukaryota > Metazoa > Chordata > Amphibia > Gymnophiona > Siphonopidae > Microcaecilia > Microcaecilia unicolor. The sequence goes on along the minus strand of NC_044032.1, from coordinate 321,784,712 downwards.
ACAGGGTCCAACTGGGGATATCTGGATAAAGTATTACAGCGAGTGGGGATAGGGCAGTACTACAGGTCCTGGATCCGGGCTCTTTACTCGGCTCCACAAGCCTGTGTGAGAATTAATGGGGAGGAAACTCAGGGGCCTTAAGGTGGGAAGAGGAACTAGACAGGGGTGTCCTCTGTCTCCCTTGTTGTTTGCTCTGGCAATGGAGCCATTGGCGGCGGCAATACGCTGAGAACGAGGATATCTCTGGAGTCCGGGTAGGGGCCCAGGAACATAAGACTGCACTATTCGCGGATGATGTTCTCCTGTACTTGGCAAAGCCTCTGGTATCACTCCCCAATCTGATGAGGGAAATAGAGGGGTACATAGGATATCTGGTTACAAACTCAATACTAGTAAATCGATGGTATGACTCTGGGGCTTTCCGCCGAGGGTGTTGGATGCGTTGAAGACAAGTGGAACAAAATATTGAATAAATGTTCGCTTGATCTAATGTTACTAATCATTGAAAAGAGTCAAGCAAGTCTGAACGTCCTGAAAGAGGAATTAGACACAGAATTGTCTAAACTTAAAAATAATACCGTACTAGCCGAATTCGACAAACAACATTCTGTTTTGAAAGAAAACATAGATAAGTTTCGTGAAAATAATAAAAAATCTAAGTTCAAAAAATTAATCAGAGACGAAAAAGACTATTCTACCAACAACGTATACCCTTGGATGCAGACGGAAGATACTCAATCTTCAGCCAATAAAAAACGAACCACATTCTTTAATTCTTCGTCATCCAGCAATAGTGGAGGACTCCTGCGACAGTGACAGACAACAACCTTTTTTAGGAAAACGAAGAGGAAAGGGAAGCAGAAGGGGGAACACAGGTCAGCGGAACAAACCGTGGACGCGGGTCACAGAAGTGAATTCTGCAGTTATCAATTTTTCGAGCAGGACATTATCCCTTGCAGAAAAGTCCATTCTTCTCAAGGGATTTTCTTACGCACCATCCACTCACTTCAATAACTTCCAATTTCACATTGATTTAGAAAAATTCATTAGGAAGTTAGAACTTACATTGTTTTTCCACGACCGTGAAGACATGTATGACAGAACCATTATTAAACCTAAAAGCACTTGGAGACCACCAGTCCCACAAATCCCAGCATTGCAAAACTTTTAAGCCATGATCTCAAGATTTGGATGACTTCAAGAAGAAAGACAGCCCCTTGCATTCCAACACTTCAACACACTAGAGATGAAAAAGGAGCACTTCGACACACTTAGAAAGGACAACGACATTGTTATTAAGAAGGCTGACAAGGGCGGTGGGATCGTTGTCTTGAATCGTAGTGACTATGTCAGTGAGGCACTAAGACAAACTGAATGACATTAAATCATATAAAAGACTTTTGCCTCAATCCAACCAGTCGATTACAATCTTTCATAAACAGAATAACTATGAAAGCGGTAGAAGAAGGCTTTATCACTGCCAAAGATAAAAAGTTTTTGTGTTGTAACTTTCCAACCGTTCCTGTTATGTACTTTCTACCCAAAGTACATAAAAGTCTCTCAAATCCACCCGGTAGACCAATCTTATCGGGCAGAAATTCTGTCCTTGAACCATTATCAACCTTTGTTGATTCTTTTTTGAAAGTTGAAGTACCCAAATATCCCTCATATATCAGAGACTCTACCCACTTTCTCCAAAGATTACAAGAAGCTAAGGTTGATCATACAAAATCATAATGGTCACCCTGGACGTGTGTTCTTTATACACGTCCATACCACAAGAGGAAGCTTTACAGACAATTAGACAAGTACTAGATAGTAGACCCAGGCCACATCAGATACCTACCGACTTTCTTGTCATGCTTGCCAGAACAGCAATGAAAGAGAACTATTTTATGTTTCTTGACAAGCTCTATCTCCAAACCAGTGGAGTAGCGATGGGGGCGACATTTGCCCCCTCGATTGCCAATCTGTACATGTCTCAGTTTGAATCGACATGGATCACACAATCTCCATTTAAAGAGATTATCCTGCATTGGTGGAGATACATAGATGATATCTTCATGATTTGGGCAGGCTCAACAGCGGATCTTCAGAGATTTTTGAATTGGCTTAATAGCTGTAATCAAGACATCCAATTTACGGAGCAACATTCGTCTAAATGCATACATTATTTAGATGTGGAAGTCAATAATACCATTGATGGTTTTGTCACAAAAGTATTTAAAAAGACCACGGACAGAAATACCTTTTTACACAATTCCAGCTGCCATCCCTCACACCTTAAAAACAGCCTCCCTTTCTCACAAATGCTGAGGTTGAGACGCATTTGCACTGATTTTGCCACTTTTAAAGAACAAGCTCATGATTTGATGGCAAACCTTTTGGATAGAGGCTATTCAAAGTCTGTCCTAAAGCATGCGTACCGGAGAGCAAAATACAATGACAGACAACTATTGCTGTCTAAGCCTATGAAACACAAAGCTGAAGACAACACGCTTACCATGGTCATGCAATACAATGAACACAGCCCTTTTCTCGCCAATATGATCAAAAACAGATGGGACATTATGAGATCTACACACACATTTGAAAATACCAATCTTCGCATAGCGTTCGCTAGGACCAATAACATCAAAGAACGATTAGTCCAGCTGACATTAAATCTCACACCAACGAACCAAAAATATTAGGACACTTCAAGTGTGGCCATTGTCAAATTTGCAGCATCACCAAACAAATAAAACAGGTTGTAAATCCTCACACTAACACCGGTACACAAGTTAACACATTTTTCCAATTGCTCTTCTGACCATGTGATATATTCTCTATGCTGCCCCTGCAATAAAACATACATTGGTATGACAACGAGACCTTTGAAAGTTAGGATCTTGGAGCATAGATCAAACATTCGGAGGTCTGCAATAAAAGAACCCATTGTGGAACACTGTGTTATTCAGAAGCATAAATTTGAAGACCTGCAATGTTCTGTCATTGATTGGATAGCGCGTCCAATAGGGGCGGCGATCGAAAACTTAAACTAGCAAGGAGGGAAGCGAGGTGGATCTTTGAATTGGATACTTTAGCACCCAATGGGCTGAACAGCTCCATTGATTGGTTCAATTTCTATTGACGCTTATCACGTCATTTTCACGCAAGTACATCTAACAGCTGTTTATACGTGAACGCTGAGGCGCCATTTTCAAATTTATGCCTCCAACTCTAGTACGTCTGTCCGTGGGGTGACTTTTTGAAGGTGTGTTTACCAAGATTTCTCGCACATTGACAGGCATTTAATATACAATTTGTCTGTTTCAGATTCTCAACATCACAAGAGAGCACTTCGTTCCTGATGAAGCCATGTTTCTAGGTGAAACGGCGGTCCCCGTTGAACGGATATAGAAGAGTGCCGATTTAAATTATAAGCTAAGTGCTATTCGCCATTCTGTGTGTTGTTGAACATAGAGCACACAAACAATACTGCTTAAATATTGCTCAAACTGTGTGTAGAACCTTGAGATTTGAATAGTAGTCCGGGAAGTGGAGTTTTTTGCCCAATGATAGAACCGTTGCGTGAGTTATTTTATAAAACTCTGTATAACCCCGCACTAACCACCAGTATCATACTAGTGGTTTCTGAGGGCTTTTTCTCCACTTTACCCACTGAGTATTGCGACCTAAAGTTAATATTGGCTGGAGCTGTTTTACTTGGTATTAGGTTACATATTTCACTCCAGCCACGCTGCATTTGTTCTGTGCAGTTTCCAGAGGGATAGGTTACCCCAATCGATGATGGAGGCTTGGGTGGCGGTAATCCCAAAACCAGGCAAGGACAAGGCGGAATGTGCAACTTATCAACCCATTTCGAAACTTAATGCTGATGTTAAGATATTGGCGAAGGTATTAGCCAACCACATGGGGGGGGGGGGGGGGGGGTGTGCTTCCCACTCTAATACACCAGATCAAGTCGGATTGTAGCTAAGAGGCAGATGGACAATATACGTAGAACACTGAATTACTATATCGTGCAAAAGTAAAGGCTCTACCGGTAGTGCTATTAGGATTAGACGCGGAGAAGGCATTCGACAGGGTCCACTGGGGATATCTGGATAAAGTATTACAGCGAGTGGGGATAGGGCAGTACTACAGGTCCTGGATCCGGGCTCTTTACTCGGCTCCACAAGCCTGTGTGAGAATTAATGGGGAAACTCAGGGGCCTTTAGGTTGGGAAGAGGAAACTAGACAGGGGTGTCCTCTGTCTCCCTTGTTGTTTGCTCTGGCAATGGAGCCATTGGCGGGCGGCAATACGCGAGAACGAGGATATCTCTGGAGTCCGGGTAGGGGCCCAGGAACATAAGACTGCACTATTCGCGGATGATGTTCTCCTGTACTTGGCAAAGCTCTGGTATCACTCCCCAATCTGATGAGGGAAATAGAGGGGTACATAGGATATCTGGTTACAAGCTCAATACTAGTAAATCGATTGGTATGACTCTGGGCTTTCCGCCAAGGGTGTTGGATGCGTTGAAGACATCCTTTGCTTTTAAATGGGCAGAAAGGGAGTTAAAGTACCTGGGGGTGCAAATTCCAAAACATTTGCCCGAGCTGTTTGATATTAATTACCCTGGGACTTAAGAAAGAAATATTAAGAGCCTTGGACCGCTGGATGTCTATGGGATTTTCCTGGCTAGGGCGTATCGCCACAATAAAAATGAACGTGTTGCCACGTCTACTGTACCTTTTTCAAGTAATTCCTATGCGAGTGTCTAGGGCATTTTTGTCTGGTTTGCAAGATAGCTTAAATAGGTTCATCTGGAATCAGAAGAGACCAAGGCTTCCCAGAGCACTCCTGTACAAGAGTAAAAAGGAGGGGGGACGGGGAGTCCCTAACCTTTTTTTGGTATTATTGTGCTGCGCAGGCGCGGGCTGCGGTGGAGTGGTTTCGATCAGATGAACATAAACTCTGGGTCCATTTGGAGCAATCCCTGGTTGGTTCCCGTAAGTTAGGGCACCTAATGTGGGTGCTGGCTCGGCATAGAGGTCAGGTAGACAAATTCTCACCCACAGTACAGGCTAAATTCTATTACTGGGACCTTATGTTTGGGGAGCACCAGCCATGTACCTCTGGCCTTGCACCAATAGTGGACAACCCTGGGTTCCTTCCGGGGGTGGGGGACACGACTTTTCGCAGATGGGCGAAAAATGGACTAGACATGTGGGGACAGATGCACGTGGGAACAAAAGTGATACCCTTTGAGAACCTGGTTGAAGACTATAGACTTAGAATGGAGGATCGTTATGCATAATTACAGACCTTACACTACTTACATGGTCCCTCTTATGTAGGATGTATGAAGAGGGAGGCGCACCCCCTGGAGGTCATGTGTGTAGATTTTAAGACCACACGCGGAATGATATCTTCCCTCTACGCACACTTAGCAGATCGACACAGACCCTCTCTTACACATAGGAAGAGGTGGGAACAGGAGTTGAAATTTACTTTGCCAGATAAAGCCTGGGCGCAGTTGGAGTGTGGCATACTGAAGTCTGCACGATTGGTAGCTTTACAGGAGAATACATTAAAGGTTTTCTACAGGTGGTATCTTACGCCTGTAAGGCTGCACCATATGTACCCATCAGTGACGAAATCATGTTGGAGGCAGTGTGGGGAAGTAGGAACTATGGGTCATATATGGTGGTCCTGTCGTAAGGCCCAAGCATACTGGAGGGGGGTTCAGTCTAGGCTCTAAAAATGGACTAGAAGGTCTGTGCAGTGGCATCCCCTGATCTTTGTGCTGGGTAAACGGCCCGAGGGACTACGGTTGAATCAATGGTTGCTGGTACGGGGAGATCTGCAGGCTGCCCGGACTAACCTGGCAAGGCACTGGAAGGCCTCGCGGGTTCCTTCGCTGATAGATTGGATTACGAAAGTGAGATATATATGTGAGATGGAGAGACTGACGGCTGTGAAAAGAAGAATGTTGCCCAAATGGGAGAAAGTGTGGCTGCCCTTCTTGACTGCATGTTCGTGGTAGTCAATGTTTGGTTTGAGACGGGAGGGAGGGGGGGGTAGTTATAGAGGAGGGGAGGGTAATAAAAATTGGAATAAAAATATGAAGTACACACTGTGGTTATGGTGGGACCAATGACAACAGGTACCCTCTGATTGTTATTCATACTGGATTTGGCTCACTTGGAATACGATGTAATGAGTTGTGTTAATTATGTTCTGTGTTATGTTCTTCACGCTCAATAAAGACTTCTATAAATTAAAAAAAAAAAACCTGTTCAAAAAGGCATACCCCTTCGACCCAACCTAAATGCCTAAACCTTGCAACAGAACGAAACCAAACCCAGAAACAGACATTGCATAACTCTTCCTCTCTGCGATCCCTAATGTGTCTATAACACATGAACCTATTCAACCACAATAACTCTTTGTATTTGTTTCTCTGCTGGAGATGGCGAATGCCTCTACGGTACTATGTAAGCCACACTGAGCCTGCAAATAGGTGGGAAAATGTGGGATACAAATGAAATAAATAAATAAATAAATAAAGCAAATTGGTGAGGCAAGACTTCACTTGGCTGAATCAATGCTGACAAATTGACCACATTTGGGCTGTTCAGAAATGCCACTCTTTTCTTTCACTATTACTGCTATTGCTGTATCATCTGCAGATCTTCTGCCAATTCTGAACTTGTTGAGTGGGAGGAAATGAAGGTGGTTTCTTGTGCCAGGTATTGTTTTTTGCAGTTACAAAATTGATTTTCCAACATTTCGAAAGCAAAATCAACACTGGCAGAAGAAAACGAAAAGAAATTTTATATTTGTTAAACTTTTGTTTGCCCAGTTGAAAGAGTCAAAATATGTCAACTGGTGACATGTTGTAGACTGTTTCTTATAGCAAGACATTTCATGATGCCACCAATGCTATCACATACACACTTTTCCTTGGCTTGTGGGTGAAAAAAATATCATTCTGCTGACAAGTTAAAATCTTCTTGGTGCATGCACAGATTTGTAAAGTTCTTGTAATTCTTGTACTGAGCTGCAGCACCATCACTGAAGTATTAAATTGTTGTAACATAAGCAGCACGTCTTTTAGACATCGAATGAATGCCTTCTGAAATGCGCACACATACACAGTATCGTGCTGCATGCAATCACTCATGACACACATGGAAATGCAAGTCCAGGACCTCATTCGACATGTGGTAAACAGCAACAGAATGGAGTGTAGCTTGCCTGTTTTCCCAGTAGAAACCCCTGAATGGACAACAAATAAGTAGTTCTCAAGGATGTCTAGCAGAATTAAGGCTGTATCTGCTTTCAAATTTCTTTACTGCTCTTGAGAAAGGCAGTTTGAGCTGCAGCCATGTAATGATGCACAGTGAGATCATCGATCTGGTTGCAGAGTATATCGAAGTTATCGAGAGAATCTTCTCTTGTGAATAACTGTGTGACCCCACTGCTTGAATGAGATGTCATCACTTTCTTCCAAGTCAAAGAACTGTGTAACTTAAAATAGATAACTATGGAGAGTGCTTTGCCTGGACAGTTCTGGCACCAATGAATCATACAGTCTTGTCATTCTGTACCACATATGACTAAAGACATCAGCGATTTGTAACCTAACTTTGCTTCACTGATGGCTTTCACAGTAGTTGACATTTTGATGAATCTGGCAAGCACACGCTTAATGAGCTCCTTTAGTACTTACAGTACTGTACCAAGATGGTCACTATTCACAGAATTTTAAACCTCCAATCTCGTACATTCCATCATCTTCTGTTATTTCATATAGTTCAGAAAGATTCGCTAGAAGAAGTCTTTCCTGCTTATTGATGCACTCACCATCTTTCTTTTTCAAGGCAGATTTTCCGTAACTTTCAAGCTTTAACTATATGTTTCAAAACTCCAAAATCTTCAGCAGTTGCTTTATTGTCAAGCTTAAAGTTACCATTGTCAGTATCTGAATCTTTCATGTTTCTAGAGGACTTAGCAAATCTATCCTACACATTTTGTGGAGTTTCATACTGACTCTGGTTGTAGGTCGTTTGTTTCAACTTCCAATAGGCAAGCAAATTTTGTTTTCAACATTTTTTTTTGTTTGCTATTTTCTTTTGCTGTAGCCAACATGATCTCTTCTGCTTAGTTTCCCAGGTTTCATCGGACTGCACCCAACAGCAGCTAGATTTGTGTTAATATCAGTCTCTTCAAACTTACTCAAGTTTCTTCTTCATATTCTGATCCAGTACAACTGGCACCCAAAGAACTTGCTGCAGAAGCTGATGTTAAATACTTGGGACACAGTTTCTGGCCAGGTTTAATTTCTTCTTGACATCTACTGCTGTAAGAATTTTTCCTAGCAAGATCCATGGATACTGCACTCTCAGAGCACTTTACTTCAGTAGCATGAAATGAAAAATGAATCAGAACATGACTTCTGCCTGAATTCATACCTCTCCAAGTTCATTTTTTTTTTGTGACAGTAGCATAATGTAGCATCTGAAGATGAAACTGCACAAATCAGTGGACTAGAAGACACAAACTGTAGATACTTTTATTCTCAGTTAAAGATGACAGATTCAGACCCTTTCTGCTGTACGTTTTCTGGTGACAAATGTCATCTTTCCAATAGAAAAAAACCCTAATTTCTCAGCCATAGTGTAACTACAGACCCCGAGTTTAAAAGAAATTGTCCAGAGATCATAGTCAAACAACTAAAATATTGTACAATCACTGTTGAACACAGTCAATATCAAGTCTAACTGAAATGTAATCATGTGACCCGTGTCCAATCATTCTCACTGGTCAGATAAATCTGTGCCAAGCATCTCATTGGTCAGAAATTCATAAGAACATGAGTAACCATACTGGGTAAGATCAATGGTCCATCTAGCCCAGAATCCTGTTTCCAACAAGCAACCCCCCCAAAAGTGGCAACATTCAATGCTACCAATCCCAGGCAAGCAGTTGCTTCCCCATGTCTGTCAACAGAAGACTATGGACTTTTCTAAACCCAGATACACTAACTGCTGTTACCACATCCTCTGGCAAAGCTTAAGTATCTAAGTGAAAAAATACTTCCTATTTGTTTTAAAAGTATTTCCATGTAACTTCCTTGAGCGTCCCCTAGTATTTGTACTTTTGGAATGAGTAAAGAGATGTGGTTGTTGTGTTAGTCCACTTTTAAAGGTAATCAATAGAAATAAAACAAATAAAACATGAAAAATAAAATAAAATGATACCTTTTTTATTGGACATAAAGCGAATGCTACATACCTGTAGAAGGTATTCTCGAGGACAGCAGGCTGATTGTTCTCACTGATGGGTGACGTCCATGGCAGCCCCTCCAATCGGAAACTTCACTAGCAAATGCCTTTGCTAGTCCTCGCGCTCCCATGCGTACCGCGCATGCGCGGCCATCTTCCCGCCCGAACCAGCTCGTGTTCGTCAGTCCCATATGTAGCAAAACAAAACAAGGGAAGACACAACTCCAAAGGGGAGGCGGGGCAGGTTTGTGAGCACAATCAGCCTGCTGTCCTCGGAGAATACCTTCTACAGGTATGTAGCATTCGCTTTCTCCGAGGACAAGCAGGCTGCTTGTTCTCACTGATGAAGTATCCCTAGCCCCCAGGCTCACTCAAAACAACAAACATGGTCAATTGAGCCTCGCAACGGCGAGGACATAACTGAGATTGACCTAACAACTTATCAACTAACAGAGAGTGCAGCCTGGAACAGAACAAACATGGGCCTAGGGGGGTGGAGTTGGATTCTAAACCCCGAACAGATTCTGAAGCACTGACTGCCCGAACCGACTGTCGCGTCGGGTATCCTGCTGCAGGCTAGTAATGAGAGGTGAATGTGTGGACAGATGACCACGTCGCAGCTTTGCAAATCTCTTCAATAGTGGCTGACTTCAAGTGGGCTACCGACGCTGCCATGGCTCTAACATTATGAGCCGTGACATAACCCTCTAGAGCCAGCCCAGCCTGGGCGTAAGTGAAGGAAATGCAATCTGCTAGCCAATTGGATATGGTGCGTTTCCCCACAGCCACTCTCCTCCTGTTGGGATCAAAAGAAACAAACAATTGGCGGACTGTTCTGTTGGGCTGGTGTCCGCTCCAGATAGAAGGCCAATGCTCTCTTGCAGTCCAATGTGTGCCGCTGACGTTCAGCAGGGCAGGAATGAGGACGGGGAAGAATGTTGGCAAGACAATGACTGGTTCAGATGGAACTCGGACAAAACCTTGGCAAGAACTTAGGGTGAGTGCGGAGAGAGGACTACTCTTATGATGAAATTTGGTATAAGGGGCCTGGGCTACCAGGGCCTGAAGCTCACTGACTCTACGAGCTGAAGTAACTGCCACCAAGAAAATGACCCTTCCAGGTCAAGTACTTCAGATGGCAGGAGTTCAGTGGCTCAAAGGAGGTTTCATCAGCTGGGTAGGAACGACATGAGATCCCATGACACTGTAGGAGGCTTGACGGGGGGCTTTGACCAAAGCAAACCTCTCATGAAGCGAACAAACTAAAGGCTGTCCTGAGATCAGCTTACCTTCCACACGGTAATGGTATGCCTGATGCGCTAAGGTGAACCCTTACAGAGTTGGTCTTGAGACCAGACTCAGACAAGTGCAGAAGGTATTCAAGCAGGGTCTGTGTAGGACAAGAGCGAGTATCTAGGGCCTTGCTGTCACACCAGACAGCAAACCTCCTCCATAGAAAGAAGTAACTCTCTAGTGGAATCTTTCCTGGAAGCAAGCAAGACCACGGGAGACACCCTCTGACAGACCCAAAGAGGCAAAGTCTACGATCTCAACATCCAGGCCGTTGAGAGCCAGAGACCGGAGGTTGGGATGCGAAGCGCCCCTCGTCTGTGTGTATGAGGGTCGGAACAACACTCCAATCTCCCCGGTTCTTCGGAGGACAACTCCAGAAGAAGAGGGAACCAGATCTGATGCGGGCCAAAAAAGGCGCAATCAGAATCATGGTGCCTCGGTCTTGCTTGAGTTTCAACCAAAGTCTTCCCCACCAGGGTATGGGAGGATAAGCATACAGCAGACCCTCCCCCCAGTCCAGGAGGAAGGCATCCGATGCCAGTCTGCCGTGGGCCTGAAGCCTGGAACAGAACTGAGGACTTTGTGGTTGGCTCGAGATGCAAAGAGATCTACCAGGGGGTGCCCCACACCTGGAAGATCTGGCGCACTACTACTACACTGCTCAACCTGTCGGCCAGACTGTTGTTTACGCCTGCCAGATAAGTGGCTTGGAGCACCATGCCCATGACGGCGAGCCCACAGCCACATGATGACGGCTTCCTGACACAGGGGGCGAGATCCGGTGCCCCCCTGCTTGTTGATGTAATACATGGCAACCTGGTTGTCTGTCTGATTTTGGATAATTTGGTGGGACAGCCGATCTCTGAAAGCCTTTAGAGCGTTCCAGACCGCTCGTAACTCCAGAAGATTGATCTGCAGATCGCGTTCCTGGAGGGACCAGCTTCCCTGGGTGTGAAGCTCATCGACATGAGCTCCCCACCCCAGGAGAGATGCATCCGTAGTCAGCACTTTTTGTGGCTGAGGAATTTGGAAAGGACGTCCCAGAGTCAAATTGGACCAAATCGTCCACCAATACAGGGAGTTGAGAAAACTCGTGGACAGGTGGATCACGTCTTCTAGATCCCCAGCAGCCTGAAACCACTGGGAAGCTAGGGTCCATTGAGCAGATCGCATGTGAAGGCGGGCCATGGGAGTCACATGAACTGTGGAGGCCAGGTGGCCCAGCAATCTCAACATCTGCCGAGCTGTGATCCGCGAGACGAGGGACAACAAGTTGTTGGCTTTCATCTCTGGGAGATAGGCGCGAGCCGTCCGAGAATCCAGCAGAGCTCATATGAATTCGAGTCTCTGTACTGGGAGAAGATGGGACTTTGGATAATTTATCACAAACCCCAGTAGCTCCAGGAGGCGAATAGTCATCTGCATGGACTGTAGAGCTCCTGCCTCGGATGTGTTCTTCACCAGCCAATCGTCGAGATAGGGGAACACGTGTACTCCCAGCCTGCGAAGCGCCGCTGCTACTACAGCCAGGCACTTCGTGAACACTCTGGGCGCAGAGGCGAGCCCAAAGGGTAGCACACAGTACTGGAAGTGACGTGTGCCCAGCTGAAATCGCAGATATTGTCTGTGAGCTGGCAGTATAGGGATGTGCGTGTAGGCGTCCTTCAAGTCCAGAGAGCATAGCCAATCGTTTTCCTGAATTATGGGGAGAAGGGTGCCCAGGGAAAGCATCCTGAACTTTTCCTTGACCAGATATTTGTTCAGGGCCCTTAGGTCTAGGATGGGACTTATCCCCCTTGTTTTCTTTTCCACAAGGAAGTACCTGGAATAGAATCCCAGCCCTTCTTGCCCGGATGGCACGGGCTCGACCGCATTGGCGCTGAGAAGGGCGGAGAGTTCCTCTGCAAGTACCTGCTTGTGCTGGAAGCTGTAAGACTGAGCTCCCGGTGGGCAATTTGGAGGTTTGGAGGCCAAATTGAGGGTGTATCCTTGCCGGACTATTTGAAGAACCCACTGATCGGAGGTTATGAGAGGCCACCTTTGGTGAAAAACTTTCAACCTCCCCCCGACCGGCAGGTCGCCCGGCACTGACACGTTGATGTCAGCTATGCTCTGCTGGAGCCAGTGAAAAGCTCGCCCCTTACTTTTGCTTGGGAGCCGAGGGGCCTTGCTGAGGCGCACGCTGCTGACGAGAGCGAGCGTGCTGGGGCTTAGCCTGGGCCGCAGGCTGTCGAGAAGGAGGATTGTACCTACGCTTACCAGAAGAGTAGGGAACAGTCTTCCTTCCCCCATAAAAACGTCTACCTGTGGAGGTAGAACCTGAAGGCTGCCGGCAGGGAGAACTTGTCGAAAGCGGTATCCCGCTGGTGGAGCTGCTCTACCACCTGTTCGACCTTCTCTCCATAAATATTGTCCGCACGGCAAGGCGAGTCCGCAATCCGCTGCTGGATCCTATTTTCCAGGTCGGAGGCACGCAGCCATGAGAGTCTGCGCATCACCACACCTTGAGCAGCGGCCCTGGACGCAACATCAAAGGTGTCATACACCCCTCTGGCCAGGAATTTTCTGCACGCCTTCAACTGCCTGACCACCTCCTGAAATGGCTTGGCTTGCTCAGGAGGGAGCTTGTCCACCAAGCCCGCCAACTACCGCACATTGTTCCGCATGTGTATGCTCGTGTAGAGCTGGTAAGACTGAATTTTGGCCATGAGCATAGAGGAATGGTAGGCCTTCCTCCCAAAGGAGTCTAAGGTTCTAGAGTCTTTGCCCGGGGGTGCCGAAGCATGCTCCCTAGAACTCTTAGCCTTCTTTAGGGCAAATCCACAACTCCAGAGTCGTGAGGCAACTGAGTGCGCATCAGCTCTGGGTCCCCATGGATCCGGTACTGGGACTCGATCTTCTTGGGAACGTGGGGATTAGTTAAAGGTTTGGTCCAGTTCGCCAGCAATGTCTTTTTTAGGACATGATGCATGGGTACTGTGGACGCTTCCTTAGGTGGAGAAGGATAGTCCAGGAGCTCAAACATTTCAGCCCTGGGCTCGTCCTCCACGACCACCGGGAAGGGGATGGCCGTAGACATCTCCCGGACAAAGGCCGCAAAAGACAGACTCTCGGGAGGAGAAAGCTGCCTTTCAGGGGAGGGAGTGGGATCAGATGGAAGGCCATCAGACTCCTCGTCAGAGAAATATCTGATGTCCTCCTCCTCCTCCCACGAGGCCTCACCATCGGTATCAGACACAAGTTCACGGACCTGTGTCTGAAGCCGTGCCTGGCTCGACTCCATGGAACCACGGCCACGTTGGGAGCGTCGAGAGGTAGACTCCCTCGCCCGCACCGGCGAAGCTCCCTCCGCCGACGGGGAGCCTTCCTGGGAGGCGACCGCAGTCGGTACCGCAAGCGGCACCGATGTCGGAGACATCACCCCGGGCAAAGGGCCAGCCGGCGCCTCACTCGACGGTACCAGTGGCGCAAGCACCCCCGGTACCAGAGGGGAAGGGCGCAACAGCTCTCACAGGATCTCTGGGAGAATGGCCCGGAGACTCTCGTGCAGAGCGGCTGTGGAGAAAGACATGGAAGCCGATGCAGGTGTCGATGTCAGAGTCTGTTCCGGGCGTGGAGGCTGTTCCGGGCTGTCCAAGGTGGAGCGCATCGACACCTCCTGAACAGAGGGTGAGCGGTCCTCCCAGTGCCGATGCCTACTGGGTGCCGACTCCCTCGGCGACCCGGAGCTCTCGGTACCGACGCGAGAAGGAGACCGGTGTCGATGCTTCTTTGACTTTTTCAAATGAAGCATGTCACCGGAGCTTCCCGGTACCGACGAGGAGGACGTAGAATCCAGTCGTCGCTTCCTCGGGGCCGAGGCCGAAGAAGGTCGGTCTCGGGGGGGCTGTACCGCAGGAGCCCTCAGGGTAGGGGGAGACCCACCCGAAGGCTCACCGCCACCAGCAGGGGAATGGACAGCCCTCACCTGCACTCCAGTCGAAGCACCACCGTCCGACGACATCAGCACTAGTGGAGGTCCCGGTACCACCGACGCCGCCTTCCGATGTCTCGGCCCCGACGACGCAGAGGGTCGATGCCTCGATGCAGTCGCGGCCGAGGGCGGAGGTCTTGACGCTGTCGACGTCGACGCACTCGATACTCCCGGCGCCGATGCCGACGAAGAGCCCGACAACAAAACGTTCCACTGGGCCTGAGTCCTTTTCTGTAAAAGGGCGCAAAGACTACAGGCCTGCGGGCGGTGCCCAGCCCCCAGACACTGAAGACACGACGTGTGCCTGTCAGTGAGCGAGATTACCCGGGCGCACTGGGTGCACTTCTTGAAGCCGCTGGGAGAACTTCGATGACATGGGCGGAAAAATCACGCCGGCGAAATCAAAACTCGTAATTGCGGTAAGGCACCAAAAAGAGGGGGAGAAAAAATTCGATCCGAGGCCTCAAAAGGGCCTACCCCGAAAACGAAAGAAAACTTAACGGGGCAACAACTGGAAATACAGGAAGGGGAAAAAGACCGAAAGGCCTTCTTCCGAAATCCTTTTTTTTTCAGTAGCGAAAAGTCAAAAAGACACGCGAGGGTCAACTTAAGGGGCACGAACGGCGTAAACACGACCAAACCGAGCGCGGACAAAAGAAGACTGACGAACATGAGCCGGTTCGAGCGGGAAGACGGCCGCTCATGCGCGGTGCACATGGGCGAGCGAGGACTAGCAAAGGCCTTTGCTAGTGAAGTTTCCGATTGGAGCGGCTGCCGTGGACGTCACCCATCAGTGAGAACAAGCAGCCTGCTTGTCCTCGGAGAATGCAATACTCAAGGTGAGGACGCACCATGGAGTGATACAGAGGCATTATAGTATTTTAAGTCTTATTCACCATCCTCTCCTAATAATTCCTAGCATCCTGTTTGATTTTTTGGTGGCTGCCATCGCACATTGAACAGAAGATTTCAGCGTATTATCTATGACAACACCTAGATCTTTTCTTGGGTGCTGACCCCCAAGGTGGACCCTAGCAACTATGATTCGGATTATTCTTTACATGTGTATCACCTTGCATTTGTTCACATTAAAGTTCATCTGCATTTGGATGCCCAGTCTTCTAATTTCCTAATTTCTTTCTGCAATATTTCACAGTGCACATGTATTTTAACAACATTGAATAGTTTTGTGTCATCTGCAAATGTAATCACCTTACTCGTCATTCCAATTTACATATCATTTATACAGTGCGTTTTTTTCTAGCGAAAAAGGTGCCGGTACTCAAATGCCAGGCCACCCTTCAGGAGTGGGTGGACCATTGAGGGACTCACCCCACACTAGCTAGGCCCCCCTGCAACCAGTCACAGCATCTATGACAAGGCAGAATTGGGTGTAAAGCCTGAGCTCTTTTCATTTAAACTTGGGGGACCATGGGTCAATTTTAGCAGACAATGAAAATGGTGCCGGTATCAGTACCCCCAAGTACGCCTCAAAAAAGCCTGCATTTATATATACGTTAAATAGCACTGGTCCCATTACTGATCCCTGCAGCACTCCAATTAGGGACGCAAATAAACTGGGCAACACAATAATAATGGGTGATTCAATTACCCGATACTGACTGGGTAAGTGTAACATCGGGACACGCTAGGGAGGTAAAATTCCTCGATGAAATCAAGGACAGCTTTATAGAGCAGCTGGTACAGGAACCGAAGAGGAAAGAAGGAAAAATTCTAGACTAGTCCTTAGTGGAGCACATGTCTGGTGCGCGGAGTAATGGTGCTGGGGGCCGCTTGATAACAGTGATCATAATATGATCGGATTTGATATAGCTTGAAGTAAGTATACATAGGAAATCAAATATGTTAGCGTTTACTCTTAAAAAAAGGAGCTATGATAAAATGAGAAGAACGGTGAAAAGAAACTTTAGAGGAGCACTGCGAGGGTCAAAAATTTACAACAGGGTGGATGCTGTTCAAAAACACCATCCTGGAAGCCCAGGCCAAATATATTCTGCATATTAAAAGGGTGGGACGGAGAGAAGGAGTGGACATCACGAGCGCAGATGGCTGCTTGAGTCCATACCTGCGCCGGTACTCCCGTGATTAATCGGCGACATCGGCAGTTTTTCGCCAGATATTTGTCATAAAAATCCTGCTCGAATAGAATCTATCACACTTTTTTTTTAATTATTTATTTATAAATTTTACAATTACATACCAAAGCAGAACTTTGTCAAGAAACAATAAGCAATTTAACTTAATAAGGAAACATAATTTGAGACTATTCTCATCAAATAAGTGTCATTATTTATAGTCCTCAACTGGAGGGGAGACTTAAATAAATCTTACAAGAGGATAAGAATATACTACAGGTAATATGTATGCTAAAGTCAAGAAAGGCGTTGGGGTTGTCACTACTCATAATTAAAGTCCTTCCATTGGGTCCTATGGTGGTTTAGGTAACCTTGCATTTAAGAAGGATCGCAATTGCAAACATCAAAGAAATGATATGTCTTGTTTTCATAATGCACTACGCATTTACAGGGAAATCGAAGCTGAAACTTAGCTCCCAGTTGTGTAGTCTCTTGCCTCATCATCAAAAACTTTTTCGGCGCTCTTGTGTAGTCCCTGACACATCTGGGAAAATTTGAATTCTTTCTCCCAAAAAAACAACAGAAGAAATTGTCTTAAATATTGCCTCAAGATCGCTTCTTTGTCTGTAAGAAAGACAAAGGATACTAATAAGGTAGATCTAAATTCTGCCTCTTCTTGTGACTGCTCTAACAGAGCGACACATCCAAGTTTTCCACAGTAGTATTCTCCACAGTTTTATCTTTTTCTTTAATATCTCGAACAGGCAATAAGTAAAGTTTTTGTATGGGAGGAAAATTTGTCTCAGAATATTTAAAGACATCTTTCAAGAACTTAGAGAACCAAATCTCTCAATGGGGTAATTTTAACAAGGGAAGTTCAAAAACCTCAAATTTAATTTCTAGATCCCATTCTCTAAGTTCTCAATCTTCCTGTGCATCAGGTCTGCATTTTGAAGCAGTTTACATTCTTGTTCTTTCAGTTGTAAAATAGAAAGTTCACATTGTTTCAAATTATTTGCTTGAGATACTAATTCAGACTGAAGAGTCTCTGTCTTTAAAGTATTAGGTTGCAACTAGAAACAAAGGAAAAACATATTTTGTGCAAGGATTCCATCGCCCCCCACAAAGATTCCAACGTCACCTTTGTTGGTTTCTCCAGAGGCTGTAGTTGCAACACAGGCTCCAACGTTTGGTCCGCCATTTCCTGACGGGCCGGGTTTCTTCCTGGATGTTACTCGGGCTACTACTGCTTCTGGGAGTGAATGTTTGACTCGGTTCTTGGCGGGGAGTTCCCGACTGTAGCAGCGCCAGCGCCGAGGGAGTGCTCCTTCCCCGAATCCACAGCTTCCAACTGTAGGGCGGGACTTCCCTCCGCATCGTTACCTACTACTCGAGGCAAACGAGGACTCCTTGGGCTGAGTGATAATTCACTCCCTGATCGAGGCTCCTCTCCGCCTCAGTCTGCAGGACGCCCGATGTAGTAACAGCGACTGTGTAGTCCGTGATCGGAGGTTGCCATCTAGAAGGGTCCATAGAGGGTAAGGAGCTACCACCCCTCGTTTTCCCCCTTCTTTTAGGCATAACAGTAAGAAATAAATGTACAAAGTTGAAAAAATCCTCCGAGATAAGACGCACAGTCTTGCCCCGACGCCATCTTGAATACGTCTCCACGACCGAATCTATCACACTTGATTGCCTGACAAGCCGAAATGTCAGCAGTCCGTAAGGAAACTCAGCGGCAGCCTGGCAGGTCAGCGGGCACGGTCCCAAGGCGCCATGTTTCAACCGAGTGCATTTCGCGCTCTGACTCAGGACTCAGCATTGTCTACGGCTGAGGTATGCTCGGGTAGTTTCTTCACGTTGTTTACCTAAGGAATTAACAGCATGCCTTATGAGATACGCAACTGCCACACTGGGAAAAGACCAAGGGTCCATCGAGCCCAGCATTCTGTCCATGACAGCGGCCAATCCAGGCCAAGGGCACCTGGCAAGCTTCCCAAACGTACAAAACATTCTATACATGTTAATCCTGGAATTGTGGATTTTTCCCAAGTCCATTAGTAGTGGTTTATGGACTTGTCCTTTAGGAAACCGTCTAACCCCTTTTTAAATTCTGCCAAGCTAACCGCCTTCACCATGTTTCTCCTTCTAAAGAAGAGATTTTAGACCACATGGATGTTCTCTGTGTTGACTTGCGGGAGCTAGGTGATCGCGTGGAAGAGCTTGAGACACGTGCAGAGACCTAAGATGAGCTTCTTAATGTGGCTGATGCCCGACTTAAGCACTTAACTGCATCATATGATGAAATGCTGCATAAAATAGATGATTTGGAGAATCGAGGTGGGCGCAACAATTTGCGTCTGCGTGGGGTTCCATGAATCAGGTGGCAAAGAGGATGTTCCAGTGATTGCCAAGCTGATATGCGGGAAGTTTCTGGATTCTGAGGACTTTGTGATAGAGAGAGAGCCCACAGAGCACTAGGTCAGGGGTAGGCAACTCCGGTCCTCGAGAGACGCAGGCAGGTCAGGTTTCAGGATATTCCACAATGAATATGCAGGAGATAGATTGGCAATCACTGCCTCCATGGTATGCAAATCTATCTCCTGCATATTCATTGTGGATATCCTAAAAACCTGACCTGCCTGTGGCTCTCGAGGACCGGAGTTGCCTACCCCTGCACTAGGTAAACTGCTTAAACAATCGTCCCCGGGACATCATCATCTGCTTGGTTCTATGCAGTGAAAGATCAGGTGCTGCAGAGGGCCCGCCAGCTGAATAGTGTGGCATACAACGAGGGGAGTGTCACAGTTTTTCAAGATCTGTCTCAATTCACCTTGAATTTAAGGCGTGCAATGAAACCTGCACTGGATGTTCTGATCAAGAATAAGATTCCATACAGGTGGGCTTTCCCCTTTGCTCTTTGTTTCACAGCTGGAGGGAAGATGCATCGATTGCGTTCTCTATCTGAATCTGGAAGATCTTAAAAGAGAGGGACTGACGACTGCTGAGGAGCCTATGGTTGACCAGAGTTCATCTGCCAGGGCTAAACTCCAGCAATGGAAGAGAGTAGAGAGTTGTCCGCAGTCTAAGAACACTTGAATAGTTGTTTGCTTTAATTACCCAATTCGGCTACTGTTATCTATAATTAAGCTTTGTGATTTAACTTGTCACCCTTTATGGGTATGTGTCAAGTGGGAATGTGGCGGGTGGATGTTAGGAGAGGTGAATGCTGTGTGCGACTGTGTTAATGGAGTAGGGGTAGGATGCTGAGTCTTAAGGTAGTATTTGAAATGGTTAGGAAGATCAGGTTTGTGGGGGGGTGGGCAGGATATGGTTTGAGTGGTGCTGTGCTTGTGGGTGGCTTTCTTCTGTTTACCTAGACAGGAGAATTGGGAGGGGGGGGGGGAGATTCTTTGTCTGGGGGTTAGTTGGTTGGAGGGAGGTTGTTATTGGGGATGGGGAAGGGTTGGGGTTTACAGGGGGGATGGGGTGGGATAGGGGGGTTTGTTTTCTCTCTTTCTTCTCACTTTCCACTTCTATGCCTACTGCAATGGGCTTAGATAATGTTGTTTAAATGAGTACGGATTAAAGGTTTTTGACATATAAAGTTAAAGGTCTTAATTCTCCACAAAAACGCCAGAAGATATTTAAGGAACTCAGCTACCAAAAGGCGCATGTTATCTTTCTTCAGGAGACCCACTTAAAAAAGGGAACATGAGAGGCTCTTGGTTCATTGTTATTACCCACGTCTTTTGTGCTTCTGCTGCCGACCTATCAAAGAAGCGGGGAGTTGCTATCTTGCTGCATTCATCTTCGCAGTTTCAAGTGCTGAAGGTACGGCGGGATCCCATGGGTAGGTTTCTGCATTTACAGGTCTTATTAAATAATGTTGCCTTTTCCTTAGTGGCTGTCTATGCGCCTAATGAGTCACAGGGGGAATTTTTTTATAAAGCTAGGTAAAGTGGTTCAATCTGATCCTTACGGTAATTCGTTTTGGGAGGTGACTTTAATGCCTCATTTGACCCAACTTTGGACAAATCTGGAGGGCAGTCGAAGCTCGATGTTATAAACTCTAAGACGCTGGGTGATTTGGCTGGGACGTTAGCAGTATGTGATGTTTGGAGACTACATTATCCAAGGTTTAGGGACTATTCCTTCTACTTGCACTTGCATGATTCTTATTCCCGCATTGACTATGTATTAATGGATGTGTCTTTAGCTCAGGGAAGATGCATTTCCGGAATTAACCCCATTACCATTACAGACCAGTTTGGGTTCAGCTTTTGCCCTTCTGTGAGGAAGCCCGAGATAGTGGATGGACCTTGAATGTCTCTCTATTGAGAGAGGATAGAGTTGTTGCTAATTATCATACACTTCTGAAGGAATACTTGGATATAAACTTGGCCTCTGGACCCTCTCTGGGGATTGTATGGGATGCGTTAAAGGCAGTCTCTCGGGGTTACTTTTTACAACAGGCTAGTGCTTGGGCTCGAGCCTGGCGAAAGGAAATAGATGAGTGCACTTCTCAATTGTCTCATCTTGAAAATATCCATACATCTTCTCCTTCGATAGCTATCTTGAGGCAGATCCAGGCTCTTCGGCTGAAACTCGATAGTATTTATACAGAACAATTGCAATTTATTCAGGGTCAGCAACAGCTTACTCAGTATTTTAATCATAACAATTCCGGTCGCTCTTTAGTTCTGAAGCTGAGGCAGCATAGATTTGATTGCATAATTCTTCGTATTTGGGATGGTAAGAACACAAAACTATATAATTCTTCTTTAATTCATCAGAGGTTTCAATCTTTCTATCAATCACTCTATTCGGCTGACTCCACAATCCGTCAAGACGCTATAGAGGCCTTCCTAGCATCTCAGAATTTACCCTCCTTGACTGAAGAACAGCGTAGTATGATGGAAGATGTCATTCAGGTAGAAGAAGTTGTTAAAGTTATTAAGGATTTGCCCATTGGGAAATCCCCAGGCTTAGATGGTCTACTGAATGACTTTTTACAGGATGTTTAGAGGTGAATTAGCTCCTTTTCTGGTTGAGCTTCTTAATGGTATTTGGGATGGGGGTGTTCTCCCACCGTCTTACGTTGGAAGCTTGGATAGCTGTGATTCCAAACCCGGTAAAGATAAGGACTGAATGTGCTTCATACCGTTCAATTTCCATTCTCAATTCGGAGTAAAGATTATAGCAAAGGTTTTGGCAAATCGGCTAGCTAAAGTTCTCCCGGATTTTAATTCACCCAGATCAAGTTGGTTTGTTCCGCAAAGGCAAGCAAAGGATAACGTTCGTAGAATGGTTAATTTGCTCCATGTAGCTAAAACATCTAAAATTCCACTGTGCCTGTTAGGGCTTGACGCAGAGAAGGCTTTTGATCGCGTCCACTGATCTTTTATGTTAAGTGTCATGGAAAGAATGGGGTTTGGATTGGGCTTTAGGGAATGGACTCAGGCTCTGTACGCTTCCCCTAGAGCTTGTGTAAGAATTAATGGCAGGAATTCATCGATGTTTTCCTTGTCTAGGGGAACCAGGCAGGGTTGCCCTCTCTCGCCTATGCTCTTTGCCTTGGTCATGGAACCCCTTGCTATTGCAATTCGCTCTAATGTCGACATATCGGGCATTACAGTGGGCGATCAGGAGTATAAGCTTGCTATGTTCGCGGATGATATCTTACTTTCCTTAACCAAACCCTTAATCTCAATGCCTAATCTGCTCAAGCTCCTGGCAGAATATTCTGCAGTGTCAGGTTTTCAGCTTAATATGACTAAATCAGAAGCTATGGCCATTGGTATTCCTAGCACAAATCTAGAAGCCATACAATTACATTTCTACTTTCGATGGGTAACCCGGGGTATTAAATACTTGGGAGTTCTTCTTACTCCGAATTATTCGGATTTATTTTCGGCTAATTATCCTTCTCTTCTGAGTGGAATTTATAAGGACTTGGAGGCTTGGAACTCCCTTTATCTGCCATGGTTTGGTTGAATTGCTTCATTGAAAATGAATGTCTTGCCTCGCTTGCTGTACCTTTTTCAGGTCCTCCCTCTTCGTTTGTCACGTAAACGTGTCGGGTATTCAAGATCACTTCTTATGCTTCATTTGGGCAAACAAAAAGCCGCGTTCTCAAGAAATCTGCTATATAGGGATCAGAAAAAGGGGGGTTTAGGTGTCCCTAATTTGTATTGGAATTATAAGGCGGCTCAGGCTTTGGCTGCAATAGATTGGTTCCGTGCTAGTAGCCAAAAACGATGGGTTTCTTTGGAACAGAGATCGGTAGGCTCCTGTCCTTTGTGTTCTTTAATCTGGCTTCCTCGGAGAAATCGCTCTTTGGGCAAGGCCATATGCCCTTCCATCTTGTCCACTCTTTACTACTGGGATGGTCTCTTTGATCAGCCCGATCGGGTTTTTTCTAAGCTCAGCCCGCTAACTAATAACCCTTTTTTCCCTCCTGGTCTTGAGCCTGGGCCATTCGTGAACTGGTTCTCGGCTGGTCTGCGGACTTGGGGTCAGTTCTTTTAGGATGATGCACTCATCCCTTTTAATGTATTAGTTGGAATGTATGGGATCTCGCCTGCGGATACCTTTGCATACATACAAGCGAAGCATTTTCTTTCAAAGGCTGATATTAAGGCTAAGATTCTTCGGGAATATTCCTTTCTCAAGGATTTATGTGAGGAATCTAAGGGAACGAGAGCTCTTATTACTTGTCCATATTCTTACCAACGTAGGAGAGTATGGCCTCTAGCTGATCATTGCATGCGTTGGCACCGGGAGCTGGGGGTGACATTGGGTGATGATGATTGGAATTGCATGAACTTGATCTAGTGAAGATTTCCATTTCTATCCCTTTCAAAGAGAATGCTCTTAAAGTGTTACATAGGTGGTATTTGACCCCGGTTCGTCTTCACCACATGTTCCCCTCGGCATCTCCGCTGTGCTGGAGGGAATGTGGACAGAGGGGAACCATGGGCCATCTATGGTGGTCATGTAATAAAGCCCAGGCTTATTGGAAATCTGTCCAGCACAGGCTCCAGAGCTGGTTAGTGTGGTCTCCTAAATTTTTTCTATTCCCTAAAAAACACCTGGTTTCACTACATCACAATTATTATTGGTCTGTCATGCCATGTCAGCTGCTAGGGTTACCTTAGCGGCTCATTGGAAATCACCTACAGTTCCTTCACTGGCTCAGTGGTTAAACAAGCTGTGGTATATTTGTGAGATGGAGAGACTCTGGTCTAAACGTCATAAAACTTTGTCCGAGTGGGAAGCTATTTGGGCTCCTTTTGAGTCACACTGTCCATGATGAATTATGGAAAGTGTGGGGGTCTACGCAGAGGGGAGGGGGCTTAAATGGGGAGGGGAAAAACTGGTTATAAATATTAGGAGAACTCGTTGTGGGAGAGTGTTCAAAGTCTGTTATACCGAATTAGTGCTGTTTGTAACTTAATTTTGTTCTTTGATGAATGTAATTTTCTTTTGTATTTTACTGCATACATCTTGTATTTGTTTTTCTACAATTCAATAATTCTTCTACAAATTAAAAAAAAAAAAAGGGATGGAAGACCAAACGACAGCCGGCGTGGTTAAATAGTGAGGTGAAGGAAGCTATTAGAGCTAAAAGAAAATCCTTCAGAAAATGGAAGAAGGAACCGACTGAAAATAACAAGACAAAGCCGTAGCAGAGAGATTAAATGAATTCTTTGCTTCGGTCTTCACTGAGGAAGATTTGGGTGGGATACCGGTGCCGGAAATGGTATTCGAAGACGAGTCGGAGAAACAATGAATTCTCTGTAAACCTGGAGGATGTAATGGGGCAGTTCTACAAACTGAAGAGTAGCAAATCTCCTGGACCGGATGGTATTCATCCCAGAGTACTGACAGAACTGAAAAATGAGCTTGCGGAGCTATTGTTAGAAATATGTAATTTATCCTTAAAATCAAGCGTGGTACCAGAATATTGGAGGGTGGCCAATGTAACGCCAATTTTTAAAAAAGGTTCCAGAGGAGATCCGGGAAATTATAGACCGGTGAGTCTGACGTCGGTGCTGGGCAAAATGGTAGAGACTATTATTAAGAACAAAATTACAGAGCATATTCAAAAGCATGGATTCATGAGACAAAGTCAACATGGATTTAGTGAAGGGAAATCTTACCTCACCAATCTACTACATTTCTTTGAAGGGGTGAACAAACATGTGGATAAAGGGGAGCCGGTTGATATTGTGTATCTGGATTTTCAGAAGGCATTTGACAAAGTACCTCATGAAAAACTCCAGAGGAAATTGGAGAGTCCTGGGATAGGAGGTAGTGTTCTATTGTGGATTAAAAACTGGTTAAAAGATAGAAAACAGAGAGTAGGGTTAAATGGTCAGTATTCTCAATGGAGAAGGGTAGTTAGTGGGGTTCCCCAGGGGTCTGTGCTGGAACTGCTGCTTTTTAACATATTTATAAATGACCTAGAGATGGGAGTAACTAGTGAGGTAATTACATTTGCCGATGACACAAAGTTATTCAAAGTCGTTAAATCGTGGAAGGATTGTGAAAAATTACAAGTGGACCTTACGAGACTGGGAGCCTGGGCGTCTAAATGGTAGATGACATTTAATGTGAGCAAGTGCAAAGTGATGCATGTGGGAAAGAGGAACCCGAATTATAGCTATGTCATACAAAGTTCCATGTTAGGAGTCACAAACCAAGAAAGGGATCTAGATGTCATCTTTGATGATACGTTGAAACCTTCTGCTCAGTGTGCTGCTGCGGCTAAGAAAGCAAATATAATGTTAGGTATTATTAGGAAAGGAAAACAAAAATGAGGATATTATAATGCCTTTGTATCGCTCCATGGTGCGACCGCACCTCGAATATTGTGCTCAATTCTGGTCGCCGCATCTCAAAAAAGATATAGTGGAATTAGAAAAGGTGGGATGACTTCTCTATGAGGAAAGGCTAAAGCAGCTAGGGCTCTTCAGCTTGGAGACAAGGCGGCTGAGGGGAGATATGATAGAAATCTATAAAATAATGAGTGGAGTTGAATGGGTAGATGTGAATCGTCTGTTCACGCTTTCCAAAAATACTAGAACTAGGGGGCATGCGATGAAGCTACAATGTAGTAAATTTAAAATGAATAAGAGAAAATTTTTCTTCACTCAACGTGTAATTAAAACTCGAATTCGTTGCCAGAGAATGTGGTAAAGGCGGTTAGCTTAGCGGAGTTTAAAAAGGTTTGGACGGCTTCCTAAAGGAAAAGTCCATTTAAAAGTTATTAAATGGACTTGGGGAAAATCCACTATTTCTGGGATAAGCAGTATAAAATGTTTTGTACATTTTTGGGATCTTGCCGGGTATTTGTGACCTGGATTAGCCACTGTTGGAAACAGGATGCTGGGCTCGATGGACCTTTTGTCTTTCCCAGTATGGCAATACTTATGTACTTATCACCCTGCTCCATTGAAATACCCAGGAGCAACGCTTCTGAACGTCCATCTACCAGAATGCCAGCTCTTCACTTCCAGCAGTGATTAAAATTTACAGACTGACAGATTTGACTTCTTGAAGTTTGATTTAAGTCACTTGCCTTCAACTCTCTGATCTATGGTCCCTTGTTGAGGTCTATCTGTGTATTTTGTGTGTTACTAAGATAACACTGAAAAATGATCTGGAAGCTGTTATGACCAGATTCAATAACAGACTTCAGAGATTAACAGATTGGATGTGGAGGCGTGATTTAATTTTGAATGTGGATAAATCTTCTGTCATGTAGCAGTCACAAAAACAACATGTACTCCATGAAAAGCTGATCGCCCAGTGGTTACAGCAGTGGTCTGAACCAGGGAGGCCAGCACTCAAAACTTACTTCTTCCATTAATACTCTTGTGGAGGCGTGATTTAATTTTGAATGTGGATAAATCTTCTGTCATGTAGCAGTCACAAAAACAACATGTACTCCATGAAAAGCTGATCGCCCAGTGGTTACAGCAGTGGTCTGAACCAGGGAGGCCAGCACTCAAAACTTACTTCTTCCATTAATACTCTTTGGTAGTGCTTTTTTAAACAAACAAACAAACAAAAAGATGCTGGTACTCAAATAGAGTGAACCTTAGGGGGCAGGGTGACTGTTAATGACTTTTCCTCACACAGTAGCCACACCCTTGTCACAAGCCATGTAGACTCCTACCTCCAGCCACTGGTTATAGCACAGACTACGGAGTCTCTGTGCCCTAAGACAACACTCTGAACATCTGACGTGATCAAAAAGATAGCATCTGGCCAGTTCAATGACTGCTGCACAGCGCCCCAAACTAGGAACTCTCTTGCCCTAGGATCACACTGAGCAACTGACTCCCGAAACCCCAAACTCGCAGGGCAGCTTGCTATGGTGCTTCGCCTTCTCACCAGCCGGAGTGCACCAACGGGCTGCATGCCCTGCAGTCCAGTTCCCATCAGTGCTAACCGACGCTGCTGCCTGCCGAGGCCCTGGACGAGCTTCACTGATGCATCTGCTCCCCAACCAGCGAGACGTCCTCTCTGATCGGACCCACACCAAACCTCCAACTCCTAGGCCCCACCATGCTGCCTGCCTGACACCCGCAGCTTACAGAGGTCGATGCACCGGACTAATCCCGCAGCGGGACCATCTGGGCTCGCACGTCGCCAGCCGCAACGCATGGGCGGACGCCAGTTGGACAACCCAGCTTACAACTCTACTACTATACTATTAGCATTCTATAGCACTACAAGGCGTAGCAGCGCTGCACAAACATAGAAGAAAGACAGTCCCTGCTCAAAAAGCTTACAATCTAATAGACAAAAAAAAAAAGTAAGCAAATCAAATATAAAGTAAGCAAACTCTACCCCAACCAACAGCACAATGCCCTTTCTAACGGAACCTCTTTGCCTCCAACCAGCAGAATGGTGTCCAGAACTACAGAGCTCTGTGCACAGGACATCATACCCGAGCATGACTGTGAGTAACCTATCTATCCCAAACTGACACCAAAATGAATACAATCAAAATACTCCTAGTAATCTACTCCCTTTCACTGACCCACCTAACACTATCCATCCCACTCATAGAAAATAATATCATACCCATCCTACAAAATCACCAAAGACTAATCAAACATCCACACTTCACCAAACTGACACCCACCAAATTAAAGGAAGACTATCTAAATACAGAGAATACCAACAAAATGGAAGGAAAGATCACAACAAACACACACCATCCAAGGAACACATATCATCAAACCTAGCAGCCCCATACCAAAATATCCAAGTGGGCTACATTAATGCTAGGTCCGTAGTTAACAAAACAACAACAATATCAGACTGGATCAGCTCAAAAAAACTCGATCTTATCTTCATCAATGAAACATGGATCCATGATCAAAAGGACCCCATAAATCCTGAACCGTACCCTCAGGTTACAAAATCACTCACTGGACCAGATCAAAAAAGAGAGGTGGAGGCATAGCACTAATTTACCAAACCCAATTCACCACCAAAAATATTGCTGATCCATAACACCCCCCAACTAGAAATTGCCTCATTGAGAATCCATAACAAATCCCTGATCGATCATCTGAACTGCGTCCTGTTTTACAGACCGCCGATAACTGGAATGAAAGCCAGCATATCTTCACAGACTTCATCTCCAAACACTTGTGTAAACACCTCCCATACACTGATACTAGGTGACATAAACCTTCACCTAGAAGACCCCCACTCCCCCACTGCCCATGAATGCAAAGACTTCCACAGTCCTGGGATCTCAATGGCCTCACATGCAATCTACCCACATCAAGGGGACACACACTAGATCTCTTATCACACAAATTGTCCACAGATCATTACCTATTAATAACCGACATCAAATGGACAGAAACACCTTGGACCAATCACTACAAACTGAACCTATCCCTAGACTGGCGGAAGAAGGGATTAAACCGTACACCAGAGCATACAACTTACACTACGAGAGGGCAAATAGACCCACAAGTATTCTGGCAACTGATATATGACAACGAATGGACAACACGAACGGATTCCATACATTATCTCAAACACTGGGAGGATAGATGCAGAAGCGTACTAAACGAAATAGCACCCTTAAAGACAAGAATATCAAGAAGACATAACTCGATACCATGGTTCAATAACGAATTTAAAAAAATCAAAACACAACCCAGGAAACTTGAAAAAGCATGGAAAAAAATAAAAGATGTACATGCACTCAATGCATGGAAACAAATACATAGAAAATACAAATATGCAATAAGAAAAACCAAAAGGCCCTACTACAAAACTAAAATAGGACCGGATTACAAAGATCTGAAGAAACTATTCCAACTCGTAAATAAGTTACTAGACACCACCCCTATCACCACTACCAACACAGACATCCCACCTGCAGACAAACTTGCTAATTACTTTAACGAAAAAATAATAAAATTACGCAGCACACTTCCTCAACACAACACCAACATCGAAAACTTCATTAACGGCCTGGACCTAAACCCTGGTGGATACCCAGCTGACCGTATCTGGTCAACATTCACCGTCCTCACCAATGAATCAGTTACACAAGCGACTCATAGGTTCGCCAACACCCACTGCAAACTGGATACATGTCCCAGTCATCTACTTAAATCTGCCCCCAGCTGCTTCATAGCATACCTCACATCCCACCTAAACTTCATGCCACAACAAGGTCTCTTTCCTGAGGAATATGGTAACATCCTACTCAACCCAATACCAAAAGACACTAAGAAAAACACAAACGATATCACCAATTAACGCCCAGTTGCATCTATCCCACTAGTAGTCAAACTGATGGAAAGCTTGGTGACCAAACAGCTTATGGAATATATGGACAAGTTCTCAATACTACACGACTCACAATCAGGATTCCACTCCCATCACAGTATTGAAACTGTTCTAGTCACTCTCCTGGCGAAATTCAAGCAAGAAATAGCCACAGGTAAAAGCATGCTTCTACTCCAATTCGACATGTCGAACGCATTCGACATGGTAGACCACAATATACTACTAAGACTCCTTGGCCATTTTGGGATTGATGGAAATTGACTTAATTGGATCAAGGTTTCTAACCACCACGAACATACCAAGTAAAATCAAATTCAAAACTTCAAACATCAACACAATCACCACCGTGGAAAGCAGCCTGTGGAGTACTCAAGGATCACCATTATCACCAATACTCTTCAACATAAGATAATCCACTGGCAAAGTTCCTATCCAATCGAGGCCTCAACCCGTTCATCTATGCAGATGACGTTACAATCTACATTCCCTTCAGACATAACTTAACAGAATAACCAATGAAATCAATGATGGCCTGAACATCATGGACTCTTGGGCAAATCCATTCCAACTGAAACTGAACACTGAAAAAACACACTGCCTCATCCTCTCATCTCAACATAACAAGTACAAACCCACAACCATAAACACCCCAGGACACACCCTCCTACCTCAGATAGCCTAAAATACTTGGAGTCACAATCGACCGCAACCTTACCCTTGAGAGCCAAGTAAACTCCGTAATAAAGAAATGTTCTATTCAATATGGAAACTTAAATGATTAAAACCTTCTTCCAGAGAAATTTTTTCAAAACCTAACACAATCAATGGTCCGAAGCCATGCAGATTACTGCAACGGAATCTATGCGGGATGCAACAACTCACAAAAAAAATCCAGATCGCCCAAAACACAGCAGCCAGGCTGATATTTTGGTAAAACACGATTCGAAAGTGCTAAACCCCTCCGAGAAAAGCTGCACTGGCTCCCAATCAAAGAACGGATCACCTTCAAAATCTGCACTTTGGTCCACAAAATTATCTATGGCGTAGTCCCAGGATACATGACAGACCTCATAGATCTACCAACCAGAAACAGAATCGGATCATCACGATCATACCTAAACCTACATTAACCAAATTACAAAGGACTTAAATACAAAACAACTTACACATCCTGCTTCTCCTACATAAGTGCACAACTATGGAATAGACTCCCAAAAGCTGTGAAAACAATCCATAACCATCTAAATTTCAGGAAATCACTAAAAACCAAACTCTTCAAAAAGGCTTACCCACCGATCCACCATAAACCCCCACACCCAGCAACAAAGCATAACCAGTGATTGTATTGGACAATATACATTCTTCATTCCCTTCGATCCTCATGGTGCCTGATAACATCTACCTCATTTGACCACAATATAACCTTGTATTTGTTATCAACCGACTTGGCGAACGCCTTACAGTACTATGTAAGCCACATTGAGCCTGCAAAATAGGTGGGAACATGTGGATACAAATGTAACAAATAATAAATAAAAGAAATGACCACTGAACCCTACCCTCTGTTTTCTGTTCAAAACAATTCCTAATCCACACCAGAACTTTGCCTCCCTATCCCATGACTCTAATTTTCTAAGGAGTCTCTCATGTGGAACTTTATCAAAAGTTTTCTGAAAATCTAGATACACTACATCAACTGGCTCACCTTTATCCACATATTTATTCACAGCCTTCAAAGAAACGAAGCAATTGGGTGAAGCAACACTTCCCTTGGCTGAACCCATGCTGACTCTGTCCCATTAAACCCTGTTGTCTATGTGTTCAGTAATTTTATTCTTTATAACAGTTTTCCACTATTTTTGCTCAGCACCGATGTCAGGCTTACCGATACATAATTTCCTGGATCACCCCTAGAACCCTTTTTAAAAATTGGAATCACTTTGGCCACCCTCCATTCTTCAGGTACTACAGACAATTTTAACGACCGTTAAATATTACTAACAGCATGTCAACAATTTCATGCTTGAGTTCTTTGAGTACCCTTAGATGTATGCCATCGAGTCCAAGTGATTTAATACTTTTAATTTGTAGATTTGGCTCAGTACATCTTTCAGGTTCACACAGATTTCTTTCAGTTCCTACCGCATCACCCCCCTTGAAACCATTTCTGGTACAGGCAGATCTCTAACAGCTTCTTCCATAAAGAACTCATTCAGTTTCTCCGCTATGGCCTTGTCGTCCTACTACTACTACTAATAGCATTTATATAGCGCTACCAGACGCACGCAGTGCTGAACACCTGACATAGAGAGACAGTCCCCTGCTCAAGAGCTTACAATCTAGGTAAAACAGGCAGACAAGACATTACGGCAAGGGAATTGAATTACAGGGTAAAGAGGAACAGGGAAAGGAGGGGGGCAAATGAGTAGCGGTTAGGAGGCCAAGGCAGTAGTGAAAAGGTGAGCTTTCTGCATAGATTAAAAACAGGTAGAGATGGAATTAGACGTATGGGTTGGGAAGACAGTTCCAGGCATAAGGTGCCGCAAGATAAAAAGAACGAAGTCTGGAGTTAGCGATGGAGGAGAAAGGGGGGACGACGAGAGATTTGTTCAGAGAAAGGAGTCACGGGGAGGAATGTAGGGAGAGATGAGAGGTAGTGAGGGGTCATAGAGTTGGATGCATTTCAAGGTTAGCAAGAGGAGTTTGAACTGTATACGGAAGTGGACAGGGAGCCAGTGAAGGATTTGAGGAGTGGGCTAGTGTGGGTGTAACGATTCTGGCGGAAAATAAGTTGAGCTGCAGAATTCTGGACAGATTGGAGAGGAGAAAGATAATTGAGCGGAAGACCAGTGAGAAGTAACTGCAATAGTCCAAGTGAGAAGTAACAATGATGTGAATACGGGTTTTTGGTGGAGTGTTTAGAAAGGAAGGGGTGAATTTGGCTAATGTTGAAGAGATAAAAAAGCGACAGGTTTTGGTGATTTTTGAATATGAGCAGAGGAGGAGAGAGGGAGTCGAAGATGACTTCAAGGTTACGAGCCGAGGAGCAGGGAGGATATGAGAGCCCTGAGTGCCCTTTTGCTCTTTCGTGATCTAAAGGTTCCATGGATTCTCCTCTATAACTCTCTTTCTCCATCAGTTCCTACAAGTCTGTTACTCTAGCCTCACAAGAACAGATCCATTTTCTGAGATGTAGAATCTCTTTGAATCGGGCATACACATATTACCAACTAGGAGATAATCATACATGAGACACTCAATGCAAAAGACTGGATAACACCACTCTCGCTGTTGTACTGCTATTTCCATCTTAGTATTATTCAGTTTTTCAATAATTTAAAACTTGCTAAGGTAATAAGAATGTTAGTCTAATATAAAAAAAAATTTTCGGGAGTCACGTGATGCCTGCTGCCTGAGAAGACGTGGGGGAGAGTGGCTCCTTGGGAGATCGGCTAAAATCAGCTACAAATAGCTGTATTAATTGATTCAAACTGACCTTTGAGGGTGAGGAGCGATCAAACAAGGGAAAGAGTCCAGAGAACGCCATAATTCCGAGCGGGATCCTTGAGGTATGCCAATAAAGCCGCAGCGGGGAGCTAAAGCTTTGGACGCCTCGGCGCAAAAGAAAATGGCGGAGTCCCCGCCACAGCGAGCGCGGAGCGAGCCTGACACGCACACAAGAGACTGGATCGAGGAAATCACGCGCTCGGTGTCGGAGGCTCTAGAGAACCGGCTGGGCAAGTTACAAACAGCGGTGGATGAAATCAATGGCAAATTTGATGCACAAGCCCATCATATTGCCGAGGTGGAGAAAAGGATAGCATCGGGAGAGGATGATATGCGGAGTATGGCGGCCCAGATTTCAACGCTCCAAAAGGAAACAGGAGACCTACGAGACTGCATGGAAGAGCAAGAAAACAGAGCAAGGAGAAATAATCTGCGAATTGTTGGGCTTCCCGAGGAGGTACCGGACAAACAACTATGTAATTTGTTTGAATCCTGGCTCCCGGATCAGCTGGGCATTGTAATGGACAAAACGAAAGCATGCTGCGACAGGGCACACCGGATAGGGGCGCGAGCTGAAAGAAATGCCAGAGCTCGAACGGTAATCGGCCATTTTACCAACTGGCAGGTGAAAGAAGAGCTATTGAGGGCCTCTCGCGCAAAGAAAACACTGACATATGAAGGCCACAAATTGCTTCTCTTTAATGACTACTCCACGAAAGTGGCATTGCTAAGAAAAGCTATGGCGCCCACGTGTACAGACTTGCACAAAAAAGGAGTCAAGTTTGCCCTTCTATATCCGGCAAAACTGAAGTGTCTGCATGAAAATCGGTGATGTACGCCAGCGACCCGGGAGAAGCAAAAGCGCTAATGGAGAAAATCAACGGGAACGGATCTCGTGGGGAGGAACAAGATCCGTGACTGAAGTGAATCGGTACGGCAGTGGTACCGGAAACTTTAATTACAAGTAACCGCATGTGCTCCTATAAAACTACTGGGACTAATCAGAGCTCTGAGTAATCGGACATGCTACTCGGTGGCATTGAACTGTAAGCATCAGCTGTTACAAGGAGAGGGAAGTGGTGAACAATGGGAACCTGTTTGGTTTATGTTAGATTTTTTGAGATGTTCTATTTCGGTTATAGGCATATGG
The DNA here is from genome assembly GCF_901765095.1 of Microcaecilia unicolor. NCBI lineage: Eukaryota > Metazoa > Chordata > Amphibia > Gymnophiona > Siphonopidae > Microcaecilia > Microcaecilia unicolor. The sequence continues at coordinate 321,750,577 of NC_044032.1, read as the reverse complement.
AGGGAGGGGTAAGTTCTGTAAATGTAATAGGAATGGGTTTAAGCTGAGTTATTAGAACCCCAAGCTATGGTCAGTTTAATGTTATAACACTCTTGTTAAGGGGAACTCCCGGGGAGGCACTTGATGATCTGCGGATATCGGGGTAGGAGAAGGATGGGAGATATGGAAGGGAGGGGATTGAATAAGGGGAAGGAATGGGGGGGAAACGGGGGGAAGGGGAGGGGGGAAGGGGTCTGGATGCAGAGGGTGAGGGGTGTGGATGAGATGGATGTATGTGGGAGTGGGAGGGAAGAGAGAGGAGGGAGGGAGGGGGGGCTAGGAGGGGGAGGGATGGGAATAAGGTAAGTATAACATCTGTGACAGTCTGTTTCCATTGAAAAGACACAGGTAGACGCTCGCTGGTCAGGCTGGGAGGCTGGCGGGACGTATAACACTCAAATCTATGTTACTGACCATATATATTTGGATCATGGGTTATTAAAGCTAATTACTCTTAATGTAGATGGCATGCATTCACCAGTTAAGAGAACTAAATTGCTTTCCTGGTTGCGGAAGGAGGAGCAGATATTGCCTTCCTGCAAGAGACCCACCTGTCAGCGATAGAACACCAGAAACTACGAAGAGGCTGGGTGGGGGAGGTGGAATACTCATCATTCAATTCCAGGCAAAGGGGAGTGGCTGTGCTAATACACAAAGATATACCCTTTAACACTCACAAAGTAATTCAGGACAGAGAGGGGAGGTATGTGCTCATCCTGGGCAAACTGTGGGGACAACACATACTCTTGTGCAACATTTATGGTCCAATACCTATTCTCCCAAGTTCTTCTCAGACATTGTGGCCAAAGTAGTGACCTTTCCGGATTGCTTGGTAGTGATGGGGGAGACTTCAATGTAGTGGCAGACCCCTCCATTGATTGTAAACCCCCAAGACTTCGAGGAGGGACGTGGGAGAACAAAGGGGTGAACTTTGTGGCCTCTCAGCTGGGACTTGTAGATATTTGGCGTCTGTTGCACCCACATGATCAAGAATATACGTTTTACTCACACCCGCATAATGTGTACTCTAGGCTGGATTATATGCTAGTTACCACTTCCTGGTTGCACAGATTATCTAAAGTAAGCATTTTAGACACAACACTGAGGCGATCACTCCGCAGTTACTCTGAATATTCATTTGCGTCAGAACCAGAAGAAAGGGTGTGGAGATTTTCTCCAAACTCTATATAATAATAGAGAGTTTTCACCGAGTTTCTAAGAAACAGGTGGCTCGAATATCAGAGACACAATCAGACATCAGGGGTGGACGCGGGCACATATTGGGAGGCCTCGAAGGCAGTATTACGAGGTGACATCATAGCATATACAGCAGGACAAAGGAGAAAAAGGGAGGCCGATCTCTTAAAGCTATCTAAAGAATATCACCAGCTACGGAGAACCCACACGGGGTCCTTATCGGTAACTTATAAAAATCAGATAATGCAGATTCGGAAACAAATTGATGACATATTGACCCAAAGGGCGGAGAGAGATATATACTTTCAACGTTTTAGGCTGTACAAATGGGGCAACAAAGCAGGGAAATTACTAGCTAACATGGTCAGACCACCCCGTAAACGGCAGATCATTACTACCATATAAAGATACAGAGGGGAAGGTATATACTGAAGAGGCCCATATAATGCAGCAATTTGTACAATTCTACAGTTCCCTGTATAAGGCTAGGGAGTTTGACCCTGAGGTGTGCGAGAGGTTCTTACAGGCAATACACATTCCACAACTTACAGCGGATCAACTACAAGCTTTAAATACACCCATCTTGGGACAGGAAATCAAACAGGGTATAAAAGCTTTGAGCTGACTAAGGCTCCGGGACCGGATGGGTTCGGCCCAGAGTACTGACCGTATCTTGGCGGACCTTGTTATGGAACCGCTGAGGGACTGGGTTCAATGGGATCATAGGAGAGGGGGTTGGCATTTCAGAGCAACATGGCCCATGTGGTATTACTGCCAAAGCCGGGCAAAGACAAGGCGCAGGTAGGATCATATCGTCCAATTTCACTTTTAAACCAGGATGTGAAATTGCTAGCGGCCATAATGGCCAAACGATTGAATGTAGTAATTCCGCACCTGATACATGCAGACCAGGTTGGATTCGTACCGGGGCGATATGCATCCATGAATATTATGCGGGGCCATGGTGACCATACAGGAATACAGAGAGAGTGGGGGAAAGGAAGCTATTGTGGGATTGGACATGGAAAAAAGCTTTCGAATAAGCATTTCTTGGAGGACTATTCTGGGTTCTGGAAAGGTATGGGATAACGGGCCATACTTATCGTGGATTAGAGCTCTCTATACAAATCCCCTAGCCAGGTTGTTAGTTAATGGGAAACTAACAGAAAGCTTCGCGCTACACAGAGGCACTCGGCAGGGGTGCCCCCTCTCACCCCGTTCTTTTTCTCCTGGCAATAGAGCCACTTGCAATTAAATCAGGAGGCAGCAGGGACAATCCGAGGGCTGCGAGTGGGGCACCGGGAATTCAAACTTAACTTATTCGCTGATGATATTTTATTGTACTTGCCCACGCCCCTACGGACTTGCAAAGGCTTGGCCATAGTGATGAATTTGGGGATCTGTCAGGGTTGCGGGTAAATTGCTCCAAATCAGAAGTACTCTCCCTATCGGGGCAACCGGGAGACCCGGAGTAGAGGAAATGCCGATTCATTCGCCAAGGGAGCAATGCGGTATCTAGGCATTTTCTTAAGCACTAACGCGAGGACATTTTATCGCAAGAATGTAATCGACCCGGTGGACAAAATTAAGGCAGTTGTGTGTGCCCGTTGGAAGGACCTACCGTTGTCCCTGATGGGAGAATAGCCCTCGTGAAAATGGTTATGTTGCCCAAGGTTCTTTATCCCCTACAAGTAGCTCCTATTTGGCTCCTACGGAAAGAAGAGCGATTGTTTCGCTCTATAATCCGCTCCTTTATTTGGCATGGGAAGGGAGCAAGGATAGGACACCAGAAATTAGTATACAGCAAGGGGGCCGGGGGTCTGGGATTACCTGACCTGCACATTTATAATGTTGCAGCGCTAATGCGGTTTATCTTTGAAGGGTTGGCAGATCATTACCGGTTTTTGCCGCACGGAGGGTTGGAAGACTGGAGTCGACCGTGGTCTTTTGTAAACTTGATTCATATGCGGACAAATACGAATCCACAATTAGTGAGCAAATTGGCTTTTCTGAGACCGTTCAGGAGGGCATGGGTCTGGTGGAGAGGACATCAAGATCGATCACCTGACGCGTCTCCCTTCTTGGGCCTTGTGGGTAATGCGGACTTCCCGGCGGGCATGGGATACTCGATGTTTACTAAATGGCAACAGAACGGGTGTAGAATACTGGGTCACCTTTTAGTAGAGGGCGGGGATAGCATAGAGTCTTTTGATCAAATAAAAGAGAGATGGGATATCCCTAATAACAATTTGCTGCATTATATACAGGTGAGGCATTATCAATCTTCCCTTAAAGGGAAATATGGGGACAAGTGGACGTGGGGCCTATTGGATAAGATTCTGCTTCGTACTCCATTTAAAGTAAACAGCATCTCCACATGGTATAAGATACTACAAATGCACACTCCAACAGGGGGGATGGAACGGTTGATAGAGCAGTGGAACAGGGAACTGAGTACGAAATACACAATTCAAACATTTAATCGGCTTTTTAACACATTATATGCCATGGTCAAGACAGCAGATTTACAGGAAGCGCAGTACAAGATAATGCATAGAGCTTATATTACCAAAGCCAAAGGGGCAGCTATGGGCTTATGGGGGGACGGACAATGCAACAGATGCCGCCGGGGAGAGGGTACTTTTCTCCACTCTTTTTTGGAGTGCTCGAGCCTATCTATCTGGAATGAGGCATTTCAAATAATACAACAGGTCACCCACAAGCAGATAGAGTGGGACTATATAACACTACTACTGGGAGATCAAATCTTTTGTTGACACAGGGCCTATCGCAACCACACAGGAGATTCATATATATGACATTATTGCTAGTCAAAAAGACTATTTTGCAATTTTGGACCTCCGCTGAGAGTGTACCAATTGAAGCCTGGAAGACCAGGATGCAGGAAGTCGGCAAATATGAAAGCCGGATCTATGCCAAATCTCTAAAATCCATAAACAAGCAATATTCGAAGGTGTGGACAGATTGTTTACAGCAGCTAGGGTAAAGAGGGAAGGAGGCGGGGATGGGATGGGAGGGAATAGGATGTGTTTTTGAAGCGAATGGTGTGAGAAGGAATGGGAGGGAATGGGATGCATGAGATGAATGGATAGGGGGTACTTAAAAAAAAAAAAAAAAAAAAAAAAAAGCCAACACGTTTATGGCATTACAAAACCTAAGTTGTTAAATCTTTGTTTACTATTGGATGCTGTTCAGGCCATCTACTGTATGGAAAGGCTTTTGATATTACCTGAAACATTGTAGATGTACCTATGTATCGCATTGGTGACAATAAAAATTAATTAAAAAATAAAAATAAAAATTTTTTTTTCAGCTTATATGGTATACTGTGTGGTTTATTTTGTGCTTTCTTCTTAGAAAGTAATGAAATGTAATCAGTACTGTGGTAGAATGTAATTAGTACTGTGGTAGAACGTAAATTAGTACTGTGGTAGAACCAGAGGCAATGAAAATAGCACAACCCCAGAAACATCCCCCAACTAATGACAGAATTGTGAAAAGCAGAAAATTATTACTGCTCGGACACTCCATTATCAGAGGCATTAACTTAGGAGCACAGTTCAGGGGTTCCAACATAGTGAAATGTGTTCCAGGATCTTCAGCTACAAGATGTACAGACCAAATACTGAAAGTGATCCGAGAAGAGAGCCAGGCTTCTAACGCTGATGTAATTCACCTGGGGCCAAATGACCTGGCCAACAATAGCAAGTTTACAGCACAGAGAGCGTTCCAGAAGTTTGGGGAGGGACTAAAATCTTTGGTTCAGACTGTGGCTTTTTCTGAAGTAATTCCTACGTTGGGGAGGGGAGAGGAAAGACTATGCAAAACAGAGCAATTCAATTAAGTGGTTTGAGTCTTGGTATAAAGAAGAAGGTTTTAGATACATAGGAGAATGGGGTAATACGTGGAAAAATAACAGCCTGTACTATAATGATGGGCTACATCTTTCTGTGATGGGAAAAAGGATCCTTGGGGAGAAATTCAGACAGATACAAATCAAGGGGCTGGTGGTTGGGAGGCGGGGCTAGTGCTGGGCAGACTTATACGGTCTGTGCCCTGAAAATGACAGATACAAATCAAGGTAAGGTATACACAAAAAGTAGCACATATGAGTTATCTTGTTGGGCAGAATGGATGGACCGTGCAGGTCTTTTTCTGCCGTCATCATCTACAATGTAGAGGGTGGGGGTGACAAAAGGAAACAGGGGATTTCGGAAAGTCACCCCCAGAATAAACATGATGGCAGAGGGAAAGAAAGGTCATGTAAATATAAAAAAAACCCACCCAAACTCACTAAGCACATAGAAAGCTATGTGCACAAATGCTCGTAGTCTAAATAAAAAGGTTCAACTCTTGCAAGCCCTGATGTTTGAAGAAAACGTGGATATTGTTGCTATTACGGAGACGTGGTTCAACGATTCCCTATAATCTTTTTAGGAAGGATAGAGAGGGCCGAAGAGGTGGAGGAGTGGCTCTGAATGTGAGAGAGAATATCAGAGCGGCTGAAATGCGGGGAACCTGGGGAAAAGAAGCAGCTTTATGGATCGTCCTGGAAAGAGAAGACAGAACCTGTATCCACACAGGAGTTATCTACAGGCCTCCTGCGCAAACAGAAAAGTTAGACAAGGTTCTGATAGAAGATATTCAAAAGATTGGTATGAAAGGGGAGGTGCTGTTAGGAGATTTCAATTTGTCTGACGTGAATTGGAACATCCCGTCTGCGGAATCGGAAAGAAGTAGGGAGATTGTGGATGCCTGTCAAAGTGCCTTGCTCAGACAAATGGTGACAGAACCCACGAGGGAAGGGTCGATGCTGGATCTAGTGCTCACTATTGGAGGTAGTGTTTCCAATATCCGGGTGGGTGCCCACCTATGTAATAATCATCATCACACTGTATGGTTTGATATACGGTTGAAGGCGGAGTGTGGACTCATAAAACTCAAAGTACTGGATTTCACACATAGATTTTGAGGAAAATGGGGGAATACCTGAAAAAGGAGCTGTTGGCGTGGGAAGGCGTAGGACAAGTGGGGAAAACAGTGGTCCAAGCTAAAGGCTGCTTTAAATATGGCAACTGATATTTTTGTGAGGAAAGTAAACAAAAACGAGAGAGCAGGAAGCCTTTATGGTTCTCCAATCAAGTAGCTGAAAAAATAAGAGCAAAGAGGCTCTGTTCAAGAAATACAAAAAAACGCAACGAGAGGATCATGGACAAGATTATCAGATTAAACTGAAAGAAGTGAAGAGGGAAATACGGTTAGCGAAAGCGCGAGCAGAAGAAAAAAATGGCTAAAGACGTAGAGAGGTGACAAGACTTTTTTCAGATATATTGGAGAAAGAAGAAGAGATAGGAATGGAATTGTGAGACTGAAAGATAATGAGAATGGCTATGTGGACAGTGATGGAGATAAAGTGAACGTGCTAAACAATTATTTCTCTTCGGTGTTCACGGAAGAAAATCCTGCAGAGGGACCGCGGTTGGCTGCCGAGGGAACATCTGGGAATGGAGTGGATACTGCACCGTTTACAGAAGAAAAATCCTGCAGAGGGACCACGGTTGGCTGCCGAGGGAACATCTGGGAATGGAGTGGATACTGCACCGTTTACAGAAGAAAGAGCTTATAAACAGCTGGAGAATCTGAAGGTGAACAAAGCCGGATGGGATACATCCCAGGATACTGAAGGAGCTCAGCGAGATCCTGGCGGGACCTCTTAAAAGATTTATTTAATAGATCTTTAGAGACGGGAGAGGTTCCGCGAGATTGGAGACGAGCGGATGTGGTCCCTCTTCACAAAAGTGGAGACAGGGAAGAAGTGGGAAACTACAGACCGGTAGGTCTCATTTCGGTGGTAGGAAAAATAATGGAGTCGCTGCTGAAAGAAAGGACAGTTAACTTTCTAGAAACCGACGGGTTACAGGACCCAACGCAACATGGCTTTACCAAAGGAAAATCCTGCCAAACAAATCTTATTGACTTTTTTGACTGGGTGACCAAAGAACTGGATGAGGGACGTGCGCTAGATGTAATCTACTTGGACTTCAGCAAAGCCTTTGATACGGTACCCCACAGAAGACTCGTGAATAAGCTGAAAGGGTTGAAGGGTTGGAAGAAAAAGTGTGCGCCTTTTTGCGAATGACACGAAAATAGCCAAGAGTGGATACCCTGGAGGGAGTAGAAACGATGAGAAGGGATCTCCAAACGTTAGAAGAATGGTCAAGGGTCTGGCAGTTAAAATTTAATCCTAAGAAGTGTAAAGTGATGCACCTAGGGTGTGGAAACCCAAAAGAGAGATACTGGATAGGAGGGGAGAGATTAGTAAGCTCGACTCAGGAGAGAGACCTTGGGGTGTTGGTGTCCGAGGATCTGAAGGTGAAGAAACAATGCGACAAGGTGACGGCCGTGGCCAGAAGGATGCTAGGCTGCGTAGAGAGGGGCATAACCAGCAGAAGAAAGGAGGTGTTGATGCCCCTCTACAAGTTGTTGGTGAGGCCCCACTTGGAGTATTGTGTTCAGTTTTGGAGGCCGTATCTTGCTAAAGATGTAAAAAGACTGGAAGCGGTGCAAAGAAAAGCTACGAAAATGGTATGGGATTTGTGTTGCAAACCTTACGAGGAGAGACTTGCTGACATGAACAAGCATACCTTGGAGAAACAGGGGTGATATGATACAAACGTTCAAATATTTGAAACGTATTAATCCGCAAACGAACCTTTTCCGGAGACGGGAAGGCAGTAGAACTAGAGGTCATGAATTGAGGTTGAAGGGGGGGGGGCAGACTCAGGATTAATGTCAGGAAGTATTTTTTCACGGAGAGGGTTGTGGATATGTGGAATGCCCTCCCGCGAGAGGTGGTGGAGATGAAAATGGTAATGGAATTCAAACACGCGTGGGATAAATACAAAGGAATCCTGTTTAGAAGGAATGGTTCCGGGGGGGGGGGGGGGGTGTCATGTGATGCGAGCGGGCTGAGTGGACGCCCGAAGCCTAGCTCCGCTCCCTGGAATAACTTAACAGCGAAATAAACAGCGTAATCCCACCCTAAACAACACAAAACTGAACGGGAGGAAAGCTGCGAACCCGGAGACCACAGTGGGGGAGTCGAGGAAGTCGACTGGCGAGGAATCCCAAGGCATTACTACTACTACTACTACTATTTAGCATTTCTATAGCGCTACAATGCATACGCAGCGCTGCACAAACACAGAAGAAAGACAGTCCCTGTTCAAAGAGCTTACAATCTAATAGACAAAAAATAAATAAAGTAAGCAAATCAAATCAATTAATGTGAACGGAAAGGAAGAGAGGAGGGTAGGTGGAGGCGAGTGGTTACGAGTCAAAAGCAATGTTAAGGAGGAGGGCTTTCAGTCTAGATTTAAAGGTGGCCAAGGATGGGGCAAGACGTAGGGGCTCAGGAAGTTTATTCCAGGCGTAGGGTGCAGCGAGACAGAAGGCGCGAAGTCTGGAGTTGGCAGTAGTGGAGAAGGGAACAGATAAGAAGGATTTATCCATGGAGCGGAGTGCACGGGAAGGGGTGTAGGGATGGACGAGTGTGGAGAGATACTGGGGAGCAGCAGAGTGAGTACATTTATAGGTTAGTAGAAGAAGTTTGAACAGGATGCGAAAACGGATAGGGAGCCAGTGAAGGGTCTTGAGGAGAGGGGTAGTATGAGTAAAGCGACCCTGGCGGAAGATGAGACGGGCAGCAGTTTTTTGAACCGACTGGAGAGGGGAGAGGTGACTAAGTGGGAGGCCAGCAAGAAGCAGATTGCAGTAGTCTAAACGAGAGGTGACATGGGTGTGGATGAGGGTTTTGGTAGAGTGCTTGGAAAGAAAGGGGCGGATTTTACGGATGTTTGTAAAGAAAGAAATGACAGGTCTTGGCGATCTGCTGGATATGAGCAGAGAAGGAGAGAGAAGAGTCAAAGAAGACCCCAAGGTTTCGAGCTGAGGAGACAGGGAGAATGAGAGAGCCATCAACAGAAATAGAAAACGGGGGGAGCGGGGAGGTGGGTTAGTACATAAGTACATAAGTAGTGCCATACTGGGAAAGACCAAAGGTCCATCTAGCCCAGCATCCTGTCACCGACAGTGGCCAATCCAGGTCAAGGGCACCTGGCACGCTCCCCAAACGTAAAAACATTCCAGACAAGTTATACCTAAAAATGCGGAATTTTTCCAAGTCCATTTAATAGCGGTCTATGGACTTGTCCTTTAGGAATCTATCTAACCCCTTTTTAAACTCCGTCAAGCTAACCGCCCGTACCACGTTCTCCGGCAACGAATTCCAGAGTCTAATTACACGTTGGGTGAAGAAAAATTTTCTCCGATTCGTTTTAAATTTACCACACTGTAGCTTCAACTCATGCCCTCTAGTCCTAGTATTTTTGGATAGCGTGAACAGTCGCTTCACATCCACCCGATCCATTCCACTCATTATTTGGGTTTGGGGGGGAAAATGAGAAGCTCGGTTTTGGTCATATTTAATTTCAGGTGGCGTTGAGACATCCAGACAGCAATGTCAGACAAGCACGCTGAAACTTTGGTTTGGATGCAAGGTGAGATATCAGGGGTAGAAAGGTAGATTTGGGAGTCATCAGCATAGAGATGGTAGGAAAAGCCATGGGATGAGATTAATGAACCAAGGGAAGAAGTGTAGATAGAAAAGAGGAGGGGACCAAGAACAGAACCCTGAGGTACGCCGACAGGCAGAGGGATAGAAGTAGAAGAGGATCCACCAGAGTGAACACTAAAGGTGCGGAGGGAGAGGTAGGAAGAGAACCAGGAAAGGACAGAGCCCTGGAATCCAAGTGAGGACAGGGTATCGAGAAGTATGCTGTGATCGACAGTGTCAAAAGCAGCGGAAAGATCAAGAAGAATGAGGATGGAATATTGACCTCTGAATTTAGCCAGTAATAGGTCATTGGAGACTTTAGTAAGCGCAGTTTCGGTTGAGTGGAGAGGGCGAAAACCAGATTGTAGTGGGTCAAGAGTAGCATGTGAGGAAAGAAAATCAAGGCAGCGGCGGTGACAGCACGCTCAAGTAATTTGGAGAGAAAAGGAAGGAGGGAGATGGGTCGGTAATTAGAGGGACAAGTAGGGTCGAGTGAAGGCTTCTTAAGGAGAGGTGTGACCACAGCATGTTTAAAGGCAGCAGGGACAGTCGCAGTGGAAAGTGAGAGGTTGAGAATGTGACAGATAAAGGAATAAGAGCAGGAGAGATGGCATTAAGAAGGTGGGTGGGAATGGGATCAGAGGAACAGGTGGTACATTTTGAGGAAGAAAGGAGAAGTGTAGTTTCCTCAACAGTAACTTCAGGAAAGGAGGAAAGGGAATGAGGGGAAGGAGAGAGAGGGGAATGGACTAGTGGAGGGAGAGGTGGTGAGGTAGAGAAAGCAAGGTTTATCTTTTGAACCTTGTTGTGAAAGAATTCAGCAAGGGTCTAATGAAGGGGGAGTTGGGGGAGGGGGCACCTTGAGGAGAGAGTTCAATGTGGTGAAAAGAAGTCGAGGATTAGAGCCAAGAGAGTTGGTCAGTTGGATATAATAATCCTGTTTGCCATGCCAGCAAACCCCCCCCCCCTCGCGGACGCAATGTGAGCGAGTACAGCCCTGGAGCCCTAAGATGGCGGCCCAACCTGCCGTTGCCACTGGCACGGTAGTAACACTGCAAAAGGACGCAGTTCGTGAGATAACCAAGCAACTCACAGCAGTGTTAGATGACCGGATGGCTAAGCTACAAACCTCCGTAGATTCCATAAACGAGCAGTTAGAAAGGCAGGCAACGCGTCTTCAAAGTGCTGAGGAACGCATAAGCAAGCAAGAGGACCGAACAGAGACCATGGGAGGCCGAGTGGGCGCGTTGGAAGAATTGATGAAACAAGTCACCCAGCTCACGGATGACCTGGAGAACCGCAGTCGGTGAAATAATATCTGAATTGTGGATCTACCTGAGTCAGTGCCAGATAAAGAGCTGAGGGACATTATTACAAAATGGCTGCCAGAACTGTTGAAAGTGGAGCAATTGCAAGGCCAGATGAGGGTGGAACGGGTCTATAGGATGGGGAACACCCCGAGAGTCGGCCCAGAGACCGCCCCATCATGGCAAAAATTTTGGATTATGCCCATAAGGAACAATTAATGCAAGCCTATCATACATATAAACGACGAGTGACCGTACTCACTCGCAAATGCGCAGTACAGACTTCCCTCTCTGCCCCGCCCCCGCTTCAATACGTGATGATGGGGGCGGGACAGAGAGGGAAGTCTCTACTGGCATGCTGCAGACGTCGGAACCGCTCCCCCTCCCCCGGAGTCGCCGCCGCCCCTCCATCTGGCCCGAGCACTGTGAACTTACATCACCACGCAGCAGCAGGCACATCAGCAAAGGTAAAATTATGTATAATCATACCTGATAATTTTCTTTCCATTAATCATAGCTGATCAATCCATAGACTGGTGGGTTGTGTCCATCTACCAGCAGGTGGAGATAGAGAGCAACTTTTGCCTCCCTATATGTGGTCATGTGCTGCCGGAAACTCCTCAGTATGTCGATATCAAAGCGCCATCCGCAGGACTCAGCACTTAGAGAATTACACCCACGAAGGGACACTCTGCCCAGCTCACCACCGCCGAAACGGGGGAGGGGAATTAACCCAGCTCATCCCCACACAAGTGGGGGAGGGGAATCCGTCCAGCTCATCCCCCTGCGGAGCGGGGGAGGGACACCACCCCGCCGATGCGGGGGGATCTGGCTTATCCTGCAACCGCAACCGCGGGAGGAGCTGACTGACCCTAACACCGCCGAAGCGGGAGGGGTACAAAGCTGCCCTACAGCCGCACGAAGCGGGAGGAAGTGCCGGCAGAATTTATGTCTCAATCCAGCCCCGTAAAACGGAGGGGAGAGGAATGCAGCAGCTCACTGTAACACAAACTCGTCTCAACTCTTGAAGAATCCAAGTGAAAGAACTTGAACACGAAGTCTTTCTGAAATAACTGAAGACTAAACTTGAACCTGAAATGCAACCAGAATAAAAACAGATATCTGGGAGGGGCTATGGATTGATCAGCTATGATTAATGGAAAGAAAATTATCAGGTATGATTATACATAATTTTACCTTCCATATCATCAAGCTGATCAATCCATAGACTGGTGGGATGTACCGAAGCAGTACTCACCCAGGGCGGGACATTGAAATCCCTGACCTCAACACTGAAGCTCCAAACCGGGCCTCCGCCCGTGCAGCCACAGTCAAACGGTAATGCTTGGAGAATGTATGAGCCGAAGCCCTGTTGCCGCCTTGCTATCTCTTCCAAGGAGTACGGATCCAGCCTCTGCCATCGAGGCCGCCTGAGCTACTCGTGGAGTGAGCCTTCAGCTGGATAGGCGGCACCTTCCCCGCGGCCACATAAGCCGCTGCAATGGCTTCCTTGACCCATCTTGCCACTGTAGGCTTAGCAGCCTGCAGGACCCTTACGAGGACCTGCAAACAGGAACAAACAGATGATCCGATTTCCGGAAATCATTGGTCACTTCCAAGTATCTGAAGATGACTCGTCTCACATCCAGATATTTAAGAGCAGAGTACTCCCTCTGGGTAGTCCTCCCTACGAAGGAAGGGAGACAGAGCTGCTTGATTCACATGGAAGCGAGAAACAATCTTGGCAGGAAGGAAGGCACTGTGCGAATAGTCACTCCTGCCTCAGTGAACTGCAGAAAAGGCTCTCGACTTAGAGCGCCTGGAGCTCGGAAACTCTTCTGGCTGAGTGATGCCACCAAAAGACTGCTTTCAACGTCAGGTCTTTCAGAGATGCCCTCGACAAGGGTTCAAAAGGCGGCTTCTGCAATGCTCTTAGCACCAGGTTGAGATTCCACGCAGGCACCACTGAGTGCAGAGGAGGGCGCAGGTATTAACTCCCTTGAGAAGCGCACCACATCTGGCTGCGAAGCCAGGGAAGTACCCTTCAGGCGGCCCCTGAAGCAAGCCAGAGCCGCTACCTGGACTTTAAGGGAACTGAGGCGACAGGCCTTTCTCCAGACCTTCTTGCAGGAACGCCAACCCTGAAGAAATTGGAGCAGTGAAGGGAGAAAGTGAGCCTGCTTCACACCATGCTGCAAAGATACGCCAAACCCTGGCGTAAGCAGTAGAAGTAGAGCGCTCCTCGCTCTCAGCATAGTGGCGATGACCTTGTCTGAGAAGCCCTTCTTCCTCAGACGCTGCCGCTCAATAGCCAGGCCGTAAGACCAAAGGGAGAGGGATCCTCCATCACCACGGACCCTGATGTAACCGGCCCTGCTCCACTGACAGCCGCAGAGGATCGTCGACTGAGAGCCTGATCAAGTCCGCATACCAGGGACGTCTGGGCCAATCCGGACCCACCAGGATTACCCTGCCGGGATGCTTTGCCACCCGGTCTAGCACCCTGCCCAACATGGGCCAGGGCGGGAACACATAGAGGAGCTCTTGTGTCGGCCACTGTTGGAGAAGAGCATCTACTCCCAGGGATCGAGGGTCCCGTCCTCTGCTGAAAAAAAGCGCGGCACTTGGCAATTGGCCGATGACGCCATCAGATCTAGGCTCGGCTGGCCCCAGCGCTTCGTGATGTCCAAGAACGCCTGAGCAGATAGTTGCCACTCTCCGGGCTCCAAGGTATGGCGACTGAGAAAGTCCGCCTTGACATTCATGACTCCGGCAATGTGGCCGCTGAAAGCTGCTCCAGGTTCGCTTCCGCCCACTGGCAAGACTCATAGCCTCCTTGGCTAGGGGGCGCTCTTGGTACCCTCCCTGCTGGTTGATATAGGCCACAGCCGTGGCATTGTCCGACAGGACCCGTACAGGCTACAACACAGTACCCGGGATGAACTCCAATAACACCAACCGAATGGCTCTGAGTTCCAGGAGGTTGATAGACCACTTGCCTCTGCAGGAGACTAGAGCCCCTGCGCTTCCTTCCCAAGCAGTGGGCTCCCCAGCCCATCAAAGAGGCGTCTGTCGTGAACGACAATCCACTCCGGGGTCACCAGAGGCAATCCTGCAGACAACTTGTCTGTCTGCGTCCACCAGCTCAGCGCCTTGCGCACTGCTGGGTCCACGGGAAGGCGCACAGCATAATCCTCCGACATCGGAGTCCAACGCAGCAGCAGAGATAGCTGTAGTGGTCTCATATGAGCCCTGGCCCAGGGCACTACTTCCATCGTGGCCGTCATAGAGCCAACAGCTGCACGTAGTCCCAAGCCCGAATAGGAGAGGCTACTAGGAACTAGTCCACCTGAGCCTGAAGCTTGACAATCCGATTGTCTGGCAGGAACACTCTGCCCACTTGGTGTCGAATCGAACTCCCAGATACTCCAGGGACTGAGTCGGGCGCAGCTGGCTCTTCTTCCAGTTGATGATCCATCCCAGGGAGCTCACAAGAGCAAACTACCCGGTCCATAGCTTTGCGCACTCTGCATAAGAGGGGGCTCGGATCAACCAGTCGTCCAGATAAGGATGGACTTGTACTCCTTCCTTTAGCAGGAAGGCCGCTATGACCCCCATTACTTTGGAAAGGTCCGCGGAGCAGTAGCCAACCCGAAAGGGAGGGCTCTGAACTGGAAGTGTCATCTCAGGACTGTAAACGCAGAAAGCGTTGGAGAGGAGGCCAGATGGAATATGCAGGTACGCTTCCTTGATGTCCAAGGAAGCCAAGAAACTCTCCTGCCTTCACTGCCGCTATAACAGAGCGTTGAGTCTCCATGCGAAGTGCCTCACTTTTCCCCGGCCCGATTGACCCCTTTGAGGTCGAGGATAGGCCGGACAGAACCTCCTTTCTTTGGAACCACAAAGTAAATGGAGTAACGTCCCTTGCCAATCTGATTTTTTGGCACCGGAACGACCGCACCCAGGCGGATCAGGTTGTCCAAGGTCCTGCTGCACTGCCACAGCTTGACCGGAGACTTGCAGGGAGAGAGTACAAACCCGTCTCTTAAGGGTTGGCAGAACTCTAGCTTGTAGCCGTCTCTGAATGACTTCCCGCACCCACGCGTCTGAAGTTATAGAGGTCCACTCGCCCAGAAACGAGGACAGCCGTCCTCCAATCTGACACTGGACGTGGACCAGGCCCCGTCATTGGGTACGAGACCTTGGGGAGGACCGGAGGGAGCACCTCCGGGACGGCGGTCTCTGCGAAGGAATGCTGCTTGGGGGAGAAATTCCTCTTGAAGGAAGAGGGTGCAGAGGAACCCGACTTGCCCGGGCGGGTACCGACGGGCTTTCCAGCAACCGGCCTCTGGAGGTACCGGGACGAGTACTAGCCCGAGCCCGACCTCTGGTAATTTCTTGCCCTTAGACGTGCCGAGATCGGTCACGATTTTGTCCAGCTCGACCCCAAAGAGCAGCTTGCCTTTAAAAAGGCAATCTAGCCAGGCGGGATTTAGAGGCGTGGTCAGCAGACCAATGTTTCAGCCCAAGCCAACCGCCGCGCAGAGACTGTCTGAGCCATGCCTTTAGCTGAGGCTCTCAAGACATCATACAGCAAGTCTGCCAAATAGGCTAAGCCCGATTCCAGGGCCGGCCAATCAGCCCTCAAGGAAAGATCCGAGGGGGAAGCCCGCTGCACCATAGTCAGGCACGCCCTGGCCACATAGGAGCCGCAAACTGAGGCCTGCAAACTTAAAGCAGCTGCCTCAAAGGACGACCTTAAGGGCCGCCTCCAATCTTCTGTCTTGGGCGTCCTTTAGGGCCGTGCCACCTTCACCGGCAACGCCGTTTTCTTAGTCACCGCAGTGATTAAAGAATCCACGGTAGGCCACAGATAGGCCTCACGTTCACTCACAGCCAAAGGATAGAGGCGGGACATAGCCCTAGCCACTTTAAGGCTCGTTTCCGGGACATCCCATTGAGCCGCAATTAAGGTGTGCATGGCATCATGCACGTGGAAGGATCTAGGCGGGCGCTTCGTCCCCAGCATAATGGCAGAGCCAACAGGGGCTGAGGGAGAGACGTCCTCCGGAGAGGAAATCTTCAAAGTGTCCATGGCCTGTAAAAACAGGTTGGGCAAATCCTCTGGGCTAAAAAGCCGCACTGCAGAGGGGTCATTCGCTCCATCCGAGCGGGGGGATCTATCTCCTCCAAGGAATCCGCAAAGGACCGTTGGGGAGACCCTCAGACACCTGCCCTCATCTACATCGGAGGAGCAAAGTCCTCCAAGGCCTGAATCAACCCGAGGGCGTTTACCTCTGGGAACCTCAACCTCTTTATCAGAAGAGGGAGCAGGGGCAGCGTTATGCATGAGGAAAGCCTGAGCAGCAGCAAAACAAACTCGGGGGAGAAACCCCCCAGACTGTGCACTTCCGCAGCCTGGGCAACAGCCCTAGACCACTCTCAACCGGCGCTCACAATAGCGGGGGAGAGACATGCTGCGCATCCAAAATGGCGTCCGGCGCGAAAACTCCGCGAAGGAGCCGCGCGGAAGAACGCGCTTAACTTTAGCCGCTTGTGCCGTCGCCCAAATTAAGGGCGTTCATGGGCATTAATGTCCCCAACCTCAAGGGCGGCCCACGAAGAAGCCGTCCGAGCCGCGTGGCCTGCCAAGATGGCGGAGGCGAGGAGCGGGGGATGGGCGTTTATGGCGGGAAAAAACCGCCACGCCGGAGGAACGACCGGGACATTCATCGGTCACTAACTGTCCACCCATCAAGGGCGAATCAGGTTGTAAAACCCCCGCATCCCCTCTAGAAGCGCTCCAGCGATCCGGGGAGCGACCCTTTGCGCCCTCGCCCTCCGACGCCATATGCCACGAGGAGAAGAATCGGGGAACCCCCTGCCCGCTATAAAAAGGTAAAATTACCTGCTTGCCGCTCCGAGCTGTAACGAACTGGTGTCCCAGTGAGTAGCTGCAATGAACGTTAAAGAAACGTCGAATTAAACGCCTTTAAAGACGTTTAAAATTTTTTTTTTTTTTTTTTTTTTTTAAAAGGAGCCAGCGGGAGGGGGGAGAAAAGGAGGGACCTGGCACCACCAGGTTTGCACTTGCTCAAAAGAGCCCTCAACCCCAGGCCTCAACAAAACCTAAGGATTAGGCTTGGAGGCCTAGCCAGAGCTGCTGCTGTGTGTGACCACCACCTGCTGAGATAGAGAACATACTGGGGAGTTTCCGGCAGCACATGACCACATATAGGGAGGCAAAAGTTTGCTCTCTATCTCCACCTGCTGGTAGATGGACACAACCCACCAGTCTATGGATTGATCAGCTTGATGATATGGAAGCTGCTGTCGGGCTTCCTTCTCTGCCTTTGTCCCGCCCTCGCCGACGTTACGTCACACGAGGGCAGGACACAGCAGAGAGAAGGAAGCCCGCCCCAACGGCAGCTTTGCTGATGTGCCTGCTGCTGCGTGCTGATGTAAGTTTACAGTGCTGCTCGGGCCGGGTGGAGGGGCGGCGGCGACTCCGGGTGGGGGGGGGGGGGGGGGGGGGGGGCTCGGGAAACCCCCCCATTCCAAAAGTAGCCCGTTTTCACGGGCTCACGGTTTAGTAGGGCAAATAGAGCGCTGACATATCAGGGGATGCAGGTCCTTTTATTCCAAGACTACTCAGCTAGAGCGTCGGAGCAGAGGCATACAGCACTGTAAAATCCTGCATGAGAAAGGAGTTGATTTGCGATGTTATACCCACCAAAAGTGCTCGGTTTGCGACAAGATGAGAGAGTGCAGGGCATAAGCACCGAGGGCATAGAGTACAAGGTTAACATGTTTGCAGATGATATGTTGCTGTTACTGGATAATGCCACAAAATCGCTACCTACAGCAATGGCGATAATCAGAGAGTTTGGGCTTTTTGCAGAGTTGCGTTTCAACTTTGGAAAGTCGGAGGTGCTGGGCGTGTCGACCCCTTGCCTCAGTACCACCCTAGAGGACTTTCCACTACTATGGGCTAGCACAGGGATAAATATTTAGGGGTGTACCTGAGTTCTGACACTGAGTGGATGTACAGGAAAAATGTTATAGAAAAAATAGAAATGATAAGGAGAACGTGTGCACAGTGGAGGGATTTACCGGTGAGTTTTCGAGGGAGAATAGCACTGGTCACGATGGTACTCCTCCCCAAACTCCTACACCATTGCAAATGATACCACTATGGGCGAACGTAAGGGAACACAACTTATATTGCAGTATAATAGGTAGTTTCATCTGGCATAACGAGCGCCCACGAATCGCATTTGCTAAGTTAGTCAGAGTAGAAGAGAGGGGTCCCTAAGGCTCCCGGATCGTAGGACAGTATAATGTAGCGGCTCTGATGCGTGGCTCATGAGTTGCCACCATGGGAGATAATAGGTACGTGCTCCAGGAGTTTGGCAAAGTGGTGCGCCCCTTTTGATGTGTTCTCTGTTTTGGGGGGTAGTAGGGGAACCCACGGGGCACGATACCGCAAGGAACCCCTCCTAGAGCATTAGGGAAGGCCCTGGAGATGGTGGACAGGAGTGATATGAGGAGCGGGGAACAGCTACCCTTTTTTTTCATAGTAGATAACCCGGCATTCCCCGCGGGGTTAGGAAAAAGTAACTATGAGGCCTGGCTAGAAGGGGGGGTGCAAATATATAGGACAATTGTGGGAATTGGGAAATCAGGCCCTCCCATCTTCAAACAAGTTAAAACACATGGAACCTCACCAATAAACAATTCTACCAATTCCTGCAGGTGCGTGATTACTATCAGAAGTTAGCAAGGGAGACGGGCTCACCAGTTCGATTCAAGGAGCTGGAAAAGATATTCTTGCTGACTCCGTTGACATCGAATGGGGTATCCTGGTGGTATAAAAATATAGATGACTACAAAAGGCTCAGCCTTTGATAAAGTTGGCGAGAGGGTGGAGCGACATACTGGAGAGAATATAACACAGGAAAGGCTTTTGAAAACATTCACAGGTTACACCCAATGCTGCACTACAGGACATCCAATTTCGAATACTACACAAGGTATATATTACCCGACAGCGGGGGAAGGAGATGGGATTGTGGGAGGATGATGGATGTGTAAAATGCCAGGGGGAAACAGGTACATTTGTCCATTCTTTTTATGGAATGCCCGGCCCTGGTGGAGCTATGGACACATGCACTAGAAAATATAGAAAAAGTCATAGACAGACCATTTGAGTGGCCCCTTCTCAGTTCTGCTACTAGGAGAGACAGAGCAGTTTAAGAGAGGAGGGCCTGTTAGAAGCGCAGAGTAGGTTTGTTCTCCTGGCGACCCTCTTGGTTAAAAAATACATATTGCAGGCTTGGGCGCAACCATCTCCGCCTTCAACACAGCATTGGCACCAGCTGATGAAGGAGATGGCAGAGTGGGTAGAATTACAATACAAGCTGAATGCCACAATCAGACACAGAGTATAACAGGAAATCTGGAAAACATACACCCAATTATATGGTACGGAGAGCAAGGACGCCCGTTAACAAAAATTATTAGTCAGTGATCCCAACGTGCAGTACCTGGGAAGGGGGGGGGGTGGGGGGGAGGAAGGAGGGAGGGAGCTCATTAATAAAGAGAAAAGGGCAGATAGGATGATGATATGGATGTTCTATTAAGGAGCACTGGATAAATCGAGTGAGCGATAATGGGAAGAATATCTGTAACACCAAGGAACCTTTATGTATAGGTTTGCATGACAGAAATGTACTGTGTTGTAAATTCTCCTGCTGGCACTAATAAAGAAATTTTTCCAAAACAAAAAAAAAGAAGGAATGGTTCCGGAGAATCTTAGCGGAGATCGGGTTGCGACACCGGTAACTGGAAACAAACGTGATCTGGGCAGACTTCTACGGTCTACGCCCTGATCGTGACTGGATAGGGATGGGCTGGAGTGTAAATTTTAAGGAGCTTAATGTTAGCTCCAGAACTTAGTACAAGAACAGTACTGGGCAGACTTCTACGGTCTGTGCCCTGAGGAAGGCAAGGACAAATCAAACTCAGGTATACATATAAAGTATCACATACTATGTAAATGAGTTTATCTTGTTGGGCAGACTGGATGACCATATAGGTGTTTATCTGCCATCATTTACTATGTTACTATGTAAAACTCTGTAAGAGGACTCCTCTCTTGTTATTCTAATTAGAATAACCGACCACAAATGAAGAGTTCTGCTAGGAGTGGGTGGCAGTTGGGGAGGAGGGTGGAATGAAGACCTAAACTAGGCCCTGCTGTGCCTTCTAGAGGCTATCTGTTAATGTTGCAGGCTGTGGAAGAACATTCAAGTTTTAAAGCTTTAAAGTATAGGGAAAAGGGTTTTATACTATGGAAACCCGGTGCTGCAAAACTAAAGTTAAATCTCTAAACTAAGGTTTCTGGTGACTATCAGCTTTTATTTACTCTCCTTACAGAAAAGTTTGTAGCCATATTTATAGCTTCTTTCAGCCTGAACACTGCCTTTCCACTTCTCGTATGTCCTTCCCAGCCCATTCAGTCTTTCTTCAGGTATTCCCCCTTTTTACTCAAGAAAGTGGAGTGGAGGAGTGGCTAGTGGTTAGGGTGGTGGACTTTGGTCCTGGGAACTGAGGAACTGAGTTCAATTCCCACTTCAGGCACAGGCAGCTCCTTGTGACTCTGGGGCAAAGTCACTTCACCCTCCATTGCCCCAGGTACAAATAAGTACCTGTATACAATATGTAAGACTCATTGAGCCTGCCATGAGTGGGAAAGTGCAGGGTACAAATGTAACAAAAAAAAAAAAAAAAGCATGTTTGAAATCCAGGACTAGTTTTGAGTGGCTGTCCTCCACTTCACTGTTATATGAAACCAAACTGTTTGGTAGTCACTGCTGCCCAAGTGAGCACACACTCGGACATTTGACACACTTTCCCCATTTGTGAGCACCAGATCCAGCATCACTCCCTCCCTCGTGGGTTCCGTCACCAAGATACTAGTAATAAATTTCTTTAACCATGGATTCTCCATTTATAACATTGGTTTACCTTTAGCAACATTGAATAGTTAACCTGAACCAAAATACTGCTAAGTGATTTCAGATTATTTTTATTATAATTTATCAACTTTCGGCTACAAGTTTAGCTTACCTGATATATCTGCTCTCTAGGATTTACTGCTTATTTGCTGAATTAATTTGTCCTGTGAATCTGTAGTGTGATGTACTTCTGTCTTCTAACTCTGCCTCCCCCCCCCCCCCAAAAAAAAAACCCCCCACACAAACAACAAAAAAATACTCTCTTTCCCTTCCTGCCTAGCTCTAACAGTAGAGAGGATAGGTTTTTTCTGTTTCCTGTCCTGCACCCTGCTACTCTTGCTGGAGCATTCTAAGTTTGTGGACAGATTCTCCCCAGTCTTTAGGTTAAAAAATAAATAAATAAATACAATAAAAGAAGCTTTTAATCTCTCAACTGGTTTTAAATTTGCATTTTACATTGACAAAACTGCTATAATTATTATGAACATTTAGATTTACAAAAGGAAAGTTATATTCTAGTGGAATTTGATTGTTGGATCAAACTGAATTTCTTTTTATCAAACTGTATCATTGCTGGCCACACCTTGAGAACGTTTTTTTGATACAGTACTGCTGACTCACTGTGAGATAATCACTGTACAGCAGGAAGGGGGTTGGTCCCCTGAATAAGGAAACACAAACCACTATGTTGGTAGCATTCCATGTGCTGGACATGATGCTTTAGTTCCAAGGTAAATCATCTGGAGACTTAAGGCTTCTCCTATCTGTCTTCAGCTTTCTAGTATAAAACAGGAGCTCAGCAAACTAAAACAGGAATTGGATGCACTTAAAGCAGCTTCCATCACTGCACAGAATCATACAGACTTCTCACCACTGCCTCACAGGATAAAACCACCTAAGAATAGATGGTTCACGGTAGGTTCAGGCTGACATGTGGCACAGAAGCATCCGCCCTCACAAGTGTTGCCCCTACAGAATCTTTTGCTCCATTACAGCACTGTGATGCCCCTCACATTAGAACTGAGGTAGAACAAAAAGCAATGAAGGTGCTAAAAGAGAAAAGACACCCCTAAAGCACTAATATTGGAACTCATACCAGGAAACTCTTGCTACCAGGGGCCATGCAAAGTGAAATGCTTTCCAGGCTCCTCAGCTATGAGGAGTACCAAGCAAACAATGACTATAATCAGAGAAGAACTAAGGAGTCTAACACTGATGCTGTTATCCACCTGGGAACAAATTACCTGTCCAGTAATACCCCACTTGCAGTTGCAGAAAGCTTTTCAGGACTTGGGGGAGGGGTGTTAAACTTTTGGCATAAACAGTAGCTTGTCCTGAAGTACTAACTACTTGTAAAGGGAGAGAAAAGATTGTGAAGTACTGAAAATTTCAATAGCTGGCTCAAAGCCTGGTGTCACCAAGAAGGTTTTAGGTACATAGGATGGATGGGGCAATACATGGAAAAAACAAAACACTATATTGTAACAATGGGATGCACTCACTGTGGCAGAAAAAAAAATCCTTGGGGAGAAGTTTAGACAATATGTTTCTAGGCATTTAAACTAGAAGGGCGGGGGTGGCATATGGAGGCAGCTCACTTCCAGTGGTCAAGATGTGACAGTAGGATGCAGACTGGAAAGTTCCATCTGCAGAATCGAAAAGAAGTATATCGTGGATGCTTATCAAAGTGCTCTGCTCAGACAAATGGTGACGGAACCCATGAGGGAGGAGCGATGCTGGATCTGGTGCTCACAAATAGGGAAAGTGTGTCAAATGTCCGAGTGGGTGCCCACCTGGGCAGCAGTGACCATCAAATAGTTTGGTTTCATATAACAGCTAAAGTGGAGGGCAGTCACTCAAAACTCAAAGTCCTGGATTTCAAACATGCTGACTTGAGTAAAATGGGGGGAATATCTGAAGAAAGAGCTGATGGGCTGGGAGGCCATATGAGAATTGGAAAGGCAGTGGTTCAGGCTGAATAAAGCTATAAATATGGATACTAACCTTTATGTAAGGAGAGTAAATAAAAGCAAGAGAAAAGGGATACCAATATGTTCTCCAAGCAAGTGGCTGAGAAAATAAAGGCTAAAGAATTGATGGTCATGAAATATAGAAAACCTCAAGAGGAACACAGAGAATAATACTGTAATGAAACTGAAAGAAGCCAAGAGAGATATATGTCTGGCGAAAGCGCAAGTGGAAGAACAAATGGCTAGAAATATAAGGGGGGGGGGGGGGGGACAAAATTTTTTCAGGTATATTAGTGAAAGGGGGAAGGCTAAAAATGGAATTGAAAGACAAAGATGCTGTGAACTGCTATGTGGAAAATGATGAAGAAAAAGCAAATGTGCTAAACAAATACTTCTGTTCTGTTTTCACAGAAGAAAACCCTGGAGAAGAACTACGATTGACTGGCAAAAGTACATATCAGAATGGAGCGGATACAGCATCGTTCACGGAAGAGAGTGTTTATGAACAACGTGAAAATCTAAAGGTGGACAAAGCCATGGAACTGGACGGGATCCATCCCTGGATATTGAGGGAGCTCAGAAAAGTTCTGACGGGTTCTCTAAAGATCTGTTTAATAAATTCTTGGAGATGGGGCAGGTTCCATGGGATTGGAAGAAGAGCAGATGTGATCCTTCTTCACAAAGTAGTGACAGAGAAGAAGCTAGAAACTACAGGCCGGTAAGCCCCACTTCGGTAATTGGAAAAGTAATGGAAGCGATGCTGAAGGAAAGGATAGTGAATTTCATGGAATCCAGTAAGTTGCAAGATCCAAGACAACATGGTTTTACCAAAGGTAAATTGTACCAAACGAATCTCACTGAATTCTTTGGGTGACAGAAAACTGAATCAAGGATGTGCACTAGATGTAATCTACTTAGATTTCAGCAAAGCCTTTGACATGGTTCCTCATAGGAAGCTCTTGAATAAACTTGACAGGCTGAATATAGGACCCAAAGTGGTGAACTAGATCAGGAACTGGTTGACAGACAGATGCCACAGGGTGGTGGTTAATGGAATGCACTTGGGGAGGGAAAGGTGAGTAGTGGAGTGCTTCAAGGTTCGGTGTGGGCTGATTCTGTTCAATATATTTCTGAGTGACATTGTCGAAGGGTTGGAAAGTAAAGTTTGCCTTTCTGCAGATGATACCAAGATTTGTAATAGAGTGGACACCCTAGAGGGAGTGGAAAACATGAAAAAGGATCTGCAGAAGATAGAACAGACTAATGTTTTATGTTAGGCGGTGAGAGTCTGATATGCACAGACAGGGAGAGGGATCTTGTGGTGATAAATATCTGAGGATCTGAAGGTGACAAAACAGTGTGATAAAGCAGTGGCCATAGCCAGAAGGATGCTAGGCTGTACAGAGAGAAGTGTAACCAGCCGGAGGTGTTGATGCCCCCTGTACAAGTCATTGGTGAGGCCCCACCCGGAGTAGTGTGTTGTGTTCAGTTTTGGAGGCTGTATTTTGCTAAAGATGTAAAAAGACTCAAAGCGGTGCAAAGAAAAGCTACAAAATGATATGGGATTTGCATTGCAAGATGTACGAGGAGAGACTTACTGAACTTCCTGGAGGAAAGGAGAAACAGGGATGATATGATACAGACGTTCAAATATTTGAAAGGTATTAATCCACAAACAAAACTTTTCCGGAGACAGGATGTCACGGAACCCAGGATGGTGAGCCCTTGGGCTGCAGCCAGGCGCAGAGCAGAGACGAACCAGGCACTGAATACAAACAGGATACCAGACATGGCAAATGGACAGCACACTCAAGACAAGCAACAAGCACCACCAGAAAAGGGAGATAGATCACTCAGGAGGGCCTCACGGCCAATCCAGAACCCACTCGTACAGAGTCAAAGCATATGGGCCTCATGGCCGAACAGGAACCGAATCATACCAGAGGGAAGGGAAAAGAAACAGAACGGAATCTCTTGAGTATTACTCAAGCAGTGCACAAATACTACACTAAACAGAGCCACAAGCAAGGGGTCAAAAGACCCTACACACAGGCACAAAGAAACTGAAGGGGAAAAGACAACCCCACTTAGACTCACATGGTAGAAACCACAAGTAAAAGATAAGAAAACCACAAAGGAAAGCAGCACAGGACTGGGCTTAGAACCCTAGCTATAAATGAATAGCCCTAACCAAGTCAAACAGACATCACAAAGAGAGGTAGCACAGGGCTGGGCTAATAGTCCCAGCTAAACAGAAGAACCACCCACTCAAACACAAACAGAAGCAAACAGAGAGGACACTCAGGGCTGTGCTAGATCCACAGCTATAAAAGAATAATCCTAACCAAGTCAAACAGAAATCACTCAGAGAGGTAGCTCAAGGCTGAGCTAGTGGTCCCAGCTACACGGAAGAGCTGTCCACTTGTGCCACACAGACAGGCAGCTCAAGGCTGAGCTAGTACTCACAGCAAACAGAAGAATCACCCACTCAAACAGAATCAAACAGCGAGGATGCACAGGAATGTGCTAGTAACAGCTAATGAAGAACTGTCCACTCGTGCCACACAGGAGACCGCTCAAGCTGTGCTAGTAGTCAAGCTAAACGAAAAGCAATCCCACTCAAACACAACCAGAAACCTCACAAAGAGAACTCAACCAGAAAGCACTCAGGAAAAACTCAAGACAGGCCACACAAAGGAAAACTCACAGCTATGCCACACAGCACTCAAAGATAAGGGAAGCCACTCATGAAAGAACACTCTAAGCTGTACCATACAGAACTCAAGGGTCAAGGGA
Source organism: Microcaecilia unicolor (assembly GCF_901765095.1). Classification (NCBI taxonomy): domain Eukaryota; kingdom Metazoa; phylum Chordata; class Amphibia; order Gymnophiona; family Siphonopidae; genus Microcaecilia; species Microcaecilia unicolor. The sequence continues at coordinate 321,724,614 of NC_044032.1, read as the reverse complement.
ATCCACTCACAAGAATACACAAAGCTGGCCATACAGGACTCAAAGGTAAAGGGAAGCCACTCATAAGAATGCACAAGGCTGTGCCACAGAGACAAAGGGAAAAGCAAGCAAACAGGAAAAGCTGCCTTACATACACAAATCAGATAAGGAGCAATGCTCACAAGAATAGGAGGACAGACACAGCAGACAGAGTTAAAGCAGGCTAAAGGGAAAGGCTGCTTCTAAAACACAAAACAGCAAGAAGCAGGGCTTACACTGCAGTCAAAGGTTTAAAGCAAACAAAGGGAAAAAAATGTTCTTCCAGAACTCAGCCAGGTAGTGGAAAGGAAAGGCAGGCAGAGACAGAGCATCACCCAGCTGCATGGGAAGCAAGGTATCAAGGAAAGCAGCTAGGCTAGGGAAGCAAAGTGATGGAGGAAAGCAGCTTGGCTGGCAACAATCAGCTCTCTGAACAGTGAAAGGTAACAAGAGAAACCACACATGGAAACAGAAACAGGTTTATGCTGGAGAGCCTAGATAACAAGGAAGGAATCTATTCAGACTCAAACCAGAACCACACACAGAAAAACAGAACAGGGCTTTGCTTGGAAGCAATGTTAACAGGCTAGTATGCCATATAGATTTAAAGTAGAACAACACACACAGAGAAACAAAAGAGGGCTTTGCTTGAGAGTAAACCTAACGGAAAGTAATCCATACAGATTCAAACCAAATCACTCACACAGGGCTCAGGGCTATGCCACAGAGACACAGCTTAATAAGAGACCAGTTCCCTCAGAATCAAACAACAGTATAACAAGAAAAGGAAAATAGAACTGTTGCAAAGGCAACGCAGGAAAGCTCCCTGGGTCCTTATAAAGGAGTAGGCTGGTAATGTCACAAGTAGGAAATGAAGCAGGGACACCAAAGTGAGGGCTTGGCTAACAAGAAGAACAACAACAGGAAAAAACGCAGACTGGAGAGGTCACAGAGCTAGATACAGAGAAACAGTAGTCTGAACATAAGGACACGGCCACAACCGTGACACAGGAAGGTGCTAGAACAAGGACTTGAATTGAGATTGAAGGGGAGCAGACTCAGGAAAAATGTCATGAAGTATTTTTTCACGGAGAGAGTGGTGGATACTTGGAATGCCCACTTGCAGGAGGTGGTGGTGAAAACAGTAACGGAATTCAAAAATGCGTGGGATAAACACAAAGGAATCCTGTTCAAATGGAATGGATTTACAGAAGCTTATGTGAAGATTGGGTGGCAAAACCGGGTAACTGGGAAGCAAAAGCTAGTAATGGGGCAGACTTCTACAGTCTGTGCCCTGAAAATGGCAAGGACAAATCAAAATCAGGTACACATATAAAGTAGCACATCAATGTGTTTTATCTTGTTGGGCAGACTGGATGGACCATACAGGTCTTTATCTGCCGTCATCTATGATGTTACTATATAACCTATAATAACATATTAAAATGGCCGCTATCTAGAGGACTCGGGATCAGCCAGCTCAGGCGACCCTCACAAAAAAAAAAAAAAAAAACAGTCGAGATCGGGCTGTGCATACCCGAGCGGGCCACGGTTGACCACCAGACTGATGGCGGATATTGACCCAGATCGAACTGACCAGAGGGCCGAGAGGAGATCTCACCTGGAGATCGAGGAGAGAACGCGATGTATCGAGGCACCCTGGGGACCTTCGGACCATTGCAACGGGCCATCGATGCGGAGCCGCGGCACCGGGCTGCCACATGGAGAGCCGTGGTGGACAATCACTGAAGACCCAGGTCAGGAGTCGACCGGTGGGGTTTGGGCAGAGGACTACGGAGGGTTGTCGACGCGCCTCGGAGCCACACAGCACTGCTGTTCTGGGTCATTGCACCATGCTGTGGCTGCGGCGCGCTGCCTGCAACGCGACTGAGGTGGACAGACGGTTCGGCGACCAGCTCCCTTCCATGATCGAATAGACACAGCCCTGCTGACCCCAGCGCCCAGCATAGTTGCAATGAAAACTGGATGATCGGCTAATCAAATACTCACCGTGTCTAGTGAGCAAAGGAGCGGCGCACACGGCGAGAAGCCACACGGATCCGACGGATAAAGCGCCATACAATGGGTTAGTGAAATGGACTTTGATCCTGGGGAACTGAGTTCGATTCCCACTAGCAGCCCCTTGTGACTCTGGGCAGTCACTTAAAACGCTCCATTGCCCTGGTACAAATAAGTACCTGAATATACTATAAGTAATGTCAATACTGGGAAAAGACCAAAGGCCCATCAAGCCCAGCATCCTGTCCACGACAGCGGTCAATCCAGGTCAAGGGCACCTGGCAGCTTCCCAAACGTACAAACATTCTATACATGTTATTCCCGAAATTGTGGATTTTTCCCAAGTCCATTTAGTAGCAGTCTATGGACTTTTCCTTTAGGAAACCGTCCAACCCCTTTTTAAACTCTGCCAAGCTAACCGCCTTCACCACGTTCTCCAGCAACGAATTCCAGAGTTTAATTACGCTTTGGGTGAGGAAACATTTCTCTTATTTGTTTTAAATGTACTACACTGTAGTTTCATCACATGCCCCCTAGTCCTAGTATTTTTGGAAAGCGTGAACAGACGCTTCACATCCACCTGTTCCACTCCACTCATTATTTATATACCTCTATCCTGCCTCCCCTCAGCCGTCTTCTCCAAGCTGAAAAGCCCTAGCCTCCTTAGTTTTTCTTCATAGAGAAGTCGTCCATCCCCGCTATCATTTTTGTTGCCCTTCGCTGCACCTTTTCCAAATTCCACTTGAAATGCGGCGACCAGAATTGGACACAACACTCAAGGGTGCGGTCGCACCATGGAATGATACAACGGCATTATAACATCCTCACACCTGTTTTCTATACCTTTCCTAATAATATCCAACTTCTATTGCGCTTTCCTAGCCACAGCAGCACACTGAGCAGAAGGTTTCAGTGTATTATCAACGACGACACCCAGATCCCTTTCTTGGTCCGTAACTCCTAACGTGGAACCTTGCATGACGTAGCTATAATTCGGGTTCATTTTTTCCCCACATGCATCACCTTGCACTTGCTCACATTAAACGTCATCTGCCATTTAGCCACCCAGTCTCGTAAGGTCCTTCTGTAATTTTTCACAATCCTGTCGCGAATTAACGACTTTGAATAACTTTGCGTCATCAGCAAATTTAATTACCTCGCTAGTTACTCCCATCTCTAAATCATTTATAAATATATTAAAGAGCAGCAGTCATAGCACTGACCTCTGAGGAACCCCACTAACTACCCTTCTCCATTGTGAATACTGCCCATTTAACCCTACTCTCTGTTTCCTATCCTTCAACCAGTTTTTAATCCACAATAGGACATTACCTCCTATCCCATGACCCTCCAATTTCCTCTGTAGCCTTTCATGAGGCACCTTGTCAAACGCCTTTTGAAAATCCAGATACACAATATAAACCGGCTCCCCTTTGTCCACATGTTTGTTTACTCCTTCAAAGAATTGAAGTAAATTGGTCAGGCAAGATTTCCCCACACTAAAGCCATGCTGACTTGGCCTCAGTAATCCATGTCCTCGGATGTGCTTTGTAATTTTGTTTTTAATAATAGCCTCTACCATTTTCCCCAGCACCGACGTCAGACTCACCAGTCTATAATTTCCCAGATCTCCCCTGGAACCTTTTTTTTAAAAAATCGGCGTTACATTGGCCACCCTCCAATCTTCCGGTACCATGCTTGATTTTAAGGATAAATTGCATATCACTAACAGTAGCTCCGCAAGTTCATTTTTCAGTTCTATCAGTACTCTAGGATGAATACCATCCGGTCCAGGAGATTTGCTAATCTTCAGTTTGCCTAACTGCCCCATTACGTCCTCCAGGTTTACCGTGAATTCAGTAAGTTTCTCTGATTCGTCCGCTTGAAATATCATTTCCGACACCGGTATCCCACCCAAATCTTTCTCGGTGAAGACCGAAGCAAAGAATTCATTTAATCTCTCCACTACGTCTTTTGTCTTCCTTGATCGCCCCTTTTACCCCTCTGTCATCCAACGGCCCAACCGATTCTTTTGCCGGCTTCCTGCTTTTAATATACCGGAAAAAAATGTATTATGTTTTTTGCCTCTACTGCTATCTTTTTTTCGTAATCCCTCTTGGCCTTCTTTATCTGCGCCTTGCATTTGCTTTGACACTCCTTATGCTGCTTCTTGTTATTTTCAGATGGTTCCTTCTTCCATTTTCTGAAGGCGTTTCTTTTAGCCCTAATAGCTTCCTTCACCTCACTTTTTAACCACGCCAGCTGTCTTTTGTACTTCCGTCTTCTTTTCTAATTCGCGGAATATGTTTGGCCTGGGTCTCCAGGATGGTATTTTTGAATAGCATCCACGCCTGTTGTACAGTTTTTACTCTCTCAGTTGCTCCTCTAAGTTTTTTCTTAACCGTTCTTCTCATTTTATCAGTCTCCTTTTTTTAAAGTTAAACGCTGATTTCCTATGTATAGTTAGTTCAAGGTTGATATCAAAACTGATCATATTATGTTCACTGTTATCAAGCGGCCCCAGTCCCATAACGTTCCACACCAGATCATGCGCTCCACTAAAGACCAAGTCTAGAATTTTTCCTTCTCTCGTTGACTCCTGCACCAGCTGCTCCATAAAGCTGTCCTTGATTTCATCAAGGGATTGTACCTCTCTAGCGTGTCCCAACATCACATTTGCCCAGTCTATATTTGGGTAATTGAAGTCACCCATTATTATTGCATTGCCCATTTTGTTTGCGTCTCTGATTCCTTTTATCATTTCTGCGTCCTCCTGCTCATCCTGGCGAGGCGGACGGTAGTACACTCCTATCACCGTCCTTTTCCCTTTTCTACATGGAATTTCAACCCACAATGATTCAAAGGTGTGATTTGTGTCCTGCTGAATGTAGTTGCAAAAACCACAGAAAGGCGGTATATCAAGTCCCATTTCCCTTCCCTTCCCCAAGATGTCTGCCTGAATAGAACACTGCTAGAAGAAAAAAAAATGCTGAATAGTAATTTGATATAGTAAATGTCAGACTGATCCTATTTCGAATGGCACTCGAACAGACGCAGCCCTGCTAGGCTCCAGCGTCCACCTGTGCCCAGCACAGTCACAAGGAAGTCAGACGATCAAATGATCAAACACCCGATCGTCCAGAGAGTGGAAAAGCAGCCCACATGGCGAAACCGCAGAGGTCAGACGGATGAAGCAGCTCCCACAGCGTTTCCAAGAAGCCTATATGAAAAGACCACCCGCTGTAAGTGTATATAAATATCCATACAGTAAAACACTACACACTATTTTACCTGGATAACCCAATCCGGCAGACTGGATAAATGCACTGCCAAACAGTCGTACCAGGTCACACGAACTAACGACGATGTGAAAGGGGCCCTGAACACTGGGAGCGAGAGGACCGGCAGACTGGAAAAGCGTGAGGCCAATCAGCCATCCCGGGTCATACAAGCCAACAACGATTTGAAAGGGGCCACGACCACTGGGAGCGAGAGGACCCATCCCCGAAATCTTAAACAGAGCTAGGTTCACCATATTGCACCAAAGATCAGAGAACCGAAGCCACAATGAACACCGTCAAAGCTTTCCTAGCAATCTATTCCCTTTCGCTAATCCACCAAACACTCACCAAACCACTCACAATAACCATACTGTGTAACTACCAAAGACCAAACAGATACACCACACCTCACCGACAACAACCAAAATGAAAGAAAAACACAAACACCCATAACAGAAGGGAAAGGTTAAAAAAAAACCCTCACAAACTATGGAACGACAATTGACAAAAGTCCACATAACACCGAACACAAAAGACCCATACCATAAAATACAAGTAGGCTCACCAACTTCCTTTGGTATTACTATATCTTGAATCTCTCAATTTGTGGACTACAATAACCAACTGAATATATACTTTTGTTTGTAAAATTTACCTATTAAATTAGAATATGTTTCCTAGATTGGTGTATCTTATCAAAGAGTTATTCTTTGTATATTTCATATTAAAATGATAAATAAAAATAAAAAAAAAAAAAGATGAAAATGCCAGATCTGTGGTAAACAAGACATCAATAATAACAGACTGGATTACGTCAGAAAATCTAGATCTACTCTTCATCACTGAAACCTGGATCCATAATCAAGAAGACCCAATCATCCTAAACCTATGCCCTCCAGGATATAAAATCACTCACTGGACAAGAAGGGAAAAGAGAGGCGTATAGGCATAGTGCTCATATACGATCCCACTTCACCATCGAAACTACAGGCGACTCCATAACAACCCAACTCAAAATAGCCTCAATCAGAATCCAGCATAAAACCCTACTCGACCATCTGTCCCTGTTCTACAGACCACCATGTAAATTGGAAGGAAAGCCAGCCAAACTTCATGGACTTCAATTCAAATACTTGCGTTTCCAACTCCAATATACTAGTATTAGGAGACATCAACCTTCATCTAGAAGACCCAAACTCTACCAACGCACGTGACTGCAAGGACTTCCTTCACTTATGTGCACTTAAATGGCCGCACATGCAAACAACCCACGCGAAAGGGCACACACTCGACCTCATCTCACATAAACTGTCTAAGGATCAAAACCTAATAATAAAAGAAACTAAATGGACTGACCACTACAAACTAAACCTAGCCCTGAAATGGCGGAAAAAGGGTTCCATCCACAAACGAGACCATATAACCTATACCATGAGAGGCCAAATAGATGCGGAAACTTTCTGGAAACAGGTATACAATAATGACTGGACAGCACAAACGGACTCCACACACTACCTCTCAGAATGGGATATAAGATGTAGACCACTGCCAAAGTCTGACCATCAGGACACTAGTATCTATATAAGATTTATGTGCCTGTGATCTTGTCTCTTTCATGGGGTATACTTCCCATAGTAAAACCAAAAACACTACCGAGTGCAAAAAAACTCTCCAAGCAACAGTATGACTTAAATAAACAGACTTAGCTTTCTTATTGCTTGCTTAATACCCCAAATTCCAACTGGTGACTTTCAACGGGGCCCAGATCGTTTCGCCCACTCTAGGGCTTCATCAGGAACCACTCAACTTAAGCAAAATTGTAGGGCTTTGAATCTACAAAAGAAAAGTTTTTTGTCTCAGAAAATTCAAAAATAAACACACCGTTCACACACTCTCACCATACTATCAAACCAATTACACAATCACAATTGTAATATTCAAAGTAGAAAATAGAAAAAACCCACCCAAGCCAATGGCAACTTACTTCTAGCTGATTAAACTTCTTGGGATACCAGCTTTGAATTCCACCTACGCTCACAGCGCTTCACTATTTGAAGACATTGAAAAAGCAGCCGCCCTACAAAAACGCTGACGTCATAACAACTTCAGCTGTATCGTATATCGATATCACCACCACAGCACTATTCTTAAATTCAACAGATTTTTTCGTTGAATTTTCTCAACCACACTTAAAAATATTGTACAGAAACCAAAAATACTCACAAAAATGCATAAGTGCTACAATCATGCAAAAAAAACTCACTGGCTCTCTTAGCCAAACGAAACGGAACTTCATTGACGTCATCATGCTGCCGCGCGATAGGGTATGATACATACCTGTAGCAGTTGTTCTCCGAGGACAGCAGGCTGATTGTTCTCACGACTGGGTGACGTCCGCGGCAGCCCCCACCAACCGGAAAGAAGCTTCGCGGGACGGTCGGCACGCAGGGCACGCCCACCGCGCATGCGCGGCCGTCTTCCCGCCCGTGCGCGACCGCTCCCGCCAGTTGAATGACTAGCAAAAGATGAAACACACAACTCCAAAGGGGAGGAGGGAGGGTAGGTGAGAACAATCAGCCTGCTGTCCTCGGAGAACAACTGCTACAGGTATGTATCATACCCTTTCTCCGAGGACAAGCAGGCTGCTTGTTCTCACGACTGGGGTATCCCTAGCTCTCAGGCTCACTCAAAACAAGAACCCAGGTCAATTGAACCTCGCAACGGCGAGGGTACAACAGAAATTGACCTACGAAGAACAACTAACTGAGAGTGCAGCCTGACCAGAATAAATTCGGGTCCTGGAGGGTGGAGTTGGATTTACACCCCAAACAGATTCTGCAGCACCGACTGCCCGAACCGACTGTCGCGTCGGGTATCCTGCTGGAGGCAGTAATGAGATGTGAATGTGTGGACAGATGACCACGTCGCAGCCTTGCAGATCTCTTCAATAGTGGCTGACTTCAAGTGGGCCACCGACGCTGCCATGGCTCTGACACTATGAGCCGTGACATGACCCTCAAGAGTCAGCCCAGCCTGGGCGTAAGTGAAGGAAATGCAATCTGCTAGCCAATTGGAGATGGTGCGTTTCCCGACAGCGACCCCTAGCCTGTTAGGGTCGAAAGAAATAAACAATTGGGCGGACTGTCTGTTGGGCTTTGTCCGCTCCAAGTAGAAGGCCAATGCTCTCTTGCAGTCCAATGTGTGCAACTGACGTTCAGCAGGGCGGGTATGCGGCCTGGGGAAGAATGTTGGCAAGACAATTGACTGGTTAAGATGGAACTCCGACACCACCTTCGGCAGGAACTTTGGGTGGGTGCGGAGCACTACTCTGTTGTGATGAAATTTGGTATATGGAGCATGAGCTACTAGGGCTTGAAGCTCACTGACCCTACGAGCTGAAGTAACTGCCACCAAGAAAATGACCTTCCAGGTCAAGTACTTCAGATGGCAGGTATTCAGTGGCTCAAAAGGAGGTTTCATCAGCTGGGTGAGGACGACGTTGAGATCCCATGACACAGTAGGAGGCTTGATAGGGGGGCTTTGACAAAAGCAAGCCTCTCATGAATCGAACGACTAAAGGCTCTCCAGAGATGGCTTTACCTTCCACACGATAATGGTAAGCACTAATCGCACTAAGGTGATTCCTTACTGAGTTGGTCTTGAGGCCAGACTCTGATAAGTGCAGAAGGTATTCAAGCAGGTTCTGTGCAGGGCAAGAACGAGGTTCTAGGGCCTTGCTCTCACACCACACGACAAACCTCCTCCACTTGAAAAAGTAACTCTTTTTAGTGGAATCCTTCCTAGAGGCAAGCAAGACCCGGGAGACACCCTCAGACAGACCCAACGCAGTGAAGTCTACGCCCTCAACATCCAGGCCGTGAGAGCCAGGGACTGAAGGTTGGGGTGCAGCAACGCTCCGTCGTTCTGCGAGATGAGAGTCGGAAAACACTCCAATCTCCACGGTTCCTCGGAGGACAACTCCAGAAGAAGAGGGAACCAGATCTGACGGGGCCAAAAAGGCGCTATCAGAATCATGGTGCCACGGTCTTGCTTGAGCTTCAGTAAGGTCTTCCCCACCAAAGGTATGGGAGGATAAGCATACAGGAGGCCGGTCCCCCAATGGAGGAGAAAGGCATCCGACGCTAGCCTGCCGTGTGCCTGAAGTCTGGAACAGAACAGAGGCAGCTTGTGGTTGGTCTGAGAGGCGAAAAGGTCCACCGAGGGGGTGCCCCACACTCGGAAGATCTTGCGTACCACTCTGGCATGGAGCGACCACTCGTGCGGTTGCATGACTCTGCTCAGTCTGTCGGCCAGACTGTTGTTTACGCCTGCCAGGTACGTGGCTTGGAGGAGCATGCCGAACCGACACGCCCAACGCCACATCCCGACGGCCTCCTGGCACAGGGGGCGAGATCCGGTGCCCCCTGCTTGTTGACGTAATACATTGCAACCTGATTGTCTGTCCGAATTTGGATAATTTGGCAGGACAGCCGATCTCTGAAAGCCTTCAGTGCGTTCCAGATCGCTCGGAGCTCCAGGAGGTTGATCTGCAGACCCTTTTCCTGGAGGGACCACAGACCCTGGGTGTGAAGCCCATCGACATGGGCTCCCCACCCCAGGCGAGATGCATCCGTCGTCAGCACTTTCGTGGGCTGCGGAATTTGGAATGGACGTCCCAGGGTCAAATTGGTCCGTATGGTCCACCAGAGCAGTGAAGTGCGGCAACTGGTGGAGAGGCGGATGACATCATCTAGATTCCCGGTGGCTTGGAACCACTGGGAAGCTAGGGTCCATTGAGCAGATCTCATGTGAAGACGAGCCATGGGAGTCACATGAACTGTGGAGGCCATATGACCCAGAAGTCTCAACATCTGCCGAGCTGTGATCTGCTGAGACGCTCTGGTCTGCGAAGCCAGGGCCAAGAGATTGGTGGCCCTCGCTTCGGGAAGGTAGGCCTGAGCCGTCTGGGAATTCAGCAGCGCTCCTATGAATTCCAGAGACTGAGTTGGCTGGAGATGGGACTTTGGGTAATTTATCACAAACCCCAGCAGCTCCAGAAGTTGAATAGTGCACTGCATGGACCGGAGGGCTCCTGCCTCCGAGGTGTTCTTGACCAGCCAATCGTCGAGGTATGGGAACACGTGCACTCCCAGCTTGCGTAGGTAGGCCGCTACCACCACGAGGCATTTGGTAAACACTCGTGGGGCAGAGGCGAGCCCAAATGGCAGCACACAATACTGAAAGTGGCGTGCGCCCAGGCGGAATCTGAGATACTGTCTGTGAGCTGGCAGTATCGGTATGTGAGTATATGCGTCCTTTAAATCCAGGGAACATAGCCAATCGTTTTTCTGAATCATTGGCAGAAGGGTGCCCAAGGAAAGCATCCTGAACTTTTCTTTGACCAGGAATTTGTTCAGGCCTCTCAGGTCTAGGATGGGACGCATCCCCCCTGTTTTCTTTTCCACAAGGAAGTACCTGGAATAGAATCCCTGCCCTTCCTGCCCGGGTGGTACAGGCTCGACCGCATTGGCGCTGAGAAGGGCGGAGAGTTCCTCTGCAAGTACCTGCTTGTGATGGGAGCTGAAAGACTGAGCTCCCGGAGGACAATTTGGAGGCAGGGAGGCCAAATTCAGGGCGTATCCGCACCGCACTATTTGGAGAACCCACTGGTCGGAGGTTATGAGAGGCCACCTTTGGTGAAAAAATTTTAACCTCCCTCCGACCGGCAGATCGTCCGGTACGGACACTTGTAGGGCGGCTATGTTCCCGTGGATCCAGTCAAAAGCCCGTCCCCGGCTTTTGCTGTGGAGGCGCAGGGGGCTGCTTAGGCGCACGCTGTTGACGAGAACGAGCGCGCTGGGGCTGTCCCTGTGCCTGACGAGGCCTTCGGGCCGGCTGGTTGTACCTACGCTTTGCAAAAGAATAGGGTGCAGCCTGCCGTGCCCGGGAAAAACGCCCACCCGTGGGGGCGGATGCTGAAGGCGCCCGGTGGGAGAGCTTGTCGAGAGCGGTTTCCCGCTGATGCAGTTGGTCCACCATCTGCTCGACCTTCTCACCGAAAATGTTATCCCCCCGGCAAGGGACGTCGGCCAGTCTCTGCTGGGTGCGGTTGTCCAGGTCAGAGGCACGCAGCCATGAGAGCCTGCGCATCACTATACCTTGGGCCGCAGCACGAGATGCCACGTCACAGGTGTCAAAAATCCCCCTGGACAGGAACTTTCTGCACGCCTTCAGCTGCCTGACCACCTCCTGATATGGCCTGGACTGCTCCGGCGGGAGCTTCTCGACCAGGTCCGCCAGCTGTTGCACATTGGTCCGCATGTGGATGCTCATATAGAGCAGGTATGACTGGATGCGGGTCACGAGCATGGAGGATTGGTAGGCCTTCCTCCCAAACGAGTCCAGAGTGCGAGACTCCCGCCCCGGGGGCGCCGAGGCGGTATCCCTCGAACTCCGTGCCCTCTTGAGAGCAGAATCCACGACCGCTGAGTCATGGGGCAATTGGGGCCGCATGAGCTCTGGGTCGGAGTGGATCCTGTACTGGGACTCTGCTTTCTTGGGAATGGTGGGGTTAGTTAATGGTCGCACCCAGTTCCGAAGCAGTGTCTCCTTCAGGACATTGTGCAGCGGCACCGTGGAGGACTCTCTAGGTGGTGATGGATAGTCGAGGACCTCGAGCATCTCGGCCCTCGGCTCTTCCACAGAGACCACGGGGAAGGGAATGCTAATAGACATATCCCGCACAAAAGAGGCAAAGGAGAGACTCTCAGGAGGTGAGAGCTTCCTCTCCGGTGAAGGCGTGGGGTCCGAGGGAAGGCCCGTAGACTCCTCTGAGGAGAAATATCTAGGGTCCTCCTCTTCCCCCCACGAGTCCTCATCCTTGGTATCGGACATTAGCTCATGTAGCTGAGTCCTGTACCGGGCCCGGCTCGACGTCGAGGCACCGAGGTCTCGGTGTCGTCGAGCGGTGGACTCCCGCGCCGGCGGGGACGGAGCTCCCTCCATCGACGTCGACGGGGACTCCACCTGCGTGGCAGTCGAGACCGGCACCGCAAGCGGCGGCGGTGTCGACAGCCCCGGCGCCGGGCTAGAGCTCGCCGGCGCCACAGTCATCGGCGCCGAGGGCGCAAGCACCCCCGGCGCCGGCACAGCCTGGCGCATCAGCCCTTCCAGGATCCCCGGAAGGATGGCTCTGAGGCACTCGTCCAGGCCCGCTGCCGGGAAAGGCGGTGGGGCCGGTAAGGGTGTCGGTGCCGGAAGCTGCTGGGAGCCAGGAGACGGCACCGAGGTGCCGGAACCCCGACGCGTCGGTACCTCCACAACCGACGGAGACCTCTCCTCTCGACGATGACGCTTCGGCGTCGACTCCTCTTCGGGATGCACCGAGGGGCGTCCGGTGACGACGCTTCTTATCCTTTTTTCGATGCACGTCACCGGCGCCGGAGGGCATGGAGGAGGAGGAGGTCGATCCCCCTCGGTCTCGAGGCACCGGGTCAGACAGGGTTCGGTCCCATGGCTCACGAGCTGAGGGAGTGACCGGGGCCGACTGCCCACGCGGCCTCTCAACCCCACTCTCACCGGCGGACCGGCGGGCCAACGGGACCTGTTCTCCTGGGGTCGCTGCCATCGGTGCCGATGTCTCGGGCATCGATACCGGTACCGAAGAACCGGCCTTCGATACCGATGCCGTCGAGGTCGACGTCGAGGGGCCGGCGCAAGTTCCAAAAAGGCGGTCCCGCAGAACTTGCCTCGCAACCTGAGTCCGTTTCCGGAGACCGAGACACAAAGCACACGACTTGAGATTGTGCTCCGGCCCGAGGCACTGGAGGCACCAAGCGTGGGTGTCGGTCTGCGAGATCGGCCGGCCGCAGCGACCACACTTTTTAAATCCACTCGGGACCTTCGAGGACATCGACGGAAAAATCGCGTCGGCGAAGTCAAAGTCGTCAATGGTGGCTAAAATCACACCACGAAAAGATAAACGACCGAGCGACCACTAGGCCGCAATGTGGCGTCCCCGCTGGAAGCGAGGGAAAAGGGGAGCGCGTGCTCCACACGCGCAGAGATTTTTTTTTTTTTTAACAAGAAAAAGGAAAACCGAACGGTAATCCGAAGCGAAGCGACGATCCGCGTAAACGCGGTCGAAAAATCCGGCGGCTGAAACAGAGAGAGTGGCAGAAGCACAACTCTCTCCAGTCGCGGAAAAAAAGGAACTGGCGGGAGCGGTCGCGCACGGGCGGGAAGACGGCCGCGCATGCGCGGTGGGCGTGCCCTGCGTGCCGACCGTCCCGCGAAGCTTCTTTCCGGTTGGTGGGGGCTGCCGCGGACGTCACCCAGTCGTGAGAACAAGCAGCCTGCTTGTCCTCGGAGAACAACAAATACACTCACAAAGAGTTTCCGCACACTCACAACGATCCTAATGAATCTATCTACCAAAGACAAAAACAAAAGGACTTACTACATTGCATGCATACTGTGCTCCTTCAGGATCCAAAAACACTTGTAGATCCACTTAAACCGGAGCGTCGCTGACATCATCACACTGCTGCACGTCCTGCGTGGTGACGATGAAACATGCACGATTCACTATCTGCCCAAATGTACTGAGAGATAACACTGTTGTATCGTTGCTGTAAGTAGTTCACAAACCAAATCAACTTATAAAGTAATAAATATGAAACTTAAAGAATCAATTTCACAGCAATGATACACAGGAGCAAGATGACATCACTGCTCTAACAGCTAACCAATTGGGCAGAAAATCGAGTCCCAATGTCACACATACATACAATAAAATATTATTACCCTGAAATGTTCCTGCATGATATCAATCATTCCCACCATATATAGATAGATAAAACCACTTTCACTTAAAGCTCTCTGATGATATAAATGAACCAAAAATACACAGAAGGAATGCTGATAGATATTATACAAAAAAATTCAATCAATAAAAAGCATTCCATTCTATGGAGCTATTAAGGCCATTGGGCTCCATGGTATTCAAAACAAAAATCCATCGGGTCTCTTTTCTTTGGAGCAAAAGCTTCCGATTGCCGCCCCCCCCCCCCCCCCCCCCCCCCCCCCCCCCCCCCCAGAAAGTGGTTCAACTCTATCTATGCTGCAGCAGCGCAGATCTTCTCAAATTCGACTTGTGCTCTGATAGCCTGATCTTTAGCATCCTAGTTGTCATGCTAACATATGTTTTATTGCACGGACAAGTGATGGGATAAACAACAAAATCTGTTGAACAATTAGAAAAATGCTTAAGCAGAAAAGTTGTATTTGTTGCAACATTGAAGAAAGATTTTGTTTGCAGCATTATTTTACAACTCTGGCACTTCCCACATTTAAAGTGACCAGATACTGTCTTTGTTGATTTACTTTTCCCAATGTCTACAGGGCTCAATCTTTCTTTTAAATTGTTTGCTCTTGAAAAGGCTATCCGTAATCTTTGTTGTCCAAAAAAAGCAGAAGACTGCAAAATGCCCCACCTATGTTTAAGAATGTTCGCTATATGGTTACCAGCTTCAGTATAGTTGAGAACCATGGTAATGGTGTCATCATCATTGTCTCGAGGATAAGTTGTAGATAACAACAAATCTCTGTTGTTATATTTAGCCCTGCGATAGGCTCTTTTATCTTTTTGGAATAGCCATGCTCTATCAATCTGGACATAAGATCTTTGGCTTGAAATTTAAATGTTAAATCATCACTGCAAATTGTCCTAATCCTTAAAAACTGGGAGAAAGGTAAATTGTCACGCATATGTTTAGGATGACAACTGCTCTGATGCAAAAACGTATTTTTTTCTGTCTCTTTGTGATGTACCTTGGTGGAAAAACCTTGTGGAGTAATTGATACTTCTACATCTAAAAAACTGATGTTGGTGCTTGATAGGTTGCTAGTGAATTGAATGT
The DNA here is from genome assembly GCF_901765095.1 of Microcaecilia unicolor. Classification (NCBI taxonomy): domain Eukaryota; kingdom Metazoa; phylum Chordata; class Amphibia; order Gymnophiona; family Siphonopidae; genus Microcaecilia; species Microcaecilia unicolor. Next base: position 321,709,376 of record NC_044032.1, on the reverse strand, counting down.
TATTATTGCAACTATTGAGCCAACCTACAAAGGAATTAAAATCTGCAGAAGTGCCACTCCACAAGACAAAGATGTCATCGATATATCTGCACCAATAACATATCAAGGGACGAAATGGAGAAGATTCCAACCACTCCTCTTCAAATTGCTCCATATACAAATTGGCAACTGAGGGCGCGAAGGTGGCACACATCTCCACCCCACTTTTCTGTAAATATAACGTTCCATTAAACAGAAAATGGTTCTCTTTTAATGCCAACCGTGCCAATTTCAAAAGGAATTCTGTAGGAATCAAGTGAGGCCTCATTCTCTTGTCCAATGTGTTCTTAATGACAGACAATGCTTCTCCTTGAGGAATGGAGGTATACAGTGAGACCACATCTAAGGTTGCCATCATAAATGCCGAATCCTCTTCAAACTCAATAGATGCCAATTTCTGTAGGAAATGCGTGCTATCCCCGATAAAGGATCTTATTTTAGGCACTTCACCTTTCAAAAATTCATCAAGGAACTGAGACAGGGGCTCCAAAACAGACTGTCGAGCCGAAAGAATAGGTCTACCAGGAGGCCTTGATATGTTGTTGGTGGAGATATATCGATGACATCTTTGTCTTGTGGAGTGGCACTTCTGCAGATTTTAATTCCTTTGTAGGTTGGCTCAATAGTTGCAATAACAACATTCAATTCACTAGCAACCTATCAAGCACCAACATCAGTTTTTTAGATGTAGAAAGGGTATGATACATACCTGTAGCAGTTGTTCTCCGAGGACAGCAGGCTGATTGTTCTCACGACTGGGTTGACGTCCGCGGCAGCCCCCACCAACCGGAAGAAGCTTCGCGGGACGGTCGGCACGCAGGCCACGCCCACCGCGCATGCGCGGCCGCCTTCCCGCCCGTGCGCGACCGCTCCCGCCAGTTGAATGACAAGCAATAAAATATGAAACACACAACTCCAAAGGGGAGGAGGGAGGGTAGGTGAGAACAATCAGCCTGCTGTCCTCGGAGAACAACTGCTACAGGTATGTATCATACCCTTTCTCCGAGGACAAGCAGGCTGCTTGTTCTCACGACTGGGGTATCCCTAGCTCTCAGGCTCACTCAAAACAATAACCCAGGTCAATTGAACCTCGCAACGGCGAGGGTACAACAGAAATTGACCTACGAAGAACAACTAACTGAGAGTGCAGCCTGACCAGAATAAATTCGGGTCCTGGAGGGTGGAGTTGGATTTACACCCCAAACAGATTCTGCAGCACCGACTGCCCGAACCGACTGTCGCGTCGGGTATCCTGCTGGAGGCAGTAATGTGATGTGAATGTGTGGACAGATGACCACGTCGCAGCCTTGCAAATCTCTTCAATAGTGGCTGACTTCAAGTGGGCCACTGACGCTGCCATGGCTCTAACACTATGAGCCGTGACATGACCCTCAAGAGCCAGCCCAGCCTGGGCGTAAGTGAAGGAAATGCAATCTGCTAGCCAATTGGAGATGGTGCGTTTCCCGACAGCGACCCCTAGCCTGTTAGGGTCGAAAGAAACAAACAATTGGGCGGACTGTCTGTGGGGCTGTGTCCGCTCCAAGTAGAAGGCCAATGCTCTCTTGCAGTCCAATGTGTGCAACTGACGTTCAGCAGGGCGGGTATGCGGCCTGGGGAAGAATGTTGGCAAGACAATTGACTGGTTAAGATGGAACTCCGACACCACCTTCGGCAGGAACTTTGGGTGGGTGCGGAGCACTACTCTGTTGTGATGAAATTTGGTATATGGAGCATGAGCTACTAGGGCTTGAAGCTCACTGACCCTACGAGCTGAAGTAACTGCCACCAAGAAAATGACCTTCCAGGTCAAGTACTTCAGATGGCAGGTATTCAGTGGCTCAAAAGGAGGTTTCATCAGCTGGGTGAGGACGACGTTGAGATCCCATGACACAGTAGGAGGCTTGATAGGGGGCTTTGACAAAAGCAAGCCTCTCATGAATCGAACGACTAAAGGCTCTCCAGAGATGGCTTTACCTTCCACACGATAATGGTAAGCACTAATCGCACTAAGGTGATTCCTTACTGAGTTGGTCTTGAGGCCAGACTCTGATAAGTGCAGAAGGTACTCAAGCAGGTTCTGTGCAGGGCAAGAACGAGGTTCTAGGGCCTTGCTCTCACACCAAACGACAAACCTCCTCCACTTGAAAAAGTAACTCTTTTTAGTGGAATCCTTCCTAGAGGCAAGCAAGACCCGGGAGACACCCTCAGACAGACCCAACGCAGCGAAGTCTACGCCCTCAACATCCAGGCCGTGAGAGCCAGGGATTGAAGGTTGGGGTGCAGCAACGCTCCGTCGTTCTGCGAAATGAGAGTCGGAAAACACTCCAATCTCCACGGTTCTTCGGAGGACAACTCCAGAAGAAGAGGGAACCAGATCTGACGGGGCCAAAAGGGCGCTATCAGAATCATGGTGCCGCGGTCTTGCTTGAGCTTCAGTAAGGTCTTCCCCACCAAAGGTATGGGAGGATAAGCATACAGGAGGCCGGTCCCCCAATGAAGGAGAAAGGCATCTGACGCTAGCCTGCCGTGTGTCTGAAGTCTGGAACAGAACAGAGGCAGCTTGTGGTTGGTCTGAGAGGCGAAAAGATCCACCGAGGGGGTGCCCCACTCTCGGAAGATCTTGCGTACCACTCTGGAATGGAGCGACCACTCGTGCGGTTGCATGACTCTGCTCAGTCTGTCGGCCAGACTGTTGTTTACGCCTGCCAGGTACGTGGCTTGGAGAAGCATGCCGAACCGACATGCCCAACGCCACATACCGACGGCTTCCTGACACAGGGGGCGAGATCCGGTGCCCCCCTGCTTGTTGACGTAATACATTGCAACCTGATTGTCTGTCCGAATTTGGATAATTTGGCAGGACAGCCGATCTCTGAAAGCCTTCAGTGCGTTCCAGATCGCTCGGAGCTCCAGGAGGTTGATCTGCAGATCCTTTTCCTGGAGGGACCACAGACCCTGGGTGTGAAGCCCATCGACATGGGCTCCCCACCCCAGGCGAGATGCATCCGTCGTCAGCACTTTCGTGGGCTGCGGAATTTGGAATGGACGTCCCAGGGTCAAATTGGTCCGTATGGTCCACCAGAGCAGTGAAGTGCGGCAGCTGGTGGAGAGGCGGATGACATCCTCTAGATTCCCGGTGGCTTGGAACCACTGGGAAGCTAGGGTCCATTGAGCAGATCTCATGTGAAGACGAGCCATGGGAGTCACATGAACTGTGGAGGCCATATGACCCAGAAGTCTCAACATCTGCCGAGCTGTGATCTGCTGAGACGCTCTGGTCTGCGAAGCCAGGGCCAAGAGATTGGTGGCCCTCGCTTCGGGAAGGTAGGCCTGAGCCGTCTGGGAATTCAGCAGCGCTCCTATGAATTCCAGAGACTGAGTTGGCTGGAGATGGGACTTTGGGTAATTTATCACAAACCCCAGCAGCTCCAGAAGTTGAATAGTGCACTGCATGGACCGGAGGGCTCCTGCCTCCGAGGTGTTCTTGACCAGCCAATCGTCGAGATATGGGAACACGTGCACTCCCAGCTTGCGTAGGTAGGCCGCTACCACCACGAGGCACTTTGTAAACACTCGTGGGGCAGAGGCGAGCCCAAAGGGCAGCACACAATACTGAAAGTGCCGTGCGCCCAGGCGGAATCTGAGATACTGTCTGTGAGCTGGCAGTATCGGGATGTGAGTGTATGCGTCCTTTAAATCCAGGGAACATAGCCAATCGTTTTTCTGAATCATTGGCAGAAGGGTGCCCAAGGAAAGCATCCTGAACTTTTCTTAGACCAGGAATTTGTTCAGGCCTCTCAGGTCTAGGATGGGACGCATCCCCCCTGTTTTCTTTTCCACAAGGAAGTACCTGGAATAGAATCCCTGCCCTTCCTGCCCGGGTGGTACGGGCTCGACCGCATTGGCACTGAGAAGGGCGGAGAGTTCCTCTGCAAGTACCTGCTTGTGATGGGAGCTGAAAGACTGAGCTCCCGGAGGACAATTTGGAGGCAGGGAGGCCAAATTCAGGGCGTATCCGTACCGCACTATTTGGAGAACCCACTGGTCGGAGGTTATGAGAGGCCACCTTTGGTGAAAGAATTTTAACCTCCCTCCGACCGGCAGGTCGTCCGGTACGGACACTTGTAGGGTGGCTATGTTCCCATGGATCCAGTCAAAAGCCCGTCCCAGGCTTTTGCTGTGGAGGCGCAGGGGGCTGCTTAGGCGCACGCTGTTGACGGGAACGAGCGCGCTGGGGCTGTCCCTGTGCCTGACGAGGCCTTCGGGCCGGCTGGTTGTACCTACGCTTCGCAAAAGAGTAGGGTGCAGCCTGCCGAGCCCGGGAAAAAACGCCCGCCCGCGGGGGCGGGTGCTGAAGGCGCCCGGTGGGAGAGCTTGTCGAGAGCGGTTTCCCGCTGATGCAGTTGGTCAACCATCTGCTCGACCTTCTCGCCAAAAATATTATCCCCCCGGCAAGGGACGTCAGCCAGTCTCTGCTGGGTGCGGTTGTCCAGGTCAGAGGCACGCAGCCATGAGAGCCTGCGCATCACTATACCTTGGGCCGCAGCACGAGATGCCACGTCACAGGTGTCAAAAATCCCCCTGGACAGGAACTTTCTGCACGCCTTCAGCTGCCTGACCACCTCCTGATATGGCCTGGACTGCTCCGGCGGGAGCTTATCGACCAGGTCCGCCAGCTGTTGCACATTGGTCCGCATGTGGATGCTCATATAGAGCAGGTAGGATTGGATGCGGGTCACGAGCATGGAGGATTGGTAGGCCTTCCTCCCAAACGAGTCCAGAGTGCGAGACTCCCGCCCCGGGGGCGCCGAGGCGGTATCCCTCGAACTCCGTGCCCTCTTGAGAGCAGAATCCACGACCGCTGAGTCATGGGGCAACTGGGGCCGCATGAGCTCTGGGTCAGAGTGGATCCTGTACTGGGACTCTGCTTTCTTGGGAATGGTGGGGTTAGTTAATGGTCGCACCCAGTTCCGAAGCAGCGTCTCCTTCAGGACATTGTGCAGCGGTACCGTGGAGGACTCTCTAGGTGGTGATGGATAGTCGAGGACCTCGAGCATCTCGGCCCTCGGCTCTTCCACAGAGACCACGGGGAAGGGAATGCTAATAGACATATCCCGCACAAAGGAGGCAAAGGAGAGACTCTCAGGAGGGGAGAGCTTCCTCTCCGGTGATGGCGTGGGGTCCGAGGGAAGGCCCGTAGACTCCTCTGAGGAGAAATATCTCGGGTCCTCCTCTTCCCCCCACGAGTCCTCATCCTCGGTATCGGACATTAGCTCATGTAGCTGAGTCCTGTACCGGGCCCCGGCTCGACGTCGAGGCACCGAGGTCTCGTGTCGTCGAGCGGTGGACTCCCGCGCCGGCGGGGACGGAGCTCCCTCCATCGACGTCGACGGGGACTCCACCTGCGTGGCGGTCGAGACCGGCACCGCAAGCGGCGGCGGTGTCGACAGCCCCGGCGCCGGGCTAGAGCTCGCCGGCGCCACAGTCATCGGCGTCGGGGGCGCAAGCACCCCCGACGCCGGCAGAGCCTGGCGCATCAGCCCTTCCAGGATCCCCGGAAGGATGGCTCTGAGGCACTCGTCCAGGCCCGCTGCCGGGAAAGGCGGTGGGGCCGGTAAGGGTGTCGGTGCCAGAAGCTGCTGGGGGCCAGGAGACGGCACCGAGGTGCCGGAACCCCGACGCGTCGGTACCTCCACCACCGACGGAGATCTCTCCTCTCTGCGATGACGCTTCGGCGTCGACTCCTCCTCAGGGTGCACCGAGGGCTCCCGGTGACGGCGCTTCTTGTCCTTTTTCCGGTGCACGTCACCGGCGCCGGAGGGCATGGAGGAGGAGGAGGTCGATCCCCCTCGGTCTCGAGGTACCGGGTCCGACAGGGTTCGGTCCCGTGGCTCACGAGCTGAGGGAGTGACCGGGGCCGACTGCCCACGCGGTCTCTCAACCCCACTCTCACCGGCGGACCGGCGGGCCGACGGGACCTGTTCTCCTGGGGTCGCTGCCATCGGTGCCGATGTCTCGGGCATCGATACCGGTACCGAAGAAACCGGCCTTCGATACCGATGCCGTCGAGGTCGACGTCGAGGGGCCGGCGCAAGTTCCAAAAAGACGGTCCCGTAGAACTTGCCTCGCAACCTGAGTCCGTTTCCGGAGACCGAGACACAAAGCGCACGACTTGAGATTGTGCTCCGGCCCGAGGCACTGGAGGCACCAAGCGTGGGTGTCGGTCTGCGAGATCGGCCGGCCGCAGCGACCACACTTTTAAATCCACTCGGGACCTTCGAGGACATCGACGGAAAAATCGCGTCAGCGAAGTCAAAGTCGGCAATGGTGGCTAAAATCACACCACGAAAAAACTAACCGACCGAGCGGCCACTAGGCCGCAACGTGGCGTCCCCGCTAGAAGCGAGGGAAAAGGGGAGCGCGTGCTCCACACGCGCGAAATCTTTTTTTTTTTTTTTTTTTTTTTTTTTACAAGACAAAAGAAAGAAAAGAAAAAAGGAAACCGAACGGGAATCCAAAAGCGACGATCCGCGTAAACGCGGTCGAAAATCCGGCGGCTGAACAGAGAGAGGCAATTACACAACTCTCTCAGTCGCGGAAAAAAAGTAACTGGCGGGAGCGGTCGCGCACGGGCGGGAAGGCGGCCGCGCATGCGCGGTGGGCGTGGCCTGCGTGCCGACCGTCCCGCGAAGCTTCTTCCGGTTGGTGGGGGCTGCCGCGGACGTCAACCCAGTCGTGAGAACAAGCAGCCTGCTTGTCCTCGGAGAAGTATCAATTACTCCACAAGGTTTTTCCACCAAGGAACATCACAAAGAGACAGAAAAAAAATACGTTTTTGCATCAGAGCAGTTGTCATCCTAAACATATGCGTGACAATTTACCTTTCTCCCAGTTTTTATCCATATTAACCTTCAATCCTGTAAAACTCTCAAATTCCCTCAAAATCTCCACTACTCTGGTTAATGTATGCTCCGGATTCGTCACATACGACGACACATTGTTCGCAAACAAAGCAATACGATGGTCCCTCCCTCCAACCCTTATCCCCCGCACCCCTGGATGCTGACATATGATCTCTGCTAAGGGTTCCATATACAGAGCAAATAGAAGGGGGGACAACGGGCACCCCTGCCTAGTCCCGCGCCATATTGGGAAAAAGTTGGTATATCCCCCATTAATTCTAATGTGTGCCTTAGGCTGATCATATAAGGCAGCTAGCCAGGCGCAAAAAACCTCTCCCAGGCCCATTCGCTGTAACACTGCCCGCAGGAAATTCCAACTGACCCTATCAAAGGCCTTCTCCGCATCAATCGCCAAAAAAACCGTATCACCCCCCCTCTTTTGAGCCTCCCAAATCAAATGTAGGGTACGCCTGACATTGTCTCCTATCTGCCGCCTGGGAATAAATCGCGCTTGATCCACGTGCACCAATTTTGGAAGTACCCGTGCCAGTCTGTTAGCTGTTACCTTAGCTACTATTTTAGCATCAACATTTAATAAGGAAATGGGCCTAAGATCCACACAGAGGCGGATCCTTCCCAGGTTTAGGCAGGATCACCACTCCCGTCTCCGACATAGACTCCAGGAGCTTATTTCCCTCTAACACGCCATTACCCACTCTTACTAACAAATCCCCCACTTCTCCCACAAAACTTTTATAGAACCTGGCCAAATACCCATCTAGTCCCGGAGCATCTCTCCTAATCGAATAGGTTCCCGTAGACGAGCCCTCTCCCCCTCCTCCAGCCGTTGCAGTGGGATACTATCCAAATATTGAGCCATATCCTCCTCCGAAACACTCTCAGGGGTTCTATATAGCTCTTTGTAGTATCTCAAAAAACATTCCCCAATATCCATGTCAGTATACTTCCATCCCCCCCCCCCCCTTCCCTTATCTTCTGTATATGGGAGCGCCCCTTTCGTGCTTTCAAGTATCTAGCTAGTAATGTACTGGACTTGTTAGCAAATTCAAAATATTGTTGCTTGAGTTCTCATAAATTCAACCTCCTCCATCTGCAACTGCTTCAAATCCTCTCTTGTTTAAGTTCCTCCCAAAACCTAGCTCCCGGATTACGTTTATGTAGCTGTTCAATGTACAGCAGTCTGTCTCAACTCCAAGGATCTTTGTCCCCTCTCCCTCTTCCTTCGGGCCCCCCATTTAATCAATACCCCCCTCACCACTACCTTCAGCGCATCCCATTATGTACCATCTGACACCTTCCCCGTATCATTAAATTGCCTAAATTCTTGAATGGTGTGTCTAATGTCCTCCCTTATATGCTCTTCCCCCAACAAGGTCTCATTCAATCTCCAACTTCCCTTGCCACCACCCTCTCCCCCCCCTTCAATTTAACCCATGTTGGCGCATGATCTGAAACACAAATTGGTTTTATCTCCAACTCCTCCACCCCATTACGATAAATCCAAATCCCATCTACCCTGGAGTAACTCTGTGCTGCATGGGAGTAAAAAGTATAGTTCTTCTGCGTTGCAGTAGTCCAAGTGACTCAGTACCACTGACTGTACCAGGGTATTGGAGGTTTCATTGTCAGGAGCAGAGGAAAAAAGGTTGGCCAAAAGGTTTGCTTTTAAATGGGCAAGGCATACTATCAGATACCGGGAATCCAGGTTCCCAGGGACCTAAGTAGGGTGTTTAGTGTTAATTATGGGAAGCTGGTGGGGCAAATAAGGTGAGAATTGTCGAGATGGAAGGGTTTGTGGCTTTCCTGGTGGGGAAGGATGGCTGTGGTAAAGATGAATATCTTGCCACGGTTGTTGTTTTAGTTTCAGACACTTCCGGTGGAGCTCCCGCGAAAAATGATTAGGAGTTTACAAGGGATGGTGACGCACTTCATTTGAGAGGGTAAGCATCCTAGGCTTGCAAGTAGGGTTTTATGGGGTGATCCTGATAGTGGTGGTCGAGCAGTCCCAAACATTGAGTGGTATTATTTGGCTGCTCAGGTGAGGATGATTCTGGATTGGGAAATAGGGCACAATAAGTCAGTTTGCCAGGTGGAGCAGTCCTATAGTCCTTTTAGGTCATTGAGTTCGTTTTTGTGGACTACGGAAGGGAAAAGAAGAGTGATGGAGAAGTTTCAGAATCCGTTTATGAGACAGTTGTGGGGAGTGTGGGAGGTAATTAGGCGGAGATGGGGGCAGAGGGATCAGATATCTACTCTAACTTCCCTGAGGTGTGAGCTGAAATTTGGGGCAGGGAGGGAGAACGCCACATTTGGGAGGTGGGAAAGATTGGGGCTGATAAGCTTTCGTAGTGTGCTGCATGGGGGTACAGTGAAGAGTTTTGAGGAACTGAGTTCCAGGTACGGTTTGACAGAGGGAGATAGGTTTTCCTATTTGCAGATTCAACATTTTGTGGTGTCTTTGGGGTGGAATGGGGGCAATCCACAAGAGAGAGAAGGCCTGGAAAATTTGTGGATAATTTTGCAAAAAGTCCCAAGGCCTATTTTGGTGCTTTATAGATTTTTCAGGGGTAGTGATCCTAGGCCATTTACTTTTCATGGGGAGTGGGAACAGGATTTACACTATGAATTCTCGGAGAGCGAGTGGGAGATTATTTGTGGGGAGGTGTACAAGGCTTCCGTGTGTGTATTGGTGCAAGAGAATGCTTATAAGGTTTTAACTAGATGATACTACACACCGGAGCGGTTACAGAAAATGTACCCGGGGGGGGGGGGGGGGGGGGGGGAGTATGGGGGTTGTGTTGGAGGTGTGGGACACAAAAGGGGTCATTTCTGCATATTTGGTGGACTTGTCCGAGGGTGGTGGTGTTCTGGCAAGGGGTTATGCAGGCGCTGGTTAAAATAACCGGACAGTCGCTGGTTTGTGGTCCCAAGGAATGTTTGTTGGGCTTGTATAATGAAAGGGGATCCTGGGAGATTAGTAGATGGCTCAGATGGGGGTATGCTGCAGCTAAATGTCTAATAGCCCAGAGGTGGAAAAATTCAGATCCACCGACTTTGGGAGAGTGGAAGAGTAAACTGAGTCAACTTATACATATGGAACGCCTCACGGCATACTGTAGGGAGGGGTTAAAGCGACATAAAGGGGAGGCGGGATTGTTTGCAGAAAAAAGTACGGGACATATAAGAGTATGTTTATGATGTAATGTTACCGGAAGTGTTGTTAGGGGAGGGGGGGGGGGTTAGGGAGGGATGGGAGGATGAAGGCCCCTGCGTGGGTGAATATGAGCAGGTTGTGCTTTTGTTTATATTTGCTGTTTGCATATGTGTTTGCTGATTATGCTAAATCAATAAAAACATTTAAAGTTAAAAAAAATAATAATTTGGGTCGGTCAGTACAATCTAACAAAGAAATCTGTGAGGTATTTAGGGCTTTTTACCAGGCCTTATATGCTTCAGCATCCACTGATGTATTGCCAGGACAGCTTTATTTGGATGGGATTGACTTGCCTCATTTGTCTCCAGCTGATCAGGATTTTCTGAACTCTCCTATCCAGCCAGACGAGGTTCAATGGGTGATTAATGGTAGTATTTTGGGAAAGGCCCCTGGTCCGGATGGCTTAAGGGCTGAATTCTATAAGATATTAAATGATGCTATAGTAGTTCCTTTATCTGCCCTGTTAAGCTCGTGGGTAGAGGCAGGCAAGATATCTGATTATTTAAATTTGGCACAAATCATAGTATTGCCTAAACCAGGTCGAGATCATATAGACCTATTTCGCTCATCAAGCATGAAGTGAAAATGTTTGCAAAATGTTTGGCAAACCGTTTAGGCCGTGTCTTGCCTTCACTTATACATGAGTCACAGGTAGGATTTATACAAGGGGCTCAGTGAGTAACAATATTAGAAGAATTTTGGCATCCCTGGAGGTTTTTTCAGCGAAAGAGTTGCCAGTACTGCTGATTAGTAACGCCGAAAAGGCATTTGACCGGGTGTCTTGGGATTTTTTATTTTATTTATTGTACTTGTATCCCACATTTTCCCACCTATTTGCAGGCTCAATGTGGTTTACAAACACCTGTTATGGCATCGTCATATCAGGGTAAAGAGTACAGTCGGTGTTACAAAAAAATCAAGTAAAACAAGAGTTTTTGGACAAGCAGTTATAGAACAAGACAGTCTGAGTAAGGTAGGTGTTGTGTTATAGTTAGTTATGAGTTATTGTGGTAGGCTTTGTTAAAGAGATAGGTTTTCAGATATTTGCGGAAGTTAGTTAATTCGTTGATCATTTTCAAGTGTGTCAGTAGTCCATTCCACAGCTTTGATACCCTTGCCACATATGGCTTTGGAGGCTGGTTTGTGGCAGCGATTAGGGCATTATATACTAACCCAAGAGCGAGGGTTATGGTCAACGATCATTTGTTTGATGATTTTGCGATTGCATGGGGTTCTCGTCAGGGTCGCCCTTTATCGCCTCTCTTGTTTGTCTTAACTTTGGATCCACTTATACGAGATATCTATTCAAATCCGGATATACAAGGGATAACACTCAGGACAGTGGAACTCAAGATGATCTCTTGGTAACCTTAACAAACCCCCAAGCTTCTCTCACTGCCTTATTGGAGAACTTTACAGAATATGGAGAATTTGCAGGCTTGCATTTAAATCTTGACAAATCCAAAGCCTTGGCATCTACCGTTGAAACTGAGCAAAATTGGATAGGGACATTTCCGCTGAAATGGGTGCACAACTCTTTTGTATATTTGGGGATTCTTCTTATGCCTCACGTGTCAGCCCTTTATGATCTTAACATAAACAAGATGCTGCATAACATGGAACTGCAATTAGACAGGTGGCAATCTTGCCTCTTGCTGGACGAATAAGCCTAGTGTGCATGGTCATACTGCCTCGCTGGCTATGACTATAACAAACTTTGCCAATACATCTGCTAAACAAAGATATACGACGTTTCAACCAATTGGTTAGCAGATTCTGTTGGGCTAAAAAGAAGCCTAAAGTACGCTATCAGTTCTTATTAGGTAATTGGGCACGGGAGGGGGTGGGTTTGCCCAACCTACATTTGTACAACTTGGTTTGTCTGTTATGCACTGTCCAGGACTGGGCGTATTCTCAGAGCTGGTTTACGCCCCTGCAGTTTGAGCACGAGTTCTTTGCACTGTACAATCTGATCGCTTTGTTGCACGTGGAGTGCTGGGTTGCGATCCTCTGTACTTTTGAAGCCCCTGAAGAAGGCTTGGCATTTCTTGGTGAAGAGTCTTGGAGGAGACCCACAATTTACTAAGTTGCTCCCTCTGTGAGGCAACCCTTCCTTCCCACCTGGTATTGATAACAAAACCTTTTCGATCTGGGCCGACTGGGGATCACCTGTCTGGAAAATGTTCTGGATTATGATGGGAGGCTTAAGTCTTTAGCTGTGCTGAAGGGTCAGGAGGGAATAAAATGGGGAGACGAATTTGCGTATTGTCAACTTAAGCATTATGTGCACTCGCTTTGTAAAGAATCGCTGAAGGGGGGAATGGGTGCGCGGGTACATGATTTCTTTGATACTATCTCAGAACATTCTATATTCATTTCAGACATACACAGAGCACTGGGGGCTTTGGAGGGGCCTATTGATTTGGAAGTGATTCATCATCGCTGGGAACAAGATATGGGTTTGACCATGCCATCTTGGGATGTGCTTTCCTCAATGAAAGGTATACCGAGGCTTACGAGTAAAGCGAAAGATACATACCTGTAGCAGGTATCTCCGAGGACAGCAGGCTGATTGTTCGCACTGATGGGTTGACATCCGACGGCAGCCCCAGGACCGGAATTCTACCTAGCAACAAAGTTTGCTAGAGCCCTCGTGCGCACCGTGCATGCGCGGCCATCTTCCCACCCGTTGCGCGAATGTGCCCCTCAGTCAACTTACAAAGCAAGACAAGGGAAGAGACAACTCCAAAGGGGAGGTGGGCGGGTTTGTGAGAACAATCAGCCTGCTGTCCTCGGAGAATACCTGCTACAGGTATGTATCTTTCACTTTCTCTGAGGACAAGCAGGCTGCTTGTTCTCACTGATGGGGTATCCCAAGCCCCCAGGCTCACTCAAAACAACAAACAGGGTCAATTGGGCCTCGCAACGGCGAGGACATAACATAGATTGACCTGAAAAATAACAACTAACTGAGAGTGCAGCCTGGAACAGAACAAAAATGGGCCTAGGGGGGTGGAGTTGGATTCTAGACCCCAAACAGATTCGGGCCTAGGGGGGTGGAGTTGGATTCTAGACCCCAAACAGATTCTGCAGCACCGACTGCCCAAACCCGACTGTCGTGTCAGGTAGCCTGGTGAAGGCAGTAATGAAATGTGAATGTGTGGACAGATGACCACGTTGCAGCCTTGCAAATCTCTTCTAGAGTGGTTGATTTCAAGTGGGCCACTGACGCTGCCATGGCTCGAACACTATGAGCCGTGACATGACCCTCAAGAGTCAGCCCAGCTTGGGCGTAAGAGAAGGATATGCAATCAGCTAGCCAATTTGAAATGGTGCGTTTCCCGACAGCCACTCCCCTTCTGTTGGGATCAAAACAAACATTTGGGCGGACTGTCTGAATGGGCTTGTCCGCTGCATATAGAAGGCCAATGCTCTCTTGCAGTCCAATGTATGCAACTGACGTTCAGCAGGGCGGGTATGAGGACGGGGAAAGAATGTTGGCAAGACAATTGACTGGTTCAGATGGAACTCCAACACTTCCTTGGGCAAGAACTTAGGGTGAGTGCAGAGGACTACTCTGTTATGATGAAATTTAATATATGAAGCATGGGCTACCAAGGCTTGGAGCTCACTGACTCTACGAGCTGAAATAACCGCCACCAAGAAAATGACCTTCCTGGTCAAGTACTTCAGATGGCAGGAATTCAGTGGCTCAAAGGGAGGTGTCATCAGCTGGGTGAGAACGACATTGAGATCCCATGACACTGGTGGAGGTTTGACAGGGGGCTTTGACAAAAGCAAACCTCTCATGAAGCAAATAACTAAAGGCTGTCCAGAGATAGGCTTACCTTCTACACGGTGATGATAAGCACTAATTGCACTAAGATGAACTCTTACAGAGTTGGTCTTATGACCAGACTCAGACAAGTGCAGAAGGTATTCAAGCAGAGTCTGTGTAGGACAACAGCGAGGGTCTAAGGCCTTGCTGTCACACCAGACGGCAAACCTCCTCCATTTAAAAGAGTAACTCTTCTTAGTGGAATCTTTCCTGGAAGCAAGCAAGATTCGGGAGACACCCTCCAACAGACCCAAGGAAGCAAAATCTACGCTCTCAACATCCAGGCCGTGAGAGCCAGGGACTGGAGGTTGGGATGCAGAAACGCCCCCTTGTTCTGAATAATGAGTGTTGGAAAACACTCCAATCTCCACGGTTCTTCGGAGGACAACTCCAGAAGAAGAGGGAACCAAATCTGACGCGGCCAGAAGGGAGCGATCAGAATCTTGGTTCCATGATCCTGCTTGAGTTTCAGCAAAGTCTTCCCCACCAAAGGTATGGGAGGATATGCATACAGGAGGCCCTTTCCCGAATGTAGGAGAAAGGCATCTGATGCTAGCCTGCCATGGGTCTGAAATCTGGAACAGAACTGAGGGACCTTGTGATTGGCCTGAGTGGCAAAAAGATCCACCGAGGGGGTGCCCCACGCTCGGAAGATCTTGCGTACCACGCCCAAGTTGAGCGACCACTCGTGAGGTTGCATTATCCTGCTCAATCTGTCGGCCAGACTGTTGTTTACGCCTGCCAGATACGTGGCTTGGAGAAACATGCCATGCTGGCAAGCACAAAACCACATCTGAACGGTTTCCTGACACAGTGGGCGAGATCCTGTGCCCCCCTGCTTGTTGATGTAGTACATGGCAACCTGATTGTCTGTCTGAATTTGAATGATTTGATAGGACAGCCGATCTGAGAAAGCCTTTAGTACATTCCAGACCACTCACAACTCCAGAAGGTTGATCTGAAGACCAGTTTCCTGGAGGGACCAAACTCCTTGAGTGTGGAGCCCATCCATATGAGCTCCCCACTCCAGAAGAGACGCATCCGTCATCAGCACCTTTTGTGGCTGAGGAATTTGAAAGGGACGTCCCACGGTCAAATTGGATCGAATTGTCCACCAATAGAGGGAATTGAGAAACTCTGGACAGCATCCTCTAGATCCCCCGCAGCCTGATACCACTGGGAAGCTATGGTCCATTGAGCTGATCTCATGTGAAGGTGGGCCATGGGAGTCACATGAACTGTGAGGGCCATATGGCCCAACAATCTCAACATCTGCCAAGCTGTGATCTGCTGAGATGCTCTGACCCAAGAAACGAGGGACAGAAGATTGTCTGCCCTTGCTTCGGGGAGGTAGGTATGAGCCTCTTGGAATCCAGCAGAGCTCCTATGAATTCTAGTCGTTGGACTGGAAGAAGATGGGACTTTGGATAATTGATAAACTTGAGTAGCTCCAGGAGTTTGAGAGTCATCTGCATGGACTGCTGAGCTCCTGCCTCGGAAGTGCTCTTCACCAGCCAATCGTCGAGATAAGGGAACACATGCACTCCCAGCTTTTGTAGAGACGCTGCCACTACCGTCAGGCATTTGGTGAACACCCGGGGCGTGGAGACGAGACCAAAGGGCAGTACACAATAATGAAAGTGCTGTGTTCCCAGACGGGATCGAAGATACTGCCTGTGAGCTGGCAGAATCGGAATATGTGTATAAGCATCCTTCAAGTCCAGAGAGCATAGCCAATCGTTTTCCTGAATCATGGGAAGAAGGGTGCCCAGGGAAAGCATCCTGAACTTTTCTAGAATCAGATATTTGTTCAGGGCCCTTAGGTCTAGGATGGGACGCATCCCCCCTGTTTTCTTTTGCACAAGGAAGTACCTGGAATAGAATCCCAGCCCTTCTTGCCCCGGTGGAACGGGCTCGACCGCATTGATGCTGAGAAGGGCAGAGAGTTCCTCTGCAAGTACCTGCCTGTGCTGGAAGCTGAAGGACTGAGCTCCCGGTGGGCAATTTGGAGGTTTGGAGATCAAATTGAGGGAGTATCCCTGCTGGACTATTTGGAGAACCCACTGATTGGAGGTTACAAGAGGCCACCTTTGGTGAAAAAATTGTAACCTTACTCCGACCGGTAGATTGTCCGGCACAGACACTGTTATGTCGGCTATGCTCGCCTGGAGCCAGTCAAAAGCTCGTCCCTTGCTTTTGCTGGGGAGCTGCAGGGGCCTGTTGAGGCGCACGCTGTTGACCTGAACGAGCGCACTGGGGCTTAGCCTGAGCAGGCTGGCAAGAAGGAGGATTGTACCTGCGCTTATTGTAAGCGTAGGGAGCATTCCTCCGACCCCCATAAAAACGTCTACCTGAAGAGGTAGATGCTGAAGGTGTCCGGTGGGAGAGTTTGTCGAATGTGGTGTCCTGCCGATGGAGCTGTTCTACCACCTGTTCGACCTTCTCACCAAAAATGTTATTCCCCCCCCCCCCCCCCGACAAGAAGCGTCTGCAATCCGCTGCTGAACACAATTCTCCAGGTCAGAGGCACGCAGCCATGTGAGTCTGCACTTCACTATACCTTGAGCAGCGGCCCTAGACGCAACATCAAAAGTGTCATAAGCACCCCTGGACAGGAATTTACAACACACCTTCAGCTGCCTGACCACCTCCTGAACTACTACTATTACTATTTAGCATTTCTATAGCGCTACAAGGCGTACGCAGCGCTGCACAAACATAGAAGAAAGACAGTCCCTGCTCAAAGAGCTTACAATCTAATAGACAAAAACCAATCTAATTGACAAAAAAGGCTTGGCCTGCTCCGAAGGGAGCTGATCGACCAAGTCCGTCAGTTGCTTCACATTATTCCGCATATGGATAAGTACATAAGTACATAAGTAGTGCCATACTGGGAAAGACCAAAGGTCCATCTAGCCCAGCATCCTGTCACCGACAGTGGCCAATCCAGGTCAAGGGCACCTGGCACGCTCGTGTAGAGCTGGTAGGATTGGATCTTGGCCACGAGAGCATAGAGGAATGATAGGCCTTCCTCCCAAAAGAGTCCAGAGTTCTAGACTCCCGCCCCGGGGGCACCGAGGCGTATCCTTAGAACTCTTGGCTCTCGAGAGCGGAATCCACAACTCCAGAGTCATGATGGAACTGGGTCTTCATCAACTCCGGGTCCCCGTGAATCCGGTACTGGGACTCAACTTTTTTAGGGATGGTGGGGTTAGTTAATGATTTCATCCAGTTCGCCATCAATGTCTGCTTAAAGACATTATGTAGGGGAACAGTGGATGACTCCCTTAGGTGGTGAAGGATAGTCCAGAACCTCGAACATCCCAGCCCTGGGCTCATCCTCAGTGACCACTGGGAAGGGAATGGCCGTAGACATTTCCCGGACAAAAGACGAGAAAAATAAACTCTCGGGGGGGTGGGGGGAGAAAGCTTTCTCTCTGGTGAAGGAGTAGGATCAGAAGGAAGACCACAAGACTCCTCATCAGAGAAATATCTTGGGTCCTCCTCTGCCTCTCACGAGGCCTCTCCCTCGGTATCAGACAAGATCTCTCTGACCGCAGTCTGAAGCCGGCCCTGTCTCGACGTCGAGGAATGATGTCCTCGATGACGGTGTCGAGAAGTAGACTCCCGTGCCGACGGCGATGAAGCTCCCTCCACCGACGGGGAAGCTACTTGGATGGCAGCTGACACCGCCTCGCCACGGACGGGGAGCCAGCCACCGCATCTATCGATAGTACGGCAGGCGCAAGCACCACCGGTACCGGAACAGACGATCACAGCAGCATTTCCAGGATCCCTGGAAGAATGGCTTTGAGGCGCTCGTCAAGAGTGGCTGCGGAGAAAGGCTGGGGAGTCGGTACAGGAGTCGAAGCCCGAATCTGCTGAGGAGGCGGAGGCGGTACCGGCCTGTCCGGAGAAGTTCGCATCAACACCTCCTGAATGGAGGATGAGCGGTCTTCCTGGCATCGACGCTTCACGGGTGCCGAATCCTTCGGCGTCTCGGAGCTCTCGGTACCGTGGCGAGAGGGCGACCGATGACGATGCTTCTTCGCCTTGGCTCGCACGGTCTCGGTACCCCCCCAGTACCAACAAGGAAGACATTGAATCCAAACGTCTCCTCGGGGTCAGGTCCGAAGGTCGGACCCGATGGGCCTGTACTGCAGGGGTCCTCGAGGCAGGTGGAGACCCACTCGATGGCCCATTGCTGCCAGCATGAGATGGTCTCTGGACAGCCATTACCTGCGCTCCGGACGTCGATGCACTCTCCGGTGCCGACATCGAGACCGCCGATCTCGGTACCGCTGTCGACGCCGAAGGACCGGGCGAAGCGTGGAACAGGCGCTTCCACTGAGCTAATCTTGATGCTTGTGTCCGCTTTCTAAGGCCGCGACACAAAGTACAAGCGTCAGGGCGGTGACTCGCCCCAAGACACTGAATACACGAAGCGTGTGGATCTGTGACTGAGATGGCCCGGCTGCACCGAGTGCACTTCTTGAAGCCGCTGGCGATCTTCGATGACATCGACGGAAAAATCACGGCGGTGAAATCAAAAGACGCGATGGCGCCAAAAAGAAGGGGAAAAAACAAAACCCCGTACAAGCGGCCAACAGGGCCGCACACGAAACGAAAACAAAAAAACTACCACAAACTAAAGAGAAGGGTGGTTAAGATGAACTTTACTTTTTTTTTTTTTTTTTAAACAAGAAACAAAAAAACAAGAGAGCAAACTCACAAAACTAAGAAAAAAGACGGCAAAAAACCGCAAGGGCTCTCTCCTGAGGCACAGAGCGACCGAAAAACAGCCACCCTGACCGCGGTAAAAAAGAGACTAAGGGGCACGTTCGCACGATGGGCGGGAAGATGGCCACTCGTGCACACGAGGGCTCTAGCAAACTTTGTTGCTAGGTAGAATTCCGGTCCTGGGGCTGCCGTCGGACGTCAACCCATCAGTGAGAAAAAGCAGCCTGCCTGTCCTCGGAGAATGCTAGTTATAGAGAGTGCTACTTTCGGGTTTTCATACAGCCTATTTCACTCGGGTACAGATGGTTCGAGCAGGAGGATTGTCATCTGCACTTTGCCCCAAATGTAAACTATCAGATAATATGTATTATCACGCTTTTTGGGGATGCGACAAAATTCAACGTTTTTGGAAGCAAATCATCAGGTACCTCTCGTGTAAATTCAATGCTCGCTAGTGTGCACCCCATCTATATTGTTGTTGGATAGCCCTGGTCCAAGAGTGTGACGGGTAACGATGACCATGATGCCTCGGAAGGCCTTTTTACTAGCACGGAAATGTATCTTACAATCCTGGATGTCAGAGGGGCCGCCAGCATATTGGCACTGGCGCAATCAACTTCATCAATTGATGGTCTGGGAGGCGCAGGAGGCCAGAGGCTTATGCAGACGAAAGGCACGTTTTTTGAAGCTCTGCGACCCATACTTGTCATCTAGGGGAAGGAGCTTGGTGCTAAATGAGCTATGATTGGATGGGACTTCGTGTAATTTGCTGAGATATAGGAGGAACCTACTTATTACTCTATGCTGGGTGAGGAATAGGGAGGGAAGACGGACATATCAGAACCTTGGACACCTGAATGTGGAGTCCCCCAAGGATCCCCCCTTTCACCAACCCTCTTCAACCTAATGATGACACCTTTAGCCAAATTACTAGCCAACCAAAACCTCAACCCTTATATATATGCAGACAATGTCACAATATATATCCCGTTTAAACACAACCTAAATGAAATCACCAACGAGATCAACCAAAGCCTCCAAATCATGCACTCCTGGGCGGATGCATTCCAGCTAAAACTTAATGCAGAAAAAACACAATGTCTTGTACTCACATCACAATATAACACCAACAACTTCACCACCATAACCACACCATACTGCTGCCTACCCATCTCACAAAATTTGAAAATTCTCGGAGTTACCATTGATCATAACCTCACACTCGATGCCCACGCGAAGAATACGACAAAAAAGATGTTCCAATCCATATGGAAACTCAAAAGAGTAAAACCTTTCTTCCCGAGATACATCTTCCGTTCCCTGGTACAATCGATGGTACTGAGTCATCTGGACTACTGCAATGCACTGTACGCTGGATGCAAAGAACAGAACATCAAAAAACTCCAAACAGCCCAAAATACCGCTGCCATATTTGGAAAAACTAAATATGAAAGTGCAAAACCCCTAAGAGAGAAACTTCACAGGCTCCCACTTAAGGAACGCATCACGTTCAAGATCTGCACAATTGTTCACAAAATCATCCAAGCAGACGCCCCAACCTATATGCTAAACCTCGTGACTTGCCTCCCAGAAATGCCAAAAGATCAGCACGCAAATTCCTGAATCTATACTTCCCCAGCTGCAAAGGACTAAAATACAAGCAGATGCATGCAACCACCTTCTCTTACATAAGTACGTAACTGTGGAATGCATTACCTACTACCTTGAAAACCATTGAAGAAATAACCAACTTTCGAAAATCTCTGAAGACACACCTCTTCAACAAAGCTTACAAAGAGAACCATAACCTTACTAAATCACCCCGCCAACTAGCCCAGCTATGACAGTCTAATCTCTTTATCTATCCACCTAATCCTTTTCTTCTCTTCCTATCTAACACTTTTACATCACTAAACATATCTATTATCCTGGAATGGCAAAACCATAACAGAATTCTGTAAGCCACATTGAGCCTGCAAATAGGTGGGAAAATGTGGGATACAAATGCAATAAATAAATAAATAATATTCAATGGTGTTTCATTCACCTATTGGTCTTGTGGGGTTATAAGAACTCAGGCCTCACAGGGAATGACTGAGCGATTGGGAATGTAGGGATATGACAGGAGTTAGTTGAGGGGAAGGGAATTGCTGTTAGATCTCATACCTGATTTACGTTACATATAGGACATGGGGAGAGGATAGAAAAAGTGGGGTTGTCAATTTGCTCTCTCTCTCTTAGTAGGGCAGGTGTGTCTCTATTTCATGGTATACCACACTTGTAAGGCTGTAACACAAGAATGGAGGGAGATAGAGGGGTGGGATGGGTGAGACACGAAATGCTTAGTTGTGTACTGGTAAAACTTGATTGATGTGTAACTCTCACTTCTTATTCTGTTGTTTCATGGAGAGCATAATGGGGGATGTGGGGGGAGGAGTGTAATCTGACATAGTATGGTTGTCATCTGTTGGATGTTTTGAGGGTTTGCCAAATTATTTCAACCAAATCAATATGTGAATAATCTGAGAGGGGGTTTAATAGCTTAAGTTGGGGAGGGGAGAAAATGTTAAAACTTTGATGATGGAATACCAACTTGCCTTTGTTCAGTATGTACTAATAACCAGCTTACTGGTGGAAATTGCTGGCAATGATATGTTAAATCATCAATAAAAATTGTTGAAACTAAAAATAGTAAAGGTCAACACTCACACCATATAATACAGACAAGCATCTTGCGTATGCACTGGAGGATCTCTTTGCAAGTCACACAGGAGCAGCCGAAGTAGAGAGAAGACTCTCTCATAGAAAGTGGCTTTGCAGTTCAAAAGGGTCCTCAGCCTTGTCACCCCTGGTATACAGTGTTGCATAGAAGACATGAAGGGTGTCAGAGTTGTACTTGCTTCTACAGAGGTATTTTCTGTACCAGGAATTGCAAGCAGAATGTGTGCTCTGTGACTGTACTCACTGTGCCATGTCAGCGAGGAGGCACAGTCTGATGAGGCAAGGTTATGCCGTTACCTGTCTCTTTCCCTTCCTCTGTGTTGGGCAGTGCTGCGCACTGGTGTGTCTGTACAGCTGCTGCCTCCAAGTATAGTTGTGTCAGTTTAGCAGGCTGTGATGGAGGGTCAAGCAGAATTAAGGGAATATGTCACCTTTAAATCCTCTGTCTGGCTATGGTTTGTCAAGGCCCTGCCCACCTTGTTACAGGGCTGCATGTGTACTTAAAGCTCAAAAAGAAGCAAAGAGAACAGGGTACATGCTTACAACACTGTCCTGGTATGTGTGTTCAGCATGGCTGACCAAACTTTCACACTGAGTGAATAACACTGGGTACATAACTAATGTGAAAGGTGCCAAAGAACGGATGATACTACTACTACTACTACTATTTAGCATTTCTATAGTGCTACAAGGCGTACACAGCGCTGCACAAACATAGAAGAAAGACAGTCCCTGCTCAAAGAGCTTACAATCTAATAGACAAGAAATAAAGTAAGCAAATCAAATCAATTAATGTGTACAGGAAGGAGGAGAGGAGGGTAGGTGGAGGCGAGTGGTTGGGCTTTCAGTCTAGATTTAAAAGTGGCCAAGGATGGGGCAAGACGTAGGGGCTCAGGAAAGTTAACTGTGGGTTAAGAACTGTGAGTAACATTGTTCACTTGACTGTTGATAATCATCGTGCATGTCAGTAACTTCAAGTAGGCCCCTTGTTTTCCACGATCAGAGGAGATGATGATTATTTTGGACTTGTTCAGTGCCTTTTAGTATTAAAATGTGCTTTACAGTGTAGTGTATTTGGAAATGTACATTCAGCCTCTCTGTGGTTGAATAAATTGATAGCACATATCTGGTGTCTTACCCTGTGTATATGCCTCCATAGAGAGCAGCGGAGGTACTGTGGATTTACGAAAAAGATGTCTTAAAACAGATTATGTGGCTTATAGGTTTGTGTTTGCTATGTGTCTTCTTTGTGTTTATATATGCCAGAATTATTTTACTTTCCTGTATATCATCGCCTTTCAGAGAAGGCTAGCTATTTAGGAAGAGAAATATATTCACAATATCACTCTTACAAAGGAAGTGACGTCACGGACCTGAATGGCTGCCTAGAGATCTAGCTCCGACGCCACCCTCTGTAATTGAGCTATAATAGCGCTTCTCAGCTTGTCAAACGGGCTAAATTTGGCAACATATCGTTCCCCGTGGGGTGTGGAACATAAAGAGAAAGTCCCCGTCGAAACAGATGGCGACGACTCGGAAGGAGAGTGATCGTACCGTAGAGAAGCCAGCGCTCCGGACCACGCGACGCCATGTGCTCTCCTCTGCACCTGCCTCTCATTCAGACTCGGATTCAGCTCCCTCGCTGTGTGAGTCGAGTAAATCATCTGGTAAGCGGAGCCTGCCCAAAGATTTGGCGAGATTTCTATCGGAGATCCGCAAAGAAATCAAAGCATCAAAGGAGGAAATCCTGGAAAAGATGGACGTGCTGAGCGTGGATCTCCGGGAGATGGGAGGCCGCGTGGAAGACTTGGAGGTGAGAGTTGACGAGAACGCCGAAAAGTTGAATGATACTGAGACTCGTCTGGCTAAGGTACTTGCATCGCATGCTGAAATGCAACTTAAATTAGACGACTTGGAAAATCGAGGGCGCCGCAATAATTTGCGGTTTCGCGGAGTTCCGGAAGCGGGGGAACAAGAAGATGTTGGCGCCATTGTAAAGTTGCTTTGTAGCAAGCTGATAGACTCTCTGGACATTACCTTTGAACGCGCACACAGAGCATTAGGAAGACGGTCGGATAACAGGCCACGAGATATAGTGGTCTGTTTTTCCACTTTCACCATAAAGGAGCAGGTGTTGCAGAAAGCGCGCCAAGTACAGCATATTGAGTATAACGACGCGCAAATTACAGTTTTCCAGGATCTGTCGGCACACACCTTGGCACTGAGGAGAGGGATGAAGCCAGCATTGGAAGCCCTAACGAAACATAAAATTCCCTACAGATGGGCTTTCCCCTTTGCCCTTTGCTTCACCACGGGAGGGCATTTGTATCGAGCCCGGTCCCTGGAGGAAGTGTGGAAGACCTTACGATCCGAGGGGCTGGTACCCACAGATGGCCCACCAGCGGAACTGGATCCGACAACGAGAGCCAAGCTGCAAAAATGGCAGCGTGTCCAGGGCAAGGTGAAAAAGACTCGGACAGGCACCTGAATTGACAGTATGATCCTGTACGGTGATCTATAGAAGAGAGTCGTGTTAACCTGTTTATGTTGAACATAATTATATAATTAAGAGTGAAGGGGGATGGAAAATATGAAAGGTATGAAAGGAGAAGTGGGAAAAGGGCGATTTATTTTCATGTGGGGGAGGGTTTTGTAATACAGAGGAGAGAACATAGAGGGATGAGTAGGGGTAAGGATGGGGAGGGGGGCGGAGGGAGGGATTCTGGGTAGCTGATTGGGTTAATGGGTTCTTCCTTTCACATTCCTAGACGGGGGATTAAAATCCTCGCTAGTGGAATTAGGGGGGGGAGGGGGAGGGGGGGAGGGAGTATAGGGGGGGGGTGGGGGGGTCTTCTATCAGGTAATGTATGTGTTACGGGGTAAAGAAGGGAGGATGAAGAGTTATACTATCTGCGGAAGGTTCAGTGAAGGAGAGATGGGGGTTTGGGTATATGAGGGTCTGAGTGTTAATCTTGCTTTGTTTTATAGAAGTGATATATTGAGTAAGCTTAATGTCTGATTTCAAAGTGCTTACATATAATGTCAAAGGGCTTAATTCTCCATACAAGCGCCACGCCCTTCAGCGTGAGCTACGCTTAATGTGCCCGAAGGTGGTGTTTTTACAGGAAACGCACATGTTACCAAAGCATGAGGGCTTATTGGTTTCCAAAATGTATCCGGGAGTATACTGTGCCTCTGATGTTAAAGGGGGGAAAAAAAGAGGAGTTGCTATCCTGTTTCATAGGGATGTTCACATACAGGTTCTCCATATGAAGAGAGACACAGCGGGGCGTTTCCTCTTACTGCATGTGCAGCTTGAGAGGGAGGAGTTTACTTTGGCCAATATTTACGCCCCTAATGAACACCAGGAAAGGTTTTTTAAGTACCTTCACAGGGAATTGCAACTTTTCTCCCGGGGGAGGGTGTTCATGGCGGGAGACTTCAATGCAACCATGCAACCTGGACTGGATAGGTCGGCTCCTCCTGCTAAAGCTGATTATAACATTTCACGGGCTTTACGGAATTTAGTAGAAGAAATGGGTCTGTGTGACTGGTGGCGACTATGTCACCCGAGAGGCAGAGACTACACTTTTTATTCTCAAGCACACCTGTCTTACTCTAGAATAGATTATGTATTCCTAGATAAGACTCTTTCGGACGGGGGAGGGGAATCCGCCATTGGCCATATTACAATTTCAGACCATGCCCCGGCATGGGTTGTCGTTCCCTCTTTAGAGGGGGAGCGAAGAGACCTCAGGTGGTCATTTAACAATTGCTTATTGCAGGATCCTCAGATTGTGGCGGGTTTCCTTCCGGTCTTGAGGGAGTACTTTGAGATCAATATGGACTCAGGGCCATCCTTGAGCACGGTATGGGATGCTTTTAAAGCGGTGGCACGAGGACATTTTATTAAGTGTGCTAGTCACAAAAACAGGACTCACAGAGAGCGACTGCTGAAATGTATGGCGCAAATTGGAGACCTAGAAATAAAATACAGGGCATCTGGTCGGGTGGCAGACTACCGCAAGCTGCAAGATGTGAGATTGGAATTGACTGCGTTACATGAGGAGAGCTTGAAGTTTGTTCATGCACGATTGAAACAGGTGTACTATGAAGGGACTAACAAGCCAGGGAGGTTATTGGCTCGGAAATTAAGAAAGCTGAGAGCTGATAGACACATTGTGCGTGTGAAAGATGTGAATGGGAAAATGTTGTATAAATCTGCTCAAATTAGAGAGCGGTTTGCTCAGTTCTTTGAGTCTCTATACAGGGAGGATGCTGCCGTGCAGGTTGGGGGGATAGACCAATACTTAGCTGATAGAGGGCTGGCTGAGCTATCTGAAAAGCAGAAAAGAGAATTGGATGAGCCAGTGCAATTAAAAGAAGTGCTGCAGGTTATTAAGGCCTTGCCGACGGGCAAGGCGCCAGGCCTGGACGGCTTTACTAATGAGTTTTTCAAGAAGTTTGCGCGAGAACTGGCGCCTTGCTTGACATTGGTTATCAATTCGGTTGGAGACGGGCAGGCATTGCCAAGAACTATGTTAGATGCTTGGGTGGCGGTAATACCTAAGCCTCAGAAGGATGGCGCGGAATGTGCATCCTATCGTCCCATATCAATTTTGAATACGGATGTAAAAATCTTGGCTAAGGTGCTTGCTAATCGTTTAGGGGGGTTGTTGCCTGCCTTGATCCACCCGGACCAGGTGGGATTCGTGTCGAAGAGACAGGCCATGGACAACGTGCGTCGAACCCTGGACTTGATGCACTGGGCTCGGTCGCGGGCCTGTCCGTTGGTCCTGTTGGGACTGGACGCGGAGAAGGCCTTTGATCAAGTCCACTGGGGGTTCCTGGATAGGGTGCTGCACAGATTTGGTATAGGGCCCTTATTTAGATCTTGGATCCAATCACTTTACACTCAACCACAGGCGTGTGTTAGGGTCAACGGTGGGAACTCGGGGGCGTTTTTGCTGGGGAGGGGCACCCGACAGGGATGTCCGCTGTCTCCATTGCTATTTGCCTTGACAATGGAGCCACTGGCGGCAGCCATCCGGGAGAACGTGAACATAACCGGGGTTGAGGTGAGGGGGCAGGAATATAAAATCGCGTTATTTGCGGATGACGTGTTATTGTCTCTAACTAATCCGTTAACCTCATTGCCTAATCTATTAAAGGAAATAGAGGACTATTCGCGAGTCTCAGGATATAAGCTTAATGCCAATAAGTCAGAAGGTATGGCGGTGGGAGTGCCGTTAAGAGTGTCTGAAACGCTGCAAGCGTCATTTGTTTTTAAGTGGTCAACCAGATCCATACAATATCTAGGGGTGCAGATTCCTGCGGTACAGTCGGAGTTATTTTCTGTTAACTACCCGGTACTACAGAAGGCGATTTACAGTGATTTGGATAGATGGGCTCATATGGGACTGTCTTGGCTGGGCCGGATAGCGGCGATCAAAATGAACATCCTACCTCGGCTAATGTACCTTTTTCAGGTCCTCCCCTTGAGGGTGCCCCGGTCTTATTTGTCTAGTTTGCAAGATCGCCTGTTGCGCTTTATATGGAATCAGAAGAGGCCCCGTCTGGCACGGGCTATCTTGTATCGGAGTAAAAATCAAGGCGGCCTCTCAGTGCCGAATTTGTGTTGGTACTACTGGGCTGCTCAGGCTAGGTCGGCGGTAGAGTGGTTCAGGGGGGAGGCCCATAAGCTCTGGGTGCATTTGGAACAGTCCATGGTGGGGTCCCGCAAACTGGGCAATTTAATGTGGCTACCCAATAAATATAGAGGGCGGGTTGAGCGGTTTCCTCCGACTGTGCAGGCCACTTTTTATTATTGGGATCGTATGTTTATTGAACGGCAACCACCTGTCTCGGGTCTGGCACCTATAGCTAACAACCCGTTGTTCGGACCGAGCATTGGGAACCCTGTCCTAGAGCGCTGGGCGGAAGCCGGATTGGACATGATGGGCCAGTTGCATGTAGGAGAAGACGTGATTTCCTTTGAAACCCTGAAGGAAGACTTTCGGTTGCGGCAAAGTGATTACTATGTGTACTTTCAACTGAGACATTTCTTGAAAGGGCATGATTATGTAGCTTGTCTTAAGAGGGAAACGCACCCAATGGAAGAAGTGTGTGTGCAATATCAGAGTACAAGGGGTATGATCACCTTTCTATATGCGGCTTTGGTCGCCCACCAAAAGCCTTCACTGCTACATAGGAGAAGGTGGGAGCAGGAATTAGGTTTTACTTTAACGGAAGAAAAATGGTTACAGCTGGAAAGGGGGGCTATGCGCTCAGCGAGGTCAGTGTCCATGAAAGAGAATGCAATTAAAGTTTTCTTTCGCTGGTACCTCACTCCGGCGCGTTTGCACCATATGTTTGCGCAGGTTACCGAACAGTGTTGGAGGAAGTGTGGGGCTGTGGGTACAATGGGCCACATATGGTGGACATGTCCTAAGGCAAAAGTGTACTGGAAGGCGGTGCAGGCGCGCCTTCAAAAATGGGTTGGTAGACCTGTACGGTGGCATCCACTAATATTTATATTGGGTCAGCGACCAGAAGGTCTCAGAGAACATGAATGGCTTCTGACAAGGGGAGCCTTACAGACAGCAAGAGTGAATCTGGCTCAGAGTTGGAAGTCGCCTTTGGTGCCACCACTGATACGCTGGCTTACCAAATTGCGATATGTGTGTGAGATGGAGAGATTGACTGCAGTTAAATCTAAGGTCTTGCCTAAGTGGGAGAGAATATGGCTACCATTCCTGAATGACAAGTAGGGGGAACGTCACTGGACCGACTATAGGTGGGAGTATTACAGTATGGTATGGGGGGAGGGAGGGGGGGGGGGGGGGGGGGGGGGGGGGGGGATACGGGGGGGGGGTTAGGTCGGGAGGGAGTAGTTTCTGTATAAACATGAAAAAGTTGAAGTTACTTGAGGATCTCAGTTAGAGTTGATACGAATTGAGATCACTGTTTATTTCTGTATCAATATTACCGTTACAATTTGGAAATGTTATCCGATGTTTATATTTTGTCCTGTATCTAAATCAGTACAATAAAGACTTCTAAAAATTAAAAAAAAAACAATATCACTCTTACAGATGTAGTAGCAACCGCTCCAACACATTTTTGTTTGTAAAGCTCCTGTGAATCGGGCACATCAAGCAAGATTGAATCAGGCACATAGGTGGGTGATGTCATATAGTGTTAGGATGCAACAACTCTCTCTTAGCCCGATGCTCAGAACTGCTGTGGTAAGCCAACAGTTCAGAAAAAATACTGCAGGAACAGCGCAGAAAATTAACTCACCAATGCTCAAAGGAAATGGTATGCAAATTATATGTGCAATGTCAAAGCAAAAAAAGCAAGGAACAAGGATGTGCTTCGTGCATGCACAGAAGAGTTTCATGGTAAGCCTAGGTCCTATGTGCATGCACCAGGCAAAACCCGAATGTGAAGCACACATTGGCATCTGTTTTCTGTTCCAGCAGAAATCCGCTTGGGTGGAGAACTGTATGGTCCAATGGGCGTAAACAGATAGAAGGGGAGATAGTGGGAAAATGACCACGGACTCCAGAGACAAGAAGGACATTCTTAATGCTTGAGAAGATTTATTGATGAAAGACTTGACACAGCACTGTGTTTTGGCCCGATGGTCTGTCTCAGGAGTCTAAAAACAAATGTATGTTTAATAAGTAATAAGCAAACAAAATGTAATACAAATATGAATATAAAATATGCATGTGAACAAAATATAAAGGTGTATGAAGATGTAGTTAGTTCAGGATTGTATAGGACACGCAAAACATACAGAATTATAAAACAGGAATCAATAAATACATGTATAAAAAACTAAAATAAGGATCACTACATATAAATGGACTAACCTTTTTAATAAATGGATCTCAAAATCTCCAGATATAAAACTTTTCAAATTGAGTCAGAGTTGGTCCATAAAATACCCATAACAAAGATATACTTATATTATGAATAAACATCCCAGCAATAACAGAGAACTACAAAAAAATATTTTAACAAAATATATATATTTTTAAAAACGTCTATTAAGGCAGACTCAGAATGAACTCACTTGACGAGAACAACAATTATATGCACATTTGTGCAGATAAAAAAAAGGGGGATGATCTAACACTAGAAGAAGAGAAAATGCCTCTAATGTACGATTCAAAAATGAACAGTAGTGTGTGTCCAAAGAAAAAGTTATTGAGGAAGAACTAAAGTCTTTCAATTCGCCACATATAAAAGGGCAAGTAAAATGATACTGCCCTAAAAAAAACATATTGGCTGTATCTCGTACTGTGAGTGAATTGTAGTACTGAACATACCTACGAGGTCTACAATGACACCCAAAAAGCAGAGATGAAACTAGAAAACAATGCGCCTCTGGCAATAGTTCTACCATCTAACAGTAACGGAATTCAAACATGCGTGGGATTCAAACATGCGTGGGATAAGCATAAAGGAATCCTGTGCAGAAGGAATGGATCCTCAGGAGCTTAGTCGAGATCGGGAGGCGGGGATAGTGCTGGGCAGACTTATACGGTCTGTGCCAGAGCCGGTGGTGGGAGGCGGGACTGGTGGTTGGGAGGCAGGGATAGTGCTGGGCAGACTTATACGGTCTGTGCCAGAGCCGGTGGTGGGAGGCGGGACTGGTGGTTGGGAGGCAGGGATAGTGCTGGGCAGACTTATACGGTCTGTGCCAGAGCAGGTGGTGGGAGGCAGGGATAGTGCTGGGCAGACTTATGCGGTCTGTGCCAGAGCTGGTGGTGGGAGGCGGGGCTGGTGGTTGGGAGGCGGGGATAGTGCTGGGCAGACTTATACGGTCTGTGCCAGAGCCGGTGGTTGGGAGGCGGAGATAGTGCTGGGCAGACTTATACGGTCTGTGCCCTGAAGAGCACAGGTACAAATCAAAGTAGGGTATACACAAAACGTACCACATATGAGTTGTCTTGTTGGGCAGACTGGATGGACCGTGCAGGTCTTTTTCTGCCGTCATCTACTATATTACTATATGTAGCACTGGAAGTAGAGTGTAATTGGGAAATTTTTAAAAAATTATGTGGTATGTTTACTCGGTAGTGCTACGAGGACTGTGATTACTTTATTCCCGCAGTAATGGGGATAAAGGTCTGGCCGCCCTGCTGCCCTCTCCCCAAGCCTATCTTAAAAACACCCTGGTCGTCTAGTGGTATCTTCGGGACAGGAAAGAACCCAACTCTTTCCTGCCCATTGCCACTGCTCTGCCTGACACTGCCACTTCTTCAAAATGGCTGCCCAGACTTCAAGTGGAAGTCTTTCGAGGCCGATGATTGAAGTCTTGGCAGCCGTTTTAAAGAAGTAGTGGTATCAGACAGACCAGCAACAGTGGGCAGGAAAGAGTAGGGTTCCTTCCTGCCCTGAAGCGGCCAGCCATGCTGAAAGGGAAGTGTAAGTCTCAATCACACACACGAGTGACACGGGCTGTACATACTGCAGCACGACATGTTTATCCACTCCTACCTAGCTGAGATCATATTTAACCATCTCTCTGACCTCATGTGCAACTTTCTTTAAATTAGTCAACTTACTTTCTAACTCCTGTTCGTCTCTTACCTATCTATATGTTCCATCTTTGCTTATACCCTACACTGTCAAAATGTTCTATTACATATTGTGTTGACATTGTAAGTAGTACACTATCCAGCTTATAATCGAAAGAGAAAAACACCTATATTTCGACCCAAATCGGGAGATGGGCGTTTTTCTCGCAAAGGCACCCAAATCGGTATAATCGAAAGTCGATTTTGGGCGTTTCCAACTGCACTCCGTCGCGGAAACGAATAAAGTTGACAGGGGCGTGTCGGAGGCGGGACTGGGGCGTGGTTATCAGCCGAGGAGAGATGGGTGTCTGTAGCTGATAATCGAAAAAAAAAAAAGGCGTTTTTACCGCAATTTTCGGTCACTTTTTTTGGGCCCTTTATTTTTCACGAACAGGTCCCAAAAAAGTGCCCCAACTGCCCAGATGACCACTGGAGGGAATCGGGGATGACGTCCCCGGACTCCCCCAGTGGTCACTAACCCCTCCCACCAAAAAAAAAACCCACTTTAAAAACTTTTTTCCCAGCCTGTATGCCAGCCTCAAATGCCGTACCCACCTCCATGACAGCAGAATGTGTTCGATCCTCTCACAGCCTTTCCCTGTGTCAGATGTGGCTCTCGGGTGCACTACAGGGTCACATCAGCATTGCATTGTGGTGGGTGTAGGGTATTGGGCTCAGTGATTTCATTAGCTTGTGTTACAGTCTCACGATGTTGGTAGTTGGTAGGCTCTTCTCCCATGGTGCTTTTCCCCCTGCCTACTGGGTCAGAGTGTGCCCTGTTGTGTTTCCTGTTGTAGTCCATGCAGTAGTGGCCATTTTTGTAAGCCAGTTTTAGTTCCCTTTCCTGTGTTAGCCACATTAGACAACTTAGTTCTTACCTTGAATGTGGCTGAAAGATGGCATTGTACACCATTGTGCCAGCTCTGACCTACTGCTCATCTCAGTACCAGGAAGACTTGTTGCCAGTGGGGCACAACCTCTGCAGTTAACTGTGAGTAAACGTGCTTATTCCAATAAAGGACGTTTTCAGAGAGATTAGTCTTCAGGTGTCAACTGGTGTGCCAATGTTATACAGCAGCAACAAGTCCTAGAGGCCTGCGTGTATGCAGATCCCTGGAGCACTTTTAGTGGGTACCACAGTGCACTTCAGCCAGGTGGACCCAGGCCCATCCCCCCCCACCTGCAACACTTGTGCTGGTAAATGGGAGGCCTCCAAAACCCACTATACCCACATGTAGATGCCCCCTTCACTCCTAAGAGCTATGGTAGTGTTGTACATTAGTGGGTAGTGGGTTTTGGGGGAGGGGGGTTGGGAGCTCAGCACCCGTGGTAAGGGAGCTATGCATGTGGGAGCTTTTTCTGAAGTCCACCGCACTGACCTAGGGTGCCCAGTTGGTGTCCTGGCATATCAGGGGGGTGAGTGTACTACAAATCGTGGCCCCTCCCATGATCAAATGGCTCAGATTAGGACGTTTTTGAGATGGGCGTTTTTAGTTTCCATTATCGCTAAAATAAACAAACGCCCAGCTCAAAAGCATCCATTTTTTCGAAAATACGGTTCGGCCCGCCCCTTCACGGACCTGTTCTCGGAGATAAACGCCCATGGAGATAGGCGTTTGCATTCGATTATGCCCCTCCACGCCATATTATTTGAATATTTTTATTGCTGTAATTGTTTATTGCTCATGTTTGATTTATTCTTATTGTACACCACCTTGAGTGAATTTCTTCAAAAAGGCAGTAAATAAATCCTAATAAATAAACAGATAACTAAATACTTAATTAAATAAATACAATAATCCTATGCCAACACAAGGTCCTGTGCCAGATGGTAAAGCATCATGTTACAAACTTCTGATCATAGCTTGGGAATGTTGATTGATTTCACTTTGAGTGGGAATCCCAAGTTCAGCTTTAACATCAGCAATATTTATGAATAATATTTTTATGACAGATTCATTCGTATTTTTCATTGGATAATTTGCAGAAAATAGTCTATGCTACAGGTTATTGCAATTCATTATACTTAGGTCTTTCGACTAACCTAATTGCAGATTCTGAACATGATTATTGCAAAAGTCATACATTTAAATCTTGGCTGTTGACTAAATATTTCAGAGTACTTGGATACTTATCACTATTGTACCTATAATTTTGTATTCTACTGATCTGAACTATGCGTACTGTTTTTTTTTCTTTTTTAATTCTTGCTGCGAACCATTCATAGCTATATTTATTATTTGTATATTTGTTGCCTTGATGTTTTTATAACATTTTAATGTAGTCTCCCACCTTGATACACCATTAAGACAGGGGGCTCACTTAATTTCCCTGGAACGGATCCCTCTAGTGTGTGTGCAGAAAGGACAGGATTTACTTCTAGAGCTTCAAACTTTAGTAATTGGAAAAAGTTCAAGACAGAGCTTTGGTGTTCCACAGTCTTTACTGGGAAAAGTTATTCAAAACCAAAACAGTCCAAATATAATAGTTTTAATTGAAGATTCATAGAATACAATTTTAAAGCATATAAACATAAAAACAAAGAAAATGGCACAGATAAAGATAATATGCTCCACCAATTCAAACAAGTTTTGTAATTTCATACATTCACCGTTCTTTCCATAAAAAATATTTCCTTAGTCTATTCCCTTTCACTCTCATCCTAATACCTTTCATTCCACAGCTTCCTTTTAATTGAAAGAAATCATCTCATGTGCATTTATGCCTATCATATTTCTTTAAGTTTGTCTCATATGACAACAACATAAAAACATAAGACTAGCCATTCTGGGGCAGACCGATGGTCCATTTAGCCCAGTATCCTGCTTCTTATCAATGGCCAATCCAGGTCACAAGTACAGCGAAGATACTTACCTGTAACAGGTATTTTTCAAGGGCAGCAGACTTCACATTCTCACAAGTGGGTAGATAACCCACGTCGCCCAGGATTCAGCAAATTAACCAGCATAGAAAAAGTTTAAGCACCTTCTGGGGTGCAGCATGCATGAGCGGAGTACATTTCCGCCCACAGTGCATCCGCTTCTCTTTAGTTTATCATAAAATTGAAACAAATTATGAAGAAACAACTTCAAGGGGAGGTGGGCAGGATTGTAAGAATGTGAAGCCTGCTGCCCTCGGAGAATACCTGCTATAGGTAAGTATCTTCGCTTTCTCTGAGGACAAGCAGGCTTACCATTCTCACAAGTGGGGAATCCCTAGCATCCAGGCCCACCCAAAACAATGGTCAATTGGGTCTCGCAACGGCGAGGAAGTAATGTAGATCAACCTGAAACTATATACAAGTGCACCCCATTTAAGTGCATGTTGGATAAGCGCATGCTCTGTTTAACTGCATGCCGTACTTCGGTCCCATTTTTGGCACCATCAATTTCTATGGGGCAAACTTCGGTTTAGCGCACCACTGATAAGTGCAAGATTCCCTTATATGCATGGTTCAAGACCACTCCTCTGCAGGGAAGACTCCGCATAAGCGCGCGCATGGAATATGGAAGCCGATTGGCGCGTGACAAGCAACGAGATTTCAAATTTACTGCCTCTTCAAGTGCCACAGGCAGAATAAGCGAAAGAATGTTGTTAGAGCGTACACCGGGGTCGTCGTCGTCATCGCAGCGGAACTGTAAGACTTTAACACTGGCTGAACGAATATAAGTTCTTTAAAAAATTAGAAAACAAAGTCAAGCATCTATTGCTAAAGAATATGGTGTCAATCCCAGTCAAATTTCACGTGTCTTGAAGCAGAAAGACCAGCTTCTGGAAGACTGGCAAAACAATACAAACCCACAACGGAAATGAAAACGGGCAAGAAAAGCTAAGAAGGTAGAAGATGCTCTTCTTCGGTGGTTTTCTCGACTCAGGAGCAGCTTCCTGTCAGTGGTCCACTGCTTATGGAGAAAGCTAACCAGCTAGCTGAAAGTCTTGGACTAACTGAATTCAAAGCCACTGTTGGATGGTTGGAAAGATGGAAGGAGAGGAACAGCACAAAATTCAAGAAACAGCATGGTGAGAAACAAGATGCTGATGACTTTGGTGCTGAAAATTGGGTTGTTTCAGTTCTTCATACCATCTTGAACGAGTTTGTACCTCGTGACATTTTCAATGCTGACGAAAATGGTCTCTACTGGTGAGCGATTCCTGATGGAACACTTGCATTCAAACATGCCGAAACTACTGGAGGTAAAACATCGCAGGACCGACTGACGATCCTCCTTTGCTGCAATATGGATGAGAGTGAGAAGTTGGAACCCCTCGTCATTGGAAAGAGCAAACAGCCCCATTGCTTCAAGAAAGTTAAGCAACTTCCTGTGTCTTATGAGGCTAACGCAAATTCATGGATGACTGGGGAAATTTGGAAGCAGTGGCCAGACACTAGAATGCGGGCATAAAAGCGTCAGATTTTGCTGCTTTGTGATAATTGTGCTGCACACAGGGATGATGTCAGGCTGTCTAACATCAAGGTGGTCTTCCTGCCACCAAACACTACCTCTCTGATCCAACCTTTGGATCAGGGCATAATAGCCAATTTCTAACAACATTATCGGGCTCTTGTGCTACGACGTCTGATGAGCGTTATGGATGACCAGATTGGCATGGATAAACGTGCTGTTCAACTGGCTCGTATGTCAAGCTTCTTTGGGTCACAATGGTTAAGTGCACGCTCTGGTTAACTGCATACATTTCTTTGGTCCCAGACCCTTGCACTTAAGCGGATTGCACTGTACATCTAGATGAGAGTGCAGACTGGAACAGAACAAAATGTATTTATGCTTTATATCTCCTTTACGTAAGATGTATTTTTATTTCTAATGTAACATTTTATCCTTCTGTAATTTTATTTTCAGACACATACGTTTTTATAGTCATCATTGATGCGTTCTGTCTAATTTTTCACCTTTTATTTACCATCATGTTTTTTTCGTTTTGACCTGTATTTTTACATATTTTTTGTCTTTTATCCTCCACGTTTGATGACTTTTTTATATATCTCCTTCATCTTTTATACATTTTTTGCTTACAGCTACATATTTATATATTTACATACACTATTGTTATTTAGCAACATTAACATCCATTGAAACACTGTATCTCTGTCTGATGTATCTATTGCTTTTGCAGTGTCATCATTAGTGCAACAGCGACATATACATATATCTTAGCAACCATTCCATGCGTCCATAAGTCAGACATTTTAAATGAAAGAAAAGCACTCTTATTTTACTGTTCCTCCCGCATTCATTGTACTTGGATATGAGCATCTCTCATTCACACATTGTCCTTTTCGCCTTTTTTTGTTTTTCGTTCTCACGTGTCTTTCTTTGAATTACCTCGATTAACATAGTTCTATATAGAAGCTCTCATTCCAATACACAACTGCGCTTGCTTTGTATGTGCTTGTTTTGCCGGTTCACCCTCCAAGAGAAAGGTATTGAGTTTTATTTTGGAGGCTGGTCAGATAGGACGTAAGGTACTGCGTTTGACTTTAGAGGCTGCTTCAATATGATGTTAGGAATATTCATTACATCTCAAGAATATGCATGCCTTGTTTCTCAATATGTCTATATATATATATATATATATATATATATATATATAAGCACAATATCTTTGTGAACCAAAGTATGTTTATATTTTTCATTTGGTTTTATATTGTTTTATAATGAAATCAATGACGGCCTGAATATTATGGACTTGGGCAAATTCATTCCAACTGAAACAACACTGAAAAAACAGCCTCATCCTCTCATCTCAACATAACAAATACAAACCCACAACCATAAACACCCCAGGACACACCCTCCCTACCTGACAGCCTAAAAATACTCAGCGTCACAATCGACCGCAACCTTACCCTTGAGAGCCAAGTAAACTCCGTAATAAAGAAAATGTTCTATTCAATGTGGAAACGAGAGAGAAATTTTTAGAAATCTAATCCAATCAATGGTCCTAAGCCATGCAGACTACTGCAACAGAATCTATGCAGGATGCAAAGAACTACTCACAAAAAAAACTACAGACCGCCCAAAACACAGCAGCCAGACTGATATTTGGTAAAACACTATTCGAAAGTGCTAAACCCCTCTGAGAAAAGCTGCACTGGCTCCCAATCAAAGAATGGATCATCTTCAAAATCTGCACTTTGGTCCACAAAATTATCTAAGGCATAGTCCCAAGCTACATGATAGACCTTATAAGACCTACCAACCAGAAACAGAACCAGATCATCACGATCATACCTAAACCTACATTACCCTAATTGCAAAGGACTTAAATACAAAACAACTCACGCAT
Organism: Microcaecilia unicolor; assembly: GCF_901765095.1. Classification (NCBI taxonomy): domain Eukaryota; kingdom Metazoa; phylum Chordata; class Amphibia; order Gymnophiona; family Siphonopidae; genus Microcaecilia; species Microcaecilia unicolor. The sequence continues at coordinate 321,672,002 of NC_044032.1, read as the reverse complement.
CCTGCTTCTCCCACATTTTTTTTGTTACATTTGTACCGCACGCTTTCCCACTCATGGCAGGCTCAATGTGGCTTACATGGGGCAATGGAGGGTTAAGTGACTTGCCCAAAGTCACAAGGAGCTGCCTGTGCCTGAAGTGGGAATCGAACTCAGTTCCTCAGTTCCCCAGGACCAAAGTCCACCACCCTAACCACTAGGCTACTCCTCCACATAAGCGCACAACTATGGAATGGTCTCCCAAAAGCTGTGAAAACAATCTACAACCACCTAAATTTCAGGAAATCACTAAAAACCAACCTCTTCAAGAAGCCTTACCCCACCGACCCACCATAATCCCCCACCCACATTCAGCAACACCGCATAATCAATGATTGTACTGGACAATAGACAATCTTCATCCCCTTCGACCCTCATGGTGCCTGACACACATCTATCTCATTCGACGACAATATAACCTTGTATTTATCAACCGACATGGCGAACGCCATTACAAAACTATGTAAGCCACATTGGGAGCCTGCAAATAGGTGGGAAAATGTGGGGTACAAACGTAACAAATAAAATAAAAATAAAATTGTTCATACTAGTAAAATTCGGAGTAAGAAAATCTATGGTATCTCTTATAGGATCCTTGTAGATCTTTTTCTTTCTGAAATATATTTTCATGTGTTTACAGTTTAACATTATTTATATATTTTTTCCTTATTTATATTTAAGTTTAATTTTGTAGACTCCTAAAGGTGGCGCCTCGGCGCCGAAACACAGCTGTGTAGAGTCATTGTTTGATGTTACCAATAAACTTTTTTTTATTATATATGGACAGTTGCCTCACTGAGTTCCGGAAGTAGATGCTCGTGAAGAGCTGGTAAGACTGAATACGAGCGATAAGGATAGCGGCCTGATATATCTATCTCCCAAAAGAGTCCAGGGTTCTAGCTTCTCTGCCTGAGGGAGCTGAGGCATAGCTCCTAGTACTGGCTTTTTTGAGAGCAGCATCCACCACCATGGAGTTGTGGGGTAACAAACCTCACTAACCCAGGTTCCCCATGGATCCGATATTGGGTATCAATCTTCTTGAGGACCACAGGGACAGAGGGGATGCCCAGTTCCATACGAGGACGGCCTTGAGTACCTCGTGAAGAGTTGCCGTCACTGACTCCATAGGTGGAGAGGTGTAGTCCAGGACCTCAAGCACCTTGGCCCTGGGCTCATCCTCCACTTCTATGGGGAATGGAATGGCCTCTGCCATTTCCCGTACAAAAGAGGTGAAGGAGAGACTCTCAGGTGGACACAGTCTCCTCTCATGTGGAGGGGAAGGCTCAGAAGGGATCCCATAGGACTCATCGAAGGAAATGTACCTGAGATCCTCTTCTGAGTCCCACTAGTGCTCCTCTTCAGTATCGGACAGCACTTCTCCCAGGGGTGTCCAAGACCGAGCGCGACTCAACATGGAGGACCCATGTCCTTGAGAACGGTGTTGAGTAGTTGGTTCCCGCCTTGACTCTGGCGAAGCTTCCTCCACCGATGTTGAAGAACCTGCCTGCTGTCCTGGGATTGGTAGCATGGAAAGCTGCCACTTTTTGGGTTTCTGCCAAGTACATGTGACCTGGCTTGGCCACTGCTGGAAACAGGATACTGGGCTAGATGGACCATTGTCTGACCCAGTATGACTATTATTATGTTCTTATCTCAAGAGCAGATTATGGACTTTACCTCCAGGAACTTGTCCAAACCTTTTATTTGTCTTTCAAACTATAGGTCTGTTGTCCATTTACAATGCCTATTAGGCTCATAAAATTGCATAAAATCTTCCTTTCAGCCTTGAGCGGGGAGATGCGGGGAAGAAAATCAAGACTGTGGGGATAGTGAGGGGATGGAGATGGAGAATGCGGAGACAGTGAGGGGATGGAGTTATAAAGTCTGCTTGACTGCGGTGATGGGGTGTGGACGGAAAGAACCTTTGGTTGCTTTGAGGTAATGGGGATGAATTTTTGTCCCCGGGTCATTCTCTAGCTGGAAGGCCCTGTCTTCCCTGAAGTTCTTTTTGTGAAGAGAAGAGGCAGTGACTATGTGGACCCAGTGTGTTTGAGAAAGGATACAGTGGAGACTAACGTCGCAGTCTGCTGTCCGTAAGTGCTGCTGCTAGGCAGCTCAACTGTATTTGCTGAAGAGAGGGAGAGGTGGATCCACTAATTAAGAAGCTGGGTAGTATAGTTTCTGCAATGATGCTGTGGCAGTCCAATTCTTTTTTTAAAAAATGACATTTTGAACAGGTCACAGCCTCATTGTCTGGTTCCAGGCAAAGAACACACACTGCATATGCTGGAAAGGGTCATATTTTTGATGCAACCCGGGTTTACTTAGGCTTGTCCATTGGCTTTTTTAACAGTTTTGTCTTGTGGCATTATTGTGATAGTTAGAAGGGAAGAGATGAGACTAGTCAGACAGATTCTGCTCCAACGGATGAATAAGACTGGCTAGAGTGTTAATGTGACGCTTACCTCTAAGTGGGCACACTGGCACATGCTCAGGGTCTTCTAAGCGCTAAGAAGGAGGTGTGGGCTGGCGCCACAATGTAATGACATCACCTATGTGTGGCAGCCATCCAAAACATTCACATCCACCAGACAAGAGGTGTAAAGTAAGGGTTATTAAAGCATGAAGTTAGATTGAATGTGCATACCATCTTCTTACCACAGGTAAGAAGATGGTTATTCCTATAGCTTACCTGATAGTCTGGTCAAAAGAAGCACTGAGAATCTGACTGCTGTCCTTTGAGAAACTGAGGCATGTGACACCTTTACTATGTGCACGCTCAAATCTCCTTAAACATTGACCACTTTGAATCTTCCATACCTAAGAACACCCAAACTATTTGTCAAAATAATATCAAATACCTGACAGCTTCTATAGATACAACAAAAAAAAAAAGTATTCAGAGGCAAAAAGCAGAACAAAAAGAGATGCTATCTGACATACTATTAGAATGCATTAATATAACTTTATGAAAAGACACTACTACAGATCAAGACAAATCATCAGACAGATAATAAAATTCTACAAATCTGTATATTCTTCTTTTCCCAGCAATGCATTTAAAATATGATTACAGAACTAAACTAGCTCAGTTTATATTATACACCCGGTGCTACATGCTGGTCTGAAATTAATGAGTGAAAAATTATTATGGTGAAAAATGTAAAATGCACTAGTAACACATGTAGCAATTTGATATATTTTATTGACTTTTTGAAATACACTACTAGACTGAATTGCTGGTTAGTATAAGAGAAACAAGTCATGATACTATCAGGGTAGCATAATGGGAAGTCAGAGAACCTCTACATGGTTTATATTTTAATTTCTGCTCTGTAGGTTGTATGCTATTTGTGCCTTTAGGTTATATTTAAAAACTATTTTAATGGGACTGTGAACGTTATAGAGCCACAGCTTTGAACACTGCAGTAGTTGATATTTGTCTGCAGCACTGGTGTAGTAATAAAGATCTGCAAACATGAAGTGTCAGACTCAGCAGCAGCTCTGGAGAAGGAGGTAATCCACCAGCTGTTTCATCATACTGCTTGTACCAGATCTGAGCCTGCCAACAGCTAATTATTTCCTCCAGTTGCCTCTGATGAGGATTATCCACTCTGCTCTGCTAGCTCCACGGATGTCATTTGGGGGAACCCTTTACACCACCCTCTCAGCGGGGGCACACTGCCCCCAGGCAAGTCATTCATGAAGGGGTTAACCCAAGATGGAAGTAACCGAGGGATAGGAGATTGGGGGTCTTGGTAGTGATATATATTTATATGCTGTTTATAGATTTATTCTAATTGTGAGGTTGTGCTATTTTGTAGTTGTGTGATATGTGCCTTAGCTCTTCCCCAATGAGAGTAGAGGATAGATAAAGCTGCATTAGAGACTGCTTACATTATTTTACATGTGTTATATTACACTGTATTGATACATTTTATCTCATGTGAGGAAATAGGAAAGAAAGGCTGGAGAAAAGAATTAAAAAATGTAAAATTTTCCTTGCAAATGTGTTATAAAGTTAAGTTCTGTTAAATACATATTTTTTTTGATCCTAAACAATTGAACTCTTTCCTGGAATCTAAGTTAGCCGGTTCACTTGTACCGCAACCAAGACCTGTAATAACTTCTAAGCCCTAATTCAAGAGTCACTCGATTCTCTTATCTGCCACTTTTTTCATAAATATTAAGTTTACCTGATGTATAGTATGTTTTGCCTCCATATTGTGGACTAAAGGTGAGCATAAGATCATGATTTGACTTAATTATGTAATAACCATTTTTCCTTATATTATAATAATTATGTAATAACCATTTTTCCTTATATTATAATGACTATAGTCATCTTTGCTATCTCAAGAATTGTACTTGAAATATATTGTAAATGTGATTTAAAAAAATGTCAAAGAAAATAAAATCCAAGAAAATATCTAGATAAAGAATTTTCTCCCTGGCTCCTAAGAATTTTGGCTGGTGTCTACATTTCCTAACAACTTTTCCATCCCTAGCCATGTATATCCAATTTGGCTACACCCTGCAATGCATACCTTGATTTTTCCATCCTGAGCTCCAGTGGCCAACATTTCAGTGTCTCTGCTGAAGCACATACACAGCACTGCATCATCCATCATCATAAAGTTATCTTGAGCCTGGTATTTCAGATCCTGAAGGGGGGGAAAACAACCAGACATGTCAATCAGTATGAACAGAAAATACCAATGACTTAAGTATGTCTCCCCTCATGATACTCTTCTGCCTACCTCCCTCCCCCTGTAACCTTTCAAACAAAAAGCATAAAGTAAGATGAGGCTATTTTGCTCAAACTCGTGTTTATTTTCAAATCATAGACTACGTGTGCTGATAAATTTGTTGCATTCTGTTTGTCAGGATTGAAATGTGGGAGAAAATTAAACTTCTACTGACTGGATCTGCATTTAAACGTCTGAGCAGTTGAAGCCCGTACACAAATATAAAAGGCCTAGTTTTCTATAGGGAAATTTGTCTTAATATTATCCTGTGTCTCCTCTTCCCCAATTTAATGCCTTTTGAACTGTACATCCAATATCTTTCAACTACAACCACAGAAAGTACTACACCCCATGACCCTCAATTCATACCTTTCATATACCCTCAATGACCCAGATGCACAGAATCCCCTTATCTTTCCTATAGAGGAACAGGGTAGTACAGCTGAGATGAAATCTCAAGGACAGAAATATATTGTGATATCGAGCACTTTTAAAGTTGCCCTGCCATTGGTAAACAATGAGCTTTTCGAAGGTTGCTCATTGTCATCAGCGGACTTCATTTCTTCCCCCTCTTATTGTTTAAAAATGGACTTTATCATCTGGGACCCATATGTTAAGTGGTCTTCTCAATCCGACCCTTCTTTACTAGATATATAGGGACGGTTGGGGGTGGGTGGGTAGGAGAGTTGGGGAGGGACATGGCAGTGGATGGGGACCAGTTAATGTTATATTTGCTTATTACATGAAGATTGAAGCTCTATTTGTAAGCTTTATCATCTTTTTTTTTTAAATTTGTATGAAGTCTTTATTAAACAATTGTCAAGACAACATCACAGAGTACAGCAAACCGGAACATGTATGCAATAACATTGCTGGCCAACACTACCAAAACATCCAGGAGTACCATACCCCAACAGTATAACACAATAGTATTTCTTGAAATACAACAAGATAAATGTAGCTTAAAAGTGTTTTAACAGTTTTCTTACACCCATCCCCCCCCTAAGCCATCTCCTCACCCCTCCCCTACCCTCCCTCACCCGCTCCTTGTGTCTCATTTAACTCCAGAAGCCCCCCCCCCCAAGCCCACTTACTACCACTACTACACAGGATCCAAACACACCGCAAATCAGCTTAGTAAGCACAATACTTCAGAAAGGGGTTCCAAATAGCCTCCCATTTAGCAAGAGTAGGACATTTGATTGCCCAGTCTGTCCATCTCACAAATATACCAGAGTTTGTTTAGCCATTTAGTAATAGGGGGAACAGAATGTTGTTTCCAGTGCGCTGCTAATATCACATGGGCAGCAGACATCGTATGTCGCACCAGTAAGGATTGGGACTTGGTTAGGCCTGGTGGATTTTTGCAGAACAAAAAAATAAAGTGGAGACCACCTAAGTGGTCTATCTATCCATCTTTGTAACCTACACTGTATTCCCTTCCAGTAAGCCCTAGCCTTCCCACATCTCCACCAAAATTGACCCATAGTCCCCTTAGCTCCACATCCCCTCCAGGATGACACTGACACTTGAGAATAAATTTGACTAAGACATGCTGGCGTCAGGTACCACCTGTACAGCACCTTGACACAATTTTCTTTTATAGGAACAGAGATAGAGACCTTTAGAGAAGCCCGCTCCAGGAGAGACCAGTCATCCTCATCGATTTCAATCCCCAACTCGTCCTGCCACCTTCTACAGTGCGCACAAGAAGGTTTAGCCAGGGATCTCAAATATTTATACAAGCCAGAAATCAAGCCCTTTGTGCCCCTAGAGTCCTCACAAAAACCTTCCAGGTAAGGATTTTCTCTGGGTCTTGACTGTGGGAGAGGATAAAAAAATGTCTCAGCTGAGTGTTGGCATAGAACTCCTGTGGCAAAATAGAGAACTCTTTCACCATAGTGTCAAAAGATTTAAAGGCATCTCCCTCGTACAGCTGACCCCAGTTTGTGAGACCTAGCAAAGCCCATCGCGCAAAAGGCCCCTGACCCATGCCCGGAGGGAACACTGGATTCAGCCAAATAGGCGATAAACGTAACAGCACCATTTCGGGCTTAGGAAACATGGCATCCCAATAATATAGGGTGGACAAAATCGATTGTAAGCTCCTTTGAGTAGGGACTGCCCCCCCCCTTCTTTGTTAAATTGTACAGCGCTGCGTAACCCTAGTAGCGCTATAGAAATGTCAAGTAGTAGTAGTAGAAGGGCAAATGCTCAAAGGAATTCTACGGTGTTTTCTAGGTATCCACATGAGCCCACTGAGAAGAGAGGGAGCCACAGCCCCCTGCTCTAGCTTAACCCAAAGCTTCTGAGGAGAGTTCCGATACCAATCTAGAGCAGAGCGAGCCTGGGCCACCCGGTAATACCAAACAACATTAGGCACTCCCAACCCACCCTTCCCCGGGTCCTGATGAGAAGAACGTGGCAAACTAGGCCGTTTGTCATGCCAAATGAACAGGTTTAATCGCCTTTGCACATCAGAAGGAAAAGATCAAGACATTCTCAAGGGAAAGACCACAAATAAGTACATCAACCTAGGGAGAAAATTCATTTTTAAAGTAGCTATACGCCCAAACCAAGACAGATCAGACCGGTCCCAACGATCCAAGTCTCTATAGATATCTTTCAGGAGAGGAGAATAGTTTGCAGAAAACAAGTCAACGAATTGAGTAATAACAACACCTAAGTACTTCAGTCCTCTGGAAACCCAGCAAAAAGGGAATTTATCTTTAAGAGATGCCAACAAATTTGGTGTAATGCCAACCGGCATAGCCTCCGATTTATCCATATTGAGTTTAAAATCGGAGACCATATTCATTTAAAACTTGTAGCAGATTGCGGAATGAGATCAAGGGCTTGGTTAAAGAAAGCAATATATCGTCCACAAATAAAGACAATTTGTACTCATTTCCTCCCACTGAAATCCCCATTACATTAAGATTGGAACGCAACTGCTCAGCTAAAGGTTCCATTACTAGAGCAAAAAGCATTGGCGAAAGAGGACAGCCCTGCCGCGTCCCCCTCCCAAGGGGAAACAGCGAGGAGTTACCTCCATTGATCCACACACAAGCAGTCGGGGATGCATAAAGTGCCTGAATCCAACCCCTGAAATGAGAGCCAAACCCGAATTTTTCCAATACTTTATCCATAAAAGGCCAATAGACTCTGTCAAAGGCCTTTTCTGCGTCCAATCCTAAGAGGCAAAAAGAAAAGTCATCCTGACAAGCAAGATGAATTAAGTTAAGCACCCAACGAATATTATCCATAGCTTGTCGGCCTGGGACAAATCCGACCTGATCCGGATGAACCAGGACCGACAGCACCAAAGCTAATCTATTTGCCAAAACCTTTGCCACAATTTTAACATCAGAATTGAGAACCGAGATAGGACTGTATGATGCGCAGTTGGTCTTGTCCTTACCTGGTTTTGGAATCACAGCTATCCATGCTTCCATCATAGATCTCGGGAGGGGGTTACCCTCTCGAACTTCATTAAGGATATCTAATAGGAGTGGAGATAATTCCCCTAAGAAAGTCTTATAAAACTCATTCGGGAAACCGTCTAATCCAAGAGACTTACCCCCTGGAAACAGTTTGATAACCTTATGAACCTCCTCTATTTTATCGGGCCCTCTAGTAAAGCTAGTTGTTCAGGGGATAAAATAGGCAGAGATCGAGCTGCTAAGTATTCATCAATATGAGCACATGATAATGACATGTCAACTGAGTAAAGAGTATGAAAGAAGTCCTGAAAACGATGGCGAATACGAGGAGATATGGTGAGAAAGGAACCACTTCCATTATCTATTTTAAAGATCGTCCTGTCTACTCTCTTCTGACATAGCCAAAAAGCCAACTGACGGTTTATTGCTATGGTCATAATGGGTCTGAGATTGACGCTGGTTAATAAACTGGAGCTGCCCTGAATAAATTCCATCCAAACGTAAGCGCGTGGCCTGTAACTCCCTGAGAGTGTAAGCAGAACCAGTGGTTTTATGTTGTTTTTCCAAATTGTGGAGTCGAGACAAGCATTCAGCTATTTCTGCTCTCCGTAACTGTGCCTTATGGCTCACTTTTTGAAGAAAATACCCCGAGTAACAGCCTTTAGCGCATCCCATACTACTCCTAGAGTGCAAATTATTTTGCAAGTACTCTTTCACTACATTACTATACCCAGCAACTAACTCAGGTTCCTGCAACAAACAAGTATTCAGAGTCCATGTTGTATCTCTACCCTCGTCACAAAAGGAAGGGAAGGTCACCCAAACCGGGGCATGGTTAGATATTGTAATGTGCCCCATTCCTCTTTCAAGGCTCCCTTCAGCCAAATGAGTATCCACAAAAATATAATCTATCCTGGAGTAAGAATCATGCGAATGTGAATAGAAGGTATAGTCCCGAACACCCAGATGCCTTAGTCGCCAAGGATCACATACACCTAGGTCTCTTACCAACTCTGCAAAAGCACACAAAATCTTATAATCATTTGCCACAGGAGGTCCAGATCTATCCATAGCCGGGTGAATAGTAGAATTGAAACCTCCCCCCACAATCAGGTGAGCTGCTTGCATAACAGGAATCTTAGAGCGAATATTTTGAAAAAAAAATCCTCTTGAGATTGATTTGGTGCATATATTGAGGCCAGCATCAATATGCAAGGTCAAAAACAAAAATCTACCCGCGGGGTCTCATTTTATGTGCTCCACCGTCATCTGTAAGGAAGAGTGCAATAAAATTGCAACACCTCATTTCTTTGAGCCATCACTCGTCAAGGCACAGAACACATGGGGATAACGAGGGTGAGCCAACAACCGCTCGTGATCTCTCCTGAAGTGGGTCTCCTGCAAAAACACAACCTGAGGGCCATGATGCAAAATTTTTGGCGTTTCTGGGGATAATTCAGCCCCTTAACATTATATGAAAAAACCTTTAATGATGCCATTTACATGAAGGATAGAGTTATAAACAGCTGCGAATCTCCAGCAGACAGAGATGAGCTAACGGACCCTGTGTCAATACCCGCTGATACTCTCCAAACCCCCAAGACCCTCCCTGCCCCCAAATCCACTCGCAACTCACACATCTGCTACCACATGCAACCCACCCTCCTCCTCCAATCCTGACCACCCCAACCCCCTTATCCACCCTAACCACCAAACACACATTCACAATAAAGGGAAACCTGAGTGGGAATATAAAGGTGAAAAACAGCCACGCTCCGAATGAGCCACCTAACCCCCAAACCCACCCTCTTCCATCCAGCCACATTCGTACATCACACCTCAGACAAGCATTCAATGCAATACACCAGCAAGAAAAAAGAAAACCTGCAGTACAGTTACAAGTCCAAACCCAGCAATGGGAGAAGGCCCTGACTAGACGCAACAGATGGATCAAAAGATTTGAAGTCCAAGTCAGCCCTTTTATAGCGTTTTCTTTCTCTTGGGAGATACCCTCTGCCACTGCTGGAGCCTCTCCTTGGTAGCTGGGGCCACAAAGTGTTTAGGCAAAAGCGATTCAGTCATGTTGGTGTCCATCAGAATTTTCCAAACTTCCTTCAGCTTACGGGGGTCTATACGCTTTCCCCTGAATTGAAAAGCATAAGGCAAATGGAAAGGCCCAGCGATAGTTAACTTTCTCTTTAGACAAAATGTCCAGTACCGGTTTCATAGCCCGCCTTCAAATTGGGGAAATTTCGAGCTTTCTGAAGAAGATTTTCTTTGTCAGAGAAGTTAGCAAAGCGGGCCACAATATCTCTGGGTTGATTGTCTCAAGGCTTCCCTAGAGCGCGATGGGCTCTCTCTATCACAATAGAGGCAGCGTCTCCACTATCTCCCAGCAGCTGCTCACACGGTGATCAGACGTTCTCCATAACCCTGGAATCAGGGACTCCCCAAAATCACAAGTTCTTCCTACACCCACGATTTTCAAGATGGGAAAATTAGGTTCTTACCATGATAATTTTCTTTCCGTTAGTCATAGCAGATGAAGCCATTACGTATGGGTTGTGTCCATCAACCAGCAGGGGGAGATAGAGAGCACTCAACTTTTCACAGTGCCTCATGGCCAGCTAGCTCCACTGCCTCTTCAGTATTTGAAGCTTCCAAAGCAGTATGGCAAACCGCAATGGGAATAACATGAACTTTCCTCACAGCGAACGATGGCCCCTTAACAAGGGCATAAACTCAAAAAAGGAGGGAATGAACTCATCCTCCTGGAGGGAATAAACTCGTCCTCCACTTTGTATAAACGGAGGGAATACTTGCATCCTCCTGGAGGGAATAAACTCATCCTCCCAAAACATGAACTGGAGGGAATGAACTCATCCTCCTATAACTGTAACAAGAATCCTGAAGACTGTTTTCCGACTCCCCAAGGAAGGAATATAACTTCAGGAAACAAGAACAGCACCTAAAATCAGAATCACTGCAATACAAACAATCATACAGGGAGGGCTCATGGCTTCATCTGCTATGACTAAAGGAAAGAAAATTATCATGGTAAGAACCTAATTTTCCCTTCCTTGTCATCAAGCAGATGACGCCATTACATATGGGATGTAACAAAGCAATCCCTAAATAGGGTGGGAACAAGCCACACCATGCGCTAGCACCTGTGCTCCAAAACGCGCATCCCTCCTGGCAGCCACATCCAGCCTGTAATGTCAGGCGAAAGAGAGCTTAGAAGCCCATGTTGCAGCACTGCAAATCTCATAAAGAGATAGTGCTCCAATTTCTGCCCAGGAAGAGGAAATCGCTCTTGTGGAATGTGCCTTAAAGGCTTCAGGCGGAGCCCGGCCAGACAGCAGATATGCTGAAAAGATAGCTTCTTTGAGCCAACGGGCAATAGTGGCTTTAGACGCTGAAGACCCTCTGCGAGGACCTGCAAACAGCACAAAAAGATGATCAGAGGTCCTGAAGGAATTTGTAATTCGCAGATACTGCAACAGAGTCCTGCGCACATCCAAAAGGTGCAACTGCCCAAATGAATCTGGAAACTCCTCCTCAACAAAGGAGGGAAGGAAAACAGGCTGGTTTAGGTGAAACGCTGAAACCACCTTAGGCATGAAGGAAGGCACGGTCCGAACCGTGACCCCTGACTCTGAGAATTGCAGAAAAGGGTCTCTACAGGACAGTGCCTGGAGCTCTGACACCCGTCTCGCCGAGGTAATGGCCACTAAAAAGACGGCCTTCAGTGTCAAATCTTTCTCTGAAGCACGCCGAAGCGGTTCAAAGGGCGCCCTCTGAAGGGCCTTCAATAATAACCCCAGGTTCCAAGCTGGACAAGGTGCCCGCACGGGAGGACGGAGCCGAAGCACCCCTCTAAGAAACCGTGCCACATCTGGTTGAGCAGCTAAGGACACGCCTTCAATCTTGCCACACAGGGAGGCCAATGCTGCCACTTGCACCCGCAGGGAATTATAGGCCAAGCCTTTGTGTACACCATCCTGCAAAAAGTCCAGAATCGGCGAGACAGGAGCCTGAAACACACCAGACTTCAAACTGGCGCCAAATCCTGGCATAAGCCACGGAAGTGGAGCGCTTACGGGCCTGCAGGAGAGTGGAAATTACCTTATTTGAGTAGCCTTTATCTCTCAATTGTGCCCTCTCAATCACCATGCCATAAGACCAAAGCGGCAGGCGTCCTCATTGGCCACCGGACCCTGTGACAACAGGTGCGGAACCAGAGGTAATGGAAAGGGAGCCTCCAACAGCATCTGTCGGAGGTCCGCATACCAAGGCCTCCTGGGCCAATGAGCACCACCTCCTGGATGCAGCCGAATCCGCAGGAGCACTCGCCCTATCAAGGGCCACAGAGGGAAGACATACAGCAAGCCCAGGGGCCAGGGTTGAGCCAAAGCATCCAACCCGGCAGAGCGAGGATCCCTCCGTCTGCTGAAGAAGCACGGGACTTTGGCATTGGAACTGGTCGCCATAAGATCCATCACTGGCTTGCCCCATTTGGCACATATCTGCAGGAATATATCGTCTGCTAGTTCCCACTCCGCTGGATCGATCTGATGCCTGCTTAGATAGTCGGCTTGCACGTTGCTCTGACCTGCAATGTGAGCTGCTGACAGGGACTGTAGATGAAGTTCGGCCCAGTGGCAAATTTGTTTGGCCTGCGCGGCTAGAGCTCTGCACTGAGTGCCGCCTTGTCGATTTATGTAGGCCACTGCTGTCGTGTTGTCCGACATCACTCGGACAGCCAATCCTTCCAGGGTCACTTGAAAGGCCAGAAGAGCCAGACACCGTTTTCAACTCCAGGCGGTTGATAGACCACTCCAATTCGTCGGGTGTCCACAGACCCTGGGCATGCTTCCCCTGGCAATGTGCACCCCAGCCCTTCAGGCTGGCATCTGTCACCACTAGGCACCAATCGGGGAGCGCCAGCGGCATTCCCCACCACAACATGCTGTCCAAGAGCCACCACTCCATACTGAGGCGGGCCGCAGGGAGCCAAGAAAGTCTGCACTGATAATCCTGAGATACTGGAGATCATCGTTGAAGTAAAGAATACTGTAGAGGTCTCAGGGGTGCTCTCGCCCATGGCACCACTTCCAAGGTGGCCGTCATCGATCCCAACAGCTGGACAATGTCCCAAGCTCACTGGCGGGGCATCCTCAGGAGCAGACGGACCTGATTCTGAAGCTTGCACCGCCTTTGCTCGGGAAGAAAACACATAGCCCGAGGCTGTGTCGAACCTGGCCCTCAAATATTCTAGAGATTGCGAGGGGGTCAGGTAACTTTTGGCCATATTGACCACCCAGCCCAGAGATTGAAGGACTGAAACCACTCTGGCTGTAGCTAGATGACTCTCTTTTTCCGAGTCTGTTCTGATGAGCCAGTCGTCTAGGTACGGCTGAACCCGGATACCCTCTCGCCTGAGAAAGGCAGCTACTACCACCATTACCTTGGAGAAGGTTCGGGGAGCTGTAGCGAGGCCAAAAGGCAAGGCCCGAAACTGGAAATGTTTTCCCAACACTGCAAACCGTAGAAACTTCTGGTGCGGGGGGCCAAATTGGTATGTGCAAGTAAGCTTCTTTCAGGTCCAGAGACGTGAGAAACTCTCCTGGCTGTACCGCCGCAATGACGGAGCGCATGGTTTCCATGTGAAAATGCCGCACTCTTAAGGACTTGTTTAGCTCTTTTAAGTCCAGGATCGGGCGAAAAGACTCACCTTTTCGTGGCACCACAAAGTAAATGGAGTAGCAGCCTAGACCTTGTTCGGCGGGAGGCACCGGGGTCACAGCCCCTACCCGGCACAGACTATGCAAAGTCTCCTCTACCGCCGCCCGTTTGGCGGCAGAACCGCATCGGGACTCCACAAATACGTCTCTCACCGGGGCATCAAATTCTATTCGGTATCCGTCTCTGATCAGGTCCAAGACCCACTGATCTGCGGAGATTTTGGCCCACTCCTCGAAAAAGAGGGAAAGTCTTCCTCCGATGACAGGAAACGAGGAGGGGGCCGGCGCACCATCATTGAGAGGGTCGCCCCTAACTCCAGGCCTTGAACCGGCAGCTGAGGAACGTTTGTCCGAGTGAAAGGAGTTTCTCTGCTGAAAGCGGGCACGCGAAGTGAACCCAGCAGCACACCCCGGGCGGTACCTTCTAGCTTCACGGAAGCGAGGTCTGTAAGAGGAGCGGACCGCCTGACCCTTAGAGGAAGGCTTCGGCCTATCTTCGGGCAAGCGCTGAGGTTTGGAATCCCCCAGGCCTTTAACAATGTTTTCCAGCTCCTCACCAAACAGGAGAAGGCCTTGAAAGGGCAACTTCACCAACCTTTGCTTAGAGGCCATGTCCGCCGCCCAATGTTGTAGCCAAAGAGTGCAGCGAGCCGCCACTGCTACAGCCATTTGTTTAGCCGATGCTCTGACCATATCATAAAGGGTATCAGCCAAAAAGGACAAGGCCGACTCCATCCGCGGAGCCACTTCAGATAAGGTCTCCGCTCCATCACCGGGCTGTTCCACTGCCTGCTGTAACCAAGCCAGGCAGGCTCTAGCAGCATAACAACTGCATGCAGACGCCCGAACAGTGAGACCTGCCAAATCAAAGGACCGCTTTAGAGCTGAATCAAGCCTGCGGTCTTGAATATCCTTCAGGGCAACACCTCCTTCAACAGGGAGGGTAGTTCTCTTTGTCACAGCCGTGACCAGGTCATCCACTTTAGGCATTGCAAAGCAAGCCAAATGTTCCTCACTCAGAGGGTATAATTGCCCCATAGCCCTGGCAACCTTCAAAGGTCCCTCGGGGTCAGCCCATTGAACTGAAATAAGCTCTTAGATGGAGTCATGCAAAGGAAAGGCTCGAGCAGGCTTTCTGGTACTAGCCATCCTTGGTTTAACAGAGGAGGCTGTGCCACTCCTATGATCTTCAATCGAGAGAGCTTGTAAGGCATCTGAAATAAGTGCTGGCAGCGCCTCGCGGTGGAAAATCCTCACCGCAGACGGATCACCAAGCTCCTGTGGCAATTCTGCACCCGACTCTGGCTCCTCAGCCCAAGAAGTTCTGCCAGACCCCTCAGAATCCTCATAGCCCGACCACGGGGGGGGGGGGGGGGGGGGGGGGGGGGGGGGGGGGGGGAAGGGGGGTGTGCCACACTCAGAAGGGGAATTAGCCCTTCTGCATTTATCAGGAGGATAAGAAACAGGCAAAGCCAACTCCAAAAGGCCAGGATCCACCGGGGGGGGAGGCAGAGGGTCCGAAGATCCCTGTGGAAGAGCTCTTTTAAGCATGTACGCCCTATGCAGCATTAAAACAAAATCAGGGGAGAAAACCGCTCCCTGACCGCCCGGATCCTGCCCAGGGCTATCAGCCTCACTCAGAGGACCCCCCCCCCCCCCCGGATTCAGGGCTCTCCGTCGCAACGGAGGCCGCGCCGTGTGGAAAATCCAAAATGGCATCCGCTGCCAGCTCAGAGCGCAAAAGATCGCCGCTCGCCATGCTCGGGCTGGCTCTACCGTCTGTACAGCACGAATTACAGAGCCCCGCTGCTGATTTGCGCTTGCTACATTTAGAACAGCGTTTTACAGTCTCCGCAGCCATCCGAAAACAGCAGTAAAATTCAAAAATGGCGGTTCGCGCCAAAAACGTCCCAATCGCGGGCCCACCTCGGAGGAGTCAGAAAACACTCTTACCTCACTAGACCGAGTATCACAGCTCCGGTCCTGCAGAAGAATCTCAAGAAAAAAAACCCCTTTTCCAAGATCGCTGCGCTAAAGCGCAACGCAACTTTATTTATTTATTTATTTATTTATTTATTTATTTTAATGCTGTGAGGAAAGCAGAGGCAAAAGAGGTAAATAAAAACACTCCGGAGGCTCAGATAAGTGGGAAAGGCAGGGAAAGGCGAACCAATGTGCCTGCATCCACTGAGTGGGAAAGGACAGGGAAAAGCAAGCTAATATGTCCACATCCACGGGGGCATGGGTAAGGCAGGGAAGAGGCTGACCTATGTGCCTTCAAAGTGAAGCTGCTATAGCCTCTAACACCCCGGCTAACAACTGACAAGCCAGGAGCCACCCCCAGGCAGATTTTGATGGAGCTCGAAGAAGCTGCAGCCACCCTGATTGGGGAGATAGAGAGCACTCAACTTTTCTCAGTGCCTCATGGCCAGCTAGCTCCACTGCCTCTTCAGTATTCTCTATCTCCCCCTGCTGGTTGATGGACACAACCCATACGTAATGGCTTCATCTGCTTGATGACAAGGAATGTCCATTTTATACTGTAGATCTTCCATCCAATCACCAAATCTTCCCAGGCGAGCTTCTGCATTAGCTATCTGTCCCGACTGGTCTAA
This sequence comes from Microcaecilia unicolor, assembly GCF_901765095.1. Taxonomy (NCBI): domain Eukaryota; kingdom Metazoa; phylum Chordata; class Amphibia; order Gymnophiona; family Siphonopidae; genus Microcaecilia; species Microcaecilia unicolor. The sequence continues at coordinate 321,655,413 of NC_044032.1, read as the reverse complement.
GGTACAAGCTTCCAGCTCCTCCACGTGCCCACCCAGTTCTCTAAGGTCGACACTCAGGACACCTATTATATCCAAAATTTCCTCTTTAGAGGCTTTAATCTCGGATTGGATATTTACTAAGCACTGTTGTAAGGATTTAGATGAGACGCGTTTGGACTGCGACGTGCAAGCGTCTGCTATTGAAACTGCAGAATCCGAGTCGGAGGGAGAAGGAAGGGCCGGAGAAGCATGATGCTGAGAGGCCTTACCATCAAGCGAGTCGAAAGGCACTCCGGATCCTTGCGCCCCGATGACGGCAGCTTTACTCATGATTGTCCAAGGAAAACACTATTTTATTTGCTCGAAATTGGAACAAAAGTGGCAGCTGATGTCCAAGGATGCTGATTATTAGCAAGGAGGTGAGGGAGCTAAAGATCTAGGCAGCCATTCAGAGCTCTGACGTCCAAGCTTTATCATTTAATAAATATAAACAAACAGTAAAAAAAAATAGACTTAATATTAAAAGTTTTTATATATTGTCCTCACCCTAAAGCTCTAGATAGCTTACAGTCAAATGGCCTAAAGTTTCTGATAAAACAAAAATACAGTGACTATCACCTTGTATTATCAGCGCTACAAGAATAGTAGAAGTAACCTAGACTTCAACTAATACAGGACAAAGCTACCGAAAACAAAAGTCAGATATTTTGTAAAAAGAAAAAATTCAGGAGTTTTCTAAATCTTGGCCTCTTTCACTGGCAATGAATTCCATAAGCTTAGCATTACTGAAATAAACAATTTTTCATGTGTTGAAGCCAGATGTACAAACAAGTCTGCTAGAAGTTCAAATTTATTGACATGAGTAAGGCGATTAGATACTTTAAAAAAAGTTGCCAGATAAAATGGGCAATTCCCACCCAAAAGTTTAAAAGTGAAATACAAAATTTTAAATTCTATGCGGGCTATTACTGACTGCCAATGAAGCTCTTTCAGAAGCAGAATCACTATCAAATTTAGATTTGTACAGAATTATCTTTACTGCAGTATTCTTAATAGTTGCAATCGAGATAGCAAAGTTTTGAGATACCCAAATACAGGGAAACTGCAGTAACCCAAATGTGAGAACATAATTGTGTGGACCAAGTTTTACAAGTCATCTGGAGAGAAATTTTCTGATCAAGGAAAGTTAAAAAGAACAAACAACTCAGTTTTTAAGAGACAGAAGCAGCCATGAGAAAATGTATATACCAAGGAAGAAATCTAAGCATCACAAATTATTCATTTTAAGCTGCCCTTTTCTGGTGCTCTTTGGACCCAGTGGAGGAGTAGCTTAATGGTTACTGCAGTGGCCTGAAAATCAGGGAAACCAGATTCGATTTCCACTGTAGCTCCTTATGGTTCTGGGCAAGTCACTTAACTCTCCACTGCCCCAGGTACAACATAAGCACTTGTATATAATAAACAGTTTTGATTGTAACCATAGAAAAGCAGTATATCAAATCTCACCCCATCTCCTTTCCCCAATGACACACCAAAAATACTACCCTATTCATCTCAGATTTCAAGATCTTTACGAGCAGTGACATTTCAGTAATTCACCCATTAGACTCACCTTCCTGATCTTGCCTGTAGTGAAGTTCCAGACCTCAATAAATCCATCTACTGAGCCAGTGACTAGATACTGGCCATCAGGAGAAAACCGAGCACATTCCACGTGTGATTTCTGACCAAACTGTTGCACATTTAAAAACATGAAAGATAGACATTTATGAAACTTTGCTCATTGTTCAGCAAACTTCAGCCAAATGATTTTCTGGTCACTGAGCCACAAATACTAAAAAAAATGCAAGGTCCAGTCAATTATTAGTTTATGCACATTTTAGAATCTCTCTTGCTTTTCCTCTTTTATATACCCCAAGAATTCCTGGGAAAGAGGAATGCCTGTGCCTTAGACAAAGATCCCCAAAACTTGTCAAGAGAAGGATCGCACAGGACATTTCAAATGACTGAAATAATTGTAGGGCATCCACATCAAGAGTTTGTTGAACAGGGTGCTCCCTTGGAATTTCTTTAGTTTGTTGCTATGCCGAGGAATTTTGGAATCCCGCCAGAATTGTTGCCTTTGCAGGCCAGATTCGGCTGTGGACAGATTATTATGGAGGGCCAGAAAAAGTGAGCTCTGTAGGGCACATTAGATTGACAGGCCATAGTTTTGGGGACTGCTTATCGAGAATCTGGTGCACTACAAACAGGAACATAATTAAACACTAAGCAAAAAGCTAATTGCTGAATTCCCACCTTAATATGTCTACTTAGCTGTGTAGGGAATTTCTCCTCCTCTACATCTTTCACAGCTGCTTTACCTCTGAACAAGTCAATGGTCATACCAGGCGGGAGTAGCCCTTGATGTTGCTGCCACTTCAATGCCTGTGAAGAAGTTCAAAACATACGATTAAGAAGTCTACTATATTCTACACATGGTGCAGAGTTAGTAAATCAAGGAGCTAGCACAAAAATGTACCTCAATCAGCATTCTTGACAAAACAAAGATAATATTTCATTATAAATAGACAAAAAACTAATTATGTTGAAATGTTCATATAGATATAAAAACACTTAAAGTGCTACAGAAACCTACAGCTTTCACAGGAGAAAACAGCTTCCTCATAGTAACATAGCAGATGACAGCAGATAAAGAGCTGTACGGTCCATACAGTCTTCCCAACAAGATAAACTCATAAAATATTTATTCATATTTTTACTCACACCTTTTTGAGTAGTAGCTCCAGGTGAGTTACATTCAGGCACCCTGGGTGTTTCCCTGTCCCTGGAGGGCTCACAATCTAAGTTTCTACCTGAGGCAATGGAGAGTTAAGTGCAGTGCTTTTTTTGTAGAAAAATAAATGCCGGTACTCATTATGGGCAGGGTCACCGCATACTGCTCTGCCCCTATGATAGCCACACCCACATTAGCCACACCCCTTATACCAGCCATGGCATATATAAACAGACATCATTGAAAATATTATACTAGCATAGGAGAAAAAAAATAACTTGTGATTATTTTTCATTATAAATAATTTCTGTAAGCTGTTACAGCTCCAGTATACCCAGTGCAAAATAAGACAGCAGATGTAAATTCTCAAATTGGACATAATTCAAACACTAAAATGAAAATAAAATGATTTTTTTCTACCTTTGTCTGGTGACTTTGTTTTTCTATCCATATTGGTCCCAGTCTCTGTGATTCTGCTGCTCTCTATCTGTTCTCTTAACTCCGTTTCCAGGGCTTCCTTTCCATTTATTTCTTAACTTTCCTCCTTCATTTCTTGCCCTGCATCCATAAGTAAAAACTGGGTCCTCCTCCGTGGAATTGACTGGAGGAGGTATAACGTGGATCCAGCTTTTGCCTATTTTCTCCATCCATGTGCAGTTTTTCTCCTCTCTTCCCTTATCTCCATCCATGTGCATCTTCTTTTTTCTTTCCTCCCCTCCACCCATGTCCAGCACTTCTCCTCTCTCCTCCCCTCCATCCATGTCCATCATTTCTCCTCTCTTCCCTCCCCTGTATTCATATAAAGCAATAATTCTCCCTCCCCTCCAACCAAGTCCAGCATTTCTCCTCTCTCCCCGCCAATCCCTCCATCCATCCATGTCCAGCAATTCTCCTCTATCTCCTGCTCTCCTCTCAATCCATTTACAGCATTTCTGCTCTCTCCCCTCCCCGTGCATCTCCTTCCTGCCTTCTTCCCCCCCTCCATCCATGTCCAGCATGTTTCCTCTCTCCCCTGCCCTCCCCTCCCATGTCCAGTGATTCTCCTCTATCCCCTGTCCTCCCCTGCCATCCATGTCCAGCAATTCTCCTCTCTCCCCTTCCCTCTTTATTAATGTCTGCTTAGCTCTTCTATGTAATCCTTGATCTCATTGTAATACCGATTGTATCTTCTACCCTGTGAATGGCGATGCCATAACAGGCCTTTGTAAGCCACGTTGAGCCTGCAAATAGGTGGGAAAATGTGGGATACAAGTGCAATAAATAATAATAAATAATAATCTGTGCCCTGTAACATACAATTAAATAACTGAGCTAAGATTGGTGAGATCTGCACTAGAATTCGCTTGAAAATTGTTCCTATTAAGCCATCCTTTCAGGTTGCCTTATTGTTGTACAATTTATTGACTCAACTGCTTCATCTGCTTGAATGGGTTCTCCCCAGCTATTGTCTTTCCTCTTCCTTCAGCCTAGGCAGATCCTCCTTGACTAAATAGTGCTCTGTGTCCTGTACTGATGTAATACTCTCAGATGTATAAAGTGATAGAATGATGATTTGTTCTATTCCAGTTTGGTCTGGATCAGGCTGGTACAGGGAATTAGCTGTTTCAGTTTGTAAACCAAGAGAGGAGATATTTAAGGGGAAAACCGGTTGATGATTTTTTTTTTTAGTTAATACAAGGTCAGTGAGGAATAAGATTTTACTATTTAATTTAGTGAGAGATAGTAATGTTGATTTTGTTTATTTTACAGAATCCTTCTCGATCTATCTGCTGCTTTTGACACTGTTGATCACAGTCTGCTCCTTGATACGCTGTCCTCACTTGGATTTCAGGGCTCTGCTCTTTCCTGGTTTTCTTCTTATCTCTCCCAGTGTACCTTTAATGTATACTCTAGTGGATCCTCTTCTACTTGTATCCCACTGTCAGTTGGTGTACCTCAGGGATCTGTCCTGGGACATCTTCTCTTCTCCATCTATACTTCTTCCCTTGGTACTCTGATCTCATCCCATGGTTTACAGTATCATCTTTACGCTGATGACTCCCAGATCTACCTCTCCACACCAGAAATCTCAGCTGAAACCCAGGCCAAAGAATCAGCCTGCCTGTCTGACATTGCTGACTGGATGTCTCCGCGCCATCTGAAACTAAACATGACCAAGACTGAACTTCTTATCTTTCCCCCTAAACCAACCTCTCCTCCTCCCCCATTCTCTATTTCTGTGGATAACACTCTCATCCTTCCTGTCTCATCAGCTCGTAACCTTGGGGTCATCTTCGACTCCTCCCTCTCCTTCTCTGCACATATTCAACAGATTGCTAAAACCTGTCGTTTCTTTCTCTATAATATCAGCAAAATTCGCCCTTTCCTTTCTGAGCACACTACCAGAACCCTCATCCACGCTCTCGCTTAGACTATTGCAACTTGATTCTAACAGGTCTCCCACTTAGCCATCTCTCTTCTCTTCAATCTGTTCAAAGTTCTGCTGCACGACTAATATTCCACCAGGGTCGTTATGCTCATATTAGCCCTCTCCTCAAGTCACTTCACTGGCTTCCTATCCGTTTCCGCATACAGTTCAAACTCCTCCTATTGACCTATAAGTGCATTCACTCTGCAGCTCCTCAGTACCTCTCCACTCTCATCTCTCTCTATGTTCCTCCCCGGCAGGGGCATAGCTACGGGTGCATCCAATGTCAGCTCAAGCCCGCCCACTCAAGCGTGGTGAAAAGCGAACACACTGCAGCAGCCTTCATTGCATAGCCATAGCGCTGCCGCTGATCCAGCCCACCTACCTTTCGGGCTTGAGGCAGACTCGGGATGCACGCAGTCGCAGACGGCACTGACATGCAGGTCGCAGCTCTTGACCCCGTGCGTGACGTCTTAGGCTCTTCCGCGGCGCGCTGAGATGTTGTTCCATCAGTATGCTGCGGCTGTGCGTGGCGACACGCTCAGCCTCGTCCTCGCTCCGTCCGTCTCACAAAAGTGAAAAATTCTGCCGTCCTCATGGCTCGGCTGGGTGGTCTCCTCCACTGCACCTGTGTGTGAGCTCAAACCTGAACTCCCTGCTGCCTGGGCTCAGCTGAAGAACAGTTGGGGCCCTCAGTGATCAGCCTTCAGTAGAGCCACAGGCCTCAACACTCCACCGCAGCCACAAAACAGGCACAGGAACCAGCACATTCTCTGCATACTGAAGCCCAGGTAAAATAACGGTTTTAAACGTGTAATGCTGGTGGACATCTAGGTTTAGATTCACTGCCTAGGGGAAAAAAAAGGCTATTACTATATTTAAGGTGGGTGGGTTTCTAGGTGGGGGTGGGCTCAGTGCTCAAGGATAAAACAATTTTAAAAAAATTATTTAATGTTGGTGGGTTTCTGGGTTGGAATGGGCTCAGTGGTTGTATATTTCATATTTATGGGGTTTTGGCTGGGAATGGTCTCTGTAGTAGCCAGGTTAACATTTTAAAAAAGTTTTATATTTAATGTAGGCGGGTTTTTGGGTGGGGTGGGCTCTGAAGTGCTCAGGACATTAAAAAGAAAAAAAGGTTTTATATTTAGTGCTTCAGGGACTTCCGGTGGAGCCGAGCGGCAAGATGGCCGCGGTCTGAGAGAGCTCCGCGACACCGCTGACGGGCCCTCTACCCCCCCGCTCTCAAGACCCCCTCCGCGGCAAGCTGGCGATACCTAAAGCTCCCCAACACATGCGGGCACCTACGGAAGTCTTTTGGTAAGCCCGGGAGTGCAGCACAGTCGAAGATAGCGACACGCGTGACCAGACCCAAAATGGCGGCCGGAAGCTCAGCGCACAAGAAGACGGAGAGTTAACAGAGCAGATGACATAACTCGCGGAGTAAGAACTCGGGGGCTTGATTTGAGGGAGCTCGGAGGAACGGATTAGTGGATAAGGGGGAGAGCGACTAATTAAAATTTCATCTGCCTTTCCCGCGTCCCCCCCTCCCCCCCCCCCAACGTGTGAACAGTGATTGAGGCACAGAAACATAGAGCGGCCCATAACTCAGCTCGCAATATCAGGGGCCAGGAACACTCGGGCATGCATCACAATTAAAATTAGGCAATGCCTACATCTGCACGCATACCTCAGGAGTGGGCGCCTCGGCAGCGTACTTTAAACATTTTCTCACGGAGATCGTAACTGCCAGTGGAGAAAAGGAGAGCACCCCTCTTAGTGCTACAGGAGAGATATAAAGCTTGAAGTATAAATAAGACTATGGCACACAATTTGTAGAATTTGAGCAATTATTTGCGTACTATTGCAAAGGTGCGTAGATAATCAATTAACAGCGGGTCTCTCTCCCTGGCAGACTGAAAGAAAGTTTGAGAGGGGCTTGGACTCGTAGACTGGTAGCGGGGGAGAATTGGCTCCCAGAACCAGCGGAAAATAGACGGAGGTGGGCTTGTGGGACCCAGACCCAGAGCACTATCGTAATATATACAGCAAAAGCGCCTACATCATAAGACCAGACGCGTAGATTCTGCAAAAGATATAATACACTCTGTATGGAGCAATTTCTGAAGCCTAAACTAACAGGAACAACCCGAAGCGGGACCAAATACGATAAGGGGAGGAGTCCCCCATCGACCACAGGGGCCAAGATGGCAGAAGGGAAGCTTGAAAAACTTGGGGACTTCTCTGAAAAACAGTTAGCACAGATAACTATGGCGGTTAGTGCCGCACTTAACCCAAGGTTTGACCTGCTTGAACGTCAAATGAGCAGTTTAGAAGCTACCATGGCAGACACAGTGAGACGAGTGGGAGAGGCGGAAAGCAGAATTTCAGCTGTGGAAGATACGAGAGCACAGAATGCCCAAGACGTCACCCGTCTGATGGAACAACTTAAAGCACAACAAGACAAGATTGAGGATATGGAGAACAGAGCAAGGAGATGCAATTTAAGAATTGTTGGCTTGCCAGAAACAATCCCTGAGAAATCATTGGGACACCTGTTGGAACAATGGCTTAAAAAAGAATTGGCCCTGTCAGACAGCTATGGAGAACTGTGTATAGAAAGGGCCCACAGACTTGGCCGTTGGCAACAGGGGCAACAACGACCCAGGTTGGTGATCATTAAAGTCCACAATTACTTACACAAAGAGGAGATTATGAGGGGCTTCCGACTGAAAAGGGATACCTTAAAATACGATGGGAACCTGATTAAAATATTTCAGGATTACTCGGCTGGAGTACAAGAGCAAAGACGCCGGTTCCATCCACTTTGTACAACGCTGGTAAATAGGAAAACACGGTTTATGCTGATTTATCCGGCTGTTTTGAAAATCCAACATGAAAACCAATGGCGTTCTTTCCACTCAGTCCCAGAGGCTCAACAGTTTATAGACGCAGAGTTATTGGCACCAGCGGAAGCACCTCCGTGAACTTACTCCCAAAAAACTCATGTTGGAGTAAAAGGCTTAATTTTACTTACAGCCCAAAAAGAGGGCGGTGATGATGCAGGCATGCAAGTAATGTTATTTTTGTTAATATAGTGTGGATTAAGAATTGTTATGTTGAATGTTCCAAGTGTATTAACTGCTGATTAGAAGGTTTCCCTGAAGATTTATTAAGGTGGATCAAGCGGGTCACCTGTGGGGGAGGAGGGGAACTCCTTTTCCTTTTTCAGATTGGGGGGGGTGTGGGGTACGCGGGGGGGGGGGGGGGGGGAGTCGTATAGCGGTACTACATCCAAGGAAGAAGAGAAGTTAAGGGCTGGGATAGAGGGAAAGGGTTCTCATCTAGAGAGGGGTAGAGGGTGGGGGGAGGGAGGGTTCAGAGGGGATTTCATAGCAAGGGTGGGAGGGTTTCTGACAAAAGGGTATAGGTCTCTAATTCAGGTCAAACAAACGAACGAAACATGTGGGTGCTGTATGGGTCTGAAAAACGGAGTAAGTAACAGAGTACAACTATCACAGCTGCTGGGGAAGGGCTGGGACCCAGTGGCTGAATTTTTCAAGTGTATTATCATGAAATTAGTAAGCCCAAGTGATAACACATTGTAAAATAGTCACCTGGAATGTGGGAGGCATTTCGTCTCCCATTAAAAGGAAAAAGATTCTAACACATTTAAAGCATCTCAAAGCAGATATTGCATGTTTACAGGAAACGAAATTGACGGCTGCAGAGCATGAAAAGTTGAGGCAGGGCTGGGTGGGACAAGTGATTCATGCATCCTCAGATGGGCGGAGAGGGGGTGTGGTAATTTGTATACGCCGGCAACTGGCTTGCACGGTGGAGACAATCCTACAAGATCCTAATGGGCAATTCGTATTGATTAAAATGTGGTTGCAGGGGAGGGAATTATACCTGCTAAATGTATATGCCCCCACTCCCCCAGATGATTCCTTCTTTCCCAGATTATCACGGCAGTTGCTCCCTTATGAAAGTAAACATTTGGTGATTGCTGGGGATATGAATGTACTAATGGACCCAAGAATCGACTATTCGGGAGAGGGACACGGGGGGAAAAAGAACCGTAAGGGGTATAGAATGTTAAAAGAATTTAGCAACTCACTCTCTGTAATAGATGCATGGCGGAATTTACACCCGGGATCAAGGGAATACACGCATCGGTCTAGGGCACACGGGACTTGGGGTAGAATAGATTATATGTTTACTTCCCCTGCATTATTCACATGTGTCAGAGACACTAAAATTGAAGAGATATTGATATCTGATCATAGCCCTGTCTGGTTGGAGCTGGAGGCGCCAGGGAGCTATAAGCCGACCAGACGGTGGAGGTTCCCTAGTTATCTGGTAAAAGATAAGTCTTTTCAAAAATTCTTAGTCAAAAAATGGGAAGAATATGAATTGTTCAACAGGCAACATAAATCCAACCCCCAATTGTTTTGGTGTACTGGAAAGGCGGTTCTCAGAGGGGACCTAATTGCCTTTGTTGCAAATAAGCGGAAAAAGAGCACAGCTAACCTCTTACATCTGAATAGACAACTACAGAAGGCTAGAAGCCGCTATATGGAACGGCAAACTACAGCTAACAGGGACACCTACTTATCTATTCAGGCAGCTGTGAATTCCCTGTTACATGAAAGAGTATTAAAAAATAGGATTTTTCAGAAGTATAGTTTCCACAGGTTTGGGAACAGAGCCGGGGGAATGTTGGCTCGGATAATTAGGAGGCGGGAGGGGGGCAGAACCATATCGGCCCTAAAAGAAAAGGCGGGAGGCCTTACTAATTGCCCAGATAGGATTCTCCAAATACTTCAGGAACATTTTGCACAATTATACACAGCCGAACATTCGGTTGGGGAGGCACAAATGAGTGACTTTCTGAGAAGGGCTCGAATGCCAAAGCTTGGAGAGTTAGACATAGCATGTCTAGAAGCCCCCATTCAGCCCAAAGAGTTAATAGAGGCCATAAAAGGGTTGAAGTCGTTTTCGGCACCAGGGGTGGATGGGTATTCAGGAGAATTTTATAAAATACTACAATCCCAATTGATACGGCCACTTTTCGAGTACCACCAAGCGGTGATACAAGAAGGGAAATTTCCCTTATATGAAAACAGTGCATGCATATCATTATTGTTGAAACCTGGAAAAGTAGTCGAAGAACCAGAATCCTACAGGCCTATTTCGTTAATCAATGTTGATATTAAGCTCTTAGCAAAGATCCTGGCTTCACGGCTCGACAGGTGTCTACCCCGTGTGATTGAACCGGCACAAGTGGGATTTATTCCCAAAAGACATTCTGTCGTACATATTCGGAGAATATTACTTGCAATGGCACAGTGTCGGTTCAATGAGACGCCTGGGATTTTGGTGAGCCTCGATGCCACTAAAGCTTTTGACAGGGTAGGGTGGGACTTTCTGTTTTATGTATTAGATTGGATAGGACTCCCTCCTGGAATAATACGAGCAATTGAGACTTTATATACTGGCATGGAAGCACATATAACAGCTAATGGGGGGCTCTCGACAGGGTTCAGGATAGGTAGGGGAACGCGGCAGGGTTGCCCCTTGTCCCCACTCCTGTTTGACCTTACGTTAGAACCATTGCTACGCCTGCTGAACTCTGACCCCAGAATCTGTGGAGTGCAATTGGGGGAGCAGGAGATCCGTGCTCTGGCTTATGCTGACGACGTTCTCCTGGTACTGACCAATCCACGGGAGTCATTTGAGGCAGCCTTGTCGCTGATAAAGGAGTATGGGATGTTATCGGGATTTGATCTTAACCTCTCTAAGTCTTGTGCGATGCCTATGAATATAGGTACTGAACCACACTGGAAGGGGGAGGCCCCTCTTAGGTGGGAGACAACAAAACTGAGATACCTGGGGGTGTACATTCCTTGTGATAGGTCCACTATGTATAGAGATAATATAGCCCCATTGATAGAGATGACTAAAAGTAAACTGATGATGTGGAAGGAGCTGCCACTTACTATTTGGGGTAGAATAGCACTATTCAATATGGTGGTAGCCCCCAGGTGGTTATATGTTTTTCAACAACTACCACTCTTTTTGAAACACAAGGATGATAAACAATTACAACGTTTAATACAAACATACCTGTGGCAGGGGAAGAAACCAAGAATACCGTATAACCAGATAATGGCACCAAGGGAAGGAGGTGGCATGGGACTTTTAAGTATTAAATTTCTGGCGACTGCGTGTTCCATGCGACATATAAATGATTGGTATCGGGGGACATCAGATTTCTCCGTCACATCGGTGGAGACCTCGGTGTTTCCAGATATACATTTTAGCCATTTGCTCCACACGGGTGCTCCGCTGCCCGCTTCAGCATTTCAGAGGCACCCACTTTTAAAATCTCTCAGGGACACTTGGAGATGGGTGTGTAGACGGTATCACTTCTCCTCCCGCGTGTCCCCTTGGATGTCAATATGTGATAACCCAGCATTTCCCCCAGGTCAGGGGGTAGTAGTTGGGCAAAAAAGGGGATCGTATACTTGGCACATATAGTTACAGAAGAGGGACGAATTCAGGAGTATTCAGAGCTCCAGGCCAGGTATGGGATTCCCCCAACACATTGCTTTGCGTATTGTCAATTGAGACATTATGTAGCCTCATTAGAATGGACAGATCTTACGGAGGACGTGGTGGAGGTCCTCTCGGAAGAGTTTACGCTGGGAGCTCAACTCTCGGTACCGCTGAAATTTCACCACAGACAACTCAAAGATACCACAGCAGAGTTGGATTTCCGGCGGCTAGCACGAGAGTGGTCGGGGGATCTGGGTTGCACACTTACTGAAGAGGAATGTAGGTCATATCTGAAATCTATTTATAAACAGAGACTTTCCATTCCGCAGAGGGAGCGGCTATATAGGTGGCTGCTTAGGACGCATATATCGCCGCAGAGAGCACAGAAAGCTGGATTTGCTGCAACAGGCACATGCCCAAAATGTAATCAAAATACGGCATCCCTAGGCCATATGTTTTGGAGCTGTTCTTATGTGGAGCGGTTCTGGAAGCAAGTTCTAAAGGGGATAGATCAATTATGGTATTGTACCCTTATGAGGGAACCTTTAATTTTATTTAACATATTTAAGTACACTGCAGACCCCCCAGAAGGTTTCAAGGCATTTGCAAAGGTAGCAATTTATTTTGGAATAAACACCATATTGCAATTTTGGAGAGCACAGGAGGCGCCCCCACTACAGATATGGCGCTCACAATTAGTGAAGCAAATGAGAATAGATAGGTGTGGGGTACCTGATTTGGAAAGCACAGGGGGACTCAGGTTCAGGGCACAGTGGGAGCCGCTTTGGGTCACACTCACACCTAAAGCACGTAGTCTACTGTTAAACTTCTAACCCTTCCTTGAAGCTCTTTTCACTTGTCATCTGGCAGGGAACTGGTTGATAGAGATATTATTGTGTATACTTTTTTGATAAATGGGACCTTCAATATAAATTATAACATTTTGAATGTCCTTTAGGTATAAGGGACGCTGAGGCAGGACCATCGCATCTGTTACTGGTTGGAGACCTGAGCAATATATCATGTTGAAGTTGTAGAGACCGGGGGGGATAGGGTGGAGGGTGGGATGGGGGGGTTGGAGGACAAGTTCTGGTAGGGAGGGAGGGAAGGTGGGGGAGAAATATAAAAGATGTATCGTACTTTCTTGTATTCAGCATAAGATGTTAGATGACAACTTTTGGTATGTACTTTCTTTGGCAAGCATTTGTTTAACTGTCAATCTTTACTAATAAAAATGATTTAAACATATTTAGTGCTTCAGGGTGGGTGGGGGAGATTGGGAAGAGCAGGGGAGATGCCAGACTATGGGGGTAGGACAGAGCTGAAGCTAGGCTACAGGAAGGGGTAGGGTAGGGCTGATGCCTAGCTACAGAATAGATGATAGGGAAGGGAAGGACTGATGTCAGGCTATGGCGATGGATGGGGGTGGGTAGGGAAGGGAAAGGAAAGGAAAAGAAGGACTGATGCCAAGCTACGAGGATAGATGGGGGTAGGAAAGAGAAAGGAAGGAAGGGCTGATACCAGGCTACAGGGATGGATGGAAGGGAAAAAGAACTTCAAAGGTATTTACCCGTTTTTTGAATACAGTTTAATCAGACATTTACATTTGTTATAAAGTAAAATTTGAAGGATATGCCATTGCTGTAATTATATTGCAGGATCCTGTCATACGTGTTGAGATGTTTGACATTATAGTAGACTTATGTCTGGTCAAGTTTAAAATATGGGATAACGTAACCCTCTTTAAAAATATTAGTTTTTCCATTATGTATGAATATGGTTCATGCTGATGCATGGCAGCTGTTGGGCAGACTAATTAGAAATCCATCATCCAGTGCAATCTAAGACATTATTTTGTAGTATCCCAAGAAACACTACTCATACCTATATACATAGTGCCCACCCATATTAGCTCCGGGCTCACCCAAAATGTCAGGTCTGGCTACGCGACTGCTCCCCGGGAACTCCGTTCACTGGGTAAATCTCTCTTATCTGCACCCTTCTCCTCCACTGCTAACTCCAGACTCCTTTCCTTTTATCTTGCTGCACCATATGCTTGGAATAGACTTCCTCAGCCGGTACGTCAAGCTCCATCTCTGGCTGTCTTCAAATCTAAGCTAAAAGCCCACCTTTTTGATGCTGCTTTTAACTTCTAACCCTTATTCACTTGTTCAGAACCCTTATTTTATCATCCTCACCTTAATATTCCCTTATCTCGTCTGTCCTGTTTGTCTGTCCTAATTAGATTGTAAGCTCTGTCGAGCAGGGACTGTCTCTTCATGTTCAAGTGTACAGCGCTGCGTACATCTAGTAGCACTATAGAAATGATAAGTAGTAGTAGTAGTCATCCATGCCCAACAATTTTCTTCTCTCCCCTGCCCTCCCCTTCCATCCATGTCCAGCGAATCTCTTCGCTGAACTCCCCTCCCATCTATGTCCAGTATGTCTCCTCTCTCCCCTGCCCTCTCTTCTCATCCATGTCCAGCGATTCTCCTCTCTCCCCTGCCCTCCCCTCCCATCCATGTCCAGCAATTCTCTCTTCCCTGCCCTCCTCTCCCATCCAAGTCCAGCGATTCTCCTCTCTCCCCTGCGCCCCATCCATGTCCATCAATTCTCTCTTCCCTGCCCTCCCATTCATGTCCAGGATGTCTCCTCTCCCCTCCATGCCCAGCGATTCTCCTCTTTCCCCTCCCATCCCATCCATGTCCAGCAATTCTCCTCTCTCCGCTGCCCTCCCCTCCTATCCATGTCCAGCAATTCTCTCTTCCCTGCCTTCCCCTCCTATCCATGTCCAGCAATTCTCCTCTCTCCCCTGCCCTCCCCTCCCTCCCATCCAATCCGTGTCCAGAATGATTCTCCTCTCTCCCCTGTCCTCCCCTCCCATCCATGTCCAGCGATTCTCCTCTCTCCCCTCCCCTCCACGTCCAGCGATTCTCCTCTCCTCTCTCCCCTCCCTTCCATGTCCAGCAATTCTCTTTTGCCCCCTATCCTCCCCCTCCCTTCCATGTCCACTCTCGCCCCAGCCTCCACCTACCCCTAAGATCATTCAAACCCCAGCCCCACCTGCCTGCTCCCTTCTGTTCGTGCACCCGGCCGTTCTCCCTGCGTTGCAAAACATTTGTTTACCAAAGTCGCAACGAACCAGCAGTAAAAGCAGCAGCAGCAGGCAGGCTCGCCTCCTCGTCGCTTGCTTCCCTTCCCTCTCAGCGCGTCCCACCCTCTCAGAAAGGAAATTACATCAGAGGAGGGTGGGACGCGCTGAGAGGGAAGGGAAGCGAGCTTGCCTGCCTGCTGCTACTGCTTTCACTGCCAGTTCGCCGCAACTTCGGGTAAACAAAAGTTTTGCAACGCAGGGGGCATGGCCAGGTGCACGAACGGAAGGGAGCGGGCAGGTGAGCTGTACCGCACAAAAAAGGTGCCGGTACGCCGTACAGGCATGTACCGGCACAAAAAAAAGCACTGGTTAAGTGACTTGCCCAAGATCACAAACAGAAGCAGTGGGATTTGAACAGGCCACTTTTGGATGTCTAACCCACTAGGCCACTCCTCCACCCCACAATAAGTTATGAGTCAGTACATCAAGTTCCATCTCTGGCCATCTTCAAACCTTTTTGAGGCTGCTTTTAACTCCTAACTCCTATTCACTTGTTCAGTACCCATTCCCACATTAAGTAATTTCCCTTATTCCTTATTTGTCCTGTTTAGATGGTAAGCTCTGTCGAGCAGGGACTGTTTCTTACATATTCAGTGTACAGCACTGCATGCGTCTAGTAGCGCTATAGAAATGATAAGTAGTAGTACTAATGATGCGATGCTACACTACATATGGATAAGTGATCTTGATTTGTCCTTTCATTTTCAGGGAATAAACCACAGAGATCTGCCCGGTACTGGCCTTGCTCCCCAACTACTGAAGCTGTCATCAAAGCCTCACTCCAGCCCATCCATATCTGTCAGACCATGATCAAGGCAGAGACCACAGAATCTGGTTTTGTTTCCCCAAATTACTGGAGTTGCGATCTAAGCACCACTAAGTTTGTTTGGTTCCCTTCTCTTTCCGTATAGGATTAATTTGTATTTATCCCACGCATTTTTTAATTCTGTTACCGTTCTCATCACCACTACCTCCCATGGGAGGGCATTCCAGATATTTACCAACCTCTCCGTGAAAACATACTTTCTGAAGTTATTCCTGAGTCAGCCCCCCTGCAACTTAAATTCATGTCCTCTAGGTTCTACAGCTTTCCCATCTCTGGAAAAGGTTTGCTTGTATATTAACACCTTTCAAATATTTGAATGTCTATACCATATCACCTCTATCTCTCCTTTCCTCAAGGATATACATCTTACTTGTACAGGGGCATTAACACCTCCTTTCTTCTGCTGGTTTTACCTCTCTATGCAAGCTGATTTCCTTTTTGTTTTGGATGCTTGTGATAAATACTGTGCTATAGATTCTCTGTTATAGTACACACTTCCTAAAAAAGCTCCACCCTGTTGCAGTCAAAAGAAACAGAAAACTTTAGTCCTCTCCAGATAGAAAGCCAGTTTGTATGGGTATGACCCCTGTAACTATAATCCTGCAATGCAGAACTTGTATTCTAGAGAACAGGCTATAGATCAAGTGAGCAGTGCTGATACTCCAATACAGCTTGAACTTGTTCTGATTTTTGCCAAGGCTTGCACTTCACAAGGAAAACTCCTGTGACCCATTTTGGCCAATTCAAGAATGGGGCAACCATTGCAACAGCCCTTGGTCAGGGCCTCCTTGGTGCTGTAGTTCCAAGAAAAATTTACAGAATGATGTCAAGAGACATTCTTGTGGTTTTCTAAACTATAACAAAGAAAACACAACCAATCATTTGTCTAATCTTCAGAAATTGCCTTTATCAAAATACTATAAGAAGGGCATCAGGATGGGCATGAGGTTTTGGGAAGAATGTTGGCAGAACAATTGACTTAAGATTGAATTCTGATATCACCTTTAGAAAGCACTTAGAATGCATGCAGAAAACTACTCTGTTATGATGAAATCTTGTATAAGGTGGATCTTCTACTATGGCCTGTATCTCTCTAACTCTGTGGCCTGAAGTAACTGCCACCAAAAACAATACCTCCCAGGTCAGATAATTCAAATGGCTAGAATCAAGTGGATCAAAAGGAACTTTCATCAGCTGGGTGAGGATGACACTGAGATCCCATTACATGGGAGGCTTGACTGGGGGCTTCTGCACCAAGTGTCACGTTATCTCCCAGTTAGTGAGAAGTCATATGTGTATACTTGGTATAAAGAGCTCATAAGCACTCGGGGAACCGGTCCAATCTCAGGAGGATAGAATAGCAAACTTGGAGGAACTGAGGCAGCAGGAACATAGTAGAGGTCCCACCTCCAGTCTGGCAACCCCTGTGCAGAAATCAAGAATGGAGAGCGTCACTGTGGAGGAGCAGAAAGTGATCCTGTCACCAGGACCTGCCCTCCAAGGGATGTAATATCCTCTTGCACCAAGGATGTGTATTCAGGGGCTTCTACCCAGTAGGGAAGGATTAGGACAGCCATTGTAGATGGAGATTCAATCATTAGGCATATATCTAGCTGGGTGGCTGATGAACATGAGGATCACTTGCCTGCCTGGTGCAAAGGTGGTGAACCTCACGCGGCAGCTAGATAAGATTTTAAACAGTGCTGGGGAGGAGCCTGCTGTCTTGGTACATGTGAGTACCAATGACATAAGAAAATGTGGGAGGGAGGTTCTGGAAGCCAAATTTAGGCTCTTAGGTAGAGAGCTCAAATCCAGACCCTTCAATGTAGCATTTTCAGAAGTGCTCTCTGTTCCAAGTGGACTTAAGTTTTAGTGCAACACCCTTCACTTTTCTTGGAAAAGCTGAAATTAGATCTTACCTGATAGAATTAGTCCTTCCTACCATTTCAGAACTCATGGGACAGTTGTGTCCATCAACCAGCAGCTGGAGATAGAAACTACAAACTGAGCAGAGACAAATCTTTCTTGGCATCCAGTCCAGTTCCTCAGTATTTATATAAACAAGTAGTAAGGGCCCATTACTTTACACTGACTAAAAATATCAGAAACCTCAAGCAGTCCTCTGGGATAGTGGGAACGACTAATGAAAAGAAAATTATCAGTTAAGACCTAATTTCTCCTTCCATTATGTAGCTTCCATCTATTACAGAATCTGTGGGATGTATAAAAGCAATCCCTAAAGTAGGTGGGATCCTGGCACTGCCATCCTGAGGACTGAAGTCCCAAAACTATCTTCTGAGCATACCGCAATGTCCACCCTGTAGTGCTTGGCTTCTGTTTACCAAAAAAGCACAGTCTGTCCGATTTGCAAAAGTAACTTCCAGATATCTAATGAGGACTCTACGCTCATCAAGAAACTTCATGGAAGAATAGTGAGGCGCCTCATTGGTTGAGATGAAATGCTAATATCACTTTTGGAAGAAAGAAAGGAACTGTGCGCAGGGAGACCCCCCACCCGTCTCCAATAAGTTGAGAAAGGGATCCCTTCCAGAGTGACTCAAAATAAGGCTTCTGAAGAGCCTGAAGGACTAAATTAAGGCTCCAATCTGGACACAGCATACAAAAGAGATGCTGCAAACAGACCAATCCTCACAAGAATCGAACGATATTTAGGCGAGCTGCAAGAGAGGTCTTCTATAGTCGGACCCTAAAACAGGCCAAAGTTGACACCTGACCTTTTAGAGAATTCAATGCCAATCCTTTCTGAATGCATGCCTGAAGAAACACTAGGATCTGCGCAATGTAAACAGAGAAGGGAGAAAGTCTACGTTTCGAACGCCAACCCTCGATGTCCTCCACACCCTTGCAAATGGAGGGTTTCTGAGCCTCAAGACTAACCTTTTCGTATCAAGCAAGCCCTTTCAAAGGCCAAATCATAAAACCAAAACGGGCATGGATCCACTATGAGCACTGGTACCTTGCTTCAGTAGGCTGTGTACCTGTGGAAGACAGAGAGGATCCCTGGCCAGCAGTTGAATAAACTTTGCATACCACAGCCTCTGTGGCCAATCAAGGGCTACGAGAATTATTTGATCCTGCTGCAATGTGATCCTTTACAACATATGGTGTACCATGGGCCAAGGAGGGAAGACATACAGTAGATGTGTCTCCGGCCAGGGCTGCAGTAAGGCATTGATCCCCATCAGGCCCAGATCTTTCCCACCGATGAAGAACTTGGACACTTTGGCATTGCATTTTGTCACAACTAAGTCCAGAAGCGGCTAATCCTATTGGTCCACTATCAGCTGAAAACCCTAGTTAGATAGTTCCCATTTCTTCAGGTCCAAGAAGTTCCTGACAAGAAAGTCTGCCTCCACATTCAAGGACCCAGCAATGTGAGCTGCAGACAAGTAGAGAAGATTTTTCTATGCCCAACTCATGAGGGAGGCTGCAGATCCCGCCTTGCTTGTTAATATAAGACACAACCATTGCATTGTTGGAGAAAATTCAGACCAGAACCCCGCCAGAAAGGGGAGCAAAATCGCATAAGGCATTCTGCACTGCCCTGAGCTATGAGCCCCTGCCCATAACACCACTTCCATTGCCTGCCTTGACTGAAAAGATGAATCTGTGGAACCAGTTTCACCCTCCTGCATTCCGTGAAAAATATCCTCTTCCCTGCTGTGTTGAATAAAAAACCCAGATACTCCAGAATCTGCTATGGAGTTAATCTGCTCTAGTTGAAACTGATCACCCAAACCAACAACTGCAGAAGACAAACAACTGTCTGTCGCTGTCACATTGTCAGAATAGGACAAAGTACAAATGAGTCAGTCATCGAGATACATGTAAACTTAATTCCCTGGCGCCAAAGGAAGACCACCACCACCACCACCACCACCACCATAACCTTGTGGGTTGTGGCGAGACCGAAGGGCAAAGCCCTGAAATGGAAGTGACGGCCCAGCACTGCAACCTCTCATGCGGCAGCCATATGGGTATATGTAAATACACCTCTGGAGATCAAAGGCGGTGAGAAATTCTTCCGCTTGAACTGAGGCTATGACTGCTCTTAGCATTTCCATGCAAAAAGTGGGACACTTGGAGGCAGTGGTTTAAGACCTTTGAGATCTAAGACCAAACGAAAGGTGCCTTCCTTCTTTGGGACAATGAAGTATATCAATATCTGCCTTGTTATTTCTAGAATAAGCAGCATAAAATACCGTATAGGTGTACTGTTTTGGGATCTTGCCAGATACTTGTGACCTGGATCGGCCACTGTTGGAAACAGGATGCTGGGCTTGATGGACCCTCAGTCTGTCCAAGTATGGCAATACTTATGCACTTATGGGGTTTTTTAGATTAGTTTTGGGGGGGGTTTTTGAACGACATGGTATAGCCACTGAATCAAGCAGCACTTTCTACAGCAATTTTATATGTATCTCAGTTTAAGGAATAATTTCATATAGTTTCCAATGGCGCACCGCATTTTTTTTTTTTTTTTATCAGGGTCAATTCTTTGAATGGTTAAATATGTTGGATAAGGGTTTAAAAATTTGTTGAAATGCATCATCATGGACAAAGCGAAGATACTTACCTGTAGCAGGTATTCTCTGAGGACAGCAGGCTGATTGTTCTCACATGTAGGTCGGCGTCCACGGCGGCCCCAGGAACAGAGATTTTCCAGCAAAATCTTCAAAACCTTTGCGACAGCCAGTAGAGCGCAGAACGGACGCAAAGCGCATGTGCGGCCATCTTCCCGCCCGCAAGCGTCCGTTCCCGCCTCAGTTAAATGAAAAGCAAATAAAGCAGAACACAACTCCTCCAAAGGGGAGGAGGGTGGGTTGGTGAAAACAATCAGCCTGCTGTCCTCGGAGAATACCTGCTACAGGTAAGTATCTTCGCTTTCTCCGAGGACAAGCAGGCTGCTTGTTCTCACATGTGGGGTATCCCTAGTCCCCAGGCTCACTCAAAACAATTGGGCCTCGCAACGGTGAGGACATAACAAAGATTGACCTATGAAGAAACATCTAAATGAGAGTACAGCCTGGAACAGAACAAAAATGGGCCTAGGGGGGTGGAGTTGGATTCTAGACCCCAAACAGATTCTCCAGCACCGACTGCCCAAACTGACTGTCGCGTCGGGGGAATCCTGCTAAAGGCAGTAATGAGATGTGAATGTGTGGACTGATGACCACGTCGCAGCCTTGCAAATCTCTTCTATAGTGGCTGACTTCAAGTGAGCCACTGATGCTGCCATGGCTCTAACACTATGAGCCGGGACATGACCCTCAAGAGTCAGCCCAGCTTGGGCATAAGTAAAGGATATGCAATCTGCTAGCCAATTGGAAATGGTGCGTTTCCTGACAGCGACTCCCTTCCTGTTGGGATCAAAAGAAACAAACATTTGAGCGGACTGTCTGAAGGGGCTTGTCCGCTCCACATAGTAACATAGTAGATGACGGCAGAAAAAAGACCTACACAGTCCATCTAGTCTGCCCAACAAGATAAACTCATATGTGCTACTTCTTGTGTATACCTTACCTTGATTTGTATCTGCCATTTTCAGGACACAGACCGTAGAAATCTTGCCCAGAACTAGCCCCACCACCCAAACACCAGCCCCGCCTCCCAATCTCGGCTAAGCTTCTGAGGATCCATTCCTTCTGCACAGGATTCCTTTATGTTTATCCCATGCATGCTTGAATTCCGCTACCGTTTTCATCACCACCACCTCCCGCGGGAGGGCATTCCAAGTATCTACCACTCTCTCTGTGAAAAAATACTTCCTAACATTTTTCTTGAGTCTGCCTCCCTTCACTCTCATATCATGTCCTCTCGTTCTACCGCCTTCCCATCTCCGGAAAAGGTTCGTTTGCAGATTAATACCTTTCAAATATTTGAACGTCTGTATCATATCACCCCTGTTTCTCCTTTCCTCCAGGGTATACATGTTCAGGTCCGCAAGTCTCTCCTCATATGTCTTGTAACGCAAATCCCATACCATTCTCGTAGCTTTTCTTTGCACCGCTTCCATTTTTTTTACATCCTTCGCAAGGTACGGCCTCCAGAACTGAACACAATACTTCAGGTGGGGCCTCAGCAACGACTTCTACAGGGGCATCAACACCTCTTTTCTTCTGCTGGTCACACCTCTCTCTATACAGCCTAGCAACCTTCTGGCTATGGCCACCGCCTTGTCACACTGTTTCGTCGCCTTCAGATCCTCAGATACTATCTCCCCGTCCGTAACTATCAGACTCTCCCCGCCTAACACATACTTCTCCCGTGGATTTCTACTCCCTAGGTGCATCACTTTGCATTTCTTCGCATTGAATTTTAATTGCCAAAGCTTAGACCATTCTTCTAGTTTCCGCAGATCATTTTTCATGATTTCCACTCCCTCCTGGGTGTCCACTCTGTTACAAATCTTAGTATCGTCCACAAAAAGGCAAACTTTACCTTCTAACCCTTCGGCAATGTCACTCACAAATATATTGAACAGAATCGGTCCCAGCACCGATCCCTGAGGCACTCCACTACTCACCTTCCCCTCCTCCGAGCGAATTCCATTCACCACCACCCTCTGGTTTCTGTCCGTCAACCAGTTCCTAATCCAGTTCACCACTTCAGGTCCTATCTTCAGCCTGTCCAGTTTATTCAAGAGCCTCCTGTGGGGAACCGTGTCAAAAGCTTTGCTGAAATCTAAGTAGATTACGTCCATAGGATGTCCTTGATTCAATTCTCCCGTCACCCAGTCAAAGTATTCAATGAGATTCGTTTGACACGATTTCCCTTTCGTAAAACCATGTTGTTTCGGATCTTGCAACTTATTGGCTTCCAGGAAATTCACTATCCTGTCCTTTAGCATCGCTTCCATTACTTTTCCAATAACCGAAGTGAGGCTTACCGGCCTGTAGTTTCCAGCTTCTTCCCTATCACCACTTTTGTGAAGAGGGACCACCTCCGCCGTTCTCCAATCGCACAGAACCTCTCCCGTCTCCAAGGATTTATTAAACAAATCTTTAAGTGGACCCGCCAGAACCTCTCTGAGCTCCCTCAGTATCCTGGGGTGGATCCCGTCCGGTCCCATTTTTTGGCCACCTTTAGGTTTCCTAATTGTTCATCCACACTCTCTTCCTTGAACGGTGCTAAATCCACTCCACTCTCACATGTACTTTTGTCAGTCCATCTCGGTCCTTCTCCAGGATTTTCTTCTGTGAAAACAGAACAAAAGTATCTATTTAGCAAATTTGCCTTTTCTTCATCATTTTCTACATAGCGGTTTGCAGCATCTTTCAGTCTCAATTCCCTTTTAGTCATTTTCCTTTCACTAATATACCTGAAGAAATATTTTTCACCCTCCTTACCTTTCTAGCCATTTGTTCTTCCGCATGCGCTTTCGCCAGACGTATCTCTCTCTTGGCTTCCTTCAGTTTCATCCGGTATTCCTCTCCGTGTTCCTCTTTTGAGTTTTTGTGTATTCTGGAACGCCAACTCTTTAGCCTTTATTTTCTCAGCCACTGCTTGGAGAACCATATCGGTTTCCTTTTTCTCTTGCTTTTATTTACTCTCCTTACATAGAGGTTTGTGGCCCTATTTATAGTTTCTTTCAGCCTGGACCACTGTCCTTCACTTCTCGTACGTCCTCCCAGCCCATCAGCTCCTTCCTCAGGTATTCCCCCATTTTACTAAAGTCAGCAACTTGAAATCCGGGACTTTCAGTTTGAGTAACCACCCTCCTCTTCAGCTGTCATATCAAACCAAAACCGTTTGATGGTCACTGCTGCCCAGGTGGGCACCCACTCAGACATTTGATACACTATCCCCATTTGTGAGTACCAGATCTAGCGTCGCTCCCTCCCTTGTGGGTTCCGTCACCATTTGTCTCAGCAAAGCACTTTGAAAAGCATCCACAATCTCTCTACTTCTTTCCGATTCCGCAGATGGAACCTTCCAATCTACATCTGGCAAATTGAAATCTCCCAACAACAGCACCTCTCTTTTCTTCCCCAACTTTTGAATATCAGTGATCAGATCTTTATCTAGTTCCTCCAATTGTGTCGGGGGTCTGTAGACAACACCCACGTGGACAGAGGTTCTATCCTCTCTTTTTAAGGTGATCCATATCGCTTCTTCCTTTCCCCAGTTCCTTGTCATTTCAGTCGCTGTGATATCATTTCTCACATACAGAGCTACTCCTCCACCTATATGTCCCTCTCTATCCTTCCTAAAAAGATTATAGCCTGGTATGTTTGCATCCCATTCATGGGAACCACTGAGCCATGTCTCTGTGACTGCAACTATGTCCAAGTCTGCCTCCAATATCAGGGCTTGAAGGTCATGAACTTTATCGCTTAGACTGCGAGCATTTGTGGTCATCGCTTTCCATTTACATTTCCTAGTATGTGTTTTGGTTTTAGTGATTTGGGGGTGTCTTTTCTCTTTGGGTACCTTCATATCTTTTTGTTCCACCTTCCTTGCTTTTTCTTCCGCCTCAGTTTTATTTTCAGGAACATCACAGTGCTGTAGTGGAGCAAAAGAATTCTGTAGGGGTAACACTTGTGAGGGCGGATGCTTCTGTGTCACATAGCGAAGCCTGCCTGAGCCTACTGTGAACCATCTATTCTTAGGTGGTATTATCCTTTGAGGCAGTGGTGAGAATTTGGTATGATTCTGTGCAGTATGATTTTGTGCAGTCCTAGAAGTTGCTTTAAGTGCATTCAATTCCTGCTTTACTTTGCTGAGTTCCTGAAGACAGATAGGACAAGCTTTAAGTCTTCAGATGCTTGGCCTTGAAACTAAAGCACCACAATTATTACAGAGAATAAAAGTCATCCTGATTTGTTGAAATGGGTATGAACAGGTGTACTATGATGGGGTTGTAATTAGGGTGGGGTTAATTTATGATACGTAGTATATTTGGGAAAGCTATATAGGAAGTGTCAGTCTTGGGGTGGGTGGGCTTAAGCTTAAGACCTATGGAATGTGTTTGCTGTAACCTATCTCTAGAACAGCATTGAAATGCCCAGAGCCACAACTGTAAGGTAGGGGTAATCAGAAAATAGTCTTATCTGAGAGCTCCCAAATCCGTCCAGCTTCTGTGCAGAGACAAAAACCACGTGGAGAGAAGCTCCACCTGTGCTATGCAAATGCCTTACAACAAAAGCAGATGGGGCCAGTGCTCTCTTGCAGTCCAATGTATGCAACTGATGTTCAGCAGGGCGGGTATGAGGACGGGGAAAAAATGTTGGCAAGACAACTGACTGGTTCAGATGGAACTCCGACACCACTTCGACTAGAACTTAGAGTGAGTGCGGAGGACTACTCTGTTATGATGAAATTTAGTATAAGGAGCATGAGCTACCAAGGCTTGGAGCTCACTGACTCTACGAGCTGACGTAACCGCCAAGAAAATGACCTTCCAGGTCAAGTACTTCAGTTGGCAGGAATCCAGTGGCTCAAAAGGAGGTTTCATCAGCTGGGTGAGGACAATGTTGAGATCCCATGACACTGGTGGAGGTTTAACAGGGGGCTTTGACAAAAGCAAACCTCTCATGAAGCGAACAACTAAAGGCTGTCCAGAGATAGGCTTACCCTCTAAACGATAATGGAAAGCACTAATTGCACTAAGATGAACTCTTACGAAGTTGGTCTTGAGATCAGACTCTGACAAGTGCAGAAGGTATTCAAGCAGGGTCTGTGTAGGACAAGAGCGAGGATCTAGGGCCTTGCTGTCACACCAGATGGCAAACCTCCTCCTCTTAAAAGCGTAACACTTCTTTGTGGAATCTATTCTGGAAGCAAGCAAGACTCGGGGGACACCCTCAGAAAGGCCCAAGGAAGCGAAGCCTATGCACTCAACATCCAGGCCATGAGAGCCAGGGACTGGAGGTCGGGATGCAGAAGTGTCCCCTCGGTCTGAGTGATGAGGGTTGGAAAACACTCCAATCTCCACAGTTCTTCGGAGAACAACTCCAGAAGAACAGGGAACCAAATCTTACGTGGCCAAAAGGGCTCAATCAGAATCATGGTTCCGCGGTCTTGCTTGAGTTTCAGCAAAGTCTTCCCCACCAAAGGTATGGGAGGATACGCGTACAGAAGGCCCTTCCCCCAATGAAGGAGAAAGGCATCTGATGCTAGCCTGTCGTGGGCCTGGTCTGGAACAGAACTGAGGGACCTTGTGATTGAGTTGAATGGCAAAGATCCACAGAGGGGGTGCCCCACTCTTGGAAGATCTTGTGAACAACTCTGCAGTTGAGTGACCACTCGTGAGGTTGCATTATCCTGCTCAATCTGTCGACCAGACTGTTGTTTACGCCTGCCAGATACGTGGCTTGGAGAAACATGCCATGACGGCGAGCCCAAACCGACATCTGGCCGGCCTCCCGACACAGGGGGCGAGATCCGGTGCCCCCCTTCTTGTTGACGTAATACATGGCAACCTGGTTGTCTGTCTGAATTTGAATAATTTGATTGGACAGCTGATCTCTGAAAGCCTTCAGAGCATTCAAGATCACTCACAGCTCCAGGAGATTGATCTGAAGACCTGATTCCTGGAAGGACCAAGCTCCCTGAGTGTGGAGCCCATCTACATGCGCTCCCCACCCCAGGAGAGATGCATCCGTTGTCAGCACTTTTTGAGGCTGAGGAATCTGGAAGGGACGTCCCAGGGTCAAACTGGATCGAATTGTCCACCACTGAAGGGAACTGTGAAAATCAGTGAACAGCTGGATCACATCCTCTCGATTCCCCCGCAGCTTGATACCACTGGGAAGCTACGGTCCATTGAGCAGATCTCATGTGAAGGCGTGCCATGGGCGTCACATGAACTGTGGAGGCCATATGGCCTAAAGTCTCAATATACTGCCGAGCCGTGACCTGCTGCGATGCACTGGCCATGGAAACTAGAGACAGAAGGTTGTCTGCTCTCGTCTCAGGAAGATAGGCCCGAGCTGTCTGAGAGTCCAGCAGAGCTCCTATGAATTCTAGTTGTTGAACTGGAAGAAGGTGGGACTATGGGTAATTGATGACAAAGCCTAGAAGCTCCAAGAGTTGAATAGTCATGTGCATGGACTGTAGAGCTCCTGCCTCTGAGGTGTTCTTCACCAGCCAATCGTCGAGATAAGGGAACACATGCACTCCCAGTCTGTGTAGCGACGCTGCAACCACCGCCAGGCATTTGGTAAACACCCTGGGAACGGATGCGAGCCCAAAGGGCAGCACACAATACTGAAAGTGCTGAGTTCCCAGACGGAATCGCAGATACTTCCTGTGAGCTGGAAGTATCGGAATGTGAGTGTAAGCATCCTTTAAGTCCAGAGAACATAGCCAATTGTTTTTCTGAATCATGGGAAGAAGGGTGCCCAGGGAAAGCATCCTGAACTTTTCTTTGACCAGATATTTGTTCAGGGTCCTTAGGTCTAAGATGGGACGCATCCCCCGTTTTCTTTTGCACAAGGAAGTACCTGCAATAGAATTCCTGCCCTTCTTGCCCTGGTGGAACGGGCTCGACCGCATTGGCGCTGAGAAGGGCGGAGAGTTCCTCTGCAAGTACCTGCCTGTGCTGGAAGCTGAAAGACTGAGCTCCCTGTGGACAATTTGGAGGTCTGGAGATCAAATTGAGGGAGTACCCCAACTGGACTATTTGAAGAACCCACTGGTCGGAGGTTATGAGAGGCCACCTTTGATGAAAAAATTTTAACCTCCCTCCAACTGGGTAGATCGTCCGGCACAGGTACGTTTATGGTGGCTATGCTCAGCTGGAGTCAGTCAAAAGCCCGTCCCTTGCTTTTGCTGGGGAGCTGCAGGGGCCTGTCTGGGCGCATGCTTTTGACGTGAACGAGCGAGCTAGGGCTCAGCCTGAGAAGGCTGTCGGGAAGGTGGATTGTACCTACGCTTATTGTAAGCATAGGGAGCATTCCTCCTTCCCCTGAAAAATTGTCTACCTGTTGAGGTAGATGCTGAAAACGCCCGGTGGGAGAGTTTGTCGAGGGCGGTTTCCCGCTGGTCGAGCTGCTCTACCGCCTGCTCGACCTTCTCACCAAAAATATTATCCCCCCAGCAAGGAACATCCGCAACCCGCTGCTGGGTCCAATTGTCCAAGTCAGAGGCACGCAGCCATGAGAGTCTGTGCATCACTGTACCTCGAGCAGCGGATCTGGATGCAACATCAAGGTGTCATAATCACCCCTGGAAAGGAATTTACGACACGCCTTCAGCTGCCTGACCACCTCCTGAAAAGGCCTGGCGTGCTGCGGAGCGAGCTTATCCACCAAGTTCGCCAGTTGTTTCACATTGTTCCGCATGTGGATGCTCGTGTAGAGCTGGTAAGACTGAATCTTGGATACGAGCATAGAGTACTGGTAGGCCTTCCTCCCAAAAGAGTCTGAAGACCTAGCTTCTCACCCCGGGGGTGCCGAGGTGAAATCTCTAGTACTTCTGGCTCTCTTGAGAGCGGAATCCACAACTGCAGAGTCGTGAGGTAACTGCGACCTCATCAACTCAGGTTCCCCGTGGATCTGATATTGGGACTCTGCTTTCTTGGGGATGGTGGGATTAGATAAAGGTTTCATCCAGTTCCTCAGCAATGTCTCCTTGAGGCATTATGCAGAGGGGCAGTGGATGACTCTTTAGGTGGCGAAGGATAGTCCAAGACCTCGAGCATCTCAGTCCTGGACTCATGCTCATTTACCAGAGAGAAGGGAATGCCGACAGACATCTCCTGGACAAAGGAGGAGAAGGACAGCCTCTCCGGTGGAGAAAGCTTCCTCTCAGGTGAAGGAGTGGGATCAGAAAGAAGACCACAAGACTCCTCGGAAGAGAAGTATCTGGGGTCTTCCCCTTCATCCCAGGAGGCATCCTCCTCGGTATCAGACAAGAGTTCACGAACTACAGTCCGAAAGCAGGCCCGTCTTGACGCTGAGGAACAATGTCCTCGATGGCGATGCCGAGAGGTTGACTCCCATGCTGGTGGCGACAAAGCTCCCTCCATCGACGTCAATGGGGAGTCGACCTGGGTGGCAGCCTAGGCCGATGCCGCAAGCGGTACCGGCGTCAGAGACCTCACCACAGGCACTGAGCCAGCTGCCACTTCCATCGTCGGTACCGGAGGCGCAAGCACCTCCGGTACCAGAACAGAGCGCTGCTGCAGCCCTTCCAGAAGTCCTGGAAGAATGGCTCGGATGCTCTCCTCCAGAGTTCCTGTCGAGGAAGGCTGGGAGGCCGGTGCAGGAGTCGAAGTCAGAATCTGCGAAGGCCTGGGAGGCGGTACCGGGCTGTCCGGAGATCGACGCACCGACACCTCTTGTATGGAGAGGGAGCGCTCCTCCCGGCGTCGATGCTTTCCAGGTGTTGAATCCTTTGACGCCCCAGAGCTCCCGGTACCGTGTCTCGAAGGAGACCGGTGCCGATGCTTCTTAGACTTCGCTCAAAACACGTCACGGAATCCACACGCCTCCTTGGGGTCGATCCTGCACAGCAGGAGTCTTCAAGACGGGTGGAGATCCACTCGACAGCTCACTGCTCCCAGCTAAAGGACAGCCATTACCTACACTCCCGATGTCGATGCCATCCCCGGTGCCGATGCCGAGGAATCAGTCGGAGCTCCAAAAAGACGGTCCCGAAGAGCTCTTCTCGACGCCTGTGTCCGCTTTTTTAAACTCAGACACAACTTACAAGCATCTGGGCGATGGTTGGGCCCAAGGCACTGGACGCACCATGAGTGCGGATCAGTGCTCGAGATAGACTGCTGGCACCGAGCACACTTCTTGAAGCCGCTGGGAGGCTTCGATGACATCAGCCAAAGGGCACAAAAAGGGAGAACCACCCCTCCGAAGGGACACCACCTTGTAGGGGTGGAGGGGCTTCCGTGTTTCAATGACTCAGAGGGCTATGCTGAAGGGTTCCCCATATCAGACAGGCCTCTGAGGAGAAACCAAAGAGTGTCCCAAACTGGAGGATCCAAGATGGCGTTGAGGGAGGACGTACGTTAGTTGAGTTCCCGTTTTACACCAGAATACCTGAAGAAGTAAGCGTGCTCCCCAAAGAATGGGGAAGAGAAAAGGCAAAGCTGTGGTGTTGTCCTCCTCGAATACGGCTGGGGTTCCCACCACTTCTCAGCCTACTTTGGAGAGATTCGGGGTCATAACGTCGGGGATATTAGTTCTTGCTTCGGGAAACAGCAAGGCTTTATCATCGAATCTCAGTGAAGAGGGAGTGACTTTGAGTCTCCCTGTTGGCACGACCCCTCCAAGACCCGGAAACAGTAACGCTTTGCTATGGAGGTCAACAGTGGAAACGCCCGAAGTGTGTTAGGATTTTCATGCGACCCGAGGAGGTCCTGGCACAGCATCGACTCCAGATAATAAACCAACTGGGGGATTGGAGAGTGAGGTCTCTCCCCCCCCCCCCCCCACCCCGAAGATATCTGGAGCAGTTTCTGTGGAGAAATTGGATCTGGTGAAGCCAATAATGTCACAATGGACGTACTATGGGAAGTGCTGCAGAGTGTGAATAACTCTCTTCTTCAGATGTTTAAAATTTTTCAGGAATAAACATGCGAGTTAAAGAATTTATATTAATACCTATCTAACAAAGTGGAAGTCCAAGATATAAAAATAGAGACGTTGACTACAGACATGGTTTCTCTACGATAATCTGAGAAGTTCTGAGAGAAGAGGACATTTCTCTGGTAAGTGAACGCTACTTTGCTTGTGCTTTGGGAACTTAAAGATTGGGGTTTAGAGGGGGGATGGTAGGTTAGTGTTAGGCAAAATTAAAAAGCAAATTTTAACAGCTAATCTCCATAGTTTTTCCACTTGGTTTTAAAAGCTTTGGACCACAGCATTAACAGATAGAATTTAGCAGCCACTGTATATTAACGAGAGCCTTGACTCAGATAGATTACAAATTCAGCAGGACACAAATCACACCTTTGAATCATTGTGGGTTGAAATTCCATGTATAAAAGGGAAAAAAACGGTGATAGGAGTGTACTACCGTCTGCCTCACCAGGACGAGCAGGTAGACGCAGAAATGATAAAAGAAATCAGAGACGCGAACAAAATGGGCAATGTGATAATAATGGGTGACTTCAATTATCCAAATATAGACTGGGTAAATGTAACATCGGGACACGCTACAGAGGTACAATTCCTTGATGAAATCAAGGACAGCTTTATGGAGCAGCTGGTGCAGGAGCAGACGAGAGAAGGAAAAATTCTAGACTTGGTCCTTAGTGGAGCGCATGATCTGGTGAGGGACGTTATGGTACTAGGGCCGCTTGATAACAGTGATCATAATATGATCAGTTTTGATATCGACCTTGAAGTAACTGTACACAGAAAGTCAAATACGTTAGCATTTAACTTTAAAAAAGGAGACTATGATAAAATGAGAAGAACGGTAAAAAAAAAAAAACTTAGGGGGGCAACTGAGAGAGTAAAAACTGTACAACAGGCGTGGACGTTGTTCAAAAATACCATCCTGGAGGCCCAGGCCATACATATTCCGCGAATTAGAAAAGAAAGACAGAAGTCCAAAAGACAGCCGGCCTGGTTGAAAAGTGAGTTGAAGGAAGCTATTAGGGCTAAAAGAAACGCCTTCAGAAAATGGAAGAAGGGGAGGAAGTGACGTCATCGGAAAGCATGGCAGCCTGAACTCCGTGCTCCCGTACACCCGCGGCAATAAAAAGCGATTTCCCGAACGCGCCTGGACGCTGAAAGTAGTGATTCCTATTGGGAAAAGGCGCTGCACGAAGGGGATCTGAAGCGGTTATGCAAAGGCGAGCGGAATCCCTCAATTTGTCCCAATTCACGTATGAGCAAGACGTGAGTAGAAAAAAAAACATGGCGGAGCGAGCCGAAGAAGTGGTGGAAGGGCAGGCCGAGGCAGAGCTACAGCCATCGGGGGATATGTTTGTCACGCAAGCCCAGGGGGAACACGAGGTGGCCGGACTCCCGGAGCTCTGCACCTGGATCCAGGAAATTCGCTTGGATTTGAAGGCGATGAGATCGGAACTGGCGACTCTGGGGGCCGACCTGAGGGGCGAGATCGCGGACATGGGACATAGAATTGAGGAGGTGGAAAGCCGACTAGATGATCACTCGGAAACTCTGGGCTCCCTGGAGCGCCAAATAGCAGATGAGCGTCTAGTTCAGCAATTGATTAGCGATAAATTGGAAGACTTAGAAAACAGAAGCAGGCGCCATAATCTTCGATTTTGCGGCCTGCCTGAGACGCCGACCTATCAGAACAGCGAGCATGTGGTCCAGCAAATCGTTGGTGCACTACTGGCCGCTGCGGAGGAGCCGGTTTCCCCAGAAAAGGTGATTTTGGATAGAGCACATCGGGCCC
This sequence comes from Microcaecilia unicolor, assembly GCF_901765095.1. Lineage (NCBI taxonomy): Eukaryota > Metazoa > Chordata > Amphibia > Gymnophiona > Siphonopidae > Microcaecilia > Microcaecilia unicolor. Next base: position 321,623,357 of record NC_044032.1, on the reverse strand, counting down.
TCGGGGCAAATAGAAGGAACCTCCCCAAAGATATAATAGCGTGCTTTCAAGACTTCAAACTGAAAGAAAGAGTTTTGGCTACAGCGAGGCAAACAAAAGATTTTAAATGGGACACTCACTCAGTGGAAATCTACCAGGACTTGGCAGCAGCTACCTTGAAGAGAAGAGCTGACCTTAAGCCGGTAACAGCCAAGCTAAGAGAGGCGGAGATCTGCTATCGATGGAGATACCCGTTTGGGTTGGCGTTTTACAAAGATGGAAAACAACATCAAATCAAAACAGTGGCGGAGGCGCAGGAGATACTGCAGGGGGAATATCAGATTGCCACACCTTCCATAGCAGAGAGACCTGCATCCTCAGCAGGCTTAAGGACATATCCCAAATGGCAAAGAGTGGGTCACAAGCGTCTACAGCGCCAGAAGTCAGCGGGCCACCTCACCTGAAACTGCCTTGAAATAATGGGGGTTGAGACCCCAATTGATCAGTTGAAAGTTAATATGGTACAGGGGTTGAGAGAGACCACTGTATGACTGTTGTGAGTTGATAATGTTGGGTGTTATTGTTGGGCATGATATGGAGTAGGGGTATATAGGAAAAAGTTAAACTACTTAGCATGCTCACTGTTCAGGAGGCGAGGTTAACGGGTAAATGGCTTGAATGCGGGACACCGGGTCACATTCCTCGTCTGAAGTACCTACCAGATTATGGCGAGGGTGCTTTGGTTTAAGGGTAGGGGAGGAGGAAGGGAAGATGGAGGGAACAGGGAGGAACCTCAGTAAATGATAAAGAACGTATAGAAGTGGAAAATATAATATGTTTATATAATGCTTAAATGTGTGACTGTAAATGTGCGAGGTTTAAATACCCCGCAGAAAAGAAAACAGGTATTTAGAGAAATGCTGCGCCAGAAAGCTGATGTAATGCTTTTACAAGAGACGCATCTCAAAAAAGCCCATGAACACTTAATGAGGCATAACCAATACCCGATCATACAGTGTGCATCTAATACAGAAGGTACGAAAAACAGGGGCGTTCTGATCGCACTAAGTCACAGCCCTGGCAGGTTCACACAACGGCTAAAGATAAAGCGGGAAGATATGTCATGCTAGTAGTCTCCCTGTACAATGTGTATTATACCATGCTCTGTGTTTATGCACCCAATGATGACCAGAAGATTTTTTTACAGGACTTGGAAAGGATATTACAAAAGCATGCTAAAGGTCAACTGCTGATAGGTGGCGATATGAACCTGACAATTGATCCGAGCTTGGATAATTCAGGAGGAGTTGCAAGGTATGCTAGGGGAGACAGAGCAGCCTTCAAGGCTTGGCTGGCTAGATGGGGCCTGACAGACTTATGGAGGGACACTCACGGGACAGAGAAAGATTACACTCACTATGCCCCTAAACACAAAACATATTCGAGAATCGATTACTGGCTGGGCGATGTGATGGTGAGGAGTCAATTAGAAGAGGTAAACATTGAACCATGTAGTTGGTCGGACCATTCTCTAGTGGTACTGACCCTGAGGTCGGGGCCAAGAGAGAGGGGGCGAACACACTGGAGGCTAAATGAAAAGCTGCTTTTGGACCCGCAGAATATAGAGGCGGTGGAAAAGGCTCTAAAGAAATATATAGATATTAATGACAATGGGTAAGCAAGCCCGGCGAGCATCTGGGAGGGAATGAAAGCGGTATTAAGAGGTCAAATCATTGCTTTGCAAGCCCATGTTAATAAAACACAGAAGGGAAAAGAGGATGAGGTTAGATCCAAAATGGAGACCTGTGAGAAAGAGCATAAAACAGACCCGACAGATGTAAGGAAGTTGCAAACTCTGCAACAATGCAGAGCACAGCTTAATGATATTCAGATGTCAGAGATAGCAGCTCAGCTTCAGCAAGTGCAACAAGAGCATTTTGAATTTGGAAACAGGGCCAGTAGACTCCTGGCAAATAAATTGAAAAAGCAAGCCCAAAAAAATTATATCTCGGGGATCTATGATTCCTTAGGAAAATTAGTTACACAAACAGGGGAGATACAAGAAGTGATCAGGGAATATTACGCTCAAATATATAAATCAGAAGGACAGGGGCAACAGGGGGACATTGCACAATATCTGCAGGGGGTGGGGCTCTCAGCTATATCGGAGGCAGAGGTGGAGATTCTGTCTGACCCTATAACACTGAAAGAAGTAGAGGAGACGATAGCAAATTTGCCCAATAATAAAGCCCCTGGACCTGATGGATTTCCCACTCGTTTCTATAAACTGTTTGCCAAGTGGCTAGCGCCGCTATTGTTGAAAGTCATAAGCTCCTTTGATGATATAGGAGAATTGCCATATTCTTGGAGCGTGGCTGAGGTGGTTCTGATACAAAAGCCAGATAAGGACCCTCTGCATTGTAGCTCATACAGGCCTATATCGCTCTTAAACGTAGACTATAAAATATTTACAAAATTTTGGCAACGAGGCTACATAAGATACTCCCAGGAGTGGTCCATGATGACCAGGCTGGGTTCATAGAGGGCAGACAGACATTTGATAATATAAGATGCCTGCTCCACATAATACAGCAAGTCACCGACGGGTCTGAACCGGCGCTCCTTCTCTCGGTAGATGCCGAAAAGGCCTTTGATCGGGTGGAGTGGCCCTTTCTGTTCGAGGTCTTGAAGCAGATAGGATTGGGTGGGAGAATTTTAAAGTGGCTTCATTTGCTTTATACTAACCCCCTGGCAATACTAAAGATAAATGGGTCCTGTACCAAACCGATAGATCTGGGTAGAGGGACAAGGCAGGGGTGTGCGGTATGGCCCCTGCTGTTTGCGCTGTCCATCGAACCATTAGCAAAAAAAATTAGAGATCAGGAGAAAATACGAAGAGTGGTGAGAGGTAATTGGGAACATAAAGTCATGCTTTTTGCAGATATCTTGCTGACATTGACTCAGCCTAAACAATCGCTACAGCAGGTTATGGAGGTGATTTTGCAATATGGGGAACTCTCGGGGTTTAAAATTAATGTTAATAAATCGGAGATACTCAATCTAACTATACCCCAGAGAGAGGCCCAAGAACTGCAGAGTACATACCCGTTTAAATGGGCACCCAAGGCAATACGGTACATAGGCATAAGGATCACCCCGCGAAGAGAGAATCTATATCAGGAGAACTTCCCTAGGAAGATAAAAGAGCTGCTGGAAGAACTGGACAGATGGGAGGGTCTCACGATATCATGGGTGGGTAGAATCCATGCTATCAAAATGATGCTCTTACCAAAGTTGCTATATCTATTTTTGGCCCTTCCAATTCCAATCCCCCAGGCCTTCTTTCAACAGTTAACTAAAAAAGTGTTCGCATATATCTGGAGAAAGCGGCCCCCCAGGGTGCGTAGAAGTATGATGTATCAAAGACCAAATAAGGGCAGAATGGGAGTCCCTAATTTCTGCCTTTATCATCAAACAGCACAGTTGAGAATTCTAGCTGAATGGGAACCTACCAATACCAAAAAGTGGCTGCATTGGGAGCGAGCTTGGATGGGTACCCGATATACAGGGGATATACTATGGAAAACTGGAAGGGAAATTTTAGAGATGATAGATAGGGTTCCGGTGGGCCTTAATCACATATTAAACACATGGCTTCAATTACGAAGACGGGTTTTCCCTGATAGGAAATACTTCCTACAGATGGCAATACAAGGAGCGCCGGGCTTCCCCTTAGGGAGGGAGGAGAAGATATTCCAGTTCTGGGCTAAGAGAGGCTTATATAAGTTGGGCCAGGTGTGGACTAATGGAGAAACTCGGGCATTTAAAGAGTTACAGGAAGAATATGGATTGGAGGAAAGAGACCTAGTGTATTATAACTGCCTGAGGAACTATATGGTTAGGCGAGCCAGAGATGAGCTGGAACTGGCCGAAACGGAGTTGGAAAAGGCTATGAAGCGGGGGGAGGTAGAGGTGGCATTACGCGGCTATATAGAGCTCTGTTGCTGCTCTCCTCCCCCCAGGACTTCTATACAGGGAGATGGGAAAAAGAGCTTCAGAATAAGTACACGGAAGGGTGGTGGGCGAGTAGCTATAGACATCTGTTGAAGCCATCCATCGCCCAGCCACTAGCTGAAAATGGCTATAAGATCTTTTATAGGTGGTATTATACGCCGATGAGACTGGAAAAGTTTTACACACATATATCAACAGACTGTTGGAGGGAATGTGGAGGGAAAGGTACATTCTGGCACATTTGGTGGGAATGCCCAAAGGTTCAAACATATTGGACGGAGATCCTGGGGAAGGTGAGAGAAATGACTGAGATAGCTTATCCAAACCGAGCTGAGAACTGCCTTCTTCATATACGGCCTGAAAAGAGCCCAATACACTGTCATAAGTTGGTTATTCATGTGTTTGGGGCGGCGAAACTGGCACTGGCAAAAGCATGGAAACAGAAGGAGACCCCTACCATGCAGGTGGTGGAAGGTAGACTACACTATCTGTATCAAATGTCAAAATTGACAGCAATGCGAAAGGGGCAACTCCAGAAGTTTCGAAAAATATGGGAATCATATGAACAATGGAAGGGATTGTAAGGATATAAGTTATAAGATGTCTGAGGTGGGAGGGGAGGAGGGAGGGAAATGGGAGGTGGGGAGGAAAGGGGGGGGAATAAAAGTTGTAAGCAAATAATTGAGTTATAAGAGGTTGATACCTTGATGTACTACACTTACAGTGGTTGTGTAGCAAGATGTTGATGTATATTTTTCTTTTTTTTTTTAAACCAATAAGCAGATTAAAAAAAAAAAGAAAATGGAAGAAGGAACCGTCTGAAAATAACAAGAAGCAGCATAAAGGAGTGTCAATGCAAATGCAAGGCGCAGATAAAGAAGACCAAGAGGGATTACCAAAAAAAGACAGCATTAGAGGCAAAAAAACATAGTAAAAAAAATTTTCAGTATATTAAAAGCAGGAAGCCGGCAAAAGAATCGGTTGGGCCGCTGGATGACCGAGGGGTAAAAGGGGCGATCAAGGAAGACAAAGACGTAGCGGAGAGACTGAATCAATTCTTTGCTTCGGTCTTCACCAAGGAAGATTTGGGTGGGATACCGGTGTCGGAAATGGTGTCGGAAATGGTATTTCAAGCGGACGAGTTGGAGAAACTTACTGACTTCACGGTAAACCTGGAGGACGTAACGGGGCAGTTCAGCAAACTGAACAGTAGCAAATCTCCTGGACCGGATGATATTCATCCTAGAGTACTGATAGAACTGAAAAATGAGCTTGCGGAGCTACTGCTAGTGATATGCAACTTATCCTTAAAATCGAGCGTGCTACCGGAAGATTGAAGGGTGGCCAATGTAACACCGATTTTTTAAAAAGGCTCCAGGGGAGATCTGGGAAATTATAGACCGGTGAGTCTGACGTCAGTGCCGGGGAAAATGGTAGAGGCTATTATTAAAAACAAAATTACAGAGCACATCCGAGGACATGGATTACTGAGACCGAGTCAGCACGGCTTTTGTGTGGGGAAATCTTGCCTGACCAATTTACTTCAATTCTTTGAAGGAGTAAACAAACCTGTGGACAAAGGGGAACCGGTTGATATTGTGTATCTGGCTTTCCAAAAGGCGTTTGACAAGGTACCTCATGAAAGGCTACAGAGGAAATTGGAGGGTCATGGGATAGGAGGAAATCTCCTATTGTGGATTAAAAACTGGTTGAAGGATAGGAAACAGAGTGGGGTTAAAGCGAATGCTACATACCTGTAGAAGGTATTCTCCGAGGACAGCAGGCTGATTGTTCTCACTGATGGGTGACGTCCACGGCAGCCCCTCCAATCGGAACACTTTACTAGCAAAGGCCTTTGCTAGTCCTCGCGCGCCGATGCGCACCGCGCATGCGCGGCCATCTTCTCACCCGAACCGGCTCGTGTTCATCAGTCCCATATGTAGCAAGACAAAGACAAGGGAAGACACAACTCCAATGGGGAGGCGGGTGGGATTGTGAGAACAATCAGCCTGCTGTCCTCAGAGAATACCTTCTACAGGTATGTAGCATTCGCTTTCTCCGAGGACAAGCAGGCTGCTTGTTCTCATTGATGGGGTATCCCTAGCCCCCAGGCTCACTCAAAACAACAAACATGGTCAACTGGGCCTCGCAACGGCGAGGACATAACTGAGATTGACCTAACAATTTATCCAACTAACTGAGAGTGTAGCCTGGAACAGAATAAACATGTAGAGCTGGTAGGACTGAATCTTGGCCACGAGCATAGAAGAATGGTAGGCCTTTCTCCCAAAGGAGTCTAAGGTTCTAGAGTCCTTGCCAGGGGGCGCCGAAGCATGCTCCCTAGAACTCTTAGCCTTCTTTAGGGCCAGATCCACCACACCAGAGTCGTGAGGCAACTGAGTGCGCATCAGCTCTGGGTCCCCATGGATCCGGTACTGGGACTCGATCTTCTTGGGAATGTGGGGATTACTTAAAGGCTTGGTCGAGTTCGCCAGCAATGTCTTTTTTAGGACATGATGCATGGGTACAGTGGACGCTTCCTTAGGTGGAGAAGGATAGTCCAAGAGCTCAAACATTTCAGCCCTGGGCTCATCCTCCACAACCAACGGGAAGGGGATGGCCGTAGACATCTCCCGGACAAAGGCTGCAAAAGACATTCTCTCGGGAGGAGAAAGCTGCCTTTCAGGGGAGGGAGTGGGATCGGAAGGAAGGCCATCAGACTCCTCCGTCAGAGAAATATCTGATGTCCTCTTCTTCTTCCCACGAGGCCTCACCATCGGTATCAGACACAAGTTCATGAACCTGCGTCTGAAGCCGTGCCCAACTCGACTCCGTGGAAACATGGCCACGGAGTGAGCGTCGAGAGGTAGATTCCCTCGCCCGCACCGGCGAAGCTCCCTCCGCCAACGTCGTCGGGGAGCCTTCCTGGGAGGCGACCGCAGTCAGTACCGCAAGCGGCACCGATGTCGGAGACCTCACCCCGGGCAAGGGGCCAGCCGGCGCCTCACTCGACGGTACCGGAGGCGCAAGCACCCCCGGTACCGGAGGGGAAGGGCGCAACAGCTCTCCCAGGATCTCTGGGAGAACGGCCCGGAGACTCTCGTGCAGAGCAGCTGTGGAGAAAGACATGGAAGCCGATGCAGGCGTCCAACTCAGAGTCTGTTCCGGGCGTGGAGGCTGTTCCGGGCTGTCCAAGGTGGAGCGCATCGACACCTCCTGAACAGAGGGTGAGCGGTCCTCCCGGTGCCGATGCCTACTGGGTGCCGACTCCCTCGGCGACCCGGAGCTCTCGGTACTGATGCGGGAAGGAGACCGGTGTCAATGCTTCTTTGACTTTTTCAAACGAAGCATGTCACCGGAACTTCCCGGTACCGACGAGGAGGATGTAGAATCCAACCGTTGCTTCCTCGGGGCCGAGGCCGAAGAAGGTCGGTCTCGGGGGGGCTGTACCGCAGGAGCCCTCAGGGTAGGGGGAGACCCACCAGAAGGCTCACCGCCACCAGCAGGGGAATGGACAGCCCTCACCTGCACTCCAGTCGAAGCACGACCGTCCGACGACATCAGCACTAGTGGAGGTCCCGGTACCACCAACGCCGACGCAGCCTTTCGATGTCTCGGTATCGATGATGCAGAGGGTCGATGCCTCAATGCAGTCGATGCCGAGGTCGAAGGTCTTGAAGCTGTCGACGTCGATGCATTCGATACCCCCGGTGCTGTTGCCGACGAACAGCCCGAGAACAACACGTTCCACTGGGCCAATCTCGCTACCTGAGTCCTTTTCTGTAAAAGGGCGCAAAGACTACAGGCCTGCGGGCGGTGCCCAGCCCCCAGACACTGAAGACACGACGCGTGCCTATCAGTGAGCGAGATTACCCGGGCGCACTGGGTGCACTTCTTGAAGCCGCTGGAAGACTTCGATGACATGAGCGGAAAAATCACGCCGGCAAAATCAAAACTCGTAATGGCGGTAAAGGCACCAAAAATAGGGAGAGAAAAACTCGAACCGAGGCCTCAAAAGGGCCTACCCCGAAAACGAAAGGAAACTTAGCGGGGCAAAAACTGGAAACACGGGAAAAGGGGAAAAGACCGAAAAGGTCTTTCTCCAAGTTCCTTTTTTTTAAGCAAAAGCTCAAAGACGCGCGAGGGTCAACTTGAGGGACGCGAAACGGCGCAAACACGACCGTCCCGAGCGCGGACAAAGAAGACTGACGAACACGAGCCGGTTCGGGCGGGAAGATGGCCGCGCATGCGCGGTGCGCATCGGCGCGCGAGGACTAGCAAAGGCCTTTGCTAGTAAAGTGTTCCGATTTGAGGGGCTGCCGTGGATGTCACCCATCAGTGAGAACAAGCAGCCTGCTTGTCCTCGGAGAAATGGGCAGTATTCACAATGGAGAAGGGTAGTTAGTGGGGTTCCTCAGGGGTCTGTGCTAGGACCGCTGCTTTTTAATATATTTATAAACTAGTAAAAAAGGCCCGTTTCTGTTAGAAATGAAACGGGCGCTAGCAAGGTTTTCCTTGGAGTGTATGTTTCAGAAAGAGCGTGTGTGAGAGATGGAGCGTGTGTGTCAGAGAGAGAATGCGAGAGAGACAGAGTGTATGTGTTTGTGCGAGAGAGAGAGTGTGTGAGAGACAGTGTTTGTGTTTCTGTGTGACACTGTGTGAGAGAGAGGGACAAAGACAGTGAGTGTGTGCGTGAGAGTGTATGTGGCAGACAGAGAATGAGCGACTGCGTGTGTGGTGTGAGGAACCCCCTCATCCCCTCCCTCTCCCTTGCCCCCTTACAGCCAGGCATGTGCAGCGACCCTCCTCTCCCCGTGTTCCCCCTGCAGCCACCTATGTCCAGCATCCCCCTGCAGCCACCCATGCCCATCAACCCTCCTCTCCCCCTGCTGCGTCCTTCCTGCTCCCCCTGCAGCCACCCATGTGGTCTCAGGCCCCCCCCCCCAGCATCCCTCCTGTCCCCCTGCAGGCACGCATGTGCAGCGTCCCTCCTGTTAATCAAGTGGCTATCACTTTCAGAGGAGTAACGGCTGTTACATACAGAACTTATTCCTTAGGAATTGACGCCTCAGGTAGAGACCCCATTGGAAAATTTAAGATTGTTCCACCCCCAGCCCAACCAGAAAAGAATCCTCTGATGCCAACAAAGATCCCAGAAGTAAAGATTCCTTACCAGATCGTGCCAATTAATAATTCCAAAGATTTAATGGCATTAGAAACAGGATTTGGAGAGACAAACCTGTGGCTTGAATGGGCGCATTATACTACAAAGAGTTTGAATGTCTCTAATTGTTATTTTTGTTCCCATGCAAGAGCAGAACCAACAGTAGTCCCCTTTCCATTAGATCTCCACAATGACCCAGATGGTTTTTGGTGTATGCTAGAGTTACTTCAGGTAACAACTGAAGTGAATCAGTCTTGTCAACATCTTGACGAGCACCACCCCTACTTACCCCCTCGGCTGAGGGTTCCACCCGCATTCAGGATTCCAGATCCTGCTACCAGATATCATACATGTCTGGAACGATATGGGGTGAAAAATACACGGTTTCTAGGAAATTTGACCAATTGTAACACAACCCTAGAAAAAGGGACTCTGCGAAATCTGAACCTCACAGAGTTTTCACAGGCTAGAGCAGACATATGGTGGTATTGTGGAACCCATACTATCCACCATACACTTCACAGAAGTTGGACAGGCAGATGTGCCTTAGTCAAATTGGTAATTCCAATTGTAATAGCATCTTTGCTCCCTCCTCATAGCAGCTCTTCCTCACGAGTGAAGAGAAATGCAATGCCTGGATCTTTTGATGATCGGGTCTATATAGATGCAATTGGAGTTCCAAGAGGGGTTCCTGATGAGTTCAAAGCCAGAAACCAAATAGCTGCAGGATTCGAATCAGCTTTCTTTTGGTGGGCTACTATAAATAAGAATTTAGACTGGATCAACTATATATATTACAACCAGCAGAGATTTGTCAATTACACCAGAGACGCGGTTCAAGGAATTGCAACACAATTAGATGCCACCAGCAGAATGACATTAGAAAATAGATTAGTTCTTGACCAGATTTTGGCATCGGATGGCGGAGTGTGCCGGAAAATAGGTACACAGTGTTGCACCTATATCCCTAACAATACTGCTCCAGATGGATCAATCACCAGAGCTTTGGAAGGCTTAACCTCACTGTCACAAGAATTGGCAGAGAACTCTGGTGTTGACACATCCTGGACTGGTTGGATGGATAGAGCTTTTGGTAAATGGAAGACATTTATCATTTCAGCAGCCACTACTATAATTATAGTGGTAGCAATTTTTGTATTAGTAGGATGTTGCATAATCCCTTGTGCTAGAGGCTTAGTAGAACGCTTAATTGAAACTGCAATAATGAAAAAGACAACAGCAGGACAATATGTCCTGTACGAAAATCTCCTTCCCAACACCACAGGAGATAACACCTTGGACTATCTCCCTCTGAGAAGGACCAATCGCTATGCAAATGCTAGAGACACTAGAGAGATGTCTGCAACTGTATAATCAGGTAATAGCACACAGGGATACAATATAACTATATAAAGCTTTATAAGATGATGTGATACATGAGCAAAATGTCTACATAACCTATGCAAATCTATGCAAATGTATACTCAAGATATAATCAGTATATAACCAAAGAATTTATGATTGATAACAATATATACTCACATAGGTAAGAATAAGTTAGAACCTGCATATTAAAGGGTTGAATCAAAAATATTATTATAGTAATTATAAGTTTTTGTATAACCACAGATATAGATAAGAAGGATTGAAATAATTGAAGTGGTGCCAAGATGGTAATCTCAAACCAAAAACAAATCTGACTGTACCAGTTAACCGTAAGACTCAGAAAATTTGATGGCCTTATAGGATACCTTCTGGAATGGATGGTACCATGGTGTATTAACCCTAGTGTCACCCTATGGGATAGGGTGAAGAGGGGAATGTTAATATGTGGCCTGGCTTCAGACCTACCACTGGAATAGTGGTGGGCTAAGCTACACAGCCTAAAGCAACTGAAAAAGTACTGACTAGGCCAAATAACAAGCTAATGATGTCATATTTGAGAATCTGCAAAAAGCAGATCTGAACAATGAGTCTTAACACAACCAGGTACAACTTTCTAATTGAATATAGCACCTATAATGAAAAATAATGGGTAAAAGGAATAAAATGAGGTTCTTAAAATGGGACTTATTTTCCATAAGATGGCACACAGATCATAAGATGTTATGAAAGGTATTACAAAAGGAAGATGTGAAACGGATATCTTAATATAAAGATATTTTAGTAGACGAGAAAAACAACTTGTTCCAAAAACATGTTGACATTGACGGAAGTGTGGCAATCTCTAGAAATAGATAGAACGGAAAAGAAATGGGTACAGATGAACATCTGGCCGGATACGAAAGTATGATCTCAGAAATTGAGAAATATTAGGAAAAAAAAAGGTACCTCACAATTGACTTGTATTGGGACCTGGGGCTATAAAAGAGATAAGATTTTGACAGAGAGTTGGAGTCTTCCCCAACACTTCTCAGACGGCAGAGCTCTATGCAATTGAACCCAGAATCTGTTTGATGTCTGTACTTAATTGAAAACTTGGTAAGAATAAAGCCTTCTTTCTGACATCTATCTCTGTCTTTATTTCCAATAATTCTTTACCTGTGATTGATACTACAAACTAAGCCACACACACAACTGACACTCAGTGTGTATATAGATTACTGTTGCATTTTAATAGAATACATGTGGGTACATAGATGACCAAGGATTCACTTAGATTCTGATAGACAGAAGGCCATGGTCATGGGCATTATCCTAGAGTTACGCCTTCTGGTGCTTCCACAACAGAAATATCACTGGGATGGAATATCAAAAGAATTTAGGCAGTCGGCCCAACTGATAGTGGAAGCGCAGACCCTTTGTCCCCGGAGAAGGGTATTCCTGGGGCGCAAAGGTAAAATTATGTATAATCATACCTGATAATTTTCTTTCCATTAATCATAGCTGATCAATCCATAGACTGGTGGGTTGTGTCCATCTACCAGCAGGTGGAGATAGAGAGCAAACTTTTGCCTCCCTATATGTGGTCATGTGCTGCCGGAAACTCCTCAGTATGTCGATATCAAAGCTCCATCCGCAGGACTCAGCACTTAGAGAATTACACCCACGAAGGGACACTCTGCCCAGCTCACCACCGCCGAAACGGGGGAGGGGAATTAACCCAGCTCATCCCCACACAAGTGGGGGAGGGGAATCCGTCCAGCTCATCCCCGCGGAGCGGGGGAGGGACACCACACCCGCCGATGCGGGGGGATCTGGCTTATCCTGCAACCGCAACCGCGGGAGGAGCTGACTGACCCTAACACCGCCGAAGCGGGAGGGGTACAAAACTGCCCTACAGCCGCACGAAGCGGGAGGGAGTGCCGGCAGAATTTTAAGTCTCAATCCAGCCCCGTAAAACGGAGGGGAGAGGAATGCAGCAGCTCACTGTAACACAAACTCGTCTTAACTCTTGAAGAATCCAAGTGAAAAAACTTGAACACGAAGTCTTTCTGAAGTAACTGAAGACTGAACTTGAACCTGAAATGGAACCAGAATAAAAACAGTACAGATATCTGGGAGGGGCTATGGATTGATCAGCTATGATTAATGGAAAGAAAATTATCAGGTATGATTATACATAATTTTACCTTCCATATCATCAAGCTGATCAATCCATAGACTGGTGGGATGTACCGAAGCAGTACTCACCCAGGGCGGGACATAGAAATCCCTGACCGCAACACTGAAGCTCCAAACCGGGCCTCCGCCCGTGCAGCCACAGTCAAGCGGTAATGCTTGAAGAATGTATGGGCCGAAGCCCAAGTTGCCGCCTTGCATATCTCTTCCAAGGAGACGGAACCGGCCTCTGCCATCGAGGCCGCCTGAGCTCTTGTGGAGTGAGCCTTCAGCTGGATAGGCGGCACCTTCCCCGCGGCCACATAAGCCGCTGCAATGGCTTCCTTGACCCATCTTGCCACTGTAGGTTTAGCAGCCTGCAGACCCCTACGAGGACCTGCATACAGGACAAACAGATGATCCGATTTCCGGAAATCATTGGTCACTTCCAAGTATCTGAAGATGACTCGTCTCACATCCAGATATTTAAGAGCAGAGTACTCCTCTGGGTAGTCCTCCCTACGAAAGGAAGGGAGACAGAGCTGCTGATTCACATGGAAGCGAGAAACAATCTTGGGCAGAAAGGAAGGCACTGTGCGAATAGTCACTCCTGCCTCAGTGAACTGCAGAAAAGGCTCTCGACATGAGAGCGCCTGGAGCTCGGAAACTCTTCTGGCTGAAGTGATAGCCACCAAAAAGACTGCTTTCAACGTCAGGTCTTTCAGAGATGCCCTTGACAAGGGTTCAAACGGCGGCTTCTGCAATGCTCTTAGCACCAGGTTGAGATTCCACGCAGGCACCACTGAGTGCAGAGGAGGGCGCAGGTGATTAACTCCCTTGAGAAAGCGCACCACATCTGGCTGCGAAGCCAGGGAAGCACCCTTCAGGCGGCCCCTGAAGCAAGCCAGAGCCGCTACCTGGACTTTAAGGGAACTGAGCGACAGGCCTTTGTCCAGACCTTCTTGAAGGAACGCCAACACTGAAGAAATTGGAGCAGTGAAAGGAGAAAGTGAGCCTGCTTCACACCACGCTGCAAAGATACGCCAAACCCTGGCGTAAGCAGTAGAAGTAGAGCGCTTCCTCGCTCTCAGCATAGTGGCGATGACCTTGTCTGAGAAGCCCTTCTTCCTCAGACGCTGCCGCTCAATAGCCAGGCCGTAAGACCAAAGGGGGAGGGATCCTCCATCACCACGGGACCCTGATGTAACAGGCCCTGCTCCACTGGCAGCCGCAGAGGATCGTCGACTGAGAGCCTGATCAAGTCCGCATACCAGGGACGTCTGGGCCAATCCGGACCCACCAGGATTACCCTGCCGGGATGCTTTGCCACCCGGTCTAGCACCCTGCCCAACATGGGCCAGGGCGGGAACACATAGAGAAGCTCTTGTGTCGGCCACTGTTGGAGAAGAGCATCTACTCCCAGGGATCGAGGGTCCCGTCCTCTGCTGAAAAAGCGCGGCACTTGGCAATTGGCCGATGACGCCATCAGATCTAGGCTCGGCTGGCCCCAGCGCTTCGTGATGTCCAAGAACGCCTGAGCAGATAGCTGCCACTCTCCGGGCTCCAAGGTATGGCGACTGAGAAAATCCGCCTTGACATTCATGACTCCGGCAATGTGGGCCGCTGACAGCTGTTTCAGGTTCGCTTCTGCCCACTGGCATAGACTCATAGCCTCCTTGGCTAGAGGGGCGCTCTTGGTACCTCCCTGGCGGTTGACATAGGCCACAGCCGTGGCATTGTCCGACAGGACCCGTACAGGCTTCAACACCAGTACCGGGATGAACTCCAAAAGCGCCAACCGAATGGCTCTGAGTTCCAGGAGGTTGATAGACCACTTTGCCTCTGCAGGAGACCAAAGCCCCTGCGCTGTCCTTCCCAAACAGTGGGCTCCCCAGCCCGACAAAGAGGCGTCCGTCGTGACGACAATCCACTCTGGGGTCACCAGAGGCATTCCCGCAGACAACTTGTCTGTCTGCATCCACCAGCTCAGCGCCTTGCGCACTGCTGGGTCCAAGGGAAGGCGCACAGCATAATCCTCTGACATCGGAGTCCAGCGCTGCAGCAGAGAGTGTTGAAGTGGTCTCATATGAGCCCTGGCCCAGGGCACTACTTCCATCGTGGCCGTCATAGAGCCCAACAGCTGCACATAGTCCCAAGCCCGAAGAGGAGAGGCTACTAGGAACTGGTCCACCTGAGCCTGAAGTTTGACAATCCGATTGTCTGGCAGGAACACTCTGCCCACTTGGGTGTCGAATCGAACTCCCAGATACTCCAGGGACTGAGTCGGGCGCAGCTGGCTCTTCTCCCAGTTGATGATCCATCCCAGGGAGCTCAAAAGAGCAACTACCCGGTCCACAGCTTTGCCGCACTCTGCATAAGAGGGGGCTCGGATCAACCAGTCGTCCAGATAAGGATGGACTTGTACTCCTTCCTTTCGCAGGAAGGCCGCTATGACCCCCATTACTTTGGAAAAGGTCCGCGGAGCAGTAGCCAACCCGAAAGGGAGGGCTCTGAACTGGAAGTGTCGACCCAGGACTGCAAAACGCAGAAAGCGTTGATGAGGAGGCCAGATGGGAATATGCAAGTATGCTTCCTTGATGTCCAAGGATGCCAGGTACTCCCCTGCCTTCACTGCCGCTATAACAGAGCGGAGAGTCTCCATGCGAAAGTGCCGCACTTTCAAGGCCCGATTGACCCCTTTGAGGTCGAGGATAGGCCGGACAGAACCTCCTTTCTTTGGTACCACAAAGTAAATGGAGTAACGCCCCTTGCCAAGCTGACTTTCTGGCACCGGAACGACCGCACCCAGGCGGATCAGATTGTCCAAAGTCTGCTGCACTGCCACAGCTTTGACCGGAGACTTGCAGGGAGAGAGTACAAACCCGTCTCTTAAGGGTCGGCAGAACTCTAGCTTGTAGCCGTCTCTGATGACTTCCAGCACCCAAGCGTCTGAAGTTATTGTGGTCCACTCGCCCAGAATCGAGGACAGCCGTCCTCCAATCTGCACTGGGGCGTGGACCAAGACCCCGTCATTGGGTACGAGACCCTGGGGGAGGACCGGAGGGAGCACCTCCGGGACGGCGGTCTCTGCGAAAGGAATGCTGCTTGGGGGAGAAATTCCTCTTAAAGGAAGAGGGGGCAGAAGAACCCGACCTGCCCGGGCGGTACCGACGGGCTTCCTGAAACCGTCCTCTGGAGGTACCGGGACGAGCACTAGCCCGAGCCCTGACCTCTGGTAACTTCTTGCCCTTAGACGTGCCGAGATCGGTCACGATTTTGTCCAGCTCGACCCCAAAGAGCAGCTTGCCTTTAAAAGGCAATCTAGCCAGGCGGGATTTAGAGGCGTGGTCAGCAGACCAATGTTTCAGCCAAAGCCACCGCCGCGCAGAGACTGTCTGAGCCATGCCTTTAGCTGAGGCTCTCAAGACATCATACAGCAAGTCTGCCAAATAGGCTAAGCCCGATTCCAGGGCCGGCCAATCAGCCCTCAAGGAATGATCCGAGGGGGAAGCCCGCTGCACCATAGTCAGGCACGCCCTGGCCACATAGGAGCCGCAAACTGAGGCCTGCAAACTTAAAGCAGCCGCCTCAAAGGACGACCTTAAGGCCGCCTCCAATCTTCTGTCTTGGGCGTCCTTTAGGGCCGTGCCACCTTCCACCGGCAACGCCGTTTTCTTAGTCACCGCAGTGATTAAAGAATCCACGGTAGGCCACAGATAGGCCTCACGCTCACTCACAGCCAAAGGATAGAGGCGGGACATAGCCCTAGCCACTTTAAGGCTCGCTTCTGGGGCATCCCATTGAGCCGAAATTAAGGTGTGCATGGCATCATGCACGTGGAAGGTTCAAGGCGGGCGCTTCGTCCCCAGCATAATGGCAGAGCCAACAGGGGCTGAGGGAGAGACGTCCTCCGGAGAGGAAATCTTCAAAGTGTCCATGGCCTGTAACAACAGGTTGGGCAAATCCTCTGGGCTAAAAAGCCGCGCTGCAGAGGGGTCATCCGCTCCAACCGAGCGGGGATCCGTCTCCTCCAAGGAATCCGCAAAGGACCGTTGGGAGACCTCAGACACGCTGCCCTCATCTACATCGGAGGAGACAAATTCCTCCAAGGCCTGGGAATCAACCCGAGGGCGTTTGCCTCTGGGAACCTCAACCTCTTTACCAGACGAGGGAGCAGGGGCAGCGTTGTGCATGAGGAAGGCCTGATGCAGCAGCAAAACAAACTCGGGGGAGAAACCCCCCAGACTGTGCACTTCCGCAGCCTGGGCAACAGCCCTAGACGCACTCTCAACCGGCGCTCGAAATAGCGGGGGAGAGACATGCTGCGCATCCAAAATGGCGTCCGGCGCGAAACTCCGCGAAGGAGCCGCGCGGGAAGAACGGCTCTTAACATTAGCCGGTTTTGTGCCGTCGCCCAAATTAAGGGCGTTCATGGCATTAATGTCTCCAACCTCAAGGGCGGCCCCCGAAGAAGCCGTCCGAGCCGCGTGGCCGGCCAAGATGGCGGAGGCGAGGAGCGGGGGATGGGCGTTTATGGCGGGAAAAACCGCCACGCCGGAGGAAGGACCGGGACATTCATCGGTCACTAAACTGTCACCCATCAAGGGCGAATCAGGCTGTAAAACCCCCGCATCCCCTCTAGAAGCGCTCCAGCGATCCGGGGAGCGACCCTTTGCGCCCTCGCCCTCCGACGCCATATGCCACGAGGAGAAGAATCGGGGAACCCCCTGCCCGCTAGAAAAAGGTAAAATTACCTGCTTGCCGCTCCGAGCTGTAACGAACTGGTGTCCCAGTGAGTAGCTGCAATGAACGTTTAAATAAACGTCAAAATAAACGCCTTTAAAGACGTTTAAAAATTTTTTTTTTTTTTTTAAACGGAGCCAGCGGGAGGGGGGAGAAAAGGAGGGACCTGGCACCACCAGGTTTGCACTTGCTCAAAAGAGCCCTCAACCCCAGGCCTCAACAAAACCTAAGGATTAGGCTTGGAGACCTAGCCAGAGCTGCTGCTGTGTGTGACCACCACCTGCTGAGATAGAGAACATACTGGGGAGTTTCCGGCAGCACATGACCACATATAGGGAGGCAAAAGTTTGCTCTCTATCTCCACCTGCTGGTAGATGGACACAACCCACCAGTCTATGGATTGATCAGCTTGATGATATGGAAGAGAGCCTTTAAAATTTACACTCCTCTCTCCCCTGTCCCCCCTGCAGCCAGCCATGTCCAGCGACCCTTCTGTCCCCCTGCCCCCCCTGCAGCTACCCATGTCCAGCGACCCTCCTCTCCTGTGCAGCCACCCATGTCTGAGGACACGCCTCTCCTTTTTCCCTGTTCCTCCCCTGTGGCCAGCCATGTCCATCGACCCACCTGTCCCCCCTGATGACCACCAACCCTTCTGTCCCCGTGCCCGCCCTGCAGTGTCTGTCCTGTATCCCCTGCCCCCCTTGCAGGCACCCATGTGGTGTGTGGAGCCCCATCCCTATCTCCCTGTTCCCTGCCCCCCCTGCAGCCACCCATGTGCAGCGACCCTCCCCTCCCCCTGCTTCCTTCCAACCACCCATATCCAGCGAGACCTCCCCTTCCCCCCCCCCCCAGCCGGCACAGCACCCAAAGAAAGCTCCTTGTCCCCCCCCTTCGCGCATCACCCGACCCTCCCCCCTCATCAACCCCCTCGCCACCCGCAACCGCTAATACAAACTGTGTCCGGCGGCTGCTGCTTCTGCTATTCAGCAGCATCAGCCCGTACATAAAGAAAACAAAACAAAACAATCCTCCTAAAATGCACCTCCATTGAGAAGCATCTCACATTGGCTGAAATCTCAGCATGCGCTCCTCCTCTCCCCTCTGACGTCTCGGAGTTTCTCCAGGGTCTTCCGACAGGGGCACTGACGTTGAGGGGAGAGGAGGAGCAGTTGCAGAGACGTGTGTGTGTGTGTGTGTGTTTGCGTTTGCGTGTGTGTTTGTGTTTCTGTGTGTGTGTGTGTGTTTGTGTTTGTTTGTGTGTGTGTGATTGTGTTTCTGTGTGTGTGTGTTTGTGTGTGTGTGTTTGTGCATTTGTGTGTGTGTTTGCGTTTGTTTGTGTGTTTATGTGTGTGTGTGCGTGTTTGTGTGTGCGCGTTTGCATGTGTCTGTGTTTGCGTGTGTGTGTGTCTTTATGTGTGTGTGTGTGTTTATGTGTGCGTTTGTTTGTGTGTGTGTGTTTGCGTGTGTGTGCGTTTGTGTGTGTGCGTTTGCGTGTTTGCTTGTGTGTGTGTGTTTGCGTTTGTTTGTGTGTGTGTGTTTGCGTGTGTGTTTGCGTTTGTTTGTGTGTGTGTGTGTTTGCGTGTGTGTTTGCGTTTGTTTGTGTGTGTGTGTGTTTGCGTGTGTGTTTGCGTTTGTTTGTGTGTGTGTGTGTTTGCGTGTGTGTTTGCGTTTGTTTGTGTGTGTGTGTGTTTGCGTTTGTTTGTGTGTGTGTGTGTTTGCGTTTGTTTGTGTGTGTGTGTGTTTGCGTTTGTTTGTGTGTGTGTGTGTTTGCGTGTGTGTTTATGTGTGTGTGTGTTTGCGTGTGTGTTTGCGTTTGTTTGTGTGTGTGTGTGTTTGCGTGTGTGTTTGCGTTTGTTTGTGTGTGTGTTTGCGTGTGTGTTTATGTGTGTGTGTTTGCGTGTGTGTTTGCGTTTGTTTGTGTGTGTGTGTGTTTGCGTGTGTTTATGTGTGTGTTTGCGTGTGTGTTTGCGTGTGTGTTTGCGTGTGTTTGCATGTGTGTTTGCGTGTGTGTTTGCGTGTTTGCGTGTGTGTATGCGTGTGTGTTTATGTGTTTATGTGTGTGTGTGTTTATGTGTGTGTGTGTGTGTTTATGTGTTTGTGTGTGTGTTTATGTGTGTGTGTGCGTGTTTGTGTGTGTGTGCGTGTTTGTGTGTGCGCGTTTGCATGTGTCTGTGTTTGCGTGTGTGTGTGTCTATGTGTGTGTGTGTGTTTATGTGTGTGTGTGTTTATGTGTGTGTGTGTGTGTGTGTTTATGTGTGTGTGTGTTTATGTGTGTGTGTGTGTGTCTTTATGTGTGTGTGTGTGTTTATGTGTGCGTTTGTTTGTGTGTGTGTGCGTTTGTGTGTGTGCGTTTGCGTGTGTTTGTGTGTGTGCGTTTGTGTGTGTGCGTTTGCGTGTTTGCTTGTGTGTGTGTGTTTGCGTTTGTTTGTGTGTGTGTGTGTTTGCGTGTGTGTTTGCGTTTGTTTGTGTGTGTGTGTGTTTGCGTGTGTGTTTATGTGTGTGTTTGCGTGTGTGTATGTGTTTGCGTGTGTGTTTGCGTTTGTTTGTGTGTGTGTGTGTTTGCGTGTGTGTTTATGTGTGTGTTTGCGTGTGTGTATGTGTTTGCGTGTGTGTTTATGTTTATGTGTGTGTGTGTTTATGTGTGTGTGTGTGTGTGTTTATGTGTGTGTTTGTGTGTTTATGTACGTGTGTGTTTGTGTGTGTTGGGGGGGGGGGGTTGCGGGTGGCTTTTGTGGTCGTGTGGTTGGGGAGTTTGCCAGCAGTCTGAAGCGATTCCTAGGCAGGGGGAGGAGTATGGAAACACTCCCCCTGCCTGGGTCGTTGTTTGTTGGAGGGGGTTGCCAGTTGGTAGGGGTCCCTTTATGGATCCCTTTACTCTCTGTGTTCCGCCCTCGAGGGCGGGGCAGAGACATGGTGAGTTGGATGGCTTCACCACCATGAACTTATGAACTGTTTAGGGATTTTGCAGATGGCTTCAGCAGGTTGTCTTCAGAATGTTGAGGTAGCGTTTTATGTACAGATGGGGCGTGGCTGAGGGCGGGTCTGTGAGTGAGGGTGACTGGTCCTAGCCTATGAAGACTACAGGATTTTTGTGCTTCTCTGCCTTGGAGTGCGCTTCAGAACGTTCAAGGTGGGATTTATTAATATAGATGATTTAGAGATGGGAGTAAGTAGCGAGGTAATTAAATTTGCTGATGACACAAAGTTATTCAAAGTTGTTAAATCGCGACAGGATTGTGAAAAGTTACAAGAGGACCTTACGAGACTGGGAGACTGGGCGGCTAAATGGCAGATGACATTTAATGTGAACAAGTGCAAGGTGATGCATGTGGGAAAAAAGAACCCGAATTATAGCTACGTCATGCAAGGTTCCACGTTAGGAGTTACGGACCAAGAAAGGGATCTGGGTGTCGTCGTCGATAATACACTGAAACCTTTTGCTCAGTGTGCTGCTGCAGCTAGGAAAGCGAATAGAATGTTGGGTATTATTAGGAAAGGTATGGAAAACAGGTGTGAGGATGTTATAATGCCGTTGTATCGCTCCATGGTGCGACCACACCTTGAGTATTGTGTTCAATTCTGGTCGCCGCATCTCAGGAAAAATATAGTAGAATTGGAAAAGGTGCAGAGAAGGGCGACTAAAATGATAGCAGGGATGGGATGACTTCCCTATGAAGGAAGATTAAGGAGGCTAGGGCTATTCAGCTTGGAGAAGAGACGGCTGAGGGGAGACATGATAGAGGTATATAAAATAATGAGTGGAGTGGAACAGGTGGATGTGAAGTGTCTGTTCACGCTTTCCAAAAATACTAGGACTAGGGGGCATACGATGAAACTACAGTGTAGTAAATTTAAAACAAATCGGAGAAAATTTTTCTTCACCCAACATATAAACAAACTCTGGAATTCGTTGCCGGAGAACGTGGTAAAGGCGGTTAGCTTAGCAAAGTTTAAAAAGGGGTTGGACGGTTTCCTAAAGGACAAGTCAATAAACCGCTACTAAATGGACTTGGGAAAAATCCACAATTCCAGGAATAACATGTATAGAATGTTTGTACATTTGGGAAGCTTGCCAGGTGCCCTTGGCCTGGATTGGCCGCTGTCGTGGACAGGATGCTGGGCTCGATGGACCCTTGGTCTTTTCCCAGTATGGCATTACTTATGTTCTTATGACAGCCATGTTTCTTGTAAAAATTGGAATTTCTGGAGAACCAATTAAGGAAAAATAACTTGAAAATGATACATTTTCCTATAACAGCTACTGAAATATTTCTCTGATATTTTGCAAATACCTTTTGATAGCCACCCTCTGGTGTCTAAAGTGATTTATATTTCCCTTAAAATTTTCTTTATCAGAGAAAAGAGATGTGAACTTAATTGACATTTTGGAAAATTCAGAAATTACAGATAGAGAGTTATATTATTAGTGACTTTTGCCTTTGATTTAGATAGGAGCAATGTTTTGAAATTGTATTTCCGACACATGGCTGATTAGTTTTTTGGGTTCAAAGATGAATATATTTCTTGAAATATCAAGGGAATCGCAGACTAGGAGGCGTGAATTCTTGGCTTTTAAGCCAGGAATCATTGCCCTAGGTGGGACCTTCCTAGTGCGATTCCCTTGTAAGTGTTTTATTTCCTTATTACTTATTTGTTGAACCTAAGAAATTACAAGAGTTTGTGGAGTTGAAAGAACAAATGAAGAACCCTCTGCAGCAACTTCCTTTAGTTACCACTGTACCGGCTGCAACTACCGATTAACAGAAAATGTGAATTGTAACATAGTAACATAGTAGATGACGGCAGAAAAAGAGCTGCACGGTCCATCTAGTCTGCCCACGATAAACTCATGTGTATACCTTACCTTGATTTGTACCTGTCTTTTTCAGGGCACAGACCGTATAAGTCTGTGCAGCAGTATTTCCCGCCTCCCAACCACCAGTCCTGCCTCCCATCACCGGCTCCGGCACAGACCCCGTATAAGTCTGCCCTCCCCCATCCTAGCCTCTCAACCACCAACCCCTCTTCCCCCCGCCACCCAATTTCAGCTAAGCTTCTGTGGATCCATTCCTTCTGCACAGGATTCCTTTATGCCTGTCCCACGCATGCTTGAATTCCGTTACCGTTTTCATCTCCACCACCTCCCGCGGGAGGGCATTCCAAGCGTTCACCACCCTCTCCGTGAAGAAATACTTCCTGACATCTTTCCTGAGTCTGCCCCCCTTCAATCTCATTTCATGTCCTCTCGTTCTACCGCCTTCCCCTCTCCGGAAAAGATTTGTTTGCGGATTAATACCTTTCAAATATTTGAACGTCTGTATCATATCACCCCTGTTCCTCCTTTCCTCCAGAGTATACATGTTCAGGTCAGCAAGTCTCTCTTCATACGTCTTGGAACGCAACTCCCATACCATCCTCGTAGCTTTTCTTTGTACCGCTTCCATTTTTTTAACATCCTTCGCAAAGTACGGCCTCCAAAACTGAACACAATACTTCAGGTGGGGCCTCACCAACGTCTTATACAGGGGCATTAAAACCTCCTTTTTTCTGCTGGTCACACCTCTCTCTATACAGCCTAGCAACCTTCTCGCTACGGCCACCGCCTTGTCGCACTGTTTCATCGCCTTTAGGTCCTCAGATACTATCACCCCAAGATCCCTCTCCCCGTCCGTGTCTATCAGGCTCTCCCCACCTAACACATACGCCTCCCTTGGATTTCTACTCCCTAAGTGCATCACTTTGCATTTCTTCGCATTGAATTTTAATTGCCAAACGTTAAAACATTTTTCCAGCTTCTTCAGATCTTTTTTCATGTTTTCCACTCCCTCCGGGGTGTCCACTCTGTTGCAAATCTTGGTGTCATCCGCAAAAAGGCAAACTTTACCTTGTAACCCTTCGGCAATGTCACTCACAAATATATTGAACAGAATGGGCCCCAGCACCGATCCCTGAGGCACTCCACTACTCACCTTTCCCTCCTCCGAGCGAACTCCATTCACTACCACCCTCTGGCGTCTGCCCGTCAACCAGTTCCTAATCCAGTTCACCACTTCGGGTCCTATTTTCAGCCCTTCTAGTTTATTCAAGAGCCTCCTATGGGGAACCGTGTCAAAAGCCTTGCTGAAATCTAAGTAGATGACGTCCATAGCACGTCCTTGATTTAATTCTCCCGTCACCCAGTCAAAGAATTCAATGAGATTCGTTTGGCACGACTTCCCTTTGGTGAAACCATGTTGTCTCGGATCTTGCAACTTATTGGCTTCCAGGAAATTCACTATCCTTTCCTTCAGCATGGCTTCCATTACTTTTCCAATAACCGAAGTTAGGCTTACCGGCCTGTAGTTTCCAGCTTCTTCCCTATCCCCACTTTTGTGAAGAAGGACCACCTCCGCCATTCTCCAATCCCTCGGAACCTCTCCTGTCTCCAAGGATTTATTAAACAAATCTTTAAGAGGACCCGCCAGAACCTCTCTGAGCTCCCTCAGTATTCTGGGGTGGATCCCGTCCGGCCCCATGGCTTTGTCCACCTTTAGCTTTCCAAGTTGTTCATATACACTCTCTTCCGTGAACGGTGCTCTATCCATTTCGTTTTCAGGTGTACTTTTGCCAGTCCCTCTCGGTCCTTCCCCAGGATTTTCTTCAGTAAAAACAGAACAAAAGTATCTATTTAGCAAATTGGCTTTTTCTTCATCATTTTCTACATAGCGTTTTGCTGTATCTTTTAGTCTCACAATCCCCTTTTTAGTCTTTCTCCTTTCACTAATATACCTGAAGAAGTTTT
Source organism: Microcaecilia unicolor (assembly GCF_901765095.1). Taxonomy (NCBI): domain Eukaryota; kingdom Metazoa; phylum Chordata; class Amphibia; order Gymnophiona; family Siphonopidae; genus Microcaecilia; species Microcaecilia unicolor. The sequence continues at coordinate 321,599,136 of NC_044032.1, read as the reverse complement.
TGTCTCCCCTCCGTACATTTCTAGCCATTTGTTCTTCCGCTTGCGCCTTCGCCAGACGTACCTCTCTCTTGGCTTCTTTCAGTTTCATCCGGTATTCCTCCCCGTGTTCCTCTACTTGAGATTTTTTGTATTTCTGGAACGCTAACTCTTTAGCCTTTATTTTCTCAGCCACTTGCTTTGAAAACCATATCGGTTTCCTTTTTCTCTTGCTTTTATTTACCCTCCTTACATAAAGGTCTGTGGCCCTGTTTATTACTTCTTTTAGCCTGGACCACTGTCCTTCCACTTCTCGTATGTCCTCCCAGCCCATCAGCTCCTTCCTCAGGTATTCTTCCATTTTGTTAAAGTCAGCTCGCTTGAAATCCAGGACTTTGAGTTTGGAGTGGCCGCCATCCACATGAGCCGTTACATCAAAACAAACCGTTTGATGGTCACTGTTTCCCAGGTGTGCAGCCACTCGGACATTTGACACACTATCCCCATTCGTGAGCACCAGATCAAACGTGGCTCCCTCCCTCGTGGGTTCGTTCACCATTTGTCTGAGCAGAGCACTTTGGAAAGCATCCACAATCTCTCTACTTCTTTCCGATTTTTCAGACGGAACCTTCCAATCTACATCCGGCAGATTAAAATCTCCCAACAGCAGCACCTCTCTTTTCTTCCCCAACTTTTGAATATCAGCGATCAGATCTTTATCTAGTTCTTCCAATTGTGTCGGGGGTCTATAGACAACACCCACGTGGACAAAGGTTCTATCCTCTCTTTTTAAGGTGATCCATATTGCTTCTTCCTTTCCCCACTTCCCTGTCATTTCAGTTGCTGCGATATCATCTCTCACATACAGAGCTACTCCTCCACCTTTACGTCCCTCTCTATCCTTCCTAAAAAGATTATAGCCTGGTATGTTTACATCCCATTCATGGGAACCATGGAGCCATGTCTCTGTGACTGCAACTATGTCCAAGTCAGTCTCCAACATCAGGGCTTGAAGGTCATGAATTTTATTGCTTAGACTGTGAGCATTTGTGGTCATTGCTTTCCAACTACATTTCCTAGTATGTGTTTTGGGTTTAGTGATTTGTGAGTGTCTTTTGTCTTTGGGTACCTTCTCCTCTTTTTGTTCCCTCTTCCTTGCTTTTTCTTTTTTTTTCTGATTCAATTTTAGTTTCAGGAACATCACAGTGCTGTAGTGGAGCAAAAGAATTTTGTAGTGGCAACACTTGTGCGGGTGGATGCTTCTGTGTCACATGACGAATTCTGCCTGAGCCTACTGTGAGCCATCTGTTCCTTTGTGGTTTTATTCTCTGAGGCAGTGGTGAGAAGTTATGATTCTGCACAGTCCTATAAGTTGCTTTAATTGCATCTAATTCTTGCATTACTTTATATAGCTCTTGTTTTAAAGTAGATAGCTGAAGGCAGATAGGACAAGCTTTAAGTTTCCAGATGATTGGCCTTGAAACTAAAGCAGCACAATTATTGCAGAGAATAAAAGTCATCCTGATTGGTTGAAATGGGTATGAACAGATGTACTATGTTGGAGTATGCGCCTGCAAGACTGCCTGTGTATGACTGTGGAGTAAAGTTAATAAGGTTTGGTTTGTCTATAAATGAGTGGACAACCCTGGGGTGGGTGGGTTGTGGGGAGGGTGGGTGGGATTATAAGTCCCAATGGGTCAGCTTAAGTGCTGCTATCAAGGGAATTCTCTAGTTGAATGGACCAAAATGGTAGTGTCTGATCCAGCACTTTACAATTTATTATACTTTTTAAAACTGCCCTAAGATATTAATAACTTTCCTTTTAAATAAATCTAGATATTGCCAATAATTATAGCAGTGTCAGCTATGTAAAAGTGCCCCTCCCCTCTATCAGAGTTTGGCAGGAACAGAAAGAAAGAAAGTAAGACAGAAAGAGAGGTTTCCCAGTGCTAATTAAATTGATTAAGCAACAAGCCTTAAAAATTTTAGACAATATCAGGTAGGTTTCTCACCTAATGCCAGTCAATTTGAGAAGAGTATGGGATTTAGGGGTCAGAATAAACCTGTCCTTTTTGTAGGAGCTTGGTTCAGTCCCAGCACCTAATGCCAGTCAATTTGAGAAGAGTATGGGATTTAGGGGTAAGATTAACCATTTTGAGTTTTTCTTATTTTCTTTGAGATTGTTTTCCTGATCTTGGATCTCCCAAATTGTGGACAATTATATAATACTAGTAAAAAAAGCCCCATTTCTGATGCAAATGAAACGGGGGCTAGCAATGTTTTCTTCTGTGTGCATGTGGGAGTGTGTGTGTCCCTGCCCTCTGGCCTCTCTCCCCTCCCCCCTCTGAGTCCTTCACTGTTACAGAGCCAGCGATTTGATTTCGTGCTCTGCTGTTTTCCTTCACTGACTTTGTTACAGAGAGGGCGGGGCAGACACTCATAGGGAAACCGGATATCTCGCCCCGCCCCCTTCACACTTCCGGCTGGAAGCTTCATAGAACGTTGGTGTTGCTTTTTATATAGAGAGATATATATATATTGATGAGAGAAAATGTTTTCTTTTTCCTTTACATTAATTTCTGTTTTTCCTTACATTTATGTGATAAATGTTAATGTAATTAAGTAAAAAGATAAATTTAAAAAAACAACAAAAAGGGAGAACCGCAGACGGGCAGCCAAAAAGGCCGCAACGGAAATCGAAAGAAAACTTACCAGGGCAGAAAACTAAGAAAAAAAAAGGGTTGTTTTGTTTTGTTTTAAACTGGAAAACGAAAAAAGAGGAAAAAGAGTGGAGGAGTGGCCTAGTGGTTAGGGTGGTGGACTTTGGTCCTGGGGAACTGAGGAACTGAGTTCGATTCCCTCTTCAGGCACAGGCAGCTCCTTGTGACTCTGGGCAAGTCACTTAACCCTCCATTGCCCCATGTAAGCCACATTGAGCCTGCCATGAGTGGGAAAGCACGGGGTACAAATGTAACAAAAAAATAAAACAAAAAAAGCGCTAAACGCGAGCAAAGGGCGCCTAAGTTTTTCCTGGGACCTACGGGAGAGAGACCGACACGCAGCCACTCTACACCACAGAAAAGAAAAAGCTGAGGCGGGAACATGGCCGCGCATGCGCGGTGCATCCATTCCGTGCTCTACTGGCTGTCGCAAAGGTTTTGAAGATTTTGCTGGAAAATCTCCGTTCCTGGGACGCCGACCCACATGTGAGAACAAGCAGCCTGCTTGTCCTCAGAGAAATTATTTTTCTTAGATGTGTTATTAGAGCTGTAGCAAATAATGGGCATTGAGCTTTAACATAACAAATAATAAAAGAAGCAATGTGAAATCAAAGATCAAGTTTTATTTCAGCAGTATTTAGCACAGTATAGCCCCAAATTATTTGTATTCGAATTTAAATCATTACTTGGTCGAATATGAACAATATATTCGGGGCTGAATCGTACTGGATATAAACATTCGGTACAGCCCTACTGTAGCTGTTATATAAACATGGACCGACTTAATACATCATTTCAAAGTGTTTGACTAAAATAATTTTTTTAAAGATTTGACAGCTTCCATACTTTTTTTCTTTAATTTATATACATTTCAATATACATCATTTCAGATAAACTTCCATCTCTATCCAAACAGTGGCACAAACTAAGAAGGTTTGGGTTTTTTTTTTTTATTTAAAATAGATTGTGTCTATGTTGAAATCAGTTATACTAATATGGATTAATGACTCTGGTGCATTAACACCTTTGTTTGAAACAATTAAAATACTCAAGCCGGACACACTGAAGTCCATTTACACAAAGAGGTGAGTTTCTTGACTTGTGGTGTTACACAATTTGGTCGTAATATAATTTATGTTATTGATCAAATACTATGAAGGAATTTTATAGTAACTTTTTCTTTTGATAGATATCTAACATTTAAAAATACCAATACTACCTACATTTGGGAGACCCAAGATCTTCTTCAGATATATATTTAAGTATATTAGGTGAAAGTAATTGAATTAAAGGAAAATTAAGAAAATATATTGTTTTGAATTTAACAGAATTCTCTAATTCTAATTTATGAAATATTAAGAGGCTCTCCTTAATTGTCAGAAGTTCCATGGCTTAGAAATTATGAATCTAAGATTCAAGCGATTAAAACTTTATCATCAGGCACGCCAGTTTCTGGTTCCTCAAGTTTTTTCACTGTCTCTTTAGAATAAAATTGCAAAGAATTCTTTAACAGAAGTTAACCTTCTAAATGTCTACCAAAGATGGGTCTGGCACCATGGATAATTCTTAATAAAATAATGAAGGAATCACTTGTTTAGGTAGTTGAACCAGAAAAACTTCATTCCCAATAGAACCTGACTCTAGAAACCTGATCCTGTGAGACTACACCAGCAGGATTTTTGGAATCACCAAATGACTCCATTCCTTCAGGAGTCAATGGAGAGGCCATTACTGTGGTGAATAGGTATGGCACCAAAAGGGCATGCTTCTTCGGCTGTGCACCTGTGAATTGTGCCGAAAGGCTAGATATTAAACAAGGCTTCTGGATCTTAGCATGATGCCAGCAGTCTAAACCCAGTCCCAAGACACCAGAACTCTGAACAAGACACTAAACAGGAGCTAGTAACACAACGGTCTCACCAGCAGGCGCAAAGATGCCTTCTCCTCTCTGCTAACCATTTGCTTTTAAAGTTTTTATGCTTACCTGTACAATTTCTTTGAACATATGGAAATAGCTATGAAAGCAGAAAGATCACAGATTAATTCACATTTACTAGATCTGATTGGTCTACACCAGCTGTGTCATCACGTGTTACATGATCCTACTGCATACAAACCTACTTATGAAACTATTTTCAACATGATACGTTAAAACAAACATAAAAATGATTTCTGAACTAACAGGACAATTGTTTTAATTATTTGTTTTTTTGTTTTTGTTTTTTTAAAGAAACTCGATAATGAAGACATTACTTTCAAATCTTAATGTGGAAACAGGCTTTTTGTGCCCAACAGAAAATCACACTTTAAGAAGTCTTTGTGAAAATTACCTGTCCCAGCAATGCCATAAGACGAGATGGAGGCACAACACTGACCTCTCCTGCCAATGCCTGTGCAATAGCGGCTCTCCTTTTCTCCTTGCTACTACCATCTGGGTAAGCCTAGTAAAAAGGGTTACATTGGCAATTAGCACCATTTTGAATAAAGAAAGCACACAGCAGAAAGTGGAATAAAACACAAATCACTTGAGATAAAGAAAGAATACACACATAGGTATGAGGTAAAGAAACTAATAATGTTCAGCAAAGTTTGTCAAACTGGGTGTCCTGGTCTTTCCCACAGATGTTCTACATTCTATCTACTTTCAGTATTCTGCTTTCAAGGTATGGAACAGACTTCAATTGCTTTAGAATTTACCAAGAGTACACTGGTATCGCCTAAAGTTCATTTCAGCTGCGTAAGTATACATTTCAACAGCAATAAAATTAACAGGAACCAAGTGTTATTCATATTGTAGCATTCAGGGCCCAAAAGAAGGTGACAAGAAGTCACTAATAAACTGTTACCCACTAGGGGGTCACAAAATCTAAACAAAGCCACATCATCTAACCTGGTGTGTACAGGCTCATCAAGATGTGAAGGACTACAGCAGAATCACACCCAATGCTGCACTTGATCTTCAGCAGCGGTACTGCAGACAAGGTAGGGCTGGGGTTGCATGCTTGTTTGCCCAGTAAACATGGGATCATAAAGTATAGAAAGCACTGCTATAAATTGGTTTTAAGTACATTAAACAAAAATATTACATTAAGATTTTGGAGAGCACCATTTCAAGGAAAACCAAGGAAAATTTCAAGGAAATTAACTGAAAAACCAACTTAAGAAACTTTCATCCTCATAGGGTTGGCCTCTCCTAAATTTGTTTTATTACAGAAGTGATAGGTAGAAATCTTGATTAAGGCTGTTTTCCAAAAGAGGAGGGGAAAATCATTCTAACACTCATCCCTAACGATTCTACCCTTCCCAGTACCAAAATAACAAAATACAGACCAATTGCATCTATATCACTACAGACTAAAGTAACAAAGAGAACGATGGCGGCACAATTAGTTAAATTTTTAGATCAGCATGATATTCTTCACTATTCTCAGTCAGGATTCAGAAACGGATATAGCACCGAGGAAGAAATTAGTTCTTACCTGCTAATTTGCTTTCCTTTAGTCCCTCCGGATTGGTTCAGAATGTGACTGATGGGTTGTGCACACCTTCCAGCAGGTGGAGACAATAAGAGCCCTTGCCAGCTAGAAATAGGCCCAGTATTATCGTAACAAAGCAGAAGAGGCTGAGGGTCATGCGACGCCATGCCCGAAGAAAGCTGCTAGCGTGAGCTTCTCTGGCCCCCAACTGTTCCCCCCAGAAATTTTAAATCGAACTTCACAAAACCCTCACTTTCCAGAGTATACAGTAGGTAACTTTCTCTGCACCTTGTCTGCCTGTCGGGGAACCTGGTGATGGCAGTGTGAGCGTCTCAAAGAAAAATCCCGCGGTAAAACCAGCGAGAACAAGATGGCAGTGCCCCGAGCCCGGCCGGCCCTACTGTGTCATTCGCATGGGTCACAGAAATCACCACATGGTACTGAAGGACTTATTGGAGCGCTGTTTGACGCCCATTGACATGAAGATGGAGCGTTTACAAACCTAGTTAGAGGAATTGTCACAGGACTGTGTGGCCTTTCAAACACGTACAAGTGCGGTGGAGGACAGGGTTTCAACCGTGAAGGAGACTTGGGACTCGTTAAAGAAACAGCTAGTTGCTTTTGAAGCAAAGGTGGAAGGCCTGAAAAACAGGTCAAGGAGAAATAACCTTCGCTTGGTGGGATTGTCAGAATCCATAGCGGCTAAGGAGCTTGGCAGCTTTCTGGAACGTTGGTTCCCCCAAAGAACTCCATCTCCCAGAATGCTATGACCCACTGTGTGTGGAGCGAGCTCACCAGGTGGGGCCCCAGCAGCCTACGTCAGCCAAACCTTGAGTGTTCATTTTCCGTGTGCTAAACTTTGCCCACAAACAAGCTGTATTGCAACCATTACATTCGGGCAGAGTCTTGTCTTACGAGAACCAGTGAATTATGTGTTTCCAAGATTATTCAGCTGGCGTGGCAGCGAAGCAAAGGGCCTTCACTCCTTTTTGCTCTAAGCTATTCTCTCTGAAAATAAGATTTACCCTGCTGTATCCTGCCACACTTAAGGTTACCCATAATGGATCCACCTGGGTTTATGAGTCGGTGGAGGAGGCGTGGGTGTTTTTGTCACAGATTGAAGGCGGGAGTACTGCAGAGGTCACAGCTGTGGCTGCAGCACTTTGACGGCTACTTTGATATATGTCACTTCTTGCATCCAGCTGTGAACGACAGTTCTGACTTTGTTTGGGACAAGGATCGATCTTACTGGGTGGATTTCAGTCTAATACTGTAGAGGCTCCCTGGGAGAAATTCCCAGGCTTCAAAAAAGAGGGCTTCTGAAGAGGACGTCGGCATTCTGAGGTTTGCAGACCTGAGAGGTCTGTTTGGAATCCACATCATTACAAGAGACCTGCTATATAGACTGGTGCAATGCTTTTGAACTAGATGGTTTGTAATCTTCTCGATAAACAGCTAAGATTTATTATTAATTTTGTGGGGTTTTTTCCTCTCACCTAAAGGTGGGGTTCGATGTTTTATGCAATTGTTCATTGTTGTAATTGGGGGAACACTGGAAAGGTGTTAGACATGTCAGTTCTCATGGGGGGGACGACTCCATTCTTAGGGTATAGGGGTGGGCAGGGTTGGGGGGGGATTAGGAGTGGGATTAGGGTCTTGGGGGGGGGGGTATGGGATTTTCAGTTGTCTGGACTTTTTCGGTGCGAGGATGATGGAAGGGATCGAGTGGATGGGTAACACCTTTCCGGGCTATAGAGATCTTGAGGCAGTGCTTACAGGGAGGGGATGCTGGCTGGGACGTCCCTCCTGATATTTATATATGACTTTAGCTCAATTTCACTGGTGAAAATAGTAACACGGAATATAGGGGGGATTAACTTGCCAATAAAGAGATCAAAAATTTTGCAACATATACATAGACACAAAATAGAGATTGCCTTGCTACAAGAGACACACCTTAATAAGTTGGAGAATGCCAAACTAAAAACCTGGTGGGTGGGAGAATGTGCGTCATTCGCAGCCCAGGAGAAGAAAGGTGGGGATTGCAGTTTTAACAGTGGAGGTAGTAAAACTGCTCGCAATAGATCCGGCGGGTATCTCCTTATAGAGGAAGTAGTCAACCATCAGAACTGCTCATTTGCAATTTATATGTCCCTAATTAGTATGATAAGAAATTTTATCAAACTGTGATTAACCTTCTTATACAATACCAGCATACTGCCCTAGTGGTGGGAAGGGACTTTAACGCAGTCTGGGACCATCTTCTTGACAGATCTTATTCAGGGCGCGCTGCTTCATATCACTCTAATAAAGGCTTGTGCCATTTGAGTCAACTGTTGGACCTGGTGGATGTCTGGAGGGTGTTGCATCCCTTGGATAGAGACTACATCCATCTCTCGCGAGCGCATTCCACCCAGACTATCTCCTAGTCCCAAAGCAGGTATTTGGGGCTGTCCTTAAAGCAGAGATAGGGCCCTATATTATCTCGGACCATGCATGGGTATGGATGGACTGGGCACTGAGCCCTGCCGATGCCCGAAGTAGATGTTAGTTGTTCTCAATTTATTTGTACAAAGATTCAGTTTTTAGAGAAAAACCTTTCAAGTTATTGGAAACCATATGAGTCTCAAAATGCCGAGCATGTCATGGATCCCATATTATACTGGGAAGCAGTGAAGCAGTATTACGGGGGAGGGGGGGGAATTATAAGCTATTCTCACTTTGTTAAAGCCGCAAGAGATGGAGAAATTTTGCAGTTGGGTTCGCAATTTTGTCAAGCTCGGAAGCAATTCAGATTGACCTATGCGGAGGCTCATAAACAGCGAGTCTTAGACCTTCGCTCCAGGTAAAAAACAAATTTATTGATCAGTCAACACGACAACACAGCTGTGTTTCGGGCCTATTGGTCCTGCATCAGGAGTCTAATTTTAAAACAGCATATAAAAACAATGAGCAACATAAACAAACAAAATATATTATAAAGAATCAACACAGTGATAAGTATAAAATTAAGTAAAAAGTGAAATAAAAATACTTAAAAAGTTACAGTTTACACAAAGGCACTAGCACATTCATGTTATACACGATGTTTTGGTATCTTTTAATCTGTCACTGTTACATTTTTTTTTTTTTTTTATTTCCATTTTGCTCACCCTTTTTTCAGTAGTAGCTCAAGGTGAGTTACATTCAAGTAAACTGGATATTTCTCAGTCCCAGGAGGGCTCACAATCTAAGTTTGTATCTGAGGCAATGGAGGGTTAAGTGACTTGCCCAAGATCACAAGGAGCAGCAGTGGGATTTGAACCTGCCACCTCTGGATTGCAAGACCGGTGCTCTAGCCACTAGGCCACTCCTCCACATAGTCACGCGATTCCACTGTCAGCATTCAATTGATGAACATTCATCACAAATGTCACTTCGGGTATCTCATATTTGTTTTTTATCACTATTTTTCTTTTTTAATATTTTGTCCATTAACACTTTTTCAAGGTGTTTTGAGATCTTGATCTAATTAATTTAATTTAATTTTAACAACCCATGCTTTCAAACAGTTGTGACGTCATCAGCACCTTTAAACAGTTGTACATAAGTACGTAAGTAATGCCACACTGGGAAAAGACCAAGGGTCCATAAAGCGCAGCATCCTGTCCACGACAGCGGCCAATCCAGGCCAAGGGCACCTGGCAAGCTTCCCAAATGTACAAACATTCTATACATTTTATTCCTGGAATTGTGGATTTTTCCCAAGTCCATTTAATAGTGGTTTATGGACTTGTCCTTTAGGAAACCGTCTAACCCCTTTTTAAATTCTGCCAAGCTAACCGACTTCACCACGTTCTCCGGCAACGAATTCCAGAGTTTAAATATGCGTTGGGTGAAGAAACATTTTCTCCGATTTGTTTTAAATTTGCTACACTGTAGTTTCATCGCATGCCCCCTAGTCCTAGTATTTTTGGAAAGCGTAAACAGACGCTTCACATCCACCTGTTCCACTCCACTCATTATTTTATATCTCTATCATGTCTCCCCTCAGCCGTCTCTTCTCCAAGCTGAAAAGCCCTAGCCTCCTTAGTCTTTCTTCATAGGGAAGTCGTCCCATCCCCGCTATCATTTTAGTCGCCCTTCGCTGCACCTTTTTCCAATTCTAAGGTAAAATTATGTATAATCATACCTGATAATTTTCTTTCCATTAATCATAGCTGATCAATCCATAGACTGGTGGGTTGTGTCCATCTACCAGCAGGTGGAGATAGAGAGCAAACTTTTGCCTCCCTATATGTGGTCATGTGCTGCCGGAAACTCCTCAGTATGTCGATATCAAAGCTCCATCCGCAGGACTCAGCACTTAGAGAATTACACCCACGAAGGGACACTCTGCCCAGCTCACCACCGCCGAAACGGGGGAGGGGAATTAACCCAGCTCATCCCCATACAAGTGGGGGAGGGGAATCCGTCCAGCTCATCCCCGCGGAGCGGGGGAGGGACACCACACCCGCCGATGCGGGGGGATCTGGCTTATCCTGCAACCGCAACCGCGGGAGGAGCTGACTGACCCTAACACCGCCGAAGCGGGAGGGGTACAAAGCTGCCCTACAGCCGCACGAAGCGGGAGGGAGTGCCGGCAGAATTTATGTCTCAATCCAGCCCCGTAAAACGGAGGGGAGAGGAATGCAGCAGCTCACTGTAACACAAACTCGTCTCAACTCTTGAAGAATCCAAGTGAAAGAACTTGAACACGAAGTCTTTCTGAAATAACTGAAGACTAAACTTGAACCTGAAATGCAACCAGAATAAAAACAGAACAGATATCTGGGAGGGGCTATGGATTGATCAGCTATGATTAATGGAAAGAAAATTATCAGGTATGATTATACATAATTTTACCTTCCATATCATCAAGCTGATCAATCCATAGACTGGTGGGATGTACCGAAGCAGTACTCACCCAGGGCGGGACATTGAAATCCCTGACCTCAACACTGAAGCTCCAAACCGGGCCTCCGCCCGTGCAGCCACAGTCAAACGGTAATGCTTGGAGAATGTATGAGCCGAAGCCCAAGTTGCCGCCTTGCATATCTCTTCCAAGGAGACGGATCCGGCCTCTGCCATCGAGGCCGCCTGAGCTCTCGTGGAGTGAGCCTTCAGCTGGATAGGCGGCACCTTCCCCGCGGCCACATAAGCCGCTGCAATGGCTTCCTTGACCCATCTTGCCACTGTAGGCTTAGCAGCCTGCAGACCCTTACGAGGACCTGCAAACAGGACAAACAGATGATCCGATTTCCGGAAATCATTGGTCACTTCCAAGTATCTGAAGATGACTCGTCTCACATCCAGATATTTAAGAGCAGAGTACTCCTCTGGGTAGTCCTCCCTACGAAAGGAAGGGAGACAGAGCTGCTGATTCACATGGAAGCGAGAAACAATCTTGGGCAGGAAGGAAGGCACTGTGCGAATAGTCACTCCTGCCTCAGTGAACTGCAGAAAAGGCTCTCGACATGAGAGCGCCTGGAGCTCGGAAACTCTTCTGGCTGAAGTGATAGCCACCAAAAAGACTGCTTTCAACGTCAGGTCTTTCAGAGATGCCCTCGACAAGGGTTCAAAAGGCGGCTTCTGCAATGCTCTTAGCACCAGGTTGAGATTCCACGCAGGCACCACTGAGTGCAGAGGAGGGCGCAGGTGATTAACTCCCTTGAGAAAGCGCACCACATCTGGCTGCGAAGCCAGGGAAGCACCCTTCAGGCGGCCCCTGAAGCAAGCCAGAGCCGCTACCTGGACTTTAAGGGAACTGAGCGACAGGCCTTTCTCCAGACCTTCTTGCAGGAACGCCAACACTGAAGAAATTGGAGCAGTGAAGGGAGAAAGTGAGCCTGCTTCACACCATGCTGCAAAGATACGCCAAACCCTGGCGTAAGCAGTAGAAGTAGAGCGTTTCCTCGCTCTCAGCATAGTGGCGATGACCTTGTCTGAGAAGCCCTTCTTCCTCAGACGCTGCCGCTCAATAGCCAGGCCGTAAGACCAAAGGGAGAGGGATCCTCCATCACCACGGGACCCTGATGTAACCGGCCCTGCTCCACTGACAGCCGCAGAGGATCGTCGACTGAGAGCCTGATCAAGTCCGCATACCAGGGACGTCTGGGCCAATCCGGACCCACCAGGATTACCCTGCCGGGATGCTTTGCCACCCGGTCTAGCACCCTGCCCAACATGGGCCAGGGCGGGAACACATAGAGGAGCTCTTGTGTCGGCCACTGTTGGAGAAGAGCATCTACTCCCAGGGATCGAGGGTCCCGTCCTCTGCTGAAAAAGCGCGGCACTTGGCAATTGGCCGATGACGCCATCAGATCTAGGCTCGGCTGGCCCCAGCGCTTCGTGATGTCCAAGAACGCCTGAGCAGATAGTTGCCACTCTCCGGGCTCCAAGGTATGGCGACTGAGAAAGTCCGCCTTGACATTCATGACTCCGGCAATGTGGGCCGCTGAAAGCTGCTCCAGGTTCGCTTCCGCCCACTGGCAAAGACTCATAGCCTCCTTGGCTAGAGGGGCGCTCTTGGTACCTCCCTGGCGGTTGATATAGGCCACAGCCGTGGCATTGTCCGACAGGACCCGTACAGGCTACAACACCAGTACCGGGATGAACTCCAATAACACCAACCGAATGGCTCTGAGTTCCAGGAGGTTGATAGACCACTTGCCTCTACAGGAGACTAGAGCCCCTGCGCTGTCCTTCCCAAGCAGTGGGCTCCCCAGCCCATCAAAGAGGCGTCTGTCGTGACGACAATCCACTCCGGGGTCACCAGAGGCAATCCTGCAGACAACTTGTCTGTCTGCGTCCACCAGCTCAGCGCCTTGCGCACTGCTGGGTCCACGGGAAGGCGCACAGCATAATCCTCCGACATCGGAGTCCAGCGCAGCAGCAGAGATAGCTGTAGTGGTCTCATATGAGCCCTGGCCCAGGGCACTACTTCCATCGTGGCCGTCATAGAGCCCAACAGCTGCATGTAGTCCCAAGCCCGAATAGGAGAGGCTACTAGGAACTAGTCCACCTGAGCCTGAAGCTTGACAATCCGATTGTCTGGCAGGAACACTCTGCCCACTTGGGTGTCGAATCGAACTCCCAGATACTCCAGGGACTGAGTCGGGCGCAGCTGGCTCTTCTTCCAGTTGATGATCCATCCCAGGGAGCTCACAAGAGCAACTACCCGGTCCATAGCTTTGCCGCACTCTGCATAAGAGGGGGCTCGGATCAACCAGTCGTCCAGATAAGGATGGACTTGTACTCCTTCCTTTAGCAGGAAGGCCGCTATGACCCCCATTACTTTGGAAAAGGTCCGCGGAGCAGTAGCCAACCCGAAAGGGAGGGCTCTGAACTGGAAGTGTCGTCTCAGGACTGAAAAACGCAGAAAGCGTTGGAGAGGAGGCCAGATGGGAATATGCAGGTACGCTTCCTTGATGTCCAAGGAAGCCAAGAACTCTCCTGCCTTCACTGCCGCTATAACAGAGCGGAGAGTCTCCATGCGAAAGTGCCTCACTTTCCAGGCCCGATTGACCCCTTTGAGGTCGAGGATAGGCCGGACAGAACCTCCTTTCTTTGGAACCACAAAGTAAATGGAGTAACGTCCCTTGCCAATCTGATTTTTTGGCACCGGAACGACCGCACCCAGGTGGATCAGGTTGTCCAAGGTCTGCTGCACTGCCACAGCTTGACCGGAGACTTGCAGGGAGAGAGTACAAACCCGTCTCTTAAGGGTTGGCAGAACTCTAGCTTGTAGCCGTCTCTGATGACTTCCAGCACCCACGCGTCTGAAGTTATAGTGGTCCACTCGCCCAGAAACGAGGACAGCCGTCCTCCAATCTGCACTGGGGCGTGGACCAAGGCCCCGTCATTGGGTACGAGACCCTGGGGGAGGACCGGAGGGAGCACCTCCGGGACGGCGGTCTCTGCGAAAGGAATGCTGCTTGGGGGAGAAATTCCTCTTGAAGGAAGAGGGGGCAGAGGAACCCGACTTGCCCGGGCGGGTACCGACGGGCTTCCAGCAACCGTCCTCTGGAGGTACCGGGACGAGTACTAGCCCGAGCCCTGACCTCTGGTAATTTCTTGCCCTTAGACGTGCCGAGATCGGACACGATTTTGTCCAGCTCGACCCCAAAGAGCAGCTTGCCTTTAAAAGGCAATCTAGCCAGGCGGGATTTAGAGGCGTGGTCAGCAGACCAATGTTTCAGCCAAAGCCACCGCCGCGCAGAGACTGTCTGAGCCATGCCTTTAGCTGAGGCTCTCAAGACATCATACAGCAAGTCTGCCAAATAGGCTAAGCCCGATTCCAGGGCCGGCCAATCAGCCCTCAAGGAAAGATCCGAGGGGGAAGCCCGCTGCACCATAGTCAGGCACGCCCTGGCCACATAGGAGCCGCAAACTGAGGCCTGCAAACTTAAAGCAGCTGCCTCAAAGGACGACCTTAAGGCCGCCTCCAATCTTCTGTCTTGGGCGTCCTTTAGGGCCGTGCCACCTTCCACCGGCAACGCCGTTTTCTTAGTCACCGCAGTGATTAAAGAATCCACGGTAGGCCACAGATAGGCCTCACGTTCACTCACAGCCAAAGGATAGAGGCGGGACATAGCCCTAGCCACTTTAAGGCTCGTTTCCGGGACATCCCATTGAGCCGCAATTAAGGTGTGCATGGCATCATGCACGTGGAAGGATCTAGGCGGGCGCTTCGTCCCCAGCATAATGGCAGAGCCAACAGGGGCTGAGGGAGAGACGTCCTCCGGAGAGGAAATCTTCAAAGTGTCCATGGCCTGTAAAAACAGGTTGGGCAAATCCTCTGGGCTAAAAAGCCGCGCTGCAGAGGGGTCATCCGCTCCATCCGAGCGGGGATCTATCTCCTCCAAGGAATCCGCAAAGGACCGTTGGGAGACCTCAGACACGCTGCCCTCATCTACATCGGAGGAGACAAAGTCCTCCAAGGCCTGGAAATCAACCCGAGGGCGTTTACCTCTGGGAACCTCAACCTCTTATCAGAAGAGGGAGCAGGGGCAGCGTTTTGCATGAGGAAAGCCTGATGCAGCAGCAAAACAAACTCGGGGGAGAAACCCCCCAGACTGTGCACTTCCGCAGCCTGGGCAACAGCCCTAGACGCACTCTCAACCGGCGCTCGCAATAGCGGGGGAGAGACATGCTGCGCATCCAAAATGGCGTCCGGCGCAAAACTCCGCGAAGGAGCCGCGCGGGAAGAACGGCGCTTAACTTTAGCCGCTTGTGCCGTCGCCCAAATTAAGGGCGTTCATGGCATTAATGTCTCCAACCTCAAGGGCGGCCCACGAAGAAGCCGTCCGAGCCGCGTGGCCGGCCAAGATGGCGGAGGCGAGGAGCGGGGGATGGGCGTTTATGGCGGGAAAAAACCGCCACGCCGGAGGAACGACCGGGACATTCATCGGTCACTAAACTGTCACCCATCAATGGCGAATCAGGTTGTAAAACCCCCGCATCCCCTCTAGAAGCGCTCCAGCGATCCGGGGAGCGACCCTTTGCGCCCTCGCCCTCCGACGCCATATGCCACGAGGAGAAGAATCGGGGAACCCCCTGCCCGCTATAAAAAGGTAAAATTACCTGCTTGCCGCTCCGAGCTGTAACGAACTGGTGTCCCAGTGAGTAGCTGCAATGAACGTTTAAAGAAACGTCGAATTAAACGCCTTTAAAGACGTTTAAAATTTTTTTTTTTTTTTTTTTTTTTAAAAGGAGCCAGCGGGAGGGGGGAGAAAAGGAGGGACCTGGCACCACCAGGTTTGCACTTGCTCAAAAGAGCCCTCAACCCCAGGCCTCAACAAAACCTAAGGATTAGGCTTGGAGGCCTAGCCAGAGCTGCTGCTGTGTGTGACCACCACCTGCTGAGATAGAGAACATACTGGGGAGTTTCCGGCAGCACATGACCACATATAGGGAGGCAAAAGTTTGCTCTCTATCTCCACCTGCTGGTAGATGGACACAACCCACCAGTCTATGGATTGATCAGCTTGATGATATGGAATATATCTTTCTTGAGATGCGGCGACCAGAATTGAACACAATACTCAAGGTGCGGTCGCACCATGGAGCGATACGACATTATAACATCCTCACACCTGTTTTCCACACCTTTCCTAATAATACCCAACATTCTATTCGCTTTCCTAGCCGCAGCAGCACACTGAGCAGAAGGTTTCAGTGTATTATCGACGACAACACCCAGATCCCTTTCTTGGTCCGTAACTCCTAACGTGGAACCTTGCATGATGCAGCTATAATTCTGGTTCTTTTTTTCCCCACATGCATCACCTTGCACTTGCTCACATTAAACGTCATCTGCCATTTAGCTGCCCAGTCTCCCAGTCTCGTAAGGTCCTTCTGTAATTTTTCACAATCCTGTCGCGAGTTAACGACTTTGAATAACTTTGTGTCATCAGCAAATTTAATTACCTCGCTAGTTACTCCCATCTCTAAATCATTTATAAATAAATTAAAAAGCAGCGGTCCTAGCACAGACCCCTGAGGAACCCCACTAACTACCCTTCTCCATTGTGAATACTGCCCATTTAACCCCACTCTCTGTTTCCTATCCTTCAACCAGTTTTTCATCCACAATAGGACATTACATCCTATCCCATGACCCTCCAATTTCCTCTGCAGCCTTTCATAAGGTACCTTGTCAAACGCCTTTTGAAAATCCAGATACACAATATCAGCCGGCTCCCCTTTGTCCATATGTTTGTTTACTCCTTCAAAGAACTGAAGTAAATTGGTCAGGCAAGATTTCCCCACACAAAAGCCGTGCTGACTTGGTCTCAGTAATCCATGTCCTTGGATGTGCTCTGTAATTTTGTTTTTGATAATGGCGTCACAATGTTGTTTAAACAGTTGTGGTGTCACATTTGGTGCCTTTAAATAGAATTACAAATGACGGTTCTGTTTACATTTTTCAATCCGGGTCTACTCTAGAGATTAGGAAAGTTTGAAGAGGTAGGCTTTATGTCCTTCTTTTTCCACTAAGTTTATAAGTTTTAATAACACCTGCTAAGACAGAGTTTTAAGATAAGGTACACTTTAGGTTGAGAACGCCACTTTCTTAGGCAAAGGTCAGAGAAAGATTTTCTTTACTCCAGTGTTTAATTTAAGAAGAGTGCAGTCACCCCTGAAGTATATACAGCGGTGTTTAAACGCAATAAACTACAGCTCTATAATTTCTAAGAGACGGCTTATGCAGAACAAAAACACTTTAAATGATATACTATATACAAAAGCATTTAGCTGCTTTTGTACAATGCAGCTATTCTGCCTGAGCATTTTTGTTTATTTTGGCACAGCACTACTTCATTTTGATGTTGAAGACGCTGCAGCTCCATTTCAATACCATCAGTTGAATAATGAGTAAGTTCGCCACCAGTAGAATGTACATTAATAACATCATGAAGTTTTACTTTTGGGCACCATCTGGTTTCAAAAACTGCAAGTTCACCACTAACATATTATATTTTAATAACATCCAGGTCTTCACTAGTTGGGCTTCAACTGTTTTTCAAATACTTTACGTACCACACATTGTGCTTGTTCACCCGTATAGATGTAGATCAATTTTAATCGTATCACAACAATTTGCTACTAAAGTACTCTAAATGTTTCTGCAATATTTTTTCCTTGAATGTCAGGTCATTTCAATGTTAATTGATACGTGCATATTTTTTTTATCAGCACAATGAGTGATTTTTTTTTTTATCAGACACAACAAGTGAGGTTTTTGATCGTAAAAAGGTTGTTTTTTCATATTAACAAAGATTTAGATATTACTATTCCACATATATACATTATTATTTTTATTTAGTTTTTTAAAATTAATAAAGACCTTGATCATCACAATGGATCTAAAATGTAAATCGTAAGATGCTATTCACATAAATACTTCAAGATGTAAATGCAATTTACGTCCTTCTTAGACAAATATTGATGTTGTTTACAATTCAACAAATTATTTATACACTAGTAAAAAAGGCCTGCTTCTATTAGAAATGAACGGGCGCTAGCAAGGTTTTCCTTGGAGTGTATGTTTCAGAAAGAGCGTGTGTGTGAGATGGAGCGTGTGTGTCAGAGAGAGAATGCGAGAGAGAGAGAGAGAGACAGAGTGTATGTGTTTGTGCGAGAGAGAGAGTGTGTGTGAAAGACAGTGTTTGTGTTTCTGTGTGACACTGTGTGAGAGAGAGAGGGACAAAGACAGTGAGTGGTGAGTGAGAGTGTATGTGGCAGACAGAGAATGAGCGACTGCGTGTGTGGTGTGAGGAACCCCCTCATCCCCTCCCTCTCCCCTGCCCCCTTGCAGCCAGGCATGTGCAGCGACCCTCCTCTCCCCGTGTTCCCCCTGCAGCCACCTATGTCCAGCATCCCCCTGCAGCCACCCATGCCCATCAACCCTCCTCTCCCCCTGCTGCGTCCTTCCTGCTCCCCCTGCAGCCACCCATGTGGTCTCAGCCCCCCCCCCCCAAGCATCCCTCCTGTCCCCCTGCAGGCACGCATGTGCAGCGTCCCTCCTCTCTCCTCTGTCCCCCCTGCAGCCAGCCATGTCCAGCGACCCTTCTGTCCCCCTGCCCCCCCTGCAGCTACCCATGTCCAGCGACCCTCCTCTCCTGTGCAGCCACCCATGTCTGAGGACACTCCTCTCCTTTTTCCCTGTTCCTCCCCTGTGGC